>NC_140581.1:907277072-910169180 GCF_964204655.1 Triturus cristatus | reverse complement strand
GGAGTACTAATCTGCTCCTGTGGATCCCGTGGCACCAGGTTGGTCCTGAAAACAGTAATCAATTTCTCATTTAATGAAAAAATATCCCAACCATAATGAAAGATGGGTGCCAGTGACGTGCTTGGTGCTCTCTTTTGCACAATACATGCATGTGAATAAGGTGATCTGTATCAGAAAAACAAGAACAAGACCTGTTTAGTTCAATTTAAATAATACATATAGGGTCAGTGTTTTAAGTCAACAATGTTTCGAACCTGTTATGCAATATGGGATCATCAGGACCCTCAAAGTTGGAAGCAAAAGGGGGAACTGAAATAATGAGAACACATAAAGAGAGAAGTGAAGAGAGGAACTAGATTCGAGAAACATAAATGCAATAATTACAAAATATAAAAAATATGAAATATATATACAGACCTTTGAAAAGACTGCAGGTTATATTATACTCATAAATATACAGAAGGGCCAAAGCCAGGAGGTCTGAGAGATATCACCTGGAGAGCAACAGCAGAAGAAAAAGGACAAATAGCAATGCTCCCTGGTATGATGCTTAGAACTGTCAGTGGACATACCGGCAGTAAAAGGAGAGAATTGTGAGCGGACTGCCCAGAAACAGAAAGTGCTACACATGAATGATAGTGCAAAATGAATACCTAGATGGGGGTCTGCAGTCATGGAGACCCTTTGAAATCCTGGGTGCAAGGTGGACTCACCTCACAAGTGCAGAGGAAAATAACCTTCAAAGTAATCATCTGGACGGGTCAGGTTAGGGAGAATATGTGTGGGGGGAAAAGAAACAGTGCGAAGTCTAGGAACACTGAATTGAGAAGTGCGGGGATTGTATCTGATGGATAATGGTTGGCCAATGCTCTTCAGGGATTACAGGGGAATGGGTGCCCAGGATCAGGATCTGCACATGGGTCTGCTGCTGATGAGCGTCTGATGCCTCAATATGTGCGGTGGAGAAATAAGCCATGTCGGACAGACTACTCTTAGTGGTGCCAAGGCTGGTGGCAACCATTTTGGAATGGACAGTGGTAAGCGAGAAATTAGAAGGGAATAAGTGAAATCTTTGCAGTAAAGCATATAAGAACCATCAGAGGAGCGCACAATGCATGGTCCTACATAAATAAGTGAACAACCTCTAACATTTTGTCAGTAAAAACAGAATCTCAAACTTATTGGCAATTCAATTCAGTGTTCATAGCAATAGAAAGTGCAGGCTTAGTTCAAGAAGTTGAACAGAGTCAAGCACTTTTTGTATAATAGAGTCATCCAGTCCTCTTGGAGATTTCATCTGATATTCATAGTGTCCATTTAAAAATTAACCAGTTCTTCGTCATCGAGAAATTGTTCCAGATATCCTCCTCTCTGGTGTAGAGATGACAGAGATGATCTGACTTTGGATGTCATCTTCAATGTCTCCAGCGTCTATAAAGTGGTATATAAAGGTGCAGTGAATATCTTATATCGCAGATGACTTCTGTGCTGGCATATCCAGAAGTTTATCAGTAAGTCACTCAAAAGATCTTTATTCGGCTAATCTCAAGCCATAAAAGCACAGAATAAAACAGTACAATCATAAAGCTACATAAAAGGATAGTAAAAACATAATTAAAAGTGGGTCAATTCCACTACATATGGTCACAAAAGTTCATACTGCAGAAACATTCATCATACAGCCCCATATAGATTTCTGATCCCTATTGTACAACAAATAAAGTTTAACACTGTTATGCAAAGATCCATCTCACACAGCCTTTGTAAATAAAGCAACGCTTTTCTATGAGATCTAATCTTGGATGAGCAAAGAATTGGTCTTAGGATGCGATTCCGGGGATGAGAATATAAGTGACAACACAGACTAAAGTTCATAGTGCTTTGCTTTGATAAATCATCACAAGGGCAGTTTGGTAGGGGTGTACACCAATCAACATCTTTTGGAGAAAGACCACTAATAAATAAAGAAGATTAGAATGAAACCTGGTAAGCAAAAACTAAGTCCTGCATCAGAAATTGAGATCAAATAAAATTCACAACCCAGCAATGTTCTAATAGAGTTATAGTTGGCACTGCTACTTAGTTTGTCAAAGTTTTCCTGGTGGAGCCTATGCTGTCTTTCCCTGAATTTCACCTTCACCAAGGTCATCAAAGTTGGTTTGATATTTCTCGGGTTGCGATGCAGGTCTGCTAAACCCATGTCCATTAATCTCTCTCTAACATAATTGACCCAGGGGATCGCCAAAGCATGATCCAAGGAGAGACAATCTTCCAGAACATCTTTTGACAGCGAAGCTCCCTTTTTGCCCCAAATTCTGACCCAGAGCAACAGTGGGGCCATCTTAATCCTGTCTTCCGGGGTGGTGCAGATCCACCCTAGAATGGCACATAAAAGAGGAGGTGACTTGGGGAACAGCAAGGAGTCTTCTAAGGAACTTGATCTCAACTTTCTCAAGAAGGCCAGCACCTTTGTACCCCAACACCCCAGCTCCGCACGAAGTTATGGAAGTGCAATTGCTTTTAAAAATGCTAACCATTTCGCACCCTGGTTTTTGCCCTAGGCAGCACACAAAGGATAAAATTGCCAACTGGCTCTTTGGGAATGGATGACCCTATAGGAGAATAGACTGCGCCAAGTTAAATTTTGATCAAATGGGATGTCTAAGTAATTAAAAGTCTTGACCTTTTGAATTTCCGTACCACCCAGATAAAACGTTGGGAGTTTAAACATTTTTGGACCAAAACTCATAGCAAAGGATTTAATGAGATTGGTTCATAGGTCGAGACCCCCCATAAAACTATAAAAGGAGATTAAAAGACATTGTAGAAAGTTTGAAGTTCTTGAAATATGGACCGCATCATCGGCATACAATAAAACAGGCAGGGCCCTTAACTTCACTTTGGGTAGATCTTCCCCTGCTTTGCGCAGGCTCGGTTCAAGGTCATAGATGTGATGAAGAATAGTAAGAGGACCATCACGCACCCTTGCCGGGCTCCCATTGAGGATTTAATTTCAGAAGAGAGTTCACCCTCCTTACTGAACCTGACCCTGATCGAGCAATCCCAGTGCATCCTTTGCAACAATCCAATTATAGCTGTGTCAATTCCCATCCTTGCCATTATTCCCCAAAGCTTAGATCTATTTATTGACTGTGTAAAAGATCGAAGAGAGGTCCATAAACGCTAGGTGAATGGAACCTCTCCTTGCCCTGACACACTTGCCAATGACTACCTCGAGATTCAGGCATTGCTCAATTATCCCCAGCCAGAGCCAAAATTTGTATTGTATAAGGAAGCGGTTTCCTCCAGCCAGTCCTCAATTTAGCATGCTAAAATACTGCCAAGCGTTTTGAGGTAGCTGTCTAAGAGGGAAATATGTCAGAAGCAGCAAGAATCATGCCTGTTACCTTTCTTAAAGATGGGAACCACAGCCGCTTCCTTCCACGTGTGAATAAGATCCTCACTCATGGAAGTTTTAAAAGCATTTGTCAGAATCGGGGCCCACAGTGCAATATTATCTTTGAAAAGATCTAGGGGGACACCATCAGGGCTGGGCACTTTCCCCGCCGCACTGTGCCTAAGGGCGATGATTATGTCCACAACTTCTATAGAGTCTACAAGGTTTGACTACAGCTCTGAGCTACCATAGACTATCTCTTCACCCTCTTGGGTATGGACTCTATTATCTGGATTAAAAATACTATTATAGTGGGTAACCCATGCCTCCACTGGAATAGCCATATCTATGGAGGGTTTCTTATACCCTGAAAAGAAAGGCCAATTAACAACCTTCCAGACCAGTGCTGAGTTTTTCAAGACTGTGGCTTTTGACAGGTCTTCTACCTTCAGTACAGATTTCCTGGCCTCCTGGGTAGATTTATAACTTCTTCTGGCATTCACTTTATCACTTTTCTAGCGTGGTCTAGTAGAAAGGGACAATTTCAGTTTCTTGTGAGCCATTGTACAGCCATGATCGAATCAGCCTATAGGTGGGGGAGTCTTTGAAACTTTAGATTGCCTCAACCTCTTAGACGCTGCAGAACAAACAGATCTAAGAGCAATAATGATGTTTTCTGATGTCCCCTCCTCCCGGATAAGTACTGTAAATTCCTCACTGTTCTAAGACACAAGTTTACCCAGAAACACATCCCTATCCACCCTCTCCCATTTTATCTAGACCCCCCATTTTATGAGTAAAAAGGGGCCAGGTTCTTCTGCTGTCACTTTTCTCCTGTCACCCGAAGGTCCAATGCTAAAGTGAATGGGTTGTGGTCTCTAATATATGCAATTGAGAAATAATGGTTAAGTATTAGCTGAGCTAGATCCTGTTACACTAAAAAGTAGTCAATCTTACTACCCTTTTGTGGACCGTTGAAAGTAGTAAGGGGCGGGGCACCCTGGGCATAGAATTAGTTAGCAGAAGCCAGGGACCACTCCAGGCAGCTCAAGACAACTTCAGACGACAATCCCAAACAGCTGAATGATAAGAGCCTGATGTGTGGCGAAATAAATCAGCCACTTACCGCTCGCATGGTCATAGCTGATAGCTCGCTGCCACCACCCACATGCCTGCCAGATAAAAACTCTTGCAATCACTTTTAAATGCACTTTTAATGGCACTGCAATGTATTTAATTGACTCCCTATAAGTTCCAGAGCGCCAGAGACAGTCAATGAGTTGGAAAGTAAGCTGACTTCTGTCTAAATGCACCTTTCGAGCTCTGATGGGCAGGAGGGAGAGAGGGGATCCTCAAAATGGCCATTTTTCTTGCTCAGTGACTTTCTCAGTGGCCCCCCAAACTGCTTGGCAAGCACAACTCACAAGCACAGACCACCAGCCACCCTACCACACACCTCTAGCACACTCAGCTCCCCAAGTGAGTAGAGCACAGTGATAGTAGAGGAAAACAGTGCGCTGTGGCTGCATAGGCAGATGAAAGGAGCCAAACAACGGGCTTAGTATTGCATGCAATGAATCCCACAGCACTTAAAGGCAGCCACCTCAGAGTGCCAAAGCACAGCAATGCCCCCTTTACAACTCCGAGTCAACTCCGGTGGGACTCTGGCGTAATGGTGTGCATTTGCACATAGGCGATCGGCTGATTGTCCAGTGGGCAGGCAAAAGCACGGCAACTGGGAAAGAGGAACCAGTGCTTGTAACTTTTATCTTTTGGGTGGTCTGCCCAATATAAAGTAGAATGCAGGGGCATAGGATTGAATACACGAGAATGCTCATATTACAGTTTGTAAAACGTCTGTGCTGATGTTTGTGGCACCATGACTAAATCTCTCAGATTCAATGGTGAAATGACAGGCACTGTAGCTGCCGAATTTGCAGTGTCCAGTAACTGGAGGAATAACCAAGAATTCAGTGAGATTATGTGGGTTATTAACACAGAGTATAACTGCCAGAACTAGGTGGTTTTTGAGTTATTTTCCTTTTTTTTTAAACAAACATATGATGTTCCAGAGTAAGATCCACAGCTTTCAATGCCTCCCAGTGTTTTTATGCACTTGGTGACAAACGCAGATGTCGGTGAAAAAGTAGTTACACATACAACAATATCTGATTGTCCTTTTCTGGCTAGGTGTCAATAAATTTTCACTTGGGCAATTCCATGCTCTTTTCACTGAGCTTTTAAACAGATATTTGGGGTCTTTTGTCTTTGGCACCAGACACCAGGATTAAAACAAAAAGCAAGATTCTTTGAACACAGAGGGCCTAATTACACGTACAGGAAAAGAAAGTGGGCAACCCAATCGACCCTTGGAGGCTCGGGAAAATTAAATTTTAACAGGTAAAAGTGCCTTCAAGGGATTCACTTAGGCGCACTCAGAGAGTTCATGCAATGATATATTAAGGTTCCAGACGCTAACCTGCAGTTAGACAATCTCTAATTCAGATTTCAATTTCTTCCCATAAGATCTACAAAAGATACTGATGAAACTGGTGTTAATTCTTCATAAATCAAATTTATGTAATATGAATATAAAGGGTACCAAAAGTTTTTGGGGAAGCAACACAAAAATGATCGAGGTTTACAAAGAGATTCTGTGCTATTGATACCTCAGAGTCATTATTGCAAGTATCTATTCCAAACAAAAATACATAAACAGAACAGTGAGTTTGAACAAAACAGAAAACACTTTCTAAAGAAAAACGAAACAATAAGGAAATAGATGAGGTTGTCGACGTTATGATCTTGTTGCTATATGCATCGGTTAGACCATCTTCAGGATGATGAAATAGGCTGTTGTATGACCCTTATTAACAATCCATACAGAATGTCTAATCATGATTGAATCTGTAGATTAATAACATCTTCCTAGTCATTTACACGAAAAAGGAAGACGCTATTGAAAATCTCGTGGAGTTGGTAAATTTCCAACCAAGTTATAAGGTTCTAATTGAGCAACCTTTAAAGATTGGGTGAGGCTTGAGCTCACAATCATCAAATGTTAAGGCTTAAATACAAGCGCCATAGTCGATTTTCTGGTGTGTGTGCTTGCAAATGTCGAACAAAAAATTGGACCAATAAGTACCAATAGCACAGAATCTCTTTGTAAACCTCGGTCATTTTTGTGTTGCTTCAAAAAAAATGTTTTGTTACCTTTATATTCATATTACATAAATTTGATTTATGAAGAATTCACACCCGTTTAATCAGTATCTTTTGTAGATCTTATGGGAAAAAATGTAAAAACTGAATTAGAGATTGTTTATCTGCAGGTTTCTGGCTGGAACCTTGATGTATCATTGCATTAACAGTCTAACTGAGTGCGCCTAAGTGAATTCCTCATAGGCACTAATTACAAGTGTGGCGGTTCATAGGACTGCCTCACTCACACCACAGAATCGCTGCCTCTGCCGGAATCTAGGATCCACGGTGTGGTAGTGGCGGTTTGAGGCAGGAATATGCTGGTGGTTCCGCAGTGGCACCACCGAGCATATTCCGAGTTGCCCTGAGTTGCCAAACCACCACTCTTTCCAAGGCGGTGAGCCCACCATGAAAAGAGTGGTGGTGAGGCAACTAAGGGTGCCCTAATAGAGCCCTCTGCCTCCTCTGGGCCAATGGGTGCATGCGGATGCGGGGGGGCACATGTAGTGCCACCCTGGATTTGCAATCCCCAGTTCCTGCACGTTGTGGCATGTCTGCCACACTGTACACGAAGGTGCAGTCGGCGTTCTGACAGAGGCGGTCTGCATGTTTGGCTCTTCTATGTGCCTGACATGCTGCCGCTGTCAGATCACCGCAGCACCTCCAGCCACACCAGGATTCAACTCTTAGTCTGGTGGGTGGCAGAACCATGGCTTTAGCGGTCCTACAGCGGATGGCACATTGCACTGTCTGCTGTAGGAAACCAAAGTCATAATCAGGCCCAGAGCCAAAGATGCAGGGAATAGACCACAGTGCAACAGGGAAGGAAGAATGCAAGTTAATGGAGCTGTGTCTAGAGGACTGGATCACTGCAGCTATGGAAACAAAAGGCCTATCTTAATTTTTCACAAAAGAGAGGGAACATAGATCACTGGTTCATCCTCCACCACCGGGGACCAGGCTGTGACCAATCATTTCAAGTATTACTCAAAGCAAAGAAATTTGGAGCAATACTATAGGAAAACATGACAATAAACATTTTTCAAGCGACACTCCTGTGGTGCAAAACAAGCAGAACTCCTATCTGGATGTGAAAAAAACACTTTTCTTTTTTCTTGTCTTGCTAAATTGCAGATGATCTCACAAGCTAAAGAGATATTCTGCAAAGAAGAGAACAGCCAAGTCCTAAACAAATTGTGAGGGCACAATAAATGGAAAAAGAAGCACCAAAATAGGTTGAAGCAACTGACCAGGGCACAAACAGCAAAAGAGACATCAGCAGCGTTAGAACACCTGGGGCTCTATTACATACAGTGCCTCTTGGATACAACAGGTGTGCACCTGTTGTCTGAGCACCCAGAGCACTGTAGGGTTAGACAAGGTCTGCAGATGTTTGTGTGGCTCCTCCTGTAATACAGATATCTAACTCAAGGTAGTGTTTCCTCATTTGCATGGAGCTCTGACCAACTGCAAATAAGGGAAACATAAGTTTTCTTTGCGTCTGAGCTGTATTATGGACACAAGCTCAGTGGTAAACTGACTGTGAACCATGCGGTCATCATGCACAGTCAATGGGCCTACCCATCGATGCCTGTTGAAAGGGAAAAGGGGTCCCATTGACCCATGAGACAAACCCCTGCAGATGAGTACTGTCACTCACAGCACCCACCTGCAGGGGGATCTTTATTGCTTTCTTTGAAATGCAGGTCAGGTGCTGCCTGCCCTATGAAAGAGGAAGTGGCTTCTTCAAAAAGCAGCTCCAACTTTCACTAATGTGCTGCTCTCAGGGCAGCTGCGATTTTGTGACCGTCCTGAGGGCAGGGCATTATATGTATTAGAACCTACTGTCCTTGTTTGCACCCGGGGCACCTTGTTGAAGTGGGATAGTGGCATATTACACTTGAAAGACCAGGTCATGTGCCAGTGTTGAGTCTTACAAAATTAGATTGGGACTCAGGACAATGACGCGCTTACCATGCATAAAAGGCCCAAATTAACACTGACGTCAGCAGCCATAATTCTATGGCCATTTCACACTCATGCACATTATATTACATTATTTCCCCAGCTGGGATTTGTTAGTATGTTGAATGTGATCCATTAATGTAGAGAACCTTCAGTACTGTATGAACTTTGATTGTTGTAATAGGCCTGAGGAGAAAAGAATAAAACACACAGCACTCTTTCTTGAACTTTGAACACAAATGCTAATGCTTGTCATGGGATTACGAACAGATGCACTAATACACTGGTTACAAAAATTGCACACTGACTGTCTGCAACCAGTATCCAATTTTGTGAAGCAATCCTTTGTACTATAATGTCAATTCACAAAATAACCAGGGGGTCATTAAATAACTTGCCTAAGGAATAATAAACAGGGAGGTAGTAATTTGCTTAATCCCTTTTTGTGAGATGGAAAATATTTCCAACTCAGTAAATGGAATCTAAACAAGATGAAAAGTTGCTAACTTAGATCCACATGTACTAACATGCGATTACCAAATAATAGATTTTTGGGATTCGCTATTTGGTAATCACAAACACTAATTTACTAAAAGGCCACATGGTCTAACATTAGAGTTTGTGATTACCAAATAGAGACTTTTAGTGATTAGCTATTTGGTAATCGCAAACACAAATGTACTCAAGTGTGTTTAACACTTTTTGTGATTTCTAATGGGTTGCATATCATAAATATTAATGTGGTAGGTCTCAATTTGCGACCCATTGGGAATCGCACAAACTCACAGGGATTGTGCCTGCTGGAGTCAGCTGACCACCATGTCTGTGATTGATTTTAAATAAAGCAACTTTTTTTTTAATGCAGCCCTGTTTCCCTGGTCCCCGGCTGCTCTCAGAGAATATTTTTTCAGCCATTCTCAACCATTTGCGAATGGGTTACCACTAACTTTAAATTGGTGGTAAAATGCGAATGTTTTGCGACCACATTTCAGCACAAAACATTCGTACATACCAATGTGAATCAGTATTTGGAAGGAATGCCCTAAACACGCCCCTTCCAAATACCAAATCACAAACACAAATTGCGATTCAGTAGTGTGTTACCAAATCGCAATTTGTGTTTTGGAAATTTATAAAAGCATTTTTGAGGTCGTAAACAGCCAGATTGACTGTTTCCGACTGCAAAAATGCTTCATACATGTGGCCCCTAGTGATTTACATATTACAAGATTCACAATTGCTACCTCATTACAACATATCTTACACTCACAGCATCATACAAAAACGTTTTTTTTACAATGCAATGAATGGAAGACCTGCTTTGATGTTTCTACTGACATAAAACACATGAAAGGCAAATGTATCAAATGGACAGCTGTATTGGCACTGTCTAGATGTTCAATTAAAAGAAGTTAGCGGGTGATTCGCTGCATTGCGCCTCATAAAGATTGATAAATTGATTGATAAATCTGTTCCATAGTCAAGCTTATTAAATGTGAAGAATGTAGGAAAAAAACACTGTGAGCAGGAATATGTACTGAATGAGGAAACCTAGCGGAAGGTTCTTCCTTTTTTTTTTGAAGGTACTGAAGAAGCAGGGGATATTCATGAAACATGTTGGCTTCGATCATCACTACTCAATGGCTGTATTTTGTGCAATATAATTCAGGAACTTCACAGCTTCAAATTTGATTCCTTGTGAAATCTGTGACATTTGTCTATGGTTACCACTACTCAAAGTCTGTATTTTGTGCAATATACTTCAGAAACCACATAAGCACCAGATTGTAATCCATGTGAAAACTGTGAATGTTTTTCTTATTCTTCTTCTTATGATGGGACTGAAATATGAATTGATGTGATTTGTGTCAAGTTTTTCTAGGAAAAGGTTTATATTAATGAGCTAATAAATTAACAGATAAGTATTCACTGAAAAAAATAAAGGCTAAAGTAACATTATAGTTAGGTGACAACATTAACATTTTGAACTAAAATAAACACAGAAATTCACCAATTATAGATAGCAGACCAAATTATAACTTGCGCCCCATCCATGCACTGCTTATGATCTCACATATTACATCACTCATGACGTGTTCTATGACATAATTTATGAGATCACTGATGACATCTCAAATGTCATCAAAAGGGAAGGGGGCCGCATGGCTTTCCTTCCCGAGCCTCAATAAGAATTGGGGACCCCATCCCTCAGGGTTTTTTTTTAGGGGAGGAGGGCCATGTGCCCTCCATCGCGAGCATATTTTGGCCCTGGGGACACCATCGCCTGGGCCAGCATTTAACATAGGTGGGTGCCCTGGTGTTCACCCAAGGCTCCCTCCATGCACACATTGGAGACCAGTGCTCCTCCCGCCCCATCCATCTCCCCACATGTTGCTCAAGCAGGTATTGCCCCGTTTGCAGGGAGCAGCTATTGATGGTGCTCCCTCTGGGTGGGAGCAATATCTTGATCTGTTTCCCTGCCCAACAGATCTCAAGTCTGCTCCCAGCTGACGGACACGTTTTTGAAGCTCCAGCCTGCTGGGAGCATATTTTGTGTTTGCTCCCATTTTGGCATAAGATTGAAAATGATCCCATCAGGCAGGGGCAAACACAAGTTTCCCTGCCCAAGCCGTGTGAACAGAGAAAGTGCTCTGTCCTGGGGGTGGACTCCCAAGGACACTGTATGTGAGCTGGCCCGGGGGATGGGGTTCCCGGGGCCAATGAAGGCTCAGGGAGGAATGCTGGATGGCCTCTCCCCCTTTTTGAACATTTTGGGCCGGGGGTGGGCTCACTAGGGACTATAATGCCTCCCTCCCCTTATGGACTGTGGCCTGAGGGTGGGCTCCTGGGGCTGGCTTATAATTGAAGAATTCTGCCCTGGCTGCCATTTTGGCCTTTTTAGCCAATTCCGCGGGAGTCCCCTAACAATTGCTTTTGTAATATGGACAAAGGGGGGTTCCTCAGAGCTACCATTTGGGGTGTAGGGGGACAGTGTATCCCTACCTTGCACCCTTATGTTATTTTATTTTTAACTTCAGGGCAGGGGACTAAGTCCCTGAGTGATATAATGGCTGCCAGCAACAGTTTTCTCATGTTGCTTTCAGCCAACAAGATTTTGATTCTCATGTGAATGAGTTGGCCAAAGGGAAAAAAAGCTCTCTGGGACAATCAGAGCACTCTAATTTTAAAATGGCGCTCTCGCAAGACTGTCTAGAGACTCTTGTGGACCCAACAGTCCAGATTTACAAATATTTTAAGCCTTAATCTCTCCAAAACAACTGAACGAATATGTATGAAATTACAAAAAGCACACTCTGCAGACCAAGATCTAGCCTCCTTCCAAATTTGGTGTAAGTCCATTCACCAGTTTTTGCTGTAGCTCTTCTTGAAGAACTTTATGGGATTTTTAATTTTGGGACCCCCTTTTACTTAGCCCCAGCTTCGCAGTTCACCTTGAAACTTTCCATGCACAGACTAGGACAAGAGTTAGTTTTTGGAAGGTTTCGTGGAGATTCATCGAACGATATCAAAGTTATTAGCAATCCAAAATACGCATTCCCTATGGAAACACTTCACTGACCTAACTATAACTACCCAATGACAACCACCACTGGGTTATTTAAATATATATATATATATATATATATATATATATATATATATATATTATCTACTGGCGGTCGCCAGTAGATAGTTATAGTTACAACCTAGTTTCCATAGGAAATCTCAAAATTCTATTTTGAATAACTTTGGCGCCGGTTGACGAATCCTCGCGAAATTTTCAAAACTAATGGGGCGCTCTGCTCAGCTCCTACCCTGAAAGTCTCGGGGTGATTCGTCAAGCGGGGGCCGAGAAAAAAGGGGGGTCCCAAAACGCGTTTTCCCCATGCATTTTTCCATAGGACCTTTAGACACAGCTACAGCCCGAACGGCTGAACAGAATTACTTGAAATTTGGCAGACAGGTAGCCATAAGGTCAAGGAAGTGCCTTTTGCAGGTCTGGAGTAAATCTGTTCAGTATTTCCTGAGAAAATAGCATTTAAAAGCATATCAATATCTATACTTAGAGTTACCTCTAAGTTGTGATGTATAAGGTCTAGCTCCCAAATTATCTCAACCTATTGGTGTAGAGATTTCAGCAATCAATCAATCAAAAAGGGACTTATAAGCACGCTACTCACCCGTGAGGGTCTCAAGGCGCTGGGGGAGGGTGGTATGCAACTCTATTCAGCCGAAGAGCCAGGTTTTGAGAGTTTTCCTGAAGGTGTTCAGGGAGGGGGCGAGTCTGATATTTGCAGGTAGTTCGTTCCAGGTCTTGGCTGCAATGTGAGGGAACAATCTTCCACCTGCTCTGGCTCTGTGGATGCACGGGGTTGACTGTTTTCTCTGCCACTTTAGCTGCGAAGGGGAGTAGCGAGATGGGCAGGTAGTTTTTGAGGTCGGCCCTTGTCTTCTTGAGCAGGGGCCTGACTTTGTTTCCAGTCATCTGGGAAGGTACCTGTTTTGAAGGTGGTGTTGATGGTGTGTTGCAGTTCAGGTGCAATTGTGTCTGTCACTCTGTGGTAGATGTGCAGGGGGGCAGGGGTTGGTGGGGGCCCCCGAGTGGATGCCTTTCATGACCTCAGCTGTGTCCTCGGGCGTGATCGGTGTCCAGTTGGTGATGGTGGGCTGGCTGATGTCTTCAGCAGGCAGTGGGCTGGCTGTGGTGTCGATAAAGTTGTCGTAGAGAGTTCTGATCTTGAGGTGGAAGTAGATTCCCAGCTTGTTGCAGAGGTCTTGGGAAATGGTGATGTCTATGGCTTCGCTGTGTGGGTTGGTGAATTGCTGAATGACACTGAAGAGTTCCTTGGCGTTGGTGGAGTTGGCGAGGATTTTGTTGTGGATGAAGTTCCTTTTGGTCATTCTGATCAGGTTGTGGTAGTCTGTTATGGCCTTCTTGTAGGTGGAGTAGTCGTTGGTTGTCTTGGAGTTCCTCCAGTTCTTTTCCAGGCGTCTGCAGGTGCGCTGGGCTTCTTGGAGGTCGATGGTAAACCAGGCGGCTTTTCTGGTGAGTTGTCTGCCGAAGTTGCATAGTGGGGCGAGTTCGCCTGCGCAGTTGGAGATCCACATGTGGAGACCTCTGGCTGCGGTGTTTGCATTGGATGTCTGGGTGTGGTAGCCTCGGGAGAGGGTGGAGTTCAATTGTTCGTCGGTGACCTTGCTCCAGTTTCTTCGTGGCAGGCCGGGTGCTGGTTTGGGTGAGTTGGTTTGGCGACAGTGAAGTGGACGTAGTGGTGGTCAGTCCATGGTGGTTGCGTTGTGTGGCTGAATGGACTTTGTTGCCTGCAGCGAAGATGTGGTCAAGGGTGTGTCCTGCTCTGTGTGTCGGTGTGGTGACGAGTTGGTTGAGTCCGATGTTGGAGAGGCTGTCACCAAGGGTGATGGAATTGAGGTCGCTGGGGTTATCAAGGTGAAAGTTGAGGTCTCCAATGAGTATGTAGTTCACTGATGCGATGGCGTGGGGTGCGATGAAGTCGGTGATGGCCGTGGCGAAGGGTGTCCGAGGGCCGGGGGGTCTGTAGAGGAGTGTTCCATGGAAAGTGATCTTCGCGCTGGTCAGGATCTGGAAATGCAGGTGTTCTGCGGTGGGGAAGGCTTCGCTGGAGGTCGTGAGGGAGAGGGAGCTTTTGTGTATGATGGCGAGGCCTCCTCCTGGGTGGTTGGGGCGGTCCTTCCTCTGGATCTTGTATCCGTCCGGGATGGCGGTGTTGATGTCGGGGGCGGAGGCGACATTGGTCCAGGTCTCTGTGAAGAAGGCAATGTCGGGCGAGAGAGAGTAGAGTACGTTCCAGATCTCTATGGCGTGTTTTTGTACGGAGCGCACGTTGAGGAGGATGCATCTGAGGGTGTCATTGGTGCTGGCGTCGGTGGCATTGACGGCAGAGGTGGTGGTGAAGGTCTGGCAGGCAGTGGAGGCAGGAGAACTGGCCGTTGGTTGTGCTCAGTGAGAACTTTTGGCAGTTTGTGGGCCTTCAGGGTTTGAGTGTTAGGACGGCAGTGGAATCGTAGCGATGGATGGTCGTAGGACCAGAGTTCCTGGCGCTGGTCGCGGTCGGGTCACGGACGGGTGCAGACGGGCTTGCCTTAGTCGCCCCACACAATAGCATCTGATTTTACGGGCTCCCGGGGGCGGAGTCCATCAGGCGGAGTCAGGCCGGGCAGCTGGCAGAGGCACAACGGGAGCACTGGCAGGCAGGGGTCTCAAACACCTCCCAGGAGGAGGCTCGAGGCTCAGCGCAGTTTCGTAGGCGCGGAGGTGCTGGGGAGAAAGTATGCCTTTGACAGAGGCCAGAGGTCTAACTAAACCAATAATTTTAGGTAGTCCATGCTCTTGGTCTGTCCAAATGACCTGCTCAGGAAGCGGGAAAAATGGCACAAAAGGTACACAGGTGGACAAAATACGATAGAATACAGTGCACTACAGGGAAAAAAACAATACCAGGGAAAGAAGTCACCCCACACAATAACACCCGATTTTACAGGCTCCTGGGAGCGGAGTCCGTCAGGCGTTGTCAAGCCGGGCAGCTGGCAGAGGCACAATAGGAGCACTGGTAGGCAGGGGTCTCGAACACCTCCCAGGGGGAGGCTCAAGGCTCAGGGTGGTGTTGTGGGTGCGGAGCTGCTGGGGAGAAAGTATGCCTATGACAGAGGCCAGAGGTCTAACTAAACAAATAATTTTAGGTAGTCCGTGCTCTTGGTCTGCCCAAACGACCTGCTCAAGGCATTGGGGTATGGCCAAAGCTGGTGCTTCTCCTTTAATGTTAGGACACCGTAGCATAATTTCCAATGAGTTTCATCCCCAAATCCAGGGCATTTCATTTTGAAATTGCTTGAATGCTTCAGGAAAATCAGCTATGAATGATGTACTATGCGTGATGGTGTTGATTGTAGTGAACACTGTGCCCCATGTGGCACATTCTTTTACCTGGGAAAGCATCCCTAAAGGAAGGCAATTTATGTGAATTCCATGATTATCTTGGGGTCCCATATGGCAAAACACCTCTTCAAGCTGATTTGTTTTTTGTCCAATCCAGAACGGAATCTCCTACCGTCTGGTGGGAATTTTTACAATAATTAAATCAATGGTAGCTGGACTAATCACTGGCATTGTCAAATTTGGTTGTAGAGCTTGAGCAGTCCTCACTGGGTTTGTTGTTATTGTTTGCATATTGAAATGTGTCAAACATCTGTATAAACTAACTAGATCAGTGTAACGTGTGTGCAGCTCTATTGCTGTGAGTGCTGATATTTGTTGATATGGTGTTGCCCCATCATTGCAGAGGGGGACCAGTCTGATGTTTGGTAGTGGATGTGGTAGTGCAACTTGGAACCAGTTTATGTGTTTCTGAAATGATAGTGCAATTTCTGAAATATTCGTAAACTCTATAATTACTAGAAATTGCTGCTTCAGTGTATGTGTGAGATGTTATGGTGGTTGCGTCTGCTGCTGGAAATGTTACCCATTAAGAGAGTACCACTGTTTTATCCACTTTGCGGGCCTCTACTACAAAAGTAACATCTCCTCCTGTAAGAGTGAGCCCATGGTGTTGTAAAATCTGTGTTACTGCATGTCTGCAGTTTAATGATTATTCATTGTAACTAATGGATTCAGAGAAGCTATACAATAGTCTGGTGTTCCTTTTAAATGTTCAAGCTTGATCAACCTACCGCCAGAAATAGGGGTTCCCTATATTGCTTAGGAGGAGTTTTCCATTACACCACGGACGTCTCAGTTAGGATAGTGACTAGGGGGTTTGGGCACATGTAAGAAATTTGCTCAGGAGACCCATTTAATAAGTGCCTGACCTAGAAAGTTGGTGGCACCATGTCGTACGGCTTCTACTAATTCAGTAAGACTGTTCCTTTGGCCAACACAAGCGTCAAAACTAAGGGGACTGAGTCCTATCATACCATCAGAATATGTTGACCTAGTTCCTGACTAGCTCATAGCGCGCCATCTGGACCCGTACATTTTGCAGTGTACCTGATGGTGTGTGTAACCTCAGAGCATGACAGCCCTATTTCCCCCAAGGAAATTGTGAAAACAGATCTACCCTTTCATTGTTAACTCAGGCATGTCCAAAGGGAGACAAAAGAAAAACACACATTGGCTTTTCAAACATTTATTGAAGCAATTGGATTCTTGTGTAAAATACTTGTGCTGCAATTATTAGTAGAAAAAAACAAAGCATAGTAACCAGCATTACAAAAATGGTGAAGAAGATGAGTAATTCAACCATTATAATTGTTGCTTTGATTATATGGATGCATATTATTGTACTCCTATGTAGCACTGCCTAACCTAGAGAGCAAAAGGTGGATGTGATTCTGCCAGATACCTTAGAATGGTCTAACTCCCCACTTACCTGCATGCATGAGTCATCTGGTAGCAAGTCTTGGTGTAGAGCAGGCAGCCTTCCCTTTCAGGATAGTGGTTTAATTCAGTTGGGCTAGAATTCAGGCATGGGGCGACCAAGACAATACCACGAAATGCTCCTCTGAAGAAAAAAGGCTTGGTGCAGTTTATATGATAAAACTGGGCCCATTCATTCTGTGCCTGAGCTCTGGCCCAGTTGTCATTTTTAATTCTACCCACCCTGGGTTGCTGCTGACAACAGCAAACAAAACCAATTAGCACAGTGCACTCAGTACTTGCACAAAATGTTCTAAGATAGGATAATATACCTGTGAAGAAATGTATTTGTAAGGAAACCTTTTCTGAGTACATAGGGGGTCATTACAGGGATCGGACCGGCCGCCATGCATGCGGCGGTCCTGCACTACAAATTAGGATGCGACCCCACCATGGCGGTCGCATCTTGCAATTTAACATTGCGGCGGGCGCTGCTGACTGCAGCACCTGCTGCAATGTTAAAAATGGATTTGCTGCATTTCCCTGCTCTATGTGGCAGGCACCACATGGTGCCTGCCACTCAGTGCATGGCAATACAGGGGGTACCATGGGTACCCCCCATGCACAGCCATCTCCCCCAACACAAGGGAGGCCACAGCGGGTCCCCAAAACCAATCCCCGCCAGCCTTTCAATGGAGGTTTACCCACCACGGAAAAGCTGGCTGCGGCCAGCATCCTAATCTGGGGGACGGTCCTGCCAGGCACCGCCACCATTTTACTGATGCTGAGCGCCCCGCCAGGCAATCGTAACGATTGCCTGTGGCAGATCTGTGGCCGGCGGTCCATGGTCGTGGTCAGATTCCCTCGCCATCATAATGTGGCGGGGAAAGTTGCTTTCTGATGGTGGAAGGCCCGCCACCGCACTGCTGGCGATGGTGGACCTTCCACCATCATAATGACCCCCATAGTCTCATACGGGTGCAAGCGAATGTGTGCTAAAAGTCACTGTTTGAAAGGATGTCAGCTTTAAACGTGGGCATGTAAAAAGGAAGTGTGTGTGCACTGGGCCTATTAAGCTCACAACAGTTTGTTATTAAATAAACGTATTACTAAATGAACAATTATTTAAAATACAAAAATCTTTAATTATAAACGTTCTATTAAATCATTTAAATAATTAATTGCCAAACACATATTGAGTTTACATTTAAAAGGTTGTTTAAAAAAGTATTGAAATTGAATTGAAATTACTTTCTATCAAACTCCCATGCAATCCCAGCAACCTGCAGTTAAAATATAAATTACTAATTTAACTAAACAAAAAAATGCACTAAATATCACCAAATACATTTAAATATTTAAAATAACAATTCATCAATTTACATCATTAATCCGCAAACAAACGTTTAATTGTCATAAGAAATTGGAAATGAAAAACAATAATTTATAAATTGAATACCTTCCCACCCTATTCCCCCACAAAGTCAACAACCCACTACTAATTTACAAAAGGCAATTTGGTAAAAAAATGTAACTATGCATTATACATTATAGACTATACTTTAAAAACATTAAAACAAATAAATGTAAAATATTAACCACTACAATTATTATAATAACTAATATATATATTAATTCAAAAAGTATATTTGATACAACTATATTAAAGTAAATTATATTATATACAACAATATTTTAAAACCCACAATACATACATAAAAAAACATATTTCTACTCTTCTACCTTCTGTTACTCAAACTTTTTATACTGACAATATTTTTTACATGATATTTATTCAAAAGGATATTTTTAATTTGATATTGGTGTGATTCGCCCTCTGTTTGGTTCAACAAGTCAGAATGTCACATTCATGAACTTCAAAGACTTGGCACGTACACTGGCATGTTGTTAAATGATGTAGCATGTACACTGATGACCTTATATGTAAGAGGTATGGCTGGTCCAAACATGTGAAACAAGATACAAACCTATCTAAAGTGTGCATATATCCTTCCTCCAGGAAACACACATGGCAGATAATGAAGGGTCAAAAACAAAAAAAGTTGGTCTGGACATACATAGCTCTCAAATCACCCCACATATGCAAGAGAGATTTCATATAGGGAAGACCTAGGCTTTCTTGTGTTTGCATGAGTAGGAGGATTGACCTTGAATGTAGATATTGATGGTGAAAGGTAGATTAAATGGGGAGCCGGCAATGCTTATATGTTTGTACGCCCCAAATGTTAGTTCTTGAACAAAGTATTGATTTATTTACCACTGAAGGACACAAACTATATGAGCGGCAATAGTAACTGCCTTGCAGACCCTTAGTGGGCTAGGTCATATCCTTCTCTACCAAGGACAACTAGTGTGAACAACGCTGCAGACTTTATGGAATGGAGTAGCATTGAAACCTAAGGGATACCTGGATGGATTAACAACATCAGCATCTGCATTGTTAATATATACCTTGCACATGACTTGCTATGTTTTTCTCAGCCATGCACATGACCAGCCTGACAATTAATGCAGCATATTTGAACTGGGTAACGTCTGATTGCTGTCCTTTATTGCATTCGTGACTTTAGGCATGCAGAAGATACATTCACTGGACCCTTCAAGACCCAGTATTTAGATCTTAGATACTGGTAGTAATCAACATTTTTTTGCAGAGAATGCTGGCTGAGGCCTTTAAAGCATGTGCAGAGCAATAATATACAGAACCCAATCAAAATTGCTTCGAGTTGCTGACAATTGTAGATATGAGTCCTAGAGAAGAGGACAGTGCAAGATCACACAGACCGCGGAGAACTGGTAGCATGCAGATAGGCATGCAACATTTTTGGAAAGTCTACGTTGCCTTGACTGCCGCGAACAGCTAACACATATAGATGGAGACAGCGTGGGCCACATGTTGATGCTCTCGATTAGACTTGATATGAGAAGGCACCCGCTGACTGCATTGAAGGAGTGGGAAGGTAAAATTAGATATGCACAAACTGATGTCAATAACATTTTGGTGGAACACTATTCACAAGTGTATTTAAGCTCCAATGCATTTAATCACACAGACTTAAAGTTATTTTTAGCATGATGCATATTTACCAGAAAAAGAACCCATCAACAATGAAAGTTGGTATCCTCCACTGATTCCCGCAGACATCTAGGAGCCATCTCTATCAAAGCAGGGTGCCATGTATGGACAGTCTGTTGGCTAAGTTCAATGTGACATATGAAGCGTTGTTAGTTCTATGGCTTTTAGTGTTGGACAGCAAAATGTATTTGTAAAACCAGACAGTGGTTTGTTGGATAGGACACCACACTGCCCACTGTATATCATGAACACAGATTATAAAATACTGAGGAAAATCCTTTCAACAAGACAACTAGCCTTTTTATAGAAATTGTGCTTCACCTCCCTAAGAAAATTAAACCACATTGGGATGCATTTCATACAATAATTCAACGCCATACCTGCTGAGATTCTCCCCCACTGATGAGCCCTTTGCTGATGATTGGGGCACTTCTCATTTAGGGAGCCATAATTTTTTTCCTAAAAAGTTATTCAAATTTGTGTCCTTTGTTCCCTAATGTTGAAAGTTCTAAATGTAGCAAGAGTTAGTGGATTGCCCTCGAGGAAATTAAAAAATCAGCATAATATAGCAACATTTGGAGCATTTCTTGGAAAAATGTAAGAAACGTTCTGTGCATGAAAGCAAATGTTGTTCTTTTTTAATATGGAACAAACTTAAGGTTTACTGTGCTAATATCACCCTTCCCAGTTTTCAGTAACAAGCAGAGTTGTAAAAAAAAAAGAAATCTTACAATCACAGTTTTTCCATTTTTCTAAGTGGTTGTTGAATTGTCCTATTTTTCTGTTTTCTATCCACTTGTACTTTGTGGTGTACACAGGTGTGAAATTAGTGAGTGAACTGGAAAAGCTAGATGTTTCTGACAATAAGACAACATTCCTAATTCACCCTGTGGTCTTCTGCGTAGATACTTCATGATCTTCCTAAAGAAACTACTCCTTGAAATAAATAAAATAATGAACATAAGTAGGACAAAATAGAAATAAGTGGCAATATTTTCATCTATAATTGTTTTGTCCCCCTGGTCAAATTACAAAAGTAATATACCTTAAATCGATTTTTTACTTGTTCATAAACATGTGATAATAAGAGTTAACAACTGAGCTGCAGCATATAATGCTGTTTCATTGTGGACCAACCATGCAGTAATTCATATGGTAACATCTAATAAATAAAACATGGATGTAAAGGAAAACTAAACAGGAATAGGGTCGTTTGTACAACTATGAATTTGAGGTTACCAATACTATCACGAAGTTCAAAGGCATTTAAAAAAATGTGCTCTTTCTTGCACACTAGCCTACATTTAAAAGCCAAAAATGGAGAGAAAATCAATTGGTAATATATATGATTTTCCTTGCATTTCTGTGAGGGACAGCTCTGGAATCCGCAGGGATCAGCAAAATTCCTGCCACCCAGTTTTTCCACACTTTTGTCACTACAAATGGTGCCCCACTTGTGGGTTTGGACCTTCTGCCCGCGACACAATAGGCCTCATAACACAACATGGAGAAATAAAGTTTTTGCCATGAAAAGTAACACATTTTGGTGATGTTGATAGCTGCAATATTTGGGCTCAGGCTCAGCTGCCAGCAAACATCCCAAGCGTAGACATTTCTGAAATCTAGACACCAAGGAGAGTTCATGGTGATGTAATGTGACTTATGTGGAGCCCATGGAGTTTCCTTTCTCAGAATGCCCTGTAACCTCAAACTTTGGTATAGGGCACCTTGGGGTAAAATCCTAACTGTCCCCACTGGGGGGGCAAAAAGAGTGCTGAGCCCATTTTTGGATAGGGGCATGATCCAATGCCTGTAAGGCCGCACAAACCCTTCATTGTTTTATTAAAAATGCAGTGGACGTGAAAGGATCATTTACCGTGGTTAATGAAGTGATCCATCCAGCACCTCAATTAAGGATTGTACATTGGCAACAGTCAGTTGACCTTTCTCCTCTGGAGGTCAATCACATGATACCTACCAAATTAGGTAAATGGACTGATAAAAAGTTAAATTGACATTAGCAGGATCAGAACTATTCATTCACAAGCCAGACCAGCTGCTAGCTTTCAGCATTTAAAAGTTCTGAAACATGTCAAATCCAGTAAATTGACCAACCCTATTATCTGTTATTTACAGCAGTTAGAAATGCAAATGAGGAGCATGAACCATGATATAAAAACTCAGGGGTGAGCATGAATGACAACAAGGCAATAATAAACACAGAGAAATATTTATGGGCAATTCGCAAAGGCATGTATGAGCATGTGAAGTACTAATACAGGAGTAGTACTTCGCATAATCAAGAGTACTACTTCACCTACTCATAAGTGACTTTGTGAATTGGCAACAAACTGTCCAACTCCTTATTAGTAAAAGTGAAAAGAGGAAACAGTCCTCACTTTTTTGATAATTGTATATTAACAGTACTTATATATTCCAATTGTAGATGTTTTGAGGCTTATTCACAAAGGGACTGATTTAGAGTTAGAGGAGCATGTGGGCACCTCTCTCACAAGTGACAGATGCCCATCCCCCTTATTGCAAGTGCTATAGGATAATATGCACTTGTATTATGGCTATGGGAGATCCATTACGTTTGTGACAGAGTACCTACCCACCACAATCTAAATCATGCTGAAAAAAGCATTTATGAGTACAACGTAGTTCTGCTAAAGTATTATATCAAATACTCATAAATGCATTTGTGAATTGGCCCTAGGAATTAAAGGTAAACAAGTCGGCCCATACTTTCAGTGGTACACTCAATGCAGCATGCTTGATAAATGGACAGATTTCCTTCTTTAGGTAAAGTGGAAATGAGATAAGCTTTGATCTATTGGACCACATAAATATGTAATAGAGGAGCTTCACATTTGAGCCAGCACACACACACACTCAGCAGCATTTCTCAAATAAACGCACCTCTCTCCGGAGCTAAGTAGACATCTTAGAGTTGTCATCCTGTTCGTTTCACTTTGAAGCTGCTAACTTCTAGCTGTTGAGTTAGTCCCACCCTGAATCCTTCCATCCTCCTCCTGAATCCAAGTAGTTAATCAGTCAAACTTTGTCCTGACCAAAATTAGAGAGATAGACCTGTAGTGCCCTGCTCTTGATGAACAAGAAGAGAAACATAATTTGAGTATTTTGTGTAGACTTGTGTTTGTTAACTAAACTGACTGGTCTGGTCTCTGAAGAACTAGAAAATAGCAGTAGACCCTGCAAGTAAATCTTGCTAAGTGTGAAAGGGGCAATCACCTTCAGGAAAAATGATCACCCATCAGGCCCAAACATTGCAATTCATCTAAAGCAAGTTTACAAATTAGTTGAATACACCCCCTCACTGTTTGCCACCACATGAATCATCAACTATCACTCACCATAACTCAATAATACATCACTTATTGGTGCAATAGTTACCTGTTCCAATCCAAGCACGGTGGTACACAATTGTAGCTCCTCTTTGATGCAAGCATTACATTAGCAGTCGTGTAAATCAAATGATCTTTACAGGGCCATACCTGCTAGGGGCTGAAAAAAAGAAGGATGGGCATGGAATCGAGAAAGGCATTTTCTCCAATGTACTTGAAGGGAATGGGAAGCTTCTTCACTGCACAATGGTCTAACTCCAATCCGGTTATAGAGGTGCCTGGTGGGGCTGCATAAGTCAGACACAAACAAAATAGATAATGTTCCTCTAGCGATATCCATTTATTTTAATTTTTAGGGCAAAGCACTAAGCAGTTTGATCATAAATAATAAAACATTTCTATGGTGGCCTACTCAGCCAGGGAAGTAGAGTTCCTCTTCAAACTCAGGAAGTTCGCCCAGAAGATGGCCAGCCCAAAAGCTTTAGTCTGACGAATCGCCTTCATCCTCTTCTTCCTCCTGTGATATTTCAGAAACAGTGTAATTGTGTGGTATGGAGTGTTGGTTCATTTTGATGGTGGTCAATCTCTCAATGTTTTTTTATTTTTTTTATTTCTTTTTATTAACAATCATCGACAGTAAGCATACATTACAGTGAAACAATCAATCTGATCAAGCACCTCCATACTTGACAATCATAATGCACATTTTACACTTTTAGGACAAATCAAGGAGAAAGCAAGTCATCAAGGGCTAGTGATAGCGGTGGGATACCAATGTTTCCTCTATAGGAATTCCATGGCCCCCACATACGGGACCATTTCCTAGGGCAGCCACGAGCCACATAAACAGTTTTTTTGCGGAACATGCACCAGTCCATGTTAGTCTTCCATTCTTTTAGAGTAGGAGGGGTGGCTGCCCCCCAAGCCTGGGCTATGTTCCTTTTAGCCACCATGAATCCAAGTGTGGTCCACTGCGTTTGGTGTGTGTTTAGGTCAGTTGGCTCCCATATGTTGAGCAAACATCTACGCGCCTCCGGGAATAGGGGGATTCCCAGGACCAGCCCACCACACCATGAATTTCCCTCCAGTAGGACTGGATGAAAGAGCATTCCCAGATGATGTGCAGGAACGTGCCCAGCTGGCCACACCGTCTACGACAGTCCCCGGTGGGTGCCCTCCCCATTAGCACTAGTCTGGGCCCCGTCATGTATATTCTATACAGGATTTTAAGTTGAACCAGTCGCAGTCTTGCTGGGATGGCCACCACACTGGGGGAGCACACAGCCTTCTGCCAGTCTTCGTCATCCAGTTCAATACCGTCCGCCACCCATTTTTGTCGAAGCAGTGCAAGAGGGTCGCCCATGTTATAAATTAATTTATTGTAAACCAGCGAAATAGTCTTCTCTGGGAGGTGTCCCTCTAATATCCTACTTTCCAGTGGAGAGGACTCAGGGGGGAGGAACCCGTGGAAAAGGCTGAGCGTAAGGCATGCCGTATTTGTCTGTAGCGGAAATGTTCTGAGTCAGCCAGCTCATGTTGTTCCTGTAGGGAAGTGAACGTTTTTATGTCTCCCTTTTCCCACATATCTTGGATGCGGGAGATAGGAATCATGTCCCACTTGTCAAATCCCTTTGTCTGCCACAGGTTTCCCAGTTTCGCGGAATCCCATAAGGGGGTGGCCAATGTCAATTTACCCTCCCATCCCAGAGATCTGTTGGCAGCGTGCCAGACGGTTACTGAGTGCCCGGTGGGGCCCGTCAGTGGAGGTCGAACTGGTTTGGAGTACAATGCTCTGTTATAGTTCCCATCCGGGAGAAGCCACCAGTCCATTCGATAGCCTGGGTCATCAAGGGCCCCGTAGGTGCCATGATTAATGGCAAGCAGGTGGGCAGGCCAATAATATTTCCTGATGTCAGGAAGGGCGATACCTCCATCATACCATTTCAAAGTTAATTTGCTGAGGGCTATACGTGGTGGTCCATTCCATAATAGTTCCCTCTGGAGTTGTTCAATTTCTTTAACGTAAGCGATGGGAACAGCATCAAGGGAGTTTTGCAAGGCATAGAGGAAGCAGGGGAGGGACATCATTTTAAAAAGTGCGGCTCTCCCTAGGAGGGACAACGGGAGGGTTCTCCAGCTGGCTATGTCACGCCGTAGACGCTGGAGAGGGGGAAGGAGGTTGTTGTCGTAGCGGAGCGTGGGGTCTAGGGAGACGAATATACCTAAATATTTGAACCCCGATTTACTGAGTTGAATTGGGCAGTTAGAGGGCAAAGCTGGCATGCCCCCATGGAGGGGATACAGATGAGACTTAGTCCAGTTAATCTTGAATCCGGAATACCTCCCAAATACTGCCAAAATGTCTAGTAAGGCAATTAAAGAATTTCGGGGGTCGGTGAGGTAGAGTAATACGTCATCAGCGTAAAGTGATATCCAGTCTTCCCAGTCTGCTGACCAGCGGAATCCATGGATCACTTGATCCTGCCGGATCCAGGCTGCTAACGGTTCTAGTGCCAAAGCAAATAAGAGAGGGGAGAGTGGGCAACCCTGGCGGGTGCCCCGGCTCGAAGTGAATGTGTCCGATTGCTTGTTGTTTACTACCACTTTCGCCAATAGCGCCGCATGTAGGAGGCGGACCCAAATGATAAAATCTGAGCCAAACCCCAGCTTCTGGAGCCCCGCGAAGAGATAAGGCCATTCGACCATGTCAAACGCCATAGCGGCGTCTAGGGAGACCAGAACAGCTGGTTCGCGTAAGGTGTCCGCCCTACCAAGCACCCCGTGGACGCGGCGCAGGTTCAACGCCGTATTCTGGCGCAGAATAAAGCCAGACTGGTCTGGGTGAATGAGAGTTGGTATGATTTTAACCAGGCGGTTGGCTAGGACCTTCGCAAGAATTTTAGGCTCGTCATTGAGAAGAGAAATAGGTCGATATGAAGCTCAGTCTGTTTTTGGTTTGCCGTCTTTATGGATGACAACGATGTTAACTATGCGCTGATCCCGCGGAAGTTCACCTGACTCCCTGCTCTCCTCAAACATGACTTTAAGATGGGCTGCCATTGCGTCCGGGTGGAGTTTATACAGTTCTATAGGGATTCCGTTAGGGCCAGAGGCCTTACCCGATTAGAGCGATCTAATTACCTGGGCAATTTCGTCTGTGGTCAGAGAACTGTCCATTAGTTGCTTATCCACCAAAGTTAGGGTGGGCAGAGCAATATCTCTTAGCAGCTCGGCAGAGTCGTCTTCAGCATAGGACGTTCCCGCCTTATACACCGCCTCGAAATGGGCGGCGAATTGGTTAGCTATGTCCTGGGGGTCCACGATTCTGGAGTTAGAGGCGTCATGGAGGACTGGGACCAGTCTACTTGCCCATTCCCATCTATCCAGCCAAGCTATCAGTTTCCCTGCTTTGTCTCCCAAGTCATAAATTCTCACAAGTTTCTCTCTCTCCAGAGATTGAGCTGTGTCTGAGACAATAGCCTTATATTTGTCCCGTTTGAGTTGCAGTAGATGGAGTGTCTCAGGAGAGTCCTGCCCCTCCAGTTCCCCCTCAAGTCTATGAATGTCATCCTCTGTGTCAGACACTGCCTTCCTCTGCTCCTGTTTGTGACCTGATAGTAAGGACAGGGCCTGTCCCCTGATCACCGTTTTAAAGGCCACCCAGAGCGTTTGGCCAGAGGTCACGGTACCCACATTTTCTTTGAAATAGTTTTCTGTTGTGGCTAAAAGACCCTTGCGTATTTTGGGGTTACTAAGGTGCCAGGGGTTAAAAGGTGTGATTCTACCCACACGAATATCATCCAGAAGTATATGTGCCCATAGCGGCGAGTGATCGGAGATGCCCATCGCTAAGTGTTGGACCTCGTGGATGTGTGAGGCTTGAGAGCTGGGAACTAAGATATAATCAAGGCGGGAGAAACTGTGGTGGGATGTGTATTGCTTTGTCTCAGGGTTGAACGTGCGGCAGCTATCTATAAGCCCCATGGCTTCAAGGAAGCCAGGTAACCAGCAGGAAGCGGGCCCCAACCCACGAGGAGGGTGTCGGTCCAGCCCACCCAAGCATACAGAATTAAAGTCGCCCCCCAGCACTAGCAGCCCCTCCGGAAGAGAGAGAAGGTTAATACGGAGGTCCTGGAATGTAGCCGTTTGGAGGCCAGGTGGAATATAGACAGACAACAATGTGAGGACCCGTCCCTACCAGGACCCAGTGATGCCTACATATCTGTCCCTGTCGTCGGTCCAGGTGGAGTCTATGCTAAAAGGGAATGTGTTCTTTACCATAATGCCAATTCCTCTGGAGCCAGTCGTGACTCCTGCATGTGCTGCTAGTTTATATCCGCACCTGTTCATCGCTCTGCAGGAGTGACCCATTAGGTGTGTCTTTTGAAGGAGCACGACATCAGGGCCCTGTTTATTGATATACTGCACAGCAATACTCTGCTTAATTTTGTCCCCAAGCCCATTTACATTCCAGCCACTGTCGACTCGGCTGTCCAGCCAGTCCGAAACCACTTACGGGTTGTCAAAGAACCATGCCCGTCCCCCAGACTCCACACGGAGGCGAGCCGGGAACATCATGGCGCATTTAAGTCCCTTCTCCCTGAGCTTCTTCTTGACTGCCATGAACGTTCTACGCTGTCTCTGTACCAACTGCGTAAAGTCCGGGAAAAAGGTTAGATCAGCATTCTCATAGAGCAGAGGGGGTGCAGACTGCGCATGCTGCAGAATTGCGTCCCTGTCCCTGAAATTCAGGACACAAGCAATTAGTGGGCGTGGCGGTGCACCAGGCTTAGGTCGTCCACCTGGGACTCTGTGTGCATGCTCGATGGTGAAAAATGTCCCCAGTCCCTTAGGTTTGAGGTGATTCAAGATGAGGTCCTCTACAAACAAATCTGCCGCGGGACCCTCTGATTTTTCAGGCACTCATAGAATGCGGACATTGTTGCGCCGGGAACGACCTTCATAGTCGTCCAGTTTGCGTTTGGCCGCCTCACAGGAGGATTTAAGGTCTTGTACTTCTCGTTAGAGCAGAGACACGTCGTCCGTCAGTCTGGCTGTCTTTAATTCCAGGGTTTTGACTTTCTCATTAATTTCCGTGAGGTCAGCTCGAATGAGGTTCACGTCGGTGGAGATAGTGTCCATTTTGTGTTCTAAGGATTTGACCCCGTTAATGGCTGCCATGACCTCTTGCAGTGTCAGGTCTGGGGTGGCGTTCTAAGGGTCTTCCACTGCCTTAGGATTATGGGGCAGGTCAGGTGGTGAACCCTTGGGAAGGGTATACAGGTCAAGTTTGTTTACCTGGACTTGCTTCGTGTTCCTGGGACGCCGGGCAGGGCCCTTGTCTGCATCTTGTCTCCCTGCCATCATGCTCCTAAGTCCCCAGACCCACCGGCCGTGGCGTAGCAGAGTATCTCTTCCCAGGTATGGAGGGGAGAAAAACCACTGATCTCGGGCTGTCAGCTTATCCCAGATACCAGGGTCAGGTGCGGAGGGTGCAAGAGGTGGGCGACACACTATGCGTCGTGGACCAGCCGGCGAGCCAGCGTCTGTGCACTACACCACCAGGAATCACAGTCTCACTGCAGCCGTTGCCACACAGCCCAGGGCAAATAGCATACAAGGACAACGTGGCAGTATTGTTAAATAGGCAGTGATCATCAGCAGGGAGGCAAGGGCATCGATGCGTGCTTTCTCGCACGGCGCTGCAACTCACTGTGGTGGCGTTGCGCCAGCATCCGCGCGTCTAGAAGGGTGCCTCGGATGGATCCCAGGTCGCAGGGAAAACCCCTCCATCTGTTCTGTGCACCGGTACTTTGGGGAAGACCAGCGTTGCCGGCTGCCACGCACCTGGCAGCCGCGGGGCCACAGGTGTTCACGGGCAGCGAGGTGCGCACTTCTCCTCCCTTGGGCACACCTCGCTGGCAGATATAACAGGGCCGCCGGGGAGATGTGAAGGGTGGCCTCCACACCCAGATCAAGCCAGTCCGCGGAGCGAAGGTCTCCCCAGGCTGGCGGTCCTGCCCCCAGCACACACCAGCCGGCGCAGCCACATCCAAACTAGGCTCAAAGGGGTTTCACCCTGGCATCGATGCTCCCGCCAGAGGCACCGCAACCGGGCACCGCGAAGAGAGCGAGTCTGCTAGGTTCACGCTGACTGGCGACTTCCGGTCCGATTGGCCGGCTCAACTTCACGCTTTGCGGGCAGTCACAGTGCTCTAGCCCCCGGCTTGCGATGTTCGTCCAGGCCCAAACTGACGGGGCCCGTATCTCCTGTGCTTTGTGCCATACGGAGTTCGGAGCTACATGAGTCGGCTCCGCTAGCTGGCAATTATCGTTTGGGGAACCACTGAAGCAGGATTACTGGCAGGATATAGGTGTCAGGGAGACGGCCTCGACGGAGCCGAGGTCTTAGGCGGCCATCTTGGTCCGACGCTTGGCCACTCCCCCAATCTCTCAATGTTTTGAGTTGAGAGACTGGTCCTTTTGACTATGACGATTGTACCAGTGCACCGTACTCATCCTCAGCAGACACACTATCGGACAAGCCAGATACTTTATTGCCAGCCTCCTGAGCTCTGGCCATTGGTGCATCTTCCATACCAATAGGCCATTGGGTTTTGATCCATGTAGACCTCTTTTGGGTCATCCAGATAGTCCTGGAACATCCTCTGAATGGCCATTGTGCTGTCACTTGGTCCACATCTTTTGGCTTCACATCTGCACTTGACTTAAGCCCTGCCACTTGAAACCAAGCCAATGCAGAGGTTGGGTCCGATTTTTCTGTTCCTGTAGATATTGTTGCTGGTGTTGGCTGCTCTGAGACTACATCTTCGCCCTCTCTGGAAGTTGAAGGCTGCACCCCAGCACTTCTGCCCAGACTTTAATTTCCAGCCGTTCTTTTTCAAGATCTCTTGCTTAATCAACAGTCATGTATGGCAAAACATCCATTTCAGAAAATGGAATGAAAGAGTCCACTATTTGATCATACCGTGGAAAAAGTATTGTGGCACAGATGCTTTCTTTGAATGGGGAGAGGAGTTGGCCTAACGGCTAGGGCGCTCGACCTCGGACCTGGGGAACTGGGTTCGAGTCTCGGTAATGACGCTGAACATCCTGTGATTCTGGGCAAATCACTAAATCTCCCCGTGCCAAACAAAAAATTAATGTGTGTCCTCATGTAACGTAACTGGTGCTATGTAAAGCGCTCTGATACCCGATTCGGGTCAAGTTCGCGCTATATAAAACTCTGCAAAAATATAATAATGACACAATGTCTCTTTGCAGCCTTGGATTAACCGCAAAGTATTAAGCCCCCAACCAAGGCATGCGCTTCTCTATTGCCGTCCACACATGTGAACCTTTGTAACACCTTTTTTATCTTGTTGTTAAACAGATGCAACAACGTAATAGCTTGGCTCATCGTCCTGTCCTCCTTGCTGACTTCCCGGGTGAAACCCTCAAAAGAAAGTAGCATCTGTGTCAGGCATTTGACTAGGTGCTATTTGTCCATCTCCAAGGTGCTGCTTTCCCAATTGCATCACCTCCTCTTTGAATAACAAAGTCATTGATCAGTTTGTACTGCTCACACAGACGCTCCAACATGTTGGAACCTTCTGTATGAGGGCTTTAATTGGTATTCTATTAGCCCACTGAATGATCTTCAACTGCTTCTGGGCTTTAAAAGAATGGCTGAAATGAGTGCAGGTTCTTCAGCAGGTAATCAGTATATTGCTGACTATGTCTTCTTTTTTCAGAAAGTCCGGCACAATTAGGTTGATGCAATACACCAAACACTGGACACTGAAATAGCCATCATCTGCCATGGCCTTAACTATATTACTGCCATTGTCTGTGCCAACAAATCCAATTCTGAGACCTCTGGGGAACAGCCATTCAAACACCTTGCTGTTAAAGTTTTCCAAGATGGTTGCAGCTGTATGGAATTTCTCCAAGGCGAACATGGCTACTGTTGCATGCCAGCGAATGCCCTGAAAAGTTTCTTCAGCTCTGAGACCTGTAGATAGCTGTTGCTTACCCCAACAAAAGAGATCTAGTGTGTAGTGATATACATGTAATCAGTTGCTTGACAAGTGGTCCACATGTCTGTCATCAGATGGATAGTGTGAACAGCACTCTGCTGCAAAGCTTGTCCAACAGATTGCAGCACATTGGGATGGAGCGCTGGAACAGCAACTCCCATAAAATAGGTCTGGCTGGGAACCTTCCATTTTGGGCAGATGACTGCCACAATTTAAAAAAATTCCACCCCTTCCACAAAAGAAGAAAGAAGGAGGTCCAACTTTAAGATTTTAGCTAGTTTCCATTGTACATGGTTGCTGTCATATGGCCCCTCCTGCCTAAATATGCAAATAATAGTAGCCTGGATTTTATTCTTTTGTGGTGCCACTGTTGCAGGTTACCTCCGGACAAAACTAGTAGTTGGCAGACTCAATATGCATCTTGGGTCAGTCACTATATGAGGTGGTGTCTCCATCTGACTCTTGTGCCATTTTGAGGTTTTGGAGACAATTGATACTGGTGCACTGCTGGGGACAGGGCTGCTTTTCAGAAAGCTGTCACCCTCTTCTTCCTCATCACATTCGCCTTCCACCTTGATCAGAGCTGATTCCCCTGTCTCATCACCACCACCACCCGCACCAATTTTTTTAAGGTGCGCCTTCCACCGAATTGCGTGATGTTTTATCATATGAGTCATTTGTCCGCCAGTACCATAGTGTGTACCAGGCTTACCTCTACAAACACGTGCATGGAATATGGAGCATATTGCAATGTAATACTCCTGCTTGCTAATCGTAAAGAAGTCCAAAACTGGGGAAGAGAACTTTCTTAGTGTGCCTATGCCGGAAAAACAACTGGAGTTAAGTGGGTGTGTCATTGGTTGCCTCTCTGTAGTGTGAACTTCATCTGAGGTAGAGGTGGATGCAGGTCTCAGCAGGGGCCTTACAAATATGAAAGCTGGCGGTGGTGGTAGTACCAGTGCCACATCCCTTAGAGCACTTTGAATAGGAGGGGTAATGACAAGATTCCTCTGAGCCAACTTCCATGACAATAACTGCCTCATCATCGGCATCCCCTTCCATTATTATAAGGATTTCAGGAACTTTCATTTTCACTTGTCTTTCCTGGCATGTTTGGGACTCAGCTGGGGTCCAATCCTTGTCCAGATCACCTGAAGGGGGCCCTGAAGAAGATGATGGAGTACCATTCCTTTTTCTTGCTGGGTATCTGGAAGCCACTGGTTCAACAACAGGTACATCTTGCTCAGGCGGAAGCTCAACCTCCTGGTCTGTTCCCACTTCAGGAAGATCTACTATTGCGAGCTGCGGCTTCTGTTGTCTACTTTTCTCAGTTTCCTGGGACGATTGGATACTAGTTTGCAGCTGAGACAAATCCAATTCAGATTCACTGCTCATAGCAATGGATCAGCTAAAACTACTTAGAGAGGTTAGGAGTTCCCACAACAAACAAATCAAGAGCGCTAAGGCAGACTACTTCAGATCCAAACTTGATCTAGCCGCTAATTGCACCAAGAAACTTTTTGAACTGGTTAAACAGCAATCGGTGGAAGCGCCAAACCGCATTGACTCTGAAATCAGTCCCCCCTCATGCGATGATCTGTCTGCTTTTTTCACTGAGAAATCAAGACTCATCAATATTGAACTTGCTTCTAAGAAGGCTCTATTGCCAGCCTACGGGTCCGCGCCATCTCCTGCTCTCTTAGAGAAGCTCCAACCAATCAGCCTGAGCACCAAGAACAATGCCTCATGTGGCACCTTTACTCCCTTCAGTGAAAGAGACATCAACAAGATTCTTCAGAATATCAACCCATCTAATCACTTTAGTGACCCGTTACCATCTACCATCTTCAAAGAAATCAAGGAGGCCATTATCCCCATATGGACAAAGATTATCAACGCCTCACTGACACAAGGCATGATCCCACATTGCCTAAAAGCAGCTCAGGTATCACCCATACTAAAAAACACTACTGCAGATAGTGCTGACCCTTAACAACTTCCGCCCTATCTCTAACATCCCCACCCTAGCCAAACTCCTTGAAAAATGAGTCCAATCACAACTCTGTGCTCACATCGAGAATTTACAACTACTGGACCAGCATCAATCTGGTTTTCAGAGTGGGCACAGCTCTGAATCGGCCCTGGCTCACGTTATGGATGACATTTTAAAAATGCTTGACCAGAATTAATCCTGCCTCCTAATCCTCCTTGACCTTTCCTCTGCGTTTGACACTGTCAATCATGACAACCTCCTATTCATCCTGAAGAACAGGATGGGCCTCACTGGTCGGGGGTTGCAATGGTTCTCATCCTTCCTCCACCGCAGAGCACAAAGAGTCAAGGCAAACAACTCCATCTCTCAGTCCTCTCCAGTTTCCATGGGATCCGCCCTATCTCCTATACTCTTCAACTTGTTCTTGGAACCGTTAGCTAATGCACTAAACTCCTCGAACACTCTCTTCCATATGTATGCAGATGATACGCAACTTTACCTGAAAATCTCCTCCCCGGATAACCTCATATCACTCAACACCATTCTAACCGCTACTCAAAACTGGATAACTGAGAACCACCTCCTGCTCAACACCTCCAAAACAGAATTCCTTCTCATTTCTCCTCTGAACCACATCCCTAAGCGAGACCTTTGGATAATCAACTCACTGCCTTCAACTGTCCCCTCCCCCCCTCATTATTGACTCAGCCAAATCTCTCGGAATCACCCTGGACAAGCATCTGAACATGAATATCAGCAATGTTTGCAAAGGAGCTAATCACCTGATAAGGACACTCAGGAATATCAAACCTTTCCTTCCGCAAGCTGATTTCAAGCAGGTAGTCCAAGCGCTTGTTTTTCCGAGACTAGATTATGGCAGTTTTACGCTCTGTGGCCTCCCCAAATATACATTGGCCCCACTGAGGGCATCATTGAACGCTGCTGCCAGATTAGTTACGGGCACCAAAAGAAATGCGCACATAACCCCAGTCCTAAAATCCCTTAAGTGTTTGCCCTACCAAGCACTAATTCAGCTAAAGATTGCCTGCCTGTCTCAAAAAGCCCTCCATCTCCAAACCCCAAGTTATCTAGCTCAAAAGCTAGAACTATCAGGAGGTGGTAGACCCTCAAGAAGTGCTAACTCTTTCCTTCTGAAACCCCAGATCTTTTGCAAAAAGAGGACGTGTCACCGTGCCTGCTCCGGCTCTGCCCCAAAGATCTGGAACTCTCTTCCACCAGAAGTACGCAGAATCTCCTTCACGGTTGCTTTCAAATTGGAAGCTAAAAGATTCCTTATGAACAAGTTCTTACCGTAAATGGATTTGGATCATCTGCTCTAAGTCAGGGGACTTACAACCTTACGACCTGCACTGGGTGCAACTCTTATTTAGTCTATCATTTGCTCCCCGCTGGCTCACTATGTACCATTTATTGTATTACTTTCTATTGAGCAGCCTTGTTTTGTGATTGTTATGTTGGTTACTCTAATTGAAGCCGGCACTGCATTGTATTACCATCCTTCCCACTTACTGTAAAGGGCTCTGATATCCTTTGGGATCTTGTTCGAACTTTATAAAACTTTATCAATATATAAATAATGATTGCAGTAGCTGCCACGTTGAGAGACATGGCCTTGGACTTAGGTTGGGGTGATGCCGTTACGTGGCAGTCCTGCTCCCAGGTTGCTCCCCGGAGGGCAGTGCAGCAGGCACACATCTCCTGAAATAGGGTTTTGGGAAGCACAACAGTGGTGGCAATCTGCTTCTTCTTCTCCTCCTTATTGACCACTTTCTTGGCAGCATCTTTTTTTGGGGCCATCTTGAAAATGTTAGTTGGCAGTGTCACTTAGCTTCACATGCGAAAGAGACGGGAGGACTCATCATGTGTTATGGTAAAGTCACTTTGTACAGGTTTTCTGTCTGGCAGTAAGAAGCAAGAAATATTATTTTTGAAATGTTTGTGAAATGTTTGCAGTTGAATTATTGATAGTACAGTCAATATAATTTAGTGCGGTTACTTATTATGCTAAAATATTAACAACAATAGTGCATCCATTCTAAAGTCAAACTACACCACCATAATATTTAATTTTCATTCAGGATAGCAACATACAGATGTTACTTTGTGCTTTATGTGCATTGAAGGGACAAACCTGTGTCAGTCAGGGAGGTGCAGAGGGAAATGGGATAATTCTTACAAAATAAATGCTGGTGAGTGCACCTATGGCAGGCAAGTGGGCGGAGCCCAAAAATGGAATAATCCTTAAAAAATTAATGCTGGTGTGTGCACCTATGGCAGGCAAGGGGGTCTAGGGGGAAATGGAAAAATCCTTAAAAAATGAAGGCTGGTGTGTGACAGGCACCTATGGCAGCCAGGGGTTAGATGGAGGGAAAATGTAAAAACATTTTTTTAGAAAACATAAAAAAGAAATTAAAAAAAGAAAATAAACAAAATAATTGCTGATGTACTAGGGGACTATGAGAAACTCATTTGGAGGCAAAGAGGCACAGGGGAAAAATATGTTTAAAATCCATATGATATTAAACAGTGTTCATATATACATATACTAAAATGATCCTCAAGCATATTAAACTGATTTCAGGGAAAAGTAAAAAAAAAAATAACAAAAAGGCATAGCCCTCTCCTAGCAATCACCCTAGAAAATGGCTCTGAAGACTGGAAAAAAGGGATTAACACTGTGGCAGGTTGCACAAAATGGCCTCTGGCCACATGGTCAACCAACAACAAGCAAGGAGGCATGGCCACAACAAAGAACACATGCAGGCCTATGGCAAAAGCACACTGGCTACACAAAATGATCACTGGCCACACGGTCAAACAACAACAGCTAGCAAGGAGGTATGGCCCTAACAAAGAACACATGCAGGCCTATGGCTAAAAGCATACTGGCTGGCTACACAAAATGGCCACCTGCCAAATGGGCAAACAACAATAGCAAACAAGGAGGCTTGGATCCAACAACGAGCACATGCAGGCCTATGGCAAAGGTACACTGGCTGGTTACACAAAATGGTTGCCAGCCACAGTCAAACAACAGCAACAAGCAAGGAGGCATGGACAACAAAGAACAGATGCAGGCCTATGGACGCTGGCTACACAAAATGGCACTCGTCCACATGGCATGGAGAACAAAGACAAATGGTGGCTTATAACAAACACACACTAGCCAGACAAACGAGGCATGCTAACACTGACAAAAACACTACCACTAACTCAGCAATGCCAAAATGAAAAATAAGTGAGCTATACATTTTTTACAACACACATCTTCCCAAAGCATCAAACATTACCCCACCAATACAGTTTTTGCTGAAAACAAAAATGTGAAATACAAAAATACCCACAGTTTTAATTTATTCCAATGTCATGTAGAACAGAAAAAACTGTTTCATGTACCCATAAGTAGCTAGGCCTACTGGCTAGATGGCCTCAGGGCAGACTAGGCCACAGAGTAAAATAAATGAGTATTGTAAATCTAACAAACGTAGATAAAATGTACTGAACCGTGCAACCTCTTCCCTTACAAAAAATTAAATGCAAAATATGACTAGGCCCATATTGAAACTTCATACCACCCACCACAATAAAATCTAAAAATCAAATAAAAGTACAAATAAATACTGGCGCATGCCCTCTATCAAACAAACAACACCCTTATGCAAATGTTTTTGAACTTACTTGTGATATTACATAAAACAAAGACCCGATAGTACACTTTCAGCAGACAAAGAGAGTGATGCTTCTACCTCAAAATCCATATGAAAAGTGACCAGGAGATGAAAAAAGGACTGGAAGGAGCCTCCTGGGCAGGAACAGGATGTTGGAGTCTCTGGAGCACTCTCTGCTTGTAGAAAAAAAAGTAGAGTAAAAAAAATGCTTTTTGCACTAAAAACCACTTGTATTGAGTAGAATATTACTCGAAAACATCTTTTCAAGTAGATGTACCTGCTTCTTGAGTAGAGAATCTGCTTGAGATGCATCTTCCGTCGCTTGCGTTCGCCAGCGTCATGAAAATGGCACCAAAAGACGCCATGGGAACTGGGAGCCAAGCCAGCCGGCAGCAAATCTCGCTCGCTAGCGGCCGGCAAATCTCTTTGTGCTTGTCAACATGTGCCAAAATAACGCTTGTGCACGACAACGGAAAAATAATTCCGCCACGTACCGGATGTCAGAATTCAGTGAGAACTCAGCATTACATGAATAACATGGAGTTCCTGAATTCCACCAACTCCATGATTGGAATAATATTTCCACCCAGGCCTAGTTTGTGCTCGTTTCCTTTTGTGTTTAGTAAAAGAGTAGAGATAGGATAATGGGAATGGGAATGGATTTGAAAAGGGGACGTAGTTTTGTTTTTGTAAGTAGGGTTATATGTGCCTGTTAATTGGGTGACATGGCTAAAAGAGGAGGTGAAAGTTTAAGAAAGACGTTTGGGGGTTCACAATAGTCAGGAAAGTTAGGAATGAGTCACAGAGAAGAAGGATGGAACAAAACAGAAAGGGAGATCTTTTTATTAGCAAAAAACTGACATTATCTTACACATACATATATGCCCATGACACTTGGTAGGTTTTCTTGGATAGAGAAACTCCCTCTGAAAAAAAGCCCATATGTGCATAGAAAACACAACAAAATGATGGATGGAGTGCTGAAAAGTTTCAAACACTCACCCCCAGTCAAGAGATCTGGGTTAAATCCATAGTTCTTTTACTGACTATGCCACTCGAGTTTGAACCCAGCCAGATGCAAAGCAGTCTTGACCCTGCTCCTCATAGGAGCAGTCCAGCCTGAACTGCCAGGCCAGGTCCTCACTGGACTGGCAACGAACATCCTGAGACCAGGCTAGCTTGAATTCAGTGGCACAGTGAGCACGGGACCCACATCTGGGCAAACCGTTGGACACTTAGGGCGAACATAGCAAACACATCAAGATGAAGGACGGAGTCCCTCAGTCACTGGATTCAAGCTAGCCTGGCAAATGAGGAGTGACAGTCTGAAACCAGTCCCCGGATGCTTATTTCCAGTCGAAGGAGGACCCGGCATGGCATTTCAGGCTCGACTGTTCCCATGAGGAGCAGGGTCAAGACTGATTTGCATATGGCTGATTCCAAACTGGGGTGGCGTAGTGAGCAAAAGAATGATGTATTTAACCAAGATCTCTTTACTGGGGTTGAATGTTGAGTATTCCGTCCATCATTTGTTGTCACAGCACTGTAAGATGGGTATGCCCAGATGTGTGTCCCTTGATCACTGTGCCACTGGATTCAAGCTAGCCTGGCTGATGAGGGGTGATACTCTGAAACCGGTTCCAGGATGCTTGTTTCCAGTCAAGGGAGGACCCCACTTGACAGTTCAAGCTGGACAGTTCCCATGAGGAGCAAGGCCATGGCAATAGATTTAACCCAGATATTGAGAGTGGGTGAATGTTTGATTTATTCTGCATTCCGTCAATCATTTGTTGCTGCAGCACATAAGTGGATAGAAGCAAAAATATTTACATGGTTGAATGGGCACATTTATCTTGTAGTAAAGTATGAAATTTGTTCATGACAATTTAAAAAGTTTTGGTAGCAGGCATTAAGTCTTCTATATATGCAGCTGTTTGTACCCAGAAGCAGCAATTATGGCATAGTCTTCTATACGCAACTATCTTGAGATGTAAGGTACATTTTTCCCCTTATATAGATGTATCTGCTTTCAACAGGAAGCATAGTTCAATGTACAAGTACACATGTATAACAACACTTTAGCTCTACACCGTAAGAAGCCTAGTTTGTCATGTTTGTGAATGCTGTTGTGGTTCACTGTTGTGTTGTGGGTATTGTTGTCATGTGTGGAGGAGCTAGCTCTTGACTGATCTTCTGAAGTTAAGATGGTTGTCAGTGGATCTTATGTTTGTCATTAGGGAATTCCATAATTAGGTTGCTTAAAAAGAGATAGGTGTTCCACCCATGGTTTTTTCCCTGTATGTGGAAATGTTGAGACTGGGACCCATCCTCAACCGTAAGTTACTTTGTCTTATATATTTGTTCATTTTAGTACTGGTGAAGAGTGGTCCTCTGACATGTATCGCTTTGTGTATGATATAAAGCAGCTTGTGGCTTGTCATATAGGCGGAGGCTAGCGGCAGAATTCTCTTAAAACCTTTTGAGGGAATCCTAGGCATGGGAAGAAGTGTTTTCATTGTGAGAATGCTTTATTTGGCTACCTTATCCACTTGTACATTCATTGACAGCTTGGCATCTATGGGAATTCAGAGATTTCTTACCTCCTTAGATATTTTTGGCATCGGTCCTAGATTGTCAGATCAGAAGGTCATAAGATTTCCAATGGCCACAGGTGAGTATTTGATTTTGGAGGCATTCAATTTAAGGTGACGTCTTGTCATTCATTGACAAACAGCACAGAAGCAACTGAAGATGGGAAATGGCCTTTACAATGCGGGCCAAGCACGTGTGCCATTTGCCTGCAAGCGCAACCATACTTGCCTTAACCAGGCATATACCTTAAACACGCAAATCGTGGTTAAGGCATATGTGTGGTCTAGATTATGGGATGGGTGGACCCAGGAACAGGAAGGATCGGGAGAGGACATGGTGAGTTAAGTGGGGCTGGGGACAGGTTTTGAAGGTAGTTTTTAAGTGTTGGGGCAGTTTTTAGTACTGGGGGTCAGGATTGGTTTCAGGGCTCTGGGGTTGGAGAAATTTCTAGGGCTCAGGGTGGTTGGGGTAGTTTTTAGGGCTCATGGGGGTTGGGGTCATTTTTAGTGTGTCGGGTACTTTTTAGGGCTCAGAGGATGTCGGCTCAGTTATTAGTGCTCGGGGGCAGGGGCATTTCTAGGTCTCTTAGGGGGTTGGGTAGTTTTAGGGCTCAGAGGGAATCGGGGTAGTCTTTAGGGCTCGGGGGCTCGAGCATGAACTTTACCACACATATCCCTTTACCAGTTATGCCATTACCACGAAAATGCGTGGTAAAGGCATGCATGGTAAAGGAACGCGTTGTTCAGACACATTCGTGGTTAGGGCAACGTTGTTGAGGCACGAATGGTTTAGCCATGTGTGTCTCTAATCTCTATCATAAAACCACTGAATATTTTTGATGTTCTTTGGGTTTTTCAATTTCAGAAGTATCTGCATGTCATCTGCATAGTTCTAGCAGGTGAAGTCAAAGCCATTGATCAGATTTGGCAATGATTTCATATATATGTTGAAAAGCATGGGTGAGATGATAGAGCTTTGAGGGACTCCTGCTTTAATGCTGCATGCTTTAGTAGAGAATGGAGGAGTATGTGCAATATTTGTTCTAATTTGCAGGTACAATGTGATCCAAGCAAGAGCTGGACCTTCTTTTCTAGCTTCCTCAAGACTTTTGATTAGTGTCATGATCCACTGTGTAAAAGGCTCCCAAAAGGTCCAAGAGAAGAAGGACAGCAACCCTGTTCTGGTATACCTTGTCCTTAAGGTCATCCCAGAAAGAGATTAGGGCCGGTTCTGTGCCTCTTCCTGGACGGAATCCAGTTTGGAAGTTGGAAAGTATGGAATTGTCTTCTATGAATTGTGACATCTGGGTGAAAGCTGCTCTTTCTATAAGTTTGCCCAGGAATGGTATGTTTGCTATGGGTCTGTAGTTGCCCGGGTCTTCATTTTCTAGGTTAGGTTTTTTTAATGTCAGGCGTATGAATGCCTTTTCTTTAGTCTTCGGGGAAATCTCTAGTTGTTGATGACCCTTCTGACAGGGATGGCCACAGAAGTAGATAGTAGAATGTTTTTAAAGATTTGAGGTGGATCGGGGTTAGAGGGGCAACCTGCTGGCTTACTTGCTTTGGCAAAAGTCCTGAAATTCAGTTGGTGATAGTTCTTTGAAGGAGCATAAAGGCTGTGTTTGCCTTTCCCTAGAGGGTTTTGTAGGGAAGGGATTGGGGCTGTTGGTTTTTAGTTGTTTATATAAGAATACAACGTTTGCTTTAGTTGTGTAATGATTTGCCAGTTTGTTACAACATTTTTAAGAAATGGGGTAGGTAGCTTGTGTGCATTTTGGCTTACACAATTCTGTAAGTATTTAATACCATTCCTTATTAGCACACTTTGCATTGTGGGTTTGGTTGGAAAAGTATATTTTTTTGCCTTTTTGATTGTTGACTTGTGTCTGTGAAGATATATCTTAGCTTCAGGGTTGTTTTGAGCCAGTTGCGTTGAAGTTGAGCAATTTGTTTATTAATCTTTATAATTCTGATTTCATTCAAGGGGCATATTTTCTTTCATCATGCGTAGATGTTTTTAGAGGAATTAGAACAGCAACGTTTTCTGGAGACATCCATAGAGTGTTTCTATAGAATTTCTTGTGACCAGATATGTTTTGGAGGTAAGCACGTTTTCTAGTTCCTCCAAATCCAGCTTGCTCCAAAGTTGATATGTATGTGAGGGCAATATGATTTTATATGGGGTGAGTTTTGGGGTCTTGTGTTGGAAAGCTATGAGGTAGTGGTCAGACCATGACTGGTGTAATTCGTTGGAACATGACTAGGTCTGTGTTGGCGAAGATGGTATCTAATATGTGTGGGATTGTAAACAAGTTGTTGTAGGTTGTGTCTGCTTAAACCTGTAAGGATGGCTCAAGGGTGTGGCATATTAGGTTTGCCAAACCGTATGTCGAATTCACCTAGGATGCATATGTTTGAGTATATGGTAAAAGGTTACAGATTGTATCTAACAATGTGTCTGGGATAGAGTTGCATTGCTAGTTGGTGGTCTGTTGAGAAGGAGGAAGTTTCATGAAAAGGTTGGGGTAGGGTTATATCTGATAAGGAGAATCTCACAACCTCGTGAAGAACCATCTTCAGCTTTGGTGCAATTTGTTGTTTCTTTAAATGTGATGTTAAAGCCACGTCCTTTTTTGCATATGTGATTTTGTGTTACATTTTAATATCTTGATGGAACGACTTCATGCAATACTGGTGTCATATCTTCCCCCTGTTATAATTCCATAATAAAAAATAAGTCAGGTTATGTGTCTCTTGATTGGTCAAATATGTGGTACTTGCTTTTTTTAATGGAACAAGCATTTAACAGTAGGAAGTCTAAAAATGTTTATTTCGGATGTGTTGTAAGTTTGTGCTACAGGAGGGTGAGCATTGCCCTTTAACGTTGTGGGTGGTGTTCACTTGTTGGTGGTGTCAACTGTTGGAGGAAAGAAAAAAGTGTTGTGTTTGTTTACTGTTATCTTCATCCAAAAGCCTTACATTACTTTTGTTTAGGTCTGGTTGTGTGGATGGTGGTGAGTCTGCTTGAAGTTGATGGGTTAGGCTGTGGAGTTGAGTGTGAAAGGTGCGTTTCTGTTGCGATTAACAATGGGAAGTGAGGTTATGAAGAGTTTTGTAGAGGTCTTTCTTTTGAGCTTGTTGAAGATGGAAGGTGCATGGGTGAGGGGTAGTGGTGTGGCATGAGGGTTGTGCGGTATAGCTCTGGATTGAGCAATGGATGATAGATGTGTAAGTGAGCGTTTTTGTGTGTTTGTGAATAGAGCGATGGTGTATTTGTTGCATGGAGAGTGTGAGGTAGAGATGGATTGAATGTGAGTTATTTTTGCTGGTTTTAAGAGAAGAGTGAACGTGTGTAGGTATGTTAGGATGATAACTTATTTACTTAGATTGCATTGAGTGGTTGTGTTGAGGACCTTGTAGGGCCAGCTTCCCCCCTCGTGTTACAATGGAGGAAATTGGGCAAAAGTTCTGCTAATGTGTGCAAAACAATGGGTCACCAACACCGTTTCTACATGTTATTCTTCATTGCCAGGGGCGTAACAGAGGTCCCAGCAGCCCCCACCATGTAGTGGGGCCACCACAGCTTACCGGCCAGAGGGGGACCCATTTAGCAAAGGCAGCAATTTTTTTAAAAAAACATATGTTTCGATGGTGACAGAGGCCTCTTTCCAATTTATATTGGAGACTGCAAGTGGGGCCCAGTGAAGAGTGAGCTCACTGCTCCACAAAGCAGGAAAATACGATGAGTCCCAGATGGAAAGGTCAACAGTTCTGTCCGAGGCCCCAGGTGTAGAAGGGACAAGCATTGAAGCCTCTGTGCTTTCACTTTCATTTTATTTAAAACATGAGTAGTTTCCTTTTTCTCACGTCATAGAAATCAGTGTGAGAAAAGAATTGGCTCCCAGTGTGTTGGATTAAAGGTGAAGTGGGATATAGGAGGTAGGAAGTTTGAAGGATTTTGCGAATGATGCTAATGGTGCAGATTGGGGTGTACAAATTCTCCCTACTTCCACAGATAGAGTAAATTCACAGATACATGCACATACACTCTTCATACGCTTGGGCCCATTTCACTAACATACACTCAGATTACTCTATCAGCACTGAACCTGTGGAAAGAAACCTTCTAAACACCCTACATCTACACTGAGGTCGATAAGACCTAATTGTGACTGTCCTGAGTCATGATCTAAACAATCTATACAACAATAATCAAAATAGAGTACTCAATAATTGACAAGAAATAACCACCAACACTGTATTTAAAATTATGATACTTTATCTAAAATTAGTCAAAGGAAAATCAATCAAAGTAAATCATTATTCTCATAATTACCTATTCTAGCTAAATGTCAGAATGGGTCATCAGGACAGGTCTCTCAGTAAAAGTCTCCCAAGTCGCCGTCCTCACAGCATAGATCCTCACCAACGCAGGTTTGGGAAGAAAATGGCAAAGTGGCAAAGACCCTCTCTAAGCTAACAATATTTATAATGTGTTTAACAATAGAAGGCAACATAAAATGTTTTCGATATCCGCTGAACCGCTGAGCAAAGCGAGCAGGAAAGGATGTAGCATCGCTACATTTGGAAAATCTCCGCTCAGGAAAAAATCACAAAAATAAAAAGACGGAAGTATAAACTCAAATTTGCAAAAGTATCTTTTAAAATGTTCTTCCTCAATATCTCAGCAAAGTCACCGCAGACTGGACAATGTTCATTGTATTTTATCCTTGTCCAAGGGCAGCTGGCAATTCTCCCAGAACTGCTGTCCTCACGGAAGATTTTCTACCAGGCGAAGACTGTGGTCAGATGACTCTCGACCATGTTCAGCAAGGCCTTCTCATCACAAAATTCACTCGAGTACAGGCTTTAAACGGTAGCCATTTTACCACCAGGCCAAAATGTACCATCTTAATTAAAAGAAACAAAACAACGTTACCACAGCATAGTGATTAAACAGTGTTAACCCCACTAATACCCTTATGTGTATGTAATTATCTAGCCTTTGCAACACAAGAAAAGCATTAGTACATAACATTTTAAAAAACGTTTTTCGTGCTTTAAATAAACAGCACCCAGCAACGTTTATTTAATAAAACATGCACATTATTAATTAGCCACATAAACGCTTCCCCACGTGTCGTTTTCTCTTATTAATTCATGTTGGTTAGTTAGAACATTTACACAAAACAAATAATTAATAGTTAAAAATTAATATTTTATTAATCGACAAATAGACAAACCAGAGCTTTAAAAACCCAATAGATTTTCAACAGAAAACTCTGCTCCAGCAATCCCCCCTTTGGTGATATTATCACCAAATAAACACCCACAAAAAAAATTAGTAAAATTTAAGTCCCAATTTTTAGGAGAAACTGGAAATGTCTTTTTCTTTTTCACAACACTAGACACCAGACTCCCTTTCATCATCCCTCTTTGTCTCCAAGTAAACACTCTCCCTTAATTCTTCTAATTCTATTTCTTGTGGATCTCTTTTTCTTTTATTTCTCCTTTCAATATTTCTTTTAATTAATTTCTTTTTCCCTCCCCTGTTTTTACAACACAAACACACCAATCTTAGTATCAATAAAGCAACAATTATACAAGTCAAAGGAAACAATATCTTACCTATAATAGTACTACCTATTTTTGCAATAAAATTCTTAACAGCAACTATTTTATTAGCTATTTTAGTCCAAATACTCTCAGCTTCCAGTGGTACTAATTCTTCATGCAAATCAGTAATATTTTTGATATAGACCTTCAGGTCCTTGCTTTCGTCTGGAATGTAAGTGCAACAATGTCAATATTCCACAAACCCCACCCTCTTTGGCCAATAAAATATCAAGGGCAAGTCGATTTTGCATAGACATGGCACGTACGGCAATCAATTCCGTATTCACCAAAACAAACCCTCCAGCGGTATTTGTCGATAAGCGATCCACCACGGTTGACAGTTTCCGAATTTTATATGCATTCAAAGAAATTCCCACTGCTGGAATTAAAGCTCCAAAAATGTCACCCACTATTTTAGACCAAGTTTCTCTCTTAAAACGTGTTAATAAATTAATATGTTCTACATCTTCTATTTTATCTACATGAAAAATCTTTGGAAAAACCAGGCCCACATAACACGTGCCATACCAATGGTCAGGCAACTTGTAATAAGCCTTGTTCCCACAAACATAATACACTCCTGGGAAAACTGGATCCTCTCCTCCTCTAAAACCCCATCCTGTTGCAATGAAGTATGTATCATGACACTCACTAGTCCCAACAAAGTATGTATCATATTGGGATTTCCTTCTTGTAATGCACAGCTTACCCTTCTGTGGTGCATCTAAAGCTAAAGTTGGACTAGCTCCATTTCTCAATTCTTTTCCCATCTCAATGTCCCAAATTGTCTCACTCATTTTGTATTTCCCTGCCTTTTCATGCATGCTCAATCTCCTTTCCTCCACCATGTTTAGGAAAGCTTTCTCCTCTTCTTTCAAACTGCAAGTTAAATTATTCTTAAAAATGTAATCTAATGTTAATTCTTCTTTCTCAATAAAAATCTCACCAAAAATGTTAGCTTCTTTAGCTGGATTCAGCTTTTCATTCATAGGCAATTGCCCAAAAATACTATCTTTGTTAGACATCTTATAATCTCTTTCCCCTAGCAAATAAAAAACACTACTCAACACACTACAAGAAATTCCATACGTAGCTGGTAAATGGTGATAAGTAACACCCTCTGAAACGGATGCAGGTAATTGCATACAAACATAGCAATCCCTTACTTCCATTGTCTTCACATATTCGTACAACAATTTCGAACAAACATTGCTAGAAAAATCATTAATTGTCCTATCTTTATGCATGTAAGTATTACTAATTCTAGTTGTAACTACTTTTTGTGAACTTTCCCCTACATTAGTCTCATTCTCTGTATGTATCTCAAATGTACCTATTGTAACTCTAAATGTAACTAATAAAGCTAAAACACCCCATAGTAGCATTAATAATCCAGTACAGCAACAGCACATTCTACACCATCTTTTCAAGAAGGCACATCTACTTTGATTATTCTCTATGTTAGCCATTTTACTACTTTGACCGTGTCTTTTGACTTAGCCTCTACTACTCCACTACTGTATTACTCTTTATTTCTGGATTTCTTCAGACAGCTGAATTTCAGACTTTCTCCTTTTCACTTTTCTCCAAGTGATTTCTTCAGTTCACTCAGTTTGGATAGTCATCACTTTTCACTCCTTCTTCTTCAGCAACATCAAATTGTATCAGATCATCAACAACATCCTGTGCATCCGACTCTTCTCCAATGTCAGTCAGGATAACTTTTAAGATTCCAACAGATTTTTCCTTTTCCTCAACCACTTTTCTCAAGATCCCCTCCGGATTGTCTCGATTCACTGTTTCTTCTTCTTCTCCTCCTTCAGACAGTGCCACATAAGACCATTTCGGTGATCTGTACTTTTGGTTGGGTTTTCTAATTCTCTTTATCTCCTCAGGTTCTCTTGACTCCTTTTGCTCCTTTCTTTTTACTTCGTTTTGACTCGACACTTCATTCACTTGTTCAGCTTTCGATGTATTTGCTCTTATCAGTCTGTATCTCAGCCTCTTCACTCTGTTGTTAGGCCAAAAATCTCCTCTTACAACCTTTTTCGGTCTTGTTTCTGTATTATTTCTCTCTCCAATCCAAGTTCTTTTTCTCAGAACTCGACCTTCTGATTTTTCATTCTCACTTCCATCCGATTCTATTTCAAATGCCTCTTCTCCTTCAGCAGCTTTCTTTCGCTCCACAGTCTTTTTCACCACTGTTTGAGACTTCCCTACTTCTTTCCCTCCTCGAGTCTCCAACACGCAATCTTCTTGCTGTCTACTTGTCCCTTCACCTAACTTATCAGGAATGTTCCCTACACCTCCTCGGGGGTCTTCCGCAATCTGTCCCTCACTATCTTCTTCTGACCCTTCTTGTTCAGGTATAATCTCAAGTGGTTCTTCAATCTCCTCCTCTTCTGATTCAGGAGTAATTTCTGTGGAACTGCTCTTTTCTTTTCTTTTTCCTCCACTGCTTTTTAGAACTTCAGGCTCTCTTACAGAATCTGATCTCCCTTCTGAGACTTTCAATGGTTCTCTTGAAGTCTTTTCTGCTTCTTTTCCTGAACTTTGATTTTTTCTCACTGGTTCTGGGTCTTCATCATCACTGGAATCTGATTCTTCAAAATACTCCTTACCAGTCCCATCCTTTGGGTTTGGAACTCTCAGAGTATGACTCGCATGTACCCAGTTTTTTACACCAGCACACTTCACTGCAGTTGTCGTAGTCAAAATAACTTGTCTTGGTCTTCCCCACCTTGGAACCAAGCAATTTCTTCTTCTGTGTACTTTAATCCTCACCCAGTCTCCTGGACTCAGATCATGAGCTTGCTTCTTCTCAAGTGTGGTAGCTTCTTCTCCAACCTGGTGAAACACAGAATGAACTGCGTCAGCCAGGCCTTTACAGTAATCCAAAATCATGTCATCAGTTATTGTCATCAACTTATTGACAGGCACATATGCATGTCGCATTGCGCGTCCCATCAAGATTTCGTGCGGACTCAACCCAGTAGTTCTATCTGGAGTAGATCTAATAGCCATTAGCACTAGAGGCAAGACATCAGGCCATTTCATTCCAGTGGCTAAACACATCTTACCAATCCTGTTCTTGATTGTGCCATTAATCTGCTCAACCACACCAGAAGCCTCTGGCCTGTATGCACAATGTAGCTTTTGCTGTATGCCCAATGCTTCACAAATCAAACTCATGAGCTCATTATCGAAGTGTCCACCTCTATCAGACTCAATTGTTACTGGAAACCCGTACCTAGGAATCAACTCTCTTAACAATAACTTTGCCACTGTTATTCCATCATTTCTCCTAGTCGGATAGGCCTCCACCCATCTTGAAAACAAACAGACTACCACTAGAACATACCTCAGTCTGTTCACTTGGGGCATTTCAATGAAATCTACTTGCATTCTTGTGAAAGGACCACCTTCTCTACCTATTGTTCCCAGACTCACCACTGTCTTTTTCCCAGTGTTAAATTGCTGGCAAATCAAACACCTTTGACAGATGTTCTCTGTAATTGTCCTGAACTTTGCATTGTACCAAGTTTGTTTAAAAGATCTGATCATCGCATCCCTTCCCAAATGTCCCTGGCCATGATACATCCTTGCCATTGCCGACAACATGGAATTAGGCATGACTGGTCTGCCATCTCTATAAACCCAAACATGGTCTGTTTCTCTTGGGGCACAACCTGCCTTGATCCAGTCTTTCTTTTCTTCCTTTCCTGCCTCATCCTGCAACTGTTTCACTTCATCCCACGTTTCTAGAACATTAGTAAACATCACAGAACAAAAAGACATTTCACCTTCTCGTTCCCGATTAATTGACTGATTATTCTTTGCACAATATTGTGCAATGTCGTTAGCATATCTATTGCCAACTGTCACAAAATCATCTCCTTGTCCATGAGCAGCACATTTCACAACTGCTAATTATTTAGGCAGCTGTATCGCCTCAAGCAATTTCCCAATCACTTCAGCATTCTTTATTGGAGTCCCACTCGACGTCAAGAAACCTCTCCGTAGCCAAAGTTGGCCAAAATCATGCACAACTCCAAATCCATACTGACTATCAGTCATCACAGTCACTCTCAAATCTTTCCCAATTTCACAAGCTTTCGTCAATGCCACCAATTCAGCAACTTGTGCAGATTTCACTCCTTTCAATGGTGATGCTTCCATCACTTCTGAAACTTTGCACACTGCATATGCTGCACTCAGCACACCATCATCATTCCTCAGGCATGATCCATCTACAAACAGCACATGATCACTCTCAAGTAAGGGAAGATCCCTTATGTCTGGTCTCGGTTTTGTACAGTACTCCAACACATCCAAACAATTGTGATCATCTTCTGTCTTCACACCCACATTTTCAATATCTGGCAACAATGTCGCTGGATTCACATTCACACATCTCTCAAGAGTCACATTTGATGCTCCCAGAATGACTTTCTCATATTTAGTCAGTCGACTATGTGACATGTACTGAGTTCTGCTTCTTGTCAAAAGAATTGCCACATTATGAGGTACGAATACCCTTACAGGATATCCCATTATAATTCCCTCACTCTGTTCCAAACTTCTACATGTTGCAGCCACAGATTTCAGACAACCTGGTAAACCCACAGCTACAGGGTCAAGTGTCGATGAGAAGTACGCAATAGGCCTTCTCAATAATCCATGTTTCTGGATTAACACTGAAAGTGCACATCCATTTCTCTCACTGCAGTACAATTCAAACTCTTTCTCATAGTCTGGCATACTCAAAGCAGGGGCTTCACACATTCTGCTCTTCAGCTCCTCAAATGCTGCCATTTGTTCTCCATCTAGTTCCAATGGATCTGTCATATCACTTTTTGTCAGCTTAATCAGTGGCTTTGCTATCAGCGAGAAATTAATTATCCACTGACGACAATAACCCACCATTCCCAGAAACATTCTCACTTCCCTCTGGGTCTTTGGGGCTTTCATTTCTCTGATAATTCTAATCCTGTCATCAGTCACTTTTCTCAGACCTTTTTCAATATTGTGTCCAAGATAATGCACCTCTTTCTTGCAAAATTGCAATTTAGCTGGAGATACCTTTAACCCTCCATCTGCCAGATGATTCAGTAAAGCTATGGTATCAACTTCACAAGCTTCACGTGTCTTTGATGCCACAAGTAGGTCATCAATATATTGCACTAGTACTGAGTTTTCAGGCATAATCAAACTCTCCAATGACTTTTTCAATAACTGATTGAATATCGAAGGACTCTCCGTATACCCCTGTGGGATACGACACCATGCTAAAATACGCTGGCCAAACCTAAATGCAAAAATCGGCTGGTTGTCATGATGCAATGGAATTGAAAAGAAAGCATGACACAAATCAATCACTGTGTACCACTCAGCATCATGTGGAATCTGATACAGAATCACTGACGGATTTGGCACAATAGGACAACATGCCACCACAATTTGATTAACTTTTCTCAGATCCTGTACAATCCTGAACTTCCCATTAGGTTTCTTTAGCCCCATTATCGGTGAGTTACACGGGCTACTCAATAGTTCTCTCAAAACTCCTTGCTGAATCATTTTCTCAATTATAGGAGTTATTCCCTCAATTATTTCTGGTGTCATTTTGTACTGAGGAATGTTAGGATAAGTAATTCCCTCTTTCACTGAAATTTTCACAGGATCTACATTATTCATCAATCCCACATCTTCTCCAGTAAAATCCCAAACTGTCCTTTTCACTGTGTCTCTCAGCTCTTGAGGCAAATCCTCCGAATCAAACACAGCATATGCACCAATTAACTCACTCTCTCTATTTTCTAGAGTCATTCGGTACAAAACATCCTCATCTGGTGTTTCAAAAGCTATTCCATCCGGTGTACAAAAAATTGTACAATTCATCTTACAAAGTAGATCCCTACCTAACAAGTTCACTGGACTAGTGTCACAGACAATAAATCTGTGCATGTCTGAAAATTTCCCTATTTGTACTCTTACTGGTTCAGTAAGACGTGTCCTTATTTGTGTATTGGCTACACCAACTACTTGGATTGCTTCATCCGAGAGAGGAAGATTTCTAATATCTGTTGACCTGACAGTTGATCTTGTTGCACCTGTGTCTACTAAAAAAGTAACATCTTCTTCATTTATGTTTCCATCCACAAATGGTCCTGCCTGGTCTATTTCTAGAGTTGCACCAAGTATGCACTCTTCCTCCTCTCTTCGGCACCGTCAATAATCACCTTCAGACTCACTCCCTTCATTCTTTAACAAGTACTGTTGTACCTGGTTAGAACGCCTTGGTTTGTTTACCTGCTCATCATTGTAGAATCCCGAATCCGGATTATACTTTTGTGACCCTCTATTCTGCGGCAAGGGCGGTTTTGGCTCTTGACTCTGCTGTTTCACAACAGAAGATTGTTGCTGCTGTCGATTATTCCCTTCGTTCTGCACCTGTCGATTTAAGTTTTTATTCTCATTATTCACTAATGGTGGATTGGTACACTCAGATCTCCAATGTCCCAGTTGGCCACAGTTGTGACATGGGAACTTCTTTTTGGCTTCCTCAAGATTCCCCTTTCCTTTCCCTGCATATCTAGGTCTATTCCCTGGATTATTTCCTGCATTATTCGCCTGTTCCACCAACTGTGCTTCCTGTCTTTCCGCAACTTTCACTTGTGCCCACATTGCTTTCTCTTTCAGCTTTCTCTGTTTTGCTTCAATTTCATCACTGAAGTATTTTGCATGTCTCAGAATCTCATCTATTTTTTTACTCTGCCAATCCACAGTATGTTCACGAATTCTCTCACTAATCTCAGGTCTCAGGCCATATACAAATCTGTATACAAAATGACTCAAATCCTTGTCACCCAGGTGTTCATCCCCACTGAATTGTTTAAAAGCCAGTATCAGCCTCTCATAAAAAGCATGAACCGATTCTTTTGCTTCCTGATGTGTTCGATCTATTTTAACCCAATCTGTCTCTTTTGGAGGTACTTTATTTTTCAGGTATACGATCACCTGCTCATACTTTCTCATTACCTCTGGATCTGGTGCTCCTGTTCTCTGATCTCTTGGATATTCCTCAGTAGGCCAACTTACAATTATTTTACACTCAGCCCACAAATCTGCTGGAACAATTATATCAAACAGACTATTCAGGTCAATCCACAGCACTTTTGACAATTTCACAAATCTGTCTACCTGCCTATACCACTCGACGGGCTTTTCTCTCAGTCGAGGGAAATCATTCGTAAATGATAAAATATCCTGTCTGGTCCATGGAACATGTACATATCCTCCTCCAGGTATTTCTCTCATAGGATAAACAACAGTGGATGCTTTCTCTTTTTCTCTCACAGGAAATGCTGAATAAGTCCTATCCCCTGATTCTTCTCTTTTCTTGTACCACCTATCCTTCCACTTTTCAACATCACCCCATTTTCGCAATAAAGCGATCATCTCTTTAATCTGTCCTGTTCTACCAGCACCATTCAGATTTTCAATATCTTTGTCTGTAAAATCCATTCTGTAAGACTTCTGCAAAACTTTCACTTTATCAATGTCAACACCATAGTCATTTGCTATTGCTCTTAATCTGTCATGTGTATTTTTAGTTCTCCAGGTGATATTTTTACACATAAATAACAATTCACCATCATGATGATTTTTTAGAATTTCTGTAGGAACTGTCCCTGCAACAAGCTCTTCTAATTCTACACGTAACCTAGCCACATCAATTGCCTGTGAGTCTTTATCCCTCTTTTGAAGAACTTTCATCCATTCATTTAAATCTTCAGCTGTTATTTCAGTAGATTTTCTCACTGGAACCACTTTCTTCTGCGGTTCTAAAATCGGCATCCCTGAACAACTAGCTTCACCAGCATCCAATCCTGAATTAGACTGTATCTCTAATCCTTCACTACATGTCTCATGTCTGGATTGTCTCAAATCATTATTTTCTGTCCTTTTTCCTGAGTCTCCTGAAGGACCAGCCAAACTTGTCAATCTATTCCCAACATATGGAATCACCAAATTATTTTCACCTGTCCTCTGCTTATCAAAAACAGGCATAACCGGACCTATGGTTACAGGCACCGTAACAGCGTCCAGATTCTTTGTCAGCTCCTTAATCCTTTCAGTCAACTCCGATGTAGTTCTGGCTAATTCTCTCGTATTCTCGCCACCGCTTCTATTCTCTCTTTCCCTGAAAGGATTACCACTTCTTAACTCAGGTGTCACATTTTCTGTCTCAATGATACGCAATGTATCTCTTATCGGAGAAACAACTGGTGTGCTCTCTTCTGGTTCTGGTCTATATGGGGGTGGTCTTTTGTAAATCATGTCAATCAAGACTTCATCCTCATACTCATTAACTCCATATCTTCTCACTTCTGCCTCAGGAACCCTTTCTGTACCCTCCTCTTCAACTGTTCTCATAGGGTATAATCCCTCTGACATACTAGCATCTCGCCATCTCGTCATTCGATCATGATGAGTTTCACGACCATGTCTCCTCCCAAACATATACCTATAGTTTCCCCCAGACCTCTGCTTTTCTCGCTCATGTACTTCCTCTTCCCATTCCACTAAAGCCTCAAACTGTGTCGGCCTTGGTCTTGGGTCAAGACACAACATCTTTTCCCGCAAATTTTTCAACACGGCCAAATTAAATGAACAATGTTCTGGAAATGCTAGAACACCATCTTCCTTTGTATACCTAACCCAATTTTCCAACCATATACAGGTATGATACCCATATCTCGCAGCCATGAAGGATGCAGGCGTTTTCGATGGAGGTAACAATTCACCCTCTCTCGTTTTAACATCTTTATCCTTGTCGAACCAATTTTTAATCTTTCTGAACAAGGATTTTTTCTTTTTCTCTTCTTGGTAATACATTTTAGCTTTTACCAAACTTTTCTAATCCCTTCCGTAATACAACTCAATAGTACGATGTTTTATCCAATAACAGCGCGACTCACACTAACGCACCAATCCTGGAGCGTCTACGTCACTAGAATACAAGGTGACTCTTTCCAATCCTTACACGGCTCACACCAACGCACCAATCTCAGCGCGAGCACTATTCTGATCTAATATCCAATCAGAGCGCGGTCTGTTTGACGTCAGCAGTCGCTGCAGTCTCTTGCTCTTGTCTCCTGTCAGTCGTCTACCCCTCCTTTACAAAATTTCTCAGTAGACTTCGTGTCAGATTCTACAAAATCTATTAGTTACAACATATAAACATCTCCATTGTCTGCTTCGCTAACCACAGAATAGTAAAGAAAATCTATTTCACAAGAATCCCGTTGTTGACACAGTAGCACATCCCTCTACTCTGCCCTTCTAACATGCATTTATTAACTGTTTCCTCTAGGACTGCTCCAAAGAGTATTACAATTAACTAGATATATGAGCATTCACGCACATTCATACAAGAAAATGTAGTACATACACACAGAATCCTGCTTTTCCCGAGAACAGCGAACAATCTGCCCTACTACAGAATTATAACATATGTTAACCAAGCAGTGTTTACCTCTGCCCAGTCCTTCAAACAAGCTCAGAGAATACCTATTACTCCTCCCGCTGTGGAAATATGGATTTTTCTGGTCAGTTATGTCCCCTATCTTGGACCCCAACGGTTCTATGTGCATGTTACAAGTACATGTATGTTCCCTCCAGTTCCAGTTATGAAGACGCAAATACATGTGCGTCCACCGTTAACATGTCCTCTGCTGATCCGCCATGAATGGGCCGGATATTCCATTCCTAAGTACGAAAGGCCACCGCCTTTATATGGTCCACTTATGCCATTTTACAGTCCAGGCAAGTAGGCCCTGATTCTGTCATCAAGCTTTTCTTGCCTTCTGCCTCTGAAAGCTCCAGTCTGAGCCTGCACCTGTGACCATGAACTTTGTCTCATTCTCTGCGCGGCTCACGAAGCCTGCTGCCTGCCAAAAACTGTATTTCACCTTCGAAAATTATCTGCTCCGCTCCCTGCCCAATGCATTCCTGTCTAGTAGCTTAAGTAAACATTCTGCCAGCTACCGAGCAAAGGCCCGGCTTCTCTGTCTTCATGCAAATAATTCATAGCCCTGTTACTATGGAAGATTCCGCCCTCGCATCTAGTATAGACACTTAGACGCTTGTACACGCACTAATAGTCAGTATAGTCAGTATAGAATAAGATTCCACTCGAAGAGACCTCTCTTTTGGATAACTTAGTTCTTTAAACATAGGATGTTAGATATGATTTGGGATTAGGTTGACTTGACCCTCCAGACTTCTGTCGCCACATGTAGAGCTAAATGTCAAGTCCCCTTCACCCCCTAGTTGCACGTCAATGACACGTCATGCTGCTGCGCGCGCATTTCTGCCAAGTATTTCTGCTGACATTGCGAAATTCTTTCATGTAACCACCCTCTTATGACATCACATCTGATGACGTTCTTTGAACAAACCCAGTTACGCCTATCTTTGCCACGTATGAATATATTATCCCCACTATCAATTGTTACGCCTCTTGTATTTGCTTCACTGTAATGCTTATTGTATAAAAGTAATTGATTGTCAATAACGTATGTACTTCACTTCCTGAACCTTCGTGGTGATGGAACCTGGAGCAACCGATTATAATCGACCTCTGGAATAAAGCCCATTCCGAACCTCTAATACCACGGATTCTGCCTCTTATTTACTGAGCTATTTCATTATGTTTCTGTATCAAATTAAGTCCCGGTAATTAAATTATTTACCACACCGCAATAAGCTTTAACGGTGAACCTTACGGATCCCTGGGACTTAAGACCAGAGTTTCACAAATAACCTTCACTACCATACACACTCCTTTTATACCAGAAATATTTATAATAGTAACACACAACGATGTCACTAATTCCGAACACAGACAATGTGACGCGCAACTTAAATTGTCACACGTTTTTCCTGCATACATACAGGACCAACAATCCCGTCTTTCCTGAGAGCAGCATATACTTCCCTCTGCCCTACTACGGAACTGCTACCAGCTCCCAAATTCCAGAAGCACTACATAAAACTCAACATGACGACTCCAACATATAGTATTAGTACATATACCAACATCAATCAATAATCAATAAATCAAAAGCCAATGTACAAGCAATCTAATCAGATCAAGACAATCATCAATAACCATCAAATTCTGCTACCAGGAAATTGGTGCAGATTGGGGTGTACAAATTCTCCCTACTTCCACAGATAGAGTAAATTCACAGATACACGCACATACACTCTTCATACGCTTGGGCCCATTTCACTAACATACACTCAGATTACTCTATCAGCACTGAACCTGTGGAAAGAAACCTTCTAAACACCCTACATCTACACTGAGGTCGATAAGACCTAATTGTGACTGTCCTGAGTCATGATCTAAACAATCTATACAACAATAATCAAAATAGATTACTCAATAATTGACAAGAAATAACCACCAACACTGTATTTAAATTATGATACTTTATCTAAAATTAGTCAAAGGAAAATCAATCAAAGTAAATCATTATTCTCATAATTACCTATTCTAGCTAAATATCAGAATGGGTCATCAGGACAGGTCTCTCAGTAAAAGTCTCCCAAGTCGCCGTCCTCACAGCATAGATCCTCACCAACGCAGGTTTGGGAAGAAAATGGCAAAGTGGCAAAGACCCTCTCTAAGCTAACAATATTTATAATGTGTTTAACAATAGAAGGCAACATAAAATGTTTTCGATATCCGCTGAACCGCTGAGCAAAGCGAGCAGGAAAGGATGTAGCATCGCTACATTTGGAAAATCTCCGCTCAGGAAAAAATCACAAAAATAAAAAGACGGAAGTATAAACTCAAATTTGCAAAAGTATCTTTTAAAATGTTCTTCCTCAATATCTCAGCAAAGTCACCGCAGACTGGACAATGTTCATTGTATTTTATCCTTGTCCAAGGGCAGCTGGCAATTCTCCCAGAACTGCTGTCCTCACGGAAGATTTTCTACCAGGCGAAGACTGTGGTCAGATGACTCTCGACCATGTTCAGCAAGGCCTTCTCATCACAAAATTCACTCGAGTACAGGCTTTAAACGGTAGCCATTTTACCACCAGGCCAAAATGTACCATCTTAATTAAAAGAAACAAAACAACGTTACCACAGCATAGTGATTAAACAGTGTTAACCCCACTAATACCCTTATGTGTATGTAATTATCTAGCCTTTGCAACACAAGAAAAGCATTAGTACATAACATTTAAAAAACGTTTTTCGTGCTTTAAATAAACAGCACCCAGCAACGTTTATTTAATAAAACATGCACATTATTAATTAGCCACATAAACGCTTCCCCACGTGTCGTTTTCTCTTATTAATTCATGTTGGTTAGTTAGAACATTTACACAAAACAAATAATTAATAGTTAAAAATTAATATTTTATTAATCGACAAATAGACAAACCAGAGCTTTAAAAACCCAATAGATTTTCAACAGAAAACTCTGCTCCAGCACTAAAACGTGCTGAAGTGTGACAGGGAGTGGAAACCTGCATGTTATCCTGTGTTAAATATCTGTTAAACATCTCTGAAATACTTTTAAAGTGATTTCCTTCGATGTTTTCTGTTTTGGCTTTGCAGTTCAACAAGGAAGAAATATCAGATGTAACTGCTTCTCTTAACTTTTCTTTACCAACATGGACATACAAATATAGGGCAGGCTCGTAGAAAAGCGACCAGGTGGCAGCCCTGGCCCCTTGTTGTGCTCTGAGAGCACACTGAGACCTGCAGTGACATATCACATTGCTCCTCTACCCTGAACTCTCTGATGCAAAGCTATCCTAGCACTGGTTCCTGCACAAGGTTGTCATTCAGTACTTCTAGCTCGCCCTTTTGAGGCAATCCAACCATAAAGATGTGCACCAGGCTCTCATAATGAGCCTCTGCCTTGAACTACCCCAAAGTTATATTATGTTATGTTAAAAAGATTTCTAAAGCACACAGGGGCCCCAGAAAGGGGCTTTCCCGTGCTAATCACTGAGACGGCAAAATGGCAGTAAAGGTCCAAAGCACTGAAAAAGAACATATACGGCCTAGACTGAGACCAGCCAGATCTTTAGCTGCTTCTGAAAACTCAGATGATTCGCACCCCTATCTTATCCCAGCACTACCACATGAGTTGCGCTCTTAAAGTGAACTTTTACCCTGTACTGTGAAATGCTCTCCTAATGCACATCTTTTCTGATCTGCCCCAATTCACAGCTATTTTAGCATTGACATGCACAAAGGTCTCACAGTGAAATTCTCTCCTGCCTTGCACTATGCTAAGCTATCTTAGCACCGAAACGAGCACTCAGTCATGCACAGAGATCAGTCATGCACCAAGATCTCTCACAATGCACCTTTTTCTGGAATTGCCCATGCAGAGCTAGCTAGCAGTTAGGCATGTGCCACACTTTCAAAATGCACTTTTGCCCTGCCCTACCCCATTGAAAACTTTGCTAACATTAAGACATGCATTGAGCTTGCACAATGAACTCCTATGCTCAACTATTCTATGTTAAGTTATGCTAGCACTGAAACCTGCAAAAACCCTCATAGCGCACTTCTCTCCTGATATGCCCCGTGCACAGCATTCTACCACTGAAACCAGACCCAGGTTCTACCAATGCACCTCTATTCTGACCTTCCCAGTACAAAATGATCATAGCACTGAAATTTCCTCAGAGCTTTGATGCCTGCTCTATGGAAGACCATCCTAGCTGCTGAACCATCCATGAGCTCTCCGAAGGACCTCTTTCCTGATCTGTGCATTGCACTGTTACCAAGGCAATTGAGGCATTACAAAGTTACATATGTACATCTTTAGCCCTGTTGTAACCACAGTGCAGTGTAGCAGAATTGAGAAAACACTCATATTGTCTTAAGGTAGGTGTAAACCTGTCTGGCTTTGCTTCTGTTCTTGTTCAAAGGGGACCTGTTTTAGCAGCTTTGGCTGAACTTTTACCTCCGGAGCAGAATCAAGTATGATATGCAGAAGGCTGGTCTTTGGACTGGCATGATGGGCAAAAAAGCAAAAAAAGATGGACTAGAATGCAGCATGAGTAATTACTTTTGGTTGAGGTTAGTTCAAGCATTTCACCCATCACCTTTTTTTTTCAAATCCAGTAGTGAATGACAGAATTCATAGTATAATGACATTACAGAAAAACAACTAAGCCACAAGATTTATTTGGTGTTATTTTTCTTGCAATACAAGGATTTAACCTTTTATTTTCTAGTTCTGGATAAATACCTTTTTTTTTATGACTACTAAACAAAAATCAACTTGGAGTAAACCATATGTGCAAATGTTCATATATCTATATAACAGTGATATGCCATTTATTGTCACTGTTGAGAGAGGGGAGGGGCAGCATGACTCACACGAGGCTTCTCCTCTCTTGAGTCGTGGCCCCATCACACACTCAACAATGGTGATAAATAGCAAATCCCATTAAACAATAGCGATATCGATCCGTCTTTCTATTCCAAACCACACATGCACATTCACAAAAATACATATTCAAGAAACAACTTATGATTCACTCACTCATATCAAAGCAAAAGTGCCATTCTGGTTCTTCTGCTGAAATGGAATACAGAGGATCTTGCAGCACTTGGAACCTCTCCTCCCACCTCTCTACAGCCTCTTCCGGGCAAGGTCCTGGAAAGAGGACTCAATTTCTAGCTTGCTTCCTTCTTGGAAAGTAGTACTTTTCATGACCCTGTGCAAGCAGAATTTTGTCCCACGCACGGTACTGAGAAAATATGGTTATCACCTCTTGACAATCTCTCTTCGGGGCATATTTACAATTTTTTCATGAGCGCAATGCAGCAGCCGCAAAACCTGTGCTGCGCTACGTGAAAATGATAGACAAGGAAAACGCCCTATTTACTAAAATAAGGCACTCTCCACCCCTCTCACTAGCGCCGGCGCTGAAATCAGCTGCTGTGCGCCATGGAGACACCTTTCCGCCATGGTGCAAGTTATCTCCGTGAGTCTAGCATAGGTTTTGTACTTGAAGGAACTCTCCCAGTACAAAATACAATGCACAGACTCACTTAAAAAAATTTCCGACTTTGTATGTGTGCTGTAAAGTGCAGCACACATGGAACGTCGTAAAAGGAAGGAGAAATGAAAACATTTCTCCTTTCTAGCGCCTACTTGAAAAGGGCACAGCTTTCTCATGCTAAACCCAATCTACTTTATTTAGTAAATTGGGTTTAGCGTGAGAAACCTTGGGTGGTTGCATGGGAATGCCCATGCACCATCCTTGGTACGCCCCCATCAAAGTAATACAAATAGCGCTGCTTCGCATTGCTTTTCTGTTATTTCCAGCTGTAAAGTAGATTGGGCAAAAAAGAATTTGCACCGATTTGCGTCACAAAAGGTGCATAATCTTAGTAAATCTCCTCCTTCAATTCTAGATACCAATCGTGTCTTGCTATCATTCTTTTAGACATGTCAACCACTTTCGAAAATGTAGATTATACTATGCTTGTATCCAGACTGCAGGGAATGGGAATCAGGGCCCTGGTCTTTGCATTGATTTTGTCACCTCGTCAGAAACCCTTTTAAGTTGTGGTACGTCCTCTTTTACAATCTACCACTTGTCAACTTTGCTGTGCAGACCATCAGGGCTTTTCTCTGAGCACTCCTCTTTTTAACATTTATGTTGTACAGCTAACCTTCCTTATTCTTCCTTACGTTTTACCTTCTATTCCTGTGCCGAGGAAACCTGGTTTATTAATAATTTACCAAGGATCAGTTTCACCTTTGCATGACCTCAAATACACATGGATGACTAGTGACACTTTGAAGGTGAACCAGTGCTTTAAATGGGCAGGTAGTATAAGGCGCTTTCAATCTGCACTTGTTTTATCTGACAGGATGAGTACAAACATTTCTGTGCAGGAATGCTTTATTATCAGAATGGTTTCGCTCCTATTTATCTGGCTGGTGTCAGGCGGTGTCTCTCCCTCTGTATCAATCTGAGTTTTCCAATGTCCATCATGGCATTCCTCAGGGAACAGCGATCAGTCTCATCCTTTTTAACATCTATATGAGACCCTTGATCGATATTATAAAGGCGCATGGTGTGAAATTGGTAAACTTAGCTGATGATACTCAGATTTTTTCTCCTTAGAGGGGAATCAGTCGATACCTCTTGCGACATTTCATGCCTGCATGCAGAACACTGCCTGTTGGCTAAGAGCCACCTCTCTTCAATTTAACTCTGACAAGACCGAGGTCTTGCACTGTGCTGTGGGGAAAGTCCCCTCTCCTTTTCCAGATAATATCTGGCCTTCTTCAACTGCCTCTACTCTGATCCCAGCTAAATCAGTACGTAATCTGGGAGTCATGCTAGATGGCAACTTAAATCTGGAAGTATATGTAAATAAGCTGGTGGGGAGCTGTTTTTCCCTGATCAGAGCCCTGAGGAAGATCCTCCCGCTGTTGCCCAATACGACCAGAGCCTTGGTCATTGGAAGTATCATCCTCAGTAGGCTGGACTACTGTAATGCCCTATTATTGGAGTCCCCAAAATTTCTAATTGAACGCCTTCAAAGAGTTCAAAATTTGGCGGCCAAATTGGTATTGATGAAACCTCGCCGCTCTTTGGGTTCTTCGGCCATTGCAGAGCTTCATTGGCTACCAATCATGCAGAGAATCCAGTTTAAATCTCTCTGCTTGGTATTCAAAGCCCTTCATGGTTTCGGACCCAAACCTATACGGGAGACATTTGCATGGTACATCCCATCGACGTGTCTTCGTTCCTCCACTGCCTACTTGGTGAGAACTCCTAAAATTCTAAGAACCAAGGCAGGAGGTAGGGCGTTTAGTTCAGCCGCTGCAAAGCTTTGGCACAAACTTCCTCTGGAAATCAGACAGTCCCTCAACCTTCTGCAATTTAGGAAAAAGGTCAAAACATGTCTGTTCCCTAGAATCTAACATCATTGAGGACTCTCCATGCTACCCCACATCTGTTGTCATCTCTGACTGATAATTCACGTGCTATAGTGCCAAGATACTCGATGGGTGATAGCTGCGCTCTATAAATACCGCATACAAATACAAATCAGCACGAGAGCAGCAGTTAACAGCACAAAGCCGGCAATCTTGGCATCTCTCTCTATTTCAGTTGCTGATATCAACACCGACAAGATTGAAGTTCTTGTCTTGGGAGGCCCTGCATCACTCTGGCCATCCACTTGATGGCCTAATGATCTTGGAGTCCCTTCTAAACCTACAGCTTAACTTGGAGTCTTGATAGACAACTTCTTGCATTGAAGAATTGGTTAACTATGTGGTCTCCACCTGTTACCATCTAATTATGCCTTTGTAAGTGTCAAGGCTTAAGGCCATCATGGGCCACATGTATTAAAATTCCATTTTGCGAGACTCTAATTGCGATTTTTTGTGTCTCGCAATTAGAGGCTCACAAAATCAAATGTACTAATGTGTCTCAGACACATTAGCGATTCCCAAAGGGGTGGCAATGGACTTGCCTCATCAATATTCATAAGGAAGGTCGCAATTTGCGACCCATTGGGAACAGACAATAACACAGGGATGGTGGCTTGCTGGGGACAGCAGACCACCATATCTGTGTTTGCTTTTAAATAAAACATTTTTTTTTAATGCAGCCTGTTTTCTGTAAAGGAAAACAGGATGTATTTCCAAAAGAAAAATGTAACGTTTCAGTTTCATTTTTTAAGAGTAGGCAGTGGTCCATGGGACCACTGTCTGCTCTTAAAAACACCTTTTCGCTGTCAATCAGAAAGGGGAAGGGGTCCTCTGGGGTCCCCTTCCCATTTGCAACTGGCTTACCACCTACTTGAAGTAGGCGGCAAGCTGCGATTCAGATCGCAAAACAATCGTACATTACTCTGCGACTTGCTATCCTAGGAAGGGACGCCCTTGGCACACCCCTTCCTAATAGGGACTCGCAAACCCTATTTTGGGAGTCAGTAATTGGTTACCGACTTGCAAAATGGGGTTTGTACATAATAAAATTAATTTTACCGGTTACAAACGGTCCGATGGGCCATTTGCAACCAGTAAAATGTATTGTACATCTGTCCCATGTCTTCCTGACTGGTTTGTGGGACCGCTCTTGCCTCCCTCGTTCTCTAATTGCCCAGCTCACTTTTGTCTTGAATTGTTGCATCTCCCTCTGTTCCTAGCTTGGCACATTGCATTTGCTGTCAGACAAATAGCTATTCTCTTTAAATCTTTGTGCATGTGTTAGCATGCTATTCAAGGCTCTAGTACTGATTTACTGTTGAGATTTTTTGCCCTATGTCCCAAAGTACACTCTATAAATTCTTCCTTGTTTCACTTACTTGAGGGTCACAAGCTCTTAAGGGCCTTAGATTTCTTCTCCAGGTATCACAACTCTGAAAACATTTTTCTATCACTCTCCAAAGTAATTTAGCCATGTTTATGAGGCTTCTCAAGACAGGGATGGTTTCCATGTAATTCACTTTTTGTTCTCGCTCAGAACTAGGACACCCTTTCTGTATCTCAAGCACTACAAGGAATATAAACAGATTAGACTAACAGACTAGACTACCAACTACTTGTATTTGGTCAGACTCAAAACCCAGAATAAGGTACAAAAATACTTTCTAGTCCATTGAGAGGGCTATTGCCAAACTATTAGCTGGCATGTCCCACATGGTAGGCCCAGGACTATTGGGTCACTGTCATATTTTCAGGATAATAACTGATTATATACATTGAATTGAATTGAATTGAATTAAAATGTATAAAGCGCAACTCATGCCCGGAGGCGTCTTGGTGCTATACATGATCTGAGAACAGTAAGAACACTAGTACAGGACAGCAGTTTCACTGATATCCACGTTATAAATATGTATCTTTTGTTGTTGCCCTGATAAGGCATGGATGCAACCCTTCTGCACGCACACACTGGACATACGTGAGGGTGGTGAATATTACTTCTTATTGCTTATTACATACCTACCCTTATATAGTTACAGCTCCTTCCCAAGCATTAGAAGAATGCACTTGTGCAGTGCATGGGATGGTGGATGCTTTGTTTATTTACAGGTCTACCCCACCGACAATGATACGTGGCGGCCCAGTGGTGATGTGTTTTCAGTCCTCTGCTATGGATTGCCACGTCTTTGAAGCAGTGTTGGGATCAGGTTGAATTCTGGAGAGAGGAAACAAGACTTATCTGTACAAAGGCTTTGAAGTGAGAAATGAATTTAGAATACAATGTTTCTGGGTGGTAGGAGAAGGCTATGGAAGCAAGTCAATTAAAGGCCCCCTCAATTTACCTTGCATGGGGCCCCCTCAGATTTTGTTCCGCCCCTGTTCATTGCACTTTGGTAAACTTGGAACTGGGCACAAAAACTGGCCCTAAATGTGCAAATGGGTTTTATTGGGGTGGTTTTTGCGCCCAGCTCCAACGCAGCACTCAGAATGAGCAGGAAGCAGGAGTAGTACTCCACTTTGCGCGAGCTTTAACCAAGTGACCAATCCCATCATTGCTTTGAATCACGCTATGCATTCCACAAAACATAATCATATTTTTATTTGCAGATTATTTCCTGAGAAATGGACTGAAGGATAAATATGATATCAGAAAATGAAAATTGATAGAGGCCTGACCTCTCTTTGAACCCGTTGAGCTGCAGAGCACTTTCATAAAACATATTTGAAGGGGATCTTGAAAAAGAAATTAAAACGAAAGAGCTACGTTCTTGAATGCCTCCATTACTGGGGACAGATTGCATCACACGATTACCAGACTGAGGAAGAAAATATCCTATTTTATAAATTGGATCGGATTATTTATTGTGATTTTTAAAAGTATTGAACACCGGTAGCCTTCCAAGCAAATATTAAATTAACCAGGAAAATAATGTACACTGTATGAAAGAAATGGTTCTGAAATTAATCTCTTTATAAGCATTACAAGCAGTAAATCCTTCTTCATGCTGCAGGGCTCAGATGAGCTCAACTCCAAGTTATATAAAGCAGCTGCTCCTCTAGTCCCTTCAATCTGAAATGTTATCTACTCGTGAATACATTAGAGCACAGGATATACCTACATGACGCACACAACTGTGTACCACAAGTACCTCAAAAGAAATCATCACTAAAGAAATAAATAAAAAAATGATAGAACTATGATACAGGATGAAAAGTACTTTGGGCCTCGTTTACAAAATGTTGACGCAGGTAGCACAGCAAGCCTTCCTGCTGCGCTGCCGTGTGTCAAATTAAAAGGACAGGAATGCGCTGTATCTACAAGATACAGCGCATTCCTGTCCTTCTCTCTTGCGCCGGCTCACAACAGCAGCTGCAGCTGTGCGCCAGTGCAGACACCCTTGTGTCATTTTGCCAGATGGGATGATTGTTTTTGTGCAGGAAGGGACATCTTCCTATTCAAAAACAATCATTCAAGGCATTTTGCAGCACACATAGAAAGAGGAAAAAATTAGGAGAAATGAAAGTATTTCTCCTCTTTACGCCTCCTTAGGCCTCAAAATGTTGTAAATCTGGGAATGCGTCACGTTCCATGGGTGTTGCGTGGGAACTCCCACAGCAACACCCATTTATTTATTGTATTTATTGATTTGATGAGTTCCATATAGCGCTGGCAAGACCCGAAGGTATCAGAGTGCTTTACATAAGGAAACAGCGAGTTGTAAGTTACAAAATTTCACACAAATTACAGAATTACTAGCGAACATAAAAATCAAAACCCAAGAAGACCAACGAGAGCTGGAAGTCCATTGGGAGGAGACAGCGACAGAGAAAACGACGAGACAAATGTCCGAAGTCCGGCTGGGTAGGTGACGGCCATAGCAGTGTGCCGGAGCCAATCTCCCCTATAGCTGTCGGTGCAGCTCCACCGGGAATCGGCCATGTGGATCGGGCTCTGCCGGGAAAGAATAAAAGATCAGGAAGTGACCGAAGGTCTTGAGTCCATAAACGGGCGAGTGGGAATGACGAGGATGGCAGGATAGGAAAGGGTATATAGCTTGGCTGCCATCTTACAGTCAGGCAAGTTGAGTCTGTTTATCCCTGTGACTCTGCAGCTGGGCTAGCCTCTAGTTCTGTGGTTCGTATTACTCAGCTATGCTATTTATCCGGATAGAACATCGGAACCCCCTCGACTAATGAGAAATCTCCCCTCTCTGGTGGAAATACCTTGGTGGCCGCCATTTTAGGGACATCTTTCCTCTCTGGTGGAAGTACCTTGGCGGGCTCCATTTTAGGGTCAGGCTCGGCGAGTTTCAATTTAGGAGTAGTTGCAGAGGTTTCTAGGGGATTCATTTTGGTGCCACATGAGCCCACATTGGGATTGAATGTGGCTGTTCACCATGCCGCAATGCCACCAGCGATTTTGAACAAATTGACTGGGCTCCCGCAGTGAGGAGATCAGCTCTGCCACTGCCAGCGGGGAAATCCTCACATTGGAATCACACCCACTGCCATCTGTTTATTCGGGCCGTTTGTGCAGGTGGATCGGTCACGTCTCACTCACCGCATCACAGAGCCAGGAATACCGCGGCATCTGCACATTCTAACTACAGCAGGGCACGCACCTTCCTTGTCGCGGTGCCCGGAGACAGCTCCTCTACATATTCCGCCGCGGGACACCTCCATCCTCCGCCGGGCGCGTTGGAATTCCAATAACTCATGGAACTCCTCTTTCACACAGAATTATGCGTGAAAGGGAAACATATTTAGAAGGCCATGAAGAGTTATGCATGGTGACTTTACATGGACTTATAAATATGGGGAATCCCACTGTGCTGTCGGTTCATAAAGAAAAGTGACACATCAGTGGCGCAATGGGCTTGGAAATAAGCCCCTTTGATTTTGCAATTTTTTTCAAGGTTAGCTTGGTAATAAGTTCATGTCATATGTTGGATATTAATTCATCATTCAGGAACTTTTCTGAACCCATTTTTACGTGTACTGTGTTTGGTACTTGTACCACAGATTAGGCCTGGGTGGTAATTTCCGCTCCGCTCACGGAATTTGCTGAATTTTGGCAATTCCGCTTTCCACAGAGAACGCAGAATTGCCGAAAATTCCGCGATCCGCGGCGTAGTGGAATTTTTTTCCTTGTTCGCACTTTCAAAATGCGTGTTCGCGGGAGCAAATTACCGGGATCACTGCCTTCGCCGACGAGTTTTCCTATCTGTTCACATGCGCCACGAGATCTCGCGAGAGTGTGCGATCGCGAACAAGTCATTCGGACTCGCCATCGGACATCCGCGTTCGTGAACAGGAAACAAGCATCGCGAGCGGGCGGGACAAGTGAAACAAGATGGCCGCGCCAATTGGTGACCACATGGGCAAGTTCACAAGATATTTCCCCCCGAGCATACAAACAGCATCCCTGAACAGCATCCGCGAATGGGCGGAAAAAGCAGTTCCGGGTGCTCGCGGAATTCTGCGTACCTCGCAAAGATTTTTTACCGTTTCGCGGAACTTTGCATAACGCCACTACACAAATTCAGCCCACCCCAAGATGGAGAACATAGTGGCAGCTAAATGGTGTGATATTTAGCACATGCTACAAATGCCAGACAATTACGACTTTTGGGGAATAATTTACTGATTTTGTTGCTTATTGTACTAAAATCTGCATGTTTCGGTTAATACCGGGGGACATATTTAACAAACATTCAGAATAAGCAACACAACAAGCCACCTTTCTGCACTGCATGAAATGGAGAGGGCAGGAAAGCACTGTATTTAACATTATATGGTGCATTCCTGCTCTCTGCCTGTGCTGGTGCACAAACTGTTGCCTAGCGCCAATGCAGTCACCTTTGCACATGGTGCAAGTGTGCCAGCGTTGTAGGTAGGATTGTCTTGTGGACGAAGGGACTCCTGCTTGCACAAAAACATTCCTCTAAGGCTTTTTCCTCTTTCTGGGTGTGCTGCAGCACAAGTAGAACAAGCATTTGCAATGCAATAGGTCTCGCATTTGCGAGATTTTGAGCTATTGGCATTGTAAATGACAATGCCTTTCATTTATATGTTTAAAAAAACCTGCAATAATAAAAGGCATTGTCATTTACAACACCAATAGGTCAAAGTTTCGAAAATGCGATGTAAAGGTATTTTGCAATGTGGTAAAATAGTGACCTGGTGAGGCGCAGAGGGAAGGGGAGAAAGGAAGAACTTGGTGCAAGGGGCTGATACTTAAGTTTGTGGGATGGAGCGAGAAAACGAGAGCAAGAAATACAGAAGGAAAAACAAAAAGAAAGAGAGAGGGGCGATAAAGGGAGAGGAGGACAAGAGAGCGCCAGTGGCTCATGGAGATGAGCGAAAGAAAGAGAGCGATGGCAGAAGAAAAAGAGATAACAGGAGGCAGTGAGGAGGGACAGTGAGGGAGCAAAGAGAAAGTAGAGGCAGAAAGAAACGGGATAAAGTGAGAGAATCCTCACAGGGCCAGGAAATGTCTAATTGACTGACGCTGTTTCCAAAATGCACACAAATCCCACATAAACGATGCTTAACAGAGCACGGCCCTCAGCAGAACAAATCCCGCTGGGAAGAAATCTAGTGCAAAGGGGTTGCGACCACGCCAACAGCCTAGATACTGGAGATCTACGAAGGAAATAACAAGAATACACTTTTTAATGAGTGGTTCAGTCGGGGGCGAAGCTAGCATCGGTGCAGCAGGTGCAGTGGCACCGGGACCAAGAACGCTGATAGGCCCATTGAACCCTGGTAAGTGCTGAAGTTTACTACCCCAGCAGCAGTCAAAGCTGACAGTCCTCTTCTAGTGCTATAAATAGCCAACATTACTGTTTGCCAATTTAATTTTATACATTTTACTGACCTCTGGGAGATGCGACCCAGTGGCTGCATTGTGACCTTGAGGTTGCTGCAGACGTCAGCAGCGAGCATTGAACTCACCGAGCAAGCCTGCTGGTTTTGATGGGCAAATTATTTAGCTTGATCAATATTTAGCAAACGCTCTGGATTTATGGCGGGCCCACCTGCTGCGCATTCATTTGAAATCCTCACAGGGACAGGGAAGGACTAATTGACTGACGCTGTTTCCAAAATGCACACAAATCCCACATAAACTATGCTGAACAGAGCACGGGCCCTCAGCAGAACAAATTACGTTGGGAAGAAATCTAGTGCAAAGGGGTTGTGACCACGCCAACAGTCTTGATACTGGAGATCTACGAAGGAAATGCGAAGACTCCATTAACGGTTTCAGAACTGGAGAGCAATGCAGGACGCTTAGACAAGGCCTAGAAATGGCGGGCAGTGTGGTGAGTAAACGGGAGCCAAATAAGGCTGTGAAAGCTGCCAGGCACACTTGGAGCACCTGGCTAAGATATAGTGTCACACCATGGTCAGAAAAGCCTTCAGTCCCCCGCCGACGTTGGCTGTGTGCAGGTATGCCCCAGGTGCCCACACTAGAGCTTCCACGCGTGACGGCTGTGCCCTGGACACCCTGACGCTGCCTGTAGCACCCGCAACAACCCCACAAGGGCGACACGCGGCAGTGGTAGCCCGAGCCCCATCGTGCAGCTGCACTGTGGGAAGCGGGGCCCAGGGGGATTAGAGGCAGCAGCTCTGTGTAGCCAGGTGGCAGCTGGCCGCAGGCCAGCTCTGTGCCAATCGCAGCTTTGCAGTGCCAAGGATGCGCCCGGCTGGATTAGCCCCCGTAGACTGTCTGCAGCCCCACTGAGGGAGTGAGGGAGGCTGAATCGCAGGAAGGTTGGAGGCTCAACAAAATGTCCGAGAAGTTCACATTCTTGCGCGGGGCGCCCCCGAATTAACCAAGGGTACGGTGGGTCGCTTCCAACAGCACAACTTCGTGCACCCCTGGTGTGGCGGGACTGTGCCTGGTCGCACTGAAGCTTTGGACACTCACGTTTAACAGGCTGCTGCAAACACGTCAACCGGCTGTGTATCAGGGAAAGATACATTACTAGGAAACCCGGTGACATCACGACACCCGCTAAGAAGGGCTCCGGCACCCCCGATGTGTGTTGCACTCAGCGGCCTATGAAAGGTGGATATGTGCACGGAAAGAGTGCGATCAGCCAGCCAAAAAGCAGACGAGCCCAAAGTGAAAGCGACGGTGACATTAAATAAATAAAGGCGCTTAGCCATGCTGTGTTGGGAGGCGGGAGGGATCTGAAAGCGCCCGTGATGCTAAACAAATGAAGGCGCTTTCCCAGGCTGTGTTGGGAGGTGGGAGGGGCCTGAAAGCACCGGTGATATTAAATACATAAAGGCACTTTGTCATGGGGGGTACTCTAAGTTAAAAAGAAAGCAAGTGCTGGCACACATGGTCTCAAATATCCTGCCTTGTTCCGATAGGTGCTCATAATGCGGACATATTAAAACAAGCATTCGGCCGTGCGGCCGAAAACGAAAGTAATAGCGATCGCGATCAAAGCGAAAGTGATCGCGATCGCTTGGACGGGAGCGCTGTGTGGCAAGCACGCGAGTGGTGCGCGCGCAGCAGTGATTGGCGGCTGCGCGCGTGCACGTTCACGTGCACTGTAGCTTTAGGCCACGGCAGCACTTTGAAAAACCCAGTTATAAAATGTCTCTTTCGAGCCTTAGGCTCGCGAGACCTAAAAAGGAACAAAACAAGGATAAATAAGCATATTTCTCCTTGTTATGCCTCTCCCGGAGAAGAGTAGCATTTTGACACATTTCCACGTCTACCGCTGATGGTAATTGTGGGAATGCACTAATATCCGTGGGTGGACACGTGGGAACACCCATGCTCCACCCATGCAACACCTTGGGACAGATTAACACTGACTTGCTCTGCCCTGGTCACTCCACATATACCGATCCACTCAGGGCCACTCAAGCTGGCCTTACATGGCTTGGTAAATGTCATTCAAGGTTTTGTGTTTCCTTTGCACCCCATCGCGTGGCACAAGGGTGACGCAAAACCATGATAAATATACTGCAGATGTTTTTCTCCGAAAAACAACAGCAGGTTTTACCTGTCGATATTTATCACAAAACCTATAATTGCAATATGTGTGGTACCAGGATTTACAGAACATATCATAATTAACCGAGCCGCTCATAATGTGGGCTATTGAATTCCATACTTAGGTCCTCTTCAGCCTTTGCTTCTTCTCCTTTGAAGCCTTCAGCCATTGCCTTGCGACATTGTCAATCACATTTTTGATCAACCCACAGGAGCATTTTGCTGGCACTATTTTATGTGGTTTATGTGTGTCCTTTTCCTTTCACTGGAATGCTTCTGGGGCTACTTTATAGCTAGTGAGTGTCACGATTAGGCCTGGGCGAAAATTTCGTTCCGTTCGCGGAAATTGCGATAATTTGACATTTCCGCGTTCCGCGGAGAGCGTGAAAATGTCAAAATTTCCGCTTTCCGCAGCTTGGCGATAATTTGTTTCTTGCTCGCGCTGTAAAATAATACATTCTCGCGCGCGCGATCGCCTTACCTGAATCCCTGCGTTCGCCACAAGTTTTCTTGATCCGGTCGCGTTCTCCATGAGATATTGTATTGTTTTTAGCCATTTGCGCTGTCTCACGACAGTTCGCGCCCGCAGTGACGTCATTCGTCGCGCGATCACGTCTTTCTTCTCGCGATCATGCACCGCGAGACAACTCAAAACAAGATGGCCGCGCCCGCGAGCAACCACATGGGTAAGTTGGCGACCCGCAACCATGCAGAAAATCTCGCGAACATGCTGGAAAAAAACTTCCGCATCTTCGCGATATTTCCACTTGTTTGCGATAATTTTAAACATTTTCGCGATAATTTGCGGAAGTGGATTTCGCAAATTCCGCCCACCCCTAGTCACGATGGCACTGGGGGGCAAGAATTATCAAAAACATCTAAAAAATGAATGTTCAGTTGCATTTCTCTGTGCTCTCTCCTCGGTGCTGCTGCACCAATTACCGACTCTCTGGCGGCCCTTTCAGAATGCAATTAAATATACTCTATTATTCCTTTACCATTCGAAAATGACCCCTATATTTGTAATCAGTCAGTAAGGGGTGCAGCAAAAACATCTGAAAATTGGTTGCCATAGAACAGAAAGCAGACATTTCTTTTGAAACATTCATTTTTTAGATGCTTTTATCACTGACCCTCCGGGTACCCAAGCATTGCAAACAGCACACCGTTGAAACGTCAAACGCATTGGCTTTGCCAGTGCTGTTTTTATGTTGATGGGTAAACATGGTTGATCTGTGTTTGTAAGTGGTCATCCATGTAGGACCGTAGTTTAAGCTCATTTTTGATTCTGCATACGTGATGTGCTGTACAAATATCCACATTAAATCTTGCCTGAAGGTGAAATATTCATAATAAGAAATGTCCAATGTTCCTTCGGATTTCCACTGTTTCTGAGTTTTGTATAATAATGACCAGTATGGAAATAAAACAGTTGGAATTAAGCATTCTCTATATTCGCAGACTGTCTTCAGAAAAAGCATCTGCGCTCCTCAACATCAGGATTATTGCATGCGCTCATTTGGACAGGCAGGTATGATGTCTAATCTATTGTGCCAAGGCACCTGGGCTATGATGTATAGAAGATTTGTCATGTGCAAACTAGTCTCAAACTGATTTGCAAATGCAAAATCATAAGATGGAACGTACGTAAAGGACCCAAAGGGATATTTCCAAAACTTACGTCGCGACTCTAACGGATAACAAATCACAAAATTCAAATTAAATTTTGCAAATAGATCATAGCAAAACGCTAGTAGTGATTAACATTTGGTATGTAATATACATTCAATTGCTAAGCCACCTGCTTTTTTGCCTATACGAGTTTTTGTTATATTTTTATATATTGGTGGAACAGATTCATGCAATTCTGATGCCATTTCTTTACCCTGCTGTGGTTACATTATAAAAAATAAGTTAGGTTCTGTGTCTATCGATTGGTCTAATATGTGGTACTTGGTTTTTTAAATGGAACACGTGAGTTTTCACAGGCAGTGTTTTTGCACATGCTAAATACCAAGTGGAAGCAAATGATAAGCAGGTGCAAACTATACAAGGAGGTGTTTTTTCTGCTTCAAAATGGTTACATTTTATGTTATGGGTAGGAAAACGAGGCTATTGGGAATGCAGCAGCGGTGGAGAAGGCAGCAGAAGAGGATGTTTATGGTCAGGGTTACAATACTTGAGTAAACAGAGGAGGAGATCTATACCAATTCAGTAGACAGGTGAAATATGTCCGCAAATATAAACTTGATCCACTACTACGTAGAAACACCAAAAGACATGTGTAGATCCTATGTTCACATCAGTCTGACTCAGAAAGTTATCAAGGTCTTTTTGCTACACTAATAGGTGTGTCTCAAAGTGCTCTTTCTATATTGTTTCATGATTTCCTGGATGCATTATTGAAAATGATTAATATCCATATTATATATCTAACCACACTCCAGAAAATACAAGAACCAACAGGTAGATTTTTATAGAATTGCACATTTCTCTCAAGTGATTGGATGTGTGGATTTGACATGTCTTGATTTGTCATCCTTCTGACACAGAATAGTTGTATTGGAATTTTAAAAATAGCACTCCTGAAATACAGGGTATTTGAAATCCAAGCTATTTGATTACTAACCTTGTGGCACCATATGCTGGTAGAACCCACGAGTCTTATATGTTCTGCCACTGTGGGACATGCATCCCAGTTAGTGCAGATGACTTTAGCCAGAAATACCTGAAAGGTAAAACACCTAAAAAGTGACATCATTTTGTTTCATTTGTATTTGACACTCTGCTCAGTTCACTGTTACTATTGGTTTCCTTTACATTTACTCTTTTGCAGTGTTTCCATTGCACCCATATCTGGAAGCTGCTTCATTGTATTATCATATTTTTATTCCACTTCTTATAATTATACATGGACCTTGCTATTTATCTCTGGTAATCAATAGTTAAGATCCCCATCCCTCCTTGGTTAATATGGGCAAACCATAAGTCGAGGAGGTGCGACAAGGCCTGTCTAAGTCTAAATAAACCCAGCGCCACACAGCCAAAAACTGCACCCTGAAAGAGATTGATACCCTGCTTGAGGAAGTTGTATCCATTATTAATGCAGAGAACTCCAGCAGGAGTAATACCAAAGATAACTAGGTTTTCTGCACCAAAGATAACTAGGTATTCTAGCTAAAACGATAAACCACCCTCTAGCACAGCGACTGGCGACCACCCTTCTTTTATACAGGTTGGCTTCCCTATAGCTCGTACGACCATCATTATCCCCAGGGATCAACAAGGAATGGACCTTGGCCTATTGAGCAACAATAGATTTACACCCCTGGATACAATTGACCTTTCTGAGGCATTCAGGACTCCTACTCGTGTTTCATTGGGGGACAACTATACTAATCAGGTTTTGAGTTCTGGTAGTACTCCACTTCTGCTAATTTCCTCCATATTCTCAACCATTTAAAGGGGGAATTGGACATTTAAATTATATGGTTGCTAGGTTGTCTCAAATAGTTGAAGAGTATTTGATGCAGGGTTTGTCACACAGTGTATTCGATCCTGAGAATTACTTTTAGGCCCCTACTTCCAACAAAGATCTTGGTCAGACATGACTTATCACAGATAAACTAAATAATTTAAAAAATACCTTAGCTCAAGTCTACAGGCCCCTTAATAATGCCACAGACAAGCATTTTAAGAAATTGGATTGCTGGTTGAGGTGGGAAAAACCCTACTCATGCAGAAACGACAATCCTTGTCATAGTGAGGTCACAAGCAAACCCTAAATTAAAATGGGCACACCCCCTGGTAGTTTGGCACACAGCATTCAGGCTTAACGCAGAGGCAGTGTGTAAAGTATTAGTGCAACACTCGAAACAGTATCACTGTGAAAAAACACCACAAAAAGATCCAGCGCCAGTTTAGAAAAATGGAATCATTTTTAATAAATAAAACAAGACTAAAAAAAAAAACATTTAAGCAGTAGAACCAGGGATATGCAATTTTGAAACATTTCAGAGAAAGTAGTGCAAAACGTTCAGTCCCACCATGATGACCAGTGGCCGGCTACAGGGAATCAATGAGACCTGCTGAACAAGAGTACCTTAAATCCCAGTTTTAGGAACGTTGTGAGGCCCCATGCTGAGGATGCACCACCCAGACGAAGCAATGCATCAGTTCCGAAAAGCTTCGGAGCTTGATGTGAGATCCTTCGTCATCTCCAAGGATCCAGTTGAGAAGGGCTTGTGATATACAGCATCAAGGAGGCATCGCACAGTTGAGACGATGCTTCAGTGCAAGAGCTGCATACTGACCAATTGGTCCGCCTCCTCAGAAAGCTTCCTGGGGTCAGTCAGCTTGCTTTCCAGCAGGTGCTGGCGCAGCTTTGTAAAACAAATTTTGAGCATGTGCTCCCTCAGAATTAAGTTGTACAGACGGTCAATATCATTAACTTTACTTCCCCTCACCAAACCATTTGGTGCCTTGCTAGCGTAATCTAAGAAGTCTACCCACGACTGGTTAGGGAGTTTATGGCTGTCTCCGAATCTCTTGTGTTATTTCTCAAGGGTCAGCTCAAACTTAGCGACAAGGATGGCCTTCATGGGGGCGTACTTGATATCATCATCTAATGCTAATGTGAGTAAGGTATCCCTCTCCACTGTAGGCATATGTTTCCACAAGTCACCTCCTGTGCTCCTCTGGACTCTTGTGAACCCCCAGGCCACTTCATATGCGGCAAGCCACTTGTCAATAACATCCCCCACCACGTAGTTGGGCATCAGGTCTTTGGGTATGCAGACCTTCTTGTCACCTTCGGACACTTAAGGTAAACTACCACCATTGCTGGATTCTGAGCCTTGTCTTGCTTTGATCTCTTGTTCTTCCATGCTCCTCTCATTTTCCAGCAGCATTCTCTTTTCTGTCAATGGTCTCTAAGCCTTCTTTTCCTCTGCCTCTAGTCTCATTTTGGCCAACTGCAGCTTGAGTTAACTTTCTGACTTTCTGTCTTCCAGCTCATCTGGGGACAGGCCATTGGAAGGCATACTACTTCCTGGCCTCAGACTGGGCTCTCTCTCAGTAGGTGGAGGTCCTCCCTCCTCTGGTAGCTCCTACTCAGGGCACACAGCCAGACCATCCTCCACTCCCAAATCATGTTCCCCATCATCAGGATATTCTGTATTAGGATCCTCATCCTCAGAGCCCTCAGTCTGGGATTGCATCCTAGTGACTTCCTCATAGGCACATAGGGCTATCTGAAGGTCTAGATTTGTGGCCTTCTTTCCTGCATGTAGCCCCCTCTCCTTGCAGAGTTTCTGCAGCTCAGAGCTGCTTATGTTATCCACATTGAGAATCTCCACTTCCATGGTAGAAGACAATGAGGTAGGGATCTTAAATTTAGAAAAAAGGTAAAACAACCAATCAGAAGACTGGGGAGAATTTCAAAAAAAGACTTGAGTTGGTCCTGAATTGTTTATTTCAAGTGGTTGTGTAACACAAGATTACTGAATGGCACTGCACAAACACAAGTCCAAATCCTCACCACTGAACAGCAGTGTAAGAAATTGGGTTGCTGGCTGAGGGGTGTAAAACCATACTCAAGCAAAAACCACAATCTTTGTCAGCGTGAAGTCACAAGCAAACCCAATATTAACCTGGGCTCCCCCCCTGGTAACTTGGCACAAAGCACTCAGGCTTAACTTGGAGGCAATGTGTAAAGTATTTGTGCAACACCTCAAACACTAACAAAGTGAAAACACGCCACCTAAGGATCCCACACCAGTTATAAAAAATAGAGCATTTTAAAATCAATAAAACACTACCAAAATGACAAATTCCAATCCATAGAACTGGACATATATGATATTTTAAAAGACTTCAGTGAAAATAGGCCCAAAAAGCGCAAAGCACCAATTGTGGTTATCTGGTGCTGCCGTACCGAGTCAAAAGTTCAGGCCCACTGCGACTAAGCACAAGCCGGATACAGGGACTCGTGAGCACCTTAAATCCTGGTTTGTTGAGCATTGCGACGTCCTGAGATGATGATGCGCCGTGCAGCTGAGCTGATGCATCAGTTCCCGAGGAGCTTTGAGGCTATGATGTGAGGTCCTGTCTTGTTGATGGGAATCCCATTGAAAAGGGCTTGCGATGCATAGTCCGGCATCAAGTTGAGGTTATGCTTCCATTCCAAAGAGCTGCGAGGTTGCGATGAGAGAACTTAAGTACTTGTTTTAAAAATGAAGTTTTGGTCCTGGCAAAAGGTTTATTGTGCCACGTCGACATAGCAATTTAAAACCACAGAAACAGGCTGCAATGGTAGACCTGAAACATGTTTAAAGGGCTACTTAAGTGAGTGGTACGATCAGTGCTACATCCCCACTAATAACATTACACTGACAGGCTCTAGGTACATGTAGTACCACTTTACTAGTGACGTACAAGTAAATTAAATATACCAACTAGGTGTAAGCCAATTATGCCATGTTTTGAGGAGAGAGCAAAAGCACTTTAGCACTGGTTAGCCCTTCACACAGCCGCTGACAGAAAGTTCCTTTGCTATATCAGGATGCCTCTGCCCACTTGCCACCCGCTGTCAACAGCAACGAGCAGCCGAGCGTCGTCGATGAGGAGCCCGTAATCCTGGAGGCAAGCAAAGTTGTTGTCCTTGGGGGGCCTCCCAGCGAGGAGGGCCCTTGGTACCACCAGCCAGTCTTCTGACTCCTCACCCAGTCAGACTGTTCCAGTGGGGACAACATGAGATTGGGCCTAGCCGCCGGCCCCGGCACACTCGAGTCCGACCCCCTATCGTCTGTCACATGCTATCAGCGTTGGACCCCAGGCAAAATTGAACTAGCACAGGGGGGCTTCTCCCCATTCCTTCCCCCCAGTGGTGGAGATGTAGGTGAGAGAGAACTCTGCATCGGGGCTTGTTTGCCCCACCAGTGGGCGGTAGCTTCTTTCTCGTTGAAAGCTTGAGGTCTGTTCTTCTGCTTGGATGGCCCTGGGCGGTGGCTAGCTGGTGCCGCATGGTTGTGTGGGGCGGTCTGGCCCCTGCTAGAACCCAGGGGCCTGCCTTGCCAACGTGCGACACTGGGAGAGATCTGGGGGATCGAGAGGGACTTTCTCCTATTGCCCCCACTGGAACAGACTGAGGGGCGGTGAGGAGTCAGAGAGGTGGCTGCAGTTCGCGGTTACATGCAGACGAATAAAGACATGTTATACTAAGCTCCATAAGTGGAATAATCATTGGCAGGTACCCAGACTGGGGAGGATGCACCAACTAGTGACGAGATAGAAGATAACTAACCCGAAGATCAACAGTGCTCTTCCAGAGAGTTTATAGTGGCCCAGCCAACTAATTGTGCATGCCACGTGTGCCCCATTCAAAGTGCAGAATCGATACTTGGCATATGTGGAGTCAAAGTGCAACTCCAGCTAGTGTAAAGCATTTGAAGATAATGAAAGCTTCGCTGAGAGGTCTACAGATTGTTGGCCAAGACCCTGCTGGGAAGGCCATAAAGAGAGGTGCCATGCAAATACACAGCTTAAAGTTATAGTTCATACAGAGTGGTAACGTTAAAGGTGGATACAGCCAGGTTTTGAAAGTGCAGCAAATAGTGACAGCAAATTACAAGATATCATAACACTGCGATCAGAAGGCAGAGATCAACCAGGTGTCAGACAGTACAAAGAGAAACCTAAAAGCAGAGCAACTCAAATACAAGAAACGGCCCTCTGCTTACCAGAACTGAGTAATGAGAGTCATTATTCCACAGTGTTGTGTGGAGTAGCCCTAGGTGAAGTGTTTATGGAGCCATCCATACACGGAGCTGCACACCACCAAAGTTGACTGGTGACTGCTCAGAACAACTTCAAAGGTCTCCATAAAAGTGAAGGGCTCCAATGGAAACAAAGAGGGAGGTCAAGGTTCCACAGACTGTCCAAGATGACCCAGCGGCCTGCACAGCTCAGGGCCTTAGAGATGGTATGGATGAAGCCGGTCCTAGCGAACAGCAGAAAGTGTCAGAAAGAAATCCACACTCAGTGTCAGCGAATCTCATAAATGTTTACAATGCCACGTCTTCTTGAAACCACCACAATTCGATACCACCAAAAAGCAAAATATTGGTGACAGATGGACTGCTTGGACGGAGACATTTGATGATTTCATTGCTATGATAGAAGAAGCAGATAACAAGATTATCAAATACCTTAAGAATCTTGCAGGTGAAGATGTAAAAGAAGTCATAAAGAAAATGCTGCGAGCTGACAAATGTACATACTATCAAATCAAAGCAGCATGGAATCTCAAGTTCAATCCAATGCCAAATGTTGATTACAAAAGTTAGATTTTCAGTCAAGAATGGCAGAAAGTTGGTGACACCATTGACAAATTTGTTGAAGGACTGCTTATCAGACACTGTAAGTTCAATAAATTCAATGATGAGTAAGCTATACATCTTAGAGTTATTGACGGATGCCTGTCAGATTTATTCAGACGAGGAATGCTGAGAGAAACTCTTAGTCTGGAGTGAGTTCTCATGGCTGCCAGAGTTAAAGAGAATACTGATCGACAAGCTGCTGACATGGAGGCCAGAGGTGCCCAGAGTGCGTTAGTCATGAACGTGAAAAGTAAGTCAAAGCACAAGGCAGAGGGACAGAGTGATGTCTCCATGGAAAATGATGTTGTGTTTGAGGTGTGAATTTTCTTTTCCACACAAAGGTAAATGTTCTGCAATTGGACAGATTTGCAAAGGCTGTGGGAAGGAGAACCCTTTTGTAATGGTTGGCAAGGCGAAGGAAAGAGTAAGTTCATCTTGGCACGAAGACAAAATGGCTGCCTGACCACTTTAGAAGCAACGTTATACACACGCCCACAAGGCCAAGTGATCACACCAGTTGAGACAAGTCTACATCAAATGAAGTCGATCATCATCTAAATCATTGTCAAACAGATCGTTAGTATCAATGTCAAGTGAAAGTGAAGAAGATGGTTGTGCAATGTCGATGTTAACCGCAGAAAAATGTGTATATGTTGGACTGGCAGCATGTGAAGAAAGATACAGGTCAAAGAAAACTTGAAAGGAAAAAGCACCAAAGTCATTCATACATTGTCCAAAGATTACACTAAAGGTAAACAGTTGCTCAATATCTTTTTTTTATTGACAGTGCTGCATCTATAAACATTATGCCTGAGGAGAAATACAGTGAACTATCTGCATTGCCACGAATTATGCCATCAAAAACGTAAATGTATACATGGCACCATTAAAAAGTCACGGTTTATTTGTAGCAATGATGAAACACAAGAAAATAACAGTACAATCACCCATTCAGATACTTCAAGGTATGGCGTTAATTGCCTGCTTACTCAGCTTCAGCACAGCTGCTGATATGAGATTGATATCAGTGATTTATAACATGAATGACCGAGGCCTGTCCTGTCCGCAGAGGGAGCACCCCGCACACCAGAGCCAGTTTACTGGGGCAGCTGCTGGAAGACGCGGCGGACGTGGCTCGGCGCTGGCGTGGAGCCGCGAGGCAGAGCTCTGGATCCAGGAGGTGGCGGTTCCCCCGGCGCTGGGCGGCAGTCGGGGGGCATTCTGTGGAACTGGCCTTCCCCGTTAAATCACGCCTTGGTGACTTTAATTGCCTTGTGAGGATCATGCCGCCGGATTGTTGCTTGTTGCTGTTGCCTTCCTGCCCCATTTCTCACCATTTCTCACCCACGGCTCGCCGGACCTGCTACGCGGGTCCCGCAGCGCACCTACCATCAGCGGGAGCCGGAATACGGAGAGGGGCTGTGACCTGTAGGAGGACTTGGGGTGTGTCGAGTGGAAGCTGGGCTGCGAGCGTGGAAGCAGGGACTCCATCTCCCAGGAGCCCCTGTGAGCCCAATTTGTTTCACCCGGGCCGCTCTCCCTGCTTGCCCCGCCCACCCGCCCATTTTTCTTCCTACTTTAACAAGCCCTTATCCCCGCGTGCGGGAGAAGCGCGAAGCCCGGGCCAAGGGCGGGCCCGTCTCTGACCGGTCAAGACCGGACCGGGCCACTCCTCCTTGCATCTGGGCTCCAGGTCTCTCATCTCCATCTGAACTATGTCTGGCAGGGAACTTAGAAGTAAGTCCTCGATTGTTGGGGGTTCCATTGCGGGAGGCATGGAAAAATTCTTAACTAGAGCAAATTCAATAGTGTCCAAAGAAATCTTAGTACTGGAAAAACGCATGTCGCAAGAACTTACTGCAACTAAAAGATCTTCACTGGGACCAATCGCTAATGCCATAACGCCGGATAGACACTTGCATACGGCGGATACTGCACCCTGTATAATCGAGCAAGATAGCACCCCTGGAGGGGAGGAGAACAACTCTCAGGATCTGGACCTTTTGGTTAACGAAATAATGCCAGAAATTGACTTAATCCTCGACAACGATGTGAACTCACCCATCAAAAGAGTATATAACAAGAAAGAGGGAAGCCTAGCGAAGGTTTCCAGGCAAAATAGCAGTAATATCAAACCAGGAAGGCCGGCTGCAGGGCAACAAGATTCGGGCAGTGGATTGGTAGACTTGACTTTGCCCCCCCCCGTTACTTATATTCCAGGCCAGCATGGTACTGCACTGACCCTTGAAAATTTGGGAGCGCTATTTAAATCTATTTTATATCCCCTAGAGGCCAAATTGGAACAGATTGAAACTAGATTGGCTAACATTGAGAGAGTAACGTCCACTTTAGTAGCAAGACCTACTCATGCCAATATTTCCAGTACAATTATTCCTGAGGGTGCTCCCCCCCCACAACTAGTAGTATGCCTACCCCCAGCTGCAGATTGTCTGGACCACTGGGCTCTAACCCTCTTCCCTTGGTACCTCCTAGGCAGTTGCCGGCCTGCTCCCTGGCAGGTGCCAGAGGCAATGACAACCCGGGGGTTACAGTTACAGACAGGGGTAATAGTGCACCTCCAACGTCAGTGAAAGATATCAGGGCTAGTAAACCCAGAATCCCGAACCTCCCCCCTGAAGCTAACCGCTTTATGGTGGTCTTGGCGGGTGTCCCAGCCCTAGAAGAAGAGGAAGATGAATCATTTACCTCACTTAAAAGCAAGGTTGTCAAATGGCTTACTTGGGACAGACCCCTGCCAACCCAGCTATCTAGTGAGATTGTAATGCTAAGAAGGGTACCTTGGGTGGGAAAGCAGGCAAAAACTATAAATGGGGACTGTATAACAATTAATTTTAGGGACCCCAGAACAGTCCACCATATTTGTGCCGGTTTTAATAGGTCTTTTGACTCCACTATCCAGACCCTGCCGCTTTCTTTCTTTTACCCGCCATCCCCGACGACCTATGGGAGTGGCAGTAATGAGTGGACCAGGGTCAACTATAGGGGCAGAAATAGGAGATATCACGGTGTTCCAGGCCCTATGCCATCTAGAGCCACGTTTTGCGATTACAACCGTTTTAGCTGCCTTGATGCAGTCGACTGACTACCCCAGGAAACACAGCCATCTCTTGGGGAGGGGAGCACACCCCTGAGTGTAGAAGCTTTAATAGGAAGAACCGATCAGTTAGAATTGGCCCGTGTGGAGTATCTGCCAACGGCTGGTGCCCGGCTAGGGCCAAACACCCAGTCCCAATTTCCCTCCGTGTGTGCCAGTCAACTTAGCAGCTTGGCGGCCACTAAGGATTTGACATCCCTCAGTAGTCCCGTGGGGGACATCCCTGGATCTGATGCTGTGGATTATGGTGCAGGGTTTAAAATCTTGAGTTGGAACATCGCAGGCTGGTGTAAAAAGGAGGAGGCCCTAGGGTGGAGGGAGACTGTTAATGGCCAGGACATACTCTGCCTCCAAGAGACCTGGTCCACAGAAGAGATTCTCTTTGATGGCTTTGTCTCTTTTAACTGCCCGGCGCAGACATCTACCATGGGTAGGGCCAAAGGCGGTCTTGTGATCCTTTTGTCCGTAAGTTTCCCGGTGCAAGTTAAATCTCATACCATTGTAGGATCCCATTCACAGGTCCTCTGGCTGCAGCAAAGTGGGGGCCGTGATGTCCTGCTGATTAACCACTATAACAACATGTTTGATTCCTCGAGCTCATTTGTAGTCAATGAACTTGCAACTGTAATTGATAAACTATGTAGGGTTAACCCGGTTCCATTTGTTATTATCTGGGGGGGTGATTTTAATATTCCCACATGTACTTTCTCTTTTTCTAATGCCTGCGGATTTGATGGGGTCCGAGGGGCCGACCGGGCTCATTTTGTACATACACCTTACGGAGAGTCATTAAATGCCTTATTGTTAAAATTGGATCTACTTGTTTATGTGCCCGCTAATGATAGGGAGGGCAACCCGGTCCCAACTTTCGTAGGGAGGAACTCAGCCTCTGTTATTGATCACCTGTTGGTTTCGGAGAACATCAGCTCTCTCTGTTCTGTTCCGCAAATTGTAGACCTGTCCCTTAGTGATCATAACGGAATTACTTTTACCACCTTGATTTGGGGGAGGAAGGTCCAAGTTGCCCGTAGGATAGTTGCTGAATTAATCCCTCATAGGCCTCATGGATGTAGAATAAAATGGTGCAGTGACAATTCTGAGAAGCTGATGTCAAAAATTGTGGCTGTAAGTCTCCCTGAGCTGCAACGCTGTTTAGATGATAATACAAGTGCGGCAAGCATTATCGTTGACTTCGAGGAAATTAATGCCATAACTAAAAAAATACTTACTGCCCCCAACAGGCCCAGGGGTAACGTGGGATGGTTCGATAGGGCTTGTACGAAGTCCTTGCAGGAACTAAAGAAAGCCCTATGTAATCACCCCAGGGATAAGTGTGTTGTTAAGTCCCTCAGAGCAAACTATAAGGACCAATTGTCCCGCAGGAAGCATGAATTACGGGAGGAAGCCTGGGATAATTTCTCCAAAGCAGCCGAATTGCGGGACAGTAAACTCTTCTGGAGCACTGTGAATAGTCCTTTTTTGCATCAGAAGGAGCCTTACCTAGTATTGTCAGCCCAGGTGAGTGAAGAAAACTGGGTTGCTTTTTATAATAGCATTTTTAATCCAGGGGGGGAAACTAGTACATGCCCTAGAGCAGCAGCCCTTGGTCCAAACTTTCCCTTAAACAATTTCAACTGACAAGGTAGTTACTGCCATCCAAAACAGCAAGGGAGGAAAGGCCCCAGGGCCTGATGGGGTGCCGATAGACCATTACAAAGCTGACACTCTTTTGTGGGGCCCCCTTTTGACCAAAGTCTTTAACGCGGCAGTTATGGTAAGCAACCCTCTTACATGGGGTGAATCAATTATTATACCAATCTACAAGAAGGGCGATAGGAGCGAGGCAAAGAACTACTGCCCTATCTCCCTTCTGGACTCCACCCTAAAAATTATGAGTAGGGTGCTCCTACAGCATCTGGAGGAATGGGCAGAGGTCAATGGTATCTTGGCTGACTCCCAATTTGGGTTCCGTAGGGGCCTTGGTACCGTTGAGCAGTGTGTTAATTTAGATCTTATCATAGGTAAATACACCCGAGCCATACAGGGCTCCTTATTCCTCTGCTTTGCTGATTTGTCCAGCGCTTTCGATTTGGTGAACCATGCCCTTCTGTGGACCACGTTATTAAATATGGGCGCCCCACCCGCAAATATTTATTTTCTGGCCAGACTATACAGTAAACTATCGGCCAGGATTCGTTATGGCCAAGCGGGTGAATGCACTGATGATATTGAGGTCAAATCAGGTATTAGACAAGGTTGCGTCCTTGCCCCACTGCTCTTCTCTCTTTTTATTAATGACATGGACTCTGAATTGAGATTGGTCTCCGCTGATGCACCACAAGCCGAGGGCCAAGCCATTCCTGTACTGCTCTACGCAGACGATACTGTTTTATTGTCTAGAACTCCAGTGGGTCTGCAGAGATTAATGGATAGTTTTTTTAGTTTTATCCAGGGGAGGAAATTAAAAATCAATAACTCCAAGACGTTTATTATGGCTTGTGGTAAGAAAATAAAAAACCTGAGATCCTTCCAGTTTGTGGACCAAAAGATACAAGTGGTGGATACATTTTGCTATTTAGGCATCACTCTCAGTAGTAATGGCATGTGGGCACAGGAGATTTGTAACGTTAAGGCCAAGATGGGCAAAGCCATTTCTGGTGTTTTTAAATTTGCCTCAAAGTTAGGAAGCCGGCGTCTTTGTGATATGTTGCACATTTACCGCCTTAGATGTGCTTCTGTGGCCCTCTATGGATCAGGGGTTTGGGGTCATTGTCACCATGGAGACCTCCAGGTGGAGGAAAATAGCTTTTTAAAGAGGCTTCTTTGCCTTCCAACTTCAGCCTCCACTGGACTGTCCCACCTTGAGGTTGGGCTGGAATACCTGACTGACCTTACGGGGCTAGGCCCACTAATGACCTGGAGATCGATTTGGGCAAAGGAGGAAACTGGCTTTACTAGGAAAATTATCCAAGACTGCCTCCATTTGGATAAACATAACCAGATCCCATGGCTTAATTACGTGATATTATCCTATAGAGAGATATTCGATATGAATGTTTTTGTGGACCCTGCCAGGGCTGTAGATTCCTCAAAAAAGGAGCTAAAACTTATTTACTTGGGGATTAAATCCAAAGTGCGTAGAGACATAACCCGCTCGATGGCTACTCACCAATTTTACTACTCCCTTAACTAGGCAAGTTTAGGTTTCGGCAAGTACCTAAAAGTGGTCACCAAACAATCTCATCAGTTTGTCCTCACCAGACTACGTCTAGGTATTGCCCACATTTTAGTGGCCTTTCCGTTGATTAATAATTACACGGCAATGCCCTGTCCCTGTGATGGGACTTTGAAGCAGAGTACCGAGCACTTCTTGCTTCTTTGCCCTCTGTATTTATATCTCCGAATTGCCTACCTCAAACCACTTTTTAAAAAATATTCAGCGTCTAATGTCGGATCTGCGATGAGCCTTCTTTTTGCACTTGACGAACCGGATGTATGCTTTTTTACAGCGACTTTTATTTTGCAATCTGTGTCCGTCAGGAAAAGTATGATTTACTGAAATTACATGTGAAATGATACTCGTAGATGTTGTCCATCTGGCTTACCCCCCTTCCTGCTCCATTTTTCTTATCGTTAACCGAATGTATTGTTATTTTATCATTTTATGTATTGTATTGTATTACTGATGCCATGTGCTTTTATGACTGTTTTTAAACAATCGAATAAAGTTTTGAAATGGAAAACATGAATGCTCCTCACAAAATAGCAAGTCCGTTCCCTTTGTTGTTTCATGGGTTGAAACAACTCAAGATTATGAAAGTACAATTACACCTTAATGAGGGCGTCCATCCTATTGCTCAAAGACACAGATGAATTGCATTTAATTTACAGGAAGCTGTTGAAAAAGAACTTGACTTCTTACTCAAGTATGATATCATTGAGCTTTGCACTGGCCCAATGCCATGGGTTTCTCCCATAGTGGTAGAATCCTAAAAGGAAAGTGACAGAGCTGTACCCATCTGCTTGGATATGCATCAAGCCAACAAGGCAATTAAAAGAGAACGCCACCCAGGTCTGCACATTGTAGATATGATAACACAACTGAATGGTGTGAGGGTCTTCTCTCACCTTGATATGAATAAAGGATATTATCAGTTGGAACGTAAGGAGAATTGCAGGTATATTACAACCTTTTCTACACATATTGGTCTGTTCCATTATAAAAGACTAAGTTTTGGTGTGTGATCACCTGCAAAGCTTTTTCAACTTGTAATTTGACTTTTCATAGAGCCTGTCATGAATGCTTTCAACTATAGTGGTGACATATTTGTTTTTGGAGCTACACAGAAAGAGCCCGATAAAGCTCTCAAGCAAGTGTGTTGTTTGCTCACTGACGCAGGTTTAGTTTTGAATGCTGAGAAATGCGGGTTCCATAACACACAGTTAAATTCTTTCAGCTTATCTTTTCTGATAGTGGTCTTACACCCAATCCAGCTTAAGTGCAGGCATTGTCAACACTGCCAGTCCCCAACAAGATGTTTTCATGTTATGTTAATTCCTTGGCATGGCCATCTACTGTTCTAGATATATATGGGACTTTGCCACTATAAACGCTCCTTTAAGAGACTAAATGGAAAAGAATGTTTAATTTCATTGGTCCCATGAACAAAAGCAAAGATTCAAGAGAATCAAACAAGCTAATGTCAGGTTAGGCACAATACTTGTCAGCACAACAGACACCCAAATGCTCAAAGACCTATTGTGCCATACATAAGCAGTAGTTTGTCCCAAACTGAACATGCTTATTCATAACCTAAAAAATAATGTTTAGCACTGGTATGGGGTTGTGAACAATTCCACATATTTTTACATGGAAAGCCATTCCTGCTTGTCACAGATCATCAAACATTGTTGACCATCTTTGTAAATCCAAAGACAAAGATACCTCCTTACATTGGACGTTGGAGTCTGCGAATACTAGAAGACAACTAAACAATCGTGCACTGTCCAGGGAATGATCAAAACCTTGCAGACTACTTTTCATGAGTGCCTCTACAGTACGATGGTGCCCCTTCCAAGAGGGCTGAAGCCTACATCGATTTGATTGTGAAATCTAGCACACCAGTTGGCATTTTGCTAGAGCAAATTGTCACTGCCACAAGTCAAGATAGTGACATGCTGAAACTAGAAGATATTATTGAGCCTCAGTCTTGGAACCAGCACACATGACCTCTTACCAGTGACAGTGAGTACTAGAAGCTTAAAAATGTCAAAGATGAATTGTCAATTACTCGAGAAAGTATTATCTTGACAGTTCCGAGAATTGTTATTCTGGAGACTCTGTAACAACAAATAATTGAAGTGGTCCATGAAGGACATTGTGGAATCATTGCCACAAAACAAACTCTCAGAGACCGAGTCTGGTTTTCTCATCTCGATCAGAGAGTTGAAAGAGAATTGAATGTCTGTTATTGATGAAAGTGCCTTTCATCAAAAATCCCATCATCACACGTTAAACATGTCAGAGTTGTTAAAGCATGTATGGGACAGAATTTCCATTGACTTCTTCGGTCCTCTTGACAATGGAAATCACCTGATGGTGATTGTTGATGAAAACTCCAATTTTCCACTGCTTGAAGATCTCTCATCAATCGCTCACAAGAGAGTCATTGAGAGATTACACGACATCTTTGCAACATGGCGCGTTCCTACGACCTTAAAATCTGGCAAGAGCCCACCTTTCAGCAGTCGAGAATTGAGAGACTTTCTCAGTCATCTTAATGTGAAGCATCAGAAGAGCACACCTCTTTGGCCACAGGCCAATGGCATTGTCGAACATTTCATGAGTACTCTTAACAGAGCATGTTGTATTGGTAAAGCTCAACCTTAAAACTGTCTTGACTTCTACTCTTTGAGCTTACTGTTCGACCAAATACTTGACCACAGGTAAAAGTCCTGCAATCATGATGTTCAGGAAAGCCATGACTAGCAAGATACCTCAAATGACCAACAGAAGATCAAGTCCAAGTTACTTTCACAGGAGGAGATCAAGTGCTTGTTCATCAATCTAGAATGCAAAAATCTGATGCTCCCTTCGATGCTGAGCCCTTTCATGTTCTGGCCAGGAAAGGACACATGGTGACTTCCAACGCCCTGGGAAGTCCATTACGCGAGATCCCTCACATTTCCGACATGTGGTTCATCGCTTGTCAAGCATTGATGTCAATATAGAAACTGGGTCTGAAAGGACAATTGAAAATCCCTTGATTGCTGTTGCTCCTACATTGCCAGTGCATGTCTACTGCCTGCCCCCAGTTTCCGATGACACGATCAGGATGTGTGATGAGAGCACCACAAAGACTCATTGACTATTGTAATTTTTTATTTAACAGAGGATGAGGTGTAGTGTAGTGAGACATAGCAATGACGGAACCCTTGTGGCTCCTGTTGGACTCCGTAGAAGTGTTACTTCAGCGTTAGAGTGAGTTAAAGTGAATGCAGGTTTAGAATGTGGAGTTTGCGGTTAGATGCAGAGGAATAAAGACGTGATATACTAAGCTCTGTGTATGGTGTAGTCATTGGCGGGTACCCAGGCTTGGGAGTACACTACAATGATTACATGGAATGTCATCATCAATGTAATTTAAGTTTTCTGTAATACAATGATTACATGGAATGTCATCATCAATGTAATTTAAGTTTTCTGTAATGACTATTGCTTTATTATTTTAGGTGATAGTGCTTTTCGTATACACCATGTGGATCCTCATCCCATACCTATATCCAGTGACACTGATTGAAAGATGTTATGAGGTTGCTCACTGTCACACACGTTAAATAGGTGCAGGTACATTCAGGTTCCAAAAGTTCAGATTCTCCTGTTTGCAGAAAAGTGGAGGTACACTATATTATTCACCTGAAATGACATGCAAGATTGTTGCCACTAATAAATAATTCACATTGTTCCAGCTCTTACGTTTCCCCCTTGCAACTACAAGATACAGCAAGGGCTGTAGAAGGAAGGTTACATGGCTTACACAGAGCAAAGATTACAAGCAGCCACTTCTTAGATAAGTTCCAAAAATAATACTTTTATAACTAAATACACCTTTTTAATGTCTGCAGCTATTAAAAAGTACATTTTGTTTATTCACAGGTTCAGAATTTGAAACAAAAAGAAGACATTATCATCAGGAATATGTTTATATAAAAATGTGCAACTATAACCACATTGAACAAACCAAAATAAATGTTTTAACACTACTTTATTTTACTATTGCTTTCTGCATCATTTGTTTCTAGTTACCCTTTGAGTCCCTGAGCCTTAACAAGCCCAGATAGTTCCCACTGCGAAGTCTAGTGCGTCGTCCAGTATGGACCTCGATTACTGATCCACTGCTTAATGTATGCCCCTCATTCTCCTATGCAGATTTAACACTTCCAATGGAAGGCACGTGAAATGTTTGCATTAATTCAAGGCTATGAAGATTTGGGTGTATCATATAGTATGGTTGTGTGACCTTACCTTGTAATACACTCGCAAAAATTGTATTGGGTCTAGTCAGGCTCATTTGTAAAACTTCAAGCTCAACCCTGGGTAGCTGTGGCTTCGAACAGCAAGTTTAAACAAAGTAACAACTGTAAAGCATTTTGAAGCACCAAACAATGAAATAAAGTTACACTACATGCAAGAAATCCGACACCAATTAAAAAAATACACTATATTTTTATGAATTGTAGAGACAAAGATTAGCAAAATCCACCAGAGAGTTTCTGAGATATAGATTCATGAAGAAAATGTAATTTTCAGTTTTTTTTAGTCACAACCTCAAACAAGCATTGGTAACCCTAAAATATGTAAACTTTTGAGAAGTTTGGAAGAGTTATGTTCGGCTACTCATGCCCAACTACGGTGACCAAATTCACTCGGCAGGGAGAAAGTCAGAGGACCACTAAGGCATAGTAGAACAGTTACCTGGTCATCAAAGTATTCTCCAGCCCAGTTCTGAAGTTTACAGCATGAACTCCATTGACTTTAATGGAGTGATATTGATGCTGAGGATACAGAAGATGGCGTTTGAAGGATAATCTGGGTGCCGTGCAGGTGACTGGGGTGTGCTTGAGGCTACTTCTTGGGCCACAGGTCAGGTGGGGTGACGATGGCTACAGAGGTCAGAATCCCTCAAAGTCCTCTTTGAGCCAGTAGAAAGCTAGCTGCTGCTGGGCTACCAGTCTCCAGTCACAGCGGTATCTTTTGGTGGAGGCTTGTGTCCCTCTTGGGCGACCAATCCGGACTTTGATGACACTCCTGGGTCTGGCAGACTGAAGTGCAACTTTTGGCCATTGAGGATCGATCTCTTGGGGCTCCCAGGGTGGTGAGAAGCAGAAACTGACTTCTCATTTGGGGCTACTCCAGCTTTGATGGCCCTGGTGTTGGTTCCAGGAGGTCAGCCAACTGACCCCTGGAGTCACTTTGGTGTGGGGTTTGGGAGCAACATCTTCTCAAGCCAGGTGCCACAGGCACAGTCCTCTCTTTGCTAGCCGAAGGTACAGCAGATGCAATCCAGCAGACAGTGCAGCCTCTCTTTGCCTGGTCCAGGAGTCAGCAGGGCAGACCTTCTGTCATTCTCCATTTCCGTCATGATCTGAGCTTCAGGGTGACAGGGGTGCCATATTTGTGCTTAGAAAGTGCCCAGGGAGGATGATGCTGTCACTAGCCAATGGGCTACCAGGATCCCTCCCACCCTATGTGTGGCATCTAGCAATCCCAGGGTACACTATTCTGCCCATGCCCAAGATGTCTGAGCCCTTTCTTGGATGTTAGGAGTTCGGTAGCCCACCCTAGCTGTGGCTACCTGTGAGCGACACATGTGGTATGCTCAATGGAAATGTATCAAACTTTCCATGAAACTAAAACGTAACTCCAGGAAGTGTTTTTGTTTGTTTGTTGTAAGTTTTCAACAATTTTTCTGAAATTGGTTAAAAAAATGTCTGGGGTGGGCATGAAAAATTAAATGTTAGAGCTATCTTTATAAATGATTTTTTTTATCTTACTATAAACTTATTACCAATAATTAAATTTGCGAGACATTTGGCATTTTTTTTAGCATGTACAGCTTACGCTTGGTATTTTTATATTTGTGAACAAGTTAAAACACGATATCAAAATGTGTTCATTTACGAATAACTGTGGCATTAATCCATATATAATTTTGCACACATTTAACATGTTTGGTATTTTATGGTTATAGCACTTTTCATGTGAGTCCAAGAAGGGGGACAAGGTAAAAAGGGGGAAATATCCTTTGCTGGTTAATATTTTGGTGCAGTTTAATGGCAGGCACTGGCATAACTTTTCCATATTTAGCTTGCTCAGGCAAATCTCTTAATGGACCTAACACTTATAGAGGGAAAGTTACAAAATCCAGGATTTACACTCTTAACTCCCATAGGAATCTTTGCTCTCTGCTACACAAAAAAGCTGACCTGAAATGTCATCAAATTTAGGGGTCCATTATGATATCGGGCTGATCGCCACCGCCCGACCGGTGGTGGCGATCCGTCCGACATCTTTCCCTACCCGCCTTCCATTTACCCCCTCCATAAAACAATGGCGGGGGTTACAGCGGCAGACAGAAAGACCGTCTGCTGCATTTACGCTGGCAGGCAATCATTCCGATTGCCTGCCGGAACTCGGGCCTCATATGGTGGTGGTGTCTGGAAGACACCGCCATCCATATCAGGATGCCTGACGGAGAAGACCTTTCCATGGCGGCGATGCTGCCATGGAAAGGCATGCGGGAATTGCTTCGGGGACCTGTTGCGGGCCCCCAGGGGTGTGGGGGGTGTGGGCTGCACTTGAGGGTGTACCCCTACATTGGCAGGCACAAGGTGGAAGGCACCGCGCAGTGCCTGTCACATTGTGCATGCCAAAGCACAACATGCACATTTAACATTGTGGTGGGTGCTGCTTACAGCACCGCCCTCCACAATGTTAAATGTGCGGGATGCGACTGCCAGGGGGGCGGCCGCATCCTAATGGGCACAGCTGGACCACCACACCTCTGGCGGTCGGTCCCGTTCACCATTACGGTGGCGGGCATCGTAATGGGCCCCTTTGTATGAAACTTGAAATGTTCTCAGCAAAGTGCCTTTGCTTCATTTGGTGTAAATATGTTCAGCACTTTTCGAGAAGTTAGTTACCAAATGTGTCAGTGTGCTTCAAAAGTTTAAATTCTAAAGCTATTAGGGCCCGTAATATACATTGTGCCCCGGGAGTGCAACGAGCGTGTGCGCCTGCTTTGAGCACCCCCGGGCATAATGGTATTACAGAAGCGGCTGCAGACGCTTGCGCACCCCCTTCCATAATACAGATAGTGCTGGTGCACATGTTGCACCAGTGCTATTATGACAGGGCGTTCCCTCATTTCCATGGCAGCATGTCCCCATACAAATGAGGGAATTACTTTGCTTCTGCACCCGCGCCATATTACCGACATGCATGCAGAGGCAAACATGCCTATAAGAGGTGCACTTAAAGTGCGCAACAAAAAGGTGGAGCACTTTCAGTGTACCTCCTAAAGGCAGTCCTGTGCGGGAAGAATGGGGGTCCCATGAACCCCCCAGACATCCCCAAGCAGGAGGATGTAGTCACTCACTGCACCCACCTGTAAGGCGATTTCTAATCCCCCTTAAAAGTGCAGGCAGATTGCCTGCTACAGTGTGAAACATGGAGCAGTTTCTAAGCAGCTGCACCGTATTTCACTTGAATGTGCTGCTCCCAGGGCAGCGAAAGATCACGGTTGCCCTGGGGGCAGTGCATTCAATCTAATATGACGCACTTTCCTTGTTTGTACCCGGCACACCTTTGAAAAGGTGCACTGTGTTGCAAACAAAGAAAGTGTGCTGGATCTGTAAAACGGTCCCTGGACTGCTACAGGATGCGGGTAGCAGCCCCTGTGTCCTATAAATGAAAATTGAGTGGAACCAAAAACAGACAGGGAGAGCATACTCTGATTCATTGATTCACATGGGTGTCCCAAAACAAATATGGAATTTGAAAAAGCTAAGTAGGACCATATACATCATATGATACCATGTCCCATACTATTCCATCAGGAAGTGGAACCGCTGTAATGTTCACCACGGACAGGTCCCTCAGTTCTTGGTGCGATAATGTATGTGGTTTTAGAACCAAGTTCACATGTTGGATTACAGAGCATTCCAGGTGATAATGTCCATTCAGAAGTAGAAAAAAGATAGTCACCAAACCAATCCAGAGATTTCAGGAAAAGTAATCCAATTGTAGCCCAGAGAGGTATCCATGGGGCAACAAGGTATGTCTTTTTCAGCCAAAGACAGAGAGAATAAACTCGTAGCTTGAAAGGTAGTGGCGGTGTGGCAATTCAGGTTCACTGGGATCCGATGAAAAATCATCATAATGCACAAAGTAGCCAGACGCCATCTGGTCTATTTTTGGCAGATCAGCAGGTTTTGTAGAACTGGGACATGACTCGATCTGTGGCATGTTGACTGAGACGTCGTCAAGTTTTTAAATTGAAATTTCTGCACTTGTTGACTGTACAGTTGTAGGTGTTTCAAGGGGGAGAAGGATAATTAAATTTTCGTCGACAGCCTCTCTTTGGAAAGTGGAGTTTTCAGTCGTTATTAATGCTTCCATCTGAACTTCCTGTATGGTAGCTTGAGAAGATTGTCGGCTACCCAGGAGCTCACGTGGCCTACTGTTGAGAATATGCCACATAGTGTGGTTTGATCAGATCAATGGAGACAAACCTATTGTCTCGACAACCAGCAAGAGGTGGAAGAAGTACAGTTCTGGTACCTTCAACAGCCAGGACAGGTACAGGCACTCTGTAAGATGGCCCAAATTCTTTCTTATCCTGTATTTTTTCCCTGACCAGATCCCCAATCTTCGTGACCCAGACAGGTTTTGCAGATACTGCTTTCACTTCTCCAGTGGCGGTGCGTTTCACTTGGAAGTTGCTTTGTAAATCTCTGTATTCTTTTAGATCCTGTAAAACATCCAAACGACCATTGATGTCAAATGGAGATTCAGCCGCCTTTGCGCTGACATTATCGAGGTCTGGTACCCACATTCTCACCCCAAACAGGAGCTCATAGAATGTACACCCCCCCAGGGATTTTCTTGGCATGATGTTAAGTGCCGTCTGGACCCCCTATAGGTGATTGAACCAACTGCCACCCGAGGCCTAATACCCTAGATTTTAAGGATTGCAGTAAGTCCTGGTTCTTCCTCTCAATGACTGAATTTCCCTCCGGATGGTAGGGGGAGGAGTACCGCAAGGCCACACCCAAACTTCCCATGGCTTCTTTGTAAGCTTGAGAGCTAAACGCCAGGCCATGGTCGGAATGTCATGTGCCAATTGGGTACGTCCTTTAAAGACTCACAAATCCTTTATAATAGTTCAGGCATCAGCCGAGCGATGGGGCAACACCCATAGGAATCTAAAGCATGAATCTACTTCCACCAAGATGTACTTGTAAACCCCATCAGAGTGTTGGGCTGCATTGATCCAAATAGACACAAGCGAGAGGTTTTCTGAGATCAATAAAGGTGTCTGCAGTGGACGTGCTATGGTGGAGCCTTTCATCTGCTGGCAGATGTCACATTTAAGGACAAAGTCCTGGGTCTGTTTAGTGAGACCTGGCCACCAGTAGCGCTGCTTTAGTAATGAAACTGTAGCCATAATCCCTGCATGTGCTGAACCCAGACCCTCATGTGCGGCTAGTATTAATCCCAATATGCGATCAGTGTTTAGTATTACTCTATCCCCCACTCCTTGAATTTGATCAAACAGAATATTTTGTGCATCTAATTTGTAGGAGTACTTGAGTGGAAAGCCTTTTGGTGGTGCTGATTGCTGCGCGTGGATTTGACAGCTATCATAGTTGTTCTGTCTATTTTCGTGCTAGAATGAGTGATTGCAGCAATGACAGCAGTTCACACTGTTGCCTTGGCGCCTTCATCTGTCATTGAATTCCCTGCAACGTGAACGCCAACACGCTGATGACTCAATATATGAATTACATGAGCCCGTGGCAGGCCTTTTTTCAGCTTTGCCACTTGTTCCCAAAGCATCTTGTGCTGGATTGTACAACCCTTCGACTCTTGAAACCCATTTTGGCCCCAATAGTGAAGATATTCATTATAAAACTGGACACAGTAAAATGAATCACACACTATAAGTGTACAGAATTCGCAATCCGTATTTTGTTGTGCCAGTGTCAGGGCTTTTAGTTCTGCCAACTACGCTGTGGAGTCCCCTAGGGACTGAGTGTTTGTTATTCCCGGAAGAAACTTTCTGTCTTGGGTGCGCCCTTTTACAATTGAGCATGTCACAGAATATTGCTATTTCGATCTTATGGCAGGTTGAGCAGATCCATCGGTATAAATGATACATTCATATCGATCTACAGACATAATTTAATTCTGCAGAAGATATTCTTGTTCGTACTTCAGGAATGCTTGTGTTTGCAGTGTAGCATCAAATCTGTGGTCTACATCTGTTACAGGGAGAGAGTTAGCCCATTGGATCCATCTTGGATGAGGAGGTTTAGCATTTGGAATGCTTGCTTTAGTAACCGCCTATAAAGTCAGTACTGAGGTAATGACAATTATGCGTTTTTCCTGAGCCAGGGCTCTCTCTCTCATTGCAGCAGTCTGCACAGCTGTGAGAGTTTTCTCAGTGGATGCAAAACGCATTTTAATGTTTGTGTATAGATGTGATTTTATGCTATAGGTACCGTATCACCTTCGTTGAAAGTGATGTATGTATACCCAGTATCACGGTTTCTGATATTATATCTTTTTTCAGTGTGCTCCTGTATAAGAGACCCACTCTTTGATTGTTGTTTATTTTGCTTATTATTTTTCTGTTTATTATCCCATTTCTTTTTAAAAGAATCTGGTGCTTCCTTAGAGTTATCCTTTTCAGAATTACTCTTAACTACTTGCTTCCCAGGTCTTGCTTCCAGATTATCCCTTCCCAAGGAAGCGTATGTTTCTGCGATAATCTTAGGTAACTCCCTTTCCTGTTGGATAGGAGAGAGTTCCCTAATGGGCGTTGGCATATAGCCATCGTGGCTGACTCCCCTTTTATTAACGGTGGGTGGTGAACGCTGCTCCGTCAGCGGAGTTTGCAGATTTTTGCCAACTCTGCGCTCCACAGGTAACGCGGAGTCAGCAAAAAAAATCCAACTCCCCCACGTGGCAGAGTTTGCCACTGCAGTCCACCCCCTACACATTCAGTTCTTACTGCTTGCACTGATTATACTGAACGAGTTGAAATCATTTGGCTGCTTTGAGCTCCCGTCCTCTCTAACACAATATCCTGGGCGGACCTTCAGTAAATTAAAATCTACAGACAGAACCGGTGGTGACAGTGAAAGGAGTTGTGAAGGTGCAATGGAGATCTCCTCTGCCGAAATGAGGGACAACTCACTCAGGTGAGGAGAAATCAAGTGAGGAGAACTTGCAAGGGTTTGGATACCCGCCAAGCTTCCCCCATTGCTGACCAGTGTGGGTGGGGGGATCTTAGACATTCAAGTGGATATAATGGGTGTGCATGGGTATAATCCGTAAGCAAGACCTCAGGATACGTTTTTCAAAGTCTGCCCATCCCTGTGCCTTGAAGCGTCCTCGCAGAGTCTGTCCTCAGTGTTTGAAGGTCCTGCGATTTGAGGTGTCTTCACAGAGACTGCTAGGCAGTGTAGTTTGTGGTGTCCTCAGTGACGATCCTCTCTGAGACAGCCCTCACAGGGTCTACCAGTGCAGGAGGCAGTGCAAGGAATATTAATGGCATGTTGGAAAGCAGAGTGGACAGCCACATGATCACTCAGAGCAGTGTGGAAGCTCAGCGGGAGTGAGGATGAGGAGGGTGGAATGGTGTGTTTCCCTCTGAATGCAGCAGCGCTCTGAGGAATGCAGAGTATGCCTGGCATTCAGCGACTGCCTCCCGGCTTCACTCTTACTGCATGGAAGGCACTGAGCCCTGCACAGCCGCCCACAGGCCGGCCCTCTCGGCCTAGGCTTCACTGGAGGCCCAGAGGCCATCTAGGAACCGGAGGAGGCACTGCGGCAGCCAGGGCCCTGAACTGGATGGGACAGGGGAGTAATGCAGGCCCTGGCTGCAGCTACAGCTGTACCCCCTCCCAAATCACAGACTGACATTTCCTCCCATGCTGTGCTTCTGATGGGGGCAGGGGGCACAACAAACTGAATCCAGCAGGTTTAAGGGTGTGAGGGCTCTCATCACACACACCTGGGGAGAGAAGGACAGGGCCCAGGGGTAATTACAGGTGGAGCGGAGCTCTGTGGAAGTCCACTGAGTTTTTATGCATCTCCATGGAATTCCGCATAGTTAAACTCTGTGAGATCCACCCACCCTTACCGTTTATGTTGCTTAACATAATTGCAGAAACATGCCTATTAGTTTCATCCCTAAGTCCAGGACAGGTTCTGCCCTGTACTCGGCAGCAAAGACTATACTCCAAGTGGCACAATCTTCTATTGTGGGAGCCATCCCCATTGGCAAACAAATTGTTAAAATTCTATGTTTTTCCTTTGGGTCCGTATGGGACAAAAACGCTTCAAGCTGTTGTGTAGTTCCTATAAAAAGTATACAGGATCTGCGCGTTTAGACAACATACACTGTAGGATTGGTGTCAGATGAAGTCTGATCACCCCCACCGGATATGTTGGCCCTTTTGTACCAACTAGCTCACAGTGTCACTAGAATCTCCTCTTACCAAGGAAAGAATAGTTCTTGGCAACCATCGAACATGACAACCCTGATCCCACAGGACCGTGGAAACAATATCCTACCTTTCGTTTAGTCACTCGTGCTTACTTAGTCTGTCTCTGAGAGATACACCGAATAAACAGGCTGGGCGTTTTCAATAAGCATTTATTGAACAGTTGTTATTCTGGTGTAGAATAGATATGCTCCAACCACCATTAGACAGTATAAGATATAAATGATTAACAGTATTATATAGGTAAATGGATGGTATAGTTCTACCATCTTACTATAATCATGAATACATTTATGTATATAAAACACATGATAAAAGATGCGTACTCCTACGATGCCTCCCTAACTAGATGTACCTAAGTGTGCCTAGCATCGGTGTAGGTGTTAACCCAAGAATCCCTCTAGGATTTAGTCAACCCCATTACCTGAAGTGAAAGACTATGGGACCACATCCTGGTCTCGAGTTGGACACCTCGAAAGGGATGTTAGACCACTGCGAGATGGAGTATCTGCATGCAGGAACCTCAGCGTCTCTGGTCAGTTTGTCGGCCGGGAAGTTTCGGTCTCCTCTGTCTTATCTTAGCAAGATGTGATGTATATATATACCCATAGGTCTCCCCAGGGGTCCTACCTTGCTTTGTTACTGTGTTGGCCTAAGGATGACATTTGGCATGAACTTTATACATAGTTTTTATACAGGAGATGGTAGTCCTGCTGTGCTTCCAAGAATCCTCATGCATAATGTATGAGATTTCGAACTTAGGGAAAACCGGCGTTCTGATTGTAGCGGAGTATCTAGGTAAAAGGTCCGTCTCTGTAAACCATGACAAGTGAAATGTAGGGGAGAATATAGGTGAAGGGTAATGAGATTACCGAGGCCTATATTGTGGTACCTATATGAAATGTAACAAAGCTGTGCTATTTTTTGTGCTATCCAGAACGGTACTTGTTCCTGAATGGTGGGTATACTTCCCATTACGGCATTCAGCGTTTGAGGTCTGGTACCCGTATTAGCCAATTGAGGGTGTGCAGCCTAAGCAGCCCTCACAGGTTGAACTATAAGTGTTCGCATTATATATTGTGTAAGATTTCTGTAAATTTCCACTGGATCTTTGTATAGTGTACGCATTTCTGCTGCTCCTAGTTTGTGAATTTCGGGGTGTGCTGTATAACAAGCTAAAACCGGCCAGGTCGCTCCTTCTTTACTGAGCAGACCGAGTATCACGTTTTCTATGGTGTAGGGGGGGCACCTTTAAACCAATTTATGTGCGCTTGGTAAGTTAACGGGACTACTGTATCCACGTATGGAAAGTATTCTTCTGGTATCTCATCTTCAATGTAAGAATGAAACAATTGTGTGAGCGCCTCTGCAGCTGGAAATGTAACCCACGAGTAGAACACCTCTGTCCTGAATGCTTCATGTGCCTCAACCACTAAGGTAACATCTCCACCCGTTGCCGGGAGGCCATGTTGTAAAAGTTTCTCTGTAACTGCCTGTCTGCAATTTTCTGTAATATTTAGAGTATCTTCTTGTACTCCAACGTCGTCTCTATTTTGAGTCATTGTAAAAATGAAAATAAAAAATGTTTTTTATATAAATTAATTTATGAAGATTCTGTTTGTGCAATATGGGAATATTTTTAATCCTTCAAGCTTGATAAAACCTACAACCAATACATAGGACGTACCTACTCAGCTGAGGCGGATTTCCTTTTCCCATGATCTTAATCATTTGAGCTTCTGTTTCTTCCTCACTTTATGCTTTTTGTGTCTGAAAGGCAGAGTACCCAAATCCGCAACACAGAAAAAGAAAATAAGGTGGAATTATGAGAGTGCCACGTCTATCACAAATAGATTCCACTGTTTATTAAAGGTGTCCTTGTTAATCGCACATCAGGATTAGATCGTTCCCATGTTTAACAAAACGCAGAGGTTATTAGAGACTATGGGTCCGATTTACAATAACTGGCGCATCCCTGCATATTAGCAGGGATGTGCCAGTTATTTTGCGTGGCTCAAAAACCTCCTTGCGCAACGGTGGCGTAAAACTGTTGCAAGGGGCTTGTAAACCTGCTGATCAATTTACGGGGAATATTCTGCTGACAACTTTATTCGTGAAAATATTCTGTTAGTGCCTTGGCATTTTTGCATGGGAGCATATTTGATTCAGATTCAGTGTTGCGCTAGTGCACTGAAACATGCCGAGCCTCTTAATGTGACCTAATAACAATAACTTACGTGTCGCGTTTCTAAGTTTGCTTTGGCAATGGCAGTGTTGTGAGTATTGGAAACAGCTTTTTCTACAGTGTAAATTGAAGTCAATCACGCTCGACGTCCTTATCACATTGGAAAGCTTTCAAAATAAAATAGTTTTAATAACTCAGTTATAAACTACTCACCACTGGTCACCAGGACCTAGAGGCACACGTGACTCTAGGCAGTGGAGAGGACATCGACTGCTCTCTTCAGTTATCCCACCGCCGCTCTTCAATGCTTCTGAGAACTTCGTCACTTGACTGCAGCTCAGATTTGCGATGAGGGTTGTAACTTGGGCATGAAGATACAGAGCTCGTTACGCAAGTATTAGGGATGTCAAACCGCTAGGTCCATTCGCAACACACTGATTAAGTCCCTTTTTTTGCATTGACCAATGTGCTTTAGTTTTCTACGTGTTTTTTTCCTCCCTTTTCCGGATGTTTGATTTTTATTCTCCATGCTTCCATCAGTTGTGCTCAACTTGCCCCTCTGTGTGTTCTGAATTATGTCATGAACGCACATTAAAGCAATCCACACCACAGCATGCAAATTTCACAAAACCGAACGCTTAAAAGTGTGTCGATGTCACAGGGTCATGGACGGTCCTGTGCAGTTTCCCAAGGAGGCGTTTCACCAGCTGTTGATGACACTCCGGCACTTACGGGCATTGGCCAATCTGAAACCAGTGTTCCTGAACCAGAGAGAACATTTTGATCCCCTTGAAAACAACTTGTGTGACAAGCGCCTGGTCCGCGCAGATAGCTTCCCTCAGCTGTAGCCTCGTTTTGAGCAGGAGCCGACGTCCTTCACGCCATCCCTCTGCGCTCAGTCACAAAGCCTCAAGCTGCTCAAGGTTGCAGAGTTTTACTTCATGGATTAAAGCTCCAGCAGTTCATTTTCTGTCTCGCTTGCCCTCAGTCTCCACCGATGAACTCACAGCGCGCGAGTCATGATGCCGCCGGCCGCGACTTAACATGGGAGCCAATCACAACCCTGCAATGACAGCCTTGTGATTGGTGAGGCGCAGCGGGGAGCGCCCCAGCCGCGCCATTTTCTCTATGTAGGCTGCATTTATAATCTGATTCCACTGATGGTAGGATACCCAGGGCAGAAATACAAACATTCTGATCTTTCCGTGTGTCCGTGCGACAATCTAGCCCCACAAAATGATCTTCATGTTCTATTCTTTTGTGGGTTTTACCGTCAGGAAAGACATAATTTTATTGTGCCGATTTTACATTTTGTGATGTAGCATTGATTCAATTCAAAGAGACTTGATTTGATTGCTTTTTGAGCCAATCATAAAAGTACATAAAACAATACATTCAATAAATACTATAAAATTTTGTATATAATACATAATTAGATTTCATATTGAAAATAAGTCATACACACAATCATACTAGTCTCCTTAATTATAATATAATTCATTTCCTGTGGCTAAGTACTTTTTTTAAAAACATGCCAACCCTCCAGGCTCTGTGTACATCATCCAGGAGCTGCAGCACCAGCAGTGCTGGACGGCATTGTCTCAAGCCCAGCTCCTTTAAAATTGGGACGGTCCAAACTTTCCTCAAATTAGTATAAAATCTACAAATAGAAGGACGTGTATTGTCGATTGTTCCGAGCTATTATCACAGGGACACAGTCCTAGTACTCGAGACCAACCATTCATACCAGGAAAGCTCACAAGTCTGTGGAAAATACTACACCTAAAACGAGTTAATAAAAATCTATCATAGCCACCAGGTACATATAATAAATAAGGCTGAATGCTAAAAGAAGATAATATCAATTGCTTATACTGGACAGTGGGTTTTAAACTCTCTCTTGTTAATCTTAAACAGGCACATACATCAATGTGAAAGATTGCGATTCCTTAATTGTGATTTTTAAGGAATCGCAAATAAAGACAAAATGCGATGCAACCAAAAAATTGCGATAAATTAAAAAATCGCTAAAAATCGCAAATATAATTGCGATTCCGGCAATTGGGAACTCGCTATTAGCGATTTCGCTATTTGCGAAATCGCAATTACCGAAGTCGCTTTTTGATGCATCTAGATGACATCAGAATCAGGAAGTGAGCAGCTCCAGACTCATTTTCAGTGCACAGTCTCAGGGAGAGGAGGGAGCTGGCTCTGGGAGCTGAACAGGAGTGGGACAGAGACATTGGAAACACCTGGAATTTCAACTAAATGGAAGCTTCACAAACAGCAGAGGACAGCCAAACAGGCAGGAAGAGGAAAATAAAGATTTCTGAAAAAGAAATTGACACCGTCATTGAGGGAGTAGTCCACAGCCATGATAAGCTTTTTGGCAAATTATCATTAAAAGTGGCAGAGCAGGAGAAAATAAAAATATGGATCTGGATCCAAAACAGGGTCAATGCCATTGGGGTGACACACCGCACCATCGAAGAGCTGAAAAAAACGATGGTACGACTTGCGCAGTCGGGCTAAGGTGCGCATTGCTGACCGGCTCATGAGGCAATGAAGACAGGAGGGGGAACACCGACAGACACTGGGAACACTCCCATGGAGGACTTGGTAGAATCCACAAGCAAGCCTGAAGCTGTTGTTGGTGTGACACAGCAAGACACGTCAGGAGCAGAAAACACATCTGAAGGTAAGATGAATGCATGTTACCATTGTCCTCAATTATAAAGGTAGAACATGACCTCAGTACAGCACAAGTGCACACTTTGAACATCCAGTACACAATGTAGTCTTAAAGGGAGGGGCATTATGGGAGATGTAGTCAGGTCAAGCAGTTACAATGACAAACACACAAACATGAGATAAACAACTCTAAATTGTCGTAATATATTCTCAATTTAATAACAAAGCCAAAAATATATTACTGTGACATGACATCACAGACATTAATTAATGCTGTTTTGCACTGTTTAACCTCACAGATGCACAACGTGTAGAAGCTGAGGATAGTGATTTCCAGGACATGCAGGACACCAGCGCTGTTGAACATATGGACACACCCGTGTTGCCAAAAAATCCATCACGTGCCCCAAACTCACGCAGGGCAACTGTCCCACCACTGGTCACCATGGATTCTGATGATGAGGCTGATGCAACACCAGATGGCAGCCATGGCTATGCCACTCCCATCCCAAATCCACAAACACAGGTCCGCAGAAGCAATGTCAGAGTCCGGCATAGAAGAGCTAGATCACTCAGAACACAGCAGGAGGAGCAACCAAATGATGTCTGGGGAGGTCTTGAGGGACAGATACTCCGTATGCAGCGCCTGCAGACCAAGAACACACGTGCAGTACAGTTACAAATTGGGAAGATGGCAAGCAACAATGCAGTACTGTCCGATAGTGTGCAGCAACTGACCAAGGTCATGCAGGAGGGACATGTATCCCAGAAAAGACACCATCGTGAACTAATGCAGCACCTCAAAATGTTTGCGAAATCAAACAATAGGCTGGCCACAACAACTGCACTGCTGGCACGTAGGTCTGTGACCATGCAAACAGAAATGTGCCATTGGAGCGGGGATGTGGCTAAAGCACTGGACAAGGTGACCAATGCAGTGGAATTGATTAATGCTTCCACAATTGCGGCCAACATTTCCACGCAGGAAGAGGGTAGTGAGGGTGCCTCAAGCATAAGTAGTCTGGCAATGCCAGTCGCCACTGCAGGAAGACGCAAAACACGCAGCAGTACCCCCTCCGCTTCCAACATTAGGGATGACGATGCTGGCTCTGACAGGCGTCTGGGTGTTCGTGGGAGAAAGCGCTAGACTGCCATGTACAATAACATTCCAATATGGTGACGTAACCATTGTTGTAATCTGACCTTTTGACTGACTTACAAGTCATTATTCATTTTTAATCCACTTATGTCCATTACTCAGAATCCAGTGCCACGGGTCACATCAAAGTGTGCTTCAACACTCATGTAATTATTTATTTAATTAAAGATTACTTTGATTGCAATATAAAGTTTCTGTGTCATCATTACTCACCTCAGAAATAATTTTGTGTGATGTCCAATCTTCTCCTGCGCCCTTCTGCTGCGCTTGTCCCTTGTGCTGCACGGTGGTGTGGCACTTGCTGGTTCCCCTCCTCCGAGTCGCTGTCAGACACCTCGATTTCTATTCCTCCCTTTGTCGCAATATTGTGCAGCATGGCACATGCTGCTACTATCTTGCAGCATTGTTAAGGGTTGTACTGAAGTGCTCCACTGGTCTTATGGAGACATCTGAATCGGCTCTTCAGCAGCCCAAATGTGCGCTCTATGAGGTTCCTTGTTTAAATATGTGCTGCACTGTACCTCTGTTGATTGGCAGATGTGGGATTGAGGTAAGGCGTCATAAGGTAATTACGCAAGGCGTATGCGCTATCACCTACATGTAAGTAAGCAAAGGGTCAGTGGCAGTTTGACATTGACATACGTACAATGACTGTGAGAATCAATTACACATATTTACCAAGCAGATGTCCCTCTCCAAATTCTCCCCTGACAAGACGGGTGTGTATGCCACTTTGCATGAATACATAAGAATCCTGTGCACTCCCTGGAATTTACGCAACAATGTCAGTTATTATGTTTTTGGCATTGCAAACAACCTGAATATTGAGGGAATGGTAACATTTCCTATTTCTAAATAAATATTCCTGTGCTGTAGGGGGACATATTGCCACGTGGGTGCAATCAATACAACCCAAAACATGTGGAAAGTGAGCTATCTGGTAAAACTCCTGTGTTGTTTTTGCAAGGTCAAGCGCGGTGGTAGTGAAATTGATGTGTGACCCGATCAAGGCCATCATGGCATCAAGGAATACATTGAGTATTCTTGAAAGTGCGCTTTGTGACACATCTCCCGCTACAGCAATGACCCCCTGAAAACTGCCTGGCGCCAGTAGGTGTAGGCAACATAGGACCTGCACATGCGTTGGGATAGCATTGGTCCTACGTGTCTGTCGTTGCAGAATGGGATCCAATTCATTGATTAGATCATGGATCATTGCTGCATTGAGCCTATACTTATCGTATATCTCATCCTCTTGCTGTCCTAGCAAAGTTATGCGGACTCGGAAAATTCGCTCATTTATTCGCCTCCATCTGTGTCCAGCAGCCTGCAGCCTCATCCTCCTCGTCATCAGGTAAATCCCTGCCATTGTGAAATGTGCTAGCTCATTCTGGGTGTGTTTAAATAGGTTTAAGTTGACCTTCAGCTGTATCTGATTTGCACTCATGATTCACTCATGATTCACTCTGGTTGTGATCCTTCTTATTTAGCTCTCGCAAAATTGCGATTTTCTGTGAAATCGCAATTTGCGAGATTTCATGCATATATTTTGCGAATCTTTATTTGCGATTCGCTATTTGGGAGACGCAAATACAGAATCGCAATATAAATCACAGAATGTTTAGCGATTCTTTATATTTGCGAAAACTTGTGTTTTCGCAAATATACAGTTGATGCATTGCTACACGGTATTTTGCGATCACAAAAGCCATTTTTTAGCGATTCGCTGATTTTGCGATTTTTTAAACGCTTGATGCATGTGCCTGATAGTGTCCAGAAGCAAAAGGCCCTTTCTTTTTAATTCCTTTCTGCTAATCGGTTGCATGGTACTCGGGTTGTTATAATATTCTGGGTGATCAAGATCGGACAAATAGATTCTAATGAACCTCAGCCACGGCATCAAAAAAGCTTGAATATCCTGGTTTAACTTTGTCTCGGGTTTAGTCCAAATCCTATGCCATAGGAGAATTGGCTCAATTTTTATTAGATCTGAAATATATGGCAGACCCAACTCCGAGTGGCAGACATACCCAGATAAACTACTAGGAGCAGCTAAAATGTATCTCAAAAAGATATTTTCCACCGTTTGCAGCGGCTGTGCGTCCGCAAAGCCCCACACACCCACTCCATACATGGCTGCAGGGATACATTTCGCTTTGTAAATCTTTATTAATTCCAAAGGCGGTCTTCTCCCAAGTTTCCTTGCAAAATTAGCAAGGGCCATTGTTGATCTAGCAAATAGAAGTTTTTTTGCCATAATGGCTCGTGTCCAAGAATCATTTTGGTCAAATAATATTCCCAAGTATGCAAAACATTTAGTGTGCTCTATTTTCTGACCCTCTAAAAACACATCCCTACACTTTTGGCTCCCCGTTTCACACCTCATTATGTAGGTTTTTGAGGTATTCACCTTAAGGCCCACATGGCCCATACACTTAGTAAAACTATCTAAAACCCGTTGTAGGCCTACTTGGGTCCGGGACATTAAAACTGCATCATCTGCATAGAGAAGTGCAGGAATGGGACGTGCAGCTATTTGCGGGAAGTCTTGGTTATCCTTAAGTAGTGCCTCACATAAACCATTAATGTAAAGGTTAAAAAGAAAGTGGGCCAGGACACAACCTTGTCTGACCCCCTTTCTAATAGGAAATGAGGCTGTACGTTCTCCACCCAATCCGAAGCGTACTCGTGCCTTGGCATCACAATATAGGTGAATAAGGAAATTAATACTTTGTATATCTACCCCAATCTTCTCAAGGATATCCCACAACTCCTCATGTTTCAAAGAAACAAAGGCGGCAGTGAGATCGACAAAAGCTAAAAACAGCCTGCCTTTCTTCACTCGTGTGTATTTACCCACCAAAATTGCTAGATTAAGGCTCTGTTCCACTGTCCCTAATCATGCCCGGAAACCATATTGTATGTCGGACAGAACATTGTTTTCCTCTGCCCAATCATTTAGACGTTCCAATATTATATATCCAGCCACCTTAGTCAAGGCATCTAATAAAGAAATTGGCCTATAACACTTTGGGTCCTGACGGTCCCCCTTTCTAAAAATTGGTACTATGGTGGATTCTACCCAAGTTCTTGGAAAGGGGGCACGACAACTAGCCATTAAAACCTTGGTAATAATGGGCCCCATAGTTCCACATTAAATTTAAAGAGATCTATGGGGACACTGTCTGGTCCTGGAGCCTTTCCCCCAGAACTCGCAGAAAGTGCACATATCACCTCCTCCAGTGTAAACTGAAGGTCAGAATACTGGGCCTCAGGGTTATTGATGGTTTCCCTGGGAGCACTCTCAGTGTGGATAACAAAGTTTCCATCTATATTGTACACCCCCGAGAAGAAGTCACTGCGTCTGTGATATAGCAACTTCCACCGACGGCCCTTCCCTGGAATTCAGGTGAGGTGCTTTTACTATTCTCCAAAAAGCCAAACTATCTCCTCTTATAGATGCTTCATGAAGAGATTCCCAGGCTTCATTTCTTATTGTGGCTTTTCTTTCCTTAAGGGCCACTCTATATTCCCCTCTTACCTTTCTTATATTTTCAACATTTTTAGGGATCTTATGTAATTCCCTTTTTAAATTAGAATAGGCCCGGGAGCACTTTGAGTTAAACCAACCACGAGGGTTTCTTTTACTCTTTTGTAAAACAGATTGCGATTCTCTTACGGCCTCTGAAATCAACTGAAAGGAAGAAAGAGTATTAGCTGGAGTAGCCACCTCACTCAGGCAGCTGTCGATAGCTGGTCTACACTTTTCTATCACTTTTCTGGTGATCACTGCAGGATCCACCATCGACCAGCGTAAACTATAGCCATTTATCTTATTAATAGAGATGTCAGATAAGGGCTGGTCTGTTATATCTTGACTATGCAGCCTACTAGACGTTATAGAAACTGAGAGACATAATGGAAAGTGATGGCTCAGAGAATTATCGTCCACATGAAATAAGTTCAGTCTGTGAGCATGGGTATTCGATATGAGAATATAATCTATGGTGGAGTAACAGTCTCTACCATTAAAAGTATGGGGCATAGATATAGGTTTGTTAATTAGCTCGTTGGCAAACCCAAGTCCATACTAAAAATCAAGTTGTTAAGCAGCTCCCCCAATGGCGAATGATGGAAGTGGGTGTTACTAAAACCTTCTTCTGCTACAACACCAAAGATTTTACCTACCTCGCTTAAACACAAGGCACAATTAAAATCTCCTACCATAATTAACATCATTTCTCTATAATTTTTACTATACAGGGTCTGCAGATTATGAAATAGTTGCGTTACGACATCTCTCACTTTGGCTGTGTGTATATTATTATAGAAGTTTATCAATAATATACAATAGTTGCCATTACCATGAATTAACATTAATTGGTAGTAAGGTTCCTCTGCATAAAGCTCTAACTTTTTCGCTTCCAGCCTATTTGATATAAATATTCCAAGTCCCCCCTTTGCTCTTCCACCCAGACCTTCGATTGCTGGATTATGGAATGTCTTGAATCCATTAATATGGATTGCCTCCTTTGCCCATGTCTCTTGGAAGCATAGAATGTTATGAGTCATAATAAATTCCCTGAAAAGAGGGTCTGACTGTTTAGACAGCAAGCTAGTGACATTCCTGGATACTATTTCACAATATCTGTTCTCTACTGTGTCATGTAGCATTGTTTTTCCTCAAATCCTTGCAGAACTCTTTTGTGTGTTTTTCCCTAGCATCATTTTTATGGGCATGCTTGAAAAAGAGGAAGCAGGCTGGCCCATAACACGAATTAGGACTGCCTCTTAGACGTTTACTTTATCTAGCTTATATATATATAGGTAAAATGGATTTTATGATGAATTGGATGATAGCACCTTTTTAATTATCAGGATTCATGATATTTTTTACCTATTTTTTGTTATAAATTGCGATTGTAAGTACTTTTATGATCTTATGTGTAAGATCGAATAAAGGATTTGAATTGAATTGAAAATATTATGTTATTCAACACATAGGTAAAAGACCCAGGGGAGTTGATTTAGAACTTATTCTAAGAAGACATGAGTTAAGACTGATCATCCAAATAGGAACAGGGTACTTAATACAGATGCAGAACTTCATGTGCACCTATAAAAGGATATTGTGTAGAATAATTTTGATTATACCCAACTTAATGGATTTCTTTGCATCCGATATCTTTTCCTTTAGGTGGAATTTTCAAAATTTGGAGAGGAGGTCTTATTTTGAGATATATATATATACACACACACACACATATTGCAATTAACTGTGCATGGGCCTTCCAAGCAGTAAAATAACACAAAATAAAGGGGGCACCCCAGGGCCAGGCAGGCATTTCATTCCATTGGGCATTTCCCTGGTCCTGTTGGTGTCTGGTTTTGAAAGCCTGGGGTCCCTTCTGTTCTGTTGCCCCTGTTACTTTACCCAGCTCCCTGAGGTAAAATGTAACAGGCACAGGGAGGAATCAAGAGAGAGAGAAGGGTACAGGGGGAGGGAGAGGGATGATACAGGGAAAGTTATCACAGAGGGAAAAGAGAGGGAGGGGAGAAGGAGACAGAGAGAGAATGGATGGATGGATGGAAAGAGAAAGATTTTGCGAGGAGCTGAATGGAGGGGTAATGGTATTAGCATTTTTGCCAAGCCTGCTTTGCTTCCCCAGTCTGGCCTTGGGCACCTTGCAAAATGTGGACATGGACTCCTGCCACTCACATGTCTCATTAATAGTCCTGGGGTTAAATGGAGCGCAGAGCTTGCGTTGCACCACTATACCCAAGTACAAGCAGGGACATAAACAGGCGTTTCCATCAAGCACATATTATGGTGAGACAGAAATAGAAAATGTCTCCTAGGCAGGTTTCTTGCAGGGGGTCAGTAATAGGCCATTATACCCAGGCAGATATATTATTCTGGGTAAGAAATAGGCATTTCCTCCCAGGAATGTAGTTTGTTGAAAGAAAACAATAGTCCTTCCCACTCAGATCATTTATATGCTAGTTGACCAGAAATAAGATTTTCTATCCAACCATATTTATGGAGAAGAGGCAGTAACAGGCCTTTCCACCGAGGCATGTACTCAAGGGAATATTGAAACAGTGTGTCAGGTATATGCCTTTTTACACAGGCACCTATCTTATATTGGACAGAACATTATTATAGCAAGGAACGGAAACAGCGAAGTAGAAAGGAGGGGCTTTAGCAAACATTGCACAGGATTTTGGAACATTTAATTTCATCCAACCGAAGGAAATTTTGAATAAAATGTTCACAGTAAACAAAGGAGCCAGTGGCAAAACCCTGGTAAAGCACGCAGGGCTTGGTATGGGCGATTTGAAAGCATTTACTCAACCCGATAATCTTCTAATTAAACAGATGAAATCCACCGATTACTTGGCATCGCACTTTCAAGCTAAAACGTCGTCACAAAAATTCCCTGCTAGTGGGGGGTATCTTTCTGATGGCCTGATGGAAATATGATTGCGCTAAATTATGCTATTGAAACGTGTTGCCGTGCCAAAAGAATGCAATTTTCTCATGACCCGGGTCAATAGAAAATTACTGAAAATGATGTCTAGAATTGCACCGACGTTTCGCCATTAGAGTCCGGGGAGCCAGGAGCAGCTTGTAATCACGTGGCTGAAAATCAGTTTTTATTCATCTGTAAGTGCCTAGGGAGCCAGGCTGACATGCAAGATGACAAGGCAGGTTAACTCTTTTCTGCTTTCCTGTCTCACTGCATCTGTCAAAAGGAGCGAACCAGCGTTAAGGATAACTGAGCCGCAGGTAAACAACAGGTGCGAAACGAGTGATCAAACCTTTCTAAAAATTACCTCATGACAGCCACCCACTTCTATTGAAATCCCATAACGTTCTTCTTTTCCAGGCTTCGATAACTGAAGAAATTGCGTGCTGAAGGGGGAAATTGGACACTTACACCATCTAAGTGAGAATTCTAGACATCCTACGTCAAATACGCAGGCTTGGGACTTTACGCCGAAGCTGCTGTATCATGGAGGCGCTGCGTCTGAGTGGCAGATGTAGTCGGCAGCTCGGACTCTTAGAAATAGATGTAGTCACACAAAATGACTTCCTAACATGCCAAGCAACTGAGACATACACAAATTATGTCATAGTTTATACAACTAGGAAATATTATCTGAGGTGGTGGAATATATTACGTGCGCCTCAATGAGGCTGACATAGGACTGCGTTAAACTGGAAACCCTCACCTCTAGCAAAGCTGTCTGTCTCGCGCTTCGTCATCTTCATCTGCATCGACCCTTCCCGAACATGATTACGTTTGCACGACTTTCGCTGGAAGCGTGAAAAAATATTTATAACGTGTGTCTAATTTTGTGGACTCTGCATTATCTGTGTCTTCCTGTTTTGAAGGCAGTCTACAAGGAGTAGGAGGCGGACATAAGGAAGGAACTCCATCAATTACAAGTTTTCCCAGTATCTGTTCCTTGGAGTGCAGGAGGGTCGTTCCTGACACCCAAACGCATGCGTAAAGAGCTTCCCCTTCCTGTGCGTCAAGATCTACTGCCCCTTAGTCATTTCCTATCATGTCCCTGGACCACCATCTACCTCCAGACCTGGTGAAAGCCTTGCACACATATATGGAGGATTGTGGAAAGGGGGAGCATGGGGTTAGCAAGCGGCATGCCTCCTTGTCAGTGAGTGCTTCTAGTAGTTTCCTAATGCCCCAATTTAGTTATGACGAGAAACCCTATTGTGTTTGGTCATGCTATATAATCCATTGTAAAATCAACAGAACAAATTAGTAAACGGAAAACGAAGATTAGCCTTTTTTCTTTCCTTCCTTTCTTTTACGAGAGGTTTACTACGTTTAGAGATGGCCATGCGTCCAGGTCGTGAACTAGGAAACAGGATGTATGTCAGAATATTTGTCACAAAAATATCATCTGACTTAAATATAATGGCCTTGATAATGTTTACATAAAGGGAACCGGCCTTTACAACGTGGGCCTAGCTGCGTGTGACGTTTTTCCATAGGGGAACCACACTCGCCTTAACCACGTGTATGCCTTAGCCGCACATATGAGTGAGTCCCTGGTCTAGAGGCGCGAATGGGCAGTCAAAGGGAGGGACGGATCGGGAGAGGGAGCTCTGGGACGTGGTCTGGTAAGTGGGTCTGGGGCTGTCTTTTGGGAGGGTGGGGGTCGTTTTTAGGAGTGAGGTAGTTTTTAGAACTGGGGGGGGGGGGTTGGGGTTGTTTTTTAGAGCTTGGGGGTCGGCGTTGCCTTGAGGGCTCAGAGGGGGCCAGAGTGTTTTTAGGGATTGGGGGGTCAGGGTTGTTTTTAGGGCTTGGGGTTGGGGTTGTTTTCAGGGCTCAGGGGGGTAGGGGTTGTTTTTTGGGCTCAGTGGTGGATCAGTGTTGGTTTTAGGGATCAGGTGGGTTTTGGGGTTGTTTTTAGGGCTCAGGGCGGTGGGCTTTGGGTGTGATCTTTACCACACAAATCCGTCATGCCTTTACCACAAAATTGTATTGTAAAGGCATGCGTGGTAAAGGAATGGTTTGGGCAGCGCTTTAGAGGCACGCTTGGTTTAGCCATACGTGCCTCTGTCATACAACCGTGGAAAACGTTGCTCTATTAGGTGTAGGTTTTCTATCATTAAGTCGAAGGGATAATATTTTTGTAAACATTATTTAGGAAACATATATCTTTAAGACTATTTTCTGGCACCATACAAGGGAGCAATAGTATAGAAACGATTTATATGGACTGCACAGCATGGAGGCTGCCATAATGATTGAGTTATGCAGGTCCAATATCCTTCTCAATAAATCCTTCATTATTGCAATACAAAATTTCTCTGCCACAAGATACACGTACAGATTTAAAATTGCAAATAATTATACGTTAGAAACAGTAAATTATCTCTCAATGACTGCAAAGGAAGCTTTATAGTTCCTATAGAGTTCCTTCTGGCCTCCCATAGGAAAACAAGTGACCAGTGTCCAAATCTGATGACACCAGAAATCACTGCAGATGCATACAGAGAAAATGTGGTAAGTCTAGAAACCAGTTGAGGGGCCACAGGTCAAGCAGGGGTGATGCTGCCAAAAAGATGCATAAAGGCCCATGCAACATGCCAACATGATTCTTCTTAGGGCAAGTTACTTAAGTATTATTCAGGTCTAGATTATTTTACCAACATTTCTCCAATGGTTTTAAAGTGGGGAACCACTACAACTCTTGGGGGCCAATTCACATACTGCATTTTGTAGTATGTTTTAGTAGTAGTACAATAGAACTGCTCACATAGTGCAACATACTGTTTACTAGCCTACGTGGATAGGTCTCCATTTTCGCTATCTTTTCTGTCATTTGAGATGTGATCAATTATGTCATCAATGATGTCATTTAACTTCTCACATGGTATGAAATATGTGAGATCATAAGCAGTGCATGGCAAGGATGCAAGTTATAGTTATCTCAGTAAACTGTATATGGTTAATTTCATTTTTTTCTGTCATTGAATGGGAGTTTTTATCTTATTTGAGCACCAACCTATAAAGTTACTTTAACCTTTGTTTCTTTCAGTGGATTGCTATGGATTTTAAGCCTAAGATAAGACTTTAGTTCCAGAGCTAATTATAAGATCACTTTAACCCTTAACTATTTCAATGCATTTTTTTGGGGGGGGGGGGAGGGGGGGAGAGTACCATAAAAGAAGATCTTGTTACCGTACCTAACTAAAGTGTCACTTTAACCTTTGTTTTTTTCTGTGACTGTCTTTAAAAAAAATCATATTCAGCAAAGTCCCCATTTGAGCATGATGTTTTAGAGTCCTCAATAGGGGATTGACAACAGGTCCTGGCCTCTGCCAAGGCCCTGCGGCCAGCCCCCCTGCGGGCAGCAAACAGCCCTGTACATGACCTTCGGCCACCATCAAGGTCCTGCAACCAACCCCGCTATGGATGGCCAACCCCTCTCAGGTGACCAGACTCCCACTGCATATGGCCTTCAGCCATGCACAGCAGGTGATTGGCCACTCTGACTTAACTATCATTTCTCAGTGATGATTGCAACTGTGTAATTATAGTGAGGGCAGAGTTTTCAAAGGAAAGGCACGTTTCATTTCGTTAATAATTTTGGCGCCATTTGATGAATCTGCATGAAACTTTACCAGAAAGCAGCTTTCATCCACTTTGGCTCCTTCATAGACAGTTTCACGCCAATCAGTCAATTGGGGGGGAGGGGTGGTTTAGAACTTTACTCAGAAAGCATGCTTTTAGTTATCTAGTGTAAATTCGAGAAATTAGTGTTTATAAAGGTGCTGGTAAAAAGTGAGCGATATCTTGATTATTGTTGTCCACATATGCTCTTGCTGGGGAATACAAAGTGGCTGGATGAATCCTGATTGGCTGGCCACAGCAAGAGAATATGTTGTGGCATCCATTTTAGGACTCCGTCCTAAAACATTAAAGGCTAAATAAGTGGCAGGGTGGGCACACCTTGACCCCATGGCCTTGTGTAGTGTCTCAAAGGCTCACCCCACCAACTCAAAATTAAACAAATATATCCATGTTGGGTCCTGGGACCCCTTGTGGGAAGGATCTACATGGAGTTGTACACAGGGCCTGTCCAAATCCTGTGGCCAACCCCAGAAATGCAGCACCAGCACCCATTATGTGGTATCCAGTGAGTCCCCCAGTGAGGCCCCAAATTATTGGTACTGTGTACCGACATACCATTGAAAAAAATAGAAGGATTTGGTCATAGACGAGACCCTGCAGTCAACCACCATTGTGCAGGCTGAAAGACATTCATAGTCAGGGTTGGCTGTCTGCAATGGGTTGGTTGCTGAGCCAAACCAAAGCAGCGCATTGCTGACATCCATGCGCAGCCACTTGCAGGGGTTGGGTGCAGGGCCTGGCCAAAGGATGCACATTGTGGGCAGGTTGGTTGCAGCTTGCCCTAGGGGTGAGGTTTATGCCCAGCATTGTATTTGATCCAAAACTACTGAAAAAAACTAAGGTTAAAGTGACATTATATTTAGTTCTGGTAGTAAGGTCTTAGCATACATTTAAAAAAAGAAGAGTTAAGAGACATTATCTTAATTTGAGATGTCATTAAAGATATCATCAATTATGTAATTTAGCACATAATGGGTGATAAAATATATGAGGTCATATATATATATTTGTATATATATGCATATTTTCCGCAGTCTGTTTACACATATAGGAGGGGATCCTCCCTGATGGATTTGTTAATAACAATTGAAAATAGGTACTAGCACTGCATAAAAACAATCTTATTAAGAGTAGTACTTCACTGTGATAATTAATTGAATCGAATTGCTACCTTTCTGCATGATTTGTAAATTAATTTATTCAAACAAAATGTTGAATCAATGTACTTTATTTGAATTGTTACCCTGAATAGCCGGGGTTTATTGATTGATAAGACAAATTGGATGTGTAGTCTACATAGGACCAAAAAGTAAACATAATTGATGGACTATGGTCAGGGACACTATTAAAGGACAAGCTAGCCACTAGACCTCTATGGTCCTATGGAAGACAATCGCCAAAATGCGTAGACTGTCCCCTTGTTGCACTGGTGATTGAAAAATAAACCCTTGTTAAAAAACTGCCATCCATGATTTCTGGAAAACTAAAGCTAGATGAAGTAATGGGATCGTGAAAGTACTTAGATTTGATTGGCTGCCAACACTTCAAACTAGGAAGTGTTGGCAGCCATCTTGTGACTCGGTTGAACTGAGTCGTAAGAACAAATGTAAAAAAAAAGAAAAGGGGGCAGAGTGTAGAAACTCCCTGACCCCCTAGGCCTCTTGGAAGGGGGTGGGGGGAGGTCTCACAGGAACACACAGGGCCAAAAAAGCACTTAAAAAAAAACCTTGGCAGGAGTCCAGGTGCCAGGGTCAAGTTTAATGAATGATGCAGGGGGCCCATGCAAACCCCCTACAGCCTTGGGGACCGCCACCTCCCGGGGGTAGAGATAATGGAATGCAGGTGGGTCACAGACATCCTTGGGGGCTAACTACCCCTTTTGTTCCCTCCAGTATGTCTCACACAGCGGGATTGCTTAGAGGTCTTTGGAGGCCTTGCCCCCTTTCTCCACTACTCTGCAAACATAGCTCGTGGTGCACTACTGGTTGGGGTATGAAGTCCATTTTACTCCTGAGAGACCTTGGTGGTCAAGAAGCCCTCCTGGTACCTCCTGCAAGTCCTACACAGTGGGATTCCTGAGAGCTGGTCGGAAGACCAGCCCCCTTTTTAGGTCGAGCCTAGGGCAGCGCACAGATTGCTTTAGGAGTAACCTTTAGAAATTGGTCAGCTCCTTTGGAGCACTCGTGCTTGTGCTGGCATCCACCTTGCGGGAGCGAGCAGTGGCACGCAGGAACCATCTGTTTTCAGTTAGCATGGCCGCGCGCACTTGTTGACATTCCTCTACTATCGCTGTCACCCTCGCCCTCCCTTGTTTTAAAGGTGACCATGCATGCAGCTGGCAGCACTTTCTGTGGACACAGGACTCACGGCGCAATGTATTTATGGAAACTTGCTTTCATTGGGCATTTGTGTGTTGATGATTTTAAGTCTGCGGAAAGACAAGCTGATCTGCAGTTACCGCCTTTTGTTTTCTGTGCAGCTGTTTGTGTGCTTCAGTGTATCTAATCCTACAAACAAATTTGTATTGTAGTGCCCCCATCTGTGCGTGTGTGTGTGTATGAGTTACAGTTCTCAACATGCAAATGGACAAACTTTGGAGCTGCATTGCCCTGCTCTGGTTGTGTGTGTTCCTGTTTGTGCTTCATGGTGTGTTGCGATTTTCAAGCTTGCTAGCCGATGCTCATGTCAGCAGTGCATGCCTCTAGTTGGGTGCGTCGTCACTATTTATACCTGAAAGGGGACACATGTTGCGCATGATGCACACACCACTGGTTTAGTATGTTTCTTTATTCATGTGTGTTTTTCCCCTCTCCCACATTAGCACGCCAAGCAGGTCTTTGCTGACTGTTCATTCTGCCACACATTAGAAGTGCTTTTGTTTTAATTAGTGCCGAGCATCAACATTGGCAGATGGAGCTACCAAGTCTGGGCAGACTCCTGAAGGTGGACATAAAAAATGGGTACATTGAGGGCAATGAAAGCAGACGCAACCACAGAAATGCTACCTTTTTGTTTTCTCGTGTTTTTCCATCTCATTATCCTTGCGCCAAGGTAAAGCTTTTAAAGCCCACACTTTTACATGTTTACAGCGATAAGCTGCATTATAGGAGGCACGATGCATGCCATAACAAAAGACTCCTCAAACTGTTTTTCAATTCACATGGAGAGTGTAGGAGAGTAGGATCTGCACTTATGTTGCCCCCACTTTTTTTCTGATGTATACACTGGTTTCTGGCTATAGTCTGGCTGGGTCCCTGCTAATCAGGGCCCCAGCCTCTCTGTTCTCTCTAAACCACTTGGAGTGCATATTAGATGCACTAGTGATTGGATACTGTGGTACCTTATGAGCCCCTAGTATATGGTACCTTAGGTACCAAGGGCATAGGTACTTCACAGGCCTACCAGAGCCTGAAGAAGGTATTATGCCACCCCTGGGAAGCAGACTAAATCTGACACCACAGGCCTGCTACTGCAGCCTGGGTGAGGTGGTGTTAGCACTCCTCACTGAGGTATAGGTTCCCTATATCTCCTCATACACACATAAAAACCTATCAGTCACTCCTAAGGCAGGCCCTATCAATCCTGAGGGCAGGGTGTTTGGTTTCCATGTGAGGGGGTGCCTCTGCCTGAGCAGGGTCCCTCTGCAGCTGGCAGAGTCTATTCTCTGTGGCTGTTTGTGGATGCGGTTAAACCGTATACTCTTAAGTGCATTATAACCTACCGGTAAATGCTAACTTTGGAATGACTGCATCAAAACATGCCGTGTTTGGTGTCAAACAACTTGGAATCATACCCCCACACCAGTAACTGGTGTGGGAGTATGATCCCACCCTTCTAGAGGGGAAGACATGTACCTACTGTGGAAGCACAATAGAAATCTGAAAGAGCCCTGGCATCACAAAATGGATGCCACCAGCACAGACACTGGGCTGCCCTCCTGCTGCTGACTGAAACTCACAGTGGATGAGGCCCAAAAATAGGCATCCTGTCACAGGGAGGTGTAACCACCTTCCAGACAGGATTTAGTGTATTGGGGCTGGGTGGGTGCACTCCTAGAGTGCTTTGAAGTCCTGCACTGGGGGAGCAGTAGGCTCCCCTGTGCATATGCCAGCTCAAACCAGTCCAGGGACTACCAGCCCCTGCTCTGGCACGAAACTGGACAAAGGGAAGTGGGTGTAACCACCCACTCCCATGACCCTCCCATAGGAGTGGTCATAGAGCTAGTCCCTCCCTTTCCTTTAATATAAGATAGGGAACCCTTGCCATTGCAAGTTAGATATCCCTGGACGACGCTTTACAAGAAGAATCCTGGCCCTTCGATGTTCCACTACCTTTGGAAGACTAAAAATCTCCCTTGGGGTCAAGGAGTGACTCCTCTGCTTGGCAGGCACCAAAAACTTGAATCAACGGTCGCAAACTTTCCCACTCCCGCCGGAGTCCGAAGTCCCTGCAGCCCCAGAAGTAGATTTCCTGACTTCTCAATGGCCATTGTGAGTCCCCTGTAAAGCTGAGGTGAATGAACCCCACGAGTGACGAGGAACAGCAATACCCAGGTACTATGCACTATTGTCAAGTGCAACCCCTTCACGATGTTCTACGAACTTGTGCATTGGACCACATATGCCCCAAGGCTCCAGCAGGATTTCCACTGAAAATCAGAGGCCTACCTTGTCCCGAGTGACTGTGGGCTCCTGTGAAGTGAATCCTCACAAGGCGTCTTCACGATCCCTTGCCTGTTGGCTTGTGGGTCCCCTGAAGACTTTTTCATCAAACCAAAGGGCTCACCTGGTTGCTCCAGGCCTGCCCTGACTTACCCTTGCAGGGTGAGTCCTTCAGACCTTGCTGGTCTGCACCGCTGACTTTCTTCATTTTCCACAAGACTTGCTGTTGCCAAAGATTGTTGGCTCCAATCCGGTCGCCGACACCTTAGTAAGCTGCAGACTTTGTGGGACACTTTGAATCTAGCTCCTGGTCATCGTCGATGCCTCCTGGACCTCGTGGCTGAAGAGTCAAAACCCCCTTGATCACCTGAAATCACCCAACGACTCCGGGCATCCATCTTCCTGGGCCCGGGTCACTGGCAAGTGACTTTGAACACTGTCTCCTCTGCTGTCAGGTCTTCCTTCTTCTGAATCCAGCCTTGGATTCCACCGAACACTTCTCCAGTCTTCACAAGCAGCAAATCTTCTTTGGCTTCCATTGAAAACGACGACGCGACCTGACACCAAAAGACACCTATGCACCCGGCTTCCCTGGGTGAGGTAACTCGTGCACTCCGCTGCTCCTGTGCGTATTGGCCCTCGAATTACTTACCTTGTAAGTGGCTTGCTTGTAGACTCTTCCGAAGTACCCTAAAACTTTAAAATTCTAACCGCGACTTGCTCCATTGAAATCGATAGGGAACCTGCGGCTGTGTTCTCACACTGCACGCGTCTCCCGTGGGTCCTTTACTTACCTGCCTTGGGTGGATTAGTGAGGCCCCAGTGATTCTACAGGCCCTAGGCCTTGTCCCCTTGCAAGTCGACATTCCTAAACCTCTTTTTTAGTATATGGTCTGGTACGCCCCTAGGGCCCCAGCCATATTTGTGCTTAACTTATTGTGAAACGTTGATATTTGCATATGTTCTTGACTTCTAATCTCATAAAGAGATTAGTAGAGTGTGTCTAGTAATAAATACATATATATTTGATATATATACCTGTGTGGTGTCCTTTCATTTGGTAATTCAAGAGATTATAAGGTAAAACAAGCTGCTTTACATTCCTCTGAGACTTAGCCTGAAGGCTGCTCTCCACAGCTACCACTAGGATAGCTTTCTTTAAAAGGTTGTCTTAAACCTTTCTACCATAAGAGTCGAATCGGACTGGTGCAAGGTGGCCACTTTAACTAGTGACCAGCATATGCCAGGCCAACTTCTCACATTGGTGGGCAGCGTGTGGGATTCCAGCTTGCCATTGTTTTACCAGAAAATCTCTATTTGAATTACTAACTGAAAACCACTAAAGGTACTCAAGGTACATATACAAGTCAAGCTTAGTATCACTACGTTCTACTGAACTTAGACCTGTGAGTGAAGGGATAGCACACCCTTGCTACAGCTCAAGCTAGGATCAGTAGGCCACAAACTAGTGTAGGTAGTACAACACTGCACAACTATAGAATGTCCTCAAGGGATGGAGCCAGTGGGTCCACCCAGCCTCAGTATAAGGACATGACTTTCTTTGACTTGAAAGCCATGTGTGTTGCAAGACACCTGAAGCTAGGGCAGAGTCCCTCCACACTAGGCCTGATAGATCTACTGACAGCAGATGATCTGAGGTTGGCTCTAGGAGCTAACAGATCTGAATCAGAGAGTGGGTCAATTACAGTGTCTGGATCAGATGATGAAAATCAAGATGACCAGGACTCTGTGATTGAAGGGCCAGATCCAGAAGGATCTGAACAGGACAGAGGAATTCTCCCTAAGAGAACTGACAGAGTGGAAGAGAGGCCTAGGTCCCCTTCAAGGGAATCTGACCACTCCTATCACTCTGGCAGAGAATCTGTCCATCAGAGGAGCTCATACTTTAATAGAAGAGAGACCTCCACTGAAAGAATGTACACACTGCTGCAGTATGAGGAAGCCAGAGTAGCCCTCAAGGCCAAGCAGGTGGAATTAGACAAAGAAGCCTTTGAGCTGCAGAGAGCTTCTAGGAGAAAGGGGTTAGAACCCCCTGGTGGCAGCAACAGTGTCCCTAGAGTCAGAGAATACATTCCAGACCATAGAAACCTGTCCAAGGTTGTTCCTCCCTACCATAGTGGGGATGATATCCACAAATGGATAACTGCTATGGAGAGGGCCTGTAGAGTACAACAGGTCCCCCAGAAACAGTGGGCAGCAATCTTGTGACTCTCCTTTTCAGATAAAGGTAGAGACAAGCTCTTCGCTGTTAGAGAAGAGGATGCCGATGACGAGGAAGTCCTGAAAAGTGCATTAATAGATGGTTTTGGCTTAACCACTGAGCAGTACAGGTTGAAGTTCAGAGACACCCAGAAAGCACAGAATCAGGACTGGACAGACTTTGTAGATTGTGCAACCAAGGCTCTGGAGGGTTGGCTGGTTGGTAGTAGAGTTACTGATTTTAAGGGATTGTATAATCTTATGATGAGAGAACAGATCCTTAATAATTGCCAAAACCAGTTGTTGCATCAATACTTGGTGGACTCTGATCTGACGTCTCCCCAAGAATTGGGAAAGAAGGCAGACAAATGGGTCAGAACCAGGGTGAGGCAGAAAACCCAGAACCAAGGGGGTGACACGAAGACGCAAGATCCTAAAGGCTCTGAGAAAGGTGGGGATAAGTCAAAAGACCAGAAGTCTTCACAAGGGCCCCAAAAATCTGCATCTGGTGGGGATTCACAGTCTAACAAGGGAAAAGGCCAAAAGAAGCCCTGGTGCAAATTCTGTAAACAGAAAAGGCACTGGACTTCTGATTGTACCAAGTCCAAAGACCAACCCACCACCACTTCTGCCCCTAAGGCAACTGTTCCCCCTAGTACAGCTACTGGTGGAGGTGGTAATCAGAATAAGGGTGTAGTAGGGTTGACCCTGGGTTCTGAAGTGGACTCTGGCCTAGTCAGAGTACCCACTCAGGCATTGCTGATTTATGATGGAGACATTGATATGTCCTTCCTAGTGAGTCCCAGTAATCTGGGCAAATACAAACATCAGCCTGTAATAAATGGCAAACAGTCTTTGGCATTCAGGGACACAGGTGCTAGTGTCACATTGGTGGCAGAGGATCTTGTGGACCCTGAGCAGATCATCATGGGTGAAATTTACCAGGTTACCAATGCAAGCAATGTCAAAACCAACCATAGCCTGGCAGTTGTGAATTTCTCCTGGGGAGGGGTAACTGGCCTCAAGAAGGTAGTAGTCAGTGCAGACCTTCCTGTCGAATGTCTATTGGGCAATGATCTAGAAACTTCAGCCTGGTCTGAAGTAGAGTTATGGACTCATGCTGAGATGTTGGGCAGAGGTATTTGCTGTGACCAGGTGACAGGCCAAAATGCATAAAGCTGAACCAGCTCTGGATCCTGAAACTATGGACCAGATGCTACCCAAGAGGAGGAGCAGCAGGGTTAAGTCAGGGCCTTCCCCTCTGTCTCAGATCACAGCTTCCCCTCCTGAGGGAGGAGAAGCAGATCCTGAAGAAGGACTGGAACCTGATCAGAATAAAATGTGTGTTTTATAGAGCGCATAGTAACCCGTAAGCATCCCAGCGCTAAAACCAAGACAGCAGATTCTGTGGGGTATTCCCGGGGAGAAGAGGGCCGGAGGATCAGGGGAAGAGGTGGGTCTTCAAAAGTTTTCTGAAGCAGAGATGACTGGGTTCACTCCTGAGTTTGAGAGGAAGGGAGTTCCACAGTTTAGCCGTGTTCACAGAGAAACGCCGACCTCCTGTGCGTGCCTTTTTTACTCTGTGGACGGTGATAAGGTGTTCGTGGTCCGACCGGAGGCTCCTTGCGGCTTTATAGGGCGTTATGAATTTTTTTAGGATGGGGGACCCTTGTCCTGTAGCAGTTTGTGCGCCAAACAGAGGGCTTTGAATTTAACTCTTTCTCTTATTGGGAGCCAGTGCAGGAGTTTCAGAGCTGGCTTGGTCGAGGTTCTGGCCGGAGTGTTCGTGAGAAGCCTTGCAGCGGCATTCTGAATTCGCTGTAGTTTATTGAGAGTGGCTTCGGGAGCTCCTAAGTAAATGGCGTTACTGTAATCCAGCCTGGAAAGGATCAGGCCTTGGATAAGCAGTTTCCGGGAGGTTTGTGGGAGCAGGGGCAGAATTTTCCTAACTGATCTGAGGAGACCGAAGCAGATCCCAGCAGTTTGTTTCGCTTGGGTTTTGAAGGACAGGTCCTTGTCTATCCAGATCCCTAGGCTCTTGATCTCCTCTTTAGGAGCAGGGGGATCTCCCAGGCACGTAGGCCAGAGGTCAGGAGGAAGAGTGGGCCCTTTCTGTCCAAGGAGCATGATTTCTGTTTTGGACCCGTTGAGTTTGAGGGCTGATTTGTTCATCCACATGAAGATTTCAGAGAGGCAAGTGTGACGGTTGGATAGTTCTTGGTTGGGATAGGATAGTGACACTACCAGTTGGGTATCATCGGCGTAGCTGATGATTTTCACTCCAAACGGGGTGACCATCTCCTCCAGTGGGGACATGTAGACATTAAATAATGTAGGGCTAAGGGAGGAGCCCTGAGGTACTCCGTACTGGAGGGGGATCTTAGTGGAGCGGGTGTCATTCTCCCAGACCTGGAAGGAGCGGTTGTTTAGAAACGATGTAAGCCATGCTAGAGCGGTACCTTCCACCCTGATGTCTTTGAGTCGTTGGATGAGGACCTGGTGGTTGACCGTGTCGAAGGCCGCGCTGAGGTCCAGGAGGATCACTGCCACTGATCCTCCAGTATCTAGTATGCATCTGGTCTACTCCACCACGGCTAAGAGGGCGGTGTCTGTGCCCTGACCAGGGCGGAATCCCGTTTGCGATTTCTTGAGGAGGTTGTTGGACTCCAGGAAGTGAGAGAGTTTTTTGTTCACTATTTTTTCCGTGATTTTACTTATACCGGGGAGGAGAGAGATTGGTCTATAATTGGCCATGTCTGACGGGTCCAAGAGCGTTTTTTTTAGAAGTGCTTTGACAACGGCGGCCTTCCAGCTGGGAGGAACCGTTCCCTGACATAGCGAGGAATTGATGAGATCGGTTAAAGAGAGGGCGATTGTAGGTGCCACTTTTTTAAGGATGCGAATGGGCACCGGGTCGCTGGGAGATCCGCTTTTAATTGTGGCGAAAGTAGTAAGGACCTCTTCTTCCGATACCGGGCCGAGAGTGTCTAAGTAGATGTCAGGGTTTCCCGGCTGCGGGCTGGGGATGATAGCGGGGTGAGGATGGCAATTTTTATTTGCTCTGGGTTTTTCTTGGGGTAAAGTAGCGAGGATCTTACGAATCTTTTCATCAAAGTATTTTGCCAACTTGTGGCATTTGTCCTCGGAGGTGTTAGGAGCTGGGGGAGGGTCAGGGACATTGAGTAGTTCTTTCATGATGATGAAAGTTTCTCTTGCGGAGCTGGAGGACTTTATTATTCTCTCATCATAGAATTGGCTTTTGGCGTTGCGTAGAGCGGTTTTATATGATCTCATGGAGGAGCGGAAAGCATCTTTCCTGGATATGGACCCGTCTTTCCTCCAGGCGCGCTCTATTTTTTTGCATTCTTTACGTAGCACTCTAAGCTCAGGGGTATACCAGGGGGCAGGGTTGACTCTTTTGGCTCGCTTCCAGGTGCTAATTTTGGGGAGGAAAGAGTCTAGTGAATGGGTAAGCCAGGAGTTAAATTTCGCATTTGCAGTTGCTGGGTCTAGAGCTGGGGGGGGGAGAGATTTCTTGAGTTCGATGGCCCATTCTTCGGATGAAAGTTTAGCCCAGCGTCTATCCGTGACCCTGATTTTGGAGGATTGTGGAGGAGGGGCGTTGAGGTGCCAGTCCATGGGGACCAAGAAGTGGTCAGTCCATGGCAGAGGGAGGGGGGACGAGGTTATGAGGTCGTTAATATTAGTAAAAATAGGGTCAAGGAGGTGACCCTTGTCGTGAGTAGCCTTTGAGATTGCTAGTCTAAGGTCGAAGGAGGTGAGGTCGAGAAGGAGGTCGGAGGCTGTCAGGTCCTTGGGGTCTAGGAAGTGGAGATTGAGATCTCCTAGAATTATAAGGTTGGAGGCTGAAGTGGCCATAGAGGCGATGGTTTCAACGAGAGAGCTGGAGAATTTAGTAGAGGCTCCCGGTGGGCGATATATTAGAAGTCCGGCGAGGGAGACTGTGGGAGAGATTTGCAGGGCGAAGTGGCAGCTTTCGCAGTCTTCGATAGTGCCATTGTTTGCTCTGCAAGTAAGGTGTTCCCTGTGTATAATTGCCAGGCCACCTCCCCTACCGAGGGGTCTGGTTTGGAAGTGAATTTGATAGCCTTGAGGGAGGGCATTGACGATGTCGGAGTTGGCGTTGGGAGTGAGCCATGTTTCTGTAAGAAACAGAATGTCAATGCTGAGGTCCTGTATGAGGAGATTTAATTCAGTAGAGTGTTTTGGAAGGGACCTGCAGTTGAGGAGACCGAGCTGCAGGCCGTGACGACCTACCGTGGTATGGGCAGGATTGCAGAGGTCGCAGTTGGTGAAGGGTTTCCCTTCTTTATAGATATATTTGCAGTTTTCGTTTTTCATGGGGTTGAGTGACAGAAGGTTCCCTTGGGTATAGGTCAGATGATTCTGGGTAGAATTGGGCATAGTAACTGGGCCTAGGGCCGGCTGGGCCCGGACGGGCCCAGAAGGGCTTGCCTTAGACGCGCAAACGGCGCGTCTGCTGCGCGTCCGGTATATGCACATTATGAAGGGGAGTGGGCGTGGCCTCAGATGGTGGGCGTGGCCTCGCTACCCCGGAAATGGCGGCAATTGATATTCCCCAAAGCGCCGCGTCAGCGTTCAGTCTGCTGCGCGGGAGGCTTTGGTTGTGAAGACGGGGGGGACAAGTGCTCAGGTGAGGTAAACACAGGTTTAAAAGCAGTTATTTGTTAAAAAAATACAGTGCTTAAATGCGGCAAAGTGTCTCCCGGCTATCCGCCTCAGGAGCTGTCAGGCTAATGCGTGAGGAAAAGCGGCGCGTCTTATGTAGCACGGCGGGGAGTGGGCGTGGCCTCAGAAGGTGGGCGTGGCCCGCTACCCCGGAAATGGCGGCAATTGATATTCCCCAAAGCGCCGCGTCAGCGTTCAGTCGGCTGCGCGGGAGGCTTGGTTGTGAAGACGGGGGGGGACAAGTGCTCAGGTGAGGTAAACACAGGTGTAAAAGCAGTTATTTGTTAAAAAAAATACAGTGCTTAAATGCGGCAAAGTGTCTCCCGGCTATCCGCCTCAGGAGCTGTCAGGTTGAGTTCTTGGGGACAGGGGGCCCTTCTAGGGAAGATCTGAGTAAGGAGCAACAGGGCTGCCCCTCTCTTGAACCCCTCAGACAGCAGGCTGCTGCTGAGGCTGCTGGGAGTGCTAGTGGGTCCCATAAAGTTTAATGGGATGAGGGACTCCTATATTCTGAGGCTAGAGATCCTACCCCTGGAGCCAACAGGAGGTTGGTAATACCTCAGAAGTTTAGGGGGTTCCTCTTGACCCTAGCACATGACATCCCTTTAGCAGGACACTTGGGCCAAAACAAGACCTGGGATAGGCTTGTTCCACATTTTCATTGACCACACATGTCAGAGGACACCAAGGAGTTTTGTCGCTCCTGTGTCACTTGCCAAGCCAGTGGCAAGTCAGGTGGCACAACAAAGGCCCCCCTAATACCACTACCTGTGGTGGGGGTGCCTTTTGAAAGGGTAGGGATTGACATTGTTGGTCCCCTTGAACCTCCAACAGCATCTGGGCACAGGTTTATGCTGATGGTAGTGGATCATGCCACCAGGTACCCAGAAGCAATTCCCCTCAGGACCACCACAGCCCCTGTGATGGCAAGAGCCCTCATTGGAGTTTTCTCCAGAGTGGGTTTATCTAAGGTGGTTATATCTGACAGAGGTACCAACTTCATGTCAGGGTGTCTAAAAGCAATGTGGAAGGAGTGTGGTTTAAACTATAAATTCACCACTCCCTATCACCCACAATGCAATGGGTTGGGTGAAAGGTTCAACAAAACCCTAACGGGAATGATTAAAGGCCTCCCAGAAAAGCTTAGGCGACAATGGGACGTTTTACTTCCCTGCCTTCTGTTTGCATACAGAGAGGTTCCACAGAAGGGGGTTGACTACAGCCCTTTTGATCTTCTGTTTGGGCATCCTGTAAGAGGTCCATTATGTTTGGTGAAGGAGGGCTGGGAGTTACCTCTCAAACCTCCCAAACAGGATGTGATGGACTAAGTACTTGGTCTCCGCTCCAGGATGGCTGAATACATGAAGAAGGCAACTAAAAACCTGGAGGCAAGCCAAGAACTACAAAAAACTTGGTATGACCAAAAGGCTGTGCTGACTGTATACCAGCTAGGACAGAAAGTGTGGGTGTTGGAGCCTGTGGCCCCAGCAGCTCTCCAAGACAAGTGGAGTGGCCCCCATACAATTGTTGAGAAAAAGGGAGAAGTCACCTACTTGGTGAATCTTGGAACTCCCAGGAGCCACCTTAGGGTGCTCCATGTCAACAGATTGAAACCATATGTTGACAGGGCTGACATGGGCTTGCTCATGGCAACTGATGAGTAACAGGAGGAGGAGAGTGACCCTCTCCCTGACCTGCTCTCACAGAACCCTGATGATGGGTCAGTAGATGGTGTTTCTTTGGCAAGCAGACTCACTGATCATCAGCAAACTGAATGCAGACAAGTTCTGCAACAGTTTAGACATATGTTTAGCCTGACCCCTAGTCAGACTTCCTGGTGCACCCATGAGGTGGACACTGGAGACAGTCTGCCTGCCAAGAGTAAAATCTTCAGGCAACCTGACCATGTCAGGGACTGTATCAGGACTGAAGTCCAGAAAATGTTAGAACTAGGTGTACTTGAGCCTTCAGATAGCCCTTGGGCTAGTCCAGTAGTCCTTGTGCCTAAACCTCATACCCAGGGTGGTAAGAAAGAAATGAGGTTGTGTGTAGACTACAGAGGCCTCAATGCAGTCACCAGGACTGATGCCTATCCAATTCCCAGGGCAGATGAGCTAATTAATACTTTGGCATCAGCCAAGTATCTTAGTACATTTGACCTTACAGCTGGCTACTGGCAGATCAGGTTAGCTGAGGATGCCAAGGCCAAAACTGCATTCTCAACCCCTGGTGGGCACTACCACTTTGTGGTGATGCCCTTTGGTTTGAAAAATGCACCTGCGACTTTTCAGAGGTTGGTGAACAAAGTTCTGACAGGTATGGAAACTTATTGCTCAGCTTATCTAGATGATATTGCTGTCTTTAGTTCCACCTGGCAGGATCACCTGGTCCACCTCAGAAATGTTTTGGAGGCCCTGCAAAAAGCAGGCCTCACTATCAAGGCCCCTAAGTGCCAGATAGGGCAGAGTCAGGTTGTGTACCTGGGCCACCTTGTAGGTGGAGACCAGGTTCAACCTTTACAGAGCAAAATCCAAACCGTTATGGAATGGGTTGCTCCAACCACCCAGACACAGGTGAGAGCCTTTTTGTGCCTGACTGGGTACTATAGGAGGTTTGTTAAGGGATATGGATCTATAGTGACCCCCTTAAATGATCTTACCTCAAAGAAAATGCCAAAAAAGGTTCAGTGGACAGCTAGCTGTCAAAAGGCATTTGAAGACCTAAAGCAGGCCATGTGCACTGCCTCCATCCTACAGAGTCCAGACTACACCAAAAAGTTCATTGTCCAAACAGATGCTTCTGAGCTGGGTGTGGGAGCTGTACTATCTCAACTGAATGATGAAGGTCAAGACCAGCCAGTAGCTTTCATAAGCAGAAAGCTTACCCCTAGAGAGAAACGTTGGTCAGCTATAGAGAGGGAGGCCTTTGCTGTGGTGTGGGCCCTGAAGAAGCAGAGACCATACTTGTTTGGCACTCACTTCATAGTTCAGACTGACCACAAGCCCCTCCTATGGCTCAAACAGATGAAAGGTGAAAACCCAAAACTGCTTAGGTGGTCCATTTCCCTACAGGGGATGGACTTACAGTGGAACATAGACCTGGGACCCAACATGCCAATGCAGATGGACTCTCAAGGTATTTCCACTTAGAACACAAAGACTCAACTGGTTAAGGTTAGTTTAGTGTCCCTGCGTTTGAGGGGGTTGTGTAGGAGAGTAGGATCTGCACTTATGTTGCCCCTGCTTTTTTCTGATGTATACACTGGTTTCTGGCTATAGTCAGGCTGGGTCCCTGCTAATCAGGGCCCCAGCCACTCTGTTCTCTCTAAACAACTTGGAGTGCATATTAGATGCACTAGTGATTGGATAGTGTGGTACCTTATGAGCCCCTAGTATATGGTACCTTAGGTACCAAGGGCATAGGTACTTCACAGGCCTACCAGACACTGAGACACTCACACACCCAGTCAGATGCACAGAGTCAATCAAATTATTGTGAATCCTAAATGTGCTGCTGTGTATTAAATGTGTGTCTTTTGTTTTGTGGATTTACAAAGGATTTACAAATTTGAGAAAAGAAAGTAAAGAACAAGTTACTTACCTTCGGTAACAATATATCTGTAAGAAACATTAGTAGTGATAGATTCCTTACCTTAGAATTACCCCCAGGCGTCAGACTGGATCAGGAAAGTTTTCGTCAGCAGTACCCCTGCGTGTCGATAGGTGGCGTCGTGCGGCCCCGCGTCCGTCGTTGTCGCGGTGGTCACCGAGATAACGTCGCGGGCGCTACTTAGACGCCACCCACGCGCGCTTACGTCAGTTCTGTACACGACTTTCCACGCCAGGAACGCAGAGCCATGCAAGATACTGACCACTGGTGTATTGAAACTAGGGCCCTGAAAGGGATGACCTTAACCCTAGAAATCAGTTCCCACAACTGGGAGGATGGGTGGGTTGGTAGGGAATCTATCACTACTAATGTTTCTTACAGATATATCATTACCGAAGGTAAGTAACTTGTTCATCTGAAAGAAACACATAGTGATAGATTCCTTACCTTAGAATAGATACCCCAGCAATACCAACCCCGGTGGTGGGTCTGCGAGCCAAGATCACACCAGGAAGTCCGGGAGAACAGAACGGCCAATGAAGCCTTCTCTGCGGACTTGGCTGTCCAGGCAATAATGGTAAGTAAACGTGTGCAGCAAGGCCCACGTGGCTGCCTGACAGATGTCTTGCATGGGGACACCTCATCCCAATGCAGTAGTTGCCGCAGTTGCTCTAGTGGAATGGGCACGCAGCCCCACCGGAGGCTCTTTTTTAGCCAAAGAGTAACAGGCTTTGATACACAAGACAACCCAGCGGGAGATAGTCCTCTTGTGTACCGCCCGACCTTTCTTGGTGCCAATGTAGCCAACAAAGAGTTGGTCATCCACCCGGAACTGTTGTGTGCGGTTGAGATAAAATGAGAGTGCATGTTTTGGGTCCAGACGGTGGAGCCTCTCTTCCTCTCTGGAAGGATGCGGAGGCAGAAAGAAGGTGGGTAAGGTAATAGTCTGCCCAATGTGACAGACCGTAACAACTTTTGGCAAAAAGGAAGGATGGGGCCTGAGCACAACCTTGTCCAGATGGACCGACAGAAAAGGAAGTTTACAAGAAAGAGCCTGGATCTCACTCACTCACCTAGCGGAGGTGATGGCTAACAGGAAGGCAGTCTTCAAGGTCAAGAGACGAAGAGGACAGTTGTGAAGGGGCTCGAAAGGAGCACACATAAGAAAAGCAAGAACCAGATTCAAGTCCCACTGTGGCATCACAAACGGAATAGGAAGGAAAAGGTGTGTAATGCCTTTGAGAAATCTATTTACAACTGGGGACTTGAAAAGAGAGGGCTCATCAGGAAGCCTGAGAAAAGCCGAAATGGCAGAGCAGAGCCCTGCCGGGCCAAAGACAGAAGAAACAAAAGGACTTCTGAAAGAGGGGCAGAAAGGGGATCCACAGCCTTTGCTGTGCACCATGCCACAAACGTGTTCCACCTGCAGGCATATACCACTTTAGTGGAGGTACGCCTGGCTGCCAGAATGACATCACAAACTTCAGGAGGCAAGTCGAAAAGAATCAACTGCCACCACTCAATCTCCACGCAAAGAGGTGGAGGCTGGACAGGTCCAGGTGGAGTACCGTCCCCTGCTGCTGTGACAGAAGATCCTCCCGAAGAGGCAGTCGGATCGGGGGATCGATGCTCATACTGAGTAGCTCGGGATAACATACTCTTCGAGCCCAGTCTGGGGCCACAAGAATGGCTTGTGCCCGGTTGCGCCTGATCTTCTTCAGCACTCTGGGCAGAAGTGGTATAGGCGGAAAGGCGTCAACAGACCGCAACTCCACTCGCGATGAGAAGCGTTGCCGAGCGAGTGCTGCCTTGGAAATTCCAACGCGCAGAACTGATGACATTGCGAGTTCTCTTCGGTGGCGAATAGATCTAACCAAGGCTCTCCCCACTGCTGAAGAGACCTTGTGCCACCTCCAAGTGAAGAGGCCATTCGTGATCCATCATGCACCTGCGGCGGAGTTCGTCTGCCCTGGCGTTCAGAAAACCTGCCAGGTGTTGAACCACCAGGAAAACTCCCTGATGTTCCAGCCATGTCCAGAGGCGCAGAGCCTCCTGACATAGGGTCCATGACCCCACCCCACCTTGCTTGTTGCAGTACCACATGGTGGTGGTGTTGTTTGTGAACACCTTCACTACTCTCCCCTTGACAGAGGGAAGGAATGCCTTCAGTGCAAGTCAAATCGCCCGAAGCTCCAGAAGGTTGATATATAGCTTAGACTCTGCCGGAGACCAGAGGCCTCTGATCTCTGCCTCTCCCATCTGTCAGCCCCATCCCAGGAGGGACACGTCCGTCACCACTGTAAACTCCGGTTGGGGAAGGGAGAGGGCTCTGCCGTCGACCCAATGTCGGTTTGTGAGCCACCACTGCAACTGTTATGCAGTGCCCTCCGAGATCTGGACATGATCAGATAGGTTCCCCTGATGCTGCGCCCACTGGAACTTCAGGTTCCACTGCAGAGCCCGCATATGCCATCTGGCATGATCGATCAGCAGGATGCAGGAGGCCATGAGTCCCAGCAACCTCAGGGTCACCCTGACCGAAACCCAGGACAAAGGCTGAAAGATCGGAATCAGAGCCCGAATATCCCGGACTCGCTGTTCAGGAGGATAGATCTGAAACTGCGCCGAGTCCAGAACCGCTCCGATGAAGAGGAGCTTCTGAGAGGGAATCAGGTGCAACTTCGGCACGCTGATGAAGTACCCCAGCAAATGCAGGAGGACGGTCATAGTCTGGAGGTGGGAGACGACTGTCTGGGGCGAGCCCGCCTTCAACAACCAATCGTCGAGATAGGGAAAGACTGAAACCCCTGATCTGCGCAGATGAGCTGCGACCACCGCCATCACTTTCGTGAACACCCGAGGGGCGCTGGTAAGGCCAGAAGGAATCATGGTGAACTGAAAGTGCTCGTGGCCTACCCTGAACCACAGGCAGCGTCGGTAGGCCCGCAGGACTGGGATGTGGAAGTAAGCATCCTGCAAGTCCAGCGCTACCATTCAGTCTTGTGGATCGAGAGCAGACAAGACCTAATCCAAAGTGAGCATCTTGAACTTCTCTTTGTGGAGGAAGTGATTGATGTCCCGGAGGTCTAAGATAGGACACAGGACCTTGTCCTTCTTTGGCACCAGAAAGTAGTGGGAATAACAACCACAACCTACTTCTGGCATTGGAACGTGCTCGATTGCCCCCTTGGCCAACAGGGCCTCAACTTCCTGCTGAAGAAGCACCAAGTGATCCCCCGACATGTGGTGGTACTGAGGTGGCATGGCAGGAGGAGTAGTCTCGAAGGGGAGGGAGTCGCCCCTTCAGACTTTCTCTAAAACCCACCTATCCAATGTGATGGTGTGCCAGTGGGGGAGGTGATGGCGAAGCCTGCCGCCCACTGGCGTTTGATGGGCCTGAAAGTTCATACTAGGAAGGTTTGGAGGCAGTGGTGGCCGGGCTGGAGATGGACTGACCCACCCGCTGGCCCCTTGGTCCACCACGGCGGAACACGCATCCGCGCTGGGATTGTTGCTGCGCAGGCTTGTGCCTCTGTCGCGAACGCTGCAAGGCGCCCCTTCTGGTGCCATGAAAGGACTGAAAAGCAGGAGGCTGAGGAGGGCGGACTGTGGAGAGCCCCAAGGACTTGGCCGTAGCCCATGAGTCCTTAAACCGCTCCAACGCACTGTCTGCTTTGTCACTGAAGAGGCGACGGCCATCAACGGGCATGTCCATAAGTGTGCTTTGGACATCCCCCAAAAATCCAGTGGTCCTCAACCAGGCATGGCGTCTGACCGCCACTGTCGTTCAATCGACCTGCCCAGTGAGTCGGCGGTGTCTAGGTCATAAAGAATCATGAACTTAGCTGCGTCTCTCCCCTCTGCAACAGCCTGAGAGAGAGCTGTCCGGGCCTCCTCTGGACACTGAGGCAGCACTTGCGCCACCGTATCCCACAGAGAGTGGGAGTAACGGCCCAAGAAGCATGCAGTGTTCACGGACCACAGCGCAGAACTGGCAGAAGAAAATATCTTCTTTACGAACTGATCCAGTTTCTTGGATTCCCTATCCGGTGGTGCAGAAGGGAAGGCGGTTGGGGAAGCAGAGGCTTGGACAACCAAGCTCTCAGGGGTGGGGTGTTGGGAGAGGAAAATCGGGTCACCCGGAGCCGAGCAATGGCGTCGCGCCACGTTCCTATCCACAGGAGGCCCTGTAGTGAGCCTGGACCAGGTGCCCAAAAGAACATCGGAAAGTGTAAATGAAGTCCTGTGCACACGTATGAAAAATTATTACGTACTGGGTGTGCCCATCAAAAAACAAAAGATATCTGAAGTTCCTTGTTATGAAATCACAAAGGTCGACATCAGGCGTATTATGAGCAAAATTTCTTTATACGTGTGAATTCAGACCAATACAACATAAAACAAATCAGCCGACACGTGTTTCGTCACAATGTGTAGCTATTGTGACTCATCAGGGCTAGGAAGGACAAAAGGAACAAAAGAGATACTCAGCCTTTAACTTTATGCACCTACATATGTGTTTTTGCTTTTCTCTTTGTCCTTTCCAGGTTTTGCAAGCTCTCAATCGTCAAACTTTCTTGAATATGGTTGTCTACCCGTTTTGTGGTTCACCTGGCATCATACAGCACTAACTTATTGCATCATGTGATACTGCAAGTGGCTTGTTCTATTTACTTGTGTTTTCTTAGATGCTGAGGCTTCTATGCTTGTATCTCTTAGATTTATCCTTCTATAGGACCCCGTTTTCTTATATTCATCTCTTTAATTTTTTCTGAGTAACCTTTGCAATTTTCCTTCCTATTCCATTTTGTTAACACTTACTGTTACTCCTGTGAATTATCGTCACTTCTACTCTTCCTTTTTGCTACCTGTTTATCTCCTCCTATGCTCCATACCTGTTTTCATCTTATATGCTAACAATTAGCTAGCCTGTTCCATTAGTTTTCGCCTTGCACTCAGCTTTTATTTACCTCTCCTCACCGAATTTAATACTTTATTGTTTTGTTCGCGCACAGCTTCACCATAGCAACTCCTAGTTATCCTCACTTCCGTTTGTTTTGCACCGGAACTACCGCCACACATTCTAGTCTTTTTCACTCACCCCTGCTCGTTTACTTAACTTCCGGATTAACCTTGCCCCATTGTCCCGCACCTTGGAGTACACGCTGATCCCTTACCCGAGATCACATTCTAAACCGGTAAGCTACGCACCTCTCATCCCTTGTTGTTTTATTTGTATTGCGCCCAGTTATTGTTTATTCCTCACTTTTACATACCCTCCCCCCTTTTCATTGAAGACCTTGATCTAAAACGTACGTACTCATCCGGTTTTTGGCTTACCGCCGTTCATTTTCTCACGGGGAGTTATTCACCTCCTCATGCCGAGATCTGGCCACCTGGACCTATTCGACACCAATGTTAATATCCTCAAACAGGTAGCCCTTACTTCATCTATTTATATTTCCCTTTTCCTTTCTCTAATTTTGACCCTACCGTGTCTTCACCAAGTACACTGTTTTTCACAGCGTTTGTTGCTCTCCTGGTTAATGCCATTTACATCATTTGCCTATCATCACGGTACATTAGAGCACCCATCAACCTTAGGTGTGCCTGTTCATTGTATGCCACATTGCAGTTCACTCCACGTATTATAATTTATTTTGTTTTGCAGTAATACACGTGTTGCGTAAGATCTGGACCATCAGACTATGCATTTTTTAAATGGCTCATACTCTCTCTTGATGTTATAGTTACAAAATTCATGCAAAACTAGCGTCTTCTTTCACATGATTTGCCGAATAGAAGTGTGTCTTAGATTGTGTCAATTTTCATGTCATGTACAAATCTTCTGTATGCTTAAAGTCACCTAATTATATAGTTCTTGTACACTACGTTTTACTTCACTTTCCTTCCTATTCTGAAAGTTAGGATGTGATTTATTCTTCATTCGTCTTTCTACCAGTAGTCTCAGGTACTCATTATCTGCCTGATCTACTTCAAGTATTGTACTGTCCATATCACTGCATGTGATTCTACACTTTAATTTACGTACAGACTTTATGTGTACGTACCTGTGATTATCATTTATTTTGCGATGTTCGTGGGTCTCTTCTTTGATTCACACCCACAGTTTTTCCCTGTGGTGTTTTTTTCTTTGCTCTCTTCACGTTGGTGCAGTTTGCTGACAGCATCTGTCTTTACACCTTTCTCAGTTGCTGTCTTTTAAGTAAGTCACTAAGTATATGCATTTTTCACATTACATTGGTCTCCACAGTTTATCCTGTCTTTCATTTATTATTATTATTATTTTTATATTTTACGTTGTTCTGACAGTGGCCCACTGTATCTTAGTTTGTCTATATTTTTACATTTTCTTATCTCTTTTGTTCCTTTTGTCCTTCCTAGCCCTGATGAGTCACAATAGCTACACGTTGTGACGAAACACGTGTCGGCTGATTTGTTTTCATGTTGTATTGGTCTGAATTCACACGTATAAAAATTTTTTGCTCATAATACGCCTGATGTCGACCTTTGTGATTTCATAACAAGGAACTTCCGATATCTTTTGCTTTTTGATGGGCACATCCTGAACGTAATAATTTTTCATACGTGTGCACAGGACTTCATTTACATTTTGTTGATGTGGGCCATGACCCACACATTTGCAGGGGTTATTTCCTTGGGTTTGTTCCCCCTGACCTGGTAGCACCGGAAACACTTGTTCTCTGTGACACCAACATCGCACACGCTTGAGCGCCAACCTTCCTCAACTTTAACCAAACCCTCACCACTGCTACTAACATCGGAAAGTGCTTCGTTGAAGGGGAGCAGCGACTCCGCAGAAGTAGCTGCCGGCTGAAGCACTTCTGTCAGGAGGTTAGTCCTGATGGCCACAGTTGGGAGCATGAGGTGTAGAGCCTCGGCCACCCTACGCAACACCACAGCATAACTAGCGCCCTCCTCCGTAGCCATGGTAGGAGGAGACAGCATGCCAAGGTCTGGTGAGGTATCCAGATCACTGGCTTCCCCCAACTCCTCTGTCCAGTCCTGTTCAGACTCACAATCAGCTGTGAGAGGGTCCTCAGACCCCTCCCAGTCCTCCCCTTCTTCCTCAGGCCATTCCACAGGCCTAAAATAAGGAGCAGGGACATGGGGATAGAAATCCCCAAGCAACGTCGAGAACGGCATCGATCGATACCGTCCCGATGCCGCGTCCCCTTTGGGGCTGAAACCGGGCCTGACGTCATTCGGAGGAGCGGGCGACATCAGGAGTGATGCCAGTGGGGTCAACGTCGGCAGAGGTGTTACGAGGTCAACCGGCGTCGACCCAAATCCAGGCCTGGATCCATGGGGGTCCTGCGGCACTGGGGCTGGAGCCGGCAGCAGCGCCGGGGCCGGATCTGCCGGCAATGGAATGTGAGGATCCCCAGTCGGGACCGAAGGCGCCCCAGCAGGACCCGACGGCCCAAAGATGTGAGCCATGGCTGACAGGAACTCCTGTATCTGGGCTGGAGTCGCTGACGGACCCGGGAAGGGCGGGTAGGTAGGTGGCAACACCACAGGCTCCGCCAGAGCTGCCAGGGAGGGACCACCTGCACCCTCAGCCACGGCACATGACCGGCAAGGGGAAGTCGAGAACGATGACGTTTCTTCAATTTCTTGTGCTTCGCCTTACCTTACTCTGAGTGCGAAGCCTTGGATCCCGAAGATCGATGATGATGACTCTGCGCACTGCCCCTCGACCTCGACCTCCCACGTAACCGGGACCTCAAGCGGCATGGAGCCGACAGCTGGGCCTCCAGCAGCTTTCGGGACTGCTCCCGCAAAGACTTCGGCGCCATGGCCCGGCAGTTGGGGCACGACTTGGGGTCGTGGTCGTGCCCCAGTCAGAAAAGACACACTCGGTGTGGGTTTGTCACCGACATCATGCGGTGACAGTCCTCACAGGACATAAAACCGGGCATTCTAACTGCACCAGGAGTCGAAGACTTGATGAAAAAATAGAAACAAAAAGCCTCAAAAAGTCAGCGAAAAAATGACATGGGGTACCTGCTCTTCCTGGATCTGCGCTTGCTGGCACGAAAAAAGAAAGAACTGACATCAGCGCGCGTGGGCGGCGTCTAAGTAGCACCCGCGACATCATCGCAGTGACCACAACTCCAATGACGGACGCGAAGCCGCACGACACCACCTACCGACTTGCTGGTTAAAACTTTCCGGATCCAGTCTGACGGCTGGCGGTAATTCTAAGGTAAGGAATCTATCACTATGTGTTTCTTTCAGATAAAGGGATTTAAGAAGAAAATGAACCAGTGTTTGAGAAAAGGGGTGGCTCTGAGAAGAGCCTTTGTGTTTATTGTGTTTAGATGCTAACTATGCATAAAACAGGATGCAGTCTTTCAAGTTGTTGAGGAACACCATGTTGCCTTTCTCTGTGAAATGAACTCCTTCACATCTATATTTACCATCAATGTCAAAGCGTAAATTGTTCTTCTATATGGAGCCCATGCTATAGTTACTGCCACCACCCAGGACCAGCTCCTGCTATGTCCCGGGGTGCCCATCCCCGGTCCCGGGGGTGCCCACCCCCAGGACATCGCTGTTTGCTAGGCTTGGTGGGAGCTCAACCTCTCCTGCTAAGCCATAGTAAACTTGAGCAAGTGAGAGCTCACGCAGGAGGCAGAGAGCCGCAGGGACTGTGGGGGCCTTGAGGCTCCCACTGTGGTCCCCAACAGAGGGGGTGCCATGGGTGGGACCAGGGCACCCACAAGTGAGGCTGGTCCCCAGGACTGAAATCGGTCTGGGGGGGTCACTCGGTCCCCCCACCCTTTTGGTTTAAAAAAAATATAAATTAAAAAGGCTGGGCCACAGGGAATGGGGTCCCTGGGACAGAAATTGGCACAGGGAAGAAGGAACACAGGGCCCTCCTCCAGGAGAAAAAGAAATAAAAATAAGGCTGGCAGGTCGACAGAGGCCTGCCTCCTTTCTACACCACTCTGCAAACAGACCTCCTGGCCTACTGTTGGTTGGGGAATGACATCCCCTTGACTGCTGAGGGTCCTTGGGGGCCAACAAGAGACCTCCTGGTACCTCCAGTAAGTCCCACACAGTGGGATTGCTGAGAGGTCTTCGAGGGCACGCCCCCTTTCTCCACCACTCTGCAAACACACCTCCTGGTACATTACTTGTTGGGAGATGAAGTCTCCTTGCCTCCTAAGGGTCCTTGGGGACCCCGAAGCACTTCCTGTTACCTCCAGTAAGTCCCACGCAGCAGGATTGCTGAGAGTTGGTCGGAGGCCACACCCCTTTTTCTACCACTCTGCAAATGCACCTTCTGATGCACTACTAGTTGAGGGGTGAAGTCTCCTTGAATGGCGAGGGTCCTTGGGGGCCAACAAGCCATCCTGTTACCTCCAGTTAGTACCAAAGAGCAAGATTGCTGAGAGGACTTCTGAGGCCTCGACCCCTTTCTCCATCACTCTGGAAACTCACCTTCTGGCACACTGCTAGTTGGGAAATCAAGTCACATTGGCTTCAGAGGGTCCTTGTGGGCCAGTTACCTCTCCTGTTACCTCAAGTAAGTCCCACAATGCGGGATTGCTGGGAGGTCTTTGGAGGCCATGCCCCCTTTCTACACCATTCTGCAAATGTGCCTCCTGGTGCACTGCTGGTTGGGGGATGAAGTCCCCTTGGCTGCTGAGGGTCCTTTGGGGCCAACTACCCCTCCTGTTACTTCCAGTTAGTCCCACAAAACGGGATTGCTGAGAGGTTGTCGGAGGACAGGACTTCTTTCTCCAACACTCTCCAAATGCACCTCCTGGCGCACTGCTGGTTGGAGGATGAAGTCTCAATGGATGCTGAAGGTCCTTGGGGGCCAGCAACCCCTTTTGTTACCACCAGTAAGTCCCAGACAGCAGGATTGCTGAGTGCTGGTTGGAGTCCCCACCCCCTTTCTCTACTAGTCTGCAAATGTGACTACTAGTTAAAAACCCATCAAAATGTACTGAAAAAACAACCAAAGGTTACACGGACGTTAGAGTTAGGAATTATAATTTTTTGAAAAACCTCAAAATTCACTGAAAAAAACAAAGGTTACAGGGACGTTTTAGTTTTGCTCTAATTTCACTAGTACAAAACCAGTGAAATTTAGCAGCTATAGTTAACTGAGCTAACTATAACTAGTGCCCCTACAATGCACTGCTGATGACCTCAAATATTACATCACTCATAAGATTGTTAGTGACACCACTGATGACATCACAGATGACATCTCAAATGACATCGCTGATGACATATCGGATGATATCATCCTCAGCATTACTGGCACACCCACTCACCCCCCATAAAACTTTTCATACAACCACTGCCATACAAACATTCACAGACCCATACCAATACTTACACACCCACTCACTAATTCATAGATCTACACACTCATCCACTCACTGACCCACACAGCCACTCATATACCCACACACTCACTAATACAGCTATTGACATATCCACTCATACACCCAAAACAGTCACTCACACACTTAGCCAGTCAGTCACCCATAGAAGCTATCCACATACCAGGTCACTCACCCATACAGTCAATCACACAGCCACTTACTCACCCATACAGATACACCTACTCACTTGTTCATACAGCTTACCTATACAGTTACTGACACAAGCACACACTCACTCATACAGCTACTCTCACATTCACTCACCCATGTAGTCACTCACCTATACTGCCTTTCACATATGCAGTTACTCACCCATATATCACTGACACATCCACTAACTCAACCACACAGTCATACAAACACTCACTCCCCCATACAGCTCCTCAGATACGTACTCACTAACCATTACAGCCACTGACTCACCCACTCACTCATCCATACAGGTAGTCACAATCCCCCTCACCCACCCACACAGACACTCAGACAATCATACAGGTACTCAGACAACCAATCAATCACCCATACAGCCTGTCACTTGCCCACTCACACACCCAAACAGCCACTTATACACCAACTGACAGACTGATACAGACATTCACACAACCAGTCACTCACCCATACATTCACTGAGATACTTAAGCGCTCACTTATACAGTCAGTCATGAACCCACGGTATCATTCATACAGCCTAACTATAGCTTCCCTGTAACCTTTGTTCTTTTCAATGAATTTCTAAGGTTTTTTAAATGCTAATTCCTAACTATAGCATCCCTGTACCCTTTGTTTTTTTCCAGTGAATATATATATTTATATATTTATATATATACATACATATATACATACATACATATATATATATATATATATACACACACACAAACATAGATATATATATATATTCACAGAAAAAATCACAGGTTTCAGGGATGTTATAGTTAGTTGGACATTTCACTCATACAAAACCATAGAAATTTCCCCGTTATAGTTAGTTGAGCTAACTATAACTCGCACCCCCGCAATGCACTGCTGATGACGTCACATATTACATCATTCATGACATGGTCAGTGACATCACTGAAGACATCTCAAATGACATCACTGATGACATCACTGATGACATCATCCAGTGACTATGTGTTTCTATAAAATGTAAATATGTTTTATATAAATGCCAAGGTGTATTGAAGAATGAATGGGTGTATAAGAGTCAGGATGCATGATTTAGTAGGTGTGTGACTGATTGTATAAGTGAGGGATTAATTGTGTCTTACTGAATGCATGTGTTAGTGACTAATACAGACATTCACACAGTTTAGTTTGTCAGTTAGTGTGTAAGCGGTTCCATGGGCTGGTGAGTACCTAAATGAGGATCTATATGGGTTATTGATTAGTTGTTTGAGTATCCCTATGGGTGCCTGAGTGTCTGTGTGGGTAGGTGGGGTTAGGTGTAACTGTCCATAAATGTTTGAGTGGATGATTCACTGGGTGTATAAAATCAAGAGTGCATCTGTGAAGAGCTGTATGGATGGGTGAATGTGTGTATGGGTGTGTTGGTGAGTAAATGGATGCCTCAGTGGTACATGTGTGAGTAACTGCATATGTGAAAGGCAGTATATGTGAGTGTTGGAGTGTATAAATGACTATATGTGAGAGTGAGTGATTATGAGAGTGGCTGTATGGATCAGTGTGTGCTTGTATTAGTTATTGTGTAAGTATGTGTTAGTATATGTTTAAATAAGTGAGGTGGTGCGTGTATAACTGTACAGGTGAGTAAATGAAAGTGTGATTGATTATTTCCATGACTGACTAGGTGTCTGAGTAACTCTATGAATGAGAGGCGGCGTGTGAGTGTCAGTATAGTTATGTGAGTGGATATGATAATGCTGTATTGATGGCTGACTTTATGTATGAGTGACTGTATGGGTGAATGAGTGAATGTGTGTGTAGAGCTAGGAATTAGTGAGTGGATATGTACTAACTGGTATTGGTGTGTTGATGGTTTTGAAAATGATGCTCTGTATTTTTGAGTGGGTGTATCAAGGCTCATATTAGGGTGTGATGAGGTGTATCAGATTTTCACGTGGATGAAGTCATCAGTGATGTCATCAGTGATGTCATTTGAGATGTCATTAGTGATGTCATCAGTGATGTCACTGCTCATGTCATGAATCATGTAATATGTGACGTAATCAGCAGTGCATTGCAGGGGCGCAAGTTATACTTAGCTCAACTAATTATAACAGGGGAATTTCTATGGTTTTGTATGAATGAAATGTCTAACTCACTATAATGTCCCTGAAACCTATGTTCTTTTCAGCGAATTTCTAAGGTTTTTTAAATGATCATTTCTAACTATAACGTGCCTGAAACCTATGTTTTTTTCAGTGAATTTCAAAGGTTTTTTAAATGCTAATTTCTAATTATAATGTTCATTAAACCTATCTTTCTTTTTCTGTGTTTTTAAATTATCATCACATTCTCAACCTGGTCAAAACTGCAAATCTCACCACTTTTCCATTGAAACCTTCCGCCAAAAATATCACCACAAAGGAGAGCCACAACTCACGCTAATGATCTGCAAAGTAGGCGTTCCCGTGAAAAAAAAACCTAAACTACCACTTCCCCATATTTTCAGCGACCAGCTAAATCTGCAATGCGATCCAAAAAGCAGGCAATAAGCTGAGTTAGCAGTAAGAAATTAACATCAGCCTTTAACTGGTGTAAGGAGGTCTACAGCGTGAACTGGACCCAACTCACAGCCACATCTAAAGACCAACACGTGATACAGCTACTGATCATGCAGCTCCGACACCCAACAAGGCCACAACACCCACCACCACCACCACCAGGACCTCCCCCCCGGACCACCCCCCTACTACCACAGAGGCAGCGCAAAATAGAACAACGGACCTTCCCAAAATGCCATGGCCCCTCAGCCGCACAATCGCTGAATGTTGGGAGATGTGGGAATCAAGGATGTGTGAAGGAGGCAAGTCACACATCAATAATAATGCACAAAATACCAAGTGTAGCGGTGATGTGCTGGACAGACCTCACTATGCAAAGTACAAACCTCTTCATGTGGACATATACTACTGATACTTGTAGTGTTGTGCACAGTGGACGCAACCATGTTACCTCAGGCAATGGGGAAGATCTCGGTCATGTAGCTGTGTTGTCCCCCCCTGGAAGCATGAGCAAAGTGGGCTGGTCTAACGTACGGAACTCCAGCACAGGAGTATGAATAAATAGGCTGGGGCTCTGGGCGTGGTTCACTTGTGGGAAGGCCAAAGCATCTGCCAGATCGGCGGCCCTCACCATGCCACGTGGCTGCAGCCATGACCGTGGGCCTCCTCGACACAGGCCCCCTGCGAACCCAGAGGCACAGCACCGCAGACTTATGTCTGTACAGACTACTACCTTTGATCTACACTGCGGACAGCAGGGCTCACAATTCAGATGCAGTGGCGATTGCAGATGACGCAGTCCAGTAGGCAAGACACATTGCTGCTACTGCGGCCCGCCCGGACCACGCATGATCGCAGGCTGCGTACACGCTGAGCACCAAAGGTACCACTAACTCAGTGCACCATAAGTCATCGCAAGGAAGAGTGAACCGTTTTATGTCAGCAGTGAGGCATGCTATCACTCGAAAATTGAATTGAGGCAGACTTCAATAGACAAAAGACATTGGTCCGAGTGCGGCCCCCCCGGACCACGCATCATCGCAGGGTGCGTACACGCTCAGCGCCAAAGGTACTTCTAACTCACTGCACCACAAGTCATCGCCACGTGGCCTTATTGGGGCAGAATTCAATGCAAGCCACAACATATGGTGCCACTAACCATGTTCAACACAAGCCGGCGACACGTGGTGCCACTAACCCAGTTTAACACAAGCCGCGACACGTGGTGCCACTGACCCTGTTCAACACAAGCTGCGACATGTGGTGCCACTAACCCTATTCAACAGAAGCCAGTGACATGTGGTGGCACTAACCCTGTTCAACACAAGCCGATCCCACATGTGGGACTGTGTCTTGAGTCCTGAATGGCAGTGACCCCAAGTTCGTGGCAGCGACCACAGCACCAGACTCCCTTTGATCAGTTAGGCATATTTCCATATGCAAGGCCGGCGACACATGGTGCCACTAACCCTGTACAACACAAGGCGCGACACGTGGTGCCACTAAACCTGTTCAACACAAGCTGATCCCACATGTGAAACTGTGTCCTGAGTCCTGAATGGCAGTGACCCCAAGTCCGTGGCAATGACCACAGCACCAGATTCCCTTTGATCAGTTAGGCATATTTCCATATGCAAGGCCGGCGACACATGGTGCCACTAACCCTGTACAACACAAGGCGCGACACATGGTGCCACTAAACCTGTTCAACACAAGCTGATCCCACATGTGGAACTGTGTCCTGAGTCCTGAATGGCAGTGACCCCAAGTCCGTGGCAGCGACCACAGCACCAGACTCCCTTTGATCAGTTAGGCATATTTCCATATGCAAGGCCGGCGACACGTGGTGCCACTAACCCTGTTCAACACAAGCCGTTGACACGTGGTGCCACTAACCCTGTTCTACACAAGCCAATCCCACATGTGGAACTGTGTCCTGAGTCCTGAATGGCAGTGACCCCAACTTCGTGGCAGCGACCACAGCACCAGACTGCCTTTGATCAATCAGGCATATTTCCATATGCAAGGCCGGCAACACGTGGTGCCACTAACCCTGTTCAACACAAGTCGGCGACACGTGGTGCCACTAACTCTGTTCAACACAAGCCGATCCCACATGTGGAACTGTGTCCTGAGTCCTGAATGGCAGTGACCCCAACTTCGTGGCAGCGACCACAGCACCAGACTCCCTTCAGTTTTATTTGTTGTTGTTTTCTTTAAATAAAATGTTTTATATGTAAACCTATACATGACTAAGATTCTTGTTTGTCCAATTGCACAGGGTCACTTCCGGGCCCAAGAAGGTTGTTGGGGGTATGTTGGTAATGTGGTTGAGGGTGCGTTACCTGCTGATGTGGGGAGAGGCAGCGTAAAAGGGTTATCTCTCACAGAAAGAACTCCGATATGTTTTCAGAAATGCCTCGGACAGATGCCAGCTGATGGACTGAATCACAAAATGTTTTTTCAATGCTTATGTAGTGTGAGTTATGAACAGTTCGCACCCAGGCTTGCAGAGGGACAACTGCGGCCCATCCGCTCGACTCATAGACACAGTACTTTAAGCCGTCCGCTCCCAAAGGAACAGCAGCGTAGTAGCTTGCAGAGGTACAGGCACAGCAGCATACTAGCTCGCAAAGGTAGAGAGATGCAAGCCGACGGACTGGCTTCTAACGGCATAGCTGCGAAGTGGTGATGTTGGGCAGAGGGAGCATGAAAGAGTTATCTCGCAAAAACAGAGCTCCGGTATATTAAATTGCCCCCGAGACCTTTCTTTTATATTTTCACTCGATGCAAGAAAGAGCGCTTTCTGGACCAAGGCCGTTCTCCCTGCCAAATTTGGCTTAATTCCGTTCAGCAGTTTGACCTGTAGCCTTGTCTAAAGTTTCCTATGGAAAATCCATTGAGAAAACACGTTTTCACCCCCCCCCACATAGCTACCTGTCGCAGGCGTACTCGCTGTTGGTTTGCAGGTCAGTGGTCTAGTTGTCAACATGTCACGGCCACTCCCTGAGGGCAGGTTTGCACACACACCACACCCATCCAGCACATGCGTCACAGGCCATGTGACCACGCAAATATAATGGATCGACAATGTCACATCCTTTATTGCCGGTGGTGACTGGATGGCGGACGCTCCACTGGTCTCAATCATAAAGAGTCCATGAAAAGGTGCGCAGTGGGTTAGTCACACCTTGAGCTGTATGGCTGTCAGGGGCCTAATACCACGTGGCGTGGACTTGAGTTCCACAGGGTTAGTGCTACCCTAAGCTGATGTGGCCGTCAGGGGCCTACCACCACGTGGCGCGGACTTGAGTTGCACAGGGTTAGTGCCACCCGAAACTAATGTGGCCATCAGGGACCTACCACCACGTGGCGCGGACTTGAGTTGCACAGGGTTAGTGCCACCCGAAGCTGATGTGGCTGTCAGGGGCCTACCGCCACGTGGCACGGACTTGAGTTGCACAGCGTTAGTCGCACCCTAAGTTGTATGGCTGTCAGCGGCCTACCACCATGTGGCGCTGACTTGCGTTGCACAGGGTTAGCGGCACCAAAAGCTGATGTGGTCCCCACCATTGATGACTCAGGACTCAGCGACATGTGTGAGATCTGCCGGGCCACGGAGAAGCTGATGTGGTCTCCGCCGTTCATGACTCAGGACTCAGCAACATCTGTGAGATCTGCCGGGCCGTGGAGCTTTGACCGGCACGTGGAGTGCCCACTGGTACACACTCCGGTGACAGCAGGTAATTATTTGGTCATGGGTGCCCAGGGGCAACAGTATCTCTCTCTCTCACTTCCCTCTCTTCACTCTCTCTCTCACTCTCTTCCTTCCTTTCCTTCTCTTTCTCTATCTCCCTTCTCCCTTTCTCACTCCCTTTCTTTCCTTCCCTCTCTTTTTCTCTCTGGCTTTTTTCCTTCTCTGTGTCGCATTCCTTAGATATGCGCATTACACACGTCCTTATTTTGTGCTACATTTTCCAGGCTGTGTCGTCGACAGTCATGGTCCCGACAGGAGTCTTCCGTCTTGTTGGTTTGTGTTCAGTTTGATAAATTTAGTTTATTCTTTATATATACGTTTACGAAAAAATAAAGTTTGGAAAAAAAATATTCAATGAAGTTTTTGGGTGTACTTAAGTGCTGTGTGACTCTTTCTTGTTCTTATTACTGTTATTTCATTGTGTCCACCATGGTGTTAAAATTAGGGGCAGTTATCACGGGAATACTGGTGATGTCTGCAGTTTGCATCAGCTTCTGAATAGTGTGTTAGATTTATCTCAACTTTAGTCGCATTAAAGTGCTGATAATGAAATGGAGAGTAGGCGTTCCCGTGCAAAAAGACACAAGGTGCACCTTTGTGATTTATTCTAAATACTAAAATCCTGTATTGAATTGCACTGTGGTAGTGGGGGCACTTACAGTGCACACACAAAATCAATGAAGAAATGTCATTTTATTTATATTGTTGGGAATAGTGGGTCAGGTGCTGGATCTTGACGGGATACACTGCCAAGTTTGTTTATTTTTCTATACACGAAAAAACCACATCACAACTTTCACAACAACTGCGATGCGAAACAAATTCTGGCGATAAGCCGCGTTAGCACCAGGGATTTTACACCTGCTTTCTGCTGGTGTTAAGCAGGACGACTACCTGCAGCATGAAAGGGAACACAACCAAGAGATACACCGAAACACCCACAGGTGCCATAGAGTCAATGAGCATGATACACGGATACCCATGAGGTTCACAACACTCATCGCAAAATCCCCAGGACCGCCAACGCCCCCTGAACCTGCATCTGAGCAAGTGTGTCCGTGTGGTCATTGTGCTAGCATGATAGGCACGGGCCCTGCAACATCACAGTGTCAGTGGACGTTACCATGTCACCTCAGCATTGGCAATGAGCCTGGACATGTGGCTACGCATGCATCCTCCTGCATGCACAAGCGGCGTGTGCTGGTCCGGCGTACACAGGTCAGCGCAGGGGTCTGCCTATCCGGAAAGGTGAACGGGGTGTCTCGGACATGTCCGTGCTCAGGAAGTGCGGTTAGTGTCTCTATGTGTTCTGGTGTGGCCGCCACAAGGGGCGCAGCAGTCGATGTTGTAAAGTGGCATGCACCACCTCCAAACTGCAGTATCACGGTGTGGTTGGAATGCCGCAGGACATGCGTGAATAGGCATTACAATGGTGTGCCGTAGGAGTGCACGGGATACAACAGTGCACCGTACAAAAGTGTGGGGGCTCGTGGGAGGGAGGAGCAGCTGTTTGGCAACATAACACACAGTGAACCCGCCCATGTGCCACGTGTTGGCCATCTCATCCATGATGACCAGGGTCGCAGACATCCCACAACACCCATGTCCGGCCTTTGTACACATCCTGTATGAATGCAGCTGGAGAAGTTACTGTAGGGATGAAAGGTTCTTTGTTTGAGCTATCTTGCGCTAGCACATCTGCTGCTCCAAGAAGGAACTTGCAAGTGGCCAGCCCCCCCCGACAGATACGATAATATTTGCATCTGTCTCCCACACTACGCACTGCCCGATTTGAGAACAACGAGTACACATCCCACACTCAAAAGTCCTTCGTCATAGTTAGTGTGCGTGAAATGGCCTTTACACGTACTCCCACCACACCCCTGCCCTGCACCCATTGCACATAGACCCGGCTCATTGCACCAAGCTCTGCCATTTCATCCACAAGACTGGCACACGGCAAGCCAGTGCAGCTACAAGCAGAGCCACTGTTGCAATGGCAGAGCATCCCGAACACATGGTTGACTCCATTCACGTCCACCTATACCTTGCACGTCTGCTGCATGTCCGGGGTGCACTGCCTTTGGCAGTACTGCGGATCACCTACTGGCTGAGCTTCCGCATTGCGGATGTCACCTGAGTTCAACCTGTATTGCAATGTCGCACGTGCCTATCCGAGTGGTGCATGGACGTGTGCCTCTCCAACGAGTGGGTAGCTGACATGGATTATGACGGGTGTGTGTGCCCCCTGTTGGCTCACGACCAGGAGTGTCATGGTGATGCCCGTTTATGGCATGCATGGATGTTTGGCATGCATGTTGGGAACTGGGCCTGGGGGATTGCACGTGTCGTAGTATGCAGTGAGCAAATTGACCCACTTCCCGATTCTGCTTTGGTGCACATTGGGTACAGTGGTTGGAATCAGCACATCTGTCCTGGTCAGCTGATGGATTACGTTGACGACATGTCAAATATTGCGGCCAACCATCACTGATTAGAGATAGTGGCTTACGCAGCTGCACTCGCGTTCATGGACAAGTGAGAAGGTACCTGCAACCACGACTCGATGTGCCACATTGCACATGTCCTCCGCATCATTGCACGCTGTACATCTGGTCACATGTCCCAAAACAACAGTGGACATGGCTGCATTGGCATCGAATCATGTCTGAGGCACGGACAACCAACACTGCTTGACACTGACGTGTGTTGGTGATGGACTACCCTGAGGTGAACATGGACGTTTTCCTACGTTCCTTATTCAGGCATGCTGCTGCATTTCTCTGCTTATCGTGGCACTACTCTTGGCCGTTCTGACACAAACTTTTTTTTATAAAGTTTCCACACTTTCACTTGTCTCCAAATGTGTTGTGTCTTCATTTGTATGCCAATGTGTGTGTCACGGACTCTCTGGCTGCCGGCCACTTGTGAATTGCTACCCTATCCGGACTGCAGGTTTGTACCTATGCGTTCTCATGTGCCTGTTTCGTACTGATGCTTTTGGATGCTTATCCGCCACAGGCGAGTGCATTTGTGTCCTGTGTTCGATTGTGCGAATGTTTGTGTTTGGACAACATTGTGTTGGATGTTGGTGTACTCTGCTTCCTATGTGTGTGTGCTGCATTGTGTGTGAGATGTCCCTTCATGTGAGCTTTTGTTCACCCTTCTCCCTTTCAGGCAGTGTGGTTTTCACTTCTATGCTTGTTCAGCAGTCTGATGTTGGCGGGTTTAGTGACTTGTGCTCCTTGTTGGTGTGTTTCATTTTGGCCGTGGTTTGTCTATAGTTGTGCTGTACTTAATTGTGCATGTGTGCCATTGTGCCCATCTCCCCCGTACCCCCACTCCCTGCTTCTACCTTTTCCTGGTGCTGTTGTGTCTGTAATTTTGTTGCTCCACACATAAATACATGTAATGAACAAATTAGAATAGTTCCTTGATTCTTTTAGGTTTCAAAACATCTCTCTATTTTTTTTAATTTTCCATATAAACAGTTTTTTAAATATTCAAGGACACATAGAAGTCAGAAGTGCAACCTATTCTATCAACACACTTTCTAGAACATTCTACAACACGAGCAGGTTAAAAGTTCATCAATTTTTTTAAACCTAACGATATTTCTTTGCAATATTTTCTCGAACATTTAATGGCACGCGCAGGTTAAAAGTTCACAATTGTTTTAAGTTCGAACAGTGCCTTCCAAATGCAAGTAGCAGGTGTGGTTGAGTTGAGCAAATTTTATCCTATGATATGTTCTCCATGTTTAAACTGATTTTTGTTAACCAATCACAAAGATGCTTTTTCCACAAAAAGAATGTGCACCCTACTTTTAAAAAACAATGCTTTTCATCTCCCAATCAGGTATCGTTTTGTATTGCAAAAAAAAGTAGTTCCCCATCTTTAAACATATCTTTTATTCTAACGGACTGCATGAGCTACAGACATCTTTCCATTCCTCCCAGCCATACTTTCAAAATGCTAGTGTGGATCATAGGACATAGCTATGTTTTCTGGTGCAAGAGGTATGCAGAACAGAGACGTATCGACTTAGACCTAGGCTTACAAAATGTAGACATTAAATGGTTTGGACAGACAGGATTGAAGTGGCACCAATTATTGCCTTTGGTTAAAACCTGTTTGCATTTCCAACATCCTGACCTCATGATTGTGCACTATGGTGGAAACGACCTAGGCACATTGACTGGGGTAGGTTTGGAAATGCTAATGAAGGACACCTTTCGACAATTGATGGTGCTTTTTCCTCAAACTGTCTTTGTATATTCCAATATATGCCAAAGACAGAAGTGGAAATGGTCAAACCAATTTTGGCCTCAGACCTCAGAGACCATAGAATGGTGTCAATCTACAACAACAACATACGTTTTCATATGGCTGATATCTACAGAAGTGATGGAGTACATGTCACAGATCAGGGAGATCGATTTTTTCTGAATAACCTGAAGCTGTGCATCAGCACTTATATGTAGCTCCAACTAATAATAAACACAAGGGCTTTTTTTAAAGCCGCCTTATATTCCCAATATCGGTTCGCAGAGTGATAGCTGCAATCCGGCTAGCACAGGGAGACCTGCGGGCCATCGAGCAGCCTCGCAGAGGGACACCTGCGGCCCGTGGGCTCAGCTCGCACAGGGAGAGCTACGAGCCGTTGGCTCGGCTCGCACAGTGTGAGCTACGGGCCGTTGGCTCGCAAACGCACAACAGCGTGCTGGCTTGCAGAGGGAGAGCTCCAGTCTAACTCGCAAAGGAACACCGACGGGCCAACGTCCCTGCTAGCAGAGACACACCTATCACTTAACGGACTGACTCGCACATGTACAGCTAGGTACACGACGGCTCACTGACTCACAGCTGCAAGCCGATGGACTGCTACTGTTTTATATTTTAGGGTAGTACAGTTGTGTTTGGGTAGTGTTGGGGGTTGTGCTGGGGGTAGTATTTTAGGGTTTAGGGTAGTGAAGTGGTGTTTGGGTAGGGGGTCGTGCTGGGGTAGATTTAGGGTTTAGGGTAGTGCACTGGTGTTTGGGTAGTGTAGGGGATCGTGCTGGGGTAGTGTTTTAGAGTTTACGACAGTGCAGTGGTGTTTGGGCAGTCTTTGGGTAGTGTGGAGGGTTGTGCCGACAGACTGACTCACAGAGCTCCGAGCTGACGGACGGGCTTCTAAAGGCATACCCGCGACCTGGTGATATGAGGAGAGGCAGCGTGAAAAGCATATCTCACACAGACACAGATGCCAGTGTTGCCTCGCCCAGGTAAAAATGCGGACCCGATGGCTTCTACACGGAGAAATGGAAGCTGATGGAGTAAATCACAAAATGGCTGCCAACACTTCCTGGTTTCAACCATTCACAGTCAATAAGCCGCAAGCTGGTGCTTGTAACCCCTCAGCCAATCACATCTCAGAATTCTCAAATTTCGATGTCTGTAAAATTTGATATTTCTCAAAAACTACTGAACGGATTTACCCCATGTAAACAAAAGCGTGCTTTCTGGGCCATCACCTTTCTCCCTGCCAAATTTGGCGTAATTCTGTTCAGCAGTTTCACCTGTAGTCTTCTGTAAAGATTCATATGAAAATTCCATGGAAAAAACATGTTTTAGGGCCCTCTTTTTTCTCAGCCCCTCCTACACCATTCACCCCCAAACTGTCAATATAGGAGCTAATAAAAAAAAAGAGAAACTTTTTGGATAATTTCATGAAGATTCGTCAAACGATGCCAAAGTTACAAGCACACAGAAGACTCCAGGAGGGGGGCTGCGCAGCCCCTTCCCAACATAAGTGAAGCCCCGGGGCTGCGCAGACCCCAGTGGACCCCCGCAACCCCTGCGAGCCCCTGCTATTATTTTTTAAGAAATACCCCCGCAACGTAGCCCACCCAAGGACCACATTAAAATAAAACGTGAGAACCCGCGACCCCAGCGCGAATCTTTGCCGATTTTTTAGTTTTAAAAAAATGATTTTTTGGGTCTGGGGGTCCTCCTGGGACCCCCTGAGCAGACCTAGTGGGTCAGGGTTTTTTTACCCTGCCCCCTTCTCTTGTTTTACACCTTTGTTTCTCTGTTTTCGGGTGACTCGCTTCTACCGAGCCACAAGATGGCTGCCAACTCTTCCTGGTTTGAAGTGCTAGCAGCCAATCACAGTGAAGCTCGCGCACGCGACTTAGGCTACGCCCAGATATCAAAACTTTTATTTTTCTAATTTCTCAGCAACTACCCAACGGATTTACACTATTGTTAAAAAGGTCGCTTTCTGACCCAAGCACTACCTTTCTACCAAATTTGGAGTAATTCCATTCAGTAGTTTTGGCTGTAGCCCTGCAAAAAGTTTCCTATGGGAAATTTATTTTTTGACTCTTATTGTTTGAATTTCTCAAAAACTACTCAACGGATTTAAACCATTTAAAAAAAAGGTCGCTTTCTGAACCAAGCTCTACCTTTCTGCCAAATTTGGGTTAATTCCGTTCAGCAGTCCGAGCTGAACGGAAAGCTGAACTATGGAAATTACCATGGAGAAAATGAGTTTTGGGACCCCCCTTTTTTCTCAGCCCCCGCTTGACAAAGCGCCCCCAAACTTTCAGGATAGGAGCTGACCAGAATAGACTTTTTTGGGGAGAATTTCAGGAAGATTTGTCAAACGACGCCAAAGTCATTAGCAAATCAAAAAATGCTTTTCCTATGGAAACTAGGTTCTAACTATAACTACCTTCTGGCTACCGCCAGTAGGTAATATATATATGTATATATACACACACATCCATATATATGTATGTATATATTGCATATATAGATATAGATATATAAATATCCATAGGAAACTTTATTACAGGCTACAGTCTGACCTGCTGAATGGAATTACACCAAATTCGGCAAAAAGGTAGGTATTGGTTTGTCTTGTAGGACCATTATGTCCTTTGTTTGTTGAATTGTTTTTGCAATTTCTAATTTGTACACTTATAAAGCAAGTTTCTTTCAATCAATCTGAAAATAAAAAAAAGGATAAACATCCCATTTTGACTTGTAGCGCAATTTATGCATGGTCTAGATAGAGTGGTTTTTGCCTCAAAATTTGACTTAGATGCATCAGTTAAAAAATTGTAGGTACAGCAGACTGTTTCGTGTTCACTATTGGTTTGATGGGCACCCTTTTTTTTAAATGGTGTAAATCCATCAGTAGTTCCTGAGAAATTTAAAAAAGAAACATATATATATCAGGGCCAGGTATGAGAAGGCACGGCCCATTGCTCTGCTTTTCTGTATGTGTAGAATATGTGCTAGTGAGGGACAGGCAGAACAAAGGTGTTTGAAAGGTTGGTGGGAGTGAATGTAGCTCCTAAAGTCGGCAGGGGCAGTGTTATAGAGAGGTCTGTAAGTGTGGGTGATTAATTTTAAGTATGGGAATTTGTTTATCAGGAGCCAGTGGAGTTCCCTTTGGTCTGCTGTGATGTGTGCTCAGAATGAAGGGTCAAGGACTAGTTTGGCTGCTGTGTTTTGTATGGCCTGCAGTCTGCTTATAAGTAGTTTGGTATCCCTGTGTACAGGGTGTTTCAAAGTCTAGTCTGCTGGTGATGAGGGCTTGGGTGATCATTTTCCTAGAGTTGTCTGGTAGCCACTTGAAGATTTTATTCAGCATCCTTAGTATGTTGAAGCAGGCCAAGACCACTGCATGTCCAGCTTGTTATCTATGATGATTCTGAGGTTTCTCACTTGCAAGCAGAGGGCGAGGTGGGTCCAAAGTCTGTGGGCTATCAGGTGGAGTACCATGGTGAAGTGTTCTTCCCAAAGACTACCACCTCGTTCTTGTCTGAGTTACATTTGAGGCAATTGGATTTCATTTAGGTGGCTATTTCTGTCAGGCATGTGGTGAACTTGTTCCTGGTGTTGGGTGTTTTGTCCAAGAGGGACAGTATCAGTTGAGTGTCATCGGTGTAAGTGTGGATGTTTATGTTGTGAGCTCACACAACGTCGGCCAGCAGGGTCATGCAGATGCTGAAGAGCATTGGGCTGAACGAGGAGCACTGCGTGAATCCACAAAGAAGATATCGTGCTTCAGAAGTGTGGGGGAAAATGTTGATGGTTTGGGTTCTTCTGATGAGGAAGGAGCAGATCCATTTTAGAGTGAGTCCCTGGATGCCTGCTTTTTGCCTTCATTGAAATAGAATGCGGTGGGAGATGGTGTCGAAGGATGCGGACAGGTCTAGAAGGATGAGGGATGCGGTTTCCACCCTGTCAACAAACATTTGGATGTTGTCCTTTGTTGCTATAAGGGTGGTTTCCATGCTGTGATTTAGTCTGAATCCTAAATGTGAGGTGTTGAGAAGCTGATGTTTGGCGAGGTGGTCAGAGAGATGCTTTTTCCAGGACTTTGGCTTTGTAAGGAAGGAGGGATATCGGTTAGTAATTGGCTAGTTAGGTCGAGTCAGCTGAGGGTTTCTTTTGGAAGGTGTTGGCAGCTGAATGTTTCCATTGTTCTGGGAGGGTGGCTATACTGATGGAGGTGTTGAGGATAGGGATGAGGGCCTCGCTGATAGGGATTGTTCCTTTGTCAAAAGCATGGTGGGGGCAGGGGTCCACCCGGGCCTTGGAGTTAATGGTCTTAATAATTGCTCTGGTTTCTTCTGTGCTAATGCTGGCCCATTTGGTGATTGTGCTGACTTTTTTTTTTAACTTTATTGATCAGTTTCAGAATGAAAATTAAATATTGCTCCAGCTCTAGTTCCATGACAATGCAAATGCATATTACATAGGTCGTATAACGCATGACATTCAGTACATTAGCACATTGTGCTAACTCGCTCATCATATCTCCAACGCCTGTACCTGCGCTTCAAGCAAGACATTATGTGGGTAAAAATCCTATTGTTAACATCATAAAACACGTGCCAATGTCCATTATCTGGGTAGACCTGGATTAACCAATACCCGCAGGTACCAGGCCAGCATTAATCCATGCTTCGGGTGGAGACTGTGTTATCGCCGTGTATTGTTTAAGAGGGCTCAAATGTCACGTGGGCAGGATGAGCTGGGCAGTGTGGAGGCGTACAAGTCGGAATTTAGTTTACAATATGCCATACTGTTCAGTAAGTCTTTACTCGTCGGAGCCACCCTCTTCCTCCATTTCACGCTATTGCCCCACGGCGGTGAATTTCCAAACACACTTTGGGATATTGTTCACATATCCCAATAGGACCACTTCCGCAGTTAGGGAAAGGGCTAAGCCCGTCATTGTCCCAAGTATGTGGTGTATGTCGGACCAGTATGCGCTGATTTTGCTGCAGGTCCAGGTAAGGTGTGCAAAATCGGCATGCGGGGATTTGCATTTTAGGCATCAGTGGGATCTATCAGGGTCTAGTTTATGGGGCATCGTAGGAGTGATGTAGATTCGGCACAGGAATTTGAAGTGGATGAGTTTGTGGTAGCTATTTAGAGATACCGCTTTGGTTTGTAGACAGCACGCAGCCCATTGGTCATCAGTAATTGAGTGACCCAGATCTGCCTCCCATGCGGACCGTACCTTAGCATCGTGGACTGGTACTATTTCCATGCAGGATCTATATAGTTTGGAAATCAAGTGTTCCCCAGCGTCATTGTCTATAACTATGGACAAGGGGGGGAACAGGTCGGGTTCGACAAGATAACCAGGAATCTTGGCCCTGACTGCGGCACCAAGTCGAGTAAGTATAAACTTGTCCATAAACGACACCTCTGTAAACTTGTCTCCATCAGAGACAGAAAAACTTGGCCATCAATGTAAGGGTCCCCAATGGAGGTCATGTCGAATCATGAAAGGGTGCGCTGCACTATCCCCTCTCCCGTGATGGGTATCCACAATTGATTAAAGATCGGTAAACTCAGGGAGTGTAGTGGCGATGATCCCAACATCCGGACCAATTTTAGCCAAGCCCAGCTGGTTGTGGAGACTGCCTGAATGTTGAGTGGGTCTCAAGGGTAACCCAGGGGCAAGACTGTACATAGTGTATCCGGAAGGACTAGATCTGCCTCAGGGCGTATGTAGGGGATTTTGGCATCAGGATGGAACCAGGCGTGAGCGTAGCTGCACTGAGAGACCAAGTAATGTATCTGAAAATTAGGAACTCCAAAACCGCCCTTGTGATACAGGAGTGTCATGATCTCCTAGCGGACTCTGGGGTGTTTGCCTCCCCAAGTCAGCCAAATAAGGTGGGTGCGTACAGACTAAAAAAAACAATTTGGTAATGGAATAGGAATAAAGTTGAATAAATACAAGAATTTGGTTGGGACAATCATTTTAATCAGTGCGATGCGCCCAGCAATTGAAAGTGGTAGTCTAAGCCACCTGTCCACTTGCTTCTCTAGTGTATGAATCGCCGTACCATAGTTTGCTAATATGATTTTATTGGTTTGTAAATTTATGTTTATGCCCAAATATCTAACGAAGTCCGAGCACCATGTTAGCAGGTATTCACACTCCCATCAGACCGTGCCCGCAGTGAGGGGAAAAATTACAGACATGCCAATTTATACCAAAGCCGGAGAAGCAGCCGAATCTGATGATCTCTCGGATGAAAGGATCTAAGTTGTTTTGGGGATTCTGGTCATATAGGATAATATCATCCGCATATAGGGAAGCCAGCAGTGGCCCTGTATTAAACTGGAGCCCTCTATGAAGATGTCGCTCCTGGAAGTGTCGAATGAGTGGGTCCATTGCTAATATGAAGAGCAGAGGGGAAGGGGGCAGCCTTGTCTAGTACCGGGGGATAGTGTGAAGAACCGGGAGAGTGTGCCATTTAAGCGTAGTCTAGCAGTTGGGGCTGAATAGAGCAGCATCGTAAGGATGATGAACCCAAAGGGCATGCCCAGCCTGCGCATGACCGTCCATAGAAACGGCCACTCAAGGGAATTAAATGCTTTTTTCAGCATCTAGCAGTACTGCTACGGCCGGAGTAGCCGGGTTGATTCTATGAAGGACTGTGCCCAAGAGCGTCCCGGTCGTTCGCCCTCGCCATACCTGCTTGCTACAGCATATTTACTGAGGAAGTGAGTTTCTCGCTCCACTGCCTCCTGGAACTCTACTAGTAAGGCCAAGCGACACCGCTCGCCCTCGGTGGAGTCAGGGAAGCAAAACATAGAGGCTTCAACAGCTACAAGCTGCTGCTCAATGTTCGCAATTGTCTTGCCCAGATCTTTCAGGACCCCCGCATGGTTTGCGATGGCAACACCTCAAATGTACGCCTTAAAGGCCTCCCAGAGAGTAGCCCATGTATCCACCGACCCCACGTTTAGTTCAAAGTAGTCGTCAATGGCATCCTCAATTTCAGAAACAAATAAGTTGTCATTTAGCGCCCTCCCCGGAAACCTCCATTGGCGCTCATGTCCCTCAGGTCTAGGGAGACGAAGCTTAAGCAAGACAGGGGTATGGTCGGAGTAAGTCCGAGAGAGTATGTCTTTTGCAGTGTACCAAGTGATGGGGGGGGGGAAAGCAACCAAAAGTCTAGTCTGGTCCAGGTGTTGTGTTGGGCTGAGTAGAGTGTGAACCCCGGATTTGCCGGGTTGTGGATTCACCATGTATCAGAGAGCTGGAATGCTTCGCAGGTATCCAGTAATACCTGCCATGCCCGAGGCTATGGGCCCGTCGCATCTGATGGACTATCAATGGTACTGTCTAGGAGCAAATTTAAGTCCTCACCCAGCAGCAAACCACCCATGTGCACTCGCACCAGCCTGGCGTCAAGCTCATCGAAGAAGTCGGGGCTGTCAACATTTGGGGCGTACACACACACCAGAGTGACCACGTGGCCTATCAGCTGACCGACCACAATAGTGTACCGCTCCTCTTGGTCAGTCAGGCAGCAGGTCAAGGAGAAAGGGAGATGTTTGTGGATGGGAATCGCAGTACCCCGGGCATAATTACTATAGTTATAGAAAAAGCGGTGAGCTCCCCATCCCGTCGCAAAATGTGTAGTGTCCGCCCTGGGCAAATGATTCTCCTGCAAGAAGGCTATGTCAACGTTATGTCGCTGCAGATAATGTATCACGTGTTTGCATTTTTTAGGGTTATTAAGTCCACGCACGTTCCAGGTGATTAGCGAGAGTAGCGAGTGGTCAGCTCTGGCAGGGGCTGCAACCATTTGAGTCATGCGTCAGACTAAGGAAGAAAGTTGTGGTGGCTGGTAATATACGAACATCATGTGTGGAGCCGGAATTGTGATAACATTGAATGGTGTGGGTATCTTCCACTCCCCCCGCCCCCACCCAACCTCGTGACCCAACTTGCAAGGCAAATAACCCAATAACCAATCATGGAATGCATCCTGTAAGCAACCTGTTAGGAAAGTCGATGTCCAGAACTGATGCATTGTAATCTGTGAGAATGACAATGTGCTACGCACCTAGAGGGGAAGGCAACTCTGTGAGGGTGCCCAGCAAATGCAGGATAACAGAGGTGAACTATGTATACTGTCTCAATTATTATAATAGCAAAATTAGAGCCACAGTAAAGACACAGCATGCAAAGATTATAGACAATTACTACAACAGTCCAGGCATGGCAGTCATTCACTCGAAAAGAGCTCAACACTGGTGACAGAGCCGCTATGTTGGGGGGAAGGGGCTTGTCTAACCTCCCTCCGGTGGCCATCCAAGTTCTTATAGGACTTGCAGAAAGCTTGTGCATCATTAGGATTGTCAAAGAGTTGGGAGCGTCCGTTGATGTTGACCCGCAGTCGGGCCGGATATAGCATTCTATATCGAAGGCCCAGGTTCCGTAGCATCACCTTGACACCTGTAACCTTGCAGCCTCCTGAACCATGATTGTGAAGTCCGGGTATAATGAGACTGTGGACCCCTGCCACATCAGCGCACCCTGCTCCCTGGCAAGCCTCAACGCAGTGTCTCTGTCCCAAAAATTCATGATGCAAGCTATTATAGGCCTAGGAGGGTCAGCCGGGGTTGGGTTGAGGACGCAAGGATCGATACGCCCTCTCCACCACAAAACCAGGGGTGAACTCCTCTTTTCCAAATAAGTCTACCCGGAAGGTTTCCAAAAACATGTCCATTCTTCCCATGTTCGTTGAATCCAGAACCCCAATAATACAGAGCTTGTTGCGGCGGCCGCACGCAAGTCTTTGTTTTTAATTGCAATGTCTTTTAGGATTTTTTGCATGTGCTCCAGCCTCTTTGTCGATTGCGCGGAGCCGTCTTCCAGATCAGAGATCCGACCTTCAGCTGTGTCCAAACATCGGTCGTGGATATCTAGTTTGGCTCCCAGTGTTTTCAAGCGTTTTCCAACTTGTCAAACCTGTTGTCCAAAGATTTGAATCCAGCCCTGAGTTCCGCAAGTAGATCGGGGTTGGATAATGTCATTTCCGGAGCCGCGGTTGAAACTTGGCCACCCTCCGCCATGTCAGCGCTGTGATCTTGTACTCCTTCTGTGGCCACAGGGAACAAGAGTATTCTCTGCTTGGGGTCCTTCCTGCCCATTTCTGAGTGACCCAAGTTTGGTGAAGAACGTGCCACCAACGGCTCCAGCAGGTGGAACGCAGGGCAAGGGCGCTGCGTGCTGGCACCAAAGGGGAGCTTGTAGGCGCACCGCAATCAGCCACATAGCAGGTGAGGAGCATCAGCAAAGGGTCATTGGAATATCTGCTGCTGTACTCAACTGCCTCAGCAGTTAGTAATGGCTGGCCCAGTCGACAAGTGGCAAAGGTTTTGAGGTTGTGCCACGCTGTGGTGTACCGGCTTGGGATTAGGCAGGAGAAGCAGGCAGGCTGGTCCCCAGGAACAGTGGGCTGAGGTTCCGAAAACTGGGTGGGACGTGCTGCAATACAAGGCTGCTGTCTCAGGGCAAAGATGTGACGATTGTCAAAGCAGCAAATCTACAGGGCCGGAGGCGGGGACGGGCATGGTTGCACCCAAGTGGGCCGCTGCCTATGTAAGGGCGGGCTCGCGGTGCTCCAAATTGCTCACCCCGCCTCCGCAACCGAGCGCGGCTGGATGGCAGCCTCCCTGGCACTCTCGAGGACCCTGTCACCTTGGAGGCCTACGGGAGTGTCGCCGATGAAATACACAGCCCTCCGCGAGGGCAGGAAACAGGGGGGGGGCCCACAGCGGCTGCTGTAAGCGGGGTGGCAGGAGAGGGGAGCCGTCTGTGTTGTAATTTGCTTGTATATGTGCTTTATGTTGGAAGCTTGGGGTTGTCCTGGTGACAGAAAGCAGATCTCATGGTTCTGTAAGAGATCGGCATTCTGGCAAAGGAGGCGTTGAAGATATGACCTGCTGAAGAGTTCTGTCGGTAGTTGTACAAATAAAGCCTTTCTACCTCATCTTAGAAAGTACCTTGGATTTATTACTGGCGACGAGCGACAAGCGACGAGCGACTAGTGACTACCTTGATGGGGGACAAGCCACAACCACCGATTCCCCTACGAACCCATTTGGTTTTGAATTGGATTTCACATTGCGGATTTTAAAGACAACTTTAGGAACGGAACGGGCACAATTTCAACTGTGTGCTATTCAACTCAAGATCGTGAAACATTTCAGTTTTCGGAGTGAGTAAGTAGTTCAAAGACTTGGGTAACCGTTGCTTACTTATTTTGATTCAAACTGCTCGCGAGCACCAACGCGCGTGTTGTTTCCTTCGAATGCATCTTTCCTTCGCGCTCGCAGATAGACGCTGACGCTGACGTGGCGTCACGTTATTTGAGCGGCCATCTTGGATTGGGATAAAACGCTGAGTTCGCGTTTTATATTCCTTTTTGGATACATTCATCTCAACCTCACGAACAACCCAAATTGGTTGCGAATTAAGCAATAAAGGTGAGACATTGAACCCAGACTTATTAATCGCCTTTATTCTTTTTATTTATTTTTTTGTTTTTGGAAAAACTTTTGGACTATGGCTACCTCCACTAGCATGTCACAACCCCCAGCATTTTTGTCAGAAAAGGGAGAACCTCTCCTTCCCTGGAAACGATGGAGAAACTTATTTGATTCATATCTAGTGGCTATTGGGGGGGGAAAATTTTCCGCTGTTAGGAAACAAGCCATACTTTTACATAATTTAGGAGTTGAGGGGAGAAATACATATGACAGCATGGATCCTTTGACTATTGGCAGTGGGGATGGAGAACCATCAGATGTGTATGAAATGTCTATGTTAATGCTGGAACAATATTTTGGACCGCGTATTAATGTTGTTTTAGAGCGTCACAGATTCTTCACAAGGGTTCAAGGTCCTACAGAAAGGGTTGGTACGTACGTTGCTGCTTTGAAAACATTGGCACGCACATGCGATTTTGCTGATTTATCAGATTCATTGGTAAGAGACCAGCTTGTAAGATGTACCAATAATTCAAGGGTGCAAGGGAAGTTACTTTCTAAGAATCCCTCATTGACTGAAGCTGTTGCGATAGTAGAAGGAATAGAAAACACTTCCTCTTGGGTGAAAGAGATTAGGAAGGACCAAGTGGACAGTAACCCATCTCATGGTGAGAATGCGAAGAAAGATAAGACTAACGTCCACTCCATGTCTGAGTGTGATGATGAGAATGATTTTTCAGAAGAGATTGCTAAAGTGTCGTTGGGATCAAAGAATAAAAGTGCCTGGCGAAACACTCAATCACGCTTCACAAATAATAAGGACAAGGATTTTCAAGCACGTAGTGAGCGTGATCCTCGTCAACAACGAATCTTTGAGCGAGAGAAAAGTGATGTTGATGTTAAGAGAGTACGTTGTTTTAGGTGTGGGAGTTTTTCTCATTCCTCGAATTTTCCCAACTGTTATGCTAAAGACGCAATTTGTTTGAACTGTGGGGTTAAGGGACATTATGCCAGGGTTTGCAAGTCTGCTAAAAAGAACCACAATGTTGAGAAATCATCTGACACAATCCGTACACTTGTCATATCTAATCTTTCAGTAATAGAAGAGGAGGTGGATTCTGGAAAAGTCATTATGCCTTTTTGCGATATTACTGTCAATAACGATAATTTCACTGTTATGGCAGACTCTGGTTCGCCATTCACCTTAATAGGCAATAAGATCTGGGATGAAGTGGTTGGGTTGGAGAACGTGAAGCTACAGTTTCCGGATATTGCTCCTTTTAGCTATGGGGGTTCCCGAGTAGACATTTTAGGATATACAACTGCTAAGATCATATTTAAGCAGAAGGAAATAACTGGAAAGGTGTATATTGCTGTGAGGGGTGATAATCTTCTTGGGTGGAGGCATCAACGTGATTTGGGAATAATTTTGAATCCCAATGCCACCAATCCAAGGAACCAGGTTATGTTGATGGATGAGTTGTGTGGATGTGCATGTGAGAAAGTTTCAGCAATTGATGGAGGGGATGTCAATGAAGAGTTGGTCAAGGAATTTCCAGATGTGTTTGCTGACGTTTTAGGTTGTTTGAGTGGTTTTGAGCATCGAATCATTTTAAAGAATGGGGCCAAACCTTGTGTACATAAGGTACGCAGGGTACCCTATCTGATGATATAACCGTTGAGACTGGAACTGAAGAGATTGCTGGATTTAGAAGTAATTGAAGAGATTGAGGCATCGGAGTGGTTGTCTCCGGTAGTTTTGGCACCCAAGAATGGGGGGGCTTCAGTGAGGATGTGTGTGGACTTGCGCGGATTAAATGAATGGATCTGGGTGGATCGGCAACCTTTGCCGAACATTTCGGAGTGTATCAGTTTGTTGAAGGGGGCTAGGATTTTCAGTGTGTTGGATTTGTCGTCCGCATACCATCAGATCAAACTTCACGAGGGCTCAAGACACCTAACGTCTTTTGTTACACCCTTGGGGGCTTACCGGTTCCTACGGATGCCTTTTGGGTTGGCTTCGGCAGCGGCCTATTTCCAGAGAATTATGAAGATGGTGTTAGGAAATATTCCAAATGTCTTATTTTTCCAAGACGACATTCTAGTCTATGGGAAATGTGAGAGTGAGCATGAAAAGGTGTTGAGATTGGTGTTGTGTAAATTGAGAGAGAGAGGACTCACCCTTAAAAAGGATAAATGCAAAGTAGGATTAAAATCTGTAACGTATTTAGGCCATGTCATTTCTGGTGATGGGATACAGCCAAAGCTTAAGTTAGCTGAAAGTATTATGGAAGCTCCTGCTCCAGGAAATAAAGAGCAGGTCAGATCTTTCCTTGGGATGGCGGAGTTTTACTCCAAGTTTTTGAGGGGGTTTGCCAGTGTAGTTGAACCAATCAGGACGCTGTTGAGGAAGGGTGCACATTTTGATTGGACGCCGGAATGTGACAAAGCTTTTGAATTGATTAAATCAGAGATTGGAGCAATGCCGACTTTGGGTCATTTTGATGTAAGATTGAAAACCATTTTGACAACTGATGCCAGTCTTAAAGGTTTGGGAGCGGTGCTTTCGCAGGTGGAAAATGGGGAGGAGAAGGTGGTGGCTTTTGCTTCCAGGGCTCTTAGGGATGCAGAAGCAAACTATTCCTGTATTGAGCGAGAGGCGTTGAGTGTATATTGGGCGATACACCATTTTAAGTTCTATCTGTGGGGGATTCCGTTTGAGGTAAAATGTGATCATCGTCCTCTTGTTCAGATATACTCAAGCCATCATGGTGATCACTTAACTCCTAGACTCAAGAGGTGGAGTGAAGGGTTACAGGAATTCAATTTCCGAGTTCATTATATTTCGGGACTAAACAACAAGTCAGCTGATTGTTTGTCTCGGTTACCGGTAGGTGAGGATGAGGGTTGTGAGGAACCGGTGTTTGTGAATTGGGTGATGGAAGGGACGCTCTCTGAAGAAGAGTGGTTGTCAAGTGCTGCTCAAGATGAAGTATTTGTGCTTTTGAAAGGGATTATAGCTAAGGGTTGGCCTAACTTTCAAAGTCTGGATCCTGTGTTGAAACCATTTTGGTGTGTAAGAGATGATTTGTCTTTTTGTGGAAGCAAGTTATTGAGGGGTGATAGGTTGGTTCCGCCAGTTATCCTTAGGGATAAAGTTGTAAATTTGGCTCACGAAGGGCATCTTGGTAGGAGCCTCACGAAAGCAAGGGCCAGAGAAAGGTACTGGTGGCCAGGGATGGATAAGATGGTGGAGTCTGTAGTGAAGGATTGCCATTTGTGTGCTATCAACGACAAGTCTCATGTGACTAATCAGGTCCCTCTATCGCCGGTGGAGGTGCCGGATGTTGTTTGGACTAAGTTGGGATTAGATATTGTGGGTCCTTTGGAATTGATGCCTTTCCAAGAGAGGTTTGATGTACTGTTGGTGGATTACACTTCTAAGTGGGTGATTACTAAGTGCATGGGTACGGTTAATTCTAAGGCGGTGATTGAGTTCTTGAAGGATGTTTTTGTCTCAGAAGGTGTACCCAAGTTTCTGGTAACGGATAATGGGGTGCAATTTGTGTCACAAGAGATGCATGATTTTCTTGATGGTCTGGGCATAGTGCATCAGAAGACTGCGTTATATTCTCCGCAAGCCAATGGTCTCACGGAAAGGATGAATAGGGTGGTCAAGAGTTGTGTCCAGAGAGCAGTGGATACTAGAGTGCCTTTGAGGGAGGTGTTGAGGGAGACTTGGTGGGCGCATCATACAGCTCCCAATGTGATTTCTCAGAAATCTCCTTTTGAGGCGCTAAGAGGAAGATTGGCAATTTCTAAATTAAACCCTGTTTGGCTTCCAAAGTGGGAGAGCAAGGGTGTCAGTGAAGATGTGAAGAAGTCTAGACTTGTGGAGTATCAGAGAAGATACAAAGTGCGTTATGATGAGAAAAGAGCTGTGAAGAAGAGGGTGTGGAATATTGGTGATAAGGTTTGGGTGAAGAAAGTAAGACATTGTCAAAAAGGATTATCTAATCTTTTAGACCCTTTTGTCATCACAAATACTAGGAAAAATGTTGTAACCTTGGACAATGGCTGTACATGGAGTATGTCTAGGTTGGTTAAGTTTGTTGGGGTGGAGCGTGGTGCAGCCAACGTTCCTGATGATGTTCCTGATGGTGTTCTGAATGGAAGGAATGGAGGTGTTGCAAAGTCCAACAGACAGAGATTCATTCCCTCTAAGTTTGGGGATTATATTTTGTATTAGTACCAATATTTATTAGTTCTTAGAGTTTGTTATGTGTGAAGAATATAGTTAGGTTGCAGTTAGGTTGCTTTTCTCCTTATGTAGTTGTATCATATGCTCCAAAGATGCTGTTATATTAATTTCTTGTTTGATTTTCTTTATTTTGATGTAAGGGGGATGTGTTGTAATTTGCTTGTATATGTGCTTTATGTTGGAAGCTTGGGGTTGTCCTGGTGACAGAATGCAGATCTCATGGTTCTGTAAGAGATCGGCATTCTGGCAAAGGAGGCGTTGAAGATATGACCTGCTGAAGAGTTCTGTCGGTGGTTGTACAAATAAAGCCTTACTACCTCATCTTAGAAAGTACCTTGGATTTATTAGTCAGCTTACTCACCGCTGTCAAGGCCACAATCAGGAAATCGCCCAAAGCCCTCGTCACAGGATACGGGCGCGACTCGGGGTCGTTAGCTCCGGAGTTTCAGGAGGCCGCACCAAAGGCCGCTGCTGACTCTGCCTCCCCAGATCATGGAACGGCATTTAAACTAGTTGCGGGTGATTTGCGCAGCTGGAAACAGGTCCATCGTTGCACCATCAGAAGAAGAGCCAGGCACTGCAGCGGCTCGATGGGACATAATTACGGAGACAGCCAGGATCGTGCTGGGCTACCAAACGGAGCTTCAATGCCACGTGGCCATCTTGGTCCACGGCTTTGCCACGCCCCCATTGTTCTGACTTTCTTCATTACTTGGAGACTTTTGCCAGGGGGTTAGGTTGAGTGGGAAGATGTTGTATATGGTTGACATTATGCTGCAGAAGTCGTTTTAGAGGTCCTGGCACATATCTTAAATGGGTTAATATTTCCGGTGTCAACTGTGGTGAAATCTTTGATGAGTGTGAAGAATTCTTTGCTGCTGTTGGAGCTAGTGTCTATTCGTTCAGCAAGGGCTTTCCTCTTTGTTTCTTGGATGAGCTGGTGGCACCTCCTCTGGGCGGCTTTGAAGGTGTCTTTTCCATTTCTCCTTTGCTGGTTCAAAATTTCTGTTCCATTTGTTTGCATTGACGCCTGGTCATTTTGAGGTCTTCTGTGAACCAGCTGGCTTGTGTTCTGATTTTTGCTGTGTTGCTTGGTTTCAATGAGCCAAAGTTTCAGCACAATTGGTAATCCACTTGTTAAAGTTCTTGATGTCACATGTGAGGATGCCTGTGGGTTCTGGTTTGTTCTCATGTAGGGTGGTCATCAATTCTGCCTCTGTTAGATTGTTCTGGTGTGTGCGTGCTGGGCCCACTGTGGGGGTACTTCTGGATTGATGGATGTTGATTGTAAAATGGACTTTGAAGTGGTCTGTTCAGGTAATCGGTCTTGGGATGTTGATTATAACATTGTTGAAAGATGTGAAGACGGGATCTGCTTTGGGTTAGATCCAGGCTTTCGAGGTTGTCAAGAAGGGTAGCTGAGTTGAGACCAGTCCAGTTTCCAAGATGGAAATTGAGGTCTCCTAGGAGGATAAAAGCAGCATGCGTCGAGAACTAGGGGGGCTATGAAGTCCATGATATTGTTTGCAAAGTTGGCTCAGAGGTCTCGGGCCAGTAGACTAGGGTCTCACTTGACTTGGGGTGAAATTTGCTGTGATTTGTAATTTGAAGTTGAGGTGCTCCATGTAGTTTGTTACGGCTTCAGCAGCGCAGATGGTGTCTTTGTAGAGGATGGCAATTCCTCCTCCGGGCACATTGTGGTGGTCTTGCCTGAAGATATTGTACCCGGCATGGATGGCAGTATCATTGTCTGGCATTGAAGTTGTGGTCTGACATGTTTCAATGAGGAAGAGGAGGTCCAGGGGAGCGCCTTCCAACAGGTCCCAGATCTGTGTAGTATGATTGCTGAGTGAGTGGATGTTGAGGAGCATGGTGTGTGGGGTGTGCAGGTGTGTTTGTTGGAAGAAGTTTGAGTCTGTGTGGGGTTGGATTCAGTGGATGTGTCCTTGGTTGATGATGTGGGCACGGTGGTGCAGGTAAAGGGAAAGAGGGAGCAGGTGAAGGCTCCTACTGTGTTGTGTGGTGTTGACCTCCAGGAGAGGGTGGGGGTGTCTGGGGTTAAAGGTGCGAAGGAGAGCGTGGGGTAGTGGTAAGTCAGGAGGGACTAGGGTTTCTGGTGCTAGGCACCGTCCAGGCACGGATGGGCCCAGAATGGCTTGCCTTGGGTGCACCCACTGAGCACATCTACAGCACCTCCATGCTGCGACCATCATTAAGTAGATCTTGTGAGGGGTAAAGGACAGGGGTGGTGGTCGTGGCTGAGGAGGAGCGGGATGGAGGTGTAGGAGAAATATGCAAAGGTGCAGGTAAGGAGTGGGGTAGGAGGAAGGGGGTGCAACGAGGATGGGAAAGAGGTGCAGAGACACTGGAAGATGGCAAGCGTCATCAAAGGAGTGCAAGAAATGGCACAAAGAGGCAAAAAACTAGCAAATGGCACAAAAAAGTCTCAGAGACAATGCAAAAAATATCACAAAGAGACAAATAGAGTGAGAAAAACAGCAATACAGAAATGGAATAGAGGCAAAAAGAGTTGGAAAAAGGGCATAGAAAAGTCAAAGAGAGATTGAGAAAATGGTAAAAGAAATGACACAAAGAGTGAGAGAAACGGCAAAAAAGGACCAGTAAGAGTGAGAGGAAAAGGCATAAAGAGAGAAAAGTCACAAAGAGAAAAAGCAAAAAGATTGAGAGAGAAGGCACAAATAGCGAGTAAATGAGGCGTGAAAAGTCACAGCATGGGTGAGAGAAAAGGCAGAAAGAGTGGGAATGTCACAAAAGTCAAAGAAAGCGAGAGACTGAGGTGAGAGAGAGAGAGAGTAAGATGGAGAAAGGTGAGGTGGGTACCTTGACTCGCTGGAGCTGGGTCCGTAAGGGCCTTAACCGGTCAGCAGACTGGTCACATGTAAGTTGAAGGTGGCTTGGGTTATGCCCCTGCTCAAGTGAAAGCAAGCACAATGTAATATCCTTTAGGCATGAGTATTCCATGCAGTAGCTGTAGTGTTTTTTATATGACCAGGTAGGCTCTGTGTAGAAGTTCAAGTGCTTTCTTAAGAGTGCTCTAGGCTGATGTGCAAATATGTCCTAAGTTACGACAATAAATCAAGGCCTCAAAATAAGTAAGATGGGCATTGTTCTGCATACAATGATGCCCTCATTCTTCCATTACACCTGCTACATATGTTAAGAAAAGAAAATGACTGGTAGATTTGCATCATCATTCAGACTGCCAAACTTGTGAATTCAGGAAGTATACCAAACTCTTTCCTTAAAGCAGCACAAAAACTGAGAGTGTACATTTTTCAGCACCTGCTTTGTCAAGCTGCATATTCAGATTGGTTTTCTGTCCAGTAACAGCGTGTAGACAGGATGCAAAAACTAGACTTTTTCCTGCTTATTTTTGAGTAATTTAAATATTTTAGATGAATTAGAAAAATGAATTCCTCTCATGAAATATGGATTTTTTCAAAAAGCTTGCATAACTGATAACATCCTTGCGTTGTCTATTGGCCGAGCTGGTGGTAATCCCTATCTTTGCCACGTGGGATGCAGCGGCTGAGGAAGAGGTTTTAGTACCACAGCCACTGTGCCTCCCACCCACCAAACTATAAATGAGGTCCTAAGTTTGCCAACCTGTGCAGCTTTTATTTAGGCTTTTATGTGATTTGCTACACCGTATAACCATCTATAGAACACATTCTCGAATGTGGTATTTACCCAGGTTAGTTCGTCATATTTGTACATTTTCTTTCAGAACAAACTTGGTAAAATATTAGCCTTTTACTGGAAGAGAGGGTTGACGTCACGATTGATGTCTATGATCTGCAATCCTATTGAAGGAGATGTATGAAATAAACGTATTGGTGTTTGAAAACAAATGCTCCTTATAAATAGAAATACGCATAGGCAAAAACCTATCAAGAATTAGTACAATCCCACATGGAAATTTGGAAAATGCATTACAGGTCTCTTGCACTCAGAGCACAGCAAATTTGAACGTGTTTTTGCAAGACAATGACGCAGATATGTGACGTATGATATTCTCTAAGTCCTAGTGCTTCAGGCTTGCAACGCACAGGGCACATCAATTCTACTTAATAATAGCTTTTACAGGGTTTACGTTGGAATATCAAGCTTACTAGCAACAAAAGTAATCATTCTGTTTATGCAACTTTTGAATTCTTCCAATGATACTTCCCTGCATAGTTGGTAATTCTCTACTTTGTCTGAAAGTGCATAGACTTGTCTGAATATCAAAATAGTGGCTATAAAACTTTTGCACAGCATATAAATATTGGGAAGATATTTTATTATCGGGCACTTGGGTTAAAACATTACTCAGGTAGAGCTCATGCAGTTTTAAGAACATTTACCCGGTCATGATATTTGAGTATCTATGGAACAACTTTGATTGTGTAAAGGCCACAATATAGCCTTATAACCAGCTAAAGTGATCTTTACTGGCCTTTAAAAGCCTGCTTCAGTGTTAAAGGCACCAAGCCGAATACATTTAACAAAGGCTTTTCAAGGCACTATAGTCCGATATGGCAGGTTATAAGGTTATTAGAAGATTCTGCCCCTTGAGGGCAGAATGACCTAATTAAAAAAAGTCAAGGCCTACTGGATGGCGCCCAAGGGGATTGAAACCCCTATGGTTCTGAAGCCTTTGTTTCACAGCTGTTGCTATGATTGTTCAACAAATTACAGCCCGCGCAGGGCCACACCTGTCACCTGTTGAACATTCACAGCAATAGCAATCATGTGGTACAACCGATGCAGAAGCACTGGACACCAAGCTTCAGGGGAAGGGGATGCTGCATTTTCTAAAATATTGATGAGGTCCACTAATTAAAATGTAAATGATTAGATTAGTAGCTAAATGTGCATTGATTAATGTAAAATTAAAAGCTTAAATGGCACGCATTGAAAATGTGCCAAACTGAAATAGGCAGTCATAGCTATTTGTATAAGCCATAGCAATGCTAAGAAGCAAGTTGCCTTTAACTAGAAGTAAATCTAATATTGCTGAAATGTGTACAAAGTAAATTAGAATGTTTGACCTTAAAGTAGCTTGTTTAGAAATTCTCATCATAACTGCAGAATGTTCCAGTTTAACAAATGTATTACTTTTCATAGCAACATTTCATTTGCAAATGATAAGAATTTCCTATTTTCGCAAGGTTCATATAATGCTTGAATAGAATAGTTGTACATTTTTAAACAATAATTCCTGTTCGTGTTAAATGAAATGCATTACCTAACAGTGACTTTGCAAGTTGATGTCTCTGTTATTTATTATTTTTCATTGTTCACGCAGTGAAACATTTACTATTTAGAAGGCCGACCTGTGTTCAATTCTTATGGGAACTGAGGCTTATGGTTCCTGAACTTAACAATGGGAGAATGTCTGTAGCTAACTTTGTGGTAAAGCTTTGCAAGCCACATAGATGTTCGTGGGAAAGGAAGAGCTGAACCAGCTCACAGATGAGTGCTGCCATCTGATTGGTCGAAATAGGAAGAAGCCGGGTGCAATTCCTGCAACATAAATTCATGTCTTTTATATTAGTGCATGTATGTATGTATGTATGTGTCTTGTAAAGCGCACTGCTGCCCTGAGGTGTCCTGGCGCTGTAGACCGCTGGGGAACCCGTCCTGGCTATCCCTGTGAGATGGTCCCTCCAGGGTATCTCCAAGGTGAAACCAGGCATCCCCGGCGATTGTGGGGGGCCGTTGTGGAGATGAGGCAAGCTAATGCCCAGAGTTGCCGAGTGTGTTCCTGGTTAGAGTAGGTACCGAGGGGAGAATTATCGAGTCCGTTTTGACCCTGGTCCACAACCCTGCCACGTCGGGAATTGAACCCTGGTCCCTGGCCGATTCTCTGCTTTACGGATCTGCCGCCTCTAACCAGTGAGCCACACCTCGTTAGAGACTGGCAATGCTATTGATGCTTCCCTCCTAGCTCCTGACTGTTGTGGCTACTGCTGCTTCTGTTCATCCTTACTTTATTTTAATGCTTTATTTTTACAGATTGCTACTGCAACTGTATGCTGATGTACCTGAATTACTGAGACTCTGCTCAGTTTCATGAACTACTCTTTATTGAAGGTTCTGCTGTGTTAATTTGGCATTGAGTGTTATGCTCCCTTAATCTCAATGTTTGCCTTTGAACTTAAACTCTTTATGAGTTCTACTTATGTTGAAATTCCAGCCATGTTATTTAGAAAAGGGTTTTATTCCTTTATGGAACGTGCTTGATGCATTATTTTACTATTTGTTCTAAAGCAACCCTTTTTTATGCGATTTCTGTAAACTTACTTGATTATTTGACTAATCTGAATAAAAAGAAACTGTAAATGCGATTTGATTTGTGATGATGAAATAGCTCCTGATACAAAATAAGGTAGCAAAGGTCCATCACCGGAGTTGAAAAGAAATCTGTGCAGGAAAGGGCTTGACCATGTAAGTAACAGTAAATTAGAAAAATGGAACCCTATTATTTAATCTAGCCCCTATCCACGCTATCAATATTTTACAGGCTTAAAGGCACCCACTGCAGTGTTCTTTGTCCGGCTAGCAAGTTTGAGGTGATAATAAGAATGTCAATATAACTGTTAATTAATGTATTTGCTGGAGAGATCTGAGTATTTTTCTAGTTGCTGTTTTGACTCATAAGCACATAGAGTTAATTGGCCTGCTGCAAAGCACAACTCGCAAAATGCAGATCACAGATTTGTAATTTACATAGGTTTTGTCCTCTTTTTACTTGCATTTCTTATGTTACAATCCTTCTAATACAGCACAGTGCACTATAATCTGGAATCAGAGCACTGCATGCAAACTGCAAGGCATAGGTTTGGAGACTTTTTGTTGTTTTTCTCAACCTTTTGTTATTCTAAGGTTGCTAAAAAGGGTTTATTTGGATAGTAATTCATTCTTATTAGTGTAGACTATGCAACCACACCAATGATCTTCTCCTCCACGGATTCCCTCACTGCCAGCCTCCAATGGTCTTTCTAAAGCTCCACTCTTACATTTATTTTGTTTTTTTCTGTAGCATTACTCACTCTAATGTAGAGTGCCTGAGTTCTTTACATCGTACACACACATTATAGAAAGACAATGAACTTTACAAAGTTGAAAATCAGTCTGTAGGAAATGTTACATACAAAAATAAGGGCCACAAGGTATAGGAGTCATATAATCCATACTACTAAACGTTAAATCCTGACTTTGTGTTTCTATAGACCAAGCACTCTTAGCATACGTCTTGTAAGAAATCCATGGAGGAGGAGGTCATTAGGGCTGGGGGAGCACTAACAAAGATTGTCGCACTGGAAGCTACCAGTGCTAAAGCCAGCCATGCCTGACATAAGAGATGATGCAGGAAACAATTTCAAGTGGGCAGTATTAATTTCACCTATCCTGTTTCTAGGTTGATGTATGGAGCGTATTCCGTTGCTGTGAATATGATTTGATCATCGGAGAATGTTAAATTTCTAACCTATCTTTCTGAATACTTGGGAACCTACTAATATTGAAGCTATTACATTTTGTAGAGGGGACATCACATTATGTCCATTGTGGCATTTATTAACCATGCTGTGATGTTGAAATTCACTCAAAAATACTTATTTGTTTTGTTGTTCTTAATTTGTTATTGTAATTTTTGTACATTTTGGTTATGCTCCTTTGTACCTCTAGTTTGAAATGGCAATTTTGACCTTGAGATTTGTCATAGCTTCTGTGATCTTCTTGAGGCGCCTATTTGACTGATTTTGTGTTGTTAAGAGGGACATAAAAAATAACCAGCATGGTGTTATTGAAAACAATACATGCGAAGGACAAGGTTCAGAACATGATTAATATTCAATGGTATTGAATGTTACTCAATGATCTGGCACAAAAGGGAGCTACGAAACACCATTATACATGATGTGAATTGCATTATCATCGACTTGGGTGGTCAAATCTGTAGGTCATGGTCTAAAGCTGGACAGGAAGCCCTGTGAGACATGATTACTACTGATTTTGGTCTAGTGTCTTGCTTAGTACTCCTTTTTTATATCTTCAAAACTAATGGTTGGTGATTGATTTCATGGTCACTTTTGAGTTCATCCGAGAAGACTCTGTCTTGTTTTGCGTGCACGTGATGACCTACTTTATGATTTTTCACACAAAGAAATAAATGCGGATATTGAACTTGCAAATTGAGTGAAGTTTCAGTTTAATGGGCCTTAAAACAGATTGACCCAATATTTGATAGTTGTTAAAGTGCTTGTACTGCTTTTGGAAGTTTCTTCAACAGTCTTTGGACAGGCTACACGAAAGCCGAAATCGGGAATAAATCAGGCAGAAAAAAAGAAGCTTGCACTTACGGGGCTCCTGGCACCGGGGATGATCCCGAAACGCAGCGTTTCTCTGCTGGGAGGAGACCGGAGGTTGAGGCGTGGGCCCCCCGGGACGCGCTGGAGCTAGCCAACAGGAAATCTTCAGCGAGTCGGGAAGGTTGGGATCAGAGCTGGAGGCAGAGGCAGAGTCAAGCTTGCCTGCAGTATTTCGAGGAGGTGGGGGATGAGGAGAGGGGCCTGAGCAGAGTGGCAAAACAGCGAAAGCAGCTGAAGCGTGGAGAGCTGAGTAGGAGTGGGGGGCGGCATCTGCATATGGAGACAGGAAATAACAAGGAAGGTGAGGCTCCCTCTAGGTACACACTGAGGACCAGGAACATCGGAGGTAAGGCAAATCTCCTTCCTATTTCACCGGACGCATAGCCAGATTTGCCACAAGGAGTTAAAACTAATATTAAGGCAAAGCGAGGTGACAATGAGGGAGCTCCCAAGGTAGAGGGTTAGGAAAGTCTCCAGTTGGAAAAACTAACCAGTGGAAAAGCACAAAAAAATCTGGTGCTTTACCCTCCAGGGTTAAAATTACTCCCTCACTTAAATCCTTTTTCCTGGTGCTTCCAAGTATGCAGAAAATGGTGAAGGGAGTTCAAGCCCCAGTTCAGGAGAGCGTACCCTAGAGTGCACCTCAGATATGCCTAGGAGTAGAGCAAGTGTATCAGATACTACCATCAATGCAGAAAAAAGAGCAAATAGTACTGGTGGTTTGATGGAATTGAGCACGTCAAGGGAAGAGACGGGGGCACTCCAGGGAGCCAGTATAACTGTCCCCTTGAGTAACAGGTTTGCAGTGCTGGCATCACCTGAAGACCAGGAAGTTCTGCTCCTAGAAGCAAATGGGGACAGACAGAGTAGCTTGGATATGGGAATGCACGAAGCGAGCAAAGATGTAGAAATCTCTCTGGCAAGCATATTATTGGATCAGAAGAGTGATATAAAAAAGCGCTTTGAGGTCCCAGAGGCAAATCAACTGGGTATACAAGCGTCATGTTCTGAGCTAACGCAGAAGCTGGATGAAATAACCCTGCGTACTAAGAAGTTGGAGGAAGAAGTAGGCACAGTGAAGCAGGATGTCGAGAAGAACGCATCTAAGATTTCTAAACTCAGAAGGCAAAATCAAGCCTTAAGAGAAGATTTGGAGAGGGTGGAGAACCATTCTCACAGAAATAACCTAAGGTTTCTGAATATTCCTGAAACCGAGGAAGGATCGGATATGAAGGCCTTTATGATTTCGCTCTTGCGGAAAACAATCCTAAAAGATAAGGAAGAGATACATCTCAAGCATGAAATTCAGAGGGTGCATAGAGAGCCGTTCCGGAGTAATTTGCAAAGAACTAAACCTAGGAAGATATTGGTAAACATCCTCTCCTATACCATCAAGGAGGAGGTACTCAGTAGAGCACTAAAAAATGGACCCTATTCAGTAAATGGATATTCTCTGCTTGTTAGATCCGATGTGTGTAAGGCTACGGAGCAGAGGCAGTGGGAGTTAGGCAGCAAGATGGAGGAGCTCTGTAAGATGGGAGCAAAAGTCCAGCAAAAATTCCCCGCAATGCTGCGTATCATGTGGAATAATCAAATGTATAACCTTCGGACAGTTGAGGATGTGGAAGCATTAATTGATAGGATCAGGAAGGGAGATACTGCTAAATGATCAATAGGGTTACAGTATACATCACTCTTATCGAGTTTGAAAGTTTGAATGTATTAGCGGAATTCCCCCAATGGTACGCCCATAGGCATTGCTATGCCTAAAAAGATAGGGAGGGTTCCCCAGGGTAGGTGTATGTGGGTGGGGTGGGAAGGTGGTGGGGGAGCACGGGTGGGGAGCAGTGGGATAACAAAAAAGTCCTCATAACCTTTCATGCAGTAGAATTTCAATAACTAATTCCTAGAATGAGGAACGCCTTGAAAAGTATGATACGGGATCTTGATCTATTGGATGTGTGGAGATATCTGAAAGAGAGGATGAGGAGGTACAAGTATCATAGTAAAAAGCACCATCACTTTTCTAGATTAGATTATTTTTTAGTTGAGAGATGTTTTGCAATGAATATTAAAAAGATTGAACACCTCCCAGCTCACATTTCAAATCATTCAGCCGTAATAGTAACCTTACAAGCACTTGGACCGCAGACATCTAAGAGATGGACGCTAATGCGTGCCCTGATTCTAGAACAGGGGGTGGAGACAGCTCTGAAGAAAGCAGCAACAGAGTATTTTGTCAACAACAAAGATACTGCTTCCCCAGGAATTGTATGGGATGCCTTTAAGGCATATATGCGGGGGATCCTAAAAAGCCTCACCTGTGCAAAAAATCGAGAAGACCGGTACGAACTAGCAAATTTGGAAAAAGAGGTTGGGATTTTAGAGGAGGTTTTGCACAACATAAGTGCGGGAGAGGAAAGGGAGAAGACCGAAAGGAGGCTAGAAGAGGTCCAACTAGAAATTAAAATCAGGCTGGAACGAAAGTGTAAGGCAAGATGTCAAGCAGCGAATATGAAGGAATTTGAGTATGGCGAGAAAGCTGGAGCCTTGTTAGCTTGGAAAGCCAGGGATGAAAGATCAAGAAATGATATAACGGAGTTGAGAAGTGATTCAGGGGTGAAGTTGGACAGCTGGGAAACTATGCAGGAACATATAGTAGCACTGTTTTCGCAGCTCTATAAAGAAAATATCATTCCTGGTCCTCCGAAGTTGAGAAGCTGGCTTAGCTCGTTTGGTCTTTCGGTAATGAATGAGGAAGAGAAGGAAATGATGGAAGCCCCAATTATGCAAGAAGAGATCAGGGGAGCAATTAAAAGATCTAAAAATGGGCAGGCGGCAGGGCTCGACGCTGTTCCTTCAGAAGTGTATAAAATGGTAACAGAAGAAATATCAACTGTTTGGGAAAGTCTGTTTAATATGATTTACAGGGTGGAGGCGCAGGTCCCAGAATCCTGGAGGGAGGCCTCTATAGTCCTGATCTAAAAACCTGCTAAGGACCCGGTAAAGGCGGAATCATATCGGCCAATATCCCTTCTAAATGCAGATTATAAAATCTTTGTCAGCATTTTGGCAGGGAGGCTGTCTAGAGTTGTATTTCAGCTGATACATGAAGACCAAAAGAGGTTTATCCCTGGGAGACAATTGCACGAACTGACCTGGCAATTAATAGGGTGTATTGATATAGCTACAGTAAGGTAGGTTCCTTTGGCGGTGGTCACATTGGACGCCGCCAAGGCTTTTGACCGAGTCTGCTCGGAGTATCTATGGGCAGTACTGGAGATTATGGGGTTTGGGCCCTCTTTTCTAACTACACTAAAAACCCTACATCATCTTCCACGGCTAGGATATTCCTTAGCTTTATGATCTCTAGAGGAACGCGACAGGGCTGCCCCATTTCTCCCTTGTGATTTAATATATATATTGAGCCATTCGCCCAGGCACTCTGTCAAGATGACCAGGTTATGGCTTTCCGTGTGGGAGCTTTCGGAAAGAAAATCGCTTTGTGGGCGGACGATCTAATTGTTTATACAGCAGACCCCGCTATCACTATCCTAAGAGTAGAACGATTAGCAGAAGAATACGGGGCCTATTCAGGATACTTAGTAAATAAGGAAAAAAAACTGGATTATGTGCTGGAATATTCCAGACTGGAGGGGGAGTGTACAGAGATAGATTAGGTATTTGGGAATTAGTATTGTCAATACATTGTAGGATATACCTCAACATAATCTAGAGAGGGTTGCTAAGGATATTGAGAAAGCATTAACCAGGTGGAAGAATCTTCCATTAACGTATATGGAAGGGTTAATCTTATAAAAATTGTGTTATTGCCGAAGCTTGCATTTCTTTTTAACTGTATACCTCTTACCTTCCCGAGATGCCTGATAGATAAAATACAGGGCAAATTGGGCAGTTTTGTGTGGGCAGATAGGGGAGCACGTATGTCTTGGAAGAAATTGCGGCGCAAATTGGCAGATGGAGGGCTAGCACTACCAGACCTAAGGTTATATTGCATGGCATTCCAGTTTAAGAACTGTAGAGTGTTATTAGGTATACCGGGGCACAGGGTGTGGGGTGTGTTGCTAGAGGAGATGGTTAAAGAGTGGGGCACAAAAGGTTTTTTGTATAAATTCGGGGCAAATCATTTTTCTTTTTAAGTGACATTGAAGACGCTAAAAGCAGCACTAATTCTGTGGGTCAGAATAAGGAATACACTAGGAATTGAATACTATTCAGAGGGGGCGCCAATACGGGATTCCAGGCACACTGGAATGTTTGCAAGATGAATTAACTCCACTTAGGAGGGCAGGAATACAGTTTTGGGGAATCTTATGATGATGAAAGAGGTGGTGCCATGGGAAATATTGTCAGCAAAGACAGGGGGATCCCTCTCAAGGTTTAAGTATCTGCAGTTACTATCCTGGGGGGGAGGCGAATAGGAATGAGACCGAAGGATATTGGGAGTTTGAAAAAAAACTACAGAATGGAACCCCAATGAAGAAGGAAGTAAGTGACTGGTATCAAACATTGGTGTCTTTGAGGGGAAAAAAATCAAAGCACCCTATGAGATCTGGGATGGTGCGATGCAGATGTCGGAGCCACAGAAACTGTGGCAATTCTCCTTTAAGTTGCTTTATAAAGTAGTTAAACCATCAAACTTAAAAAGGAATCATCTTTTTATGGGCAACAGGCTCTATTGGACACCATATAAACTAGCAAAGTTCATAACAGCTGTTGCCCCAGGATGTCATAGATGTGGTCCACGGTCAAAAATGCTGTAAATTAAATTTTATGTGTCAGCATAAAACTAAGTTTACCATTAATAATGTTGGGAGTAGAAGATAAGCCGATTTTGCCCCTTACTAGGGATAAGCAGGCCGTTCTTTTTTATCTGGTTCTCCTTGCTAGGCGAGAAATCTGTAAAAAATGGATAGAAGCTGTTCCACCCCTCGGGATAGATTGGTTCCAGGCGGCAAAAAGCACTTGTAAAAAGGATACAGGTTTAGAGACTAATACGCATTCTAAGATCTGGGAGGCTTTTCAGAATTGGAATGGCATAATAAGGACCTAAGAACTTAACTGTATTAGTCCTATAATTACACCTGCGTGGAACGTGCAGCCAAATTACTGGATGGGCTCGTGCGCAGGACTATTGAGATATCACAAAAGCCTGGGGAGGTACAGAACGGCTGGCAGGCTGTCATTTGCATACAATGGTGGTATGTCTTTGGATAGGCGATAGGCGATGGCTTTCCCAGTGGTTCTGCAAGCCGACTGAAGAGTTTTCACATTTAGTTTAGTCATTTTCAAATTGAATTTGTTCTTTTTTCTTCTTTATGGATAGACTGTTTACTCTTAGTGGGTTCTTATATGTATCATGTCATGAGTGTTTGAGGTTTATAGAGCCACCTATTTGGCAATATGAATGTTGATGTGGATAGCTTTTTATTATATATGTATGTATTTTTCTATTTTTTAGTATTTCAATTGTGGATTACATGCTGTCGAAGAGGATTTCTGAAGATAGTCTATAGCTAATCGAACTGTGAGTACTTCTTTTTTTTTAACTTATGTTTGGGTATAGGGATGTCTCATTATTTGTAGTCTGTGGTCGACAAAGTACACCTTCTCCGAAGCATCATGCCAATGGGTACCACATATAGTAACTACTTAGCCATATCCAACTGACGTATGGTAAATGTGTTTTTTTTTTTAATGATTTTTAACAAATTAGCTTCATGGCGCAGAGGGAAGGTAAAGGTATTCATACCTATGCAGCTGCCATGAAGAAGGACTGTCTCCATATCTATATATCTATATGTGTGGATTCTAATATTCTTTAGTAGAAAGGAATTCACTAAACATACACCTTTAGTGGGGACAGATTTTTTTGCTACGTATTATGGGAATTTTTGATACACTGCCCCATGCACAGTGCTCAATACTTTGAAAAGAAAATTGCAATTGTTTCTCACTGGAAGACAGTGGAGCTAGTTAGAAGCGGCAAATTACACTGTGATCTAGAAGAGTTGCTAGTTTCTTAGCTGCTGTGTTCTGTACTAATAAAAGTCGGTCCAGCACAGTCTTTGGACCTGTTAAGTATAAGAAGTTTCCATAATCCAATCTAGATTGGATCGTGGTATTTATGAGCGTAGCATGAAAGACCGGATTAACTACTGACAAGAGAGATCTTAGCAGTTTTATTTGCCAGAAATAGATTTTGGTTCCGTTAGTCATCTGTGCTTTGAATTACAGCGTAATGTCAATTACTATCACTTGATTTGTGCACTACGTGTGAGGGTACCAGACAGCTACTAATTATCTCAGGCCTCAGATATGAGAGTAAATAAGACCCTTTGATGGCATTACTAACAACTCTCTTGTATCTGGTCTAAGTCTAATGAAATTTGTTCAATCTATCAGAGTATAGTGGGCAAGGATTTAAACAGCTGGTATTGTTCCTGTTTGACACAACCTCAGAACAATGGAAAATCATTTGTGTGTCATCCTTGTACACATAAAAGTATATTCACATGGCTTGAAGCATCTTAGCCATTTTTCGATAAGATGGAATAGACAGGATTTATCTCTGTAGCGCTAACATTTATGTAAACCAAACAAGCACCCATCCATGGTTACCTATGTTACAGGTCATGACACTCAGGGCCCGATTCACAGAACTAACTTAAGACAAAATCCTAAACTTACTACTTTTGGTATTCACAGAAGTTAGGATTTTGTCTTAAGTTTGACTTAAGACAAACTTAAGACAGACTTAAGGCAGACTTAAGACAAACTTAAGACAGACTTAAGACAGACTTCAGACAGACTTAAGACAGACTTAAGTTAGGATTTTGTCTTAAGTCTGTCTTAAGTTTGTCTTAAGTTTGTCTTAAGTCTGTCTTAAGTCTGTCTTAAGTCTGTCTTAAGTCTGTCTTAAGTTTGTCTTAAGTCAAACTTAATACAAAATCCTAACTTCTGTGAATACCAAAAGTAGTAAGTTTAGGATTTTGTCTTAAGTTAGTTCAGTGAATCGGCCCCCATTACATTAATTTCAAAGCTGTCAAAAGCGGCTGTTAGATATAATAAAACCAGGATGCCCACTCTACCATTGTCCACAATTAGTCTCAGGTCAACAATAACTGATAAAACTACCAGATTTGTGCTTTTTCTGGACTGGAGGCTTCCTGGTAGTTATCAAGGCCAGCATTTGTTTCAACACATTCTACTAGATGCATACTTAATAAACTTTTCCAAAATTTTACAGAGGAAGGAGCGCAAGGAGACAGGTCTATAATTGCTGAGCATTTCTGAGTCTAATAAAAAAAATTCAGTAGCGGTTTTACTATGGTACATTTTCACACGTGAGAAAAAGACTCTGTTTCCAAAGACTTGTTAAAAATGTGAGTGAATATTTCAGGAGTAGCTAAGTTCATCGTCCAGAGATCCTGAGGTTCATCGAATTCACAACAGTAATCGTTCTTTTTCGGGTAACCATTTGTCCAGTATTAAGTCAAGGCACCATTTACTTGTAATTCGACCTCAATGTTTGTTGAATAACATTGTTATTCTTCATGATATAAACTCTAATTTTTACAATTTTACTTTCAAAAAAGCATGCCAGTTTTTCAAAGAACTGTAGGGAAAAGAAACAAAAAACAGTGATTTACTGATGGATTTGCGGTAGAAGTTTTTAATTCTTCCGAAAATGTTAAACATTCTTTAGACATGTTAGTAACTTTTGAGGTGAGCTACTCCATTTTTGTGGCCTTAATCATTTCATGATAGGCCTTAATATAGCGGGTATCATTTTGTTTGCAGGATCAAGTACTATGTGGTGCTTAATAGGTTTAATTGCATATGTACAATTGAGGGGAAGCTGACTCTTTATGAGATATGTAAAAATAATGATATATCGTGTAAAGAGTCCAGGAGTTACCTTTTGAGTGGACAGGGGCTTGCTATGTAATTCCAAAGTGCTCTATTAGGGGGTAATGTGGTCGAGCAGCCTTTGGCTTAACACAGAGAAGTGCAAGACATCCGAAAATACACACAACGACCAAAAAATGACACATTACTCAAGGAGGAGATCCACACCAATTTATAAAAATAGCAAGTATCTTTATCTATTTCTAGGCATCACAGAAAAATTGTTCAGGTAAGTACATTTATAAATATAAATTATTCTCTTTCGAAAAAGCGGACACAGTTACATTTTTGAGTTCTGTAACGTTATCCTCTGGAAGAAAGAACACGTTTTGCAAACAGGTATAGTACCGTGACTTACAAGACCAATCTCCAGAGTTAAGGTGAGTGGTGGGCAAGGTCCAAGGCAGCACCAGCAGTACACCACCAGCTGCACGAGGACGACCGGGTGCAGAGTACAAAACACTGTCGGTAGCCCAATAGGTTTCTATGGAGATCCATCGCTGCGAAATAGCTGCAGTCTTTGGCTTAAAGGCCAGTCAGAGTAGCCGACAGGGGGATTCAAGGCTTATGATACTTGGGGATGTAGGGACACCCGGGGTCCTCTTCTCCACAAACCAGGGGCAACAGATACTGAGGTGTCTTTAAGATTTGGGTTTCCTTGCCATGGGAGCAGTCACGGTCATGGCGGCCAACTGTCAGATGCAGCAGGCGACATCGGGGAGTCCATGATTGCTAAAAACACAATGGACTTGAGCTCTGGATGGCTGGGGGACCTTGCTGACACTAGTGGCCCACTTCCAATCGAGCCGGAGGCGACGGGTGCAGTGATAGCTTCAGGTAACGGGTTTTGGTGGTTCCGGAGGCCTCTGAGTCTTTTCTTTAGGGGTTTCTGCAGGATGCAGGGAACAGTTTTGCTGTTCTTCAGGAGGTCTTGGTGTTTATTGAAGGCAGGCAGTCCTCCCAGGTTTCTGGAGTCAACAGTTGCAGGACGAGTTGACTTTGGCGCAGTTTATCAATGAGGGATGCAGACAGGCTGGAAGGGTTGGTACCAGATCAGCTGCTTCTTCTCTCCTTTTCTACTTTTGTCAAATCCTGGTAAAGAGTGGAGTCTTTGGGGGGGAGGGTTCAGAGATTATTTAGTCATCTTGGGAAAGTTTCTCATTGTCGATGCTTGTGAGTATGGGGTGTGTGTAGGATATGCTTTTCCAGGTGTAGGAGATGTAAAACAAAATCATAGAGATGATGTGTAGGACATACAGGAGGTGCAGGGAAGCAGGGTTGTTCTCTGCTTATGAGTGATAAGGAATCATGTTTATCTTAATGATTTGAGACAGGTGTCTATCAGTCGCAGTTGTGGGTGGACTAAACACGATCTTTTGATATTAAAGTGCTTTCAAGGAGCTGTAGATACTTGTAGACTTGTGTTGTCACTTGCAACTTGCAGGTCATAAAGGTTCCTCCGGAAACCTGCTGAATCGTAAATATAATTCAAAGCTCCTTTACAGATTATACCCTCTAAAATGATTGCAGTATGTCAGGGACCATTAAGGTTTCACTCAATGCAATGTTAAATGAGGGAGTGCTTGTTCCTCTCTAGGTCTTTAAACAGAATTTCGCAATTTGCACTGCACATTGCTATAATTAAAGCATGTTGTTTGACCCACTTTGATGACTTCTCACCTTACAATATGTCACAATCATATAGAGGTACAAAAATACATGTACAGAAGATTTTCAGATTTTTTTGTACATTTAAATTTGCAGAATTGTGTCTTTTATGCACAAATAATGAGCGCTACAGCCCGAAACAAATATAATAGGTGACATTTAATACTGCCAAGGAACTTGATCAGGAGTGACGCAAAGTACAGGTCACGTTTTCAACCACGTTCGCTAATTTCAGCCACTGGAAAAATCAAGAACCCAGCAGTTAAAGTTCAACATATTCGTGACAAATAAATGCTCCAGCTCTGCAGCAAAACAGTTCAATAAACTCTCCAAGCTTTGATAAAGTGTATATCTTTGTACAATCTAGCCTACAATATTTATTTACTACATTTCTAAACCGAGGTGTGTATGAATAATACACACATATTAAAAAATACTGCCTTTGGATGTATTTTCCCATCAAGCCGACTGCAGAATGCTCAGCAAGCAATTACAGGACACTAGTTCTCTCTAGTTCAGTAAATGTTCTGACAAATAGCAACAATAAAACGTTTAAGCATGGCAATCAATGCTTAATGGAGTAATGCAGACCCAGCCCTTGTACGACTGGCAGCCCATTGGATCTTGCCAGAGATCAATGGACACTGGCTGAAAAATATCCATTTCCTGAAGGCTGCAGCCTGACAGACACAAACAACAACAGGGCTGGAGCTGCAGACTTATTGCTCCCGAGCCCTTGCTCGGAGACAGAGAGAGACAATGAGGCTCCTTTGCTCTGAGGAAGAGCCTTAATGGTACTCGCAGTCTTCAGAGCATCCTCTGTTTGCTTGAGAAAATATATTTCCATAACAGCAAAGTTACAAATCCGAGCCCAGGCACCAGAAGTTCAAGCAGTAAGGGAATAGCTATGCACTACAAAGCAGTGTTTAGGACTTAATGTGTATTGACTGGTGTCTGCGAAGGTGATGTGGAAACGTAAGCAGTACTCTAAAGGAAGGACTGCAGTCACAAATGGCACAGAACATTTGATTTAAGGGAATGCACCTTACAATAACCAATGGCAAAGTCAAAAGGTCTCGCCAGTGCAAGAGGTATTGGCTTTGCCAACATATTTTAGCAATGCTGTAATCCAGAGTGGCTGTTATTCAGCATGGCTAAAAGTTAGTAGAGTGAATGATAGTGGTGAGGAGTAGAGTTTTATGGAGTGACGTTGAGTGGCGTGGAGTGGCATACAGTAGAGTTGAGTGGCATGGAGAGGAGTGAAGTGGAGTGTCATGGAGTAGAGTACAATGTTATGGAATGTCATGGGTGAGTAGAGTGTCGTAGATTGAAAGGGCGTAGAGTTGAGGGTTATAAAATGGAGTAGATTGTCATTGAGTGGAGGGGCATAGAATGGAATGGAGTAGAGAGGAGTAGTTTGTCATAGAATGGAGTGGAGTAATATGGCATGGAATGGCATAGGGAGTTGTGCAGAGAGTCGTAGCGTCGAGTAGTGCCATAGAACAGAATAGAGTGGAGTAGACTGTGTGTAGAGTTTAATGAAGTATAGCATCATAGAGTGGCGTATTGTGTAGCATCGTACAGTGGAGTGCAGTAGAGTGGCCTAGAGTGAAGTGGCGTGAAGTACAGTGGTGCTTAGAAGATTGGCGTAGAGTGCAGCGGTTTAAAGTAGAATGGTGTAGCATACAGAATGGCGTAGAGGGGCGCAGAGTGGAGTAGAGTGGAGTAGATTGCAGTGGCATAGAGTGCAGTAGCGTAGAGTAGACTGTTTCAGAGTAGAGTGAAGGGGAGTGGTGCAGGGTAGAGTGGAGTGGTATAGAGTTGAGGCATAGAGTGCATTGGCATAGTGCGGTGTTGCAGAGTGAAGTGGCATAGATTGAAGTGGTGGAGAGTGGTGTAAAGTGGAGTGGGGCAAAGAGACTAGTGGTGCATAATAGAGTGGGCTAGGGTGCAGTGACGTAGAGTGGAGTGGTGCAGAGTAGTATAGAGAGGTGTAGAGTGAAGTGGTGTAGAGGGCAGTGTCAGAGTGCAGTGTTGCACAGTAGATTAAAATTGCATAGAGTGCAGTAAAGTGGCGTGTAGTGGTGCAGAATAGAGTGCAGTGGTACAGAGTAAAGTGGCCCAGAGTAGAGTGGCATGAAGTAGAGTGGCATACAGTTTGTGGCAGAGAGTGCAATGCAGCAGAGCTGAGTGTTGTAGAGAGCTTTACTGTAGAGTGGTTATGAATGCATTGGTATAGAGTGCAATGGAGTGCAGTGGTGCAGAGTAAAGTTATATAGAGTGAAATGGTGTAGAGTAGAGTGCTGTGTTATAGAGTAGAGTGCAGTGGCGCAGAGTAGACTATATAGGTGTACAGGCACAGAGTGCATTGGCATAGAGTGCATTGGCGTAGAATACATTGGCATAGAGTGCAGTGAGGTAGAGTTCAGTGATGTAGAGTGCAGTGGTGTGGTGTGAAGCAGTGGAGTTTGGAGTGACATAGTGTGGAATGGCGAGGTGTGGAGTGTTGCAGAGTGGAGTGGCACAGAGTGGAATAGAGTGGCATAGACTGCAGTGGCATATAGAAGATTGTTTCAAAGTATAGTGAAAAGGCATAGAGTGCAGTGGTATAGAGCAGAGTGTTGTAGAGTACAGTGGTTCAGAGAAGATTAGAGTGGCTTAGAGTGGATTGGCAAATAGTGGAGTGGCAGAGTGGTAGAGTGCAGTGGTGTATGTAGGGTGTCATGGAGTAAATTTTTGTAGAGTGTAGTGGCGCAAAATACATTTGAAAAGAGTACAGTAGTGCAGAGTAGAATAGAGTGGCATAGAGTGCCGAGACAGTATACAATGGCATACAGTATAGTGGCATAGAGTGCAGTGGTGCGGAGTTGAATGGCGCAGAGTGCATTGGTTATGACTAAAATGGTATACAGTGCATTAGTATGCAATGCAGTGGTGTAGAGTAGAGTGCAGAGGGACAGAGTGCAGGGGAGCCGAGTGCAGTGGTGCAGAGTAGATTGCTTCAGAGTAGAGAGCAGTGGTGCAAAGCAGATAAGAGGAGTAGCATAAAGCGGATTGGTATAGAGTGCACTAGCATACACTGGAGTAGAGTGCATTAGCGTAGAGTGCACTGGCATAGAGTGCAGTATTGCAGAGTAGGGTGGCATAGAGTGAGTGGTGTGGAGTGGTGTACAGTGTAGTGGTTCCTAGTAGAGTAGCGTGGAGTAGAGTGCAGTTTTGCAGTGTAGGGTGGCATAGAGTGAGTGGTGTGGAGTGGTGTAGAGTGCAGTGGTGCCTAGTAGAGTAGTGTGGGGTGGAGTGCATTGGCATAGAGTGGAGTAGAGTGGAGTGGTGCAGAGTAGAGAGGCATAGAGTGGAGTGGTGCAGAGAAGAGTGCAGTGGTGCAGTGTGGATTGGCGTGGTATGGAGTGGTGCAGAGAAGAGTGCAGTGATGTGAAGTGGTGCATAGTAGAGTGGAGTGGGGCAAAGTGGAGTATGCATGATATGGTAGCATACTGCCATTACAGAAAACACATCTTCAATTGAAATGACCATTCCATTTGCACTCACATACAGTTTTACTGGTAAAAGCACACAGCGCACAAATGGTAATCTGTGGAAATGTCATCATCCAATGTATTGATTTGAGTGTCAGCACAGTCATTTACAGACATTTACATTTTGTGTGCCAGAAAAAAAAACATTGTACTGCCTTCCTCAAGCAGCCCCCAGTAACCAGCATGATTGTCCCATAAATCCTCTCACTTTGAAGCCAGAGAAAGGAACATAAACACCAAGCTCCCTGCAAGACACAGCCTGACATTTGACCTCTGTCTTTGAATGCACAGCAAATGTGACAAGATAAGAACAAGTTCTAAAGGCCTGTTTATAGAAAGCGAGTTCGGGGAAGAATACAGTAAACAAGGTTTGGGCAACAGGAACGACCAACTCTAGCTAGACAGCCTAAAGCAAATAAAGCAAGTAAATAAAAAGCCAGAAAACGTGAGTTACAAACCACAAAGTCAGTGGTAAGCAACGGGTGAAATGCATTCCTAGGTCAACTTTCTGAATGTCCCCAAGTTGTCTTTAGCAAAGCAGACAGCTGTCTGTTAGGCTGCAACCTAAAATTTAGCAAAAGATAGACATGCTCAGTTCATGAAATTGAAGACAGAAAGTAGACATGTGCTTGAAACCTTATTCGCTGACCATTGAAATGCCCAGTCACCCTGGCATGAATGTCTAGTAAAGAGGGGTTTGATACTCATTGTGTGGGGGTATGGACCAAGAGTTTTTGTAATCGTGTCTGCTGGAAACATGCTCATGTAGCAAGTATGCATGACCACAGTGTGGTGCAGTGACTTCATCATCGTAGGGTGCTTTTAAAAGCCTGAAGAAGAGCTGTGGTTGAAAGACGGGCTCAAGGCGGTTTAGGATGGGAGGAGAAGTAGACAGTATAGACAAGGACCTGATTGTTGCACAGACATTGGCGGTCAGGTTTTATTGGTACTGCACACCGAGTGAGCTAGTGTGCAGCAATTTTCAGTGCTGGTAACATTATGGAGATAAAGTAGATTGGGAGAGAAGAAGTAAGGCCGAATCACAGAAGAAAGAGTGAGGTGGAAGATGGGGGAAAATCAGAAACAGAAGGAGGGCTTTGGCCGGAGGAAATAAGAGAGCCAGAACAAATACGGGGTACATTGAAGAGAAACAGCGATGGAGAGGATCTAGAGAGAATTAGAAATGACAGTAAAATGCTCTAGAGCCCTAGGAATGGAAACAAAGCCTACAGGAAGCAAGAACACAGAAAAAAGACAATCTGACTCAGATTCTGAAAGCATTGGATTCAGGATAATCTAAAAAAGGAGACCAGCGAGTCAGTGTGGAGAATGCTAGAATGAAAAGCAGTAAAGAGGATAGTGCAGACAATGACAAGTTGCTGGGTTCGGTGAAGGGGGCACAACAGGGCTTTAATTTGCTTGCTAGTTCAAGTTGGAGGCCATACCTTTGAGTGAAGAATGAAAAGAAAGGGATTGGGAGTCTATATACAGTAAGAGCTACTATAGAATGTTTTCAATCCCCAATATGTCTCCATGTTCCATCTATCAGTTTATTTATTTTATTTATCCATGTTCATATAGGGCACTTATCCTAAGGTCTCAAAATTCTGAACATGAATAACAACATATAAGATCTACACAGAGACCAAATTAGCAATGAGAGTCAACAATGTGATATAGGAAAACATTTGCAAAGAATATCCAGCTACAGTACACTATGGACTGGTTGCTCAGTTTAATGGCAAGCAAAAAGTGAGATTAAAGAAATGGGAAAGCTTGGAAGGCAAGAGGAGTGAAGGGGGGTGGCAGAGTGGTAAATGGAGAGAGAGTCTTGCTTGTTATCACTGGATCAAGTGAGGAGAAGGCAGTAACACAGTAGAAGGAAATGTGAGTAGACCTATAGAAGAAGCAGCATAGAAAACTAGTGCAATGGTCCTATGCTACCTAGAGCTTGGCACTGGCCTCAATGGATTACATTCTAAATGAGTAGAGACCTCGCTTGATATTAAGCCTGAAGGTAATGGTGGAGATGTGTAAGTAGAAAGTATAAAAGTGATGGCTGATTTCATTTTGATAAAAGGTAAAGGGTGTATATGAATCAGCATCCAGAGTTTATTAGTAGACACTACAAATAATGGATTTTTGTGCAGAAGCGGCCTCCACTGGGGAATGTAACACATTATTCAACCTTTGGGTTCAAGCACAATTCTAGCAGTTGTCGGATGGCCTCTCCATAATACAGCACTGGATAAAATGCCTAGTAAAATTCCAGGCAGAGTCTTGGCCCCAAAAGAAGGTTCCCACAATGGAATTATTTGTGAAGCTTGTCAATGACAAACAAGGGATTGAAGGACAGTTACATTCTAATTCATTTGAGTGCTTCTTATCAATCCCTATTGTGGTGGATGAATTCACCAGAGTTATTTGGTATGTTAAATAAGAGGACATGCTTTTTCTCAAAGGCGGTTTTTTCCAGGTTTCCAGAATACATTTTTAGACCCATGAAAAGGTTTGCTGCTTAAAATCTAAAGTCAACTAGTGAGGTCACTGGATCTTACAAGAGAAAATCTATAGGGAAGTCCAGTGCCCTTTTACGTTAACTCCGAAACAAAGGCAGTAAGGATCACAGGTTATGATGGGGTGGGCTGGGCCAAGAGTTCAGTAACTTAATGACAAAATTGGTGGGTACACTACATCCCTCAAACCAAATCTATTATGAATGAAGGGAGGGCTCGATCAGGCAAATATATACTGCCTGATTTAGAGTTTAGTGGAGAGTACTCTCTCCTCCAAACCATTGGTTCGCCCACCTAATATGCCAGTGGGAAGACCTTATGTATGTCAGCAATGGAGGCTACTCCAGCTCCATAGCTGATGAACTCCTCTGATGGCCTGATTAAGTATGGGAAATGGAAGGTTTACACATAACACCTTCCACCCAATTTTGAGTGGATGGTGTTATATATTCTTTTTTTTGCTGTTCATCATCACCAGGTAAATCATGGCAGTGAGCAACAGAAACAAAACTTCACACCATTGAAGGCAACTCCTATGGTTTAGGGGTAATTAGTATTTGTTTCTTTAAAATAAACTCCCGCTTTGGGATTTTGCTTTGAAAAAAGCAAAAATTTGTCAAAAGATTGACATGCAGTCATCATGTTTGACGGACCCGTATGTCAAACTTTAAACACATTAACAAGAACTGGTTTGATGGTGATTCCTGGCAATGACTAGTCTGCAGGGCAGGCAGACTTCTCTAAATTTGGAATAGGGGTATTCCATCATGGTGTCGGGGTATTTTACTCTGTTGTCCTGATGATATAAATACTAAAATCCACATTCTTGATCAGGTCCTTAGTGCTTTGTTAAGTTCTCAGACAAAGGCAAAAGCAGCTGTTAAGCGAGATGCCCTCTCATTGCCTTGAGTGACCCGTCTGAGTAGTGGTGACATTTCCAGCTGTCTAAATAGAACACAGAAGTCTTTTATTTTTTTAACTTAAGGAGCTTTGCCCTTTGCAAAGCTTGCAAAAAGACTGTGCAGATTTACACCCTTATCACTGCTCAGGTCCTGATATTGTACTGTTTGAAATTGAATAGCATTTTCTCGGTGCGATTTGCACTGGAGATCAAGCGTTCATTTGCAGATTTCTTTTGCCTCAATTTAAGCTGGCAGCTTTAAAGAAGATGTTTCCAAGAGCAAACGAAATTATGCAATTCCCATAAGAAATGTAAAAGTTTGGGCTCACAGATTAAATATTTGGATTCTGCGCTACCTGGCCAGGCAGATATTTATTGACATAGAGCATAGGTAAATGTTTAGAGAACAAGGAGGACTCTGCAACAGTTATGTTGGCAAAGCTGAAAGTAATGAGTAGCAATAGCATGGTGTTTATATTGTTGTTATTGGGCACGCTCGTATTATCAATGCCGTGTGTCTGTCTGTTTCAATTGGAATTATATCTATATAATGCACCTCTGGCAAATGGGTGATCTCCTAGACTGTGAGGGATTTTTAGCTGAGGAACTCTGATTGATAAAGCTTCTAACTTCACATAATTGTCTGACTACCTTCAATATCATTTGCAAATGTTTTTCCTAATTCATAGTACACTACTTTGGATTCAGCAGCAGGATTCCAGTAGCCACCATGTTTATTGTTTTTCTCTTTCAAAACCCAGTATAATCCTTGCTTTTCTTTGCTTGCCCTAACAGCATGCAAAGTTGCAACCAACACACACATTTCTACAATATTCTGAGAAGCCAAGTGTGAAATGGGAGCTCTAGATGATCTTGGATTGCACGTTATTTATGAACCTTACATTTTCAGAATTATTTTTTATGGAAGATAATATTTTGCTTACTGGCCACAAAGTCATGTGTTGTGTCACTAAGAATTATGGCATTGCAGAGCAAATTTTATTGTAGTATTTATCAATGCATTAGAGAACATAGAAGAACCACTGATAGGCAATCATTGGGCAGTGCTTGTTTAGTCAGAAATAAGCAAGTTCAAAACAGTTTGATGATAAATGAAAAATGAAGATAAATGTGTTATGAAAGGTTTAGGGAAGGTGAAATGCTACAATTCTGGTTCAAGACATTATATTTCTAATAGTAAGATATGTCTAGGTGTAGGTAAAGAGCGTTTGACGTGCAAGAAATTGGTGACTTTTTTAATGTATGCTACAGTGGTCTGAAGAAAATTAACATGGATCAAGAGGTTGAAAATTATATTAGTAAATATAAGGTAAACATGGTGTAGTGTGTTTCTGAACATGAAGTAGTAAATAAGTTGGGCTTTGAGAATTTGTGTGGTGTTGATAGGAAAGTATATTCCTCTAAAATGTGACATTTGTGTTAATTGTAGAATTTTTCAATTTTCAGCAAATTCCAGTTCACCTTTTACTATCATTTATAATACTTATTTTGAGAAAAATGGGAATGTTATATAGTCAAAAGAGAGTGACTTTAGAACATTTGTGTATGGTAGCAACACAAATAACAAAACTGGATTTGTATATCTGCTATGCAGTTTAGGGATTCAAGAGTGTTTAAAAAGGTTCATGTAGTGAAAAGGGAGCACATCTCCTGGGTTGGCAGCACCAGGGAAACTTGAGTAGCATGTTGCAACCAGGATATGCTTGTCCTATTTCGTATGGGTTTGTTACAGTGAAGTTTCATGTTCATGAAAAACTACAAAGTTGTCTTGAGGAGGGAGTTAGGTAGCATGAAGGGACTTTCATGTCAAACCAAACTGAAAGACCACACATATCAGTCAAAAGCAAACTCATAAATGTGCCATTACGAGTCAGCAAAAAGTTAACTTGAATGCTAAGGACATACACAAAGAAGAAGTAGTAGAGGCAGATGAACCATCAGAATGGGTTTCCCATATTGTTATTGTTCACAAAAGATCTGTCAAGTTAAGTCTGTGTGCTAATTTAAGTTCTTTGCTGTAATGGGGGATGTTACATTGTAATTACAAGCTGTGTGTCCTCAGATAGAATTTCCACCAAATTGACACGTTCTATCTACATTTGTTACCCCAGATGAGGAATTTCATTATTCAAGCATGTATTTTTGGTTTTGGGTCAACTACCTTCATGTTTCAGAGATGTATGGATAATATGTTTGGAGTCACCTTGAAAGAACACATTACCAGCATCAATAAGGTTTCAGGGTTATTACTGGACTGATGGATTGACTTGGACAAGTGTGATTTTTTTTGTCTGAGGAGCATGAATGTCTGAAACACTGTAAAACAGGGATGGACATTAAAGCAAGCGAGTTTCGGCTGAAGGCTATTAAAGAAGCACATTTACCATACACCCAAAAATAGAGAACATGTGGCATAGTTTGTTTGGTCTTATTGAATATTATGAATGCCTTGTGGAGGGGTTTTCTTTTTTACCCAATTTGATGAGATTTTTGTTATAAAAATACCAGACATCAATGCACGCAAAATTTGAATATGGCTTTGGAATATCTGAAGAAAAAGTACATAAATGCTCCACTTTAACTCACTTTTCAGAAGAAGGTGAAAGTATTGTTTCTAATTCACATGGAGTGGGATTAAGTAGTGCATGCTGGAAATGGTAAAGGAACTATGATTGCTTTTGTCCCAAAAGGTTTGACATCTACTGAAAAAAGGTATTCTACCACAGATAGGGAGGATCTATTATGTATGTGAGCTGCAGAACACATTTAAAAAAAGTTATGCAGCAAGCAACTCATTTTTAGAACTGATCATAAATCCATGATTTTTCAGTTGAGAAACATGGGGTTTGCAAAGCTGCTTCCCGGTTAACAAGGCTTGTCAAAATTGTACGTGTGCAATTGGCATATATAATAGATTTCAATTAAACAGAATCACGGAGCAGATTTCTTATGCAGATAACTTATTAGAATTCAGGTTGTAGATAAGCACATCATGATTGAGGCTGTGTTGCAGTATCTAGATGTAATGCCTTGAGTATAGCCCAGGAAGAGCTTAATATATGTGATTTGCTGATAACCTTGGTGTATGATAAAGTTTTGGAAGAGGTCAAAATAGTTTTTTTTACCAAGAACTAGCCTAGGGAGAAAACTGTTATTTGAATTGGAATACTTTATGGAAGGCCATGCATGAGTTAGCTTGCAAAGGTGATGTTGCATACAGAGGAGAAAAATGTGTTCCTCCAGAAAAGTGTTAATATGATCATAAATAAATTCCTCACAGGGACATTTAGGTGAAACTGCCTCTAAAAGTGGTGTGATCTGTGTAATGGTGGATATGTATAGGCTACTTGAGTGTAAGGTAAAACATGCTAAGAATTTACTATGTTTGATAAGGGTCTTAAAGGGTGCACTGTTACACTGAATCCTGTGCCATTTCCTGAGAGTCCATGCCAGCATTTGGATATTGACTTTACAAACCCATATAAGTTTTAAGAGCAAATGAAGTATTTAATTGTCATGGTTAATTAGTTTTCTAAATGGGTAGAATGGAAATTTATTAAGGAACCTCTGACACATGATGTTTTGGAGCTTTGAAGGACAATTTCCATGACAAAGGATTCACTGAAATAGCAATGGTGTAATGGGACTTAATGTAAGCAAGAAATCAGTAGTAGGGGCATGGAAGACTATTCCCTCTGAACAACGGATCTGCTCTTTATGAAAAATTAAGGGGTGCAGAATTTGGGCAACATTTTGTTTGTTTGTCTCGCCTTGTCCTTGCAATGTCAAATATGTTTTACTCATGCTTCTCTGGCAAGAGGAAATTTATTTATAAAGGGATATCTTTAGACTTTATAAGATAACCCCATAAATGAACATGATTGTTACTGCATTTTTTATTTTTTAAAGTTTTTTTAATATGTATTAATGTTTTATTTTTAGTGTTTGCTATGATGTCATAAAGCTGATTGGGCTGCGTGTCTTTGTTGACCACAGTAAAGATCTATATCAATAAAGTATTGTGAGGTATTGTATTGTAAGGAAACTGGGTGCACGATGCCCTGCTTTGGCCATCCAAAAATTTAAAACTGGGGTCCAGTGGGCCCCCATAGCCTGTTGCCATTGCACCTTCGTCACTATTGATTACTGAAACTATAAAAAGTTTACATTTGTCATTGACCACTAACAACAGTGTTCAATTTGCATCTTCAAAATGAGAAAGGTTTACAAAAAACATCATATGATACCCCATTATGTTCTCCATGTATTTATGGGATGCTTGAAAAAGAATAATAGAGCACTCGGCAAAAGGGTTACAAACTACTGTAACAGCCATTTTGAAGCAAAATAATTTATTAACCCCTTGCATGCTCCTGACGGAACCACTCCGTCATGAGCCATGGGTGCCGTGTGCTCATGACGGAGTGGTTCCGTCATGCTGCGGCCGTTGGCGGCCGCTCCGCCCATGTGGCGCTGTTTCTCCGCCTGTGCGGGCGATCAGCGCAAGTGGGTGGAGTCATGACGGAACCACGCCGTCATGAGCACAGCTCGCCCGTGACTCATGACGGCGTGGTTCCGTCATGAGCATGGCGGCGCCGCGCTCACCCCAAACCCCCCCAGCGCTGCGGCGGAATTCGCGCCGCAGCGAAGGGGTTAAGGGCAACTGTTTAGCCTCTCATTACACACCTCAATCTAGAACTAATTTATTTCCTTTGAGATGGTAGTAAGCATGTTCTTCATTGCGAGCTTAGGTCCACATAGTAGAGAATGTTCAAACTACTGAATGTTAATAGTAGAATGCTGGAGGTTTATGAAATAAAGTGAAAATGAAACAGAGTAAGATGAAATTGGGGTATAATAAGAACAATTATGTAAAGAAGTTGGAATTAAAGTAAGTCATTTCGTCACGGTCAGTATTTCTTGGGTAACCAAAGGTAGGGCCAAGTTTTTAATTCAAACATAGTAGGGTTTAGAAGCTGGGTCGTTGATCAGATTAGGTGATGGAAATTGGTGAAATCTTAACAGAGTTATAAAACTGGGAAGGAAGTTAATGTTTTGGTGCTCAGAGAAGGCATTTCACAGAGACATTCACTGTTCTTTAAAATTGCAATGGTATTGGTGGTATTGAGCTTTCAGATGTGCATGTTGAGACTGTTGAGCACGAGTTCATTTTATGAATTATGAATCATTTCCCATTGCTAGTGTAAACATAGTTGTGTTTGCTTTTGTTGTGTTTACTTTATTGATTTTTCCTATAAAAGGAAGATATGTAACAATAGCATGCTGTTTAAGTTCTTGTCACCTGGCACTTTACTGTTCTAAAAGTCTTGGACAGAGTGTTCTTTGTAAGTTACCTCCGGCGTATAGTTGATCCCCTGGACTGTGCACAATGTTTAACTATGGAGGTCAGTGCAATAAATTTTCCAACATCTATGTGCCTCCCACAGAAGCGCAGGTCATCAGTAAAGTGAGGCTAGTAGCATTGGGGATTGCAGCAAAGTTCCAGGGGAAAAGAAAGAAACCCACTAGTTTCTTAATCAGAATCTTTATTTTTTTGTTTGCAAAGATGTCGAACATAGCCCCAGACAAATAAAGTGCATCTGTGCTTATTTTGGTAGTGATGGTACAGATATTACTTATGTTGTGAATGTCTCATTTTCTGCCTATACAATTACATTCTTGGTATTCTCAGTGTCAGTGATTTCGTGGTGCAGAGCAAAAAATATATGTGCTGTGGGTGAGGCTGAAGGATTAATGCTGGGAGAAATAAGAAAGAATGGGTTTTATATTGTCCACTTCTAATAGCAATCCGTCTGGGAAAAATATATGGGTGATTTTGAGGGTTCATGTCAGGGTAGTGCGTTGCCTAGTGAAAGTGGCTAATGATTAGCAAAAGGTAAGGCTTGGGGGGGGGGGGGGGGGGGGAGACACTCTATTAGTCCAAGATCAATAACAAATCTGCCTTTTTAAAGGGTTACCAACTCAGGCTTAACCGGTCACCTCTAGGGAGAGCCAGGGAAATGTCCCCAATCTGCTTATAATGCAGAGTCTTTTTGGTTGAGGGTTTGTTATCATCCCGAAAAATGGCATTAGCAATGCAGATGCAGTGTATGCTGGTATGAGGCCAAGGCCCAAGGGGCATGCAACCTTTTCCACTCAGCATTGATATTTCCACTATTAGTTGGCCATATTTTACCAGATCTGTCATGTTTCATTTCTCAGTGTTCCTGGGATGTTAAGGCAATATCTGTTCTCATATTAGAGGGGAGTGTTTGGTGTACAGTACATAATAATGACTTTAGTACAGGCTGAGACAGGTATGTTGCTGATAGTTGCTAGTAAGAAATGCTTTGGTGAGCAAGGTAGTTTTCTAGGGTTGGCGTGCTGTAGTTTTAGAGAAGTGTATATACAACAGGAGAAACCTGTACACCCAGCTGAGAGCTGGATGGTATATGGTAACATACAACAATGTCTCATGAGGTAACAATTGCGCAATTAATTCATAATTCATAAAGTATAACTAGTCAGCGGACTCATGGATTATAATTTATGACATGATTTTGACAAAGCCATCAATTGCTGTTTTATGTTTAGTATCAGTTAAATCAATGTCCGTTTGTTGCCTTTTTACACTTTTTCACATGTTTCACATGCGCTGCTCGCTGCTCCTCCATGAGCACCATGTGTTCACTATGTACTTAATGCACAATTTTTAAGTAACGTTGATGCTGCTTCTGAGCTCTTGTTGCTCATCTCTGAAAATATGACCACATAAATCAATTGTTGGTGCTATTGTTGTTTTCCTTATAATTTAGTTATACTTTATTTGCGCAATTGTTACCTGGTCAGACATTGTTGTATGTTACCATAGATTAAGAGAAGGCCATGCATATTCAGGTGAATGGGTAATTACCTGCCTCATTATAATTGTTGTTAGAGTCCTTGGGTCTTAATCTATACCTTTTCTCTACATAACTGCAGGTCTTTGATTACATTGCTTCAAAACACGGCTTACATTTCTGTATGGTGACTATTTCTGTTGATTCACCAAATTAAATGTTAACCATAAATGGTAAAGAAATATGCATTTTAAGCCCAAACTTTGTGTATATGGCCAATGTGGTTTCTGTGACAAGTTACTACTCAGGTATTGGTATTAAGTGTATAATATTGTGGGGGGGGTGTGGGGGGGGGGGGGGTAAGTACAGGAAATAACCATGGGAAAGGTGGCGCTTTGGTGAATGTCCCAATGCCCTGCTCACACAATATCAATGTGTTTTCAGGCAGTTTAACAAAGGCTTAGTAATGTAAGTGGGGCAGTGTTTTCCATGTGCCACAATAATTTTTTTAAAGAAAAACTGATGATAAAATGTCTTTGAAAAGTAGTTGTGCTAAGAAATATTCATATTTAAAAAGCATTGACAAAGCCAACAGTTCTGGATTTGTTTGTAAGTGAATGTGCTTCTTGATTGATATGAGACTTGTATGCGTGTTTGTCTCAATAGTTTAACAGTTCAAAGAATGAGTATAGAATGAGTATGTGGAGGCAGAAATGGATGAAGACATTGGTGAATGAAAAGATGACTGAGTAAATGAAGTGATGGATTTGGTAATTGTCCATGCTAAATAAACATAATACTTGTGATACTGAGTTTTTACTTCTGTGTCTTCTCTAAACATAGCCAGTAGCAATTTGTTACTGTAACAAAATGTAATGGTGCTCGATGTTCCTTCCACGGAAGGAAGGGTGAGTAGTCCTTGCCTGGATTTAACCTTGTTGCTTGCTGAGCACAGCAAATATGAGCAGGGAAGTTTGTTAACTTACTGAGTTACCTTGCTGGGTAAGGGGTGGAAATGCATGGAAAACAGAGGAAAAAGCATTTGCACGTTATTTCCATTATTTGGCACAGAGGTCCAACTCTAGTGCAAAAGTGTACTTCCTACCTTGTGCAAATGTTATTTTTGAAGTGCGTTGTGAACATACATTGTCTAATTCACCCCGTACAGCAGAATATCCTTGATCTCATCTGTTCTTGGACAGAGCATTCACATTATATTCATTTTCATTCCCATTGGTGGCCACTTTCATGCACTGTGGCTAGTCGGTCCTCCATTAGCTGCAATGTGATCTCTCTCATGCATTCTTTCTTAAAGGGCAACATAGAAGGCTTATGTATGTGAAAGCCATGCTCTCGATAATTACACAAACGTTAGACATATTTGCAAGGTACCAAGGTCACACTCTGACTCTTCAGTACAGAGAGACCAAGATCCCAGTCATTAAGAATCTATGGATATATCTCAAATATCAAATACACACATTGGATCTTACTGCAGAGGCTGAAGTGCTTCTTTCCATCTCCCTGGAACTACCACTTTGCTTGGATGCTTTGATTACCTGTCATCGAAAGGTCCCACCTATTACTGTTTTACTTAGCTGGCACACACCAGTGCGGAATCTCTTATTCAGCTGCCTTAGGAGGTGGTACCCAGATTTTATCAGGCTGTGGCACATCTATCATTTTCAATCGGGTGCATAGCTACTTACCTGACCACGACTCCCTTCTCAAGTCTTCTTGAAACTAAATTGCCTATTCAGCAGATCTAGTGGAATCAGACCTCCATAGCTCATTAAAATGCAAAACTCTCTTGTGACACCAATTATCATCAAAATACAGCCCAGTGTGACTGATGGAAACTTGAAACTCCTTCTCACCCTCCATCGAGATCAGACATGCACCTGGCATGGTCGAGACCACACCTATTCTTTTCTATTTTTACGTCACAATCCTAAGGCTGACTGGAGCCCCAACAATCGTCTTTGAGTCACATTCAACTCCTAAGCCCAGAGTTAGCATGAGAGGAACCTCAAAACAGGTGCTGAAGGAATATATGTGTGAACCCCAGTCTCCTTTCAAATTAAACAGCTATTTAGACAGAACAGATCTGCCCACGACCTGCCACTTGATATCACAGGCCATCAACCTGTAAATCGTCAAATAAATTATAACTTTTGATAGATATGCCTGGCAGCAAAGTGATGTGTAAGGCGGCATAGATTGGTGGAAGTGGGCTAAACACAGAACTGGTTAGGTGTCACAGTTTGGCACATTGGGAGGGATTATCATGAGCTTTCGAATCATTTTTGCATGTATGATACTTATTAGCACAGACCTTTTCTGCTCGGCATTCTCCTGCTGGTATTTTGTGACAATTGTTTATGCAAGGTGTGTGCTTCCATGAAAAAGATGTGTAGGACACCAGCAAATAACATTTTGCACAGCAAAGTGTAAGATCATGTATATTTTGTGATTTTTCCACGATCTCCAGAATGTTTGGATTGGAATAAACATGTTATATTTATATAATCATTTTGCACCCCTTTCGTCTTTCAAAATGCAGCCCTAACAAAAAAACATGAAGACGAGGATTCTTTGAAACAAGGCCGCTCACAATTTATTTCACTAAACACCAGGCTCATTGAGCGTGTCAGCACCCAGAGTGTCTGCAATGGTTTTAGTGCAGATTGAATGAAGAAATGTGAGTTCAGAGCATGGAAAACAGAGTAACATGTCTCTCATGAGACAGATTTGAAAAGCAAACACTGCTTTCAAGACACCACAGGGGATCTGTTCCCCTGCTAAGACAAACCCAGCAGGAATATCCTCTCTGATTCATTCTTTGGCAGGCGAGCACGTTTTCTCTCTCAGTGGCTCACAGGCATCCAATGCATACTTGGAAATTCTGTCATGATTTCACTCGTCTAATTATCTAGTAATCTATACAACATATACAATGATTGTCCAATTACAGTGTGAGTCAATCTAGGAACTCAATGAAAAGATAATTATGGCAAAGCCTGGAAAAGCACAACTGTGCATTTTAATTTGGCAGATTCATTAATTGTGGAAAATATGAGTAAGTGAAAGCAAAACCGCAGGAACCATCGATGAGCCAATCCAATGACCACAGATAACTTAAATGAAATATATCAGTGCGGTCAGATACGTGGATTTGCATTGAATGAAGTTACATTAAAATTCAACTCATCTGTGGCTGCAGATTTGTTACAAATAATGATGCCTCTTTTCCTACCGGCTAATTTTGTGGTAACTGACAAACTACAGCATCTCTGCCTACCGTGCAGGATACAAGATACATTTTAAAAAAGTTCTTTTTTTGTCAATTTAATTGATAAGCAACAGTGTTTCTTTTGTATTTCTGAATTAAAGGCAAAGGTTCCTATTTGGAAACAGGCCTACTCACCAGAGCATTTTTGAGTTCAGAAACTAGAACTCCACTATTGCTACTTTACATACTGACCCAAGCACCCATTCACCCATCTGCCCTTTCACGCACCCAGGCATCCTTTTATCCATACACCCTTTCACCCACCCATTCATCTTATCACCCACCTAGCCATACTTTCTCATCCACACATCCTTTCACTCATATACCACTTCACCAGACCTTTCTTTTAACCTTCCATCCTTCTTTCACTTTTCCATTAACCTATCATATTTAGCTTTCATCATCAGCTTTTTTCTGCTGAGTTTCAGATAGAAGAGGCCATCAAGACCTCAGCCCCCACTGTGGCTGCTAAAGTGTGGGGGGGATTTCACAATGCCCTTGCAGTGAGTATATTAGTAATTGTCAATAAGCATGCAATGTGACTTACCACCCCTGTCCCTGCCGCTGCTGGGATTCCCTATCCAACCACCACTGCGTCTGCTGCATTGGTGCTCCCTCTGCCCCCGACACTGGTGGTCTGTGCAGCTACAAAGATCATTACACATTTAGATGCCAGAAATGCTTCCCCTTATTTTTATTTTTTTTACAATCCATGAAAGGATGGATTACACGAAGAGTTGCAGAGTCTGTTCATTTCAAATATTGGTATATTACACTTTAACTTGATTTACTGCTATTCTAATTTCTTGATACCATTTTATCAGCAATTTTTGAGAAGTTTATTGTAACCTGGTAAAGTAAATGATCTGTCCTTGGATGTTTGCTACGGACCATACCAACTATGCCAGATGGATGCCAGTGTTCATTAAAAACAAGAATTACATCTGTTTATTAACAATTTTCAAAATGGATATTTTGTTGTTTGAATAAGTGGTTAAAGGAAAGAGGATAAATGTATACACAAGTGAGTAGAGGTAAGAGAGTATGTTTAATGGGCAACAGACTAAGAATGTGGAGGTGAGGGGTGAGATAAGGTGTTAAGTGGAGGTTAAGGGTAAAGAGTTAATCATGATGGTCAAGTGGTTTAGGATAGAGTAAGGAGCTATGGGTACAAGGATAAGGGTAAGCGGTTAGCAGTTAAGATTAAGAAGTTAATGGCAAGATGAGAAGAGGAGTAAGAGTTTAATGGTAATGGGTAATGTGAGGGGTTAAGGGATTATGGTTCAGTTACAGGATTAAGTGAAAGTGGTTAAGGGTACAGGGGTAAAGGGTTATGGGAAGGTAACCAGTGGGTAAGAGGTTAAAGGTGTAAATGAAAGAGGGGAAGTGGAAAGGGGTTAAGGGTAAAGTGTTAATAAAGAGGTCACTGGTAAGGCGCAAGTGGCAAAGGAGTTATGGAATTTTTGTGGATGTAGAAGATATAAAGAAATTCATTATTTATAAAAAATGGATACGTTAAAATTCATGTGATAAGCGCACAAATAATGAAATGCTGACAATGAAATAGTAATAACAATTTTTTTCCTACACAATGGCATGGGGAGGGTAAACAAACAAAGAACAGGTTAGGATCGACTAAAAGCACACAGTCACAATATAAACCTCAAAATGCTACATCACGGAGCAGTGCAGTGATAGTCCATTGTTGTTCTAAGTACCCGATACCCCTCCATTTACTCATTGACTTAATTTTTGCCTTTGCCCTGTATAGTTACATTCTCAAAGTTTTGGCAACACATTATGTCTTAAAGAACTTCGGGCCTGATATACGGAAATAGTGCCTGCAAGTAGTGCACCATATTTTTGAAACTAGCCTGTCATTCTGTGATGCGATCTATGTAATAATAGATCACATCTAAAAATGCCCATTCACAGAGGATTACAAAAAATTGATTATTATTTAGACTACATGCTAGTTATGAGCCCCTTCGATTTGGCATAAACGTGGGGATGGTGGCCTGAACTGCATTCCAAATTTCCATGCATGCATTCGTATTCCAAGACTGAAAACATTTTTAAAGCAGCCATTTTCTCCTAAAGGGAAAGGTACTGCATTTAAAAAAAAAAGTTTTCCCTGTAGGAAGACGTGGTGAGTGCTCCCAAGTCTTCCTGACATTATTCACAAATGACAGCTTCCCCTAGCGAATCAGATGCCATTCCAGCTCAGGATGTTGCAACCTATTGATACATGTCATTGGGAATTCCAATTAGCAGAGGAAGCTCCTTTCATGCCCCTTATAATTGTGGTTAAGAATGAGTCGCACAACCCCTGATCCAAAGAAGAAATACCTTTCCAACTGCCAAAATGGGCTTGGTACATCTCAAAGCAGGCTTTTGTGGTTGCGCACTGTGATTTTGCGAATCCACAAACGTGTTGTGTACATCATGCCCTCCAAAACAGGCTTTCTGACTTTAGTGATGGTGGATTCTCTGATTTGAAATTGTATAGGGCAGATATCTGTGGCATTGGAGGAAGCTTCTTTAGTAGATTGAATAAATAATAAAGTGAATAAGGCAATAACGTATTACATTGCTACAAACAACCTCTCACTACAGGCTTAGATCGGCGCTATGTAGATACAGACTAGGTGATTTCTTTAGAATTTGGTGGCTATGTTACTCTTTCAAGCTCCCCGATTAATTATAATGCACTTTTAATATGGTGGATAAGACATCTGCCATATTTTTGACAAAGTACCCTGTCTCCCAAACTCTAAATATGGGCCTATGTCCTCTGCAGTGCAAAGTGTAGACTGTTCAAATCTGCTAATATCAAACAGAAACATGTACAGGCTTTTCCTACATTACGGTTCACGCTTTAGGCAGACCTGGCCAGAAAAGGCCCTTTACAGTCTAGACAATTGAAAGAAAGAGCTATGTTTCTGCCAACGCAGTAGCCTGCACATAGTCATATTACATCTGTATGGGATATGGGTGCTGATGCCTGCCCAGGGTGCCGTCGCAAACATCAACAAGCATTGGCAATGCCCATAGGTCTGGCTTTAAGGTCTGGCTTTAAGGTTTCATGGTAATGTGAAGCATTGTGAGTAAATAGCATGGGAATAAATAGGTATTTGTGTGGGGGAAAGAAACGGTAGAATTATATTGGTATAGGTTAAAATGTCAGGTGATGGTTGCACTGTCAAGCCAGACCTAAATGTCCTTATTGGTTAATAACTGCCCTCCTTTCATCTGTGCTGCTGTCAGAGAAAAACAACATAAATTATCTAGTATTTTAAGACACTTTTATATCATTCAAGTGTAATGTGTGAGCCCCTGAAAGTTCAAGTTTAGGCAGCTAGATAAATAATACAGAATGATCACAGCTGAGTGTAGGGCAACCACTTTTTGGTGGCAGCACACAACTTTTGACCAATCAAAACACATACTTCTGGCTCCCAACATTTGAGAAGTGCCAAAGTCCCACTCCAGTGATGATCACATAATTGTCTGGAGACAGCTGTGCTGTCAAGCTACACCATAAAAATGATGTGCCTCTAGAAGAATGTTATGAAACAGTGGTCTGGGATTGTCAGACTGGCTCACTACCCAGTTACTCAAATAAATCCAAACATAGACTGGCCTATAGCACACTTCAATGTTTTACTTAATATAGATACAAAATTACTTAGAGGTGTTTGAATTATATATATATATATTTTATTTCATCACACAAAACACCAAACACCAAGATGCTCTAGCTGACATGTATTTTGTGCAACTACATTTAAGTATAAAAAAGAGGCTTATAGAGCGCTCGAATACCAGACGGTGTCTTGGCGCTATGGTGTGTGTGATTCGCAGGAAAATGAATTATAGTTGGACCTGGAATAGGTGATGTTTGAGCATTTTTCTGAAAAGGGCATAACTAGGTTGAAGTCGCATTTCCACAGGCAGTTGGTTCCATAGTCTGGCTGCACAGATGGCGAAAGAGCGACCACCCCATCTGGCAAGTTTGAATCTGGAAATGCAGATAAGGCCAAGATTGGCCGACCGCAGAGCCCGTGGCAGAATGTAAGGTATGAACCTGTCGGTACCATCGTTGGCGCCCCCACCAAAGCGGGTCCGATGAACCAGACAGAGTGCTTTGAACTCGATTCTTTGTTGAACCGGAAGCCAGTGGAGAGAGTTCCTACCCGCTGAGGCGGGGCAACCCCTGGGTAGATTCAAAATTACCCGAACCGCAGCATTCTGCAAGGATTGGAGCTTTCCATCCTGGAACTTGTCGATGCCCAAAAACAAGGCGTTACAATAGTCCAGTCTGGACATGAATAAGGCGGCCATCACCATTTTTTGTAATGCCGAGGGTATGTATGGAAGGATCTTCAGCAGAGTTTTTAGCAGAAAGAAACAGGAAGACGTTAGGCTGTTGACCTGAGCTGACATGTTCAGCTTTTCGTCAAAGATCACCCCCAGATTCCTCACCTTAGTGACCGGGAGGGGACATTGCCCGGCCGCCGATGGCCACCAAAGGGTGTTCCAAACTGAGGGACCTTTCCCAAACTCCATCACTTCAGTCTTTTCGGTATTGATTTTTAAAAAGCTCAAGTGCATCCACTTCATCACATCGGAAAGACAGGCGTGGAATTTGGCCGCTATTTGATCAGGGTGCTCGGCAGCTGATATCACAAGTTGTGAGTCATCCGCATAGGATACCAACATGAAGCCATGTTTCCTGACCAAACTAGCCAAAGGTCTAACATAAATGTTAAAAAGGGTCGGGGAGAGAGCCGAACCTTGAGGGACGCCGCACGGCAAAGCAAAATTTGCGGAATGTAGACCGGCCCAATTTAAGCTTTGTCTTCTATTGTCCAGGAAGGAAGAAAATAGGGCCAAGGCTCGGCCCGCGATCCCAACCTCCTTAAGGTGCTGAATCAGCACCACATGATTCACGGTATCGAACGCAGCGGACAGATCCAGGAGGACGAGAATAGCTCGCCCCCCTTCATCCACTGTCGCCCAAATACCCTCGGCTGCCATTATGAGGGCAGATTCTGTGGAATGCCTGGGCCGGAAGCCGTGCTGGGACCTATCCAACAGGGCGTTCTTATCCAGATACCCCATCAGGCTTCGGTTAATGGCCTTCTCAGTGACTTTAGCCATCAAAGGGAGGCCAGAGATGGGACGGTAATTTTTGAGTTCAGAGGGGTCCAGAGAGGCTTTTTTGAAAAGGGGTTTGACGCACGCTGATTTCCAGGTGACTGGATAGGTACCAGCTGCTAGAACCTGATTAACTATTTGAGAAATACCCTGATGTTGTGGTGTAAGTGTTTGATTGATTTTTTGGAAGAACCAGAATAATGATTATCTTAGCTGTCCCATACGTTTGATGTAATTGGTGCCATAAGTAAGACTACTATGCAGAAAGGCATGCTGTGGCAGGCAATGTCACACAGTTAGAGCACTGTATCAGCAGACCGGCCTCTGAATCTAAGCACTGAATGTTGCTGGCCCTGAGCCTCCTCCACCCCTATCATGCATGCAGAGGCAGTGTGTTGAAAATTACCCAGAAAGAGGATACCCAGGTCACTCAAGCAATATAAACCACAGCATAATTCCCAACAATGTTGTGACCCAAAGTGAAGTGGTGCAAACATTTTACTTCTAAATTGTTATACTACCAGATTTTTACTTCTATGTTTTTTACATTATTTTCCACTTTACTAAAAAATGTCAAACATATTTTTTGTGCTGTTTTCCTGTCACTCCTTTGCCATTCTTTGTCACCTTTTCCCCCTTCACAATCTGCACATTTATATCTGTTTTTCTTTGTTCCTTGTTTCCTTTTCTGTTTTTTCAGTTTACCTTTACTGTTTTACACCTTTTGTTTGTTACTTATGGTGGGGTACTCCTTGTATTGTGCCACTTTTTTATCTCATTACTTTCGCTTCTTTTTTGCCATTGTTTTTTGTATTCTATTTTTCATTAATTTTCCATCTAAGTGTTGAGTGCTACAAAGGTTTTTGTGATCTGTCACAATGTTGACCTTCTAAGTGATATTTTCCTTGTGCCGTGGTAATACCTGTGAGGAATGACCCTATTGACCAATTAATATACCCTCCCATTTCAAATTCCTGTATCCTGATTCAACAGTCACCAATGTAACCCAGCATGCCTAGTTCCAACTGGATGTCAAAATTGCCTCAGGAAAATGGAGGGCACAGCACAGAGCCCTCCAGATACAGTTACAGTAAGCTGGATCAAGTGACATAGACAAGGAACGTGTGGGTGATTTCTGACAGATCAAAAACCAGGTGTGCAGTTCCTCGGGAAGAGAGGGGGGGAGAGCAATTAGTCTCTATAGAATGCCCTCACACACCTAGCAAGGTGTCATGCTTCATCATAGGGCTGTGCTCCACATCGGGCCAGCGCTGTAATGCCCGACGGGCTCCCGCGAGGGGCTCTTTTTCGGAGATCTTTTTAAAGACAGCCGTATGGGTGCGTGGGGGTAGGTGCAACAAGTGTAGTGAGTAGTGGTGTGGTGGGTTAAAATAGGTATGGTATTGCCAATCAAGGAACAATTTTATTCTGGTGGTATACCAGCCTAATTAAAATAGGTGAACCCTAAAGGGATTATGATGCTCCCCAGGGAAATAGAAAGGTCGACATGTTTCTTGCCCTGTGCCCAAACGGGTCGGTGGCAATTCTTCAGGACCAGGTGAGAGAGTGCTCAAAATAATCTCTACTACATAGTGGGTGAAAGTAAAATTAGAACATCACCAAAGAGAGTCCATAGGGTCCCAAAGGGGAGTGGACCCACTGTTGCGAGACCTAAAAGAAAAAGAGAGACGGAAACAGAACACAATACAAGGAACAAAATCAGGGCTCATCATAGATGCTTGCTGGGTGGCTAAGGTGGGCAACCGTCCAATAGTGAAATTCGTGCTACCATGGCTATCCATCTAGAAAACTACTCAGGTGGAGTTCATAGTGCTGGAGATGAGAACTATAGACTACAAACTACAACACCATTGGTGCCAAGTGCTGTGGGCTACTTCATTAGCATCGTAACGAGTGACGTTAAAACGCAATTAGTGGAAGTGCAGGTCGCGAGCAGAGTGCATTGAAAGCTGCCGCCCCCAGGTCTGTGGGCTACTTCATTAGCAATGTAACGTGTAATGCAAGTGACGTTACAGCGTCATTGGTAGAAGTTAAGGTGCAGGATGCGAGCATAGTGCATACAAAGCCACCGCCCCCAGATCTAGGGTCGCGGGTGGCTTCTCATGTCGGAATAGAGCAATGAAACCATTAAGTGCGTAATACTACGAGTGTGAGGGGCTCCACAAGGGAAAACTCACCCCCTGGGATACAGATATTGCTGTACGGGTTCGCCAATAAAGCCGGAATTAGCTTGCCCTAAACAAAGTACAAGAAAGCATTAATATCCCCGCAAATACCGGAGGCGGCATATCAGCAACCGGCATGTCAAGGTCTGTACTCACGAAGGTTGGGCGTGCGTGCAGCCGTGCTCCTACTGAGGCTCTGGCTTCCGTGGGAAGGCAACAACGGTGTGTTCAAAATAAAGGAAGTGCTCACAAACAAAATGAAAGACTAGACCGTCAACAGGGTCGGCCATCTTGAGGATGAATGTCAAACCCATGAAACTTTATTAAGAGAGGACAACGCGGTAATAGGAGCGTCAAATAGTGATGTTCCCAAAAGAAAGAGTGGGGGTGTTCACGGGCGAGTATCTATTCGAATAATAGAGTGCGATGTAGTGTAAATCGCGATGTATTGAAAAAATTGAAAAAATTGATTAACTAAAGAACTCGGGCGAGTGTCTATTGAAATAATTAGGAAAGACGCGGTTTAGTGTAACTCACGATGTGTTAGAATACAATAGAGTAAAATAAAATTCAGTCCTGATTATTGAAGGACAAAAAGAATTACTCAGGGTGCAGGTGCATAAAAGTAAATGCGGACCAGTTGGTATGGCCATGTAAGTTAAGGGTAAAAATGTCAGTGTCTGTCATTGCAACATGTAAGGTGTCATCTGATAGAATGAAGACCACCACCAGTGAGCGGTCCAAGGGCACACAACACCAATGTTGTAACCATCTGGTATAAAGAGCGTCCGTGGAGCAGATCATGTATTGTTCAGTGTTGCCCATGGTATATTATCATTAAGGCCGATTGTATGGCTCGAGATTTTAAAGATCCATTGCTGTTCTTTTCTGAAGAGGGCATCCTTACTGATCACAGAGAAGGCTTGCAAAATTGTCCACGTCAGGTCATTGGCCGTATGGTTCTTCTCCAGAAAATGCGTGCACATTTTGGTGTTTACTTTTTTGCACCTGATGTTGCTCCGGTGTTCAGAAATTCTGATCTTGACCGGACGTGTCGTCATGCGGTCGCACGGGCATTGGATTAGGTAAATGCAGTTGCGTGTATTGCAGTTCGTATGGATTTTTTGTTGCCAAGTTAGAGATTCCGACAGTATGATGTTCCTGCTTGCTTTTGTGAGGGTGCATGCGGTACATTGCCCACATGGGTAATGGCCTGTCACAGGTGGTAAGCCCCAAAGTCGCTGGTTGGATGGTGGTGGTTGTCTAGGTCTGGTACTAATAAGAAGGCTTTTCAAATTATTAGTCCTTTTAAAAGCAAATCTGGGCTTGGGGGTCTGCCAGTCTCCTACAGACAGCAAATTCCAATGTTTTTTGATGATTTTTTTAATAGAATTGGATTCTGGTGTGAAAGTGGTTACACACGTTATTTGATCAGTTTTCGTTTTTTCCGTAGAAGTAAGGAGGGTATCCCTGCTAGTATTCCGTGCTCTTTTGTAGGCCGCTTTTGTAATTGCCATCGGGTATTCTCTCCTTGTCAAATGGCCTGTGAGTTCATGTGCCTGTATTTTGAAATCCTCCAACGTACTGCAGTTGCGTCGAAGTCTTAGGTATTGTCCGTATGGATTTCTGACAGACTCACACTGATGGCTCCAAGATGTGCTGCATGGTATTGTGAAGGTCGAGAATGCACATTTCAGTGAGCATTTCTGTATTTCTCTTTGGTAATATAAGATCATGACTGGTCGCCTGCCAATGATGGATATATGTGCAGTATTTAGATCATAGTTGCCACATAAAAATGTCAACGCAGTGTAGTGTGCGTGGTGTAGAACGTCTCATTTCATGGCTGACAGACAGGATGTGGATTTATTCTGTTAGACAGGATGTGGCTTGGCAGAGCTGGGGAAAGTGTCCATCTTGATCCATCCATTTAATGTCTTTATAGTGAAATATCAACCTAAAACATTTCTAGTCACTCACATTGCTTCTATCCTCATTTGATCAACCTCAAAAGGAAATAAATTGCTGGGCTGGCCCTTACAGGAATTGTAAAATTGTGAATAAATAATGATATTTAGTGAAATTTTCCAACAATTACTCAATAGTTCACAAAATTAATTGAATGCGATATTGCATGACAAATTAAAGTGATGGCATACCTTGCATTTTGAGTCACAGGACACGCCAACAATGGGTCAGGCTCGAGTAGAAATTGTCTCCTGGGTTACATTTTCTAGAAAACCAGTCTCTTACAAGAAATGTTTCTGCTTTAGCCAGTCCTCCTCTTTATATAAGTGTGTGAAATTTCGCACCTGTGATATTCAAAGAATTTGGTGTAAAATTACATTCTCATACTTTGTAGGAGTAATAATATAAACACCCTTAGAAGTGCCCTGTCAATCCTGGTCTTTCTGCTGTTGACAGCCACTCTATATTGTACACTAACAACTGTGGAACTCATAGAAGTAACAGATATGACAGCTTGACCATGCTGTAGGATTCTGCATCTTTAAGGATGGGCCAGATATAAGTTTTCATTTTGTGGTCCCCTGGATTACTTGCTGCCTTCTGAGGCAACATTGCTGGCCCTGATGGTCCCAGGCTCCCTTGCTCTTGATCACCCACTGCTCATGTAGTGGTGTTAGGCAAGTTAGACTGAACACATATGTGAAATCTTGCGAGATGGAGCAGCACAGATAGACACCACTTTGAGAGAGTACAAGAGCCCTTTATTAGTGAAGATCTGTGTTAAAACTGTAACATTTATATACATCAATGTAGAACCTTCTCACTGATAGAGAGCACAAAACCTAACCCCCATCCCACCTTAGCCCACCCAGGTCCCAAATCCATGGCCAGAAAAAAGAATAGCCCAATGTCATTCGAAACACCCACCATTCAACAATCCATACATGTCTTGCTGTCCCCATTCCACACCCTTGTCATTAATCACAACCTATTCCTCTCACCCCTCCCTCTTCGTTCTAGCTGGATACGCCCGCCTTGTGATGTTCCAAACCACTTTCTGCACAGGCCTTTGTCCCTTCTTTTCCTGCTAACCAGAAAAACCCTGACGAGGTGTTTTTACCTGACAATCCCAACCAAAAAGTGTGCAACAGAATAAAAAAGGACTTTTGTTCTAACAGGCATCCCAATATCCTCTTAACACCAAAATAGAACAGCTAGCAACTGCTCCATAAACAACCTTAATTTTAACAACAAATGTGTTTCCTATGATTGACAAAGCACTCCATTAGTCCTCTATAAGATGAAGTCCTCCTGTAAACTTGGTGAATGCTATATCACTCGAATGCCTTATGTCTTACAACCACAGCCAGCCACATTCAAGATGATCTGCACCTGCCCCAATGTCTCATCTTCCAGTGGACACATTGTCACACCACTGAAATTCCTTACAAAATGTCTCCAGACCTATAAGGCTCAGTCCTGCTGACACTCTGACCCTATGATGCAGCAGAGCAGTTCCTGCCATCATAAAGTCCAATCTTTTACAAAATGTTCTCTACGTGTCTGTACTTTTCTGTATGCAAAGTTCAAATGCTGTCACAAAAACCACATCTTTCTCAGCTCCAACCATTCTGCTACCATTGCAGCAACCAGAAATTCCAACATCTCCTGAATTTTTGTCTGTGGTGAATCTAGCATCTATCACAATCATATCCAGCTTATACTTGTAGTAGTAATAGGTTAGTACACTTCAGAGCCTTTCTGTCTTTTCTTGAACCATCCTTTCAAAATATTGTTAAGCCCATATGCTTGCCCTGGATCCCAGTGGGCCCACAAACAAGTGATGAGATAATAACTCATGATCACCCTAAGTGAAAAAGAACTACTATAAGAAAGAACTAAATGTCACATAAAATTGAACTAGAATGGCACAGCCTATAGGCAGTTGCTTGTTCACAAAAATCTGTTCTTCAAATTGCATTGGCAACAACTCAAAATTGACTGGATGTGCTGGCAACAACCTGAGCTGCAAGTTTGTGTCACATTTTGTCATCTTTGCCCCAACTCCGCAAGATCTCACAGCACTGATTGCATCATCCACCGAAGCATAATGCACCGTGGCATCTTCCTTTGCAATTAAATCATTAATAAATGCCACATTTTGGCCATGTTAATTGGTGTATTAACTGATATCTCCCAACTGTCTTCTTGGGAAGCTCTTCTAAAGGGAGCCACAATCAGGTCTGGTGAAGACCCATGGTCGAATGGGCCAGCCATCCTGCCCTCCTCCTCAGTTTAGCCCTCACAATCTCAGGCAACTCTTTCACTCACAGATCTCAAATTATATGAAAATTGTCTCTGTCTTTGCTCCTGGCACCCTTGTACCCTGGCATAACACCTTCCCTGAACCCCCGTCAACCAAGCTCATCCATGCCCTGCCTGTGTAAAATTGTAGCTGACCTGTCAGTTTCTCAATATTAACTGGTGTAGATGTACTACCTCGTATTTTGTTGTTGTCCTCTGTCGTTCAGTTGACCCCTCTGTCCCTCTATTGGCATTTGTCCCAAGCACTGTCTGAAAGGGTATCGTTCTCCACATTTGGAGCACTCAAGCTTAAATTTGCATCTCTTCTTTGTGACTAAACCTCTGTTAAAGCTCCAGCAGGTTCCTGAATTAACCGGCTGACTTCTTCATCAGTTCCCTATCCCTCCCGTGGTGTGAAACCCCAGAAAGGGTCGATAAGGCACCAGCATACCACTTGCTGTCTTCAAAGCCTGGATTGCCTGGAAGGGGCAATTCATTGCAGCCAAAGTTCAGTGTCTACTTCACCCCCAAATAAGCCCTGAACCCCTCATCATAGCATAACCATGCCAGTCCCCCAAAATCCATTCCTGCCTGCCTAGTAATATGGATATATTTAAACAAAGCTACTGACCTGTCCGTATGCTTCTCACAATACACACTAGTACAAATTAAAAATGCTGAAGTACCCGTGTTTATATTAATTGGGACTGCAACCTTTGCACAGTTTACAGTTCCTTCTCCTCCAAGCGCTCCTTTACCTTCATTTCTCTATGCAAAAGCTTGCAGACGCCAATAAACTTTCCTCTCCAAATCTTCTCCTGGGCCTCTAAATGGGCTCTGAAAAGGCATGACTGTCCATGTAAGGCAACTTCTTTCTATGGTCTAGTGCACCTATTTGTTACTGTCTCCTGAGGTAGTACCACTCTTCACTTTGTCATTCTTGGCATCTACTTCTGCTTTGTCTCCTTTCTAACTTCCTTTAACATTATTCCCTGTCACCTGACCCCGGTACCTGTCCCTTGTTACAGCCCTCCATCTGTATGTCTACCTACCCCTTTGTTCACCAGTGCCATCAAATTACCCTTATCTTCTCTCCATCTCTTACTGCACCATCACCCAAAGCTACAGAGTTGTGCTACACCACTTCCTTGACCTTGGGCCCTACCTCCCAACACTTCTACTAATCAGCCATCCCTTTCTTCAATGTGCACTTCATTCTTGTGCTCCCTCTCTGCTCCCCAAATCCCCTTGTTTGACTGTTCCCCACCACACCAGTCCCTGCCACTCCCAATGCTTTGTCCCAGATTACTATTATCCTCCCAATTATCCACCATAAGTCATCATCTCCTCCTTTCTAGAAGGGTTTATGAACCCCCTTCCTCCACTGTCAGTATTTCTTCTTCTCCATTTCATCATTCTCTTCCTTATAGTCCAAATCAGTCTCCTCATCCTAATTAACACCCTTGTCATACCAGTACCACTCACCCTGGGCTTTGTTCCAGCCCCCACTCCACCGTCATACTAGTACCAGCACACCATGTCATACTTTCTACCATCTAGCCTATCAAGTGCTCCCTTGGTGTCAGAAAGGACACACAGGACCACCCCTTGCGTCAGAAGTGGTGTCCTTGAGGGGCCCCTTCCTCAATGATGGTATGTCACCATCCTCAATCTCCAGTATTGGAATTGCTCCATTGATGTCCCAGGCCTCTCTTGCTTGAGAACCTTTGATCCTGTGTGTCCTTACAAGTGCCCCAGCTTCTGCCTCACTAACACATATTGCAGATGTTGACCCCAACATCCACTTTCCTTCTTTCTTGCCACCCAAAGGTAATACCTCCTCATCCACCCTTCTCCCGTGGCAATCTTCTCTATAGGGTCGCTGCTGTCCCAAGATCTCCCATTTGGTTTCTGGGTTACCTTGCTCACCCAATGCTTTCAAATCAGTGTCGGCTTTCTTGGCTACAGACATACCTTTAACTTTTGCCTGAGCCTCTGCCTTAGTGCCTATTTCTTCCACCTGCATTTTTGCCATTATGTTGGTTGGGTCCATAACTGCGTGCCAGCCTTCTTCATGCTCCCAACCCCTCTACGTTCTTCCTGCCTGGCAACTAATGCATCTTAAGAATGTTGAAGGCACAGGAATGTTTCTTTCTCAGTCTTTGTGTGCAATCGTTAATTAACACCCGCCCCTGCTCAAATTAAAAGGAGCAAACTTAAACATCAAACAGCATTAACAGAGAAGTTCATTTAGGGCTCCACATTAATCAAATAAGAAGGTTTGTGTAAGTTAAAGAGTTTTATTAACAATTCTAATGAAATTATTATTTTTATAATCAGTAAATATCAGACTTCATTATTACAAGTTCAAATAATTTATTAGTCGATATTTCAAAAGAAGGTAAAATACAATATTGGTAAATATTATAGTCAAAATAGAGATAATGCAACATGCCTATTTCATAAAGGAATTTCCCTAATCTAAGTTAAAATAAGAATGGAGTAAGGTGTCAGTTCAGAAACCCAATATACAGTTTGTATGAGAGAATAAATGAGTAAGCATAAAGCCACAGCAAATGATAAAGAAATGATTACGCTGGAAAGTGTTCTCAGCTGTGAATCAGCAGACATCTTTTGCAAAGGAATTGGTCTCAAAGGAGAATCTCTCATGAAAAGAGATGTGATCTCAAGAAACCTGGGAAAGGATCTCCAGAAAGTGACAAACTGCTCTAGGAATACAGGCTAATATAAACTCACAAAAGCACACATTGAAACATCTGTTACATTTCCTGTTATCACTGTCCGGGAGGATATCAGAAAACTCTGGGAGCAGGTAAACTCCCTCAAGTTTTTACAATAGACCACACAAATAAGTCCTTGAAAAGATAATTCTTCCACATCTTGTAGTTCAGACAGTTCTTTCCATGAGTCATCTCCTCTCCTACTGGTGAAAACCTCACTATCAGTTGTCTAATACATAACAAATGCCTATTTACTGACTAACAGACGGTTTCTGTAAAGTTACAGCATATGTAGTAAAAGAAAAAAACATCTTATGCTAAAGAACAGTTCAACTTGAAAAACAGACATTTCAATGCTAATGCATAAATTGCTGTTAGTATGACAGCAATAGTTAAGCTAACTTATATCAGAAAATTGTTATTCTTTTGAATGCTTATAATGCCTAAGTATGATAACCTACTACAAAAATTGCATTCATAATATGTGTGTTATTCAGCCTAGGCTTTTCCACTCTTTATTTAAATTTGATTATTTTGTTTGCAAAATTTAAAAAATTGCATCATCAATGCCATCATTGTTCTCAGGGGCCCCATTGTTGCCCCTGACGGGAATCGCAGACACCCTTGCTGACACTGAGGTGCACCTTCTCTTGGTCAGGCTGCCAGCATGTGTCCACATACAACTCCATCCCAGCCCCACTGTGTTCTGCCTCAGTGAGCCAGAGAGAAAAAGTGAGAGACCGCTGACAGCAGCGTCTATTGTTCTAGGCCCTTCAGCATCTTGTGGCTTCCATGGCCTCTCAAACTGGTACACTCTTTTCAGGTAAGAGGGCTGTGACATGCCTCCCACACACTACCATCTATAATCCACCATTGCCTCCAGGCATAAAACATGGGGGCTAGCAAACCATAAGGGCAGCAACCACACCACTTCCTGCTTCCCTTTGAAGCCTGCTCCAGCCCAATTCCGCCTCCTTCCAGGACTCCTCTATACGCATATCACCCCTCACTAGCTCCTTTATCACCCTTCAAAGTCTCCCACACCACTGCACACACCACAATTTTATCTTCAATCTGTTACCTTCCCAAAAGCCACCTAAAATGGAAAATCCTTTCTCTAGCTCACCAGGATCAAAGTTATGTAGGGAAAGAGGCGACACCTAATTCCAGCATGCTCCTAAACCGATGCCCTTGACCCCCTCCTACCTGTCCCTGGCTGTATCCATGTGGGCTGCTCCAACCTGCCTGAAAACCAGGGGGAAAGGGGGGGAGGGCAGAAGGTCGTTTTATTCCATCCCCATGGGAGTTCCTTTTGCAGCTGAGCTCCCTTGCCATCTGGGAGTTGTGTTGCGTTGTTCTGCTTTGCTCAAGGTTAGTTGTCAATCATTTTTCTCTTCCCATATTTGGTGTGCACTTATTTAAATTCACAACAGTAGTGCATAGATAGTGTACTTTCTTCGGGAACAAATTTCATGAACAAGTCTTAAATCGGCATTTTAACCATGACAATAGTACACTTCAGGATTCGCATATTGCTGGTCAACAGACGTTTACACTCGTTTATAGCTTTAAAACACAAACGAGATTGCATGTGCACAAAAGCAATAAACAAATGTCTGTCTCTGCTTTATGTGGCTCTGAAGGGTATCTCAAGGCTGGCAAACAGACAGAAAATGAGAATTGGAAACAAGGGACAAACAGCAATAAAAATATAAATCATAAAAGGAAATCCATTTGGTCCTTGGCAGCTCTAACACTGCTCGGCTAATCCATGCTGAGTGCAATCCAATACTCTTTTATATAATCCTGCACATGGAACAAAATTAAAGTGTAATGCAATAACGGCTGACACAAATCACTTGTGTTGCCCAGAGGCAGATTAGGGAATAGTTAAAGTCAAACAAATCTAATTTCATTTTAAGCGGATTCAGTAACATCTTGATTCTTTAATCCCCGGAATCATTTTGTGATCAATGAATTGATATTACTGACAGGGATTGTTGAAAATGATGGCAGGGAAGAAAATGCTTTTTCTACAAGAGAAATCATGAACGCCTACTCCAATCCTATACATTTTTTTGTATGTTTGCACAGTAGCTTGATTGCATGTAAATATTTTAGTGCATGTAGTTACATAAATGTGTCTGTACAGGGTAAAACATGTACAACCGTGATTCATTACGATTACAGCCGATAATCCACAAAGGCCAGTAATCAAAGTCACCGGCCCTATCATGATTAGAAATTGTGCCGTCTCTCGTTGAGATTTGGCAGCTAAAAGCAGATGAAATCTCATTGAGAAACGCCTTGGAAAAACATGCGGAAATTGGAACTAAATCAGTAAATTCTACGTGTTATTCCCCAAAATACGACTTCCTTGTTATTTCCCCTGCTCTAGGAAATACTGGGACCCCTGAAAATGTAAAGGCATCAAGAGATCAAGTGGGCTTACTCCTGGGCTCTCGTGAGGTCAGTAAAGTGAATTCAATGAAGAAATCATATAGACCCAGCCTCTTCCATATCAGCAAACCCTCACATTGCAGCCTCCATCTTTTGTCTGGAGTTCGGCAGAAAAAAAGTTCTAATGAATGTAAAAGGGTGGGGGTGGGTGGGTGGTTGATTGTTTGAGTGAGTGAAATGACTGATGTAAAGGTGTATGAGTGAAAGGATGGGTGTGTGGATGGATGATTGAAGGAGTGAAAAGATTAATGTAAGGATGGATGAGTGAATGCATGGATGGGTGAAAGGGGGTTGGATGGATGAATGAAAGTGTGGATGGATGGATAAGTGAATGAATGGATGAATGAATGAAAGGAAGGGTGGATGGGTGGATGGATGAAAGGGTGAATGGAGCCTCCTTGATGAAGAAAAACCTGGAATCTGCTTTATCACCGAGACTTGGCTCCATGACCTCTCGTCAGCGTGCGTAGCTTTAGCGTTCCCCCAACAATATCATTTGACACGGCTCGACAGAGTGTCGGGAAGAGGTGGCGGCATTGCAATAGCAGCAACAGCCCCGATCACAATTCGAATATTAGATTCACTTTCCTCCACACAACTGGAGATCCTAATCTTTTCCTTAGACATGTCGGGCTCAGAATCATGGAACGGGGCATTGATTTATAGACCTCCAGGCTCGAAGTCACACTTTGTCAATCAACTGCTAGAACTTATTGCACCTCATGTACTCGCGGCAGACAACTTCATCCTACTTGGCGACTTTAACTATCATGCCGAACAGTCACTCGACCCTGATACAGGCCATCTCATTGGGGCAATGCTAACACTGGGTTTGACTCAGAGGGTGGTTGGACCAACCCACTCTGCGGGCCACACCTTAGATCTAATATTTACTAATTCCCCTAAATTAACTATCAATTCTCCTCGCCCGATAATATGGACCGATCACTTCATTCTTGACTTCAGTATGCCCTTAACCATGCCTATCAATGATAGCTCAAAGATAAACACCTGGATTCGGCCTTGGCGCAAACTTTCAATCGACACCTTTTCATCTCACTTTGGGCCTTTCTCACAAGGAGTAAAGGTGGATGCAGTTGATTCCGCTGTCAGTAACCTAGAACTATCTATCACACAGACCCTTGATAAAGTTCTCCCTCTTACAAGGGTCCAAGTAAAAAGTAATGCTTCACCATGGTTTACTGAGGAACTAAAAATTGACAAGCAAAAATGTCGGGCCGCTGAACGCCAGTGGAGGAAATTAAAGACTGATGAGCACCGCAGAAATTATATAAATTTTCACTCAATTTATATGAACAAGATTAAATCCGCAAAAAGGGCTTATCTTACTCAGCGTATCAACAAAGCGGCTCACTCTAGTAAAGAGCTACACAAGATACTGAAGGAATTTACCGCCCCTCAGGTTGAGCGATCTTCTTTTGTACCTACCCAAGACTGGGTCGACTCCATTGCCTTGTTTTTTGATAACAAGATCAAAACTATCTATGCCTCATTTCTTTCTCGGACAGCCGTTCATGTCTGCCATATCACCAATATGAGTCAAACTAGTCCCTCGCCTCAACAGAATAACATTCCTTTATTAACGGAGTTTGATCCCATAACAAGCATCGAAGTCAGGGAGAGCCTAGTAAGGGTTAAGTCTGGCTCCCCCGCCGATCCCTTTCCTCCCCGCTCCTGTGCCAAAATTTTACCTCTATTTGTGGATACCTTAACCGTTGTTTTCAACCAGTCTCTTAATCAAGCCACATTCCCCCGAAGATGGAAACAGGCACAGGTGAAGCCCATTCTTAAAAAACCCTCGGCTGACCCTAGCCTGCCAGCCAACTATCGTCCTATCTCTTTGCTCCCCTACTTTGGGAAGGTCCTGGAGCTCTTAGTTAATAAACGTCTCACGACCTATCTTGAGACCCACAGGCTCCTCGATCCCTCCCAATCAGGCTTCCGTGCGGCTCATAGCACGGAGACCACACTTATTGAGGTAGTGGACAATATCAGACTGGCCCTGGATCGCCGAGAGTCGGCAATCCTGGTCCTTTTGGACCTGTCGGCAGCATTCGACACAATCTCCCACAGTATTCTCAAACATCGTTTGTGGGAGATTGGTGTCAGAGGGAGGGCCCTGGACTGGTTTGCGAGCTATCTGGCGGATCGTTTTACTAAGGTTTCTGTGGACGGGATTACCTCCCGTTCCTACCCAGTAACGGTCGGGGTCCCGCAGGGCTCGATCCTCAGCCCAATGCTGTTTAATGTTTACCTAGCCCCGTTGGCCGACATCATCAGGTCTTATGGTTTTGACACCTTATCATATGCCGATGATACTCAGCTGTTAGTGACTTGTGATCCTGACCAGTCTGATGTCCAAACACGTTTCAAGAGCTGTTTAATTAAGATCAATGACTGGATGCATTTAAACAGGCTTCAGCTTAACGGTGGGAAGACCGAGGTAATCCTATTCGGGAAGGCTGAAAAGTTCTGGACCTGTGACTGGTGGCCTCCAGAGCTGGGTACCTGCCCTACGCCCAAGCTCGCAGTCCGTAACCTGGGTATTACAATTGATAATTCTTTATCTCTGAAAACCCACGTAAATCAAGTGCTGGGGACCTGTTTTGGCATCATGCGTCTGCTACGCAAGATTTTTAAATGGCTACCCATAGAGGCCAGGAAACCTCTGGTCCAGGGTCTAATCATCAGTCGTTTAGATTATGGCAATGCCTTATTTACAGCACTCAACCAGGATCAACTCTGCAAACTACAGATTCTCCAGAACATGGCCGCGAGGCTTGTTCTGGACCTCCCTCCACGCACTCCCTCTGCTCCCATTTTGAATACCCTACATTGGTTGTCAATTCGCCAAAGAGGGCGCTTTAAAATCCTATGCCTTACGCATAAGCTGATGCAAGGCACCGGCCCTCTATACTTGGCAAAAAAACTTCAAAGGTACGTCCCAGGACGCTCGCTGCGGTCCAGCGCTAGACCTCTACTTGTCCAACCCCGTGTCCGGACTGCCCGCAATGGAGGTCGCTCTTTTTCATTCCAGGCTCCCACGCTATGGAATAGACTTCCTTTGGATTTACTTTCCATAACCGACCATCTACTTTTTCGCAGAAAGCTGAAAACCTGGCTCTTTTCCCAAAAAGCTTAGGCACATCAATATAACGTTACTGTCCAGTTTCTTTGTCTTGGTTGCGAGCGCCCTGCGACCTTTGGTGATTTGTGCGCTATATAAAAATCTTTGACATTGACATTGACATTGACAATGGATGAAAGGGAGGGTGGATGAATGGAAGGGAGAAAGTGTGGCTGGATAAGCAAAATAAGGGTTACATGAAGGAAAGGAGGGTGGGGATGAATGAATGGGTGAATGGATTAATAAATGAATGAAATAGCACTTCTAAAGCATGTAGCTACCCAGAGGCATCCCAGCGCTGAGGCAGTTCATAGAGGCAAAAGGAAGCACCTAGGGGAAATGCCACGTTTTTAGCTGTTTGCAGAATGTCAAACGGTTGTGTTCCTTCCGCAAGGGCAGAGGGAGCGAGTTCCACAGTCTGGCGGCATTGTAAGAAAAAAGCCGCCTGCTGCTTCTGCCCTTTTTGATCCTGGGAACAACTGCTAGAAAAAGCTTGTCTGAACGCAGTTGCCTATTAGCCTGATAGGGCCAAACCAAGGAGAGATTAATTGGAAGATCATTCCCTCCTAGCGACCTGTGAGCAATGCACAGGGCCTTGAAGCAGATTCTATCCTGAATAGGAAGCCAGTGGAGGGGCCGCAAAGCGGGCCTCACAGAGTGACGACACGGAATCCCCAGGAGCAGACTTGCTGCACAGTTCTGCACTATCTGAAGTTTTACGATTCCAGAGTTGGCGCACCTAAGTATAAGGCATTTCCATAGTCCATCCGAGACAAAACGAGTGCCTGAATCATCAGCTTTCTAGCCAGGGAGGGAAGAAGGGGGAGCACTTTACGGAGCATCCTAAGGATGCAGTAACAAGAGGCTAACCTTCCTGGTCTGAACTTTGAAACTGAGGTCCTGGTCCAGCCAGACTCCCAGACTCTTTATCTCTGTCTTTGGAACAGGGGCCGGGCCCATACAGACTGGCCACATAGTGCTTGCTTTAAAATTGATAGGCTCTCCAAGAACCATAATTTCAGTCTTGTCGCCATTCAATTTCAAATGCGAAAGGTTCATCCACTTGGCCACTTCCTCGAGGCAGGGGCAAAGGCCCATATACACCTGGTCGGTATTATTCAGTGCCACAAATGGATGAATGAGTGAAATGGTGGCTGGATAATGAGAAAGAATGGATGGATGGATGGATGGCTAGATCAATCGATGGGTGGATGGATGGATGCATAGATGGATGGATGGATGCATGGATGGATGGACGGATGGATGGATGGATGGATGGATGGATGGATGGATGAATGGATGGATGGATGGATGGGCGAAGTGTAAGGGTGGATAGATGGATGAACAAAAGGCTGGGTGGATGGATGGTGAGTGGATGGATGGATGGATGAAAGGGTGGATGCTGGGATGTCGTGAACCCCGAACTTTAGAAGCTACAGTGGGGTAGAGTTCTTTATAGGCTATTTCTATCTGCAACCTGACAGACAAAGGGGAGTGAGGGAGTTAGAGGATGGATGAGTGAAAGAATAGATGCATTAGTGAAAGGGTGGATAAGTGGATAAAAGGATGAATGGATGAGTGAAATAATGGATGGATTAATGAAAGGGAGGATGGAAGATGGATGGATGGCTGAGTGAAAGGGTAGATGGATGAAAAAGTGAAAGGATAGATGGCTGAGTGAAAGACAGGTTCGATGTATTGATTGGGATGAGTGAAAGGGAGGATGGACAGATGGATGGCGTGAAAGGTGGATGGATGAGTGAAAGAGTGGATTGATAAGCAAAAGGATGGATGAGTAAAGGTATGGATGGATAAGTGAAAGGATGAATGAATTGAAGGGTGGATGGATGAGTGAAAGGGAGGGTGGATAGAAAGATTAAAGGGTGGATGGATAGACGAGTGGAAGAATGGATGGATGAATGAAAGGATGGAAGGATGAGTGAAAGGGAGGGTGGATGGATGGATGGATGGATAAGTGAAAGCATGGATGGATAAGTGAGTGGATGGATGGGTGAATTAAAGGGTAAATGGATAGATGGATGAGTGGTTGGGTGGAAGAATGAGTGACAGCATGGACGATTGAATGGATGAATGAAAGGATGGATGGAGTGCAAGGATGAATGTAGTGAAAGGATGGATGGATGGATGGATAGATGGATGGGCTTGGAGTTGGATGCATATGTTTGGATATGGATGACTGGATGGACAGAATTTTTAAAGACTGAATGATAGATGAAAGATTGGATGGATGACAAAATATAAACGTGACGTGGATATCAGCAGGTGAATGGAAGGATAAATGGATAGATACATGGATGGAAGAGACAAGAAAGCCCTTCTGGGGAGGGTTGTGATGAATTGCCTTGTTTGCTTGGTGCCATAAGAGCTTTGGTTCGAAGTGGGGGTATTTTAATTTTCTGGTTACTCCCCTGCCTCACAATATCTTTTCTAATTACCTTAAAACAGAGCCATGTGCTGTTATAAAGTATAACATGGTGACACATTTAAAAATGAGATATATTTAACTAATCCTATGATAGCAAAGGAGGGGCTCATCACCAAGTGACAACCTGTATTAATTTGAAACTTTGTGATTTTGTTTTGTTTGAGATTAAAACACATAACACATAAACCCTGATGGTAGTCTGTACACTACTATTTATTTTATTGCCCACATTCTGAACTGACTTGGACTTGGAAGGAAATTTCACAAAGCAGTATTTATGCTTGACCTCTAGTCCCTCACTTCTAACCTAAGCCTTTTCTGATTGCTCAATGAGATGTTAGAAAGCGGTGCTTATACTTTACTATTACTTAGTTTGTTTATGGTAGTGTGCCCATGACTACCCATGGCCAACCACTTTCACTGTAACACCCATTTATAGATGTTGCACTCAATTATGTTAATAGTGATGAGCAAAAAAGTGTATTTGACCCCAAAAAAACTGTAAAAGTATTTGTTATGTTAAATATTATTGTAAATTAATGTTATATACTTATTTTAAATTTAGATTAAACAGAAAAATTCTACACCACTAATAATACATTTTTAAATTACATATTTAATTAATATTTAATTAATTTAAATATACAAAATTAAATATAAAATGAAAATGCAGAATAATGGAAAACTGCTACAGCACTAGTAACTTAATTTTAAATAAAATATTTAATTACTGTTTGAATAATTTAAATATATTAAATTAAATCAAAGATTTTTTTCTGAAGATTAAATTACACAATACATCTCCACACAAAGAGAAAACAAATCGTCTTTAATTATGCAGTAATAATTATTAAAAGTGATGTGAAGAATAATTTAATTTTTTTTTATTACATTTCAATAAAATTAATTTTACATTTCTTTTAAATTAAAAAGGTGTATACAATATGTTATAATGTAATAAAAATATGTATTATTTTTAGATATTTCTAATGTTAAATTACATCTATTTATGTTTTTACCATTTTAAATATTTTAATTTATTTTAACATTATTTCTTATGGGGTTTGATTTTAAGTCCCTACCTCTATTTTTTTAAGGAGGGTGTTGCAGTACTATTGATTGGCCATGTGTGCTGCTGGATTTACTCCAGCTCTGAGCTGGAGTAATTTACCACTGTTTTGGGTCTCTTTTTGCCTGCAGTTTGTGGATAGCAATAGGCTTACCGTTTTATAGATGGGCGCACGTCCTTCTCTAAATCCATCCCTAACACTCCCTAAACTACTCCGTATTCCTCCCTAATCCTTTTCCTTTGGTCATAAGTATTCCCCGTTTCCAGCCACTCCTGTTTTCCCTCCAACATTTACTAATAAAACATATACTACTTAGGTTCATGGAGATACCAAAGTTGGGCAGAGATCTCTGCACAGAATAAGATAGGAGAAGAGGAGGTGGAACCTCCACACATAAGTTTTTTTAATAGCAATTTGTAGTATGTTAGCATTACTATTGTGGTACTACTAAACATACGTCAAAAGGCAGCTTAGGAAAAGCCCCCCTAATGTATATATGTAAGTGCATGACACAAGTGATGTATATATTAGCGCACTTAGACACTCTGACTGATTTTGCACAAGTAGAAATGTCCATGGCAGTAAAACAGGTGTGGCCACTGAGATCATGCTGGGAATGTTAAGTGAGAGACCTGTTTTAATTCACCTCCCACCTATAGTCTGAGAAGTTGAGGGCAAGGTTTACCTGCTGTCCTAAGTCTCACTGAACCCATTGATATTCATTTGTTGCTGCATTCCTACAAGATTGTCTCACAGTGGATCAGGATGGAAGGTGTTAAACAAGACTTGATCAGGAAAGAGCGACGACAAAGTGTTGTTCTGCCCCTTGGTCCTCAGACTGGTATTCATACCCTGCATTCTGTCTGCCCAGCTGGCCATCAACAGTCTAGGAAGAAGTGGATAAGATTTGAACCAGGTAATCCTACCTATTTGTTTTTGTGTATAACAGGAATCCTACCTATTAACCATTACCCACTGTCCCAATTACAGGCATGCCCAATATCTCCCCCATCCAAAATGTCTGACAGCAAGCAGTGACAGAGGGTTATACAAGGATTCAGAGATGGTGAGATAGTCCTGTCCTGCCTTCTTTCTGACTACTTGCCTACACTCCCCCAATTGGTAGGATAAACTGTTTCCATTGAGACATTACATTATACATGTTGATCAGGTTTTCTTGTGAGTGCTTTTCTACATAATATAATGTTGATATATTTAATAGCAAACGCATCACTGATTTCCCTGCCATTACAATCACTAGAACATTAATTTAATTTTGATTGAACTGCAGCTTTTTCAAGTGCTGTCCAAACAATGACCTCATCTATAGAATCATTCATGATTATGCCATCTCAATTTCCTGCCATCCCTCATACCCTAAACTATATACATTACTATAGTCTCACATATATATGAATTTTAAACCTTTCAACTAAAAAAAAAAATGCTGACTCGTATAATGGAATTGTGACCCACAACCAAACCAATTCGCTATCAGGAAGGGCATCTTATAGGCGCCCCTTCCAAATACCAACATGGTATGAAATGTACAAGTGCTTTGAAATCTGGTTGCAAAACCTTAAAAACTGACTTCCGAATTTTGATGTATAAGCCATTTGCAAAAGGGAAGAACTCACCTTGAGACCCCCTCCTTCTTTGTAGATGTAAAACACTGCACTGATGAGTAGGCAGTGCTCGAGAGTACCACCGCCAACTCTCCCAAAACTGTTTTAAAAAGTAACCCAATGATTTAATCATTAATATCAGTAAAATGTGTATGCATTTATTAGGTCCTGGACTTAACAACTATTTACATTACTGAATGAAGTAGGGCCAACGTCTCACTTTATAATGTCTTACAACTCTCACCTATGTATTTGCATTGTTTATTCTTGTTGTGAATTTTATATGGATTTCAAGAGGTAGATGAAGTGGATGTCATTGCTGCTGTAAATGAAGCTGTGGATCCAGCTTTCTGAGGAGTAACATGTAGGAATGGATGTGATTAAGCAAGATGAAACTTTGAAACTGGTAAAGAAATATTTGTTTAATGGATGGCCTCCAGCAAAACCTTTGCCAGGTCAACTGCTATCCTTTTGACTAATGGCATATAAAATAATTGTATGAGGAAATATTTTAATGAGGAGTGATGAGTGTATTCCCCCAGAGGGTATGGACAAGGTTGTTCTGATGAGCAGTCGTCAAGGAGACATGGACATGACTGAACTGCAGACTCTAATAAGAACATATTTTTTCAATGGCCTGGAATGGACTGGAAAGCTGACAAATGAGGCAGATTTTGCAAAGGCTGTGCTGCTAGTGTTCAAAATGGAAACACATGTTCATTACCAATGTCCCCTGTTCGATGGCCACAATATGAGTGAAGACCAAATCTTACCCACATGTATAAGATTTATTCTAGTACTCATAGTTTGTCAATCCAATTTAAGTACAAATTTGTTGAAACCACTACAAATAAATCTGTATTGGAGTTCTTGTTCTCCTTTTTCGCAAGGCCTTGAAAACCTGGCTTCATTCAAGTTAGCTCTTCTGGTAAGTTGATATCTTGTGCTGTTCTAGGGCTGGGACGCCTTCGGGTAGCCATGCACCAAATAAAACCCCCGAATGGAATGGAATTGTTGGATGTGTTCAGTTAAGAAGGGTTTCCTGCAGCCCTAATCATGCACAATGGAGTTGAATCCAGGTGCGGCCGGTGCAGGTAAGAACGGTAGGGCGGGGCAGGGGGTGGGGGGTGGAAATCTACAGATGATAGAATAGAGAAAATCAAATAAAAAAAGAAACAATGCCACTTACCTTGCTCTCGCCGCCTCACCGAGTCGACGATGCGGCGAGTGCTCGGTAAGTGGTTTTCTTAATTCACCCCTGCCCACAGGTCTTACCTGCACCGGCCGCACCTTATTGAGTCCCTATCAGAAGGCATGAAAGAGTTTTTGAATAAATAGACATCAAACATGGCACTGTAGCATTGTATGATACTCAATTCAATTTTATCATAAAGACAATGTAAAGCTAGTTTACCTTTTTTATTGGATCAATATGATCAGAGGAGGACTATGAGCTTACAGAAACAGTTGCCATTCTGTCATTGGTACAAGTCCTTTTTATCTTCTTAGAGGGGAAGTACCAGCTTTGCTAGTGTGTCTGTGGTGATTGAAAATGCAAACTGGTTGGAGCATGGAGGAACCATCTAGAGCTATAAAAACGGATTGTACACAAATAAATTAAGGGCCAGATATACCAACTACTGATCACAAAAACGGTTGCAATTTGTAACCAGTATTTTTGCAACCAGAATTGAATTTCCAAACCCTAACTATGTACTAATGTACTACTAGGGCAGTTTATAACATTTCGAATAAGACTGGCAGGGCCATCTTTAGCACTGGTGACGCCCGGTGTGACAATTTTTTTTGGTGCCCTTCCCCCTCCATGGCCTTCTCCTCGGATTTCCTCCCTATCACTCAGCAAAAGTGTCTTTCACATACATTTCTTTTTTTTTAAAGCGCTGGTAAAGGCTACCTCTACGAATTCACTCAGCTATAAACATAAAATACAAATCTGTTCTTTTCAGCAGGCATATTAACCCTCTGCAATACTTTATGGCGAGTCAAAACTGCTGTTAGACAAAACTTCGATCTCTCTCTCAAGCAAGACCAATAATCACAAGTTATCTTGACATTAGTATTGCTGCCTGAAAGCTGGAAGCGCAAGGAACTCTGCAGCAGATACTTTTAAATATTAACACAGTGCCCCACTCTGAGGTCAGTGCCCCCCTCCAGGTCAGCGCTCAATGCGCATGCATCGGTCACACCGCCCTAAAGCCGTCCCTGCAGACTGGGTCCTAACTTGACCTACCTCTTGAACGAGATAGGTCACAATTTATGACTTACTCATTGGTGGCCATCATAAGAACAGTGGCCTCCTAGTTTCAGCAGATCACCATGCCTGTGATCATCTTTAAATAAAGTAAACTTTTTAAAAGAAATTGGTCTGCATTTAAATTGGGGCTGCAATTTTTAAAGTCTATTTGAGAGATGGTAGTGGTTTCCTATACCGCTACATACTCCTCAATATACGTCTGTTTTACATTCACAAAGAGGAAAGGGTCCAGGTGGTCTCCTTCACTTTTATGCATGGTTCCCAACTAATGAGACTGTACTTTTTCAATTTGTTGTGTCTGAATATCAGTTGCAAAACCTTGATGCATCTCATAGCTATTCGGTATGTGAAATGGACACCTAAAACATGCCTCCTTCAAATACAAAATTAGTATTAAGTTTTAAACCCATTTCAATAGTCTAAGATTTTGCCAACACATAAAATGGATTAGGGGGCATATGTATGAGAGGATTGTGTCAATTTTGCACCATGCAGTGTGGAACATGTGCATCACAAACATCTAAGTCAGACTTTTGAAGCCACGCAAAGCCACTTTGGGTGCCTCAGAGTGGCTTCAAAAATCTGGAGTAACGCAACGCAGCGCAAATCGCTGTGTTGCATTACTCTGACCTGAGTAAGCGTTCTGCAGCACACAAAGAAAGAGGAATATACCTCCCAGGATTGTTTTTGTGCAGGTAGGTGCCCTTTCTTGCCTTTCATATTCAAGTCTTAAACAGTCTTAGAATGCCATTTTCCATTGTTGAAAACATGCACATGACTGAAATATGAGGGACTAGAGTCTACCTTGTTAGGAGCAGCCTCCGGGAATGAGATGAAATGAACTGAAACAGCATTTATTAAGCGAGTAGCTACCCGGGGGCATTCCAGCGCTGAAGCAGTAAACCGAGAAGACATCCTAGCAACACTTAGGGGAAGAGCCAGGTTTTCAACAGTTTCTGAAAGGCCAGGTGGCTGGGTTCCCTCCGTAAGCGGAGAGGGAGGGAGTTCCACAGCCTCGAAGTGTTATAAGAAAATAGAAGACCACCACTTCTGGCTTTCTTAATCCTGGGAACGACGGCCAGATGCAAATCGTCTGAGCGCAGCCATCTGTTCGCCAGGTAGGGCTGGACCATGGAATGATTAATCGCTGATCCGTTCTCTGCTAACATCTTGTGGGTGATGCACATAGCCTTAAAGTTGACTCTCTCACGGACAGGGAGCCAGTGGAGGGACTTCAAGGCAGATTTTGCGGATTGTCGATTCGAAGTCCCCATGAGAATTCTTGCTGCGCAGTTTTTTACCGTTTGGAGTTTTGGGAAGTTTGAGCCCGGAGCACCAAGGTAAAGGGCGTTCCCGTTGTCCAGGCGGGAAAGAATGAGGACCTGTACCATAAGCTTTCCTGCCTGGAAGGGGTGAAGTGGAAGCACTTTTCGGAGCATCCTTAGAATACCATAGCAGCAAGACGCAGCCTTCCGAGCCTGGACCGTAAAGCTGAGATCTTGATCAAGCCAGGGACCCAGACTCTTTATTTGGGTCTTGGGGACAGGGGCGGGTCCCATACAGGCTGGCCACATTACGTCCACTTTAAAGAGAGAAGGGTTACCAAGGAGCATCAACTCGGTCTTGTCACCGTTGAGTTTTAAATAGGAATGATTCATCCACTTAACTACCTCTTCTAAACAAGAAAAAAGGCTGCAGGAGGCATTATCAGAGTGGTTCAGTGCTACGACCAGTTGGGTGTCATCAGTGTAGGTCACTAGGTGAACCCCAAAAGAGGCCACAATCTAGTCAAGCGGAGTCATATAGACATTAAAAAGCGAAGCAATTAAGGACGATCCCTGCGGGACTCCGCAGTGGAGAGGCATGGAATTTGAAATGACCTCACCCTCAAAAACCTGGAAGGATCTCCCTTCCAGGAATTATTGCAGCCAGGTTAAAGCTGGTCCGGTCACCCCCAAGCTTTTTAGTCGCTGGACCAAGATTTGGTGGTTAACTGTGTCGCAGGCTGCGCTGAGGTCCAAGAGGATAACAGCTGTGGAACCACTAGTGTCAAGAATCTTTTTAGACTCTTCGACCACTGCTAACAAAGCAGTTTCTGTTCCCTGACACAGCCGAAAACTGGTTTGAGAGGGGTGAAAGAGGTTGTAGGATTCCAGAAATATCGAAAGCGGTGAGTTAACATGCTTCTCCGCTATTTTGCTGATCCCTGAGAGGAGCGAGATTATTAATCAGATCCAGAATGATGGGGGAGACCGTTTCGGACACTTGCTTCAGAATATTGGGTGGAGCTGGGTCCCGAGGCGACCCGCTCTTCACAAGTGCCGACATGGTATGAAATGACTCACAATCCATCAGAGGAAATGCCTCCAAGGAGTGTTCCCTGCTATGTGGACCAGTATCCTCTACGTGGGATTGTTGTGACTATCTACCGGGGCAAATGATGAGTAGATTGTTTGAATTTTATTATGAAAGTAATCTGCAAGTTCATTGCAGCGTCTGCCAGTGGCATTAAGTATATGTGGGGGTAAGGGGGCTTTGAGTAATTTTTCCACTATGCGAAAGGTTTCGCTAGGGGAGTTGGCAGCCATGGAGATTCTTTCCTCATAATATGAGGCCTGGGCCAATTTAATTTCAGCCTTTAATGTTCTTATGGCCTCCCTATATTCTGATTTCTTGTTTGAGGAGAAACCCTTTCTCCAAGCTCTTTCAAGTTTCTTACAAATCTGTTTAAATTCCCGGAGCTTGGGGGAGTACCATGCCATTCTGTTTGACCCTACTTTCATCTTGGTCCTTTTTTTCAGGAGGATCTGATCTAAAGAGCTCTCTATCCAATTGTTGAATCTGTCATTGGCCACAGTTGGATCGGTGTCAGGGGTCGGCTTGGTATTTTCTAGCTCCAATACCCACTTTTCTAAAGGAAGCTTGGGCCAGGGGCAAGACATGGTTCTTTTTGGCCTAGTTGAGGGCGTAACACAGGTGGGGGTCCAAGAGAAAGGTATCGAGAAATAATCAGACAAGGGTATTGGGATGGGTTCCTATCCAATTAGTTTCTTCAAATTGCCATGTGTGAAGGATCATCAAAGTGCAGATTAAAATCACCCAGTAATGTAAAATGAGCAGGGGTACTTGCGAGTTTCGCGGCCATCTCAGGCAGTAATTTACAGAATTTACCCATTGGTGCGGGGGGGGGGGGGGGGGGGGTAAATTACAATGCCTGACAGGAAAATTGTGGAGGTGAATCCTTTCGTAAACAGAAGTTTCTCACAATCTGGCAATTGACTGCCAGAAGTGCGGCAGCTGAGGTGACTTTTATAAATGATGGCGATACCGCCACCTTACCTGCAGTCGGTCTATCCTCTGGATTGGCTAGTCGGGGGAAAGTTTTGACCATATCGGGTTCCGAGCCTGAGTTAAGCCACGTTTCTGTCAGAAGCAAGACTTCTGGGCATTCTTCCTTTAACAGGATGAAGATCTCCGCCACATGCTTGGGCAGTGATCTACAATTCAGCAAAAACATTTTATAGGGCTTCGGAAAGGGCCGAGTGGGTTGGAGGAACGGCGATAGCCTAAATAGACAGTGCGCGCAACCAGAGTCCAGACTGCCAGGGACAATGGAATGAGCACAATTTGCCATATTGGCTACGATGAACTGTCTAAGCAGCTTGGCATTGTAACAATAGACATTTGTAGTAAAAGAGGCAGGGGTTGTGGCCCCTGGCCCCGGCAGGACGCGGACAGACGCAGATGGGCTTGCCTTAGGTGCATCAGTGGTGTGTCCGCTGAGATCGCGGTCATCTGTGCCTTAAGTAGCCCTAAGTAGGGTCCAGCCACTAGAGGGCTGACCCAAAATGGCGGCCAAAGTGCAAGTGCGAGTGCAAAAGTTAATAGAACAAAATAGCCCCCCTGATCTTTAACACAGCTCACCAAGGGGCATATGTATCAACATCTCCATTTGCGATTCTCAAATAGCGATTTTTAAAGAATCGCTATTTGATAATTGCAAAACGGGATGTATTTAAAAAATCGCAAAACTTTAGCGATTTCTTAAAATTCCTTAATTGCGATTAGCAAATTGCAAAATCGCAATTAAGGAATACCTTCCCATTCATTTCTATGGGCCAGGAGACCCATAGGAATGAATGGGAAGTAATTCTCAAATTGCGATTCGCAATTAGCTAATCGCAATTTGAGAATAATTTCAAAAGTGCAAGGGTGTCAAGATGACACCCTGATGCACCCCTGAAATTAGCATGTGTGGTCATATGGCGCACATACATGCCCTAAGGGCATGTATGTGCGCCACGTGGCACTTTGTAAAATTAAAAAAAGTGCATTTTAAAAAAAAAAACGCAAATTAACACCAACTTGTAGTTGGTGGTAATTTGCGATTTCTTAAGGATTATTCGCAATACTTTGGTGCGTCTTACATTTCATTTAAGAAATCGCAATTTGCGATTTCTTAAATGCTTACGCAAACTTAAGAAATCGCTAAATTAGCGATTCCTTAAATTTGCGTTGAGGATTTGCCTCATACATCCCATTTTGTGAGTTTTTAATCGCAAACGCCTTTTTTTGCGATTCGCAGCGTTTGCGATTCGGTTGATACATATGCCCCCAACAGTAAAAGTAGGTTTCAAAAAAGATTCCCCCAATTCTAAAATTACTTTCCTAGTAGCGCTTCGAGCCTAGTATTTGCTCGTAATCGCCTCCGTTAACCGCACAATCGATTGATGGTGAAGTTGGATTCTGATAATAATGGCCTTATGTTATACAGTGCCCAAATGTCAGATTGACCTATTTGTGGTAGGAAGCCTCTAAACAGAGGAAGCATTGAGTGTGAACGTGAGTTTGAAATGGGAAAATGGGTGGGTTATTATATCACGCTAACGTGGTATGTGACACAACTCTGTCGTCTCTGAGGTGAGTATGTTTTGATCAGCCTACGATTAAATGCACCACTGTTTCAGGGGAACAGGATGTTGATGCTGTCATAAAGTGTTCCTTGGAATATTTTCAGAGTGGGGTTTCTTTTACATTAAAGAAGAGGCAGGGGTTTGGATTTTTTATCGAAGATAGTAAGTTGGTGGAGAAGGTGAGGAGCAAGAGATAAAACCAGGTGAATCCAGTTGAGTAGGTGAAAGGAGTCTAATAGTATAATTCTGATGCCCTGTTTGTGCATTGGGTCTAGGCAGTGACCCTTAAGTGCGCAGATTACATAATGCAGAGATCACAGGAGCTGGTGATGTATATAGGTTCTCTACGTGGGAGTAAAAAGCATTGGCCCATCCAGATGTTGACGTTCCCAGGTAAAAACATCTGTCTGGAGGACAAGGACAAGATAGGAGATTTCGAAGGTGCTTGAGTTGGGTGGTAGCAGAAGATGGTTCCTACGGTAAAGTAAGCATAGGAGCTGGTATTGGAACCTATTATTTCAGCACTGCAGAAATAAAGTTATGCATGTTAGAGAAAGACAAGGAGCTTTTGCAAATGAAGGCTATACCTCCTTGTGTGCCTCTGGAAGTAGTTAATGTTATTGCAGGGGAAAGATTCATTGGGATAGGATTTGGTTGCTGTTCATAGAAAGCCACAATGAATGGTGTAAAATATGTAAAAAGGACAGAGAATTGCTGGTCTGGAATTGACAAGGAGGGACAGGAATTTGTTGGCAGGTAATGTGAAATATGGGTAGCAAAGTATCAAGGAGACAGTGAGTGTAATAAGCACAATGACAGGCCCCTTCTGTTGTTATCATGTGCTGGCCTGCAAGACTCGTTTTTCTCTTTCTATAAGACAGTTGAAGTATTAGATATGTGCAGAAGTGTTAGAATTATGTGAACCTCTCATCTAGGCTGACGTATTTTCATTGTTCTTGTTATGAACGCTGCTATGTTAATATGGATACTTACAGTGTAGGCTTAATATCTATGTGTGAATTGCAATGATGCATTTATCACCATACTTATTTTGTCTTGTTGGGACTTTATTGTCGCCAAATATATAAACAAAAGATAAAATCAGTGCTCAGATGCTATAACAAATCAGGTATCTCAGCCAATATTTGGACAGGGTTGAGGACTGAATTATAAAGCCAAAGGTCACACCGATTTGCTCTGCCAAACCATGCCCTATTGAATGGGGGTTGCTCCAGAGCTCCAATAAATGTGCAGAGAAGTGGCCTTCAGCCCAGCACTGCTTATCATACCCAGGCATGGCCTTTGATATGGAATAACCAAAGAGCTATTTTTAGTGTGAAAGGGTCTGCTGTGTGATCCATCCCAAGAAACTCGAATTATAGGCTTGCTATGTAATGCTTCTGCTAAGTTTTAGCATAGAGCTTAGACATAGTGGTAGGTTGTTCGGTCATAGGAACTTTCCATGTCAAGAATGTCCTTCTTGTTTTCCCTGGCCATGTCATGCATTACAGCATTAATTTTTGAATTTTGTGTGGTTACTGTTCATATTTAATGCACTAGACTTGGGTTTTAGAAGTATGCATTTTAATGTTTTATCGTGTGTTTCTTAGTGCTATTTTGAGTGTGGAATTAATTTACAAAAGACGGTTTGGAGTTCCACTGTGTCCCTGAACTTATCCAGAAGGACTAATCTTGACCAGAAAACTCCTGCACAGTGTTGCTTTGTGGGTTGTCAAAGGGCCGCAGCCCAACTGGATTTCTAATTCATGTTGATGCATTGAACAAAGTGATTGAACCAGGAGGTTAGACGTCCGACCCTTGCAGCTTTGGGGGGACTCCCAGATGGTAAGATGAGGAGTTGCAGTTATTTATCCCTCAAACACACCCATTGTGCCAACCTCCTTCCAATGCTTAACAACATTCATTGTCCACCTGCCAAAATCTGCCTGAAATGATGTGTGGTAAAGCTTCCAATGCAGGCAGCAGCGTGATAATTCTAAGACCTGCATGTTTCCACAGTTTTGGCCCCAGTAAATCATGGTGGCAGGTAACTGGGATGGATTCACCGATCAGTAACTTCCATCACGGTATCCCCCTTCTAGTTTAGTGGCCATCTTGCAATGAAGGCTTCAGACATTTGTTTGGCTACCTCACCATCATCCTACACAGTTCTATCCCAATGGCTGAGATTGTTACAGGGCATTGAAAAAACACTGAAGCTATGCAGAATATTTGTAGCAAAATGCATCCACCCCCATATGCCCACACAGAATAACATATATACACAGCCACACACACTTGCAATATACCTAAACCCATAAACTGATATCTACCTCCAAGCCATTAACTGGCAGCAGAAAGTTACATCAAGCACATCCAGTTTCTCACAGATAATACCTCCATAATTCATGTAAAAAATCAAAGCACAATCTTCTATACAGTGTGAAAATATGAAATTTAGGTGCACCAGAGTGGGATAAATAATGACAAATACTCATCCTTTATGTTTTCATTCTGCACAGACCATTTTTCGGAATGTCTCAACATACAGAACAATACCAGCATAGAGAGCATTAACAGAAACTTCTGTATGATATGGATACAACACACCGCAAAACTTTCACACACACACACATAAATATATGCAGTGCTTTTAGTTCTCCCTGCCTGTATCCAGACAGGGAAAAGGAGTTGGATGGAATGCACCACAACAGAAGATTGGGGTTCTCAGGCATACGATTGGAGATGACCTTACCCTCTCTGACACAAATGTATTTACGTGAGATAGATGCATCAAGTAGGGCTTCTTTAAGGAACAATAGAAGTAATATATTTATATAAATGAAATTAGGAGACATAATAGTGCCCTACAAAATACATTTTAAATACCACGGGAGAAGGTCTATTGGTTCCTGAGCTAAATTAAATGTTAATATATTGTATTAAACTTTGTGCACCATTTCCCTGTGGACTGTAAATTACTTGTGGTTGTGTTGGTCAGCTACCTGCCACAGCATAGTCTTCCTGCACAAGACTTGCTCTATGTTTGTCACCAAAATGGTAGTTTTATCCTTCCCATTTCACTGTGACATCCTCACTTCCTCCTGAAACAAGGTACTTCAGTCTGTAGCATCCTAGTGCTGATAAGTATTGTTGCTCTTCTTGTGTTTTGGTGCTCTCCATTGTGATGATTGCCATCTGGATATTAATCTTTAAGATGCCTTTTCCAAACTGAGAGAAACTGCAGTCATCAGGACAAATCAGGCCAGGGACTTTGGGCAGCCAAGAGGTAGGGGTGGAACAATACATGACATGAGATGGTTGCTGTTTGGCACGCGCATTGGCATCTCGTTCAAGTTAGCATGTCTCACCATCTCTAAAAGAAATGCCCCTTAATTCATGATCAGAAGTGGTATTTATCTTCCTGACTGCAGCATTGTTCATGTGCTTATGGAGTGTCTGAACAAAATATTGGGACAGAAATATCGGAAAAAATATTGTGATACAAAAATCTTGTGATGCAAAAATATTGCTCTCAAGAATATCATTTTTTGGGTAGTTAATATAGTTTTTAAGAATCTAGTTTTTAATATTGTTTTCAGTAATATAGTTGAAAAACTATTTGTTTTAATAATTTTTATGTGTTTTATTTCATATAATAATTTTGTGTTATGATTGTACAATTGTTATTAATTTTTTTAATGTTGCTTGTACATTTAAGTGATTTAGAATGTTTTATTTAATTCTTAATAGTAATTTATGGTATTGTAGGGGGTTGTTGGGTTTGTAAGCGGATAGGTGTGGAAGCTAATTAAGTAATAATTAATTATTAATTAATTAAAAATTGGTAAGTAATTATGTCATTGATATTATGTTAATTGGGTAATATTGATATATTCTAGTTATTTTTAGATGTGGGTTTGCTTGGTTTTTAGAAGTTTTGGGCCAGATGTTAATTAAATAATTAATCAATAATTGATTAACCATTAATCATTAATTGATCATTACTTATTTCATTGATTATTTCTTATGTAATTTGTGTAATACTTATATGTTTTAGTTATATATTAGGCGTGGGTTGCTAGGTTTGTGGGGTATAAGATAGAGAATGAATTGAGTTATAATGCATTAACAATTAATTATTCAGATAATTAATTATTTCATTGATTATTAATTATCTAAATTGCTTAATTTTTTTTTAAGTTTTTTAATACATATATATATTCTTTCATGTCAATTAACAATGTTTTATTAAGAGTTACATATATTTTCTAAATTAATAGGGTTATACATATATGTAATGGGTTTGAACTGATGTACATGCCCTATTGTTGCTTAGAATGGGTGGGAATTGTAAATTTAATCCCTCTGAAGTACAACCCTTTCCCTGCTGTTGGACAGACTGAAGTGGAAGTGGCAAATCTTACCCCTCCGAAGTCCAAAACTTTCCCTACTTTTGCTCTATTTGGAGTGGGAATAGTGAATGTATACCTTCCGAAGTCCATCGCTTTCCCCACTGTTTTGCGTATTGGAGTTATAATAGTGAATGTAACCACTCCAAAGTCTAACACTTTCCCGTCTGTTGCTAAGACTGGAGTGGGAATAGTAAATTTAACCCCTCTGAAGTCCAACACTTTCCCTACTGTTGTGCTGACTGGAATAGAAATAGTAAATCAAATCTCTCCGAAGTCCCAGACTTTCCCTACTGTTTCGCAGTTTGGAGTGTGAATAGTAAATTTAACCACTCCGAAGTCCAACACTTTTGCTACTGTTGCACTGTTTGGAGAGGTAATAGTAAATGTAACCCCTCTAAAATCCATCACTTTCCTTACTGTAGCTTCGACTGGAGTGGAGATAGTAAATGTAACTTCTACAAGGATCTACGTTTTCTCTACTGTTGCATTGACTGGAGTTGGAATAGTACATTGAATACCTCCAAAGCCTAACACTTTTCCTACTGTTACATTGTTTGGAGTGGGAATAGTAAATGGAGCCCTTCTGAAGTCCAACACTTTCCCTACTGTTGTACTGTTTGGAGTGGGAATAGTAAATGTAAGCCCTTTGAAGTCCTACACTTTCCTTACTGTTGCATAAGCTGGAGTGGGAATAGTATATCAAATATTCCAAGACTCCAATACTTTTCCTAATATTGGTTAAATATATTTTCTATTATTTGTTTATTTTTTTATTTTATATTATTTGTTTATATATTTATGTATAGTATTAGGTGTTAGTAGAATGTATTAAAATTACTTTCTATTAATGTTATATATTAAAACACTTAAAATGTACTACTTGAAAGTGTATGGTGATAGCACGGTGATATTCGTGCCCAAGGTACATTGTGATTGGGCAATATGGTAACACTAGTTGTTACCACAAGACATTCAGGGGAACAATTGAACAAGTTCTTTAGATGGATGCAGCAATAATTGGGCCTCTATAGGAAAGAATACTAAATTGGGAGAAATGGATCGTTCACTCCTCAAGTCATTTTTGAAAATATAGTTTTGTAATACTAAGGGAGAATGTCTATTTGTTCCAGAAACGTTTTTCAGTGTGGTTTTGTGGAACAACATCAGATCCCAATTTTATTTATTTATTCAGCATGGCACATTGTGCTGCTGAGTCATTATGACAGTATGTTGCAAGGCACAGCCCTGCTTTTCCACATGTAGCTCATGTTTTGCCTATCACTGGTATGGAGATGTGGATGCCTGGAGGCACTTTTTCAGTTCGTAAGAGTGTCCTAGCATCCTCGGGATGGCATCAATTCAATCCCAGTGGTATTTCCTGACCCCTATGGGGCCTGTACAGTGTGGATGTTTACCTTTGCATACTACCACATCACAACAAGTGCATGCCGCTAGCCACCTTACCTGAAGGGAATTTCACCCCCACTCCGCAGGATTCCATTTGCAGCTGCACTGAGATTTAGAGATCAAAATTAGGGATCACGATTTCCAAATTGCAATTCATTCAGAATCACATTTAGGTCATTGCAATTCACAATTTTGTACCATTGACCTATAAGTAGCGATTTCTATTGGGTCTCAAACTGCGATCCACCTCATAAATATTAATGAGGTAGGTTGCAGTTTGCAAGCTATTAGAAATGATAGCCAATACAGGGATGGTCGCCTGCTGGGGTAAGCAGAACACCCTGTCTGTGATTGGCTTAAAATAAAGCAAATGGTTTTAAAAAAAAATGCAGCCCATTTTCCTTAAAGAAAAACAGGATGAAGGAAATTAAACTTTTAAGTTTCAGTTTTTAAGAGCATGCAGTAGTTCGCGGGACCTTACATTCTCAAAGGGGAAGGTGTACCGTGGGCACCCTTTCCCATTTGTGAATGGGTTACCACCTCCTTAGAGGAGGTGGTAGATTCAACTGTAAAACATTATTACATTCCACTGCGAATCAATAATTGGAAGGGACACCCTCAGCACTCCCCTTGAAAATATCACATTTTAAAACCGAATATCCATTTGGTAAAAAATCTGAATTTGGCTTCTGTATATAACAAAAATGCTTTTTTGCAGTAGCAAAAAGGATGGTTCTATGAATCGGGCCATTTACAACCCCCAAAAAAGTTTTGTACATGAGGACCTTGGTGCTTTAGTCACTTCGGTGATCTATAATGGTTACCCCTCTCTTAGGTCCTTCTGGTCAGATTCCCCGAGCGAGAGCCAGAGCATTGGCTCGGTGTTGATTATGCACACTCACCTCATGTTTTGTTGCACCACCTCTGCTGCTCCTGCTGACACATGTGAAATGACAATCTATCACTGCTTTTTCATCGGTGTACCAGTCCTAGAGTCGGTGGCATGCACAGAGCGTGTGGTGCTACGGGCAAAGAGAGCTGGGCAACCTAACGGTAACAGATGGTTTCTTCTTGGCTGGTGTGCACTAACATGTTTATGAAAAGGCACCTTTAAGGCAAGGCTGTAACTTACAGATGGATATCATGCAAGATAATATCTTGGCACATGCCCATTCATATGTGTGTGTTTGTGTGTGTGTGTGTGTGTGTGTGTGTGTGTGTGTGTGTGTGTGTGTGCATGTGAGTGTGTTTAAACATGCATTGTAAGTGTCTGCAGTTAAAGATGGAGGTAGAAGTGAGAAGCAGCTCCATGAAATAACAGGATATCATTAAATACTATAGGGCTGCAAAAGACTTGCAATTACCCTCTTTAAAATAATAGAATTCTGATCAGCGAGCCATTTTTTTATTGCCAGGTATGAGTTCTGCAGGGGGAAATTTGTAGGGGATAGAATGACAGAAGTAGTTGCACATGGCCGTCGTTCCTGTAATTTAATGTTTACAATTGGCCTCTTATAAGACTCTCACACAGGGCAGTAAAAAGCAAATCAATACTGTTAGAACTCCGCTGTGGTTAAGACAAACCATAACGCTTAATGCAAGATGACAGGATAAAGTCCCACCACTGTTTTTACAAGATGCTATTAAGAAAGGCCCTAACAAGGCCCTGAGACACAACCATAGGAAGCAAGAGCCTGAAATGCAGCTGGTGGCAGTTCATTCCCAGTGATTTGATGCCAAATAACTGGTAACTCCTGTGAAACAGGGGTCAATTAGATCACTGCTTATCGTGGCAAACGTTGCTTGTTTGCACTTAATGATTACAAAAAGTGCCTTGTTGTCCCTGGGAGAGATTTCTTACCAGGGGAACTTTGAGATGAGCCCTTGTCTATGATACATACATATATATATTGCTAATGCGTATTTAATTACTTACCAAATGCTTCTTAAGATACAAATGTTCTGAATTTATGTTTAATTAAAAAAAAAATGTAGCAGTCATTCGCACTTAAAACCAATAGGCCTGTAACCTAATAATGAAGTACAAGATCTATTTTGGCAGATGTGAAAACGGCATGTTGTAAAGTGAAGGCACATTAATGCTGAAATGGTTGTTTTTCACTTTAAAAGACAATTGTGCAAGCTGTTTTTCTTCTATGTGCTGCAGACGATGCAATCTTGGAAACAACTGTTTATTAGTTCATGAATAGTAATTTGTTGTATTAGACTACTGATAGTGAGGTTCACGCCACAAAAACAGGTAGATGACAGGGTGGATGAGTCATGGGAAGATAATATTATAAACAAAAAAGGATGTTCCTGCAACATTCAAGTACCCATGGTGGAAACTCCATTGCACTCTGGTGAGAAGATGGGGACAAGACCTGTTCCCAGGAGTGTGCTGAAATCTTATTGGTCAACATGAAAAAGAAAGAATATTAAAGTTGCAATATAGAAAATGTGTTTATATTAGTGTGTGTTCCTAGACTAGTTAGGCAGATTATTTCTGTAGAGCTTCCGATTCACAGCAGTTGATGTTTGCCATTTTCGTGATTCTCTGAGAGGAGACGCTGTCCTGAGTTTTGTGGACATCTCTCTATGGGAAGTCTCAGTTTATTTATTGATTTGCTGTTATTTGAGCTGAGAATATTTTCCAGCTTATTCTACTAAAGCTTCATGCCTATGCTCTATTCTCTTATCAGAAATATTCATAGGTTTCTGAACTGACACCTATAACCCTTTGCTCATTTATCTCAACATTAGCTTAGAATAGAGATGTTTCTTAACCCCTTCGGTGTGTCGGATGGCCGGGAGCTGTCTGACGCACCAGTGCTCATGTGCGTCGGACGGCCTCCGGCCATACGATCACATGGCACAGGAAATTCTTGCTCCAGAGAGATTCCCTTTTCCCCCAAAAGCCTCGGGAGCTGGGGAAGAGCTTCCCCAGCTGCCAAGGCTGTGTGTTTTGTTTCTGTGCAATGACGATCAGCGTGCACGTCGCGCTGACATCATTGCACAGAAACAGAAACTGAAATGAGCTGATAGACTCATTTTAGTTTCACTTTCTAAGTTCTCAAGGGGCTATCTCAGCCCCCTGAGCACATAGAAATTCAGGAGAGGTATCATTGGAATCCCTGGATCCCTGCTTCGGGATAGCCCCAAGCAGGGGATGCCACCCGGAGGCAGGTGGGGGCAATAGCCCCTTGATCTGCCCCCTGGGGGGGGCAGAAAGCCCACTAGACACCAGAGATTGTTTTTTTATACATAGAGATGGGGGCTGCCTAAACTGGGCATGCCAATGTAAACATGTCAAAGTCAAGATGGAGGCACGCTGTATCAGGCCGCGCTGGGTGGCTCCAGGCACGTAGCTGCACCAAAACATTGTGTAAGCCAAGAGCCTCAACGAAATGCACTCATCACATAGATCCAAAGAGGCCGAAGAGCAGGACAGGTAGGACTGCACGTGCTGCGAGACACGCTCATGGTGCGCGTGCTAGGCACAGCTCGTGCCTCGTTTGAAGAGAAAAGGGGCTGTTTAACTGCCGTCAAGAAATGTTAAATCCATAATGGACCATTTGTTTTGACCCCACACGCAGCCAAAACTAACTTCTTCTGCAGCGATAACTCCACGCGAAGCCAATACAAACTGCTTTTTAAACAATAGAAATGGCACCGGTGCTCCTCCTCAGACTCTGCTGTGCCAATAGCCAAATAGACTGAAGTACAAAGTCAACAAGCAGACATCGCATGTCACATGTAAAAATGGCAGTCTCACTTCTACTTTCTCTTTTTAACGTAACACTGAGACTGCACTGATCACACCGGCTGCTGGCACACCCTCTTGATCGCTCCCGAAACATGCTTGTCAGCTGGTATGCAGGAAAATCCTCTGTAAAACTGTGTAGAGCCACACCGTTCCAATATAGTCCACAGTATGCGCCCACATTAGTTCAGCTTTCAACACGATGGTGCAGCAAAACACTCCAAACAGATATCCTTGCACAAGGCACAATCCATGTTTATATGTGCCAAATTAACAAAGTACAGCACGCTTGAGTTTGCGCAGCATAACACATCAAACAAATGTCCTTGTGCAACGTTCATTTGAGCCAAGTGTATTTGTATTTGTATTTATTTTTATATAGCGCATAGATACCGACAGGTCTCTTAGCGCTTGACAGAGGAGAAGCAGCGTTCAGGCCAAGGAGGTCAATCATGGTAGTAAAAAGTATATTACAATGTATCCCTAAATAGCAGAGTTGCGCCACATACAAGTAAAATGATGATGCTTAATTGTCTTGAATGTGCACATTCTGACCATATGTGCAAGGTGAACACAACACAGCACGTTTGGACTGGGCTGTCCGATGTAAATGGACACGGGTGGGGCTGCTTGGCGTGCTGTTCATGTTCCCTTTGTGGCTCCTTAAGTTTCTGTGTTGCTTCTTGTGGCTCATGCTTGTGCGTCTTGTTCCTGTTGTCTGCGCCTGACGTCTTGTTGTCTTCTTCCCAACATGTTGTAGAAGGCATCTTTAAGTTTCTTCATGCAACTTGTACCAACTGTATAGCATGGGGAGGTCTCCAACTCGTTGCCAAAATTAATGTAGTAATGATGACACGCTAGTATGTTGTAATCCAAGTAGGTTTATTCAGGTAAGTAGACAAGTCATCACTAACAGGTATATAAGTCTAGTAAGGCAGCCTGTAAGCTGATATCAACAACCCCATCAGGAGCAGCCTGCTAGCTGCTCAGCCCCTCTGACCAACTGTCATCACTCATCCAGTCACACAGGCATTCCACACATAGCCCACACACCAACTTTCCACTCAGAACACTCACAAAGGCTGAGCTGCTAGGCAACAGGATAACATAGGAGAGAAACCATAACATCAGAATACTACACCGGGCGAGGATCGGACGATGAGTGGATCCCACCGGCTACTTAGGCCCCAATGTGCGATGCGCCTGTTCGACAATGAAAGCTGCCAATAGGTCAGGCCCAAAAAAATCTCACAGAAGTTCCTCCACATCCATCTCCATTTTGGAAAAGGCAGTCGTTTCCGGAATACCCATTATGCAAATGCTATGCCTTGATCTGGCCTCCAAATCATCATGTTTAGCTCTTATATGGGTTAAGACTTTGTCTATTTGTAATAGCTGTTCTTTGGCCTCTACCTGGAAGTCATGCACATCCGAGGAACGATTTTCAAGTTGGCCCAGCCTAGTTTCATGTGTATGCACCTGTTTCTTGACCTGGTCAAGTTGTGAGGTAAGTACGTCTAGCTTGTTATCAATAGTCTTGAGGCTGGACCTCATTTTCCGCAAGAGGGCTCTGAGGTCCTCTCCTCTATCATCCAGGCGTGCCGTGGAAGTGTTGTCACCTTCCTCCTCAGTACCAGAGTCTGTCTGCCTTGTGAGCCTTTTATTTTCAAATGATAATTTAGACTGCTTGGTATCGGTTTTACCCATGCCTGTAGGTGCCTGTGGCGTTTGTCACTTTCCGTATTGTACAGTACGGGCACAGGGCATCAAATGGCCAGTGGACCCAACCCCAGTAGATCAAAAAACAATATCAGGAAACACCTTCCAGGGGTGGAAGGCCACTCCTGCTTGGATGTGGCACCAGGCGCTAAGACAGCAAAAGCAGTTAAGAGGCAAGGGGGTTTGGTGAGCTCTATTGAGATGTAGCTACCAGTCTAGTCACCTGAGAGCCCTGTCTATGCCAACAGATGTTCACAGTAATAATGATTACTATAGTCGCTTCCACAAGGTCTTTTTACGGGACCCTCTTGCAGCCAGTGCTTACGTGAAGACAGCCCAAGTGTTAATGGAGGTAGGGACATTGATATCAAATCGGGCGTCCAAGCACGTGAGATTTCAGTGAGCCTGCCAGTTACTGTAATCCTGCGCTCCCTCGTGCTCTGCACCCAGGGCTCCAGAGGCCCCACCGTTGCACCCAAGCTGGTGTGTGATGCATGGAGCCAAGCGTGCACCACAAGTGTCCCACCAGCAGCTCAAGCAGATCCTGCTGCCCGAGTCAGCCTAGGGAAGAGGTCTGCGCCCGCCACAGGGAGCACGGTAGGTGCGTCCTGAAACTCCCGACCTCCCCCATACCTTCTCACGGTGCGAGGTCCGGAACCTAGACGGGGGAAGCGCCAGCCGCTGCAGGTTGTTCACACACTGAATTCTCCTACCGCATCACCCCTGGCCAGCCCAGTCACCACCGCGCCACTTCTCGTACAACAGCTCACCACTCGTTGCTTTAGTGACCTGGCAAGATATCAAAGACTGCCCAGTGGGATCCCAGCGGGTCTTCGGCGGGGCTCTATGTCGCCAGCAGTTGCACACCTCGGTCGCCGCCCTCAGGAATCAGCAGGTACTGCGGCAGCCATCCGGCCCTCAGAGAGTCTCGCCTGGCCCGGTGTCATTAAGATCACCACAACATCAGGAACAGGTATTTCGCTATTCCAAGTGCCTCTGGTTGTCTGCATGCACGGATTATGGTAAGATTAATTCTCGCCCAGCAGAGGGCACTCAAAGAGCATCCATCTTGCTGCTCGGCGAGACCACGCCCCGTGGGTAGACTCACGCTTGATGATGGTGTGTGTAGATTGGTGCTTGCCTGGTGGTGTGCATGGAGTAGCGCTTGGCTGGTGGTGACCGTGGACTGGTGCTTGGCTGGCTCTGTGCATGGATAGTGCTTGGCTGCTGGGCCGGACTGGCCGTTGCGGGTTCCGGGTGTTTCCCGGTGGGCCGGTTTTCTGGCTGTCGGGGGCAGTTTTGTCACTGGGGGCTGGTTTTTCTGCCGTGCTACAATGTCGGGCCCCAGTAACAAAAGTGGGAGCAGTGCTTTTTACTAGCACACCCAACCCGCACCTTCCACCCCAGGGCCAGTCAAGCAGCAATCTGCCAGGGCTGGTTGCTGTTCCCAGTCTGGCCCTGCTTGGCTGGTGGTCTGCAGTGATGGCGCTTGGATGGCGGAATGTGGGGGTGGCACTTGGCTGGAAGTGTGCATGGATATTGTTTGGCTGACTGTTTGCACTGATAGCATTTGGCTGGCGGTGTACTTGGATGGTGCTTGACTGGTGAGGGGGTGTGGATGGTGCTTGGCAGGTGGTGTGCACAGATGGTAGTGTGCATCTACTGACTCTTGTCCGGCGGAGAGGCTTGAATGGATCCCCCAGCATTTTCTTACCCAGAATCCCATACAAACCTCAAATTTACTTTCAAAGTCACATTTTCCTCACATGTCTGTGTGAGTAAGTTGTAGGATCACCACGCAGGCACACATTTTCTACTACACAGAATTCCCCTTGGTCTCCCGAGAAAAATTATACCTCACTTTTGTGGGTGGCCAAAGTAGCGTCAGTCTAAAAATGTATAAACAAACTGCCTTTTTGGAACCGCTTTGGGCCCCCCTCAATCTCTACACCTTTTTGGCCCTTCCATATCATAGGCACTTGGCCCATCCATATAAGTAAGGTCTCATTTTTATCAGGAGACTGAGGGGAACACTGAGCGGAAGAAAATTGGTGCTGTGTTTTGATCCCACAACTTTCCCACACAGATTAGAGGAAAATTTTACTTTTTAGTTAAATTTGAGGTTTGCAACGGATTCTTGGAAGGAAAATGTTGGGGGATCAACTCAAACTTCCTCCAGGGACTCCCACTGGTGTCTAGTTTTCAGAAATGTCTGAGTTTTTTATGTTCCCCTAGATGCCTCCAAACCCAGGACCAAAAACACAGATGCCCACCTATCACAAAACAGCCTGGTCTTCAAGGGGTGAACCTGCGTATTTGGTCCCGGGCTCAGCGTCCATCTAGGGAAATCTACCAAACCCACACTTTTCTGATAACCAGACATCATGGGGAGCCCAGGGAGGTATGGCTTGCATGGATCCCCCAACGTTTTCCTACCCAGAATCTACTGCAAACCACAAATTTCACACCACCCAGTGTTCCCCCGGGTCTCCCGATAAAAATAGTAGCTCACTTGTGTGGGTGGGCCAAGTACCCGCAACAGGCAAGGGCCCAAAACGTATTGTGGAAACATCAAAATTACCTATAAAAAAAGTGATTTTTCCAGCTAAATGTGAAGTTTGCTGGGGATTCTTGGTAGGAAAATATTGGGGGATCTATGCAAGCCATACCTCCCTGCACTTCCCCGGGTGTCAAGATGTCAGACATGTGTGGGTTTGGGAGGTTTCCCTAGATGGCTGCCGAGCCCGGTGCCAAAAACCCAAAAACCCAGTTGACCCTCTTGCAAAACCAGGTAATTTCCTGTTGCGGGCACTAGGCCTACCCACACAAGTGAGGCGCCATTTTTATCAGGAGACTCAGGGAAACACAGAATTGTAGAGCAATTGTTCTTACCTATTGACTTCCGATACATTTCTGCCTTCTAAATGTAAGACAATGTGTAAAAAAGACATCACTTTGAAAAATGTCCTATAATTCACATGCTAGTATGGGTACCCACAATTTCGGGGATGTGCAAATAGCTACTGTTTCTAAACTCTATATTTCTTTCCCATTTCGGAAATACATAAGTGTCTTTCACACCTATTTTTTACTCTTTATAATGAATTGCTATATAACCAGTACACAATGAAAAACCATTGCAATACGCTGCTCAGTTATTGGCTCTGGGTTCCGCAGATTCTTGGTGAACCTACAAGTCCTATAGATCCCCACAACCAGAAGGGTCCAACCAATGTAATGGTATATTGCTTTAAAAAATCTCTCATACTTAGAAGAAGTTACAGGTGAAAACGTTGGCACCAATGGCTGTTTTTCAACTCATTTTCAATTATTCCTATTTTCAACTGTTAGTTTCTACACAAATGGCCCCTTGCTGAATTGTGAATTTAGTCTAAGTTTCTGAAATGTGTAGCTTTCTAGGATCCATTATTGCTTTCATACCCATTTCTACCACTAACTGGAAGGAGGTTGAAAGCACAAAAAATAGCAAAAAATAGGCTATGTCTCAGTAAAATGCCAAAACTGTGTAAAAAAGTTTGCTTTTCTGACATAAGTCTGTAAGTCCCTGAAATCTGGGAAGGTGGTGATTGCAGCAACACACACCCTTTGTTGATACCATTTGCAGGGAAAAAAACAGACGCTTTCTTCTGCAGCACTTTACGCCATTTACCCCCCAAACAAATTAGCTATATATTGGCTCATTTCTGGGTCCCCTCCAGGGGAATCAACTAACCCTGGATACCTTTAAAATTCCCACAATTTGAGAAGAAAAGGACGCAAATTTGGCATGGATACCTTATGTGGTCAAAAAGTTACAGGGGCCTAAGCGTGAACTACCCCAAATAGCCAAAAAAAAGGCTTAGCACAGGGGGGGAAAAGGCCTAGGGGCGAAAGAGTTAATAGAATGTGCTTGTTACATTTAACATACTAGTACTTGTTTGATTTACTGAATTGATGGATATGCAGAAACAAATAGTAAGCCACCAACAGCACCTCCAGATGGATATGCAGCTTTTACTTTTTTAATGAGGGAAATACCAGTTGGAGGTTATGTACATGTACCAAGGAGTAGAGGTGCTCTTGTACCATTTAAGTGCAACTTTCCAAGAATTAGAGAGAATCCTGCAAACTGGCATACACAAGTTGACAGATTTTTTAAATTTCAAACATTTTGTGGACAGATTTCAATACATTCTTTGACATTGTAGTGCAGAGTGCTTTGTGTAAAATAGTTGTGCAATGGTCATGTTTTAAGCCTCCGAGAGGTGTGCATACTCATGCACCCTCACCTGTGGTGATGACAAAATATGATGCGGTAATTACCTTTTTGAATGGAAACGTTCCAGCGAGAGACATTGATTTGCTGAAAATCAATAGAACTACTTAGGAGGCAAAGAAAATAAGTCAGTGCATGCTTATTATGAAAGATTGTTGCAGGTGTTTAAACAACACTGTGGACCAGAAAGTCCAGAGAAAAGTGACATGGGGAGATTCGTGTCACAGTTTGTTCCTGGGTTCGATCCAGATATTAGTATGCACCTAGAATCAAATGTGATTTGTTGGCAGAAAAAACAATTCAATGAGATCATGAGGTATGCAAGATACTGTAGTGATGAGCAAGAAATGAAGCAGAAAAGGTTGAAGGAGAAAATGATGCATGCACAGACAAAATTGGGGCAGAAAGTTTTTACGAATCAGCCATTCAGAGGGAATATTAGTGGAATGCAAGGTGTTTGTTTTCAAGCTGAAGGTCACGTTGCACAAGGAGGAGATGGTGTTTCACAGGGTAGAGGTTCTCCGATTGATCTAAATTCTGGATTAGACATTCCCACGTTGAAGAAGTCGACTTGTGATTATTGTAATAGAATTGAGAATTGGAAGAGGGGGAATACAAATAGAGTGAGTGGTGACAGGCAAATGAAGGGAGCATATCAAACCCAAATTCAGAATATTCCGGTCCAGATGCCTGCACAAAGCATGCAAAAACCATTACAGTCACAAGTTCCTATGATGCATGTTCCACAAGTCCCAAATGGCCCCACAAATTATGGGAAATCCTACAACTAATGTGCATCAGGTACTAAGACCAAATCCAAACCCATTTCAAAATCAGAACCCATTCCAACAGTTCCCTATGTTCGAAAATGAGTATTCTGATTCTGACAATTCCCAATCAATGTGCCTGAGGGTGGAGGAATATTGTGTACTTGGCGCAGTCTTAGCGGTAGACCACCGTGGACCATTTGTAGTAGGAAAAGTTAATGGCCACCAAATAACATGTCTTATTGACACTGGAGCTACCCAATCCACTGCTACAACAGCAGAAATTCTAGACCTATCCCTCTCGGGAAAGAAGATTGAAGTTGTAGGACTTACAAATAACTAATCCAGTCTCAGAGAAAGTGCCCATAAAAATAGGTTCATTTGAAGAAAATCATCAGTTTGCAATATGTGGTTCTAGTCTTATAAACCTATTAGGAAGAGATCCATTGTGCAAGTTGGATTGGACTATTTACTGCACACCGAAGAGTCTTGGATTTCAAACCGATGATGTAGTTGTTGAATTTAAAATGGCCCAACAAGGAACAGCTGTAGGGTTGTACCCTGTGAGAATAGTTGAAGATTTAACTCCTGATTTGAAAAATATGGTAAATACAGAAATATGGAATTTTACAGGAAAGGTGTGGAACCTGTCCAAATTACAGTAAAACCAAATGCAATTTTCTCAGGGACACCACATTATAATTTGATGCCAGAAACAGTTGCAGGAATATCACTAGTAAGTGAGAGAATGTAAAAAAAGGAAATTTTAAATGAAATTATTAGAAGCCCTTGCAATTTGCCTACTATGGGTTTATAGAAACCAAATGGGAAATATCAAATTGTACAGGATCTTCAAAAGATGAATAACATAATTGTTCCATGTTGTCCGATGGTACTTAATCCAGCAACAATACTTTTTCAGATTCCTTGCACTGCAGAAGGGTTTACTGTTGTACATCTATGTCAGGCATTCTTTTCTATTCCGTTGCGTAAGAACAGCCAGTAGTTGTTTTCATTAGTGCTTAGAGATAGCATTTTGGCATGGTTCTGAGTTCCACAAGGATATACAGAGTCTATAAATCTTTAATCAGATCTTGAAAAAGAATCTTGAAACTTTGCAGATGCCTTGCAACTCAGTCCTCATGCAGTACATTGATGACCTACTTGTGGCATCAAATACACGAGAAGCTTGCAAACAAGATACAATAGCATTGTTAAATTATTTAGCTGCGTATGGACATAAAGTGGCTCCAAAAAACTGCAATATTTTCAGAAAGAAGTCCAGTATTTGGAATACGTAATTGAGAAGGGAATGAGAAAGATGTCATAAGAGACAGTGGAAACGATATTGACTATTAATCCACCAAGAATTCAGAGAGAAGTCAGAATGTTCCTGGGAATAGTTGGCTACTCTAGACAGTGGATAACAAACTTTTCCCTAGTGGCCTAGCCTTTACAGAAGGTCTACGCACAAAGATGTGCCTGGCCAACTTCCATTGGACAGCGATTGCTTGAAAGCTTTCCTAGAGTTGAAAGAAAGTCTCTGCCATGCCCCAGGCTCTAGGAATGCCTGATTACAAAAAGATGTTCACGTTATTTAGCCGAGAGAGTGAGGGATGTGCCCTCTCAGTGCTTACTCAGATGTACTGAGATTAACGAAGACCTGTGGCATATTTTTCAACTACTCTTGACCCTGTTGCCACAGGATTGCCTGGCTGACCTAACGTGGTTGCGGGAGTTGGTTTCAGTATAGAGAGATGTGAGAGCATAGTGATTGGACATCCTCTTACAGTGATGGTTCCTCTTTCGGTGGAGATATTTGGCAGACTCACAAAATATGAACAACCTATGCTTGCATCCGAGAATATATTACTCAGGAGATGTCACATGTTAAATCAAGCTTAAATCAAGCTTCTTTACTGCCCACTCCTGAGAGCAAAATTGACGGGGATAAAGTTGAGCTTGATTGTCTATTGCCACAGACTTACGCACCAGACATAAAAAGATGGACCCCTTAATAAGTCTGATTATAACATTTTTGTAGACGGCTCATGTTTGAGAAAGAATGAATGAACTCTGAGAGCAGCCTATGCAGACTGCACAATACAAGAATTGGTAGAAACTTCATAGCTTCAAGGTGCTACCTCTGCACAAGTGGCAACATTGATTGCCCTTACAAGAGCATTTTGCCTTTCAGCACAGATAAGAGTGATTATAATTACAGATAGTCAAAATGGCTTTGGTGTGGTCCATGATTTTGGACAGTTATGATCACAAAGGGGGTTTATGAAATCTTCAGGCTCCCCCATTAGAAATGGGGAGGTGGTCTGGGTTGCTTGGCGAGAACGATAGACGCCTCTCTTTGAGCTCCCGTGGCCATTCAGATCTCGGAGCACAACCATCTGGTTCCTGATGGTGCCTCAGTAGGATTTCAGGAGGAGATGACCCCTAGAATGTGGGGGGGACCCCTCCTATCTGCTCATCGCCCCATATCGTATGCCCCAATGCATGCTGGCCAACAGAAGAGACTCAACTGTGAGGAGTGTAATAATGGTGCCAGACACTCACAAAGAACAAAGGCGGGCATACCGGCAGTGGAGGGAACAGCAGGTGTGTAGAGAGTGGGACGATTGAGCTGAAGGACACAGCTTCTGGAGGTGGCACTGTCTCCCCATGTACCCCCCACTGCGAGAGGCCATGTGTGGGGTTCCCGATAGCTCAGTGCGGAGTAGCATTACACATCGAAATGCCCAAAAAAGAAGGAAAGGATCTGAGCTGCAGAGGAGTGGTCCCTGTGGCGGTTTCTTTGATGATTTGGCGTCCTACAGGAGAGGTCAGTCCCCCAGCAGTGATTACTTTTTTCTGTTAGCAGTGGGGGGTAAACACTTGGGGTACATTCTTACCCCCTAACCCCTCCTCATGAACTCGCACCCACCAATGGCTGCCCAAAGATGGGGTATTGCTTGGACAGAGGGGACGACCCTAAAATGAGCTGAATGTGGGTAACTTAGTGGAAAGAGACTCCCCTCCTGCAAAAAGTAACAGCTGAATGGCGCCTTCATTCATTGACTATTAACTCTACACAGGGAGTATTTTACTACCCACTGGTAATGATTCTTACTGGATTTTCAATACAAATAAGGAGCATTTCATAATTAAAACGTGGGAACTGTGCAGAATTCAGCTGGAACACGACCTCAATAGGGATTTACTGAAGTCCTATAAGCGGATGCATATAATGGGGTGAGCGAGACGAACCCCCACAGGTGAGGCATCCAGAAGGCACAATGGGGCTCCGCTGACGGGGACTGGCCCCCATACCATATTACATCATGTGAGGGGGAGTGGGGCAAGAACTTTGTTCATCTCTGTTCTGCAGGGCACCAGCTGGCAATCGACCATTCCCAGACCTTGAAACCAATCATGAATGCGACTGCATCTGACGGTACCGCTTCACCAGGCCAGTGATTGAGGAGTTGGCGGAGCAGTTGGCGCCACATCTGCTACCTGGCCGGACATACCCTACAACACTGACCCCAGAGGTGAAGGTGATGGCAGCCCTTCACTTCTTTGCTACTGGTACCTTCCAGTACACTGTGGCTACTGCTAGTGGTATGTCGCAAACGATGTTTAGTCGGGTGCTACGCAATGTCTTGGAGGGGATGTTGCATTTCCTAGACCTGTATATCAAGTTCCCTAGACCAGCTGAACTCCCTGAAATAAAGGATGCCTTTTATACACTGGGGAGGATGCCGAACTTCATTGGATCTATTGATGGGACACATGTGGCCCTGATACCACCACAGGCACATGAGCAGGCATACCGGAACAGGAAGCACTACCACTCCATCAATGCTCTGGTGATATTTCTTGCTGACATGTCTATCACACATGTGTGTGCACGGTTCCCCGGTTCTGCGCACAATGCCTACATTATGAGGAGTAGTCGCATTGCAACGCTGATGTCACAGATGCCAGCTCAGCATGCCTGGCTTGTCGGTGTGTACTGACTGTTTCTCATTGTGTGTGTTTGTCAATGTTGTATTCCGCACTCCTACAAAACTCAGCTACTTGTTCATTTTTGTGTGTGTAGGTGACTCCGGATACCCCAAAATGCTGTGGTTGCTGATACCCCTCAGGAACCCTGTGACACCAGCCGAGATGTGCTACAATGAGGCACATGGTCAGAGCAGGAGGGTGATTGAGTGTACATTTGGCCTCCTGAAAAGCCGCTTTCGCTGCCTGGACAAGACCAGAGAGGCCCTCCTATATGAGCCTGCAAAGGTGTGCAAAATAATCCTTGAATGCTGCATGCTACACAACATGGCAGTGCGGAAGGAGGTGCATCTCATCCAGGATGACGATGACCAACCTCTGGCACCTGTGGAGGATCCCAACCTGGGCCAAGATGCCAGTGATGATGAGGATGAGGGTTATGTTCGCTCACAGCTCATCAACAGCTTCTTCACCTGAATGTGAGTTTCAAGGGTTGTTATGTGAATGTATGGAGGTAGCCTGGAATGTGTTGTGGCAGCTCTGTTGCTGTCTGAGTGTGTCTGTGTGCCACTTGCCTGGATGCGTTCAGTGATGTGTCCATTCAGGTGGTGTGTACTCCACAATAGGGTAGTACTGCTAACTTGTTTTTGTGTAGGTGTCTTGCGACATGTTTTGTGCATGTGTATTGCATTTCTCTCCTGTTCTTCTGTGCTTTTGACTGTGTCTGTCCTTCCCAGGGTACTTTGCCTGTTGTTTGGTCAACACTGACCCCCAACACCCAGAAGCCAACACCAGTGTGGAAGTTGTCAATTCCCATCAACTGATGTACCACACATCCCTGGACTTCAATTCTCCAACACTTTGTGAGTGTGTGTCCACTGTTACATAGAATTACCGTGCAACTATTGTGGAATAAACGTGTGGCTGATGTGTAATTAACCTGTGCTACGCTTTATTATGTGCGTTGTCTGTCTTCCCACATCTGAGTGACATCTGCTTACCTCACCTGTGGACTTGTTACCACTGACTGGGGTTGGTGTTGTGTCTGTGCATGCCAATGTGTTTCAGGTCAACATCATTGTGTGGGAGGAGTAACATGCCCATGGTGAGTATGTGTTGTGGTGCCATAGTGATGTGTCTCCCTCACATGTGTCACATCACCATGACTCACCTTACGTTGGTCACATCGGTGCAGTATTTGGCATGCACTGTGTTGTGTAGCAGATTGACATCTCCCTGAACATGACAAGTTGGAATCACAACAGAGGCAAGTATGGTGTACTAGTGAGTTTATTTTCAAACATGTGTGAGGGAAGTGCACAGGATGGTGGGTGCTGTACATTGGTTTGGGAATCCAAAGTTCACATTAGAGTTGGAAGTGCTGGTAGATGAAATGTCCAGAGTAAAGTCCACAGTCATCTGCTACATTGGCCCAACATGAACCCTCCATATCATGTGGGCGAGTTGTGTGAAATTGGACAAGGTGAACGGGTTGCGCACAAAGAACATTGTCCAGAACAGGTTTAGAGGCCCTAGGGGATGTGCTGGGACATCTGCCTCTCACATGTCCTTCTTCGGATGACCCCTCTTCTTCCAGGGGGGGTGATCCTCAGGTGCAGGCCTCTGCGGTGCGTGGGACTCTCTGCCAGAGTCCTCCTCCCTCCCTGTGGCGCTGGCAGATGGTGTTGCGACAGATGTTGTGGCCACAGAGGGAGGTGTGGCAGGTTGGTGTTGATCTGGCGGAGGCATTGGAGTATGTCCCGATGCACCACAGTAATGGCATCCCACTTGGCCTCCCTGCGGGCATGGTGGGCGACCTGCTCGTGTTGCATGTCCTTGAGGATCCCCACTACCTGGCCAAATCCTCCGGTGCTATCCTGGTACGCAGCTATGATGTGTGCCAGGTGGGGGTCATCATGCAGTTCAGACCCCCCTGCAAGGCGCGCCCTCTGCCTCCCACCCGTCCCAGCACCCCTATCCACACTGGCAGGACCATCGGCGGGACACACAGGTGACACTGGGACCCCTTGGGTGGTTTTGCTGTTGGTGTTTGCTGTAGCTTTTGGGGGGTCCTGTGTCCCTGTGCTGTGTGTGTTGATTGGCCTTGGTCTGTCCGTGTTGGCGGGGGTGCCATGTCGGTGTCCAGATGCTGGAGGCGTGGGTACAGGGGGTGCAGATTTTGATGCTGCTGGTGCTGCATGATGGCTCACATCGGAGGGGCCAGGTTGGTCGTCGTCATCCGAAGATGACAGAGAGAGAGTCAGACCAGAGAGCTCAGTGTCTGCCAGAGTCTGGGACTTGGAATCCTCATCATTTGGTGCTGGGTGCCCAGCACCACCTGTGTTTGAAAGAGACACACAATGTGAGTTATGTTTCTACATGCATAGATGGTTCACAAACATGACATTTTCTACTTTTCGAACAGATACCTGCCTGTACACTGCTTTTTCCCAGCTTGTCACGGACAGAGTTTGACATTGTTGTTGGCCATTTCCCAGCATGGCCTTGTGCTCCCCACAACAGAGCCCAGTGTCAGACATCTTGTCAGTCCCTTCCCACTCCCTGTGAGGCGAGTATGGTTCAGTGTGAGCTTGCTGGGCCATGTGGGTGGGTGTAGACTTCGACTCCCATCATACTCTTGACTACACCCCCTTCCCAGCATGCCCATACTTCCTTCCTCTTGACTCTGATTCCCTGTGAGGGGGTGTGACAGCAATGGCAAGATGGCTGACTGTGAAATCCTGGTGTTTGTTTGGCTACAAGTCCAAAGAGAGCCCCTGTGCTTCACACAGCTGCACCCAGTATGGGGGATCTTTTGCTGATATTTCAATGAGCTGTGTGTCAATGCATTGTATCTGGTGAGTTGTGTGGAGTTTGTGTTGAGGGGGGGGTGTCTCCACATGCTGGTAAGTATGGTCAGGGCTGTCAGTCCTCCTTCCCATCATGAAACGTGCTTCCATTGTAGGGCGTGCAAGTTGTCTTTCAGGATGTCAGTCAGTGGTGTCCTGCTTCTGATTTGCACACAACCCTTAGCAGGACCTTGTGCTCCCCACAGCAGGAGCCAGTGTCAGCCATCTTGTCAGTCATTTTCCATTCCCTGTGATGTGGCCATGTTTCAGAGAGGTCTTGATGGGCCAATCACGAGGGGGAAGATTATCTGTGACTACAGGCCCCATCATGCTTTTTGATACACTCACTTTACCTGCATCCCCACTATTCCTTCCTGTCAGTCAGCTGCACTGTGAGGTAGTGTGTTTGTGGTGGCAAACTGTCTGGCAGTGTCTATTTAGCTTTGTGCCACTGGCTTGCTGTATTTGTTTGTAGGTTGGTGAATGTCATGACACAGTTCCAAGTCACTATGAGATGGCAGGTATTGTGGTTGTCTGACTGGCATACACATCTTGGTATGATTATCTATTGGTTACTGTAGCTTTGCTTGCGGTGCATGGTTTCACTGTCCCCTTGCCACACAATCTTGGGTATGTTGTTTGTGTACTCACCAGGCTCTGAGATGTCTGTTAGGCCATGGACGCTCTCTGGTGGTAGGATGTCCTGCACCTTCTCCTCCCAGGTCGTGAAGTAGACTGGTTTGGCAGGAGGGCCACTGTCGGTGCACTGACTCAGGGCGTGATCTTTTTCGATGAGTTTCTTGACCCTCCTGCGCACGTGAAGGTGGTGGCAGCCCTGCACTTCTTTGCTATTGGTACCTTCCAGTACACTCTGGCTACTGCTGGTGGTATGTCGCAAACAATGTTTAGTCGGGTGCTACGCGATGTCTTGGAGGGGATGTTGCATTTCCTAGACCTGTATATCAAGTTCCCTAGACCAGCTGAACTCCCTGAAATAAAGGATGCCTTTTATACACTGGGGAGGATGCCGAACGTCATCGGATCTATTGATGGGACACATGTGGCCCTGATACCACCACAGGCACATGAGCAGGCATACCGGAACAGGAAGCACTACCACTCCATCAACGCTCTGGTGGTATTTCTTGCTGACATGTCTATCACACATGTGTGTGCACGGTTCCCCGGTTCTGCGCACGATGCCTACATTATGAGGAGTAGTCGCATTGCAACGCTGATGTCACAGATGCCAGATCAGCATGCCTGTCTTGTCGGTGTGTACTGACTGTTTCTCATTATGTGTGTTTGTCAATGTTGTATTCCGCACTCCTACAAAACTCAGCTACTTGTTCATTTTTGTGTGTGTAGGTGACTCCGGATACCCCAAAATGCTGTGGTTGCTGATACCCCTCAGAAACCCTGTGACACCAGCCGAGATGTGCTACAATGAGGCACATGGTCAGAGCAGGAGGGTGATTGAGCGGACATTTGGCCTCCTGAAAAGCCGCTTTCGCTGCCTGGACAAGACCAGAGGGGCCCTCCCATATAAGCCTGCAAAGATGTGCAAAATAATCCTTGTATGCTGCATGCTACACAACATGGCAGTGCGGAAGGAGGTGCATCTCATCCAGGATGACGATGACCAACCTCTGGCACCTGTGGATGATCCCAACCTGGGCCAAGATGTCAGTGATGATGAGGATGAGGGTTATGTTCGCTCACAGCTCATCAACAACTTCTTCACCTGAATGTGAGTTTCAAGGGTTGTTATGTGAATGTATGGAGGTAGCCTGGAATGTGTTGTGGCAGCTCTGTTGCTGTCTGAGTGTGTCTGTGTGCCACTTGCCTGGATGCGTTCAGTGATGTGTCCATTCAGGTGGTGTGTACTCCACAATAGGGTAGTACTGCTAACTTGTTTTTGTGTAGGTGTCTTGCGACATGTTTTGTGCATGTGTATTGCATTTCTCTCCTGTTCTTCTGTGCTTTTGACTGTGTCTGTCCTTCCCAGGGTACTTTGCCTGTTGTTTGGTCAACACTGACCCCCAACACCCAGAAGCCAACACCAGTGTGGAAGTTGTCAATTCACATCAACTGATTTACCACACATCCCTGGACTTCAATTCTCCAACACTTTGTGAGTGTGTGTCCACTGTTACATAGAATTACCGTGCAACTATTGTGGAATAAACGTGTGGCTGATGTGTAATTAACCTGTGCTACGCTTTATTATGTGCGTTGTCTGTCTTCCCACATCTGAGTGACATCTGCTTACCTCACCTGTGGACTTGTTACCACTGACTGGGGTTGGTGTTGTGACTGTGCATGCCAATGTGTTTCAGGTCAACATCATTGTGTGGGAGGAGTAACATGCCCATGGTGAGTATGTGTTGTGGTGCCATAGTGATGTGTCTCCCTCACATGTGTCACATCACCATGACTCACCTTACGTTGGTCACATCGGTGCAGTATTTGGCATGCACTGTGTTGTGTAGCAGATTGACATCTCCCTGAACATGACAAGTTGGAATCACAACAGAGGCAAGTATGGTGTACTAGTGAGTTTATTTTCAAACATGTGTGAGGGAAGTGCACAGGATGGTGGGTGCTGTTCATTGGTTTGGGAATCCAAAGTTCACATTAGAGTTGGAAGTGCTGGTAGATGAATTGTCCAGAGTAAAGTCCACAGTCATCTGCTACATTGGCCCAACATGAACCCTCCATGTCATGTGGGCGAGTTGTGTGCAATTGGACAAGGTGAACGGGTTGCGCACAAAGAACATTGTCCAGAACAGGTTTAGAGGCCCTAGGGGATGTGCTGGGACATCTGCCTCTCACATGTCCTTCTTCGGACGACCCCTCTTCTTCCAGGGGGGGGGGAATCCTCAGGTGCAGGCCTCTGCGGTGCGGGGGACTCTCTGCCAGAGTCCTCCTCCCTCCCTGTGGCGCTGGCAGATGGTATTGCGACAGATGTTGTGGCCACAGAGGGAGGTGTGGACAGGTTGGTGTTGATCTGGCGGAGACATTGGAGTATGTCCCGATGCACCACAGTAATGGCATCCCACTTGGCCTCCATGCGGGCATGGTGGGCGACCTGCTCGTGTTGCATGTCCTTGAGGATCCCCACTACCTGGCCAAATCCTCTGGTGCTATCCTGGTACGCAGCTATGATGTGTGCCAGGTGGGGGTCATCATGCAGTTCAGACCCCTCTGCAAGGCGCGCCCTCTGCCTCCCACCCCTCCCAGCACCCCTATCCACACGGGCAGGACCAGCGGCGGGACACACAGGTGACACTGGGACCCCTTGGGTGGTTTTGCTGTTGGTGTTTGCTGTAGCTTTCGGGGGGTCCTGTGTCCCTGTGCTGTGTGTGTTGATTGGCCTTGGTCTGTCCGTGTTGGCGGGGGTGCCATGTCAGTGTCCAGATGCTGGAGGCGTGGGTACAGGGGGTGCAGATTTTGATGCTGCTGGTGCTGCATGATGGCTCACATCGGAGGGGCCAGGTTGGTCGTCGTCATCCGAAGATGACAGAGAGAGAGTCAGACCAGAGAGCTCAGTGTCTGCCAGTGTCTGGGACTGGGAATCCTCATCATTTGGTGCTGGGTGCCCAGCACCACCTGTGTTTGAAAGAGACACACAATGTGAGTTATGTTTCTACATGCATAGATGGTTCACAAACATGACATTTTCTACTTTTCGAACAGATGCCTGCCTGTACACTGCTTTTTCCCAGCTTGTCACGGACAGAGTTTGACATTGTTGTTGGCCATTTCCCAGCATGGCCTTGTGCTCCCCACAACAGAGCCCAGTGTCAGACATCTTGTCAGTCCCTTCCCACTCCCTGTGAGGCGAGTATGGTTCAGTGTGAGCTTGCTGGGCCATGTGGGTGGGTGTAGACTGCGACTCCCATCATACTCTTGACTACACCCCCTTCCAAGCATGCCCATACTTCCTTCCTCTTGACTCTGATTCCCTGTGAGGGGGTGTGACAGCAATGGCAAGATGGCTGACTGTGAAATCCTGGTGTTTGTTTGGCTACAAGTCCAAAGAGAGCTCCTGTGCTTCACACAGCTGCACCCAGTACGGGGGATCTTTTGCTGATATTTCAATGAGATGTGTGTCAATGCATTGTATCCGGTGAGTTGTGTGGAGTTTGTGTTGAGGGGGGGTGTCTCCACATGCTGGTAAGTATGGGCAGGGCTGTCAGTCCTCCTTCCCATCATGAAACGTGCTTCCATTGTAGGGCGTGCAAGTTGTCTTTCAGGATGTCAGTCAGTGGTGTCCTGCTTCTGATTTGCACACAACCCTTAGCAGGACCTTGTGCTCCCCACAGCAGGAGCCAGTGTCAGCCATCTTGTCAGTCATTTTCCATTCCCTGTGATGTGGCCATGTTTCAGAGAGGTCTTGATGGGCCAATCATGAAGGGGAACATTATCTGTGACTACAGGCCCCATCATGCTTTTTGATACACTCACTTTACCAGCATCCCCACTATTCCTTCCTGTTAGTCAGCTGCACTGTGAGGTAGTGTGTTTGTGGTGGCAAACTGTCTGGCAGTGTCTATTTAGCTTTGTGCCACTGGCTTGCTGTATTTGTTTGTAGGTTGGTGCATGTCATGACACAGTTCCAAGTCACTATGAGATGGTAGGTATTGTGGTTGTCTGACTGGCATACACATCTTGGTATGATTTTCTATTGGTTACTGTAGCTTTGCTTGTGGTGCATGGTTTCACTGTCCCCTTGCCACACAATCTTGGGTATGTTGTTTGTGTACTCACCAGGCTCTGAGATGTCTGTTAGGCCATGGACGCTCTCTGTTGGTAGGATGTCCTGCACCTTCTCCTCCCGGGTCCTGAAGTAGACTGCTTTGGCAGGAGGGCCACTGTCGGTGCACTGACTCAGGGCGTGATCTTTTTCGATGAGTTTCTTGACCCTCCTGCGCACGTCATACCACCTGTTCTGGATATCGTCCTTTGTGTGCCTGGCTGGTGCTTGAGCGTTCACCTTGTACACAATCCTCGCCCACATCTTTGTTTTCTGTGACATGGGGGTCCTTTGGACCAATGTACCAAACAAATGTGGCTCTACTATGATGATCTCGTCTACCAGCACTTCTAACTCACTATCTGTGAACTTTGGATTCTTCTTTGGGGGCATGGTGATGGGTGGTGGTGGTGAGGGATGTGTGTGTGAGGGTGCAAGTGAGGGGGGGTTGGTGTTGGTTTTGCTGGGTGTATGTGTGTGTGCTTTAGGATGAGGTGCTGATGGTGTATGGGTTGTGTGATGTGTGAGTTGTGAGTGTGTCTGTGGTTGCTGTGTGATGGTGTTTGCTGCTGGCTGTGTCTCCTGTTTGCAAGGGATGATGGTAGTAATTGTAGTCCTTTATATAGTTGGAGTTGTGGGTGTGTCGTTGTCCCATTTTTTTAAATTAGCTATTTATTGGCTTTGTCATTGCTTGTTTGGTCCTTTTTTTTCTTTTTTCCTTTGGGTTTTGTAGGCATGAAGGAGATGTTCATGTGAAGGAAACGGATGCTGCTGTTGTCTGGTGCGGGCTTCTCCGCCTCATTCACGCTGCCTAGCTTCTGTGTTTGATACGCGGCGGTCGCGGCGGTCTCTATTGCTTGTGTGCCCGGTTGTCTGTGCGTGTCGGTCGTGCGGCTTGGTCTCCGTGCGAGTCGGTCTGGTTTTACACGCATTGCATCGTACTGCACGGATCGGACATCGCGGGTACGGGTCGGTCGGGTTCATTTCGGGTTTGTGTCGGTCGGTGAAAATCGCGTTGGTTTTCCGGGCGGATCACCATTTTCCCTACGGCTCGGTCGTACGGCTTGTATTCTGTACGTGTCGGGTTGCATCGTACTGCACAGGTCGTACGGCGTCGGTCGGTATTCGGTCTGGGTTCCGTGTCAGTCGGTTCATTTTGCGGCAGGAATCGCCTCTTTGAGATATTACAGTCGATGATCCCTGATATAATGACGCCATTGACCTTGTGAGCTGGGATGGAAAACCCATTGCCTCTATGACCTGAAATAAATAAAATAATCCCACCTCACAAGTTTAAAAGCTTTCTCAGCATCAACAAAACAAGGTCGCTGCAGGAGTCTTAGTAAGACTGAAATAATTGATTGCTTCTGTTATATAATACTTATTGTAATAAAGTTGGCATCCTGGGGCAAACCCAGACTGGTATCTCCCAATTAAAAAAGCTTCAGCCATCCTAGTTGCCAGCACTTTCATTAAGATTTTATAATCTGCATTCAGCAGCGTGATCGGACTAAATCAATTAATAGCCTCTGGATCGTTATCCTTTTTAACAAAATGAGTAAGAAGACCTTTCCAACAAGAGAAGGGGGACAGAGCCCCCTGTCAATATATTATTAAATAAGTCCATCATAGCACCTTTCACTCCTGATATCAAAACGTGACACCACTCTGAAAGGAAGTCATCCTCTCCTGGCAGCTTTCCTCTTGACAAAGCTCTAATGGAGGTCTCCACCTCATTTGTGAACCTGTACTTATCATTGGTGCTTGTTTGATAACTTTAGATGCTGTATATAAAATAGGTTGGTTGTTGTTTCAACAGGAAAAAGAAAAGGGAAAGAAATAGAGAATTCAGGCGAGAATTGGAATTGGAGCAGAAAAGAATAGGGAACTTGGAAAACATAAAAGTGAAAAAGAAGGCAAAACATAGTGAGAGGTTGCTTTAATGATTCGTTTGTGAAGAAATTGTGATGGTTTTTCACCCTACTGAGGGAGGAAGCTGCTAACACAAATTTTATTATTTGCCAAATGCTTTTTCTTATGGCAAACGTTTGCTTGTTTGCCCATAATTATTACAAAAAGTGCCTTGGGTTTCCTGAGGTGGAATTTCTTACTAGGGGCACTCTGAGATGAGCATTTGTCTATGAGACTGTGACATACATATATATAGATTGTTAAAGTAATCATTTACCAAATGCTTATTAAAATTAGGGGTGGGCGGAATTTGCGCAATTGCGTTACGCAAATCTCCGCGAAACGGTGAAAATCTCCGCGAACACGCAGAAATTCCGCGAACACGCGGAATTGCTTGTTCGCGATGCTTTTTTCCTGTTCACAATTGCTGTTTGCGTGCTCGGGGAGAAATATCTCGCGAACACGCATTTTGAGAACGCGAACAAGCAAAAATTTCGCGAAATCGCGGAAAGCAGACTTTTTAGCAATTTCGCGTTCTCCGCGGAACACGAAATTACGTGAATTCCGCAAATTCCGCGAGCGGAACGGAATTTACCGCCCAGGCCTAATTAAAATACATATGTGCAGAATTAACTATAAAGAATGTTTAATGCAAAAAAATGTTAGTGGGCAACCACACTTAAAACCTATTGGCCTGAAAACTAATAATGAAGTATGAATTATAATTTTGGCACATGTGGAAATGGCTATGTTGTAATGTGAAGGCCCATTAGTACTGAAATGTTTAGTTTTCACTTTAAACAAAAATTGTGCAAGTTGTTTTTCTTTTCTTTGCTGCAGATGTCACAATCTTGGAAGTTACTGTTCATAAATTAATGAATAGGTATTTGTTATATTAGATTACTGAAAGTGAGGTTCACACCATAAAAACATGTAGATGACAAGGAGGATGATTAATGGAAAGACACTATTACAAAGAAGAAAAGATGTACCTGCAACATTCAAGGACATGTGGTTGAAAGATGATTGTACTCTGGTGAGTAGGTGAGGAGTAGACCTGTTCCCAGTAGTGTGATGAAATCTTATTAGTTAACATGAAAAAGAAAAAATATTAATGTTGCAACATAGAGCACATGTTTATATTGGTGCTTGTTCCTAGACTAGTTACCTAGATTTTTTCTGTAGGACTCCCAAATTACAGCAGTTGATGTATGTCACTTTCCTGACTCTCTTAGAGGAGACCCTGTCCCGAGTTTCCTGGACATCTCTTTATGGGAAGTCTTAGTTTATTTATTGATCTGCTGCTATTTGAGCTGGGAATATTTTCCACATTATTCTGCTTTAGCTCTATGCTTATGCCCTATTCTCTCATCAGAACTCATTCATGAGTTTCTGACCTGACACCTATAACCGTTTTTGCATTTATCTGAACATTAGCTTAGAATGGGGATGTTTCTTAATGAAATGCACTTGTCACATTCAACATATTAATACTTGTTTGATTTACTGAATAGATTCATTTTATTGCAAAATATTGATTGATTGATTGAGTGATTGATTGTTAACCTTTAATGATGATGTTTGGAGAATAATACCTTAATAAAATGAATAAATGACAAAAAGATTTAAAATAAAGCCATTTAACTCAACTAAACTCTCTATTGTCTGAACTAAAGAAATGATAGTTGATATGATTTATGTTGAGATTTAACTTTGACGTTTAAGCTGACAGCAAAGATCCATCAACCTGATTTACATGGGGTTCTTGTTGAGGAGTAATTGACATCGGAACCCCGTGCTTCAACAACATATTCAATGAAAAAATAAACATAAAGTACCATTACAGTTAGGTGATAAAAGGATCATTTTTTTTAAACCTGTAAATTATCTACTAAGAACAGTATACAGTCTAGGCAACAGGTTTAAAAAAAGACACTATTTGCTCAAAGAAAACAAGATCTGAAGGTGCTAAACATCCTCCTGCCTGCACCCTTTATACTGTTGTGAAAACATTACAGAAAGCCAAAATTCTCAACCAACCAGGTACACGTACATAGATCAGTACCTGGTGCACACAGTATTCAGAGTTGGGTAGAAATTGTCATGCTGACACGATTCTGTCCAATAACTCGAGGCTACTTACAAAAGTTAGTATTTACTTCGTAGAATCTTACTCCTGTTGAAAACTTTTTCTACAGTACCTAAAAACTCATGTGTAACATCAGAAACACACGCCATCACCTGTCACTTGCACACAGAGTTACTCTTGAATACAAAGATTTATAACTTGTTTAACATCTCTAAACATATATGGTGCACTAGGAGCACATGTGTTCAGTAAACTCGTACACCCATTAGTTGAACCCATTACGTATCAACAAAGTAAGACATAAAAGATGGTAATAACCTGCCACTATGTAAACTTTAAAACAAACTAGCACTCTTATTGGATGATGTCATCGGTGATGTCATCAATGATGTCATTTGAGATGTGATCAGTGATGTCATAAATAATGTCATCGAACTTGTCATGCGGGATATCATATGTGAGGTCATGAGCAGTGCATGGCGAGGGCTCAAGTTATAGTAGGCGCTGCTAACTATCACTGGTGAATTTAGTTCGGAACGTTAATGTTCACACTGTCAAATTCACCTAAATATAACATTACTTGTTCTTTTAGTGGATGTAGATATGTTAAGATGGGTGTTGATAAAAGAAACTGTCCATGAGGGTGGAATCACCCTCTCTCTTCTTTCTGGCGAACAAACTGTTCGGTCACTGCTTGGTATACATACACACTCACTGAAAAACCTAGGGATACAGGGACGTTATAGTTAGACTCGGATTTCACTCATACAAAACAACAGAAATTCAGCAGTTATAGTTACCTCAGCTAACTATAACTTATGCCCCTGCAATAATCTTCTTATGACCTCACATATTACATCACTCATGACATGGCCATTGACATCACTGATGACATCTCAAATGACATCACTGAAGGCATCACTGTTGACATCATCCAGTGAGTGTGTTTTGTATGAGTTTATGAGTATTAAACTTATATACTAAGCTACTACAAAAGTTTAATTAGTATACTAGGTGTACTACTAATGAGTGATACTACCTCTAACATATATTAAGTGAGTGGCTACGTGTATCCATGTGTGAGTGGGTGTCTGAGGGGCTGTATGGGAGTGTGAGTGAGTGTGTGAGTGGCTCTATGGGTGAATATGTGGGTGTGTGAGTAGCTGTGTGAGTTAGTGACAGTGTGAGTGGCTGTATTGCTAACTGAGCAGCTATATCAGTGGCTGTATGGGTGTGTGAGTGATTGTATGGGTGAGTGACTGGATATCTGAAGGGCTGTATGAGTGAGTGCCTGTGTGTGTAAGTGCCTGGATGAGTGAGTGAGAGGCTGTTTGAGTGGGTGTTTGGTTAAGTGTGTTGATGTTTATATGAATGGCTGTATGGATGAGTAAGCAGATATGTGAGTGCTTATATGGATGTGTGAATGGGTATGTAAGTGCTTGTGTAGGTGTGTGAGTGTGTGAGTGGTTGCATGGGTGAGTGAGTAACTGTGTTTAGAGGATCTATGGGTGAGTGAGTAGGTATGTGAGAGGCTGAATATATGAATACGTGGGTGTGTGGTAGGTATATGGTGAGTGGGTGGCTCTGTGAGTGGCTGTAAGGGTGGGTGACTAGTTGTATGAGTAGCTCTATGAGTAGCTGTATGGGTGAGTGAGTGGTTGTGTGAGTGGCTGTATGAGTAAGTTAGTGGGCATGTGAGTGGCTCTATTGGTGAGTGAGTAGTTGTGTGAGTACTTGTAGGGGTCTGTGAATGGGTATGTGAGTGGTTGTGTGGCTGTCTGATTGGATGTATGAGATGTTGTGTGTGAGTGGATTTGTGAGTGGATCTGTGAATGATGTCATCAGTAATTGTCACAGTGATGTCATTTGAGATATCATCAGTGATGTCACTTACCATGTCATGAGTGATGTAATATGTGAAATCATAAGCAGTGCATTACAGTGATGCAAGTTATAGATAGCTTAGGTAACTATAACTGCTGAATTTCTATGGTTTTGTATGAGTGAAATCTGAGCAGTAACCTTTTAGTTTTTCAGTGAATTGCTAAGGTTTCCTAAATTCTAATTCCTAACTATAACATCCCTGTAACCTCTGTGTTTTTCAGTGAATTTCAATTTTTTTAATGTTATTTCCAAACTGTAACCTGTAACTTTTGAGAGTGAGTGTGTGAGTGAATGCATAAGTGTCTCAGTGGGTGTGTGACTGGGTGTATGAGTCTCTGAGAGAGTCTTTGAATGGATGTGTGAGTGTCAGAAAGATGCATGTGGGGCTGACACTAAACAATCCCACACTTACAGTGCCTTCTAAAGTTATATAACAGAAATAGAAGAGGATTCCAATGGCAGAGAAGTGTGACAACAGGAAAGCAAAAAGTGATAATAGAGTGAGGTGAGGACAGAGTGGGATGATGACTGGAGTGACATGATGGCAGATAAGCATGAGGGCGATGGCAGAGAAGGGGGATGGTGATGAGAGAGGAGGGATGAGAATGGAAGGGTCATGGCAGAGGAGGGTGGTGCTGACATAACAGTGTTGTAAAAGGAAGGGAGTGACATGAGGATTGTAGCAGAGGAAATGACTTTCAAAAGAAAATGTTGGCAGAGGAGGTGCTTGCTGAGGAATGTGATGGTAGGGTTGGTGAATTGCAAAAGAAGGTGAGTATTTAGGGGGTTACACTATGATAATCCAATGAATATTGGTAGAATAAAATACTGAACAATTGCGTCAAAACACAACTTTATGGCACAAAATTTCCAGTTTAGCACCACAAAATCATGGGGAGGTCTAAGTTACATTGAACAGTGAAGGATGAGATAGTTTACGACCACTTGTATCAATATAATTGAAAAGATACTTTCATGATATTGAGCCAGCATGCTTGTATGTGTGGCACTTTTCAGGATGCGTCAGCAGCTTGGCAGGTCATGCTACATCATTATGAGTGCAATGCTCTCATCTAAGATGCTTGATGGGCCATCAATTCCTGATGTGGTCATCTTACATGAGGGTATTCACTTCACAATCCAATGGAAACCTATTGGACTGTGAAGACAATCCTCTCATGTTAGATAGTCGTGTCAGAATTATGATGTGGTGGCCATTGAGGTGAGGGAAATCCCCGTGTAATCTAACAGAGCATGCTTTACTGCCTGAAAAAAACACTTGCAAAAAGAACAGTTGATGGACAGAATGCAGACCAATGTCATACATTAACCCCAGTACAGAGATCTGGGCCTAAATCCATCGTTTGTTTTCTGGGGGGGGGGGGGGTTGATTCAAGCTATCCTGGCTGATGAGGGGTGAAACCCCGAAACCGGTCCTAGGATGCTTGTTTCCGGTACAGGAAGGACCTGGCTTGGCAGTTCGGGCTGGACTGTTTCCATGTGGCAGATGGTCAAGACTGATTTGCATATGGCCATGTCTAAACTGGGGTGGCATGGTGAGCAAAAGAATGATGGACCTTTTGACTGGGGGTGAATGTTTTGATTATTCTGCATTCTGTCCATCAATTGTGTGTCTTTTGCATTCTTGCCCTAAGTGTGTATGCCCAGACGTGGGTCCCAGGCTCACTGTGCCACTGGATTCAAGCTATCCTGGCTGATGAGGGGTGAAACCCCGAAACCAGTCCTAGGATGCTTGTTTCCAGTCCAGGGAGGACCTGGCTTGGCAATTCGGGCAGGACCCTAATGTTATAAGTCCATGCCTAATATAGATGCCTATGTTTCACAGCTGCTTGCTGTGGGTAAAGAGAGAAACTACTTTCATAATGTACATTTTCACAGAAATCTGCGAGCTGACAAAGTATCAAGGGCACAATTTAAACAGACATGGGCACAATTTGGATCATCCAAGGAAAGCAAAGGCTGAAGGACGCTATTCCAATGACCACTCTAGATGTTCGTAGCAACCGTCCTAAAAAGGTGTAAACTGATACAGACCATAGGCCCGAAGCTTAAAAACAGCAATCTCATTTTTATATGTAAATTATAGTTAAATTATTATTACTTTGATAAAAACCCATCATAACTGAGACATTTTTAACATTTGTATGTGTATGTCTCCAAACATCAAAAACAATGTCATTGAAAGCTACCCACAAACCTACAAATATCAATGTTTGTTATTTGCAATAAAGTAAAGCAGTAGATCCATCTGCCATTTTCTGTACAACCTGTGGCTTTACCTGTCTGCATCGTGGCATTACTCATTGTTAAAACAACAGTTGAAAAACAATAAAATATGTCTCTAATACAATTGTTATTTTCAAAACCTTTATATTTCACTCGAATTTTGCAAAACAAATTCTGAGCAAAATATAATTATTTATGAATATATTGGCTAGTCAGGGATAATACATTCCTTCATGTATTAGTTTAAATATCGATTTTCCTGTCAAAGCGTTAGGAAGATTGACACTTAGGTGCCGATTCCGATCCGTTAAAAATATTTACCGTCCGACTCGTATCCGTATTTTTTTACGTACGAATCGTACAAGTCCCGTACAAACGGCGAAGTACGATTCGTACGTGAAAAATACATACGAATGACCTTGGGAAAAGTCTACGAGACGTCCCCGGACAGTTTTACGTACGAGTCATAAAACTGAAGTCCGAGCGCACAAGTACGATCCGTACCGGCGTCCCGAATACACAAGCGTATGGAAAATGTCCTGTACGGAGCGAACTTTGTACGACCCCTACCCCGGGTACACTTGTGCCCGGGGTACGATTCGTACGGCCCCCCCCAGCCTCCCACCCCTCCCGCGTACGTCCGCACCATACCCCCAGCCCCCCGTATGTACGTGCCGTACCCCCAGCCCCCCCGTATGTACGCGCCGTACCCCCAGCCCCCCCGGGCTGGGGGTACTGCGCGTACATACAGGGGGGCTGGGGGTACAGCACGTACATACGGGGGGCTGGGGGTACGGCACGTACATACGGGGGGCTGGGGGTATGGCGCGTACATACGGGGGGGCTAGGGGTACGGTGCGTACATACAGGGGGCTGGGGGTACGGCGCGTACATACGGGGGGCTGGGGGTACAGCGTGTACATACGGGGGCTGGGGGTCTGGTGCGTACATACAGGGGGGCTAGGGGTACGGCGCGTACATATGGGGGGCTGGGGGCACGGCACGTACCGGGCCCCCTTTTCCTCGTGCATCGCGGCGTACTTAGCTTTTCCGGCACTTTTTGGCTCCCGTAAAAATATAGCTGTGCGGAGTGCTGTGGGTACGAATCGTACTTACTGGTCCGTAAAACGCTGCCTGACTCCGTGCGGATGTCGCGTACGCGCTGTCCAGGATCGGAATTGTATGTATTTTTTAGCCGCACGGTGTTTTTTACGATTCGTACGGAAATTGTATTTCTGTACGAATCGTACTTGCTGGTTTGTACGGTGGATTTCCCGGGTACGAGTCGTACGGAGAAAACGCTCTGTACGACCATTTGTACCCGGGTTTTACAGGATCGGAATCGGCACCTTAATGTCAAAACTGGGGGAGAAAGTTTCCTGCATGTTCAAGGCTATATCTATTGCCTTAATATAAATTCTTGAAAATATTCAAGAACTTGACCAATCAGCTGACCTCACAATATGGTGCATTTCTACCCCGAAACAAAAATTTTCATGGCGTGGGTCAGTGTTGGACTGGCCTGTGGGTCAGTCTGGCACTACCAAACAGGACAGCTTGCATGATCCTGACATGGCTCAAATGACCAAGAAAAACAGCCCACACACTCTGGCCATTTCAAGCTGGCCCATCTGGCAATGCCGTAGTGCCAGACTGCCCAACATTGCCAAGGATGAATCATGCCACAATAAGTGGGTGGATATCATCTGCTCGTGCCTCCATCATTACTATCCTGAGTTAGTAAAGTTCACACAGAAACTGGACGAAAATGTGACACACAAGAAATTAATACCTGATCCAAACCAGCAGTCCTATATTCCTTAGAAACATTCTCATATTGCTTCAGACACCTGACTAACCAAAACCCAAATTATAAGGATGGAATATAGGAGAAGAATGCATCTTCGTTCTTCTTTTCAATTAAAACTAAACACTTTCTAGAATAGAACATTGACAAAAAGATTCAAAGTTCTGATGTCCAACATTATTTTAAAAGAGACCAGACAATACAGCATGCACAAATTCAAAAACAAACATTTCCTAACCAAAAAGATGTCAATTAACGAGCTTAAAAAATACATCATATTCACGTTTCATAAGCAATGTCCCCTCCAATGTTGTTCCTTCGTGTGCTGCAATGAATGGTCTCTGTGCACCACAGCCAAAGCTTTGTGCACCAAAGACATGCATCAAATTACTTTGCAAGCGAGTGCAATGCATAAGCTATCAATTGCTAAAATACATTTTCTGATTCACATTTTAATCTGTGTCCATAAACAGACAAAAATCTTTACATTCTCTTGACAGTTGCTCTGTCACCTCTAAAGTTCTCTACACTCGAATAGTGGACTATTTAGGGTTTCAGCGGTGTAAATACCATGATAGAAAGGTTCCAACCATATTACATCCTTAATTTCAGTAAATCCCACACAGGCATACATTTTCTCTGTGCAGAAATAAAAGCTTGGGCATACCCTCCTGACACAAATAAGTTGCTTCTAGGTAGTTCTTGAGTTTTTCGAGCCATGAAGCCAACTCTATCTTATGGTTGCTGTGTTCACCTACAGCAATAAGATCTGTATCTTTTCGATACATGAACAAAAAGATGGCTGATGGCCCTTTAAATTAAGCCTTTGTTTTGGGGCCAGCTGGTATCTAAATCAGAAAGCCCCCTCGCCACCTGACAACATGGAGGAACTGCTGAGTGTCCCAAGGAATCACATATCATCCATACTTGAGACCATTACATGTTAAAAAGTGAACGGATGGGCGAAACAAAAAGTCATGTTATAAAATGTAACACAGTGATTGTGGTTGTCTGTACTAACAAGAGTTAATTACTTCCCAAAGGAACCTTTCTTTGCAATCTTAGAATAACAGATTGAGAAAACAACAATAGGGATCTAAACCAATTACTTACAGTTTGCATGCAGCTCCTTGATGCCGTTAATAGATCACTGTGTTATATTAGAAGGATTGGAACTTATGAACTGGATGTAACAAAATGACTTTAGTGCTAAAAGCAGTAGCCCACTTACCTCGCGAAATAAAATACCAATCTGTGATCTGCATGTTACAAAATGTGCAGGCACATTAACCCTCTATGCCACTTTATGAGTCAAAACTGATACTGGACAAAACACAGAATCCTGCCAGAACTGTGTTAACCAATAGATATATATCACCGCTATTACAATCCCTTCCACATTGCGAGACACACAATGATCTCTGCAGCAGGTGTCTTAACCATGTAAGATATTTTAAAATCCAGCTTCTTTGTGACCAATTAAGTAAGCTAGAGCAGGTTTACTGTCATATGTGTCCTTGTTGCCAATTTGTTTGCAGGATATATATATGTTTTTATATATATGTATAAGTTGACTGCCAGACTCTGTGTTGCAAGCTCTGCCTCTCCTGACACCACCCCCTTTCCTCTGCTACATTTTGACCCCTAATTTATCGGTTCCCATAGTAATTTTTTTTCCAATTCCAGCACTGAATTCTATGCAAATATTTAATTTCACAGCACCTCCTTTTTGTGCATTATCACATATAAAAGCATTTTCAAATACATGAGTTCAGTATGTAACCTGTACAAAATCCTCTTGTGTCTTTATTTAATAGACTATAATTTTGCTCCAGGTATAATAAGAATCTAAGCTACATATTGGGTGCACAAAACAACTGACTTGCAGCGTGATTTATGATCAGAGTGAGAGGCCTAAATGTGTCCAAGCTCATTTTAAAACAAGCATTGGCATAGCCAATAGGTCTCGCCTGTGGGACCTTATAAGTGTTTAGCCATGCAACAGTTGCATAACTAAATACTTATAAGGTCCCAAAAGCGAGACCTATTGGCTATGCCAAGCGGCCGTTGGGTCGTGAAAGTGATTGGGATCGCAATCACGATCAAACATCAAAGCGGCCGTGTGGCCGCGAAAGTGAAAGTAATCGCGGTAAAGCGCGGCGCGCGCGCGCCCGCGCACATGCACTGTGGCTCTAGGCTGGCCTGGTAGCACTTTTTGGAGCCCTCTCAATAAGTCTCGCCAAACCAGCGCATGCGCTGGGTCAGGCGAGACCTAAAAAAACTATCACGCTGAATAAATGTCTCTCAGTGATGTAACCTGATGCAGTAAGGTGAAACCTAATAAATACACTTTCTTGAATTTTGAAAAGGCGTTATCATATTTCTTTGTGGTGTTTCTTGCATAATTTATATTCCCCTCTAACATTTTCTAAGCAACCAAGTGAGACTATAAAGTTGTCGTGACTCTGCTTAATTTATAGTTCTTGCACCTCTAATTGTGAAACAAATGGCAGAGCGTCCTTTCATTTCTTTCGGAAGACCTCCTCCCTCTCCCACCCCCTGCATGTTCTGTCAATCGCACAGCATGCTCCCATCACAGTGCAGGACATGTCTGGCCCCCTCCCCATCTGGGTTCTTTTATCTTTCTTGATATGCTATTCAGCCACTGGCATACTGCCTTTCACACGTGCACCTTTTTAAAAGGCGTGCATTCAAAGTTTGAGATATCAAATGCTCTTTAGTGTTTCTGGATTGGCCTGCACCCTGAAGGGAACAAAGCTCATAAGGATGCAGTTGGTTCTTGGAGACTTTGCTGAATGAATGTTCCTCAGCATTAGCTGAAAATATAAATTCAATGTTCTGTAAGACAGGCCCTCTTCTAACAAATGTATTAAAAGATTCATGATACTAACTATAGGGGTTTGATTGGCTTCCAGATATTGGCTCGCAACCCATCCTCATGATTGATGCTTGTGTACAAAGTAACGTCAAGTGTCATCAACAGATAGTCTTGGTTTCATGGGATTTCATAGATTCATTTAAAAAGATCCCCATTGTCTTGGACAAATGATGACGAATTGCAAACCTGTTCCTGAAAAAAGAAAACAATATACCTTGATGTGGTCGGGACCTGTTCTTGTGGATCTGATAGAGCGTCACGATAGTCTGAAATTTGTAAGGGGTGCATCATATTCACTGTTAGTCCGCACCCACATATTATTTGAAGTAGTTTTAGGTGTGCCATAGAAATTGTATCATTAGTATTGTTTAATATAGGTGTGATTAGAAAGGTAACTATGCTTTTCACGAAGAATAATGTCGTAGGTTCTTGCAAATGTATTTTCGTGAATGTATAATGATGATTTTATGTAATGCAAAGTGTTAGTTAAACGTGTGCCATGTTAAAGTTACACGTGTAATTGCTTAGTTACGCTTAAGAATAATGAATTAATGCTTAACGTGTGATTCAGTAATGTGTTTAACAGTTTAAAGGCCTGATCGCATATACGTTTAAAGAGAAAGGCCTGTTTATTTCTTATGTTAGCTAACGTTGTAGGCCAAAAATGATTTCCCTTGGTAAAGGCTTTGGGTTGCAGGACGCTGCAAAATCTCAGAGAAGAGGAAAGTTTTTCGTTCCCATGTTTCTGTTGCAGGTGCAAGGACATTTAGCTCGTTAGAGAGACTAGGTCTTTGTTTTAGGAGTTAGGATGGTATGAGAAGCCAACAGGGAAATACGTTGGAATTTGAGGATGATACTTTCAGCGAAGAAGGTGCCTGGGACCCAAGGTCAAGCTAACCGTCGTTGGATGAGAGACAAGCTTTGCTGGAAAAGTACTGGGAGAAGACCTGGCTGAAGAGGTGTGCCGAAGGGCGTGTTCTACGTTTTTGGGATTTTGTATTAGGGACAGTGCCCGTGGGTTGAGTAGTTGAGGATTAGATGGGAAGCTAGAAGGAGCATCTTAGAACGAGCTCTGACTAAGTGAATGCACTTCTAAGGAAGTCTTCACTTCTGACACCTTTTTATTCTCTTGCCTGAGAGGGAAATGTTAAGTAGTGATGTCATCTTAGAGTTAGAGTAGGGACAGACTAACTGATTTTCGTTTTGGCTAATGATTCCTAATGTAGACATTGGCTTAACCGTAGTTTTTCTTATGTTATTAGAATTGGTTATTCTTTTTGTATTGAGTCATATGAGAATTCTACGTAGACTTGCATTTATTTTAGTGCCCATTTATCTTCTTCACCTCGTGCTGAGGTGTTTGTATGCGCAGTTATTTTTGATTGTAATAAAATCTTTCAGATGTTAGATTCGGAGTCAGTGGTCCTTCCTAAATGATATTGGATGCTGATGATTATGTTTTAAGAATTGAGTTTTCTCCCCTCCACACTATTTAGCAGATAAAAAGATCCTGGCGACCTGAGAGGATTCTTGGAGATAACCAGGTAGGCAAGAATCCGGTCCTATCAGTTGGTAGCAGAGTAGGATGGTTATCTCTGATAGTGAGGGGAGATCTAGATCAGGATAAGAGTTTTAGAGGCCCACAGGAGTCAAGTCATGGTGAGTCATCGGATGGTGAGCGGTGGATGACGGCGGCTGATGGAGATTGATGGAGAGTAGCGGTGTGGCGGATAGCAGCAATTCGTGGAGGAGTGAGTATGAATAGGGTGAGATGTTTTGTGGATTGCGGTGTTGATTTGAATGTGTGATGTCTTGCGGAATTGGAGTGAGTGTTGAGTGATTGTGAGATCAGGCTGTGAGCGCGCGCAGCCCGGGAAAATCTTAAGCTCGACGAGTAGCTCTAAGTGATTGTGGTGTAGAAGACACCCTAGGTAGATTTTGTTGACCACCGAAAGGGGATCGTGAGAAGTCATCGATTACCCGGACCGAGATAGGGGGTGCGAATGTGTGAGTGCATGAGTAACCGACGCTGGTCGTGGGTTGTTGTGTATGGAACATTGAGTGATTGTAACCTATCAGTTGAGGCAATTGTCCGGTCGTTTCGCGGACAGACAATTGCCAGTTGAGGTCAACAACTTCAAAAGACTGTGGACGGACAGTCAGAGAAGGAACTTGTTTGGGACAAACGGTTATTTCAGCGTATGAAAGGGACGTGTGAGTGGGTATGCGAGTTGTAAAGGAGGGGAACTGCTGCGAGGGGATGAAGTGTGATGTCAGAAGGTGTCGCGCTGCGATAGGTCGGTTGGTGTGAGTTGCGCTGTTATTGGTGGATTGACATCAGGAAGTAAACGAAAATATTGTGTGCGATCGAAAAATTGTTCCTCATGAAGGGCCATATGTAGGTAGCTAAATACCGGTCGGTAACGGCCGAAATTCGGTAAATATCCCGTTACCGACCGGTATTTAGCTATTTGAGATGTAGGGGGCATATTTCAGGATTCGGTAATTTACCGAATCGGTAAAATTACCGAATCGGTAAATACCGAATCCTGAAATGATATGTAGGAAACACTCTAATGAGTGATGAGTAGGAGTTAGAATTCGGTATTTACCACCAAATATAGGTTGGTGATAAATACCGAATACCTTGCAAAACGTGATAGTTTGCTGATGTAAAAGTGCCATGTGGCAGACATACATGCCCTTAGGGCATGTATGTGCGCCACATTTGCACACTTGGACGAATTAGGGGTGCAACAGGGTGTCAATGTGACACCCTGCCACCCATGATACTGCCTCCCCTAATGGTAACTGGCTTCCCATTCATTCCTATGGGCCTCCTGGCCCATAGGAATCAATGGGAAGGTATGCCTCATTTCCGAATCGGTAAATACCGATTCAAAATTACCGACTTTTACCGAATCGGTAAATTTTACCAATTAATTACCTACATCACATTTACCGATTCATAAATACCGAATCGGTAAAATTCGGTATTTATGAGTCGGTAAATGTGAAGCTACCTACATATGGCCCGAAATGTTTTAAGGTTTTCAGAGAATATGTAGAGGTGATAAACATGTGGTTACTCGAGGGGTGAAGAAGCTCCTCCCTAGGATACTCCGGCACATTATATGGCAAGAAATGTAGGATTGCATACTATAATTTGGCTTGAAAATTGGCATAAAATGACCCAGGGTGAGGGAGAATTGACTTTCCCACGATATGGCTCTTTCAGGTTGGAAGTGTTGTATCAGTTGAAATCTGTAATGGCGGCACTACGACCTTTACCGAGACAACTCAGTTTGAGGCGTTGCATGCATGGATTAGAGCAGCGCATGACAGGAAAAGAGATCGAAGTAAAGAAAGGGTGAAGAAGTCAATTAAGGCATTCCAGGATGCGAGGTGGGATGCAGAAGAGAAAAGGTGGAGAGTACAAACGATAGAGGGAGACAGGTTGTATCCGCTATTGGTAAAGACTGATGACTCGAAGGCAAAGAGTGTGGATGACGATGACAGTGACACAGATGACAGTTTAGTAGAGAGGTTGTTGTCTGAGAGACCACCTCCATACAATCCAGAATCTTATGAAGGGAAGTTGCTTCAAACAGAAGGGACTAGGGCAGTGGTTCCCAAACTTTTTGACCCATGGCTCCCTTGACCCACTTGGCAGTTGGCCGTGGCTCCCCGCCATTTTTTTACCGGCGCACCGGGGTGCCGCGGCGCACAGTTTGGGAACCACTGGTCTACATGAAGAATCAAGCCTAGACGTGATGAAGGATTCAGAGAGTAGCCATCACCATCATAAAACTTTATTTGCAATCAAAAAGATCTTATAAAGTACATCTCAATTGCTAGAGAAAGGCTCAAGGAGCTCTGTGGCGTTACAAGAAGTTTACATGAGGTGGGCTCTGATGAACCCAAGATGGCTCACCAGATCCCCTCTACCCAGTATTTTAAGTGTGCTGGGTCCTGCTGGTGCAGTTCTAAAAGGCAGGTGTCAGGACAATAGGTAAGTTTTACAGACACATCAGAGGAGGTCGCGCAGTAGTATATAAGTAAGCCCAGCCATATCCAAACATATTCAACCATTTGCAAACCTATCCATCATGTATCCTTCCAGCTATCATTTCACTTATCCATCCCTTCATCCATCCTTTCACTCATCCATCCATTATCAATCCATCCACCCTTTCACCCTATCCATCTGTATACGCATCCATCCACTCTTCTACCCATCCATCCATTCACTCATCCATCCAGCCATTTACCCTTTCACCCATCCAGCCATCCTTTCACTTACTCATCCATCCACCCAGTCACTCATCCTTCCACCCATCCACCCTTTCAGTCATCCATCCATCCTCCCTTTCTCTCTCCATCGACCCTTTCACTTAGCCATCCTTCCATCCATCCACCCACCCACCCATCTACTCATCCACTCATTAATCCATCCATTGACCCGATCACTCATCCATCCTTTCTCTCATCCATTTATCCTTTCACTCCTTCACTCATCTATTCATCCTTTTGTCCGCCTACCCTCCCTTTCACTCACCCATCCATCCATCCACCCATTCACTCATCCATCCATCCATTCACCCTTGCACTTATACATTCATCAATCCATCCATAATTTCACACCTCCATCCTCCCACTTACTCACTCATCATCCACCTTTTCACACATCCATCCTTTCACTCATCCATCCTTTCACTCATCCATCCACCCTTTTACCCATCCAGCAACCCTTCGACCCATACATCCAGCTATTTACCTTTTCTCTCATCCATCCTTCCACCCACTCATCCATCCATCCATCCTCTCATTCTCCATCTATTCAATCTTTCATTCATCCATTCACCCTTTCACTAATTCATCCAGCCATCCACCCATCCCTTCACTTACTCACTCGCTCACCTTTTCATATTAATTTTGAGCTGAGCCTTTTTGAGAAGAGGCCCATCAAGAACTTCACCCTCGCTGCAGGAGCCATTCCAGGACTGGGACAGAAACCACCCAGGGCGGAGACAGGATCCACCATAGGGGGGCGGGGGGGACAGGAGCCATCACAGGTTTTGGGGGGGGGGGACAGGAGCCACCACATGGGGGGGACAGGAGCCATCACGGGGGGGGGGCAGGAGCCATCACATGAGGGGGAACAGGATCCACCAGGGTGGGCACAGGGGTGGGCATGCAGTATTCTAGTATCATCTTTGTCTCTTTCAGGGTGGGGTAGGGCTCCTCACCCCCTCCTGGACAAGACAACGAGACGACAGGGTCTCTGTCAAAAATGTTAGTTTTGCCATCCCCCACTGTGATGTACAGTACTTAAAGGAGATACTCCAAGAGAACTGATTTAACGGATTGTCCTCCATACTTTGTTAATCAGTGTGGGTGCGATTGTGCCATGTCTTTATTTTATTACATTTTAGACTGCATGTTTGAAGAACCGAGGTTTTCTTACAATTTAGTAACATTAATTAAACTCTGTGGAGAGAACCACGTGCTGCCTCGGTGTAATCAGGGCCTGTTCTACGATTTTTATGGCCCTGGGCAGGAAGGGAATGTGTGAGGCCCCTCTAAATTGCAGAGACATGACACGACGCATTCAGGGTTGTTTGCATCTGAAAAGATGCCCCTGCGACCGAAGCTGCAGCCCCTCCCTCTCAGTCACCTTCAAACACGACTTAACAGCTCATGACGGGGCTGAAGGTGTGAGTGTTGCCATCCCGCTGTGCCTCTCCAATGCTGCTGGGTATCTGAGCTGGGGCTGCAATCTCCCACATCCTGCGAGGCGGCGCGGCGCCCCTGGCTTCTAATCGCGGCGCACCGGGGTGCCGCGGCGCACACTTTGGGAACCCCTGGACTAGGGGATCACAGACTCAGTCAGAAGTGAGAGTAGAAGGGAAGATCTTGATAGGAACTGAGGGCACGAAGAATCAGCCCGTAGTAAACACAGAGGTTGGGAGATGTGTGAGGTTACCGGATGCTCTCAAGGTACCGGTTACCATTGGTCCCATAGTCTCAGTTTACGACCCAGATCAAGAGAGAGTTTGGAGTCTAGTACAGTCAGCTGTAGGAGCGAGGAGTGTGGTGGAGAGAAATGGATCAGTGAGTGGAATGGAGCAGACTCCAAAGCCTATAGAATGGAGTACGCCATTGCCAGCCACTGCAGACTCCTCTAGGGGACAGGTGGATGCGAAGTCAGTGAGGCCGAGGTCTTTGGCCGAGTTAAGATCAGATTTGCGGATGTGGGCACCGCCAGTGAGAAATCAGAATCAGATTGGGATAACTGTAGAAAGTGAACAAAGCAATTTAGCAAATCGTTCTGTTCCTATGAGCATATCAGAAGGGAGTAGACCTCAGGAACAGGAATGCGAGTATGATGAACGGAATGGAGCAGCTTGTCGAGAAATATTGAAGGGAGCTTTAAAAGGTAGGCAAGTAGATGTCGTTAGGTTGAAAGCAGAAGTTGATGAAATAATAAGTGGAAATTTGTCTCTTGAAAGGGTATTCATGTACGAGCAAGATGAGTTACTTATTGTAGCAAAGGATGTGACACGCAAGGCAAGAACTGCGCATGAGAAATTGTCTAAATTGGCTAAGAGGTATGATGTAGACCTGTCCAAAACAAAGTCATTGCAGGGAAGTCACAGGTTGCAGTATAGCGATCAAGAATTGGAAGAGAAGAGGGTTATGGGATTGAGGTCCCATATCAAGGATCTGATTATAGCAATGCGTGCATGGACTATGGTTGACAAATGGGAAGAAAGGTGGTCTAAGAAGAAGAGTTCTAAGAGGACGATAGGAGAGACGCCACCTCCAGGTGGGGGGATGGTGGAAGTAGGAAATTTCCCTTTACGAGAGGTACAGAATGGTGGATATGTGCATGTACCTTGAAGCAGGGGTGATTTGGCTGCATTTACAAATGATTTTCCCCGCTTAAGTGCGAAGTGGAGTGGTATAAGGAGGTTGATCGGTTTGTTAAGATCTCGAAGGTGTTGTGGATTGACTTGAATATGTTGTTTGACATTGTGGTTCCAGGTGATTTATGGGCCGCATGTAAAATTGCTGTTGAGTGGCCAACTTCAGAGCCCAAAAGAGACCCTATCACCAATGGTCCGTCACCCATAGTCACGAAAAAGTTTGAGCAAGTGATTACATGGTTAAAATCGAAAATTTCACCTTAGGATATTGATTGGGTTAAGATAGATCGGACAGTACAAGAACCAAAGGAGACAGTGCATGAATATTACAAAAGGCTCTTACAGGCCTTCAAGCAGTACAGTGGATTGGATGCCTTAGAGACTAAAGATATAGGACAGTTTGTTTCAAAGTTTGTGTTGGGATTGAGACCAGAGGTTAGTCTTATGATTCAGCAGTACTTGATTTGTTGGCAGAATAAGCCTGTAGATGAGATCTTACGGTATGCTAGGTACTATAGTGACGAGATAGAATCGAAGCACCGAAAGTTGAAGGATAAGTTGATGCTTGTTCAGATGCAAACGGTTCAGGGACAATCTGGTGGAGGGACGTTAGGTAGGAAGCAGGGAAATAACCAAGGAGGAAACCAGAATGCCCATGATCAGGGAAGACCAAAGTCAGTAGACCCCAAGACAGGGATGGATGTGGCAACATTGAAAAAGACCACTGCGTGACATCTTTGTCATCAGGTTGGACATTGGAAACGCGAGTGCCCCTTGAATGCCCTAAATCAGATGCACCAAGAAGTAGAGATCATTCAGGTGCCTATGCCTGAGGTAGTTCCCACAGTGTCTCGACCTAGGATGTTCAAAGGGGGGGACTAGTGTTCCGCAGGTGCAGGTTCCTCAGCCACCTAGGATTCAAAATGCTCAGAAGGGAGTCCGAACTTACCAGCAGATGCACTTGTTCGGAGGGAGTGAGGCGTTCGGTCCAGATCCGTTGGCATGACGGTGCCTGAGAGGGGAGGAAGACTGCACACTTGGAGCAGTCTTGGAGGTAGATCAGAGGGGACCATTTGTAGAAGCAGATGTTGATGGTCACCCTACCACCATTTTGGTTGACACTGGTGCTACCCGGTCTACTGTAAGATCAGCAGTAGTCCCCAACCTACCCTTCTCGGGACAATTGATCCAAGTTGTTGGAGTAGCAAATAAGGGAATGACTAGCCCATTGACAGAGCCGATTCCTGTGAGAATATGAACATTTCGAGATCGACATCAATTCGTGGTGTGTGACTCGAGTCCAGTTTGCCTGTTGGGACGAGAACTGTTGTGCAAATTGAATTGCACCATCTATTGCACACCAAAGGGAGTTGAAGTACAAATGAGAGATGACGATGCGACCTTCAAGGTTGCAAATCAACATGTGTGCATAGACATTTACCCAGCGCTGACAGTGGAGGAACTTCCACTTGATTTGAGGGACTCTGTGTCACTTGATGTGTGGGATTTCACTGGAGAAGAGATTGGATTGATCAAAGGTGTAGAGCCAGTGAAGATTCAGGTCAAGCCGAATGTAGAGTTCCCTAGGACACCACCGTATAATTTGTCACCTGAGACTATTGCAGGGATTAAACCTGTAATTGAGTCTATGATTAAGCAGGGAAATTTGAAAGAGATCATAGGTAGCTCATGTAATTCACCTATCATGAGACTACAGAAACCAAGTGGGAAATTCAGGTTCGTACAAGACCTGCGAAAGATCGACACGATAGTTGTTCCATGTTGTCCGGTGGTACCGAATCAGTCTGTGATACTGTTTCAAATTCCATGCGAAGCTGAGTGGTTTAGAGTCTTTGACCTGTGCCAAGCATTCTTCTCGATACCACTCCATGAGGAAAGCCAATTTCTTTTTGCTTTCCGGCTGGAGGACCGTGTGTTAACGTGGTGTCGTATCCCACAGGGGTATACAGAGAGTCCATCGATCTTTAATCAGATTCTGAAGAAGAATTTTGAAGGTCTTGTGTTGCCGCAGAACTCTGTTCTGGTGCAATACATTGACGATTTGCTTGTTGCCTCAGAAACCGAAGATGCTTGCAGGATTGATACTATTGCCTTACTGAATCATTTGGCAGAGAATGGACACAAGGTGTCCCCGAACAAACTGCAGTACTGTCTGAGTGAAGTACAGTATTTGGGCCACAGAATTGAGAAGGGCAGGAGAAAGGTGTCACCAGATCGTATTGAGGCTATTATGAACATGCCTGTCCCTACCACTCAGAGAGAAGTCAGAATGTTTTTGGGAATGGTTGGTTACTGTCGCCAATGGATTCCCAATTTCTCCTTTGAAGCGAAGCCCTTACAACGACTGACGCACAAGGAAGTGAGTGATCCGGTACCATGGGACGATGACAGCTTGAGGTCATTTTTGAGGCTGAGAGAAGCCCTGTGTTGCGCTCCAGCTTTGGGAATGCCTGATTACAACAAGGCATTCACATTGTTCTGTTGCGAGAGAGAAGGTTGTGCGTTGTCAGTTTTGACTCAGAATCATGGAGGTGTCCGTAGACCAGTTGCCTATTCTCAGCTACTTTAGATCCAGTAGCTTCTGCATTGCCCGGATGTCTAAAATCTGTTGCTGCAACAGGTGTCAGTATTGAAAGATGTGAGAGTATTGTGATGGGACATCCACTTACAGTTTATGTGCCACATTTTGCTGAACTGTTGATTACGAGGACCTAGACACAGCACCTTACGAATAATCGATTGACACGTTGTGAGTAAGTTATACTTGCTGCAGAAAATGTGACTTTAAAAAGGTGCTCTGTTTTGAATCCCGCCTATTCCAAATGCAGATGGTGAAGATTGTGAGGATCATGATTGTCTCGATGTGACTGAACTATGCACGAAACCGAGACCAGACATTGTTGATGAACCGCTTCCTGACCCGATGAAATTTTCTTTGTGGACGGTTCGTGTTTAAGAGACGATGTTGGTCGATTGAGAGCAGCATTTGCTGTATGTACCATCACAGGAGTGGTTGAAGCTGCTTGCTTAGAAGGAGTACACTCCGCACAGGTAGCTGAAATCATTGCCTTGACCCGTGCCTGTTTGGTTGCTAATCAGATTCGGATAACGATTTACACCGACAGTCAGTACGGATTTGGTGTTGTTCATGACTTTGGACAGTTATGGTCACAGAGAGGGTTTATGACATCTTCTGGTTCGCCCATCAGGAATGGGGAATATGTGAGACAGTTGGAGGCATTACAGTGTCCGAAGGAAACTGCAGTTGTCAAATGTTCTGCACACAGCAAGGGGAATGATTTTGTGTCGTTAGGAAATAACTATGCGGACGAAGTTGCCCGGTTTTGTGCAGAACAAGGATGCATATTTACAGGAGGGTACACTGGAGAAATCCAAGAAAGAACCGAGCTCAGCATGACGTTAGCTATGGCTGATACATGGGAGGAACTAAAACAATTGCAGGATGAAGTTTCTGATCAAGAACGAGATAGTTGAATACGAGCTGGATGTGAGAAGGGAGATGTGGATGTGTGGGTTTCGAGTGATGGACGAGCTGTACTACCAGAAAATCTGTTGAACCCAATGGCAAGATTGATACATGGTGCAGTACATCTTGGTAGGGACGCAATGGTGCGAGTGTTCAGACAGACATGGTATAATCCGGTTTTGTGTGGTTGCTGAAGCTGTATGTCAGAGGTGTGTTACCTGTCAGCAGATGAATGCAGGAAAGAAGACTGCTGTAACTTTGAGTCACATTGGGAGATCAGGAGGGCCTTTCAATAGGATGCAGTTGGATTTTATTGAGATGCCGAAGTGTAATGGGCTGAGGTACATCTTAGTTGTGGTATGTGTCTTTTCAAGATGGGAGGAGGCTTACCCAATACGTAGATGAGACACACTCACTGTAGCTAAGCTGTTATTGAGAGAACTTATCCCTACGTTCGGATTTCTGACCTCTTTGGAATCGGACAGAGGGACACACTTCCATAGTGAAATCATGAAATTGCTCTGTGCTGCTTTGAATGTGGATTAGAGATTGCACTGCAGTTATCAACCAGAGGCTTCTGGGATAGTGGAACAAATTAATGGGACTTTGAAAGCGCGGATGGCCAAAGTGTGTTCTTCAACATCCCTGAAATGGCCTGACGCACTGCCTTTGGTCCTCATGAGCCTTCGTAGTGTTCCTGACAGGAGAACAGGGTTGTCACCCCATGAGATTCTAATGGGGAGGGCAATGCGATTACCAGCGATACCTGCTACTGCTTTGATTAACATCACAGATGACTTTATTCTTGACTACTGTAAGGGACTGGCTGATGTAGTCCTTCTGTGTCCCAGCAGGTGCAAGCAGCAACTGTTCCAGCCTCAAGTGACCTGTGCCACGACCTGTGCCCGGGAGACTGGGTGCTTGTCCGCAAGCAGGTGAGGAAGAGTTGTCTGGATGTTCGTTGGCATGGACCGTACCAGGTAATACTGGTCACGAACACGGCAGTGAAGTGTGGGGGACTGCCGAACTGGGTGCATGCCTCCCATACCCTCAGAGTTCCAGCACCCTTGGAAGATACAGCCTCTCTCGTGAATGAAGATCCAGCTGAGGTGGCAGGGCCATCTGAGAGGGCAAGCAAGCTTTGAGGGTTGCTGATGCAGTTGGTTGTGCACTAGATCAAGCTGAAAGGGGTTGTGGAAATCAAAGCCCTGAATTTGACTCAGACGGAGAAAGTGTTGCTGTGGGTGGAGAAGAGTCAAATTTAGTCGAAAAAGGAAGCAGTGCACAGGGTAACCGAAGGGAGAGCAGAGGTGCCGTAGGAGCAGAAGAGGTTTGGCCCGTGATTCAGAGGTGGCTGAACTTGAGATTAGCACTATGCCTGGGCAAAGCACTACGCTACACTCGCGTAGTTTGCGCTACTTCGCACGTCAAGTTGGCGACCACGAGCAAGCAAAATGACATCCCGGCAAGACTTTTTTCTCATTCGCGATCAGCAACATCAAGTTGCCAATCACGAGCGTGGAAAATAAACCTCCTGGCGAGATTCTCAATGCGGGGAGGTCAGGTTTCTCACTGCGTATGCTCGCGACCGCTCCTGATGAGTAAAAATCTACTCGAGCGGCACAAAACTACAGCTCGCACTGTGCAAGATGCCGTTTTCAATGATTGCACAGTGCCGGATGCTTGTCCGCACTGTGCAATCATTGAAAACGGCATCTTGCACAGTGCGAACAGGGTACTATGCAGTTCGCGAAGTGCTACGCGTAGCTCGCGTAGTGCGAAGTGCACTTTGCGTAGCTACGCGTAGCGCTACTTCACGAACTATGCCCAGGGTTAATTAGCACCTGAAAGAGATCTTGCCCCAGTTTCTGAAACATCTGAATCTGAACAGAGTGACGAAGAGCAAACTCGAGGTGGCTTGAGAAGGTCCAGAAGGAGAAGAGTGCTGTGTCAAAGGTACGCTTCACCAGAGTGGACATCCGCTGTGACTGATGCCAGGAGTGTTGAGCTCAGGAAGACTGAGGTCCTTGACACTGGTCGGAGGCTTTCCGAACTTGAAAGTGGATGTGCTGCTGTTGGTTCCAGGGGTGGAGATTGAAGGAATACTGACTCTCAATATTCCGAATCCGCCACTTCTGAGTAAGATTCGTGAGCTGATCCTGGTGAGATTAGTCTTTCCAACCTTTGGTTATGTGCCACCACATCAAGAATTAATGGTACTTCATCTTGAACTTTTGCAGTGTGTTTTAGAGATTTTGGGAGCGGATGTTGTTTTGGACTAAAGGTGAACTTTTTGTAAATAAAGCCTAAAGAAGATAACCTAGACCCGAGTGGAGAAGAATAAACATAGGGACTTTCCGTCAAGACGACGAAAGAGGGCAAGGGAAGTCTTTTTGTGGACTGTGTAAATAAGGAACTAAAAATTGCAAGGGGATTTCCAGCACTTGAAGTATCGTTCGAACTGGTTAATAAGCGATATCTGGAGAAAGAAGAGACTCTTAATTGTCACTGAAACCAAGAACTTTGAGAACTTTGCGAAAATGGCAGATGCTAGAAATACTCATCGAAGGCCTAAATTAGTGATAGGTACACTCATAGGGTTGGTAATAGTTTCTATAGTCATAATAGTTATAGCCTCGTACATCGTTTCACATGAGCAAGAAGGGGAGGTACAGGGAACACCTACACCTACCACTTCTAGCCAAAAGGAGGTTACTATAGGAGCTAAAAGAGCTTTACTAATCGAAGAGAGTCGTAGATTTCACATAGACCTGTCTAGAAGTGATTTTAAGCTTAATGCGTATGCAAAGTTGTTGTATGAGTATGTTGATGCGATGGAGCGAAAGACTGCTATGTGTGTTTGCAGTTGCCTTCTTCAGTAGATGAGGGTATTAGATACCATCACCTTCCACTAATGTATGGAATTTCTTGTAGTCTGTTGCTTAGCATCTTTTATGAAAGAGGTCAGTTTGAGTATTTCTTTTCCAATTATGATGCAGTATTTCCTGAGGTTCCAGCTTATAAGCATTTGAATAAATATGACTAATATAAATCAGAAGACAGACTCCAGAAGTATTTCATACCGACTTTGGAATTGGATACGGCTTATGTTCACCGACATAATTTGACATGTTCATTGTCAGACACAGAGAAGAAGTTCATAGGTCAAGTAGAGGATCGATATAGAAAACTAACACAGACACGAAATACAGGAGAAAGTCCAGTAGATTGGACTGATGAGGAGAGATTACACAGATCTAAGGGGAGTTATGGACCCATAGCATTAGATCAAGCGCAAAAGGGGAAGTTGTGTGGATTCACCAAGAGATTGAAGATTTGACTGAAGAGAGTGTGTGGGAAAAGATTGGTAAGGGATTTGGGTGTGTGGGAAATTGGTTTTCTAATTTGGGAAAAGTGTTCCTTGGATTCGCGTTGAAGCCCCTTATCATTGTTGTGGTTTGTGTGATTTGAAAGACGTTTTTCAGCTATCTATGAAAGCGTACAAACTAGCACTTCGGAACGCTAAAAGTACTTTCTATGAGGAGAAAATAAGGAATTCCTCCTGCTTAGCTAAGGAAACCTTCCTGATTCTTAAAGAACTCCTACAGGTCCCTGACCCCCCTCAAAAACCTTTAGATCCCAAAGCAGCGGAAGAAAAATGCGTCAACCTAGCCACCTTTTTTGACGAAAAAATTAAAAATATCCTTGCCTCCCTTCCCTTCGCTAAAGTAGACACTACTGGAAAAGCTAAGGACCCATCTCTCCCACAGAGGAACCCCTCCACGAAACCCGACACACCCCATCTGGCGCTTTTCGGACCTGCCACTACAGAGGAGGTCGCGGCAATTTTTACCTCAATTAAGAGTGGTGCCCCCAGCGACCCAGTACCCGTAAGATTCCTTAAAGATATCATCCACACCATAGTGCCCCCATTGACAGCCCTTATTAACATCTCACTAACCCAAGGCGAAGTCCCTTTGAGTTGGAAGAAAGCAGTAGTTAAAGGGCTCCTTAAGAAACCCTCACTGGATCCTGAGGATTTATCAAACTACAGACCAATCTCCCTCCTCCCGTGGATTGGTAAGGTCGCAGAGAAATTTGTAAATAAAAAATTGTCCAACTTCTTGGAAACCAACCATCTCCTCAAAGACTCTCAAACAGGTTTTCGACCAGGTCAGGGCACTGACACCGCTCTCCTCGCAGCAGTGGAAAAGACCAGAGAAATTCTCGATACAGGAGGATCAGTGGCAGTGGTCCTCCTGGACTTGAGCGCGGCCTTCGACACTGTCAGCCACCAGGTCCTAAACCAACGTCTAGAATACATCGGAGTGAAGGATAAAGCACTGAAATGGCTCTCGTCCTTTCTCTACCGTCGCTCCTTCCAAGTATGGGAGGGTGAAAGCTGCTCCCCCGCCACCCCCCTCCGGTGTGGTGTGCCACAGGGCTCATCACTAAGCCCCACGTTATTTAACGTGTACATGGCCCCACTGGAAGAGCTGGTCGCCCCTTTCGGAGTCACCATCGTCAGTTATGCTGACGACACTCAGCTTGTAGTGACTCTCTCCCACCCCAAGCAAGAGCCTTCCAATCTTCATGACTGCCTCTCCATTTTACACCAATGGATGAGCGACTCCGCCCTAAAGTTAAACGGGTCAAAAACGGAGATCCTTCTCCTAGGTCAAAAGACGCTGAATCTACCCCCTAACATCTGGCCAGTCTGTCTGGGTGAACCCCCTTCCCCTAAAATGGAAGTGAAGAGTCTGGGAGTAAGGCTAGAGAAAGATCTCACCTTCAGAACACAGGCAAGGAAAACGGCCGGCATTTGCTACGGCATTTTAAGATCATGTAGAAAGGTACTCCCCCTACTCCCGTTCCAGTCCCAACTACTACTGATCCAAGGCCTAGTTGTGTCCAGGTTGGACTACAGCAACGCCATTTACTTAGGAGCCCCGGAATCCACTCTTCAAATACTGCAGAAAACCCAGAACGCCGCTGCCCGTCTGCTCACAAATACTCCAGCCAGAACATCAGCCAAACCCGCACTGAAAAGACTGCATTGGCTTCCGATCAGGGAAAGAGTGATTTTCAAGGCCCTATGCCTGGCTCACAAGGTACTCCACAATGCAGGCCCTCCAGCCCTCAACAAATGCATCACCCCCTATAAACCCACAAGAGCGCTCCGCTCAGACCAGGAAAACCTACTTGTGGTTCCGAGGGTGAAAAAGGCCCGCACAGGAGGCCGTCGCTTCTCAGTCCACACAGCCAAACAATGGAACGCGCTCCCCTTAAGAATCAGATCAGAACCTAACCTCCTGCGCTTCAGGAAATCCCTCAAGACTTTCCTCTTTCCCTAATACCGACTGGACCCCTTACTTTCATCCTCAGGACTACGAGGTTTAGCGCTGGGATACTCTTGGGTGACTACGTGCTCTACAAAAACCTAAATAAAATAAATAAATAAATTTGCTTGTGGGGTCTCATCAGAGCTTATAAGTGGTACAGAGGAAACAGAATTGAAAGAGCTCTCAGAGCGAGCGAGATGCGAATGGCTAGACTGCAGGACAGTCAATATCAGAATATCAAGAATATGGAGAGGTTCCGACGGGGGAGGATGGCGACAAGTACTGTTTAGGTCGGTTCCTTCTCCAAGGGAATTAATTGTGTGATGGTGTGATGACATTTGTCATCAAAGTGAGGAACTTATAGAGCGTCACGATATTCTGAAATATGTAGGGGTGCATCATATTCACTGTTAGTCCGCACCCACATATTATTTGAAGTAGTTTTAGGTGTGCCATAGAAATTGTATCATTAGTATTGTTTAATATAGGTGTGATTAGAAATGTAACCATGCTTTTCACGAAGAATAATGTCGTAGGTTATTGCAAATGTATTTTCGTGAATGTATAATGATGATTTTATGTAATGCAAAGTGTTAGTTAAACGTGTGCCATGTTAAAGTTACACATGTAGTTGCTTATTTATGTTTAACAATAATGAATTAATGCTTAACATGTGATTCAGTAATGTGTTTAACAGTGTAAAGGCCTGATCGCATATACGTTTAAATTGAAAGGCCTGTTCATTTCTTATGTTAGCTAACGTTGCAAGCCGAAAATGATTTCCCTTGGTAAAGACTTTGGGTTGCAGGATGATGCAAAATCTCAGAGAAGAGGACAGTTTTTCGTTCCCATGTTTCTGTTGCAGGTGCAAGGACAATTTAGAGAGACTAGGTCTTTGTTTTAGGAGTTAGGATGGTATGAGAAGCCAACAGGGGAGTACGTTGGAATTTGAGGATGATACTTTCAGCGAAGAAGGTGCCTGGGATCCAAGGTCAAGCTAACTGTCGTTGGATGAGAGACAAGCTTTGCTGGAAAAGTACTGGGAGAAGACCTGGCTGAAGAGGTGTGCTGAAGGGCGTGTTCTACGTTTTTGGGATTTTGTATTAGGGACAGTGCCCGTGGGTTGAGTAGTTGAGGATTAGATGGAAGCTAGAAGGAGCATCTTAGAACGAGCTCTGACTAAGTGAATGCACTTCTGAGGAAGTCTTCACTTCTGACACCTTTTTATTCTCTTGCCTGGGAGGGAAATGTTAAGTAGGGATGTCATCTTAGAGTTAGAGTAGGGACAGACTAACTGATTTTCTTTTTGGCTAATGATTCCTAATGTAGACATTGGCTTAACCGTAGTTTTTCTTATGTTATTAGAATTGGGTATTCTTTTTGTATTGAGTCGTATGAGAATTCTACGTAGACTTGCATTTATTTTAGTGCCCATTTATCTTCTTCACCTCGTACTAAGGTGTTTGTATGCGCAGTTATTTTTGATTGTAATAAAATCTCACAAATTTTAGATTCAGAGTCAGTGGTCCTTCCTAAATGATATTGGATGCTGATGATTATGTTTTAAGAATTGAGTGTTCTCCCCGCCACACTATTTAGCAGATACAAAGATCCTGGTGACCTGAGAGGATTCTTGGAGATAACCAGGTAGGCAAGAATCCGGTCCTATCAGATCTTAGGTATTAGTTACATTACTGCCATCTCAGGAAAATTCATTTTTTAAGAACAGACATTCCTCTTGGCTAAGCAGGCCCGAATTCCTCCATGTTGCCAACTCAATTTGGTATATAGCATTGACTTGTCTCACATGCTCAAAACTGGAACTTGCATAGCAATCAGCTTCATTCAACTACCTGTATGCCTCATCCATGTAGTCTGCCAGAGGCCACAGACAATATTTCCACCTTTGTCAGAATTACGAATTACAATTTGATCATGGGATTGCATTTTTCTTGATCGAGGTTTGACACCTGACATGTTCGTAATTATTTCTTTCGCGTATTCTCTATGTTGTTTATTTAAATTTTTTTAATTCCTCAACCACCTTTTCATTAAATAGATCAATGGAATCTCGTAGAGAGACCGGTGTATATGTAGACTTTTGTTTAATGGGGGTTTCTGCCTCCCCATACACATTTAGGGAACATGTATCAATGATTTCTTGTGCTGTCATCTCTCCTAAGTCCTGCATAAGCTGCAAGTCAGCAAGCTATAATTTATCTTGGCTTGATGTTACCACAATGGAGTGGATCGTTCTTTGCTTAGGTTTTTGCAGATGAACTTTTGCCAATTTTAGCTTCTGTACGTATTTTAAAATATCGATTCTGCTTTGGTTGTAGTTAAATGAGCTCTCAGGACAGAAAGATAAGCCAAGCGACAACATTTGAATTTCCAATTTGTTCAGTTCTACGGCTGAGAGAGTGATAACTGTATTGCTGTTGTCTATATTTATTTTCGCCTCCATTTTGTTTTTGGTTATTTTGTTCTTCCTGTTACATGTCTTGCCATCTTTTGCACCTGTATTTGTGTCTGTTCCTGAATTCTCAACGTCTCAGTCGGAGTGTGTGACGGCAATCTCAGAGTACAAAATATAATTCCTCAATGAGTATTAATTTTGTTTGGTCACTAATCTGGCCTCTTGCGGCTTTTCTATCCTCAAAATAAGTTTCACTTAAAACCACTGAACTTAATTCCAATTCTGTTCCGCCCAGTTTATCATCCTGCATTGCCCTGTTACTACCTACCACCCTTTGTCTCTTCATGGTATGAAACTGTCTTGTAAATGTAAAGATTTGGCCCAATTCGCAGTCGATCTTGTCATGCTGGAACTTTTGAGCCTTCCTTGCTTTGATGATCTCTTCCTGCTTTTTCAGGAGCAAAATACAAATGGCTAAAGAGGAAATTATGAGTGGCTCTTATAGCATACCATGGAGCTTAATGGATCTGCACAAAGTGCATATGCACCCTTTGTGCAGTGGTTGTCACCCTTACCAACACAGCAAACTAAGAAAGAGAAACTTTGCAGGGTCTCCACCGGACGTAGTGGATGAGTGAGCTAAGGGGCTAGTGTTGTGAACTTCCATGCACAGAGGGAGCAGTGGTGTATCAAAGATGCCATGGATCCTAATGCAAGCAATGAAAATCCAGTGCTTAATTTGGGCAAGTGGTTTCCAGTGCTGGTACCGGCACTTAATTGACAACACCGGTACGTATGACAGTCTGCTACATGGACACCACTGATGCTACTGTTTGTCTAATTTAGAGATGAGCAGGACAACAGTTGTTTATGGGAAACAGCGTTTACGCTGTTCTTACTCCGCAGGTAGGTAACAATGCGGTAGTTACTATGACCGCGTTGTTACCACGCGTGCCTTTACAACGCAAGTCGTTTCTACGACTTGCGCTACGTGGCGTGCAACAACAGGGAATGTGTTGGATTTTAAATCCAACACATTCCCTGCTGTTGTGCTAACTGGACTAGGAATAGTAATTTATACTATTCCTAAGTCCAGCGCGCCATCTAGTGCAAGTCGTAGAAACACCTTGCGTTGTAAAGGCACACGTGGTAACAACACGGTCATGGTAACGACCACGTTGTTACCTACCGCGATGTAATATGTGGCGTTGTAATGTCACATGTTCGTTGTTTTTTAATTTAATATACATTAAATAATACCTGCCTCCCAAGACATTCTTATAGCTTTGGGGGCCTGGAACGGTCTGAATTTTCAAACATATCGGAGGGTTATAGTTAGTAGTTGTGTTGGTACTGTTATTGGGAGCGCAGGCAGCGGCAGTGGTTGGTGCAAGTTGTATTGGCCTCATGACGAGGGCCCTAGCACTTTTTTTTAATGAATTAAGCAATGCAAATGTTCTTGACCTTCCCTGATTTGGTGGTAAAAAAACAACTATGCTGTGGTATAGTAGGCCCCTTTCAGCCCTGGACAGCTGTGCCAGTCCACCTGCTGCATTATTGCTAGCTACAGTCCTGAGGGGGTGCTGTAGTGTCCTGCTGGACACGTTCTAGTGTTCCACCTCTGTTGCATCCCCCACTGCACACCCACCCATCACAGGCGTCACTGGTCAGGTGACCCTTCTAATAAAAGGGGCCGGGTGCATGTGCCCTGGGCCAGTTACCAGTATCATGCTACACTGTCTGTGTGGCTTATTTTAGTAGCATGTGGGCCCAGGGCCCACAACACCACAATGGCGACGAGCGAGTTAATCCCTGTGTGTGGTATGTGTCGACCGCTGTTTGCCATGCCCCCGAAGGAGTAATGGCACACCCCGTATAAAGCACTACCACATCCACGGTGAGGGCGATGGCTTGTAGGCAGAAGGAGACACCACCTCTTAGCCATGGGTAGAGGAGTGGGGTAAAATGGTGAGCGAGTCTGCAACAATCCGGCGTACCTGCTGCCGTCCGCCTGCTGAGGGACGGGGAGTGCGATGAGGAGAGGCCATTGCCAGAAAAGGAAAGCGTCCCAGGACCCCCTCGAGGTGAGGCAGAGTCCCCAGCTCAGGCTCAGCACAACCGAAAACCGGCCAGTGAGTTAACCGGCATCCGCCCCAGTGCCAGTCACATGCATGTGTCCTTGCAAGCTCCCGCAGCCAGACCGGCCAGGGACTAAAGTCACCATATACCTGCACGGGCTATGAGGCTGCAGTCACAGCGTAGTGGCCAAAGCGCACGAGGGAACAGCTCCCCGTGCAACATGTCAAGCTCGTCCCGGCAGTGAAGGAAGCCCACACTGGCCGTCCCAGCCCGATACTGCCTAGTGGTTCACACGAGAAGGGGGAGCGGAACCTGCTCAAGCCGAGAGCGGGCCATCGCTAAGTTAAAAAAAAACTGGCAATGGAGCGCAGTCGTGCTGTCAGCGGGCAAGCAAAAGAAGTCTGAAAAGCGCCACCATGCGACAATACCTGGTCTGCGACCTGCCTTGCACCTGCATACTGTCGGTGTCCACCGGAGCCACACCATGCCCTCCACAGCGATGAATAGGAAGGCTGCCGTGGCCTAACGAGGAGTTCTCCGTGCCATCTAGCGGTCGAATGCAGCACTGCACCACAAGTCCCAGGTTTCAGCCTCTGCCCCAGTGTGGACCGTGGCTGCTGAAAGACTGCAGCCGTGGAAAAGAGGAAGGAATCTTTCCCAATACAGCCTGGCTGACCCAAAGCCCTAGCCCGCGGCAGCCCAATGAACTACACCGGCTCTGCACACACCGCACTACACTGTGCTCCCAGCACCCAAAAGCCAGCATCACCGCTGCTCCTCTGATGAGGCATGCATGAGACCACTGTTGCACTGAGGCCCAAATGGCCACTATGAATACGGAGTGCCCTACAACCATACCCCCGCATCTCCAACATATGCTGGCCTGCAGCACCACCTAGTGGCAGCCCTCTCTGCCCTGCACCCTGGCCTAACGAATGAATAACACTGCAGAGAAATGCCGAGAGGAAGGAGAGAACACGGTGAGGCCCTCTGATGGACACTTGCCATCACTGCAGTAAAGAGGCACTGTGGCTTCAAAACACACCTACCAGTCTCGTTCTTTCCCCTAGTGAGTGGGAAGGGAGACGATGTGGCAGACCAGCCTGCATGTGAGGCCACCACATGCCTGAGTGGCAAGCATCAGAGGAAAGGAAAGGAAACACCTACAAAAAAAATCTGAACAGACCAGTGCAAACACATGAACTTGCTTTGCAGCCAACTTCCCAAAAGAACATTTTGTGCTGCGCCCCCTCTGTCACCCACGACAGAGCAGAGACCATTCAAGCCACAAGATGCCCACAGCGGCCTGACACATCCAGTGCTCAGCACAGAACACCCAAGGACACGGCCAAGAAGCCCAGAAGTGCCCTAGCCAAGAGAAGGGTCAAGTGTCCAAGCAAGGTCCAGCAAAAGTAAGGAGACGGAAAAGCCCACGGTGAATGTGCACTGTGCACGCACCCTCCTGCGTGGCTGTCTGACACCAACCTAGGAGTAGAAATTGAGCCACTTGCCCCCAGTGATGAACAGATACCACCGCAAGCTACAAAACGGGTACACCAAGTGCCAGAAGTGGGTTCCTGGAAGAAAGACCTAGAGCGCAGAGTCTGAGGTGCACGCACCGATGCAGGCACCCAGAAGTTTGATCAAATGGGCAGGCATCCAGGAGAGTGAGACCTCTCCACAGAAAGGAAGCAGTGCAGAAGGCAACACAGACTAAACCTGAACCAGCAAAGCCCCGCATCGAGCCGAAACCAGCAGAGTGTCCTCCCTCACACTGGAGTCATCAGTGACCCAAGACAGGGAAGAGGAAAGTCGCACACTCCACGTGGCAAGTTGCCACTGCACCATGTTGCTCCAAGGACAAGCAACACGTGGCTGGAAGCCACATGCACACCGCAAGCAAGGAGTGCATCACACGAAGTGACCAACCCAGCCAAGTATGCTTAAATGGAGGCAGGATCAAGCGCCATGATGGCGCAGCCTCAAGGCACAAGCACGACGCCAACAAGTGTAGAGAAGAGGAGCATCGCGGAAATCCCTGAGGAGGGGATGATGCCCATGAAAGGTCCTCAAGAGGAAGAAGCATGTCCTACCGATAGGACTGACCTGCGACAGGACCACAGAAAAAAACAGAAAGACCGTCCTACAAACCGGACGCGACCAGCGAGATATCCATGTGGCGCAAACATGAGAAGTGGCGGGACATCACATCCGAGTTATGAACCTGGTCGGAAGGAGGAGAAGAGTATGGCTGGATGCCACTTAGCGAAGGAGAAGAACATGGCATGACTCCACTTCGCGAAGGAAGAAAGGACAGTGGCACGACGCCACAGGGCAAACAACCACCACAGGTGCACAAGAAGGAATGGAGAAGAGCACAAGGACAGAGGACTCCAGCCAGCACTGGAGAAGGTGTTCATCAGCACAAGCCAGCCACCGGGGTGCAGGGACGTCACTAGAGACAGCTTTGCGGGAGGACCAACTGTAAGCTGCTAGCAAGCGCGATCTGCGTCCAGGCCCCACGCTTCACAGTTCGACTGTCCTCTCACCTGTCACTGGCTGCTTGGCATCGATAGCACCTCGCCAAGCAACTGCACCTGCTGGAAGACAACTGCAAGTGGCCACAAAGTCCCTCCAGTCCTCCTCACTCCACGAGGTCATCCGAGGCAAGAGATCGCCGCCTGTTGCCCAACTGGAGGAAAATTACTGTCATCGTCATCCAGGTGCATCATCAGCAAGGATGTCAAAGGAGCATCACACCACCAGAGTTCATCTCAACACTCCAGACAACCTGAGTTCAACGAGGCTAGCCACCCAGGAACTTTCTGTGTGTCTCCGTCAACCTGAAGCCTGCCGAAGTAGAGCATACCCGACCATTTGAATATTCACCCTTAGGGTTACTCTGCAGCGACCCCACAGCGCCGCCGATGAAAGACCCGTGCAGCCCATGTGGTCATGTGGCAATCCAGGGGCAAGGGCCTCGACGGAGTTCCTGTGAGAGGGGAAACCGAATAGCAGAGATGCTTCGGCAGCAGCTCCACAACAGGCACCGGGAAGCATGGAGGTCACAGATGAAGACTGGTCACCCAAAGACCATCGGAGGAAGGCATAGAACCTGAGTCCTGACGGCGAGAACACCTAGACTGAGACACCAACCTCTGCGGCTACATGAGCAACTTGGCTGTGGTCCTGTTGGCAGTTCCTCAGCGACGCCTTCGCGCGGCCTACACAAAGCCCGCAGTCCACACGGTCCCATGACAGCCAGGCAGGAAGTCCCTCCAGGAAACTCCAGTGAGAGAGAAGTCCAGACCAGAGAGGCAAGTCTGAAGTTGCTCTGCTGTCAGGAGTTGGAAAGCCCTTCAAGTACATCGCCAGCGCCGGACTGACTACCGGGCGTTTTGGAATTCTGCCGAGCAGGGGGCTGATTTCACTGCGGTGGGGGCTGATTTTGTTCATGGAGACCTGCGTGTACTTCGAAATAATTAAAGCAAAACGAATTTCGTTCAGTACACGCAGGTCCCCATCAACGAAATCAGCCCCCAGCTCAGCAGCATTCCAAAACGCCCAGTAGTCAGTCCGGCCCTGTACATCGCCTCCAAAGAAAGGCCTCATACACCAAGATCATCCCCAACAGCTGTAGGCTTGTCGTCCACCGGAACCTGAGCGCCTGCAAGATCTCCAGAGTGGACTCCACCACCGCTCCAGATGCACTGATATTTGAATTTTGTAAATAGACTCCAATACCGCAAGACCAGGCCAGTCTGAACTATATCGCTGAGGTGAATTAAAGCTTCCTGACCATGTGGTCCAGAACTCTAACAACGCCCAGCAGATCACCTGTAGAGAGTCAGTGGAGCTGTGTATTGTTGTTTTATCTTCTTTATAGTTTAGACGTTTGTTTGTTTCTTTTTCATTAAAGTTTGGGAGGGATGTAGTGTCCTGCTGGACACGTTCTAGTGTTCCATCCCTGTTGCACCCCACACTGCACACCCACCCATCACATGCGTCACCAGTCAGGTGACCCTGCTAATAAAAGGGGCCGGGTGCACGTGCCCTGGGCCAGTTACCAGTATCATACTACAGTGTCTGTGTGGCTTATTTTAGTAGCATGTGTGCCCAGGGCCCACAACACCACAGGTGGGACTAGTCGAAGATGAGACTGCAGGGTCCATATACCAAGGACTTATGGCAGCGGTTCCCAAACTGTGCGCCGCGGCACCCCGGTGCGCCGTAATGAGGAGCCAGGGGCGCCGCGACCACAATGTTGAAAAATTAAGCGAAAAGCGAGCTGAAGGCAAAAGCTGTCCCACCTGCAAAAACTGGGGACATGGTCTGTTCCTGGAGGCGTACGTGCGTGCGTACGTACGTATACGCGTCGTACGCGCATTCTCAGGCGTCGGAGGTAGTCTCCATTACTGGCATACGCATGCCATACGTACGCAGCTCTGGCGTTAGTGGGGAGTTACTGCTGCGTCTTTTGCCGCCCGCCGCTTTCTACCGCCGGCCGTCTTCTGCCGTTGCCAAGGTAAGACAGTGAAGTAAAGTTGATTACACAGTGAGACAATAATGTTCAGCCGTCGGACTGGCTGTCATGCGACCCAGAAGTACTTGAATTACGACAAATATTCTGTAAAAAATTAATAAGAGACAACGAACGCTAGGCTGAATTTACGGACGTTCTTTGAGGTAGTAGTGGTAGTCACTTGTATTGCCTCTCACATTTATTGCTGTGTAGACATGGACCGTAGTACATGTGTAATACTTTGCCATTTTATTTTTTTACGTTGACTACATGGAACGTACTCGACAAAGCAGTAAGGCCACATTTAGAAAGACTCACTAGAAACAAAAAGCGTAAAGCTCAGTTGGTAGAGCGGAGGACTGTAGTGGAGTGTCTGTTATCCTTAGGTCGCTGGTTCAAATCGGCTCGAAGGACATTTTTTTTCCCAGAATGTATTTTGGTTCTCAGTCAAAGGATAAACTGCACATTAAATGTATTGAAAAACTACCATGTCGTTCCCGTTCTACTGGTACCTTGAATTTGTGAGTCGCCCAATGTGAGTAGGAGGCTAGGAGAGTCAGTATCAGTTACTAGTGAGACGAGAGTATTTTACGGCTGATATATAAATCGGGCGATATTGAATGAAACAGCTTAATAAGCGCGCTCCAAACATGAACCGATTTATAGTGTTGAAACTGCCAAAACCGCATACTGTGCTTATAGAGGAGAAATATGCTGCTTCTTGGCGGTTTCTTCTTGTTAACAGAAATACTAACTTGATTTAATATTTTTCGCTCCAGCGAATACTTAATTACAACGAAAAGACCCGTTCTGTCTAAGCAAGGGTGTACATTCACTTTAGAGGCAAATACCAACCTGTTAACTTTCTATGCATGGTCGCTACAGCGTGGTACAATACACGTGTGTGCACGTGACACGACACATCTGCAAGTGAACGCATGGCTGACGTCTTGGAACGCTAACAATTTCACGATGGTCATTGTGTGGACATACGCAAGCATATATGATGCACGCCGAGCACTTTGGCTTTTTATTTTTACTTTTACTTTGCAGTTCAGATCAGCTGAATAAGCGCTATACGATTTCCTTTTATCAAGAAAGCAATCCAAGGCCTAATAGTAAATAAATAAAATAAAAATCAAAGTGTGAGATCTAAAGTTTTTCTTAGGAGCCTAGTGCTGGCATATTGTGGGGGCTGATGAATACCAAGGTTGCCTACTCTTGATTCCCACGCATGCATCTTTCTTCCAGCACTCCTCACTTAGTCTTTCACTCTTGCGCGTTATTTTTCAGCCACACTTTTTTCCTGCGTTACTGTTTTCCAAGCTTTGCCTACTTCCAAACTACATTATTTTCTGGAAGAGGTTAGGAAACTGGGCATTATCAGTGTTTAGTTCAGACTCTACTGACCACGAGTACTTCACTACTACTCACACCGATGGAAACAAACCTTGACAGAAATTATACTTGAAGCTTCATGAAGGCAAAGTTAGTTATACCAAACGTCCCAACCGTGGCAAACATCAAGGATGGAATGCAAGGTTCAAAAAAGTGAATAAAGAAATTAGACAGTGTTAATGTGCCTGCTGCAAAGAATGTGTATCATGCACATCACACAGTGAAGCTAGTTTAAATAGGTCAGTGCCTTTGTCAGATCTTTTGCTTAAAAGTAGTGTAGAATGTTAAAATCCTAACATGTGCTAATAACTGTCATTCAAGAGCTGCATGCAAACAGTATGGATTATTAGAGCACTATGATGTTTTCCTCCATCTTTCATTATAATCTGTTTCAAAAAGGGTTCATTTCAGTAACAAACACTCCTAATTATTAAATGGAACCCCCACTACCCTTTAAATTCTGAGTCTGTGCCTCTCCAGACTAAGCACACTTACTGTCTGCCACCAGTATGGATGACATGTGACTTACCTTGTAGTCCTCTGGCTTATGAAACATTTCCTATACACTAATTTACACACATATGATTGATTGTCTCTGTGTAATGTGTGTGTGATAAGTGCCCTGACAACTTACACTGGTATAGGTGGCACTATATAACTGATTCAATATATTTGAGAGAGAGTGGTCATGGAGACTTGAGGGGGGCACTGCTAAAGGGTGGTAGTGATGGAATCTGTGGGGCGCAAACATTGTCGCACTGGGCACCACCAGTTCTAAAGCCGCGTACTGATTTATAAATTTCTGAGCCTGCAAAATGGTTCTGCAAACTAACAGAAATAATAGATCCATCATTAGGCAGAGAATAACTTTAGTTCTATTTATACTTGTCTTACCTGGATGTTTTGTACTTCAGGCTTATTATTCCGTGGAGACTGTGGATGACACCTGGAAGAAACCTGGAAATACTTCAGCAAAGGAAAAGAAACGACGACCAGGGACTTTACAGATAGAAAGACGAGAGGAACTGATTCCCATCTTTGTGATTGACAATGAAGAGATTTCTAATGCCAAGTTCAAGTTCGTCTGAGCAAAGTGAAGTTGCAGGTTCTTCTGACAAAAAAGACGACGGGAAACGAAAGGCCAAGTATAGAAAGTACGATGACAGGTATTTGGATTATGGTTTCACGTGTGTCCGGGTTAATAACGAGGACCGTCCTCAATGTGCAATCTGTTTAAAAGTTTTGGCTCTGGAATCCATGCTTCCAAGTAAACTTAAGCGGCATCTTGAAAGTCTTCACCCAAATGTGGTCGGAAAGCCAAGGGATTTTTTTGAAAGAAAAGTTGCAGAAGCCAAACTACAAAAGTCCACTTTCTCAAAACAAACCAAAACTAATAGTAACGCCCTCCTGTCTTCATATAAAGTGGCCTATCTAGTTGCACAGAGTAAAAAACCCCACACAATTGCAGAAGAGCTGATTTTGCCTGCTGCTGTTGAGATGGTAACAATCATGATCGGCGAAGATGCGGGTAAACAGCTGCTGAAAGTGCCTCTTTCTAATAATACTATCAGCCGGAGGATAAATGATATGGCTGAAGATATTAACGATCAGCTCATCTGTAATCTAAGAGGCAAAGACTTTGCACTCCAGTTGGATGAGGCAACAGACAACCACAAAGACACCCATCTTATTTGCTATGTCAGGTTTCTATACGAAAAACAAATTGTTGAGGATTTGTTGTTTTGTAAAGAAATCAAAGGTGGAACCACAGGTCAAGACTTGTATGCGGTTGTGGATGATTTCATGCAACAGAATCAAATTGACTGGGAGAGATGTGTTGGAGTTTGTACAGATGGGGGCCGTTCAATGGCAGGATGCTACCAAGGACTTCAAGCTCGCATACGATCTAAAGCTCCTAATGCTGTTTGGACACACTGCATCATTCACAGAGAAGCACTGGCAGCAGGAAACCTCAGTGAAGAACTGCATGGTATTCTGAAAATTGTCATCAAAGTGGTAAATTATATTAAAACAAGACCATTGAAAGCAAGATTTTTTGCTAAACTGTGTGAGGACATGGGTGCGGAACACTCATGTCTCTTGTTCTATAGTAGTTCTCGGTGGCTGTCTCTAGGTAACTCCCTGCTTAGGGTGTATGAACTGAGGAATGAAATATACTCATATCTACATGGTGATGAACATTGTTTTGCTGACAAGTTTATTGATGCAGACTTTCTAATACAAATGGCTTTTCTTTCTGATCTATTTGAAAAACTGAATGCACTGAACAAGTCCTTGCAAGGCAATAATACTAACATCTTGCAACTGTCAGACAAAGTTTCAGGCTTTAAGAAGAAAGTGATCCTTTGGAAAAGCAGTCTAAGCAAAGGTGACTATAAATGTTTTCCTTCATTGGACCAATTCCTGCAGGAGAATGAGATGGCGTTAAAGGAGGAACTGAGGACAGTTTTTGTTCTGTATTTGTCTCAACTGCGTTTCTACCTTGATAAATATTTTCCAGAGGATGAAGTGGAGCCAATAAAATGGGTGAGAGACCCCTTCAACGCTGAGATACCTCAGCATTTCAACAATGAGGAAGCAGAACAGCTTATTGATGTTTCAAGTGACTCAACATTGAAAGTAAGGTTCCAGTCTCAGTCACTGCTTGAGTTCTGGTGCCAAGCTGGAGATGAATATCCAATGATTAGCAAGAGAGCCCTGCATGTTTTGATCCCTTTTGCTACTTCGTACCTTTGTGAAGCAGGCTTTTCAGCAGTTGCAGTGATAAAGTCTAAATATAGGGCAAAAATTCACCTTGAAAAAGAAATGCGTGTTGCAATCTCAAAAATAACTCCAAGATTTCAGGAGTTATGTAAGGAAAAACAAGCACATCCATCTCACTAGGATTTGTAAGGTAAATTTCGGACTCTGTTTTACCTGTTCATTGAAAAGATATTTATATAGAAATTTGTGAACTATTGTTGTGTGGTTAATAAATGCTGCATGGAAACATATGGCTATTAATCTTGTATCGTTTCACACTTAACAAAGTTTTATTAAACAGCTGTTATCTTCGTATTTTGTTACAAATATGATTATACTACCTTCATTGCATCCCAATTAATTTAAGGAAGACAACAGGAAGTACTCCCGAGGTCGAGCTTACATCCCCCCCCCCCCCACCCGCCCACCCATAAAAAAATGTTGGGGAGCCACGGCCAACTGCCAATTAGGGCAAGGGAGCCATGGGTCCAAAAAGTTTGGGAACCACTGACTTATGGGGATATAAGTGATGCCTCAGAGCACAGCACAAGGACCCAACACAGCTCCACTCTCTGGCAACACACTTTGTCATCAACTGTTCATTCCCCGTTTGCACATATTGCACTTAAGCATATATGTTCTACTTACGGTCTTATTGGCATCTATGTGTAGAAATAAACAGTAAGTTATTTGAAATTTGACAAGTCACTCTCCAAGGCACCAGACCTGCAATTAATGCAAAATGCCCCGCTTTGGCATCACTGCTGTCATAAATATGTTTTTTGTTCGTTTCCCAGCATTCCTCGAGTTAGTGGTGCTCCAGGCAATACTTAGCCTTTCTTTCTGACTGTCCTCGTGCGCGTTTTTCTCATTACGATAAGTACTTTGATCTCTCAATGAATGTTCCGCATTTCTTTGACTGTAACATAAAACCCACATAAGGCAAAGCGATGACTGAAGAGATCAGAGCAATCGCAGCTCTGCTTCTCGGTTCTCACCATCGCCGGAAAACACAGTGGAAACCGGAGAATGGCTTTGATTGTCACGTGGCATGTGCTGCCTACCCTTGAGCACTGTGCATTTGTGGACGACTCTTCCGAGATTGGGTTTTTTACAGTCTTCAGAAAGGCTTAGGTTATGTAAAACATCTCACTCCTTGATGAATAGCCCCCTTTCATAATGTTGAACGCGCCCCACAATGGGCACAACATGCAATCCACTTTAATGAGAATATGTCTAGCCAATCAGACATCTTGAACGTAGGCCTCCATTTTGTGCGCCACAGACATAATACAAATTACACAGTGCAATGGGGGTGGGGAGGGGGGGGGGGGTTATCAATGTAAAATATACAATACACAAAGATTCGCCTTTGTCCTCCATAGCGTGGGTCGCAGTATGCATGTCGGAGATGTGCCTTTTCATTTAAAGGGAGTTTCACGTTGCGGTCCAGACATTGATGTGTGAGGTCTTGAAGTAACACGCAGCACAGCAGCGCGCCCATTCACATGCCTTTTAATTCTTCCATTCACTTTCTCTCTTTCACATCCTCTTCGGGAAAAGGCCCGGCATTTTTTCTCATGGCAACATTTAGAAATTAGATTAAGCAAATTTAGACGGAATTCGCGCATAAGAGCATTCATGTTTGCGCTTGACAATTAAAGCTGACGGGCTGTTGGTACAGTGACAGCTACCCGGGGTTTCCCCCCAAGAGGGGTAGGGAGGGGCAAGGCCTGTGAAAATATGAGAACCTGAGAGATTTCAGCTCAGGCGGCAGGAAGAAGCGAGGACGAACGTGTCACGTGCCCTACGTCCACGAGGAGGTGCTACACGCGTCTGCACTTAAACCGCGACAAAAAACATAGCGTGTTTAGTACAAAGAAGGGTTTAAATTAAATGGCAATTAAAACTGAAGCATTCCGTGACTCTGGCCAAAACCATTATTTCCTGCAGTCTAGACAAAGGCACTTAAAAGAAAATATGTCCTATCTTTTCTCTCTTCATGACTACATACTGACGCAAGCACGGAAAATGTGAAATGCCCAAAAATAGAAAATACTTACCTGAAATCTGATACCTTCTCTCTATCTTGCACAGATGCTCCACCTACAACCTCTAGCTCACTCTTTAGCTGACACGTTTCCTTGCCCCTGTTAGGTTCTGGACCCTAGGCCCGCATAATGCAGGAAGGACGACACGGACACTGGATTAGGGTACTGTGAACTAGCCCCGATCACTTGCGCTTGGGCTCTTTTATTTGCGGGGTCACCTGACTGGTGATGCCCGTGTTGGATGGGTGAGGGGGTGTGTGTGTGGGCTAGGCCTCGGCGGAGTGGCTGGCAGAAACACTGGACTGTGTCCAGCAGGACACATCATTCCTCCCAAATTATATTAAAACAAAAAAACAACAAACAAGAGTCCAACCTATGGGAAGGAATGAGAAAACAACTAAAATAATGGAGGTCTCACAGTTCAGAGATGTAGCTCACAGGACAGCGGTGGACAGGTGCAGCTGGGAGCACCCGGACATCTTGGCACATGTTCATACTTTAACCAGGCATATCTGGACACGAACACGGTGCTGATGAAGTCCGGACCTTTCAGCTTGGCGCCAGCTGAGTGATAGTCTACCTAAGTGATGTTCGTCGGTCCAGCGTAATCTTGCTGTGAGGCAATTAGTGTCTTATTGTTCAAAATAGGTGCATCAGGAGCGTAGGGGGAGTCCATTGTAAAGCACAGGACGATTATGTCGCTTGATCCTTTGATGACAGTCTTGGCATTCTGTGACCTGTTGAATTCTCAGTTGTATGGCCTTGCTGCTTCCTGGAATCCATTGGTGGGGCAAAGTAAAGTCCATCTCTCACGCTCTGGGAGTCCTCTTGGATGAGTTGCCCCAGGACTGCATATGGGCTATGACTCTGGAGCCACCGCCTCGTCACTCGTGCAAACTTCAGGGGTTGATGTGTCTTGGTCAGAACAAGCTCCCTCTACCAGGATCAGGACATGCGCCAGTTAAACAGATTTTCACTGTATCTTCAGGTCGTTGCTCGGTATGGCAATGGGGCAGGACTCGTCATGATACTTGATGCTCCAGGGATGGTAGTGATGCACATGATAAATGATGGAGTGGCTGTCATGAGACGACTGTACAACAGGTGGTGATGACTGGCAGTGATTTGGGGTGACTGGTGAACCTTTGCCATCATGATACTCGTCGTATGCTGGGTGCAGCTCTTCTTGTTTGGCATGTGTGTGTGCAAACAGGGATGCCCTTTCCTTTAAGCAGCCAGTGACAGGTGGCTGACCGTCACTGTGAAGAATGACATCACCGCACCCCAGTGGCTGTCGTATCCTAGAAGGTGCCTTCAGGTGAAAGTGCGAGTACTCGTTCTGGTCCCCTTTTGTTGACTTTTACTGTGCACCTGTTGTCGTCTGCTTTCTTGGAATAGGACTGTCACCGTCCTATATCTCTCCGCTCCTTATCTTCTCTGAAATGTGGTGGCAGGCCACGTAATGCAGGTCGCTTCTTGCTGCAGTGGAATCTTGCTGCAGTGGCATCTTGCTGCAGTGGCATCTTGCTGCAGTAGCATCTGGCTGCAGTGGCATCTTGCTGCAGTAGCATCTTGCTGCAATGGCATCGTGTTGCAGTGGCATCATGCTACAGTAACCACGCAAGGCAAGTCGTTTCAACACCTCCTCTGAAGAGTGGCGAAAGGCCACGTAACGCATGTTCCTTCTGTACTTGCTCTGAATATGTAGTGAAAAGGGCCACGCAATCTCACAGGGACCTCCTGCTCACTACGTCGTGTTCTCTGGGCTTCGCATTTTCTCCCGTCACGGACCACTCACTGGTGCGGTCCTGTAAAATAGGACTGGGTGTCTTCTCGCCTTTTCCTCTGTCACGGACCACTCACTGGTCCGGTCCTGTCAAATAGGACTGGGTGTCTTCTCAGGTGCGTCAGCCATTTCAGGGACGGCAGTGAAGGTAGGTGTGCTTTGATGGATCCATACTGTAATGCCTTCCGTACCCTTCTTCTCCTTGACAGAGTATTCTGGCTGTAATTTAGGATCGCTGTGGGAGGTAAGTATCTCCCTTCTCTTGCATCAGTTGTGGCGGCTCGCCACTTGGAGTGCAGGACTCTCCTCATGCCTGTAAAGGACCGCTGCACACTGCAGTCTTAAGGCAGTATCGGAGGCACTCTCTGAATAATTTCTGGCCCTCTGCTGGGCGATGTTGGTGCAGGTAGGTTGACTACGATCTCTCTTCTTCCTGCATTCGGGCCACACGGGGCCCCTCCCTCCTCTGGGTTCTCCTTGGTGCTTTGCTTCACCTATTCAAAAAGGCCTCTTTCTCCAGGGCACCGGCCCATTCTGTCAGCGGCTCTCTGCACACTTCTGATTTTGCACTCTTGGTCGCTCTTCATAGGCACCCTCTTCTGGTGCTTTTGAGTACCCTTTCTTCTGGCTTGTAGTGATCTGTTCGCCACTGGGGGTGTGCAGCGCAATTTCCTCACTTGCAGTGGTGTCGCACAGCCAATGAGGGTTGCACGCGCCGTAGACGTTCTCTTTGCACGCCATCCTTTCTTGTGTTGGAAGAAGGGCATCCGTGGTACTGGTCTGCCAGCTAGTGCTGCTCCATTCATTAAGGGGTGCATTGTCTCTGTATACCTTGCATCTGGGTTCCCTCTTGTATGCAGTCTTGCATTGTCTCTGTGTTTCTTGAGACAGTGATTTCTGCTGGCTCCTTTTGGCGCCTGCTCTTTTCTCTTGCAGTGGTGGCAGACAGCCACTGGGTGTTGTAACCCTCGCCTCTTCTTAGGAACTACTCCAGGTTGTGTGTCTTGATTGCATGCAGAGGGAACTCGCTGGCTCATAAGCCGGGCCTTGTGGGGGTTAGGAGTCTGTGTTCACCCGTTCTTGGGTACTCTGATGGCCGTGGCAGCTGCGGGCTATGCTTCTCCGGCAGCAGTTGCCTCTGGTTTTCTTTATGTTGGTGTTCTCTCTCTTATGGTTTGCATTTGACTCACTGCTCTGGGCATGGTTTTGGGGCAGTGCCACTTCTCATCCAGGCAGGCTGGGCGTTGCCGGGAATGACCTGTTTTTTCTTCCTCTGCACTTCATGATAGGCAATGCTCTTGTCTTTCTCTTGGAGAACTCTGGTCACTTATGGCTCTGGGTAGGTTAGCCCTTCACCACTGTGTAGTGTGGTTAACTTGTGAGCAGTGGTGATCCTTTCTCAACAAACTGTATGATTTGAAAAAACGTCTCTGCCTGGTAAGTAGCATTCAGAAAACTGGAATGGCATCTTGTGACATAGCTGACAAACGGGGCTCTGCTGTATTCGAGGACCATTGAATCATACTGGTTTCTCTGTCTTGCAGTGGTGGTGTCCCGCTACCATGGAGCACAAAGGATCCTCTTCCTCTTTCAGGAAGCTTGAGCTCAGGAGTTCATAGTGGGGTAGTATCAGGGATGAAAACAGTCTTAATAGGGCTGTCATCCTCCCTTTCCACAGTTTATTTATTTTTACTTTGCAAAAAAAACCAACATGGGGCTGCCTTTCCCTTTGCAGTATCAGTGTGCCCAAGCAGTGTGTCCTGGTCAAGTATGGTAGTTATCTTTTCCCTCTGCAGTGGGTGCAGTCCCACTGAACGGCCAAAAGATGGCGCTGCAGGGCTTATTATTCTGGCCCGCCGCCGTTTTCTCTTGTTCTGGAACCTCGATGAATTCCCCTGTGCTGCACTTCATTCTGCCCACGCGGGCGTCGTTGGGGCAGGCAGAAGGGAGAGCTCTCTCCCGGCGGCCGCTGCACAGCCTTGCCTCCCTCTCACCCACCGCCATTACCACTGGTCGAGGTTCACTCCGCGGGAAACTTTCCAAAAGGCGGCGGCCATACCTTCTTCGCCCGGTAAGTTTACATTTTTTTATCAGGCCTTGCACACCAGGCCTTCCATTGAATGCATGTGCCGATATGGGGGTTGCACAGCCCTGGTATGATTAGGTGGTCTTCTTTCTGGCCACACCACTTCTTCCACCATACACAGCCAGCATGCCACTCTCCACCCCTTTCCAGGGACACAACAGCTTTCTCGGCAGGGACAGAGGCCTCTCTCTTCTCCCCCGCGAGGTATCCTCAGGCACGGCGGGCAGTCGTGGTAGGCTGCGAACACCTACGCTTATTCTGCCTCTCCCTGGGAAAACGCTCTTGCTTGGGCCACGTTATGCATTGAGCCACACATCTTGTAGGCAAAGGGGGGGTCATACCTCTTGTGCCGCTGTGACTTTCCTTTTCTGAGGTCTCGTCTACACAGCGCGCATGCGCTGCTTAGGAGGAGACCTTTAGTAATCGATTTAGTTTTTGGCCCAAAAACGTGCATGCGTTGCATTGCTTTCAGTGGCAACGCGTACATGTTTGGCGATTCCCTTGCGAGAGCGAGCTTTGAAACCATCTGTTTGTAAGTAACAGATGGTTCCTGCTCGCTCTCGCAAGGGAAACAGGCGTAGGCCCCCTCCTCTCTCCCCTCCCACTGCTGCCTCTTCCTCTCCTTGTCAAACTTGTTTTGGCACGCGCGCATGTTTACCGAGGGCTGGGTGCTTTACTCCTCTCAAATAAAGCTGTCTGCATGATGAGGCAACTCCGTGAATCGGAAGAGTTAACCGCGGTGTGCTGTGATGCAGCAAGAGATGGCATGGTCGGTGAAAATGTGCGAGTGCATCACATTTTAACTAATGTGCATTCTCGTGTGACCCCGTCTTGCACAATAACACTGTAGACATAAGTTAACTCTACGGATGCACATACCCACCTCACGCATCACAGCAGTATTTAAGATGAGTGAAAGAGTGTAGGTGGACTCTGAGTCAAAACCCAGGCTCAAGAGCCTTTCTATGCGCTTCATCACAGCATGGGCAAGAGGGGAGTGAGGTGTTTAGTTCACTCTTACACATGCTTTGCGCAATCCTAATAACTATACCAATACTGAAAAGGGGTTCTGAATGTGTTTTCTTTTCTTATATGCTTAGGGAATTAAAATAATTCCATTTCAGATTTATGTTAATCTCAACACCGCTGACGCCCCACAGAAACTCATACGCTTGCTTATCCAGCCTAGTGTTTGTAATTTTCTTTGTAGCATCTGTGGCTTTGTTTTTAATAAATAAGAAGGAAAGACTGCAAGTTCCACGATTCAACGCAAACCAGACAATGCTCCACTCCTGTGGCATAGAACAACTTGAAATATCCTTTATTCCTTCCATGAGCTAGACAAAACTTTGTGATTTTGAAGAAAGCCCACAGCCTCGGATGGTGTCCTCCTCATGGTCCGTGCAGTCCTGTGCGAGTGAAAGATGTCACTAAAGTCCCTCTGTGTCCACGAGTAACCGCATCTAGTCCTACTTCTATGTCTGGGCCCTGTCCCGGTTTTTGGTTTGAAAATATAGCTGCCCTATATCTAGCTGTGCTGGTAGTAGGAGGCAGGCTTCCCTCTTCCTGCACAGCTGCCTGCTGCCTTTCCGCACATCCCCGCGAGGGTAGAGTTATCACACGAACTTCCCACGTAGCAAGGCTCGTCGCAGCTTACCGCACTAGTGTGCCCGGTCCTCTGCCTGTCTAAGGCACATTTGTAAAGTTTTTTTGTTGGTACTTGCAAAGTGACACATTCCTTGAAAAAGGCCCAGTGGTGTGCACACAGGCCAGGTAGATCAAGCAGCCTCACAGTACCAGCTGTTTCCAGAGGCCCAGGTTCATAACCCCAACCCTCTTATCAGCGAATCGGTGCCACGTGTTTGAAAAAGTGCACAAGTTTAAAGAGCAGCAAAGAATGCCTTTATTTTTAACCCGTGATTTCCACAAAAATGCACATACTGGTTACTTCGGTTGTGGGTATATTGTTGTAAGGTTTAAGAGAAGTGCATATTGGAATGTCCCTGGAACTGCCTATTAACTCATTTATAGATATGTAGCCCTGGGCGAGTAGTGACAAGTTGCTGTCCTACTTCTATGTCTAAAGCGTGTCCCGGTTTTTGGTTTTGAAAAAAGTGATCATCCTCCTGTAGGCGTTAACATTTTTGAAGCACTATATTTTTGCACGTGCCCTCGGACGCTTACACACAGTTCTGCACCGTGTAGTTGAATAATGTAATAAACATATTAAAACCAAATTGCATGTTTGCGGCTCCTCTAAGGATCGATAAGAGTACAGGACGCAAACCCGTGCCCTGTGAGCAGCAGACAGGGTGCACGGTGCCCGCTCCGCTTGCAGTGCAGCCCTGCATACGCCGTGGAATTTATGGTTCTCTAAGGGACGCCACTACCGACAGCGTCTTCTGGACTCCACTTTCAGTACGGAATACTGACCTGGTGTCGTTTTTGTCTGGGTTTGTTGGACGACTGCCAAAGATGCAGAAATGTGGATGGACTGGTAACACCTTCTCCTCACAGGGCAGCCCTGCTGTCTGCACGACAAAGGGGCTTGTCTGAAAACAATCTCCAGACGTGATAACCAGGGCTAGGACTGCAATTTGCTCCTTGTAATTCTTTTCAAGTGCAAATTTCAAACAAGTGAAGGTCTTTGATGCAGGGCCTATTAAGACAACAAGATGGAAAGCCATATTATTTTTCCCGGTGCCAAAGAGCACACGCTGTGAGCTGTCGTCTTCTTGTTCCACGGGTGTCTTGGTGTTTCACCCGCACATCTGCCTGAAGGGACCCACACACAAAACAAAGAGGAGTGTCACCTGACAAGGTGTACACTCTCAGACCACCATCCTATCCAGAGGTCACCAGTGCTTCAGGGAACCCAACATCCTCTCACACTACCCAGGACACTCTGTAAGGACAAGAGTGCTTTTAGGAACCAGGAGCTAGGCCACAGAAAGAGGAGCAGGTTTACCTACATAGTCCGAACCTAAGTACATTTTAGGTGTTCCTGGACTTATGTGCTTTCCACTGCTGCAACATTGGCAATGAACACAGTTCAATAGAAATCTCGGTTTCAGAGTACTGGAAAAAAGAGGCCCACACTTCAAGAGTCGTCAAACATTCAGTTCCTCAGGTGTAGGTCTTCGCCCACTCTCTCCTTGCGAAGCCCACACTTCAAAAGTAGCTGCATACTTAGAACCTCAGGTGTAGGTCTTCGCCCACTCTCTCCTTGCAATGCAGACACTTCGAGATTCGTTACATACATAGATCCTCAGGTGTAGGTCTTCGCCCACTCCCTCCTTGCGAAGCAGACACTTCGAGATTCGTTGCATATTTAGATCCTCAGGTGTAGGTCTTCGCCCACTCCCTCCATGTCAAGCCCACACTTCAAGAGTCTTTGCATACTTAGATCCTCAGGTGTAGGTCTTCACCCACTCTCTCCTTCCGAAGCCCACACTAGCTTCCCTGATTTTTATCAAAACTTTTATTGGTGGTAATTAGTTGTTTCATGATAGTGTTGCTTGTACTGAACTATATCTCAACTTGCACTTTTGGCAATTGACCCCTTCGATGCCAATTGCCCAATTTACATTTTATGTGTTTTTATTCTGTTTGTATTTTTATTTGTTCTTTTATGGCTTTTAGCTGAAATAACGATAATGATATTTATTTTATTTATAAAGTTTTATATAGCGCGAACATGATCCCAAGGGATATCAGAGCGCTTTACAGTTGTGGGGAAAGGAGGGTAACAGTTGCAGTACATGTGTCAAATGGGACTACAGACAAAATCACATATCAAAATAGAACTCAGAGAGTGATGATGAAGGGGCGGCAGTGAGGGAAACCGCTAGCCTTTTCTAAAGTACTCCAGGTGAAATTCGAATTGAAAAGAGCGGCGGTGAGAAAGCGATTTCACTTAATCCACCAGCACATAAAGAAAACCTAATTGTGATAGTTAAAATAGCGAACTCGCAAATTGCGAGTACGCAAATATCGAAATCGCTAATAGCGAGGTCGCATTTTGATGCATAGTGATGACATCACTACCAGGAAGTAAGCCAGCCCATGCTTCATTCAGGGCTCAGTTGCTCTGAGAGGAGGATGCTGACTACAGTAGCAGGACAGTACATCCAAGAACTCTGTTTGCAGACCTGTTTCCAGACCAAAATGGATCCAACTACATCTGGGGAGATTACAACAGGGCGGAAACGCAAAATTAAATTCAGTGAAAAGGAAATTGACACACTAATAGAGGATGTAGTAACAAGCCATGACAAGCTCTTTCTCACTGAAGGTCCCAGAGGCACAAAAAAGAAAAATCTGGCTCAGGATCCAGAATAGAGTAAATGCAGTGGGGGTCACACACCGCTCAATTGAAGAACTTAAGAAGCGGTGGTACGACCTGCGCAGTCGGGCAAATGAAAGGATCGCTGAGAGGCTGAAGGAAGCCAAGAAGACCGGAAGGGGGCCACCAAAACACGCCCATGGAGGACCTGGTGGAGTCCACACTCCAGCCTGAAGCTGTGGTGGGAGTGACGCAGCTGGACATATCTGGAGTGGCCAACACATCTCAAGCGAAGATGCATGCATTACAAGACACATATTGTAATTAGCACATCACCTCAGTACAGCACAAATGTTCAGTAAGAAACTCCAATCCACATTTTCCAGCCACAACCAACTGCATTATGGGAGACACAGGCAGGGCAGGCGGGTTTGCAGGCAAACACACAATGAGAACCCAGTGTGGCAGTGCGTCAGGACATCTGTGAGGCAGAGTATGCTGAAAACATTTCATAGTCGTTGCAGGCTGTATCATCCTAACAGTGACAAAGAGTTATCATGGAAGAAGCAGCTAGTGATTCCCCCAAATTGCAACTGAAACCCAGAAGTCAGGCCAATGAAATAGACTAATTAAGAAAAATAAAAACAAACCAATGGAAGTAAAAAAAAACATCAAAAGCCCTGCCGAAGATACAACATGATCTGACTCTCACAGTATAGCCAATAGGTCTCGCCTTTGGGACCTTATAAGTGTTTCGCCATGCAACAGTTGATGTTGTTGCACCAAGGATATTGTACTGCATAATTAAAAACTTATAGGGTCCCAAAAGCAAGACCTATTGGCTGTGCTAATGCTTGTTTTCTTTCCTGACCGGCATCGGAGAGCCAGCGTGTAGGCGCAGAATCTTCACAATTGCAGTGACGCTGGTGCAGCAGGGGTATTTCCTCTCACCCTGCGGAAAGTGCAGGTGCCGGGGGCCCAAGTCCGGATTTGGCATTTCACCCTGTCGTGATGCTCTCCCGCTGCAGGTCAGGGCGGTGGCGGCAGTAGGTGCGGGTGGCTCGGGCTATGCAGCCTCCACCAGGAACTGGGAGGCGGATGCTACATCACACATGGGATATGACCCACTAGTCGCCAATGTTAGGTTCTGGGCCCCAGGCCCGCATAATGCAAGAAGGACGACACGGACACTGGATTAGGGTACTGTGAACTAGCCCTGATCACGTATGCTCAGGCTCTTTTATTTGCGGGGTCACCTGACTGGTGACACCCGTGTTGGATGGGTGAGGGGGTGTGTGTGGGGGCCAGCCCTCGGGGGAGTAGCTGGCAGAAACACTAGACTGTGTCCAGTAGGACACAACACCCCCTCGCACACCGCTTTTTCAATCCGGCCCTCAATACCATTTGCCCAACAAATTACGATATGTACCGTAAGTTCTGTTACCGCACATATAGGAATTATACATTTGCAGTAAAAATTGCACCCACTATAAATTTCAAACCTGCTTATACTTTTCATTGTAAAAAGAAAATGCAGGATATATACTGAAACAAGCGGATTTTGGTGCAGTAAGCACCACAGTCGCCATGTTGTGTCCCATTTAAGGGGATGATATTAATCGCACCCAATAAAAACGCATCCCAGCAAATATTTATCATTTGCGCCTCACCAAGTAAGATGCATTAATTGTAGTAAAATCTCAAACTTCAGAATTACAAAAAAATATGCCTCATTTGTTCTTTCCTAATTGCTAATATATTTTGAAATATGTGTGGAGTTCATTTACAGGTATTTAAATGTGGTGTCCTTGTCAGAAAAAGACTGACCTCCAACTGCTTTTCCTTTCACTTTCTGTACCTCAGCAAGATTGTCACCTACATCACTTTTACAAAATCCTCTCACTTTGTACACAGAGAAATAAAAGTAAAGACCAGTTTCTGAATAAGCACCAGTTTATCAGAAGCTATACCCTGACATTTGACATGTATCTCTGAAATCACAGCAAATTTGACAAGTTGAACACAAAAAGTAAAGGCAGCAAAACTGCTCATTTACCTTCTGAACTCTAGCATGGTTATTATTGGGGGCGCTGCAGCACCCCTGATTCCATCATCTATGTAGGACATTCAAAAGGCCTCATCATCTTTCACAATGGCAGCTAACTATGGCATGGTGATACTGATTTGTGTGTTTAGAGGACAGAAGAGGAGGAGGGAGAGACTGTTTTGTCAGAGTTACTCTCTTAGCCAATGTGCAGAGGAAGTAAATGGGAATTACCTCCTCGTAAGTCTTCCTTGACACATGACTAACGAAGTAAGCTTCAGCTCCACACCAGAACCCTCCAAAGCAAAAGTTAGCCTCCCATGCCTCCTATCCCTTCCCAACATGGCCGACCCATATCACCCCTGACCTCTATAAGAGGAGGGCCAACCCAACCCCCAGCCTGTTTTTTTGGTTCTGCGCTGTCTCTCCAAGTACTCTTTCAGGTAAGTGTGGTCGTGCTCTAGCAGGTTCTTGGGTTCCTGGGTGGAGACTCTTCTCTAGTGGGCCCGTGGGCGTGGGTATCCTGCCCCTTCCTTCCCCCTTGTCCTCTTACTTGGGGCAGTTAGGCTCTGCTGTTGTGAGCCAAGGGTTAATAGGGGTGGCAGCGGGCTATGGGGCTCTGCCTGGCCGGCCCATCTTCTCTCCTGCTGCCATGGTGGCGTCCTCCCAAATTCCAGGTGTGTGTAGCCTGCTGTCCTCCTCTGTTCTGCGTGGGGCCTGACTGGTTCTCTTCCCACGGGTCTCTTCGGTGGGGCGGACGCGGTGGACCATGGTACACGCTTTGTCTTCCTTGGGGGGTTGGACGCCTTGTGCCGTGGGTCCTGGCCTTACCTTCATGCCGGCGTCTGGGATGATGGCAGCTCCCGGCATCGTTCCTCACTGCGCTTGGCTTCCCTCGTTTCCACCGGTGCTTGTGATCTGTACAGCACGGGCGGTTGGCTGTGAGGGGCCGCATTTTGTGTTGGGCCCTCGCAGGTCGTGGCCTTACCTTGGTGCCGACGTCCTGGACGATGGCAGTTCCTGGCACCGATCCTCGCTACACTTGGCTTCCCTCATTTCCGTCCGTGCTTCTAATGTGTACAACACGGTAAGGTTGGCGGCAGTCCGTTTTCCCCCTCAGGTATGCACACGGCAGACCAGTCTAAGTTTGACTTCGGGGGGGAACGCGCTTTCCCGCATTTGTGTCCAGCCTCCTGCAGGGCATGTTCGGCGTTCCCGCACAGCCGGTGGCTTCCCAGCTTGTTGCTGTCTGTGTTCCTTTGACATTTCTGCAGCATTTTTGGCTCTTTTAAGTCACAGGCTATGTCTAGGGCGTCCTTGGGCTGCTTCTCTCTGGCGATGAGTCACCCTGGCAGAGTGGTTGAGGTCTCTGACTCTTCCTCCGGGGGCTGTGGGTTCGAATTCTGGTTTGTCAGTGGTTTCTGAGGTACATTTTTAGCGTTGGTACTTTCTCTGTGTTGGATAAAGTATATAGGTTTTTTTTCTTAGGATTATAGCCTATGTGAGAACCTGTCTTTGCTGTCCATCCAGGCATTGATCCAGGCTGCGGTGTCGGCAGCTTTTGTGGAGCGCGATGGGGGCAGGTCCCTCTTTCCCCATACGTCCACGCCTGGACCCCCCTCGGTCTCCGGGCCGGAAACTCTGCCTCCGGGCCGGAAGCTCCGCCTCTGGGCTGGAAGCTCCGCCTCCGGGCCGGAATTTACGGCCCGAGTGCGGACGTAAAGTTAGTAGTCGTATATCCATTCTGTGAATACCAAAAGTAGTAAGTGCATTCTGTGAATACCAAAAGTAGTAAGTTTAGGATTTTGTCTTTAGTTAATTCTGTGAATCGGGCCCGCTATCACTATCTTTCTCTGTTCTGGGGTAGAGAACGGTCCGTTGGGGGGTAGTATGCACTTTATGGAGTGCTGTATGTTTTGCCGTTATTGTACGTCCTGGGGGACTCATGTTATTTGCCCATTTGCCCTTTTGGGTTGTGTGTTCGTGTTTTGGTGTTTTACTAGTGTTTAGGGGTGTATCATAGGGCCTTGGCTTCGTTTTGTTTGCTGTGTTTGTCCCGGTCTCCCTTTTCCCTTCCGGGCTTTGGGCCTGTGGTCCTTCCGTCCTGTATGTTCCTTCCCGCCTGCTCTCCTTTGGGGTGCAGAGTCTGGCGTGGTTGGTCCCTGGTTGGGCATCTCCCTGGGGATTCCTCAGCGGTTGGTTCTTCCATGTCTGATGGGGGTGGGCTGGTTTTGGCACCTGTCTGTTTTTCTCTGGGCTGCTTCTGTGGTCTCCGAGTGGGTTTTTGCTTCGGCGTCTGCCCCTGGAGGACTTGCACTCTACTGTCCGAGGTCGCGGACGTGGCACCCCTTTTCTCATCCTGCTTCTTGGCTCTGCGGGCGGCTGCTGTGCTTCTTGTCCATGTCATGCTTCTCCTCGGCTCCTGGACTTTGAGGATCTGTTGGGGGACCTCTGTTGCCTCTCCTTACGTCCTGGGTGGCCTGTGTTGCGTTTCTGTGGGTCCTGCCTGCTGCCGCGCTGCCCCGTGGTCGGTCTTGGCAGTTCTCCTGAGTTATTCTCGGGTGGATCCTGTTCGGATGGGGTCTTGGGGCTCTTTCCGGTTCCTGGCTGTCCTCCTTGATTTTTGTCCTTGAGCCACGATGCACCGCATTGTAAATGCGGCGCATCTGCGGTGGCACAAGGGCAAACTTGCGTGACGCATCTTCCCTGACGCATCCCTGCTGATTTGCAGGGATGCGCCAGGGAACATAAATCTGCCCCTATGTGTGAGTGGCAGGACAGAGTGCATATCATCCAGGATGCCAATCACTTGAGACAGTTGCTGACCAACACCCTGGGAGGCATTGAGCAATTTGCGGTGTGTGAAATTGACATCATTTATTTTTGGGTAATCACGCAAAATTGACAAAACATTATGCAAAATGCAAAACTGTCTTTTGGGGCCAGATGTACAACCCTTTTTTGCATTTGCAAACGGGAGATTGGCCCATTTACAACCGCAAAAAGGGTCCTGGCATGTACAAACGCTATTTTAAGAGTCACTGAATCGTATAATAGCGTTTGTGACTCTCGCTATTATGAAGGGGCGTCCCTTCCTAATAGCGAGTCTCAATGCCATGTGCTATTGTTTTGGACCGCATTTGATGCCACAAAACACTTGCAGTTTACCACCTACTTTAAGTAGGTGGGACGCCACTCGCAAACAGGAAGGGGTCTCCAGAGGACCCCTTCTCCTTTGTGAGTGCGTGCAAAAATATTTTTTAAGAGCACGCAGTGGTCCCAGGGACCACTGCCTGCTCTTAAAAAATGAAACTAAAAAGTTTTCTTTTTCTTTTTTAAATGCATCCCGTTTTCCTCTAAGGAAAATGGGCTGCATTTAAAAAAAAACTGCTTTATTTAAAAAGCAGTCACAGACATGGCGGTCTGCTGACCCCAGCAGGCCACTATCCCTAGGAGTGCTAGCCATTCCCAATGGGGTCGCAAATTGCGCTTGCCTCATAAATATTGATGAGGCATGCAATTTGCGACCCCATTGGGAATTGCAAACAGTGTCTGACACACTGTTGTACATTCACTTTACCGAATCGCAAATTGCTAGTCGCGATTCAGCGCAATTTGCGACTAGCTAAAGTGAGTGGTCGCACATCTGGCCCTTGGTGCTGTATTTTATCATGAAATGCATCCTTGCATCCAATTTGGATGGGAGGGCACCGTTCTCGCTAAACAAAATGCAAAGGAACTACAGCACTAAGAGCAACAGCTGCTTGCGTTCTGTTGTTCACTTTGAAATTACACAACATGGCGTAAGATCGTAATTTCAGTAAATTTGCGAAACATGAATAATGTGAAATTACCAAAACTATACTAAGTACACTAGCATAAACACATTTGACTTTCCCATAAATTCTGTCTGGCCCACAGAGAGGTTCTTAAGAATATCCAGTGTCTCCTCTGACACCAGTTTTGGTAGGATGGGGGCAGAGTTAGAGGTGCCTGGGATGAAGGAGATCCCCATCCATTTGCATACTGGGTGCTGGCTTGATACTGGGAGGGTGATACTACTGATAGAGGTACACATGTAGTGGCTTGTGATGTTTTGGCCACCACCACAAGGAGCTGGCCAGAGTTGCAGGTCTCAGATTCAGATGTCGTGGCCTCTAAACAGCCCCACAACCATCAGTGCCACTCGGCTCCCTCAGTGATGGTGGCTCCATCTTCCGATTCCAAGTGGCCCTCCAGCTGGGCTCTCAAACTGCGGCAAGCATCTCCCTTGCTTGTTCCGGAGGAAGCTGAAAGCAGACGTATGCACCCATCAGTTACATACTGCTGGGGCAAATAACATAAGGCACACACATCAAAGAGGACCACAATTTAAACATTGGAGGTTATTAATCTTAAGAAAGGGTACACAGTTTAACATTACAAAAAACCTGATTTTGATTTTGCCAAACCAGTTGCTCATCATCAACATCATGAATATCCTGTGCCTTATTACAATTATATTATATAACATGGCACTTGTAACAAGGTGGAAGGGATGTCCGACAATTTTGTGACATACTGTCCATTGGCAAAACTGTAGCTCCTGTGAAGAGCCCCTGATGCTGTTTGCTACTACAGTGTTGTTGCCTGTGGACGGCACTTTTTATTTTCCTTGTATAGCGCTCTAGAACGCCCGGACTCCACTTGTGTCGGAAGCCATCTTAGGACAGCTACCCTCACTGATTTTAACCCCTTCACCGCTGGGGTAATTCCCCCGCGGCGCGGGGGCGGGGCGGAGGCGGCGCTGTGCTCGTGACGAGCCCAGCTCGTCATGAGGCACAGTGGAGCTGTGCTCATGACAAGCTGGGCTCGTCACGACTCCGCCCACTAATTGATTCTCCCGCGTTGGAGAGGCGCGACCGTTATGACAAGCCCAGCTCGTCATGACCACAGCTCCACTGTGCTTCATGACGAGCTGAGCTCGTCATGAGCACACAAGGGGTTAATGTGTTTATGTGTTTCCTTCCTCACTTTTACCTAATTCCATTTATTTTTGCCAGAACTTCCATTTGTCAGGAAAGCCTTTCAGACAGGAGAGAAGCTTCTGGGCTTCGGTTTGAGTTTCTTTGGCCACACGGTTCTCGGTGCTTGTCACGCCATACCATAGCCACAACTCCTTAAGAGGTTGGCTATTTAGGCATGTTAGCTGTGTGGCCAAGCCGCTGGTGCACCAAAGGTGCCTAAGGCAAGCCTGTCTGTGCCTGTCTGCGCCTGGACAGCGTCAGGGGCCAGACCACCTGTTCATTTCGGGTTAGATACCATATGGTATACCTCTATGGGGCTATTAAACATGCCCCCCATTTTTCAGAATGACTGCTGCCACACACTGGATTTAGCCCAAGAGAATTCCCCCTGTGGTAAGTGTGGGTTTGTGCTCATGGCCTCATCGCCATGGCGTCTAAATTACGTGTGACTTTGCAATCCCCTAATTTGTCATGCAGTTATTCCCTTAATTGTCGCTCGTTAGACAAACACAAGTTAGAGATGCTTGACTTCCTGACTGATTATCAGCAAAATACAATTTTTCCATCTAATACTTAGTTGACCGAAAGCTCTGCGCCTGATATGCTTACTGCCATGCCCCAAGGATACACGACAGTCAGGTTAGAATGCTATTATTTTTTAATAGTCCATCTCTTGCACATTTACGTACATAATAAATGCAGAAAGTGAGGCAGCCTTCTTCACTTTCACTCCCTACTGCAGTTTTACTTTAGCTGGGTTTCTGATTTATCGTCCACCGTGCCTGGCTCCAAACTTTATAGTCTCCTTAGCAGAAAAATTGCCACGTTTCGCTCTGCGATATCCAAACTTTATAGTTATTGGAGATCTCATCTCCAGTTTGAGGATGAAATGTGCCCGGTGGCAGCCGCACTGGTTGAAGATTTAGAGACCCTTCAGTTTGTTCAACTAGTTTGAACTCCTACTCATAGGCTGGGACACACTTTAGACCCTATTTTTTCAAATTCAACCAGTTTTGTGGTGGAACCTCCTTTGCCTCTCTTGTGTGATCATTGTGCCATACTTTTCCAGATCCTTGTTACCACACCAGCATCAAATTCTGGTGAGCAAATCAGGACATGGAAATTGGCAAAGGTCACACCTGCTGTCTTTACTCAAGTTCTGGCAGTGAATTACCCTTTTCTGAATAACTGTGTAGATACAGCCAATTCTCAACTGGAAGGGTGGATAATGGGTAAAATTGATCAAATTCCACCCTTGGTAGATCCCACTATTTGAAAAGCCAAGCCCTCTGTGGAATGGTTAAATGATGAGCTACTTGTTTTGAAAAAGCATTGCAAATGCTTAGAACGTATCTGGTGTAGAAATATTAATCCCATTCACAAGGCCAACCATTGAGTGGTCTTAAAGGAATAACAAAGACACATTAGGGCTACTGCAGTGATTTCTAAACTGGGGTGGCATGGTGAGCAAAAGGATGATGGATTTAACCCAGATCTCTTGACTGGGGGTAAATGTTTCGATTTGTTCTGCATTCCGTCCATCAATTGTGTGTCTTTTGCTTTCTCGCCCTAAGTGCGCCAGGAATGCCCAGACGTGGGTCCTGGGCTCACTGTGCCACTGGAATCAAGCTATCCTAGCTGAAGAGGGGTGAAACCCTGAAACCGGCTCTAGGGTGCTTGATTCCGGTCCAGGGAGGACCTGGCTTGGAAGGTCGGGCTGGACTGTTCCCATGAGGCACAGGGTCAAGACTAATTTGCATGTGGCCAGTTCTGAACAAGGGTGGCATGATGAGCAAAAGAATGATGGATTTAACCCAGATCTCTTGAGTGGGGGTGAATGTTTTGATTTGTTCTGCATTCCGTCCATCAATTGTGTGTCTTTTGCTTTCTCGCCCTAAGTACGCCAGGTATGCCCACACGTGGGTCCTGGGCTCACTGTGCCACTGGAATCAAGCTATCCTGGCTGAAGAGGGGTGAAATAACCAAAACCGGTTCTAGGATGCTTGTTTCTGGTCCAGGGAGAACCTGGCTTCGCAGTTCGGGCTGGACTGTTCCCATGAGGCAAAGGGTCAAGACTGATTTGCATATGGCCAGGTCTAAACTGGGGTGGCATGGTGAGCAAAAGAATGATGGATTTAACCCATATCTCTTGACTGGGTGTGAATTTTTTTATTTGTTCTGCATTCCGTACATCAATTGTGTGTCTTTTGCTTTCTCGCCCTAAGTACGCCAGGTAAGCCCAGACGTGGGTCCTGGGCTCACTGTGTCACTGGAATCAAGCTATCCTGGCTGAAGAGGGGTGAAACCCCAAAACCGGTCCTAGGATGCTTGTTTCCGGTCCAGGGAGGACCAGGCTTGGCAGTTTGGGCTGGACTGTTCCCATGAGGCACAGGGTCAAGACTGATTTGCATATGGCCAGGTCTATCTGGGGTGGCATGGTGAGAAAAAGAATGATGGATTTAACCCAGCTCTCTTGACTGGGAGTGAATGTTTTGATTTGTTCTGCATGCCATCCATCAATTGTGTGTCTTTTACTTTCTCGCCTTCAGTGCACTAGGTATTCCCAGACGTGGGTCCTGGGCTCACTGTGCCACTGGAATCAAGCTATCCTGCCTGAAGAGGGGTGAAACCCCGAAACCAGTCCTAAGATGCTTGTTTCCGGTCCAGGGAGGACCTGGCTTGGCCGTTCGGGCTGGACTGTTCCCATGAGGCACAGGATCAAGACTGATTTGCATATGGCCAGGTCTAAACTGGGGTGGCATGGTGAGCAAAAGAATAATGGATTTAACCCAGATCTCTTGACTGGGGGTGAATGTTTTGATTTGTTCTGCATTCCGTCCATCAATTGTGTGTCTTTTGCTTTCTCGCCCTAAGTGCGCCAGGTATGCCCAGACGTAGGTCCTGGACTCACTGTGCCACTGGAACCAAGCCATCCCGGCTGAAGAGGGGTGAAACCCCAAAACCAGTCCTAAGATGCATGTTTCCGGTCCAGGGAGTACCTGGCTTGGCAGTTCGGTCTGGACTGTTCCCATGAGGCACAGGGTCAAGACTGATTTGCATATGGCCAGGTCTGAACTGGGGTGGCATGGTGAGCAAAATAATGATGGGTTTAACCCAGATTTCTTTTTTTTTTTTTTTTATTATTTTTTTTTTTATTGGAATTGATTGGTGTCATACATAGTTATAGATCAAAAGGTCATAACAAAAAACAAAACATGTGAACGACAAATCTCGTACAGAGGACCCTGCTTTCAATAAGAAATATCAACATATGAGTAGTTTACAGATTTTCCAAAACCAAGAGTAAAAAGGAAATTAAATAATCAGAAAAAGTTCCCCAGATCTTTTCAAATTTTCTTCCCCCCCCAATTCTCAGAGCGTACCTTTGCTCACTTATCATAACTCTACGCATTTTGATTAACCATTCATGCATAGATGGAGTCTGATTTGTACGCCAGTTCTGAAGAAGCAGCGATCTAGCTACTGCCATACAGATATACACCAGTTTTGCAAATGGTACAGAATAATTAAGATAAGGATCAAAACCATAAAGCATCAATTTAGCATTTGGAAATAACTGGATATGAAAATGTAAACGTAAAAAGGCAAAGATATCCTCCCAAAAAACTTCACCATGCTGCAGTTAATTATAACATGAGTCCAATTAGCTGGGGCAAAGTTCAGGCATCTAAAACAATTAGGTATAAAATTACTATACATTCTAGAAATTACCGCCGGGGTACGATATAGAAGACACTTGCCAAAAAATAACATTCTGCGCCAATTAGCTCCCCTTAAAGTAGAGAAATTGAACTTATTGATGGTCCGCCAGGCAGTCAAACATAAAACATGATTTTCTTGTTCCCACCATTTTTTGACAGCTTTGGAACCCAGATCCCCTTGTCTATATTGAGCTAAGATACGTTTCCACTCGCCGGGTTTCCTTATCAGAGTATTATTAAAGAAAAGATCATTATTTAATGAGGAGATCTGAGAAAATGAGATGGGAATATACTGTAGCAGGAATTGATACATTTTTTTATAAGACCCGATTAACAAAAAATTATCTAAGAGTAGTGTTCGCATCTCGGACGGGGTTATCCAGCTTGATTGTTGTATAAAATTGCCCACTTTGCTGTAACCAGCTTTAGCCCAATAGGCCATTAAATCAGAGCCTGGACTCATCCCACTAAATGAAAGTAAGGAAACAAGAGAAGAGGAGGAATTAAAAAGAGAAAGAGAATATCTTTTAAGCATAGCGGTGCGCTTCCTAAAAAACCATGCAATTATTTTATCCCTAACCAATTTGGGGGATTTAGGTACCAAAAGAGGAAAGGGTATTTGACTTTCCGGAAAAATGTATTCCAAAAAAAAGCTGATGTATAGATTTGGATTCAGAGTTGGAATTTTAAATCGAGAGAGATATTGAGCAAAATAAGCGCAATAATAATCTCTAATATTAGGAAGTGCAAGGCCTCCATTGTCTGAATCCTCAAAAAGAGTACTCATCGCAACACGAGGTGTTTTATGTTCCCACAAAAAACAAGAAAATAAAGATTCAATTTTAGTAAGGAAAGTGCCTGACAGAAAGCAAGGGATTGTTGAAAACAAAAAATTAAACAACGGTAAAATAGACATTTTTATCAGGGCGACTCTGCCCAAGATTGAAAGCGGTAATTTATTCCAGCGCGATAACATTGAACAAACCTTCTGAATGAGGGGATCAAAATTCAAACGGTAGAGATCTGTAACTGAAGATGAAAAAAAGACCCCAAGATATCTCTTAGGATTATTATTAATGCTACCGCGTAAATCCGGATGTAATTCTGGACTGTGATTACCACAGACCAATATTTCTGTCTTCTTTTTATTAATCCGATAACCCCCAAAAGTCTCGAATTCCTCAAAAAGTTGGAATGCGGAAACTTGAGACTGTAAATCGGATTTGATAAGTAACATAATGTCGTCTGCGTAAAGTTTTATCTTGGACATAGAAGGAAGCGGAGGTAAAATCTCAGTACACTTGCGAATTGCTATTGCGAGAGGTTCAATAAAAAAAGCAAAAAGAATGGGTGAGAGGGGGCAGCCCTGCCGAGTTCCCCGATTAACAGAGACTGACCCGACCATTTGTGAATTAATAATAATGTTTGCTTTTGCACCCGTGTATAAGTTTCGAATTAAGTTAATGATATTTGACGGAATATGGAAGTGTGACAAAATAATAAAAAGTGTCTCCCAAACCACCAAATCAAAAGCTTTTTCAGCATCCAATAAAAGAATAAGTGTGGGAATCCTCTGTGTCTCAAAATAATCCAAAGCTTCCGAAAGATAATGAGTATTGGTCAGCAGCTGTCTACCGGCAATGAAGCCGTTTTGATCTGCGTGAATCAAATCCGTGGAAATCTGATTAAATCGAATAGCCAATAATTTAGTAACAATCTTATAATCAGAATTTAGGAGAGTAATTGGACGGTATGCATTAGGATCTCTAGCATCTTTCCCCTTCTTCAAAAAGTTAACCACGGTACCCTCACGAAATGAGTCTGGAATAAGAGCTCCTGCCAGCATTGAATTGAGAAGGTCGAAAAAAAAACTTGAAAAGGCAGGAAAAAATACTTTAAAAAATTCGGCGGGTATCCCATCTGGGCCAGAGGCTTTACCCAAAGGAAGTTCTTTCACTACGAGCTCTACCTCTTCCAACGAAAATGCACCCATCATATTTAATTGTTCAATTTGAGAAAGAGAAGGAATTACGGTCTTCCTCAAAAAGACGTTCAATTTAGAATGATCAATTGTATGCTGATAGCTATATATTTTTTGATAATGACAATGCATTATCTTACCTATCTCATCCGGGTCAGTTGTAAATTGAAGCGTGACTGGACAATCTATCCCCTGAATTAAATTAGACGCTGCTTGTTCTTTCGCTTGCCAAGCCAAAAATCTTCCCGTAAAATAGCTTTCTTCGTAAACTTTCTGGTGCTGTGTACGAAAAAATGCCTCTCCTTGCTCGTATAAAAATGAACTGAATTTTCGTTTGGCTTCATTTAATTGATCTTTGATAATCCTAGAGGAATTTTGCTGTCTTTGAACACTGAGAACCTGAATACGATATTCTAATGATTCTTTTATGGCCCTAGCCTCTATAGATGTAGCAGCGTCTCTTCCAATACAGATACCACGAATAAAAGCCTTTAAAGCATCCCAAATAATGTTAGGAGAGGCGGTGCCAGAATTACGCGTTAGGAATTCTCTGATCTCAAGTTTTACTTCGGAAACCCATTTTTCGTCATTAAGATAAACTTTATTGAAAACCCATCTTTTAGGGGGACTTCTAAAATCCCCAAGAATGAATTCCCTAATGAGCATTACGTGATCAGAAAATACATTATACACCGTATTATAAGAACCGAGCATAAGTTTACGTGAGGCTAAAAAAATCAATACGAGAGGAGGACTTAAATCTGCCCGACCAGCAAGTATTTTCTCGTTTAAAAGGATTGGCTAAACGCCAATGATCAGAGAGATCCAATAATCGTATATAATTAGAGATGGTGTGAAAAACTTTGGGTTTAAGTTGTTTTTTTGATTGTAAAGATGAGTCTACTTTGGCATCCATCAAAACATTGAAATCACCAGCAATCACTATATCACCTGACACCATTAATAAAGATTGAAACATATCTTCATACATATTTAAATCGTCATTTAAAAGCCCATAACATGATACAAAAATAAAGGGTCTTTGTCTACTTTTAACTCTACAAGAGACCCAGCACCAACGTCCAGAACCTCCCTCTTCTGAATGAATAATTTCAGAATAAATATTCTTATTTAAAAATATCGCCACCCCTCTTTTAGATTCATCACATGATGCGAAACAACGAAACGAAGCCCAGGATTTAAACATAGAAAATTCGTCCAATTTAGAAGAGGGAATATGAGTCTCTTGTAGCAGAATTACTGATGGATTTTCAGCCTTTAACCAGCATTCCACAGCGCGCCTTTTCTTAATATTGTTTAAACCATTAACATTAAGGGAAAACAACTTCAAACTTTCTTTCATTGACATTGAGATCTAGATTTAACTAGCTGAAAACAGATAACCATTAACATTAAGGGAAAACAACTTCAAACTTTCTTTCATTGACATTGAGATCTAAATTTAACTAGCTGAAGACAGATAACATCGGACCACCCCTTGCACATTAAATACTTTCTGGCACTTTGAATCGAAATCAAAATTGAGAAAAATATGAATAAGCATATCCTGACACCATCAAATTCCTTTTTTGATTCATCCCACCCATCACCAACACCCCCACACCAACCACCCTCACCCCTCCCAAACCTTACCCTCCAATGGCCAAATTCCCTCCGTCCACGCAGACCATCGGAACCTTCCCCACTTCATTGGGGTGACCTGTAAACACCCCCTTGGCCCCCTGGGTTCCACACTCCTTCAAGCTCTCATAGCCCACCCCCACCCTCCAATTAATCAGCGCACAGAGAGAGAGAAAAAAAAAAAGAACCTATAACATCCTATGTGCAGAGAAGGACATAGCTCAACATATACTCCTCCCAAACTAACTAGATTGCGAGGACGAAATCTCCTTAAGTAGATCCTGTGCTGCTGCTATATCAGATAGCATAAAAAATTTGCCTTTAACCAAAACTTTAAGCTTAGACTGTTGCGCTATCGTCGCTTGGGCGCCTTTGGCTTTAAACAAGTGTAACATTTGCACAAACTCTTTTCTCCTCCGAGCTGCGGAAGCCGACATGTCTGAAAAAATACGACACTTTGAAGATTCAGTAACAAAAAATTGTCTTTTCTGAATTGCCATTGAAAGAATAGTCTCTTTAATTCGTATATCAGAAAAATTTACTAATATTGTTCGAGGAAGAGAAGAATTTGAAAAGGGCTGGGCAGGAACTCGGTGTGCTCGCGTAATAGTTAAATCGCCCTCATGATTAGGGATCACTTTTGATTTTAAAAAAGAGGTAGCCCAATGCAACGTACTAGGCCTGGGCAAAAATTTCGTTCCGTTCGCGGAAATTGCGATAATTTGACATTTTTGCGTTCCGCAGGGAGCGCGAAAATGTCAAAAATTCCGGTTTCCGCAGCTTGGCGATAATTTGTTTCTTGCTCGCGCTGTAAAATGATACATTCTCGCGCGATCGCCTTACCTGAATCCCTGCGTTCGCCGACAAGTTTTCTTGATCCGGTCGCGTTCTCCATGAGATGTTGTATTGTTTTTAGCCATTTGCGCTGTCTCGCGACAGTTCGCGCCCGCAGTGACGTCATGCGTCGCGCGATCACGTCTTTCTTCTCGCGATCATGCACCGCGAGAACAACTCAAAACAAGATGGCCGCGCCCGCAAGCAACCACATGGGTAAGTTGGCGACCCGCAACCATGCAGAAAATCTCGCGAACATGCCGGAAAAAAACTTCCGCATCTTCGCGATATTTCTGCTTGTTTGCGATAATTTTAAACATTCTCGCGATAATTTGCGAAGGTTAATTCCGCAAATTCCGCCCACCCCTACAACGTACTGGATCCTTCAAGGCCTTCCGGGACCCCCACTATACGAAGGTTCGAACGACGATTATAATTTTCCAAATCGTCCAGTTTAGTTTCTAGAGAGCGTGTAGTGAGGGAAAGCCGACTAGTATCTTTTTTAATCTCAATCATTTGATCCTCGAGATTAGAAATACGAGTTTCGGCTTCTTGGAGGCGGGCAGGAAATGTAGAAAAAAGATCCTCCATTTTATCCAATCGCTGATTGATCAAGACCAATTCCGACTTTTGAAACCTCTTTAAGTCTCGAACCTCATCCAGAATTAAATTTAGCATATCTTTGACAGACATCTGGATCTGACCAACAGTCTCAGTGTCCCAATCTAATAAAGGACTCAGGTGATTATCATTTGGAACTGAGTCAACAGCAGTCTTGGAAAGCTTACTAAACAATGAAGCGGCTGTGACCGAATTTTCGGAGGACAAAGCCTCTTTCTGAGTGTTGTCCATTATTTTCAAGGAATGTTCCAAAGAATTTTCTTTGAGTGGAGAAGTCAAACTTGTTGAGGGTGCCAAAGGTTTAGGTTTATGCAAAAAACTTGGAGGTTGAATGAATGAGGGAGCAGAGGAGGAACATACAAGAGCGGGAGTTCTCTGACAAGATGCTGCATGTTTTTTTATCAAAAAGAGGAAAAGATTTAGCACCTTTTGACACCTCCATAGAGCCTTCTTGTTTCGAAATAGTACCCGAAACAGGAGAAGAACATGCCACCTCTACACTTTGGGAGTCCTCAAAATACGGAAGCGGAGTCGAAAACTCCACGAAGGATTCCTGCATCTCATCCGAGCTTTCAGAACTATCAATTTTATCCCCTGCATCACCTTTATCGCAGATAGTATCTTTATTTTTATTCAATAACTTGGCTGCGTTTTTTGCTTCTCTGGCCTGAACACGAAGCGCTTTTGCCTTTCGTGTATTAGTTAGCTTCCCCATATCTAGAGAAAGACCGGGGCAGCAGAGAATTAATTCATTAATTAATGCCTAAAATTGAAATTGAAATTCGAACCCAAAGTCGCTGTACCTGTCCTGCCGCCTCGTCAGATACAGACACCAAAGTCCAAGATCCAAGGAAGGTGGCAGAAGCCAGCAGTTATCCGCTGCACAGGCAGAGAAAGGCAGAAAAAAGAACTCCACAGGTGCAGCTCACCACAGCTCATCACAGCTCACAGCTCACCACAGCGTCCTCTGCAACTTTTCCAGCATCCAACATCCAGCGCGGCCAAAGAAGATAAACAGGTCCACTCTATACTGTTTTTGCCGTAAACAAAGGCCCCCCTGTTAGTGAGGCGGCACGAGTTTCCAGCACGAGTTTCCAGCGTCACAAAAAAGAAAGAAAAGAGAAAAGCCGCTCCGCTCTGCTGCTGTGTCTCGCAGCCTTAGAGCCCGAAATCAGCGTCCTTCGCTGCCGTCCGCCATCAGCCTCGCCGTGCAACGAAGGGAAGGGGAGGAGCCTGGAGCCGGAGACCTCAGGTGTGCACGGAGGCGTGGAACTCCATGCCGGCCAACCCAGATTTCTTGACTGGGGGTGAATGTTGTGATTTGTTCTGCCTTCCGTCCATCAATTGTGTGTCTTTTGCTTTCTCGCCCTAAGTGCGCCAGGTATGCCCAGACGTGCGTCCTCGGCTCACTGTGCCACTGGAATCAAGCTATCCTAGCTGAAGAGGGGTGAAACCCTGAAACCGGTTCTAGGATGCTTGATTCCGGTCCAGGGAGGACCTGGCTTGGAAGTTCAGGCTGGACTGTTCCCATGAGACACAGGGTCTAGACTAATTTGCATATGACCAGTTCTGAACAAGGGTGGCATGGTAAGCAAAAGAATAATGGATTTAACCCAGATATCTTGAGTGGGGGTGAATGTTTTGATTTGTTCTGCATTCCGTCCATCAATTGTGTGTCTTTTGCTTTTTTGCCCTAAGTATGCCAGGTATGCCCATACGTGGGTCCTGGGCTCCCTGTGTCACTGGAATCAAGCTCTCCTGGATTAAGAGGGGTGAAACCCCAAAACCGGTCCTAGGATGCTTGTTTCCGGTCCAGGGAGGACCAGCCTTGGCAGTTCGGGCTGGACTGTTCCCATGAGGCACAGGGTCAAGACTGATTTGCATATGGCCAGGTCTAAACTGGGATGGCATGGTGAGCAAAAGGATGATGGATTTAACCCATATCTCTTGACTGGGTGTGAATTTTTTTATTTGTTCTGCATTCTGTACATCAATTGTGCGTCTTTTGCTTTTTCGTCCTAAGTACGCCAGGTATGCCCAGACATGGGTCCTGGGCTCAATGTGTCACTGGAATCAAGCTATCCTGGCTTAAGAGGGGTGAAACCCCAAAACCGGTCCTAGGATGCTTGTTTCCGGTCCAGGGAGAACCAGCCTTGGCAGTTCAGGCTGGACTGTTCCCATGAGGCACAGGGTCAAGACTGATTTGCATATGGCCAGGTCTAAACTGGGGTGGCATGGTGAGCAAAAGATTGAGGGATTTAACCCAGCTCTCTTGACTGGGAGTGAATGTTTTGATCTGTTCTGCATTCCGTCCATCAATTGTGTGTCTTTTACTTTCTCGCCCTCAGTGCACTAGGTATGCCCAGACGTGGGTCCTGGGCTCACTGTGCCACTGGAATCAAGCTATCATGCCTGAAGAGGGCTGAAACCCCGAAACCAGTCCTAAGATGCTTGTTTCCGGTCCAGGGAGGACCTGGCTTGGCAGTTCGGGCTGGACTGTTCCCATGAGGCACAGGATCAAGACTGATTTGCATATGGCCAGGTCTAAACTGGGGTGGCATGGTGAGCAAAAGAATGATGGATTTAACCCATAGCTCTTGACTGGGGGTGAATGTTTTGATTTGTTCTGCATTCCGTCCATCAATTATGTGTCTTTTGTTTTCTTGCCCTAAGTGCGCCAGGTATGCCCAGACGTAGGTCCTGGGCTCACTGTGCCACTGGAATCAAGCCATCCTGGCTGAAGAGGGGTAAAACCCCGAAACCAGTCCTAGGATGCATGTTTCCAGTCCAGGGAGTACCTGGCTTGGCAGTTCGGTCTGGACTGTTCCCAGAGGCACAGGGTCAAGACTGATTTGCATACAGCCAGATCTGAACTGGGGTGCCATGGTGAGCAAAATAATGATGGATTTAACCCAGATCTCTTGACTGGGGGTGAATGTTTTGATTTGTTCTGCATTCCGTCCATCAATTGTGTGTCTTTTGCTTTCTCGCCCTAAGTGCGCCAGGTATGCCCAGACGTGGGTCCTTGGCTCACTGTGCCACTGGAATCATGCTATCCTAGCTGAAGAGGAGTGAAACCCTGAAACCGGTTCTAGGATGCTTGATTCCGGTCCAGGGAGGACCTGGCTTGGAAGTTCAGGCTGGACTTTTCCCATGAGGCACAGGGTCAAGACTAATTTGCATATGGCCAGTTCTGAACAGGGGGGCATGGTGAACCAAAAGAATGATGGATTTAACCCAGATATCTTGAGTGGGGGTGAATGTTTTGATTTGTTCTGCATTCTATCCATCAATTGTGTGTCTTTTACTTTCTCGCCCTCAGTGAACTAGGGATTCCCAGACGTGGGTCCTGGGCTCACTGTGCCACTGGAACAAAGCTATCCTGCCTGGAGAGGGGTGAAACCCCGAAACCAGTCCTAAGATGCTTGTTTCCAGTCCCGGGAGGACCTGGCTTGGAAGTTCGGGCTGGACTGTTCCCATGAGGCACAGGATCAAGACTGATTTGCATATGGCCAGGTGTAAACTGGGGTGGCATGGTGAGCAAAAGTATAATGGATTTAACCCAGATCTCTTGACTGGGGGTGAATGTTTTGATTTGTTCTGCATTCCGTCCATCAATTGTGTGTCTTTTGCTTTCTCGCCCTAAGTGCGCCAGGTATGCCCAGACGTAGGTCCTGGGCTCACTGTGCCTCTGGAATCAAGCTATCCTAGTTGAAGAGGGGTGAAACCCTGAAACCGGTTCTAGGATGTTTGATTCCTGTCCAGGGATGACCTGGCTTGGAAGTTCAGGCTGGACTGTTCCTATGAGGCACAGGGTCAAGACTAATTTGCATATGGCCAGTTCTGAACAAGGGTGGCATGGTGAGCAAAAGAATGATGGATTTAACCCAGATATCTTGAGTGGGGGTGAATGTTTTGATTTGTTCTGCATTCCGTCCATCAATTGTGTGTCTTTTGCTTTCTCGCCCTAACTATGCCAGGTATGCCCACACGTGGGTCCTGGGCTCCCTGTGCTACTGGAATCAAGCTATCCTGGCTGAAGAGGGGTGAAACCCCAAGACCGGTTCTAGGATGCTTGTTTCTGGTCCAGGGAGAACCTGGCTTGGCAGTTCGGGCTGGACTGTTCCCGTGACGCACAGGGTCAAGACTGATTTGCATATGGCCAGGTCTAAACTGGAATGGCATGGTGAGCAAAAGAATGATGAATTTAACCCATAGCTCTTGACTGGGTGTGATTTTTTTTATTTGTTCTGCATTCCGTACATCAATTGTGCGTCTTTTGCTTTCTTGGCATAAGTACGCCAGGTATGCCCAGACGTGGGTCCTGGGCTCACTGTGCCACTGGAATCAAGCTATCCTGGCTGAAGAGGGGTGAAACCCCAAAACCGGTCCTAGGATGCTTGTTTCCGGTCCAGGGAGGACCAGGCTTGGCAGTTTGGGCTGGACTGTTCCCATGACGCACAGGGTCAAGACTGATTTGCATATGGCCAGGTCTAAACTGGGGTGGCATGGTGAGCAAAAGAATGATGGATTTAACCCAGCTCTCTTGACTGGGAGTGAATGTTTTGATTTGTTCTGCATTCTGTCCATCAACTGTGTGTCTTTTACTTTCTCACCCTCAGTGCACTAGGCAATCCCAGACGTGGGTCCTAGGCTCACTGTGCCACTGGAATCAAGCTATCCTGCCTGAAGAGGGCTGAAACCCCAAAAGCAGTCCTAAGATGCTTGTTTCCGGTCCAGGGAGGACCTGGCTTGGCAGTTCAGGCTGGACTGTTCCCATGAGGCACAGGATCAAGACTGATTTGCATATGGCCAGGTCTAAACTGGGGTGGCATGGTGAGCAAAAGAATAATGGATTTAACCCAGATCTCTTGACTGGGGGTGAATGTTTTGATTTGTTCTGCATTCCGTCCATCAATTGTGTGTCTTTTGCTTTCTCGCCCTAAGTGTGCCAGGTATGCCCAGACGTAGGTCCTGGGCTCACTGTGCCACTGGAACCAAGCCATCCTGGCTGAAGAGGGGTGCAACCCCAAAACCAGTCCTAGGATGCATGTTTAAGGTCCAGGGAGTACCTGGCTTGGCAGTTCGGTCTGGACTGTTCCCATGAGGCACAGGGTCAAGACTGATTTGCATATGGCCAGGTCTGAACTGAGGTGGCATGGTGAGCAAAAGAATGAGGGATTTAACCCAGCTCTCTTGACTGGGGGTGAATGTTTTGATTTGTTCTGCATTCCGTCCATCAATTGTGTGTCTTTTGCTTTCTCGCCCTAAGTGCGCCAGGTATGCCCAGACGTAGGTCCTGGGCTCACTGTGCCACTGGAACCAAGCCATCCTGGCTGAAGAGGGGTGCAACCCCAAAACCAGTCCTAGGATGCATGTTTCCGGTCCAGGGAGTACCAGGCTTGGCAGTTCGGTCTGGACTGTTCCCATGAGGCACAGGGTCAAGACTGATTTGCATATGGCCAGGTCTGAACTGGGGTGGCATGGTGAGCAAAAGAATGAGGGATTTAACCCAGCTCTCTTGACTGGGAGTGAATGTTTTGATTTGTTCTGCATTCCGTCTATCAATTGTGTGTCTTTTGCTTTCTCGCCCTAAGTGCGCCAGGTATGCCCAGACGTAGGTCCTGGGCTCACTGTGCCACTGGAACCAAGCCATCCTGGCTGAAGAGGGGTGAAACCCCAAAACCAGTCCTAGGATGCATGTTTCCGGTCCAGGGAGTACCTGGGTTGGCAGTTCGGTCTGGACTGTTCCCATGAGGCACAGGGTCAAGACTGATTTGCATATGGCCAGGTCTGAACTGGGGTGGCATGGTGAGCAAAAGAATGAGGGATTTAACCCAGCTCTCTTGACTGGGAGTGAATGTTTTGATTTGTTCTTTATTCCGTCCATCAACTGTGTGTCTTTTACTTTCTCACACTCAGTGCACTAGGCAATCCCAGACGTGGGTCCTAGGCTCACTGTGCCACTGGAATCAAGCTATCCTGCCTGAAGAGGGCTGAAACCCCAAAACCAGTCCTAAGATGCTTGTTTCCGGTCCAGGGAGGACCTGGCTTGGCAGTTCGGGCTGGACTGTTCCCATGAGGCACAGGATCAAGACTGATTTGCATATGGCCAGGTCTAAACTGGGGTGGCATGGTGAGCAAAAGAATAATGGATTTAACCCAGATCTCTTGACTGGGGGTGAATGTTTTGATTTGTTCTTCATTCCGTCCATCAATTGTGTGTCTTTTGCTTTCTCGCCCTAAGTGCGCCAGGTATGCCCAGACGTAGGTCCTGGGCTCACTGTGCCTCTGGAATCAAGCTAACCTAGTTGAAGAGGGGTGAAACCCTGAAACCGGTTCTAGAATGTTTGATTCCTGTCCAGGGATGACCTGGCTTGGAAGTTCAGGCTGGACTGTTCCCATGAGGCACAGGGTCAAGACTAATTTGCATATGGCCAGTTCTGAACAAGGGTGGCATGGTGAGCAAAATAATGATGGATTTAACCCAGATATCTTGAGTGGGGGTGAATGTTTGGATTTGTTCTGCATTCCGTCCATCAATTGTGTGTCTTTTGCTTTCTCGCCCTAACTATGCCAGGTATGCCCACACGTGGGTCCTGGGCTCCCTGTGCTACTGGAATCAAGCTATCCTGGCTGAAGAGGGGTGAAACCCCAAGACCGGTTCTAGGATGCTTGTTTCTGGTCCAGGGAGAACCTGGCTTGGCAGTTCGGGCTGGACTGTTCCCATGAGGGACAGGGTCAAGACTGATTTGCATATGGCCATTTCTAAACTGGGATGGCATGGTGAGCAAAAGAATGATGAATTTAACCCATAGCTCTTGACTGGGTGTCAATTTTTTTATTTGTTCTGCATTCCGTACATCAATTGTGCGTCTTTTGCTTTCTTGCCCTAAGTACTCCAGATATGCCCAGACGTGGGTCCTGGGCTCACTGTGCCGTTGGAATCAAGCTATCCTGGCTGAAGAGGGGTGAAACCCCAAAACCGGTCCTAGGATGCTTGTTTCCGGTCCAGGGAGGACCAGGCTTGGCAGTTCGGGCTGGACTGTTCCCGTGACGCACAGGGTCAAGACTGATTTGCATATGGCCAGGTCTAAACTGGGATGGCATGGTGAGCAAAAGAATGATGAATTTAACCCATAGCTCTTGACTGGGTGTGAATTTTTTTATTTGTTCTGCATTCCGTACATCAATTGTGCGTCTTTTGCTTTCTTGGCCTAAGTACGCCAGGTATGCCCAGACGTGGGTCCTGGGCTCACTGTGCCACTGGAATCAAGCTATCCTGGCTGAAGAGGGGTGAAACCCCAAAACCGGTCCTAGGATGCTTGTTTCCGGTCCAGGGAGGACCAGGCTTGGCAGTTCAGGCTGGACTGTTCCCATGACGCACAGGGTCAAGACTGATTTGCATATGGCCAGGTCTAAACTGGGGTGGCATGGTGAGCAAAAGAATGATGGATTTAACCCAGCTCTCTTGACTGGGAGTGAATGTTTTGATTTGTTCTGCATTCCGTCCATCAACTGTGTGTCTTTTACTTTCTCACCCTCAGTGCACTAGGCAATCCAAGACGTGGGTCCTAGGCTCACTGTGCCACTGGAATCAAGCTATCCTGCCTGAAGAGGGCTGAAACCCCAAAACCAGTCCTAAGATGCTTGTTTCCGGTCCAGGGAGGACCTGGCTTGGCAGTTCGGGCTGGACTGTTCCCATGAGGCACAGGATCAAGACTGATTTGCATATGGCCAGGTCTAAACTGGGGTGGCATGGTGAGCAAAAGAATAATGGATTTAACCCAGATCTCTTGACTGGGGGTGAATGTTTTGATTTGTTCTGCATTCCGTCCATCAATTGTGTGTCTTTTGCTTTCTCGCCCTAAGTGCGCCAGGTATGCCCAGACGTAGGTCCTGGGCTCACTGTGCCACTGGAACCAAGCCATCCTGGCTGAAGATGGGTGAAACCCCAAAACCAGTCCTAGGATGCATGTTTCCGGTCCAGGGAGTACCTGGCTTGGCAGTTCGGTCTGGACTGTTCCCATGAGGCACAGGGTCAAGACTGATTTGCATATGGCCAGGTCTGAACTGGGGTGGCATGGTGAGCAAAAGAATGAGGGATTTAACCCAGCTCTCTTGACTGGGAGTGAATGTTTTGATTTGTTCTGCATTCCGTCCATCAATTGTGTGTCTTTTGCTTTCTCGCCCTAAGTGCGCCAGGTATGCCCAGACGTAGGTCCTGGGCTCACTGTGCCACTGGAACAGAGCCATCCTGGCTGAAGAGGGGTGAAACCCCAAAACCAGTCCTAGGATGCATGTTTCCGGTCCAGAGAGTACCTGGCTTGGCAGTTCGGTCTGGACTGTTCCCATGAGGCACAGGGTCAAGACTGATTTGCATATGGCCAGGTCTGAACTGGGGTGGCATGGTGAGCAAAAGAATGAGGGATTTAACCCAGCTCTCTTGACTGGGAGTGAATGTTTTGATTTGTTCTGCATTCCGTCCATCAACTGTGTGTCTTTTACTTTCTCACCCTCAGTGCACTAGGCAATCCCAGACGTGGGTCCTAGGCTCACTGTGCCACTGGAATCAAGCTATCCTGCCTGAAGAGGGATGAAACCCCAAAACCAGTCCTAAGATGCTTGTTTCCGGTCCAGGGAGGACCTGGCTTGGCAGTTCGGGCTGGACTGTTCCCATGAGGCACAGGATCAAGACTGATTTGCATATGGCCAGGTCTAAACTGGGGTGGCATGGTGAGCAAAAGAATAATGGATTTAACCCAGATCTCTTGACTGGGGGTGAATGTTTTGATTTGTTCTGCATTCCGTCCATCAATTGTGTGTCTTTTGCTTTCTCGCCCCAAGTGCGCCAGGTATGCCCAGACGTAGGTCCTGGGCTCACTGTGCCACTGGAACCAAGCCATCCTGGCTGAAGAGGGGTGCAACCCCAAAACCAGTCCTAGGATGCATGTTTAAGGTCCAGGGAGTACCTGGCTTGGCAGTTCGGTCTGGACTGTTCCCATGAGGCACAGGGTCAAGACTGATTTGCATATGGCCAGGTCTGAACTGGGGTGGCATGGTGAGCAAATGAATGAGGGATTTAACCCTGCTCTCTTGACTGGGAGTGAATGTTTTGATTTGTTCTGCATTCCGTCCATCAATTGTGTGTCTTTTGCTTTCTCGCCCTAAGTGCGCCAGGTATGCCAAGACGTAGGTCCTGGGCTCACTGTGCCACTGGAACCAAGCCATCCTGGCTGAAGAGGGGTGAAACCCCAAAACCAGTCCTAGGATGCATGTTTCCGGTCCAGGGAGTACCTGGCTTGGCAGTTCGGTCTGGACTGTTCCCATGAGGCACAGGGTCAAGACTGATTTGCATATGGCCAGGTCTGAACTGGGGTGGCATGGTGAGCAAAAGAATGAGGGATTTAACCCAGCTCTCTTGACTGGGAGTGAATGTTTTGATTTGTTCTGCATTCCGTCCATCAACTGTGTGTCTTTTACTTTCTCACCCTCAGTGCACTAGGCAATCCCAGACGTGGGTCCTAGGCTCACTGTGCCACTGGAATCAAGCTATCCTGCCTGAAGAGGGCTGAAACCCCAAAACCAGTCCTAAGATGCTTGTTTCCGGTCCAGGGAGGACCTGGCTTGGCAGTTCGGGCTGGACTGTTCCCATGAGGCACAGGATCAAGACTGATTTGCATATGGCCAGGTCTAAACTGGGGTGGCATGGTGAGCAAAAGAATAATGGATTTAACCCAGATCTCTTGACTGGGGGTGAATGTTTTGATTTGTTCTGCATTCCGTCCATCAATTGTGTGTCTTTTGCTTTCTCGCCCTCAGTGCACTAGGCAATCCCAGACGTGGGTCCTAGGCTCACTGTGCCACTGGAATCAAGCTATCCTGCCTGAAGAGGGCTGAAACCCCAAAACCAGTCCTAAGATGCTTGTTTCCGGTCCAGGGAGGACCTGGCTTGGCAGTTTGGGCTGGACTGTTCCCATGAGGCACAGGATCAAGACTGATTTGCATATGGCCAGGTCTAAACTGGGGTGGCATGGTGAGCAAAAGAATAATGGATTTAACCCAGATCTCTTGACTGGGGGTGAATGTTTTGATTTGTTCTGCATTCCGTCCATCAATTGTGTGTCTTTTGCTTTCTCGCCCTAAGTGCGCCAGGTATGCCCAGACGTAGGTCCTGGGCTCACTGTGCCACTGGAACCAAGCCATCCTGGCTGAAGAGGGGTGCAACCCCAAAACCAGTCCTAGGATGCATGTTTAAGGTCCAGGGAGTACCTGGCTTGGCAGTTCGGTCTGGACTGTTCCCATGAGGCACAGGGTCAAGACTGATTTGCATATGGCCAGGTCTGAACTGGGGTGGCATGGTGAGCAAAAGAATGAGGGATTTAACCCAGCTCTCTTGACTGGGGGTGAATGTTTTGATTTGTTCTGCATTCAGTCCATCAATTGTGTGTCTTTTGCTTTCTCGCCCTAAGTGCGCCAGGTATGCCCAGACGTGGGTCCTTGGCTCACTGTGCCACTGGAATCATGCTATCCTAGCTGAAGAGGAGTGAAACCCTGAAACCGGTTCTAGGATGCTTGATTCCGGTCCAGGGAGGACCTGGCTTGGAAGTTCAGGCTGGACTTTTCCCATGAGGCACAGGGTCAAGACTAATTTGCATATGGCCAGTTCTGAACAAGGGGGGCATGGTGAGCCAAAAGAATGATGGATTTAACCCAGATATCTTGAGTGGGGGTGAATGTTTTGATTTGTTCTGCATTCTATTCATCAATTGTGTGTCTTTTACTTTCTCGCCCTCAGTGCACTAGGGATTCCCAGACGTGGGTCCTGGGCTCACTGTGCCACTGGAACAAAGCTATCCTGCCTGGAGAGGGGTGAAACCCCGAAACCAGTCCTAAGATGCTTGTTTCCAGTCCCGGGAGGACCTGGCTTGGCAGTTCGGGCTGGACTGTTCCCATGAGGCACAGGGTCAAGACTGATTTTCATATGGCCAGGTCTAAACTGGGATGGCATGGTGAGCAAAAGAATGATGGATGTAACCCATATCTCTTGACTGGGTGTGATTTTTTTTATTTGTTCTGCATTCCGTACATCAATTGTGCGTCTTTTGCTTTCTCGCCCTAAGTACGCCAGGTATGCCCAGACATGGGTCCTGGGCTCACTGTGTCACTGGAATCAAGCTATCCTGGCTGAAGAGGGGTGAAACCCCAAAACCGGTCCTAGGATGCTTGTTTCCGGTCCAGGGAGGACCAGGCTTGGCAGTTCGGGCTGGACTGTTCCCATGAGGCACAGGGTCAAGACTGATTTGCATATGGCCAGGTCTAAACTGGGGTGGCATGGTGAGCAAAAGAATGAGGGATTTAACCCAGCTCTCTTGACTGGGAGTGAATGTTTTGATTTGTTCTGCATTCCGTTCATCAATTGTGTGTCTTTTACTTTCTCGCCCTCAGTGCACTAGGTATGCCCAGACATGGGTCCCGGGCTCACTGTGCCACTGGAATCAAGCTATCATGCCTGAAGAGGGCTGAAACCCCGAAACCAGTTCTAAGGTGCTTGTTTCTGGTCCAGGGAGGACCTGGCTTGGCAGTTTGGGCTGGACTGTTCCCATGAGGCACAGGATCAAGACTGATTTGCATATGGCCAGGTGTAAACTGGGGTGGCATCGTGAGAATAAGAATAATGGATTTAACCCAGATCTCTTGACTGGGGGTGAATGTTTTGATTTGTTCTGTATTCCGTCCATCAATTGTGGGTCTTTTGCTTTCTCGCCCTAAGTGCGCCAGGTATGCCCAGACGTAGGTCCTGGGCTCACTGTGCCTCTTGAATCAAGCTATCCTAGTTGAAGAGGGGTGAAACCCTGAAACCGGTTCTAGGATGTTTGATTCCTGTCCAGGGATGACCTGGCTTGGAAGTTCAGGCTGGACTGTTCCCATGAGGCACAGGGTCAAGTCTAATTTGCATATGGCCAGTTCTGAACAAGGGTGGCATGGTGAGCAAAAGAATGATGGATTTAACCCAGATATCTTGAGTGCGGGTGAATGTTTGGATTTGTTCTGCATTCCGTCCATCAATTGTGTGTCGTTTGCTTTCTCGCTCTAACTATGCCAGGTATGCCCACACGTGGGTCCTGGGCTCCCTGTGCTACTGGACTCAAGCTATCCTGGCTGAAGAGGGGTGAAACCCCAAGACCGGTTCGAGGATGCTTGTTTCTGGTCCAGGGAGAACCTGGCTAGGTAGTTCGGGCTGGACTGTTCCCATGAGGCACAGGGTCAAGACTGATTTGCATATGGCCAGTTCTAAACTGGGATGGCATGGTGAGCAAAAGAATGATGAATTTAACCCATAGCTCTTGACTGGGTGTCAAATATTTTATTTGTTCTGCATTCCATACATCAATTGTGCGTCTTTTGCTTTCTTGCCCTAAGTACGCCAGGTATGCCCAGACGTTGGTCCTGGGCGCACTGTGCCATTGGAATCAAGCTATCCTGGCTGAAGAGGGGTGAAACCCCAAAACCGGTCCTAGGATGCTTGTTTCCGGTCCAGGGAGGACCAGGCTTGGCAGTTCGGGCTGGACTGTTCCTGTGACGCACAGGGTCAAGACTGATTTGCATATGGCCAGGTCTAAACTGGGATGGCATGGTGAGCAAAAGAATGATGAATTTAACCCATAGCTATTGACTGGGTGTGAATTTTTTTATTTGTTCTGCATTCCGTACATCAATTGTGCGTCTTTTGCTTTCTTGGCCTAAGTACGCCAGGTATGCCCAGACGTGGGTCCTGGGCTTACTGTGCCACTGGAATCAAGCTATCCTGGCTGATGAGGGGTGAAACCCCAAAACCGGTCCTAGGATGCTTGTTTCCGGTCCAGGGAGGACCAGGCTTGGCAGTTCGGGCTGGACTGTTCCCATGACGCACAGGGTCAAGACTGATTTGCATATGGCCAGGTCTAAACTGGGGTGGCATGGTGAGCAAAAGAATGATGGATTTAACCCAGCTCTCTTGACTGGGAGTGAATGTTTTGATTTGTTCTGCATTCCGTCCATCAACTGTGTGTCTTTTACTTTCTCACCCTCAGTGCACTAGGCATTCCCAGACGTGGGTCCTAGGCTCACTGTGCCGCTGGAATCAAGCTATCCTGCCTGAAGTGGGGTGAAACCCCGAAACTAGTCCTAAGATGCTTGTTTCCGGTCCAGGGAGGACCTGGCTTGGCAGTTCGGGCTGGACTGTTCCCATGAGGCACAGGATCAAGACTGATTTGCATATGGCCAGGTCTAAACTGGGGTGGCATGGTGAGCAAAAGAATAATGGATTTAACCCAGATCTCTTGACTGGGGGTGAATGTTTTGATTTGTTCTGCATTCCGTCCATCAATTGTGTGTCTTTTGCTTTCTCGCCCTAAGTGCGCCAGGTATGCCCAGACGTAGGTCCTGGGCTCACTGTGCCACTGGAACCAAGCCATCCTGGCTGAAGAGGGGTGAAACCCCAAAACCGGTCCTAGGATGCTTGTTTCCGGTCCAGGGAGGACCAGGCTTGGCAGTTCGGGCTGGACTGTTCCCATGAGGCACAGGGTCAAGACTGATTTGCATATGGCCAGGTCTAAACTGGGGTGGCATGGTGAGCAAAAGAATGAGGTATTTAACCCAGCTCTCTTGACTGGGAGTGAATGTTTTAATTTGTTCTGCATTCCGTCCATCAATTGTGTGTCTTTTACTTTCTCGCCCTCAGTGCACTAGGCACGCCCAGACAAGGGTCCTGGGCTCACTGTGCCACTGGAATCAAGCTATCATGCCTGAAGAGGGTTGAAACCCCGAAACCAGTTCTAAGGTGCTTGTTTCCGGTCCAGGGAGGACCTGGCTTGGCAGTTTGGGCTGGACTGTTCCCATGAGGCACAGGATCAAGACTGATTTGCATATGGCCAGGTCTAAACTGGGGTGGCATGGTGAGAAAAAGAATAATGGATTTAACCCAGATCTCTTGACTGGGGGTGAATGTTTTGATATGTTCTGCATTCCGTCCATCAATTGTGTATCTTTTGCTTTCTCGCCCTTAGTGCGCCAGGTATGCCCAGACGTACGTCCTGGGCTCACTGTGCCACTGGAATCAAGCCATCCTGGCTGAAGAGGGGTGAAACCCCGAAACCAGTCCTAGGATGTATGTTTCCAGTCCAGGAAGTACCTGGCTTGGCAGTTCGGTCTGGACTGTTCCCATGAGGCACAGGGTCAAGACTGATTTGCATACAGCCAGATCTGAACTGGGGTGGCATGGTGAGCAAAATAATGATGGATTTACCCAGATCTCTTGACTGGGGGTGAATGTTATGATTTGTTCTGCATTCCGTCCTTCAATTGTGTGTCTTTTGCTTTCTCGCCCTAAGTGCGCCAGGTATGCCCAGATGTGGGTCCTGGGCTCACTGTGCCACTGGAATCAAGCTATCCTAGCTGAAGAGAGGTGAAACCCTGAAACCGGTTCTAGGATGCTTGATTCCAGTCCAGGAAGGACCTCGCTTGGAAGTTCAGGCTGGACTTTTCCCATGAGTCACAGGGTCAAGACTAATTTGCATATGGCCAGTTCTGTACAAGGGTGGTATGGTGAGCCAAAAGAATGATGGATTTAACCCAGCTCTCTTGACTGGGAGTGAATGTTTTGATTTGTTCTGCATTCCGTCCATCAATTGTGTGTCTTTTGCTTTCTCGCCCTAAGTGCGCCAGGTATGCCCAGACGTAGGTCCTGGGCTCACTGTGCCACTGGAACCAAGCCATCCTGGCTGAAGAGGGGTGAAACCCCAAAACCAGTCCTAGGATGCATGTTTGCGGTCCAGGGAGTACCTGGGTTGGCAGTTCGGTCTGGACTGTTCCCATGAGGCACAGGGTCAAGACTGATTTGCATATGGCCAGGACTGAACTGGGGTGGCATGGTGAGCAAAAGAATGAGGGATTTAACCCAGCTCTCTTGACTGGGAGTGAATGTTTTGATTTGTTCTTTATTCCGTCCATCAACTGTGTGTCTTTTACTTTCTCACACTCAGTGCACTAGGCAATCCCAGACGTGGGTCCTAGGCTCACTGTGCCACTGGAATCAAGCTATCCTGCCTGAAGAGGGCTGAAACCCCAAAACCAGTCCTAAGATGCTTGTTTCCGGTCCAGGGAGGACCTGGCTTGGCAGTTCGGGCTGGACTGTTCCCATGAGGCACAGGATCAAGACTGATTTGCATATGGCCAGGTCTAAACTGGGGTGGCATGGTGAGCAAAAGAATAATGGATTTAACCCAGATCTCTTGACTGGGGGTGAATGTTTTGATTTGTTCTTCATTCCGTCCATCAATTGTGTGTCTTTTGCTTTCTCGCCCTAAGTGCGCCAGGTATGCCCAGACGTAGGTCCTGGGCTCACTGTGCCTCTGGAATCAAGCTATCCTAGTTGAAGAGGGGTGAAACCCTGAAACCGGTTCTAGAATGTTTGATTCCTGTCCAGGGATGACCTGGCTTGGAAGTTCAGGCTGGACTGTTCCCATGAGGCACAGGGTCAAGACTAATTTGCATATGGCCAGTTCTGAACAAGGGTGGCATGGTGAGCAAAATAATGATGGATTTAACCCAGATAGCTTGAGTGGGGGTGAATGTTTGGATTTGTTCTGCATTCCGTCCATCAATTGTGTGTCTTTTGCTTTCTCGCCCTAACTATGTCAGGTATGCCCACACGTGGGTCCTGGGCTCCCTGTGCTACTGGAATCAAGCTATCCTGGCTGAAGAGGGGTGAAACCCCAAGACCGGTTCTAGGATGCTTGTTTCTGGTCCAGGGAGAACCTGGCTTGGCAGTTCGGGCTGGACTGTTCCCATGAGGGACAGGGTCAAGACTGATTTGCATATGGCCATTTCTAAACTGGGATGGCATGGTGAGCAAAAGAATGATTAATTTAACCCATAGCTCTTGACTGGGTGTCAATTTTTTTATTTGTTCTGCATTCCGTACATCAATTGTGCGTCTTTTGCTTTCTTGCCCTAAGTACTACAGATATGCCCAGACGTGGGTCCTGGGCTCACTGTGCCGTTGGAATCAAGCTATCCTGGCTGAAGAGGGGTGAAACTCCAAAACCGGTCCTAGGATGCTTGTTTCCGGTCCAGGGAGGACCAGGCTTGGCAGTTCGGGCTGGACTGTTCCCGTGACGCACAGGGTCAAGACTGATTTGCACATGGCCAGGTCTAAACTGGGATGGCATGGTGAGCAAAAGAATGATGAATGTAACCCATAGCTCTTGACTGGGTGTGAATTTTTTTATTTGTTCTGCATTCCGTACATCAATTGTGCGTCTTTTGCTTTCTTGGCCTAAGTACGCCAGGTATGCCCAGACGTGGGTCCTGGGCTCACTGTGCCACTGGAATCAAGCTATCCTGGCTGAAGAGGGGTGAAACCCCAAAACCGGTCCTAGGATTCTTGTTTCCGGTCCAGGGAGGACCAGGCTTGGCAGTTCGGGCTGGACTGTTCCCATGACGCACAGGGTCAGGACTGATTTGCATATGGCCAGGTCTAAACTGGGGTGGCATGGTGAGCAAAAGAATGATGGATTTAACCCAGCTCTCTTGACTGGGAGTGAATGTTTTGATTTGTTCTGCATTCCGTCCATCAACTGTGTGTCTTTTACTTTCTCACCCTCAGTGCACTAGGCAATCCCAGACGTGGGTCCTAGGCTCACTGTGCCACTGGAATCAAGCTATCCTGCCTGAAGAGGGCTGAAACCCCAAAACCAGTCCTAAGATGCTTGTTTCCGGTCCAGGGAGGACCTGGCTTGGCAGTTCGGGCTGGACTGTTCCCATGAGGCACAGGATCAAGACTGATTTGCATATGGCCAGGTCTAAACTGGGGTGGCATGGTGAGCAAAAGAATAATGGATTTAACCCAGATCTCTTGACTGGGGGTGAATGTTTTGATTTGTTCTGCATTCCGTCCATCAATTGTGTGTCTTTTGCTTTCTCGCCCTAAGTGCGCCAGGTATGCCCAGACGTAGGTCCTGGGCTCACTGTACCACTGGAACCAAGCCATCCTGGCTGAAGATGGGTGAAACCCCAAAACCAGTCCTAGGATGCATGTTTCCGGTCCAGGGAGTACCTGGCTTGGCAGTTCGGTCTGGACTGTTCCCATGAGGCACAGGGTCAAGACTGATTTGCATATGGCCAGGTCTGAACTGGGGTGGCATGGTGAGCAAAAGAATGAGGGATTTAACCCAGCTCTCTTGACTGGGAGTGAATGTTTTGATTTGTTCTGCATTCCGTCCATCAATTGTGTGTCTTTTGCTTTCTCGCCCTAAGTGCGCCAGGTATGCCCAGACGTAGGTCCTGGGCTCACTGTGCCACTGGAACCAAGCCATCCTGGCTGAAGAGGGGTGAAACCCCAAAACCAGTCCTAGGATGCATGTTTCCGGTCCAGGGAGTACCTGGCTTGGCAGTTCGGTCTGGACTGTTCCCATGAGGCACAGGGTCAAGACTGATTTGCATATGGCCAGGTCTGAACTGGGGTGGCATGGTGAGCAAAAGAATGAGGGATTTAACCCAGCTCTCTTGACTGGGAGTGAATGTTTTGATTTGTTCTGCATTCCGTCCATCAACTGTGTGTCTTTTACTTTCTCACCCTCAGTGCACTTGGCAATCCCAGACGTGGGTCCTAGGCTCACTGTGCCACTGGAATCAAGCTATCCTGCCTGAAGAGGGCTGAAACCCCAAAACCAGTCCTAAGATGCTTGCTTCCAGTCCAGGGAGGACCTGGCTTGGCAGTTCGGGCTGGACTGTTCCCATGAGGCACAGGATCAAGACTGATTTGCATATGGCCAGGTCTAAACTGGGGTGGCATGGTGAGCAAAAGAATAATGGATTTAACCCAGATCTCTTGACTGGGGGTGAATGTTTTGATTTGTTCTGCATTCCGTCCATCAATTGTGTGTCTTTTGCTTTCTCGCCCCAAGTGCGCCAGGTATGCCCAGACGTAGGTCCTGGGCTCACTGTGCCACTGGAACCAAGCCATCCTGGCTGAAGAGGGGTGCAACCCCAAAACCAGTCCTAGGATGCATGTTTAAGGTCCAGGGAGTACCTGGCTTGGCAGTTCGGTCTGGACTGTTCCCATGAGGCACAGGGTCAAGACTGATTTGCATATGGCCAGGTCTGAACTGGGGTGGCATGGTGAGCAAAAGAATGAGGGATTTAACCCTGCTCTCTTGACTGGGAGTGAATGTTATGATTTGTTCTGCATTCCGTCCATCAATTGTGTGTCTTTTGCTTTCTCGCCCTAAGTGCGCCAGGTATGCCAAGACGTAGGTCCTGGGCTCACTGTGCCACTGGAACCAAGCCATCCTGGCTGAAGAGGGGTGAAACCCCAAAACCAGTCCTAGGATGCATGTTTAAGGTCCAGGGAGTACCTGGCTTGGCAGTTCGGTCTGGACTGTTCCCATGAGGCACAGGGTCAAGACTGATTTGCATATGGCCAGGTCTGAACTGGGGTGGCATGGTGAGCAAAAGAATGAGGGATTTAACCCAGCTCTCTTGACTGGGGGTGAATGTTTTGATTTGTTCTGCATTCCGTCCATCAATTGTGTGTCTTTTGCTTTCTCGCCCTAAGTGCGCCAGGTATGCCCAGACGTGGGTCCTTGGCTCACTGTGCCACTGGAATCATGCTATCCTAGCTGAAGAGGAGTGAAACCCTGAAACCGGTTCTAGGATGCTTGATTACGGTCCAGGGAGGACCTGGCTTGGAAGTTCAGGCTGTACTTTTCCCATGAGGCACAGGGTCAAGTCTAATTTGCATATGGCCATTTCTGAACAAGGGGGGCATGGTGAGCCAAAAGAATGATGGATTTAACCCAGATATCTTGAGTGGGGGTGAATGTTTTGATTTGTTCTGCATTCTATCCATCAATTGTGTGTCTTTTACTTTCTCGCCCTCAGTGCACTAGGGATTCCCAGACGTGGGTCCTGGGCTCACTGTGCCACTGGAACAAAGCTATCCTGCCTGGAGAGGGGTGAAACCCCGAAACCAGTCCTAAGATGCTTGTTTCCAGTCCCGGGAGGACCTGGCTTGGCAGTTCGGGCTGGACTGTTCCCATGAGGCACAGGGTCAAGACTGATTTTCATATGGCCAGGTCTAAACTGGGATGGCATGGTGAGCAAAAGAATGATGGATGTAACCCATATCTCTTGACTGGGTGTGATTTTTTTTATTTGTTCTGCATTCCGTACATCAATTGTGCGTCTTTTGCTTTCTCGCCCTAAGTACGCCAGGTATGCCCAGACATGGGTCCTGGGCTCACTGTGTCACTGGAATCAAGCTATCCTGGCTGAAGAGGGGTGAAACCCCAAAACCGGTCCTAGGATGCTTGTTTCCGGTCCAGGGAGGACCAGGCTTGGCAGTTCGGGCTGGACTGTTCCCATGAGGCACAGGGTCAAGACTGATTTGCATATGGCCAGGTCTAAACTGGGGTGGCATGGTGAGCAAAAGAATGAGGGATTTAACCCAGCTCTCTTGACTGGGAGTGAATGTTTTGATTTGTTCTGCATTCCGTCCAACAATTGTGTGTCTTTTACTTTCTCGCCCTCAGTGCACTAGGTATGCCCAGACATGGGTCCTGGGCTCACTGTGCCACTGGAATCAAGCTATCATGCCTGAAGAGGGCTGAAACCCCGAAACCAGTTCTAAGGTGCTTGTTTCCGGTCCAGGGAGGACCTGGCTTGGCAGTTTGGGCTGGACTGTTCCCATGAGGCACAGGATCAAGACTGATTTGCATATGGCCAGGTGTAAACTGGGGTGGCATCGTGAGAATAAGAATAATGGATTTAACCCAGATCTCTTGACTGGGGGTGAATGTTTTGATTTATGCTGCATTCCGTCCATCAATTGTGGGTCTTTTGCTTTCTCGCCCTAAGTGCGCCAGGTATGCCCAGACGTAGGTCCTGGGCTCACTGTGCCTCTGGAATCAAGCTATCCTAGTTGAAGAGGGGTGAAACCCTGAAACCGGTTCTAGGATGTTTGATTCCTGTCCAGGGATGACCTGGCTTGGAAGTTCAGGCTGGACTGTTCCCATGAGGCACAGGGTCAAGACTAATTTGCATATGGCCAGTTCTGAACAAGGGTGGCATGGTGAGCAAAAGAATGATGGATTTAACCCAGATATCTTGAGTGGGGGTGAATGTTTGGATTTGTTCTGCATTCCGTCCATCAATTGTGTGTCGTTTGCTTTCTCGCTCTAACTATGCCAGGTATGCCCACACGTGGGTCCTGGGCTCCCTGTGCTACTGGACTCAAGCTATCCTGGCTGAAGAGGGGTGAAACCCCAAGACCGGTTCGAGGATGCTTGTTTCTGGTCCAGGGAGAACCTGGCTAGGCAGTTCGGGCTGGACTGTTCCCATGAGGCACAGGGTCAAGACTGATTTGCATATGGCCAGGTCTAAACTGGTATGGCATGGTGAGCAAAAGAATGATGAATTTAACCCATAGCTCTTGACTGGGTGTCAAATATTTTATTTGTTCTGCATTCCGTACATCAATTGTGCGTCTTTTGCTTTCTTGCCCTAAGTACGCCAGGTATGTCCAGACGTGGGTCCTGGGCGCACTGTGCCATTGGAATCAAGCTATCCTGGCTGAAGAGGGGTGAAACCCCAAAACCGGTCCTAGGATGCTTGTTTCCGGTCCAGGGAGGACCAGGCTTGGCAGTTCGGGCTGGACTGTTCCTGTGACGCACAGGGTCAAGACTGATTTGCATATGGCCAGGTCTAAACTGGGATGGCATGGTGAGCAAAAGAATGATGAATTTAACCCATAGCTATTGACTGGGTGTGAATTTATATTTGTTCTGCATTCCGTACATCAATTGTGCGTCTTTTGCTTTCTTGGCCTAAGTACGCCAGGTATGCCCAGACGTGGGTCCTGGGCTCACTGTGCCACTGGAATCAAGCTATCCTGGCTGAAGAGGGGTGAAACCCCAAAACCGGTCCTAGGATGCTTGTTTCCGGTCCAGGGAGGACCAGGCTTGGCAGTTCGGGCTGGACTGTTCCCATGACGCACAGGGTCAAGACTGATTTGCATATGGCCAGGTCTAAACTGGGGTGGCATGGTGAGCAAAAGAATGATGGATTTAACCCAGCTCTCTTGACTGGGAGTGAATGTTTTGATTTGTTCTGCATTCCGTCCATCAATTGTGTGTCTTTTACTTTCTCGCCCTAAGTGCGCCAGGTATGCCCAGACGTGGGTCCTGGGCTCACTGGGCCACTGGAATCAAGCTATCCTAGCTGAAGAGGGGTGAAACCCTGAAACCGGTTCTAGGATGTTTGATTCCGGTCCAGGGAGGACCTGGCTTGGAAGTTCAGGCTGGACTGTTCCCATGAGGCACAGGGTCAAGACTAATTTGCATATGGCCAGTTCTGAACAAGGGTGGCATGGTGAGCAAAAGAATGATGGATTTAACCCAGATCTCTTGAGTGGGGGTAAATGTTTTGATTTGTTCTGCATTCCGTACATCAATTGTGTGTCTTTTGCTTTCTCGCCCTAAGTAGGCCAGGTATGCCCACACGTGGGTCCTGGGCTCCCTGTGCCACTGGAATCAAGCTATCCTGGCAGAAGAGGGGTGAAACCCCAAGACCGGTTCTAGGATGCTTGTTTCTGGTCCAGGGAGAACCTGGCTTGGCAGTTCGGGTTGGACTGTTCCCATGAGTCACAGGGTCAAGACTGATTTGCATATGGCCAGGTCTAAACTGGGATGGCATGGTGAGCAAAAGAATGATGGATTTAACCCATATCTCTTGACTGGGTGTGAATTTTTTTATTTGTTCTGCATTCCATACATCAATTGTGCGTCTTTTGCTTTTTCGCCGTAAGTACGCCAGGTATGCCCAGACATGGGTCCTGGGCTCACTGTGCCACTGGAATCAAGCTATCCTGGCTGAAGAGGGGTGAAACCCCAAAACCGGTCCTAGGATGCTTGTTTCCGGTCCAGGGAGGACCAGGCTTGGCAGTTCGGGCTGGACTGTTCCCATGATGCACAGGGTCAAGAGTACTGATTTGCATATGGCCAGGTCTAAACTGGGGTGGCACGGTGAGCAAAATAATGATGGATTTAACCCAGCTCTCTTGACTGGGAGTGAATATTTTGATTTGTTCTGCATTCCGTCCATCAATTGTGTGTCTTTTACTTTCTCGCCCTCAGTGCACTAGGTATGCCCAGACGTGGGTCCTGGGCTCACTGTGCCACTGGAATCAAGCTATCCTGCCTGAAGAGGGGTAAAACCCCAAAACCAGTCCTAAGATGCTTGTTTCCGTTCCAGGGAGGACCTGGCTTGGCAGTTCAGGCTGGACTGTTCCCATGAGGCACAGGATCAAGACTGATTTGCATATGGCCAGGTCTAAACTGGGGTGGCATGGTGAACAAAAGAATGATGGATGTAACCCATATCTCTTGACTGGGTGTGATTTTTTTTATTTGTTCTGCATTCCGTACATCAATTCTGTGTCTTTTGCTTTCTCGCCCTAAGTACGCCAGGTATGCCCAGACATGGGTCCTGGGCTCACTGTGTCACTGGAATCAAGCTATCCTGGCTGAAGAGGGGTGAAACCCCAAAACCGGTCCTAGGATGCTTGTTTCCGGTCCAGGGAGGACCAGGCTTGGCAGTTCGGGCTGGACTGTTCCCATGAGGCACAGGGTCAAGACTGATTTGCATACAGCCAGATCTGAACTGTGGTGGCATGGTGAGCAAAATAATGATGGATTTAACCCAGATCTCTTGACTGGGGGTGAATGTTTTGATTTGTTCTGCATTCCGTCCATCAATTGTGTGTCTTTTGCTTTCTCGCTCTAAGTGTGCCAGGTATGCCCAGACGTGGGTCCTGGGCTCACTGTGCCACTGGAATCAAGCTATCCTAGCTGAAGAGGGGTGAAACCCTGAAACCGGTTCTAGGATGTTTGATTCCGGTCCAGGGAGGACCTGGCTTGGAAGTTCTGGCTGGACTGTTCCCATGAGGCAAGGGGTCAAGATTAATTTGCATATGGCCAGTTCTGAACAAGGGTGGCATGGTGAGCAAAAGAATGATGGATTTAACCCAGATCTCTTGAGTGGGGGTAAATGTTTTGATTTGTTCTGCATTCCGTCCATCAATTGTGTGTCTTTTGCTTTCTCGCCCTAAGTAGGCCAGGTATGCCCACACGTGGGTCCTGGGCTCCCTGTGCCACTGGAATCAAGCTATCCTGGCAGAAGAGGGGTCAAACCCCAAGACCGGTTCTAGGATGCTTGTTTCTGGTCCAGGGAGAACCTGGCTTGGCAGTTCGGGTTGGACTGTTCCCATGAGTCACAGGGTCAAGACTGATTTGCATATGGCCAGGTCTAAACTGGGATGGCATGGTGAGCAAAAGAATGATGGATTTAACCCATATCTCTTGACTGGGTGTGAATTTTTTTATTTGTTCTGCATTCCGTACATCAATTGTGCGTCTTTTGCTTTTTCGCCCTAAGTACGCCAGGTATGCCCAGACATGGGTCCTGGGCTCACTGTGTCACTGGAATCAAGCTATCCTGGCTGAAGAGGGGTGAAACCCCAAGACCAGTTCGAGGATGCTTGTTTCTGGTCCAGGGAGAACCTGGCTTGGCAGTTCGGGCTGGACTGTTCCCATGAGGCACAGGGTCAAGACTGATTTGCATATGGGCAGGTCTAAACTGGGATGGCATGGTGAGCAAAAGAATGATGGATTTAACCCATATCTCTTGACTGGGTGTGAATTTTTTTATTTGTTCTGCATTCCGTACATCAACTGTGCGTCTTTTGCTTTCTTGCCCTAAGTACGCCAGGTATGCCCAGACGTGGGTCCTGGGCTCACTGTGCCACTGGAACCAAGCTATCCTGGCTGAAGAGGGGTGAAACCCCAAAACCGGTCCTAGGATGCTTGTTTCCAGTCCAGGGAGGACCAGGCTTGGCAGTTCGGGCTGGACTGTTCCCATGATGCACAGGGTCAAGACTGATTTGCATATGGCCAGGTCTAAACTGGGGTGGCACGGTGAGCAAAAGAATGATGGATTTAACCCAGCTCTCTTGACTGGGAGTGAATATTTTGATTTGTTCTGCATTCCGTCCATCAATTGTGTGTCTTTTACTTTCTCGCCCTCAGTGCACTAGGTATGCCCAGACGTGGGTCCTGGGCTCACTGTGCAACTGGAATCAAGCTATCCTGCCTGAAGAGGGGTAAAACCCCAAAACCAGTCCTAAGATGCTTGTTTCCGTTCCAGGGAGGACCTGGCTTGGCAGTTCGGGCTGGACTGTTCCCATGAGGCACAGGATCAAGACTGATTTGCATATGGCCAGGTCTAAACTGGGGTGGCATGGTGAGCAAAAGAATGATGGATGTAACCCATATCTCTTGACTGGGTGTGATTTTTTTTATTTGTTCTGCATTCCGTACATCAATTCTGTGTCTTTTGCTTTCTCGCCCTAAGTACGCCAGGTATGCCCAGACATGGGTCCTGGGCTCACTGTGTCACTGGAATCAAGCTATCCTGGCTGAAGAGGGGTGAAACCCCAAAACCGGTCCTAGGATGCTTGTTTCCGGTCCAGGGAGGACCAGGCTTGGCAGTTCGGGCTGGACTGTTCCCATGAGGCACAGGGTCAAGACTGATTTGCATACAGCCAGATCTGAACTGGGGTGGCATGGTGAGCAAAATAATGATGGATTTAACCCAGATCTCTTGACTGGGGGTGAATGTTTTGATTTGTTCTGCATTCCGTCCATCAATTGTGTGTCTTTTGCTTTCTCGCTCTAAGTGTGCCAGGTATGCCCAGACGTGGGTCCTGGGCTCACTGTGCCACTGAAATCAAGCTATCCTAGCTGAAGAGGGGTGAAACCCTGAAACCGGTTCTAGGATGCTTGATTCCAGTCCAGGGAGGACCTGACTTGGAAGTTCAGGCTGGACTGTTCCCATGAGGCACAGGGTCAAGACTGATTTGCATACAGCCAGATCGGAACTGGGGTGGCATGGTGAGCAAAAGAATGATGGATTTAACCCAGATCTCTTGAGTGGGGGTGAATGTTTTGATTTGTTCTGCATTCCGTCCATCAATTGTGTGTCTTTTGCTTTCTTGCCCTAAGTACACCAGGTATGCCCACACGTGGGTCCTGGGCTCATTTGCCACTGGAATCAAGCTATTCTAGATGAAGAGGGATGAAACCCCAAAACCGGTTCTAGGATGCTTGTTTCTGGTCCAGGGAGAGCCTGGCTTGGCAGTTCGGGCTGGACTGTTCCCATAAGGCACGGGGTCAAGACTGATTTGCATATGGCCAGGTCTAAACTGGGGTGGCATGGTGAGCAAAAGAATGATGGATTTAACCCATATCTCTTGACTGGGTGTGAATTTTTTTATTTGTTCTGCATTCCGAACATCAATTGTGTGTCTTTTGCTTTCTCGCCCTAAGTACGCCAGGTATGTCCAGACGTGGGTCCTGGGCTCACTGTGCCACTGGAATCAAGCTATCCTGGCTGAAGAGGGGTGAAACCCTAAAACCGGTCCTAGGATGCTTGTTTCCGGCCCAGGGAGGACCAGGCTTGGCAGTTCGGGCTGGACTGTTCCCATGAGGCACAGGGTCAAGACTGATTTGCATATGGCCAGGTCTAAACTGGGGTGGCATGGTGAGCAAAAGAATGATGGATTTAACCCAGCCCTCTTGACTGGGAGTGAATGTTTTGATTTGTTCTGCATTCCGTCCATCAATTGTGTGTCTTTTACTTTCTCGCCCTAAGTGCGCCAGGTATGCCCAGACGTGGGTCCTGGTCTCACTGTGCCACTGGAATCAAGCTATCCTGGCTGAAGAGGGGTGAACCCCAAAACCGGTTCTAGGATGCTTGTTTCTGGTCCAGGGACAACCTGGCTTGGCAGTTCGGGCTGGACTATTCCCATGAGGCACAGGGTCAAGACTGATTTGCATATGGCCAGGTCTAAACTGGGGTGGCATGTTGAGCAAAAGAATGATGGATTTAACCCAGCTCTCTTGACTGGGAGTGAATGTTTTGATTTGTTCTGCATTCTGTCCAGAAATTGTGTGTCTTTTACTTTCTCGCCCTCAGTGCACTAGGTATGCCCAGATGTGGGTCCTGGGCTCTCTGTGCCACTGGAATCAAGCTATCCTGCCTGAAGACGGGTGAATCCCCAAAACCAGTCCTAAGATGCTTGTTTCCGGTCCAGGGAGGACCTGGCTTGGCAGTTCGGTCTGGACTGTTCCCATGAGGCACAGGGTCAAGACTGATTTGCATACAGCCAGATCTGAACTGTGGTGGCATGGTGAGCAAAATAATGATGGATTTAACCCAGATCTCTTGACTGGGGGTGAATGTTTTGATTTGTTCTGCATTCCGTCCATCAATTGTGTGTCTTTTGCTTTCTCGCCCTTAGTGCGCCAGGTATGCCCAGACGTAGGTCCTGGGCTCACTGTGCCACTGGAATCAAGCCATCCTGGCTGAAGAGGGGTGAAACCCCGAAACCAGTCCTAGGATGTATGTTTCCAGTCCAGGAAGTACCTGGCTTGGCAGTTCGGTCTGGACTGTTCCCATGAGGCACAGGGTCAAGACTGATTTGCATATGGCCAGGTCTAAACTGGGGTGGCATGTTGAGCAAAAGAATGATGGATTTAACCCAGCTCTCTTGACTGGGAGTGAATGTTTTGATTTGTTCTGCATTCTGTTCATAAATTGTGTGTCTTTTACTTTCTCGCCCTCAGTGCACTAGGTATGCCCAGATGTGGGTCCTGGGCTCTCTGTGCCACTGGAATCAAGCTATCCTGCCTGAAGACGGGTGAATCCCCAAAACCAGTCCTAAGATGCTTGTTTCCGGTCCAGGGAGGACCTGGCTTGGCAGTTCGGTCTGGACTGTTCCCATGAGGCACAGGGTCAAGACTGATTTGCATACAGCCAGATCTGAACTGTGGTGGCATGGTGAGCAAAATAATGATGGATTTAACCCAGATCTCTTGACTGGGGGTGAATGTTTTGATTTGTTCTGCATTCCGTCCATCAATTGTGTGTCTTTTGCTTTCTCGCCCTTAGTGCGCCAGGTATGCCCAGACGTAGGTCCTGGGCTCACTGTGCCACTGGAATCAAGCCATCCTGGCTGAAGAGGGGTGAAACCCCGAAACCAGTCCTAGGATGTATGTTTCCAGTCCAGGAAGTACCTGGCTTGGCAGTTCGGTCTGGACTGTTCCCATGAGGCACAGGGTCAAGACTGATTTGCATACAGCCAGATCTGAACTGGGGTGGCATGGTGAGTAAAATAATGATGGATTTACCCAGATCTCTTGACTGGGGGTGAATGTTTTGATTTGTTCTGCATTCCGTCCATCAATTGTGTGTCTTTTGCTTTCTCGCCCTAAGTGCGCCAGGTATGCCCAGACGTGGGTCCTGGGCTCACTGTGCCACTGGAATCAAGCTATCCTAGCTGAAGAGGGGTGAAACCCTGAAACCGGTTCTAGGATGCTTGATTCCGGTCCAGGAAGGACCTGGCTTGGAAGTTCAGGCTGGACTTTTCCCATGAGGCACAGGGTCAAGACTAATTTGCATATGGCCAGTTCTGTACAAGGGTGGCATGGTGAGCCAAAAGAATGATGGATTTAACCCAGATATCTTGAGTGGGGGTGAATGTTTTGATTTGTTCTGCATTCCATCCATCAATTGTGTGTCTTTTACTTTCTCGCCCTCAGTGCACTAGGGATTCCCAGACGTGGGTCCTGGGCTCACTGTGCCACTGGAATCAAGCTATCCTGCCTGAAGAGGGGTGAAACCCCGAAACCAGTCCTAAGATGCTTGTTTCCGGTCCAGGGAGGACCTGGCTTGGCAGTTTGGGCTGGACTGTTCCCATGAGGCACAGGATCAAGACTGATTTGCATATGACCAGGTCTAAACTGGGGTGGCATGGTGAGCAAAAGAATAATGGATTTAACCCAGATCTCTTGACTGGGGGTGAATGTTTTGATTTGTTCTGCATTCCGTCCATCAATTGTGTGTATTTTGCTTTCTCGCCCTAAGTGCGCCAGGTATGCCCAGACGTAGGTCCTGGGCTCACTGTGCCAATGGAATCAAGCCATCCTGGCTGAAGAGGGGTGAAACCCCGAAACCAGTCCTAGGATGCATGTTTCCGGTCCAGGGAGTACCTGGCTTGGCAGTTCGGTCTGGACTGTTCCCATGAGGCACAGGGTCAAGACTGATTTGCATATGGCCAGGTCTGAACTAGGGTGGCATTGTGAGCAAAATAATGATGGATTTAACTCAGATCTCTTGACTGGGGGTGAATGTTGTGATGTGTTCTGCTTTCCGTCCATCTATTGTGTGTCTTTTGATTTCTCGCCCTAAGTGCGCCAGGTATGCCCAAACATGGGTCCTGGGCTCACCGTGCCACTGGAATCAAGCTATCCTAGTTGAAGAGAGTGAAACCCTGAAACCGGTTCTAGGATGCTTGATTCCGGTCCAGGGAGGACCTGGCTTGGAAGTTCAGGCTGGACTGTTCCCATGAGGCACAGGGTCAAGACTAATTTGCATATGGCCAGTTCTGAACAAGGGTGGCATGGTGAGCAAAAGAATAATGGATTTAACCCAGATATCTTGAGTGGGGGTGAATGTTTTGATTTGTTCTGCATTCCGTCCATCAATTGTGTGTCTTTTGCTTTCTCGCCCTAAGTAGGCCAGGTATGCCCACACGTGGGTCCTGGGCTCCCTGTGCCACTGGAATCAAGCTATCCTGGCAGAAGAGGGGTGAAACCCCAAGACCGGTTCTAGGATGCTTGTTTCTGGTCCAGGGAGAACCTGGCTTGGCAGTTCGGGTTGGACTGTTCCCATGAGTCACAGGGTCAAGACTGATTTGCATATGGCCAGGTCTAAACTGGGATGGCATGGTGAGCAAAAGAATGATGGATTTAACCCATATCTCTTGACTGGGTGTGAATTTTTTTATTTGTTCTGCATTCCATACATCAATTGTGCGTCTTTTGCTTTTTCGCCGTAAGTACGCCAGGTATGCCCAGACATGGGTCCTGGGCTCACTGTGCCACTGGAATCAAGCTATCCTGGCTGAAGAGGGGTGAAACCCCAAAACCGGTCCTAGGATGCTTGTTTCCGGTCCAGGGAGGACCAGGCTTGGCAGTTCGGGCTGGACTGTTCCCATGATGCACAGGGTCAAGACTGATTTGCATATGGCCAGGTCTAAACTGGGGTGGCACGGTGAGCAAAAGAATGATGGATTTAACCCAGCTCTCTTGACTGGGAGTGAATATTTTGATTTGTTCTGCATTCCGTCCATCAATTGTGTGTCTTTTACTTTCTCGCCCTCAGTGCACTAGGTATGCCCAGACGTGGGTCCTGGGCTCACTGTGCCACTGGAATCAAGCTATCCTGCCTGAAGAGGGGTAAAACCCCAAAACCAGTCCTAAGATGCTTGTTTCCGTTCCAGGGAGGACCTGGCTTGGCAGTTCAGGCTGGACTGTTCCCATGAGGCACAGGATCAAGACTGATTTGCATATGGCAAGGTCTAAACTGGGGTGGCATGGTGAACAAAAGAATGATGGATGTAACCCATATCTCTTGACTGGGTGTGATTTTTTTTATTTGTTCTGCATTCCGTACATCAATTCTGTGTCTTTTGCTTTCTCGCCCTAAGTACGCCAGGTATGCCCAGACATGGGTCCTGGGCTCACTGTGTCACTGGAATCAAGCTATCCTGGCTGAAGAGGGGTGAAACCCCAAAACCGGTCCTAGGATGCTTGTTTCCGGTCCAGGGAGGACCAGGCTTGGCAGTTCGGGCTGGACTGTTCCCATGAGGCACAGGGTCAAGACTGATTTGCATACAGCCAGATCTGAACTGTGGTGGCATGGTGAGCAAAATAATGATGGATTTAACCCAGATCTCTTGACTGGGGGTGAATGTTTTGATTTGTTCTGCATTCCGTCCATCAATTGTGTGTCTTTTGCTTTCTCGCTCTAAGTGTGCCAGGTATGCCCAGACGTGGGTCCTGGGCTCACTGTGCCACTGGAATCAAGCTATCCTAGCTGAAGAGGGGTGAAACCCTGAAACCGGTTCTAGGATGTTTGATTCCGGTCCAGCGAGGACCTGGCTTGGAAGTTCTGGCTGGACTGTTCCCATGAGGCAAGGGGTCAAGACTAATTTGCATATGGCCAGTTCTGAACAAGGGTGGCATGGTGAGCAAAAGAATGATGGATTTAACCCAGATCTCTTGAGTGGGGGTAAATGTTTTGATTTGTTCTGCATTCCGTCCATCAATTGTGTGTCTTTTGCTTTCTCGCCCTAAGTAGGCCAGGTATGCCCACACGTGGGTCCTGGGCTCCCTGTGCCACTGGAATCAAGCTATCCTGGCAGAAGAGGGGTCAAACCCCAAGACCGGTTCTAGGATGCTTGTTTCTGGTCCAGGGAGAACCTGGCTTGGCAGTTCGGGTTGGACTGTTCCCATGAGTCACAGGGTCAAGACTGATTTGCATATGGCCAGGTCTAAACTGGGATGGCATGGTGAGCAAAAGAATGATGGATTTAACCCATATCTCTTGACTGGGTGTGAATTTTTTTATTTGTTCTGCATTCCGTACATCAATTGTGCGTCTTTTGCTTTTTCGCCCTAAGTACGCCAGGTATGCCCAGACATGGGTCCTGGGCTCACTGTGTCACTGGAATCAAGCTATCCTGGCTGAAGAGGGGTGAAACCCCAAGACCAGTTCGAGGATGCTTGTTTCTGGTCCAGGGAGAACCTGGCTTGGCAGTTCGGGCTGGACTGTTCCCATGAGGCACAGGGTCAAGACTGATTTGCATATGGCCAGGTCTAAACTGGGATGGCATGGTGAGCAAAAGAATGATGGATTTAACCCATATCTCTTGACTGGGTGTGAATTTTTTTATTTGTTCTGCATTCCGTACATCAATTGTGCGTCTTTTGCTTTCTTGCCCTAAGTACGCCAGGTATGCCCAGACGTGGGTCCTGGGCTCACTGTGCCACTGGAATCAAGCTATCCTGGCTGAAGAGGGGTGAAACCCCAAAACCGGTCCTAGGATGCTTGTTTCCAGTCCAGGGAGGACCAGGCTTGGCAGTTCGGGCTGGACTGTTCCCATGATGCACAGGGTCAAGACTGATTTGCATATGGCCAGGTCTAAACTGGGGTGGCACGGTGAGCAAAAGAATGATGGATTTAACCCAGCTCTCTTGACTGGGAGTGAATATTTTGATTTGTTCTGCATTCCGTCCATCAATTGTGTGTCTTTTACTTTCTCGCCCTCAGTGCACTAGGTATGCCCAGACGTGGGTCCTGGGCTCACTGTGCAACTGGAATCAAGCTATCCTGCCTGAAGAGGGGTAAAACCCCAAAACCAGTCCTAAGATGCTTGTTTCCGTTCCAGGGAGGACCTGGCTTGGCAGTTCGGGCTGGACTGTTCCCATGAGGCACAGGATCAAGACTGATTTGCATATGGCCAGGTCTAAACTGGGGTGGCATGGTGAGCAAAAGAATGATGGATGTAACCCATATCTCTTGACTGGGTGTGATTTTTTTTATTTGTTCTGCATTCCGTACATCAATTCTGTGTCTTTTGCTTTCTCGCCCTAAGTACGCCAGGTATGCCCAGACATGGGTCCTGGGCTCACTGTGTCACTGGAATCAAGCTATCCTGGCTGAAGAGGGGTGAAACCCCAAAACCGGTCCTAGGATGCTTGTTTCCGGTCCAGGGAGGACCAGGCTTGGCAGTTCGGGCTGGACTGTTCCCATGAGGCACAGGGTCAAGACTGATTTGCATACAGCCAGATCTGAACTGGGGTGGCATGGTGAGCAAAATAATGATGGATTTAACCCAGATCTCTTGACTGGGGGTGAATGTTTTGATTTGTTCTGCATTCCGTCCATCAATTGTGTGTCTTTTGCTTTCTCGCTCTAAGTGTGCCAGGTATGCCCAGACGTGGGTCCTGGGCTCACTGTGCCACTGGAATCAAGCTATCCTAGCTGAAGAGGGGTGAAACCCTGAAACCGGTTCTAGGATGCTTGATTCCAGTCCAGGGAGGACCTGACTTGGAAGTTCAGGCTGGACTGTTCCCATGAGGCACAGGGTCAAGACTGATTTGCATACAGCCAGATCTGAACTGGGGTGGCATGGTGAGCAAAAGAATGATGGATTTAACCCAGATCTCTTGAGTGGGGGTGAATGTTTTGATTTGTTCTGCATTCCGTCCATCAATTGTGTGTCTTTTGCTTTTTCGCCCTAAGTACGCCAGGTATGCCCACACGTGGGTCCTGGGCTCATTTGCCACTGGAATCAAGCTATTCTAGATGAAGAGGGATGAAACCCCAAAACCGGTTCTAGGATGCTTGTTTCTGGTCCAGGGAGAGCCTGGCTTGGCAGTTCGGGCTGGACTGTTCCCATAAGGCACGGGGTCAAGACTGATTTGCATATGGCCAGGTCTAAACTGGGGTGGCATGGTGAGCAAAAGAATGATGGATTTAACCCATATCTCTTGACTGGGTGTGAATTTTTTTATTTGTTCTGCATTCCGAACATCAATTGTGTGTCTTTTGCTTTCTCGCCCTAAGTACGCCAGGTATGTCCAGACGTGGGTCCTGGGCTCACTGTGCCACTGGAATCAAGCTATCCTGGCTGAAGAGGGGTGAAACCCTAAAACCGGTCCTAGGATGCTTGTTTCCGGCCCAGGGAGGACCAGGCTTGGCAGTTCGGGCTGGACTGTTCCCATGAGGCACAGGGTCAAGACTGATTTGCATATGGCCAGGTCTAAACTGGGGTGGCATGGTGAGCAAAAGAATGATGGATTTAACCCAGCCCTCTTGACTGGGAGTGAATGTTTTGATTTGTTCTGCATTCCGTCCATCAATTGTGTGTCTTTTACTTTCTCGCCCTAAGTGCGCCAGGTATGCCCAGACGTGGGTCCTGGTCTCACTGTGCCACTGGAATCAAGCTATCCTGGCTGAAGAGGGGTGAACCCCAAAACCGGTTCTAGGATGCTTGTTTCTGGTCCAGGGACAACCTGGCTTGGCAGTTCGGGCTGGACTATTCCCATGAGGCACAGGGTCAAGACTGATTTGCATATGGCCAGGTCTAAACTGGGGTGGCATGTTGAGCAAAAGAATGATGGATTTAACCCATATCTCTTGACTGGGTGTGAATTTTTTTATTTGTTCTGCATTCCGTACATCAATTGTGCGTCTTTTGCTTTCTTGCCCTAAGTACGCCAGGTATGCCCAGACGTGGGTCCTGGGCTCACTGTGCCACTGGAATCAAGCTATCCTGGCTGAAGAGGGGTGAAACCCCAAAACCGGTCCTAGGATGCTTGTTTCCAGTCCAGGGAGGACCAGGCTTGGCAGTTCGGGCTGGACTGTTCCCATGATGCACAGGGTCAAGACTGATTTGCATATGGCCAGGTCTAAACTGGGGTGGCACGGTGAGCAAAAGAATGATGGATTTAACCCAGCTCTCTTGACTGGGAGTGAATATTTTGATTTGTTCTGCATTCCGTCCATCAATTGTGTGTCTTTTACTTTCTCGCCCTCAGTGCACTAGGTATGCCCAGACGTGGGTCCTGGGCTCACTGTGCAACTGGAATCAAGCTATCCTGCCTGAAGAGGGGTAAAACCCCAAAACCAGTCCTAAGATGCTTGTTTCCGTTCCAGGGAGGACCTGGCTTGGCAGTTCGGGCTGGACTGTTCCCATGAGGCACAGGATCAAGACTGATTTGCATATGGCCAGGTCTAAACTGGGGTGGCATGGTGAGCAAAAGAATGATGGATGTAACCCATATCTCTTGACTGGGTGTGATTTTTTTTATTTGTTCTGCATTCCGTACATCAATTCTGTGTCTTTTGCTTTCTCGCCCTAAGTACGCCAGGTATGCCCAGACATGGGTCCTGGGCTCACTGTGTCACTGGAATCAAGCTATCCTGGCTGAAGAGGGGTGAAACCCCAAAACCGGTCCTAGGATGCTTGTTTCCGGTCCAGGGAGGACCAGGCTTGGCAGTTCGGGCTGGACTGTTCCCATGAGGCACAGGGTCAAGACTGATTTGCATACAGCCAGATCTGAACTGGGGTGGCATGGTGAGCAAAATAATGATGGATTTAACCCAGATCTCTTGACTGGGGGTGAATGTTTTGATTTGTTCTGCATTCCGTCCATCAATTGTGTGTCTTTTGCTTTCTCGCTCTAAGTGTGCCAGGTATGCCCAGACGTGGGTCCTGGGCTCACTGTGCCACTGGAATCAAGCTATCCTAGCTGAAGAGGGGTGAAACCCTGAAACCGGTTCTAGGATGCTTGATTCCAGTCCAGGGAGGACCTGACTTGGAAGTTCAGGCTGGACTGTTCCCATGAGGCACAGGGTCAAGACTGATTTGCATACAGCCAGATCTGAACTGGGGTGGCATGGTGAGCAAAAGAATGATGGATTTAACCCAGATCTCTTGAGTGGGGGTGAATGTTTTGATTTGTTCTGCATTCCGTCCATCAATTGTGTGTCTTTTGCTTTCTCGCCCTAAGTACGCCAGGTATGCCCACACGTGGGTCCTGGGCTCATTTGCCACTGGAATCAAGCTATTCTAGATGAAGAGGGATGAAACCCCAAAACCGGTTCTAGGATGCTTGTTTCTGGTCCAGGGAGAGCCTGGCTTGGCAGTTCGGGCTGGACTGTTCCCATAAGGCACGGGGTCAAGACTGATTTGCATATGGCCAGGTCTAAACTGGGGTGGCATGGTGAGCAAAAGAATGATGGATTTAACCCATATCTCTTGACTGGGTGTGAATTTTTTTATTTGTTCTGCATTCCGAACATCAATTGTGTGTCTTTTGCTTTCTCGCCCTAAGTACGCCAGGTATGTCCAGACGTGGGTCCTGGGCTCACTGTGCCACTGGAATCAAGCTATCCTGGCTGAAGAGGGGTGAAACCCTAAAACCGGTCCTAGGATGCTTGTTTCCGGCCCAGGGAGGACCAGGCTTGGCAGTTCGGGCTGGACTGTTCCCATGAGGCACAGGGTCAAGACTGATTTGCATATGGCCAGGTCTAAACTGGGGTGGCATGGTGAGCAAAAGAATGATGGATTTAACCCAGCCCTCTTGACTGGGAGTGAATGTTTTGATTTGTTCTGCATTCCGTCCATCAATTGTGTGTCTTTTACTTTCTCGCCCTAAGTGCGCCAGGTATGCCCAGACGTGGGTCCTGGTCTCACTGTGCCACTGGAATCAAGCTATCCTGGCTGAAGAGGGGTGAACCCCAAAACCGGTTCTAGGATGCTTGTTTCTGGTCCAGGGACAACCTGGCTTGGCAGTTCGGGCTGGACTATTCCCATGAGGCACAGGGTCAAGACTGATTTGCATATGGCCAGGTCTAAACTGGGGTGGCATGTTGAGCAAAAGAATGATGGATTTAACCCAGCTCTCTTGACTGGGAGTGAATGTTTTGATTTGTTCTGCATTCTGTCCAGAAATTGTGTGTCTTTTACTTTCTCGCCCTCAGTGCACTAGGTATGCCCAGATGTGGGTCCTGGGCTCTCTGTGCCACTGGAATCAAGCTATCCTGCCTGAAGACGGGTGAATCCCCAAAACCAGTCCTAAGATGCTTGTTTCCGGTCCAGGGAGGACCTGGCTTGGCAGTTCGGTCTGGACTGTTCCCATGAGGCACAGGGTCAAGACTGATTTGCATACAGCCAGATCTGAACTGTGGTGGCATGGTGAGCAAAATAATGATGGATTTAACCCAGATCTCTTGACTGGGGGTGAATGTTTTGATTTGTTCTGCATTCCGTCCATCAATTGTGTGTCTTTTGCTTTCTCGCCCTTAGTGCGCCAGGTATGCCCAGACGTAGGTCCTGGGCTCACTGTGCCACTGGAATCAAGCCATCCTGGCTGAAGAGGGGTGAAACCCCGAAACCAGTCCTAGGATGTATGTTTCCAGTCCAGGAAGTACCTGGCTTGGCAGTTCGGTCTGGACTGTTCCCATGAGGCACAGGGTCAAGACTGATTTGCATATGGCCAGGTCTAAACTGGGGTGGCATGTTGAGCAAAAGAATGATGGATTTAACCCAGCTCTCTTGACTGGGAGTGAATGTTTTGATTTGTTCTGCATTCTGTCCATAAATTGTGTGTCTTTTACTTTCTCGCCCTCAGTGCACTAGGTATGCCCAGATGTGGGTCCTGGGCTCTCTGTGCCACTGGAATCAAGCTATCCTGCCTGAAGACGGGTGAATCCCCAAAACCAGTCCTAAGATGCTTGTTTCCGGTCCAGGGAGGACCTGGCTTGGCAGTTCGGTCTGGACTGTTCCCATGAGGCACAGGGTCAAGACTGATTTGCATACAGCCAGATCTGAACTGTGGTGGCATGGTGAGCAAAATAATGATGGATTTAACCCAGATCTCTTGACTGGGGGTGAATGTTTTGATTTGTTCTGCATTCCGTCCATCAATTGTGTGTCTTTTGCTTTCTCGCCCTTAGTGCGCCAGGTATGCCCAGACGTAGGTCCTGGGCTCACTGTGCCACTGGAATCAAGCCATCCTGGCTGAAGAGGGGTGAAACCCCGAAACCAGTCCTAGGATGTATGTTTCCAGTCCAGGAAGTACCTGGCTTGGCAGTTCGGTCTGGACTGTTCCCATGAGGCACAGGGTCAAGACTGATTTGCATAGAGCCAGATCTGAACTGGGGTGGCATGGTGAGTAAAATAATGATGGATTTACCCAGATCTCTTGACTGGGGGTGAATGTTTTGATTTGTTCTGCATTCCGTCCATCAATTGTGTGTCTTTTGCTTTCTCGCCCTAAGTGCGCCAGGTATGCCCAGACGTGGGTCCTGGGCTCACTGTGCCACTGGAATCAAGCTATCCTAGCTGAAGAGGGGTGAAACCCTGAAACCGGTTCTAGGATGCTTGATTCCGGTCCAGGAAGGACCTGGCTTGGAAGTTCAGGCTGGACTTTTCCCATGAGGCACAGGGTCAAGACTAATTTGCATATGGCCAGTTCTGTACAAGGGTGGCATGGTGAGCCAAAAGAATGATGGATTTAACCCAGATATCTTGAGTGGGGGTGAATGTTTTGATTTGTTCTGCATTCCATCCATCAATTGTGTGTCTTTTACTTTCTCGCCCTCAGTGCACTAGGGATTCCCAGACGTGGGTCCTGGGCTCACTGTGCCACTGGAATCAAGCTATCCTGCCTGAAGAGGGGTGAAACCCCGAAACCAGTCCTAAGATGCTTGTTTCCGGTCCAGGGAGGACCTGGCTTGGCAGTTTGGGCTGGACTGTTCCCATGAGGCACAGGATCAAGACTGATTTGCATATGACCAGGTCTAAACTGGGGTGGCATGGTGAGCAAAAGAATAATGGATTTAACCCAGATCTCTTGACTGGAGGTGAATGTTTTGATTTGTTCTGCATTCCGTCCATCAATTGTGTGTATTTTGCTTTCTCGCCCTAAGTGCGCCAGGTATGCCCAGACGTAGGTCCTGGGCTCACTGTGCCAATGGAATCAAGCCATCCTGGCTGAAGAGGGGTGAAACCCCGAAACCAGTCCTAGGATGCATGTTTCCGGTCCAGGGAGTACCTGGCTTGGCAGTTCGGTCTGGACTGTTCCCATGAGGCACAGGGTCAAGACTGATTTGCATATGGCCAGGTCTGAACTAGGGTGGCATTGTGAGCAAAATAATGATGGATTTAACTCAGATCTCTTGACTGGGGGTGAATGTTGTGATGTGTTCTGCTTTCCGTCCATCTATTGTGTGTCTTTTGATTTCTCGCCCTAAGTGCGCCAGGTATGCCCAAACATGGGTCCTGGGCTCACTGTGCCACTGGAATCAAGCTATCCTAGTTGAAGAGAGTGAAACCCTGAAACCGGTTCTAGGATGCTTGATTCCGGTCCAGGGAGGACCTGGCTTGGAAGTTCAGGCTGGACTGTTCCCATGAGGCACAGGGTCAAGACTAATTTGCATATGGCCAGTTCTGAACAAGGGTGGCATGGTGAGCAAAAGAATAATGGATTTAACCCAGATATCTTGAGTGGGGGTGAATGTTTTGATTTGTTCTGCATTCCGTCCATCAATTGTGTGTCTTTTGCTTTCTCGCCCTAAGTAGGCCAGGTATGCCCACACGTGGGTCCTGGGCTCCCTGTGCCACTGGAATCAAGCTATCCTGGCTGAAGAGGGGTGAAACCCCAAGACCGGTTCGAGGATGCTTGTTTCTGGTCCAGGGAGAACCTGGCTTGGCAGTTCGGGCTGGACTGTTCCCATGAGGCACAGGGTCAAGACTGATTTGCATATGGCCAGGTCTAAACTGGTATGGCATGGTGAGCAAAAGAATGATGGATTTAACCCATATCTCTTGACTGGGTGTGAATTTTTTTATTTGTTCTGCATTCCGTACATCAATTGTGCGTCTTTTGCTTTCTTGCCCTAAGTACGCCAGGTATGCCCAGACGTGGGTCCTGGGCTCACTGGGCCACTGGAATCAAGCTATCCTGGCTGAAGAGGGGTGAAACCCCAAAACCGGTCCTAGGATGCTTGTTTCCGGTCCAGGGAGGACCAGGCTTGGCAGTTCGGTTTGGACTGTTCCCATGAGGCACAGGGTCAAGACTGATTTGCATACAGCCAGATCTGAACTGGGGTGGCATGGTGAGCAAAATAATGATGGATTTAACCCAGATCTCTTGACTGGGGGTGAATGTTTTGATTTGTTCTGCATTCCGTCCATCAATTGTGTGTCTTTTGCTTTCTCGCTCTAAGTGTGCCAGGTATGCCCAGACGTGGGTCCTGGGCTCACTGTGCCACTGGAATCAAGCTATCCTAGCTGAAGAGGGGTGAAACCCTGAAACCGGTTCTAGGATGCTTGATTCCAGTCCAGGGAGGACCTGACTTGGAAGTTCAGGCTGGACTGTTCCCATGAGGCACAGGGTCAAGACTAATTTGCATATGGCCAGTTCTGAACAAGGGTGGCATGGTGAGCAAAAGAATGATGGATTTAACCCAGATCTCTTGAGTGGGGGTGAATGTTTTGATTTGTTCTGCATTCCGTCCATCAATTGTGTGTCTTTTGCTTTCTCGCCCTAAGTACGCCAGGTATGCCCACACGTGGGTCCTGGGCTCATTTGCCACTGGAATCAAGCTATTCTAGATGAAGAGGGATGAAACCCCAAAACCGGTTCTAGGATGCTTGTTTCTGGTCCAGGGAGAACCTGGCTTGGCAGTTCGGGCTGGACTGTTCCCATAAGGCACGGGGTCAAGACTGATTTGCATATGGCCAGGTCTAAACTGGGGTGGCATGGTGAGCAAAAGAATGATGGATTTAACCCATATCTCTTGACTGGGTGTGAATTTTTTTAGTTGTTCTGCATTCCGAACATCAATTGTGTGTCTTTTGCTTTCTCGCCCTAAGTACGCCAGGTATGTCCAGACGTGGGTCCTGGGCTCACTGTGCCACTGGAATCAAGCTATCCTGGCTGAAGAGGGGTGAAACCCTAAAACCGGTCCTAGGATGCTTGTTTCCGGCCCAGGGAGGACCAGGCTTGGCAGTTCGGGCTGGACTGTTCCCATGAGGCACAGGGTCAAGACTGATTTGCATATGGCCAGGTCTAAACTGGGGTGGCATGGTGAGCAAAAGAATGATGGATTTAACCCAGCCCTTATGACTGGGAGTGAATGTTTTGATTTGTTCTGCATTCCGTCCATCAATTGTGTGTCTTTTACTTTCTCGCCCTAAGTGCGCCAGGTATGCCCAGACGTGGGTCCTGGGCTCACTGGGCCACTGGAATCAAGCTATCCTAGCTGAAGAGGGGTGAAACCCTGAAACCGGTTCTAGGATGTTTGATTCCGGTCCAGGGAGGACCTGGCTTGGAAGTAAAGGCTGGACTGTTCCCATGAGGCACAGGGTCAAGACTAATTTGCATATGGCCAGTTCTGAACAAGGGTGGCATGGTGCTCAAAAGAATGATGGATTTAACCCAGATCTCTTGAGTGGGGGTAAATGTTTTGATTTGTTCTGCATTCCGTCCATCAATTGTGTGTCTTTTGCTTTCTCGCTCTAAGTACGCCAGGTATGCCCACACGTGGGTCCTGGTCTCACTGTGCCACTGGAATCAAGCTATCCTGGCTGAAGAGGGGTGAACCCCAAAACCGGTTCTAGGATGCTTGTTTCTGGTCCAGGGACAACCTGGCTTGGCAGTTCGGGCTGGACTATTCCCATGAGGCACAGGGTCAAGACTGATTTGCATATGGCCAGGTCTAAACTGGGGTGGCATGTTGAGCAAAAGAATGATGGATTTAACCCAGCTCTCTTGACTGGGAGTGAATGTTTTGATTTGTTCTGCATTCTGTCCATAAATTGTGTGTCTTTTACTTTCTCGCCCTCAGTGCACTAGGTATGCCCAGATGTGGGTCCTGGGCTCTCTGTGCCACTGGAATCAAGCTATCCTGCCTGAAGACGGGTGAATCCCCAAAACCAGTCCTAAGATGCTTGTTTCCGGTCCAGGGAGGACCTGGCTTGGCAGTTCGGTCTGGACTGTTCCCATGAGGCACAGGGTCAAGACTGATTTGCATACAGCCAGATCTGAACTGTGGTGGCATGGTGAGCAAAATAATGATGGATTTAACCCAGATCTCTTGACTGGGGGTGAATGTTTTGATTTGTTCTGCATTCCGTCCATCAATTGTGTGTCTTTTGCTTTCTCGCCCTTAGTGCGCCAGGTATGCCCAGACGTAGGTCCTGGGCTCACTGTGCCACTGCAATCAAGCCATCCTGGCTGAAGAGGGGTGAAACCCCGAAACCAGTCCTAGGATGTATGTTTCCAGTCCAGGAAGTACCTGGCTTGGCAGTTCGGTCTGGACTGTTCCCATGAGGCACAGGGTCAAGACTGATTTGCATACAGCCAGATCTGAACTGGGGTGGCATGGTGAGTAAAATAATGATGGATTTACCCAGATCTCTTGACTGGGGGTGAATGTTTTGATTTGTTCTGCATTCCGTCCATCAATTGTGTGTCTTTTGCTTTCTCGCCCTAAGTGCGCCAGGTATGCCCAGACGTGGGTCCTGGGCTCACTGTGCCACTGGAATCAAGCTATCCTAGCTGAAGAGGGGTGAAACCCTGAAACCGGTTCTAGGATGCTTGATTCCGGTCCAGGAAGGACCTGGCTTGGAAGTTCAGGCTGGACTTTTCCCATGAGGCACAGGGTCAAGACTAATTTGCATATGGCCAGTTCTGTACAAGGGTGGCATGGTGAGCCAAAAGAATGATGGATTTAACCTAGATATCTTGAGTGGGGGTGAATGTTTTGATTTGTTCTGCATTCCATCCATCAATTGTGTGTCTTTTACTTTCTCGCCCTCAGTGCACTAGGGATTCCCAGACGTGGGTCCTGGGCTCACTGTGCCACTGGAATCAAGCTATCCTGCCTGAAGAGGGGTGAAACCCCGAAACCAGTCCTAAGATGCTTGTTTCCGGTCCAGGGAGGACCTGGCTTGGCAGTTTGGGCTGGACTGTTCCCATGAGGCACAGGATCAAGACTGATTTGCATATGACCAGGTCTAAACTGGGGTGGCATGGTGAGCAAAAGAATAATGGATTTAACCCAGATCTCTTGACTGGGGGTGAATGTTTTGATTTGTTCTGCATTCCGTCCATCAATTGTGTGTATTTTGCTTTCTCGCCCTAAGTGCGCCAGGTATGCCCAGACGTAGGTCCTGGGCTCACTGTGCCAATGGAATCAAGCCATCCTGGCTGAAGAGGGGTGAAACCCCGAAACCAGTCCTAGGATGCATGTTTCCGGTCCAGGGAGTACCTGGCTTGGCAGTTCGGTCTGGACTGTTCCCATGAGGCACAGGGTCAAGACTAATTTGCATATGGCCAGTTCTGAACAAGGGTGGCATTGTGAGCAAAAGAATAATGGATTTAACCCAGATATCTTGAGTGGGGGTGAATGTTTTGATTTGTTCTGCATTCCGTCCATCAATTGTGTGTCTTTTGCTTTCTCGCTCTAAGTGTGCCAGGTATGCCCAGACGTGGGTCCTGGGCTCACTGTGCCACTGGAATCAAGCTATCCTAGCTGAAGAGGGGTGAAACCCTGAAACCGGTTCTAGGATGTTTGATTCCGGTCCAGGGAGGACCTGGCTTGGAAGTTCTGGCTGGACTGTTCCCATGAGGCAAGGGGTCAAGATTAATTTGCATATGGCCAGTTCTGAACAAGGGTGGCATGGTGAGCAAAAGAATGATGGATTTAACCCAGATCTCTTGAGTGGGGGTAAATGTTTTGATTTGTTCTGCATTCCGTCCATCAATTGTGTGTCTTTTGCTTTCTCGCCCTAAGTAGGCCAGGTATGCCCACACGTGGGTCCTGGGCTCCCTGTGCCACTGGAATCAAGCTATCCTGGCAGAAGAGGGGTCAAACCCCAAGACCGGTTCTAGGATGCTTGTTTCTGGTCCAGGGAGAACCTGGCTTGGCAGTTCGGGTTGGACTGTTCCCATGAGTCACAGGGTCAAGACTGATTTGCATATGGCCAGGTCTAAACTGGGATGGCATGGTGAGCAAAAGAATGATGGATTTAACCCATATCTCTTGACTGGGTGTGAATTTTTTTATTTGTTCTGCATTCCGTACATCAATTGTGCGTCTTTTGCTTTCTTGCCCTAAGTACGCCAGGTATGCCCAGACGTGGGTCCTGGGCTCACTGGGCCACTGGAATCAAGCTATCCTGCCTGAAGAGGGGTGAAACCCCAAAACCAGTCCTAAGATGCTTGTTTCCGTTCCAGGGAGGACCTGGCTTGGCAGTTCGGGCTGGACTGTTCCCATGAGGCACAGGATCAAGACTGATTTGCTTGTTTGTATTTGTTGTTCTTTAAGTTTAAAATGGAACCGTATAGTGGGGTCTGGATAGTGCGGCTCGCAATGATGTTAACTCCTGTGCATGCTCAGCCGCAGCACCATGTGTTTTATAAATGTATATCGTATACTCCTTTCATTGCTAGCGGCCGGCCGTAAGGTTGTAGGCCCATATTTGTATATTTTTGAGTCTTGTAATAAACGGTTTCAAAAAAAAAAAAAAAAAAAAGACTGATTTGCATATGGCCAGGTCTAAACTGGGGTGGCATGGTGAGCAAAAGAATGATGGATGTAACCCATATCTCTTGACTGGGTGTGATTTTTTTTATTTGTTCTGCATTCTGTACATCAATTCTGCGTCTTTTGCTTTCTCGCCCTATGTACGCCAGGTATGCCCAGACATGGGTCCTGGGCTCACTGTGTCACTGGAATCAAGCTATCCTGGCTGAAGAGGGGTGAAACCCCAAAACCGGTCCTAGGATGCTTGTTTCCGGTCCAGGGAGGACCAGGCTTGGCAGTTCGGGCTGGACTGTTCCCATGAGGCACAGGGTCAAGACTGATTTGCATACAGCCAGATCTGAACTGGGGTGGCATGGTGAGCAAAATAATGATGGATTTAACCCAGATCTCTTGACTGGGGGTGAATGTTTTGATTTGTTCTGCATTCCGTCCATCAATTGTGTGTCTTTTTCTTTCTCGCCCTAAGTACGCCAGGTATGCCCACACATGGGTCCTGGGCTCATTTGCCACTGGAATCAAGCTATTCTAGATGAAGAGGGATGACACCACAAAACCGGTTCTAGGATGCTTGTTTCTGGTCCAGGGAGAACCTGGCTTGGCAGTTCGGGCTGGACTGTTCCCATAAGGCACGGGGTCAAGACTGATTTGCATATGGCCAGGTCTAAACTGGGGTGGCATGGTGAGCAAAAGAATGATGGATTTAACCCATATCTCTTGACTGGGTGTGAATTTTTTTATTTGTTCTGCATTCCGAACATCAATTGTGTGTCTTTTGCTTTCTCGCCCTAAGTACGCCAGGTATGTCCAGACGTGGGTCCTGGGCTCACTGTGCCACTGGAATCAAGCTATCCTGGCTGAAGAGGGGTGAAACCCTAAAACCGGTCCTAGGATGCTTGTTTCCTGCCCAGGGAGGACCAGGCTTGGCAGTTCGGGCTGGACTGTTCCCATGAGGCACAGGGTCAAGACTGATTTGCATATGGCCGGGTCTAAACTGGGGTGGCATGGTGAGCAAAAGAATGATGGATTTAACCCAGCCCTCTTGACTGGGAGTGAATGTTTTGATTTGTTCTGCATTCCGTCCATCAATTGTGTGTCTTTTACTTTCTCGCCCTAAGTGCGCCAGGTATGCCCAGACGTGGGTCCTGGGCTCACTGGGCCACTGGAATCAAGCTATCCTAGCTGAAGAGGGGTGAAACCCTGAAACCGGTTCTAGGATGTTTGATTCCGGTCCAGGGAGGACCTGGCTTGGAAGTTCAGGCTGGACTGTTCCCATGAGGCACAGGGTCAAGACTAATTTGCATATGGCCAGTTCTGAACAAGGGTGGCATGGTGAGCAAAAGAATGATGGATTTAACCCAGATCTCTTGAGTGGGGGTAAATGTTTTGATTTGTTCTGCATTCCGTCCATCAATTGTGTGTCTTTTGCTTTCTCGCTCTAAGTACGCCAGGTATGCCCACACGTGGGTCCTGGTCTCACTGTGCCACTGGAATCAAGCTATCCTGGCTGAAGAGGGGTGAACCCCAAAACCGGTTCTAGGATGCTTGTTTCTGGTCCAGGGACAACCTGGCTTGGCAGTTCGGGCTGGACTATTCCCATGAGGCACAGGGTCAAGACTGATTTGCATATGGCCAGGTCTAAACTGGGGTGGCATGGTGAGCAAAAGAATGATGGATTTAACCCAGCTCTCTTGACTGGGAGTGAATGTTTTGATGTGTACTGCATTCTGTCCATCAATTGTGTGTCTTTTACTTTCTCGCCCTCAGTGCACTAGGTATGCCCAGATGTGGGTCATGGGCTCTCTGTGCCACTGGAATCAAGCTATCCTGCCTGAAGACGGGTGAATCCCCAAAACCAGTCCTAAGATGCTTGTTTCCAGTCCAGGGAGGACCTGGCTTGGCAGTTCGGGCTGGACTGTTCCCATGAGGCACAGGATCAAGTCTGATTTGCATATGGCCAGGTCTAAACTGGGGTGGCATGGTGAACAAAAGAATAATGGATTTAACCCAGATCTCTTGACTGGGGGTGAATGTTTTGATTTGTTCTGCATTCCGTCCATCAATTGTGTGTCTTTTGCTTTCTCGCCCTAAGTGCGCCAAGTATGCCCAGACGTAGGTCCTGGGCTCACTGTACCACTGGAATCAAGCCATCCTGGCTGAAGAGGGGTGAAACCCCAAAACCAGTCCTAGGATGCATGTTTCCGGTCCAGGGAGTACCTGGCTTGGCAGTTCGGTTTGGACTGTTCCCATGAGGCACAGGGTCAAGACTGATTTGCATATGGCCAGGTCTAAACTGGGGTGGCTTGGTGAGCAAAAGAATGATGGATTTAACCCAGATCTCTTGACTGGGGGTGAATGTTTTGATTTATTTTGCATTCCGTCCATCAATTGTGTGTCTTTTGGTAAAATCAAGGAGTCTCAAAATTCATCTTGTGACCTCGTTTTAATTATGAAATTGCTTTCTTCCCTCGATCGAGTCTCAGCATCCACTCTGCTGTCTGAGGAATGCTGTAACGCTATAGCTCAGTTATTTTCTGAAAAAGTGTCTTCCATCTATTCCACCTTTTCTGAGACAGTGAGAGATGCTCTGTGTCTCGCGATGTGGTTTGAACCCCCAGATGGCAGGGTGGGGCTCCCAATTTTTAAACCTATCATAACTGAGGAATTGCTCCCACTTTTGACAGCTGTCAAATCAGGTGCAGCTACCAACCCAGCATCGCCCACTGTCCTGGAACGAGGGATGGATGTAATATTACCTGTGCTCTGTGATCACCTTAGTGGTTCTTTTGAGTTGGATCGGGTTCCCCAGAGCTGAAAACATGCCGCCATAGCTTATATTCTAAAAAAGTCACTATTAGACCTTGCTAAGCCGGAAAATTTCAGGCCCCTTTCATTGCTCCCTTTTTTGTTGAAGGTGGCAGAGAAGCATATTAACCAACAGCTCTCTATTTTAATTGAGGCAAAGGAACTTCTCCATGGGACTCAATCGGCTTTCTGTCCCCATTACAATACATCATTTTTATTACTACTCACCTCAGAATCCATCCAGGATGTTTTTAATGAGGGCAATACTGCAGCTATGCTAATGATGGACCTTAGCACAGCCTTTTATACTGTGACCCCCGGCCTTCTACTGGAACGGCTGTGGAGCTGCAGGATTAGTTATAAGCCCTGCGGTGTCTCGCTTCTTTCTTACAGAACGGCACCTTCCAGGTGACACAAAACCATTTTTCATCTAAGGTTCGTCCGCTGCAGGAGAGGTGCCCCAGGACTCCTCATTGAGCCCTACTCTGTTCAATATTTATATGCACCCCCAGCTGATTGAGCACTACGGTTTTAACATCGTATTGTATGCCAGTGATACACAGCTGATTATCACACTGCTCAGGACAAAACCAATTCCACAATTCTGTTAAGGTCCTGCTTGTCAAAGGTGGCTGAGTGGTTGGACCTTAGTAGGCTTAAGCTGAATGCGGGCAAAACTGAGGTCCTTATCCTAGGCAAGCAGCCTTTGATCTGATCCTCTGCCTGGTGGCCCGATTGACTTGGACCATTATCTGACCCTAAGTCAAAAGTTAAGAACCTTGGCATCTGGTTCGATGCAAGACTCTTGTTTGATAATCAGATTACGAGTTTAGCAGGAAATTGTTTCGACGTTTTAAAAACTCTAAAAAAGATCTTTGGACTTCTCCCAGAAGAGGCTAGAAAGACAGTAGTCCAGGAGAGACTACTGCAATGTCTTGTGTCTGGGAGTCTCACAGTCTAGACTGGTTAGACTCCAGCATGTGCAGAATGCAGCAACTTGACTGCTGTTAAACCTCCCGAGGAGATCCCACATGGTCCTTGCTCTGGCTAAATTGAAATGGCTACCTTTGAAGAAAAGGATCTTTTTCAAAGCCATGTGCTATTGTCATAGAATCTTGAGTAACAAAGGTCCTCCATATTTGTACTCTTTTGTCAAAAACCTTATTTTCCTAAAAATAATTTAAGATCAGCAGGGGCTCTTCTGGCTTGTACTCCTACTGTGAAAAGAACACGCATCAGAGGGTGTTCCTTTAGTTTTCTAGCCTCCAAGAAGTGGAACCCCCTTTCCTTTTACTCAGAAAGGAAAAAATGTAATTAGCTTTTTGAACAAATGAAAAACGCGTTTGTTTAGGCTTGCTCATTTTAGCAAGTCGTTTGGCCCTTCAACCGGGAGTGAAACCTGAACACTTCGTCATAAATAACTAGACATTTTACAAATTATTTTATTATAATTATTATTATGAAAATTATGCATAATATCTGTTCATTATCTAATTCCATGTAAAGTTAACATTGCCTAAGTATGGATAATTGTTTACCACTCTCAACCGCCGTTTCACAGCTGTAGAGTTTGATCGAGGAGACACCCTGTCACAAATGTGACTTACATTTGTCCAACACATCACAAGTCAAATACGTTTTAATGCACTTGGAAAACCGTGGATGTGTGCTCTGGCACGTTTTTGAAGGAGTACTCCATCTGCCAAAGTCAAAATCAGGTATATGTGATTATCTCTTAATGTTAACAGCAAAATTCAGCACATTGTGTAGACTTGTCGTGCATGCCTAGCATTCACATTTGAAAATATCTAATATCACACTTTGTGGACTATATGGACTTATTCACAAACAAATCCTGTTTAAGATTGAAGGCCTGTGCCGTCTTTGTGACAATAGTGTGTTCATACACTTGTCCAAGACCTAGATGTCCAATACAAAATAAAGAGGAAAGTAATGGCCAAGGAATACTATCTATGTTATAGAACATTATTAATAGCACAGTACTGCCAACACATCATGTTTAATAGAGATATGAGCATACCCAAGGCTTTTTACAAGCACCACAGAAGTGTGATTCGCATGAATCACTTCATAAAAATCTAGGTTTCCCATTTTTCGACAATATACTCTATCTGTAATGCAAGAAATGACTCATCTGCAATGTTACAAAGACATTGTCGATGAGCCTGGTTTAGAGTTTGATGGTTGTGTCATAAACATGATGGATTTTATTTGCCTTATTACATGTGTAATGTATTCTAATGGACGTTTAATAGGCAGACATGATATTCATCACGTTTGTAATGCAGTAACACAACTACCGAACAATAAATCAGACCCTTTATCATTCAAAACATGCTCGCTATGCAGGCAATACATACATACGTTATTACACATATTGATGCGCATACATGCAGGATGCAAAGCTAAAGACACACATTTATTAAAGCATTGTTAGTTGAATCACTGACAACTTGCGGAGACACATAGGGCTTGATGTACGGTTTTTTAGGCTTACTTAGTGACTAATGTAATGGCTATACAATCCCTGAATTATATGTCTATTTTATCCCATGGCATCAATATATAATTTACGTTTGTGATGTACTATTCCAACCTGAAAACTGTACAGAATGATTAACCTCTTCAGTGCCCCGCCCTTTCCCCGCCCTGTGCCGGGCGTTGAATTAGCGGGCGGGGTTCATGACGAGATAGTCTCGTCATGGGCACAGCGCAACCGCGCTCCATGACGAGACTATCTCGTCATGGGCACTGAAGGGGTTAAGAGCAACATATATATTTTTTTCTCATAAACAAACGTAACCCCTTGTTGCTTTCCCGTGGCCTTCCATTCCCCATCCAAATCAGTGTAGTCCACTGACAGAATGCACCTCATCACATGTGCCAGTGAGCTCCTCACCCGATTCTTCTGCTGGATTGCAGGAAGAACCTTTCAAGTTTGGAGAGAGTGATGAAGTGATTCCACCACTGCAGGTCCACCCACAACATTTCTGAAAGTAGGTGCTGCGGCGCCTGAAGACCCCTGTTGAAGCAATTATCTAACAATGACCTGCAAAATCTTTTTCTTGTGGTGGGGGTTGACCTACACAAAGAGTGATAAGAAAACAAAAAAAGCTAACAATTGTTACATCATATTAAATATCACAGGTTTTTAATAACATGATTATATACCATCTGAATTTTATTTAACATGCATTGGGCCTCATTTTGATTTTGGTGGACGACTTAATCCATCACAAATGTAATGTCTATACCACCTTATTACAAGAGCATGATATACTATAGAACTTGTAATAAGGTAGATGGGGTATGCTTTACTTTGTGAGGAAGGAGTATATCAAACAAACTCAAAATTGGTACCATTGTGTTTAAGGATTGTTGGTAAATGGGTATGTATCTTTTAATTTGGCAATTGGTAAATGGGTATGTATCTTTTAATTTGGCAATCAATCAATATTGTGTGATCCCAATAAGTACCATATGGTGGAGCTGATTTATTACTTTTTAGGCACGCTACTCCATGACGATGTAATGATGGAATGTCCACCTTATTACAAGTGCATTATATAGTAATTGTCTTGTAATTTTGTGTATCAGCTATATGACACATTGTGACGGAGCAACCTTTCTGATAAACAGAAACTCAGGTACAGAAGTTTTTGATCAGAGGTTATGACAAACAAACAGGGATGTCTGCTAGCACCAAAGCCTTGAAACTTAGCAGGTCGAATATCCTTAAAGACAATAAGAAAAGGAACTTGAGTTCTTATGACACTGTTAGACCCATCATTGCATATGGGCGAGATGTTGGGAAACTGTGTAAAATACTCAAGAGACATTTGTATCTTTTAAAGGACGACAGTGCAATTAAGTCTTACATTACAACACGTCCGAGTATCATCTTCCGTAGGCGCTTGCTTGCCTAGCTTTAAACATCAAACATCCTGGTGGTCTTCAGCAACCACTGTCCAGATTAGCAAAGAATAAAATCTCTTATTTTAGCTACAGCAACAGTCCTACTTTCCGAATGAAGAGTAACTTTAATTGCACCACGCAATTTGTAGTGTATGTTCTTCTATGTAAATGCAGAAGAATTTATATTGGGAGCACATTTCGGCCATTACTTGAAAGAATATCTGAACACTTAAGAGCGATAAAACAATGTAATCCCAAATACCTGTTCGCATTGCATGCACTTGAATGTGAAATGCAGGATAGCCAAAAGGGCTTTCAGTTCCATGGATTAGAGATAGTTCAACTCGATACAGAGGTGGTAATTGGGAATTAAAATTGAGAAGACAGGAGGCACTCTGGATCATGAAATTAAAAGCAGTCGAGGATTGCCTCAATGTTGATCACGAGTTACACTATTTCCTTGGAGACTACAGAATTGTATTCATGAAATTGTTACTTTGTTTTAAATTGCTTGTTATCAGACCATAAATGCACATTGGTTTATGTTTAGTTAATTATGTTATGACCCTCTCATAATTATTTATCATTACTGCATGACAGGCCTCTGACCTTTGACCCCAAGTTGTTATAACTGTATGATATGTACACACATAGACCGATTTGAGTATTAATGTGTGGCTTTGAATAACTGATCATGTCCTCATTGACACTCATCAATGGGAATATTTATTTTTCATACTAGTTCTTGTGCTCTCTCCTCTCTTTCCTTTTCCAGTAGGGCTCTAGTGATTAGTGCCTGGCTATATTGGTGTTATACCACAATTGAATTGGTGAACCTTGTAAAATGTCTTTGATATTATTGGAATTGGCAGCAGTATTGGCTCTATGAATTTTCTTTGGCCTTTAGACTGCAGGCTACTAATGTGGACATATGGCTATTTTATTTCACTAATATGCAGTCTCCTAGATAAGAATATGGTATGGATATAAATGTGATCATAGTATATTAATTATTGATTTTTTAAAAACACTTTGCCTATATTTTCATTTATACATAACATTGTTGATATCCTAAAATATTAGATACTATTGTCTATTTGTTCAGACAAGTTAATTATATTGGACTATGTAGCTAACAATGACATTGCTTTTAAACTGTCACATTTTGACTATGCAGTATTTTGTATATTAGCGTTGTTTTATTTGGACCTTATTAGCAATTTACCTTTTTCGATTACTTAGGTTACTCAATTTAACAATGGTGCTACTTTAATGGCCGACTCAATTGGGGTACTTGAAAGATTAGTCCTTCCTCTTATCACTACATATAGTGCACCAAGATGGCTCATATGCAGAACACCGTTATGGTCCTTGTAGGGTTTGGCCTTCCTATATTTACAATGTGTACTGCATCACGACGGCATGCATGCAGAACGCCGATACGGTCCTCGTGGGGTAACATGCTGAGTCACTGGAGAAATCTCCAATAGGTAAGATTTTCTCAGATAAGGCTCAATAGCGCACAAGTGTGGTATGGTAATACAAGAAGCCTTATGCTAAAAAATATATATTTTGATCTCAACGCAAAAATTATTACCATTACTCCGTAAGGCTTAAATACACATTTTTCAACTCTCGCTTCTACTAGGCACTTGACTGCAACACAGTAATAAGAGAAGCCTTACATTGAGAATCATATTTTGTTTCAAATAGATTCTGAAAACATGAGATTGCCTTACTAATTACCCACACTTAGCGATAGAGCACGTCATTACCCTGTACCAAGATGATGTGACTGCAGTGCACTGATGCGTATGTTGTTATTGAACACTCAAGTGTTCTTTAATTCTATGAGCCTGATACAGATGGGACTTTGTTCACACTGGGGTAATTGTCTTTCTGCTAAGTCCGGTGCAGACAGGAGTGTGGTCGCACTGGGGATACTGTTTTTGTGGTAAATGGTGCTGCATGAATTCGAAGTGTCATAATGACAAGTTGATTAGGCTAACATTAGAATTTACTAAGCACAATGTGCTACAATGGCATGATGGCATGTTCAGAAGGACTCATAATGTTTTTATACCTTATAGAAATCGATATATACACTAAAGAGAGTTTGGAGCCTTATTTGCATTGACGATATGCTGTTAGGTCATCCCATATTATATCAAGTAACTCCAGACACATTGGTAGTTGATGGGTTACTTTTCTCTTCTCCTTATTTTTTCTTCTTTCCATACCTTTGTATTTGTAATGCTTTGTTGATGGGTGTCAATCACTATTTAAGTACTTAATGAATATTTCTAATCATAATTTGCATTCACTATGATGTACTTAGAGGTCACTGACTATTTAAAACTGTCAGGTCTGGGAATCAATGACTATGTCTTTTTCATACCCCCTTTTCAATGCCTTTTGGATTATACACATCTCAGGGGATTACGGTCAGATTGACCTTGGTGATGGTCCAACTCTTACTTAATATGATGTCACTGAAACTAATTTAATTGTTATTTCAGCCCTGATTAAGTCTGCTGGCATATTAACCATATAAAGACAAAGCATGTGTTGGCTAGAAAAAGGCAAGACTTCAGATCACTATATGTAAATAAAAGATATCAGAAGACTGAACACAAAGGAACTTTGTATTGATGATTTGAGAGTATTGCAGGGATTCTGCTTGAAAGCAGAACTGTGCCTTGAGAGAACAGGACATCAGAATGTAGGGACTGAGTCTCTCTACCACGTCAGAACCTGTAGGCTCAAATCCGACTGGCTCACATTGCCTCATCTGTATGCCTAACGTTTCCAGAGTAGTGGTTATTTAGGCAAACCTAGAACATGAACTTCCAGTCCCCAAGGGAACTGTGATAACAGACTATTACCTCTCATTTATCACTCAGGCATGTCCATAGTCAACAATAGAAAAACATGAAGGAAGTTTACAATATATTTTATGGAAACTATTGTAGTCTATTTTGAAGAAGGTGTGCTGCTAAACAAATACAACTGAGCAGCATGATCAACATTACTAGCAGGCTGTACATAATGACCAACCCAACTATGGCAATTAACATTTCTATCCAGGCCTACCCTCACTATGTGAGCACAAGGATATATTAGTGATCCCTGGGATTATCAACAGACCCCATACCTCTTGTGTGTGTAAGGTGGCCCACATCATAGGTTTACACAAGGCTGCTGCAGCCGTTCGAGGACTCATCTCTCTTCTGGAATTCTCCAGTTCCAAATCGTCCTCCTTCCATTGAAATAGATGGTGCCATCTTAGAATAGGAGGATCATGTCCAAAATAGACCATCTAAAGGGGAAAGGCAAGCTAAATTTCAATCCTTCGGATTCTCTGTTCATATATTCACAAGGAATTGTACTGTAAGGACCACACCTACAAACCCTAACTATATTTGAAATTTAAAGAGCTCATGGATAGACATAATTAAAAATTGTTATCCTTTAGTTAGTGTGGATGGTGGCCATCTTAGAATGGATGGAACATCTCCAATCTGAAGTGTACAATAGGAAATAGATGGAACAGCTCTTCACAAGTAATATGTACAGTAGAGAAAAACAGGTTGATATCAGTCCTTAGGAATATTCGATTGCATTCTCCCAGGGTATTTCACTGTTAAGACCCCAATTATAAGTATCCAATGTGAAGATCCCAAAAAAGTCTCTTATTTTACGTAGGCTGTCCATATCCATGCCTTCTTTGGTTATTATTTTATCTATAATGAACCATCTAATGTCTTAATGGGTGTGGCCTTTACTAATAATAATAATAATAATTTTTATTCGGCATTGGTCGCAGCCATAAAAGAGACAACATTAAAATAAAAATGAAACATCCTTTACTAAGAAAATGTCTGACTGGTGGGTCATTTAGCTTTTCTTGTCTTACCACTGATCTATGTTCTGGGAGTCTGGTAGCTAGACTTCAACTTGTCTCTCCTATGTACCCTTGTCTGCATGGTCATACTGATAGATAGATGATGTTCGTTGCTTTACAATTCGTGTGAGCCTTCAGTTGACTTGTATATCCATTGTGAGTATATCTTTCTGTTTTTTCATGCATTGCATAAATGGATATGTTGGGATGAACAAACAATAAAAGGATAATTTATAAAAAGGTGGATCAAAGTTTGCTACACTGGCAGCATACATATAAAAGAGTAAGTGATTTATGGTGTGTTGTATGAATAAGTTAGGTTTCCGGGGGACTCTTTTGTAACTGACGTGTTGCAAGCACGTCAGATTGTAGTGATCTGAGTATGTCTGTGTGTTCTGATGTCCCATGTGAAGTGCTTCATTTCACCCACTCTCCCCTGTGATTCAGGCCAATAATGCCCAGATTATTAGTGCCGGATTATATGGCACAGAGTTTTGGGACAACTGCAATTCCTCTCCTCTCTGTGTGGGCGTAAACATGTTATAAGGGCTGTTGCTTTTCTGGGGCACTGGACCGGTCTCTTGCCAATCAGACCAGACCTTGCCCATACGCCCATCACAGAAGTTGCAAGATTGGTAACCGTAATCTATTGATTTCGGGCTTGGTCAATAGAGAATATAGCACTGAATGACTCAAACAAAATCCCCAGGTTGGTGTATATTAAACTCACTTTTATCAGTTTGTGAAGTCTCTGGAGTGACCCCCTAACCATCAATAGCAACACCAGCTGTATTGTCAAACGAGCATATTGTGCAGGATTTTTTTAATTCAATGAATCATCTGACTCTCTAGGTAGCAGGACTAAAGCCTTTTTAATGCACAAAAATATATTTAAACTGGAGTATGCCCTGGATTTTATCCATTCAACTCGGGCTCACTCTCTTTTCTTGGAGTTTTGCTACGATGCCCTTCCTTCGGACACCTATGTTTTATCTTGGACTTCATTGATTAACAAATCAAAATTCTGTCTGCTGCACAGATGAGTAGGAAGAACACTTTTTATTTTTATGTAGGGCTGATAACAGATTGAAATCTAGGTGGATTGCTCCAGTGTGTCGGACTCTGTGAGTGTTTGAATATATTAACTTCCTAAGAATAAGAAATAGTGACACTAGGGCTATTGTGGTGTTCGCTGTAGCTAAATTTATGGTGTCCGCATGGTTAATGTGACAGAAGATCATATAGATCTCAGCACTATTGCATTGTAGGCAGTATCCATTTAATCAATATAGCTGTTGATGGACTGAACTTTTTAAAAGTCTATTGATGCCTCATTATTATGATTTTTATTGATATTATATTATCGATGAATGTTAGCAGTCTGTCTTTTTAACAATTTGAATTGTGCATTATGTAATTCGTTTTTAATCTTTGTACTTGTCGATGAATTGCTAAATTATGACTGACAATAAATTTGGAATATGGGTAGGCCTGAAGCAATGTTTTCACTGTCACTGTAGTGGATGTCACAATAGGTGCTGAATTCCAATAGTGACATTAAACTTACAGACCCTGGATATATTTGTATTAAATGCCATGGACTTACATGTAAGTTAAATAAGCAATTAATTAAGCATATGCCAATTCAACTATGTTAAAAAGGGAATCACAGGCACTTTACTACTGGTTAACAGGTGTAAAGTACAGAGTTCTACAGCTACCAAAACAGGTAGGGGAAAGAAATTAGGGGTACACCACTCAAAAGACGGCTATTTCCTTCAACATCACTGCTAACATTCCTGAGTGCTGGCTCAAATGAATGCAGTCAAGCATATTGACCCTCACAGTTGTGTAAGTGTGTTTTCTTCACAACAGTCTTTAATTCACAAAGGCATCGCTATGCAGAGAAGACAACTAGGTTAACAGTGCTAGTACTGTCGTGCCCTTCCTGGGTCAGCCCTTTATAAATAATAAAGTGTGGAAGAGGTGTGGGTTTGCCTACTGCTTTAATGGTCATAGACTTCCAGTAAATATTGATCTCATGTCAGTCCTCGATTGTGTGTTAATGAGCACAATCCCATGCACATGTTTTGAAGAGATGTGCAAGAAAATGTTAATCTGTCAGTACCCTTATTTTGTGAGTAGAAATAAAGCTGTTTTTCCAATGCATTGACATAGAAAGGCCTAAAAATAATAACAGGGTGTATATTTGTACCACAATATATGCAAGCTTCTAGTGTTGGAGTTACACATCAATCAATGCCCAAATCTTAAATAAAGTCCATAAGCAGGATCATTCTTTGAGAGTGCGGTTGTATACAGCTGAATGACATGGGAGCTCCTGCGCTCTAGCAAAATGTCTGACAAAAAACTCTAGGCACAGGTATTTAAACCCTCATCCAGCAATGGAAATGTACACAACAGTTCGGTTTTCAGGCATGTTAAACAGATGTGCATTCATTACACATGTAACAACTTGTTTCTGGTACATTGATAACAGTTGTTAATTAGTGCATTCTACCCACTGCAGAGGCAACCTTGAGAAACACGTGTGAACGCCAGAATAAGAACACCATATCTTACTCCCCATTCTTTCCATAACATCCAGATCTGAGCTCTGCTGAATACCATTAATCCTTAATTATTAGTCGTTGAAGCTCATGCATACCAGTGCTGAAGCAATGCTTTCATTTGACTCAAGCATAATGGAGTCAGTTCAGTTTTCACATTTTGTGTGTCCCAGGCACACACACAACACGTCAGGACTCTAGTCTGAAGTTGAGGCAAATTCTTTCCTGGCAGATCCCACCTGCCACACGCTCGAATTCTGTGCAAGGGATAGGCGTATGACCAGTACAATTTAACACAGCCTAATTTTGAACTTCAGCGACGTAAATTTATGAAGGTTCTCTGTGAGCTACTGAGACAAATACTGGAACAAGACCCTATTTCCCATACGAGTGTCTTGGATATTGGCTGTGAAACAAGAAATGAGGCTCTTCAAGTTCCCCGGGTGGTTGTGTGAACTCGTGTGAAAGCTGAGAATGCATGATAATACAACGCAAACATTTACAACGCATGCCTTTACAACGCAGTTTTTACATCACAACATCCATTACAACGCATGTTTTTACATCGCATGCCATCACAACGCATTTTTAGAAACTACATTTACAACACATTCCATTACATTGCATTATACCATTAAAACGCATACCATTACATTGCATTTAAAGTAAGTGTTGGATAGTGTAAGGGTAAAAATTACTATTCCCACTCCAGTGAGTGCAACAGTAGGGTAAGTGTTGGATAGCGTAGGGGTAAAAATTACTATTCTCACTCCAGTGAGTGCAACAGTAGGGTAAGTGTTGGATAGTGTAGGGGTAAAAACTATGCGTTGTAATGGTATGCGTTGTAGTGACATGCGTTGTAATGGCATGCGTTGTAGTGACATGAGATGTAATAGCTGCGTTGTAATGTGATGTAAAGGATGTTGCGATGTAATGACTGCGTTATAAAGGTAGTGCAATGTAATGACGGCGTTGTAAAGGTTGTTTTCCCGAAAGCTGACTGCGGAATTATACACCGAGGTTCGGCCTCCCACAAAATAACAGTGAAATTCCCGGCCTATAAGAGCTCAGCAGTAGTAAACTACTTTGTGGATGAATGCTTGCACGATCTGTGGTTGCAGGAAAAGGAATGCTCAAACCGAGCAATCCCCAAAGAGTTTTTAATCTGGACAATGTTTTTGTGGGCAGTCTCCTCCCAAAATTCCCTGAAACTAATCTACAGTGAACTGGCAGAGAAAGACTGAGATGATAAAGCTAAACAGATTGTGATATCTGCCTTTGAAAGGAATCTTAACACCCCATTTCCATATGCAACCACAAATCCCACAAGTAGAAAAACGAGCAGGAAAGACAATAATGCTGCCTGGCAAGATTCAACATACTCAAACTAAATGATTGAAGAAGCAGATGAGGTTTATCAAACATTAATCTATGTAGCTGTGACACAGGCCAAAATGACCACAAGTTGTACTTTTGCTAATGGTACAGAGGCCAGTCGAGAAAACAAATATTTAAAATCTGCAAGGAATCTGGCATTTAAAAGCTCCAAGAAAATGACAACATTCCTGCTAGAGAAAACTTCTAATTCTATTCTGCCCACATTTGCTAGATATGTAAATCAAACCGTGAAAGAGAGGAAAAGAATTTCAGGCAAAGACAACCAGGGACGACTCGCATAATGAACAACAACTAAAAGCCTTCAGGGTAAAAACATTCATGGAGAAAGTGAACCTCTGGCAAACTCTTTGGAATGTGCAAGTCGATTGACCAGCAGCAGGAGAATTTCAAAGAGAAGAGCATTGAGGCTTTCAGGATATCTATGAATATTCATGAAATATAACCGTAGATTGTTGTATACTAGTATATAAGACTATTCTGTGAGCAATTTTAAGGACACACGAAGCATAACGGTTGCATGCAATATTTCAATAAAGGCGCAGCTAGTTTTGGGATTTTGGTAGAGGGAGTTTGAAGATAATCCCTTTTGACGCCATATAAGAAAAAATAGAAATCATCACCAAGGTTGCTTCTCCAATCAACTTCTGTTCATTATTCTTTACCCTGTCCCTCTTAACATCCCCACTCACACTAAAGCCAATCACACTAAGTTCATCCTTCTCATGAACAAACATAAAATGTTTTTCTTCTTTCCCCTTTTTCTCTTCTTTTCCTTTCATATTTCCTTTTCCTACTTCCTACATTCAGTCAATTCTTTGTTATTCTTTAAACGTCTTACCCTTTTGTACTAAAAAGGCTAAAATAAGCAGAATAAAGATTGAAAATTAAATTAAATAGGAAACAAACAACACACAAAAGATAGAGGCAGGGGAGATGATTTATTAACCAGACCAAGAAGAGACACCAACAGAACAAGAGAAAATTCAGGAGAAGAGGGACTGGTGACCAGGTAGACTGTCAGAGACTACACCACTTCCACAGCGAACCAACAAATAGCATAGGATAGAATATGTGTGCGTGTGTGTGTGTTTGGGTGTGTTTGTGTATCTGTGTGTGTGTGTGCATGTGTGTGTTCTTGTGTGATCAAGTATATGTATTTTAGAGTGAGTGAAAAATTATAGAAACCATGATGAAACAATTTACCCAAGGAGTCTTGTTCTTAGTTTCTGTTTTTCAAACAATGGGCAGGGCCTCTTTCCATTCTAATTGAATACCCTTATATCGTCTCCACCTCTTGCAGAAGGTCATTTGTCCTGATCAATCAGGGTTTTTATTGGACCATATATTTGCGTCAATATTCCAGCACCTACAAGTGCAGACTTTCAACCACTAGAGGGTCCCTTTTCAAGTCAATAGTCATCTTCATCACAGTAGTCATATCCAGCACATAGCTCAGTGTGAGAGGTATTATCCATTTAGTGACCTGTCACAGGTTGATGGCTAAACACTACTTTAACAAAATCTTCTGCTCTTGCTGATCTTGATAAGCATACGTTAGTGATGAAGGCTTGCATTGAAGATCTCCAGGTGTGTTCAAAGACTTGACTTTAGAACATTTTTAACAGTCCTTTTTTCACTTTCTAAAAAGTTCAAATGCATGAACTTGTTTCAATGAAACATCAACAAACCACTCTGAACCTGAAGAAAAAGATGTATGCCTCTAGAAATAGCTTTTTAACAGCACCATTAACATCTCCCCAACTATTCCTATAACCAGCATACAGTTCTCCACAAGACTTGCTAATGCAGGGCACCATTTTAATTTTTCCAAAGAAGACCATAAACATCTAAGAGAAATGGATTCAAAGGATAGCACATCTCCATCAGAGCCCTCTAGTTTGTAATTGAGGCAACATAACTGTTGCGCAGGAGCTTAAAGTTCCATCTCTTAACTAATAGGCAGCAATTCTTTATTAACATTTATAGGTGTGTGTGTTTGTATGCACGTGTGCACATATGTGTGCTGGAGAGATTGCATGCGACTACCTTGAATTCTTCCTTCACAATAGTAAAATCAGTGCTACCACATTTCTGGTACCAGGCAGTGCATTTCCACCAAACACATCACAGTACAAGCAAATCAATGCATTCAAATATAGTTATTTATATGAGCCCCCCACCCTTTCAATAAATGTGTGGAAATAGTTGACCACCACATTATAAAAATAGAGCGGCATTACCTCTTCTGCCTTAAATGAGTAGCATAGTCCATTTACTTGCGGATGAAACGGCTATTTTGGAACTCCATATCACAATGAAGTAAGGAGATATATACTAACTAAACGTCATCTTCAATGACTCAAGAATTGGCAACAAACTGTCAACATAATTTACAGTCAGAGTGTAGAGACTTTAATAGACCATGTCTTTCAGTGTGAATATTCCTACTAAATTGGTGACCCCTCACATTATGTCCAGAATCTAAAAATGTTTTGTATGTATGTATGAATGAATGTATGTGGTATTTCTTTCTATAGCTGATAGTCAGCAGATCACTGTATAGCACTTTGTTGCCTTTCTGTAAAGTCAAAGATACCGTCAATGCGTGTTTGGAGGGTAGCTAGTTCCTAAAGTTGTCATTTACTACATTGTAATGTAGTGTGCCTACAGGTCTTTCTTACATTGAAGCAGTTCTAATTAATCTGGGAATGTCATTCCATATCACTGTTGCATAGATGGAGAAATCCTATTTCATTCAAAGCTTGATGCCTTTATTTAAATTTTTCAATTTCTTCATTTCCAATTTGATGGTGCCCTGACTGTGCGCATTCAGAGAGCCACCAAACATGGTGAGCCTGTCAGACAGCTAGGCAGGGGTGCATGTTGTGGTGGCTTTGTTTATGATGCAGATATTTTTGAAGATATGGTGGGCTGGGAAGGGGAGCCAGTGGAGTTCCATCTGGGTGTGGGAATTGCTGTTGATGACTGGATGCTGTGAAGCTCTGTCCATTTTGTTCTTGATTGACAGAGGAAGGGGTGACTCCTCTCAATAGCCACAGTACTATCCTGTCCTTAAAAGTACAGATAAAAGGTGTCAAGTGACGTCCTCAGGAGGTCTCAGGAGGAAAACGCCACACAGGGCAGACAAACTCTCTTTGGCAAAGTTGAGTTTTTCATATAAAATGTGATAAAAGCAGACTTTGATAAGCACGCACAAACCCTCCAAAACAATTGATCACAGTTGGGAGCCAAGCTGGGTCTTCCAGAAGAAAAACACTGGAAATATAACTGAATCCATCACTTGTCAATGCTACCTTATATATGCTTCAAACAGGAGATCACATGGAAATAACTAGGCCCAATTGAAATTGAAAACTTTAGTCAGTGATATCTGGACAGACTTTGACTTGGTCACGGCCCTGTCTTAAAATACATGATGCCAGCTAGGCACAGAAAGAAGAAGAACAAGTTTGAAATCTCTTGCTGATGCAAATCTTTGCATTCGAATTGCTGCCCTTCCCTGGTGATGCTCTGCGAAAGTTGTAGAGCACCCCTTTGGGTGACCAGGAAGCAAGGATGTCCAGTCATACACCAAACTCATAGTTAATAGATGCACTGCTTGACTGCTTAGTGCTCATTAACCGCACTGTCTTCTCCCAAACACTTGCCATTTCAGGTAATAGTGGGCATGCATGTTAAAGGGGCTGTTATGGGTATATTTCTTCCAGCCCTTGATGAGGCATAGTGCAGTATATAGGGGCATTGTAGACTCTGGAAAGCCCTGGGTCATAGCATTGCCATCATCCAGATGCAAGAGTATAACCCTCACACAGAAGTCTTGAATTCGCTTTCTGAGAGGAAAAGATTCCCTTTTTGTAGTACCGAAAACTGGGACCAGACCATCTTAGTTTTCTTGGCAGTGGATTCCTCGAGGCCGAAATCTTCTTCAGGATGATATTGAGTCACTTGCCAATTGCTAAAAGTTTGGGTTTGAATCTCTCTAGGTTCATGTCGTTCAGCCAGGTTTGTACTAGTTCTTGCTGTTTCTTCTTGGCAAGTAGAAAATGTTCTGTTTTAGTGGGGTTAAGCGTCATGTTGGTGCTGGATATCCAGTCTGGGATAAAGTCCAGATGGTGTTTAAGGTGTTCGGTGCCTGGAGTTGGTCATTCTTCCAAATATAGTTGCATGTCATCAATCTATTGGTTTATTTTGATGCTATTATCGGTGAGTAGAGTTTCAGGAGGCCCTGTGTAGAGGTTGAAGATGACTGGGAAAATGAAGGAACCCTGGGGCATTGGCAGGTTATAACAATCTTCTGGAACCTAGAGGTGCCTATTTGAATACATTTGTGTTGGTTAGCTAAGTAGAAGGAGAACAGGTGGACAAAGTTACCTGTGGATCCGGTTAACTAATTCAGAATGTAGATGAGACTGCAAATGTCAATAGTGTCAAAGGCAGCTGAGAAGTCTGGACACTGGGGTCATATTCATCTGTGGTCAGGAGTTATCATCTATGATGTGAAATGAAGCAGTCTCCATGCTGCAACATGATGTGAAGTTGGATTGTTGTCTGTGCAGAAAATGTTGGCATTAATGTGGCTGTAAAGATGCGCAAAGACTGATTTTTTCGACGGACCTAGTGATGAAGGGTAGGTGATTGATGGGATGGTAGTTGGTGGGGTCGTCAGGATTTAGTGGGGTTTCTTTAGGAGTGGAAGTATTTTGTCTATCTTGAGAGCTTCATGGAAAATGACTGAGTGTGGGAGGCATTGATAATGGTGAGCAGGGTGACTGGGTTTCTCTGAAGGGGGCTTTGATGAAGAACAAGAGAAAGACATCTTTATAAATGGTGGTTTTGAGGGAGTTATAAATGTAAATGAGGTCTGCTAGAGGTAGGTGTTTGAAGGGCGACTTTTATGGGATGTAACACAGAGGTGTATGTGTTAGAGAAGAGGCGGACTTGACGCTGTTAATGTACTGTCAGGTTTTCTGTATTTGTTTCATAAAAGAAATGGTTCATGGCATTAAACTTCTCTGTGTGGTGTGGGATATGAGGGTCTGACAGGAGGTTGAAGCAGTGCTTGATTGTCTTGACAAACTTTCTGTTTTTTGGCAGGTTCATTGATGGTGTTGGTATATGACATGGATTTGGAAGATGTGATTAGCTGTGTTCTTGTTCTGCAGTGGACCTTCAGAAGTGTGAGGTTGTAGGTTTTTCTTTACATCTATTGTGACATAATGAAATATTCTTTACAACAAACAAATGATGGACGGAATGCTGACAATGCAGACATTCTCCCCCAGTCAAGAGATCTGGGTTAAATCCATCGTTCTTTTGCCCACTACACCACCCCAGTTCAGACATGGCCATATGCAAATCAGTCTTGACCCTGTGCCTCATGGGAACAGTCCAGCCCGAACTGCCAAGCCATGTCTTCACTGGACCGGAATCAAGCATCCTAGGACCGGCTTCTGCCTATCAGCCGTCATCAGGCAGGATAGCTTGACTACAGTGTCGTAGTGAGCACGGGTCCCACATCTGGGAATACCCATCCCACTTAGGGCGAAAAGCGTTACAACAAACAAATGCTGGACGGAATGCTGACAATGCAGACATTCTCCCCCAGTCAAGAGATCTGGGTTAAATCCATCGTTCTTTTGCCCACTACGCCACCCCAGTTCAGACATGGCCATATGCAAATCAGTCTTGACCCTGTGCCTCATGGGAACAGTCCAGCCCGAACTGCCAAGCCATGTCTTCCCTGGACCGGAATCAAGCATCCTAGGACCGGTTTCTGGCTATCAGCCGTCATAGTTTGACTCCAGTGGCGTAGTGAGCACGGGTCCCACGTCTGGGAATACCCATCCCACTTAGGGCGAAAAGCGTTATAACAAACAAATGATGGACGGAATGCTGACAATGCAAACATTCTCCCCCAGTCAAGAGATCTGGGCTGGACTGTTCCCATGAGGCACAGGGTCAGACTGATTTGCATATGGCCATGTCTGAATTGGGGTGGCAGAGTGGGCTAAAGAACAGTGATGGATTAAACCCAGATCAGTTGACTGGGGGTGAGTGCTTGCGATGTTCAACACTCCGTCCATCATTTCCTTTGGTTTTTGCTTTGTTCGCCATAAGTTGGCAGGGTATGCTCAGACGTGAGTCCCTTGCTCACTTTGCCACTGGATTCAAGCAAGCCTGGCTGAAAACGGCTGAAATGCCAGAAACCGGTCCTAGGAAGCTTGTTTCCGGTCCAGGGAAGATATGGCTTGGTAGTTCGGGCTGGACTGTTCCCATGAGGCACAGGGTCAGACTGATTTGCATATGGCCATGTCTGAACTGGGGTGGCAGAGTGGGCTAAAGAACGGTGATGGATTAAACCCAGATCAGTTGACTGGGGGTGAGTGCTTGCAATGTTCAACACTCCGTCCATCATTTCCTTTGGTTTTTGCATTGTTCGCCATAAGTTGGCAGGGTATGCTCAGACGTGAGTCCCTTGCTCACTTTGCCACTGGATTCAAGCAAGCCTGGCTGAAGACGGCTGAAATGCCAGAAACCGGTCCTAGGAAGCTTGTTTCCGGTCCAGGGAAGATATGGCTTGGTAGTTCGGGCTGGACTGTTCCCATGAGGCACAGGGTCAGACTGATTTGCATATGGCCATGTCTGAACTGGGGTGGCAGAGTGGGCTAAAGAACGGTGATGGATTAAACCCAGATCAGTTGACTGGGGGTGAGTGCTTGCAATGTTCAACACTCCGTCCATCATTTCCTTTGGTTTTTGCTTTGTTCGCCATAAGTTGGCAGGGTATGCTCAGACGTGAGTCCCTTGCTCACTTTGCCACTGGATTCAAGCAAGCCTGGCTGAAGACGGCTGAAATGCCAGAAACCGGTCTTAGGAAGCTTGTTTCCGGTCCAGGGAAGATATGGCTTGGTAGTTCGGGCTGGACTGTTCCCATATGGCACAGGGTCAGACTGATTTGCATATGGCCATGTCTGAACTGGGGTGGCAGAGTGGGTTAAAGAACGGTGATGGATTAAACCTAGATCAGTTGACTGGGGGTAAGTGCTTGCAATGTTCAACACTCCGTCCATCATTTCCTTTGGTTTTTGCTTTGTTCGCCATAAGTTGGCAGGGTATGCTCAGACGGGAGTCCCTTGCTCACTTTGCCACTGGATTCAAGCAAGCCTGGCTGAAGACGGCTGAAATGCCTGAAACCGGTCCTAGGAAGCTTGTTTCCGGTCCAGGGAAGATATGGCTTGGTAGTTCGGGCTGGACTGTTCCCATGAGGCACAGGTTCAGACTGATTTGCATATGGCCATGTCTGAACTGGGGTGGCAGAGTGGGCTAAAGAACGGTGATGGATTAAACTCAGATCAGTTGACTGGGGGTGATTGCTTGCAATGTTCAACACTCCGTCCATCATTTCCTTTGGTTTTTGCTTTGTTCGCCATAAGTTGGCAGGGTATGCTCAGACGTGAGTCCCTTGCTCACTTTGCCACTGGATTCAAGCAAGCCTGGCTGAAGACGGCTGAAATGCCAGAAACCGGTCCTAGGAAGCGTGTTTCCGGTCCAGGGAAGATATGGCTTGGTAGTTCGGGCTGGACTGTTCCCATGAGGCACAGGGTCAGACTGATTTGCATATGGCCATGTCTGAACTGGGGTGGCAGAGTGGGCTAAAGAACGGTGATGGATTAAACCCAGATCAGTTGACTGGGGGTTAGTGCTTGCAATGTTCAACACTCCGTCCATCATTTCCTTTGGTTTTTATAATGAAATATTCTGGCACAAGTTGCAATGCCATGTTTCTTTCAGATGATGGCCTCTGAAACAATTGTGTCCCACACCTTTACGAATTCTGAGGTCTCTGTAATCAATCAGCATGCCACTGTACGCCATGACACTTTGATGCTTCGAAACATCACCAAAGGCAAATACATGAAGGTTGGTTAGCATCAATCACCATATTGTCTTGATTCTTAACACTTCACAGTGGCAGAAAACAAATTGTTGAATAGGGCTCAGGTGCACGATGAAGTAAAACCCATATTTCCATTTGAGGGTGTTCAAAAGTATTATTTTAAGGCAGCTTGAGGTGTTTGAAATTGTATCCATTGTTTGAGCTAAACAATAAACCACGTTTTATGGAATGGGTTGTTTGGGTTCAACTCAAAGCTAGGTCAGCCCAGATTAGGGATTTCAAAGAAAAGTTGCCTTTTTACTACATAGGGGAATGATTGCGGAGAGGACAACTGGCTCTTCTTTAGAGGGGCTGCTTCTTGTCTATTGGAGGGCTGTATCTAGCTTGAACAAAAGGAGCAGCTGTTGGTGCTGGGGTGTATTTGCTTATCTTTGACACAGGGACAGCAACAGGCTTTGCAATGGAATTTCCAATAGAGACTTATTTTCCTAGCAGTCGGTTCTGAGATTATAGTTGGGAAAATACAATTCAACTTGAACTTACATCGCCTTCCAATAAGGTAAAAGTGGCAAGGGCACCCTTTTCATAGAGGTACACAATCCAATGACTGCTTTTGGTGTAAGAATGCTCACTATTCAAATTTGAGAATTTCACTTTATACTGGTGAGGTATGGGCCCCTTGATTGAACAGTCTTTAATGATTCACAAGATCCCCTGCTAAACAACAGTGTTTTACCTTGCAAAGAGACTGTGACTAAACTCTTCTAGAGAGAATTCCAGCTTTGGACTTACCGTCCAATGAGAGTTTCACAGGGTTATTTGTATACTTCTGCCTCCCCGTGGGAGGCATCAAACAGTCACGTTGTCTGGCTGGAAGCCCTGAGAAGCAGTTATTTTTATCCAATAATCCAGAAATCCAGAGAAGGCATCAAGTTAACCAGCCTATACTGGATTTGGAACTTTTTTATTGCCATCTTTGTACAATGAAAAACGAATTATTAACATTTGTAAAAATAAAAAATCATCTCAATTAAGAGTCTCTTAGTGATCCCAGCCAAGTGAATCATGCCTTTTTGGGATACCAACTTTAGTTATCCTACTCTGGGCCTCAATGTGCACACACAAATATGAAATAGTGAGACTGCAAATGAAGAAACTCACACCCTTCAGGAACAATGAGAAATACATTGCAGATGTTCTTATTCACCAAAGTTCTTCATTTCATTCCCAAGCTGAGTTGATGGGAGGTCATGTAACCTGTTTCATACATCATGCCACTTCTTCATGTCTGAGGAAATGTTGATCCAGAAACTTTTCAGTGAGCAAATTGACCAGGAACCCCAATGCTACAGATCCCAGTGCACATATCCTGCTTCTGCTATCAGCTGTGTGGCCTCCTGATTCAGCCCTCAAGACTGCTGTACAAAGAACTTTCCTTGAGCTAATGTAAGGTCACAAATTTACACTTGGGTCGCCACCTATCAGTTGCTCCTGTTTTGCTAAAGTGTGCCTCAGATTTTCTTCTAAACTTGAAGGTAATTAATCTCAGTTGTCCCAAGGTCCACCACATGCTTCCCTGGTAAAAACATGGCCTGGTGTGCTCTTTGATTGTAACAGGGCATTAGAATCTCTGCACTAAAGCTAAAATGATGCAGACACAATTTGTGCAAGTTTTAGCACTGGAGCCAATAGTAGCGGAGCACAAACGGTGCTCACTTATATGTTTTGGTGTCCAAGTACCACAAGGTCCTACGTGGTGGCACTTGACCTTGCAAACCTTGGCAGTAAGGGAAACAATGTTCTCAACCTACATTTGTGTTTACTATTTGTCACCATTTTTGGTTGCAACCTATAAATAGCTGCAAAAATGCTGTGTGCACAGGCTCAAATGCTAATTTTGCCATGCTGTTATTGTCTTTAACCAATGGGTCAAAATGATCCTTTAAAATGACCCACAGAGACTCACTAGACAATATTATACAGTTAACTTACATTTTTAATATTGGTTTAGCCTCTTTTCATTTCCTGGCCATTTTGAGGGCTCTACCCAATACAGGTTTGCATTTTGTGTATCTACCGTTGACGCAAACATATGTTTCTTATCTTGGCTGTTTTGCATTGTCCTTGTGGTTTCTTGCATTTTCAGTGATTTCCATTGCAGCAATGTAGTAATTGGTCTTATTTACAAGGTGTGCGCTGCATCAGCACAATTTGAGACACACTGGCAATCACTGATTACACCACACAGGCATGAAGTGCTACAGCAATGCAAGATATCAAAGATGGAGATCACTGGAAAGGAGGAAAGGTCCTCCTAATACCACTATGGGACTTTGGGAAGCCAGAATCCACTCAAGGCAGCAACCAAGAGGGTTATATGTAAATAGCTAAAACCTCTGGATGAATGTGCACTGAAAAAGTAATATCTTTGAAAAATGTTTAATTACTACCAGAACCCATCACATCTGAATATAGGCACGCACCCAGAAGACAATCAAGGTTGTTGCTGTGACCACCAAAACTGTGGAAGTGATAAGGAAACGATAGAATTACCAGTTTTCATGTACCATGTAGAGTTTTAAACAGAAAGTGGAAGCCTGTTGTGTCCAGGGATTGATCAAGGTCGCATCAGTTCTAGAGAAGCTGTAAATGTCAAGTGCATTTATCGTGACTGCGCTGCCAGTAATAGAAGCAAGGAGGCTTGCAGTTTGGGGAGTACATGTGTGGTCGATTTAGGAACAGAATGACACAGAAGAAGTGTGGGAGTGGAGAGGTATAATCCAATCCCTGCCTATGCCCCACAACAGAGCAGGGTGTATAGACAGAGGATGGAGGTATTGTTCAAATTCATTCAATTATATTTGCATGGCTACATTTTGTGTACTCTCAGCATGTATCATCATGCCATATATACATAAATAAAATGTAGTTATGCTGTGCCTGTGAATAAACAGGAATAATATTTTAGCACTTATTCGTAATGCTCATGTGCTTTCCTTTGTTTCTAAACTCAGTCAGACCCTTCCAAAGTAATTGTTGCTTATGGCAGTCTAGTAACCCCTACCTTGTGCTGCTCTTACTGCTTCCTGTCTGAAAAAGGGAAGGAGTTCCTCATCATCTGATTATCTGTCTTCCATCTCAAGTATTATGCCCTTCTTGGTTGACATGTTGTGTAACATTAAACATGTGGCACTCATCACGCTGTATGTCTTTTAATCATACTGAAAACCCCTCTATTTTAACATGAACAGACAAATTTCTCTTCAAAATTTCCAAAGGTGTGCTCCAACACTGATCTAAATTGTTTGCATGCTGAATTGTATTTACATTCTCAAATCATCTGATGATCATTGTACGGTATCATATGCTTGCCCTGGTGGTAAAAGACTCTATGTGGAATACAAAAGTCTTCTGTCATACCTACTGTGTTTTTATGTATCCTAATCCTGTGATGTTCACTCACGTAGTAACCTGTCATCCCCTAGGTATCCTCTTGGAGGAGGGTGAAGTAAATCGAAACGTGCGAAAACAAACTTAAAATCTATGGGGCCGATTCACAGAACTAATCTGAGACAAAATCCTAAACCTACTACTTTTGGTATTCACAGAAGGCATTTAGTAGTAGTAAAGTTAGCACTATTAGAGAATTCACTCAGAGCCCCCAAGGAACCCTGTCCTCCGCACACCTTCCACAGAGCCCAAGCCCCGTAGCAGCTAATCTAGGATGCACCACCAATGCCATCTTCGAAGCAGGCACATTCCCTGGCAAATGAAAATTCGCAGGAGTCAAGCCCCTCCTCAAGAAGCCCTCAGCTGATCCGACGGACTCAAGAACTACCGACCCATCTTTCTCCTCCCCTTATCGGCCAAAGTCACTGAAAAGATCGTCAACGCCCAACTAACGAACTTCATCAAAGAGAACTCCATCCTCGACCCCTCCCAATCCTGATTCCGCAGCAACCACAGCACCGAGACTGCACTTTTTGTCACCACAGATGACATCCGCACCCTCCTCGACCAAGGCCACACCTTGGCCCTCATCCTGCTTGACATCTCTGCAGCCTTCGACACCGTCTCCCATTGCACTTTCGCTGCCAGACTCCACAACACCGGCCTACAGGGAGCCGCCCTCGACTGGCTCAGCTCTTTCCTCACCGGCAGAACACAAAGAATAAGACTCACGCCCTTCCTCTCCGAATCCACAGAGATCAACTGCAGAGTGCACCAGGGATCGTCGCTCAGCCTCACGCTCTTCAACATCTACATGGTCTTCTTCGCCGCCATCATCAGACAGCATGGACTCAGCATAGTATCCTACGCCGATGACACCCAGCTCATCCTCTCCCTCACCAAGGACCCCCAGACCCCCAGCCTCAGTTTTCAGGAAGGAATGAAGGACATTGCATCCTGGATGAGCAGCAGCTGCCTGAAGCTCAACTCAGAGAAAACAGAAGTCCTCATCCTCAGACCCTCCCCCTCTGCATGGGACAACACCTGGTGTCTCACCACCCTCGGCAGCCACCCTACCACCACGGACCACGCCTGAAACCTCTGCATCATACTCAACTCCTCCCTCACTAGGAAGCGACAGATCACCTCCGTTGCCGCCACTTGTTTCAACACCCTCCGCATCCTTTGCAAGACCTTCAAATGGATACCTCCAAATCCAGAAAGACTGCCACCAACACACTCATAACCAGCAGACTGGACTATGGAAACGCCCCCTATGCCTGAATCAACAAATCCCTTCTCTGCAAGCTCCAGAGCGTACAGAACACCGCAGCCAGACTCGTCCTCAGCATCCCTTGACATGAACAGATCACCCAACACCTGCAACACCCCCACTGGCTCCCTGTCAAGAAGAGAGTAACCTTCAAGATACTCACCAATGCCTACAAATGCCTCCACAACACCGGACCCCAAATATCTCATCGTAAGAATCTCCTTCGACATACCCAAGAGAAACCTCCGATCCGCCCAACTTGACCTCGCCGTAACACCACTAATCCGCAGAGCAAGAACGGGTGGAAGAGCCTTTTCCTTCACCGCAGCAAAGACCTGGAATGCGCTCCTATCAACATCAGATGCACCCCCACACTGCACACCTTCAGGAAGAGGCTAAAGACCTGGCTCTTTGACTGACCGGGAGCTGCACCCCCCAACGCCTTGAGACCCTCTTGGGTGAGTAGCGTGCTTCACAATTCCCTGATTGATTGATTGATTGATTAATTGATTGATTGATTGATTGATTGATTGATTGACAAAATTCCAAACCCTTCGCTCCAGGGTTGATGCCAGAGAGCAAAATAGAGAGGAGTTTACCCTACTAACCCACACCAATCTTGATTAATAGTGCTAGTACAGTACGCTAACTATGACACTAGACTAATTGTAATGAGGCACTTCGAAGTTACTGCTACACAAAACTGAGAATTCATGTATGCAAATGAATAAATACACTGGGCAACACAGACTGCAATGCACATAATCACAGTTACTGATGCCCTAACCCTGCTCAATGCATTGCTGGTTAAGTTGCTCCTGCTATTTACGTGGCTATAGACAGTGTGTACGAGAGTGCCTACCATACTGAACAGAAATGGCGGCCTGCTTGCTGTCTGGTGTCACACTACAGGCCAATGCTAGAATGGAAAATAAGAAATTCAGGACACAAATGGTCTTTACAATAATATCTCAACACGTTGAATTCAGTAACAACACAATACAGTATGGCTCAGATTCACAATTGTTCAGGATACAGAGAACTGCATGAAACATTGAAGCATCACATTGCATGAAAGGGTAAAGATTGACAGTTAAGAACAACACAAAGCTATGCTCAATGGTGCAAGGGGAAATCGGTGTCTTGCATGGAATTGTTCATATTTTGAGGGTATAGGTGGTTACCCTTTCACCTTGGAGCACCGCAAGATTATATACAGTTTACATGGGGATACCGATATGTTTGCACAATTGATACCCTTGCCACTGAATATTTCTCATTTCATGGAAGTGTAGTCAAGGCCCTCATTCCCACATGATGACAACTGGCATATGGTAAATCCCTTAAAATCTGCAATTTCACTTAAATTATACTTGTTAAACTTCATGTAAAGGATGTCAGACGATTTTAGTTGACAACTTTTGACGCAAAGTACCTTTAGCACATGAAAGTTGATTAGTGCTGCTGTTCAAACTGCTTTGCATCAAGCACTAAAGCTTAGTGTCGCATAAGCACCACCGCAAAAAAAAATTCTCATTTTTTATCTTAGACTAGTGGTGGCTCCTCAGCTAAGGCGGAGGAGCGTCACCCCACTGTTTTTTTCAGCAGTATCGGAAAAAATAAAATGATAATAACTCAGTCATTATCATAAATTTTTTTCCTTTTTTGTGCATGGCAGCTTTGCAAGGCGGGCGGGGCTGACAGAGCAACCAAGTAGTGGTTTTCCCCCACTCCTAAGTGAACATGACTGTTTGGCTGGCCCTCTTGGGCTGACTATAACAGGCATGCGCACTTTCCCTCTTTTCTACCCAGGCTGCATAATATCCTGGGTGGAGAACATGGCCAGGGCCCCATGTCCCATCTGAGCACTGAGCCACAGCGCTCAGACCAATCACAACACTGCATTGCAGTGTTGTGACTGGCTTAGGTGAGCCTGGGTGCTTTCAGGCTGCTTCCTGATCCTGATGGCGGGAGGAGGAAAGACGTAAGCAGGAGGAGCAGCAAGGAGGACGCCGCAAGCAGGTAATTGTAATTAATGTTTTTATTTAACCTCACGCCCCCACTTCCCTCCACCCCGATTGGTGCAGGCTGCTGCTGTGTAAGACACTAAACATAAGGTATTTCTTTATATAATGTTTGCATATCCCTTTGAACTTTCTCCTGATTAGAAACAGATTCATAATCTGCTAGGCTGAGCCCTTTCTGCTGGTCATTATTATACTTTCACAATGATGCACTCTATAAGTTTGCACCTGCATAGTGTACATTAAACTGGGCTGTTCTTTACACTGCTACTCCTTATTGAAACCAGTGTAGCATGTTTATACTTGGGTCTTCTTTTGATTTTTGCGGAAATCACATCCCCTGCCCCAACGAACATTCAAAGCCTCTTTAAACACTTTCCTTCAAAGAACTCTTGTTAACTTGCTGCATAAGAATTGCTGGAATGTAAAAGCTTTGGAGACTTTGGCACAGTCGTTTGCTTTCATCTTGACGTGACAGCCTATGACAAAGCAAAATCATGCTTTATTTCATTAGAGTTGTGTGTTTCGTGCCTGGCAGTTCAAAAGCCCGCCAGGATATGAAAGGACTGGTTGGTGCTATTACATTATTAAAGAGATAGTTCCCAATTTTAGTCAAACATGAGTGCTATCTTGCTTTATGGTGCACTTGATATTACACTATGGACTATCCTATACAAAGTCATGTAGCAGAACCAGACGTCAGTCATATTATTAATATATTTATGTAAGGTATTATAGGGCATAACACTAGCCAGACAGCCGAAAGGCGATACATGAGAGGCAGGGAGTAGAGCACACTTACGAACAGTAAGATGAAGACATAAGGCTAAGGCAGCAGGTAGTGAAAGGAACAGCTAATTACATTCGAATAATACAGTTGACATACAATCACATGGGTAGAAATAAGTCTTCAAAGCAATATCATTGTATTTTTTGTTCAAGCAATGTAAGTGTTCGGCAAGCAGACATTCCCATAAGCTGGAAGACTTGATGCAAAGTTATGGATATCTTAGTTTTTGGAGGAAGAACTGTTCTGTTACCTGAAATTAATTTTGAATCTAGTTGTAAGAAATTTGGTTACTGGTTGAGGGGAGTGAAACCTTGCTCAATCTGCAACTAAAATCCTTGTCAGGGTGAAGTCCCGAACAAACCCCAAATAAACCTGTGCTCAAATAAACCTGTGGAAGATAGGTATAGAGCAGTCAGGCTTAACTCAGAGGCAATGCGTAAAGTATGTATACAGGACAAAGTAAAAATCAATACAAGAAAAATCTCACACCAACGTAGAAAATAGAGTAAAAGTTAAGACCAAAATGACAAAAATCCAATCAGTAGAACCTAAGATATACAATTTGTAAGATTTAAATAAAAATAGGTCCTAAATGCACCAAGCGGCAATTGTGGTTATGTGGTCCTGCTGGCCCGGGACAAAGTCACATGTTCAGGTCAACCGTGATGAAGCATGGGCCAGATACAGGGACCAGGTTAGGCACGCTGAACAAAGAACTTTCAATACAGGTTGCGGGGCATTGCGAGTTCCCACGTTGAGGATGTGTAATGCAACAGTGGTAGAGGTGCTGTGAGGCTGTGAAGCAAGGTCCTGCATCATTGTTGAGGATGCCATCAACCAGGGGCTTGAGATGCGAAGTGCTGTGTTGATGATGCATTGGTTCCGAAGAAGCTGCAGGGCTGCGATGCCGAGCCCTGCGTCATCATCGAAAATGTCATCAACAAGGGACTTGCGATGTGTAGGAATGTTTCGAGGATGTGTCATGCAGCTGTGGTTCTGAAGAGACTGTGGTCAGTGGTGAGAGGTACAGCATTGTGAATGCATCACCCAGTGGTTCCGATGAGGAGTCTTGCAAGGAGATGCATCACGCTGCATCAGTACTGTTGGGACTACAGCTGGGATGGCAGAGCACCTTCAGACCCACTCCCATAGGTCTAGGACCCAGTCCACCACATAGAACAGGACTCACAGCTGGCAGAGTACAGGTGCTAGGTTCAAGGTTCCTGAAGCCTGTTCTGTCCCTGGGGCTTCGATCAGGAGGTCAGCCAACTGGCCTTTGGAGTTACTCTGGTGGTATTAGGTTCCAGGTGCAGGTCCAGTCCTCACTCAGGTAGGAGGGCATCGGGGTAGCAGGACAGCACAGTAGGGCACCGGAGTGGACAAGAGGTCTAGATGTGCACTGTAGAATTGGATCTGAGGGTCCAATATTTATATTTGGAGTCCACTCTGATGTTGGAGAAGGGTCTGGAGGTTTCCATCTCCACCCCTTCAGGTGCCAGGCATCTCTTTCCACCCTTCCCTGGCACAAAAGTCTAGTTACAATCCCTTTGTGAGTTTGTTCAGGCAGGGCCTTTGTGATGTACAAGTGTGGTACTTGACAGCTTCGCCCCCCTTAATAAGTCACAGTTGCCTGTCCTGCCAACACCGATCTTTCCTTTATCTGACTGTCTGGGAGCAATACACAAGGATCAACCGTCACCTACACCTTGTCATGTGACCTAGAGACAGGCTGCAGGCACCAAATCGTTAGGACAAGAAAATGCCAACTTTCTAAAAGTGGCATTTTCAGAATTGTGCCTTAAAATCTGACTTTACAATTAAAGAGGGCTTTAAAGTACACTTTTTTAGACACCAAAATCGATCTGTCTACCTGCTCCCAATTGAAAGTTATCATTTATTAAATGTAATATAGGGTTCACTGAGAGAATATCGAGGGAAAAAATATAGAAGAAAAATATAGAATTCAAAAATATTGACTGCTTATGTTTAAAAAGGTAAGTACAAAAATTTTAAAAACAAATATTGTTTACATAATATAGTTGTATTACTTTTAGAATATATATACTTTAAAATAGTAAATTAAAGATATACCTTAAATACTAACATTAATTTATAAAAAATAAAATATATTTAAATATTACGAATAACTTACTTTAGAAAATGTAAACACGCACACATATATATTAACATACATACATAAACTAACATTTCGATAATTATAAAATTATAAAAAATCATAAATAATATAATACTAACAAAAATATATGTATATATACTTAAATATACCAAAAACATAAAATATTTTCTTTAAAATAATTTAATTTCAAATGAAAAGTAGACTCCTATTTTTAAAATGTAACTATAAATAATTTACAAACAAAAAATATTGACATTTTTCATTATAATAAATAAAATCTAAATTTCAACAAAAAATAAATGATTAAATATTAATAAAAATACATATACAGTTCGCACTACGCTAAATAAAAAACATTTTATACTAAATAAATATAAAAATAGGTACTGCCACCTAACACTAAACAACAATCAAAAAAATCTTTGCCTGACAGAAAAATAAGATTTACTACTCTAACTACAATAAATATAAATTAATTAAAATATAACATTGGAAAATACTACAATTTACTATTCCTAGCACACCAATAAATATTATAATTAACAAAAAAAATATAGATATTTCTTCTCCAGTCAGTGTAACAGTAGGGAAAGTGTTGTGTTGCAGAGGGGTAAATATACTATTCCCATTCCACTCAGTGCAACAGTAGGGAAAGTGCTGGATTGCAGAGGGGTAAAATATACAATTCCCACTCCAGTTAGTGCAACTGTAGGGAAAGTGTTCGAGTGCGGAGGGGAACAATTGAATATTTCCACTGTAGTCAGTGCAACTGTAGGGAAAGTGCTGGATTGTGGAGGGGTAACATTTACTATCCCCACTTCAGGTAGTGCAACAGTAGGGAAAGTGCTGGATTGCGGAGGACAACAATTTAAATATTCCAACTCGAGTCAGTGCAACTGTAGGAAGAGTGTTGGAATGCCAAGGGAAGAAATTGACTATTCCCACTCCAGTCGGTGCAACAGTAGGGTAAGTGTTGGATTGAGGAGGGGAAAATGTACTATTCCCACTCCAGTCAGTGCAACAGTAGGGAAAGTGTTGGATTGCAGAGGGGTAACATTTAATATTCAGACTCCAGTCAGTGCAACAGTAGGGAAAGTGTTGGATTGCAGAGGGATAAATTTACTATTCCCACTCCACTCAGTGCAACAGTATGGAGAGTGCTGGATTGCAGAGGGGTAAAATATACAATTCCCACTCCAGTCAGTGCAACAGTAGAGAAAGTGTTGGATTGCAGAGGGATAAAATTGACTATTCCCACTCCAGTCAGTGCAACAGTAGGGAAAGTGTTTGATTGCTGAGGGGTAAAATTTACAATTCGTACTCCAGTCAGTGCAACAGTCGGGAAAGTGTTGGATTGCGGAGGGGTCAAATTTACTATTCCCACTCAAGTCAGCGCAACAGTAGGGAGAGTGTTGGATTGCGGAGGGGTAAGATTTACAGTTCCCATTCCAGTCAGTGCAACAGTCGGAAAAGTATTGGATTGTGGAGGGGTAGATTTACTACTCCCACTCCAGTCGGTGCAACATTAAAAACAAGTAAAATATTTTAAACAAAATTAAAATAATTTAAAAACATTAAATAAATTTAAAAATATGTTGAATACAAAATAGAAATATATTTAATATTAAAAATGTAAAATTAATTTACTTCCCACCCGTTACCCCTACAAAACCCACAACCCACACCTAAATTTTAAGAAATGTACTTGCACAATTTACATAATTATTTATCAATTAAACAAATATTATTTATGAAAATCTAAATCTAAATTCATTAAAAAAAATCACTTCCCACCCTTTACCCCTATAACCCCTCAACTCACACCAAACAAATTAATTACACAATTAACAGAATTAATTATCAATGAATTAATCATTATTAATTAACAACTAATTATTAATTAATTAAGATAACTTACTCCCCACCCTTTACCCCTACAACCCCACAGCCCACACCTAAACAATTAATTACACAATTAACATAATCAATTATCAATGAATTAATTAGTGTTAATTAACAACTAATTATTAATTAATTAAAAATAATTGACTTTCCACCCTTTACCCTTATACCCCACAACCCACACCTAAAACTTTTAATTACACAATTATCATAATTAATTATCAATTAATTAATTAGTGTTAATTAACAACTAATTATTAATTAATTAAAAATTAATTGCTTTAAACCCTTTACCCCTATAACTAAAAAAATAATTACACAATTAGATAATTAATTATCAATGAATTCATTATTAATAATTAACAACTAAGGGGCCGATTTCGATGCGGTTCGGAAATGAATCCGACTCAATCGGTTAAGGAATGGTTTTCAACTGACTCAGATCGGGAGAGTCCGACTGACCAAGTACAATGCATCCGGATGCTTCCAGATACGATTCGGTCGGAATCCCATTGACCTCAATGGGAGCCTATGGTCCAACCTAATGCATAGGCTCCCATTGAAAAAAAGGGGGGCAGGGGAAAATCGGACACCCTGTGACAGGCACCCCCTAGTGCCTGCCACACTGTGCATGACTGAAAAGAGGGGACCCATGAGTACCCCCACATGCCTGAATGAAAGGCTCTGGGTGCAGGGGGGGGGCGCTACAGGCCCCCAATGTCAGATTCTGACTGCGGATTCGAGTCAGACGGCATGATTTGGAAAGGCTGTCCGAATCCAGCATCATAATCTGTCTTTCAGAAACGCGGCCCATAGAAATGTACGAGTCTGCTTCGTATGGCTCGGTCCTTTTAAATGCCATTAGGTTTGGATTAGGATATTCCTAAACCCTAACTCACATCGTAATCGGTCAGTTGGAAACCTTTCCGATTCAGGGGGCAATTCTGTGGCGATTAGGAAGGCCTCCTAATGGCATTGGCTCTGTCTGAATTGGATCGGGAACGTGTCTTTCCGACCGAGGAGGATGCGAGGCATTAAGAATTTCCCAATCCAAACCCGACGACATTTGGAATGACCGAGCCGTACGGAGCCGAATCGTACGTCTCTACGGGCCACTTCCGAACGGCCAAATATGATGCTGGATTCGGACAGTGTGGAGCCAGCCATATGCAAATGAGTCTTGATCCTGCTCCCCATGGAAACAGTCCAGCTGGAATTGCCAAGCCAGGTCCTTCCTGGACCGGTAAACAAGCACCCTTGGACTGGTTTTGGGATATCACCCCTCATCAGTTAGCTTGAATCCAGTGGCATGGTGGGCACGGGACCCACGTCTGAGCATTTCCGTCCCACTTGCGGTGACAAATGCAAACAGAACAATTGATGGATGGAATGATGAACAATGTAAAACGCTCACCAGTAGTACAGAGATTTGGTCCTAAATCCATCATTTTTTTGTTCACAACACCAGGCGAGTTTGGACCTATCCATATGAAAAATCAGTCATGACCCGGCTCCCCATGAATCTATTTGCATGGCAAGCACAGGTCCCACGTCCCATGTGGGGGTGACAAATGCAGAAAGAAAAATTTAAAGGACCTTTCCAGATTTTACTTTAGAAAGGGAAAACATGTGCCCCAGCCAGGTTGCCTAAATGTTTGAACCCCAAGTATACACTGAGTACATAGGGATGGTCCTATTTCCAGAATGGAATCAAGGGACATCAGCCTATGCACAGTGGTCCAGGTTAATGTCCCAGAGGACTGCGCTCTCCTGAATTTATGTTGATTCCCTGCAGCCAGGTCCTTAAATAAGGAAGACCAAGGGGACAAGAAGTTGCGGGTAGGCTTATTCTTTGGGGACAGCATCCATTCTTCATCTTGCAGATGTCATTGTTACACAAAAAGTAATGACTAATGCTAACAATAGGTGCACCACAGCAGTGGCTCCTTCAGGAGAACGGAGGAGCGTCACCCGGCTAAAAAAATGCCCCCTGAGCTGAAAAATAAAATGGTATTAAAGTTTATTCATTACGATTTTACTATTCAGCAACACTTCCTGTCAGGATGGGACAGGGCAATTGGTGCTGAGTGGCAGCAAGGAGCTGTGCACTTATATCTAAAGCGCACATGTCCCTTTGGCCGCACGCCTTGGGGGAGCCAGCCAGACATGCACATTGCAAACTTCTGTAACCTAGCTGTCTTGGACAGTTGGGTTACGGAAAGCACAGGCCTCCAGCGCTCTTTAGAGCACGGAAAGAGGCCACTCCCTCTAATCCTCAAGCTTCTTTCATTTAACAGCATGAAAGCAGTTCCACGATTGAGTAGTGCAGTTTCCTGGGTCCCGGAGCTTCGGAGAAAGATGAGGAGGACTTTGTTAGGCAACCCAGGAAGGCAAGTGCCATTTTTTAATTTGTTTTTTTAGTACCCCCGCTTACCACTCTAAATACCTGCCAGCCACCACTGGTGCACCTGTAATGTTGGAAAGCCTTTACCATGCACATTTGTTCTAATATTAATCTTGTTGATGCAAACGCGATTTATCAATTCACAGTATAGCCTTAGATCACAAATAGAACAATATTCAATGTGGGCTTCTGTTCTTCTTTTATTCTCAAAATAGTCTTCCACTCCCAACGCGTTTCGTCGTTACAGGGATTAACCCATACGACTTCCACCTGTTATCGGGTGGCGGGAGCTGCGAGAGTGCAGTGTCATAGAGTGCAGTGTTGTAGAGTGGAGTGACAAAGAATGGAGTGGCATGGTGCAGAATAGAGTGGAGTGGTTTGGAGTGGAGTGGGGTGGGGTGGAACAGGGTGGAGTGGTTTGGAGTGGATTGGAGTGGATTGAGGTAGGCGGTGGACTGGACTGGAGTAGATTGGGGTGGATTGGATTGGGGTAGAGTGAGTTGGACTGAGTGGAGTGGGGTGGATTGGAGTAGTTAGACTGGATGGGATGGATTGGGTTGAGGTGGATTGGAGTGGGGGATTAGATTGTATTGGGGTGGGGTGGATTTTATTGCGGTGAGTGGATTGGATTACAGTAGGGTGGATTGGAGTGGGGCAGATTGGAGTGGGAAATATTGTTTTGGATTTGAGTGGGACAGATTGCTCTAGATTGGAGTGGGTTTGATTTTAGTGGGGCACAATGTTTTGGACTGGAGTGTGGCAGATAGCTTTGGATTGGAATGAGGGAGTTTGGAGTGGGCAGATTGTTTTGGATTGGAGTGGGACAGATTGGAGTGGGGCAGATTGTTTTGTATTGGAGTGGGGTGGGTTGATTGTGGTGGATTGGATTGGAGTGGGGTGAATTGAGGAGGGCTGGATTTGATTGGTGTGGATTGGATTGGAGTAAGGTGAGGTGGATTGGAGTGGGGTGTATTGGGATGGAGTGGGTGGATTGGGGTTAGGTGAATTGGATTGGATTAGAGGGGCAAATTGTAGTCGGGCAAATTAGAGTGGTGCGGATTATAGTGGGGCAGACTGAGTGGGGTGAATTGGAGTGGGCAGATTGTTTTGGATTGGAGTAAGGCAGATTGGAACGGGTGGACTGTAGTCACACATTCTTTTGGAGTGGAGTGGGGCAGATTTGAGCAAGGTGAATTTGAGTGGGGCAATTTGTTTTGGATTAAAATGTGGGGCAGATTAGAGTGAGGCAGATTTTTTGGAATGAAGTGGGCAAATTGGAGTGGATGGATCGGCGTGGGCAAATTTTATGGATTGGTGTGGGGCAGATTGGAGTGGGTTAGAATGTTTTGAATTGGAGTGGGGTGGATTGTGGTGGATTGGGTTTGAGTGGGGTGGATTGGATTGGGGCATATTGGAGTGGGGGATTGCTTTGGATTGGACTGGTGCATAAAAAATAAAAAATAAAAATTGGACTGGACTGGTGCAGATTGGTATTGGTAGATTGTTTTGGATTGGAGTGAGGCAGATTGATTTAGAATAGGGCAGCTTGTTTTGGATTGGAATGGGGCAGATTGGTGTGGCTAGGAGTGGGGAAGATTGTTTTGGAGTGGAGTGGGGCAGATTGTTTGGGGGAAGTGGGTGAATTGCAGGATTCGATTGTGGTGGATTGGAATGGGGTGGATTTGATTGATCTGGGGTGTAATCGATTGAGTAGGGCAGATTGGTGCGTGGTGAGGTGTGGTGGATTGGAGTGGGGAGGATTGGAGTGTGGTGGATTGGGGTGTACTACACGATTATGTGTTAAAGCACCATTTTAGAAATTACATATAAAAAAGAAACAATGTCACTTTGCAATAACATAATCCTCATCTTTTGAGAACAATGCCCCCGATCAAAAACAAAAGAAAACATGAGTGCAAGTGAGAAAAAAGGAGACTTGCCAAAATAAAAGAAAGTTAACTATGGAAAAGAAATCTTTGCAATTTTGTTTATCCTTCTGGGCACATTGTTACTAGTCAATGCCTTCTGTGTGAAGGGCATTAAAAGTTAAAAAGAACAAAATTGTACCTCAATCTTGGCGGGAGCAGCGGACGGGCACTGACTACGTTGAATCAAGCAATGCTTGGGGCCACCGCCACAGAGAGGAATGGAAATGATTTTAGGCCCACCTTGACGAATTACCGGGCTGTAAAGAAGAGTGTCATTCAAGCCAACAAATGGTAAGCAACGGGTGGGCTCCAAGCTCTTTTCTGTATACAAGAGTGTCTCGCAGGGGAGATGCATGTGTGCTAGTGCATCCTCTCACAGACTCAATACTAACAAGCAGACCTCTAATAGACAGAGCTTGGATTTGAGGGCAGAGTACAGCCTTCTCATACTAAACTGGAATGTGATAATGTACTACACCTTTCTCCATGGCAGACTTTTAAGTGTTAATTATAGTCGAAAAGAATCAATTAGAAGGCAAAATACATAGAATAACATGTTCTTGTTATTTTTGTTCAGTTCCTTTTTTTTCATCATAGTAATTGTGATATTTGCTACCACACTTTTGTATACATTCTGCAGTAGCTTGCCTTCTAATAAAAGCTCTAATAATTCTACATTAGATGCCTTGTGTGTGTGCTCACTTTGGGGAAAGGGTGAAGTGAACCCAAGAAAATACCTGTGGTCTCTAGACTGTTCATTCCTACACTGGATTCCATCCAGGTAAACTTGGGAGAGGTTCAGAGTACAACTCTCTAAATCCCCAATTCATATGGTAAGTGGTAAATCTGCAATGCTGGGAGATAAGGTAAATTTGCTGGGTGTAACCAGTATATTTCCCTGCCGTGCCAAGCAGTATGGTTTAAACCAGACCAGGCCTGGTAGGCAACAAAGAGACAGATTTAGGGACCATTAAATGGGCAACCCTTATCAGCAAACTGAAAGAAATGGTGGGGATGGCACAGCTTCACAGTGTGTCAATGACTTTCATCTTTACACCCATGATCTAAGACCACGCTTTGTGATTGGCCCCACTGTTTAATAATCCTCTATAGCAAGACAGTCCCAACCCCTTTCTGGGTGAATCTCTTCTGTTTAGAGATGTGCTGCCAGAGTTAGTGACAGCAGCATCATAATTCATGTTGGGAGAGTCATCATTTAAAAAAGATGACTCATCTTCTTTAACTGTGCTTCTTTGTGCAACACTGAATAGGAGAACTAATGGGGTAAATTGCCCCACACCTGGAATAACAGAAATGTTTAATTATTCTTCATTCTGTGTCTCTAGCCCTGGATGACAGAGTTATCGATATTTGGTTGTCACAAGAGAATAGTCGCCATATTTGGGGAAATTGTGTGTTTTTGTTACAGTTTGCGAATTTTTAAAACCTGTGAGGGGGCACCTGCAGTAATCAGTAGCATTAACCAGGTTAACAAATCACCAGTTCCCCCCTTAGCTGGGAAAACACCTAGTTGAGAATTGCAAGTATCCAGAAACCAGTCCCACTTGAAGCAAATTATTGTAATGACGAAGGGAACCCAGGAAAGAGAGACAGATGGCCTAAAAAGAAAGGAACATTGTTTACCTCCAAATAATAAAGCCCTCAAGAAAAAAGAATATTATGAATGGAAATTTGCACATACATCTATTTTGCAAAATACAAGAATGAAACATCACACTGAAAAACTCTAATCATAAATACAGCCAATGGATATTTTAGTAAGAATGTTAAAGAAGAGGAAGCACTAATGTTCGATAGAATGTACCCAAGTATTACTTAGTGAAAAATAAGGTATTTTCAGTTGAAGAATCTTTCGTTTTTTTAAGTTGGATTATACCAAAGTAGGGAATTGAAAGGGAAGGGGAAGGTGCCATGGCCCCCTAGAGATCCTGATGCCCTTTCTCCTTATTTTCAGGAATAGGAGAATAATGAACTTAAAGCAAAGAATCAATTTATAAGAGAATAAATGAATGATGAAAGACAAGTCATTAAGGGACTTTGATACAGAAATCTTCTGAAGAAGCTGAAAGAAAGGCATTTAAGGACACTGAAGCTCATTAAACAAAGACGTTGAGGACTTATTTGCAAACTACCATTACAAAGGGCAAGAGGAATTGTTCTGGTAACAATCAAATCTTGTCACCAGTACAAATACAACCTGAAATAACAGAAAGCTTTTGGGTTTTCCCCTCCATAGAAGCTCAAACCATGGCAAGCATGCAATGTATTTGTATTTGTTTATTTTGTAATACAATTTTAGGAATGTAATATGCAAGAAAGAAAATGGCAAACTTATATTACAACAAGCATTTGCAATGCAATCGGTCTCACCTTTGGGACCTTATATGTATTTAGCTATGCAGCACATTAGCCTGGGTGCTGAAACATCTACTGTTCTTTAACATGGAGGGAAAGTAAGCACCAACCTGCGTGAGATTGCAGGTATGGGAACACATAGAGAGAAATATTACCTTTAAGGGTATAGTCCAAACCTCTGTTTTTAATAATCAGGGCCTTCGGTGGTCATATCACTGAAAATACAAGATTTTAAAAAATATTATTGTCTACGGGTGGTCATGGAAGACAATTTCTATGGACTGGAATCTTGAGAATGCTAAAGTGATTCTGGTATTTTACTGACCTCTGCTGGTCGTTTTCTATCAAGAAAGTTAAATAGAGGCAGTTGCCAGAAACATTTAAAAAAGAAAGTCCCTCAGCAGAAAGCAATTCTGGTATTTTACTGACCTCTCCTGGTTGTTTTCTATCAAGACAGGTAAATAGAGGCAGTAGAACAGAAAAAAAAGTCCCTATGCGGAAGCAGCCAAGTCCTAGGGCTGATCTCCAGAGCCTACAAAATACATACACATATAAGTATATACTAAAGTATATAAGTATATACTAAAGTATATACAAGAGGTCTTGAATGCTCAACCTAAAAAGAAGTGGATCATTAGCCCATGCACACCAACCCTGGCAGTGAAGTGCACTGCTTTTTCGGTGGCTATATCTAACTTCATAAATAAATATTAAAACAACACAAATTCTCATTCTTTAACTCATTTTACGATGCTATGTAAAAAAACAGGCCAGATCTGTTGGCTTTGCCAGTGCGTGTGCTTCTGTGTGGGAATGAGTAGAAGTGAAAGAGCCTTGTGGCATCCCTCATGGGCCTGTGAAAGAGGAGTGCACAGAATATTGGTTGATACCTAGACTGTTTAAGACTCAGCTGGGAGACCATCACTGTTAAGCTGGCAAAGGGTAGGTGCAGGTTTTGGGATGGACCCAAGAGACCCTGGATATTAGTTTTTAGTGAGGCAATTATTGATATAATGTTTGAGATCTTGTTTCATTTTCAGAGTAACAGTGTCCTTGACAGATTTTCAAACGATAACTTTTACAATTGTCGTGAAAAGGGAAGTTTATTACGTTCAAGTGTCTTGGGATGAGGGATGCCTGCAACAAGAGAGGGTTATTGAGATGCACTTCCCCAGCATGGCTAACACAACAATCCTGGGTCACTCCCAGATAATCAGCAATGTTCACCAAGGAAATAAACAATGGCATGTTCATTGTGAGTAATGCAGTGCTACTGTTTGCTTCAAAGGGAGTTTGGCAGCCCAATTACTCCCCAGATAACAGCTTGCAAATTCGTATTAATTGAATTATTTCCCTCGATTACATATTTTTTCAGTACCCAATAAATGTATTCATATTTTCTCTGTTTTCAAATTAAAACAACTTTAGCCATGCTTACTTCCAGTGCAAAAGCTAGGTGATCTCATTATAAGAGTGACAAAGGTGTGCATGGCAAATATGCTTTGAATACCACAACATACATGACATTGGAAATTTGAAGTCAGGATGAGATTAGACCTAAAGTTAATCTGCTGTATTTGCAAAAAAAATGTTTCCATCATTTGTCACATATTCAGTTCATTCTTGGCTATGGGTAGAGAAGCAGAAGGTGATTGTCATTGCATGCTATGTCCAAAATCAAAGTAAATAATGGACAGAAACAGAAAATGTGATAATGTTATGGGTTTTGTTCTAGAACGGACCAATTCTTTGCTAATCATAGATTATCCTGAGCAACTAGTACAATTACCCCCTTCAGCACTTGAACTGGATTCTCAGTGGCAGTGAGGATCGAGCAGTTCAAGGCATCTCGTGGGTGTGGAGACCAGAGGAGACAGATAAACACAGGAGGTTGGACATAGGCACACAACTCAAAATACGCAAAGCAGCAGCTATAATAGATGATTGTCCAGTCAAAAACTTGCTTTATGAAAGAAGAAATATTCATATACAACAACAAAGTGAAGTACAACATTCACAAAGAAAACACAGAGTCCCCTGAGGTCATGACTCCAGTGTTTTTTAGGTGGGTTCCCTGAGTCTCACTCCCCTCCAACTAGTGGTACTGGTTATTCCCCATTCACTATAGGCACATGGGCAACAACCTGGTCAGTGCAGCAGCTGTCTTCTCACACCTCACTACAGGGATCCACTCACCAGGATTCCTCCATTGGACCTTGCTCTCTCCATCGCTCTGCTCTCCCTCACAAGGCACACAGGTCTGGGCAAGCAGGCTGTGCTAGCGCTCCTGTTTCCAAGGGCAGGTGGTCTTGAATTTACTGAGTGATGTCCCTACACTCAGCTGGGAGATTAACAAACAATGACCCCCAGTCCTGGTCACAGGCTGAGGTCTTGCAGAGCTTCTCCTCCTCGCAGAGCTCGACTGGTTGCTTCATAGTTGATAATTTGGGGGATCTCAAGCTCCCCTTCTTATAGTCCATTTCCAGGCACCAAATGTGATTTACTGTCTGAGTCTTTAAAGTTTATGTTAGGGCTCTTTACTTTTGAAGTGACCGCTCATCTGTTCTCTCTTCCGCCCAAATGCAGTCTGTCATAGGAGAGTCCACTCCAAGCACGATAGCCCTACAGCACAGCCCATGGGAGTAACTAGAGGTTCACACCTGGATATCAGTCACAGTGGTATGTGTATCAGAAGGTTACCCTGAGGCCTCAGCCCTACGCTTTATGATTCTCTTATCAGTCCCATCTCCTTCCTGAGATGTGCTCAGGTCCCTTCCAAGTGACCTCTCTCTGAATCTTGGAGCACCCTCTAAAGTGTATGAGGAGCATGGCTCTCGCTTCCTCTAGTGTGTCCTACCTACTTTACAGGAATGTAGCAATATGCAAATCTGTCTTGGGGGATTCCTTGATCTCGTCTCCTCATGTTCCTCCAGTCAGCCCAGGATCTTCTAAAATGGAACCCAGAGTTTTCCATGTACTGCACCATTCACAGGCCCACATACACCCAGCACATTCATATAATATACACACACTGCACAGCACTGCATTATCCCTGGATTGTACCATTCAAAGGCACACATACACCCAGCACAGGCATATAGCATTTATGGGCTGCACAGCACTATGGGCCTCATGTACGTAGCCGAATACCGGTCGGTAACGGCCAATTTTCGGTAATTATACCGTTACCGACCGGTATTTAGGCTTTTGACATGTAGGGGGCTCATTTCTGTATTCGGTAATTTACCGAATCGGTAAAATTACCGAATCGGTAATTTTACCGATTCGGTAAATTCCGAATACAGAAATGAGATGTAGGGGGAGTGTGTGGGTGTTGTCTGGAGTCGGTATTTACCACCAACTAATAGTTAGTGGTAAATTAAGAATGGATGTGTAAAAGCATTTTAAAGCGCTTAGAAGTGTGCAATGTGGCAGACATACATGCCCTTAAGGCATGTATGTGTGCCACATGTGCACACATGCAGGAATCAGGGGTGCAGCAGGGTGTCAATGTGACACCCTGCCACCCTTGATTGTGTTCCCCCCATTACCGAATCGGTATTTACCGATTCGGTAATGAGGCATACCTTCCCATTGATTCAATCAATGGGAAGGTATGCCTCATTACCGAATCGGTAAATACCGATTCGGTAATTACCGAATTACTACGAATCGGTAATTTTTACCGCAGGAATACCTACATAGCATTTACCACTTCATAAATACCGAATCGGTATGATTCGGTATTTATGAAGTGGTAAATGCCAGCCCACCTACATAAGGCCCTACATATTTTATGTGTTGTACCATTCACAGGCAACCATACACCCATCACATGCATATAATATACACACACTGCACAGCACTGCATTTTTCCCTGTATTGTACCATTTACAGGCACACAAATATCCAGCACATGTATAACACACACACTGTGCATCATTACACTCCAAACTGATGTAGGTCAAGGATGAGCTAGGCGCACAGAGTGGAACTTTGAATGAGTGAGCCTGTAGGCCTCATTCCGGTGACCTAGATAAAAAAGACCTGTTCACTTCTACTGATTACCAGGGCCGGACTGGCCATAGCGTGCACCGGGCGTTTCCCCGGTAGGCCGCTAGGATGGGGGTCGGTTTTGGGACCCTGGGGGGGGGCGTTTTTGTTACCGGGGGTCAGCAATATCGGCCCCCTGTAACAAAATTGGCCGAAATCGCCCCTCGCAAACTGCTCGGCTGCACTCCCCCTCACCCCAGGGGGGGCCGGCTGAGCAGTTTCTGTTCTCAGTCCGGCCCTGCTGATTACTACATGGTATGCTGCCACAACCACACTCGTGCTGTTTATTACCTGGCAAAACCTTGGTCAGGACCAATAGTACTAAGAGTCATATGTGAATGGGGACTTTGATAGGTAATCGTTTTTGAGCTACCCCAAAAAGCCACTTAAGTTATTCCCTTATAAAAAAAAAATCAAGCATAGCACTTTGCAAAACTTTGAGTAACTCGACCATGTATATTTGCACACCTTCATTATCTTATTTTGGACACTTTCCTTTATAATATATCATCTTTTAAAAATGCACATTTTCCAGTATAAAAAAAATCCTCTGACAACATGTCTTCAAATTTTCCCTTCAGACAAATTGTTTCTTTATTCCAGCGTTTCAGTTCAAGCGGCCGAATAATACCTTTTTTATTGCAATATTTTTCAGGCATTGGATCCATCTGGAAAAATATTCAAGCAGATAATTCGATTGCATTAGCAATGTGTCTGTTGTGGTTTGCCTGATCCCAAAGAAGGCAGCTCTTTATAAAGCACTTGGCCTCGGTCTCTGCTGAAACTGCTGTGTAAATTGGCATGCGAGCAGAGCATGTGGAAAGCATTTTTTGGCTGAAACGCGAAACCATTCATGTGGTTTTGAGGCATGGAAGTTCGCCCTGCCAACGTCAATAGAACTTTGTACTACAAACCAAAATGGTCGTTCAGACATGTGTACTTTCATGCTCGCGAGCGCGCTGAGGTCAAATATTTTTTAATCTTGGGAATTTTCCCTCTGTACACCGCCTCGTATTTCACGCAGGAAATGAGGCTGAGTACAACAAACACAAATCATGGAGACTGACAGACAGTATTGGGTTCAGAACCCACGCCTTGACTCTAATTGCTCTCTGAAGGCCTCTGGCTCAAGGTAACTGTTGATTTTGTTCGGCTGTTTCAAATCAGCACTGCAAAGTCTTGCTAAGACAAACTGGTTAGGCCACATTACACTTGTACCATTACATCCCTCAGGTGTGAGTCTAATGCAGTTAGCGTCTTAAAAGATTGCATTTGTCCGAGCACTGCAGGCGGTAATTATAAGCAGGCAAATCTCGCGTGAATGATGGCGAGAGCTCCCCGCCGCTGAAAGAGTTATATTGAATAGCGGTGGGAGGCTGGTGTTTCCATTCCGGGCTGAGAGGACAGCTCGACCTCATTGCAATCCCTCTCAAAGTTAAAATGTTTGAGCTTGTTGGATTTTCTGCTCCTAAAATAACAATTTACTGCTCTGTATTTTCCAACTTCCTCCCATGGGATCACTGTTAGTAAAAGGCACTCTTGTCAGTAAAATTAAAGTGAAACACAGCCTACGCCAGACGTCCCTATTACCGTTGCAGTACTCCATATTCACCTTAGCCGCCATTTATGTGTACGTGTTAACGCTTTTGATGAGGTGTTTGCTGGCAATTGTGCAGAAAATAGTCTATTTACTCCAGAAGAATAATGGCGGTCCCTGTAAGCCAGAGACCGTTGGTTGTCCCTTTCAGTAGCTAATCAAGTCCTGTTTATTCGTTGCATTCTGGAACTCGCAGTCCCGAGTTTATAAAAAGATAAGTACATTTTACATAAGAATACTACACAAAAAGAGCTGTTACAGTGCTCTTGGCCTTATATTGAGAAATTTGAGGTCTGGGCTAAGTGTTTTTAGGTCTTGCCTAAAGTCAGCTTTAATGCCTCGCCAGCCTCATGTTCTCAACAAATTTCATAATAAACATACATCCATACAGGAGGGGCTTTGAGTCAGCTCTCCTCATCATTGACATGTTCAGCTGTCATTCATGGTTTGGTTCGGCCCACCGCAGAGTACCACACAGGATAATTGTTCATTCCACTTCATCCATTGGCTGTCTTAGTTAGATCCATTTACTAATTCACACATACATATATGTATATGAATAAATATGTTAATGTTCAAAGACAATAGTAAAATAATCAAAAAGGCAAATATATGTTCTGTATCAGCTACTGTGTGCGTAAAAAGCTCGCTACTGTGCCTCTGTACTGTATGTGTTTTGTGTGAGTGGCTTACATCTCAGATACCTGTTTTGCACCCGCTCTGTATGAGTGAAGCCTCCACTTCTGTATTGGAGTCTGTCTGTATAAGGCACCAATGCACTGCTGCCCTTGGTATGTGTGTGAAGCCAAGGGAAGCTTTACACTTTTCATTTCACTGAAATGCATGCACTGAACTTGTATGTGTGAAGGAAGTTTAGGTTTCTGTTGTACCCATCTAAGAACTTTAGACGTGTCCTGCATCTGCATCCTGTATTTGGTGTGTTTATGTGTGTGAGTGTGTCTGTATGTGTGAGAAACGTTTGTAACTGTACCAACCATGTCTGAGGGAAACCTTCAATGCTGTGCCACTGTTACAAACAGATTGATAACTGAACGCTTCCCCTATTTATAGTACCTGTTTGGTGTATGAATGAAGCTTGCAATGCTGATGCTAGTTCTAAGGGCAAGCATCAGTGTCCTGTCGCTAATGAGTGTCTGATGCTTGCACTGAGGATGCCTACACTGTACCTGCTCTGTGTACTAGGAAGCTTGCACTGCACATGCTTGCACTGAAGCTGTTTGTGAGGGGCCTTGAACTATGGACACTTGTATCATACCTGTTTTGTGTGTGAGTGAATCTTGCTCTGTAGATGCTGTATTATATCTGCTCATTGTGGGAGGGAAGCTTGCACTGCTGATGCCCATATAGTACCCGGTGCATGTAGGGACACTTTTAATGTGAAAGACGGCACTGAATCATACCTGTTTGTGAGGGTTGCTTACACCACAGATGCCTATATTATACGTGCTGTGTGAAGGACGCTTGCACTGCAGGTATGTGTACTTTTATCCATGACCTTGCAGTGTTGGACTCCCTTATCGTATCTCCAAACTCTCTCCCTATGCTATAATAGCCTGCAATGCTCATTTTGCTTTCCATGCCTTCCAAATACTGACCACAACAGATAAATCCTTTAATGCCAGACTCCTCTATTAAAATGTTTAAAGAGGAAGTCAGTGACCACAATCGACATTTGTCTCCTCTGATATTGAAAAAAAATCAATGGCAGAACCTGGCCATTCTGGAAAATAGACTCAAGAACGACCAATAGACATTTTCCAATCTACCAAATGCAACTGTGATCAGCCACAGATCACCATTACCACATTGGACCATGTTGGTGGGACCAGATCTTTCACTTTTTGACTGGTAAAAATATTAGGAAAAAAATTCTGCTTACTGTTTTTAAACTGAGGATTAAGAGCAGTGTTTGATTTCGGTGTTGGTTGGGTTTAGACCAGGGTCTGCGCAGTGATTTTATCCAGTTCGCATCCATACTAACTTTTCTAAATACTTTCAAATTGCTAGTTTCAGTGGTTCGCAAAGGATCCATGCACTGTGTATTGCGAGAACATCCCATAATAAATGAAATGAAGAGCTGTAGCATATATATATCAAAGGTAAGATCATCCTGAAGTTGAAGAGTATCTCAAATCTCAAGTTTTAACTGTCTCACCCCTTTGATGTTATATTGCTTTCTATCATTTCTATAAATAGGTTGATTAGGAGAATAGAAAATTAATTATAAACAGGTTTAAATGACTCAAATCCCAAGTATTTTGTTGAACTTAAGTAAAAACCAAAACTGTGATGGCTAGAATGCTTGAAGTAATCTAAGTCACCCACTGGCATTTACATGGGGCTGCATCCCAATCCATCATTGTTTTGATCCATGACACTTCAGACAGGATTCAACCATATGCAAATTAGCCTGGGTTGCCTTCCTTTCATTTGATTGATTACCATTGTGTTGTAGGGGGTCTGAGGGCAATCGGACCTCTAGGAGTGTGCACCCGTTTCTCACATGAAGCGGCAGATCTGGGAAATTTAATAGAGCCACAACTACTGCATCTGTACTGTATGTTCTGCAAACTAGCCTGGGTGCTTTCCCGAAGATGATGATGATGGTGGTCATGATGATGATAAAAAAGCACTATCACCCCCTAAGGACATTTTGGCACCGACTAGTTACAGAACCAGATAGGAAATACATTGTTTAGAGAAAAGGCGAGTTTGTAAAGACTTGTGAAAGGATAAATGTTCATCAATCAAGTGAAAAGGTAGTGCAAAGGTTTTTACAGCCGTTGTTCGTCAGAAAAGAAAGGAAAAACTCCCAGAATGGGTAAGCCGGATTTTAGGAATGGACAGAATTTGCTTAGTGGAGGACTGGAGAGCTCAAAGATCCTGTAGTGAAGGAAACATGATTGAAAATATCCAAGGCTAGAATAGTGAAAGGTTTGATGGACCAGCCAAAGGCTGTGAATTTAATTATGCTGGAAGCAGGAAGCCAATGCAATGAAACCTAATAGGCATATACATAAGAACAGTGAGAAAGTTGACAGATAGGCCGATTGCAGCATTTTGAATTCTGGACAGCCTTCGAAAAGCAGTGGGAGAAGTCCAAGAGAAAGACAATTGTAATAGTAAAGTCTGAGAGAGAATAACCAAATTTGATGAGCGGAAACAGTAGGGAATGTAAAACTTTATGAAGCAGATGCAGGTAACAGAAACACCAAGAAACACAAAGAAGAACCTTTGGAAATCTCTTCTGGAGAATACATGATCACAATGAAAACCTAAATTCCTGACCAATGGAACTGGTGAAGGGGCAGGGGAGCGTTCAGATGGCCACCAGCCATGAAACCAGATGGGAATATTTTTCCCGGCCGCTAAGATCTCTGCTTCATCTGTGGTATTTCAACACATTCAACCTACCACCTCCAAGAGGCAGAAAAAAGTTTCAGGTGAGGCTGGGGCAGAGAAGAATCTAGATAAATGAGAATTTGAGTGTCATTGGCACATGTCATGGAAGGAAAATCATAGGAATGAATAAGCTTGGCAACTGGTGAAACATACATTATAAGCAGAGTTGGACAGCGGGAGGAGCCTTGGGGAACACCAGGAGCAAGAGGCAAAAAAACACCCTGAAAGGTGGAAAAGGAATGGCTTGTGATCGATTGTCCAAATGGTAGGTGATCCTAGATAGGGCTTGCCAAGGGACACCAATTTGAGAAAGTCGAAACAGAAGAATAGCTGCAAGGCCATATCTTAAAAGCTAACAAATTTAAATGGATTCGCGGAGCAGTACCACATTGAGCCAAAGTTCATCAAAGATAGCTACCTGGCCATATTCAGTGTTGTGGAGTGGAGCGTAAGCTGCATTGATGGGAATCAAATCAGCAACTATTTTCGAAAAAAGAATGTCATTAACAGTTGATTTCGTTCTCAAGAATTTAATAGGCAGTGGGAAAAGGAGATAGGCCGGAAATTATTTACAGTAGTGGGTTCGGCAGATAGTGGAGAGACAAAGGTTGCAACATTGGCCACAGAATGCTTAAAAAAGACTGAAAAGTTGGAGCTTGACATGGGTCAGTACTAGAGCTAGAGTTAATAATAGAGAGATGTTGTGATGACACTTCCAGAGAAAGTGAAGTGAAAGCCAGAAAAGTTGAACAAGACAGAGCGGAAGAAGTAGAATGTGGGGGAAATAAGGGCAACATAGAGAAAAGTACCTGACAAATATTGTTAGCTTATCTAAATGAACTGAAACAGAGCATTGCAGAGAGATAGAGATGGAACTAACACACAGCAGATCGTCAAGAAAATTGACATTTTTAAAAATGTGCTTCAAGTTGTTGTGGACATGTCTAATGTGACTGGCTAAAAAGGCAGAGCAGGTTGATCCAATTAATTTATGGTAGGTTTTTTAAATGGGACGATAAGCTATACAGCTGCAAGAGGAGTAGTTTGCAGTAAAATCTCCCAGCCGTCTTACACTGGAGTATTTTTTATTTTTGTATTTTTTGAGTTTTATATAGCGCGAACTAGACCCGAATCGGGTATCAGAGCGCTTTACATAGCACCAGTTGCATTACATGAGGACACATTCATTTTTAGGTCTCGCCTTGCTATCGCGTAAGCGATCGTCAAGCGAGACTATTGTAAGGGGCTTTTAAAACTGCTCCCAAAAAGCGGATTACATGGCTAGCACGCGCACAATCACGCGCATCGTGCCGCCATGCAATCCGTTTGGCATCGCACTTCAAAGGGTCCGCTCCCCCGCCTGGAATGCGCTCCCCCGCCCCCGCCAAGCACGCGTGCCACGCTCCGCCGGGCTTGTCTTGTTTTTCAATGCCTTTCATACACTGTCTCGAAGTTTCCTTTTGATCTGGTCTTCATTGAGACCTCTCTGGTCGGCAGGCTTCTCACTGCTTAATGAAGCAGATAGTGTAAACAGCTTGTTAACTGCCTCCCTTCATTTAACTTCTCTTGATGTTGCCATACTATCGATCCCTTTATAATCATTCGGGGATCCTGCAGTAAATGCCAGCACTCACGCTGTTAATGACCAACTCTCTTCGGGTGAATTATACTCCCGTTTAGCACCCCGCACCTTGGAATAACCAGCCCGAAACCACAAAGTTAGTGTTGCCGCTCACCTGTGTAGTACGGTACCAGGGAGGGGGTACTCCGACTTCGACTCCTCACTACTCACGCACTTCTCGATGCGAGCAACTGCAATAGTTTGCTTCTGGTTAACACTGCTTGGAGATAATTCGAGTGGTTTTATTAGTGTTGCCGCTCACCTGTGTAGTACCGGTACCAGGGAGGGGGGTCCTCCGACTCCGACTCCTCACTACTCACGCACTTCTTGATGCGAGCAACTGCTACAGTTCGTTTCCGGTTAACACTGCTTGGAGATAATTCGAGTGGTTTTATTAGTGTTGCCGCTCATCTGTGTAGTACCGGTACCAGGGAGGGGGGTCCTCTGACTCCGACTCCTCACTACTCACGCACTTCTCGATGCGAGCAACTGCTACAGTTCGTTTCCGGTTAACACTGCTTGGAGATAATTCGAGTGGTTTTATTAGTGTTGCCGCTCACCTGTGTAGTACCGGTACCAGGGAGAGGGGTTCTCCGACTCCGACTCCTCACTACTCACGCACTTCTCGATGCGAGCAACTGCTACAGTTCGTTTCCGGTTAACACTGCTTGGAGATAATTCGAGTGGTTTTAACAATAATGATTTGTTCGAATTAATGTGGGAGAATACATAATAATGCCACATCTATTCCCTCAAGGAAGTTCTTTCACTATAGGAAATACTGTACCCTATGCCTATAGAAGTGCCTTTCCAGTGTGTTTTTGTGTTTAGAGTGACTGCCACTTACTGCAGTATTATACCTCTATTTGTATCCAGTATGCTTATGTAACAAGCACATTTGTCACTCTTTCCTCTTGTAACGTATCGTTTGCTACCTCAGCTTGTATCTTGTTTACTGTTGTTACTTGCACAATTGTCACTTTTTTCTCATGTAACGTAACGTTTGTTCTTGTACTATGCATACTTGTAATTTTTTCCTCATGTAATGTTACTGTTCCTATTGTGGAGCGCTCTAACACCTTCGGATAAAGTCCGGGCTATATAAAAACGCATAAATAAATAATAATAAAACAGGTAACTGCATGTGATAGCGTTCCAAATTCATTATTGGTGGAACGCTATCACATGGAGTTACCTGTTTTATGGATTCTCCCACATTAATTCGAACAAATCATTATTGTTAAAACCACTCGCATTATCTCAAATGCAACTTTATTCAAAAAGAAAATTGCAGAAACTGACAACAATCTGTTTTCTATGTTTTTGACTTGCACGACAGCACTTGTGGTGGTCTCTTTAAAAGAGAAATTAAAGAAAGTAAAACATAACCCGTGACCAAGGAGCGAAGGCTCCGAAACGCGTTGGGATGTTTGTTGCCAATTTGTAAAATAATCACGCTGATTTATTGAAGCCTCCGCACTGTGGTTCTTCTGGTTGGAGTTAAAAGGACCTGGCCGTACCAACATACCATTGTATGGTGTATATATATATATTTATATCTCAAGTCAAGTCAAAAAGCTTTATTTCGATAAAAATTGTATCATAAAAGCATTATCATACAAACATAAAAGGTACAATTTATCGAAAAAGCAACATTTAAAACAGATGTCAATGAATAGAGATGGACTATCCATCTAGTTACTTTACTCCGGCTTAAAAAGGTTACAATGTTAAAATCTTCAAGAGTTTAAAAATTAGAGTGTAATCAGAATCCTTTTTCATGTAATAAAATCAGGATTAAAAAAGCATTAAACATGATCATGTGGTGGGACAAAGGAGTTTGCTTCTGATGATCCATGACCACCCCAGAAATTTAGCCACGGCACAGACTAGCACTAGGCTGGTATCTGATCGTTATATTCGTAGTGCCACACGATAGTTTGATGTGCCCAGCAAGTGGCAGGCGGGGCCTAGCCATCTACTTCTTGGGTTTTTGTAAGCTGGGCATTCAAACAAGATGTGTGCCGTGCTTTCAACCTTCCCTGCGCAATTCGGGCAAGTGTCCGGGGTCTGGTGAGGAGGCTTCCATTTGCTAGTAAACTCTCGGGTTGGGAGTGTCTCAAATCTAAATTGAAGGTACAAAGACCTATCCCTTGGTTTCTGCACAAAATCCAAGTAGGACTCAAAGCTAACAACTTGTTTATGGATATAAAAGACTTCAGTTAGCCTGCCCATGTTGGAGTTACTGAGGTCCTGGCGGTCAATCTAAGCCCAGTAGGCTCTTTTGAGGTCCACCTGGCTCAGGGGTGCCCCCGACTCCCAGGCTTCTTTAAAACCTAGCAGATTAAGTGACTTTTTGGTGTTGCAGAGCCAACTTACTCTGTGTGAGCCCGAAGAGTTCATTATTTCTTTTAGGCCCTCGGTGTATTTAGCTAGCTCCAGAGTACGCCAGAGGCGAGCCCAGAATAACAAAGGGGGTAGCCTCGCCATGTCCCTGATTGAGCGCCTGCCCAAATCGCTGTAGAGTGGTTTGAGTGGGGTTCCCCTTGGGAGAGAAACCAATTCTCTCAAAAATGTATTCTCGGATCTAGAGATTTCGTCAAGGTTGTCATATCCCCAAAGTTCGGCACCATACAGAGCCGAACCAACTGCTTTGGCCTGATAAGTCACTAACGCGGGAGCGATTGGCTTGCTCTGCGAGGAGCGGTGTTCTTTAGCAATGGCCCCCGTGGCTCGTTTGCGATTTAGCAGCATCTTATGAATGTGGGGTCTCCAACTTAACCTGTCGGAAATTCTAATTCCGAGATAATCGAATATTTTTACGTATTCCAAAGGGGCTCCATCAAACGTAATGGCGACGCTAGATGGTCTTCGAGAAAAAGAAAGAAGCTTGGTCTTTAGTGTGTTTATAATCAGACCTCTCGATGTGCACCTATCCAGAAGCTTTTGGAGCCCTACTGGTGTTTTGGAAATTAAAAGGGTATCATCTGCAAAGAGGAGGGTGGGAACTCTTTCGCCCGCCAGGGCAGGGGCATCAGCTGGAATATCCTGCAAAAACTTCACCACTCCATTCACAAATAAGGAAAAGAGGGTGGGTGCCAGTACACAGCCCTGGCGGACTCCTCTGTCAACTGAGATCTTTTCAGTTTTCTGAGCCTGGGTTCCCCACCTCACCCGTGCAAAGTTGCCCTCATGGAGACGGACCAGAAGGTCAAGGACGGGGGAAGGGACACCCATATCCTGCAAGACCGACCAAAGGCGGTCGCGAGGGACCAGGTCGAAGGCAGTCTTCAGATCTATAAAGGCAAGATGAAGACTACCCCTACCGATCAAGACCACCTTCCAGTATAGCAATAGCAGCCTGAAGACCTGGTCGATCGTGCTCGTGTTTGGTCTGAACCCAGCCTGGTAGTGGGACAAGATGATGTTCTCATTGGCCCACAGTAAGATGCGCTCCAGCAGGACCCTGCCAACCACTTTCTGGCTAACGTCAAAGAGGCTTATTGGTCGGTAGTTGGCAGGGTCCTCTCTAGAGCCCTTTTGAAATATTGGGATTACCTCTGTTCCTTTCCATGACTCGGGGATTGGTGATCCCTTGAGAAATGTGTTGAGCAGGATGGTGAAATATGCTGCCCAATGTTTAGAGTCAGAGCGGAACAGGTCACCAGGAAGACCATCAGGGCCAGGGGCCTTGGCTGTAACTATTTTATTAATAGCAATCATGACTTCCTCCTCCGTAAAAGGATCATAACTCTTAGAAGTAGGGTCTACCAAAGCGGTATAAGAAAAGACGCTTGGGCTTTGAGTGTCCTCACCAGAATAAAGCTTTGAGAAGTGGGCAAACCATTCCTGGTTTGTGATATGATTTGAAATAATGTCAGGATCGGAATCTTTTGAATATCTACAGAGATTCCAGAATGCAGTCCCATCCCTGGCTAGGCTAGCAGCTTTTAGGGCCAACCAATGGGTTTCCTCCCAGGCACGCTTGGCTTTAGCCACAGCCTTTCTATACTCTGATCTAGCAGTTTGGACCTGGCAATGATCCCTGTTTTTGACAGCGGTTACAAGCTTTTCTTCGTAGACCTGCATTCATGATTATACCAGGAATCAGGCGCTTTGCGCCTATTGGGTTTACCAGTAAGAGAGGATACCAAGAAAAATGACCCTATCAAACCAGCTGTGGCTGTATGGATGGTCCCAGCCCTTAGACTCCCATCGGGTTCGTCAAAGGCTCTCTTCAGTTCTGCAGTTTTAGTCAGCAAAATCTCTTTAATTGACATAAGTTTTTGTTCATCTGAGGAGATTGTCGGCCATTTGAGATATCTTTTGCAGTTCGAAGGAGTTACTTCTTTAGTAGTCATGATAGGGCAAGGGTCAGAGTTTGGCAGATCAGTAGACCATGGTCTCTTCAGTACCAGACACAGTGAGTTGTGGTCACTGTCGCTGGTAGGGGCTATGACCAGATCCACTGTGTATCGCCATAGTCTGCGATCGATCAAAATGTAGTCGATGCAAGATGGGCTGGAAATTCTATTAAAGGTGGGTGCACCATGGAGATCAGAGGGGAGCCGACCATTAGCGGCTCTCAAACCGAATTCCAATGTTAAAGCGTTCAGTTGGATTGCAACCTGCGTCCACTTCTTCACTGGAGGGACCACCAGAGGAGGTATGCCCCACCTGGCATCATCCTCTTCAACCCCTAAGATATCTTCAGAGGCAAGTGGCTCGTAGGTGCAATTCATATCTCCGGCCACCAGGATAAATGAATTTGGTGGACAGGAAAAAAGCTCCTCTTCCAAGATCGAAACAATCGGTGACTTGGATCCGCCTTTGGTACCTCTAATGTATACGTTGAAGAGCTCAATAGTGGGCCCCCCTTTTGGCCCTCTTATTGTTATGCGCATCACATCTGGTGAAGCGCTTTGTATGTGGCTGACTCTACAAGCAAGAGCGATGTTTACCCATATCATAAGACCTCCTGAGGGGCGCCCTCGGCCATTGGATACTGCTGGAGCACAATAACAAGTGAAGCCAGATTTGTATAATGGTGTCAAGCTCCAGGTCTCTTGAAAGATGCAAATGTCGTGGGCTGCAATAAAGTTATTCCAGTCCGGCAGTGTGAGCTTAGCTTTCAAGCCGGCAATATTCCAAGAGACAATTTTAACATCATTTTGTAATACGTGGGACAGTGGAATATCAGAGCCCATGACATGAAAATTAGGAGCTAAAGGATCAATCCCACCTTCCCCCTTTCTCTCGCTAAGAGTATAGATGGTAGATATTGGGGGGGACGATTCACTAACATTATAAGAGGCAACACAGGACGATATGCAGGCATTAGAGAAAGATTTTACAGCAGGTGTTAGTCAGTCAATGAGTTCTAAAGTAGATTCATCCTTATTCTGTGAGTTGGATGGCCCACCCCTAGACGTAGCTGGATCAGGGATGGTAAGGGGGAAGCGTCTAAATTGGATAGAAGATGAATCTGGGGAGGATGATCTAAATTCGAGAGCTAAAAGACCATCAGCTAGGAAATGATTAGCTAAGGTAAGCTCAATGGTATCCGTAACACTTCCGTTCATTCTTAGCCTATGGACCCTTATTAGATCGTCTCTAATGAGGGATCGGCAACCTCTAACGTAACGGATCCAGTGAGTAACCTTGTTTTTTAGGCATTCTTCGTCCTCATACCCAACGACCTTCGGGACACCAACCATGTAAACTGTGGGCTTGGTGGTGGTCGGGAATGTTTGGGCTTTCTGAGATGAAAGAAATAGGGGGAGGACAGGCGTTCTATGGAGAGAGTTAGGCTGCCTAATGTTGGTGTAAAAGTTAGGAGTTCCTCAAGGGTTTTTGGTGGTGTTATCAGGAATATTCCCAGCTCTAGTCATTGAATTTGACTTTATCCTGTCTTGTGAAGGTGAGGTTGGCAATGGGGTCGGGATGGCAGTGCAAATACCAATATGTGGTTGGAATGGAATAGAAGGGATTTGGGGACAAGAAATATTAGATGGGGAATTTGATAGGTGCGTGGTCGGCGTTTGGACAGTTGACAGCAACTCTAGTACCAATTTCTTTAAATCACTGATTTCTTGTCTCAGGGCCTTGATGGTTTCTGTTAATTGCCCTGCATCAAGTGCTGCCCCTCCTAAATGATCTTGATGTATCCCAGCCCCTTCTGGATCAGCCCCATCTCTAATGCCTGGATCAATGCCTAAATCGGGTGTGGCAGAAACGTCAGTAATATCAGTATTGTCGTCATTATCAGCCAGAATCTCAAATCGATTGGTACAAACAGTAGTAATTGGATCAAGAGGTACTAGATTGTCGGCAGCAACAGAAAGGCATTGTTCCTCTGTAATTAACATGGGATTATCTGTGTTGCTCTGCCAAACATCCCTTTCGGGGAGTTGATTAGGGGCGGTCTTTTTGCTGAATATTTGGGGGATGATAATAGATCCAGATCGAGTTTTACTTAAGGACAAGGGGGATGGGGGCGTGGCATTTGGATCAGAGACAAGGATAGTTGTACAGTCATCAACCAGTGACTCAATGCGATCCAAAGCGGCGGTGGCAGTGGTTTTCTTACAGGTCTTCCTAGCCTTCTTCCTTTTAGCCGCCCCACCGGTATTACTGACAGCGCTCCCATTGGCGTCCAAAAGCTTCCTTTTGCCCATCGTAGGCCACACTCAGGGCACAAGACAAGTGGCAACAAAAAGAACTGCAATGAGCTGTTGGATATTAGAGCCCCCAAAAGAGAAAACACAGTACCTTAGTCCTGATCCTGCATGGATATAGGCATTCGATGCGGCGAATGGATGAAAGAGAGTTGGCCCAGCCCTGCCTCCTCCTGCCCCGGACGGCCACAGACGGCCCGCCCTTTGCCCGGGCTTAGCCCGGCGCTGCCCGCGCGCGTCCCGCGACGCGGAGGGAGCTGTTTGCATTTAGCGCCTCCAGGCGCGGAAGTGACAATGGGTGGGGGCGGTAATGCTGCCGGGAATCCTGGGAGGCGTAGTCCTGCACTCCCTTCGACGAGCGCTGCAAGCGCCAGCAGCAGCTAAAATGAGAGGGAGAGTGTCCGCCTCAATGATCAGGCGCGGACCCACTGGTCTCCCCAACACAGCTGCCCAGGTAGGGATGCTCCGTGCTGCCTGCCCGCTACAAGGTCTATTTATATCTATATATATATATATATTCACTGAAAAAACCATAGGTTTCACACATGTTATAGTTAGCGGAAATTTTACTGATAAAAAACCAATGAAATTCCCCCGTTATAGTTAGTGCAGGCAACTATAACTCACGCGACCGCAATCCTCTGCTGATGCTAATACTGTATTTAGACACTTATTTGCCCATGTCTTCTTCCATACATTTTTAGCTATACATATATTACAAATATTTTTTTTTCATAAAGACACATATGTCATCAGCAGAAGATTGCGGTCGCGTGAGTTATAGTTGCCTGCACTAACTATAACGGGGGAATTTCATTGGTTTTTTATCAGTAAAATTTCCGCTAACTATAACATGTGTGAAACCTATGGTTTTTTCAGTGAATTTGCAAGGTTTTTTAAATGCTAATTCCTAACTATAACGTGTGTGAAACCTATGGTTTTTTCAGTGAATTTGTACGTTTTTTAAAATGCTAAGTTACTTTACGCCATTCATGGCGTGCGCGCCCACTTAACGCAGTTCGTTCCGTGCGCGCACGGTGCGCTTCGCGCACCGTGCGCGCACAGTGAGCACGCGGTGCGCTTCGCGCACCGCGCGCCCACTTTACGCAGTTAGTGCCGTGCACGCACGGTGGGCATGCGGTGCGCTACGTGCACCGCGTGCCCACGTTACGCTAGATGGGCCATGTACGCACGATGCGCTTCGCGCACCGTGCGCACATGGAGGACATATGATGCACTTCGTTTTGAAAGGTAATATTTTAATTTTTCGTATATTTTATAAGCCATGCACAAATGGTGCCCTTCGGGCACCATTTGCACACGGGGTGGAGAGAGTGTGGATAATTTTTTTTTTTATTATTTTTTTTTAAATATTTTAGTTTATCTCAAACGTAATAAGCCATGCACAATTGGTGCTCTTCGGGCACCAATTGCACACGGGGTGGAGAGAGTGTGGATAATTATTTTTTTTTTTTAATTTTTTACCGTACGCGTACGGTAAGCGTAATCGGCGAAATTACCGAAAAAATAAAAATTCAGTTTTTGGCCTTGGGGGATCTTTGGGGACTCCCTCAACATGGCTATGTGTGTGGGAGCTGTCTAAACAGCCCCTTTACATGTTTTTGGGCTTTATATTTTAAAAATCACTCTCAGTGCGAGAGAGAGAGAAAATGGCGGCCGCCGCTTCCTGGTTTCGGCCGATTCGAATGTTTACTTAGATCTAAGAGCCAATCAGAATCGCGCTCGCGCACGCCACCGTACGCGTACGGTAAGCGTACCGTAAGCGCACCATAAGCTGGCTCAGATATATATATTGATTTAAAGGCTATTTTGTCAGAATCTACTGAACAGATTTACACCAAACCTACAAAAGGCACTTCCTTGACCTGAGGACTACCTCTCTGCCAAATTTCTAGTAATTCTGTTCAGCCGTTCGGGCTGTAGCCCTGTCTAAAGGTCCTATGGAAAAATGCATGGGAAAAACGCGTTTTGGGACCCCCCTTTTATCTCAGCCCCCGCTTGACGAATCCCCCCGAGACTTTAAGGGTAGGAGCGGAGCGTAGCGCCCCACCTATTTTGAACAATTTGCGAGGATTCGTCGACCGGCGCCAAAGTTATTCAAAATAGAATGTTGCGGATTTCCTATGGAAACGTGGTCCTAACTATAACTACCTACTGGCGACCGCCAGTAGGTAATATATATATATATATATATATATATATATATATATATATATATATATATATATATATATATATATTTTTTTACAGGTGTTGTGTCAGTAGTAAATAATCGTAAAATTAATGTGATGCTGAAAATCATCAGTGTGACGACCCCCCCAGCCTAATCTAAGTCAGCATGAGATCTAGAGGAATACCACTTTGCGGGGCATTCCTATATCATATCACAAAGTATTGCAGTGAAGGTGTTTTGTTCATTAACCATACTCAAACCCTGAAAAATCTAATTTTATAGATTTTTTTTTTTTTTGTATCTTTTATATAGCGCGAACTCGGCCCGAAGGTATTGGAGCGCTGTACACGAGCACCGTATTTACATTACATATTCAGGCACGGGGAGATTAAATGATTTGCCCAGAATCACAGGATGTGGACGCGACCTCGAGGCTCGAACCCTGGTTTCCTGCACCAAAGTGCCCCCATAGGTTTGTGCCAGATGTCTGTTCCTTCCTCCACTCACAGCTGCTGCCCAGCTCCTGCCAACAGGCTAAGTTACTTGCTGTTTATTACCTTCATCATAAATCTGCTTGCTGGTAGATAAGCAGAACGTGAGAGCTGTGCCAGACTAACCTTTCCTCCAGCTAGGGGTTCAGCATACACTCCATGATGGGCATATCAATGTAACTAGGTCTCAACAGTCCGAATCTGTATTTGTTTTCATAGGCTGCTGTTCAATACTCTTACAGTTGCATCCATCAGAGTGGTGTACTCACAGGTGAATTCACTACGGGGGAACCACCAGAGTCGTGCACTCACAGGTGAATTCACTGCATGGAATAGACCAGAGGCGCGCACTCACAGGTGAATTTACTGCACAGAATCCACCGGAGCGTCCACTCACAGGTGAATTCACTGCACGGAATCCACCAGAGCCATGCACTCATGAGTGAATTTACTGCATGGAATAGACCAGAGCTGTGCACTCACAAGTAAATTCACTGCACGGAATCCATCAGAGCCGTGCACTCACGGGTGAATTAACTGCACGGAATCCTTCAGAGCGGTGCAATCACGGGTGAATTCACTGCACGGAATCCACTGGAGCCGTGCACTCACAGGGAATTCAGTGCATGGAATAGACCAGAGCAGTACACTCACGGGTGAATTTACTGCACAGCATCGATCAGAGCCGTGCACTCATGGGTGAAATTACTGCACAGAATCCACCAGAGCGTGCACTCGCAGGTGAATTCAGTGCACAAAATATACCAGAGCAGTGCACTCACAGGTGAATTCACTGCACGGAATCCATCGGAGCGGTGCACTCACGGGTGCATTCACTGCGGGGGATCCACCAGAGTCGTGCACTCACAGGTGAATTCACTACATGGAATAGACCAGAGCAGTACACTCACGGCTGAATTCCCTGCACAACATCGATCAGAGCCGTGCACTCACGGGTGAATTTACTGAACGGAATCCATCAGAGCGGTACACTCACAGGTGAATTCACTGCGGGGAATCCACCAGAGCCGTGCACTCACAGGTGAATTCACTGCATGGAATAAACCAGAGCCATGCTCTCATGGGTGAATTTACTGTACAGAATCCACCCGAGCGTGCACTCACAGGTGAATTCACTGCACAGAAACCATCAGAGCCGTGCACTCAAAAGTGAATTCGCTGCATGGAATAGACCAGAGCCGTGTACTCGCGAGTGAATTCACTGCAGGGAATCCACCAGAGTCGTGCACTCATGGGTGAATTCACTGCACGGAATCCATCAGAGTGGCGCACTCACGGGGGAATTCACTGCACGGCATCCATTAGAGCGGTGCACTCACGGGTGAATTCACTGCATGGAATAAACCAGAGCCATGCACTCATGGGTGAATTTACTGTACAGAATCCACCAGAGCATGCACTCACAGGTGAATTCACTGCACAGAAACCACCAGAGCCGTGCACTCACAAGTGAATTTGCTGCATGGAATAGACCAGAGCCGTGTACTCGCGAGTGAATTCACTGCAGGGAATCCACCAGAGTCGAGCACTCACGGGTGAATTCACTGCACGGCATCCATTAGAGCGGTGCACTCATGGGTGAATTCACTGCATGGAATAGACCAGAGCTGTGCACTCACAGGTAAATTCACTGCACGGAATCCATCAGAGCGGTGCACTCATGGGTGAATTTACTGCACGGCATCCATTAGAGCCGTGCACTCACGAGTGAATTCACTGCACGGTGATGAGGAGACAAAAGGGAACAAACATGGCTATCGACACTTCCTAAAGGCTCACAGAGGCAGCACGTGCGGATGTTGCTAATATGTAACAGACCACCCAAGACATGTTCAGACCACAGAGGGCGAGTGCAGTCTTATAGTGCCTCGCTCATTAACCGTAAGACGTGCAGCTGCATCTGTGCAGTGACTTGCATTTGTGGCAAAATGTAATAGGCTCCGCGGAATAGTTTTATAGTCCATTAAATCAAACATATGAGATGCTTTTACAGCACACATCTAAAACGTAAGTATTTAAAAGTGTTCTGTTACGTAATAATAAAGAACAAGCATTTGCAATGCAATAGGTCTCGCGTTTACGCGAGTTTAAGCTATCGGCATTGGAAATGATTGCCTTTTATTTATGTTTTAAAAACGAAAACAAAAATAAAAGGCATTGTTATTTGCTATGTCAATAGCTCAGACCCACGTAAATGCAAGACCTATTGCATTGCAAATGCTTGTTTTTTTAGGCACAGGGAGATTAAGTGATTTGCCCAGAATCACAGGATGTTCAGCGTCATTGTCGAGACTCGAACCCGGTTTCCCCGGTCCGAGGTCGACCGCTCTAGCCATAAGGCTACATCCTCTCTCTAAACTCTTATTTCCTGGGTGATCCAGGCAGTGGAGGACAAATAACAATGGGAGCTGATGGATTTAAAATGGACTGAGGAATCAGGAGAGTATGTAAGCCAAGAACTGTGCTGGGACACTGCTACGTGAAGGAATGAAGAAAACAGTCCACCCAAACTGCTAGCCCAGGTGCCTAATATACAGGAACATAAGCAACTCAAGACAGTTTCCGCTACTTCGGCAGTTCGCTAATCAGCAAATTAGGTATAGCTTGAGTCATGTGGCACAATGAGAATACATGTTACACATAGAGCATTGCACCCAGGAAAATATAAATGTGATGTGTAGATTGCTTTAATTAATCTTGGCCACTCGTAATTTATCAGTGGCCTATATGTTAGTTGTGATTTATAACGCATACAGCTACTAGGATGAGTTTCCCGGCGCGAGCCCAGAAAGAACGAGAACAGTGAACGGAGATAAGGCAGGAAGGAAATGAGCTTAATTGAATAGGAAAGTTTTGAGTTTTTTGCTGAAGTGAGTAGGGTTTTGAAGGCTACGGAGCTCCAGCAAAAGAGAGTTCCAAGACTTACGTGCCAGATAGGACAGAGAGCTGCCCCCCTTTCTTTTCAGATGGATTCTGGGTATGGAGGCCAAGCACATGTTCGATGAGTGTAAAAGTCTGCCCGGAACATAAAACGAGAATCGTTTCCTCAGATACTCCAGGCCATACTCGTAGAGTGCTGCATGGGCCATAACTAAAGCCTTGAACATGACCCTAGCTTTTATCGGCAGCCAATGCAAGTTGCGTAGATGTTGCCTCACGCTAATGTGTTTGGGTAAGTCCTGCAGCAGCTGCACAGTGGCATTCTGCACAACCTGCAATGTATCCATTAGGTAGCCCGGGAGACCCACATAAAATGCATTAGCATAATCAAGATGGGAGGTGACTAAGGCCCGTACTACTGTTTCTTTGGCGGGGAGAGGCAACAGGGGCAGACATTTTCTAAGAAGCTTCAGAATGCCGAAGCATGTACCTGTCAATTTACTGATCTGATTGACAAAGCTGAGTTTTTCGTCAAAACAGAACCCAAGGTTTTTCACTGGAAGACCGAAGGGGATGGACGAGGGGCATCAGCAGGCCAGCAGTCATGCCAAAACAACAGAGGGAATTCCCCAAAGAACAGTATCTCTGTTTTATCTTCATTGCTTTTCAACTGGGCAGAAGTAAACCAGTTGAACACAGCAGACAAGCAGGTACTGACGTGGAAAGTAGCAGACTCGTGCTTTTTCCAGGTGAATAACAGCTGAGTATCATCAGCATAAGCTACCACTTTAGCGCCATGGTCCTCAGCTAGCTGGATTAGAGGGGTCATATACAGGTTAAATAACAAAGGGCTCAGTATGGATCCCTGAGGAACCCCTGTTTGCACAGCTTGGATAGTAGATGCAAAAGGGGGGATCCAAACTTGCTGGGTTCTACCGTCGAGAAAGGACTTTAACCATTCCCATGCGGCACCAGCGATACCTAGCCTCTGTAATCGAGCCAGGAGAAGAGCGTGGGGGACAGTATTGAAGGCAGCAGATATGTCCAATCGGACCAGAACTGCCCTGCCCCCAGCATCTAACGTCTCCCCGATGGCCTCCGTAATTTCCACCAAGGCAGACTCAGTGCTATATGAAGCACGGAATCCAGATTGAGCTGGATGCAGCAAACCCTGCTGTTCGATGTAGGAGGTCAGCTGTTTATTAACCAGTTTCTCACATACTTTGGCCACGCCCAGAAATAGAGAGATAGGATGATAGCTGGATGATAGCTGGATGGAATGTGGGGATCTAGAGTCAGCATTTTTATGAGAGGAACCAGCCTTTAAGATTCGGTTTGCCACACATGGTTAAGGCAGTGCGCAGTCTAGCTGCTGCTGCTGGGAAGAAGCAGGAATGGTCGGGAGAGCCAGAGGACAAGTGAGGTAAGTAGGGCTGGGGCCGGGTTTTGGAGAGTTGAGGGGTAGGTTGTATGGTTTGGGGTAGTTTTCAGGGCTGGGGATCTGGTGAGTTTTCGGGGCTGGGGGATCAGGGTCGTTTTCAGGGCTGGGGTGGGGTCAGTAAGTTTTTAGGGCTCAGTGAGGTGGGATAGTTTTTAGGGATAGGGGGTTGGTGTAGTTTTTGGCGCATAGAGTAGGGTGGGGTAGGTTTTAGGGCTGGGGCCGGGATGTTTTTAGTGCTGGGCAGGGAGTTGGTTATTAGTAGGGAGGGGGTAGTTTTAGGTGTCAGGGCGATGGCTGGGGACCGTTTTAGGGCTCAGGGCAGGTGGCAGAGATTTGGGAAGTTTTTAGGGCTGAAAGGAAGGTGGGGTAGTTTTTGGAATGGGGCAGGGAAGTTTCTAGGGCTCAGAGGAGGGGGTTGGTTTTTAGGAGGGAGGGGGTAGTTTTAGGACTCAGGGCAGGGGTCGGGCTGGTTAAGACTTACCTGTGAAGTCTAAACCATGGATATGTTTTTGCCATACATGCATTAACAATGCATATTTCGTTGTAAAGGCATGCGTGGTAAAGGCATATGCATGGTTAAGACTTACGTGTGTGGATCCGACATGTGTGGTGAACACATGAATAGTTCCATCACACAACCCTGAAATGGGGATGATAGCTCAAGAGCACTGGAGCACCAGTAATAGTGCTTATATTTCTATTATGTAACATCACTTTGGCCAATGAGCATCTCTAGAAGGGTGCACAATGTAAGCGCCCTATTAGGTCTTACATTGACAAAGGTGGATAAACAAGGATGTCTTATATGCTAACATTTCAGTGTTGAATGTAATAATGAAGTTCTGAACCAGACGCCAAGTGGACCGTCTTAATGTGCCATGAAATGAGGGGATTGGAAGTTAAAGATCTGGTTCTTTCAGAAGAGTAGTTGCTGTTGAATATATATCTTTAGAGGAACGTGCACTCACATGATTGTATAAACTATCTATCCTGTTATCCCATTCCACATAGCAAAAGCACTGATTAACTCACCGTTACTCAGTATGCTAGACTTCTGAAATAATTTACTAGTGTGACTTCCTCACTTCCCCAGTATTCCTTCCTCCCACTGTATAATATTCTCAACCATAACTCCATACCACCTCACAAAGAACAAGCCTACTTCTTATCATCATCGTCATCATAATCATCAGTTCAGACGGCTCTCTGCTAAAAAAACATGGACCTCAACACACTTCTAATAGAGATACTCAAGTTTACTAATCAGGTCCCATGGCTATCTCAAAAGAGATAAACCACCCGAATATGACCTGGCTATCACAGGCTGTATATCAGCCAAGAATCACAGCTCAGGAGTTGCGGTCTGGTTACATTCCTCACCATCAGGCCACTATATTTAAGAAAGACATCCACCTGAGTTCACTGGGATTCTACTTAGTCACAGCAATGAACAAAATAGTCAGGAAATAGAAAGCTTCTCCCCTCTAACCACAGATCAACAAATGAAAGGGATAAATCTCTGTGAATATCCAATCCCAAGAAGTGGAAAGAGATACAGCTAACTACTGCACCTCAAGAATCTCTGTGTAAAGCATACATTAAATGGGAACAGGACTGATTTGGAAGCACCTAGTACGACCTGACCTCTACCTTGTCTTTTTTGCAGGCAAGTAAGGAAGCACTTGCATAGAGAAGGTGGGGAGAAGGCCCCCAGCTACCGACAGAATAGAATGGGATCAGGAGGAAGACAAAGAGACCCTTGCATCTGCCTTCTCTTCTCCAGGCAAGTGAGTAAATACTTGCAAAATGGAGGTGGAGAGGGGGGGTTTTTCAACAACCAATAGAATAGAAGGGAAAAGCAGATAGTTGGAAGTTTCCAGGGGATCCTCATTTTTGTCTTCTATTTCCTCAGGGAATTGGAACTCAGTGGATGAGTGAATTATTTCTGAATGTAATAAGAGCATTTTTGTGATTCCTATCCATTCTTAAAGTATAAGGGAATGGTTTCCTGGGTGACTCTTCAACAGTAGGCCTGAATATTCTGGGACAAACTGCATACCTATCATAATAAACTGTATATTAACTTTTTAACAGTGCATCTGTTAATTCTGTCATCACACAACCTAATGGTAATATGGGTAATGAAGGTGGTGCTTATAATGGTGGTAATGATGATGGTAGAAGTAAGCAGACAGTGTGAAAAAAGCAGGTAGGTGGCCATTAAAAATAAGGCTCATGGGGAGGAGCCTAGCGCGCATCCAAGATGGTCGCGTGAGCACAGGGCTCCCCGGACCCTCGCTGCTCCTCGGAATTTATCCTGACTCTATCCTGACTTGGTTGATGGAATCCGGGAGACGAATGCTGGCTGAACACTAAACTCCTTTCGGAAATCAAATTGGACCTGGCAATCCGGAGTTATGGTGGTTTGAACTTTTGAGGCCCACCCGACGGCTGTGCCCGATGCGAGGGTGATCTGTGGAGCCGGGGCGTAGTTGAACAACAACGGCAGCGGGGCTGTGCCAGTGGCCGTCACATCACTTTCGGTTTCACTTTTGGTCTTTGAGGGGCTGGACTGTGGACTTGCTTGGTGCGACTGGGCTTTCATTGTGCCTTCGCTTGATGCCGGTGGCTTCGTCTGCTGCCGGTGTGCTCATTGACGGTGGTCCCTTCGCTCCGCCATATTGCGGCCTGTGGTGCGACACGCGTCTGCCTGGCCTGTGCCACCTCGACGCTTCCTCGGTGGTCCCCTTCGGCGATCGAGGTTCTCATGGGAGGCAAGGGAGACCCCGAGAGGCGTAAGACCAAAGCATCCCTACGTGGGGGACCGGTCCAGACGAACAACATGGACCGCTACACTCAGGGTAAAGGATCCCCTGGGACGGCCAATGTCCCCCCGGAGGACACCAGTGGTGGCCCGTCCGTTTCTCCGGATCTGTCCCTGCAGGACATCATGGGCGCCATTAAGGGCATCAGAGAGACCATCGCTACGCAGTACAAGGCCTTGGCCCGTAAAATCAACACGGTGGCCATTGACATTACGCTAATCCGGGCGGATCTCTCTAAGACCAACGAGAGGGTTCAATCGCTGGATGTGCGGACGTCCTCCCTTGGTACGGACGTGTCGGACCTGCAGGCCACTCTCGGCGATCTCAAGTCGGCCAATGATCTGATGGCCCGGCGGCTGGAAGACTTCGAGGGACGGGCCCGCCGCGTCATAGGCATTCCGGAGACCTCCGATAACCGCCCGGTTGATCTCCTAGTCGAGGAGCTCATCCTCGAACATCTTGCTCCCGCTGGCCTGAGTAAGTTTTTCGCTGTGGAGCGGGCCCATCGAGTCCCAGGTGGCCGGCCGCGACCGGGTGCCCCCCCGAGGCCTATCGTTGCGAGACTTTTCCATTACAGAGACCGAGACGCGATTCTGCAGGCCTCACGGGTCCATGGCCCGGTCCGACATGAGAACTCGTCCATTAACTTTTTCCCGGACTTCACCCAACTTGTCCAGAAACAGCGGATGGGCTTCCAGGGGGTGAAGCGGCGTCTCCGGGACCTCGGTCTCAAGTACTCTATGCTTTATCCTGCAAGGCTCCGAGTGGAACATGAAGATCGGACTACCTTTTTTGACTCTCCTGCGACTGTGAGTGACTGGCTGGATTCGCTGCCGGACCGGGGTGACCGGACTGGGCCCTCTGCCGGTACCGAGGGTGGCGGGTCTCCTTTGGAGTGACTTATGGTCCCGGACTCTGCCATGTTGTACTGTTCGGCTGGGTTCTACTTCTTTTGTGCATTTTGTTTCACTATGTTGTGTGTGGGGAGCGGGCGGGGACGGGTCCCTTCCCTCCTCCGGGGTCTTTTCGTAGAATGGGGTTTGTAGGGCGACAGGCACACTGCAAGTTGGGGTGGTTTTTTGGACCGCAGGGGTGCAGGGTGGGGAGTGTTGGAGTTGGGGGGGGGTTGGTGGGTGGGTGGGGTTGTTTGGATTTGTGTTTTTTGTTTTCAAGGCGAAGTATTGGCTATGGTTCATCCTTGGGTGTTGAGCTCTTTGCTAGGGGGCCCTTGATCTACTGGAGGGGATGGGGGGGGGACGGGTTGAGATTGATGTCTTGGAACGTCAATGGATTGGGGGACCGTATCAAACGGGGTGTTGTGCTGCAATATCTGCGTCGTCTGACTCCTGATGTGGTGTTCTTACAGGAGACGCATCTGGTTGGCAATGTTTGTCGGGCTATGAACAGGGGGGGATATCGACTTGTGGCCCACTCTGGTTTCACCACTGGTTCGAGAGGGGTGGGCATTCTCTTGCGAGCTTCACTTCCGTTGGAGATCACCAGGGTGGTCCCAGACGATAGAGGGCGCTATGTGGCTCTGACTGGGAGGTGGGAGGGGCAGTCCCTTTCCTTGATCTCGGTCTATGTTCCCCCGGGCCTCCAGAACTCCACCTTCTCAGACTTGGGTCGTATGTTGCTTGGGCTTCCTGACAGTCTTTTGCTTATGGGTGGGGACTTTAATTCGGTTGTCTCGGGTGACCTGGACCGTCATCCGCCCAGGGCCCTCCCTGCTGCCCAGGCGTGGCTGGGCGGGCTCCTGGAGACCTTCGGTCTGGTGGACTGTTGGAGGTTAATGCATCCGACACAGTGTCAGTACACCTTTCACTCTGGGGCCCATGGGAGTCTCTCCAGACTGGATTATTTCCTTATGCCCGCGGCCCAGGCTACTCGGATTCGAGAGGTCAAACACCTGGCCAGGGGTATTTCTGATCATTCCCCACTGTGGTTGCTTTTTGACACCGGGTCGCGATCCGCTGGGCGGATCGCTCCTATTAACCCTTGGTACCTGCGAGACCCCAAGATCCGTGATAGCCTGATTAAGTCGATTGATCAATATTTTTCTGAGAATGAGGGGTCGGTGTTGTCCTCGGTGTCCCTGTGGGAAGCTTTCAAAGCAGTGCTCCGCGGGCATGCCCTGTCCCAGATAGTGGAGGCCAAGAGGGTTAAGAGAGAGGCGGTTGTGACGCTGGAGACTGAAATATCGGGGCTGGAGGCAGCCTTGGAGGCGGGTGTCACCCCGGAGGGGCTGCATGCCCTCAGCCTGAAGCAGTTTGAATATAAGTCTCTCGTCACTGATGCTGCCAAGACTATGTATAGGGAGCAGCAGGGTAGGTTGTATGACGCCGGAGACAAGGCGGGTAAGCTGATTGCCTGGTTGGACAAGAAGGAGAGAGTGAATCGTGTGGTCCCGGAGCTTCGGGTGTCGGATGGAGTGTGTGTGACTGAGCCTGGTGAGATTGTTGAGTGTTTTGCTGACCACCTCCGTGCAGTGTACTCCCCGGTGTCTGATAGAGATGAGGACGACTCTCGTCTTCTGCTTCGGGATATTGCCCTGCCCGGCTTATCCGTCGAGGACCGCGAGCTGATGGAGGCCCCTTTGTCTGTCGAAGAGATAGCTACTGCGATTCGCTCCCTCCGCTCGGGCAAGGCTATGGGCCCCAACGGTCTGCCGATTGAACTATATAAGTTGCGCCCGGATAAAATCGCGCCTTTCCTCCGTCACATGTTTCAGGAATCGCTCGAGAGGGGTTCCCTTCCTGATGACCAGCGTCTGGCTACTATAGTGGTGATTCCCAAGGAGGGTAAGCCACGTGACCGCTGTGCCTCCTATAGGCCTATTTCCCTGCTAAATGCCGAACCCAAAATCCTTGCTAAGGTCCTCGCCAATCGCTTGCTGAGCGTTATATGTGACTTGATACATCCGGATCAATGTGGCTTCATCCCACATCGTAATACCGCTCTCAACTTATGGCGTCTGCACGGCGTCCTCGCTAGGGCTGAGTACTTCGCTGAACCGGCCATATTGGTTTCCCTAGACGCCACGATGGCCTTTGATACCATTGAATGGCCATTTCTTTGGGCCGTCTTGGCGAAGTTTGGTTTTGGGGAGGGGTTCCTTAGCTGGGTGAAGCTCCTTTATGCTGGACCAATGGCTCAGGTGGCTGTCAATGGGCGGGTTTCTCGGCCTTTCGCTCTCGGGAGGGGAACTAGGCAGGGGTGCCCGTTGTCCCCGCTGCTCTTTGCTCTCGCCCTGGAACCGCTCGCTGCCTGGCTCCGTTGGGAGCCCTCGATTAGAGGGCTCCGGTGGGCCCCGGGCTTCGAGGATCGGGTTTCATTGTACGCGGATGATATTCTCTTGTATCTCACCTCACCGCGGAAGTCGCTCAATGTTCTCTTTGACGTCCTTACTTCCTTCGGGAAAAACTCGGGTCTGATAATCAACTGGTCCAAATCTTGTGTGTATCCTATCTCTGGTGGTCTTCCTCTCTTGCCGCCTCGGCTTCCGCTCCAAATATCTCAGTCCGGCTTTAAATACCTGGGGGTGTACGTTTCGTTGGATCCGGCGGTCCGCTATGAGCAGAATCTCCTGTCTCCACTCCGGCGTTTGAGGGCAGATACGGCTCGGTGGTGTAAGCTGCCCTTGTCTCCGCTTGGTCGCGCGGCGCTGTTTAAAATGATGTCCCTTCCCAGATTCCTTTATGCACTCCAGAACTCCTTCGATGTCATTCCTGCGGTCTACTTTAGGGAGGTGGAGAGTTTGCAGAGGAGACTGGTTTGGGACGGGCGATCGCGTATCGCTTTGGCCAAGCTGACTCTTTCCTGGTATGACGGGGGCATCGCGCTTCCTGATATTAGACGGTACTATTGGGCCTCCCAGCTGTCTGCCATTAATCATGCTACGTACGCTCCTGTTTCGAACCCGGCATATGAGATGGATAAATTCCTGCTCCCCGGCGGTAACTATAACAGAGCGCTTTACTCGCGGTCTGCTGGTAGGGCCCTTACGGGCCCTACCAGGATTGCGGTCAGTGTATGGAAGGCGGCTAACGTTGCGATGGGCTGGAGTGAGCGTTTAACGTGCGCCACTCCTCTATTCGACTCAGACCGCTTGGGAAACCTCTGGACAACGAAAGGCTTCGAGCGCTGGGATACGATCGGCATCAGCAGAGTGGGGGACCTGTGGGTTAAAGGTGCGGTTAAATCCTTCGCGGCGCTTCAGCGCGAGTATGAGCTTAGTGACAGAGAGTTCTTCCGTTATGCACAGGTTCGGCACGCCCTGCTTTCGGTCTTTGGGGAGGGGACCACGGTCCCTTCTTCTTCGCCTCTCGAGGACCAAATACTCGATGGTCACGTCCCCGACAGTACTATCTCCCTGATTTACAAAAAACTGATAAACAATCGGGCTGACCTCTTGGTGCGTCTTCGGGAGGCATGGACGGGAGATGGGGTGGAGCTGGACGATGAGGACTGGCAGACTGCACTGTCATCCCCTAAGGAGGTGGCCATCCCGGCCCGTCTCCGCCTGGTCCAGCTTAAGATTCTCCATCGGGTATATGTGACGGGCCCCCGCCTGGTCTCGATGGGGTTTTCAGACGACGGAGTCTGTAAGCGTGGCTGCGGGCTCAGTGCTACCTTTCTCCATATCCTATGGGAATGCCGCGAGGTGGCGGAATACTGGCGCCGGGTGCATGATATAATGAGACGAGTCACCGGGGTCGCTCTGCTGCCGGAGGTGCGTCGTTGTGTGCTGAATGTATGGGAGCCCAATGACTGCAATGCGGCTCAGGCTCGGTGGGCGGCCTTGGGGAACATGATTGCAAAGAGAGATATTGCACAGCTTTGGGGTTCCCAGCGGCCTCCCACCGTGTCCGTCTGGAAGGAGAACATGGACTGGTGCATGTTCAGGGAGAAAACGGTGTATGTGGCTCGTGGTAAACCGGGGGCTTGGGGTAGAATTTGGGGGCAGTGGAACGCGTATCGTGGGTCTATCTGTGCTCCCCCTTTGGTGGATACGTCCGGGGTTGCCTCGTCCCCCTGATCCTTGAGGGTTCCTTGTGTATCTCGTACTTTGGAGTACAGATTTGGTTCTCTCGTGGCCCCCCCCTCCCTCTCAGGTCTTCTTTTTTTGACCGCCCTCGGGTGGTTGGGTGTTGACTCCCCCGGCTGGTGTTCGCCGCCCTCCATAAGTCGTTTCGCCTTGTTTGTTGTATTTTTGTATTTTTCTTTTTTGTTGTTATTTATACTAAAAGTGTGTATTCTGATTTCCCTTATGTGCAGTCTGATCTACTGTGATAGTGCGGTGCCCATGTGGGCCAGTCATTGTTTTCTGATATGCTGGAACACTTCGACTACTAGCGACCGGCCCTGGTGGTTGTAGGCCCGTGTTTGTAACCCTTTTTATGCACAATAAAATCTTTTCAAAAAAAATAAATAAATAAATAAGGCTCATATTCATGTTCTAATAAAACATGTAAGAAGCCTATTGCAGCCTGGGTGCGCAAGCTTGGGAAGGAGGAAGGGCACGGTGCTAGGATGGCCCCAAGGATTTTGCTATCCCCGCACGTCTCCATTTGAGCCAGTTCAACTACCTCCTTTTTGCATACTTGACTCCTCAGCACACTCATCAAATGGACAGGGTACCACAGGCTTGCTGTGCCTGGTGTTTATTACAGGAGGCGGACTTCTTCCACATTGTGTGGTACTGTCCGAGATTGGCTCGCTTTTTTGGAGGCAGTTGAGAAGGAACCTTCCGCAATTCTGGGCCAATGACTCCACCACAAGTCACTCTTGTAGGACTGTTGGGACTGTTGTAGGATGTGGGTGGGCAGAGGATGGAATGCACTTTCATTAGGGTACTGATACTGGTGGGGTGGAAGAAGGGTGTGGATAGGTGTACGAATAAGGGGTGCCCATCAATGAGGCCAGAGCCTTTCCCAGCAAACACGAGAAGATTTGGGGCAGATGGTTGGCTTATTATGGACTGGATACGGAGATCAATTAATTTTTATTATGCAATGTCACTGTGTGGATTGGTGTAAGGGGATCATGTTGGTGTTATTGTGGTAAAATCAATAAAAATTGGTTATACAAAAGGTCTATTGCATTAAAAAACCATTGTTTTGAAGTATTGCTTTGAGTTGAATTGAATGTCTGATTATTGAGTGTATTTTGCAGATACAAAATAGCCTCCAATGAATTACAATGGAAACTCTGATTGGAAGGAAGAATGATACACAAAATAGACAATTGCATGTGGTGAAAGGCCAATATTCATTAACGTGAAGCCAAAGTCCACTTTTTGTATATTTCGTGGTATTAGTAATACTTTGCATTGCAGACAGCCACTTTATCAAACCAGACCTAAAATAACTTACTGGAATAAATAACTGCATTTACTTTTGCACTACATCAAAAGGGCTTCAGAGGTTAAGAAGCGTAACAGGAGAGCTTTGTTCATCTATAGCTCCCTGCTGTCAGAACTCATCACCCTGCTACTGCAATCAGTATTATTATTGATATAGGCGTTTCCACTTCTTTTATGTGGCATGGATGTCAATGAGTTGGAACTTTGCCCATTCGTCAAAGGCCTCCCATCTGCCTGAAATGATAACCCCTCCCACTAATTTCTACCTTGTTGTTGTTTTGCCCAACGTTCTTTGTGGGAAAAAAACTACCAATTCAATTCTGCCATTAGCAAATTGAATTTAACTTTTATTCTTGCGAATCTGAGTTTTTCAAAAAGAATATGTACACACATTCCACTGTAGCATTCCCTCATATTCTTTGCCATGACATGACTGTTGTTTTTATGGAAGAAGTCCATTTTACCAATATCCAGTTCTAAGATGCAATTAAGAAGTAACTGTTTGTTATTTATTCTGGTATTGAAGAACATACAGGCTGACAAATAGATCCATCTCTAACTATTCAACTGGAACCCCTACCAAAGACTGTAAGTATTCTTGGCTGTGTGTTTTTATGGCTAAATTCCCACCTCAATAATGAATGGAGAAAAAACACAGTGTGATCATGTTTTCCTCTTTTCCCTTTGTGTCAATACTAGATAGTAGTATAATCAAGGGGTAAGGAAGGAGAAGCAATGTTCGATTCGGCTTCCAAATGAAGATACAAGTAATCAAAGGGGGGAGAATGGACCACTTGTCCTGCGTACTAAGGTCATCGTTCTGTAAAAAACCCTCATTCACGTACACAAGGTAGGGGTGGTATATCTTGGTTCTCCGCCTTTGTTTAACGTGACAGCATCATCATAGGGTTTATTCTGAGAATTTGCTGACCTCCACCTGGAGGAAGACCAACTGGTATTACAGTAGGGTCCAGAGATTGAGAGTGAAAGGGAGGGAGGTGTCCTCATGAGGTGAGTATAAAATTTCCTACACCACCTTGTCGGTAGATACTTTAATGAATTAAGTGGTGTGAGAAAGTAAAAACAAAAAGTGCGTGCGTGCGTAGATAAAGTTACCAATCTACCGCACTGATGGTGGTCGACATGTTTCAGCCTCGTGTGTACGTGAATGAGGGTCAATATTAGATATACAAGACAATAATCTAATTATCTAATTGAGTTCGTCATACACAGGCTATGCCCCTATTCAATTGATTTATTGCTGCTCCTTTTCAGTCCTTTTTGATACACCTTTCAGTCCTCCTAATACACTGAACTTATGTTGAATGTGCACAGCCATCGGGAGCACAGAACGGTCTTCAGAATTAAAAGGCATAATCATAGAGATATTTTAATATTACTTTTTAAACAATAATAAAAAAAAAACGCTCACCAGCACTAACCTTTCTATTAGTATTAAATATTTAATTAAACTTGGCTAAAAGTTATATATTCCATTATTTTTTTAAAAACATTCACATTTTTGTGTCTTTTTTTAATTAAGTTCATTATTAAATTAAGGACATTGACTAATTATACATATCACTTTGTATATATGTATGTATATATATATATATATATATATATATATATATATATATATATATATATATATATATATATTACCTACTGGCGGTCACCAGTAGGCAGTTATAGTTAGGACCGTGTTTCCATAGGAAATCTCAAAATTCTATTTTGAATAACTTTGGCGCCGGTTGACGAATCCTCGTGAAATTTTCAAAACTAATGGGGCGCTCCGCTCAGCTCCTACCCTGAAAGTTTCGGGGGGATTCGTCAAGCGGGGGCCGAGAAAAAAGGGGGTCACAAAACGCGTTTTCCCCATGCATTTTTCCATAGGGACTTTAGTCGCAGCTACAGCCCGAACGGCTGAACAGAACTAAGTGAAATTTGGCAGAGAGGTAGCCATAAGGTCCATGAAGTGCCTTTTGCAGGTTTGGTGTAAATCTGTTCAGTATTTCCTGAGAAATTAGCATTTAAATCAATATATATATCTGTACGTGCGTACCGTGCGCGTACTGAGCAAGTCCTGTGCGCGCACCTTGCCGTGCGCGAGCGCACTTCTGATTGGTTGTTAGATGTCAGTAAACATTCGAATCGGTGGAAATCAGGAAGCGGCGGCCGCCATTTTGTCTCTCGCATAAAGAGGGGGTGAGAAACAAAGGTGGAGAACTTGAAAAGGGGGCAGAGTGGGGAGATATTGACCCACTAGGCATTGTAAGGGGGTCACAGTAGGACCTTGTAGGGCAAAAAAAAAGATTTATATTTTGAAAAAAAATATCGCCGAGTGCGCGCACCCTGCGCGCACCCAGCGCGCACCCGAAAAAAAACTTTTTTAAAAAAAATAATAAAAAATCGCACTTAAGTGTTTAGATATAAGGTGGCTCTAAAAAGAGCCCTTGTGTTTATTGTTTGTTTTTTGGTACCTACAAGTAAGTACCGATGCAGAGTCTAAAGTTCAAGAGGAAGACTCTGTTGCCTTCATCAGTGAAGTGTACACCGTCTCCTCTATAAATGTCTTGCATGTTGTAACGCAAGTTGTTGTGGTATATAGAACCCATACCATAGTCTCTGAGGAAAGCAGAAATAGATTTGTTGACGTGCTTCCTTGCTTTGTCAATCTGCGGACAAAATTGGTTGGACCAGTTCCACTTTTGCCTTTGGCATATGTTAGAATATACGAAGGCAGTTTGTGGAAAAAGTGACATCAATTGCACAAAGGTGTCCTTAATAAGCATTTCCAGACCTACCCCAGTTAAAGTGCCTAGGTCATTTCCACCACAGTGCACAATAATAAGGTTAGGCTGTGGGAGATGTAGAAAGGTTTTCACCAAAGGCATTAATTGGTGCCACTTTAACCCTCTCTGACCAATCCATTTGATGCCTACATTTGGCAAAGCAATGTCTCTCACCATACCTCTTTTTTCTGCAAATTTTTCACTCCAGAAGACATAGCTGTGACCTACAATCCACACTGTGAACATCTTCAAAGGAGATCTGGATGCACTCAGGAGGTGTCTTTCAGTAGAATGGCAATATGAAATGAAAGACAGTTGAAAAATGGGGGCACACATACTTTTTTTTATAAAAAGAACTCATTGGCTGTTTCAAACCATTCTACACTAAAAACTAGGCTGTATGTTTAAATTTTAAAAAGCATGTATTGTATTGGTTCAGAAAAATGTGTGAACAAAGAACATTAGTTTGGATTTGCTGTTAGGTTTGAAAAGTCAAGCACTCTTGCTCTTTAGAAATGAAACATTGTCTGCTGAACTTCTGACCTCTCTGCTCACACCTGTGTTCCATGACCTGTTGCTATGGTAGCAGGCAGAAGTCAAGTTGGGGGAAGGGTACATTTGGAAAGGGGTTGAAGTTTTCAACCAATAGAAATGTGTGATTTCATTTGAAAAAATGTGGGAAGCACTGAGATTTGAAATTAACATGTATATGTGTGAAAAAAGAGAGGGAAACTGTGCCATTAACTGGTTCTGCTGAGAGGAGAGAGGTGTTCAGCTCAGAGATTCTGGTCTGATAAACTGCAGTGTGACTGCCACATTTCATTCACAACTAACTAATTTCAAAGGTGAGTTATGAGTTTGAGAGGGGGTGTTTGTGGTTAATTTTGATATAAAAAAAGAATTATGATTATTTGTTTAAAGTTGTGATTTACATTTTCTGTTTTGCGAGATATTTAACTGTTTTGAATATGTAAAATATTATGGAGTATGTTTTCACCATAAGTTAATGTGTACTGGTAACAATGAGGAATACTGTTTTGTGCCTACCATCAAACCATGAGTCTGTGTGCAGAGAAGAATTGTTGACAGAGATTTAATTTGTGTTGCTGTTGAAAAGTAAGTCTTGCAGTTGAAAGAAAAGGACAGCTTCTTTTTAATTGTGATGGTTAGCATTTAGCAGAAATCACTTTGAAAGAAAAGAGAGGAAAATGGCAGCACATTTGAAAAAAGCATTAGTTCTGTAAGAATTGATAACTCAGGAAAGGGGCAGCCTGTGTTTTGTGCCTACCAACACAGCATGAGTCTGTGTGTATATAGGAATTGTTGTCTGAGATTTAATTTGTGAAGTTGTTGTTCAGTAAGGAATGCAGTCCTAGGAAAGGGGCAGCCTGTGTTATGTGCTTAAAATGATGACATGAGTCTGTGTGCACACAGGAATTGTGGGCAGAGATTTAATTTGTGAAGATGTTGGTCAGTAAGAAATGCAGTTCCAGGAAAGGGGCAGCCTGTGTTATGTGCCTAAAATGATGGCATGACTCTGTGTGCACACAGGAAATGTGGGCAGAGATTTAATTTATGAAGTTGTTGTTCAGTAAGAAATGCAGTCCCATGAAAGGGGCAGCCTGTGTTATGTGCGTAAAATGATAGCATGAGTGTGTGCGCACAGGAATTGTGGGCAGAGATTTAATTTGTGAAGATGTTGTTCAGTAAGAAATGCAGTCCCAGGAAAGGGGCAGCCTGTTGTGTTTACACAAATTATCCCTTAGCACACATGCACTGTTACATACATCCCTGCAGTCTTCATGCAGTTCTGGAAGTCTCTTTGCTCATCTGTCTTGCACCAGACAATACACAGTGTTCAGAAACACACTCTTGGCACACACGCAGCAGCTTCTCCAACACTCTCATGTGTAGTACTCAGCTCAGTGTGCTGTTTCAGATAGCACTGTGTAATGCAAACACATTCAACGTCAGCAAGGCCTCATTTAAATTGATCTAGTCTAATCACTCACCCTGTAACACATGGTCATTGTCTTAAGGAGCTGTTAGGACATGTGCTGTTTTCTGCTTCTGTAAATGATAAGGGAAATGTATCAGGCTGTAACAGTAATTTGGTACTATTCAGGGACACTGTTTTGTTCCAAAAAACATAGCATGAGTCTGTGTGCGCACAGGAATTGTGGGCAGAGATTTAATTTGTGAAGATGTTGTTCAGTAAGAAATGCAGTCCCAGGAAAGGGGCAGCCTGTGTTATGTGCGTAAAAAGATGGCATGAGTCTGTGTGCACACAGGAATTGTGGGCAGAGATTTAATTTGTGAAGATGTTGTTCAGTAAGAAATGCAGTCCCAGGAAAGGGGCAGCCTGTTGTGTTTACACAAATTATCCCTTAGCACACATGCACTGTTACATACATCCCTGTAGTCTTCATGCAGTTCTGGAAATCTCCTTGCTCATGTCTCTTGCAGCTGACAATACATAGTCTGCAGAAACACACTCTTGGGACACACGCAGCAGCTTCTCCAACACTCCCATGCGTACTACTCAGGTCTGTGTGTAATGCAAACACATTCAAAGTCACCAAGGCCTCTTTTTCTTTGCTCTACTCTAAACACTCAGCCAGGTTGCAGATACTTATGGTATGAAGTAGCTGTTAGGAAATGTGCTCTTTTCTGCCTCTGTGATTTTCCAGGTAAAATGTGTAAGGCTGTAACAGCAATTATCACTTGATCTACCAGAGTAGTAAATGTGCTTTGAATTTGCAAATCAAATTCTGTTTTCTGCTTAGAAGCACACCATGAGGCTGTGTGTGCACAGAAATTGTGGCCACAGATATAATTTGTTTTGCAGTTGTTCTGTTAAAAAATGCACTTGCAGGAAAGGGGCAGCTTGTTTTTTTTCAACTGTGGTGGTTAGTACTGTGCACAAATTAGTAAATCACAAATGAGAGACAAATGGAAAAACATTTGAAATAAATGAGAAGTAAAAAAAATATTTTAATGAATTATAATTACAAAAAGGATTTTTTTTTAGTTTCTTGCAGGTATTGCTGAGCAACAGTGAAAAAAAAAAATGCCTTTAAGGACAAAAAAAAGGAAAGAAAAGCAACAACAAGTATATCTGGACAAAACTGGGAAAAAAACAGCAGGAGAAGCTGGTGATGGCAAAAAGAAAAAGTCTACTGGTAAGCAGAGCAGAGATTTCTTAAAAAAGATTTTCAAAAAACAAAAAAATGGCAAAAATAACTGTAAAACAAAGAGAGTTTTATGTACAAAGCAACAACACAGTCAACAGCAAAAAAAAAGCTAATGTACAATCAGAAGTATGTCAAACAGATTTAACACGAAAATTAGATTTTAAAAACATTCGTCGAAAAATGTTTCAGAGAAGAGTGATGTTAAATTTGCTAAAGGATGTGAAAAAATATAAGAAAAAATCAAAATTTATTAAGAATTTTTTTTTTATAGAAAATATTGTAAGTAAGGCTTTGGAAATAAAAAGAAAACTTTTTATTCTAATTTTGAATAGGATGCGTAGATTAGAAAAATTAGTGAATGCAATGAAGTCACAAAGCAAAAGGAAAAGAGAAGTGAAAAAAAGTAACTTTTGTAAAGTGTTCTTGGGAGAATGGAAACACAGTTCAAGTACTGAACCATTTTTTAATGAAGAGAGTTATCTTCAAAGTAATAGTTTGTTGCATGCAGTTGACACCAATGGTAGAGCATATGAAGTTAAGGATGGTTGTGTGATGCAAAAAGAGAAAATGGTCCCAAGAAATGAGAAAGAAGTAATGGCTGCTGAGGCTATGGGGAGACGTCCAAAAGCCCCAGTGTACACTTGGAACTGTAGTAGTATTTGTACTGTGCGTCAGGAATCTATTGATAAATTACGTGACTTTCTAAGAGAATATAGTAAAAAGAGTGTAAAACAGAAGATGAAGGTGCTTCAAACACTAGATCCATGCAGAGTGAGAGAAAATACTGGTTTGCAGGGACATTCTCTGGCTTGTCTATCTAGAAAAGTGTGTAAAAGTGTTTTTCATCATTTTAGGATGCTGGCTGTTCATCATACTGAAATGAGAAAGTTTGTGAGAACATTGTATTTTGCTAAAAGTCCAGCAGTAAAGTTGAATGAGTTGAATAATGCTCTGTTCCGTGGATCTGTATCAGATGTAGTGAAGGTTACTGATGAGATTCAGTTTTGTTACTTTGGTCCAGAACAAGAAAGTGCAGAAAAGGACACAGTAAATGAGGAAAATGAGGAACAGAATGTAGAAGACAATAGTGACAGATTGGACAAACTGCACACCTATGTTTTAGATGAGGATTAATCAAAAAGTGCTGACAGTAGTCATGAGTTTAATCAAAGGTGCTGCCTTTTAGTAGCCGGTGCAACCCCTACACGGGCCCTAGAAAATGACGAAAAAATGTTCAAACAAAAGTTTGAAAAAGGCGCACTATCCACCTGCCCTGTAAGGTGCAACTAGGTAGATCTATACAAGTAAACCAGTGTATTTAGTACATCATTCTACTAAACAAAGGTAAAACGAAAAGCACCAATGGTGCCTAATTTAGATTCAAGTTGTAAACAACATCTTAAGTGAAAGATAAAGTGAGCTGAACCATTGGTATGTTATGAAACAAATTTGACAATTGCAATTGGAAAAGAGACAATAATGGTGATAACTTAGAAACAAAACAGTAGTTTGTGAATCTTCATGAGTTTCTGAGATTCTTCTTTATTTTCTTAACGTATTCAAAAAGAACGTAGGGTGTCCCAATGCATTTCGGTGTGACACACACCTTCTTCAGGGGAATACTGTAACAATATATACATATGAGTATATAAATCAATTCAAAATGAAAACAATGCAAGTATCAAAACCAACTTATATGTATGTTCAACTGTGACATTAGTTTGCATTTTGTAACCTTTGGTATCCAGTACTAACCAGCCATAGTAAGGCATGCAACTGCCGTGGAACTCGTCATTTAAAAAAAGCGAGAACGGGATGTTAAAAGTAAGAGTAGAAAGAAAAGAAGAGAAAAGAAAAGAAAAGACGGTTTGAATAAAGTTTATTGAAGATTGACAACCAAAAAAGTAGAGCCAAGAAATACCAAAATGACACCAGTGGGTTTAGGATCGTGATGCCTAGCATGAAACGGTTAACTTTCTCAAAAAGTGCCCGTCAAAGTGAATTCTGGTGCATTAGGTGATCAAGTGAACCGAGGAAACCACCGTAACCAAACCGTAATAGCCTGCGGAGGACTCACCTCCCAGCGTTCAAGTGAAAAACGACACACAAGAAAGAGTCCAGATCGTCACTCACACGACCTGTGTTGCAGAAATAGAGAAGGGCGTTCTGGTGTTACCAAAAAAATAGACTCATAAATTAAACGGAACAGTGTGCCCAACTTAAAGTGCAGCTTACTTCGCCTCATCCATAATGCGTATGCATCCAACTGCAAAACGACTTAAGCGTAGCGATGAACCTTGTCCGAAAACTTCTAGGATTAAAAAATAGTGCAAAAATGGTGCCGTTAGCTGAATGCGTGCCGCAACCAAGATTCAAAGCGATTAAGGTTAACTACGAAAAACCAGTAAATTGTCGACACTACACATACCTTTTAGTACAACGTGCTGTGCGATCTAGAAATGGTCATATCTTCGAGTGGCAAGGATTCAATGTGGCTCGGAGCGTGCGGGTGCATATTTAAAAGCCATGAGTATCATGTGACTAAAAGGAAACTTGTGAACATCGAAAGAGGACTATTTCGGGCGCCATATTGGAACGGGTGCCTGATCATAAACACGATCCCAGTGAAAGATAAAAGTAAAACCCTAGAAAGTAAAGAAAACGTGAAAGAACACGAAAGGGAACGTAAAAAAACGTTTCAAAAGTGTCTAAAGAAGTAGATGGCAATAATGCCATGTAAGAAAAGTTTGCTAAAATGAGCACACCAAATGCATGGGTGAAATCACATTTAACAAGCATGAAACAAATATTAAACAAATATGAAAAAAATGCAATCTTCAATATTTAACAGTGAGACAGCAGTGTTGTAATCATGCAACCATACTTAATCACAGAAAATGTATCAGTTCTATTTTGTCATTCAAACCCCCAGGGCTCATGGTCTGTAAAAAACGTATCCAGAATGTTTCTCTTTGAGCCAAGTGCCTATTGGGGTCAGCATGTAAGAGATCGGATATCTGCTCAAGAACAGTGAAACGAAGTTGGGGTATGGTATGCTTATGTGTATTCCAATGTATTGCTAAACAAGATTTCTGATTAAGAGTGCGAATAGCACTTTTGTGTTCAGTTACCCGTATTTTTACTTTTCGGGTTGTTCTCCCCACATAAACTTGGCCACAGGGACATTTGATGGCATATACTACCATCGCTGTGTTGCAGTCTGAAGAATGTTTTAGCTTTATCGATTTTCCCGTATGTGGATGTGTAAAGGTATCACCCACCATGACATTCCCACAGTGACCGCAATTGTAACATTTACGCATCCCTGAGTGTTTGGGCATGTGTACATTGGAGGTTCTTTTGGCCAAAATCTCTCTGATGTTCTGAGATCTAGAAAAGGCGAAAATGGGTTTGGCATGAAAGACATTCGTGAAATCATTTTCTTGCTCTATAATCTCCCATCTCCTGAGGATACTCCGTTTAATCGCCATAGCTGATGTGGAAAATTTTAGAACACAAACTTCACGTTTAGATTCTGGTTTTTCAGTTTTTTTCAATAATTGCATTCTGTCCATGCTGTACGCCTTCCGCTTCGCCGAGTCTAGAACAGGTGCTGGATAACCTCTGTCTAGGTATTGTTGATACATAATATCGGTGTCAATTTTCCCTTGGTCATCATCAGAACTGATTCTGCGCACCCGAATAAACTGAGATAAAGGTAAATGGTTTTTCAGGGATTGTGAGTGAAAACTCCGAAAGTGTAATGCATTATTCCTATCGGTTGGTTTCTTGAAAATCCTGGTTGTTAATGTAGAATTGCGTTTTTCTATCTGAATATCCAAATAGTTAATGGTGGTGTCATTGATGGAATGTGTGAATTTGATGTGAGGATGACAGTTGTTCAAGCTTGTGATTGCATTCTCCAAAGCTTCTTTGGTACCCCGCCATAAAACCAAAATGTCATCAATGTATCTAAGATACAATAGTAGATGTTCTGTCCAAGAACTGTTGTTCAAAACATACTCGTCCTCAAATTTGGCCATGAAGATGTTGGCATACGTGGGTGCCCCAGTAAAACCCATTGAAGTGCCAGTCTTTTGCAGATAGAACTGTTGCTTCCAAGAAAAATAGCTGTGGTATAGGCTGAATTGAAGTAACTCAAGCAGAAAAATATTCAAGGTTTCTGCGTAGTCATGTCGAAGCAACATCCATTCAACCGCCTCAATTCCTTCCCCATGGGGGATGGAGGTGTAGAGGGCTGTGACGTCTATGGTAGCCAGGAGCACATCTTCTGTGTTTGGTAGCATGACTTTTTGAAGTTTGTTGAGGCAATCCGTGGTGTCTTGTACATATGTTACCCATTTCTGAACCAACGGTTGCAGAAAATAGTCGATAAATTTACCTAATGGTTCATGTAGCGACCCACAACCTGCCACAATGGGGCGAAAGGGGGGGTCTGTCGGGTTCTTATGCATCTTGGGAAGCATGTATATGTGTGGCCTTTTAGGGTAGTTGTTACTTAAGAATCTGAAAGTGTTGTCATTAATCCAATTCAAATCTTTGGCTTTTGTCAGTATCAACGACAAGGTTTTCTGGAAGATGTCAGTGGGATCTGTGTCTAGAACCAAGTACGTGTCAGTATCCGAAACATGCTGATCCACTTTGGCCTCATAAAAAGTAGTGTCCATAATTACTAGGGCGCCACCCTTGTCAGCCGGTTGGAAAGTTAGATTTCTGTTGGAGGCTAGGTTTCTAAGTGTTACCCATTCTTTTTGACTTAAGTTGCTCTTGATTGTTGTAGCTTGATGAGAATGTAGAAGGTCTTTCTTCACAAGAGTTTCAAATAGATCAATGGCCTTGTGACTGGTCGGTGCCATGAATGTACTTTTGGGCCTGAATTTTTTCGATGCGATGTCCTCTGCTAAGATGCTGGATGAATCCTGTACGATGTTATGAAAGAACCACCGTAGTCTGAGTTTTCTGGTGAATTTGAACAGTGCAATTTCTGTTTCCAGTGCATGAGTGCGATACGTTGGCACGAAAGACATACCCTTGTTGAGTAAGGTTTTTTCGATGGGTTTCAACTGAACACTAGATATATTCATGATTAATTCCTCCGAGGGTTCCGTCGGCCTCCGTTTGCTGTTGTCTTTTTTGGTGCCTTTTCCCCTCCTGATTCGCCTGTAGCGCCTCCCGTTGTTAAGGTGCCCTCTGGGGGATGGTTGGACGTCCGACCCAGGTCTAAAAAAGGAGTTTGTTTGGTCATGCCACTCGTAGAAGGAGTGCTCTCAGTAGTAGTAGTGACCAAAGGAGTGCGAGTGGGAAGTGTGTCTTGCTCAGTCGCAATGCTTTCTTCGGAAGTCGAAGCCTCAGGTTTACGGAAAGTTCTTCTTTGGGCGTACACCTCTGCCCAGGTGTACACCTCATCCAGCTTATAATCAATAGTATCCCTTCGAAATTTCCGCAATTTGCGGTCATGCACTTCTTTTGCGTAATCCTAGAAGTTTTCGGACAAGGTTCATCGCTACGCTTAAGTCGTTTTGCAGTTGGATGCATACGCATTATGGATGAGGCGAAGTAAGCTGCACTTCAAGTTGGGCACACTGTTCCGTTTAATTTATGAGTCTATTTTTTTGGTAACACCAGAACGCCCTTCTCTATTTCTGCAACACAGGTCGTGTGAGTGACGATCTGGACTCTTTCTTGTGTGTCGTTTTTCACTTGAACGCTGGGAGGTGAGTCCTCCGCAGGCTATTACGGTTTGGTTACGGTGGTTTCCTCGGTTCACTTGATCACCTAATGCACCAGAATTCACTTTGACGGGCACTTTTTGAGAAAGTTAACCGTTTCATGCTAGGCATCACGATCCTAAACCCACTGGTGTCATTTTGGTATTTCTTGGCTCTACTTTTTTGGTTGTCAATCTTCAATAAACTTTATTCAAACCGTCTTTTCTTTTCTTTTCTCTTCTTTTCTTTCTACTCTTACTTTTTACATCCCGTTCTCGCTTTTTTTAAATGACGAGTTCCACGGCAGTTGCATGCCTTACTATGGCTGGTTAGTACTGGATACCAAAGGTTACAAAATGCAAACTAATGTCACAGTTGAACATACATATAAGTTGGTTTTGATACTTGCATTGTTTTCATTTTGAATTGATTTATATACTCATATGTATATATTGTTACAGTATTCCCCTGAAGAAGGTGTGTGTCACACCGAAATGCATTGGGACACCCTACGTTCTTTTTGAATACGTTAAGAAAATAAAGAAGAATCTCAGAAACTCATGAAGATTCACAAACTACTGTTTTGTTTCTAAGTTATCACCATTATTGTCTCTTTTCCAATTGCAATTGTCAAATTTGTTTCATAACATACCAATGGTTCAGCTCACTTTATCTTTCACTTAAGATGTTGTTTACAACTTGAATCTAAATTAGGCACCATTGGTGCTTTTCGTTTTACCTTTGTTTAGTAGAATGATGTACTAAATACACTGGTTTACTTGTATAGATCTACCTAGTTGCACCTTACAGGGCAGGTGGATAGTGCGCCTTTTTCAAACTTTTGTTTGAACATTTTTTCGTCATTTTCTAGGGCCCGTGTAGGGGTTGCACCGGCTACTAAAAGGCAGCACCTTTGATTAAACTCATGACTACTGTCAGCACTTTTTGATTAATCCTCATCTAAAACATAGGTGTGCAGTTTGTCCAATCTGTCACTATTGTCATTTACTTATCAGCCTCACTTTTGACAACTAGCACCCAACATGGATTTCGACGACATTTCCCATTTAACCACTAACCAAGCAGAGACAAAAGGTTACTCTGCTGAAGAAGCAGAAAACATATATTCCCTTATAGATGAGACACGGGCTTTTCAAGCCCCATCCGGATCAACCAGCCAATTACTCAAACAATTACACTACACATTGAGGCGGGAAATCAATCAAAGACTGCATGCAACCACACTTATACAGTATCACAAGGCCAAGCGGATCCCGAGAGGGTTACGCATAGCACTAAGACCCATGTTATTCAAATTTAATAAACCGTTCATGAATAAATGGTTTGCAATTTTGAATAAATGCTCCTTAGATCTGATTTTATTGATAGTTGAGGAACTATCAGCTATTCTAAAAGAACTAGAAGTAGAGATTAAGGACCTGAAAGATGACCTGTCACAGAGATTATCGTCTGAGGAATTACAACAAACTTTAAAAGACATGAATGATAAACTGGATGAACACGCAAAAGAAGTGCATGACCGCAAATTGCGGAAATTTCGAAGGGATACTATTGATTATAAGCTGGATGAGGTGTACACCTGGGCAGAGGTGTACGCCCAAAGAAGAACTTTCCGTAAACCTGAGGCTTCGACTTCCGAAGAAAGCATTGCGACTGAGCAAGACACACTTCCCACTCGCACTCCTTTGGTCACTACTACTACTGAGAGCACTCCTTCTACGAGTGGCATGACCAAACAAACTCCTTTTTTAGACCTGGGTCGGACGTCCAACCATCCCCCAGAGGGCACCTTAACAACGGGAGGCGCTACAGGCGAATCAGGAGGGGAAAAGGCACCAAAAAAGACAACAGCAAACGGAGGCCGACGGAACCCTCGGAGGAATTAATCATGAATATATCTAGTGTTCAGTTGAAACCCATCGAAAAAACCTTACTCAACAAGGGTATGTCTTTCGTGCCAACGTATCGCACTCATGCACTGGAAACAGAAATTGCACTGTTCAAATTCACCAGAAAACTCAGACTACGGTGGTTCTTTCATAACATCGTACAGGATTCATCCAGCATCTTAGCAGAGGACATCGCATCGAAAAAATTCAGGCCCAAAAGTACATTCATGGCACCGACCAGTCACAAGGCCATTGATCTATTTGAAACTCTTGTGAAGAAAGACCTTCTACATTCTCATCAAGCTACAACAATCAAGAGCAACTTAAGTCAAAAAGAATGGGTAACACTTAGAAACCTAGCCTCCAACAGAAATCTAACTTTCCAACCGGCTGACAAGGGTGGCGCCCTAGTAATTATGGACACTACTTTTTATGAGGCCAAAGTGGATCAGCATGTTTCGGATACTGACACGTACTTGGTTCTAGACACAGATCCCACTGACATCTTCCAGAAAACCTTGTCGTTGATACTGACAAAAGCCAAAGATTTGAATTGGATTAATGACAACACTTTCAGATTCTTAAGTAACAACTACCCTAAAAGGCCACACATATACATGCTTCCCAAGATGCATAAGAACCCGACAGACCCCCCCTTTCGCCCCATTGTGGCAGGTTGTGGGTCGCTACATGAACCATTAGGTAAATTTATCGACCATTTTCTGCAACCGTTGGTTCAGAAATGGGTAACATATGTACAAGACACCACGGATTGCCTCAACAAACTTCAAAAAGTCATGCTACCAAACACAGAAGATGTGCTCCTGGCTACCATAGACGTCACAGCCCTCTACACCTCCATCCCCCATGGGGAAGGAATTGAGGCGGTTGAATGGATGTTGCTTCGACATGACTACGCAGAAACCTTGAATATTTTTCTGCTTGAGTTACTTCAATTCAGCCTATACCACAGCTATTTTTCTTGGAAGCAACAGTTCTATCTGCAAAAGACTGGCACTTCAATGGGTTTTACTGGGGCACCCACGTATGCCAACATCTTCATGGCCAAATTTGAGGACGAGTATGTTTTGAACAACAGTTCTTGGACAGAACATCTACTATTGTATCTTAGATACATTGATGACATTTTGGTTTTATGGCGGGGTACCAAAGAAGCTTTGGAGAATGCAATCACAAGCTTGAACAACTGTCATCCTCACATCAAATTCACACATTCCATCAATGACACCACCATTAACTATTTGGATATTCAGATAGAAAAACGCAATTCTACATTAACAACCAGGATTTTCAAGAAACCAACCGATAGGAATAATGCATTACACTTTCGGAGTTTTCACTCACAATCCCTGAAAAACCATTTACCTTTATCTCAGTTTATTCGGGTGCGCAGAATCAGTTCTGATGATGACCAAGGGAAAATTGACACCGATATTATGTATCAACAATACCTAGACAGAGGTTATCCAGCACCTGTTCTAGACTCGGCGAAGCGGAAGGCGTACAGCATGGACAGAATGCAATTATTGAAAAAAACTGAAAAACCAGAATCTAAACGTGAAGTTTGTGTTCTAAAATTTTCCACATCAGCTATGGCGATTAAACGGAGTATCCTCAGGAGATGGGAGATTATAGAGCAAGAAAATGATTTCACGAATGTCTTTCATGCCAAACCCATTTTCGCCTTTTCTAGATCTCAGAACATCAGAGAGATTTTGGCCAAAAGAACCTCCAATGTACACATGCCCAAACACTCAGGGATGCGTAAATGTTACAATTGCGGTCACTGTGGGAATGTCATGGTGGGTGATACCTTTACACATCCACATACGGGAAAATCGATAAAGCTAAAACATTCTTCAGACTGCAACACAGCGATGGTAGTATATGCCATCAAATGCCCCTGTGGCCAAGTTTATGTGGGGAGAACAACCCGAAAAGTAAAAATACGGGTAACTGAACACAAAAGTGCTATTCGCACTCTTAATCAGAAATCTTGTTTAGCAATACATTGGAATACACATAAGCATACCATACCCCAACTTCGTTTCACTGTTCTTGAGCAGATATCCGATCTCTTACATGCTGACCCCAATAGGCACTTGGCTCAAAGAGAAACATTCTGGATACGTTTTTTACAGACCATGAGCCCTGGGGGTTTGAATGACAAAATAGAACTGATACATTTTCTGTGATTAAGTATGGTTGCATGATTACAACACTGCTGTCTCACTGTTAAATATTGAAGATTGCATTTTTTTCATATTTGTTTAATATTTGTTTCATGCTTGTTAAATGTGATTTCACCCATGCATTTGGTGTGCTCATTTTAGCAAACTTTTCTTACATGGCATTATTGCCATCTACTTCTTTAGACACTTTTGAAACGTTTTTTTACGTTCCCTTTCGTGTTCTTTCACGTTTTCTTTACTTTCTAGGGTTTTACTTTTATCTTTCACTGGGATCGTGTTTATGATCAGGCACCCGTTCCAATATGGCGCCCAAAATAGTCCTCTTTCGATGTTCACAAGTTTCCTTTTAGTCACATGATACTCATGGCTTTTAAATATGCACCCGCACGCTCCGAGCCACATTGAATCCTTGCCACTCGAAGATATGACCATTTCTAGATCGCACAGCACGTTGTACTAAAAGGTATGTGTAGTGTCGACAATTTACTGGTTTTTCGTAGTTAACCTTAATCGCTTTGAATCTTGGTTGCGGCACGCATTCAGCTAACGGCACCATTTTTGCACTATTTTTTAATCCTAGAAGTTTTCGGACAAGGTTCATCGCTACGCTTAAGTCGTTTTGCAGTTGGATGCATACGCATTATGGATGAGGCGAAGTAAGCTGCACTTTAAGTTGGGCACACTGTTCCGTTTAATTTATGAGTCTATTTTTTTGGTAACACCAGAACGCCCTTCTCTATTTCTGCAACACAGGTCGTGTGAGTGACGATCTGGACTCTTTCTTGTGTGTCGTTTTTCACTTGAACGCTGGGAGGTGAGTCCTCCGCAGGCTATTACGGTTTGGTTACGGTGGTTTCCTCGGTTCACTTGATCACCTAATGCACCAGAATTCACTTTGACGGGCACTTTTTGAGAAAGTTAACCGTTTCATGCTAGGCATCACGATCCTAAACCCACTGGTGTCATTTTGGTATTTCTTGGCTCTACTTTTTTGGTTGTCAATCTTCAATAAACTTTATTCAAACCGTCTTTTCTTTTCTTTTCTCTTCTTTTCTTTCTACTCTTACTTTTTACATCCCGTTCTCGCTTTTTTTAAATGACGAGTTCCACGGCAGTTGCATGCCTTACTATGGCTGGTTAGTACTGGATACCAAAGGTTACAAAATGCAAACTAATGTCACAGTTGAACATACATATAAGTTGGTTTTGATACTTGCATTGTTTTCATTTTGAATTGATTTATATACTCATATGTATATATTGTTACAGTATTCCCCTGAAGAAGGTGTGTGTCACACCGAAATGCATTGGGACACCCTACGTTCTTTTTGAATACGTTAAGAAAATAAAGAAGAATCTCAGAAACTCATGAAGATTCACAAACTACTGTTTTGTTTCTAAGTTATCACCATTATTGTCTCTTTTCCAATTGCAATTGTCAAATTTGTTTCATAACATACCAATGGTTCAGCTCACTTTATCTTTCACTTAAGATGTTGTTTACAACTTGAATCTAAATTAGGCACCATTGGTGCTTTTCGTTTTACCTTTGTTTAGTAGAATGATGTACTAAATACACTGGTTTACTTGTATAGATCTACCTAGTTGCACCTTACAGGGCAGGTGGATAGTGCGCCTTTTTCAAACTTTTGTTTGAACATTTTTTCGAACAGAATGTAGAACTCATTATTAGTAAAAATTTTGAGGATGAAATGACAAAATTTACTATCACCTCTAATGAAACACCAAATATTACTTGTATTTGTTGCCGCAGAAGTCATTATAAAATTCAAACAAGGAGTGTTGATCTGTATAAAAAAGTGAAAATGAAGATAATTATAAGTGGAAGGATTTTGCAACATATATATTTCTTGAAAATTGTTTTGAATTGGGTGAAGATCAGCGTATTTGTAAATACTGTTATAATAAGTTACAAGAAAATAGAATGCCGACCAGAGCTGTACAGAATAATTTAGAATTGGATGCTATTCCTGCCGAACTTTCTGAATTAAATACATATGAGTCTATACTCATTCAATGTGTTCATCCGTTCCAGACCATAGTACGTATGGAGCCCAAAACTGGTAAATTACCTCCTTCTGATTTACTGAGAGGTTTAAAAGGAAGAGTGGTGTATTTGCCCTTGGATTTGAAAAAAAATATGGAAACTATTGAAGCAGATACTTTGGAAACTGAACCATTAGTAATTCTGGTTAATGGTGTACCTACAAAGAATAAGAAGATTTGGCAAGAGCTGGTGGATGTACGAAAAGTACAAAGAGCAAATTTGTATTTGAAAAAAAATAATAAATGGTATGAATCAATTTATATAGAAGAAGAAGAAGAAGATTTACAAGAAGACACAGAAACACCAACTGGTCAAATTGAAAAAGTGGACAAGTCAAAGGAAGAAGAAATTTATGAACATTTTAGCATACATCCTCTTCATTCAAAAGAAGTTATGGGAGACACTATTGATCTGTTTCAGATGAAGAAAGCAAAAGGAACTCCCGTGAGTGTATGGGAGGAGAGCTTGGAAGCTCAATGTTTTCCCCAGCTGTTTCCTACAGGAAAAGGAGGACGATACGATGAACGTCCAGAACAGATTCCAGCTTCTGAGTATCGGACTACAAGACTATATGCAGAAGATCCGAGATTTCGTCAAAGTATTCCTTATTTGTTCCATCTTTTATTTGAAAGCGACTTGTCTGCATTATCTTATGCAGTAAATCACATTTTAAAAAGTGGAGTACATTTACAAAATGTGTCTACTAAGGATTTTATGGAGAAAGTGCAGCACCGAGATGATCATTTGGAAACACAACTGATCAATCTGATGGCTTGTCAGCGTGGGACAAATGAATATTGGTACCGACGCCATGGTGAATTAAAATGCATGTTACGGAATTTAGGAACTCCAACATGGTTCCTTACCCTAAGCTGTGCCGAGTACGCTTGGGATGATTTACTGGATTTTCTAAGAGAGGCAAATTCAAACATTAAAAACATTGAATACAAGACAGCTGGAGAATTGTGCTCTTTGGATCCAGTTAATGTTTGCAGATATTTCAATCATAGATTTGAGGCTATGATGTCCTTTATCTGCAATAAAAAAAATCCACCTCTTGGAGAAGTAGTGGATTTCTTTTGGAGAAAAGAGTACCAGGCAAGAGGTGCTCCTCATATTCATATGCTGTTGTGGATCAAGGATGCCCCAAAGTTTGGAACAGATACTGATGAAGCAGTGTTATCTTTCATTGAAGAATATGCAACATGTGCTATACCTAAAAGCACAGAAGAGAAAAAGTTAAAAGAGCAAGTTTTACGTTTCCAAAGTCATCGGTGTGGAAAATACTGTCGACGGAAGTACAAGACGAAAGATAAATTCTACACAAAGTGTCGATTTGGATTTCCTAGACCTGTTCTTTCAAAAGGAAGAGTCAACAGTTTTATGTCAGCTGTGCGACATACTATAACCAGAAAATCTCCCAAAAATACCTACAACCTAAAAAGAAATGAAGAGTCAAAATTTATAAATGACTTCAACCCAGTGATTTTATCCATGTGGAATGCTAACATGGATATTCAGTATGTGGCAGACAATTCTATTGCTGTTGCTCGGTATGTGACATCTTACATCACTAAATCTGAGAAAACAGAATTGAAGGAAATGTGGGAAGAGATTTCTCACGAGAAGACTGTCAGTAAGAAGCTGTACAGTTTCAGTTTAAAGATGTTATCGCATCGAGAAATTGGATCCTACGAATGCTCAGATAGTTTATCATCTGCAAGTCTTTACTCGAAATCCAGAAGAATAATTTGGGTAAGCTTAGGCCTTGCAGGAATGAGAAATCGGGTACTGAAATCTGTTGGAGAAATTGAATATTTGGCCGAGAATGACCCAGAAAGTACAGATATTTTGAAATCAAACATGTTGGACACATATTACCCAAAGAGAAGTCATCATCTTGAGAACATGTGTCTCTATGAAGTGCTGCAGAACTACATTTATTCACGAAAAGCCACAGAAGACATCAACAATGGAAAATATAAAGTCATTGGTGAGGAAGGATGTTTGGTGAAGCAAACAAAAGGAAGTTTGATAAATCACAGGAAGCTCAGTTGCGAAACTACTGACAAAAATGAATTTTACTACTTGGCTCTTTTACAGCTGTTTAAACCATGGCGTTCAGAGGACGAACTACTGGGAGAATTTCAAAGCTATGAAGATTCTTTTAATGCTAGCAAAGACAGCATAGAATGCAGTACTTTCACAACTTATGTCCAAATGTTAAATGAAGAAAATGAACAGGAAGCAAAAATTGCAGCTGAAGTATCTAGAGACAGTTCTCAAGACAGCCAAAGTTCAGTAACACTTAGTCAAGATCCCCTAGGACAACCGATCATAGAAAATGAAGCTGCAGTAGCCATGACTGAAGTAGCAACGGCTATGAATCAAGCACAGGAAGATTCAATCGACTTACTAAATCTGGAACAACAACTGAATGAAGAACAAAAAGAAATTTATGAAGAAGTCATCAAAAAAATTGATCATGGATTACTACATGAAAAGAAAGAGTGCTCATGCACATCATTTGAACCAATCAGGATGTATGTGAGTGGACAAGCTGGAACTGGTAAAAGTTTCTTAATAAAAGTCATCAGAAGCTACCTACAGCAAAAAACAGCTTCAAATTTGTCTTGTGTGGTAACTGCCCCAACTGGGTTAGCAGCCTATAACATAAAAGGAATTACTTTACATCGCTTGCTAATGTTACCAGTGGAGCATGAGAACAAAATAGAATACCACAAGCTAACTGGAGAAGCATGCCTCGAAGTTTCAAAAGTGTTGAAGAAGGTGCAAGTTCTCATTATTGATGAGGTGAGCATGGTTTCAAATTTAATGCTTGCCTTTGTGCATTTAAGAATGCAACAAATACTTAAGAGAGACTATGACGTGTTATTTGGAGGTAAACACGTCATAGTTTTTGGGGATCTTCTGCAGCTCACTCCAGTTAAAGGACAACCAGTGTTTTATACTGTGACACATGAAGACACGAAGAAGTCATTAGGAAGCATTGGTAATGCGAATATTTGGTCGTTCTTTGAGTACAAAGAACTCACTACCAATATGAGACAAGCAAACGACGAAGATTATGCAAGTATTCTGAAAGATATCAGAATTGGACTACTCACAGAAGTAGGCAAAAAAGCATTACAGAGTCGGTTGCTACATAACTTATTTCCAAATGAAGAAATAGTTGCAGAGAAAATATACCAGAACATTGCAGAAAAAAATACTGTAATCTGCTTAATGCCAACACTACGTGAGTGCTCAATATTCAATGAGGAACTTTTGAAATTGGAAAAGGAAGAGATTAAGAAAATGGAAGCAGAGGACAAAATTCAGCATGAAAGAATTACTTTTACATTAACAGGCAAACTGAAAAATAAATTGGATTCACTAGAGAAGAATATTTCCAAAACAGCTGGATTAGAAAAAAATCTATATGTTTGCATGAATTGTCGAGTGATTTTAAGGAGAAATTTGGATGTAGAAAAAGGTTTAGTGAATGGAGCTATGGGAAGAGCTGTGGGTTTTATTAATTACCAGAAAAAAGATGGAATTGAATGTTTAAAAATAAAATTTGATCAGATAGAAGAAGTTAAAGACATTTGTCGTTGTTCAGTTCGTTTCATGCTTGTGAAAGACTTATATGTAAGTAGGAAGCAGTTTCCATTTTCTCTAGCATATGCTGTAACTATTCACAAGTCTCAAGGATTGACTGTAGATAGTGCTTTTGTAAACATTGGTTCTACTGTGTTCAAAGAAGGTATGGCATATGTTGCTTTGTCATGAGTGAAAACATTATCTGGTTTATTTATGATAGACTTTGATGACTCAAAAGTTAGTGCTGATGCAAACTGTGTAAAGGAGTATAACAGATTAAGAAAAACCTATGCTCCTCATTTAGGTCAGTATCCTGTGATTGAAAAACATGTTGTTTGTCGGAAAAGGAGATTTGAGAATATCTGTAATGTGGATGAACAGAACAAAAAAAAAAGGACAGTGATGTGATAGCAAGGAAAAAGAAAAAGGACAGTGTTGAAGAGGTTGTTGGTTGCCATTTTGAAAATAGCTCTGGTGTCAACTGCTATGCAAATGTAGTACTGAATGTTGTATTTTATCTTGAAAAGTTGCTAGAACAGATAATAGTAAATCATGGAAAAAGATTGTGTTCTCTGCTGAGTCTCCTTTATGAGAAGCTGAGTATTGATAAAACTGAAATAGAAAGTGCTACTGATGTTAGAAATCTTTTAGATGTATGTTGTGGTTCTACACACTTTAAAGAAAATGTCCAGCAAGATGCTCAGGAATTCTTAATATATATTTTGAGTGTACTAGAAGATGAAGGAGTAGAAGTAGAAAACTTATTTGGTGTCTCTTACAAATGGGAACATTGCTGTGAAAACTGTATGAACACATGTAGTAGTAATGTTGATTCAGAAAGGTTCATATTTTTACCATTACCACAAAGTAAATCAGTGACTTTTAGTAAATTAGTTAAAGATGCCAATCACAACATGGAATGTTCTGAATGTAAATCTGACATGTTTTCCACGTTATTTTTACAGAAATATGGTCAGTATGTTATTTTAATGATGCAACGTTGTAGAGCTGATGGTTCAAAATTGGATACTTTATTAAAGAAGTTTACAGGACAGCAATTATCAATTTCTGGAAAAACTTTTGTTACAATTGCAATAATTTTTCATGAAGGACCTACTGTAACTTCTGGACATTACACAGTTTATCTTAAATGTGAAAAAGGCTGGACACTGTGTAATGATTCCCAATTGATTTTCAAGCAACGTTTGCCTTATGATTTACCCAATTCTTACTTAATTTTTCTGAAACCTAAATTTTGAAAACTAAAAACTGCATCTGAAGGACGCATTTTTTGTAATTTTAAAGGATTATAATTGAAGATATCACTTAAAAAGGATTTTGAAATTACTATTTGGCCTAAAGGAAAAGTAATAAAAACAATTGTGGACTCCTTTGACAGAAATTATTTTGGCATGTGTGCTTTTGCGACAAGGTTTAAAGACGGTTTGTCTAGAAATTTTTTATTCATCTAGAGAAGTACTTGTAATATATATGTAATATTTCTAACAAGGTATATTTTAGTGAGGAAAGTTTTAGGGCTTTTTTTAAGCAATCTTTCAGATTGTTTTTTTTTTTGCCCGCTGTTAAATGATGAATACAATTGTTTTCACTATTTTAAGTGAAAAATAAAAAATTCTGAAAACAGCAAAAAAAGGGCAAAAAATTGCTTTGTAAAATATGTAAAAACATGTAATGCTTTTTGTAATGTATGATTGAATAGTAATACTTATTTTCTTTTTTTGCAGAACTGGAAAGAAAAAATCAAAAAAAAAATCTGTTCCCTTGCAAAATACTTTAACATTTTTTTGGGGGGAAATGTATTTATTTTTTTTAAAATAAGTGAAAAATATTAGTATTACTCAATCCTCCCTTTTCATGCTTCCATTTCTTCACCTCTTTTTGTACATTAATTTTTTTTTTTTTTAAATTTAAAAAAAAAAAACCTTGGGTGCACCTCAAAAAAAAAACAAAAAAAAAATCCCTCAAAAAAAATTTGGGGGTTAAGTTTATAAGTGGCTCTTAAAAGAGCCCTTGAGTTAATGGAGGGAAACAGGAAGAGAAAAACGAAAAAAAAGAAAAATATCTATGGCCTACTGCACTCATTGGCATCAAATTTTCTCTGAATGAGATCAAGACTGGTCTCACACACAGAAATAAGTTTACCGCAATCAGTGCAGCGTGTGGACAACCTAGCAAAACAAGGTGGTCCAAAACGAGGTGTGGAAGAAGGCAAAGGCACCACTGCAGAAGAAGTGCTCGGCTGAGCTGCCGAAGATGTGCTCGGCTGAGCTGCTGCAGATGTCGTCGGTAGAGCAGGTGGAGGGTTTGCTCCAGAAGCTCTACGAAAAGTCACTGGATGCATTTTGTTAACATGTCTCAACATAGTGTGAATGCTAAAAGAATATTTCTTGTTCGGATTCCCACGTGACAAGACTTTTTGACAAAGTACACATGTAACTTTAGGTGCATTTACCTTTTTTTGTCCCTCTGGAAAAGTGAAAAACTGCCATATAAAGCTGTCTTTCTGCTTCCTGTTCCTCTGCCTCTCAAGAGTGTCCTGGTCACTGTCTGAAGATGGTTGCTGTTCAGCCATTGTCTCTCAACAACAGAATAGCTCCTTCTCCAAAGGAATCAGAACTAATAATGAGGGGAGTAGGTGTGGTTTGGGAAGAATCTGGAACTGAAAGTACTTCAAACCAATCAAAAGTGATGATTCTTGATCACATGACTTGCCATGAGGGGATTGGGTGTGGTATTGAAACAATTAGAAACTGAAAGTAATGATAACCAATAAGAAGTGCTGTTTTATTATGCATAAACCCGAGGTGCGCGCACTGCGCAAGCTCCGAGCGCGCACCTCGTGATTACATATGCGCGAACGCGTAGGAGCGCATGTGCATACGTCATATGCGCGTACCTAGCGCGCATACGTTGAACACGCGTATACGCGACCGTTATTGCGCGTAATTTTAGCGTATACGGAAGTAAACCGCGTGGAGCGCGTAGGACGCACGCACGCATGCGTACGTACGCATACGTACTGGGTGCGCGCTCCCAGCGCGCACTATGACGTATATTTGCGTACGTAAATAACGTACGACGGTATTCATAAAAAACTTACGAAATTGTACTAGGAGCGCGCTCAGAGCGCGCACCCCAAGAATATATATATAAAAAAAAAAAGTGGAGAAAAATTAATTGCAAAAATTAAAAAAACTGTTCAACTTTATTCTAGTTGAATTTTTTTAAAAAAAGCAAAAACAAATAAAAAGATACAGATAATATATAAATGAATACATAGGAATTTTATTTGCAATAAAAAAAATTTTTTTTAATTAAATAATACAAAAATTAGCATTTAAAAAACCGTACCAATTCACTGAAAAAACCAAAGGTTTCACACACGTTATAGTTAGGAATTAGCATTTAAAAAACCTTGCAAATTCACTGAAAAAACATAGGTTTCACACATGTTATAGTTAGCTGGACATTTCACTCGTGAAAAACCAATGAAATTCCCCCGTTATAGTTAGTTCAGCTAACTATAACTCGCGACCCCGCAATGCACTGCTGATGACGTCACATATTACATCACTCATGACATGGTCAGTGACATCACTCATGACATCACTGATGACATCATCCTTGTGATAGAGTGGCGGTCGCACGAGTTATAGTTATCTCAACTAACTATAACGGGGGAATTTCATTGGTTTTTTACGAGTGAAATGTCCACCTAGCTGTGAAACCTATGGTTTTTTAAGTGAATTTGCAAGGTTTTTTAAATGCTAATTCCTAACTATAACGTGTGTGAAACCTATGTTTTTTTCAGTGAATTTGTACGGTTTTTTAAATGGTAAGTTATGTATTTATTATTATATTTTTTATTTATTTATTTTACAATAAACCACGTCTTAAAATGTTTTAGAATTTTTTTTTAATGGTTTTTCACCGTGCGCGCACCCCGCGATTTTTAAAAACAAATTAAAATGTGTTTTTCTGCCTTCGGAGTCCTTCAGGGACCCCCCGACAAAGGCTAGGGGGTCAGGAACTCTCTACCCTGCCCCCTTTTCACGTTCGCCACCTTCCTTTTTCACTCTCGCACTCAAAACAAATAAAATGGCGGCCGACACTTCCTGATTTCGACCGATTCGAATGTTGACTGACATGTAACCACCAATCAGAATTACGCTCGCGCACGTTAGGGTGAGCGCACGGTGCGCGCACGGTGCGCGGCTATAGATATTTATGTGCTTTTAACTCAATTTTCTCAGGAACTACTGAACAGTTTGACTCCGTATATGCAAAAGGCACTTCCCTGACCGGAGGACTACCGCTTTGCCAAATTTCAAGTAATTCTGTTCAGCCGTTCGGGCTGTACCTTCGACTAAATGTCCTATGGGAAAATACATGGGGAAAACGCGTTTTGAGACCCCCCTTTTTTCTCGGCCACCACTTGACGAATCCCCCCGAGACTTTCAGGGTGAGCGGAGCGCCCCATTAGTTTTGAAAATTTCGCGAAGATTCGTCAACCGGCGCCAAAGTTATTCAAAATAGAATATAACTATCTACTGGCGACCGCCAGTAGATTATATATATATCCCCTGAGCAGAGTTGTCGCTTTTTTCCTATCTGGGAGAGAAGTTCTGGTGTTTGTATTTATATATATATATATATATATTCACGTAAAAAACCATAGGTTTCACAAACGTTATAGTTAGGAATTAGCATTTAAAAAACCTTGCAAATTCACTTAAAAAACCATAGGTTTCACACATGTTATAGTTAGCTGGACATTTCCCTCGTAAAAAACCATTGAAATTCCCGCGTTATAGTTAGCGCAGGCAACTATAACTCACGCGACCGCAATCCTCTGCTGATGACGTCAGATATTACATCACTGTATTTAGACACCTATTTGCCCATGTCTTCTTCCATTAATCTTTAGCTATACATATATTACAAATATTTATTTTTCATAAAGACACATATGTAATCAGTGATGTAATATCTGACTGCTAAGTTATGTATTTATTAATATTTGGTTTTTTTCAGGTTTTTTTCAGTTATGTATTTATTAATATTTTTTTTATCAGGTTTTTCACCGTGCACGCACCGTGCGCGCTCTGTGGGCGCTTGGTGCGCTTCGCTCACCAAGCACCCACGATGCGTTGTGCGTGCCGTGCGCGTACGGTGCGCGTACGGTGCGCGTACTCCGCGCTTTTTCGAAAAAAAAATATTTTTTTTTACCCTTGGGGGTCCTTCAGTGACCCCCTGAGAAAAGGCTAGGGGGTCAGGAACTGTCCATCCTGCCCCCTTTTCACGTTTTCCACCTTTGTTTTTCACTGCCTCAGACTGCGAGAGACAAAATGGCGGGCGACACTTCCTGATTTCGACCGATTCGAATGTTTACTGACATCTAACAACCAATCAGAATTGCGCTCATGCACGGCACCGTGCGCGTATGGTATGCTTACCGTACGGCCACGGTGCGCGCTTATAGATATATATGTACTTTTAACTGCAATTTTCTCAGGAACTACTGAACAGATTTACACCAGACCAGCAAAAGGCACATCCCTGACCTCAGGACTACCTCTCTGCCAAATTTCAAGTAATTCTGTTCAGCCGTTTGAGCTGTACCTTGGACTAAAGGTCCCTATGGAAAATTGCATGGGAAAAACGCGTTTTGAGACCCCCTTTTTTCTCAGCCCCCGCTTGACGAATCCCCCCGAGACTTTCAGGGTAGGAGCGGAGCAGAGCGCCCCATCTATTTTGAAAATTTTGCGAGGATTCATCAATCGGCGCCAAAGTTATTCCAAATAGAATGTTGCGGATTTCCTATGGAAACACAGTCCTAACTATAACTATCTACTGGCGACCGCCAGTAGATAATAATATATATATATATATATTACCTACTGGCGGTCGCCAGTAGGTAGTTATAGTTAGGACCCTGTTTCCATAGGAAATCCGCAACATTCTATTTGGAATAACTTTTGCGCCGGTTGCCGAATCCTCGCGAAATTTTCAAAACTAATGGGGCGCTATGCTCCGCTCCTACCCTGAAAGTCTCGGGGGGATTCGTCAAGCGGGGGCTGAGATAAAAGGGGGGTCCCAAAACGCGTTTTTCCCATGCATTTTTCCATAGGACCTTTAGACACAGCTACAGCCCGAACGGCTGAACAGAGTAACATGAAATTTGGCAGAGAGGTAGTCCTCAGGTCAAGGAAGTGCCTTTTGTAGGTCTGGTGTAAATCTGTTCAGTAGTTCCTGAGAAAATAGCATTTAAATCAATATATATATCTGAGCCAGCTGACGGTGCACTTACGGTAAGCTTACCGTACGCGTACGGTGCCGTCCCGCGAGCGCGATTCTGATTGGCTGTTAGATCTTAGTAAACATTTGAATCGTTCGAAACCAGGACACGGCGTCTGCCATTTTCTCTCTCTTGCACTCTGACGGGGAGAGGATAAACAAAGGCCAAAAACATATAAACGGACTGTTTAGACAGCTTCTAACCACCTAGCTTTGATGTATGTGTACCCAAAGTACCCCCAAGGCAAAACATTTTTATTTATTTTTTTGCGAAAAATCGCCGATTACGCTTACCGTACGCGTACGGTAAAAAAAAATAAAAAATAAAAAATTATCCACATTCTCCCCACCCCGTGTGCAAATGGTGCCCGCCAGGCACCATTTGTGCATGGCTTATAACATATATGTGAAATCGAAACGATTAACTTTCACAACGAAGCGCTGAATATGTCCTCCATGTGCGCACGGTGCGCGAAGCGCATCGTGCGTACATGGCCCATCCACGGCACTAACTGTGTAAAGTGGCCGCGCGGTGCGCGAAGCGCACCGTGCGCGCACGGAACGTACTGCGTTAAGTGGGCGCGCATGCCACGAATGGCGTAAAGTAACTTAGCATTTAAAAAAACGTACAAATTCACTGAAAAAACCATAGGTTTCACACACGTTATAGTTAGGAATTAGCATTTAAAAAACCTTGCAAATTCAGTGAAAAAACCATAGGTTTCACACATGTTATAGTTAGCTGGACATTTTACTGATAAAAAACCAATGAAATTCCCCCGTTATAGTTAGTGCAGGCAACTATAACTCACGCGACCGCAATCCTCTGCTGATGACATATGTGTCTTTATGAAAAAAAAATATTTGTAATATATGTATAGCTAAAATTTAATGGAAGAAGACATGGGCAAATAATTGTCTAAATACAGTATTAGCATCAGCAGAGGATTGCGGTCGCGTGAGTTATAGTTGCCTGCACTAACTATAACGGGGGAATTTCATTGGTTTTTTATCAGTAAAATGTCCAGCTAACTATAACATGTGTGAAACCTATGGTTTTTTCACTGAATTTGCAAGGTTTTTTAAATGCTAATTCCTAACTATAACGTGTGTGAAACCTATGGTTTTTTCAGTGAATATATATATATATATATATATATATATATATATATATATATTTAAACGGAGGGATTATAACAGCAGCACCACTATGGATATACTTGTTTTGAACTCCAAAAACCAGCATGCACTTTTTTGCACACGCCCATGAGGGCGGGACTATTTAAGACAATCGCAAGTGCGAGTTAATTTTACGCAGCTGTTTTCCACCACAAGCCATGCCAGTGATCAAGGGGACTATCCCGAAACGCGTATGGAGTATATGGCAGAATTAGCGCTGGAAGGCCATGACTGTTATTGCTGCTGCCTACCCTACATTAAAGGTGAAATTTTAACATCGCGTGTGGTGTCTTCACTGCTTTGAGCAAATCTTCGTTTGGATATATATATATATATATATATATATATATATATATATATATATATATATATATATATATATATATATATATATATATATATATATATATATTTAGATTTTAAATGTAGAAACTGATTAATTTATTTAACACTGTCAGATATTTTAAATTCCCTGCCTCCTTTGTTTTCTACAAGAGCGTGTTTCAGTGCTAGCTGTTGACCATGTGGTTTGCCTGGCTTACTTCAAGGCTGGAGTACACTTACACCTGTTTTGACACCAGTAGTAAATATAGAAGCGTACTTTGTGAATTACAAAGTCTTACTCTTTTGTGGGTATTTGCATGTCCCCCATCTCAAACCACTCCTTACATTTTCCTAAATCACTTTCATTCCCCATTTTCCAGCCACTTCCCCTGTCCCTTTTGCTACAAAAATGAATACCTATGTGTGCAGAGATCTCTGCACACATGGTAGAGAATTCTTCAAAGAAAGGATAAAAGAATTGTAGGTCTCCAGCTGAAGGTTTGTGAACTACATTTTTTATTACGTGAGTAGTATTACTATAGTACTATTTTATGTACTGCATAACAAAATTGGTGAATCTGCCGATGTTCTAGAGAGATGCCCATGCTTCATTAAGTGAACAGCTTTTCCTCAAAAATTAACGTGTGTTAGATTAATAAAAATAGCATTCAAAGTGTGACTCAATTTATTCAGCAGATGTACTGGGGATAAAGACCACAGCATGCCTAAAACCTATCTTGTTTAACTACTGATATAGGAAGCACTAGGTATGGTTTACCAAATGGGTACTGTCCTAACTTGTCTTCTGAATGTTTAGAGTATTTTTCTATTTCCACATTTATGGGGATTTTGACCTCCTATTATTTCACCATTTCACCGTTCACAGTTGCTGAATTCACTATGTTTCTAGAAATTATCTTACTCATATTTGTGTCCCCCTTTTAGCCTGAATATTGGCTAATGTAGTAAGTATTGTGATTGTGTACTGCAAAATGATGGGATGGAGTGTTACAAACAGATGGCCATTAGCATATGATTTGCCTAATCTATACTTTCCTATTATAAAAGCTGAAAATGGACGGTTCTTGAGCAGTGGGGTCCCAGTGCAGGCTATGATGAAGATGGGAAAGCTCTGAGCAGGCTAAGTCCAAAGTCCGTGCCCAGGAAGACCTTAATCAGATGCTGCTTAGCATGGTCCTATTGAAGCCCACTAATATTCAGACTTAGAAATGTTTCTGGAAATCAGACCTCCAATAGTGAGGAAAACTGGTAAGTAGAGGCTGACTGGTGATTCAACATCAATGGCTGCAGCTTTGACGATGATCCCAGTCTCAGTTGGTTCTCCAGACAGAAAGTTGGCAAAAAGTTTCTAAGACCACTTTATGCAGTTTGGGGGACAGGGGAAGTACACTCTTACACCAGCTAAGGGTCAAGCACATGGGGTACTTCACTTGAGAGTTAGGATGCACTAACAGTAGCAGGGATCAGGACAGGTGCAGTTTGTACTGATCAGCTGGGCAGTTTTAAGGTAAGGGCCCCAGGAAGCCTGTTGTGTCCTTGTAGAACAAACAAGATGTCAACCAACCGACCTTTGGAGTCACCTCTGTGGTTCTGGGTTCAAGGCAAGCAGCCCCAGTCATCCCTAAGGTCTCAAACAGCAGGGCAATTCTTCTTCTGGTGTTTCCAGGTCCAGGACTGGTCTGAGGAGAGGTCTTTGGGGTCTTCTTTAATGTCCAAAGCCAGACTGCAGGTGGAGGCAAACCTTTGTTCACAGCTAATCCAATTCTGGTCAGTTCCTCCACTCCCATGTTTGGTGCCAGTGTGACTCGAGTGATAAAGGAGAGGCAAGCCTAGCTGTGAGCTACATCTGTAAGTGACAACGAAGGCATCATTTGAAGATGAGGAAGAGGCGGGACACAGCACCACAGTCCATCCTGTCATGGGAGGAAACCCCTTCCGCACACCCATAGCACTTTGTACATGGTCTGGTACCAAAACACATCTCACCACAGTGCCGCCATCGTGGGTCAGGTGACAGGTGACACGGGCAGGGAAGAGTTTACAGGACTACTTTGCAGGGTGGCACAATACGTACTGCAGCCCACTAGTAGCTTTTCACTTAAGGACCCTGGGTACATGTAGTACCAAATCCTGGGGACTTACAGTAAATGTACCAATGAGGTTTATACAATTTTTACCATGTTTGAAAGGGAGAGCTCAAGCACTTTACTTTTGGTTAGCAGGGGTAAAGTGCGCTGAGACTTAATTGCCGACAAAAACGGGTTCCATAAAAGGAGGCAATAATCTTGGGTGATACTGCAGGGAAGGCAAATCCATTTCAATAACTAACCCCCAGGCTTCTGTGGGCCCATCTGATCATGCCAAAGATGCCTTGGCAAACACTCTTACGATTGTGCATAATTGGATACCATCAAACATTTTAAAGCTCAATCCCAACAAGACTGAACTCCTTTTCACCAGATCTTTAGCTATCTAGACAGACACTGTGATTTGGTCCAAAATTACAGGCCCTACCCCAATCCTTCTCCCGTCATCAGAAATGCTAGAATTTATATAGATTTCAATCTTTTTTTAGAGTTCAAAATTTCCAAACTGAAAAGTGTAAGTTTCTGACACATCAAAAAGCTGAGGAAAGTCCTTCCATACATTGCCCTAAATTTCCACACTACACTAGTCCTGGTCATAATTCAGCCCCACTTTGAATATCTAAACTCCATTTAGGTCACCCAGATATACCCATAAAATGATTCCAGCTTGTTCTATATGCCACAGTTCTCCTCTAATTTGGCAGCTACCATAGTGACTATATCACACCCATTATCAAAAACCTCCATTGTCTTCCTGTTACAAAATTTGCCCTACTTGAATCTTAGGTACTAATACATAAGGTTATTCACCACTTGTTTCCATATTTTCTAGAACCTAAATTTAAACTTCAAGCACCATTATGGCTCTTATGTTTTGTACGCCAATGGTTGTTGTAGATTCCTAGGACAACCATGGTCTCTTTTGGAAATAGAGCGTTCTGTATTGCCCACACCAAGGACTAGAATAAAATCTCCTTAGAAATGTACTCGCTGACTATCAAGGTAAGCGAGGAAGGACTGCCACATTTTGGGCCGTGGCCATCTGTCCATCAAATTCAAGCTAAATGTGGGGGCCATCTTAGACTGGGTGTATATAACAAATAATGCTTTATGGACAGATGGCCACAGCCCGAAATGTGGCAGTCCTTCCTCGCTTACCTTGATATTATTAGTCTGTTGGAAGCCGGTCGGGTAGGACGTACACCACCGTTTTTTTCAGAAATATTGATACCACAACACGAGTAAGTGTAACAAAAGGGGAGAATTTGGCCAACATTTTGTTTAATTGGGGAGGCAGTGAACTTACGTCAATGTTTAGTGGTAATGCTCTATGAGTCAACAATTTGCTTGTCTACTTGTATAGCCCATCGCGAGTTGGGGAGACATTGTCTTAAGGTTTACGTAAATCTATATCTAGTTGATTTAGTGTTCTGTTATAAGGTTGGAGTAACATGACGCATGATACTTTTTAGTAACTGTTTGGTTGATTTAACTTTTTTGCTTATTAAGTACGCCTCGTAGCTTAAGCGTCACCACGTTGTCTGAATGGTAGAATCTCATGATGCATGAACCACTCTGGCTTACATCACAGTTTGAATGACACATGCGTTACAGTTGAAGCACAATGAAGCGAGACAGAGGCTTTCCTTTGACTTGTCCTGGTGGCATAACACCATAGCCTATCTGAGACACTTCATACTGAGGCTGAAACTTATCATCTACTGGCACTTAGGCCAGATGAGACGCCCATTTGAACTTCACCTTGTGAGGTTTCATGACCGTGCCATGAACATTGTTGTCTTGTTACACTGGATTTTGTTTAAAGCAAGTTGCTGCAGCTCACAGCACTTGAGGAGGAACGTATAGTGTTATGGCACGAACAGCACATTCATATTATTAGCAGGCACTTTGCATTTTCTTTTATTTTCATTATTTTCAGGCACGAGTATATCACAACAAGATATTGACTCACTAGTCAGTGCACACGTGGGTTGTGGGTTGAATATTGAGTTTGTGGATGTTATGGTTATCTCATGTTACATTTACATTTTTCCAGAACTGTGAACTCCTGACGAAGGGCTCTGTGCCCGAAATGCACCGGGATGGAGGAAGGATTGGAATTCACAGTTTGATCTGATTTACGCATCACTGTTGAAGCAAGAGTGTTATTGTGGAACAGAAAATGGCGGATAATCAATAAATATCGCCTGAACACAAGAAAAATGTATTGTTTACATTTGTATTAAAGACTACATTATCATCGATTAACCCCAGGAGACGGGGCCACGCAGTGCCAGGGGGGACAGACCCTAACAGGGGATGCTACCTGATGCTTTACAGCGATGCCACACAACGTTACATAGAATAACTGAAGCAAGGGGTTCTACACAGTGGAGGCTGGCATGTCCCAAGAGTGGTAGGTGGATTTAAAAAAAAAAACCATAAAAAATACATAAAATACACTTACCTTCCTTCCTGCAATGAGCGCAACATTCTCAATCTTCTACTCTCCTTGAGGCAGGCTCCCAAGCCAATGCTGCCACTGCTCTCATGCTCATGAGAGCAGCGGCCTGATTGGAGGGAGCAGCCTTCGTCAGCACTCCCAAGGACACTGGATGCCTGCACTTACTATCAACCCAGCTGTCTTAAGTCAGCTGGGTTGAGAGGTTTAAAGTGTGCATGTCTGGCTGGCCGTCACAAGACAGCCAGGCAAAGAGACATGCACACTTTAAACAAGTGCAGAAGGCAACTTAGCCTCCTGCAACTCAGTTCGGGATAGGGTGATGAAAAATAAAAAGGTAATACATTAATTTCATTATATTCTTCGTCTCTGGGGGTATTCTAGTGGGGCGACGCTCCTCCACTATGACGGAGGAGCCGCTCCAGGTTCTACACCTTGTAGTTACTATGGCCCTGATTGTGGGTTTTTTTGTACGTCAGTTGCAGGCATACCACACTAATACACTTACATTTTTCTTTCACTGTACAGATTTTAGAAAGTAAAATTTACTGGAATAGGTGTGTATAAAACCTCCAGAAAGGGTGAAAACATGTGGGAATGAGTGAAGCAACAACAATTACTCCTGATATTCTACCTTGTGCAGGTCCCGCAGTAATTTTGTCCCAGTGATATACCGTCCCTGTATACCAGCTAGTTTCCCCTGTACACATGAAACAAGACTGGAAAACTTACTTTACTCAGTGTTGTTCCTGATATCATGTGCTGGCTTAGCCATTTAAGTTTCATTGTGGGCTATTTAGAGTGTGGCAGACCAGAAACGTCATGGATAGCCAGTCTGCCATATTACAAATGCATTATATAAAAATCCACTTGTAATAAAGCAAACGTTAGATCCGGCAGGCAGGTAGATAATGCTATTAGGGGATTTTTGATGATTGTGAGCTTTATTGCTGAATGGAATACTGACATAAATATTTGTTCAGGTGTATACAGAACTGTAATTGGATTGGTTTTAGCACTGAGGTACTACTGAAGTTAGCAAAAAAAACATAAAGCACATCATCAGACACACAGTTGCACATTTTATATTGGTAGTTATCTCCAAAATGTTCTGGTGGTAATGGCGAATGTGTTCATTAATTTGGTTTCACCATGCTATTTATACGGAAAAGCACATAAGTCGTAGAAGTTTTAACAGTGAATTATAAATCAATTAATCAGTCACTTTTTGGCTGTCAATCTAATGACTAAATTAACACTTTGCAAATGTGGCATTTCAATGTCTGTTTGCGAAAAATGGCCACTTGGGAGACTTTTAGATTGTAGAGGCTCTAGACTTCTACTGCTAGTAATTGTTGATGATTTTATCACTGTACGGTATGGATTCTTTTCTTTGCCTTTCAGTAGGTTTATTTGGCATTTTCACCAACCTCCTTAATGTATCGTCATCCCAGCCTGGGAGCATGTAACAGACCATGCCACATTGGAAGCTCTGGTTTGCACATCTTTATTCATCAGCATGCAATCATTAACTCAACGTACAGCATCACAAACTTTATTACCAACACCCATCAGATTACGTAATACGTTTAAGGAGTCTGCCGAGGGCCACTAGAGTCTTCATGCACATAAACACAGGACATGACATCTCCCCCTTTATTAAATAAAAAGTACAAACAAATATATATACACATAAGACTATTACAACTCCTCAATCAGTTGTTGAGGTGCTTCCAGATCTAGTGGTACAAGATAGAGAAGGAACGCCTTCATCTGGCATCTCTGGGGAAGAGCCAGATGCTTGACTTGGGTACTCAGGTGGACTTGCCACACTCACGAGGTCTTGAGCTGATGGACATCAATGCAATGGCTTAAAGTGTGATGAGTCCCTGGTTATGGATTTTCCAGGTCATAGGGCAGTTACAATCTGTACTTTGCTTGACACAACTCTTAGTGGTTCAGCATCAAAAGGAGTGTCCGTCTTGTGGTCCGCTTTTGTTTAACAAAAACTCAGTTTCCTTTCTCGAAAACAGTGTCTCAAGCGTGTCTATGCTTGTTGACGTAGGCCTTCATTTTGCTTTTGCGTGAAGTGTCAGTTACACAAATCTCATCAGGGTGTACTGATTGACTGGTGAGCCATTGAGTTATCTTTGTTCCAAGAGCTCTCCCTAACAGCAAGATGGTAGAAGTTTCTCTTGTCATGGAATGAGGAGTGGAACAGTAAGCACAAAGGGCTAGGCGCAGAGCAGATTGCTGTTGATGCCCTCCAGTGCAGCAAGTTGAACCACCCTTTTCAAAGTACTCATAAATTGTTCAACAACTCTATTTGCCTGTGGCCAGAGAGGTGTACTTTTCTGATGTCTGATGTTCAAATGAGTAAGACAGTCTTTGAACTCTCTGCTATTGAAGGGTGGACAGTTGTCAGATGTGAGAATGGAGGAAACACATCATTTTGTGAAAATGTCATCCAGCTTTTCGATGACTCTGTTGTGAGTGGTTGATGATAAGTCTTCCACTAGAGGAAAATATGTGTACTCCTTGACAACTATTATGAGATGAAGTCTGTTGATGAGAGGTCTGAAGAAATCAACAGCAGTCCTCTCCCAAGCTTGCTTAGGTAGATCAGACATGTTCAGTGGGTGCTGAGTCATTTTGAGAGACAGGCAGTTGCACAAATGACAAGATTTGGGCTCCCATTCAACTCATTTGTCAAGACACTGGAACCACACTCGATCCATGAGGGCTCTTTTAGATGCAGTAATGCCACCATGTCCTTTGGGCACCAGTTCAATAAGTTGCTGCCTCAGGCAACCATGGTACCTATTCTTGCCCATTGTAGCAGGACACCATCATGTGTAACAGAAAGTTCTTCCCAAACATTTTTAAATTTCACGTATTTAACATCATCTGTAAGAGGTTGAGTGTGCTTCTTCCATGTGATTGTGTTGTAATGATTTCCTTGAGCTTAAGCATGTCTTTGTCAGTATTAGTAGCTGTCAGAATTTGTTCAATAGAAAGAGCTGCAGGCGCACTTCACAATGAAATTGATGTAGGGCTCAGCCGCTATGAACGTTGTGCTATAACCCTTTAGCGGCACTCATGAAAAAAAGTCTGAGGGATTTGCATCTTTCCTCAGTTTGTGCACAATAGTGTAATCATACTCCTGTAGATGCAACCCCGACCTCTCGATGCAAGGGGGCATCTTGGCTTACAGATTTCCGAAAATGGTGAGCACCGCATGATGATTTGTGACAAGGGTGAAAAGCTTCCCATACAGAAACACGTGGAAGTGTTCACATGCCCATACTGTCGTGTAGCTCCTACTAATCCGTAGGATCTGCACATTTGTTGGACAATATAAACTTTAGGTGAGGTGCCTAGACTGATCCTGAGCACCCCCGCAGGATATGTTGGCCTAGAGACCAGCTAGCTCACAGTGCGACCGTAGGCCCCCCTAACCTTATGAGGGAGTGAATGGTTTCTGACTACCACTGAACATGACAACCCTGACCCCTCAAGGATCATGGAAACAGACGAAAACCTTTCGTTCAGTCACTCGTGCTTACTTATGCTCAGAGAAATAAACATTGAGACGTTTTCAATATATTTATTGAACCAATGTTATTCTGGTATAGAATACATGTGCTGCGATAATCAGTAGACTTAAGCAGATGAAAGTGATTACAAGCGCCAAAAGAGTAAATAGTAGATAAAGTTCTCCGATGGTGTTAAAATAGTGTATATAGACAAGGCAGTAATTAGGGGTACTCCTACTATGCAAATGCTACTCTGCATGTACCTAGAGTGTGTGTAGGTATGAAGCCAAGAATCTTCCCAAGGGATGATCCAATTCCATTACCGGTGGGAGAGAATGTAGGAGCCCATCTTGGTCACAAACCGGACACCCCCTCATGGAGATGTCAGACCGCTGAGTAGTGAAGTTTCAGAATGCAGGGACCCTCGGTGTCAGCTGAAGTGCCTCCTCTACTAATCTTTTCGGATGCTTATTATTTATAATAGAAAGAATCCTTGTGATGTACATATAGATCAGCAATGCTATGGATATGTAGATAATTTCTAAAGACAATGGTCCCCAGACAGTTATGAAATTGGAGCAAACAGTAAACATATGCTAGATAGACTTTTTTCTCTTTATACCCTCCTTTTCCCTCCTTATTTCTCCTTCACCTGTGACCATGTGTCAAACAATTTGCGTAAATGTACCAAGACATGCATAATTCAAATGTCATGATTTTGCCCTAGGGATCGAAATGTCGTCGATACTCTGTATACCATATGCATAAACACCGTGGATTATAGTGTGCAATGGTACTCTCATGCGATTCAAGTCTGTTAAATTGTATGATATGCAGACACTTTCCCCTTGCCTGAAAAAACCCTCCCCTTTTCTTGTTGTCTGTCTATGTTTGTGAGTTGGACGCAGGTTGTGTCCCACTTGAATTTGTACATGATTTTTCTTCTATGCACTTATTTAATCATTAAAATTCTGTCCGGCTGGACAAAGAACATATAGTCTATCTAGCATATGTTTACTGTTTGCTCCAATTTCGTAACTGTCTAGGGACCATTGTCTTTAGAAATTGCTTACACACCCAAGGTCCCTGACGTATTGCCTTTTGGGTTTCCTTGTTGTTTAAAACAATGGATATGTAGATAGCCATGTTGCCCTGTGGATGAAGATAGAACAACATTTGTACAGTTTGTGTAAAAAGGCCCTGTACATCGTGTTTGAGACATCGTGATAATGTTTTGCAAAGCAAGATGTGTAAACAAAATTAGTTTCAGAGAAACTAATCCAACATTGTTGTGCATGCAAACATGTGCAAAAGGTCACAGCATAAATATTATTGTGAAAAAGAGGATAATGTAAGAAATTAGCAGCTTTGCTACATGGGCCTTACCTGGGAATATAACAATACTATGGTCAAGCTTTCTTTCTCCTGTTGAGAATAAGCACGTTCAGTCTGAGATAGGCTCAAACTAGCATAGCCACAATGTGTCTCTGAGCATCGGGTTGTCCATTATGTTGAGCAAGGATTGTTCCCAACACCACTGGGCTTGCACTCACCACAATTTCTGTATGCAATTTCGGTCAAAGTAAGCCATTTCAGTTGCAATTTCAATTGTGTGTTTTATTTTCTCAAAACTTTGGTAGCATTCAGATGACCATTCAAACAGGAACATCTGACCTTGTTAGTTCTCTTAAAGTGGCACTCACAGTGGCAATGTCACAAATGTACCTGGAACATTAGCTGGCCATACTCAGGGAGGATAGCACCAGAGTCATATCTTCTGGAGGGCAACTAGATGACAATGCTTGTACCTTTTCAGGATCAGGAGTCATCCCCTTTTCAGAGAAAATATGCCCAAAGAAATTTTATCTGAAATTCACACTTCTTAGCATTTAGGGCCTCATGTAGGAAGCCAAATACCGGTCGGTAACGGCCGATTTTCGGTAATTATACCGTTACCGACCGGTATTTTGGCCATTGGTATGTAGGGGGACAAACTTTGCTTTTGGAATTTACCGAATCGGTAAAATTACCGATTCGGTAATAATACCGAATCGGTAATGTTACCGAATCGGTAACTTTTCCGAATCGGTAATTTTACCGATTCGGTAAATTCCGAAAGCAAAATCGAGATGTAGGGGGAGTGTGTGTGTGTGTTTAAGAGTCGGTATTTACCACCAACTTATAGTTGGTGGTAAATAATGAATGTATGTGTAAATGCATTTTTACGCGCGTAGCAGTGTGCAATGTGGCATACATACATGCCCTTAGGGCATGTATGTGTGCCACATTGCACACATGGCCGAATCAGGGGTGCAACAGGGTGTCAATGTGACACCCTGCCACCCTTGTATGTGTTCCCCCCATTACCGAATCGGTATTTACCGATTCGGTAATGAGGCATACCTTCCCATCAATGGGAAGGTATGCCTCATTACCGAATCGGTAAATACCGATTCGGTAATTACCGACTAGTAACGATTCGGTAAAAAATACCGACTCATTACCTACATACCAGTTACCACTTCTAAAATACCGATTCGGTATCGTTCGGTATTTTAGAAGTGGTAACTGGTATGCTACCTACATGAGGCCCTTAGTGAGAGACCTGCTTTAGCAAGCAGACGGCATACGTGTGTGAGTGCTTTGTCATGTTCTTTTCGTGTAGCCCCAAATACCAGTATATCATGTATGACAGGCTGAATTACTCAACAAACGAACATCTTAAAAGATTTCTGCAGCTGACAACACACCATAACTGTGTCTTTTATATCTGAACAAACCAACATGTGTTGAAAAACTAGTAATGTACCTACTGATTTCTTCCAGTTAAAGTTGATTGTAACTTTTGTTCAGATCAAGACGGGAGAAGACTTTGGCACCATTCAGCTGTGTGATCATGTCCGCAATGTGTGAACCTAGATGTCTTTCTTTTTCAGTTGCTCAGTTGGCCTGTCACATAGCAACACAAAGGCGCACTTAACATTCAATGTCCTTTTTTAGCACCACCACAATGGGTGAAACCGACAGTGTCAGACCAGTAGAGCGCTCGATTATGTCATACTTTAACAGTGTTTCCAGTTCTTTCTCAATGGCTTCCTGTAAGTGAAATGCAATTCAACAGTGTTGCTGAACAATGGGGAGAATATATTTGTTAAAGTTAAGCTGTGCCTTCATTGGCTTTAAGTTTCCCAAGTCCATGAAACAATGTCAGGAAGAGACTCACTATTTCAGACTGGCCATTTAAGATGTAGTTAATAGAAATCAATCCCATGTCAGCAGCAGTGCCGAAACTTACTAAGCATGCACTTGACAAAGTACCTGGGAGTACATGAATAGGCGCTTGCACTGTCGTTTTTTTATGCTGCATGGTTGTCACAAAGGATCCCTCACTCCCCAAGTGTGTAGAAGCTGCCAAGGTATACACCTTGGTTCTTGACAATGTGAGATGTGGAATCAGAGACAGTTCCTGGTATTTTTTTCACAGCATGATGTTTATTGATGCACCGCTGTCTATAAAGTAAGTTGTAGGTCCCGCACCCACCTTGAGTGTGATTTTGGAACAATGTTCGAAAGAAGTTTGTTGCTTCATGTTGTAATTCTTTTCAGACTTTTTTTTCCATGCAAGCAACTAATCCTACATGCGCAGGTTGATCTGTGACTGACATCACCATTGCACATCTATTTTCCTCATCGCCACTGGACGGTGACGTCAATAAACCGTTGCCTTAGTAGATGTTGCTGTTTGACCTTGTGGGAGTGGCTAGAATGCTTCTGGAATTTTCTGGCGTCCATCTTCCTGTCTCTTTGTGGCACACTAAGTTTCTCTTTCGCTTTGCAAACCGTCATGAAATGTTTTTCCTTTTCGCAGCCTTTGCATATGTGTCTGATAGCAGGACATTTACCTTCATGTCGAAAGGAGAATAGACAGTGGAAACCCAATTTCTTTTTCTTCGGAGACATCACTCGGTGGGCATCTTCCGTGTGTTTCGGCTTACTTTTCATGCTCAATGTTTATTTGTTTTGGGTTGTTTCAGCTTGTTTATCAGTAGCTTGTCGATCAGCACATTCCTCAACTCTTGTAGCCAGGAGTTGGAGAGACAACCATCAGTAACTCTGAGACACATGGCTTCTTCATCATTGAATTCATTAAACTTGCAGTGCTTTATATAAGCATATCAAATCTTTCATCAAACTCATCCATCGTCGCACCAGGTTGCTCTCTTGCCTAGTTGAAAATGTAGCTTTCATTGTCAACATTCGGTATTGGATTGAACTTGGTCTTAGTGATTTAATGGGATGATATTTCACCAGTTTGTGATATTTTCTTTATCACCTCTTTTACTCCATCACCTGCAAAGTTCTTTATGTATTCGATGATCTTTTTGTCATCTGTTTCTTCTATAGAATCTATAAAGTCATTGAACATTTCAATCCAGGCAGTCGATCTGGTGCCAATATTCTGCTTTTTGGTGGTATTGAAGGGAGGTGGTCGTGTCAGGAACACAGCGGAATCTTATTTTGGGCTGTTTACTACCTTGAGAGTATGTGCTGTTCAGGCAGTGTTTGATCTTCAGTGTCACTTGGCCCAGTGGCACTTCTGCAAACATCAGCCTCCTCACTGGTTTTTGGGTCGACGCGCCCTGAATGGAGGTCAATGGGCACCATCTTCCTTCTTCACAGTGAGTAATGATTTAGTTTCTTGCATGTATTCTTTACCACTCTCAACTTTATGCATTATACCTGGCTATTGCTGCCTGTAGCACTTATTTGTACCTGATTGTCACTGCCTTCAGCGTGTCTGCTTTGTATTGATGCTGGCTCTGTGTTATGCTGTGGTGCAGTATCTCTTCTTTCAGCCTTACCAGTAGATTTTTGGCAGGCTTAGTGACTCTGCTCTTCTGTAGCGCCTTCACCTTCTTCGAGGGCCACTGAAAAGCTGGAGTTGCACTTTGTCTCCACATATGAAAACTGTAGACCACTTCTTGAGGCGCACATGCCACGCACGAGCAGTTTGCAGAACCACAGCAAATTCTCAGGAAGAGCTGTCTTGAATTGTTGGCGGTGCTCGTATCCCCTACCTCATCGCCAGTTATAAGCATGTAACAGACCACACCACACATGAAGCTCTGGATTGCATGTCTTTATTAGTTAGCATGCAACAGTTAACTGAACATATTGCATCACAAACTTTATTAACCAAACCCAGCCACCCATCAGATTATGTAATACTTGTAAGGAGTCTTTACGCACATAAACACAGGACACAACACTTAACATGGCATAAAACAAGTGTGAAACACATAATTGCAAATTTTTATATAAAATTCAGTAAATCAGAGGCAATTAGACTGTAGACAATTTGTTAGGAGGCATCCTGCAATTTGGAGGTTGCATTTAAAAAGAGCAAAGTGTTCAAGGAGGACACATAGAAGAAGGTAGACAATTTCATTATTTGTGGGCAAAAAGTAAAAGGAATTTAAAGTAGGAAGGGTTAGAATTAAGAAGGGTCTGGAAAGGATAGTAGATTGACCGAAAAGGGATTTGCATAAGGAAAGAGAATTAGTAGGGAAAGAGCATGGTTACTGATGCTTTTGTATATCAAGCTGCGAAAGCAGATTGTAGATATCAAGGAAGAGTGGAGATAAAGAAAATGGGGGTTTTGTAGAGGAGAAAGGAAAGGTCAATAATATGGTCCTAGTTACAATTTAATGGCCGAATTTCCATCCCAATGCAACCAAAGGATTGCACTTTGATTGGAATTAACAGTTGTACTCTTGCAGTTTTCCCCAGTCAGATTCTGGTAGGTCAAACCTGCTAAAACGTATGGGGGAAGTGTATTATTTGTAAAAGAGGCACAACATGAAGACTTTGATGTGTCAAAAACTGATGCTGCATGGTCTGCCTAATTTTCCATTTTATAACTCAAAATAGGAGACATTTACCACATATGGTAAATACTTCCTCCAGGGCTAATAGTATTTACCCCACGTTATAAATGTCACCTTTTCCATCCACCTTGTAATGAGAGCTTAAGAGGGTTAAGAAGGGATAGTCAATAATAAGAGGAACAGAAGTTAAAGCTACATCGTACTGTAGAGAGAGCAAAGGCAGGATGTCTAAGGAGTAGCCAAGAATGGCAGTCAAGATCACCAGATTGAGACTACTACAGCAGCTTTACTCGCCATTGTAATATATTTAGCAGCAATTTAGAACATAGAACGGCTGGACGGGAGGAGGCTATATGCATAGAAGGGTGTGGCATTGATAAGACAAGAACAGAGAAGGTGGGATCATGGGTGGCAAAAATGCTGGCACATGCCTTTATCAGAGCATCCAGTTTGCATGCAGACTATGTGGCTTGAATATGGATAACAGGTACATGGGATCAATAATGCAATAACGCAATAACGCAAATAAAAATCAAACCAAAATGATAGCAGTAGTACCCACCAATTCTTCTGTGAGCACCATTTATATGGAGCGCTTTCCTGTTTTTGACTTCTTTAGCACATTTTTTGCCAGGAGGACTAAAAGGATGTTAGCATAAAAATCTGATTGAACGAAGAACAAAGAAGAAATGTATTATCATATTGTCTTAAATTCAATACCCTATCTGCCTTCTCGAAAGAGTTTCTATCATTACTTGCAATGGAGCTCAAACAAATTGTCTGACATGATGAGTACTTACAATGGGGTTTCAAGGATGCAAAATTAAATCTCTAGTCCCTCTAAATTATAAGGTGTCAGCTCTTTCTCAAATCCAGACATGGTCTCTGTGGCTCTAGTCCTTCCTCAAGTACTCACAAGAGCTTTAACCTGCGCCTGGCTTCCCCATTGAACTGCAGCTAGTTAGAGACAGGGCCTCCCACTGGAGAATGCCATATATTACGCCTGTGTCACTGGTAATTCATTGTGCATAATGCTATCTGAAACTCATTTTCACTGAGGGATGTTTCCAAGTTTGTGCCGCCTGCTTGAAAGCTGCCAGAGTGCATCTGTCATTTCATTCAAGAGGGAGCCTATGGGTAATCATTTAATCAAAACTGCTCCTGTGATTGCTACTTGTTCTGAAAAATTATAAAGCTGCAGTAAAGCCAGGATTACAAAGATTAAATGAGCACTGCTTTTTGTCTAAGTGTTGGATAAGACTGAATTATAGCATCCTTAAAAATGAATGAAATTAGCGCGGGAGAATTATTCATCTGCTCCAGTAGGCAGCTCCTAATTCTCTCGCAGTTGTCTTGTTCCTAAGCTGTGCCACGGAAAATAAATTAAAGGTACTTTGCACATTATAGCGCCTGCCCCATGTTCCTATCGTCCAGAAAAGGAGACCGCTATTTTCTTTAACTTATTGGTTTTGTTGTGCAGTGTGACACAGCATAAGAAGGATCATAAACCTATGCGCTGCAAATATTAATGAGAATATATCTTAAGAAAAGTAATTATTTCTCCAACATTGTCAGGATCTAGAAAGTGATATTATCCCCTCGCCCGTCTTCCTTGTTCGGATAACTAAGAGAGGGAGGTGTGGCTCCTCCAACAGACTGAACATACAATTCCAGCCCTAAAAGAAAGCTTTGAAACAAATGTAAGTACTCTATGGACCAGATGTATCAAAAAAGCATTTTGCGTTTCCCTATTTACATTCACAATTTGGGTAATCGCAATATATTGTGATTATCTAAATGCGAATCCAAAATCCTTTCATACATGAGAATAGGTCATTTTGCATTCGCAAACAGACGAAATTAGCAATTCGCACCTTTTGCGAATGCAAAATGCTTTCATACGTCTGACCCTATATCATGTCTGTCTGCCCCAGGCTAATGCGCTCCAACCAGCAAGGATGCATTGCTCACCCTACTTTGACCTGCCCCTCTGGTTGTGCTCTACCCAGCTTTGGGACATTTTCTGGTCAGACAAATGGGTAATGCAGAAGGGTCTGCAGTCGAGATCTGCTCTGGGTTCCCTGAGCTCCCGGACATTCCTCCCCTTGTGCTCGGAAACGGGGAGTCAAGTAAAATGGTCATTTGGCTCTGTGTGCTGAGTTGGTCGGATGTGGGTGAGGTTTGGGTGAGAGACTTCTTTTAGAACTGGGGATGTGGACAGGGTCCTTGTGTTTGCTTCTAATTTGTGCACTACGTTTAAAAGCACACTCCTCACAATGTGATGCCCATTAGCAAAGTATTTTAAGGCTGTCACCTTCAACAACATCTCTGTTGGTACTGAGCAGGAATGTAGAAGAAAAGCAGAGATCTTTAGCGCTATGGCCACGGACATGTGTGTGCTTTATGCTTTCTATCACAAGGTATTTAGTGCACTCCAACGTGCAAGTTGCTGTCCCGTACACTCCCACTGCCACGACTACCCAGTTAACCCCTTCGCTGCTAGGATTTCCCCCCGTGCTAGGCCTTTTTTTGGCTATTTGGGGTAGTGCGCGCTTAGGCCCCTGTAACTTTTTGACCACATAAGGTATCCACGCCCAATTTGCATCCTTTTCTTCCAACATCATGGGGATTCTAAAGGTACCGAGGGTTTGTGGATTCCCCCAGAGGGGTTCCAGAAATTAGCCAAAATACAGCTAAATTTTGGTTTTTTGGGGGAAAAATGGGGAAAAAGGGCTGCAGATGAAAGCGTCTGGGTTTTTCCCTGCAAATGGTATCGAAAAAGGGGTTGTGGTGCTGAAATCACCATCTTCCTAGCTTTCAGGGACAAGAAGACTTTTGTTAGAAAACCTAATTGTTTTACACAGTTTTGGCATTTTTCTGGGAGATTGCCTATTTTTGCTATTTTTTGTGCTTTCAACCTCCTTCCAGTTAATGGTAGAAATAGGTATGAAAGCAATAATGTATCCAAGCTATATATTTTGGAAAAGTAGACAAAATTCTGAATTCAGCAAGGGGTCATTTGTGTAGATCCTTCAAGGTTTCGTTATAGAAACTAACAGTTAAATATAGGAAAAATTGAAAATTAGTTGAAAAAACAGCCTTTTGTGTCATCGTTTTAACATGTAACTTCTTCTAATTATGACACGTCTATGAGAGCAATATACCATTACATCCGCTGGACCTTTCTGGTTGTGGGGATATATAGGACTTGTAGGTTCACCAAGAACCCGATGAACCCAGAGCCAAAGACTGATCAATGACTTGCAATGGTTTTTTATTATGTACCGGGTATATAGCAATTATTCAGGGAAAATGTGTACATGGCAAAATCGGTATGAAAGACACCTATGTATTTCTGAAATGGGAACAAAATATACAGTTTAGAAACAGTAGATATTTGCACATTTCCGAAATTGGGAATACTCATACTAGCATGAGAATTATCAATCATTTTTCAAAATTAATTCTTTTTTACAAATTGTCTTTCATTTGGAAGGCAGAAATGCATCGAAAGTCAATAGGTAATAACAGTTGCTTTACAAAGCTTAATTACCCTAAGTCTCCCGATAAAAATGGTACCTCACTTGTGTGGGTAGGCATAGTGCCCACAACAGGAAATGGCTCAAAACCCAACGTGAACACACCACATTTTCATAATGAAAAATTACCCTTTTTTTGCAAAGTGCCTAGCTGTAGTTTTTTAACCCTAGCTCTGCCGGCACCTAGGGAAGCCTACCAGACCTATACATTTTTGAAAACTAGACACCCAGGGGAATCCAAGATGGGGTGAATTGACTGCCTCTCACCAGGTTCTGTTACCCAGAATCCTTTGCAAACCTAAAATTTTGTCAAAAAACCCACATTTTCCTAAAATTTCTGTGGTGGAAAGTTCTTGAAATTGTGTGGATCCACAAATTTCCACCCACCCCGCGTTCCCCAAAGTCTTCCGAAAAAAAGGTACCCCACTTGTGTGGGTAGGCCTAGTGCCCGCAACAGGAAACGACGCAAAACACAACGTGGACACACCCCAATTTCACAGTGAAAAATGACCCTTTTTTGGCAAAGTGCCTAGCTGCAGTTTTTTAACCCTAGCTCTGCCGGCCCCTAGGGAAACCTAGCAAACCTATACATTTTTGAAAACTAGACACCAAGGGGGATCCAGGATGGGGTGACTTGACTGCATCCCACAAGGTTTTGTTACCCAGAATCCCTTGCAAACCTAAACAATTGTCCCAAAAAAACACATTTTCCCCACATTTCTGTGGTGGAACGTTCTGGAATCTGCGTGGATCCACAAATTTCCTCCCACCCAGCGTTCCCCCAGGACTCCCGATAAAAATGGTACCTCACTTGTGTGGGTGCGTCAAGGACTCGCGACAGGCAAGGGCCCAAAACCTATTCAGGCGACATCAAAATGACATCACAAACCAACCTCGTTTTGCATGGGGGTCCCATGAGTTTTTGGCCCTGCGCTCGGCAGCCATCTAGGGAAACCTACCAAACCAACAAAATTACCTATAGCAAAACCAGGTAGTTTTGCTATAGGTAATTTTGAAGTCTCCACAGTATGATTTGGGCCATTTCCTGTTGCAGCAACTATGCCTACCCACACAAGTGAGGTACCATTTTTATCGGGAGACCTGGGGGAATGCTGGGTGGGAAGAAATTTGCGGATCCACGCAGATTCCAGAACTTTCCCACACAGAAATTTGAGAAAAAAGTGAATTTTTCTGGGAAATGTGAGGTTTGCAGGGGTTTCTGGGTAGGAGAATGATGCGGGGCCCACTCAAGCCATACTTTGCTGGATTCCCACAGGTGTCTAGTTTCCAGAAATGTGTGGGTTCGGTAGGTTTCCCTAGATAGCTGCCGAGCCCCGGGCCAAAAACACTTGGGACCCCCATGCAAAACCAGGTTGGTTTGTGATAGGTAATTCTGATGTCGCCTCAATAGGTTTTGGGCCCTTGACTGCTGCGGGTCCTTGACCCACCCACGCAAGTGAGGTACCATTTTTGTCAGGAGACCTGGGGACACACTGCGTGGGAGATAATTTGTGGATCCACCCAGATTCCAGAACTTTCCCACACAGAAATTTGAGAAAAAAGTGAATTTGTCGGCAAAATTTGAGGTTTGCAGGGGTTTCTAGGTAGGAGAATGATGGGGGACCCACGCAAGCCATACCTCGCTGGACTCCCCCGGGTGTTTAGTTTTCAGAAATGTTTGGGTTTGGTAGTTTTCCAAGATGGCCGCGAGCCCGGGGACAAATACCCAGGTGACTCTCCTTGCAAAACCAGGTTGTTTTGTGATAGGTCATTTTGATATTGCCTCAATAGGTTTTGGGCCCTTGCCTGTCTTGGGTACTTGACCTACCTACGCAGTTTAGGTAGCATTTTTATCGGGAGACCTCGGGGAATGCTGGGTGTGAGGAAATTTGTGGATCCACGTAGATTCCAGAACTTTCCCACACAGAACTTTGAGAAAAAAGTGAATTTTTCAGCTAAATTTGAGGTTTGCAGGGGATTGTGGGTAGGAAAACGTTAGGGGACCATAGCTCGCTGGACTTCCCCAGGTGTCTAGTTATCAGATATGTGTGGGTTTGGTAGGTTTCCCGATGTGCCGGCTGTGCTAGGGCCCAAAATCCACAGGTAGGCATATTGCTAAAAACAACCTAGTCGGCTTTCTGCCGTAGGGTAGGGGCATTGGCATGCCCGTTTTGGGCAACGCCCACCCTAAATCAAATTTGCCCCAAAAAATCCCTGGCATCTAGTGGGTCTTTTGCCCCCCCGGCAGGGCAGATTGGTGGCTAATGCCCCCATCTGCCCCCCAGGGGAGGCAAAAAGTCCACTAGACGTCAGTGATTGTTTTGGGCAAATTTAATTAGGGTGGGGGCTACCCAAAACGGGCATGCCAATGCCCCTACCCTAATTCAAATTTGCCCCAAAAAATCCCTAGCGTCTAGTGGGCTTTTTGCCCCCGGGGGTAGATTGGGGGCTACTGCCCCATCTGCCCCCCAGGGGGGCAGGAAGGCTGTTATTTTTGTGGGGGAGGGGGTGGGGCCATGGGCATGCCTGTTTTGGGACCCCCCCACCCTAATACAAATTTGCCCAAAAGAAATCCCTGGTGTCTAGTGGGCTTTTTGCCCCCCCCGGTGGGGCAGATTGGTGGCTAATGCCCCCATCTGCCCCTGAGGGTGGACAGAAAGTCCACTAGACGCCAGAGAGTTTTTTGGGCAAATTTTAATTAGGGTGGTGGCTGCCCAAAAAGACTAAATCACACCCCAAAAATTTGGGGGGAGCAAAAGCCCTTGCCCAAGGGGCCGCTCCCCCCTCCCTGGTGTCTAGTGGGTGGATCCCTGCTTGGGGATCGCCCTCCTAGGGCGATCCCCAAGCAGGGATCCACTGGGGAGATTCTGGGGACACTGGGGAGATTCTCCCCTTTCCAATAATACATCTCCCGTCTTTCTACATGCCCGGGGGGCTGAGATAGCCCCCTGAGCACATAGAAAGTGATACTGAAATGAGCCTAAAGGCACATTTCAGTTTCGGTTTCTGTGCAATGATGACAGCTCAATGTGCGCACTGATCGTCATGGCACAGAAACCAGGGAGGGGGCCTTGGGAGCTGGGGAAGCTCTTCCCCAGCTCCCAAGGTCACAGGGGAATAATAGAAATCCCTCTGCTGTCTGCAGCAGAGGGATTTCGTGCCACTGGCCTCATGACGGAATGGTTCCGTCATGAGCACTGGGGCACAGATGCTCATGACGGAACCATTCCGTCATGAGCATCGAAGGGGTTAAAATGGTTTTCCGTGACGTAGCCTTTTATTTACCACAACTCCAGCAAAGAATGAATACTGTAGTTATTCAGACGATTGGCTGTACTGTGGTTGTTGAGACTGGTTCAAATAGTGACAGGACAGAAGGAAAGCACACAGATTGTACGGCTTGGGAATGCTTACCGCGTCGAGCGCCGAAACAGGTAGGCTGCAAGTTTCTCCAATTTAAGGCCCAGCCAGTGGTGCTTAACTAATGCCGCAAATTGCCCTCTGCATCGCAGATCCATGAAATTGCTCACACGCCCTGTGGATGAAAGAATGGCCGCACCAGCGCACATACCAACCCGTATCCAGCGGCTGTGAGAAAAAGACATAAGACTGTTATTTTTTGGAGCGGCACCCAGGCTACGCCAGCTGAGAATGAAATAAGATGGGAGGGGGTCCCCCCCACCCTAAGCCAAGTGAGGCCTCATTTAGTGCTCAAAGCATGCCGACCTCCATCTGCCTACCCCTTTTAAGGCCTCGGGAGAGAACCCTAGAGCCTCTGCTGTCATGGTCGCCCTGATCCGGAAGGAATTGGAACTAAAGTAATCAGGCCCCTCCCCAGTATAGTCAGTGCACACATGCACACCAGTGAGAACTGGAAGCGTGTCAGCAGGGCCCTGTCCACATGCACCAATAGATTGGGATGGCCCTTTGGGGGGCACAAGCGGAGGTTCTCCAGTATTTGGGCTACGGGGCAAAAGAAAGTGCCTGGGGCTGCAAAGAGATGCACCCATACCCCTCTACCTAATGAATACACCTTGGACCTCCTAATCCATAGCCTGAGTGAGGCACCCGCTAATGAGATGTCTGAGACCCGCACCCTGGACAGCTGATCTCCTCCTAGATGCAGTGACTAACTCAGAGATCCTGAGTGCTATATTGAGGATGCGGGTTAATCGAGCCACGTCTATCAGCATCCTCTCATCCTGGGCCACCGGAGCCAGGAGCTCCCAACCACTGAGAGCCCTCATCACCCTCACATCCATTGTAGGGTCCCTCACATCCTTCAGCCCTGAGAACAATGCTATAGCTTTGAGCTGCCTTCTGACAAGGGCCACCGACCTGCCCTGCTCCCTCTGTCTCACTAAGAACTGCAACACACCCTTGGGGGAAAACCTCCCAAATCCTTCCCCAATACTGAAGAACGCATAATATGCTTGTCATGCCGCTTCAGAAGCAGGATTTGTCCTAGGGGCAAGCGATACAGCTATCAGGTCCGGGACAATTGGGCAACAAGCTTCCACAACTACTCTTGAAAAACATCATCATCCTGCCCGCTTGTGGCCATAACGCTCTGAACTCTGCCACCTAAAAACGGGACAAGGGATCAGCAACTGTATTTTCCAACCCAGGCATATGCTTGGCAGAAGAATTCACATTAGATGCGAGGCAACTATGGATAAGGGCCCTGAGCAGTCTTAGAACAAAGGGACATTGATTTTGCACTCTTATTGTTAATGTCTGCCACCGCCAACATGCTGTCTGACCAAAAGACTATCCTTCTGTTGGCCAAAAGATCCCCCAAATGGGCAGTAAAACAAAGATTGAAAACAGATCCAGGAAAGTAATGTTCTTGGTGAACCCAGATGCCACTCAGTCTACTGGCCAATGTTGCCTGCACCACTTACTGCCCAAGACTGCCCCGAAGCCTACACTCCCCGCTGAATCTGTGTACAGAGCCAGGTGTGCATTGGACTTCGCTGGTTGGCAGCACAAGAGTGTCCCGTTAAAATCCACCAGAAACTCTTTCCAGAAAAGTAAGTCCTCTCTGACTTCATGGGAATGCCTGGTATGGTGGTGCTTGGCCCTGACGCCAGACATGGACCTAGCTGTGTTTTTGGAAAAGGCTCTCCGTATGGGAATGAACCTAAGAGTGAAGTTCAACTGACCCACCAAGACCTGTAGCTGATGAAGAGTGATTTTCTTGGCCGCTAGACACATGTCAATGGATGTCCGAAAAGGGAACACCTTATCTTGGGAAAGTCTACAAATGCCCTCCACAGAGTCTATCTCTATACCCAGAAAGAAGATTTTTGTTGGCCCCTCCATCTTACCCTCAGCTAACGGGACTCCGAGTGTGTGCATTATCTCAAGGAAGCCCATCAGGGCCTTCCCACAACCCAGAGAATATGGTGGTCCCATGAACAAGAAATTGTCCAAGTAGTGCACAATGTCATTGGAGGCCACTAGCTCCAACACAGCTGTGGTATTGGCAGGAAGAACACAAGAGATTGCTCATTTTCTTGCCTTCCTGGATTACTTTATACCAAGACCAGCAGATGGTCTGACATGGAGCCCAACCACTTCCTCTCCAGACCTTATCCTCTTTGATTTAGGGACCTTGAAGCTCATGTTCTCACACTCTCCGGCTGAGACAGGAAACCATATTAACACAGAGGTGGCAACACCCTACAATTCCTGCCTAAGCAACCTCCTCGCGTCTGAGTATTGGGATGATGATTTTAGGCAATGGCAGAGGCCCAGGATGACGGGAGCATGTACATAGGCTCTTGGCACTGCGCACAGACACTTGAAGGTATGTAGGAAAATTTTAAATCATCTCTGGTCACTCATTTCAAACAGCTGTCACTTGGAGCTTGAAGCTGTGCATGGGCCTATGGTGGCTGAGCCTGGAAAATTCAGACTGCATTTGGGTATTTGAGGTTCTATATAGGCATTCGGCACTGGGGTCCTGATTACAAGTTTGGCAGATGGGATAGTCCGTCACAAACATGACGGATATCTCGTCCACCGTATAACAATTTCCATAAAATATAATGGAATTGTAATTTGGGGAACAGGATATCCGTCACATTTGTGACAGAGTAACCCTGTCCCCCATACTCGTAATCAGGACCTATGCTGCTGTATTTTTTTTGTGTGCCTGTGCATTTATAATTGTATGTTATGTTAAGGAGATTTTCTGTAGTGCTGTTTCCAACTGCATTAGCCACCTATCTGTGTAATGGGGCAAAAGGAGCGTGCTTCTGTTAGCAAGTAGCTGTGGGATCCTCAGTAATTCAATCTATTAGCCTTTCTTTTTTCTCCTAATTAATTTAGGTTATCATGTCTTCAGAGTGAAGTACTCTACTGGTACAATGCATGCTTCGACACATGATATTTCGGTGTTCTATTGGTGTTCTTGTGCATTCACTGTCATTCACCATTTGTTCCCTGCCTGAACCCCTGATGGCCACATTTTAATTGTCAGTTACTACTAAACTGTATAAGATTGTGAGGATGAATGATTACTGGACTGTCCATTGGTTTCATTTAAGCTGTTGTGCATGCCAATGTCTTGGTGTTCTGTGATGGTGCACTCACTAATGTAATGTGGGAATTAGCTGGATAGGCTTTTCATTACCATCTCTTGTCTGCTGGTTTTGAGTGGCCTATTTTTAAGAACGTTGTGTGTGTGTTCGTCAGGCGGATCTCTCCCGCTGAGAAACTCTCCACTATCAATTCTCATTCATATAGAAGACAATCCGTAAGCTTGCCCTTCAGGTAAATTAGTTAGGTACCCAGGTATTGTTCTTTATCCTGGAGCTGGCTTTGTGTGACAACTTCGTTAATGCGAGGTTGCTTAAAGGTGCCAGAAGAATACCCAGGGCATAATTTTTTTATTTCACTGTTGTTGCGATGTGGTGGGAAGTGGAGGGTTAAGAATGTGTGATACATTTAAAGGCGATATAGGCATGTTGCAGATTTATATATTAATATGTGATCTGCTGTCTTTTAGTATGTGGTGGGTTAATGGTAGTGTGGAAAAGCACAGGTGCTTTGTATATGTATTATGGTAAAGTCTGGGGTGGGGTGCCAGATTTGTGTGGTGTGGTCGATAAGTTGTGGTTGACTTTAGAGGGCATGGGTGTGGATGTTTTAATAATTTTATTTTTGAAGGCAGCTCTACTCAGGGACAAAGGCGAGGGTTCGATACGGGTTGGAGGTGAATGTACCCAGCACTTTAGAGTGCTGAGAGGTGTGAGGCACGGCTGTGTGCTTGTCCTGTTCCTCTTTACACTATATATAATGCTTTAGAAACTACCTTGATTAACGAGTGCAGGGACCTGCCGAAAGCAGCGATGAGACCGATCCCTGCACTCCTGTATGCGGATGACACGGTTTTAATGGCCTGGACGCCTCTCGGTCTCCAAAGGGTTGTTAATTCTTTTTCTAACTTCATGTCTAATTTAGGCCTTACCATTAATTGCGGGGTAGGACCTACCAAGAAGATTAATACCCTTTTTATTAATTGGAGGGCAATAGAGTGTACTAAAAAAAATTCTTACCTAGGGATTTTATCTGATCAGTCAGGAACATGGACCCAGGCAGTCAAAGCTAGAAGGCTGCTGTTTGTTAAGTCCCTGATGGCATTATTAAATTTTAGTAGGAAACTAGGCAGACGCCCACCGGCAGAATTGTTACATATTTATAGGGCAAAATGTGTATCAATAGCCACCTATGGAGCTGGAATCTGGGGATACGCAAACGTAAACCCATTACAGATAGCTGAAAATATGTTTCTTAAGTTTCTACTGGCAGTATAAGTCAACTTATATTTGTCACACGGAACTGGGACTGCCATACCTAGAGGACACGATTAAGATCCAGCCATAGAATTTGGACCGCAGACGAGACTGCTCTTAATCGCCACATATTGAAAGCTGCCCTGGGGATCGACGGGGTTAAACAAATACGATGGCTAGAATATGTCAAAATGTTTTTATCCAAATTAGGCCATTTAGAATATTTTAACGATCCACTTACTTACTACTAATTAGTTGAATGTGCCTCTTGGGCGAAAGCAGAACCATAAATGAAGATCTATGTAAATGCCCGTACTATGACATTTCTGTACAGTCAAATATACACATTTCATTCTTCTGCAAATTTTATTCTATGCTGAGAAGGAGATGGATTATTCCTGTACTAATAAAACTTGGTTTGAGACAATGTCAACCTGCATTTCTGGTGTTGCAATTCCTAGAAAAAAAAATTAACATTGCCTCCATTATTGGTTTAAAATTTTTATTTTTAATTATCGCAAATCCATAAGAATGTGATTATATTTGTGACATGCATCACTGTACAGAACACACAAAGAAAGAAAGAAATAACTTTCTTTAATGTACCTGGGTATGAGATGGGGCACAGTGACATAATATGGCATATTGAATGTGCACTTTGGGACATCATGGCTGCACCATAGTTAATAAATCAGTAATAACTAAAATACACTGCATTTCTGGTATTTTATTAATATTTTTTATTAAAGATACTGCATTGTTTTTTTTACCCTATAGCAACTGCTTCCGATGATATCTTGCAGTTCAGAGATCTAATGATCATTTAATACTGTGGGGGAGTCAATGGTCATGAGATTTCACATCCAACAATGCCACCAGTAGTGAATTAAGAATGTATGATGTTACAACGCAAACCTTTACAACGCATGCCTTTACAACACAGTTTTTACATCGCAACATCCATTACAATGCATGTTTTTACAACACATGCCATTACAGCGTATACCATTAAAACGCATACCATTACATCACATAATTTTGGGGGGTAACAGTAGGGTAAGTGTTGGATAGTGTAGGGGTAAAAATTACTATTCCCACTCCAGTGAGTGCAACAGTAGGGTAAGTGTTGGATAGTGTAGGGGTAAAAATTACTATTTCCACTCCAGAGAGTGCAACAGTAGGGTAGGTGTTGGATCAAAACTATGCGTTGTAATGGCATGCGTTGTAGTGACATGCGTTGTAATGGCTGCACTGTAATGGCATGCGATTTGAAGGATGTTGCGATGTAATGACTGCGTTGTAAAGGTAGTGCGTTGTAATGACTGTGTTGTAAAGGTTGTTTCCCGTCAATGAAGCATGATGTCACTTTTGTTATCCCAGGCATTTATATCAGTAAACATTCACATATAGAATCTATTATTCAAGAAGGAAATCTCAGACCAGTATCACTGGCATGCCATTTAATTAGCAATTGAGCCCATTCATGTACTTTTGTGAAGAAACGTAGAGGGATACTAAAAGAGCGATCCCTTTGAATATAATTACAGAACTGGTAAGATAACAGCTGCCATCAATACAGTGCAGAGTATATAAATATGGTAACATGTAAACATTTGAAATGTTTTCTCAAGATAACATAAATACTCAGAGTTTGAACGTATTTTCACAATCCCTGCACACCCACCTATCAAGACTTGTCATAATCCAAATCCAGTCTTGCAAGATAAATCAAATTCAAGACCAGTCTAAACTTTTTAAAAGTTAAAATAAAGTTAAATGCATTTAATCTTATATACTTCATTATGCTATGTGGGTATTTTAGTTTACAATACTTCTGTAGTTGATATCCTTGTACTTTACAAGTATGTTAAAGAACATTTTGTTCCCTGTGAGTATTGTGGTGTATTATATGGTACAGTTGTGAGACCTTACTGTGTAATACACATGCCAAGTTGTCGTGAGTCCATTCAGGCTCATTTTTAAAACCTTTAGCTCAATGCTGGGTAGCTGTGGCTTCAAGCAGCAAGGCTTAAACAAAGGAACTAATGTGAAGCATTTAGAAGCATCCAACAACAAAATAAGAAAGTCACGCAGCACGAAAGAAATGTAACACCAATTTATAAAATGAGATTATATTTTTATGAATTTTTAGATACCAAGATGAACAACATTCACTGGAGAGTTCCGGAGATATAGATGTTTTTTTTTTAATTTCTTTTTATTAACAATAAGAATCATCAACACCAGGCACAGTACTTCATTACAATATATTCGTATCTTTACACGGCTCTCAAACAATTGAAAGTATACAGTGTGTTGTCCAGGGGCGATTCGTGTCATGTCTGCAACTGTTCATCTTGAGCTGGGGTCAATGGTGGGGTGCAGATATCCCCCCTATATGCATTCCAGTCGCTCCAGATGCAGGACCACTTTGTGGGGCACCCCCTGGCCACATACACAAACTTCTCCCGAAACATGCACCAATCCATGTCTCTCTCCCAGGCTCTCACACTCGGCACAAGAGATGGCCTCCACTTCTGGGCGATGTTTCGTTTGGCTATCATTAGCCCCAGTGTGACCCATGTTATGCGCGCAGTATTTAAGTCCGTTGGCTCCCACACATTTAGGAGACATCGCTTAGCCTCCAGCGGGAGCACTAGGCCGAACACTTCACTCATCACCTTGTGTATTCTCTTCCAATACCTCTGGATATGTGGGCATTCCCACAGAATATGGAGGAAGGTGCCTTCACTCCCACAGTTCCGCCTACACTTACCATCAGGTGCTCTCCCCATTAACACCATCCCTGGCCCCGTGATGTAGATTCGGTGCAGAATTTTACGTTGTACTAATCTCAGCTTTGCCGCTATGGCTACCTCACGTGGCGAGGATACCGCCGCCACCCAATCTTCATCATCAAGTATGATGCCATCCCTTTCCCACTTCTCCCTCAACCTCACCAGGGGGTCTCCCGTGTGGTTCACCAACTTTTTATATGTGAGTGAGATAGCCTTCGTTGGCAAGTATCCATCGAGGAGTCGGTCTTCAAGGGGTGTCGCCTCCGGAGGGGTCTCTCCCCTTCGTAAACAGGTGCCCAGGGCATGGCGCACTTCCATGTACCTGAAATACTCGGTAGGGGCCAGCTCATATTCTTGCTGCAAGGCAGCAAACGACTTAACCTCGCCCTTCACCCATAGGTTGCCCACCTTTGATATGCTAATGAGGACCCATTTGTCAAACCCCTTCGTAGACCAGAGGTTACCAAGCCTGTTGGAGTCCCATAGCGGCGTGGCCCGAGTGATTTTATGCTCCCACCCCAGGCTCCTGGAGGCCGCCCCCCAGACCTGCCCCGATAGTCTCATTGGTCCTGTGAGTTGGCGCCGCCCAGCGCTCGAATAGAGCGCCCGGTTGTAGTTCCCCTCTGGCAGTACCCAGCGGTCCATCGCATAGCCGGGATCGTCCGCCTGCCTATAGGTCCCATGGTTGATTGCTGCCAGATGAGCCGCCCAGTAATATTTTTTGAGGTCAGGGAGGGCAATCCTGCCGTCATACCAGGAGAGGTTGAGTTTGGACAGGGCAATGTGCGGCTTCCCATTCCATAACAGGCGGCGCTGGGAGGTCTCAATCTCCCTGAAATAGCTGGCCGGCACCAGGTCCTGCGAGTTCTGCATGACGTATAAGAATCGGGGCAAGGACATCATTTTGAACAGGGAGGCCCTACCGAGCAGCAAAAGCGGGAGCGCCATCCAGCGTTCGGAGTCTCTTTTGAGTCTTTGCAAAGGAGGGAGCAGGTTACGTGCATATCTATCTGCAGGGTTGACCGTGATATATATGCCAAGGTATTGGAAGCCCCGTGTTGTGATCTGTATCGGGCAATCTCTGAGGAGTCCCGTAAGAGGACCCCTGAGGACGTACAAAACGGATTTACCCCAATTTATGGTATATCCGGAGTACCTGCCAAATATGGCGAATATATCAAGCACTGCAGTTAGGTGAGGCCTTTGGGGAAGTCAGGAACAGCAGTATGTCATCTGCGTACAGCGAGATGCGGTCTTCCCAGGACTCCGCCCACCTAAAGCCACGGATCATCGGATCCCTCCGTATCCACGCCGCCAACGGCTCCAGGGCCAGGGTGACAGCGGGCACCCCTGCCTCGTGCCTCTACCCAGCTCAAACACATCGGATTTTTGATTGTTAACCACTATCTGAGCTAGTGGTTTTGAATAAAGGAGCCGCACCCACCCAATGAATTGGGGCCCAAATCCCATTTTCTCGAGTACCGCAAACAAATATTTCCATTCGACCATATCGAATGCCATTGAGGCGTCCAAGGGTACAAGGACTGCCTCCTCCTGGATAGTGGACGCTCTCCCCATCACGCTGTGCACCCTCCGTAGGTTCAGTGCCGTATTGCGCTGCGGCATGAAGCCAGATTGGTCCGGGTGCACGAGATTATTAATGACTTTGATTAGCCGGGTGGCCAGAAGTTTAGCTAAAATCTTGGGCTTGGCGTTCAGTAGAGAGATCGGCTGATAGGAGGAGCACTCTGTCCGACTTTTGCCTTCCTTGTGGATCATCACCAGGGTGGCAAGTCGTTGGTCCCGGGGAAGTTCCCCTACTTCCCTACTTTCCCAGAACATTTTGCATTGGCGAGGGGCGATGATATCTGCCCCAAGTTTATAAAGCTCTATCGGAAGCCCGTTGGGCCCCAACGCCTTCCCTGAGTTAAGTCCTCTAATCGCCAGCGCCACCTCCTCCGGCGTGGGGCTTCCCTCAAGATATTCAAGATCCGACTCAGCGAGTTTAGGGAGTGCTATGTCTCTCAGGAGATCAACAGAGTCCTGCATCGTGTATGGGTTCTGGGAGGCATAGACTTGTTGGAAGTGAAGGGCAAACACGTTCGCTATAGCCTGGGGATCCGTGACTAAGTGTGCATCTGCATTGAGTAGCTCCGGGACCAGTCTGTTTGCCAGTTTCTGTTTATCTAACCATGCGATTAACTTCCCTGCCTTGTCCCCCTGGTCATAGATCCTGCCCAATGTGTCCCGCCCCAGTTCTTTGGCCCGATTTGTCACTAAGGCCTTATAGTTTTCCCGTTTTAAGCGTAGAAGATGCATAGCGTCTGGAGTAGGCTGCGCCGCCAGCTCCCCTTCTAGACGGAGGATTTCCCTCTCCAGTTCTTCCTCCTCCCTGACCTTTTCTTTCTTGACCCCCGCTATTTGGGAGAGGGCCTGACCCCTAATCAATGCCTTGAACGCCTCCCACAGTGTCCGATCTGAGCCTACCGAGCCTTCATTTTCCTGAAAGTAATGCTCCATTGCAGTGTGAACCGCTTTATGGACAACTGGATTGCGAAGATTCCAGGGGTGGATTGGGACCACTCTACCCACTCTATCATGGCCTACCGCTAGACGCATCCACAGCGGGGAATGATCCGATATGCCCCTTGCCATATGCCTGACTTCCCGTACGTGTTGTAACTGGTCGGGGGGACTAGCAGGTAGTCTATCCTGGATTGCGTATTGTGGGCGCCAGAGTGAAAGGTATACTGGGTGGTGTGTGGGTGAAACGAACGCCATGCATCCTAGAACCCCAGGGCCCCAAGGAAGTTCGGCAACCAGCTATTAGAGGGACGAAGCTGTCTTGGAGGGTGTCGATCATTTGTACCATCCACCACTGCATTCAGGTCCCCCCCCCAATACTAGAATTCCCTCTGGGACTGTCATCAAGATAGCTCCTAGATCTTTAAAGGCCGGTTCCTGAAGGGCCGGCGGCACATAGACCGACAGGAGTGTCAGCACCCTGCCCTCCCACTGCCCAGTGACTCCCGCGTATCTCCCCCCGGAGTCCACCCATGTAGATTTGATCGTAAGGGGAAAGGAGTTCCTCAATAAAATTCCTGTTCCTTGCGACCCAGAAGTGAAGCCCGAATGCACCGCCAGGTTGTACCCCCACCTATTAAGGGCTTTACAAGAATTACCCACCAGGTGCGTCTCCTGTAGGAGTATAACGTCGGGGGCGTGCCTCTAAATGTATTGTAGGACCACCGTTCTCTTGACTTTATCTCCCAAACCATTCACATTCCAGCTCATCAATCTGAACCCTTTATCCCATTGCATGTTTACTGACATTCACGCCTCACCCTCATGTCTAAGCCGCTGGGCTGCGGTGCCTGAGGGATTCCTTGAAAACAACAACTAAACATAACTCCCACCCAACAACCCCCCTCCCTGCTCCCCTGCACTCTGGGCTCGAAACTGCCCATATTTAAACTATGCAGAGTGCCTGTCGCCCGTTAAGCTAATCTAAGTGAAGAAAGGTGGGGGGACACTCTCTCCGATCTCCCCCCCCCCATGACCGTTACATCGTATCCGTAATGTCACCATACAATTTGTTCCATGTCCTGAGTACCCTCTAATCGGGAGGCGATCCAGACCAGGTGCTCAGCCCGCTCCCCGACACCCCCAGAGTCTAGTGCGAGCGCGAGATATCGATTTTTAAGTAAAGTGTAATCTCATCTTTTTGGTCCAAAGCACAAACGAGCACTGGTAAACGTAAAGTGTTGTGTTCGCCAACTGCGGCCCGAGTGGGGCAACCAAATTCAAAGAGGGAAGGACAGGGGGGCTGCTAAGGAGTATTTGGACAGTTACGTGGTCACCAAAAGTAGTCTCAAGTCCAGTTCCACACTTTACATCAAGACCGTCATAGAATTCAATGGAGTAGTTGGGATGCAGGATGCTGAGGATGCTGAAAGATGCTCTGGGTGCTGTGCAGTTGATGGGGGTGTCATTGCGGTTATTCCTTGGTCCATGGGTAAGTGACTTTGGCCACAGTGCTTGGTGTCCCTCAAAGTCCTCTTTTAGCTAGTAGAAGGCCAGCTGCGTGTTGGTAACTGATCTCTGCACCCAGAGTTTCCAGCTGTATCCTTTGGTGAAGGCTAGTGTCCACTTTTGTTGACCAATATGAGCTCAGACAAAACTCCCGGGTCCAGCAGACTCGGGTGCAACTTGGTCATTGAGGATACGTCACTTGGGCTGCCCTGCGGTGGTCAGCAGTGATCTGAAGAATGTGGCTACTGGTTTGGCAGAGTGGACTATGTCAGCTTTGATGGCCCTTGTGCTGGTTTCAGGGGGTGAGCCAACTAACCCTTGAAGTCACTTCTTTTGTCTGGGGCTCGGGAACGACATTTCCATGAGCCAGGAGCCACAGGAACAGGCCTTTCTTTGTTAGCCCAAGGTGCGGCAGATGCAGTTCAGCAGATAGTGCAGCCTCTCTTGCCAGGTCCTGGGGTCAGCAGGGCAGTCCTTCTCCAGTTCTTTCTCTAGATCCGCCATGATCTGAGGTTCAGGGTGCCAGGGATGCCATATTTATGCCCAGAAAGTGCCCTGTGGGATGATGCCATCACTTGCCAATGGACTACCAGTATCATTCCTACCCTGTGATGACTTTCGGCTATACATGACATCTGGCAATTTATAGAGTGCACTATTCTGCCCACTCTCAAGATGTCTGAACTCTTTCTTGGATGTTAGAAGCCTGGTAGCCACCCTAGAGATGTGGCTACCTGTGGGCTACACACCCATGGGAAAACTGATTTTGCCACTGGTCTCCCCTCTCTGTTCTCACCACCAGCCTGTCTACCTGAACAAATGGGTAGCCCTTCAGGGGTGTGATCATCATTTGACCACTACTAGCAGCTCTGAATTTGAAGCTTGCCTTTTGGATCAACACCCTAAGTGGCTTCCTGCAAGGGGGTGGTGACACCTCCCTCTATTTTAGGCTATTATTATTCATGTGCCTAGGAGCTGTTAACATTACTCCCCCGGAGGACAGAAAGCTGTCTTGTGGCCAGAAACCGTGTAAGGCCACTGGACAACAGAGGGGCAACTTTCTAAAAGTTGCTTTTCCTTAACCCCTTCAGCGCGGCGGGAATTCCCCCGCGGTGCTGAAGGGTTCGAGCGCGGGCGGGGCCATGACGGAACGGTTCCGTCATGAGCACAGCGCAACCGATGCTCATGACGGAACCGTTCCGTCATGGGCATGGAAAGGGTTAAAAGTGACATTAATTTGACTTGGGCATCAAGTCAGGTTTAATGCCACGAACAATTCAATACCTTGAAATACCCATTTTAGTAGTCCCATTCAGAAGGTAGCCGGAGTAAGAGGTCCGCCTGTAACTCTGTGTTAGCCAATGGGGCTACACATGTTTACACAGTATAAACAACAATTTGAAAGCTTTGCTGTTACGTCACACATTAAAAGAATATGCCTTACATAATAATATACAGTCCTTGCCTTAGAGCTCCGTAGGCCTTCCTTAGGGGAAACATACACATATTGTTAAGGGAAGCGGGTGCTTTGCCATTGGATAAAATGGCAAAGTCTAACTAGCAGTTTTAAAACTACTCTTTCAAGCTGCAGTGGAAGGCTTGGAGTCATTTTGTAATTTATCAGTCACAGGGTGTCACAATCAGTGCTGCAGCCCTGGATAGGACACTCTGTCTTACATTCCATGGGTACCCTTGGTACCATATGCTAGGCACTTACAAGTAAGTCAGAGTATGCCAAAGGGAGGTAGCCAGTTCCACATACATTTTGGAATGGGTTAGAACACTGGCACTAAGTTCTGGTTCGCAGACCTCAGTGCACTCTCAAAGTCGAAAAACCAACAGCATCAGCCCGAATAGGGGCACACAGTGGGGGCTGGGGCCTGCAATAAGCCTGTTACCTCACAGACCCAAATATTTTTCTGCAATATGTTTGTTTTGCAATATTTCAGACTTCAATCTTTCGTCAGACAGCCGAGCTATAAAAACGTCGTCAACAAATAAACACAAAGAAATGTAATCTAAAGCAGCCGCGGGCCGTGGAGGGAGTTCCGTGGGGCGGTAAGGTGGGGTGGGGGAGGGGCAGGGTGGGGGGTTCTAAAAACCGGAATATGGATAATTACAGGTAAGTAAACAATTAAATAAATAAAACGAATTTCGTAGCGCGCGCTGCACCGCCCCGCGGAACTCCCTGCACGGGCCGCGGCTGATCTAAAGCAATAATATTTTCAGCACAGCCACTTACCTTTGGCAATGTCTAAAAATCACTACATTGCGATGGGAGCCATGTTTTCAATGGTATTCATAACTGTAAACAATATGCCTATTTCATCTGCCACAAGACAAGAAGGGCCATTTTAAAAAGTCCCAGCGTTTTTCACAGCCTAGAACAGAGATATTGTTTCTGCACATCCACCTTAACAATGTGAAGTACTTAAGCAAAGGAAAAGTTATAGTGCGTCCCTAATTGTGCATTAAACTGGAACTGCTCATACAGATTCCAAGCAATTATATGGCTTTCCGGTAAGCATTTGCTGCCAAATGCAGAATGAAATGTTTGTAACAGCAGTCCAGATGGGAAACACAGATAAGGAGTTTTGAATTAAATACAATATAGAACACAAATTAACCGGGGACAAAAGTCCCCGCAGCCAATTGGATCATTATTATGCCCAACAGAACTAGAAAAGCAGCGTATTCAAAGCAGTTATTTACGTGCTATTGTTGCAAATGGATATAATTTGTTGGACAAAAAATGGTACTTAATTACTGCTATTGAAATGTTTTCCGCTCTGAAAGAAAGTTGAAACTGTCGATTTCCAATACACAAAGGCTTCTCATATGATGCCTGTAACACAAAAGGGAAATGCTTGCACACATCTCTCCTGCATTGTAAATATGCTAGGCATGCTTAATATTTCAGCATGAATGCCTTTGCAGTTCGTGTATTTCACTCTTACAAACAAATACTACAAAGTTCAAATTTCAGGTCATAATCTGGGTGGTAATATCTAATATGATTAACATGTTTTCTGTTATTATTCACTTTTGAAAGTTGAATTACAAGATACATTTTGAATACTTTTAACTATTTTAAACCTCGGAGCATCGAATGTTCTGTTTCCAAGAAGAAGCTTGCTATGCATCCGCGTAAATAACATAACACTATAGATATGAAACTCTTTATTTATGGACCAAAAAATGAGCACTATTGAGAAACAAGCATTGGTAAAGCTAATTTGTCTGCTTTAATGTGCTAACCATGCAAACGTAGACAGCATAAAAGCTATTTGCATGTTAACACTTGAAGGCTAGAACTATTGTCTTTGCCAATGCTGGGTGTCCTGAGTGTGAGCAGCATAAGACTGCAATACCACAGGCTTTCTATAGGTGTCCCTTGAACAAGCCTGCAATCTCCCTAAAGGTTACTAGGTGTCTCAAGAGTGAGTGGCACAAGTTGGCTTCACCCCAGGCTGTTACTAGGTGTCATAGGAGTAAGACGCATAACCCTGCAGCACCACAGCCAGTTACTAAGTGTTGCAAGCCTGAGCAGAACAAGACTGCAATACCATAAGATCTTACTAGGTGTTCCAAGAATAAAACAGAGCAGCTGCAATTTATTGTCATAGCACTGCAAAAGAATATGTAAATATTGAATAAATAAAGTTGTACTTAAATTAGCAAGACTGCATTCATTGTTTCTATAAAAGCAGTATATTTGTGAAAGACACCAATGGCATGTACATTCAGCACAGTAGAACCACAGTGTGTTATATACAATATAACAATGAAGAAGGACTATAGTTGAACGACCAGTGACACAGAAAGACCACAGTAGGACAGAATACCACTGGCATAGATGTACATCGACAGTAGCACATGCCAGCAACGTTGAAAAGAGACCGCAAAGGCAGATATAGCCTGGGTGCTGAGACATCTACTGTTCTTTAACATGGAGGGAAAGTAATCACCAAACTGCGTGGCACACTTGGTATGGGAACACACAGAGAAAGATATTGCCTTTCAGCTGAAAATGGTAGTCTAAAGCTCTGTTTTTAAAATAAAATCAGGGCCTTCAGTGGTCATATCACTGAAAATACAAGATTTGAAAAAAATACTATTGTGTACGGGTGCTCATGGAAGACAATTTCTATGGACTGGAATCTAGAGAATGCTAATGTGATTCTGGTATTTTACTGACCTCTGCTGGTCGTTTTCTATTAAGACAATTAAATAGAGGCAGGTGTACAGAATTTAAAAAAGTCCCTAAGCGTAAGCTTACGAGTTCTAGGGCTCATCTCCAGAGACCACAAAGTACATACACCTATAAGTATATACTAAAGTATATAGAAGAGGTCTCGAATGCTTGACCTATTGACCCCCAGATTCTTAGCGGGTTAAACCAGAGATGGTAAAGGGCAACATATCTCTGGCCACCAGAACTCAGACCTCATCAAATGTTTCTCCTCAAAAAACAGAATTTCAGTTGTTTCAGCATTGAATTTTAGACAAATATCCCTCATCCAGAAGCTGATGACATTCATGCATTGTTAAACTTGTCTGCTATGAGCTAAAGATTATCCGATTAAGAGCAGTAGAAATCAAATGATTGAGTGCTCTAACGCATACACCAAAGCCCAAGAATGAAAACCCATTTTGAGCAATCAAGCAGAGAGCATCTTGAGCAGAAAGAAACTTGAATTTGGATAAGGGCTTTTTAAACTGTAGTAGTGATTCAATGACCTTGGGTGGACCAGAAGGGTTAAGTAAACAAAAGAATACTGCTTACTGGTCAGACCATATCAGTTCCAGTGCAGACTGAAATTGGACATGGCCAAAATGAACGAACAAAAGATCTAGGCATGGGACTGGTTACCAAGGCCTGGATTGTAGCTCAGGTGGAGCAAAGCCATTGAAAAACTGATTGGTAAAATCACAGATGTATTTGCATGCAGAAACACACTCGGGATTTACAGTGCAGTAAAATCACATGTGTCGAAAAAGAAGCTTGTGAGCTTTGTGGTAACCATTACCATATCAGGAAATTAGCGCCAATTGTTTCCCCCCTACTCTGAACAGGTGCAAATCATATTCAAATTCTAAAAAGACAGTGAAATGCACATTTACATCCCACATTCAAACAAAAGTGATTCATATCATAAACTTATATGGTAAATGTCAAACACATTTTTAAAAATCTTTTGCTTTTCAACTGCAAATGCTCAAATTAGGTTACAAATATACGCAGGTGAATCCAATTAGCCACATGCTCTACTAAAGCAGCCATTACCAATAGCCGCACTTTTGACTTTTCAGTTCATCCGGGAACAACTGAGTATTGCAGAGTACTTAGCCCTGCAGGAGATATACAACACCTCATTCAATAAAGCCGTCATCCAGGTGCAGGGGAAGAAAGGGCCATAGGAGAGGGGCTGGAATGCCTCACACATACCTAGTTTATTTAAACATGAATCAAACATATACATTGTAAACATAAAGGCTGGGCATGGACACCACCAACCACTCCTTTCTATCATAGGGAAGGCATTGCAACCAGAAATTGTTATATGAATAGCAATACCACCGCCCCTGATGTAACTGGTGGCTGTCCTATACTTATTTGTGACAGAAGGTGGCCAGAGCACAGTAGGCCTTCTACATGGGGTTTCAAAGGCTTCCTTTTTAGGTCTCGCCTGAGCCAGCGCTTTGGCGCTGCTCTGGCGAGAGCTGTAGAAAGCGGGATTTGGAAGTGCAAACAAGTGCTTTTCAGGCCGCCAACTACAGTGCATGTGTGCCGGGCGCGCGCACCATTTGGCAGCCTGCTGATCACTTTCGCGGCCGCTTGGATGTTCTCAGTGAGCCGCGCGGCCACTAAGAACATCAAAGCGGCCGCGAAAGTGCTCACCATATGCCAGCCTTCCCTGTGTTGCTTTAGCACTCACCGACCCCCCCCCCCTTCCATGTTCTTTTTTGTCTGCAGTTACTTTTGGAGCTGGAAGCGCTGTAGTGCCTATGCTTGCTAACGGAGCAGTGCTCTTCCACCCTTAGAATCTTCAACTGTAGTGCCACTATAAAAAAGCATTGGCATAGCCAATAGGTCTCGCTTTTGGGACCTTATAAGTATTTAGTTATGCAACTGTTGCATGGCTAAACACTTATAAGGTCTCAAAAGCGAGACCAATTGGATATGCCAATGCTTGTTGTAAGGGTCTCAGGAAGGTGATGGGTGCACTTCTTACCAGTGTCTCAACACATCTTTTTCCACACAGATTCACAAACAAGCAAAGATATTGAAACACAGTACTTTGCAATTGAGGTTTTTCCATATGTGTTAGGTGCCATGGACTGCACCCATGTTGGTGTAGTTCCGCAATTAAACAAATGTGCCACAATCTTAAACATCAACACGGATGGTGTGTGATGCTGATCTTTTGTTCACCCACTGCTGTCCACAATTGCCAGGAGCAAGCCCTGACTCCAGGAACCTTTGTAATTGGAAGGTTACATATGCCATGAAAATTCACCACCCCGAAGGACATGGCTGCTGAGTGAGCACATGAATCTCTCACCAATCAACAATACTATCACATGCAGTTCCTAAGAGTAAACCCATCATCAAATAATACATTATGTATGAAGCCTAAAGAACCGTATCTGTCACATGTTTATGAGAACCTCCACCCCTCAGGGTTTTCATTAAAATAACAGATGTCACATGCCATGTATAACTATGTGTGACATTGACACAGAGACATACATATGTTTATGGTATTTGGCACTCACCTGGATCCTAGACACCTTCAGACCTCGAAACTGGGGAACCTGGTTCGAGTCTCGGCAGGGACGCTCAACATCCTGTGATTCTGGGCAAATCACGTAATCTCCCAGTGATCCCCATGGCAACTCAACATGCGCGCAGGAGCCGATGGGGTGCCAATATTGCCCGAGGTACGATGTCAGAAACAAAATTAATGGTGCTAACTAAAATGGAATAAAAACTCCTGTGAACAGTTCTATATAGCACAAACTCGACCCAAAGATATTGAAACGATCTACATGAGCAGTAGTTGAATTAAACATTCCTTTTTTGTAAGCATCGGGAGCTTAAGTGATTTGCCAAGAATCACAGGACGCCGAGCCTAAGTGGAGACTCGAACCTGGCTCAGTGGCGTAACCAAAGTTAAGGGCCCCCCTGCAAGGTACACGGAGGGGCCCCTGCTCCGGATTCAATCCGGAGCTCTCAGACCTGAGTACTGTGCTGAGGGGCCCCCCCTGGACCTCGCCCCCTGCACTGTGGGGGCCTGTGTTACGCCCCTGATCTGGCTCTCTAGATCCAAAGTCAGCAGCTCACCTTGGGACCACTTTCACTCCTCCTAAGAGTGCAGATAGAGCCGCAGAGGTAGCTTTCTTCTAATCTCCAGCTCGAGAGTCTGGAGATGCTCATGACAGAGCACTCTCCAGGCTGCACTGCCTGCTATGGGGCTGCTTTCCGAGCTCTCCTTTTGACACTGGTTCCAGTCTTCTCCGTAGCTCATCATTGCTGTAGCTACTGTGGAAACTGAGAAGTTGTTCCATTTGTGTGTCGTCATCTTTGACATGTCTGAAACAATCGTTGCCTTATAACTTTAGCCCTTTGCCTTATATTCCCGACATACCTTTCTGTGAGTATCTGTACAGGCAGCTTCTACTTCACTTGTTTGGATGCGACTAGACATAACCAGAAGTGTGCTGTTTCTATCTCGCTCTGACCACTTCCCTATGTTTGCCAATATCCTTTTTGCCAAGGCCCTCTGCTGCTTGTGCAGTCTCAGCATCATTATAGGCGATCGTTGGCATCCAGATCAGTGAACCCCAGACAGTTTGCCTAGCTCAAACGTGGATGCCAATGAAAGCCTTATGCAGCTAATGGCTCAAACCATAAACAAGATCCCAGAAGAGCTTGATACTGTTCGAAAACAAAGATGTTTTTTGCTTAACCACATCCCAGCAGCACAGAATGGGGTTTGCACCATACATATTGTTAGTGAAAATTCAAGCATAAGCTGCACTCAAGTGGATGGACCTTTGTCTCGAATTAAGGCTTAACATCAGCTCATCAACAGTACATCAATAACAGTGAAGCACATTAGGCTTCATAATAATGGCAGAGAGGAGCAGATTTGCAGATCGTGAAGGTTTATTAGCAGATTAGCAAAGTTTCAAACTCAATCATTCAGATGAGTCAAGAATCTATAGTCACCTTACAACAGCATGGTTTGGTATAATCCAAAGCAGGGCAGAATAGCAAATACCAAGACAAGTTATTTGAAGATAGTCATATGCAAATTGAATAAGGTTCAGTTCCCCTGAAGGACAATTCTCTAACACTGAGCAGGAGAGCCAGATGGGAAGGGGGAAATTCCAGCAGCAGGTGCCAGCAAGTTAAACCTCTGAGGCCTACATTAACTTTGGCTAACTTAACGTGAGCACATTTTAACTATACTAAATTATAACATGAAAATCCCTAATTATGATCAGACTTAACATATAATCATATTTATCCATTAATATTTTGCATTAGTACACATTTTATACAAAATCAAAAATAGTGACTCAGCATCACCAATATGATGCAATTAACTCTGACCTAACAAGGATAAGCCCCTTGTTGAGTAGGGGAATCTAGTTCCAACTGAATGAGTTCAGGAAGCAGATCCAATATAAGTATGACCTGGGCAGTTCCCTGTAGTGGCACTTATGCAGCATGAGTCACATTCTTTTTGCCTACCAATTTCAGGAGATTTTCATTACGTTTACACAATTCTTGCCTAGTGCCCTCAAAGACAGTTTTCATACATTTATATCAACGCAATTAAATCACCTACTCTTCTTAAGCCAATACCGTTGAGCGGAGGGCGGGCAGACAAGAGCAAGACACGCCCAGTAAAACCGGAACTGTCGAGCGGTTAGCGCTCTAACATCAATCCACACAGGGCTATTTAGGCGGCGAGGAGGACCGGCCATTTGCGGTAAGGGAGGACAGTGGCAGTGTCTCCCGACCCCGCTTGGCGTCAGGTAAACCCTTATCAGAACGGAGCATTGAGCATCAAACAGTGTAGCGTGCTATTGGCTATTGGCATTGTTTAATACGTTTTTAGAAAATCGTTTTAATATCACTTGCGGCGTTGTTTTTACTTGCACGCACTGCTACAACATTTCCATCTGTGTTGTACATCATTTGGTAGACAGCCTATTGTTCCTTCTGCACTGTGTGGGGCTCCGGGGGCCGGATTCTGTCTTGACTCGGTGTTTCAGCCTACCCGCCCTGGTCCGACTCGGTAGCCAATACCGTTGAGCGGAGGGCGGGCAGACAAGAGCAAGACACGCCCAGTAAAACCGGAACTGTCGAGCGGTTAGCGCTCTAACATCAATCCACACAGGGCTATTTAGCCCCTCGGAGGTCGAAGCGCGCAGCGGTTGCGCGCAGAGGGGCGCCATTGACGGCGCCGAAGACCAGCCAAAGACCTGCCCGTCTGCGCCCGTCCGCGACAGGACGGGGCCAGGGGCTATGGGGCCAAACAACACTGACCACCCATCTACGCCGATTCCTAGGACGACCTACTCAGCACAGGTACTCCTTGCGATAGGCCAGAATCAACATCAGCCTCAAGAGTGTATGATGGGAAGATGTCTCCAGTTAGACAGCCCATTTTCTTGCCGCTTTTGTCGAGCTCAATTTGGTATAGTTTCACAGGAGACTGGTTTTAATAAAAATACCCATTTTGCAAGCGTTAAAATGAATGGAAGTGAATCCTTTGTCGGAAGGAAAAACTTACTCTGTAATATTAGATCCCTTTCTAAAGATACGTCTGAGGTATGGGATCTAATTTCTACCTGTGAGCCTGATTTTTGCTTTCTCACAGAAACTTGGCTCAAACCCCATTCTAATCCAGCAATTGCGTTAGCAATTCCCTCAGGTTACAAAATAATTAGACTGGACCATCCGAGCAAGATAGGAGGGGGGATAGCCATTGTACATAAACATGACATTTACTGTACCATTCTGGCTGAATTAAGCTCACCAGTTATTGAATTATTGGTTTTTAAATTTCACTATTCTCCTAAAAACATCCAGACGGGTGCTTTAGTATATCGCCCCCCAGGTCCTTGCACTAATTTTTCCAACACGTTAATTGAGGCTCTTGCCCCTCATATTACTATTGACAGGGACTTTTTATTGGTGGGGGATTTCAACATACACAGTGATGTGATAGACTGTAAAGAGGCACAATCTGTGTTAAATGATCTATCCTTACTTGGGCTAACCCAAAGGAACTCTGGGCCAACTCACCGGGCAGGACACACATTAGACTTGATTTTATCCAAATTTCCGGCAGTCACATGCTCTCCGCCCATTCAAGTAAGTTGGACTGACCACTATATTATCGAATTTTATTCTTCCTACTCTACTAACACTTTGCACAGACCAACTGCTCTTCCCTGTCTCCGTCGGCAGTGGCACAAAGTGAATAAAGAAGTTTTTTCCAACAACTTTATTGAGCCCTCCATTACTCGTTTGGACAATGTGGAAAGTGTTTTGAGTAAATTGGAAGCGGCGTCTGGAGCAGCCATAGATAATATAGCCCCCATAAAGAGCTTCAAATCCCGGCCTACTCAGAAACAGGAAGTTTGGTTCTCCAATGACCTGAAAATATTAAAACAAGCAGCTAGAAAACTGGAGAAAAGATGGAGGTCCTCCCATTTGGAGAGCGATAGAAAGCTCTATTGGGTTTCGCTATCTAGCTATCATAAAGCAATCCGGAGTGCGAGGAAAACACATATAACTTCTCAAATCTCGGCAGCAGGGAATTCTTCCAGGGTTCTTTACCAGGTACTTAACACTTTTGTCAAACCAGTAGCGTGTGAAAGCACCGAACTTGTATCTCAGCAGCTCTGTAACAACATATCCTCTTTTTTCTCTAATAAAATTGATGTTATTTACGAGAAAATTGTGGCATCCAATGCTGTTATGGTTGCAGACGTAGCTTCTGCCTTTCAAAATACAGAGTTTGATCATGGCACACACACTCTGGACTCCTTTCCCCCCATTACTGATGAGGAGCTATCTGTATTGGTTAAACAGATTAAAAGTGGTAGTCCAGACGATACCATTCCAGCTAGATTAATACCCTCTCTATTTGACACATTATGTCCCACTATCATCAAACTTATTAATCTGTCTCTGAGTACAGGGTCTGTCCCTAAAGAATGGAAACGTGCACTTGTCAGGCCCATCAGGAAAAATACCACCATTGCCTGGTCTGAACTATCCAACCTGAGACCAATTTCACTGTTACCTTTTCTTGGGAAACTTACAGAAAAGTATGTCAACAGACTCCTTTCCAACTTTATTGAAACTGTGGGCGGCCTTGACCACTCTCAATCTGGTTTTAGGCCGAAACACAGTACAGAGTCTACATTACTTTCTGTTATGGACGACCTGCACATGTTCCAGGATAAGGGTTACTCAGTGATCTTGGTCTTACTGGACTTGTCACCTGCGTTCGACACCGTGTCACATAACATTCTTACTGACCGGTTGTCGAACGTGGGGGTGAAGAACAAAGCTCTGGCATGGTTGGGAAGCTTCCTCTCTGATCGTACCCAGACTGTCACCATGGGTACGTATCGCTCAGCAGAGATGAAAGTCTCGAAAGGGGTGCCACAGGGCTCTTGTTTAAGCCCAACACTTTTCAACATCTACGTGGCACCCCTAGCGAGAGTGATGCGTAAATTTGGCTTCATCCCAGTGTCTTACGCGGACGATACGCAGCTCCTCTTCCCTTTTAAGACTCTTACCCCGGAATTGAGGAGGTCTTTCTCTGCTGGCATGGAAGCTGTGGCATGTTGGATGTCCTCCAACTACCTACAGTGTAATGTAAATAAAACGGAGGTCATGCTGTTTGGTGAAGCAAAAATACTTTGGACCCCTGACTGGTGGCCTCCTGGTCTAGGCATATCACCTGAGCCCAAACAGATTGTTAAAAACCTGGGGGTTCGCCTTGACCAGGATTTGTCATTGAAACAACATACGAACTATGTCACTGGCGTATGCTTTCACACTATTAGCTTGCTGCGTAAAGTTTTTCCATTGCTGCCTGAGCAATTCAGGAAAACGCTGGTGCAGGCCCTTGTCATGAGTCGGATTGACTATTGTAATGGTCTCCTACTCTCTGCAAATGAGGGAGTACTGAATAGACTTCAGGTAATACAAAACACCGCGGCTCGCCTTGTTCTAAATGACCCCCCAAGAACAGCATCTAAGCCTCTGTTAGAAGAACTCCATTGGCTTCCTATCCGTCAAAGGATAAAATTTAAAACTTGCTGTTTAATACACAAGAGCTTAAATAGACAAGGTCCACTTTATTTGGAAAAGAAATTTATCCCATACATTCCATCTAGAACGCTCAGATCCAGTAATGGGCACTCACTGGTAGTGCCGCGTGCTAAGAAAGCCAGGCACGGAAGTAAGGCACTCTCAGTGTTGGGACCTAAATTGTGGAACTGTCTTCCTGTAGCTATTCGTTCCTGTTCTGAACATTTGGTGTTTAGGAAACAACTAAAAACCCTGCTGTTCACAAATGCAATCTAATGCCTTCCGCATGCTCCACTCTTGATATAGGATTCTTATGCCAGAAGCGCAGAGATACTCCAGTTGGAGTCGATTCCAGCGCTATATAAACCTGCAAATAAATAAATAAATAAATAAATAATTTAAAGTCTCCGACTTTCCCTTTTCACAGTTTTTATTTCAAAGTTTTAAGGCAATTTCTTGGCATTATCAACTCAAGTACAATGCCCACAGAGGGCTCCTTACACTCAGACAAGGGAATGGGAATCTAATTTCCTATATCAGAGTGTTCCAGAAGATCTGTTAACATTTTTCATTGTGCATTTTACAGTATGCAATGCCCAATCAGCTCCAAATCCTCATCAAAAGCTAAATAATGCTTTACGATACACATATAAGACAGCAGCAGCTGTATACGGGAGCAGGGTGGACTGATGAATTAGCGAATGAAGCCTTTTACCAAGGGCTGCACGAGGAGTCACCAAGCTACAACGCTGAGGAAGCATTCTGTGTCAGCACCCAACAGCAAGGTAGGAAAGAAGAAAAAATGAACGTACCCATGCCTAGGTGAGGTACCCAGGGTTAAGCCACCTCCATCCCTGCCGCCTGCCTTGTCTTTACCTCTGCCCTCATACCTTCCTTGCCAACTACTTGTGCATTCCCCTCTTTTTGCTTACCCCCAACACTTAACCTACAGCAGTCCTTCCAGAGAAGTCCCTGCCCAAGGTGTTATAAAGTGGCCAGGTATCTTGTTCTTCCCATGTTACCCCCACTTTGCCCCCTGTTTTGTACAACGGTGCTTGTTAACCTTTCCAGCATAGCAACTGGGTATGGTTTTGCAAGATCTCACGAGAACTTGCGAGACCTGTGCGTGTCACATGCCCAGTGGCCATTTTAACAAGGGCATGTATAAATACCATGCCCAGCCACAAGGCCAATACTCGGCTTTATTAGAGGCTTGAGGAAAAAAGCTCCTCCAACAGCTTACGTGCCTTCCCAGCGATAAGATCTTTCCTGCTCCTGGCTCCCGTGCTGCCACCCGCCTCAATGGAATCCTCGCCTCGCCTGATTCCTATCTTCTTGCACAGCAGGAACCTGCAAAACGAAGAAAATACTAAATATTTCATAATTTCCCACCAAGTTTGGTGAGTCAAAGACTTGAATAGACTTGTTTACTTAGTAGCATTTTGGTTGTGAAGGTAACAACCTCTCCAGGATACTTGGATTTGGAAACATAGGTGGAGATTTACAAGCCCCTTGCGCTGCCAGTGCGTCAATTTTTGTGACGCACCGTCAGCGCATGTTTCTGCCCCATATTTGCAAGGACAGGAAAAGCACCCCTGTGTGGCTTTTCCTGTACTTGTAAATATGGCCTCTTTACACGCAGCACATTGCGTGAAAGGGGCGTTCTATGGGTGTTGCTGTGGGTGTTCCTACGCAACACCCATGGAACCAGACACATTACCAGATTTACAAGAAATCATGAATCTGGAAATGCGTCTGATTGCTAAGCTTCCCATGGGGAGGCATAGGGAGGCACAACGAGGAGAAATATATTCATTTCTCCTCTTTTTTTTCCCCTCTTCTGTGCGTGCTGCATTCTGCAGGACACAAAGAACGAGGAAATGACCTCTAATGATTGTTTATGTACAGGAAGGTGTCCCTTCCTGTACATAAACAATTCTTTAATTCAATTATGTTTTACAAGTTCTATGCCTGCTAATGCAGCACACATAGAAGTTGTAAAACGCCATTTCTGATTGTTTATGTGCAGGAAGGGAACCCTTTCTGCATCTAAATAATCATCCCCGTGACGCAGGCATCCTTACACCATGGTGCAACGGTGCCTGCATCGGCGCATGGCAACAGTTTGTGTGCCAGCGCAGGGGGAAGCACAGAGATGCGATATATTGTTGTAAATATGTTGCATCCTGTGCTTCAAAACTAACTCAGCGCGGCACAGCAAAATGACTTGCTGCACCGCGCTGCATTCGTTTATTGTAAATCTGCCCCAAAGTATTTAATGACTGAGACTGAATACTGAGTGGAAACAAAGTGTTCCGACCTGAGCTTGGCAACAGTCCAAAACTTTAATCGAAAGACTACAGAGGCCTTTCTGCGGAAATAAATCTACTGGGCTACTACTGAGAGCCGTTTGGGTGAGTGTATCCCATAGTCCTTGTCCTTACAGTGACGGCTGGGAGGGTGGTAGGCTGTGTGAAGTGTTAAATGTGTCACATTCATCTTGTTCACTATAGCACATTGACATCCCATGAGGGCTTGGTCATCAACCTAGCGCATCTGAGACACTCCTGTGAGAGGGACCCAACAACATCTCTTTCTCTCTGTCTCATCCCTTCCCCCCTTCCCCTAGTTGGACTACTGCTAGAGCGTGCCTGGTCTTGCATGCTGAGAGTTGTGCAGGAAGGGACGGGGGGGGGCTTCTTATCGCTCCAGTGGAGACCCTGTGTATTGTAGGTGAGTGGCATAACCCAACACCCAGTGTAGCAGAGAGAAACAGAGAATACTGCTTTTGAGGAAAAGCCCATGTAAATTAGTAGCATATAGAGAACACTCATTAAAGAAGATTAGGAAAGGTGGCTCAAATTTGAACTTTGTTTGTAATGCGACTTGGGACTTGTCTCATCAATTTTTACAATAATGAATTCTCTTATGCCAAGAATATGGATAACCTGTCTAAGTTGTGTAAGCCTTAGACAAATTGGAAAAATGTGATTATCTGTGGGTATTTCAATCCAACTTTACCTTGCTAACTTGTGACTTGGTTGATATGAATGTTTGCACTTTTTTTCTGTAAAAATTTGCGCTTAAATCTAAAAGGCTATGAGTTAGGGGGAGCGCTATCTCATAAATCTGAATGAATATTAAGGGCTTAATAGCTCACAGGTACCTTCATTTTTTGGAAGAGGGTGTTTGTTGATTATTAATTAAGTTTTTATGAGTCAATCAATGTATAATCTTGTTTCTAAGGGCGATGTGCAACTCAGGGGTCAGGTCAAAATCCTCTTACTAAGTCTATCACTCTCCCTTCCTCTTGGCCTCCTCACTGGCCGGGACATAATACAAAGCTGCACTCCAAGAATGGTGTCCTGTGCGTGGGGTTGAAACTTCCAAATCCAAATTTGTTTCTTAAGTCTATGATCAAGGGAGATAATGGATTTGGTTTTCAAATGGCTTTCTACTCAGCCTTCCGGCTGTATGAGTGTGGAAGGGTTTTCTGCTCTGTGAACCAAACTTAAATGTTTGCTTTTCAAACCCATTTTAACAGGTAATGTTCAATCCCCCGGAAGTTTAATGCTGTGTGTTCTCTGGCAAATATACCATTGAGAAAAGCTCTGGCTAAAAAACCCAAGGATAAAGCAGAGGTACCACATTTTAGGTTCATTTATGAACACGCTATTAGAGCCAGGCAAAAGGAGATTATGTCAAATAATCTAATTTCCCTCATAGAGGCCAATAAAAACAAATATCCGAGGGTATTTTGCACAAGATCCATAGTGAGGAAAATTCTTTTCCCATTGATAGTTCACACATCACTGCCAAACACTGGGTTACTCATTTTTCAACCGTCTATTGCATGCGAGATTGCCTTGTATATTATCCCTCAAGCTACAGTCCTAATGCATGGAGATACCATGTCAGACTTGAATTAGGGAAGGGTGTTGAGACTCTGAAGCAATGTCCTTCACACAAGGCCCCAGAACCAGATGGGTATTTCCATTGATATTTTAAAGTGTAACAATGATCTATGGACCCCTTTCTTTGCAAACCTTTTAAATAATTTGAATCCCTCAAATCTCCCACCTTCATGATTGACATGTCTAATCGTTCCAATTTTTACAAAGGGAAACCAATCAGATCCACTCTGCTGTAGACCAATTCCCCTCATTGACTAATCAGCCAAAATTCTAGGCAGAGTTGTGTTAAATATAATAAGGGCTTGGCTGAAAGATGGTAATACTCTCTGCACCTGCCAGGATGGATTTAGAGAAGGACTTGGTACCATGGAGGAATGTTTAAATCTCCATCTCATCATTGCGAAATATGTTGTTGCTAAACACAACCCTTTGTATCTGAACTTCGTGGACCTGTCTAGCACTTTTGATTGAGGTAACAGGTTCAGATTATGATTTATGCTTTTGGATCGGGGCTTGATGCTGTGCTAGTGTACCTTTTATCAGATTTTCACTGCAATTTATCTGCTATAGTAAGGTATGGTCTTAATATTGAATGTTCAGGTGCTTTTGGACTAGAAAGAGGACTGCGTCATGGGTGCATTTTAGCTCCAATACCTTATTATATATTGATGGCCTGAATACCAGTCTGACTGAGATTGGGCAGTGTGTTCCTATGAATGGCCACACTCTGATCCTCTGCCTACTTTAATGCCATGTTGTTGGCACGTACTCCCCATAGCCTACAAAATTTGGCCTTCGACAATTTTATGTTTAACCATGACATGCATATCATAAATCTCACGTCACGGGTCGTGGTCAGGAACATTCAAATTTGAACTCACTAAGTATTAACTTTTGCAGTAGTCCAAAGGCTCTGACTTTCTCTACTTAGGTGTTTGGCTTGACACTTCCAGATCATGGCATCATTAAAGCCAGATACCAGAAATTCATGCAGTTTATTGGTGCTCTTTTTATTCTTACCCCTTTAGTGGGAGGTAAATCCACATCATTGTTTTTAAAGATTCACAGAACTTAATGTGTGCCTGTTGCTACATATGGAGTGGGTGTTTGGGGATATGATCAAGCTTCATGCATTCAAATTGAAGAGAACTGTTTTTGTCTGCAGCTTCTGTCACAACCACCCAGATGTCCATACTTTATTTGATACAAAGAATTGGGGTAATCCTATATAGAAGACCTTATTCTTCTCTCTCCCCACCATTATGCAGTGTCCGCCGTTCATGCAACAGCACCAATGCATTGATGTCGAGGGAAATGCACCAGTTCTGATCAACGCAACATCGTTGATGCATGGATTTTCTGGGTTGCGGTGCTAGATGCTCACTTCCAAGGGCCCTCTTTGCAGAACAGGACTCACAGCAGACAGAGTTCAGGTGCTGCATGCAAAATGAAGAAAGAAGTCGTTGATATCCATGGGATATCAGAAACAAGAGGCAAGCCAACAAGCCCTTAGAGATACTTTGATTCTGGGATGTGGAGATGCAGGACCTGCCCATCTCACTCCCAAGCAAGAAGCAGCAGACCAACACAACAAAGCAGTTCAGCAAAGTGGCAGCCCTTCCAGCATCACAGCAGTCCTCCTTCCAGGTAGAATGTCCTCAGTTCCTGAAGTGTTTTGATTTGGTGATGTCAGAGGTCCAGTACTCATACACAGTTGGGACTTTGAAGTCAGGAAGACTTCAAAGAGATGCTTTGAAGTGCAGAGTCCCTTTCTTCCATGCCCAGGCTCCAGACTCATTACAAGGGGATATGCAACCGTTTGTCTGGGCACAGGCCACAGCCCTTTCAGGTGTGTTATGTTCTCCCTCCCATCCTGCTCAGTATAACCCAATTGTATGCAGATTGCCACTCAGTTACACCTACCCTCCCTTTGTATGTGTCTGTCTAGGGGGAATGCAGGAAGCCAGCCGACGTGTATTCCAAAGACATGCAGGAGGCACCAAATCATTATAGTAAGAAAATGCCAACTTTCTAAAAGTGACATTTTCAGAATAGCAATTTAAAAACCAACTTCCCCATGAGTTGTGTTTTAAACTTGTGATTCCAGAAATGCCAGATTTAGGGGTCCCATCTTTTCCTAACTGGAAAGGATACTTATAAAATGCAATAAAGCAATCCCAATGTTATCCTATGGGAAGGATAGGTCTCGAAGTAGTGAAAAAGTGAATTTAAGAGTACTTCATTGCCAGTACATGGAAAACTTAAAAGTGCATGTCCTACTTCTTAAATACCCTGCACCCTGCCCAGGGGCTGTCCAAGGCCAACCCTAGGGGTGACCTATATGTTAAAACAAGCATTTGCAATGCAATAGGTCTCACATTTGGAAGACTTTGAGCTATTGGTGTTTTAAATGACAATGTCTTTTACCTATGTGTTTTTTGGAGTGTACTGGGTGTATGTGGTGTGGAGTGGAATTATGTGGGTTTTATTGGAATTGTGGGGGCTGGAATTGTGTGGAGTGAATTTGTGTAGTGGAATTATGTGGCATGGGGAATGGATAGGGGTGAGAGCTGCAATTAATAGATAGAAGAGAGAGGGATACGTAGTTTGTGCTGGAAGTGATGAAGGAACTCCAGTCAGAGGATCAGAAACAGTGTGTGAGAAAGGGAGAAAGAAGGGGAGAGCAGGCGACAGATACATAAAGAGGAAGGACCTGTGTATGCAGAAGACACCCCAAGAAGATCGAGGCAAGCGTGGGATTGAGGGATGGAAACTTTGGAAAGGCACGGGAAAGAAACTGTGCTTAGTATGTGTGAGCAGGCAGGATAGAGTGGAGATAGGAAGTGTGAGGGATGATAGGGATCAGTGGGATTGTGAGATGAGAGGGGTTGAGGCAGTAAACAGTTTCGTTTTGAAATGTATCTGTTTAAGTTACCATTCCAAACTGTACAAAAGTTGTATTTTTCACAAGTGGACTGAGAGCACAGGTTGGATAGCCTTTAAAATGTTGCCAGGTTATGGGTCAAGAGGAGACACTCAAATTAGTAGGAGTTGGTGAAGGTTGAAAAGGGACACTGCTATTATAGAAAGATTTGAGAGGCAAGGAGAAAAACATCATCTGGTAACCTGCTGGTTAACAATCATACATTATCAATCATATGTTAACCCTATTTGTATAACTTGCCATGAAGAGGGTCATCAGTAGAAGTCCTGCTCTAAAACAAATGTGAATCATTTGCCCTTAAAAAAAAAACACAAGGGAAAGCAAGGCTGTAGGTGCAGTAGCAGATGAAGGGTTCATTAGCATCTCGTGCAAAGTAATGTAGCTCTGAAAAATAAGTCTGTCCAGAGTGAACCGAGAAGCTATCTTGGTGAGGGCTATTCTCATTGGAGCATCCCCAGTGGCACAAAGAGCTAACCATAACAGCTACATTGATAGTGCCTCTCTGAGATAGTTCCCTGTATACCTATGCAGACCTTCTTCATGCATGAGCCTGCAGTTACCAGACCTGCCAAACTTAACAAGTTTAACTTACTGCTGAATGAAAAAGTGCCAAGCCAATTCATGTGAGGGCTGAGTAGTGCAGACAAAACTCTCATCTGGCTCAGGTTATCAATAGGTATCACGTGGTCCATGAGAGCGTGTGAGGCCGGGCAGTGATAATAGTGTAAAAGTAAAAAAATTGAAAATGTCCAAGCTCACTCCTTCTCCCAGCCACCCAACTCAAAGTAATATATAATGAGAAAGAACCTCCTCGTCACATACAATACATGAGGTTTTGCTCTTGAGAAAAGCAGGGATGCATACACCTCAGTGAAGGATTATAGCTAGCTTTCTTAGTGGAATTGTGGAGAGAACACACTTGCTTAGCCTTAGCCACTCACACGATTTTAGGTTGATTAATACATTACAGAAATGTTGTGCTCAATAAAAGCAGGGATGCATACACCTCCATTAAGAATTACAGCTAACTTTTCACTGTGGAAATACAGAGAAAATACTCTTGCTGAGCCTTGACCTTGTGCACGAAGTTAGGCTGATTAATACGTTACAGAGGTATTGTGCTTGATAAAAGCAGGGATGTATGCACCTGCATCAAGGATTACCGTTACATTTTCACAGTGGAAATGCAGAGAAAACACACTTACTTAGCCTTGACCACATGTACAAAGTTAGTTTGATTAATACATCACAGAAGTTTGTGCTTGAGAAAAGCAAGGATGCATACACCTCCATCAAGGATTACCCCTAACTTTTCACAGTGGAAATGCAGAGAAAACACACTTACTTAGCCTTGACCACGTGCACAAAGTCAGGCTGATTAATACATTACAGAAGTTTTGCGTTTGAGAAAGGCAGGGATGCATGCACCTCCATGAAGGATTATAGCTAACTTTTCACAGTGGAAATGCAGAGGAAACACACTTGCTTAGCCTTGACCATGTGCACCAAGTTAGGATGATTAATACGTTACAGAAGTTTTGCGCTCGAGGAAAGCAGATATGCATACACCTCCATGAATGATTACAGCTAACTTTCACAGTGGAAATGCAGAGAAAACACACTTGCTTAGCCTTGACCACATGCACGAATTTAGGCTGAATATTACGTTGGAGAAGTTTTGCGCTCGAGAAAAGCAGGGATACATTCATGTCTAGTAAGGATTACAGCTAACTTTTCATGGTAAGAACACACTTGCTTAGCCTTGACCATGTGCACGGAGCTAGGATGATTAATATGTTACAGACGTTTTGCGCTCAAGAAAAGCAGGGATGCATTCACCTCCATCAAGAATTACAGCTAACATTTCAGGGTGGAATTGCAGAGAAAACACACTTGCTTAGCCTTGACCATGCACACAAAGTTAGACTGATTAATACATTTCAGAAGTTTTGTGCTTGAGAAAAGCAGGGATGTATACACCTCCATCAAGGGTTACAGCTAGCTTTTCATGGTGGAACGTCGAGAAGACAACACCTACGTCGCTTTATGTGTAGTAACATCACGACTGGGATTCACACTTAAAGCCCTGGCCACTGCAAATCGTGCTTGTTGATAGTAGCCAAAGCAAGTAAAAAGTGTGATCACAGACTGGCTACAGCAGCCTCAAGCTTGCAGGACAGCTTGTGATTGGCTGCAGGTATAACTGTATAAAGATGTGACGTATCAAACAGAGCTGCCAACTTTGTGTTTGGGGAACTGGGTTTGAGTCTCGGTGTTGGCACCACCAAAAAACATGCAGATGGTAACAAATAAATTGTAACAATTACATTTAAAGCATAACAACTATAATCAGGTGAACAAACATTAGATCGGGAGAACAAACGTTCTGGGAGGAAAAGAAAACAAGGGGAAGGTGGGAGTGTGCAGAACAGATGGCTACGGCGGTCGACCTCAAATCTGGGGAACCCAGTTCGAGTCTCGGCAATGACACTTCATCCTGTGATTCTGAGCAGATCACTTAATCTCACCGTGCCTAGCAAAAAAATAAAAAATAAGGTGTCCTTGTGTAACGCAACCGGTGCTGAGAATGCACAAAATGGCGTGACCATTCAATGGAAAAAAAGAGTGTGTCAAACACATGATAAATAAAGCCCAGTGTAAGGAGACATGTAGCAGGGGCAGTCCCCAGGAAAGTCAAAACACACCCAAAGGCGGGACACCAAGCAGCATTTCACGAAGGAAAAGAAAGCAATTTTTGAGTGGTGGGCGTGGTCTATGCCCCCATACTGGATACAACATGGATTGCATGCGCGCTGCTAGGCTTGAACTAAAAATTAAGGTTTGGACCTGGCAAGTAGATTAACTTGCCAGGTCGACATGGCAGTTTAAAACTTCACACAGGCTCTGCAGTGGCAGGCCTGATACATGTTTAAAGGACTACTTAAATTGGTGGAACACTCAGTGCTGCAAGCCCACTAGTAGTATTTGATATACAGGTCCTGTTCACATGTATTGCACTTTTCTAGGGACTTACAAGTGAATCAAATATGCCAAATATAGATAGACCAATGTTACCATGTTTTAAGTAAAGAGCACATTTACTTTAGCACTGGTTAGCAGTGGCAAAGTGTCCAGGTTCCTAAAGCCAGCAAAAAAGAAGTCAGCAGCAACAGTCAAAAACAGGAGGTCATTAGGCAAAAAGTCCGGGGAAATCACGCTAAGGATGCCAAGTCTAACACACTCCCATGTCCATGGCCCACTATTCCCGGAGCCCTGAATTCCCTCTTCAATCACCCATGTTGCCACCCTTTTATATTACCAATCTCCTCTGTCCCTATTCCATCCTCTTCCCCTTACCTGAGGTGGCCAGGCCTCCTGGTGCATTACTGGAGGATTCCTTAGATGAGGACAATTACTGAAAATTAAAGGCAAGACATTTGCAAAGATAATTTACTGTCCTCTTTCATTGAATTTCAACCTATCCCCAACTCTCTTATTAGATATGTGTTTGGGTGCAGGCAGACATAGTAAACATTTATATTCTTTTAATATGTAAAACTTCGCAATATTTTGTGTAGCCTTATCTTAGATTTTGAACTGAAGCACCCATTTGGTCCTCAACCTTTCCCATTTACATTACAAAGACTCTAAGCAGCAGGGACATCTTACCTGTATTGATTGTGGTATGGGTATGTGCAGAGTATGGCTAGTTGTACTTTTTCTCCACCATAACAAGTATGGAGTATTTTCCTCAATGAATCCACCAGTGGACCACAGACTCTAAATATGGCAGACAGAGTAATGTTTTTTCAATAGTCTACCTGTCAGTTTGCATATTTAAAACCATCAACAAGGGTTGTGGTCGGAGGCGGAGAAGGCGTTCATCTGCTATTCCGAAAAACTCTAAGCACAGTAGATGGTACTTTATAGTGGAGGATGGAAGAACTGCCATTTTTTTATGGAAGTTGTCAATACAATCTGTAATGGCCGTGTGCCTTGATTCATGGACATTTGTCAGGACAGGAGTCCATGTAAACTTTATCATGGTTGATCAGATGAATGTTTAGTTAGCATGGTTGAATTTTATCAAATATAGAAAGAGCATTTTAGTCACGGGCATGTAAGAATCATTCATTGATCACCAATCTAGCTCGGAGCGGTCTGTGTGGTCACCATGTAAGGGGAGATGGCTTAGTAGGGTGAACTCATTAATTCTTCTCTGTCACTCCTGTGCACTTTACTTCCCAGGTATTGGTGAATCCACATTCTTTCTTGCTTCTAAGTGTATCATATTTTTGAAGTTCCTGGAGGCTGCAACTTGTGTCTTTAGTGAGTTTGAAGTAAAGTGTACAGGAGTGTCACCAAAGAATTACTGAGGAGGTGCCTGCTAAGCCAGCACCCTGTTACAAGATGGCCGCACATCCTGCACATAGCTAGATGATAGAACAGCAATCTTTATAAAATCAAAATCGGTTGCTAAATTTAAAGCATGATAAACATTATCAACAAAGATAGGCTTGTCTACCCCACATACATATGTAGCAGTGCCTCAATATTGCAATTAAATCAATAGAGAGAGTATTTGTGAGCACAAAGTGTCCAGGTTCCTAAAGCCATCAAAAAAGAAGTCAGCAGCAACAGTCAAAAACAGGAGGTCATTAGGCAAAAAGTCCGGGGAAATCACGCTAAGGATGCCAGGTCTAACACACTCCCATGTCCATGGCCCACTATTCCCGGAGCCCTGAATTCCCTCTTCAATCACCCATGTTGCCACCCTTTTATATTACCAATCTCCTCTGTCCCTATTCTATCCTCTTCCCCTTACCTGAGGTGGCCAGGCCTACTGGTGCATTACTGGAGGATTCCTTAGATGAGGACAATTACTGAAAATTAAAGGCAAGACATTTGCAAAGATAATTTACTGTCCTCTTTCATTGAATTTCAACCTATCCCCAACTCTCTTATTAGATATGTGTTTGGGTGCAGGCAGACATAGTAAACATTTATATTCTTTTAATATGTAAAACTTCGCAATATTTTGTGTAGCCTTATCTTAGATTTTGAACTGAAGCACCCATTTGGTCCTCAACCTTTCCCATTTACATTACAAAGACTCTAAGCAGCAGGGACATCTTACCTGTATTGATTGTGGTATGGGTATGTGCAGAGTATGGCTAGTTGTACTTTTTCTCCACCATAACAAGTATGGAGTATTTTCCTCAATGAATCCACCAGTGGACCACAGACTCTAAATATGGCAGACAGAGTAATGTTTTTTCAATAGTCTACCTGTCAGTCTGCATATTTAAAACCATCAACAAGGGTTGTGGTCGGAGGCGGAGAAGGCGTTCATCTGCTATTCCGAAAAACTCTAAGCACAGTAGATGGTACTTTATAGTGGAGGATGGAAGAACTGCCATTTTTTTATGGAAGTTGTCAATACAATCTGTAATGGCCGTGTGCCTTGATTCATGGACATTTGTCAGGACAGGAGTCCATGTAAACTTTATCATGGTTGATCAGATGAATGTTTAGTTAGCATGGTTGAATTTTATCAAATATAGAAAGAGCATTTTAGTCACGGGCATGTAAGAATCATTCATTGATCACCAATCTAGCTCGGAGCGGTCTGTGTGGTCACCATGTAAGGGGAGATGGCTTAGTAGGGTGAACTCATTAATTCTTCTCTGTCACTCCTGTGCACTTTACTTCCCAGATATTGGTGAATCCACATTCTTTCTTGCTTCTAAGTGTATCAGATTTTTGAAGTTCCTGGAGGCTGCAACTTGTGTCTTTAGTGAGTTTGAAGTAAAGTGTACAGGAGTGTCACCAAAGAATTACTGAGGAGGTGCCTGCTAAGCCAGCACCCTGTTACAAGATGGCCGCACATCCTGCACATAGCTAGATGATAGAACAGCAATCTTCATAAAATCAAAATCGGTTGCTAAATTTAAAGCATGATAAACGTTATCAACAAAGATAGGCTTGTCTACCCCACATACATATGTAGCAGTGCCTCAATATTGCAATTAAATCAATAGAGAGAGTATTTGTGAGCGCAAAGTGTCCAGGTTCCTAAAGCCAGCAAAAAAGAAGTCAGCAGCAACAGTCAAAAACAGGAGGTCATTAGGCAAAAAGTCCGGGGAAATCACGCTAAGGATGCCAAGTCTAACACACTCCCATGTCCATGGCCCACTATTCCCGGAGCCCTGAATTCCCTCTTCAATCACCCATGTTGCCACCCTTTTATATTACCAATCTCCTCTGTCCCTATTCCATCCTCTTCCCCTTACCTGAGGTGGCCAGGCCTCCTGGTGCATTACTGGAGGATTCCTTAGATGAGGACAATTACTGAAAATTAAAGGCAAGACATTTGCAAAGATAATTTACTGTCCTCTTTCATTGAATTTCAACCTATCCCCAACTCTCTTATTAGATATGTGTTTGGGGGCAGGCAGACATAGTAAACATTTATATTCTTTTAATATGTAAAACTTCGCAATATTTTGTGTAGCCTTATCTTAGATTTTGAACTGAAGCACCCATTTGGTCCTCAACCTTTCCCATTTACATTACAAAGACTCTAAGCAGCAGGGACATCTTACCTGTATTGATTGTGGTATGGGTATGTGCAGAGTATGGCTAGTTGTACTTTTTCTCCACCATAACAAGTATGGAGTATTTTCCTCAATGAATCCACCAGTGGACCACAGACTCTAAATATGGCAGACAGAGTAATGTTTTTTCAATAGTCTACCTGTCAGTTTGCATATTTAAAACCATCAACAAGGGTTGTGGTCGGAGGCGGAGAAGGCGTTCATCTGCTATTCCGAAAAACTCTAAGCACAGTAGATGGTACTTTATAGTGGAGGATGGAAGAACTGCCATTTTTTTATGGAAGTTGTCAATGCAATCTGTAATGGCCGTGTGCCTTGATTCATGGACATTTGTCAGGACAGGAGTCCATGTAAACTTTATCATGGTTGATCAGATGAATGTTTAGTTAGCATGGTTGAATTTTATCAAATATAGAAAGAGCATTTTAGTCACGGGCATGTAAGAATCATTCATTGATCACCAATCTAGCTCGGAGCGGTCTGTGTGGTCACCATGTAAGGGGAGATGGCTTAGTAGGGTGAACTCATTAATTCTTCTCTGTCACTCCTGTGCACTTTACTTCCCAGGTATTGGTGAATCCACATTCTTTCTTGCTTCTAAGTGTATCAGATTTTTGAAGTTCCTGGAGGCTGCAACTTGTGTCTTTAGTGAGTTTGAAGTAAAGTGTACAGGAGTGTCACCAAAGAATTACTGAGGAGGTGCCTGCTAAGCCAGCACCCTGTTACAAGATGGCCGCACATCCTGCACATAGCTAGATGATAGAACAGCAATCTTTATAAAAATCAAAATTGGTTGCTAAATTTAAAGCATGATAAACGTTATCAACAAAGATAGGCTTGTCTACCCCACATACATATGTAGCAGTGCCTCAATATTCCAATTAAATCAATAGAGAGAGTATTTGTGAGCGCTTTCAATAATGTGCCCTTAAGGGCTTCGTTGCAAAGCCTCAAAATATTCTCGTAAATCAAAGCAGCGAAATTAATACCCAACTATAACTGAAGATAATGCCTCCTCCCTGTCTCATTTAGTTAAATTATTTCTTTAACATGTTTTTCTTTTCTCTGTAAAAGAAAGAAAATATCACTGTATATATGTATAAATATATATTTGTCGAGTGCACACGTTATTAGAGAACAACAGAGTACAAAATAAGGGTGGGAGTCTGAAGGTACGATTCAGGATCATTTAAAATGAAGCAGAATTTTCATGGGTTGTAAACCTTAGCCTGAGGTTAACTAGTGTTCTCCGAAGAGGTGGTTCTTCAACTTCTTTCAGAATTGCAGGTTTGGGGCAGTTCTAATGTTAACCCCTTCAGCGCGGATTACCGCGCCCTGCTGAAGGTTCGTTGCGCGGGCGGGGCCGTGACGGAGCGGTTCCGTCATCCGCACAGCGCGATCGATGCGCATGATGGAACCGCTCCGTCATGCGCATCGAAAGGGTTAATGGGTATGTACTTACACATCCTATGAGCATGGATGAGGATGTCTTCTATTTTTTGCAGTGTTTATTTACCGGTTGGGCAATGTACTACCAACTGCTGTGACACTGTCCATCTGAGGTTGTTAATTTCTCTGTCAAGTATGGAGTTCTCATGGCTTTGAATGTTATGCAACTTATCTTGATTATGATGCAGGTTTGGAGGGGTACTCTCTGTAGTTACATTAGAGTAGGGTGATTTGCTCAATCTTCTTTAGGCCTTTGATGAGACCCACTGCTTCATATAGGATGCTTTTCTGGGGAGCCAGTGTGGTGTCGGGAAGGTTGCAGCTGATTTCTACCATCTGACTGTTTGAGGACTAGGGCTTGGACTTTTACTCTGGCGTTAGGTTATCCGAATCAGTGTTTCACTTTCTTCATGTGGGAACATTGGTTTTATTAATAATGATTTCTCTGAAGGAGAGGTCGGTGTCAAGATGTACAATAAAACCTACAACAATAGACGTTTGTTGGTGCTCTCCTACCTCTGCATCGTAGCCCACCCAGCAATGTCAACACAAACCTCAATTGTGGAACCTGGAAGTCCTATACTGGCACACTCTTACAGTGTGTAATATGATAGCAAATAGTACCTCCATGCAAATTAGCAACCCCTTTGCGTATTTTGTAACCTATCCCTTCAATTGATTCAGAACCTGTGTTAATCTAGAGCACAGAAGGCCTTAAAAAAATGCTCTAAATGAGGTTCTAAAAACAATTCATTACTTGAAGAGTTATTATGGTGTGCCCTCAGCCACAGTCTGCACTTGGGAACAGATGCGTAAAGTGCAGCCCACACCTCTGAGTCTGTTTAAAGACTGAATCGCACTTTCTATAGCACTTTTACTAACTTATTATCACTGTTTGTTAGTGCTCGTGCTGCAAAACTGCTGCCCATGAACATGTTGTTGGCCTGACACTCCATGTTTCCAGGCTGTTCTGTTTGCAGAATCTGAGCTAACACATGTAGTCAGTAAGTTTGCGTAGGCACTGCAGACAACATGGTTTCATTTTAGAACGGACACACTGTCTGGTCTGAATTATATGGTCACGCAAACTTGCATAGTGGACTTTGTACACCCATCAGCATCCCTTGATGGGTACCAATAAATGTCTGTAATGCCCATCACATCGAACTGCAATAGAAATAATGTATCATGACAAAGCTGCTAGACTGCATCTAAAACTAGAGGCCTGATGTGCAAAACCGATTTTGTGACCTCAAAGTCTGTAAATCCCAACATTACATGCTTTGCAACCGCAAAATTACTTTTTGTTACGTACTAAGCCATTTCCGTTTCACTAACACATTACTGAATTGCAAAAAGGGTTTAGAAACTCATAACAAATTGCTGTTTGGAAGGGGCGTGCATCAATGTATTGAGATTAAAATCTGGCTGCAGAATGCTGAGTTTTATTTACAAATGAAAGGAGGTGTTAACCTATTCATAACCAGGAAGTGGTCACTATTGGATCCCTTCCACTTTTGTAATGTAAAATAAATGTTTGTTTGAGAGTAGGTAGTGGTCGATGGGACCATTGCCAACTTTCAAATAAAACAAAAACTTACAACATTTTTCTTTTTGAAAGCATTCCTGTTTCTTTTCTGGAAGAAGGTTGACATTTAAAAAAAATTGACTTTATTTAAAACGCGATCACAACCATGGTGGTCACACCATGAATACTCATGAGGTAGGTCAGTTTGAGACCCACTACAATTTGGAATTTTGTGAACCGACCAATATGTATTAGAAAATCCTTTACATTTGCAAAAAAAGTTGGTGCACAATTTGCCATCACTTTTAGCGAATATAAATTCCATACATAAGGTCTAAATTCTTTGATGGTATACAGTGAGATCATAAAGACAAACATATATTTCGTAATGATGACTCGTAGCAGTTTGGGGCTGGAATTCTGACAGCCAAATTTCTTTGGTGCTGTATCATACTTGACCGGAAAAATGACAGACACAGCAAGGAACATGATTTCTATCAGTTGAAAATTACAGTTTGTGAAATTGTGATACTGATCAATATTTAAGGAGAGAGAGGGGCAGTGGCAAATTTGTAAAAAATAGAACGGTAAGTTTGTACCAGCCCATGTCTCTTGTTAGCGACCCTAAAACAGAACCAACTACTGATCATAAAAGTGGGGAGAGGATGTGGCGCAGTGGCCAGAGCTGCCGACTTTGATGCTGGGAATCCAGGTTCGAGCCTCGGCATCGGCAAATCACTTGGGGGCATATTATCAAGCCAGGCGATAAAATTATCGCCGCTTTAGCGGCAGAAAACTGTCGCTAAAACGGCGATAATGGGCTTGATAATATGCTCTATGGAATTCCAAATGAAGCCCATGTTAAATGTGAAGGACATCAAACCTGGGCTTCAATTGGAATTCCATAGAGCATATTATCAAGCCCATTATCGCTGTTTTAGCGGCAGTTTTCTGCCGCTAAAGCGGCGATAATGTTATCGCCTGGCTTGATAATATGCCCCTTAATCTCCCTGCGCCTACCACAAATGAATGTGAATGCGTCCTTAAATGGTGCTAATGAAAAGTGCGGATGTTGATGATTGAGTGCCTGTGCTGAGCCGCGGAAACCACCGGCTCAAATTAAGCACTGGAAAGGGGTTGCCCGAGGCGCTGAAGGATGTTTTTTCGGGCTGATGCATCTAGAGGGCCGAAATAGCCAGAGTGGTGTTATTTACGGACAGACATCTGAATTGTCTAAATAATGTAATGCCGTTAACGTGAAAGAGTAAAAGCAAAAATAAAATCAATGTCATTATTAAGTTCATATTGTCAATTTATACTGCAATTGTTCGAATTAAAAGTACTTACTTTGAAGTTTTGGTTGGGGTGGGGCAGTTAGGACCTTATAAACAGATCTGTGTCAGGGATGTTTAAATCCGTCAGTGGTAAAATTCGTCAGCGGTATTTCAGTGGTAAATAATGCAGTGGCTGAACCAGATGAAGCACACATTGCTCAATGTTGCCAGTGGCACTTCACTAAATAACAATTTTCACAACAAATTCAAATACCATCATCAGGTTTTCTACCGACAAATTCAAAACACTCAGACAGCTTTACTCCTGAGAAATTCGAATACTTCGTACAGCTTTACCCCTGACGAATTCAATTACAGCCAACTGTACCCTGAAAATCACATTCTTTCGACAGCTTTACCTAACAAATTCACATGCTGTTGACACAAAGCTGCTTATGTGATTCTGCCTATTCCAATGAAATAGTCAAATATCACCAAAGCAAAGCTGTTTGTATGGTTTGGCTTTGATTTAACAGCTACGTATTCTGACTCGTAAAATAGCAAAACAGGGTTAAATCCTTTGCTTTACCTAGACTAGAAGCAAATCTAACTCGATTACATTATTTCCTGACTAACCTACTGTACTTTACCCAGGCTATAGAAGTTGTTTATGGCTGCTTCATTTTGCAATGTTTCGATTATGCAAAGATGTGAAAACAAATGTTATATCCTTTCAGATTGTTTGAATTGAAAGTCATAAGTACATGTAGTATAAGCAGCTTTGAATTGCACAGTGCAACCAGTTTGTAGACATTACATGACTATGGGAGTCGGTACTACATTCCTTGAAGTACTGGTTGGGTTGCACTGCCTGGAGTGATACCAGTGCATAATTTGTATGCTTTGGATGACACAATTTCACCCTATTTTAAGGAATCAAATGCCACCCCCCTTCCCTGAGTAGTATGCCTCCACCCTGTTTCTGAGAATGGTGTGTCTATACCCTGCTCCTGGAAACATTAAATCTACCATTCTCTGGATAATGGTATGCCTCCGCCCCGCTCCTGAAAATCTTATGCCTGCTGATTGCCGCAGGGAACTATGTGCCTGCATTCTGTTCTGGGAAATGTCATGCTTCAACTCTGCTCTTGGAAATGGTATGCCTACAACCTGTTATGGGCAATGGTTTCACTGCGTCTTGATGATATCATGCTACCCACCCTCCTCTGAGTAATGGGAAATGGGAAATTAACTAGGGTACCAACCTAGAGGCAAAGTATATTAATTGTCTGATCTAAATGTCTCCTGCATGATTTTGCAAGTGTGTTTCCCTGCCCTGAAGTACACAAAAGCAAGTCTCTGAAGTTTGTTAACATTTTTGTGGCTTGCACACAACAATCACACCTGTATTTTGGGAACCCAGGCTCAGTGAATGGACTGAAGACACAGAGCATTAACAGCCCCTTCCTTGGATTCAGGATTACTCTCCTCATGTTGGAAATGAGCTTGGCAGAGGTGGCAAGGTATGTAGCATAATTCACTCGTTCTGGCAGTTGGCTCATTGACAAGATTCTTCATTTGCGTCTATTCAGGAGACAACTGCATAGTAGCATAGAAGGGTTATGATGCCTCTGAGTGCTCTTGGAGCCAGCTTCCTTCTTTAAGGCAACTTGTTTAGTGGGTTCATTTCACTAATCTTTTCCATTGAAACATGTGCCTTCTGCACTGGGAGCAGGTGATCCACTTTGTAAAAAGATACCTTCAGACATCAACGTAGAATCAGATCTAAGGATGGTAGTTACTTGCCAAAGCCCTGCAGCATCATACATGTAATGAGTGTTTGGGAAAAAACACTGAGAGAAATATGAACATTCATGGATTGTGGAAACTGGATTGTGGTGGCCGCTTCACACTTCACCTCCCTAGGGATATCCTGGTAGCTAGCTAGCTAGGTAAGAGACTTCTTCTACAAACCAGTGAGCTGGAGTTTCTGAAAAGGTTCTTTCTGTTGGACCTAAGCAGTGACAAGTAAATGGGAGTGCTGTCCTGCCCCTGACCTGACAACTGTGTTTGTCTCTCCCTCTCACTTCCTCTTTCTTTTCCCCTTTCTAACTGTAGGAGTGAATTCTCAATGGCCTGAATTACCACCACTTGGGTTCCAAAAAGAAAGGAGAGACTGCAGATTAACATGACATCCTGAGTTACCACACTGAATCCTCCATGGTACTTGTCGCCAGACGCAGTGTCAATCCAAGACCTATCATGCCCACTTCATGCATAGTACTCCGAAGAATCAGCTACCGCTGTCTGTGGCAAACAACCTATAGTGGCCCTAGAAAGGCCCCTTTTTGACTTTTGATTGCAAGTGTTGAGTGACAGGAATCCCAGAGCACGAGCTCTTGAGACTAGATCTAGTCCACCAAAAGACTCTTGTACATTTACCAAAGGCCTGTGAGTGGGCTTTTCACTTTTGTTTGGTGAGTGGGTTTTTCTGTGGTCCTGAACAGCACCGGAGAGTACAAGTGCTTCCCAAGTGTTACAGCAGAATCTGCAACCTTGGTGCTCATGTCTAGATCGAGGCAGTGCTAGGCGTGTTGAAGAACAACAACCAGGGGTCTCACCACTGAAGTTCTACTGCAACGCACAGGTATGTCTGCAGGTATTGACAGTGCTTGAAAGCCTAAGGGTACTCAAGAGACCTTGTTCGGATTCAAAACTATTAGCTAATGGGGTACAAGCATAAAGGACTGACCTTCAGGTCACAGACACAGTAATGCTCATGCGCCTCTAAATTTCACTTTAGCATTTTGTTTTAAATACCTTTCCTATAGCTCCATAGTTACGCTTTGCATTCCTTTAATCTATTCTTTTGTGCTGCATCGTAAAAATGCTGTATTAAAATGCCTTTTCTTCTCATATCTAATACTGTACAGGTATTTGTTATTAAGTGCTATTATTTAAAACGTGAATTCTAAGTTTTAACCCCATGCTACCTGCATTAGTAAGTCTTGCACTGTTAGCCTTTTAGGGGTGTATTTGCTGATTAGTTCTATTGGTCAGACCCTGCAAAGACAGTGGTGGAAGGATTCAGCCACCATGTTTGAGGCCCAGTAAACTCCATGCCCGACTAAATAGGTGCTGACACCGCAGAACTTGACTTAGATTCAAAACAAAATCAAATCTACATTTGTATTGGCTGAGATACTGCCTCACAGAATCAGGATCTGCTGACATTTTTGCAGACAATCTGGAGTATGGTGGCTATTTTAGTATACTAAGATTAGGGTTCCAGGAAGAATGGGAGTCTCTCCTGTGGTTGATGGTCTTACAAAATACCCTGCAAAACCATAATTTTCGACAGCTATTTTTTGGCCTGGACTTCAACAACCACAATCTCCCTGAAGCCAGGAGACAGGGAGGAGCTGTCCTGAGCGCTTTAAGTGTGCATGTTCTCCTGAGGTGCGTGACGCACATGGGATGTGCCTGGGCCAAGATTGGGCCAATCTGTGCCCAGTAGAGCCCAGAAGAGACTAAACTGGCAACCCCTCTAAGCCCCGCTATTTTAGATACGAAAATTGGCTTTTGTGACTATTGCCAAAAAGCAAAGAACTACTTTCACAGAGAGTGACTTATGCCCTTAACAGAACTTGATAGTGCCTTTCCTGTCTTTCACCATTGAGGCTATTAATATGGATGAGGTGGAAGAGAGGCTTAAATCCCTTATATTTGTTATTTGATGAGATTGGATTATGGGGTTGCACACATTTATTAGTGATTGATTTAGAAGGACCCAGGCCGCTAGTGCTGTATACATCACATGCACAGACCAAGGTCTGAGCACTGCAACAGGGTGGAGGGAGCTTTGGGTGTTGGAGAGGGAGACATTGGGTTGGGTTGGGGGGTGCTGGGGTTGGGGGGATGGGCTGGGATGGGGGTGCTTGGTGGAGGGGAGAAAAGAAATACCTGGTATTATACTGTAATTTGGAATTATGTTTGGTATATAAAACAGATGACTGGATTGAACCAAATAGGGTGTGGTCATCCTGCAGAGGAAAGTGGGGAGGCTTAGGATAGGTACGGTGAATATTGGGGGTCTGAATGACTGGAGGAAAAGGCAACGGCTAGGGCAGTTTGTTCCGTCGAATTATCTAGATTTAGTATGTTTACAGGAGACCCATTTACAGTGGGCAAAAAGATACTTATTAATCATCAGAGGATTTTACTTGTTGGCCATGCTCGTCCCAGACATCTAATATTAGAGGGGTTGCAATCTTGGCTAAATCAGGTTTAGGGGGGATTAAATGCCAATTGTCAGATGCCCTTGGAAGATGGGCACTAGTAGAACTGGGTGTGGGCTATACATTATGTACAATCTATGGTTCGAATCAGGACGATCCCGAATTGTTTGAACAACTGGAAATAGAATTGACTAATTGGCTGAGATCTATGATAGTATGCGGGGACTTTAATATTGCGGTTGATTTTGGTAATAATACTGCTTACGTAGGTCGCAAACCCAAGGTATATCGAGCATTAAAAGCACTAAGGGAATCACACGGGTTGACTGATGTGTGGGGGAGTAAAAAACCGAATAAACCAGGTTTTACCTATTTTTCCCATCCTTTTAGTAAGTATACTAAATTGGATAATTTTATGATCATCAGATCAGAAATTAAGAATGTCACAATTGAGAAGCTCCCAAAAACTTTGTCGGACCACAGCCCATTAATTCTGGAGCAGGCTGTAGATGCTTTAAATAAAAAACAATCAAATTGGACGTTTAAGAGGAAGCTATTAGCTAATCCTAAACTTGTGGAACATATAAGGAAGTGGACTCAGGATTATTTTAATATGAATCGATACAGTGCATCCCGAAACACTGTATGAGATGCATTTAAGGCAGCTTTCAGAGGAAAAACGATTAGCTTTTCAGCCAGGGGGAAGAAAGAAGATCGGGAAGAAAATAAGAGATTAGTGGGTCAGCTAGCAGACGCAGAGGATCAACACCTGTTGCATATTAGCCAGGGGAAAGAGATATCCGGTATCCAACAGAAGATTATATCCATTAAAGCAGAGATACATAAAGGGATAGCTCAAAAATCTGCTGATGAATATCAGACGCATAGGGGTAGGCTCTATGAGACAGGAGAACAGGCAGGTAAACTGCTAGCCCTCCGGATTAGACAGGAAAGCACTAAGAATACAATAACGAACATACGAGAAGGGGATAGGATTTATACAGAATCAGAAGATATATTACATGTTTTTAAACGCTTCTACCAACATCTGTATAAGGAAGAGAATCTGGCAGGTGCAGGTAGCTGTGAATTCTTAGATTTGGGTCCACATCTGGGTAGCCAGGATATAGAAGTATTGGAGAAAGATTTTGAAAAGGGGGAGGTTGTTGAAGCTCTGCAGGATTTGCTTATGGGGAAGGCTGCTGGACCCGATAGTATTCCATTAGAAGTATATAAATGTATTCAGAATAAGATTATTCCGATACTCTTGGATTTATTTAACGGTATAATGAGCTCTGGGGTGATTCCAGAATCATGGAAGGAAACTAATGTTATAGTTTTTCATAAAAAAGGGAAACCCTTAGAGAGCCCTGCATCATATCGTCCAATATCCCTCATCAATACGGACACCAAGATCTATGCAAAGGTTTTGGCTAAAAGGCTGGGAAGGATCATAGGAGGTCTGGTCTCCCCGTGGCAGCATGGGTTTATCCCAGGTCGAGGGACCACAGAGCATATCAGGCGGGTTATTACACTTTTTGATGTACAGGCTGCCACCGGGGGACAGATGGCCATGATCCTTTTAGATGCAGAAAAGGCCTTTGATCGTGTCACTTGGAAGTATTTATGGGGGATATTGGAATGGAGAGGCTTTGGACCCAAAATAATGAGAGTTATTAAGGCCATGTACTCTGAGCCGAAGGCCAGAATTCAATTAATGGGAGGCAGCTCGGAAATAATTTGTATCTCCAGGGGGACACGCCAGGGCTGCCCTTGTTCACCAATTCTTTTTGCTTTGTACATAGACCCACTAATTCAGAGACTGCTAGGTTGTGATGACATTAGACCAATAGTCAGTAATGGATTTGAGACTAAGCTTCTGGCCTATGCCTACGACCTGGCAATAATTACCCCGAACCAGATAGGGCTATGAGAAGTATTAGGGAGATCGCAAGCAAATTTGGTCGGTGCTCTGGTTATATGTTAAATGAAAGCAAGACCCAAATAGTCTGCACCAGTAATATAGTAATGAATGATATAAGGTGTACTGAATCAGCCGTCTATTTGGGGGTTAAAGTGAGCCCTGTACCTGAATTAATCATAAAAGACAACTTTGCCCCGCTATTAACAACAATTGCAGCGGATCTAAAAAGAATAGATGCTCTACATTTGACTATAATAGGGAGAGCCAATGTACTGAAGCTGACTATGCTCCCCAAAATTTTATATCTCTTTCGTTCCATTCCCTACCTGATTGATGAAGGTTTAATGAAATCAATAGAGGCAATATTTATGAATTTTATATGGCAGTATGGTAAAATAAGCCGGTCCATGAAATATCTCTACCAGCCACAGGCGAAGGGCGGGCTGGCTATCCCTAATATTAGATTTTATCAATGGGCTTGATTGATCAGCCAAATGGCAATATTATTTGAGTCTGCTTAAAATCAGACAGATATCTCATATGGCAATCAGGTTCTTCCATCTATTTTTGAACTGATGATGGGTAGGGAAGCCAAAGGGCTTCTGTTGCGGAGAACTGATAGAAGATATTTTTAAAAAACGCGATACAAATTAATGGATAGTGCCTGGGAGGTTTAGAAGCTGATGCAAAGAACAATCGGAGTCCCTAAAATAAACTTTTACACCCCCCTTTGGAACTCAAGCTTATTTCCTCAATTTAGTCAGGATAGGATGGGGAGAGTGTGGGAACAGCAAGGAGTTACAAGAATAGGGGACATTTGGGAAGGGGATCAAATGCTAGGCTTCGGCACTATTCAGCAGAAATTTGGTATACAAGTTAATCAAAGCTTTAAATATATACAAATATATAACACTTTAATGGGTATTAGACCTCGGATCTCTCCAGGGAGTAGAATTAATTTGATTGATTATTTATTAGGCGGTGGGAAAAAAATAAAAATGGTTTATAGTACCCTATTATTAAGTTTACGAGATGATATAGAAAAAGTTGAAGCCTCTTGGATGTTGAAATTAGGCGATCCAGATGTGGATGTGGACAAAGCACTGCAAATGGCAGGGAAAATCTTTCGTTTCACAAATCTAAAAACTCAACATTATAAAACTTTATTCAACCTATATTATACACCTGCCAAAATATATGAGTGGAATAAGAGGGATGATGATAAATGCCCAAGGTGTCTGGAGGGGCCTGCTAATTTAGTGCATATGTTTTATCAATGTGATAAATTAAGTTTAATTCGGGAAGAGATGGAAAACTTTTGGGAGGGGCTGCTAGGGAGAAAGATCAACCTATCCCCTACTCTAATGATAATAGGAATTGATAGCAACTTGGGTCTGAAGATGGAGGAAGAAGCCTTCGCTTTTTTATATGTGGCTGTCCTGCGTATAATGCTAGCGGCAAGTTGGAAAGATGCCCTGGCTCCTACGTTCCAGATGTGGCTGTCTAGACTCCTGGGGATACATAATATAGAATCTGCTTTATATAGTCGGAGAGGGAGGAAGATGAGGGAGCTGGGGTCGGAAAAATGGGCCCCCATTAAGGGCTGGAGGAACTCCCAGCTATAGACAGGCAGGGCTGTATTTAGTTTTTAAATATGTATTAATGAATTGCCTCCAAAATTTGTATAATCTTGTACTATATATATAATTGCCATATTCGATTCTGTAATATCTCCGACTAACACTTTAAGAATCTATTTATGTTAGGCTTCTTACTGCAGAATGTATTTATTGTTATTGTACCAGGTATATAATAAAATATTTTAAAAAAACTTTAAAAAAAGGAAGAGAGGCTTGAATCCAATAGGAAAAATAGGCACTAATGCATCCAACATACATAGGGCTACAGGGAGGGAGGAAAAGGGAGGCGAGAGCCAGATAGGTGACGCGATAGTGATTAAGGCTAATCGGTGTGTCGAGGAGGCAAGCTTATGAATCATCAGATCTTCCCCTCCTCCCTGGCTAACCCACCACCAGCCAAAAAGAAAAAAATGGGGGCCCTATTGGGACACAAGGGACTGGAAAACTGTTAAGGCCCAGTCAGTGATTCCATGGAATGAGGAAGGAGGAGAAAGACATAAGACTGAGGATATCATTGACTGTCAGACTTTTATCATTGACAAAGGTTATGATTTCCTGAAGTCCCTGATGGGGAATTGTTGCAGGGATTCTGCTTATGCACAGAACTATGCGCAGGAAACCAGGACCTCAGAGAATTGTGGTGTACCAGAAACTCCCCTCAGAACTAAGAACCCCTATCCGACTAGCTTAGTGTCACATTCGTTATCCGAGATTTGGCTCGGCGGTCCCAATGTATAGACAACCCAGAACAAGCGACTTAGATACTCTCAGGAGTGGTGGGAACCCAAAATACCCGTTGGTAGCTATATATCAGTCCACAACAGAATAACAAAGACACGGTAAAAGTTTAAAGAGTTTATTTTATAAACCTCGTGTCCTAAGATGCAGTACTTTGGCTAACACAAGCAGACAAATGGTTAAGATCAGCACCATCAGCATTGTTACAATACCATAGAAAATGAAAGGAGCAATCATAATAATAATGACTGTGGAACACAACCACCCTCCTTTCTCTAGCAACTAATAAGGTATTATTAGACTAATAGAAGGTCTCTTAGGCTTGCATGGGGGACCCCATACATTATAGATCAGCTTAGTGGAATCACATCACAGAATCAGCTAGGCTCTTCCTGCTTCAGCTCTTCGTTTCGAATGTAACAGAAAATATGCTGCTCTGTAATATTAAAGGGCTCGTCTTTCAGGTATTGGCAGCTGTATGTATGTTATGTCTAAAAAGTGGTACGATCAACCTGAACACAACAACCTGCCCCGTCTAGTGACCCATACTCGTTCCTTACACAGTGTACAGACCAAGGTCACTGCTCGCTGTTAAGGATGTTAAACAACAGACGGTTCTCATGTGAAGCAAAGTCGAGTCAGCAGTTCTCGAATGAATAACATGTAACAACAGTGTCGCGTGCAAAAGCAGCAGAAGCAGCAAGCTGGTTTTCTAACAGCCATCGAGGTTATGCTATCTTAGCGTTGTACATAGGGCGTGGTTAACCCACACTACATCCCCCTTTGATCGGACTACTAACCACTAGGGGCGCACTTATCAAGAACGCAGAGTTCAAGTTAGAAAGAACGGAACCAAGGGCATGAAATATAAGTCCATATAAGGTAAGTGTAAGTTCGAAAAGAAAAAAGAAAAAAGACGTCGTCAGGTGGAAAAATCCATGAAAAAATGGGAAAAAACGACTCCGCTCGACACAGCAAGGGTCGACCTTGATAAAAAGTCAATCCATAAAAGTATAGGCACAATAAGTTGCAACAGCCTCCAAGAGGAAATCATTGGAGCGTTCCGCAAAAGTATCTGCCATCCAGTTTAACAGGTGAAAGGAACACATGTGCTCACTCACAATCGGAGCTTCCAGCACCACACGGGGACAACAGGAAGGTTCCTCGATATAACTTCGTTCCAGAAAGTCAATCGCAGTCTCTTCGATGGCCCAATTACCAAGGACTCCATGTGCTGCACCCAAGGCCATAAACCCAACACCAGAACATTCAGACTCATGAGCCGTTAAGGGGCCCATCAGTTGACCAAAATCCGGTACAGGTGACACCGAGGTTGAAAGGCACAAATCCAGAGCCCACTGGAAAGGACAATCCAGGCAGTGAAAGACGGGTTGTGCACAAGTAAAGAACGGGAACCGGAAGGACAATCCATACGCGACACTTAAGGTCGCCAGGGGAAACGTGCCATAGTATTCAAGCATCCGGTAACGCAGATGAAACAGCTGGGGCATGTTGTCTCTGTATGCAAATTGCGCAGCCATTGCGTAGGACGCAAACCAGCAAAAGTATTCCAGCAATAAGGGCAAGAAGCAAAGGAAGACCTCCGAAGACGCTGGAAAAAATAGAATGAAAAAACGCGGGGATCACACCAAAAATAGTCTGAAAGGAGGTCACGAGGCCGGAGCCCACTAGTTTAAAAAAATGGACAATGCCGGTCGTAGACGAGGCATTAAAGATAGTCTGTATCAATGTTCCAAAATGGAAGGGGAGGTCAGTATTCAAAAGCGCCTGCACCTCTGTGCGGGTGTTAGCCACGTGAAGAAGAAAGGTTTCACGGGATGAAGTTAAAGCGACCTCCCTTTGAGACAAAAGAGCCCTTATTCTGCTCATCTGGTTGAACTCTGCGCTCAAGGTTGGAATCGAAGGCCAGATAGAAACATCGAGCCGGCCATGCGGGGGCGGGAAAAGGACATTATTACAGCAAACTACATGCTGGGAAACAGTGACTATGTACGGAATGCCCTTCAGCATCCCACAGCAATTCTCATTATTTAAAAGCAAATAACTACCGTTAGCAAGCAGTGTAAATGAAGGGGTTATAACTGGTACAGGAACACCTTTCAAAACGCAAGCTAAATTAGGAGCGTGTACATTGCAAGCACCATGTAATTGTATATGTCTACACACTACAGAATGATCAGGAGCAGAAGTGCATTCCTCACCTTTCAGATAAACCTCTGTGCCCTCCCGCATGCATCTATATGTAAATGGGAGCGACCAAACTTCGTGCAGGAACGCACTACCAAGTTGTTCATATCTGCCCAGAGCATAATGTTTCATGCATGAACTAAATTGAAAAAGCGCAAAAGGCAAAGTGATTACGCCGTGAATAAGCCACGTGGCCGAATTTAACTCGGCAATAGATAAAGGCAAAGGTTCTAACTTCTCAATGTGCAGTAATGAATAAGTGGCATCTTTCATAGACATAAACTGTTGCTTTGCAGTCAAATTAAAAGGGAGGAACAGAGAGGAAACATTCATGTAATCCCATGGAACTTTCCCTGCCTTTAACGTCTGCAATGTCCATGCAAATTGCATAACAGAACGCAACTGATTCTGGCCATGGTATAATACAGACAAATCATCCTGCACAATATCTACGACAGATGAAACAATATTATCTAAAGTGTAAATCCTAGAAGACAAGGTATTTATACTATTATCAATCACAGCCAACACTTTTTCCATATTGGCCTGGTCAATAGCACGTAATCTGGAGGCAGCCTCAATTTGCGACAATTTCCAAACTTCATTGTAAATAGCATATACCCATCTTTTGGACCTGCCTACTGCAGGACCTTTAATAAAATCATTCAAATCAATTTTGTCGTCTAAACGTGACAAATGTAGCTTAACAGACGCTAATGTGGAATGTTGCAGCCATGACTGGCATAACTTACCCACAGAGTAGGTAGTTACAGTGTGTGATGATTCAAAACGAGGATCTACCCTGACTTGAGTGTACCCAGGTGTCAGTGCTAAAAATCGACGTTGACAAGAATCTGAACCAGTTTGCCAAACCAACCAACCCTCATGATTAAATGCCGAAACATATAAGGTGGAGTTGGAAATAAGGGACTGCAACTTAAGAAGGGAAAGATCTGTGTAATTACCCCAACCGGGATAAGCACCCAGATCCGGGATTGCGAGGGAATTCATCCTTTTAGACGTAGATAAGCCAAGGCAAGTCGTCTGAAAAATAGATGAATTTAAAAATAACATGTGGTTAGGGATAAGACAGGCATGATGCAGAGCTTCTGTCCCCTGAACCTGCCACGGTTTAGTACCCCAAACCGATTTAAGCTCGACAGTAGTTTTCCATAGCTCATAGCCTCCGACTGCCAATTCGTCCATAAAGGACTTGGAATATAATAATTTGGTATGTGTCAACAGTACCTTCGAGGCAGTTTCAGGTGCCATCTTAAAATAAAAGGAGGCCGGTTTAGACACACTGAAATCCGAAAAGTATGTGAACTTGTTCACTAACGTTGTAGAACTGCCCTGATGAGGGGTGGGACAATGTTCCCATTGTGTGTAATTAACACAATTTCGAAATGTATTTGCTCTGTGTAGGAAATGTGTGCCATAATGTTGATAACAAAATTGTTCACCATAATTAGCAGAATTTAAATATAAATCCTCAGCATCAAATGCAGCATAATATTTTAGATCAGAAAACAGTGCTTCTATTGCGTGTACATCCCAATCATCAGATCTAATATTCTGTTTAACGACATCACCCATAGAAACACGAAATACATTAGGCACATTAATCACTTCTGTAGGTCCATGAATTTGAAATTTTACAGCATCCCAAGCAATCCCATCACGCACAGGCCAGGCAGTAATGTTCACAAAAGTCTGGTCCCTTTTCATAATGTGTGATGAGGAATGGGGGGCCAAAGTTCCAGCAATGGAATCAATCGAAGATCGCTCATTCAGGTAGTGTCCATTTATAATTTTAAAAAACACTACCACAAAGCCAATTGTCATGAACAAAAAAACACAGATTAGCACCAGCCAGATGTAAGTCCTTGGTGCCACTAAAAAATGTCTCTTGAACCAGGCAAAAAATATAGCAATTTTGGATGGGGCAGTGGAAGTCATTGATTCAGTGTCAAAGGAAGAACGGGACTGGTCAATCGCTGTTGAATGTAAAAGAGGCAATGGGACACTTGCAGGATAAACATACTCAGGATCATCAGGCAAACCACCATCAACGGGCGGTATAAGAGGGGAAGCAACAGATTGCATCTCAACTGCAACTTCAGGCATGATGGTCGAGGGCGGCAGCACCACAGAATTTCGCAGAATGGAAGGGCAAGAAACTGAAGGTGTCATACTATGAAGTATCGGCCACTCGCTGTAGCTTGACATTGTCAATCGAGATGTACCTGTTTTCCTTGCGACCAGGAAGTGGTGGTAAAATGACTGTACGGGTACCCTGGACTCCAAACCCCGGGACTGGTGCACGATAAGAGGGGCCAAACTCTTTCTTGTTCTCCACCTTCTCACGGACCAGATCACCAACTCGAGGTAGCCAGCCGACTACCGGAATCTGGAGCTCAGCTTCGCATGTAGAGGGTACGTGTTCCTTCGGCAGAATGTCTCTTGCTTCTTGTAGATTCTGTAATACAGCACAGTGATCATCTAGGTCAAAAGGCGCGGCAGCCGCCGCCATGTCTAGACCCTCAAGGTCCGGGACAAACATTCGTACTCCAAAGAGCATCATGTATGGGGTCCGCCCACCCAGAGACCTTCTAGGGAGACTATTAAGTGCACGTTGTACGTCATACAAGTGGGCCAGCCAGCTTCGGCCTGTACCTAATACCCTTGCTGTCAAAGACTGCTTTAGGTCACGGTTCATTCGCTCCACAACACTATTGCCCTCAGGCCGGTATGGAGACGAAAATTTGACTTGGACCCCCAAACTTCTCATGGCTTCTTTGTAAGCCCTAGAGGCAAACGCAGGGCCCTGATCAGAATGAAGGGTACCACATGCAAAACTCCCAATAAAGACACGCAAATCCTTGATGACCGTCCGGGCATCAGTACTCCTTTTCTGGTACACGTTGGGCGCCATGTTGCAGGGATTCTGCTTATGCACAGAACTATGCGCAGGAAACCAGGACCTCAGAGAATTGTGGTGTACCAGAAACTCCCCTCAGAACTAAGAACCCCTATCCGACTAGCTTAGTGTCACATTCGTTATCCGAGATTTGGCTCGGCGGTCCCAATGTATAGACAACCCAGAACAAGCGACTTAGATACTCTCAGGAGTGATGGGAACCCAAAATACCCGTTGGTAGCTATATATCAGTCCACAACAGAATAACAAAGACACGGTAAAAGTTTAAAGAGTTTATTTTATAAACCTCGCGTCCTAAGATGCAGTACTTTGGCTAACACAAGCAGACAAATGGTTAAGATCAGCACCATCAGCATTGTTACAATACCATAGAAAATGAAAGGAGCAATCATAATAATAATGACTGTGGAACACAACCACCCTCCTTTCTCTAGCAACTAATAAGGTATTATTAGACTAATAGAAGGTCTCTTAGGCTTGCATGGGGGACCCCATACCTTATAGATCAGCTTAGTGGAATCACATCACAGAATCAGCTAGGCTCTTCCTGCTTCAGCTCTTCGTTTCGAATGTAACAGAAAATATGCTGCTCTGTAATATAAAAGGGCTCGTCTTTCAGGTATTGGCAGCTGTATGTATGTTATGTCTAAAAAGTGGTACGATCAACCTGAACACAACAACCTGTCCCGTCTAGTGACCCAGACTCGTTCCTTACACGGTGTACAGACCAAGGTCACTGCTCGCTGTTAAGGATGTTAAACAACAGACGGTTCTCATGTGAAGCAAAGTCGAGTCAGCAGTTCTCGAATGAATAACATGTAACAACAGTGTCGCGTGCAAAAGCAGCAGAAGCAGCAAGCTGGTTTTCTAACAGCCATCGAGGTTATGCTAACATAGCGTTGTACATAGGGCCGGGTTAACCCACACTACATCCCCCTTTGATCGGACTACTAACCACTAGGGGCGCACTTATCAAGAACGCAGAGTTCAAGTTAGAAAGAACGGAACCAAGGGCATGAACTATAAGTCCATATAAGGTAAGTGTAAGTTCGAAAAGAAAAAAGAAAAAAGACGTCGTCAGGTGGAAAAATCCATGAAAAAATGGGGAAAAACGACACCGCTCAACACAGCAAGGGTCGACCTTGATAAAAAGTCAATCCATAAAAGTATAGGCACAATAAGTTGCAACAGCCTCCAAGAGGAAATCATTGGAGCGTTCCGCAAAAGTATCTGCCATCCAATTTAACAGGTGAAAGGAACACATGTGCTCACTCACAATCGGAGCTTCCAGCACCACACGGGGACAACAGGAAGTTTCCTCGATATAACTTCGTTCCAGAAAGTCAATCGCAGCCTCTTCGATGGCCCAATTACCAAGGACTCAATGTGCTGCACCCAAGGCCATAAACCCAACACCAGAACATTCAGACTCATGAGCCGTTAAGGGGCCCATCAGTTGACCAAAATCCGGTACAGGTGACACCGAGGTTGAAAGGCACAAATCCAGAGCCCACTGGAAAGGACAATCCAGGCAGTGAAAGACGGGTTGTGCACAAGTAAAGAACGGGAACCGGAAGGACAATCCATACGCGACACTTAAGGTCGCCAGGGGCAACGTGCCATAGTATTCAAGCATCCGGTTACGCAGATGAAACAGCTGGGGCATGTTGTCTCTGTATGCAAATTGCGCAGCCATTGCGTAGGACGCAAACCAGCAAAAGTATTCCAGCAATAAGGGCAAGAAGCAAAGGAAGACCTCCGAAGACGCTGGAAAAAATAGAATGAAAAAACTCGGGGATCACACCAAAAATAGTCTGAAAGGAGGTCACGAGGCCGGAGCCCACTAGTTTAAAAAAATGGACAATGCCGGTCGTAGACGAGGCATTAAAGATAGTCTGTATCAATGTTCCAAAATGGAAGGGGAGGTCAGTATTCAAAAGCGCCTGCACCTCTGTGCGGGTGTTAGCCACGTGAAGAAGAAAGGTTTCACGGGATGAAGTTAAAGCGACCTCCCTTTGAGACAAAAGAGCCCTTATTCTGCTCATCTGGTTGAACTCTGCGCTCAAGGTTGGAATCGAAGGCCAGATAGAAACATCGAGCCGGCCATGCGGGGGCGGGAAAAGGACATTATTACAGCAAACTACATGCTGGGAAACAGTGACTATGTACGGAATGCCCTTCAGCATCCCACAGCAATTCTCATTATTTAAAAGCAAATAACTACCGTTAGCAAGCAGTGTAAATGAAGGGGTTATAACTGGTACAGGAACACCTTTCAAAACGCAAGCTAAATTAGGAGCGTGTACATTGCAAGCACCATGTAATTGTATATGTCTACACACTACAGAATGATCAGGAGCAGAAGTGCATTCCTCACCTTTCAGATAAACCTCTGTGCCCTCCCGCATGCATCTATATGTAAATGGGAGCGACCAAACTTCGTGCAGGAACGCACTACCAAGTTGTTCATATCTGCCCAGAGCATAATGTTTCATGCATGAACTAAATTGAAAAAGCGCAAAAGGCAAAGTGATTACGCCGTGAATAAGCCACGTGGCCGAATTTAACTCGGCAATAGAGAAAGGCAAAGGTTCTAACTTCTCAATGTGCAGTAATGAATAAGTGGCATCTTTCATAGACATAAACTGTTGCTTTGCAGTCAAATTAAAAGGGAGGAACAGAGAGGAAACATTCATGTAATCCCATGGAACTTTCCCTGCCTTTAACGTCTGCAATGTCCATGCAAATTGCATAACAGAACGCAACTGATTCTGGCCATGGTATAATACAGACAAATCATCCTGCACAATATCTACGACAGATGAAACAATATTATCTAAAGTGTAAATCCTAGAAGACAAGGTATTTATACTATTATCAATCACAGCCAACACTTTTTCCATATTGGCCTGGTCAATAGCACGTAATCTGGAGGCAGCCTCAATTTGCGACAATTTCCAAACTTCATTGTAAATAGCATATACCCATCTTTTGGACCTGCCTACTGCAGGACCTTTAATAAAATCATTCAAATCAATTTTGTCGTCTAAACGTGACAAATGTAGCTTAACAGATGCTAATGTGGAATGTTGCAGCCATGACTGGCATAACTTACCCACAGAGTAGGTAGTTACAGTGTGTGATGATTCAAAACGAGGATCTACCCTGACTTGAGTGTACCCAGGTGTCAGTGCTAAAAATCGACGTTGACAAGAATCTGAACCAGTTTGCCAAACCAACCAACCCTCAGGATTAAATGCCAAAACATTAAAGGTGGAGTTGGAAATAAGGGACTGCAACTTAAGAAGGGAAAGATCTGTGTAATTACCCCAACCGGGATAAGCACCCAGATCCTGGCTTGCGAGACAATTCCTCCTTTTAGACGCAGATAAGCCAAGGCAAGCCGTCTGAAAAATAGATGAATTTAAAAATAACATGTGGTTAGGGATAAGACAGGCACGATGCAGAGCTTCTGTCCCCTGAACCTGCCACGGTTTAGTACCCCAAACCGATTTAAGCTCGACAGCAGTTTTCCATAGCTCATAGCCTCCGACTGCCAATTCGTCCATAAAGGATTTGGAATATAATAGTTTGGTATGTGTCAACAGTACCTTCAAGGCAGTTTCAGGTGCCATCTTAAAATAAAAGGAGGCCGGTTTAGACACACTGAAATCCGAAAAGTATGTGAACTTGTTCACTAACGTTGTAGAACTGCCCTGATGAGGGGTGGGACAATGTTCCCATTGTGTGTAATTAACAAAATTTCGAAATGTATTTGCTCTGTGTAGGAAATGTGTGCCATAATGTTGATAACAAAATTGTTCACCATAATTAGCAGAATTTAAATATAAATCCTCAGCATCAAATGCAGCATAATATTTTAGATCAGAAAACAGTGCTTCTATTGCGTGTACATCCCAATCATCAGATCTAATATTCTGTTTAACGACATCACCCATAGAAACACGAAATACATTAGGCACATTAATCACTTCTGTAGGTCCATGAATTTGAAAATTTACAGCATCCCAAGCAATCCCATCACGCACAGGCCAGGCAGTAATGTTCACAAAAGTGTGGTCCCTTTTCATAATGTGTGATGAGGAATGGGGGCCAAAGTTCCAGCAATGGAATCAATCGAAGATCGCTCATTCAGGTAGTGTCCATTTATAATTTTAAATAACACTACCACAAAGCCAATTGTCATGAACAAAAAAACACAGATTAGCACCAGCCAGATGTAATTCCTTGGTGCCACTAAAAAATGTCTCTTGAACCAGGCAAAAAATATAGCAATTTTGGATGGGGCAGTGGAAGTCATTGATTCAGTGTCAAAGGAAGAACGGGACTGGTCAATCGCTGTTGAATGTAAAAGAGGCAATGGGACACTTGCAGGATAAGCATACTCAGGATCATCAGGCAAACCACCATCAACGGGCGGTATAAGAGGGGAAGCAACAGATTGCATCTCAACTGCAACTTCAGGCATGATGGTCGAGGGCGGCAGCACCACAGAATTTCGCAGAATGGAAGGGCAAGAAACTGAAGGTGTCATACTATGAAGTATCGGCCACTCGCTGTAGCTTGACATTGTCAATCGAGATGTACCTGTTTTCCTTGCGACCAGGAAGTGGTGGTAAAATGACTGTACGGGTACCCTGGACTCCAAGCACCGGGACTGGTGCACGATAAGAGGGGCCAAACTCTTTCTTGTTCTCCACCTTCTCACGGACCAGATCACCAACTTGAGGTAGCCAGCCGACTACCGGAATCTGGAGCTCAGCTTCGCATGTAGAGGGTTTGTGTTCCTTCGGCAGAATGTCTCTTGTTTCTTGTAGATTCTGTAATACAGCACAGTGATCATCTAGGTCAAAAGGTGCGGCAGCCGCCATGTCTAGACCCTCAAGGTCCGGGACAAACATTCGTACTCCAAAGAGCATCATGTATGGGGTCCGCCCACCCAGAGACCTTCTAGGGAGACTATTAAGTGCACGTTGTACGTCATACAAGTGGGCCAGCCAGCTTCGGCCTGCACCTAATACCCTTGCTGTCAAAGACTGCTTTAGGTCACGGTTCATTCGCTCCACAACACTATTGCCCTCAGGCCGGTATGGAGACGAAAATTTGACTTGGACCCCCAAACTTCTCATGGCTTCTTTGTAAGCCCTAGAGGCAAACGCAGGGCCCTGATCAGAATGAAGGGTACCACATGCAAAACTCCCAATAAAGACACGCAAATCCTTGATGACCGTCCGGGCATCAGTACTCCTTTTCTGGTACACGTTGGGCGCCATGTTGCTGGGATTCTGCTTATGCACAGAACTATGCGCAGGAAACCAGGACCTCAGAGAATTGTGGTGTACCAGAAACTCCCCTCAGAACTAAGAACCCCTATCCGACTAGCTCAGTGTTACATTCGTTATCCGAGATTTGGCTCGGCGGTCCCAATGTATAGACAACCCAGAACAAGCGACTTAGATACTCTCAGGAGTGGTGGGAACCCAAAATACCCGTTGGTAGCTATATATCAGTCCACAACAGAATAACAAAGACACGGTAAAAGTTTAAAGAGTTTATTTTATAAACCTCGCATCCTAAGATGCAGTACTTTGGCTAACACAAGCAGACAAATGGTTAAGATCAGCACCATCAGCATTGTTACAATACCATAGAAAATGAAAGGAGCAATCATAATAATAATGACTGTGGAACACAACCACCCTCCTTTCTCTAGCAACTAATAAGGTATTATTAGACTAATAGAAGGTCTCTTAGGCTTGCATGGGGGACCCCATACCTTATAGATCAGCTTAGTGGAATCACATCACAGAATCAGCTACGCTCTTCCTGCTTCAGCTCTTCGTTTCGAATGTAACAGAAAATATGCTGCTCTGTAATATTAAAGGGCTCGTCTTTCAGGTATTGGCAGCTGTGTGTATGTTATGTCTAAAAAGTAGTACGTTCAACCTGAACACAACAACCTGCCCCGTCTAGTGACCCAGACTCGTTCCTTACACGGTGTACAGACCAAGGTCACTGCTCGCTGTTAAGGATGTTAAACAACAGACGGTTCTCATGTGAAGCAAAGTCGAGTCAGCAGTTCTCGAATGAATAACATGTAACAACAGTGTCGCGTGCAAAAGCAGCAGAAGCAGCAAGCTGGTTTTCTAACAGCCATCGAGGTTATGCTAACTTAGCGTTGTACATAGGGCGTGGTTAACCCACACTACAGAATCTCACCAAAATCCATTTAGAAGTGGGGATGAACTTAATAGAAGATCTGATCCATCAGAGAACCCTCTTAATAGGGCATTAGGTCTGGACACAAGACTAAGCGTAATTTAACCAACTATTTATACAAGATTGTCCAGCTTTTGATTATGCCCATAAGATATCATGGTTAAGAAATGTGAAATCGCTGTGTAAAAGTATGGGCTGGGCTGACCTCTTTGCCAACCCTAAGCAACTCAACAGGATCAGAGATGAATTTAAACACTTAGGTATCTGTAATTTTGTAGTATTAAGGCTAAAAGTGTCAAGTCAAAGGTTAGTGTTTATTTGGGGAGCTTGATTTGGTGTGGAATTTCTACCAGAGGCTATTGCTGACACTCTTCAGAATAAATATCATTTATATCTTGGCCTCATCCCCCAAAATGAATGCTTGGTCGTCTATTCATACATGTTGTCCGTGTGACAGAGCATCAACCAAAAGCATTATGCACCTTGTTCTTTTTGCAAGTTTTATTTAGCACCTTGTAAAGGTTCATTAAAGCATTAATGTTGAAAAATAATTTCGGGAATAGCCGCCCAACTCTAGTCTTCCTACAAGAGCTGCATTCTGAGGGCATTTGTGTACAGTTTTAACTCATATGCTTATATCAAAGATGTTTTATATGTACGTAAGGGGTTGGGGGGCAATTTATGTTTCTCATATTAGATCTGGAAGATAGTTTTATTTGAGTTGTTATGAAATCGTTATTATGAAATTGTTCTTTAGTATTCGCTGATCTATTACGATCTCTTATAACTAGCTCACCTGTATGAGATTTGTGCAATTCTTTAGCAAATATTTTACATTTGTAGGGTCATAGGGTTGGTTGATGGGCATTCTGGATCATATTTGCCCTCCACCACGAGGTGAGGTCAATGTAATGACTTTTAAGAGGCTGTTTAGCTAAAACATGATTAGGAACTGCTCTTGTGATTTTTTGATTTTTTGCTGTATAGGTATATGTTTTTTTTTAATGAAGAATAAACCTATCATTACTTGACATTGCAAACCAAAGTCTTAACTTTGCAGATTTCATCAACTATTTTGCATGGCTACTCTCACCTAGGAAATACAATGTACTCCTAAAAAGGTTTAAGAGTTTTCCCAGGGTTGGAAGAACCATATATGCCCAGAGGCATCAGGGAAACCTCTTTTTTTTCAATGGGCAAAAGAAGAAAGGTTTACAAGCTAATGTACATTTCTGGCTTGTGTATTGGCTTATCTTCGAGATCATCTGGCCAGTAAACAATCAAAAGGAGCAGCAGAGGAGGAGGAGAGCTCGAGAAGTCAAAAACAAGCATATATTAATCTTTTGATTGGCTAAAAATCACTGGGTGTCATGTATGTCTAAATGTATTTATTTAAGCGACTTATGTAGTTTGAACCTCGCTACAAAACAATGGAGTGCTGTACATAATAGGGTTTAATGGTGTGGTATTTCAACTGTTCTCTGATGTTTACATGGCCCAATATAGATCAGCAAAAATAAACAAAGTAAGACCCAGTACTTTGACCTCTGAAAGTCATATTTACAAGGGCATTGCACCACCGGAGCGTCACCTTTTCTTCCGGTGGCCCATTGCCCTGCTCCATATTTACAAGACAGCACTAAGCCACTTGCTAAACCTTCATCCTTCTCTCAATTTAATATTTTGCTGCCACCTAGGCCCAACTCAGCTCTTACCTTTTCTATAGCCATGAGTTTGTTCTCTAAGGCTATCCTCTTGGCTAGCTTTTGAAAATCAGTTTCTTAACTCTCTAAGTCTTCTTGTGCACTACCGGTAGTACCACAAGTGGTGATGTTATCCATAGGACCACTGTTGGAATCTTCATCGACTTCATCCACTACCAAGGTCCACTTGCCCTCCTTCAGTAGAGGCTCCGTCTTTGGTCAAGGATCTACCATTTTCTGCAAACAGTTTTTGCAGTCGTGCCTTATTGGGTCTAGATCCCAGAGGAAGGTTCCATGCTTGGCAGAGGGACTTAAATTGGTCCGTCTTAAGTTTCCCGTAGGGTCCCAGGTTGAGCTCCTGGCAAGGACCTACCTCGGACATGGTATTTTAGGTAGATGGTACATTTTTAGAAACCACAAAAAAATTCAAAGTGCTTTCTAAAGGTCTCACTAACGTAAAGACTTTTTAAATTCTAAACAGTTTCACAGTGGGACTTAACACAAGGTCCTGACAGCTAGGTTTTAAACAATCTAGAAAAAATCAAAGTCCGAATTTTTTTTGTAGGCTAAACACAATTCTGGATACCTTGTTGGAATCTCTGAATAAACATGTGGTACAGCATATGTTGAGTCTTGTATCCCACTTCTGCACCACCAGTGTAGGAAGTCGGTTCTTTATGTAGCATATCAAAATGAGATATATCATGCAAAGAGTCCAAGGGTTCCCTTACGAGTGGACAGGGCTTGCTCTAGCAATCTTAAGGTGCTCTTTAAGAGGGTAGTGTGGCCAAGCTGCCCTAGGCTTATCAGAGAGGAGTGTTAGACATCTGCAAAAACACACACACTAGTCAATAAGTGATGCACATGACTCAAGAAGAAGATCCACACCAGTTTATAAAAATAACACGTACCTTTATATATGTTAAGCTCCAAGTTGCCCCTTTCGTAGTAACGCACTCTACACAGTTCGGAGGAAAGATCCTATAATTGGTAAAAACACCACTGAGCGCTGATAATTTGCCAGCTGTATCGTCGATTTTGCCCAACGCTTTTCGAAGTCTTAATGCATCTTCCTCAGAGGCTCGATGACCATTAATGCATGGAAAAGCACACCTTCATTTAAACACATACCACGCCTTCAGATGGGCAGAGACTTCTGGATCTTGTAGTGTGCTTAAACTTTAAAACCCCAGTATGGGCGCATTTGGTTGTCACTGGCAGTTCGTTCAAAAAGCCCTGCATGGGCCTCAGCACCCAGAGGCATCATAAATCCATGAGTAGTGTACCGCTTGAGGCCAGGTAGATACCGAGCCCCTCGGCCCCCCTCATCCGGGGTGGTGCGTAACTCGCGGCAAGGCGGCAAGGCGACTGCCCCGTCCAAACATCAAGCTCCAAGTTGCCCCTTTCGTAGTAACGCACTTTACACAGTTCAAAGGAAAGACCCTTTAATTGGTAAAAACGCCACTGAGCACTGATAATTTGCCAGCTGTATCGTCGATTTTGCCCGACGCGTTTGAAAGTCTCAAAGTTTCAAAGTCTTAATGCTTGTTCCTCAGAGGCTCTACGACCATTAATGCATGGAAAAGCACACCTTCATTTAAACACATACCACGCCCTCAGATGGGCAGAGACTTCTGGATCTTGTAGTGCTCTTAAACTTTTAACCCTGTATGGGAGCATTTGGTTGTCACTGGCAAGGGCTGCCGCGTCCAAACATCAAGCTCCAAGTTGCCCCTTTCGTAGTAACGCACTCTACACAGTTCGGAGGAAAGAAAGTCTCTGCCCATCTGAGGGCGTGGTATGTGTTTAAATGAAGGTGTGCTTTTCCATGCATTAATGGTCGTCGAGCCTCTGAGGAAGATGCATTAAGACTTTGAAACACGTTTGGCAAAATCGACGATACAGCTGGCAAATTATCAGCGCTCAGTGGCGTTTTTACCAATCAAAGGATCTTTCTTCAGAACTGTGTAGAGTGTGTTACTACAAAAGGGGCAACTTGGAGCTTGATCTTTATATATGTTTAGGCACCAGAATCAATACGATCTGGTAAGTAAGATTTTCAAGAGAAATACTTTTGCATTTAAACAGTCAACAGATTTTTCAACGGCTGCAATGTTATCCTAAAAACAAATATTGCATACAAGTTCTTTGCAGCAACTTACAAGACCAACCTCCAGGACTTGAGAGGTGTATGGGGCAAGGTCCAAGGGAGCACCAGCAAATCACCTCCAGTAGCACAAGGGTGGCCAGCTGCAGTGCCAAACAGTGTTGGGTGCCTCATACAAGTCAATGGGGGTCGGTCTTCATCAATAGATGCTGCAGTATCTGACTGGAAGGCCAGTCAAACAACCAATGAGAAGGTTCAAGTCTTGCGATGCTAGTGGATGTGGGAACACCAATGGTCCCCTTCTCCTTGGTTGGGGTGGCAGGGTGCGTAGGGTCTTTGAGGTGTCGGGTTTTTCTCATCCAGGAGCACTCACGGTTAAGGGGGGCCTGCACGCTTAGGCTGCAGGCAGCTTCGGAGAGTTCACAAGAGTGAAACCAAGATGGACTCTGTTTCTGGAAGCTGGGGACCACTGTGACATGTTGGCCCACTTCGACTCGGACTAGGGGGCTTGGGTGCAGTGGTGTTTTGAGGCGGCTCGTTTTTGCTGTTGATGATTCTCAGCTTGGTCCTTGGTACCTGCAAGATGCAGGATAACAGCTCTGATGTTCCACAGGAATTCCTGTGTGTTTGAAGAAATGCTGGCTTTCCTCATGGGCTTTAGAGGATTAGCAGCTTGCAGGGCAAGACAACTTTGGCGCAATTATCAAGAATAGGCGAACAGTCCTGTTACTCCAGGAACCAGGATACCTACACCAGGGAAGCCGAGTGCATAGGTGCGAAGTGACATCAGAAACTGCCTTAGACAACAATGGAGGACTTCGAAGAAGACGCCGCTGGAGAAGACTGTGCAAGGATTCTTGAAGAGGAGAACCTGTAAGCAGAGGGGGACATAGTGTATGTGACTCGGAGGTGATCAGGAGCCACAGAGGAGCAATACCCACCGATGTTGGACGGTTCAGAAGTGTTTATGGTGTCCTTGTCACTGCAGCTGTGAGGACCAGGCAATGCTGAGGAAGACCGGGAGCTGTGTACGAGCTGTCCCACATAGGAAGTCGAGAACCAGGTGGTCTGTGTCTGTCTGGAGCACCAATAAGCCTTGAAAGCTGCAACGGGCTTGGAGAACGAAGAAGGAGCATTCTTGGGACTAGCAAGGTCAAAATAACTCACCACAAGCAGGAGAGTCAGAGCAAGCCCCGAGCAAGCAGGGGAGCCCACTGAAGCAGGTGAAGACCCTCAGGAGGATCCACAGGCCAAAGGCACAAGAGTCGCAAGAGGACCTCAAGAAGCTCACTAAGAAGAAAGGCCCATGATGCAGAGGATGTGGTGAAGATGCTGTACTTAGCAGGAATACATGCTGGAAAATGGAACTTCTTGTAGCCGAAGATCTCTGGAGTGCAGAGCCAACAAGCCTTAGCAAAGGAAAGTCAAAGCGCTGAACAGGGGTTTGGACCCAGAAGTTCTGGCGAGGGATACTGGCCGCAAAATTTCAGAGAGCACAGGTCAGGCCTCGAGGGAGTTGCAGAACCACCACCTGTGTTGTTCAGCCTTTTGAAGTATGTGGAACATCAGGAGCAGCAGACCAGTCAGCTTTGGAGCGGTGCCTGCAGATGCAGGGGAGTGACTCCTTTACTCCAAGGGAGATTGGTTTGGGTGTCCTTGATGCCCATAGGTCTGTTGAAGATCCTAGAAGAAGCACAGACACAGATGGCAAAGAAAACTTGCAAAACAGTGACACCAGGAACAGCAGCAGTCTTCCTTGATGCAGTCTTGGCTCCCGCGAAGTCCAGCAAAGTCCAAGTGTCTAGACAGTCGAAGAGTGACGTGGTTTCAGGTTTGAGTCTTGTCCCACAACGAATCTGAAGAGCCAACCACAGGTAAGCCCTTAGGTACCCTAGGGTAGGGTTGGAACAACTTAGGGGTTCCTCCCAGAGGAGGCGATAGACAGAGGGGAGGATGCTCCCATGTCCTTTGTCCAGTATCACATCAGAGCAGGAGCCAAGGGCTCCCTGAACTGGCTCAAACTGGAGTATGCAAGGCGGGCACCAAATATGCCCTTCAAAGCAGTCTGGTGGAGCTGGCAAGCGCTCCCAACCCAGCCCAATACAATAAGTCCTGCCTGGGAGGTGTTCACACCTCCCTGTGACAGGAAACATATTGTTCTAACTTCCCCTGCTTGAGCTTGGCTAAGCATCAGGAGGGCAGAATCATGTCTGTGGTCGGCATCAGCACTAGCTTGCTGCCAGACCCTTAAAGGCTGTTACCGGTAGCAAAGGGGGGGTACCCCAAAGATGTTCCCCAGTACATAGGATCATACTTCCAACACTGGAATCAGTATTGAGGTATGATTTCAACATGTTTGATACCAAACATGATCGTGTTCGGTGCAGTCACTATATAGTTAGACATCTCACAATGAATGATGTCCACTATATGTATTACAACGGCTGAATCGCACTTACAAAGCCTGGAGAATCAACTCTGGGGCTTTTTAGGGGTGTACTGCTCATGAATCGGCACCCTCACACTTATAACCAAGCACCCTGCCCTCAGGACTGAAGAGCCTGCCATAGGGGTGACTTTTATGTTTTAAGTTAAGTGACCCCAGATATAAGGAAACTTATATCTGTCATAAGAGGTGCAAGCACCAACTCACACAAGCTGCAATGGCAGGCCTATAGTCACAGTTTAATTGGGTTCCCATGGGTGGCGCAATACATGCTGCAGCCCATGGGAGCCCCTCGTGCACCTATGACCTGGGTATCCTAGTACCATATACTAGGATCCCAGTCAGACTAGTCAAAAACATACTTACACTAAGCAAAAAGTGGGGGTTACCATGAAAGCAGATACTACTTCCCTATAGTAGCCAATGGGTTATCTATCCTTGGGATAACTATGCCCCCTCTATGACCACTTCCTGGGAGAGGTGGTCTTAACCCTGTCCCAGAATTCCTGATTTTGCCATCACCAAGATGGCTACCCTTGAGAAGTCACCTCCACTTCAAAGAACCCACCTTAGTGGTAGCACTAGCCTGAGGGTGGACACGCCTGTCTGACTAGCTAATTTTCCCACCTGTTCAGGTGCCAAGTAGCTCTTAACAAAGGGGAGAGATACCAGATACGCATACCAAAGGCAGTATGCCCTTTAAAGCTCCCCTGCCTTGTAATGCTAATCTGCAGGTCATCCTGGGAGAGGAGGTATACCAGACCCCCTGCCCGAGCAGATTTGGTTTATGGCCCCAAGGGCCTCACCCTTGGGGGTCAAAAACGTGTCTCTGTTAGCAGGCTGGTTTGAACCAGTCAGTCAACACACCAGTGGATGGTAGGTTTTCAAGTGTACTTCTAAGGTGACCTCCATGTGCATGCATTACTAAATCTGACACTGGCATCAGTATCGGTTATCGGCTAATTAATATGAGATGTTTGATACCAAACATCCCTGTTTTAAATGGAGCCCTCACGTAGCTGGGGAACTAATTTTCACCAGTGTCTGGCATATTCTTCCAAAATGGCTTTCCTGATCACTTGTACTGGCAGCAATGGTACTGACCAGCACAGGAGCATACCTGCTCACGCAGGTATTGCCCACACATGTAGTATAGTGCATCCCCCTTAGGGCGGTACGGCATGGGGTAGGGGGTGACTTAAGTATACCGCATGCAGTATTGGCGGGCATTGCACAGAGATTGTGTGCCATGTCTTGTTTTCACTTTTTTCTGCACCAAGACATGCAGCCTGCAGTGGCCCTTTGCATAAGATCGGTGTGGGGGTCCTTACGGTGGCACAATTCATGCTGCCTCCCTTAGGGACTCACAACAAATGGAGGTGCACTGAACATAAAATAGAGAGTCCAAAGTGTTTTTCTGTTTCTTTGTTTGACTTTTATTTCATAGCTGATAAAAACACAACAACAGCCAACGCTTTTCGTTCATTTTAAGACAAATTTTAACGGAACTTCTTCAGGGCTGTAACAGAATAGAAAAGACATTTTTGTAACACTCATTAAAACTGACGGACGTACACATATTTACAAACATTAAAAAAGTTTTTTGTTTTAGATTATACAATTATATAAAGATACAAAAATGGAGTCATTATGTACATAAGATGCCCTAAAAACAAATTTATTTGTTGGCGTTCTTTTACATATTTTATAGTACCCTATTTATATATGTTTCTTCAAATAGACAAATTAATCACTGTACTATGTTCAAAGATCATATTGACAAATTCTTTAAAAAATCCAAAAAAATATTTCATTTCTAAATTTATATATTCCAAAACTAAGACTCGAAAGGTAAAAACTATTATCTCACCTCAAAATGACAGCAAGTCAAGTATAGGCTTTTTATTTGATGATTGGTAAATAAGAAATAGACAGCAAATCCCACATCAGGACATCCAAAATATCAGAATTAATCTAAAAAATTAAGACAAAGGAAACCAAATTAGAACAACCTGAGCTTAATAACAAGAGATTTCAAAGAGAGGGGGTTGAATAGCACCATTCATCTCACCTTCATCGGTCGCAGAAGGTATAAATGTGTCTAGAGAGCCAGTGATTCAATATTAAAGATGAGGAGGTCCAATATAATGATGGCTATCAGATTTCTTAATAAAAATCTAAAGCAAAAACTAAAACCAGTATTGAATCAAATATAATGGAGAGACAAAATAGAAAATCATTGCTTCATGAAATAGGAATCTGTCATTTATAAAAGTCACGAGACTCCACAGTGTTCACCATCACTAGAAGAGGAGTAGACCAAGACCAGAGATTTCGATTTAAAAAAATCAGAACAGAAGACAAAACCGTGGCCATAAACAATTTAGTAGTTTGTAGATCGAACCTCTTTCTAGTAATGGCTATGTTCTCGCCAGTACAATAACTTCAAAAGGTTGTGAGAATCATTACTTAATGACATAAAAATCTGGCGTTTATAAAAGACACGAGACTCCACAATGTTCACCGTTATTGGAAGAGGAATAGACCAAGACCTATGATTTCGATTTTGAAAATCAGAACAGAAGACAAACCGTAACCATAAACAATTTAGTAGTTGATAGATCGAACTTCTTACTAGTAATGACTCGGTTCTCACCTGTACGATAGCTTCAAATGGTTGTGTAAGGCGGAAAGTCTTAATTTACAAAAGTAGACGCTCAATTTTTGAACAGCAAAATATCGATCAAACACCTAATAAAAAATATATATTTATATAAATAAATAAATTTTTGGTGAACAGATTGATATTTACCAACAAAATTGTATATCTGTATATACGTTCAAACTAGGACATATGAAACTAGAAGAATAACTCATGTCTTAAAAAAAAATATTTTTTTTTTTATGAAGAAGGTTTAAAGCTTTTCACAGACATATTCCACCTGTGTTTCTGAAAAAATGGAATCGATACTTTATATAATTGCTGGATACTTCAAAAAAGTAATCAATACTTAGAATCCAAATGAACAATAGTTCCACCAGATAATCATAGGAATCACAAAACGCAATTTATTTTATATACATATATTAGGCATTCACAGCTATACTAAATTTTATCGGTAGCTTCAATGCATGACATATATATGAGTATACACTAAGAACCATAGTCTCTGATTCCTAATGAAGAACTTAAAAGGCGGGAGAAAAAAAGGGGGGCGGAGGGGGGGAGGAAAAGTGGAGAAGACGGCAAATTCTGAAGGCCATGGGAGGTTGGGTAATACTTCTATCTAATTAAAATGTATAAGGCTGGACAACCAAGTTGAATATTGCTCCAACAGACAAACAGACTAAAGTTTCAGATTTTTGACCAAAACTAATACATTATTAGTCACATCTAAAAAGACACCAAATTAACCTCATATTGACTATCTAAACAAGTTTACAGAGTTCTATTTGCCATGGAAATACCTTGATACGTGATTCCTGCTCTCTCTCCGATTCACCGACACACTCCATAGTAGTTTCCCGCCGCTTATATACCATGTTTGGGTCCTCTAAATCAGAAACACCTGATCTTGAATATTAGACGCGTAATTAGTGACATCATAGATGCGCGACGCTCGCATTGGAGCAGCCTTGTATGTGGGAAGCCTCTCGCAAACGGTTCGGCCATTTTGAAGTGTCTAAAGTATAAATGTTTCCAACTGTATTATACTGAATATAACGCTCGTTGGATAAATATCCGATTTCAAACAAAGAAATAATAATCTGTGCTTTAGTAAATCAGAAAGTGACGATGTAAATCGTAATTCTAACAATGATTACGACTCGGGCAGAAACGACTGATAAATACGTTTCTTTCGCTGTCATAAGACACACAAGAATTCAAATAATTACCCTTGCTATCCTCTAATAAAAAGGCAAAGAAAATACTGAAAGATGAAAGCTGTAGAAATATGAAAAAGGAAACCAAGCAAAGGATACCGTTTTCATGCTCTAAAATTTCGGCCTTCTTTAAATGTCAGTTGTATCTAAATCCATTAAGTTGGTTCCTATACTAGCCATGTATATAAATGAAAAGATAATGGTGCGAGCCTATAATGATGACTAATATAATGATATGAGTTATAAATCTAATACTATTACGAATCGTGCTAAAGCGGCAATATAAGTATACTACTATTATTAATACAAAAACATACAATATATTATGGTTGGTCATAAGATTCTTTAATAAGGAAAAAAAGAGGAAATTAAGTAGAACAGAAAGTGTAATCATTAACTGTGTAATCTATTAAAAAATTATGTAAAATTAGCAGCGTGTCACTTCAAAAAGATGCCTTATGATAAATGCGAAAGTAATCCACAGCGGAGTCTTACAAGTATACAGCCCTGGTATATTGGCTGTATCTTAAAAAACGATAAAGAAGGGGGAATATAAGATTTAGATTTGTGGAAAGAAAACCCTTGTTGCCATATAATAAATGAGAAAGTAATCCACAGCGGAATCTTACAAATATACAGCCCTGGTGTATTAGCTGTATCTTAAAAAACCATAAAGGGGGGGGAATATAAAATTTTGATTTTTGGAGAGGTCCCTTGTTAGTCCAAAACTTGCATAACTTGTCTTGTTACCAGATCAGATAAGACAACAGTCAAAAGATACTTTCATCGTCATGTTCATTTTTTATCTTTCGCTTAGTACAGGTTGTTAATGTAATTCTAAAAGTACAACAGCACCAGTATAAACATTGATAGATTGAGTAGTTTCTGGACAGATTTTATAATACATTTAGATGCCACAATTTTCAACCGCTTCATTTGGCTCAACTGAATACAAGATTATATCCCTTAATATCTGCCTTAGTTCAGAAAATAATGAAATTCATTATCAGTATTATGACCAAACTTGATTGCTTGTAGTCTACAAATCCATTTAGACTCACGTTGTCTTAAGGTGAGAGCTCTATCACCTCCTCTATTGCATGCTGCCACATGTTCAATTCCAAAGAACCAGAATGTATGGTCATTAGCATGAGCTTGTTTATAATGCTCAGCCATAGGATACCTCGGGTCCCCTGTAACTATGGCTCTTCTGTGCTCCTGGATTCTTAGTTTTAGGCTCCTCGTTGTACTTCCTACATATATTTGATTACATTTACAACCCAATATGTATACCACATAACAAGTTTTGCAATTAATGAACTCTCTGATCTTGTACTGTTTCTGAGTGTTATACACAAATTCCTTCGTTTTGTTTTTACCAAAAGCACACATGTTGCAGGAGCTACATGTGAAAACACCAGCCGGTTTTGTAGGTAACCCTGTTGAAGGTCTCTGTGATGAGGTCACATAGCTGGGGCACAGTCTTTCTTTTAGTGTTATCCCCTTCTTATAGGTTACACTTGGATTTTTAGTGAGAGTCGTTTTAACGGCGGGTATTTCCAATAGCATATGCCAGTTATTTTTCAAGATTCTAAAAATCCTTTGACTGTATGAGGTGTATCTAGTTATAAAACGAGGCTTATCATTATGAATCTTCCTCTTCTTAGTATTGATCTCCAGCGTGGAGTCTCTACTTAGTTGATGCACTCGGGAAATGGCTGATTTTACATCACTCTTTTCATATCCTCTTTCCAAAAATTTACTTCCAATCTCTAAGACATTCTTTTCAAAGACTGTTGTTTCTGAGCAGTTTCTTCTTACCCTTACTAGATCTCCGTAGGGGATATTTTTGATAACAGATCTAGAATGAGCGCTGGTAGCATGGAGTACTCTATTACAGGACGTCTCTTTCCGATACAAAGCACTCTGTATCATTCCATCTTTCACGTATAGATGTAGATCTAGAAAATCAATTTTATCTCTGTTGTAGGTCATTGTTAACGTTACATTGTATGGATTATCATTGAGGTAGTAAAAATAGTCATGTAGACAAGTTTCAGAACCAGACCAGAGGCATATGATGTCATCGATAAACCTACCCCAGAACACTATATTCTGTGTCCAAGGGGAGGCATCTCTGCCCCATGCATGGAGCCCCTCGTACCATCCCATAAATAGGCATGCGTATGAAGGGGCAAATTTGGTGCCCATTGCCGTGCCGCGCAGCTGACGATACCACTTGCCATCGTGGAGAAATACATTTGTTGTGAGAATCAATTCCATCATTTTTAAGATCATCCTATTATGTTCAAAGGTGTCAGCTCCGTCTTTATCTAAGAAGGACTGTGTTGCCAAGAGACCAAACTTATGCTCAATGCACGTGTAAAGGCTAACAACATCCCAAGTGACAAATAAAAGCTCATCCGACCAAGCAAAATCTTTCAGTTTGGACAGGACGTCTTTGCTGTCTTTTAAAAAAGATGGCAGATTAAACATATACCTTTGTAGTTTTTGGTCCACAAACTCTGACATTTTCTCAGCAGGCGATCCAACTCCCGAAATTATCGGTCTTCCTGGTGGAAATTTGACTTTCTTATGTGTTTTAGGAAGTATATAGATACAAGGGAAACGTGGATTGCTCACTTTTAAGAATCTATATTCTAAGTCATTTAGGAGGCATGTTTCTTTCCATTCTCCCAACCTGAGGTTTATCTGCGAGGTGAGTTCAGCTATGGGATTATTCTTCAATACTTCATAACAGGTCTTATCATTTAACTGTCGATCTATTTCACCCATATAGTCGGCTTTGTTCATTATAACGACATTATTGCCTTTATTGGCTTTCCTGATGACTATATTACTATCGTTTTCTAGCCTGGTCAGTGCCTTTCTTTCACCTCTGGTCAGATTCTGTTTGTCTTGGTTCAGATATTTCTCAGATTTTTCTAACTTGTACAAATCTTCAGTCACCTTTTCATGGAATTTATCAATATTTGGATGGTAGCCCAGATTAGGCACAAACTTGAACTTAGGTCTTAGTCCACTGTCTACATCAACATTTTCTATGATATCTAGATCTTGCAAAAGAGATTCCATCTCCATTTCTTCCCCTGCCTCGATAGAAAGGAGACATTGTATATTGCGAACATCCTCAATGCTATGTGTGACCTGTTCTCTACTCCGTCCCTCAAGAGATACACCACAATTTCGATCTTTAAAGTACTCCTTTAATTTCAAAGTTCTTATAAATTTGAACAAATCAACATGTACATCTGATAAATCTCCAGATTGTGTGGGACAGAATCCAAGACCTTTACATAGCAAACTGTGCTCATCAACATCAATAGATCTGTTAGATAAATTGATAATTTCCAACTTTGTATTATCCACATTAGCATCAGATGGAGTTGTGATATCATCATTTCTTTCTTGGATTGCACTCATGGTTTTTTGGGTCTCAATGTCATTGTCTCCTGCTCTGTCTGTCTGCCTTTTGTTACCTTTTCCTTTCCCTCTCCTCCCTCCTCTCCTCGTTTTGGAATTAGTTTTTTGCGTTGATTGCTGCTGATCTGAAGTGTAGCCAACTCTTTCTGAAATGATGTGGTACCCTCCCCTAAAGGGGCCTCTCCCTGATTGCTACCTGATGCAGCACTACTACGTGAAGATACTGAGATACTACTCAGTGATCGCGTATCTTCAACTTCTTCCCTTCCTCTTTTCCTGTCTTCAGATACCTGTGCGGAATCATACTTTTTAGCAAAAGTGTAGATTCTCCCTTCTTTGTAGTCGCAGTCGTCGCACCGAATCTTTCTCATTTTATTATCTTTAAGGTATTGTTGATGACTCAAAATTACCTTTTTTAGAATTTCGTAATTCTTCTCACTTAAGTCTTTGGCTTCCAATGTCTCAATTTCTAACTCTCCTGTTTGAATCTCTGATAGCAGTTTTGCCCCTTTATCAATCGCATGTCGTATTAGAATTTGCATCATGACTAATGAGGCATTTTCCAAATTTGTTTCCCATTCTTTGAGTAAGTCTGCACTTAGATCCTCAAAAGTAGGAAAAATTAAGATGCGCAGTCCTCTTGGGACCTTTTTATTGTCTATATATTGGTTGGAGTGTAACTCCATCCCACCATCGTGCCAATTCTTGTTTTTTTAGGCGTTCTAATTTTAAGAATAGGGCTCGTAATCCTTGTTTACCCGCAGTAGTGGGTGTGGTGGGCATAGGGGTGGCACTTTTACCAAAAAGGTCCTGCGCTAACTCCTCGCGTCCGTCATTGAAACGTGACATACTAGTTGATTAGAATATATATAGCAGTAGTGAGTGCAAACCAGTCCCGAAAATAATGATATCAAAAACAACCAAAGGTGATGGACTTAAATAGTAGCACCTCACTTTTAATAATGCTGCTGCCTTAGGGACTGTCTTTAGTACCTCAGGCCCGAGGTACCAGTGGTACCATTTATCAGGAACTTTCAGAGGGCACCAAAGGTATTGCCAATTGGGGAAAACAATTGTACAGTTTTGGGAAAGAGAACTGGCACTGGAGGCCTGCTCAGCAGGAACCTAGTGCACTTCCAGTCGAAACTCATCAAATGCCAGGCAAAAAGTGAGGGGGGATAATGTTGAATAGGGCACTTTCCCACAGTGATGATGCGTGAACAAAGTGGAATGATGATGAATCCCACTGCGTTGCATTTACAACATTGCATAAATTATTTGCTGCATGATGCAGGCAGATCACATGCAGCATTTGCACCATGGAATTGACTACAAATAATACAATTGTGCTCTTGCATCACTTGATAAATTTGATTTACTGCTTGCATTGCCTTTGCATCAAGCTACCTGATGCAAGGCTGACGCAGGCCCTTGATAAATATGAACCTGGGTGTATACCTCTGTCCATTGTATTGACAAGTAACTGCCCCACATCCCAGACATGCTTTAGACCCTACTTTGGTGCCCAAACTGTCACAGACCATCTTTTTATTCCTCTGCCATCTTAGTCACAACCCAATCTGTTTGTACCATTTCATGACACTATTGCCTAAAATACACTATATTTGCACATGTAAAACAGCAATTCAAGAATCAGCCTTCACCCTCCTCTGTGTAGGGAGAGTAAACAGCATCAAAAACATCAGGTTTCTATTTTACCTCACCACCTGGGGGCTGATGACACTTAACACACCTTTTCCAATTCCACCATTTTACAACACAACCCCTTATGTCTTCCTTCAGTGCATCTGACCATGAGGCACTTAGATTCTCGCACATTCATGATTCACCTACTAGCTACATAACACTAGCAAAGTCCTTTGTCCCCCATAGACTGTATAGCTCCAGTTCACTGCTGTGGTCTAGAGGTACTAGACTAACCTTGCCATCTTTTCTCACTGCCCCATCTGTGAATCCCCTAACCCGTACTTCTCTGTCTGTGCACCTGAGGGTCTCAGATATCCATTCATTCATGATCCATGAATTACTTACCCCTCATGCTGTTGATGCTACTTCAACAGCTATTGACCTGACCCTCCACCACTAACTTTACTTCAGTTTCTACTCACCTACATACATTCCTATCACCATATGGGTTACTTCTCATCTTCTCCCAGCTTTTTCACTACCCATGTGCTCCTACATATTCACTATCCACTGCCCGCATATCCATGTGATCGCCTTAATGAGGAAGCGACAGGCCCCTACACCTTTGACATTACTTGCTTGCTCAAACCGTCAGTAACCCTCTACTTCCGCCTCTGCCCACCTTAGTCAAAATATAACTGGTTCTACCATCTTACCTTTCTGGTGCCTACATACTTTCTCTTAAGCTTTCCCTCTCTCGTTTATTATTCCCTTAACCCTTCCTTCAGTACCTCTGACCAAGAGGCACTCAAAGTTTCAGATATTTATGATTCTCTTACTTGAAACTCACCTCAAGTAAAAATGAACTGCAAGAAACAACATTACTACTGACTGTAACAGCCTATTACCATTTCTAACAAGATAGAGCTGGGCTCAGAATAAAAGGTGAAGTTGCACATTTTTACTTTTTTGCTTAAGGACAAAACTTTCATATAACTGGTTACCCTTTAACATACCATCTACATTTTTTTACTTAGGAGGAAAGCACTAAACACTGTGCTATTATATATAGCCAATCAAAAAATTATATTGTTTTATATTTGGAAGCAGTTTTAGTGGGAGCATTTTACATTCTTCAGCTGAATTTGAGACAGTGACTCAGGGCCTAGCAGGATACTTTGCATCTGGATAATTGGACATACCTTGTCCAGTAGGCAAGAGGGTATGCCAGATTTTGTCAAGCTGATGATGATATCAGACTGCCAAATGTGACCATTACATGAATCGGCTTCTTAGAAATGAAATGGCATAATTTCTTACATTTGATGGAAGGCATTTCAGCCTTTGAGCAACCCTATGTTATAACAGTTCCTTATCAGTGTTAATAATCAAGGCACTAGTGTTAGAGGTGCTGTGAATACTGAAATAAAAGAAACCTTTGGACAGTTGATGCAATTCTTCCCCCACACAGTAGCTGTATATTCAAACATTTGTCAAACGTAAAGGTGGAGATGATCAAACTAGTTTTGTCTCCACAACAATTGGGAGAGGTACCCTTCTCTTACAAAACAGGACAGGGTCTGGATATTAATCAAAACTAATAGATATCCCTTTTGTTACACGGACATCAATTTTATCATTCATTACTGTCACTCTTAATATTTAGAAAAGAAGAAATCTATTTATATTTATGTCTACACACTCTCTAAACACCAACCATTTTATTATGTAAAAATGTCACATTTATTACAAATTGGTATGTATAGGAAAAACTTTTTGGAACCGCACTATTTTAAAAACACTATATAGTTAGAATCACAACTATTAAAAATCACAATTCATCACAAATCCATTTTCAAATAATTGTCTTCTACTCAAAGTAATTGATGATAATGTCCCTAATCTTATCAAATATGCACAACAATCACAGAATCCTTGAAAACATAAATCTTTGTCAGAGGTTGTCGGCGCGGCATTTCGGTGGCTATTTAGAATATTTCACTCTACCTTCTTTAAGAGAGTTTATTAATAAATATACACTTATCTCAAAGGAAAGGGCTTCCTTCCTATTTCTTCAATTATATCGATTTATTTTCTCTTTACTACCTCCAAGTACTCCTTGATTTTACTAGTAGTTTCTAATCAAATATTATAGCTTCTTCACCTCCTTTATCTGAATTCAAGTCAAGTCAATACTTTATTCGATAAAAAATTTTTCATCATAAAAGTGAAAATACAATAAACATGGCCTATATAACATCATAAGTAAAAGGCGATAATACACCAGCCTTACTTAACTGACAAACATAATAAAACTGCACAATATAAAAAAACAGTTAAGACTCCTCTTGTTTACTCTGCCTTCCACAGTCTAACCACACCACCCCAGCCTTATTACAATCAGGGATAGTTTACATATCCTTTGGGTTTACCCTCCAAGGGGTACTACTATCTACAAGATGTATTAGGATTTTAGTTTTCGCATCCTTATCCTCCAAGCACTTCCTATAAATTTGGCAACACCACATACTAACGAAGGAGAGGATGTGTCAGTGCTTAGAACCCGTATGGCCATTATATGGCATCTAAGGCCCAAGCCCTTACATAAGGGTTTTAACCAGATTCTCCTAGGTACCTTATAAGCTGGGCAAGCGAACATAAGATGCGCCACGGACTCTATAGGGGCTGCGCAGCACGGACAGGCCTTTGATAATCCACCTTGAATATTCCACCCAAAGGTAAATGCATTTACAGGGAGAATCCCAAACCTGGTTTTTAAGTAAAGTAATCTATCCAGGGGTTTCTCAATAAAGTCAAGGAATGGTTCAAATAGCCTAGTCCCCTTAAACTCAAGGAAGCGCTCTGTGAGAGAGCCCCCTACATTTCTGCCCAAGGCCTCCTGCTGGACCCTGTCCCAATACAACTTCTTGATAACAAGTTTAGGTGGCGGGGATTGGCTCTTCCAGAGGTCACTTAGGCCCAAGTAACCAATCAGGTTCCTCAGATTACTCATCCACTTGATCCTATTACCTTTATCAAGCGAAATAAGTTCATCCAGGGCAGCTGCATAGTTCCTGAGCTCATCAGTCCTTCTCAGTCGTACCCAGAAGAGTAAGGGGCGAAGGCGCACAATTTCTTTAAGTGGGCGCCTGCCCATGTCTAACCGTAATGGTATTAATGGGGTAGAAACCGGAAGAGCGACCAAATCCCTCAAGAACTTATTTTCTGCAATAGTTAGATCTGGGATATTCTCGAACCCCCAAAGTTCCGAACCATACAGGGCAGTGGGTAAAATCTGGCTTTCATAAATTGCGAGGGCAGGGGCTACAGGTTTACTCGCTGACGCTCTGTGCGCTCGCATAACCGCCCCAGCAACTCTTTTAAAATTTAATTGCATTTTCGCCAGGTGATCGTTCCAACTCATCCGGCTGTTCACCCTGACCCCCAGGTAGTCAAAGGAATCCACCATCTCCAAGGTCTCGCCATTGAGAGTTAAATTATTCCTAAACTTTTTGGAAGGGGATAGGGCCATGAGTTTGGTTTTGGAGGTGTTAATTGTGAGTCCCCTGTCCTTACAAAACTCACTAAAGCGATTTAATAACTTTTGTAGACCTACTGGGGATTTCGATATCAAGATGGTATCGTCCGCAAAGAGAAGGGTTGGAGTTTTTTCCCCTGCCAGGGATGGTGCATCTGCCGACTCTTCCCTCAGATAGTCCACCACACCATTCACAAACAGGGAGAAAAGAGTCGGCGCCATAACACATCCCTGCCGAACTCCCCTTCTCACCGGCACTCTCTCGGTCAACTGACCTTGGGCACCCCACCTGATTCTTGCATAGTTCCCCTCATGTAACTTTTCTATGAGGTCCAGAAGCGGGCCCGGAAAACCCATCTTTTTCAAAATATCCCATAACCTAGCCCGAGGGACCAGGTCGAACGCCATTCTGAGATCTATGAAGGCCAGGTAAAGGCTACCATGGTTGATTTTCACCGTTTTCCAATAGATCGCAAACAGGCGGAAGACCTGGTCCATCGTACCCACTTTTTTCCGGAAACCGGCCTGGAAATGGGAAAGAATCTGTTTTTCCTCCATCCATACACCCACTCGCAGGATGATGACCCTGCCAACCACTTTCTGGATCACGTCAATCAGACTAATCGGTCTGTAGTTGGCAGGGTCATCCCTGTCGCCCTTTTTATAAACGGTAATCACCTCTGCACCCTTCCAAGAGTCTGGGACAGGATGACCCTTGGAGATTAAATTCATTACTGATGCAATAAGTGTGGCCCAGGCTGTGGGTTCCTCCAAAAGCAGATCCCCCGGGATGCCATCTTGACCAGCAGCCTTCTTTGGAGTTAGATGTTTTATAGCTAATACTACCTCCGAAGTCAAGAATGGCTCCTCAAGAGTCGCTATGTAAGGGGCCCTGTCACCGGGGACAAGGGAGGGAGTGTTAATTGCATCCTGCCCACCGTATATATGTAAAAAATGGGAATACCATTGTTGGCTAGTGATGTGATTTTCCAAATGGGGCCTATTAAGGTTTCTGGCCTTGTTAATCAATTCCCAAAACAGCGAGGCATTTTTCAGTTTAGATGCATCTTTTAGGTCCTGCCAGAACTGTTCCTCCCACTCTTTTTTTGCCCGCTCTTGCTCCTTTGCATATTCCCTCCTAGCTAATCTAACTAGGGGTTGATTCCTTTTGCGTAGGGCTGCTGTTAGCTCCCGTCTTTTGGACCTACACTTTGCAGAATACCAGGGGGTACTGGGTTTAAGTGATTTTAATTTGGAGCTCTGTGATAAAAAATATTTACCAATTTCCTCAATGGCATTTTTATATATCCGGGGAAAGGGCGACTCCTTAACTTCCCCGGTTCTTAAAGTTAATCCCCCCAATTCTTCGGTCAATTCGTCAATGTGTACCTTTATCCTTGCCAATTTAGCTGGGTGGGAACTGACCTTATCCCATTTCAATCTACGGTTACCATCATATGGGACCACCTCTTTTGTTAACTTCAACGGGGCCAGATTCTTGACATCTTTTAAATTGCTCCATCCTAATGTCAAACATAAGGGGTTATGGTCACTATCCTGCGAAGGAACCACCTCCATGTCAATTAAGTCGCACCACATGGTGACATCCATTAGGATATAATCTATTCTAGACGGGCCATTGAGTCTGTTAAACGTCATGGCTCCGTCTCGATCAGAGGATGACCTACCATTCAATGCTCTTAAATTAAAATCCACGGTAAGAGCATTAATCTGTAGAGCCTTTGCTGACCATTTTTTTATCGGGGGTAGTAGCAATGTGGGGATAGACCAGCTAGCATCCTCCTCCTCTGTGCCCATGGGATCATCCCCTCCTAGGGGTTCAAATGTGCAGTTAAAATCCCCCCCCACCAATATTTTAGAATTTGTAGGGCAGTTTATTAATGCCTGTTCTAGCAACGTAAAAGTACAAGACGATTTATCTCCCGGAGTTCCTCTGGCATAGATATTAAATAGCTCAATCCTGCTATGTTTCGTTTGACCATCAAATGAGAGGTGTTGGATATCCCTAGAGCCCGAGTCGTGTGTTAAAATGTTCCAATTTAAGTCTATTCTTATCCATACGTGGAGACCCCCTGCTGGTCTACCCTTGCCACAACTATAAGCGGGTACCCAAAAGGTTGCATATCCATCTTTATATAAAGGTGATAAGCTCCAGGTCTCTTGGAACATACATATGTCGAACTTTCCAATAAAGTTGTTCCATTCTGGAAGGGCCAACTTTCTCCCTAACCCGGCTATATTCCAAGATATCAGACGAATAACCTCCTTGCCAGTATTGGGTTCGGGAAGAGTAGCACCCTTATCGTCAAACGATACCCGTGGGGTCATTTCTTTAGAGGTTTCAGGGGGGTCTGTAAGGGTTAGGAAGTGGCTTCCATTACCAGAGCGGTCCATTGGCAAATAGTGGGTGATGGCATAAGGCCTAATGCCAACCACACTCTCAGGATCTAGTGGAATAATATCCCTAGAAGGAGGTTCAATGACCTCTTCACGGAGCACATTTATATTACCCTGTACCCCAGTTGTGTCAAGACCTCCCCCGTTGCCCTTCCCAATCTTTAAGCTTCAATCACAGTCGTCCATGCCCGAGAAAACATCAAACCTATTTGCTAGCTCCAGGGGGGAAAAAGCTCTTACGTGCTCCAATCTCTGATTGCTAATCCTAATACCTCTAAGAGCGATCGTGGTCCATCCCTGGGAGTCAGGTAGCACTTTCCTGCTATATACTGTTGTAGGAATGATTTGGTGAGCACTGGACATATTCCTAGCATGGAATTGAGGGAACACTAGAGTCCTAGGATAAAAATAAGTCAAGGGACGGGGACTGATTCTGGTATTGCTATTTCCCACGGGCCAATTCAATATAAAATCAACCACTCCTGGGTCTCTAAAATTAATCAAAACTATATCACCCTCAATATCTTTACATTTGCTACCAAGCCAAGGGAGACGTCTAACATGCAGTATCTCTCCATTAAAGCTCTTAGGTATTGGTCTGTGTATACTTAACCAGTGTATAGTTTTATTTTTCAACTGGTGATAGTCTTCTCTTATATTATCTTTCAATATCGGAACACCCGTCAAAACCACCACCAAGGGCACAGCTTCAGGGGGTAATTCTACCTGAGGACCATGATTCCCTAAACCTCCATTCCGACTGACCCTTCCCTGCTCCTGATGTTTGGGCCCCACTGCATCAATGATGTTCCCCTCTAGAATATCAATGGTGGATTTGTTATTTAAATGATTCCCAGTTGGTGATGACCCTTCTCTATGATTATCCAACACTAAATGATTGGAAGCCTGTGGAATGTTGTTAATTACAGGGGGTCTTTCTTGTGAGACATTAATAGGGGGTAGCGGGGCCAAGGAAGTTAGCCTATTCACTTGATCCCTGTCCGCAACAATCATATTTCTCAGTGCGGATTCAACATCCTCTAACCTAAGTTCCAACCTTCTCAGACTATCAGTAATGGGAGATATAAAAGTCCTGAGCAGATCCCCCAATTTAGATTGAAAAGCGGTGGAAAGCAGCACCGACTGAGATGGATCTTCTAAGGATACATTGGTCAGGGGGTTATTTGCTACTTCAACTAAGTCTGAAGAAGGGAGTAAAGGGGTCGGTATAGTGCTGTTATCTGGCCCGGTGTCTGACCCCAAATCCTTAACATTTGGAGCCTTAGTGTGTTGACCAAAGGATAAGTGATTGGTCCTAGATTTAGTCAGGCCTACCCCCTCCTTGCGTCTTATTTTCCTTGGGGGAGGACCATAAGATTTCCCCTTGGCCAGAAACCTAGCCTTTTTCCCAATAGTTTTTACTCGGCGTGACGGTTGTATTTTGGGAGCCCTAGGACTATCTGTGCAGTTTATAGGGAGTGAATCGCTAATAACATGTATACTAGGGGCACAGTCAGTTGGTGAGCAATCGCGTAATAAAAAAGGAACACTGTCTTGAGTAGAAGGGGGATCATGGGTACCGCTATTACCATCTTCTTTCTGGAGACTTTGGGAACTAAAGATCTCAAGAGGCTTACGTTTCATGTTCTCCACTGAGCGACGACGCTCAGTTCTGCGTTCATCCAATACAGAACCCCTTCCTTCATCCGTACTGATCCTTTTAAAGTAACTGTCTAGTGGGCCGTTTAGCACGCCTCCCGACTTCTCCCCATGAGCTTTGTTTCCAATCATGGCCATATCACAAATAATATGATGTGATAACTAGGGAGATAATATCCGAGCCCTGCCCGGCCTCTTCCGGCCTCTGAGGGCCTAAGAGGGCCCACCCTTTGCCCAGGCTTAGCCCCGGGCTATGTCCCGCGCGCGTCCCGCTTGCGCGTTGAACGGATTTGCAGCTATATGGGCGGAGGGTGTTGAGGGGGAGGGGCCGGGAAGAGGAGACAGCTGATGAGGCCGCCGAGCAGCCTGGTCCTCGCAGTCCCGAGCAGTAAGTTCGCTAGTTAAAAGCACTCCCCACAGCGTCCACAATGTCCGTGGTGACCTTGTTGTCAGCAGCAGAGCCCAGGAGGAATGAAACTGATGGCAAGCCTACGAGCGGCTCCCGCGAAGCGGGGGCCGCGAGGCGTTAAGTACCTGCGGGGGGAGGGGCCGGGAAGAGGAGACAGCTGATGAGGCCGCCGAGCAGCCTGGTCCTCGCAGTCCCGAGCAGTAAGTTCGCTAGTTAAAAGCACTCCCCACAGCGTCCACAATGTCCGTGGTGACCTTGTTGTCAGCAGCAGAGCCCAGGAGGAATGAAACTGATGGCAAGCCTACGAGCGGCACCCGCGAAGCGGGGGCCGCGAGGCGTTAAGTACCTGCGGGGGGAGGGGCCGGGAAGAGGAGACAGCTGATGAGGCCGCCGAGCAGCCTGGTCCTCGCAGTCCCGAGCAGTAAGTTCGCTAGTTAAAAGCACTCCCCACAGCGTCCACAATGTCCGTGGTGACCTTGTTGTCAGCAGCAGAGCCCAGGAGGAATGAAACTGATGGCAAGCCTACGAGCGGCACCCGCGAAGCGGGGGCCGCGAGGCGTTAAGTACCTGCGGGGGGAGGGGCCGGGAAGAGGAGACAGCTGATGAGGCCGCCGAGCAGCCTGGTCCTCGCAGTCCCGAGCAGTAAGTTCGCTAGTTAAAAGCACTCCCCACAGCGTCCACAATGTCCGTGGTGACCTTGTTGTCAGCAGCAGAGCCCAGGAGGAATGAAACTGATGGCAAGCCTACGAGCGGCACCCGCGAAGCGGGGGCCGCGAGGCGTTAAGTACCTGCGGGGGGAGGGGCCGGGAAGAGGAGACAACTGATGAGGCCGCCGAGCGGCCTGGTCCTCGCAGTCCCGAGCAGTAAGTTCGCTAGTTAAAAGCACTCCCCACAGCGTCCACAATGTCCGTGGTGACCTTGTTGTCAGCAGCAGAGCCCAGGAGGAATGAAACTGATGGCAAGCCTACGAGCGGCACCCGCGAAGCGGGGGCCGCGAGGCGTTAAGTACCTGCGGGGGGAAGGGCCGGGAAGAGGAGACAGCTGATGAGGCCGCCGAGCAGCCTGGTCCTCGCAGTCCCGAGCAGTAAGTTCGCTAGTTAAAAGCACTCCCCACAGCGTCCACAATGTCCGTGGTGACCTTGTTGTCAGCAGCAGAGCCCAGGAGGAATGAAACTGATGGCAAGCCTACGAGCGGCACCCGCGAAGCGGGGGCCGCGAGGCGTTAAGTACCTGCGGGAGGAGGGGCCGGGAAGAGGAGACAGCTGATGAGGCCGCCGAGCAGCCTGGTCCTCGCAGTCCCGAGCAGTAAGTTCGCTAGTTAAAAGCACTCCCCACAGCATCCACAATGTCCGTGGTGACCTTGTTGTCAGCAGCAGAGCCCAGGAGGAATGAAACTGATGGCAAGCCTACGAGCGGCACCCGCGAAGCGGGGGCCGCGAGGCGTTAAGTACCTGCGGGGGGAGGGGCCGGGAAGAGGAGACAGCTGATGAGGCCGCCGAGCAGCCTGGTCCTCGCAGTCCCGAGCAGTAAGTTCGCTAGTTAAAAGCACTCCCCACAGCGTCCACAATGTCCGTGGTGACCTTGTTGTCAGCAGCAGAGCCCAGGAGGAATGAAACTGATGGCAAGCCTACGAGCGGCTCCCGCGAAGCGGGGGCCGCGAGGCGTTAAGTACCTGCGGGGGGAGGGGCCGGGAAGAGGAGACAGCTGATGAGGCCGCCGAGCAGCCTGGTCCTCGCAGTCCCGAGCAGTAAGTTCGCTAGTTAAAAGCACTCCCCACAGCGTCCACAATGTCCGTGGTGACCTTGTTGTCAGCAGCAGAGCCCAGGAGGAATGAAACTGATGGCAAGCCTACGAGCGGCACCCGCGAAGCGGGGGCCGCGAGGCGTTAAGTACCTGCGGGGGGAGGGGCCGGGAAGAGGAGACAGCTGATGAGGCCGCCGAGCAGCCTGGTCCTCGCAGTCCCGAGCAGTAAGTTCGCTAGTTAAAAGCACTCCCCACAGCGTCCACAATGTCCGTGGTGACCTTGTTGTCAGCAGCAGAGCCCAGGAGGAATGAAACTGATGGCAAGCCTACGAGCGGCTCCCGCGAAGCGGGGGCCGCGAGGCGTTAAGTACCTGCGGGGGGAAGGGCCGGGAAGAGGAGACAGCTGATGAGGCCGCCGAGCAGCCTGGTCCTCGCAGTCCCGAGCAGTAAGTTCGCTAGTTAAAAGCACTCCCCACAGCGTCCACAATGTCCGTGGTGACCTTGTTGTCAGCAGCAGAGCCCAGGAGGAATGAAACTGATGGCAAGCCTACGAGCGGCACCCCTGAATTTATTGTCAGGCATCAATTTTCAAGATTGGGGTATGGTCTGTGTAAAGGCCTTGTTTTTTCTCTAATTCTGATATAAAAGAGACCACATATTCACTTGGTTCCTCGTTTTTTAAATCACGGGATTCAGGGGGTCTTTATACATATATTTCCTCTTGATGTGCTTCTTTATTTCTGTAAAACCTTCAATCTCTTTATGATCATGTTTTGGGTATCATGGAAAAATCTAGTTTTTTTCACAAATATGAAAACGTTTGTATAAAAAGTCAACAAAGTAACTTCTGCATACCTTTGAGACTGTGGTATGAGGTCAACGATATCATGTAACAGAGAAATGCTTGTGATACCCACAATGATAACGGCAAATCCGCACCTTTTTGCAAATGAATCAGTCTACACTTACAAGTGACTCTTGCATGTGAAAACATTAAGAATCATGTTTGTTATTATTCAAAAAATTCTCTCTAATCGCTAGCTGTATTGGGGACTCTCTAATCGCTAGCTGTAAAGATATCTCCAGGGTTGGTGCCAAGATGATCCCTGCACATCTATATGCAGATAATACGGTCCTGCTTGCTAGAACCGCCGTGGGCCTCCAATTACTTTTAGATGGTTTTATAGTTTTTATGGACTATCTAGACTTGACCACAAATTTTACCAAATCATACACCATGTCTATAGGCCCTCGAAAGTCCTTATAGGCCAAATTTTATTGCAAGGGGACCGAACTAACCAAAGTCCCAACCTTCCCCTATTTGGGGTACTTTTTGATGAGCGTGGGTCTTGGCGTGCACAAATTACACAAAAAAAGAACACTCTAATTAGAGCGACGGGGGGCTACACTAAATTTTGCTAAAAGATTAGGGTCAAAACCCTACCTCGCCCTGATGAAGATCTATAAAGAAAAGTGCATCCCTATGGCAGCCTATGGCTGTGATATTTGGGGTTACAAGGAAGGAAAGGACATTCAGGGAGCTGAGGACAAGTTTATGCGTAAGCTTTTGGTAGTCCCGCCCAATACCCCGGCACTTATATTACATGAAGAATTAGGGGTGGGCAATAATTCGGATTTGATAGCGGTAGCCCCCTTGTTGCCTTGGCTGAGAGTTTGGGCTTGTTCCATTACTAATTTAAACCAACTGATAATCACTGATTGTGTAGCTCTGGAGGGGGCTGTGCACAACCCTCAATTAAAATATGTAATGGATCTGACAAAATGGCACAGCTGCCCAGTCCTATATCGTAACCCCAAATCCTTGGTTAAATCAACAATCAGAACCAATAAACAACAGTTCCTGGACAAGCGCCAGGGGCTTAGGGAGGAAAGAGAGCTACTGTGAGAAGATATGTTACATTGTCCCTGTGCAATCAAGTTCAACCATATCTACTTTTCGTTAGTAATGCCATTCAACGTTTTGTGTTGACCAGATTCCGATTGTATTTGGTTCCCTGGCTTTTGGCTGTCCCCCAAGGTTTTACAAAACCTAGTACCCTAAAACCTTGTTCTTGCAACAACTTCTCGAAGCAAGATACCTTACATTTCACTTTTTTCTGTAACTATTATCTCTCAGTATGTAAAAGGTTTATATTTCAATTACTCAGAGACTGCCATTTCACCCAAGTCAGGCCCGCTTTGTTGTACCTCCAAATGCTATCTTCCCCGATGGTCTGTTTCGGGGTTGCAAGTTTTTTAACAGGAGCCATTAGACGTAGGAAAAAGTTGTTTTTATAGCAGCCACCTGTCTTTGCCTGTTTTGATCCCAGGGCCCATCTCATGCTAATATTGGTATTTTATGATATACTGTCTATTGCACTTGGCCTTAGTACTTTGCACTTTCTATGATGCTTTCCGTCTCATTTTATAACCTGAATTTTGCTCTTTTATTGATATCAAGAATATTACTATTTTAATCTTTTTAAAGGTTTTAAAGCTTGCAGATGAAATGTATATTTTTAACGTGTTCGCTTTTATGGCTTTGAGTTGCCGAATAAAGTACATTTTGACTTTTGACTTTGACTCAAAAAATTAAATACACATATATTTCCCAATGAAATATTTTTGTTGTGATCTGCTTAGCAAAGAATATGAGAACATAGCACATTTTTTAAAAGTTGTCATTTATTATTAATTGCATAGTCATATGTGCAAAATGTATGCAGTGTGTAACTTATGGAATGGTCTGGCCTAAGGCCAAACATTGTGTCCAACCCACCATAAGGGTTAAGTGAGGAATTAATATTTCCTTGGACCATGCATACCAAGGATCACATTCAAAGCACCATTCATGAGCTTTACAGTCTGATGTGTGGCCAAGCCCTATGCCTTAGGCCCAACCCAACACATGAGTGGAGAGGTGTGGCTCACTGGTTAGAGGCGGCAGACCCGTAAGCAGAGGACGGCCCGGGACCAGGGTTCGATTCCCGACGCGGCAGGGTCGTGGACCAGGGTCAGCGGGCTCGATAATTCTCGCCTCGGTGCCTACTCCAGTCAGGGACCACACTCGGCAACTCTGGGCATTAGCTTGCCTCATCTTCACAACGGCCCCCCCCAGACCGCCGGGGATGCTTGGTCGCACCTTAGAGATACCCATTAGGGACCATCTCTCAGGGTGAGCCAGGACGGGTTCCCCAGCGGTCGAAGCGCGGAGATACTCATCCGGGAGTCGATTCTAGCGCTATATAAACCCACAATTAAATGAGCATCATTATCAAAGCACCAAATAACCAGGAGTAAGCACTGCATTTGGCCATGCTTGGTGAACTTTTCCATTAATCATCACCCATGACCGTGAAATCCTGTCTGCTGGCCAGGTCTAATGCACACCTTACTACAAGAAAACAATTAAGGATAGGCATGGCTTTCAGCCATTCATAACGAATATCTCCATCAGTTCACAATCCATGAACTTCAAAGCCTGTCTTGCAGGCAAGACTTACTCGCAGCCCACCACAAGGAAACAGTTTGAATATATGCATGATGTTTGACCATGTGTACCACAAATCACCATCAAAGCACAATCCATGAGAGTAAAAAACCCTCCCTCTGAAGCCCGGCCTTATGCCAAACCTATCACAAGGTAACAATTAGATTGTGAGAACAAGTACTAAAAGGGTTTGTGAGATTCAAAAAAATTAGATTTGTGAATCCCTTGAACCCCAAGCAATTTCAAACTGGTTGGTCAGAAAGGTCAGAGAGTTTGTGATAGCTTTCTAAAGGTTCATAAAACACGTGAACCAAGAACCTTTTTACTAGACTTGGGCGAATTTTTAATAACGTCAGAGAAATGGGAGTAATTTCAGTAATCTTCCATTACTCTTTTGACTTAATAGGACTGAAATTTTCGCGATTATGCGTGATTACGTAGCTATGAGTAATTTGCTGCAAAAATCTTAACGCAGGAGCACAAGAACAACCAACTTAGCAAACAACTTCTGTTTGTGTTCTATTGCATTTAAAGCTATTTTTGTCAGCACAAAATGCATCTTTGGGTCCATTTTTGACGTGATGGGGCATTTTGCGCTAGTAAAATAGCATTAATGCTAGTTTACACTCCTTGTGTAATTCTGCATAATCTCTAGAAATTTGCTGTTATTTCATTTAATTAGGCTATAGTAAATTACACATGTTATGCTCGCTTAGTTGCCCAGAGGGTAATTGGGACTTCCTTCCATCCCTTTTCAATAAGCACCTTTGGGGGGTGCAAAGACAGCTCCACTTCTAAGTTTAGCTCTGTTGCTACAACTCCTGATGGTCTCTGTGTTTCTGTCTGTAATACAGCATGGGTGCAAAGGCAAAAAATTCCCTTATTTGCATGAGACTATGTCCCAGGTAAAGGAGGGACCACCCCCTTGAAAGTGCCTGGTGCACATTCAGCGCAGGTATGATCTGTATTACAGAATGGGATGCATAAGTGTCTATAGTCACTTCTGTAATGCCAAAGCAGACACAAATGCCAGTTGTGCATCTTGGTCACTTTCTATAACATGGCACCCGGCCTTTTAGCTGCTGTGTGTCCAAAATATTTGCACAATATACCAGTAAATGCTGGGGAAAATCCTTACTCTAGTGAATGGAAAGAAGGATACTTTCATGGGGTTACTCGATTGACACTGAGAATTGTACAAAAGGGGAATTGCACCTGGAATTTCCCTTTTGTCAAGGAGTGTGCTATCATTGTGGGGAGGAGATCCATGGGATTTCCAGAGTGTCTCACTGTACAGGGGAAATCGTAACCATCTTCCACTTTCCTGGGTTGATGATATCCCCTGGTTTTTGCCATGGTCTAACATGCTTTTTAGCAAGCCAATGAGGGAATCAGTGGGGATTTTCAAAGGGCCTCGTTTTACCTCTGCTGTTTCCTCACATTTTACATTAGCTTGAAGTGGATGCTAGGTTGCATCTAAATCTCCATTAAAAAAAAATGGGACCTCCAGTCCCTCGGAGCTGGTAGCCAACAGCCTTCATCGCCGGGACACTCTGTGGAGTAGCCGTGTGCTTTACAAGTACCTAGTTACATTACATTACATTACATTGTGATCTCATTACTTTCCTTCCGCACTTCTACACATCTTAGAATGGGATGACAAATGCAGCCACCTGATGCTAACATTACTGGAACTTAGTGGGCTGCATCTGAGACTGCTTTGGAATTGGTGGGTGGTGCGACCTTGGTGGTGACCTCCCTCCACCAAGATCTAGATAATGGCTTTCTTGCTTATCTCAACTTAATGTTTTCAAAACATGCTTTAGGTTAATTTTACACAATTTCTTTTTTTTACTCTAAAGTTTTCCCTCTATTCTAAAGATTTGTGTGCGCATGGCTACCCAATGGGCCTCCCAGCGCTATAAACAACAGAGCCGACTTCAACCCATCAGTAAAAGCATAGTCCCTGCATCATCCAAATCATCTAGTGTACAAATAGCCGTGCTTTTAACTGCTTCATAAAACTTACTTGGTTTTCTATTTTGCAAATCCTATCTGGTAAGAAGTTGCAAATCTTTGGGGTCAGATAGGAGAAAGATCAGCCGTCACCTCTAGCTTTACGAATTTTGGGGATTGACAACCACAGTGCACTGGCGGATCCTAAAGCCCTGGAAGGAACATAGGGTTGTTGTAAAGACTGTATAAGTTGGAGGCCTTTTTTTGTAACACGCACCAAGGGATACACAGGGCCTTAAATTGTATTCTCTGCTCAATAGGTAGCCAGTGTAGGGAAGTCAATGAACGTGACACTGATTTATGCTTACGAACTTTTAAGAGAAGATTGGCGGCAGCGTTTTACACTACATGAAGTTGTTTGATTATGTATTGTGGAGAACCAAAGTAGAGGGAATTTCCATAGTCCATGCGGAAGAGAACAAGCGCCTGTACAATTAGCCTTCTAGAGGAAAACAGTAAAAGATCTTATATTTTCCTAAGAATCCTGAGCATGCCATAACAGTTTGCTTCAACCTTCCTGGCCTGAGTGTCAAGCGTAAGTGAGTTATCAAGCCAGATGCCTGGATTATTTATGGAAATTTTAGCGGTGGGTGGGCTCCCAAAAGACTCTGGCTCACATACCAGTGACCAGCTGTAAAGGTCATTGCTCACCTCGATAAAGTCGGTTTTATCACCACAGAGCTTAAGGCAGCACTGGGCCAAACAACCAGCCACTTCCTTTAAGCAGGGTCCAAGTTGGACCCTTTTACACGGTTCTCTGAGGTATAGGTACTATTTGTGTGTCATCTGCATAAGTGATTATTGAAAGATGGAAGGTCATACTACTCAAAAGTCTTTGCTCTTCTCATCTTCAGATCATTTCTTTCAAATCCTAGTTTCATTATTTTAGTAACTGTTAACATTTGTTATGGTACAATCTTAATATCAACAGTTAACTGATAGTTTTTTTGGTTTTGGTCAGTGCTACTGTTTTTGGACGTAATTATTATAACAGCCACTGACATATAATCAAGCACATTAAGTCTTAATTTCATGTTACATATCATAAAGCCATGGCTACTAGCTTTTGGTGGACATCTGTCCAATGCTTATGTTCAAACCTTGACTAATAAAGCTGCCTTTTCCAGGGCAGTTGTAAATGATGTATTTGTTTTCATTATACACTCATGTAAATATTCATGACATCTCTTAGACAGATGGACATTCATCATACTCCATCACAAACTGGACGGATATCCGGTCCATTGTATTACAAGTGACATAGGATTAAATGCACTGCTAATAAATAAGGCGGGCGGGGTACCTGTCACATTTGTGATAGTGTAACCTGTCCACTAAACTCTAAATCAAGCCCTAAGACATTAGCAATGGACGGTAGGATGTCAATACAGCATGCATCCTGTTGCTGCAGAGGGGTGCTACTGGGAAACTCCTGACAAACAGATTTAGAAGGAAGCAAAATCAATAGCATTTTCTCGGTCTTTCATTTTCTCGTTTTTGTGTTTACTCTCTCTGTCTTTATCTCTTACACTCATGGGTGGGTGGGTTTTGGTAGTCAGTGGGATTGATGGATGGAATTGTGAATGGATGGCGCAAGGGCGGAAAGGCAAACACATGTATTCCCACCTCTTGTTTTCTAGTTATCAGACCGCATATGTGTGTATGGCAGACATATAAGCTATGAATGAAAATTCACTCTCTTCTCCTGACGCCGTCTCTTTCATCCCCGTCCTCGCTCAGATTATTGAACAAATATTATTTAAAACGAGAGCCGGAGCGTTTTTTCAAAGCACAAGTGAACTCTCCCTGTGTCAATATTAAGTGCATTTGTATTCCATTAAGAACGTTGGCCTTGTGTAACCAAACAGAGCATAACAAGGTCATTATCGACAAGAAGGATTCAGTGAGAAACAGGTCGTATGCCAACCCCTCCTATATAAACAGTGACCGAGATCGCACAATCACTTCCTGTACCTGTCGCTGTTTGCTTGCCGAGCTGTCATGGCGGCGAGTATCTGAAACACATGAATGCCTAACAGACTGAGTCAATATTTGTCTACCAAAGTGAACTATTTAGCACGATGGCTGGGCTTCTTGAACAAACACATCTACCTCACGGATCCGTTGACGGTCAGCCAATTCTGAGCAGACAGCTGCCAGTGGCAGTCAGCAGCTCTGGAATGTGTTTGCAGAAGCTCGAGAGGCGTTGCCTGCTGTCAGTCAAACTGCACTCAGTCTTAGCCACTTCTGTACACTTTGAGAAATGAAAGGACAACCCAAGCAAGTTTGTTTAGCCACAAAGAAACTGCTGTAGGCAGGTTGTAATGTGTGTTTAGGGGATTTTGTGGTCTTGCAGGTACAATTTTAAGACACTAACACTGCCATGTAAATGCCGGCTGCAATGTTGACACCCACACCCGCAAACATTCATGTTTAAGCGTGTCCTATTCATCTCCAATCTCCTCCTCAGACTAGAAAAGGTTGAGTGCATTTCTTTGAAGAACTTATACATATGGATACAAAACTCTCTTGAGTGGCAGGTAATACTTTCACAGATCCATACTTTGATACTGTAAACTGGCAGCCAGTTGTTTTGTGCTTCAGGTTGGACCTACTTGTCCAGTGGACAAAATATACATGTTTTGCTTGATACCAAAACATTTATCCTAGGTGTCATGGGGTATCAATTCCACGACTGCTCTACAATAGTTGAAGATGTGAAAATAAGTTCACAGACAATAAAAATCATAGCACTTCTTCAGAGTAAAATATTTGTGTCTATTTTTCAAAGTAGTACAAAATACCTACATTGCTCCTAAAAGAATGGCAAAAAATCTGAGTGCTGCTTTATTGAATTACACCAACGCACACCTGTCTTATAATTCCCCATACATTCACTATTATAGAGGAAATTCGACCAGTGCACTTTCCTCCAAAGGTAGCACATCTTCCTGAAATAAAATTATTTTTCTCAACCATCCCACCCCGAAATTAGCTCTATGTTAATATTATTGCAAATATGCTTCCTAGCTCCTGCTCTTGGAATGTTAAGGTTTCTTGAATTCAACAGAGCTATGTTTGATATATTTTGGCCAAGGTAGAAAAATGTTACATTGTGGATCACATCAATAATTATTTTGTTTTCCAGTCTGCGAGCAATGTACTACAGAGTGCATTTTTAAATTGCGCAACAGCAAATTTTTTTGCTTTGCGTTTTCGTCACAGAGAGAGAGAGAAAAAAACATTGTTTATTTAGACCGTAGTCTTTAACCCCTTGAGTGCCCATGACGAGACTATCTCGTCATGAACCCCGCCTGCTAATTCAACGCCTGGCACAGGGCGGGGAAAGGGCGGGGCACACAAGGGGTTAAACACAATAGGAGCCCAAGTAACGGTGCCAATATAAATCCTATTAAAATAAGTTACCAGTAAAATACATTGTAAAAAATGGCTTCCACATACAATCTAAATTCATTATACACAGTTTATAAAATCACCTAAAGCTTTTAAAATCTCACATTAAAGGAAAAGCCTAAAAATAGGTTAAAATAAATGCCCCTCCTTTAACTTCTCCCTTACAAAATCTTTTATGGCTTTCAGATATTTTCCCAAAGCAACTGCAATGTCCAGAGATGGCATTTCCGTAAGAAGACCAACCACTTGGGCACGGGAACTTATCTCATATTTTAGAAATAAGGGGCGTAAAAACAGTTTCCGTATAGATAAAACCAAAGTGCAATCAAACAATATGTGCAAAATGTCATTTCTTATTCCTAACCCGCATTTGCAAATTCCATCTGTCTGAATCATTGCTGTTTTTATTTTTTCTTCCATCAACCAAGGATTAATGCCTACTCGAACCCTTAGAATTTCGTGCCTTAGCCCTTGATTAGGCAAAAAGTCCAAGTATGGGAACCATGCTTCATTTACCCATGAATTCCTTAACCACTGGACTTATTTTTTCGCTCTCATGTATTCTAGGTCCAACATCCTTGAATATGTCTGCCCTTGGTACCTGAGGGTGCTCTTTGTGAAGTCTACATCCAGGGATTGCTGCGAAAGACTCACCTTAAGGCGCACTGCTATATTCTGGAGATTCCTTCTTACATCCTTTTACCATTTTAGGCTACTAGATTGAATCTCCACTCTGCACCATTGTGATACCTTCTGCACACCATAGATCCTGGCGTTTCCAGAATCTTAACAAAGACATTTGAGTCTGTACGCTCCATGCTATTAAACCTAACTCCATCCTGATTGCTTGGATCATTGTGGAGCTCGGTAATGACAATAACATTTTTAAAACCTTCCCTTCTTCTCGGTCCCACCCGCATTTACCACTCAGGTAAAGGACTTCTGCCCCCTACTGTACTTGCGGGGGGATCATTGCTTGAAATACCTTTAGCAGGGGTCTATGTGACATGTCGCCATATTCTTTATTGAATTTTTTCAGCCCACAAACTGACGAGAAGGCTTTTGCTTTTTGGGCCTCCAAATGCGTAGACCATTTTAATGAACTGTCGAACCAGAGACCCAGGTATCTATATTCCTCAACTATCTTCAGTTTGTCTTGACCTAGAAAGCAACTAAAATTCTGGCCTCTATTCCCAAAGCATAAAACCTTTGTTTTTTCCATATTTACCGTTAGTAACTTTCTATCACAGTAGTTCTTAAAAACGTTTTCTTTCCTTTGGAGTCCTAGCTCCGTTTGATCAAGGATCACAAGATCATCTGCGTATAGGAGACAGGACACTTTATTTCCACTCATTCTAGGGCTAGCACTTCTTTCTACTTCTGGGAAGAGGTGTGGCGCCCCGGCCAGGGTGACTGACTCTGGAATCTGGGGATCACAGTTCCATCCCCGGCGGCAGATTAGCCCAGCACCATGTGACTCTGGGCAATAGCTTGCATAATGTTCCCGACGGCCCCCAGCGCCTAGAGACCCTTACGGGTGATTGTTCACGCTTTACAAATGTGGATTATTTATACGGCAGGGAGGTCTGCTAGAAACATTGCAAATAGCAGGGGGGCCAAGACGCACCCCTGTCTAAGGCCATTCCCTTGCGTATCTCTAATTATCTGGGCCCAATTCCCTCTATGTAACTCCTTTAGAATCATTAGTATACCTTCCGGGATTCCATACTTTTTCAGGTCTTCCCAGAGGCAATTACGATCAACGGAATCAAAGGCTGCCCGAAAGTCGACAAAGCAGCAATACAGCTTCCCATTTTGCTCTATCGACTTCCGGGCCAATGCCCATAGGGCAAAGCAATGGTCTGTTGTGCAGTGTCCTTCTTTGAAACCCCCCTGTTCAACTGGTACAATTGATCCCTGCTCTGCCCAATCTTTTAACTTACCTAGTATTATTTTAGCAAAAATCTTTTCGCCAATATCTAGTAAATTGATTAATCTGTAATTCTTTGGGGCATAGACGTCACCTTTCTTGTGTATCGGCCTTATTATCGATCCCTTCCACTTTGTTGGGATCATCCCAGATTCTAAAATCTCTAAGAACATAAGCGAGGAGAATTCTGCCCACCAGAACAACTTTGATCCTATTATCAGGGCTGGTAAGTTATCTGGACCAATCAATAAACATAGTGATCCACCCACAGATGTATATGTATGTCAGAATTTCCCCGGACAAAGTGTAGATCCCCACAATGGCGGAGAGTACACACTAGTAGTTAAAATACCCCTCACACATGCTTCATGTCATGCTTCATCATAGGGGTCTTCCCGCCCCTCTACGGGACGGGGCGTGCTACGACCCACGTGTACGTGGGAGCACTGTTATTATGAGACAACTATGTGTATTGTGAGGGTGTGAGAGGAAGGGTCAGGGGTGAATGGAGAAAGTGAGATAAAAAATACCTGGCTCGTCGGTCTAGAAGACTTTAATATACCTATGAGCTGGTATTAATAAAAGGTGGGGGGAGGAGGTGTGTATGCCTCAATGAGCTGTGCCTCCTATGTCTGCCCACATGTTTCGAAGCTCCCCAAGCTTCTTCTTCAGGACCATAAGGATCCCTCCCTAAACTCACAGTGGTGTGTAATAACGTGAAAGAATTAACGTGTAAAGAAAAAATGTTCTTATAAGTGTTAAGTATATACTGCCTCAATGGGTCTTTACGGCCAATATACCTGGAAAGAAACACATAAATGGGGAAAGAATAAAGACATATGTCCTCTGCTAGATGTACATTCCATCGTGAGCATTCAGTGACCTGAAAAAAAGTGATAAAATAGTCTGCTTTTATCATTAATCAGCGTGCGTGACGCGTCTTAGTGCGACGTGGGGCAAACAGTAGTACATTGACAGAAAACAAAAACACACATAAAACATAAAGCACACACTCTAGAAAATAGGACAGCACACCAATAATTTTTTATGTCCAATATCTATATGCTGACCATTAGTTGATGGTAGGGCAACAAAGGTAGACATACTTGATTTCTGTAAATTCTACAGTGTCATGAGCCTGATGCACGGGTGGTTGGAGTGCCTGATAGGCTATCTATAAAAAGAAAAGCAGGGCTCCGCTCGTTCTGCCATGGATGACCCGGAACCGGAAGTGTCCGGGTCCGCGTAAAAAAAGTAAACATAGGGAATAGTCCATTACGGGAGAGTGCCGTAATCATCTATACGGCGCTTAGAAGTCGGAAGGGAAATGATCTTATTGTCACCCAAACGGCTGTAGGTATGAACACAAAAACCGGGAATACTCCGGTTCTGTCAATGTGCGATCGGGAGGTCTAATGTGGAAAAAGGGAGAGAAAAACAATAACGTTTGGCAAAACACTCAGGGGGGTGTTATCCTGGGGCGGAGGCAGAGGTCTAATATGCATCACTAAGCACGAGTTCAATCATTACGTGGTTCAGCCCATAAGGGGAGGAGAAAGGCGTTGTAGAAGCGCCAGAGCCACACAATATGATCTATGCATATTTCCAGACATGCGTATGGGATCAAAAAAATGTTTTTTGTTATTTTATATTGTTATTTCCAGGGAAAGGTAGAACGAGCGGAGCCCTGCTTGCAAGCTCCACGAATCTGCTTTCGCGCCAGTACCAATTAACAAAACCGGCGGATTGCGGTATTTAAACTGACCTCCACCAAGGATTCACTTGTCCTACGGAGCCACACGGTGGGGTCGTATTCAGGAGGGCAGTGAACCCGGGAGTCGTAAGTACGGCACAGCCGAGATTAGAAGACTTCCCAATCAGGAGAATTTGGCTTGCCACCTTTGATCAATCCTAGAGGCATGTACTTTACCTTTTCTTTTTATAGATAGCCTATCAGGCACTCCAACCACCCGTGCATCAGGCTCATGATGCTGTAGAATTTACAGAAATCAAGTATGTCTACCTTTGTTGCCCTACCACCAACTAATGGTCAGCATATAGATATTGGACATAAAAAATTATTGGTGTGCTGTCCTATTTTCTAGAGTGTGTGCTTTATGTTTTATGTGTGTTTTTGTTTTCTGTCAATGTAGTACTGTTTGCCCCACGTCGCACTAAGACACGTCACGCAAGCTGATTAATGATAAAAGCAGACTATTTTATCACTTTTTTTCAGGTCACTGAATGCTCACGATGGAATGTACATCTAGCAGAGGACATATGTCTTTATTCTTTCCCCATTTATGTGTTTCTTTCCAGGTATATTGTCTGTAAAGACCCATTGAGGCAGTATATACTTAACACTTATAAGAACATTTTTTCTTTACACGTTAATTCTTTCACGTTATTACACACCACTGTGAGTTTAGGGAGGGATCCTTATGGTCCTGAAGAAGAAGCTTGGGGAGCTTCGAAACATGTCGGCAGACATAGGAGGCACAGCTCATTGAGGCCTACACACCTCCTCCCCCCACCTTTTATTAATACCAGCTCATAGGTATATTAAAGTCTTCTAGACCGACGAGCCAGGTATTTTTTATCTCACTTTCTCCATTCACCCCTGACCCTTCCTCTCACACCCTCACAATACACATAGTTGTCTCATAATAACAGTGCTCCCACGTACACGTAGGTCGTAGCACGCCCCGTCCCGTAGAGGGGCGGGAAGACCCCTATGATGAAGCATGACACCAAGGGCCCTTTTGGTGTGTGAGGGGTATTTTAACAACTAGTGTGTGCTCTCCACCATTGTGGGGATCTACACTTTGTCCGGGGAAATTCTGACATACATATACATCTGTGGGTGGATCACTATGTTTATTGATTGAATCGTGGGAGGACGTATCCACCTCCACCACTCAGGTTGAGTGGTACCTCTCTACTCCCCCCCCTTTGTTTTCCTTAAGTTATCTGGACCTACTTCTCTTGTTAACTTCAAGATCTTTATCGTGTTAGTCATGTTTGCTACTGAAAAGTATGGTTTTAGGTCTTCTACTTGTGCACTCCAATCCCGTGGGTCATCCTCATCAGTTTCTCCCCCCGGGGTATACAGTTCCAACAGATATTCCTCCCAAGCACCCTCTTCCACCACACAATTGATTGAGGCAACCGAAGGTTCTGTTTACTGATTGTATCAGCTTCCAGAACTGACATACGTTCTTTGATTCGATTGCCTCCAACAGTTTTCCCCAACAGCTTTCCTTATGGGCCCTTTTTGCGCTACAAATTAGCATGGTGTATTCTCTCATTAACTTAACAAGGTTGTCCGCCCTAACCTGATCAAATATTTTACGCGAACTACACGTTTCTCTCCTTAGTTCCCTTTTCATTTTTAGGCATTCTGTATTGAACCACTACCCTTGACTAACCGGTATATTTTGTTTACTCTTCATAACCCTTACATCAATCCTAAATTCTACGCGAAGGCTTTGTACCACTTGGTCTATTTTCTCTACGTACCAAGCCAAATTTAAGCCACTCGCACATCCTAAGTCAATATTTTCTTGTAACCTGGTTAACCTTTCTATATATTCTTCAGTTAACCTTGTTGTAATACGCCTGGGATAATCCATCTGTTGTTGAATTACATTCTCGCAGGCGATCTGATGGAGATCTGTAAGCTCTAGTTCCATTATATTATGGTCACTGCCTTCTCTATGGCAGACTCTGAAGCCCTTTACTAATATGAAGTTCTATACTGGCATAAAAACATAATCTATAGGGCAATTTTGTGTCCCCAGTTTGAACGTCTTCTTCGCCGGGCAATCTTGGGCTAACCTACCATTTAAGTAGAAAAGGCTTTTTGCCGCTAGGTAATTTCCCAACTTTGCGTCGTGGATTGAGGATAGGCTTTCGGGAAACTTTGCTTGATTTATATCATAAGACTCCAGTATTTCCATATACCAGGTATCTAACTTCTTTGGGTTTAATTTATGATTAAAATCGCCTACCAACAAGATTATATCCGAGCCATACTTTTCACATAATGAGTCCATATTATTCTTAAAATGTCCCATTTCTACACCATATTCCTCCTGGTTACCCCATTGCATATATATGATTAAAATCAACATGTTTTCATAATTTTTATCAACAAACATTGTGGATATCCTACAACCAAGCAACCATGTGCATGTTACAGTAAGCTGATATACATTCTTCACTAGATTAGTAGATAGTAATGTCATAATGCCACCCACTGGGTGACCAGACCTTGATTTCATTGCCTGGCGATAGAGTTGGCGAAAACCATCCACTACAGGGGTATTACCACATATCCAGGTCTCTTGGATACAGATGATCTCATTGCTTTTTGCCAGGTCTTTTATAAGTTCTTGCTTTATTTGATTTCCTAGACCATTTATATTCCAAGAGACCAATTGTATGCCACGAGGCAGCCCCTTTACCTATTCTACATCACTAAGGTATCCAACTTCATCAATTTCCTCTAAATATCACTGGGTGGGCCCTGCAGGACTTGTTCTATAACTCCAGTTCCCCCAAGATTTCTCTATATCTGAGTTATTTACTACTATGTTAAAATTTCCCAATCCTAATCCTGCTTCATTTTCTAGTAGTCTCACTTGTCTCTTTCCAAGTCCTGCGTAGCACCTTAAGAAGGCTTTCTCTTGCGGGGCTTTATATTCTATCTCTACTTCTTCTTTGGGTACTAACCGTATCCCTTCTTTTAATATCTCGCTCTACGCCTTCTCTATTGCAATTTTTACCAGGTCAGAATAGTCTTGTACCCTGGTACTCTCCTTCTCGTCGATAGTTAATTTAAAACCCACCTGTCAAAGGTCTTTTGACCCTATTCCTTTCAGATATGGGCAGTGGGCAAATGAGTTAAGGAGTTGGGACCTATTTAGATGCAACCTCTTCTTCGTCTTTTTCCCACCCCTTCCCATTTGCACCTGTTCAAAATATAGCCACCTATTCCCTTTATCCTCCATTCTTCCCACTGTAGAATCCCTAGTTGGCTGTCGGGTATAGTTCCTAATTCCTCCCTCTAACTTATTACCCAAATATTACCTATCTTCGGGGGTAGTGGTAATACCAAGTTTCCTTGCTGTGTTAGGTGCTATATACTTTGTTGGCTTGTCCTGAAAGGTTAGTTTACTTCTGGTTTCGCCCTTATTTCCTTGCATCTGAGGTCCCTTTGTATGTTCTTTTCTTACTCCTTCTTCTGGGCGTTTAGAGGGTTTTGGTATTGGCTCTTCTTCAACTGAACTTACAAATTCCTCCATCCTACTGCTGCTTTTCCCTAGCCTACCATTGCCCTTTTTTTATCCCCTCTTCCTACATTAAATAAGCCATATCTGGAGTGGTCACCCCTTCTTTTTATCAACATCAGCCACCTCGAGATATAGACCTCGTGGTTGGCATTGGGTGGTTCTACATTCCCAACCGCCTCCTACACAACCGGAGCTAGGGGCTGGGGGTCGGGGATCGGTCTTAACATTGATGGCATTTGTACCCTAATACCTTGTAGCTCCCCCTCAATCTTAAAAAGATGCATTTTTTGTGTTTTTAGAATATCAGGATTTAACAGTGTGACTTCTAAAAGCCCCTGTAACGACTTTTGTAACATTATCATCAGTTCCAACATTGATGAGGCGGATGTTGCTGAGGATTCTAAGTCTAGTTCCGAGGTTTGATTACAGCCGTCATTGCCTGTCAGCACTGAGTTCAGGTCGTCATACAGTTTTTGTCTTTCAATTCCCTTTGGATTTAGATCCAAAACTAGAACTTTGTCCTCATCTTTCCTTAAGTCCCCGCAGTTTGTTTCTGGGGTATCCTGTGTTGTGCCCTGCAGAGACAACCTCGGAGAGGAGGATAATCGAGGAGACATTGTTAGTCCCTAATGATCCAGTAGAGACTGTAGGGAATGATTGACCAAGATTGCTGATTCCATCGTATGCTCATCGAAAATTAGGGAGGAATCCCCTTTCCATGATTCATCCCCTGCTGCTTCTCCATCAGCATCAGGAGACTTTGCAGGCGAAAAAACATATTAAAAATGTTTCCCCACAAAGTCTTTCAAGGAGTTTGAAGCTATTCCCCCTTTTTGTCCCACTTGCGTTGTCTCCTTGATTATTTTATCTTTTTTCTTCAGGCCTCGCTTTGGTTTTATCCTTGGGCACCCAAAACTTTCTCCTGAGGCTCTTTGATCCATAAGGGGTTCTTTTTTTTCTGGATATGACCCAGTGTGCTTTTGTTCTTCCTGGGTGCCATATTTGTTCCCTTCAGATAATGAGACAACTTTTTGGAAACCCAGAACACGGGCCCCTCCTATTACTGCCCCCCCGTTTCCGGGATGCAGCGTGCGCAACGTAAATAATTATATTTATTTAATTACTTACCTTACTCATGTCCGTCATATGTCAGACTCCATTACCCCACACCCTGCCTCGCCGCCCCACAGCACCCCCTCAGTGAGCCGCCACTGTGGCACAAACATGTACATTTCTGGGTATTCCTCAACTCTCTGAGCCTTTCCCACACTGCAATGGTTAGAGATTCACTCCAGCATAGGGGTGTAGTAACTCCCGTTCCAGGGTAGGAAGGCAAACTGATGACATCCAGATTGGGAGGCGCTGTAGGAATTAACTTTCCTTAAGGGTATAAAAAAAAGTATACAAATATGCATTTGTGCAGGGGATCCTATTGCGTTTCACATTTCCACTCCTTTCCCAGAAAGAAAGTTTTCCTGCTTTTTACAAGCACAAAAACTTGTAGGTACACAAAACCCTACACATTTGCAGGTATTCACCAAATTTTGCATGTCACCCTTTTGGGAATGCCGTTTTCATAACTCTGCCCCAATGAATAAAACTGTGGCCACTCTGCATTTGTACATCTGATCTGAAAATGGAACAATTTATTGAGGCTGATCTCTGAATCATTATTTCACTATCACATCTCTTTTTATGAACATCGGTTGGACATACATAACCAAACTGTTTGTGAATCTAAATGTAAATTATTGAATGCATATTGATTATTTTGTTGATTTTTAATAATTTGCAACATTGCTGTGTAGATCACATTTCAGGTACAGATTGCTTTCAAACCTATTGAAAATAAGCATTGGGAAAGTCAATATGTCTGTGCCAACAAATGTAAACGTTGTCATTCACAAATGCTGCTTATTAGATAAAAGCCTGCAATATAGCTTTGCCAGTGCTAGGAAGAAAGTAGCAAAATGATTGCTTTCTGCATATAGGAGATAAATAATGTGACAAGAAGAATGATGATTGAGTGTATTTGTCTCATGTAAAATAGTTCCTTGTACATCCCAATGGAGGCATTTCCTGGAAGGCTGAAAAATTACACTAAACAGCTAATAGCATGATGTGAGAGAGAGTAATACTATTCTGGGTGCAACTAACACCCAATCCATTCATATTTTAAATAAATGATAGCCTTGCCGACAACTGAGCTGCCAATCCAGGCCTAAAAATAGCATATCATATGTAAAGACAACAGCCAATAAACATTTAAAAATACATTTACTTACACTAGAGACAATATAACATACATGTGTCACAGTAGAGTAATCAGTTATACTCTTAAGTCTCAATCTGAAATTCCTCATATGTGCAGAAACTGTTACATTTTTTGGATGTGCACACATAGACTATCTATGGGTGTAATCCCACGAAGATCATGCAAAGTGACTCTATCTACTGTAGATGCACATCAGTTATGACTTTGACAAAGTGGCCATCTTGGCGAGTGAAACCCTTGCTGATAACTTTGATAATAGAGCTATTGTCACAAATAAGTATTCTAGATTACATTATAAGGTTCCATTGAAGGGGGAGGTAAGCACTGTCCTGATTATGTTTGGGATCAGGCAGCAAGACCTAAGGGACTCGAGTTTGCATGTAAAACAAAGAGATTTGATGTTCTACCTAATTTTGATTGCAAGAAGGGAGATATGTAAGTTGTGGACCCAAAATTCACCCACCTCATGTCACGCTTGGAAGAACTCAGTGGCCTTCTTTGAGAGGATGGACAGGTGGGAAGGCAAGAAACAAGGGGAATGGCCGATAGGATTCACTATATAGACACATAACATAAAATTCTAGTTCTTTGAACCGATCTGTCTAAAGATTACATCTTCTCATAGCAGTGGGCATGAGACGCAACAAAATCCACAATAGCTCAATTAATGTATGCTAGACGAAGAATGTCCAATCTAATAGACATATGGTGGCCACAATACCCAAGGTGCCTGTTACTATAGATTGGTAATAGTATGAGGACTAAATAAAAATTTAAAAAAAGGTTCCACTGAAACTCACTGTTGGTTCATGTGTAAGTGCTTAATAGCATTTTGGTTCCTAGATGTTAGCTTTATAGAAACCGTGGTTTCCACATTTCCAAACTTATTGTCTGCTTGAATTAAAAAAAAAGTCATCAACAAAGAACAAAAGTTAAAAAAAAACATAAAATGTAATCATCCACATATATTATCAAGTTAAAAACAATGAAGAGTAAAAATATTAACAAAATTCAAATCAGCAATATCGCTGCTTACAAATGAAAGGAGTAAAAAAGCTACCTTTCCTGTTACAAACACTAGTATCTAATAGAATCTAAAATCTTCTGGCGCTTCAATCATTTAGACTTGATGAATTTAGCCACTTCAAGGACCACAACCATCCTTGTGTCACTTTTACATATCCTTAATACATTAATATGCCCAGTTAGACCCCAAGCCCAACACATTGGGGCAATCCACCTAATCCTTAGTCTGGAATATGCCCTACAAAAAAAATAAGAAGTGCTCTTCGTCACATTCATAGAACAACAGACCAGACAAAGAATTGACTTGTCGGTCGACGAGGCCCATCGTGAGGTGTAGGTAGCTAGTGGGAGGGTACCATAATGGAACTGAAGATAAGCGGAATGTCCCGGGGGTAGGTCGATATATTTTGTGACGTACTCAAGTTCAAATACATTTTATTGTGTAAAAAACGCTTTAGTTCTGCTACCTGCAGAGTCAGAGGACTCATTAGGTGTAATAAAATGTGCCCAGTATGCCCACTTGATAACGCCTTTAGCATTGGTATTAATGACTATGTGACACTCAATAGGCTACCCAGCCCTAGGCTGTTAAGCGTCGGTTTAACAGGCACCAGCCAAAGGATTTTGTTTTAATCTTTTCAGGCAATGGCCTCACTTAGGGCTTCTCTGTACAGCTTTAGGGTCTCTGTTGACCGTACCCGAATCCAGTAAAATATGGATGACAATCCTGCCTCTTCATGATTGGCTTGAGAGTGAGATCCAGTTTGGGCAGCAGGAGTGAAGGCCCACACACCAGGCAGACAAGAGCCCTTATAAAATTGATTCCCTCCATGCCAAGAAGCGAGCAGCCGCTGTGACCCCACAGGTCGGTGCCATATGAAGTGGCATTCTTGACTTGGGCATTGTTAATCTTTGTCACTGGGGAAATTGGATACGATGGAGTTCTTTTGGCAAACCTCAAGATTTGAAGTGCTCTATGATTGATTAATGAGTGTCTCTTTTGGATTTGGGCCCCCAGGACTCCTTGTTCGAAATGTGATCCCCAAATAGTTGAAAATCCGACATTCTCTGGAGAGGAGTGCTGTCTAATCCAATGGTTTAGTCCAATCACTTCTTTTAAAAGTAAACCATGAATTTGGTCTTTACAGCGTTTATCTCTAGTCAACATGTATCATGAAAATGTAAAAACCTATCCATAGCATCTGAAGGCCCATGCGTGTTTTCGAAAGCAGCAAGATGTGATTGGCAAAAAGCAAAGCCGGCAACTTATTGTTGGCCAGGGATTCAGAGTCTTTAACACAATTTAACAGGTAGTTTATACTTTTGTTTATGAACAAGAGAAAAAGAGTAGGGGCCAAAACGCAGGCTTGTCGAACATCTTTTGCTACATCCATCTTGTCCGTCAGTTACCTGTGTGGTCCCCACTGGATCCTAGCATAAGTCTCCTCATGCAAGTACATTATTATATACAGCAAGTTATCCAGGAGGTTCATGTCAACTAAGACCTCCCACAATTTTGACCTTGGGACCAAGCCAAATGATGCTCTCAAATCAATGAAAGCAACAAAAAGTGAACCGCTGTAACATCAACTGTCTTCCATTTAGTCATAAGGAACCTGAAGGCCTGGTGAATAGTTCTAATTTGTGGCCTAAATCCTGCTTGGATGGGGGAGATGACATTTTTATCCTCTATTCAAGATGTCATATGGCCCTGAGGGACCTTAATGACTCAGACTGACTGCAAAAGCGTGAGGGGAGCAGTATAGCCATTGTTATGCCTGTGGAATCACCATCACAGAGATCGGCAATTAGGGAGATACAGTCTGGTGTTGTTAATATAGCCCATTATTTTAGTTGTACAAGTAGCTTGAAGTCAAGTAGCATGTGGACTAGCAACCCAAATTTGGACTTCATTGCGCCATTTATAAACCACACCCAGGGCAGGGGTGAACATTTAAAAATTGTTTCCTGGAAAGTGGCAGGTCAAGCCGCAAAATAAGACAGGTGGCTCCATTTAATTAGATCCTTTCATATCATTTGTCTTCAGGAGACTGAAAATAACTACTTTCTTGATGGTTATAAAAACCTTTTTCTGTCCGGCAGATGGTGTAAGAATGGGAAGAGCTGGCCTAACTATCGTTATAGACCTCAGGATCTGTGGATTGGCGAAGCACTTGAATTGGGATTCCAATGTAGCACAAGGTCTGATATTAACGGCAGATAAATCACTTTGTTTTACTTTAATTTATTTTTATATTGTGAAACGAAATTCTCATGGGCCCTCAAGTCTTGCAGAGTTAAGTGGTCGTCTTGAGTGGATACAGGGTGAAGGTCTTGCTCAGGCGCATCTAATTTTACTGGGAGATTTTAATTGCCACCTATGCCCAGACTTAGCAGTGAATATGTGAAACTGGTCCACATGTACGATTAGAGATGGTCTGCAAAGAGACCACTCCCTAGAAGGACAGGAACTGAATGCCCTCCTAAACACTCATGGTTTAATACACCCTGGATCTGATTGTGAATCCCCTTGATTCCCCTCTGCCGCTGACCTATAAAGGTGGTTCCCAAACATTTTTGACCCGCGGCTTCCTTGACCCATTGGCCTTTGCCCGTGGTTCCCCACTGTTACTCTTTTTTATGTAAGCCCGGCATTGAGAGTACTTGCATTTTTCTCCCTGAAAATAATTGGGATGAAGCTGATGACGGTATTATAATTATATATGCAGGGTGTTTCGTATTACTAAGGCAGCGCCTCTAATAAAATATTCCTAGTTACACTTCTTTGCCCATGCCTTTTTTAGAGTACCCTCTCAAACTTTTTATCCCACTTACAGTGCTTGATAGCACCCAGATGCATGTAGGCCCCATTGCCAAAGTGTTTCTGCGCTTAAAGAATATTTGCATGCACTTCCATTTCTACCCATGTCATACGTGCCAACACACCTGTCTCAGCAGGGTGACTGATTTTTTAAACCACATACAGCTTTATTTCTGCAGTCTCCTCCCTAAAAGTGCCTCAAAATCAATGCAAGTAAAATAAATTCCTCTGATTTTTTTTTTAAATGTCCCTTTTTCTTGCGTCCAAATGTTGGCATCACACCGTATATGGTGTTTTACTTCCCTGTGCTCATGGAGAGAGTAGGCCTGTCTGGAAATATGTGTGTACTGAAAGTATCTATGATTCAAGTTCAAATGTCAAAGCTTAATAATACTTAGTGTGTTTAACCCTTTCGCTGCGGCGGGAATTCCGCCGCAGCGCTGGGGGGGGTTGGGGGGCAGCGCGGTGGCGCTGTGCTCATGACGGAGCCACTCCGTTATGAGCCACGGTTGAGCTGTGCTCATGACGGAGTGGTTCCGCCATGACTCCGCCCAGTTGCATTGTCCCCCCGCAAAGGCGGAGCGGCCGCCAACGGTCGCGGCATGACGGAACCACTCCGTCATGAGCACACGGCAACCGTGGCTCATGACGGAATGGCTCCGTCATGAGCAGGGGAGGGGTTAATAGACAGGACAACTATACTTTCCTGATAACTTGCATTGGTGTAAAATGCATTTGGAAAAAAACGAAACTATTAACGAGTCTTGCAAAATAAATCAGGCATCTACCACTTACTTTGGGAGTGTTGGAATGTGGGATTCAGTGAAATATGAAGGTCATCTCCTTCGACATGCCATCAATTAAGCACTACGTTTACAGCTTTAGACATGTCACTTACAAATCACCGACATCATGCGTTTATGTCTAATTAGTTTACCTGAAGCCAACAACCCCTTCCACATTAAATGCATTCAAGTGCTTGGTGCGCGGCTCCCCTGGCTAGGTTTGACGGCTCCCCTGGGTGTCACGGCACACAGTTTGGGAACCACTGGATTCGCAACTATAATTGATTTTGTATTTGTTTCTTTTTCTTTGAAGCGGTTTATATCTTCCTTTCATATCCAACACAGTCCTTTAGTGATCACAGTCCTCTAACTTTGATGTTTGAAGTGCCAGGAAACCAGACTGTGCCTCGTAGGATGAATGTGGGCCCTTTGTCCGCAACTGATCAAGGGAGGCACCTGAGGTGCTCACAGTTTGATACCACCGTTTTTAACCATGCTCTTTTTAAACAGAAACAACTGGAGATTCAAAAGTGTTTAGAATTGCTACCCTCTGGAGAAAAAATTATACATGCATTCATTACAATTGCGCAATCAAATGTCGGTTTATTAGCAGTGCCATGAGCCACCCCTTGTACTGATTCCTAGAGATGGTTTGATAACGAGTGCTTCAGGGCTTTGCATGAACTTAAGATGGCCTTGAAACAGACTCCATGTGACAGATCTTGGGTGGCAGTAATTATCAGGGGGGCATTAAGGCCCGGCAGCGATTGATACAAAAACAAGCATGGGAGGAGTCAATAGAGGCATGTGAACAAAAGGATTGTACCCTGTTTTTCAGAACCAGATAAACCGGGCCTAGGTCATAACATCACCCCAGAGCAATGGAAGGCTCACTTTGAGGGAGTCTATATTCATGGACTTAGCGAGCAATCCACTGAGGGTCCAAGTCCCCCCTCTAGTGCTGGATCCATTACCTTTACTTTTGATGAGTTGAGGTTGGGCATTGAGGGTTTGTCGTGAAATAAGGCTCCTGGACCCGATGGGATCCCTCCGGACCTTTTTCGCGACAATATTGAGGTCTGGGCCCCAGTTTTAACCGGGTACTAAACACCGCAGTCACAACAGTAATGCCCCCCTCGTGGTCAAAGGCCACCATCGTCCTGATCTTCAAGAAAGGGGACAGGGATAACCCTCATTGTTATCGCCCCATTTCCCTTATTGATGCTACTGTTAAAGTCCTTGGCCGGGTCTTATTAAATAGGCTGTCTTACTGGGCGGACACTAATCAAATTATCTCGGAGGTGCAACATGGGTTCTGCATAGGAAGGTCAACAACAGATCAGTGTCTAAACGTCTATCTTTTTGACTTGAAATACACAATAGCCAAGCCAAGAGCTCTCTTCATGGGTTTTATGGATCTCACCGCGGCATTTGACCGGGTGAACCTCAGTAAATTGTGGTCTCTGCTTGGTGGTCCTGGGGTTGATCCAGCGATTATAAATGTTTTAATGACCCTTCACTTTAATAAAACTGCTGCAGTCGGATAAACTCAGGATGGGAATTTCACTGATCATTTTAAATGTTCTAGAGGGGTCAGACAAGGATGTATACTAGCTCCTGTTTTATTTACAGTAGATATCAATGGTCTAGGATCATCCCTGATCACTTTACAGGCTGATACTCCCATGTTCGGAAGGAGACCTGTCACCGTCTTGTTGTACGCTGATGACGTGGTATTGTTACCACGAACCCCAAGAGGATTGCAGGTTTTACTTGATGGGTTTGTGGCATCCGTGAACGGGATTTGACCAAATTGTCCATCATGGATTTCAGTAAGCAGACCACCAGATATAATACTTACAAAGTAGGCATTCATAGTTTAGTGAAGGTTGGGCCTTTTCTTATCGGGCAACGTATTTGACGAGAAACCTAATTTTAAACATTTGAAGGAGGGGATGATACTGGACATGAAAAAATCAATGGGAGCAATTACACATTATGCCCACAGACTAGGCACATGGTCACCGGGGTAATTTTAAAGTTGTACAACTCCTTCTGTATCTTTAAGGTTTTATATGGAAGTGAGATATGGGTTTTTTCGATGGCCAACAAACTACAGACTGCACAAAATAAATATCTTAGACTAATTTTGAAAGTACCCCAGAGTACACCAGAGTACTCAGTCCATGAAGAATTAGGAATGAAGCACATAACGGATCTGGTGACCATTAAACCTTTGTTATGTTGGGTGAAGATCTGGTCTAGTCAGGAGGTAGGTTTTAACCGACTAGTAATTCAGGACTGCCTCTCACTTGACCACGCATTAAAAGTCCCATGGTTGAGATATGTTAAGGAAACTCTCACGGCTCTGGGCAGAGCAGACATTTTTATGAGATATGAAGCAGTGAAACCACAGGATAAGAATAAGAGTCTTATTTAATGATTTTAACAAACGCTCACAATAGATTTCTAAATACCTGTTTAAGATTGAAAATTCTTCATCACTTATTGGCATCTCCCCCCGGTTTTGTCTTACACATAGAAGACAGAGGTCCCTGTGGCTGCGACAATAGGTCTCCACAGGATAACCTACACTTTGTTTTCCTTTGTAAATATTTCACGTACCCTAGGTGACTGTTTCTTAAAGTGCTTTTAAGAGAAATGAGATTTAAGCATGCCCCTGTAGCTTTACTGTATTTACAGCTTCTACCTAACGCACGCACGCTTTTTAGTGTTATTAACTTTTTAAGAGCCTCACTAAAGTCAAGATATTCCAGATGTGCCTGAAAAACATAAGGGTATTTGTGATTTTGCACAGTCTTTGTGACATGCTCACACTAATGAATTTTATGTTGTTTTTAATGTGGTCTCTTTTAATGTTTGGATTACTGTACGCTCGTTCACCTCTATTTGTATTTGTATTCGTACCTGATCGAGAGTTATGACTGATGTTTATATGGCCAATCTGCGAATTTTACACTCTTAAGTAATATGCTGCTCACATATCAATATCAATACATAACTTTATTCGGTGGCAGTTAGCCATCCATAAAAGCAATTTATGAAACAGTACAAGTTTAAAAAGAATAAAAAAGCAATTAATAGCACCAAGTAAAAATATATGCCCAATTGAACAAGAAGACCACATAAATAATAGAAATGTAAAATGAAATAACAATACCACAATATAGCATTAATAAAAGACAGATGCACATCAGTAAAAAGGGCAGAACATAAAAGACCTTCACATCTAGATGGATTGTTTCTCCACATTCACACAGAGTTCCTGCAGCATATTCGGCTGAAATTCAGCAAAACCTGAGCAGAGAAGGGGGAACATGGGTCTGCCATGCACTTCCCATCTGCCCCAGGAAACCGACTTTCATTTTTCAATTGTAGGAACATAAAATAACAGTAGATAAACAATAGATAAAATACAGTTTGCACGCATAACACCACCCAGCGTTGAAACATAAGATTACACACTATATCTCGTTACTGTGAAAGAGGTAAAAACATTTTCTTTCTGGCATAAAAGACAACCCATAAAAAGATGCCAGTCAACATTGAGTAAAGTGTACCCCTCTTATAATAGGTATAATATAGCTCTTCCTCTGGTGGTTAAAAAAAGAACACTTCATGCATATTATTCTGCGCCATTGCATCACCGCAGGGACAACTAGGTAAAATTGTGGACCAATCATTCATATTTGGAAACTGACCAATTGGTGGAAGGTGCCTAATTTAGAACGAGTCAGCACAAACCTGTGTTTTGCATTTAAAACTGCTTTATGATAGGGTTGCATATCATAAGTAGTTAAAATCATTTGATTTTTCAAAACACTGGGTTTATAGATTTCAGATGCAAGTCTAACATTCTCCAAATGGGTCATCATTTCATTTTTTAGAAAGTCTCTACTAATGGAAACTAGTGCTTCAGGCTTCTCAAAATACTCAGGGTGACCCAGATCGTTACAAAAACGTTGAATATAGGCAGGCCATGGAATGTGCTGATATAAACTTGATTTAAAACAGTCCTTGATTATTTCACAATTTAAGTCATTATGTAAAGAAGTCCATATTTTTGCCAAAGTAAAATGAGCTGTAGCATGATCAGGTCTGTAATGAATGGGGTTCCGAGTTCGGCATGACATACATGTACTGAGGTACTTTTCGGGGTGGCAAGAAGATATCTAAAAAACTCATTCTCAACCAACTATGGGACATATCAACAAGGGCTTTATCTCTGCTTTTTTGGCTTTAAAAGCCAAAAAAGCAGAGATAAAACTAGCACCCTATCAACAACAGGGTGCTAACATGCAAATTCGCATGTTAGCACCCTTTTACTCTACACTTCCCCTTGCATCTCTAATGAGATGCAAAGGGGGCGTTCCAGAGTAAAATAATAGGAGAAATGTCGCTAAGCGACATTTCTCCTATTATCAAGAATATCGCTAACCCTGTTAGAGACAAGAAAAGCAGCGCTAACGTCGGTTAACGCTGCTTTTTTATGTCTGGTATTTTTCTGACTTAGCCATGATATCCTATGGAAGGAGGATATCATGGCTAAGTTTGTGAGTCCCTATCAACAAGCTAACGTGAGATTATCGCTGGGTTTCCAGCGATAATCTCACGTTAGCCACTTAGCACCAGGATTTTTATCGCTATTGAGATAAGCGTTGCTAATAGCACGCTATCTCAGCGATAAAAATCGGCGCTAGCCGGTGATAATTATCCGAGCGCTAAGTGCGCTCAGCGATAATTATCGCCGGTTGTTGTTGATATGCCCCTATATCTCTCTGCATTTCTTAAACCCCCATACACCTGCCCCACAAAGTGCGAGACTAAGACATTTAACTTTATAAATTGACATCATCAGTGCGAGTGGATTAGAGTCCAATTGTTTAGCAAACCCTCTAAGCACCATACAGGCTTTACCAAATCATAACTTCCTATCAGAAATAGCCTTATTCTATAGGCACTCATTGTCAAATAAAATCCCCAGGTAAGAAAAAGTATTGGTAAAGCCTATAGTTGTACCATGTATTTATAGGTCTCGGCATTTAGCGGTATTCTTCCCACATTTCATGACAAAAGTTTTAGACTGGTTTACTAAGAGACCAAGATCCTTCATGTATTTGGCAAAATTTGTCAGCAAGGACTGAAGAGCAAGAGGGTACGTGCCATAAGGACTTGTGGAAGATCTTTTGACGATGCTGCAAGCACCGCACCCACACTATTTATATATAGGGAAAATAAGAAGGGGGCCAGGACGCAGCACTGTCTCAACCCCCTCTCCAACCCAAATGCTTCAGTGCATTCCCCTCTATTGCCATATCTTACCCTGGCTTTACAGCCAGAGTAGAGGTCCCTCAAAAATCTAATAATCGCCAACTCTACCCCCAGCCCTTTCATAATTGACCACAGTTTGGCATGTATAATACAGTCAAATGCTGAGAAGAGAGTAACAAAAGCTATTTCCCAAGTAGCATGCTTAGGTTGAGGCTCGGCTCAGTTGTTCCAACGCCAGAACGAAATCCATATTGCAGGTCTGATAAGATGTTATGTGCATCTGCCCAACCCCGTAGTCTATCCAAGATAAAGAGGCCTGCAATCTTCACTAGGGAGTCTAGTAGAGAAATTGGACTCCCAGTTGCCTCTGCTTCTTCCACGACACCCAGCAATAGTTGTTCATTTGTAAAATGATTGGTGGGCAGGGGTCTGGGGGATGAGTTCAAATCCAGCATTTTCCAGTTCTTTCCAGGCTTACGCCATGCTGTCTGCCATCCAGTGAAGTCATGTGGAGGAGCCTGGGCTGCGCGCGAGAACGTTCCATTCGTGATTTATTTATTTAGTTACAGTACCTCACATTTGCGTATTGAGCTTGTTTCCATTATGTAAGTCTGAGTGCAGAAAACACTCAATGGCATTAGATAGGCATATATTGCATTAACCTCTTCAGTGCCCCGCCCTTTCCACGCCCTGTGCCGGGCGTTTCATTAGCGGGCGGGGTTCATGACGAGATAGTCTCGTCATGGGCACAGCGCAACCGCGCTCCATAACGAGACTATCTCGTCATGGGCACTGAAGGGGTTAAAGGAGAATATGTGCTCTACGTCTCGATAATCCTTACATCATGGGCCTTGACTTCTTTTTTGTCAGGAGAAATGGCGGCTCAGACCAGCACTGTGTGGTAAGGCAGAGGGGTCGGGGAGGAAGCAGGGGCTGCCAGGGTCCCAGCACTGCAGGACAGAGGGAGAGGGACGAGGTGGAGGAGAGGAAGAGTATAGCAGACGGGAGACCAGCAGGAGAGACACGCATGAATGTGGTAGTGAAAGAACACCAGAGGTGCGCAGAGCGCAGGCAAAACAGAGAGGCAGCGGAAGCGCCGGAGAGAGAAGGAGAGTTGTAGGGCAGGGAGAGTAAAACCAACAAGAGAGCATGAGGGGGAGAAAAAAAGGCGAAAGAAGAGCACCTGACAGATAGGAAGAGAGGAGGAAATAAAGAGAGAGCGCAGGAGAGAGACGAGTACAATTGGGGCGAGAAGCGAGGGGACAACGCGATAGAAGGAGACAAAATAGAGAACAATTGAGTGAGTGCAGGAGCGGGAGAGTGGGCAAGTAAAGAAGAAATCCGGAACACAATATAGACAGGAAGGAATATATGGAGAGAGAAGAAGGAAGGGGGGTACATCAGGAAGTACCTGCCTATTTAAATGAATGAATATTGCAAATGACACAAATGCACAGTCACACACGCATTGACACTAAATGAAACACCTGCTACTTTGCGGTTAGAATACAAGTGCTTAAAGAGCCTGAAAAAAACAGTGTTTCAGACGTAAAAGTGCACCCAAGCAGTGACCCGAAAGAGAGAGTATCCCACAGTTCAGAGCGGTACTTAATAAAGACCGTGTCCGACACCCAGAGGATGAACTCAGAGATCGAGTGTGTTTGCTAAGGGGTGGAAGAGACAGCGTCCTAATGTGGAGAGTGAAGGTCCTGAGGTAAGCAGAGATGGCGTTCTTGTTCTCCAGAGTTATTGCAAGCGCCTTGAATGTATAGAAAGATGAGGAACGGTGCTTTTAAAAACTTCGGAATACACAAAATAAATGGGAGAAAACGAGTGTTCTGGTTGGAATGAATAATATCAAGATTCTGAAAAGACCACGCCAAAGATGAAAGAGAGGCTGCGTGCCGAGTATAGAAGCGACAGGATAGTATCAGGGATAAGAACAAGGGGGCAGATTTATGTTCCCTGGCGCATCCATGCAAATCAGCATGGATGCGCCAGGGAAGATGCGTCACGCAAGTTTACCCTTGCGCCACAATAGCTGCGCCGTATTTACAATGCAGCGCATCGTGGCGCAAGGAGAAACAGATGCGTGACGCATCTGATGGCGGAAGAGCGGCGCATTGCAGGAGTTGCGTCGCAAGCGCGACGCAGCCCCAGCAAGGCTCGGGGGTGCCCTATCGGTACAATGCTGCGTCAATCCTTACGCCTGCTTCAAGCACGCGCAGGGATTTGACGCAGCATGGCCGGAAAAGTGACTGAGTGAAATCTTGTAGATTTCACTCAGCCACTTTTCGGAGGCGTTCCTGCACCGGAACACCCCCCCGTGAAGGTACGCCCACATGTGGTGCAAGCTTTACAACGTGACGCATCTCCCTAGATGCGTCACGTTGTAAATCTGCCGCAGCATGGCGCTGGCTTTGCGCCGCCGCTGCGTCACAAAAGTGACGCAACAGCGGCGCAAAAGTGACGCACAGGGCTCATAAATCTGCCCCAAGGTGTGGTGGCTGCAGTAGGCAGGATGGGGCACATGCCTGGATTAAGGACACAGGTGTTGAGATGTGGAGAGACAGGGTAGCACGAGAACTGAGAGCACAGGTGCCGAGACTGAGACAGGGCTGACAATGTAAGCGTTGAGCCAGGGAGTCTCGAGAGGTGAGACTGCAAGCACTGAGACTGCAGGAGTTGAGATGGTGCAGAGGAAGAGAGAAAGTGTCTTGAGATGTGAGAATGCAGACGCAGAGACTGGAAGAGACAGGATTGTGCGGGGGTGACAATGTATGTGCTGAGACAGGAACAGACAGACAGGAGAGCTGAGACAGCGGGTTCCTGTCATCGATGAAGATAGGTAACCCCGCAGAAAAATTCAGTAACCATGTCACTTACTTAGCTTAAATTATACCTAGCAGCCATGATGGTCTGGGTGCTAAGGGGCGTTTGAGAGACAGTGCTTAGAGCAAGGAAGTCAACGGGGCCTGCTTTCAGTTACTTAGTTGAATTATTTTAATTCCTTAGGACAGAAGACCTTGGCACATTTCTTAAGCCACTGTCTCCCGGCCCCCTAGATCCTTACAACAGCAGAACATGAAAGATGTGCTGTTTACAGTTTATGTGTGGCCAGGCAATGACATACAGAAAACGTGTTTCCTGCTATTTAATTTAATTACTCCAATCATGAACCTCTGAGGCCCTTTGTCTGTCAAAGAGATGGACAATGTCTTGGCTTTGTTCTGCCGTCCAGCCGGCTACAGATGAACCCGTCGACTCACTGACTATTTTCATAGCCAAAACTTTGTGTTTTTTTATTATTTGAGTTTGATTCTTATCTTAAAAAATAAAATGGCATACAGGACACTGAGAGACGAAAAGGAAATATTAGCAATTTTATGGGATGTTGTCAATTTCTGTAGTTTAACATAAAATGAAGTAGGGGACAGCCTTTTGGTCAGAAATTTATATTTTTAGCAGAAAATTAGTATAACGTTTATAATAGGGATTACATTCAATGCATCAATGTACAATCGTAGTGTAAGTGGCATCTGAGCTCATTTTTACTTCTTCAGTTTGGCTTGAATTATTATTATTATTATTATTATAAATAATAATAGTTAATAACAATCCTATAATGTTTGTTTAATGCTCGCAGTGACAATGTTCATGCTTCGTAACGTGTGAACTCACAGGTGGCATCATTATCCAAATCAGTGTTGCTGATTTTATTGACCACTTATGGATGAAAGGTTGTGTAGGCCTTGCGGTTTTAGAACGTATCATTTCTATACACAAATATTACCAGCAATCCACACAATGTATTTGTAATGCCAGTCTGGCATGTGAATGTGAACCAATTACATTCAGAATTTGAATTTGGATGTATCTATTTTAAATCATAGCAGTAGAATAGCTCCGTAAGTTAAATTAAGTGATATGTTTGCCACAAGTTAGAATCTAGGCAGGCCGGCTCTGTCTGTCATCTTTCTGAGGTCAGTAAATTGAGATGAATAGCACATATTTATGTCAGACCAGGTTGATACGCCTTGGGGTAGTGCTTTGGATTCTACGCAGTACAGTGGTTTTATGTTCCCTGTATTCAAATTGTTGTTGTGATTTTGTTTTAGATGTTAAAAAAGTGCAGTGCGTGAGGTGTTCTCATCCTCCCCTTCTGTCAGCATTAGGCTGGCACTTGACATCAGATTGTCTATTGGTTTAGTGCACTGAATGTGTTGCTTTAATGTTCTCTTGGTGTGGCACGTTATATGACCGGCTGGGCGCATGGATACGCTTCCGGAAACGTGGTCGACAAATGAGTTTTTCTTGCAGAGGTTACTAGTCTTGCTCAGCCGTGCTACTCTGTTGCTGGTTGGTAACGCACGGGCAGGGCTCAAAATATCTCTGGGATGAGGAAATCGGAACTCGGAGAATCACCTACGTTAGAATTGAGACAAGTGAAACGCTTTGATGGAACTTATTATGGCACCAAGTTATTGTCTGAAGCTACAGCGTTGAGTCTTGGGACACTAAACGGATATACTTTGTGCTTCAAAAACAATATGGCGAACAATTCAAGAATACAGTGATTTAGCATTTTCGGGTATAAGAGACGTTTGGTTAAAAGCAAAATTACTGGCAGGTTCATTGATTATACAAGAGTTGAGTCAGACTATTAGAGAGCCTTGAGGAAGCCCCGCAGGGGCGAAATGTGCGTCGGCTGTTGTATTTTGTAAAGAAAATAAAAATTGGACTGATCTACAGCTACGTTGCCATCCAAGGATGTGGAATTACTTTTTCATGTAGTGATAGTGTTGTTAAAGAGTGCTTAATGCATAGAAGATGAAAGTAACACACACATGCTGTGCTCTGATGTCATTTTTGTAAATTTGACCTATATCACTCATTGTGAGTTTAGGAATCAATGCTCTAGGTGGATGAGTATTAGACACCAAGGTTGCACCTCATATTTGGATTCATGTTTTTGATTATTGTGTTATTACAACAAGGAGACACTATTGATGTGCAGATTATTTAAAGCATATCCACCACATTCTATATAACTAGATATCTGGGATGTAGCACTGCTGCACTAAACACCGATTCAGATTTGACACAGGCTTTCCACTTGGTATGGGATGATGGTTTTATTCTGGGTGTTTTACATTTGTATAATAACAATTTCACATGTATTTCATTTTCCAACCCCAAATTTGCTCTGCATTTTTTTTTGACCGCTCCATAGGGGAGTTGCAATCACAGAGGTGTGGGCTGAACATGGTTTTAGCCGGGGATTTCAATGCTAAGCTAGGCAGTGATGCCTCCGTTTATGGTCAAAGCCCACCCTCAGCAGACGTGCAGAGGTGTACCCTGCAGGGACAAGATCAGAGAGGTTGTTACCTGTTTCTTAATGTCCCCACGTTTGATTTGTGTAATGCAATAGAGATCACAGTGGTGACCTTAGTAGGACCCACGGGGTGTGGGGTGTGGAGGGGCCGGGCAGGGGACTGGACGGGGTCATCAGACCTCAGAGTGGTTGACACCTTCCTCCTTTCTCAAATTTGCTTGAAAATGCACAATTTGCCCACTCTTTTTGCAAAATTTTCACGGGAGAGAACCTCCCCGAACTCCTTGTAGGGGGTTCGGGCTCGCTCGCTGCGCTCGGTCGCGCGGTGCAGTACGACAATTGATTTACGCCCACCACTTTCAAATGTCACCATCCGCCTCTTGACAGCCAAATTGAAATCCTTTGTGAAGTAATCTTTAAGGATAAAAAATAGGTGGCTGTGTTCTTCGAGAATGGAATCTGGACAATCCCAGTTCTCAAGCATCATCCGTGTTTGGATAGCCACTTTGTCCTATATCCGTGAGATCAAGTCCTTAGTTGAACAAGGTGCATTGTATTTGATGTTCCTTTGATTATTGGTCACTTCTAAAATATTCCTCTCTAGATTTTGGGCCCTCCCTCAATGTACAAGAATAGGTTATGAACTGTTAATTCCAGAGGGTCGTGGTCACTTTCGGGTCTATTCCAAACCACCATATCCACCATGGTTCCCCAAATAGGGAGATCTAAGAAGATATAGTCTATGGAGTTGGAGTAATTGCTGCTATGAAATGTTGGGGCAGGTCTTAGATCTGAAACAGAATGACCATTGCAAGCATGTAGTCTATGGATATAAGTGTTGTTCACCATTTGCAGGGCAACCCTTATAATTAGTTCTTGCAGGTGGATGTTAAATCGGGAATGTTCCATGCCACATCCTCCACTGCACACAAATCTTGTACTATATAATTGGGCTCAAAGGTTGAATGCAAGGATAATATTGTGTGCAATAAGGGAATAGTTTTTGATTCTTCCTACCTACCCGTACATCTATTGTAGATGTTATTTAACCCCTTCCATGCTCATGACGGAACGGTTCCGTCATGAGCATCGGTTGAGCTGTGCTCATGACGGAACCGTTCCGTCATGGCCCCGCCCGCGCTCGAACCCTTCAGCACCGCGGGGGAATCCGCGCTGAAGGGGTTAATAGAATGGGCGCCATAGTGGATTGCGTTATAACAAGCCCCTGCAAGTCAAGGGAAAGGAAGTGACAGCTATGTAATGGAACACTTCCGTGGGATGTTCACCCATATTAATAAACCTTCTGAGGATCTCCCTGCAGGAGAACTAATTTCAGGTGTGTAAAAACGTCTGTAACCATTCCTGTGAGTATGTTTTGCTGCCCATGTCACTTGACAGAGACAAACACCCTAGTCACCAATATACTTCCCCCACTTAGTGTTCTCAAGTTTGGTCTTGATCCCTGCCACATTCCAGCATAACAATGATGTTGACATTTGCTGATTACGGTAATATCCCAGGAGTAGTAGTGAAGCAGAGGTGGGTGTGAATTTACTAGATGGAATAGGATTAGGAAAAATTCATACGGGCCTTGTGGCATTTGTGCATGTTGGAAAGAAGGTAAACATCTTGTCTGGATGGTGGTGCGAAGGGCTCACTCAAATTTAACTTTAGCTAACTCTAGAGCCAAGCCATGCATAATGGGGGAAAGAATATTTTTCACTCCTTCACTAGGTGCCAATTCCCTGCTGGGTGTGTCATCGCTCACAGCCAGTGTACATTGTGTGTGAGCACTGGCTCAAGCAGCTGAGTCAGCCTGACCATTGAAGGGTCAGTAAATATCTATGGCCCAGTTGTTATAATATGGTAAGGAATGGACTAGTTGACTTGAACCCTTTGATTTTTCCAGAAACAGAGAGGGGTAAATCCCAAGGTGAATGCTCTACCATCAGAAGCCAATCAGACTTGCAAGGGGTGCAAAACTATTGGCAGTGAAAACTTGGAATAGAGTCCTTGCTATGAGAAACATTCAGAAACTTGTGCCGAAGACAGTGGCGGAAATAGCCTAAAGGTGGTACCTGTATGCCACACTTCTGTTTATTAACTTGACTGGGTTTTGAAAGAAGAATCTTGAATAGCCTTGGGTGCCTAAAGCTGATTATCACACAGTCTCTTTCTATGTTTTTCTCTAGAGGTCTCACCCATCTAACCCTGCTCACCATTAAAATGTTGTAGGCTTTTGAAAAGGGGAAGTCCAATTTAAAGTGTAACCAGCGTAAAACCTTGTTTCTAAGCTGTTGAAATGATTCTACCTCATGATGAGGAAGAGGGGGAACATGACACTGCTACTTAAGGGTAGGTAGCCAGAGGAAGGTCAACAACATTGCTAGATGGAGGTAGTTCTCTGTGGAAGCAATATCTCCATACAACAGGGCAACCCCAATGGTGGCTAACCCTGGTCATCCTGCTGAACAAGCAGAGGGGGTCAAAGGAAAGCTATTAATAGCCTTTCCTTCTTCAAGGAGAGCAATTGCCACTAATGGTGCCATTGTAGCAGACTGGAGGCCCACCAAGCCAGTGTGCTCCAGAGCTAAGTAGCCACGTGTTGCTCCTGGGGAAACGTTTGCCGTCAACAAGCATGCTCAGGTCAACCGTACGGTCAGCACCTGTTTCTATATCTTAATGATCCTTAGAAAGGTGTTACAATTTATCTTGTCTGAACTGCATTGGTCGACCATCATTGTACTTATCACCTACCAGCTTGATTACTGCAATGCTCTATACCTTAACATCAATGCAACCTCTCTGAAAAAGCTTCAGGTTGTTCAGAACGCAGCAGCAAGGTTGATCGTGAATATTCCAAAGCAACAATCTGCCAGAGAGGGGATTTGTGCCTTGCACTGGCTTCCCATTAGGAAATGCATCTCCTTCAAGGTTCTGAGCACAGTATATAAGGCTGTACACAGTAAAGGCTCGCCGCAGTTGAAAACCATATTCCAATGGTGTACCCCGGGAGAGTTATGAGATCCTCTTCCCAGAAAAAATTATCTCTCCAAAATACCGCAGGGCCAGGTGGGGCGGTTGCTCTTTCTCGGTAGCGGCCGCCAAACTCTGGAACTCCATGTCTTCCCCCATTTCCAGCGCGGAATCTCTACTGGCTTTTAGAAAGCTGCTGAAAACATGGCTTTTCCCATCCTAGTTGGCTGTCTTATGCTTCTCTCCTCACCTTCCTCTGCCTAGCGCCTTGACACCCCCGGTATAAGGGCCCTTTATACATTTTATCCTATCCTATGTGGGTTGTGCACACAATCTCTCTTCAATAGCCTCAACCCTTTCCTCCAATGGGGACAGGTGCAATTTAAGAATGGCAGTTAATTTGCTCAGCAATATTTTGCAAAACAAGTCCACCGGGTTTGATGATCGAAGTAGGTGGTCAATAAAGTAGGGCTGTGCAGGTGTGCAGGGACCAGCACTAGTAGCTTTGTGTTTTGGTGCAGGGGCGTGCTCTTGTCATTTGACTGGATGAACCTCGTCAGAAGGAACACTTAACTACTGGTCCTAGTTTAGAGCGAGGATGATATCAGGTCAATTTTCCAATGTTGAGTTTATAACTGATGGGGGAACCTGGTGCAATATTTGAGGGGGGTTTCGACTTTCCAGTGAAAGGTGTATGACTTCTGGCAACAGCTCATATGTGAGTGAAAGACGGTGTTCGGTCAACTTTATCTTGTTAATCACTCCGACTGCCCTTTGAATGAACCATATTCAATTGAGGAATTTAAGGATGGCTTGGGGAGAGACAGTGGTACTTTACATTTTCCCATGATGTGCCAGACTAGGTTCAATTCTGTGACGAGTGAAGAAAAAGGAGCCTTCCTGGGATGAAACCATTTTGCTTGCTAATTGGGCCAGCAGAAGCGAAAGCTACGCTCAGTTTTAGCACGTGGATTTAAGTGTGTTTTCTTACTTGATAGAAGCATCAAAGAAGGAGTCACAGATCAAAGAGGATAGGAGGGGGGCCCAGTCCAGCCTACTCAAGGCTCCTACAGGGGTGGACGGGTCCGCCCATGGCCTCGCCCAGGCGCGGCCTGCATGTGTCGTGCACCATGGGGGTTGAAGCACGCTTGTATAGCGTGAGTGTCACTCTCTTTCCCCTCCTCATCCTCCTCAGGGCACAGGGAAAGCTGGGACATGCATCCCCCAAAGAGTCCACGGCAGGAAGGGATCTCGTGCTGAGGGTGTTAAAGCTCACTTGCATACTTCAAATGTCACTCTCAACCCTCCTCCTCAGGGCATAGGGAAAGCTGAGACATGCAGTCCCCCAAGAGTCTAGTGCCATGTAGGCTGAAGCTCATTTGTATAGTGTGAGTGTCACTCTCACCCCTCCTTCTCCTCCTCTGGGCGCAGGGAAAGCTGGGACATGGAGTCCCCCAAGAGTCCAGAACAGGAAGGCGTCCCCAGAAACCAAGGCTTAATATTGGTTATCTTGGCAGTCCACTAACACCAGAGGGAGGTAAAATAACATACATAAAAGTTTACATGTACCTGTGAGTTGTATGGGTAATTTTTATTTGTTCCCAACATGAAATCAAGCAAACATTATGGGTAATATATTTCAAAACAGTTTATGTTATTTCAGAGTTTGAAAGTATTTGCCTATGGTTTATTCTTCTTTGGATATCTTTGTGACAATAAAATAAATACTGTGCCCTGGTACCTATGTTACCTGTATCGCCAGTAGAACCAACGCAGCCTTTCATCTTTACCTAGTAAATATATTGCGTACCATCACTAAGAAAGAGCAATATTGCATTGGGAATTCAATAAAAATCAAGCTACCTTTGTTATTAGTCTAGAACGACATGTGGTTAATGGGTCTTGGTTATTTACTGTGTGGTAGTGACTTCAAATGATTCCTTGTATCATTTCGAAAAAAGCTGTTCTAAATTGTCATGGGTTAGAAGCATCTATTTTGTTTTGGTTAAGTGATTATTAGATTATATTAAAAGTAATGAAGATTAAATAATGGCACTAGAAATGTACATTTTCTAATTGAATGAGTAATGTTATTACTTAACTACAGAAATACATGTATGAAATTGAGTTTAATAACATTTGCACAGCTTGGGGGACAGTGAGAAAATAATGTTTCAACTGTTGTCAAAACCATTGGTATAAAATGAGATTCCGATTAACTAAGCTAGTCAAATAAACTTGGCCCAACAGTTTGGATAGGACTGTTCCTAAGGGAGCAGGACCAGGGCTCATTCACATTTGGCTGGTCTCTGTCTGAAATGGCAGAGAGGATGAACTTGTATTTAGCCTTGAGCAAGCTACCAGTGACAGAGACCATTGCAAGCATTCCACTCATCGCCTTACTGTTTTCTTCACTATGATGCCCTAAGTGTGAAGGGTATGCCCAAATGAGGGTCCCTTGTTCTACGTGCAAAAGGACTCAAGCTATTACTCAGCGATGAAGGCTAATTAGAAGCTGGTCTGCATTGCTTGTGGTCTCTCCAAAGGAGACCTGGCATTCCAGCTCTGTTTGAACTGTTATTACAGCAGGATCAAGGCTGATTTGCATAAGGTACGTCTCTTTCTGAAGTGGCATAAAGAGTGAACACTTATGGATAGGAAAGCTGCCCCAACTGGCTGCCAATGACTTTCCTCCTTTCGGACAATCTGCCACAGTGAAAAGTGTGTGTTTCAGACACAAAAGTCATCAGTGCTTTTCATTTTGTCTTTTGTATTTTTATATTAATGTCAAGTGTAGAAATTCCTTCCCCTACATCCCATGGGAAATGGGGGAGCTTGTGGCACTTTCACACCCTAAAGTCGCAACCTAACTTTTTTTGAAGTAACTTGCTGGAAATCAACCCCTACCTATAACTCACTTGTCCCCAATGTCTCACACAGATAGACTTCCTGCTTTCTTCTGTACCTTTAAACAATCTTCATGCAAAAATATTCTTTCCCTTTTTGCACTCTCCCTTCTATGTTGTGCGTCTATGTTACTTGGCACTTCTTTACTGTACACACACGGTAGATAGAAGAGAAGGTTTCCTACTGCTGTTCCACTCCTATTTTACGGTATACATGAAGGACACGATAATGTGAATGCTATTTAGTGACTGATACTACACTGCCAAAATACTGCCATATATATATATATATATACGACATTGACTGTGGTGTTGCTGCAACTGTTGCCTAGAGAAATCTCTTTAGCTGAAGTGAAACTTGGGTTGGCCAAGGACCCACAAGTATAACAGATCAAATAAATGAGGGATTCATTTCCAACTAGTGTATGAATGAGTAATTGGAAAGGAGATGGAACAACACTAGGATACCTTCTCTTCTATTCATCTGATCACAGAAGGGTTAGGTTAGCACCCAGAGGAAATTAGGTGCATATCCATATGAAGCAAACACATGAGACTCAGTGTCAGCTTTACAACCAGTCCAGATCTTTTTTCCTTTGAAAGTAGAGTTCTACTGTAGAATAACTCTACATGCACACACAAGAACAATTATAAACAGTTGTTGTGATCATTTCCAGCTTTCATGTTGGTCACACAACTGGCACTCATGGCAACACTCGCTTTCCCTCCTTTTTATAGTTCCTGGCTAGAGATAGCTTTACCTATGTTGCAAGACTTGTGTAATAAAAAATCCTTAATGAAAAGTAAAAACATATGGATGCATAGAGGGGCTTTGTGTCAGCCGTCTTCATCCATTGGTCTGTTCATCTGTCATTCATTCTTTGCTTCTGCCCTTCCCATTATACAGCATCAGGCAATAGGTCAGCCTTCATCATCCACGCGGGCACTTGTACCAGTGTACTTAAACTAGGTTTTCAGGTACCAGTAATTAAAAAACAATGGTAGCTCTTCTCAACACCAATACGAATTATGTTTATCTGTGCTGTTCTTTAAAACTTTTTTAATACCTGCTATAAGTACACCTACCTGCTAGAAAACTCATGTATTGCTTAATAAAAATGTTATGCAATGGTTATTTTTCAGTGCAAGCATATGGTAGTCATGTGTAGGCTTATGGTTTTCTTATTTTATTATTGTGGAATATGCTTGCCATAAAAAATGTAACCACTGCACTTATTAAATAGCCAAATTTATTGGCTTTGCCACAGAGTAAAATTCACCCACTCATAAGATTTTCTCCTTCTTGTAAGTCAAATTTGTCTTCAAAACATATTTCTGCTAATCAAGGGTGGCAATGAAATTATCTTGTGGAAGACATTACCTCTTTCCCAGTGTTCCTGGCATATATGATCTAAAAATATTCCGTGAATCAATCTAATTTATACTTGCATTTTTATCATCAGTTTTTAGTCAGAAAGGTGAACACAGCTGAACGAGTAAATAAACATTGAAGGAGGGGTTGAACAAAGAACTTAATATTTGATGCTGCGATTTGGCACTCCCAATTGCAAATATACATTAGTCTTTAGGACCTAATATCTATTACCTTGTTTTCTGCATTTCAGAAAAGTTTTCCAAGTCGTTCTTGATTCGAATTGGTATGATGTCGCTTCAGTAAGCTACCATATCACCGTTTTAACACGAAGCTTGTTCTTAGCAATATTAAAGGGAATACTTGACATTACACCGATAAGGCGTGAGCATTTACATGGGCTCACTCTGACAATTTGAAATACAATCAGTAGATAATTACTGAAAAGCACAGAAAGTCTTGTTAAAATACTGTTTTTGTGTAACATGTGGTTGCTCAGGAAACCATTAAAAAAAATGATGTTCCAACACGTATTAAACCTTATGACTGACAAGTTACAAGATCCTTTCCAAAACTATATTCCGATTTTGCTTCTTTTCATAATAAAAACACATTAAACAAATATTATATTTCCTGGTTTTTACTCAGGCATGACTAAATTGATTCGAGTATCTTCTGCCAGACGTTCCAGTGACTCAATCACAACATGGAAGCCATCTTTTAATTCCAGCTGTATATATAACGTGATACAGTAAGCAAACAAAAACTATAGTGAGGCAAGACCATGTTAACCCCGGAACAGAATCCAAAAGTAATATTTATCGTGGCAGGCCCATCACACTGCTAGGTTTGCGCTGCTTCCTCGCTTCTGTATTTCATCCGCACAGAGTGCACATTTTCATCACCTGATCAGGCTTTGAATAGACTGCTGGTACAGGCTGTTTCAGGACTTCACTGAAGACGACTTCTTTTTTTTTTTTTTTTTGTTTGAAATGCTTTATTTGAAGAAAAAGCATAGTGAGCAACAAATACAGGTCATATAAAGAACATTGTCATACAAAATCAAAAAGAGAAAAATAATAAAGGGTCATCATGCGTTAAACATAAGAAACCTGAGGAAAAATCCAAAAAGCATTTTGTAAAATTTTAAAGGGAACCAGAAGGAAAAGGGGGAAAAAGGAGAAAAAAAGGGGAGGAGAAAGGAAAGAAGGGAGAGGAGAAAGAGAAAGGCAAATATGAGGCGTTAGGAGAAGAATAGATGATGTAGTCAGAGAGAAAATAGGTAGAATAGAAAGAGCAAATAAGCCAAGGGTAGGGAATAGTTGAAAGGCAGGAAATGAAAATGCAAATGTAAAAAAGATAAAAGGAGTAGAGAGGAAGAAAGGAAGAGGAGGGGCAGAGCAAAAGTCACTCATGGGGGTTTGAAATTCTCAGAGGATAAAGGAGAGATAGATTTCGATTTCAGAGCCATGCGGTCAAGATAAACTGTGAGAGGCAACCAGAATAGATCTCTATTGAGGGTAGGAGTGGAGGCAGCAGCGAAACGAACATCAAGTCTGTGATAGTGACAGAGAGAATTCCACCAACATTGTATAGAGAGCTTAGAAAGATCCTTCCAGTTAGAAGAAATGTGTTGGAAAGCCAGAGCCAACATAAGATCTAATAGACCAGAGGAGCGAGAAGGAATATCAAGAGTGTCAGAGATACTGCCTAAAAAAAGGAGAGGGATAGAGTATGGGATAGAGATAGAAAAGAGACGAGAGATATGAGACCACACCTGAACCCAGAGTGCGAGAACAGGAGGGCACAGAAAAAGTAAATGAAAAAGATCAGCATTAGGGGCAGAGCAGGTCCAACAGATAGAGTCCTTATCAGGAGAAAAGCGAGAAATAGAAACGGGAGAGAGATAAAGTCTATGATAAAGAAAGAACATAGATTGAGTTAGTGAGGCGGAGCGGGAGATTTTTAAGGACCTGGCCCAGACTTTGTCCCAAACAGCTATAGACCATTCACAGCCCAAATCAAGCTCCCAAGCAAGTTCCAATTTAGATTTCGGACGGGTCGGATTGGGGGAGGAGAAAAATTTATAAATAAGAGAGGCTTTGGGGAGAGTAGACAGGATCTGAAGAAGCGGGGACTGGGAAACAGAAGAGGATGACAAGGGAAGAGAATAGTAGACATCAAGTATGATGGCCATTAGGACAGTGAATCTATGGAAAAAAGACTGGGGACAGTGAAACAGAAGTCGGAATCGAGGAAAAGAACATGGGAGAAAACCATCAAAAAGTTGGTTAACCCATATCAGCCCCTTTGATCTCCACGCAGTCCAACAAATAGGACGATTATGGAGGAGAATAAGTGAATTGTACCAAATAGGGGAGGTCAAAAAGGATTCACGGGAGATCGGGTCAGGACGGACCAGAGCATGTAGAAGAGAAGAAGTATGCTTAAACAGGGGTAGAGGAGTGGTTAAATTCTTAGCAGTGAAATGTACAATTTCAGATAGGGAAAAAGGGGAGAGGAGTGAGCGTTCAATAGAGAGCCAAAGAGGGGCAAGAGGAGAAGGTGCAAGAACAAGCCAATTAGAAGCCTGACGAAGAGAAAAAGATTTATGATAAAGGCGGAAATCCGGAAAGTTGACTCCGCCATTGGACTTCGGTTTACGAAGGGCAACGAGCGCAACTCTCGATTTTTTATTATTCCAGAGAAACTTAGAGAGACAGGAATCAATGCGCTTGAAATAGATATCAGGGATATGAATGGGGAGCATGGAAAAGATGTATATAAGAATGGGAGATATCATCATTTTGATCGAGTCCAGCCGACCCCACCATGAGAGAAAGAGAGGATTCCAAGAAGAGAACAACTTATCCATGCGGGATAGTACAGCGGACATGTTCAACCGAATAGATGAAGAAATGGAGTTAGAGAACCAAATTCCAAGGTACTTAATTTTAGAGGAATTCCATGCAAAACCAGTGGTCGAAAACTGATGAGGGAGACAAAATTTAGTAAGAGGAAGGATCTCAGTTTTATCAGAGTTAATCTTGTAACCAGAAACTTGGGAAAAGGAGTTAAACTCAAGTAGTAAGGCCGGAATGGATTGGTCAGGATCAGAAATAAACAAAAGAATGTCATCTGCATACGCAGAGAGTTTCAAATGAGTCTTGTCATAAGGGAAGCCAGAAATAGAAATGTTGTTTCTAATAGACGTAAGAAATGGCTCTAAAGCTAGGACAAAAAGTAAAGGGGACAGAGGACAGCCCTGAGGGACGCCACGCTGCAAAGGAAAATAAGGGGATAGCTGGCCATTAACTAACACAGATGCTTTAGGGGAGGAATAAAGTAAAGAAACAAGAGAAATAAAATTAGGACCAAAACTGTGCCAACGAAGGGAGGCAAAAAGAAAGGACCAATCTACTCTATCAAAAGCCTTCTCGGCATCAACTGATATAGCAGCTAGAGAGAAGTTGAGAGAAGGTACCTTATTGAGAACATTGAGAAAAAGACGGGAATTATCTGAGGTGAGTCTGCCCTTTACGAAACCACATTGTTCCTTACCTATAAGGTGTGGGAGGAAAGGATCTAAGCGCCGGGCAAGAAGTTTAGCAAATAATTTATAGTCTACATTGACAAGGGATATTGGGCGATAATTTTTACAAAATTGCGGGTCGCGACCCTCTTTGGGTATTAGGCAAATCGTAGCCTCGTGAAAGGTGCCAGCAGCTGTGCCGGAGGTGAAGAAGGATTGAAAGAGGGAGAGGAGTTTAGGAAGCAAGAGATCTGAAAAATGTAGATAAAATTCCACAGAGAAACCGTCCGGCCCCGGAGATTTACCCTTCGTTAGAGATGTTAAGGCGCTATCCAGTTCAGTGATAGAGAGGTCAAGTTCAAGATCAGGGAAATTAAGATGAGAAGTGGAGGGGGCAGGAATTTTGTCCAAGTAGGATTGAATAAGAGCAGCCGAAGGGGGGGATTCAGGAGTATAAAGAGATTGATAGAACTGTTGAAATTGGGCGAGTATATCCTGCTCCTTATGCAGGAGAAGATTGTCGGAGGAATATATTGAATCAATCAGGTTACGCTCCTTGCGGGACTTAAGATAGTTGGCCAAAAGTTTACCTGACTTGTTGCGACCTCCGTAGTAGCGGGCGCTGCTGCGGAGTAGTGATGAGGAGGCATTGTCAGTAGAGATTTTGTTAAACTCGAGTTTGGCGCGTATAAGGTCTGGTACAACCCTTGTAGTAGAAGAGGTGTAGAATTTATGCTCCAGGGATTTAATATGGGAGAGAAGGTCTTTCTGTTTCTTAAGATAAGATTTCTTTTTCTTTGAGACAAAGTCAATCACAAAACCGCGAGCAGTAGCCTTAAAAGACTCCCAAATAACATGAGGGGGTAAAGAAGGATCAGAATTGAGTAGGAAAAATTCCGTAGCGAAGGAAAGAAAAGAAGAAGAAAAGAGGGGATCCAGGAGGAGAGAGTTATTAAAGCGCCAGCGGGAGGATTTGGGATGAGGAGGAAGAAGGTCAAGAACGGTGACAATGGGAGCATGGTCTGAGATAACTATCGGCTCTATAGATGAGGAAAGAAGATTTTGAGAGAGAGACTGAGAAAGGAATATGTAGTCAATCCGGGAGAAAGAGGCATGAGGAGGTGAAAAGAAAGAATAGTCCAAAGAGTCAGGGTGGGACAGTCTCCATGAGTCGAGAAGGTGAGATTTGGAGATAGTGTCAAGGAATTGTGTATGTGATTTGTGGGGGGTGAAGCGGGCAGAGGATTTGCGATAAAGAAACGGGTCAACAATTTGATTACAATCCCCACCCAGAATGAACAGGGAATCACTGTATTGAAAACACTTAGAAGTTATTAGAGGCCAAAAGTTACAATCAGGATGAGTGGGGCCATATACATTAAAAACAGTCAAGGATACAGAATTGATTAACAGCTTAACTAAGACCCAACGACTCTCAGTATCATTTTCTTGAGAAAGAACTTTACATTTGAGCTTCTTGTGACACAAAATGGCCACACCGTTCTTTTTGTTAGAAGTAGGAGAAAATAAAACCGTTCCCACCTAGCCTCTTTTTAACTTAAGAGACTCCGCCTCAGAGAGATGAGTCTCTTTTAAAAGAACTAAGTCAGGAGTGTAAGAGGCTAGATGGGAAAGCACTCTCTGCCGTTTAATAGGGCTAACAAAACCTTTCACATTCCATGAAATAACTTTGAATTAAATCACAATAAAATGTGCTAGGAACAGAGAAAAGAGATAAAACCAAAAACGCCACAAAGGAGAATAACAAGCGAGTGAAAGACAAGAGCAGGACAAAAGAAAGTCAAAAGACATAGTAAGAAAAGAACAAGGAAAAAGGAAAGGAAGGAAAGGGGAGGAAAAGAGGAGAAGAAGAAGAGACAGTACATATCCAAAACGGACGACTGAGGAAAACATACCTGAAGGGGGAAGGGAGATGACAAGATGACGACGATGGGGTGTGGGAGGATTCGACAAGAACAGCCCCCCAAGCCGGAGAGCAACAACCCACCGCACCAGGACGGAATATGAGGAAGACGAATCATATGATACGAAGAGGACTACAAGAGGGTTGATCGAACAGAAAATCTAAGGGAGGGAAAGAGAAACATGTTATGCAGAAGTCATGGGGAGGTAAACAGTACAAAAACAAACAATTGTATGCAAAAACAGAAAACCCAAACGACAACCATTATACAATCACATCAGGCAGAAGGAGAATCAACCAAGAAGGGAAAAAATTCCAGCAAGAACCTGTAAGGAGAAAAAACCAAACAAGTAAATAATCAACCAGTAGGAGGATTAGATGTGTCCATGCCAGCATTAGTCTGAATGTGAATGAAATTCTTAAGTTCAGCCGGGTCTTGGAAAGTCCAAGTGTTGTTTTGATGAGTTACCTTGAAGGTACAAGGGTGAAAAAGGCCATATCTAGCTCCCATAGAGCGCAGAGGAGCACGAAGAGATAGAAATTCTTTTCTTCTGGCAGCAGTGACATTAGAGACATCCTGAGAGAGAAAAACTCTCTGACCCATCCAGGACACTTGGCGTTTCGCTCGAGCTGTGGAGAGGACCAGAAGGAGATCCGTAAATTTGAGGAAGAGGATGATGACCCCTCGTGGTTTGGTTGAGGAGGAGGAGCGAGGGCCAAGTCTATGGGCTCGTTGGATACTGAGAGAGGTAGTAGCAGGAAGGTCCAACAATTTCAGGAGGAAAGAAGAGAAAAACGTGACAGGATCATCACCTTCCAAGGATTACGGCAGGCCATAAACGCGTAGGTTATTCCTCCTGTTCCTGTTTTCCAAGTCCTCAGTGTGCTGTTGAAGGGCGAGAAGAGATTTTTCCAGAGAGGAGATGCGATGAGAATTTGACTGAATTTCTGGAACCTGCTGCTCCACAGAAGAAACACGGGCCTCCATAGTTGACCATTTGGCCTCAAAAAGCTGCATCTTAGTATTAGTCTCCTCCACGAACGGGCGCAAAGCGCGAATCTCCTCAAGTATCAACTCCATAGAGATAGGGGGTGGAGATGACTCAGGTGGAGGAGGAGAGGAGTCCTGCTTCAAGCGCTTAGGTAAGGAGGCAGGAGGAGAAGACTTACTGGAGGTAAGTTGTGATGGAGAAGAGCGGGTGGAAGCTGTTGTCGCCATTTGATCCGTGGAAGGAGGATGAGGAGAATGGCCTGTTGATGAGGAGGAGGCAGAGGAAGGTGGAACCTTCGAGGGCACAAAGACAAACTTTGGGTTGCGTAGCTTGCCCATAGAAGCCTAAAACGTGCCAGTGACAGTGAACAGAAGGCAAAGAAGCAAACCAACACAACAATCTGGGCTCAAAAGCAGAGAATGTCAATATGTTAACATGTCCAGTCTAAATAGCCCAGCGGTCATCAGGAGTAGTAGAGGACACTTGGAGAAATCGTGAAGAAACCCCGGACCTGGAGGTAATGCCAGCAGATGTTAGAAGATGTTTCCAGTAATAACCAGGAGGTCACCAGCGGGCTCGAAAGCCGTGTGCACTAAGACTTGGTGAGCATATTTGCAAAAAGGAATTAGAAAAATAAGTCTTATGCCTTAGAACTGAAGTAGGTTATCATTGAGGAGCACAGCATATATGCGGCCTATTGCGAGGAAAGCATGAAGGCAGAGGTCTCAGAAAATGAAGCGCCAACATGAGGAGTAAGTTGGAAGCACAGCACACTGACAGGGCGCAAAACAAAAAGGAGAGGTTTTTAGTTGCCTAGAGTACAGACCAGTACCTGGAGAAAGGGCAGAAAGACCATGACTGTAATCGTAATCATCTCAGCGACATGCGGACATCGCGCACAATACGAAATGGCGGACGTGCTGAGGGACGTACGTCAAGAAATATGAATGAATGGGCGAATCACTTGCAGAAAAAACGAGGTCTGGCCATCACATCATCAGCACGAAGCCATCCGCTTACAGGAGTCACAAGAAGTCTCAGAAGCTGGCATGAATAAAGAGACCACGTGGAGCCAGATGATATAACCCCCTAATGTAGCCTCCAGAAACAGTTCATACAGGGTTGGTGTTTAAATAACGTTGCCCAATAGTAGATTTAGCGCCATATAAGATTTAGCTGATGTTTCAATAAGATTGTATAAATGTCACAGGAAGAGAGTCTCTGGTACAAAATCTATCTCCATGCGCCCCCATAATGTAGAAATCAATTTAAATCATCTCTCTGAAGCGTTAAAGCAGGTGTGGCAGCCTCAGGGAGCAGCAGAGAGTCACAGTAGAGGCATTCACCTACCGGAGAAGATGTAATAAGTCATTCATGCAGCTATCCCTTAGAAAAGCGCTTGTCAGCAAGAAAACATTCCACGTTCATTTGAAGAGCGAAGCGCATCTGAGAGCATGAAGAGAACTTACTGCTCTAAGTGCGCGCGCCGGTTCCAGACAAGCAGCGCTGAGACAGCAAAATGGCGGGCGTTCTGAGGCGCACATTCAGCGCGGTGAAACGGAGCATTCCAGGCGTGAAAAGAGTTCACCTTGGGCTCACCAGGCGCATAACTCGTTCCGCTAGCTGGAACATCCCAAAAAGCTCGAAGAAGGAACGTGAACACTGCCGTAAGTGATACGGGTCCGTCCCGGTGCGGCGGAGCTCCGGATCTAAGCGGCCATCTTGGTCAGCGTCCAAGCCACGCCTGAAGACGACTTCTTAATGTATAGAAAATCTCAGTGTGTTAATGCCTTCAGTAGTTTTGCACAAGGTCTAGATTTGATTAGTGCACATATTGGGAAATATTTGGTACTGTACCACTAGTCAAAGTGTGTCACTAGAGTAAAGAAAATACACTTTGTAAAGTGTTACAGCATGCATGGGCGTTAATTGGTTGTAGCCGGGGTATTAGATGGCACAAGTGGCTCATCTTCTTCTACCCAGTGCTGCCTTGCCTTCCTAGTCTCAAAGCCAGAAAAGAAGCAGCATTTCTTCTCTTTGCCCAGCCTGTATTCCTCAGCAGATAACAGCATGCTGTTAAGGGGCGGAATTTGGTCAACCCAGTGATGTAATAAGTATGTGATGTCACTTCCTCCTCTGCTGGATTTCTATTGCAGTGACATTCATGATAGCACGTGTCAACTGCTCAATGACTGGCACACAGTCTCTAAGGGTGTGGATTAACCAAGCAGAGGCATGTTGGCATAATGAAAGAACAGTACCTATGCTTGTTTTTCTGATGGTCTACATACATGAAATATGACCATTCCAAAGAAATGCAATGCTGGATTCATGACCAGAGGGACACTGTTTCTTCCAAGCCCTCTTACTCTACGTCCAAGACCTCTCTGGATAATCAGACCTCTGTAGCTTTAGTCTGAGGCTGTCTCGCTGGAAGTTTGGGAAGTTTGAAGGGGGCTCTGTGGCAAAGTGAATTACGGATCCGGCTCCACTGGTCCTGGATAAACGGTTGCTTGCTCCTCAGTTTAAGACCATGATACCGCCTGGCTGCTGATCTCTGATCTGAATTTGCTTCTGGGAGCCCCAGGGATGCTCCCGGAGTGCATGAGGTGGTCCGTATTGGCCAGTTAACCAGCCCACGATGGGCGATGATCACCCAAAGAACCTGAAGAGGAGAAAAACCAACAAACAATCACGGTTAATGCTTGCCCCCAGGGGAAGGTTTTTAAGGTTATGAATGAATTGAGGAGTAAAAAAAATGCTGTGTGATCTAGTGGTTGTGACAGAAGATGTGGAGACTGTTGCCTACTGTGTTGTACTAGCAGCCTGCAGTTCATATTTCTGTGCGGCATAGTGAATGGATACAGACACCGCTCCATCAGGGGCTCGCAGGGGTCTGAAACTCCATCTTTCAGGAGTTTCTGCTGCTAGAAGGCGGGTAGACCAACGCACAACAAAGGGGTCCTTGATTCCTGCAGCGCGGAATGCGAACAGACACTACTCCTTCGTGTGCTGGCAGATGCCTGTAACTCCATCTCCCAGGAGTCTCTGCTGCCAGGAGGCGAGGAGACCAATGCACACAAAAGGCGCCCTTGATTTCTGCAGCACAGGATGTAAACGGTCACTGCACCATCAGGGTCTGGTGGGGGCCTGAGTCTCCATCTCCCAGGAGTCTCCACTGCCAGACGGCATGGAGACCAAAATGCACAAAAGGCACCCTTGATTCTCACAGCATAGGACGTGAGCAGACATTGCTCCACTGGGTGCTGGCGGGGGCCTATAACTTCATCTCACAGGAGTCACAAGAGGTGCTCTAGATTCCCGCGGCCAAGAGCGGGCTCATCTGCGTTCATCTGCATCCAAACGAGGCAAGGCCGGGCCACCAGTTCAAGTACTTGGGGCCAGATGTACGACCGATTGCGACCGCAAAATGGATTGCAGCATGTGCCAAACCTATTTGTGAGTTGGTAGCCTGTTACCGACTTGCAAAATAGGTTTTGTAAGTTGCTGTTAGGAAGGGGAGCACCATAGCTATCCCTTCCAAATAGCGAGTTACATGGGGACATAAGATTGTTTTGTGAGCACAGATGCCGTTGCAAAACAATTGCATTTAAGTCCAATTTCAAATTGGTGGTAAGCCAGTCCTAACAGGAAGGGGGCCCCAGGGGATCCCTTCCCCTTTGTGATTGGCAGCGAAAATGTTTTTTAAGAGGAGGCAGTGGTCCCAGGGACCACTACCTGCTCTTAAAAAAATAAACTGAATCGTTTCATTTGTATTTATTAAAGGAAAATGGACTGCATTTCTCAAAAAAACTTCTTTATTGAAAAGGCAGTCACAGACATGGTTGTCTGCTGACCCCACCAAGCCACCATCCCTGTGAGTGTTGGCCATTCCCAATGGGTCGCAAAATGAGACCTGCGTCATGAGAATTAATGAGGCAGGTCCTTTGCAACGCATTTGGGAATCAATGTTTGCCACTCACAGTTTGCGAGGGCCGTACACCTAGCCCTTGGTATTTAACCTGTGGGATATTCTGTGTGGCTATTTTAGCAAGAGCTGGTTAAACAACAAGGGGGAGTGCGCTGCTGTGTTTGAGGCATTATCTTTTTAACTGACTGCTGCACTGGACCTGGTTTGGGGTGAGCCTACTATTTGGCTTCCATCCCCAGGACTTATAGACTTTGATATCTTCATGACCGGGACAGTTCCCATGCTTTGATAAGGGTCTTGGGCTGTTCTCAGTGTGAACAAGGGCAAGCAAAGGGTCACCTGCACTATAAAATCTGTGGACTCCAAAAGTAGCATTTTGGACTCTTTTATTGTGTGTACCATAGGATCAATTACTATAGAGAGTGACTTGGCTAAGACACGTTTGTCTCTGGACTTAGAAGATCCTACTATAAGCTGGCTTTTCTCTACTTGCTCAAGGGATGCCCAGGTTCGAACAAGAAATCATCCCCATTCCTCGGCTGTGAACTCTTCTCATAATAGCACTCCATCAGCAGCATGTAATTTGAATTCCAAGGGAGACAATACTTTCATCACAGACATTAGGCCCGACAGCAGGCCAAGAGGAAGAGGAAAGTGAGACATGAGGATTCCCAGTCCCCTTTGCAGTCCTCCTAATCCCAGCCCACGAATGTGCCTTACCTACTCTAGCTGCCCAGTCCATCAAGTTACTCCTAGTACTGGGGGCACTGATGATCCTGTTGTCATTACAATGCATACCTGCAGGAAAAATGTAGCACTATCTGATTCCCCGAGACAAGGGGTGGAACAACTTGGCAGTCGCTCGGGTAGCCAGCAAGGGTATTTACCCATGTGACCTCTGGGAGTTGCTGTGTCTGAAGCTCCCCCCTTAACTGGGAAGCCCCTATATTACTGTTGACTTGCCATCCGATGATTGCCTCTACATAGTTATTCTCATCAATGTTCCACCATCGAGTTCTGACACATTTGTGACAGCTACCCAGCTAAAAAATGAAAAGTGATTATCTTGCTGAGCATGCTAATTTCAACATAAGGTATTGGGGCATTAGCCTGTTAGTAAGGAGAGTGGGCTAGATTGGTCCTGCCAAGAAGAGCTTACCTGGGGACTGTGTGAGTGTTAATTATAGGCATCCAAACCTGGCATACAGCATTCTATGCAAATGCGAGCTGAGACTGAATCAAGGGTCGAAAATTGGTATTTTACCTTTAGTTGTTTTTTTACCAACCCCGTTTTTCGACCACAGTCGATAATTGGAGGCCACCAGTATAAAGAGAGTGGGGCTGCCCTTGGGACCTGTACGTGTTAGTAATAATTTTGCACCATTATCATGTTTGTCTGGTCTGAAATGGACTGTCAATTTCTCAATTCTAACCCATCAGCTATCTCACATCTCCCATCTCACCAAGAATTGTTACAGCCCAACAAGAACCTATGAGGGGAACGAGCTTCTGAGTCAGATATCATGGACATCATAAATATTGTATGTTGGAATACAGCTGGATACAACAATAAGGCTTTAATAGGGAATTGATAGATTATATTGATAAATTCAACATTATCAAGAAACCTGGGCTCTGAAGTAGATAGTATGAGAGGGCTACCTCGGTTTTTGATTGCCATTGGTTTCTCCCAATCTGGAAGACCTAAGGGAGGACTGGCTCTTCTTCTACATTTCACCCTATTTGCCAAGGTATTTCCAATTGAATTCATACATCCTGGTATTCAGGTTGTTTGGGTTGTTTATCACAACACTTTTAATTATTTTATAATGAATTTTTATAATGCTGATAATCAAGTAGAGAAGGCTGGTAGTGTTCCCACTCTGTTTAAAGTTATTGACATTCTTAGCCACAGATGCTCTATTGTACTTAATTGTTTTAAACTTATTTTGGATGGTGATTTTAGTTCAAAAATTGGTGCACGTTCTAGTTGGCATAACATGTTCATTCCTAGGAATATGTGTAAGTGTCAGTGGTCTATGGATGCTGGGGGGGGGGGGGGGGGTTCTCTATAGAATGTCATTTACCATGAGTTAGTCCACCTTACTGAAGCTTTAACTGGTTGGGCAGCCAAATTCCTACTTTCTCTGGAAGGGTTAGGGGTACTACGATTTACGTTATCTTTATCTCCTCTACCATGATTCCTTTTAGTGTGGGAGTCAGTACAATGAAGAATTGTGCTAGTTACTACAATCCAAACACTTTAACCTATAAGGTACCTAATTTAATTCCAAAACTAATAAACCCAACAGGTGGTAAGACAGCAGATAAAGGGCTTTGTCTTTAATGGCGTGCTGTTAATTTTATAGCTCTGTTTGTAAGACTGATCAGTACCATTTTTTCCTTGTTCATGAAAAATTTACTGATTGAACCTCTAGCACACTATGGGTTTGTGGATGCATGTATAAATTTGAGGATAATTATCAAAAATCTCTTGTTGATTCCTGTTGTTACTGGTCCCAAATTTAAACCTAGCTGATTCAACAGCATTTGTCGATCTGTAAATAAGAGCCCAAAGGCTGCTCTCAATAACATTCCTAGGGACAGTGTTGCCATTTCCTTATTGCGGGCTGAGTATAAAACAGCACTGAAACAAAGGAAAAAGAAAATTTAAAGGGACACCTGAGATTGAATCATTACTGATTGTTCTAAAAAAGACACTGGAGGTTTTTGGAAGATTGTCAATACAGCTAATCCCCTCACTAGACAGATGGATGAACAAGGTACAGTTATCTCTGCTGAAATAATTTTTGGGCTTACTTCAACTGAAACCTGTCTAATTATGTCTGTTGTAATAGTCATTTGTTAAACATTTCGTTCACTTTAGAAGTAATCAATTTACCTATTCCATCTAGCCTTGGCAATAAGGCTCTGGGTCCAGATACAGATGGCTTCCAACGGATCTTTATAAAGCAAGACTGGAATTCTTACTAAGCAATACTAAAACTCAATTTTGAAGCAACATTTTAATCAATGTATATTAGCTTTTTATTTTCTGCAGTCACTTCCAAATGTAACAGTTTGTTATGTTGTAGGTAGCTTCTTAGAATCAACTGTATGCCACCAGAAGGCTATGGTGTTTTTATTCCATACCCATTGCTAGGCAATGTATGGTAATCTGCTGACATTTTTATATATGCTGTGCTATGATTTCTTTTAACTGTATGGAATGCACATTCTTTTTAGGTCTCGCCTGAGCCAGCGCGCATGCGCTGTCTGCGAGGCATTTAGTAAGGGCTTTTGAGCTCTGAACGCACGCTTGTGCGTGTGCCCACGATTGGCCTGTGCATTTGTCTTTTTTTAAAACACAGCACGCAATTGGTCCAAGGCGGGTGATTGTCCCGCCTTGTTTGTTCCATGGCCTAGGGTCCTCAGGAGCGAGCATTATTACCATCAGTTTCCAATTATCACGTTGGCGTTAATTGGAAATAGATGGCGCGATGGCGGTCAGCGCTGGTCGCTCACCTGCAGCGACGGGCATAAGCACGCACACGCACCACTTTTTTTTTAACGTGAGAGAGTCTGTGCTTAGCAGGCCATATTAACCTCAGATTAAACAGGGTGAAGGCATTCTTTATAGGATTCGACATTTTGTTACTATTCATTTATGAGACACATAGGCTCTCAAATACGGAGGAAAGGGAGAGGAAATAAGTGCTCTTATCCTCACATTGAAGGAGACTAACTGGAAGCTACGCCCTTCCAAGATGGCGCCTACTTTAGCTACTATGTCTGGGCCCTCTTCCACGACAGGCGGCAGGTAACCTGTGCATGTTAAATTTTTGGGACGTCTCCAGCGTACCTGTATCAAGCAGGGCACATGCGCGCGGAGCCCCCATTCTGTGCCACTCTTCGCATTTCGCGCAAGGGCGTGTGCAGTCTGCACCAGGGGAAGGAAGTCAGCGCATGCTGCAGGTGGAGCATTGCACCCCAAAGTCCTCTCTGGCTGCAGCATGGATGTACTCAGCTCCCAGACACTGCGGGCAGCGTTGGTGCTGGCAGCCCTGGCAGTGGTCATTCAGCTGCTGCGAACGTGACTCAGATCGCAGTCCTACCTCTTCAGCCAGAAGGACATCGCCGAGCTGGCCAAGCAGCATGCATGTGAGACCCCGTTTTAGCCTCTAGGACGGACCCTGCATAGATGGGAGACCCATGAGCAGCATGGGAATAGTTGACAGATCGTCTGGTTTACATGGAATCACAGTTCCATTCTGCGTTTTCATTTAACATTTGATTTGTTAAATCGGTGAATTCTAGAAGATGGAGCGTTATTTTACTTCCTTTAAAATTGCATGAATTCACTGTCTAGATAACTGCTAACTTTCAGCACTCGGCGCTTATATAAGGACTAGTATTAAAAACTGAAGAAAAATCTGAATACATTTACCGAGCTTAAAGATGCAGTTCTGGCAGATCTGCCCCGCGTCCCCTTTCTTTAATTCTCTGTGCATGATCCAGGCTCAGCGACCGATACACATATCTTAAACCTAGCTGTTGGGCCTGTTTACTCTGCTGAGACCAGTACATGTCAAGCAGTATTTAAAACTAGAATGAATACAGCTTTTTAATTTTTTTTATTTCTGTTGTCTACACCATGAAATAGGCAGTATGTCTTGGCTTGATGGGACAACACCTTTCTTTGTAATGGTTAATTTGGCCCAAAGGCTTGATGTGCTATTAGCACATCATCTTGTTTTCCTTTTAAATTTCTTCGTCCACTCATGACTTACTTAAGGGACCCTTTACCTTTATAGACCTAAGTATTTAGTGGAGCTTAAGTTTGCTGTATTAAAAAAAGTTGTTCTTTAAGTGTTAGATGCTGCTGCTTGTCTGCTATGAGGTGCCCTGCTAGGTCTTGGTTTTCTATGGGATCCAGACTTGTTAGGCTGCCCTTGAGTATTTTATTTTGTACTTCCTCGTATCATGTCCAGGGCTGCAGTGATATTTTGGGTGGGTGGGTGGAAAACTCCTTGAACTTGTTTCTCGTGCCTGCAGTATGCACCCCTACCCCGTTCCTCCTCTCGCCTTTCCGTGAATGTGTGAACAACCCTGAATTAAACCCTCCCTGATGACGTGCAGCTGGTGCCATTAGCGCCACTTCACCCGTGTCTGCTCCTCTTAATAACAGCTGAGAGAGTGTGTGTGATGTCTTATCCTGATTGTGTCTTCACTGGTGCCCCCCCACCTACCAATGCCTGTCTCCTGCAGGCTTCTCAGGGCTGTATCTGATTATCGCCTCTGTACTGTGTGTTTGTGTGTGTGTGTGTATGATAGAGGGGGAGGGACACATTGTGAGAGGGATTGTGTGTGTAAAAGATAGACAGATTATGTGTGCGTGCAAGAGAGATTGTGTGTGTGAGAAAGATTGCAAGTGTTTGTGTGAGAGATTGTGTGTGTATGTGCGACAGAGACTTTGTGTGTGCCTTTATGTGAAATTGTATGTGTGTGCACGCTAGAGAGAGACAGGTTGTATGTCTGTGTGGGAGAGAGACTGGGTGTGGGAACGATTGCAAGTGTTTGTCAGAAAGATTGTGTGTGAGAGAGTGTGTGTGTGAGAGACTTTGTATGTGCACAAGTGAGAAATGTGTGTGTGGGAGAGAGATTATGTGTGCGTTTGTGTGAGATTGTATGTGTGGTGTGCACGATAGAGAGACAGGTTGTATGCGAGAGAGAGGGACTGTGTGTGCGTGTAAGAGAGACAGTGTGTGTGTGTGTCGTTCTCTGTGGGCACTAGTGCTTGCACTGCTGCAGTGCACCCGAGTGTTTGTGTTACATAATTGCTTTTTAGAGGAAGCGCGCGATCAGCAGCTGACACTTATAAGGTCCCAAAGGCCAGACCCATTGGCTGCGCCAATGCTTGTTTATCTAATGGTAGTATTTATTGCATGGTAATTTACCAATACTTTTATATATGTTGTCCTTTGATATATTTGTAACCACTTGGAATGACATTGCTTTTTATTTGTTTGCAGTACTTATCGTACTTTTCTGGCAAATTTTATTAGCCGAATGAAGATTGACGACTTGAACTCAGGCATGTATAACACTACTATACTGTGAGGCATTAGAACACTTTATGTCCAGACAATAATCTCATGATAATGCATCTAGAATGTTTGTTTTACATGATTGACAACAATGACTATGTGACTAAAGAAGGGGATGCAGGTAGCAAACACCTATTCACATTAGCTTAGCATGGGTTAATAATCAGTGCCTTAAATACAGTCAACAAACTCCAAAGGCTTGTAAGTACATGTATATGCTAGCCTTACAGCTCAGTGTTCTTGATTTATCAGTCTCTTCTATTTATCCACTGTGTAGGGCTTTGCTCTAGGCTGCAGTTACTGTAGTATTGTTGCCAGAGGCATAACACAAAATGACGGCCTGCCTGCAGAATGTAATGAGGGGCTCCTATGTATCCCATATTTAACAGATATCCACTGAACTTGGGCTGATTGGGGGCCCTCTGAAGGGTTTGAGGGCACCTCCAAGGGGTGGGGGTGGGATCCCCCTACACAACACAGGCTGCAGGGGTTTGCATTATGCTCCTGATAGTTGCAGAACAATTATTTGTTCTATTTAAGTTTCAGTTTCTGACATTAGGTATAATTTGCTTTACAATTGTTCTTTTTAAAAGTAAAGAAAAATTATCAGTTTTTCCTATATTTCATAACTAAACTTGCTCAAGTACCTTTTACAAGGGAAATAACTGAAGGAACAGTACACATTAATGATTCAGAGCTCTTGCAATGATAAATGTAAAAAGGGGACTGTGTCATAAAAATAAAGTTACTCAGATGAATAGTACGTTACATAATAACTAGGGGCCTGATGACGACATTGGCGGTCTAACTGCCAGTGTGCTGTGGCGGTGGTCCTAAGGACACCGCCAGGCCACCGATATCCCACCATCCGTATTTGGATGGCCCTGATGTGCTGGCAGTGTGACGGCGGCAGTCACCTGATGGAGGGAGACCATCACATGTGGTAGTCTTTAGTTTTCCCACAATGTCACTACATATGTATGTATTTTAATGTGCATAAGTAGAAAATACACACATATGCATGAGACATATGAAGACAGTGCTTGTTTGAGAAATGTCCAGCACCACTGGCATACAGCCATTGGAAGAGTGCAGGAATGTCCGAGTGGCTTACCTGTTCCTATAGCAAAAGAGGTGTAGATTTCCCGTGAGGAGAAGTATCAGATAGAAAGGGGGATCTGGATGTTGGACTCTGTGATGGGAAGAGGAGTGGAAACAGGGCATAAAGTGAGATTTAACCTTTTTTTATGTGTTCCCACCGGGTCAAGTGTGGAGATTTTACTGCCACAGTCAGCTTGGCAGTAAGGCACATTGTAATCTGCATGGCAGGTTCGGTGTCTTGACTTTTATCATCAGTCGCTGCAGCCTGTTACTCAATCACAGTGGGATGAGAAATCCTGGTGGTGGCGATGGCAACTGAGGTATCGCCAACATTGAAATACGGCAAGCAGACAGGGACTCCGACACCGCTGCAAGTCATAATCAGGCCCCTAAGACAAGAAAATTCATTTGTGCCTTTTAACATTAAGTTGTAACTAGAGTGTAATTTCCACTGAGAGTGTCTTATGTCTTGTGCCTCTCCCGGTAAAACTGTGAGTTTGTTGGACAACATAAACTTCAGGATTATGCCAGACTAATTCCGCGCACACCCTCAGGATATGTTGGCCTATAGTCCTGCTAGATCATAGTGCACCCCTAACCATCCATGGTAACAAATGTGTATGCAATTTTAGAACGTAACAACCCTGTTCCCCAGAGGAAACTGTGGTAACAGATCTAGAACCCATTTGTTTGTACTCTCTTGCATACCCAAGGAAATACACAAGAAATGCTAGCAAGGCGTTTCAATATTTATTGAAGAATTGTAATTCTTGTATAAAATATGTGTGCTGCGATAATCAATAGAATGAAACAGAGTAGCATAATTAGCAATATGAAACAGTGAAAAAGACGAACAATTCCACCATTGTGCTAAAGCAGGAAATATACGCTGGCATATAAATACTGTGTGTTGTGTACTTACACCTAGCGCTCTCTAACCTAGTCTTGCCTAGGGTGGGTGATCTGCCAGATCCCTGCCAGGTAGTCTAACTTCCCCATTACAAGTTCGCAGGAGTCATCAGGCTGTCTGTCTTGGTGTAGTGCTGAAAATTCCTTGTGTAGGTAACAGGAATCAGCTGAGCTGGAATTCCAGCATGCAGTGATCTCACAGCATCAGTTCAGTGCTCCTCTGCATTAAACAAGAAAGTGGTTCTGTATATATAATTAACAGTACCCCTGTGACTGTGATGAAACCCCAGTCAGACCACAATTGTTTGATAATGTCCCTACAAAGTAGAAATGTAAGCAATGCCGATTCAGAGAATGTTATCCTGCATTGTCACACACACAAATGTATGTCAAAAGTCACCATGTTTAAAAGAGAAGGCAACTTAAGAACAGTGAAACTCCCAAACACTCACTAATACAGTTATAAACACATCCAATCACTCACCCAAGCAGTCACTCATACACCTACTCAGTCACCTATATGGCTCTTAACAGATATATCCATTCAGCCATACAGCCTGTCACACACAAACCCATACAGTCACTGACATACCCACTCACTCACCCATACAGCTACTAACACAGCCACTCACTGGCTTATACAACCACTCATACACCCATACACCTATACAGTCGCTGACACAGCAAACCCACTCACCCAAACATCTGCTATCACATGCACTCACTCAAACATACAGTTTGTCATACAACCACTCACTCCCTTACCCATACAGTTACTGACACAGCCACTCATTCATGCATACATTTTATGACAAATGCACTCACTCAGCCATATATACACTAACACAAGTACTCACTCGCCCATACAGCTACTAACACAGCCACTCACTCACTTATACAGCTACTCACACACCCAGTCACATACCCATACAGTCACTGGCTTACCCACTCACCCATACAGCTTACACATGCACTCACTCAACCATATGGCCTGTCTCACACCCACTCACTCATTTACCCATACAGTCACTGACATACCCACTCACTCACCCACACAGTTACTGACATATGCACTCACTAGCCCGTAGTTGACTGACACACCCACTCACTAAGCCATACAGTCACTAACACAATCACTTACTCATCCATACTGCTTCTAATAAAGCCACTCACTGAGCTATACAGCCACTCACATACCCAGTCACTCACCCATAGCGTCATTCACACACCCATTCACTCACCGATACCACAACTAAAGCACCCACTGGCCCATACAGCTACTAACACACCCACTCACACACTCATACAGCCACTAACTCACCCATTGTCAGTGGCACACCCATTACCCCACCCATACAGGCACTCCCTCACCCTCTCACAGACCCATATAGCCACTGACACACCTATTCACTCACCCATACAGATAATGACAGACCCACTCACTCAGTCATACAGATATTAACACACCCACTCACTCACCTATACACCTAATAATACCACCACCCACTTACTTATACAGTCACCTACTAACCAAGTCACACACTAATACAGTCTCTGACACCCCCAGTCATCCACCCATGCAGGTACTAACACATGCACTTAATCGACCATACAACCTGTCACACACCCATTCAGCTAATCATACAACAATACACTCATTTATGCAGCTACTCACACACCCACTGACTCATGCATAACAGCTACTCATGCACCCAGTCACTTACCCACACAGCCGCTCACATAACCACTCATTAACCCTTAAGGCACTCGCATGCCCACTCATTTACCCACACAGCCACTGTCACACCCACTGACTCCCCCACACATCCACTCACTCAAACACTTAGACATCCACTTACTAACTCATGCATCCACTCATTAACAAAGAAGCTCCTTTGCTCATACTCTTTCTTTTACATACAGACATACTATTTATCTTATTTGAAAGCAAGAAAAGTGGTTTCTAATGAGAACCTTTTTAGTAAGTTTTCAGAATGTTTAAAAAAATGTTTTTTACATTTTGTATATTTTTTTGTTTTCTTTTAGAAATATGGCAACTGGAAAAAATATGAACAGAAAAAACCCAAAACTCGGGTCGCAGGTGCAATTTAGCAGAAAAAATAACACTTGGGATTCTTACCTGCAGCGGAACTCATGGAGTTCCACTGTGCGGTATTCTGTGGAGTAGCAGAAAAACTCCATGGAATTCCACAGAGTTCTGTGTGCGGGCAGAGTTTTACCCTGCCACTCCTAGATCCTGCCCATTTACGGTAAAAGTGGTGATGTCTGCAAGCAGACAGGGATGATGATGCAAGGTAGAAGATAATGCAAAGCCAGCACTCATAAGAGGTTAGAAAAGTGTACATTGTGAGAGGGTGCATTGGGACTGTGTTATTTGGCAAATATGTAATGCACCCGCTGTGCACAGCACATCACCTTACAGTCTACGTAAAAGCAAACCTACTTCAGGTTTTATAGGCACAAACACTGCACATTCTCAACAAGCAATGGCTTCATATTCAGTCTCGCGCCCATACAGTTACTCACCCAGCTACCCAGTCACAGCCATTCCGACTTCCACTCACTTACCCATACACTCACTCACAGAGCCACTCACTCACCCACACAGCCACTCACACACCCACTCACTCACCAATACAGTTACTCACACAGCCACTCACTCAACCACACAGCTACTCACACACCTACTTATTCACCCATACAACTGCTCACACACCCACTTATTCACCCATACAGCGACTCACATACACGCTCACACATTGAAACAGTCACTCAGACACCCACTCACACAAGAATACACACAGTCACACAGGCACTCACATAATATATGTTAAATATAGTATCACTCATTAAGAGTACACAAAATATACTAATTTAACTTTTGAATTACCTTAGTATATATGTTTAACACTCATAAACTTTTACAAGACGTACACCCACTGGATGATGTCATCAGTGATATCATTTGAGACGTCAGTACTGACCCTGTCATGACTGGTGTAATGTGTGAGGTTATAAGCAGTGCATTGTGGGGGCATAAGTTATAGTTAGCTCAGGTAACTATAACTGCTGAATTTCTCTGGTTTTGTACGAGTGAATTGTGAGCCTAACTGTCACATCCCTGTAACCTTAGTTTTTTTCAGTGAATTTCCAAGGTTTTTTAAAATTAGTTTTCCTAACTATGATGTCACTGTAACTTTTGTTTTTTTCTGTGAATTGCTAAGGTTTTTTTATGTTCCATTTCCTAACTATAAAGTCCCTGTAACGGTTGGTCTTTTTCAGTGAATTTCTAAGGTTTTTTAATGTTGTATTTCCTAAATATATCATCCCTGTAACCTTTCTTTTCTAAGTAAATTTCTAAGGTGTTAAAAAAATAAAATGTTCTAAATATAAGCTGTAACTGTTGAGAGTTGGTGTGTAAGTACCAGTGTGGTTCTCTGAGTGTGTGTTTGATTGTCTGGGTGGGTCCATGAGTGAGTATGTGAGTGGTGCTATGGGTCTGTGATTGGGTGGGTGAGTGCCTGTGTAGATCTGTGAGTGGGTTAGTGATTACCTGTGTGGGTCCGTGAGTGGTTGTGTGAGTGCCTGTGTGGGTCTGTGACTGGGTCTGTGAGTGGTGCTATGGGTCTGTGAGTGGATGTGCGAGTGTTGGTGTGGGTCTGTAAGTAGGTGTACGAGTGTCTGTCTGTGAGTGGGTGTGTGTGAGTGGGTGTGTGAGTGATCCTATGGACTTTGGGCATTTGCATACTTAGGGCATATACATGAGAGAAACATGGACTCTGCTCTTACCAGGAGACAACAAGAAAAACCCACATGTCACAGTCACTAGAGAAGAGATTGCACTCTGAAACATTACATGTTTATATTTGTAAGTGCTTCCTATTGAGGTTTTATTTTTGTGAAATGAACATCGGAGTCAGAATGCTACTGCACATGCCTATTTATCCATGAAGTGGCTACAGTTTTTCACAACATGTCTACCCAACTGGATAACTTTCTACAGGATAAGTAGTAAGTGCTACCAGGTTGGGGAAATGTGAAATTTAATGGGGGAGGGAGACTGCGCGGCCCTTCTCCCCAGGCCGATATTCATCCCAGGAACCCAATCCCCCATGGGCCCAGATAAAACCCAACGGGGATGAGGGCCACGCGGACCCCCCTCCCCAGGCTAATTTTGGCCCCGGGGACCCCATCCACTGGGGCCTGTCAGAATTTTGGAGGGGGACCACGTGTCTCCCCCTTTTGAAGCTGATTTTGGCCATAGGGACCCCAAACCCCAAATCTAACCATAATTCAGTAGTTGAGGGGACAGTGCAGCCACCCTTCAGGGCAGATTTAGCCCCGGGGACCCCATTCCCTGGGGCCTGCTACATTTTTATGGGGAAGGAGGACCACACGGACTCACTCTTGGGACCAATATCAGCCCCATCGACCCCATCACCTGGCAACACAGCTCCCCTGGCTGATTTTGGCCCCATTGGCACCATGGGACCCCATCCCCAGGGCTTAGCCATGACTGAATAGGGGAGGGGGCCATGCGGCCCCCCTCCCCAGGCTGATTTCCAGGCCATGCTTCCCATGTGCATCTTGGAGACCGCAGGGGTCCAGTTGGCTTTCCCACTCTTGTGGGAGCCGGTATTGCTATTCCACACAATGAGCTGCTGGAAATGCAACTCCCTGTGTGCAAGAGCAATATTTTCATCTCTTTCCCTGCCTGCAAGTCAGCAGGCTGAGAAAGAGATGATACCTCTGCTTCCAGTGGGCGGAAGCTCTGAGATGGCTCCCGCCTCCTGGAACCGGAGAGTTTGCTCTCGCTTGGCGGGTGCTGTCAGCTACCGCCAAGCAAATGCAAACAGCTATGTCTTGGGGGTGGGCACAGTGGGACATGGCAGGAGGTGGCCCCGGGGATGTTGGCGGTCCCCAGGACCATTAGTGGCTGCAGGAGGGTCTCTGTGTAACCCCTCCCTTTACAATTAATGGGCCAGCCTCGGGGAGGCAGTTTTCCTGGGGTTGTGAGTCTGTGTGGACCCTTGTTTGATATTTATTGTAGTCCCGGGAAGGTGGTGGTCTCAGGGGCCCAGAGGGGTCAGCATGGCCCCCCAGCTATTTCTGCATTTATAGCCCTGGGGAGGTGGTGGTCCCAGGGTCCAGGGGGGGTTCGCAAGGCCCCCCTGTTTATTTTTGATATAAGCCCCATGGAGTTGGTATTCTCCGGGGCATTAACAAGCTGTTAGAGTGGGGATTCTTGTGCTCTCTCCTTTTTTTAAATCAATATCGACATGCCCCCGAGACCTGACCCATCTGGGGTATTATTGAAAAACAAGCGCCAGAGAACGCACATGTTTATTTTTTTATTCACATGATTTTTGCTAATATTTCACAAAAATAGCCATGAATTAAACAAAATATACTTTTTTGCCCTGACGGGGACCCTCTGGGGCTTAGGGTATACCTACTCTGCCCCCTTTTCTTCTTTTTCGCAGTCCCAAGATGGCTGCCAAAACTTTCTGGTTGAATTGCTGGCATCAAATCAGAGCTCTGCAGATCTTTGTACAAACTCATTATTATGAGTGAAGGCTGCGAGATCGTAGATGTCCAAATTTGAATTTGGAAAAAAGCACAATCTGCAGACCAAAAGCTAGCTTTCTGTCAAATTTGGTGTAATTCCATCCAGCGGTTTGGGCTGCAGGTGTGTCTAAAGAACCTATGTGAATTAGAATTGAAGCACACTTTTATTTTACCCACCTATGTGAATTAGCATTTTGAAGCACACTTTTATTTTACCCACCTTGTTGTCGGCCCCCAAAACTTTCCATTCAAAACAATTGCCAGCACACTTTTTCTGGGAAACTTTCATGTAGATTTGTCAAATGGTGGAAAAGTTATAAGCAAGTCAAAAAAGTTTTTTCTACGGAAACATGGTCCTAACTATAACTACCTGTCGGTGACCACCAGTAGGTAATATACTACATAACCACTGGGTAGCTATAGTTAGGACATCGCTTCCATAGGAAATTGGATTATTTGCTGCCGTTTGACAAATCTTCACAAAACTTTATAAACTGATCTGCCTTTGGCGCCTTAAGCTTTCAAATGCGCTTCGCCTGACCTATGGGCTATAGAAACAGCCCCAAACGTTTTGTACCACAAATTGTGTTGATTCTTCATGAAATCAATCCTGATGCTTTGTCCTACGTAGATGATATCTACGTGACGGAAGATTATTTAAACCCTCATCCAGCGAGAGTCAAACGCATAATACTGAGATTTGCTGAACTTGGCCACAAGTTTTACTTCAAAAAATCAAACATAGTTTTTTTTTTAGTGTCCTTTTCTTGGGATATGAACTTAATAAAGATAAATGTGCACAATTGCAGCCTCCAGGTACACTTATAAAATTACAGTCCCTGCTAGGAATTTTTAATTTTGGCAGAACGTATATGAAGTTAAGCTCATCTATACAGCTTCATTTGTCAACCAGTTACCCCTCAAAAGTTGTGATTACTAGAAAGATATTGATTTGAAATCGATTTGGAATACAAAGTCTTGGTTAGTTCAGGGCAGGTAAACCTTATTTCGAGCCTGTTTAATCCCTACACAAAGGATTTTCTTGAATGAAATGATCCAACAGACCACCTGCCTGCATTTGGCAAACATTCAAGAAATAAATGCCCCGACCATTTCCCCTGTTGCCCGTTTCAATAATTGTCAAAGTTCAAGAAATTATACTGAAGCTCATTTAAATAGCATGGTGCGGAATGGTACATTTTATTACAAATTTTCCGTTCCTGGCGGGTGGATGTTGTGGCCGGTGGACACAAATGGCTGTCATGCTGATTTTCCTAATTCCACACATAGGTATAAATCAAGCAAACCTGATTCCCAATACTGCCAGTCAACACATTCTGGTATTGTTAACCACCTATTTGGTGGGAAAGATATGTCAACAATGGTTGGAACATTCCACAATGTCTGCAGTGAAACATCTTTCTCTCCTGTCTGAAGACATGAATTTATCGGATTTTCCCCACGTTCTAAAAGATTTTTATATCATACTTATAATGAAATTTTAAAATTGTCCCAAATGGAGGCTGCTGCAGGTTAATAATTTAGATAAAGTGTTTGCTGTTTATAATAGTATTAATGCTCTGTTATCTCATATTTACAACTTAAACAACATTGTGTCATCTGTTATTGATATTGTGCAGAGTGACATGTCAACGTTGTACCATGAGCAAAGTCGGCTTCTAACCCTCAAAAAGGGGCATGTTCCATGGAATTTCTTAATACCGAAACAGCAACTGATGGCCATGAAAGACACGACCTACACAATGGTACATTTAAAAAAAAATTATCAACTCCCATTCACTATAGCTGAAACTCATTCAGCAGTGTGGCTAATACATGGTTTTATTTTCCTGTCTATCTCGACATTTACGTTTGCAGCGTGCATGAAACATTTCCCTATAGGTAGATATGAATCCCTTCGGAAGCAACTTCATTCATGAGTTATGGTCACTTCCCTTTACATATCATTGTAGACGTACTAATAGAGAAGTTTTTTTATTACTGGAGAAGACTGTCAGGCATTCTCTTGTTTTTAAACACATTAAAATCCACGGTGTGTCAACCACCAGGATAGAGACATTATCCTCCAATATGTTAGGTCGCATGGCCCCCCGTTGTTTGAAGGTACGGCAATCCAAATATACCCGGACTACACGAAGAAGGTAGAAGACCTCCGATTTTTTTTTTACCTGTTAAGCAGAGGATGGGAGACCATACAATTATATTCAGTCTGATCTTTCCCACATGCCTACGTGTCCAACATGCTGCCAGGGTGAATTTCTTTGAAACACCGCAAGTGGCAGTAGACTGGATGGATTCCCTGCGCCTGAGTGAAGGAGAACTATTTAAGGAATGGCATGGACAAAGAGCAGAAATAACCAATGACCAGATAGCCAAAAGACAATGACTCCTCAGTGACCTGGAGTTCTCCTGCCCCAGACCCCTGAACAGATCCTGTGGCAGAAGACGGAACACTGACAATTGAGTCTCTTCCACTAGACACTCATAACTCTTTTACTCCCTTAAGCCAGCTGTCGGGCTCTGCTGACCAGGAGATGCCATGAGGTTGAGATTTTTCATTATGAGGTACTCAGGTTGGGTGACCCGTAACTAAGGGGAGGGCTGTTAACTAACCTAGAAGTGTCCTTAACACTGAAATATACCTTAAATGAGTACGGACCCTACGGGTCCCATTGCAATTGATGTTAATTGTGGATCCGACAACTGGAAATGTGATGTTCTAAGAGGTGATAATTAAACCGAGTAAGAGGACACCAGACCCAGACCTCAGTAAATCGCTGAGCGCCCAGTTGAGCTCACGACAAATGGGGCTCGGGGTCCTGGTTGGAATAACAAACTCCACAAGAAGTATTGGGTTAAATTGTAATTAGATTGCACAAAGGGGCATTGAGGTGGGGTTTTCAACCTCACTCTTGACAGTTGGGTAATCCAAGAGGGTTTAGGGGGCCACTGCCTGTGGCTGGGGGGAAGTTGGGGACACGGTTCTCTAGGTTTTGGAGACCACAGTTTTAAACAGATGATGAGTGTCTTATTCATGTTGAACATGTCTCTGATATTGGGTTCTATTTTAGGGTTGAATTAGGGAGCTTACTGATAGAGATATACCAAAGGCACTGATATTCTCCAGAGTCAATACACATAATCTAAGAAGTTCAAACAAATACAATGCCAGGGGAGGATAAAGTAACGTCCTATAAATTCATAACATGGAATGTGAGGGGCCTAAACAACCTAACAAAACTCAATCGCAAAATCACCTATTTAAAATGCTATAGAGTATCGATTGCCTTTTTACAAGAAACACATTTGTGGGGAGACTGTATTCAGTCCTTACAGCGAAGGTGTCGAGGTAAACGTTTTGCTGCATCCTAATCAGGATGCGCAAGGGGAGCTTTAATTTGGATAGCACCAGGAACCCTATTTCAGAACCTTAATGTAGTGAGAGATACAGAGGGCAAACACATAATTCTAGAAGGTACACTAGATGCACAACCTCTATGCCTTAATAATATTTACGCCCCGAATAGAGACGATGGGGACTCCCTGGCATCAGTACTTCAGGCCGCACAGATAGCCCCCAACATCAAGATTATTATGGCTTGGGAATTCAACTGTCCATCAAGTGAAGAGATTGATAGGTTGCCTCCCAAGTTAGGAATTAAACCCTGGATAATGGCAGCGCTCAAACAAGTATAACAAAACTTTAGCCTGATTGATATAGGGCGTCTTCGCCACCCGCATTTCCATACATATTCTTGTTTCGATGCGGCCACTGCCACTTATAGTCATTTAGATTACTCCTTTATACAAATGGCGGCAGCACACCAGATAGGTGATGTGCAATACCTGGTCCGATGCATATCCGATCACTAACCACTGCTGTTGTCCTTTTCCCTTGATAGGCAACTTCCCAGGGCTCCCTTGTGGTGAATGAACATTGAAGCCCTGCTAAACCCGATATTCAAAAGCACACTACATACATCTCTAACTCACTACTTTATGGAAAACTGGGGGACGACAGGAGCCAGAGCTATAGAATGGGATGTGGTGAATGTATTTCTCAGGGGAGTCTGCCTATCAACTGTGATGGGGGTCTGTTGCACCCTTGAAACAGACTTAGCCAAACGAGAAGAAAAACCTAGAAGAAACTGAACCGGATATGCCCACAGCCACCCCCAACAGAGTACCTTAGGTTCATCAGAAACAGAAACTAGTTGAGCTGTGGGACCAGCTAGAACAATTCGACAAACAAATTCGACAAGAAAAAAAGGAGACAAAGCAGGTAGAATGTGGGCACGTTTGATTAGAGAAGAGTCGGCCCCACAGCCAATGCTAGCTGTCGAGGATCACGAAGGTCGAGTGGTGAGGACACAACACGATATCAACTTAGCTTTTGAGGCCCATTTACGCAAGGTATACGCAAGGCTGCAGCAAGCAGTTGTGGAGGGAAAGGACTTCCTAAATCACAACACCGTACCGACGATCTCAAAGGAAGATCAAGTTGTAATGGGGCCCCCCATGGGTAGGTAAGAGCTTCAAGAAGCATTACAATCAATGGCCATGGCAAGAGCACCAAGTGGTGAGGGGTTCTCATCCGAGTTCTATAAAACCTTCATGAATTTCTTAATGCGCAGATTAGTCAAGATGTTTGCGAAGCATACCAGTGACAAGGGCTCCCACAGTCGATGTCCGAAGCACTGATCACCCTGATACCAAAACATGGAAAAGATCCTCTTGAACCAGGTTCTTATCATCCCATATTAATGCTGAATGTGGATCTTAAGCTCCTCAGCCAGATACTTGCAGCATGCCTCCTCCCCCACCTTCCATGACTGATCCATGTGGATGAGTCTGGATTTATTCCACATAGAAACATGCAACGTAATCTGCAACAACTGGTTCACATTATGACTGCTCCAGCTATTTAGGAGGGATACTTTGTGCTTGCTTTCCTAAATATTAAGCAAGCATTTAACTTCCGTTGCTAGGAGTATATGTGGATTGTATTAGCCAGCCCGGCATTGGGAAATACATACATAAATTGGGTCAAATTGTTATAAAAGACCCCAAGAGCGAGGATCCATACTAGTTGATATGTCTCAGAAGCAAAAGTTTTAAAATAGGGAACAAGGCAGGGATTTCCCCTGTCACCTTTACTTTTTGCCAGGGTGATTTAACCCCTGGCGTGTAAACTTCGGCAGACCCTCCAGGGTTGGGGAATTCAGGTGGGCAATATAGAACATTTAATTTTGTTGTATGCAGACGATGCCTTGGTCTACCTCTGACAACTGGAAGTTTTGGTTCCAATACTTCTTGGGGTGATGCAGGAATTCGGGCAGATCACAGGACTTCGGGTAATTGCTCAAAAATTGATATCATTCCCACTGGACCTTCTAGCCAATCATCAGGTGAAAGCGCTGCCAGATCTTGGTCTCCAATGGGAGACAGTCGGCATTAAATAATTAGGTATTCATATTGCCCGTCATGAAAAGCAATTCTTCGTTCTCAATATAGAGAGGGTTATTGCTGGGTCAAAAGCATCTATTCAATTTTGGAACTCCCTCTAACTATCTCTAATGAGAAAATAGCACTTCTCAAAATTGTGGGTCTCCCACACTGTCTTTACATAATGTAGGACACCTTCTATGAGCTCCCGCGAGCAGTATTTGATGAGCTTGACAAATTGACTTTGTATCTTCTTTGTCAGGGTAGGAGATGTAGAGTGAGTCTAGCTACCTTGAGGCAAGAGTGGGAAAAAGGGGACATGGGAGTTTCAGTCTTTGAATTGTATTGCTATGCAGCACAATTACAATATGCAGTTCATTGGCTGGACGGCGAGCCAAACTGGGAACGAAACCTGCTGGAAGGAATTCATTCAAGAAACCAACTAGGGGAGCTCCGAATGACGGGGGCTAGTGATCCTTCGATTCTCCCCCATGTGATTCAGCACATGGGGAAAATATGGGAGAGAGAGGTCAGGCGCATACTTAGAAGAGACCCATATGCCCTAGATATTGATATTTGGATGTTGGTACCCTTCGCACAAATTGCTAAAATTATGGCTATAGATAAAGGAGAGGAGGGTGGCTGTTTAGTTTAGTCTAAATTATGCCCAAGAATCTAATTATTTTCATGCAAGAGGACCTAGAATCATTTAATCAGGGTACTGGCCAATTCCTACAATACACAAAGATAGCGGCAACAGCAAGACACATTTGGCCAACCTTCCTGGAGGCACCAGAGTGCACACACACACTGGTTACATTGCTAGAGATGGCTGGGGTCCGTAAATGAATAACTAATTTTTATCGGATATTACGAGCTGATATACAGCTGCAACCCCTCCCAATAGAGGATGCCTGGCAACGCCATGTTTATGATCCAATTTCTCAACAGGATTGGCTCAAAATACATACAGGGGTTAAAGGAGTTTTGGTGAGTGTCCACTTCAAATTGATCCAATATAATTACATACACATGTCCTATTTATGCCCCAAATGTCTCCATGATATATACCCCATCAGAGTCCCAACATGCCCGAGATGCCATTTGGAATCGGCAGATTTTTTGTATATTACCTGGCACTGCCCCGTATTGCATTGTTTTTGGGCAGAAATTTTGGATCAGCTACGAGAAACCACAGGTTGGAAGATTCCACAGACGGGGAGGGTGTGTCTGTTGGGCCTTCTCCCAGAAAATCCAAAGAAAATGTTTAGTAGACAATATGCTATTTTAGTCCTCCTCATCACAAAAAGGAGAATTGCAATTCGTTGGATAAGTCCCTGGGCGCTGGCTAGGGATGCTTGGGAGAAGGATCTCATAGAATTGGCAGGGGCAGAGGAGGTACATATGAGGCGGACTTGAAAAGGCCCTAAGGCACAAGAAACCTTAACAGCATAAGCGGAGATGACTAGGTGCCTAATTACCTACACACATTCCCAGAGGCGAGACTCGCCTGAGGGATCCAGGATGAATAAGAACGTCCCAGAGGCGAGCCTCGCCTGAGGGATCCAGGATGAATAAGAACCAGGATAACAAAGGGGAATATCCCCACAGTCGGTTGGGTACAGACAAGTGGGAGCCATAATGAATATAATGAGTCTAAGAGGGACATGATCCTTTATGTAAGACTCTTGAAGGCTACCTATCATGGAAGCTCGGGGGGTAATTTTTTGGGGAGTTAAAGTGTTCACTATATTCTTTGGTCAAACAGACCTCAATGAATCGGAGGGTGGGGCTCGCCTGCAGGTTATGGATTGTTTGTACTTTTGTTACTGACTCTCCTTAAGTATGATCCTGAATTACCTGAATCTGGAATGTCTTCCTAAATTTACTAAACTGAAAATAAAGATTTTTTTTTTAAATCCACATGTGTGTAATACTTCTGCGCCTAATTTGGCTTGGTATTTAAAAGGCATTCCGGTTCCCGCAATTTTCCCTTTTATTACGGTACCCTCTAATGGGAGTTATCTCATGCTTAGTGATCAATACTGTTGCGAAATGCCGGCTGCAGTCTCATATATTTTGTCTGTTTCCCAGTTAGTCACTTGTTGCACCAATATCTTTGTCACCGTCCCATAGGAGAGGGAGTCAAACCCCAGAAGGAAACTACAGGCCTTTCTACTTTGTTTGATGTTAATTTCCTTTATTTGTATATAGGTTATCGGTAATTATGCAGTAAGTCTGTTTTGTGACTGTCCCCTTGGTTCCTAGAGGTCGGGTCAGAATATTTCTTCCTATCAGCCTCTTCTACACGGATTGGGTCAGTCTCGGTGTTGGGAACCCCTCGGGAGGAAAATAGGAAAAAGTCACTGGTGACTCTTTGGAAAGTTGGTAACTGATTATAGGACAGGGATCCCATGTAAAAGGTACCACCTTGCAACTAAAGAAAACCAAATGAAAACGTGATCACCACCATGTTCTCCGGTTCTATCACCGGTTCTGGTTATAGGTGAACTCCCGTTTATTAGGTCTCGCCTGACCCAGCGCATGCGCTGGTCTGGCGAGACTTATTGAGAGGGCTCCAAAAAGTGCTACCAGGCCAGCCTAGAGCTACAGTGCATGTGCACGGGCGTGCGCGCTTTACCGCGATTACTTTCACTTTCGCGGCCGCACGGCCCCCTTGATATTAGATCGTGATCGCGATCACTTTCACTTTCGCGGCCGCACGGCCGCTTTGCATAGCCAATAGGTCTCGCTTTTGGGACCTCATAAGTATTTATTTATGCAACTGTTGCATGGCTATACACATATAAGGTCCCAAAGGCGAGACCTATTGGCTATGCCAATGCTTGTTTACTTATCTTTCCCACTCAGTGCTCCATGAACCCCCGTAGTCTGCATCGTACCTGGTTCAGCCACGTTCCTCCAGGAGCGTGGCAGAGAGAGCGCGATATTGTTGGCCTCCTGGCTTCACTTCAGCTACTTCGTTCACATCTGGAATTGGTGACACGCTCTCGACTCTTCTTCGGGTTTGTTTGTTTCCGTCCTCTTCTCTGATTCCTCCGGCTTCTGCTTCCCACTCGGCGTTTGTTCTCAATACCCAACTTAAATATTTTAAGTTGGAAACAATAAAAAACATCAAAGAGGAAATCCAAAATAAACGTAAAATACTACTATCTGAAAAGTATTAATTAAAATTCTATATGAACTTAATACAATTTGACGTGGGGATCCGATTTGAAAAAATAACTCCAAGACATTAAACAATGGGAAAAATGCATATATTCGGGGTGGAGGGTCACGTTTACTACACTAACCCCAAATCGAGCCAAAAACTGGCAAGGTTTGGAATGTGAGACTGACTTTTGCAGCTATGTGTGAATCAGAGAGGGAGGACATAGAGATTGGAGATGAAGAAATGCAGGGCAGTAAAACATGGACAGTTTTCAGGAAAAGGTAGGACAGACAGGGATACAGACTTCCTGATGAGGACCATGTTAGGAAGGAAAAACGAGTATTATATTTTGCATTGGGGGATGAGAAATGGGAAAGGGGTGACAAGAAGAGAAAGGGCAGGAGGGAGTCATAACATGGAAGAGGAGGGATATTGGCTGAGGCAGGTATTAATGTTGGGTAGTTCTGAGGCAGAATCAGTAGTATGGTTTGTTGTACTATAAGCCTTTTAGGGGCACCAGTTTGTCACAGCCAGACTGTGTCTGCTCTCTTAGAGACATGATAGACCCCAGGCTGGATGTATGACGTTACAACGCGTGCTGTTACAACGCATGCTGTTACAACGAAACTGTTACAACGCAAGTGGATTTACAACGCATGCCATTACGACGCAAGTCTTTACATCGACTTGCGCTAGATGGCGTGCTAACATTAGAAAAGTGTAATTTACTATTCCAACTCCAGTCCACTTAACAGTAGGGAAGGTGTTGGGATAGTAAACTACACTATTTGTAATGTTAGCACGCCATCTAGCGCAAGTCGATGTAAAGACTTGCGTTGTAATGGCATGCGTTGTAAATCCACTTGCGTTGTAACAGTTTCGTTGTAATGGTAGTGCGTTTTAAAAGTTGCGTTGTAAAGGTTGTTCCCCCCCAGGCTCAGCTCTAGCTCAGCTCTTCCCACAAAATCTCTGCCATGTTTACCCCAACTAACACTAGTACTTCAAATACTGTAGAAAATATTAACGTTTGTGATAGTCTTACAAATTAACAAATACAATTGCATTATTGTGAATCACATTTATTTTTTAATTTCCCGGTGGAAAAATTGAAATAACTGATTTGTACTTGGCGGACTGTGTGTGGTAAATGGCTCCTACATATTAAGGACGTTTTATCTATTAATCTTGGGATAATAGGTATAGAGATTTTCCACCTAAGGGGTGATGGATGTTAAATAACTTTTACATACACCTGACAGTATGTTTTCATGATTTCTTAAGAAACCTATAATTAGCTATTTTCTGCATGTCGGCTTATGAGCTATAAAGGTATGTTGACTATATTTGCCACTGCCTTCCAGTGTTTTAGTTGGGCAAATGAGAATGTCCTATTGTTTCATGAGGGGTTTTGGGTGGTAAATGGCTAGTATGTTTCACCACTGAAATCATGAAAACACAGTGTCAGGTATATGTAACAGCCAGTCAACACCCACAATCCCCCATGTGAAATTATCTATTCCAAGTTTCTTAACAGCAAATATTAGAAAATAGTGCCAAGTGTATTCAACAGCCCTTTAAAGCTTGTGATCCCCATGTGTAAAACAACAAAGTAGTCTGTATTTTCCGACCCCAAAAGAGTAACATTCAGTTCTAATTGATTGTTATTGTCATACTTCAACCAACAATTTGTCTTATATAATGTACATTATGTTCCCTCTACCACTGAAAGCAGTTGCATTGCAGCTGTCTGTGATCCTGCAATGTAGGAGTTAAACCTGCACATAATCAACAGGAATGTACAGTGGAATAAAACAAAATATCATACATTGCAAAACATCACATTTCATACACAGGTGAAAATATCCACAACGACACACATTATGGGCCTGATTTACAAGGGTGAACTTACACTGTTTTGTAAGTTTATGATTTTTGGAATCCACAAAGAATTTTTACAAGTAGTATCTTTACAGGTGACCTATGTGAATCAGTCTCTATGTGACTATCTATCAGCAAGCTAATGGTTAATTAAATGTGTGTTTGTGAGAAATGGACCATTGGGATATGTCACGGAAGTATACAAATAACATATTTTCTAAGTGATGTCCTTCATCTAGTGATAAAACATAACCATCACTCCATTGTGTGAATTTGTGGCCAGCATTTCATTGGTTAAAAAAGTGTGTGATTTTCCGAAATTTGTAATAAAGCCATTAAAGCACCCTGTCAGATAAAAAATAATAAATGCTGAAAACAGAGTGAACTTTCATTGTGTATATGTGAGCATTAAATTGCAATGCCACCAGTGAACACTTAAGAGCATGCAGCCCATCAGACCATTATCTCCAATGGCCCTTTTTGTATGTCTCCACAGAGGATGTAATTCACAGTATCTCAGCAGAACAGAAGCCAATGAAAGCTCCGTTATTTTATTCCGAAAAAAATGATTGAAGCTACAAGCAAATACATACACAGCTTAAAGGAAAATGCGCCACATAAGGAGACTGTGTCATTCATCCCCCGCATTAATGTCTGGTTATATTACCGGATTTAATAATGTCTCTTCAAAACAATCATAGTTGTGTTGAGAAGGTTGTGTTGAGGGCAGTGTTCAAAGACCCTGACTCTCCTGGTTGCGTGATACCTGACTCCACACACTGGCATCAGAGTGTAAAGTAGTGGACTTCGCTAGTGCCTCGTGCCTCCATATATGCCACCATCGCGTGGCATATATGTCCTGTATGGACATATGTCTGGTACGTCACAAGGGCGTACCTCACCCGTGGGAAGGGCCTGCGTGAGAGTTTTCCGGTCTGTTACAACCGGATTAGAGAAATGTACACAACCACCCACGTCTAAAAGAGAGCTGAATGCGTGAAAGTGTAATGTAAAAAGATATCTCGGGATTGTTAAAAAAAACATTTACTCTTTAATCATTTACTAAGGTGGAACGGTTTTAATCAGCTGAACAAATATTTAATGTACACCGCGCGGTAGGAGCGGCGTTTAAACATATCCTGTAGGTTTCAGCAACACAGGGAATTCATGGAAACCATTGACCCGAGAGTTAAAACAAATACACTGGTGGAGACAAGAATGCCCTGTCAGTGTTAACCTGCTGTAACTCACGCTAATTGCCTGACCTTGCACTGCGTGTACCTCTTCTTGGACGAGGACAGCATTGTATTATTAATATAAAGAGTGCTTGCCGCTTTAGCGAGCCACTAATCATTGACATGGAGACAATGGGTAGGTGTGTGTTTCCAGTGAGGTGCTGCTACTCGAGTGTAATACTTACAGATCATGTCCACAGCAGAGTCCCTCTACTGTGTAAATGTTTGTTCAGTCCCCTGTTGCAAACAGTGCGGGTCATTCATACAGAAGCAGCCGAGCCTCCCTCTGCGGCTGGCAACTATGGTTTGTTAGCATTCTAGCAAGCAACCTGAGTTTTCTGCCAACTCAAACGAAGTAGTTCTTCAACCAGATATGTTAGGGTGGGCTGTCTGCAAAGTATACAGAAGAAATATGTACTCAGAAGATTAAGGCCCACAAAGCACATCCCCACAGGCCCAGAACAGACCCACGACTGAAATGATCTTCTTGTATACTATCTCCTCCTTTCTCTCTTTTATTCTCTTTCTCTCCCTATTTCGTCCACTCTTATTTTCCTAGCAAGACAGTGGAAAGGGGGTACAGCCAAACTTATATACCAATTACCTGTATCCTTGACAGTTTGGGCTGTTACCCTGTAATGGTAAAGCGATGATAACTGTATGTATAAAATGTATTTAATAAAATACTTTGAAATGAAAAAGAAGAATAAAGACCAAGTCGAAAAAGACATTTTCGATCGCAAATGCATAGTATTGTAAACAAAACAAATTTGTTACGCCTCCCACAAATTCACATAAGGAATCCTGTCAGATGTAAATGGGGTTTCTACTGCATATTTCTATTCGTATGCCAGAATGTAGTAAACAAAAATATGCTCTCTCATTGGGTGTAGAGATATGTTCTCTCATTGGTGTAGATTTTGTATTATTAACTCCAATGAAACAATATTTTTGTAGACAAATAGTATTGATTAATACTTTTGGCAGATGATATTCTGGCAATGATATTCTGGTAACACACTTCAGGCCTGATTCATAAAGGTAAACCTACATTATTGTGTAAGTTTATGATTTTTTTCTATTCCCAATAGTGTTTTATGAGCAGTATTTTAACTGTGAAGTCTGTGCACTCATGATGGAGACTCCGCACATAAAAAGATTGAACTGTCCTAGCTTTTTATGTGCAAATTCTCTGCCATGGGTGCAGAGACTCCGCAGTCGAATAGATACTACTTGTAAAATAACTTTGTGAACAGGATAAAATTGTGAACTTTCATAAAAGTGTAAGTTTACCTTGGTGAATTGGACCCTATATTTCTCTACTACAATTGCAAAGAAAATCACAGTTGTAAGCACAGTGTTGAGTGTGGACTGAGCAAGGCTCGAACAGTTCCCACTCTGGAAATAGTTTGAGATTTTCTCCAGCAAAGGGCTGAAATAACACGCTTATTTCCCTTTCCAACATAGGGAGGGAAAGGGATCATCAACAAACTTAGAGGAGATGTAGTAGAAGGGGTTTCTCAAAGAAAAAAGTGTTTTCTGTATAGAGAAAAAAGGAGAGAAAAATGTGATTTTCACATCGGACTCCGTTTCCCCAGCGTGTAATTGTACGCTATGTAGAAAGCATACTGGGGCAAAACAAGAGCCCAGGAATTATGAATTTCCCAAAAGTAAACTTGGAAACCTGTGCTTGGTGCAGCTTTCTAGGCATTCTACCAGGGGCGGACTCGGAACCCAAAGCAGCCCAGGCAAATTTTGTCAGATCAGCCCCCATAAGGTGCATAGCAAGTGGAGCGAGTGAGCCTGACCACTACGTAGGGGAGTTCTGTGCCAGGGGGTTCTCCCCCCAAGAAAATGTGGGGAAAAAATGGTACATTCCACAACACATTTGTCATTATATATTCAATTGTGTTAACTTTTAAAGCATAGTTAAGTATGATGTTACTGTACACGAGGATACGTCAATCTTTACAGGGGCCCATTATATAATTCTCTCACTATCACCCTCCACCAGTGCCTCTCATCTCTCCATAGCCCCTCTCTCACAAGTATTGTATTTGTTTTATAGCACTTCTCATAAAGTGTAGGGTGCTGGAGCATTTTACATCAAACACACATAGAGACACTGAATCATATGTATGTAAATCGGTGTTTAGAAAATGTTGAATAAGGCAAAGGAAACTACAAGGTGTAGGATTCACATGTCATCCATACTGGTAGGCATTTTTTTAAAGTGCTTGGTCTGGAGAAGCTCAAACTCAGGATTCAGAACATAACACAAAGATTCGGGTTGACCTTAAAAATAAGAATTTAGTTTTACCCAAGCAAACCTTTTTAGCAACATCCACACTATGAAAGACTGCAAAAATAACATAACGTTCTAACCTATACCATGCAACTTGCATGCAGCTCTTTGATGTCAGTTTATGGCTTACTGTGCTAGATTACTACTGTAACTTATGAACTACACAGTAACAAAAGAATCTCTGTGACGAAAGCAGTAACCCACTGAACTATGCACATATGTTATTGTTCTTTTAATGTGCATCGTACATGTTCTTTGCAGTAGGTATATTAACCCTCTGCTTAGATGAGCCAAAACTGCCACTACACAAAACTCCCATCTCTCTCCAGCATGTCCATTAATCACCAGAATTATCTTGACACTTTTATTGTTGCCTGAAAACGGCTGCAAATACAAGGAACTTTCCAGTGGTTAAAAACTGCTGCAAAACCAACCCCACTAACAATACCATCTCCCCACCCTTTCAGGTTCTTGGGGAAACTCCCGATACCCGGTACGGCCAGTCCAGCCTTGCATACTGCTAGAAATGTTTGTGAATTACAAGAAATTAGAAATCTGCACCCATTATCAGGAGTACATTGTTAAATACAGAATTACTACTTTTTTGTGAATTGCTCAGAGATGTTAATTTTAAATAATCGAACCAGCCAGTCACATCTCTCCTCAAACAAAGTCTCCATTCTCTGCTGATAAATGTATGTACAATTTTCCTACCCTCCAGCTCTGTAGCTGCAAAATTCAATTTAATGGCTTCCCATATCATTAATTCTAAAAAACGTGGAATAGAAATTATTGAGGCAGTATGAATGAGTGTGGATGTTACATTCTTCACTTTGTCAACGCATGTTCTTTTTTTGCACAGTTCCTAGCTCATAATGTTGAGGTGTGTGAAGTTAGCATGAACTGGTCAACATGGTTATTGTGAAATCTTCTAGTAATTTTCCTTTACATTATATTGCATTGCATTTTCAGCTAAATACAACACAGTAAGACACAGCAAAACTCAAAATCTTTTCATGCACATTTAAAGCTTTTTTTGTCAGACATTAGGCAAGAGTACTCATGTTTTTTTCAAGATTTTAGTAAGCTTCTTTTTCAGTCAATTTCGGTTTGGTACTATCTAGGAAAACAAGGTTCACATCCATGGGGTGAGACAACCTCATTATATAAGGGCTAAACTACCCTCTGCCACTCATTGGAAGGATATCGAAAATCTCCAGGGAGTTCCATAACCATACAGAGGATGGAGGCAGAAAGTTACGTTCCTTTCTAAGGTTATGGAACTCTGAGGTGACTTGCAAAATCCTTATCATGTACAGCAGGGAGTACTTTATCCCATACAATACATGGTCACACTTCACCTTTCTAACAGACCACTTAAGACCTTGGTGTGTAGCTCTTTCATATGAAAGATAGAGCATGTTTACAAACATGCAGAAAAAGAATAGAACTCCCAAAGCAAAATTAAACACAGCAATAACCTGTTAGATATTCGTGGCAAAAAGATTTTAGAAACAGTTCAATAGAAGTCAGTTTTTAAAAAAGAACAGCTGCAGTAGCTCAGAATGTGTGAAAACATGCAGAAATATTCGAACCTTTCTATAATTATCCAAGGAATGGAAAAATAATCATGTTCTTTGTGCTAGCCACTTTAAGCTACAAAAATAGAGCAAAAGAAGTAAAAGCAACGTTTCATTTTCGTTGCTTTAAACAGCTGCTCAATGACCTGATATGCCTTTCACCTTGGCTGCTGGCTCTGGCAGCAGGCACTGTGATGTCAGAACTCGACTGCATTAACGTATTACAGTTGAGATTTGATGTCTTTTCTTTATAATTGGCGACGGGGTCCATTGCAAGTCAATGATTATAAAGAAATTAGAGAAAGGCGTTTATACAGGGATTACTGAATCCCTGTTTAAACACCTGTTGTTGTGTTGCCAAAAAAATGTTGCACACCTCAGTAGAGTTATTGGCAAATCAGTCAGTCAGTCAGTCAATAGGCTTTATTTCGATAAAATCTTATCTTAAAAAGCAATACATACAATATGGTAAAAACACAAAAAAGAGCCATACCAATGCAATATAATCGATAAAATATACAATAAACAAATGGCATTAATAAATTACCTAAACACACAAATTAAAATCCTCCGATTAAACAATTAATTTAAACCTTCTTGATCTAATCACCCAGGCCCAATTTAAAAACTTTGCCATGCCACACACAATTAAGGGCCGTGTGTCTGACTTCAATATTCTCAAGGCTACCATATAATGCATAGTACCCAGCTCCTTACATAATGGTTTTAACCACCTAGATCTAGGGGCTTTGTAGGCAGGGCACTCAAATAATAGATGGGCAACCGACTCAGTCCTCTGTGAACAGAAAACACACAAGGGACTAGTTTGAGCCGGGATTTTCCAGCGGGCAGTCAGTTCTCCCACTGGTAGGACACCAATTCTAAATTTGATATACAAGGCCCTATCTCTGGGTTTTGAAATTATATCGAGATAGGGTTCCCAAAAGGACACGTCCTTAACCAAGATGAATTCACTGGAAGATCTACATAAATTTGGGTTAGAGTTGTTCCTACCCACTACCCAATTCCAAAAAATCTTCTTCAAGGCGGATTTGGGAGGGGCAGACCTGGAATACCATGACTCCCAGAGACCCAATTCCCCCAGCAAAAATTTGACATCCCTTAACCACCCAATTTTTGACCAACCGGGCAGCGATAAAATCTCCCTCAGCCCATCTGCATAACTCACTAATTCAGGGACTCTCCATAGGCGAGCCCAGAGGAGCAAGGGGCGAAGCCTTGCCTGTTCGCTAATAGAGCGACAGCCCATATCCATAAATAGAGGTAAGGACGGGGTACTATAAGGGAGGGACAACAAGTCTTTCAAAAATTTACTCTCTGAACGTGCTAGCAGGTCAGTATTCTGCAAGCCCCATAGCTCAGCACCATACAGGGCCGCACTAACCCCTCTGGCTGTGTAGATGTCCAGCACAGGAGCGATAGGTTTTGAGGTGGATAATCGTTGTTCTTTAAGAAGAGCCCCTACCACCCTTTTTTGACTCAGCAACATCTTCTGGAGATGGGAAGTCCAGCGCATAGTATCAGTGAGACGAATGCCAAGGTAATCAAACCCCTTGTCCCTTTCCAAAAGCACCCGATTTAAAATTGGAGATTTTCCAAGCTTCTTCGGGGGATTAAGGATCAGATATTTAGTTTTATCTGTATTAATTTGAAGACCCCTTATCTCGCAAAAAGTTTGGAAACTGTCAAGGAGACTTTGTAGGCCCATCGGGGATTTGGAGATGAGCAGGGTGTCGTCGGCGAATAGTAAGGTGGGTATTCTCCTGCCCGCCAGGGATGGTGAATCGGTAGGATTTTCCAAAAGATGCTCCACCACTCCGTTCACATATAAGGTGAACAGAGTGGGAGAAAGCACACACCCCTGGCGGACACCCCTATTCAAAGGTATTCTGGCGGTCTTCTCCCCCTGCTTACCCCACCTCACCTGCGCAAAGTTACCTGTATGAAGCTTCATTACCAAGGATAATAAATATGCGGGCATTCCCATTTCCGACAAAACCTTCCACAAACAGCCCCGAGGGACTAGGTCAAATGCATACCGTAAATCAATTAAGGCAAGATACAAACTGCCTTTGGCCAGGACAACCACTTTCCAATACAAGAGCATCAGTCTAAATGTCTGCTCAATAGTCCCGGTGCCTGATCTAAACCCAGCCTGTAGGTCTGAGAGAATTTTCTTGTCATCTATCCACTGAAGCACTCTCCCCAGAACCACCTTCCCCGCCACTTTCTGGGAAGAATCAATTAGGCTTATGGGCCGGTAATTAGCTGGGCCGTCCCGGCCCCCTTTCTTGAAGATCGGAACGACCTCAGCACCCATCCAGGAATCAGGAAGAGCTGCACCACAGTACACTGCATTTAATAGTGATGAAATAAGTAACCCCCATTCCGTTAGGTTAAGACGGAACAGATCCCCCGGTATCCCGTCTGGGCCTGATGCTTTATTGGGGACAAGAGAGTTAATAACCTTCTCCACCTCCTTGGGCGTAAAAGAAACATCTTCGCTCAACCCAAGAAAGCTCAGCCACTGGTATCATCCTGGGAGGGAGTATAAAGTTTGGAGAAATGGTTAAACCACATCTCCTCAGAGATGTTACAAGTTAACAAAGAGTCAACCGGCCTGTTCCTCGATCTAACTAGGTCCCAAAAGCCCCTCGAGTCTCTCCCAGCACTGGCCATTTTCAAATTGCGCCAGAACTTATTGTCCCACTCTTTCTTAGCAATACTGATAGCATACCTATATTCCTTCCTAGCCACGCCAATCAACTCAGAACTCTTAGACTTCACAGCTTCAATTAAAACCCTTTTCGCCCTCTGACATTCCTTGGAATACCATCCGTGGTTGCCCCCAGATTCCCTACAGACTCTAGTTGAAGAACCCTTATTCCGTATCACAAATAACTCTCCCAGGGCTTCAATAGTATCACAAAAAATGGAGGAAACGCCAGGGTAGGTCAGTGGGCCGGTTCCTAGATTTGACATAGCCTTAGTCAAGGTCAGACCTATTTCCTGAACCTTCCCCTCGTCCAAAATAACCTTTTGCCATTTAAGACGCCTCCCGCAGTTTGCTGGACAGACTTTCCCAGTTGACCGCAAGACTGGAACGTCTTGAGAGCGAGTAAGGGCTAACAGTATAGTAAGTGACAAAGAAAGCGGGTTATGGTCGCTGTCTATAGATGGAAGGACAGCCATGTCAATCATAGAAGCCCAAAGCTTAAGGTCCAGTAAAACATAATCTATTCTAGAGGAATAGCCGACCCTGTTGAACGTGTGTGCTCCACAGCGGTCCGAAGTTGTTCTGCCATTCGCCGCCCTTAAGCCATATTCCAAAACTAGGGCATTAATCTGCATGGCCCGTTTGGACCACCTTTTTATAGGTGCTATTGTTAATGGTGGAATACCCCTCCTCAGGTCTTCCTCTACAATGCCCAGGATGTCGTCTGCAGCAAGAGGCTCAAAGGTGCAATTAAAATCTCCAGCAACCAGAACATGCATGTCAGGACTACACCAAGTAAGTTCGTCTTCCAGCCCTGATATAATTGGCGATGACATACCACTATTGCCACCTCTAACATAAATGTTAAAGATTTCCAGGGACCGCCCTCTGTGAGATCCGGTAAGGGAAATTCTCATTAGATCAGGGAACCTGGAAGCCCTAAACCTGATCTGGGGGCCCAACGCAATACTAACCCAGATGAGTAGGCCACCTGAAGGGCGACCTCTCCCTGAGATGGAGGAAATTGCTGGAAAAAAATAGGTGATATAGCCAACCTTATAACAAGGCTCCAGACACCAAGTCTCTTGGAAGATACATATTCCAAAAGACTCAATGAAGATGTTCCAGTCCGGAAGGGATACATTTCTGGCGATGCCAGCTATGTTCCAGCTTACAATCCTTAAGTCGCCTTTGGTTTTATCTCGAACCACTTGCAGATGTTGTGGGGCCATACTGTGCCCAGTGCGGGACTCACATATTGTGCCCACAGACCCTATCAACATACAATTGTTCTCTAAGTGGCAATAATCCAGTACAGCCTCATTCTGTGTACCAGAAGAAGGGGAAGACAGAGGAGCACAGGAATTGGAAGATGCCATTAAACCCCCTAAATGCTTCAAACTACGGCTTACAGTAAAAACAACTGGGATAGCAGCCCTCCCCGCAATATGCAGGACTTCAGGTCAACAGCCCCGCCTCTGCCAACAAGGACCTGTACCTGAAAACTGTGAGAACAAAGTATGGGGAGGAAATGTAGAATGGGAATACAATTTGTCCCTTCCCCCCCAGTTCGGAGTGCTATCTGGCCAGAGGGTTGCTTGATACGGATAGAAGTAATTCAGGGTGTGGGTGTTAATTCCTGAGTTACCTTCCCTGTAAAAATGGCTGCAGATGAAGCTGGCTACCCTGGGATCTATAAAATTAACTATAATGCATTCAGCCCTCAGATCTTTGGGCCTGATTCCCAGCCAAGTAACCCGTCTTACATGAAGGATCTGACCATCCAAAAAAGCTAGGTAATGGTCTATTTTCCCTCAACCAGAACATAGTTTTGTTTTTTAATTCATTATACGATTCATATTTGCCAGCTTTAAGCACAGGGACCCCAGTTAGTACCACAACAAAGGGTTGGCAATCGGGCGGTAGATTGACATGGGGAATAATGGTAGCCCCCTCCTCTTCCACTAGCTGCATATTGGGGGGAAGAACTGAGATGGAGCTTGGCCCCCCATTACCTCCCGTATTGATGTTAGCGCTAGAACTTCGCGCAAAGCTAGGCTTATCAGGACGCTGAGACCCTTTGGCCAAATAAGGGGGGATGTTAGTATTCATAGGGACTGAAGATTGTGCAGGGTTACCTAGAGCTACAAAGTCAGCATTCGTGTGTGAACCAGATGGACACCCTAAGGTATGTACTACTACACACGCTTTGGGAGCCCCCCCGATTCCCCTGATATCGAGGTAAGATCATTCACCTGTACGGGAGATGGAATTTCCTGATGAATTATATTCCCCGTCAGCCCGTCTTCCTGTATTTTAAAGTGTAATTTTATTAGGGTTTTGAGAGAAAAAAAGTTGGCCCTGGTAGTCTGTTCGAAACTATCCAGCCGCTCTGTTAAACCCTTTACTCTCTCCAAAACCGGAATAATCATAGATTTTAATAGATGCTCAATCTGAACTAAAGAGGGAAGCTCAGACTGAACACCCATATCTAGACTAGTCTGTGGGATGACGGCCCTCGTTCCTCCTAATAAGCCAATTGACTTGTCACCCGATAGTCCTTGCGGGCCCATAGACAGCTGACTCTCCTCCACTCCCCACCCCAAAGTGTCCAAACCCCTCTTTATACAGATAGTTTTTGGTTTTTTAGCAGGTTTACGGTTCCTACCCTTCCTTGGACTTAAAATACGCTTCCTCTTGGAGGGAACTACACCACCTACCTTTGCTCGTGCTGGTTCCATACTAACAAGAGGAATTTTTTGTTGGGCAGAACTAATCAGGAAAACGGGGCGTGCAGAGGACTCAGCCGGCCTCACATCAGAAATAGTGGCCATATGTTCTTTGTGCTTTAGGGATGGGGTGAGCCTGTCCAAGCTTTCCCTCATGGCAGTGACTCTCTGGCCCACATCCCCCAGAGAGTCCACAATCAAGGGCTCAGCTACATGAATGTGAGAGGAAGCTAATGCCAAGGGCCCCAAAGATGATCGTTTATGAGTGAGAGATTCGCGAGACGACGCTCAGTGATTGCGATCTCTTTGTCGAGAACCGAAAAAGCCCTAGTAATGAACTGATCTATGGTGCCGCTAACGGAACCACCCACCCTCCTCAATCCTTTTCCTGAGCTTGTTGTCATTGGCATGCACAGACCGTAAATGAGTGTAAACAAACCAATGGCAGTCCCTGTAGATGGAACAACAACACAAGGCAGAGGTAAACAAAACTCTAGTACAGAAAATAATAAACTTTAGAGAGGTGGCCCAGCCCTGCCCCCTCCTGCCCCGGACGGCCACAGACGGCCCGCCCTTTGCCCGGGCTTAGCCCGCTGCTCTCCCGCGCGCTCCCGCGACGCGGGATTCAGGACCGTTAAATGGAGTGCATTGGGGTCAGTGGGCGGGGCAGAGCACGAGCGCTGACCAGGTGGTACGGGTCACGCAGGGACTCCGGGTAGATGGAGTCCCTGCAGCGTTCCAACGGCCCGCACCTAGCCCTGCGCTCCCCACAGCACACCAGCAGCCCCACCGCAAACAGCGCCTCCCTTGGCAAATGCACTTTAACACAACTGCTAGCCTCCCCAATCATTCTGGTAAATATAGTGGAAAAAGTTATTAGGCAAAAACTGTTGAATTGGTGGAGAGTGCCACAAACAGCCTTACCAAAGGTCTGTTACATTTGTGACCAGAAGAATATGCATGTAGGAAAGGGAATCAGAGCTGCACTATTAAAATCTTTTCACGAGGTAGGGCACTTTCCCTGATGCGGTGACTCCATTGTTCATTTTTGCTTTCAAAGTCTTTTTTAAACGATCGGTGTAAGGAAATATTTCAAGAGCCAATGATGTGGTTGCACTGAGTTCTTGCTCCCAAAGAGACCTATTAGATAATTGAAGTTGCCATTTTTATATGTATTCGAATTTTGGAGAACATAGAGAAGGTACCATTTGCTTATTTAAAGTCGAGATCTGGTTTTAACCCAGACAGAGATATTTCTGCTAAATCCGTTTACAGTAATCATCAGCACATTTGCCGTATTCATTCCAGTTACATTTCTATTTCCCATTTCAAATGGATAAGATCAAATGATGTCTGCCCTGTGTTGTGTTGATCTTTTTTTTGTGTAGGAATGAAAATATCTTACTGGGCTGTTTCCTTAGGACAAGCACATTATTTAACAAAGTGGAAGTGATGCGTATTATACTTTCTGTTTAACTATACCAAGTATCGGAAGACATTAATTTTCAAGTGAAATAGAAATAAGCATGGAAATAATTAAGCAATTATGAGGGCTCACAGCTGCAGCGCCTACAATTTTTTGCTGCCATTTTATTGAGATCCTCAGCGTTCAATTGAACAATCTTCTAAGCCTCTGAACCCAAGGGAACTGTTGGTACTGGCGATTTTGTACCCACCCTAATAGCAGAAACCTTTTGAGTCTCTGGTGCCCATAGATCTGGAGATGCAGAAGCTTATATATTCAGCACATCCAGCTATGCTTTCTTTTTCACAATAGCTGATGGCAGGAGTATCATTGGAGAAGCACATGGGTTTGCAACAGTGACTTTTATGGCGCCGCAGTGCTTGCAGTCTTTTGTAAGATTTACTACTTTTTAAATATTCTTTCACTTACTGCCTCACTTATTTATCCAGTGTTTTTGCCCCTCACAGGCTGTATACTATTATTTCTTGTGAACATCTCACAAAGAATGTTCACATATAGGTGTTGAAAATCAACGAATTGATACTAAATATGTTAAATAACTAAATAAAGATCGCAGCTCCTCAAGGTTTCCAATCAACCTTGTTTTCTTTATTTTTATTGGACTTATTGAGAAGTAATGAACAGTTGCATAATAGTACATCATACATGAAAACTGCCTTGAAGAGCCTGTGTCACAAATTAGACACATTCAAAATCAAAGACTATAGCAAGAATGGACATGCTATACATAACTACCATTCACAAGGGCAACCTAATAGCGGTGTGAAGCACTTCATATCTTTTCATTACCATGTGCAGCTCGAGCAACTATCATTGGCTTGTAAGGATTTGCGTGGATACAGTAGACAACATACAAATCACATATTCAGGGCCACAACACCCCCCCCCCTGGGGGTAGGAGGGTGGGCACCACCACCAGAGACATCACTGCATCTCGTTGGCACTGTGAGAGTCATCGTCCATCGCTCCCTCCCTCATGAGCAAGAAGATAAGACCTGAGAGGGCCTAAAAAATCCAATGTTTGGGAGGCATCTGGGAGCAGCTCAGAATAAAGCTCAAGCTGTTCATCGTAATATATTATGTTACGCAATCCGTGCTTGGATTTGGGGATTCAGCCCCTTCCCCATCGGCATGCCGCTTGTCCATTCACTAGTAAGAAAGCTGGGGATAGGAAGCCCATGTCGAGGGCATACGATTTTCCTGTATATCCCAACAAAATAATAACGAGATCAGTCTGTATCCTGTAATCCACCATGGCAGACGAAGCGGTAATCACCTCAGTCCAATAAGTATGAACAACTCCACATGACCGACCAAGCCAGATAAAGAAACCCTGCATCAGGGCAGTTGAAGCTGACATGTCAAGAATCCCCCTTGAGGCCAGATCCATGCACTGAGACTGGTGTATAGTATGCCATTTGTAACATTTGATAATGTATGATATGGATACTACTACTGGAGGATACCATACTCATCTGTCAGCAAGCATACAGCCATATTTCATCACCGATCTTTTGCCCCAGTTCCCCCCTCCCAGCCTACTCGGGCCACCCGGGGAGGATCCACCTTCCCTTCCTGAGAGGCATTATATAATATTGTTATTAAATGTAAGAAAGGACACTCTCAAGCAGAGTTCTCCCCAGGTCAGCAGCCCTCTGGCACAAAATGTCATTTGAGTGCTGGTTTCATGAGTGAGTGGCAGTACGGGATGACACTCCAGCTGCACACGACCCGAGTATACATAACTCGGCCCACCCGCTTATTCAATTTGTCCAACATTCTAAGCGTGCATTCTGCTGTCGTTATGTCCCTCCTCTTGCTATTCTCAGAAAGGAGGTTGAAGAGATAGGAGCCATACTGTCCAGTTAGACCGCCAGGTGAGGCATACAAAGGGAGGCTTGTAGCAATATTAGGCAAAATGTGCCTGGGACCCTAGATGCTAAAGTTCAGAATCTGGCACCTCAAATACTCCCAAATTAAAAGAAGTGTCACTGTCTCCTGAACTAATCTGATCATCTGTGCCCGAAGAGTAGTAAAGGGAGCTGAATTGAGCAGCAGCGGTATAGTCAAGATCAGATGCAGCATCTGAGGTACTATCACCATTTTTGTGAGACCTACTCTGACAACCAACAAGAGTGGGAGAGATGTCCATCAATCTATCCGCTTTGTAATGCAATCGACCCCAAAATTTCCCATAATCACCATCTACGGGTCTCTATGCACCCATAATCCCAGGTATTTGAGGGAGCCTTTCTAATATCACAGCAGGAATTCAGGTGTGAAGTGTGGTGTGTCGGATGCAACAGGTAGAATCTGGGATTTTGCTCCCAGTTGATGATAACACCTGAGAATAGGCCATAATGGAGATTTAACTGTGGATCTCTAATATTTAAGGATATAAGAAAATCAGTATAGGCCGACTCGTGTATCATATGGCATGGAAGGAGTAATGCTGTCAGAGCCTAGCGGTGAGTGGCTCCATGGCAAGAGCAAAGAGAAGAGGTGAAAGGGGGCATCCTATCTTATGCTCTTAGAAATCACCAGAGGTGCAGAATAAACATTGTTTTCCACACATGTGCAACAGGCATGATGTAAAGCAATTGTATCCAACTCAAAAAGCCCCATGGCATGCACATTGTTCCCAATATTTAAAAAAGTAAGCCTACTCAAGAGAGTCAAACACCTTGGATGAGTCTAAAGAAATGCCCACAGCATCGAGATCTGAGTCAATCTCCTGTAAAATAGCGAATAGAGTGCACACACTGTGTGCATTAGAGCATCCTGCGACAAATCCAGACTAATTGGGTCGCACGAGCATGGGCAGGAGAAGGCTCAGACGACTAGCTACATGTTTAGCTGTTTTCGTGTCACAGTTTATAAGTGGTAAGGGCCGAATGTCTCAAGTGTGTAGTCTGGTTTATCAGGTTTGAGCAGCACAATAATCACCGGCACCTTCATAGAGGGCAATAGAGTGGTCCTTTCCCTCGTGCTCTCAAATACCGCAAGTAACTTGGAGTGAGAAGATTAATATAACATTTGTAGAATTCATCCAGAAAACCCATAGGATCCAAGTGGTTTCTTGTGGGGAGAGCACCAACCACCTCTCTCAGCTCCTCCACACTAAATGGTTGCACAAAGAAAGGACTTCTGGTCTTATTCAAACATCCTAAAGCCTTGTCCTCTAAGTATTCCCCTGTCTGTGTGGACGATCTGACCCCTGTAGTTGCATAAAGGTCCTGAAACTGCAGGAACACATCCAGATCTTGCACATTGTTGTGGTATAGCTGCCCTGCCCCAGCCTCAATCTCCACAATATACTTCACAGCCCAAGATCACCGTATCTTGGAAGCCAAGGACTGACCCAGTCTCCCCCCAATACACTCTGGCCCTTGCATATTTGCTTCAAAATTTACATTCCCTAGCCACCACTTTATCATACTCAGTGAGATGGGCACAAGGAAGTGTCAGGGAAGGCACTTCAGGTGCATACACCAGAGTGCACTCCATCTCTTTCAGCTGTGCCTCCAGACCTAGCCAGTGTTGTTGGAGAGGCTTCAGCAAGCCGCTGGACTTTTCCATGCACTTCCGTCTTGCAGTAGCCTTAAAAACTTCCCACTCAGTACCTCTAGAGTCAGTCATGCCTTCATTAAATTTAAAATATTCCACAATCTCTGTATGGAGGTCATCCACAAATACCCTGTCCAGCATGGCCTCAGAATGCAGCCGCTAAGCAAAACCTGGTCTAGATGCACCCGGGACCACCATGGTCTTGAGTACCGGGACATTATCAGAAAGGGTATGAGCCAGATGTATGATGTTGCACACTCAGGGCACCACATCTTTGGACAGTAGCCAGTAAATGAGTCTCAACCACCCCCTATACACATGCGAGGAATAGGTGCCCTCTACCATTTGCAAGAGCCTGTGTCTAAAAGGTCATAGTCTTGCATGCTAGCCCACTGATGAGCAGCGGCAGGTGTTCCAGCACTGGACGACCCTCGTGTTCTATTCAATTGGGGCTGAAAAACACAATTAAAGGTCTGCACTTCAGTAGAGAGACTCTTGGCCCATAAAACATTACTGAAGGCAGGATCATCCATATTGGTCCTGGAGCAATTGATGTTGGTGAGCTTTGTGTGTCCTATTCTTCCTCATAATATGGCATACTGGCCCTGGGCATCTATAAGTGATCCATCCATTGTGAAAGAGAAAACCTGCCTCACAAGGATGGCGATCCCAAATGCATATGAGAAATATGACAAAGCTACACGACAGAATGTCCATCCCCGACCTAGGGCACCTTCCAAACATTCTGTAAGACGGGTCTCCTGCAGGAGCACAGAGTCCACCTTATGCCTGTTGAGATAAGCTAGGATCTGCCTAGTTTTCTGGGGATTGTTAAGACTTCTGACATTCCAGGTCAAACAGCGACAGGTCGCATCCTTTCACTCTCCCATTCAGACAAAAATAGTTTACCAGTCAGTGCTCCGCCCCACTGTATGAGTTGTGTCCTCTCTGACCCATAATACATGCAGTTAACATACCTCTCAGTAAAAGAAAACGGCAATCTCACTCTGATAGCCCAATCCCAAGGGATACCAACCCCTCCTCCATAGAAATCCCAACAAACCAATGGCATAACAAACCAAGAGTATGAAAAAAGGCGCAGATTGCAATGACAGATTGACAGGTGTGTATGGACTGCCATAAGAGACAGTGAGTCCTCCTCAGCATGAGCGGAGGTTGTCAGGGTCGTCAGTGATATGCATGCCATGTCCTGCGAAATCACATGAGATGAGAACATGCATTCATCGTCCCCAGCAATAATAACATCTCGTATGTGGGGGCCCTTGAATGCGGGATTCCATCAACTGCAGAATTATCCAATGAACTTTCCTCCCCCTACTGCATCTTTATGAAGTGTGGGGAAGTGTCATTGTCCAGAAAGCACCTTGCTCACATTTATTTGCCAGGCTCCGAGGCGTTGTGTAAGGCATGGGGCCGCACAGGTGACCGTCATTCCGATCCTGTGCTATCTCCTGCTGCAGCTTGCCTAAATACTTTATCATAAGGAGAGGGGTGACCCAGTTATTTGTGACAGTGTCTGTTTTCCTGTATCCGAGACAAGTGAGCGTAATGCACCTATGTAAATCGGTGTTTGCTTCACAATTTCTCAAACAGTAAACTTTCTCTTAGATGGTGTGAAAAATGAAACCCTGTGGCATGCTTCATAATTGGAATTGGACCCTCACCCAAACACTGAACGTGAATGGGTGGGCTCGACATCTTTGTAAGTGGAACTCTTTGAGTGGTAGCAGTGAGTAAAGGCAGGGTTGAGGTGAATGTGTTAAAATAGCCTTTAAATCCTTTGTAACAAGTTTATTATTCTGGGATCTAGGGCTAGGTTAAAATAGATCAGCGTGATGCTTTTAGGAATTAATGTTCCCAGGCATCTGATAGGTTGACATGTTTCAGCCTTTAAATAGCCTGTGAAGGGTCAGTAGGCAGAGATGTTTTTAGGCATGGGCAAAGTGGGCTCAGGCCCAGGGCCCCAGCCTTTAAGGTGGCCCCCTGATAGAGCCAACTTTGTTCTACAGAGAGTCGTGCCCTGATGACCTTGAATCATTTTGAAACAGATTGTTTTAAACTCCGTTTTCCTTTAATTTATTTTTAATATGGTTGATGTGTGAGAGTCTATTGCAGACCTTTTTCTGAGAAATGTGTTCATGTTTCATGCAACATCCATAAAATGTTTTCCTTTGGATCAAAACTGGACCTGACATGAGAAATGGGAGGGTGTCACACAGATCATTTGCAGCAATATTAGTGAGCTGCTGCTGTGTTACAATATTCAAAACACAAGTCACTATCCCTGTGTATTAGATGTAAACACATTTAGAATTTGGAGGAGTGTGTCTGTGCACTGTCAGTGACTTGGCCAAACAAGAGATGAAATTGGATCATAAATTCAAAACTGTTCCAAACAGGGGCTCCCAAAATACGCTTGGCCCAGGGCCCCCAAACTCCTTAAGATGTCCCTGGCAGTAGGCTTTCCTCAGTACCTCGGTTTTACCTTGCTTTTTGCGATTGCTAATTTTCTGTGCAATTAAATAGTAATAAACATGCACGTTAACATACAGACCATATTTATAGGACCTTTTACTTGTAAGGTTATAATTGAAGAGAGAAAAAGTGGGGGACGGATTAGGCATCTGTGGGCACTTTTTTGGAGCACCCCCAATAGTGAGATTATTAAATAGGCTATGAGTATTTAGGGGAAAACCATATGTTTGCCTTAAAATAGTTGTCACCACATCTAGAAACTCAACATAATTACAATTTAAAGTAGCATTTCATGAAATACATTTAAAAGGAAAGACAGACTGGACCTATTACATACATGACTTGTTTTTTTTCCAGACATCAAAGGGGTACCAGGGGAGGAGGGACTCTAGTCACACACCAGGAGGAGAAAATCAATTTTAAGTCATTTTGTTGTAAAACATTTACTTTCTGCATTATCAGATCAAGTCAGCTAGTCTGAGTAGAAAAATGTGAGGTAAAATTAGGAGAGAAAAGACCTTCCTTCATCAACAATACGCGTCCGCTCGCGCTTGTAGCGTCTCCCTGTGTCCCTGCATATTGAGGAAGGTCTGTTTGTTCTCTCCTTTTATATGCCTCATGTATCCTTGTCATGTGCTCCTTGTCATGTGATCTTTGGTCACATGATCAGGACTGGAAAGGAAATGAAAGAAATACTATTTTGGTTGCAGTGAAGAACTCTGGTGTTTGTGTGACCCTCAAAATACCTCCACCGGTATGTGGTCGGAACAATAAACTGCCTTGTTGCCAGTGGTTGCCAGTGGTTGTGTGTGGGCTTGCTGGTTTTGCTAAAGAGTTCGATCATGGATAGTTTTGACTTCCTTTTTAGGTTACAAACAAGGTATTTCAACAAAAACCAGCAAGCCTGTACAAAGCCACTGGTAACGAGGCAGTTTATTGTTCCGACCACATACCGGTGAAGGTAATACACCTTGTCTAAGTAATAATTTCACAAAGGTGGTCTAGTACGTTAACAAATGTTTCGTCAGGACTTTCCAAATGTTACCAGACACTGTGTCATTGAAGTGGCTCATGGGTTTATCTTTCATTATGTTTTCAATAAGCTCAGCCTCCAAGATAATTATAAAATGAGTGCAAGTGATCTGGATTTCAGGATACAAGAGGTCAGAGTTCCATTGATTTAAGTTTTGTGCAAACAATTCAAGTCTTCATTTTAGGATTCTGGGACGTGATTTAAGCTGATCGCTGTAGGCTATTGCCTGTTCAACTACATCCAGCAGACACATCGGGTGACTTTTTATCAGTGTCCAAAAGAGATTTCATATGTGACGCTTTAGACCTGAAAATGAAACTTTTGTAGTTTCTTCTGGCAGCACTAAACTCAGCTAGATTACAGAGAGAGGAGGATTGTTTCTAAGTGTTCTCCAGTCTTCTAAGGTATTTTCTTTCCTCATATAAAACTTTTAAGAACAAATAGTTGGAGGACTTTGGTCTTTCTTTTCTGGCTTTTCAGGGAATCATACTACTCAAACAGGTTTTTCATACAATTACTATACTTAGCTGCCACAATATTGAAATAGTTTTGGTATCTTATGAAGGAATGACTTGTCCAGGCCTTACATGCAATTATTTTAATATTAATATTCCTTGGTGTCCTGATCGCATACAGTTTCCTATTTCAGTTGTCCGGTTCTTTTGCGATGGGTTAAAGCTAGAGTAAAATAACAGTAAAGATGGTCAAACATTCCAGCCTAAATGGGTTTGTTGATTGACAGAAGCAGATCTTTAGCAATGATTAGGTCAAGCATATTGGCTTTGAAAGGAGTGAGTGAGTTTGTGACAGTGTTGGCAGAGATCATTGTACTAAAGAAGTGTAGAACGCATGTTGAAATCTATGTTGTTAGCATTGCCTCATTGCAAATCAAGTCACAGATAAAGGTGTTGCCCCCTGATGTCATAGGTTGGGTTGTAAGTTAATGCATTCCTCGAAGAACCTGTTACTCTAACCTGGGGGATGGCAATTGACATTTAATCTAACTGCAGAAGCTTTAAGTGCAGAGGCATCTATAGAATAGCACTGGAAGGATTTTCTTGACACTTGGATGTTGTCTACAGCAGATCAAATTCTTCTGTATAACTGCTGTTCTGATGTCCTGTCTGCCTATTTGATAACTTCAAATGATAGAGAACACAGAAGAGAAGAAATTATCTTTAAATCAGCTTTCTGAAAGTATCAGGATGTCTACGATAAATTTGACAATAGTGTTGAAGATCTCCAAACAGTGCTAATTGCTGAGCAGTCATTATGCAGCAGACATCAAAGGAAGGATTAGGTGGTTTTAGAAAAGAGAGTTATCCATGGCTAGCTAGTAAGAGTAATATGACCTGAGGCAGTCAGTGGTTAGTGATGGTAAGGATGGAGAAGTCGATTCGGGTTTGGTCAGGAGGAGAGGTGAGACGCAAAGTCTGACTTTCATAACCTTCATCTAGATCTCAAAGTTACCCATCATCAAGGTAAGATCTTGTTCTTTAAGGGCAAGGGTTGCAGTTGCTCTGAGCTAACCAGTCTCTATCCTGCTTATTCAAATGCTGGCTGTTAAACTGGTGAACTGATGTAAAATGCCCATTAGGGTTGTTAATGGAATGAGAAATTTACTTAAGTGCTTGAGCACGGAGATCAATTTTATCTGTAAGTCTAGCAGGAGTAGTCTATTGTGCTGAGAAATGAATGACGTTAGTGTCTCTGTGTGATGAAATGCATAGGCAGCTCTTTATTCAATTAGGTGTCAATGTGTTGATTAGGATGCAAAGCGTACCTCTCCTGAATTGGGGGGAGGCAGAGTTATCAACTTGGCGATATGTAAGGTCGAAGCTAGGTTTGCTTGGCAATAGGTGAACTTGATGTGAAGTATGCCTAACTCATGTGGAGTAGTAGGGGATCTTTGTGTTGAGTAGGAGAGGAAAAGGTACAAGGAGAAGCAAGTGACCTGGCAAAAGAGGAGGGAGAGTTTTAGGATAAAGATGGAAAACATTTTTGATGGGGTTAGTGGAGAAGAAATGAGAAATTAGTTTGCATCATCAATGCATGTGGGGTGTTAGAATGAGAAAATGTAGTGTCAGAAGATGGCCTGTTTGAGAAGAAGCATTGTTTTAAGGGCTGAGAGATTTTTCAATTTGATCAAACTATGATAAAGTATTATCCTTCAATTGGATCATGATCTTCTCATTGATAAAGATAGAGATGGGCAGATTGCCTTTGAAACCTGTTGATGGAGCAACTGTTAGCTTTTGACCATAGGGTATGGACACTGTAGTAGAGATACACAAAATCTTATGAATTCAATCCACTTATCTGTCTAGGGGCCTAAATTATATTTTGGTGGAAACTTTACTCTGCAGCAATGGCAATACTGTACCATTTCCACCAACCTGAGGGTCCACATCTCTCATTTAAAACTGGGCAGACCTTCAGTACAAAGACAGTGGAGACCACTGTGTCTCTGCAGCCTACACACGATTCTGATCGCCCAACGGAGTAAGGGCCATCAGAATTTTGGCCATGTGTTCTCCTGCCCCATTTAGAGTGCGCTACACTGGGCCAGTTTTTACTTCCCGTCCCAGTCATGAAAAGCGTGGTGGTAAGGGGCAGCAGCATCTTTTAAATGGACCCCACATAATGGGAGAATGCTCTCATGGTGAAGGGGATCATTGAATTTTTATTTTCAAAAAGAAAATCCCACTTTGACAGTGCAATAAGGGTATTCACATACCTTCACTTATGGCTCTTGAAGGGCAGCAACGGTTGTGATTTGGTCTTGACAAGGCCTGAGCAGGTTCAGGGACAGACTGAGCCAGAGGAGTCAAGTAAAACTACCAGCCCGTGCCCCCTTGCTAGAGCAGCAGAAGATGGCCACACAGCAGTCATCAGGACAGTGAGAGAGTAGAGATCAGCAATGAGATTTCGGTTAGCTCCCTGCAGTTCCAGACCCAATGCCAGTTCACTTATCCACGTCCATGCAGATCTAAGGCCAAACAGTGATAGGGGAAGCCAGAGAAAACTCCCAGCCCTTATATCCTGTCTGCCTAATTAAAGTGCATTATTTCCTATGGAGCATGTACTAAGGCATATGTGATATCCAACACATTTAACATGAAATAACCTTTTGGCCAAACTCTAAATCTGACACTACGTGACTTACCTATGATCTGTGGGATGTCGCTATAACTAGCTCCCCAGGCAAACATTCAAACGTGCCAGAAAGCTGAAGATGGAAAGACCTTGACAGGACCAGGCAGGATGAGCAAGGCAGGATATTAAAGATAGGACCACAAGAGTGAAAACCACTCAACAATGAATGTTGTAAACAACAAGGGAGAAAACACCAAAACACAGTAAAAGAGGACAAGGTAAAGAGATTGAACAGAGTGAATCAAGAAGGTAAAAACAATAAATGTGTGAGAATGAAAAGGGATGCAAACTTATGTGAAAGCGAGAGTCATAACATTCCCTGCTGCCAGACACCAACTATCAGTTCGAACAGAGTCTTTTAAGGGCTCTAACTATTCTGCCCTGGAAATGGCTCTAAACTCTACTGGCCCTAAAGTGGCTTGTGCAGCATGCATGCCCTATTCACCTGGAAGTCTCTGCTCTGCATGACTATAGTTTCCCCGTGCCCCACCCTCCATCCATGCCACATGTCAAGCTACCTGGGCCTTTTCTGCTGTATTTACCTTGGAGATCTCACATGAATTCAGCACCAGAAATTGTATTCAATACATCAATCTCCAAGAGTGCCATTGCTTAGTAACAAAAGCTCTATTCTGGTGCTTGTGCAATATGGGCAACAGTCAGGATAAATACATTTGGGATTGACAGTGGTGAATGAGAATGTACAGCGGAGTCTGATATTTGGCATTAGAGATCGTCAGAAAGCATCCATAACAGTGGCCATATACAAATGTGTAGAGATGTAGAAAGGTGTCATGTAATGTCATGGAAACTGTTACCTAGCTATTGTGTAGAATGCTCTCTCCACGAGGGTTCTAGGTGGGAACAGTTGAAGGACAGCACCGGTGGTAGTGGATGCTGCTCCATGCTGGAGATGCTGTGAATGACAATAAACCTAGGCTCTTCTTTTCATGGCGACGAGTTCCTGCGCAGGGAGCAGGTATCAGCATCTTCACCCTTGGAACACTGAAGGAAAACAAAAGGTTCAAAGCCACGACAATGAGGACGACCAACTTGTGAGTACAACTACTGAGACTATTTAAATACTAGAGTTCAAGGATCGTCTAATTCATCAGTTTAAATTTTCTGAGGTGAGACAATCTGCACAAAAGTTGTTTATCTTTTAATTGTGATTCTGTGCCGTTTACATTTCTGTAACGTGGCAACCTGCTCCAGCCCTTTCGCATGTGACTTTCTTCGCGCGATTATGTCATTGTTATTGGCATCTTAGCAACATGGCTCGTGCTGAATTCCTCGTGCCGCACCTCCAGCATGTCAACCTCACGGTGTTGTTGTGCCCTTCCTCAAGCAACACCGTGTGCGTGCAGTCTCACTTGTGTCTTCCACAGCAACCGGCAACCTACAACAACGAACGTCTACATCGCGTGGTTGTAGTCTCACTCCTTCCTTCCACAACAACCGACACGAGTCATGAGTGTCTACATCGAGTGTCTACATCGTGCGCTCGCATCCATTGGCTTTAATTCGTTCTATTGGGGCATCTCTAACCAAATATGTTACAAAACAAAGAAGGACACTCTTACCTCGGTCCTTATATCACCAACTTCTACGTGTCTTGAGACAACAAAAACAGACAAAGGACTACTACTACTGATCCAGGGAGCATCTGAAACAAAAAAAGGACTACAGATTTTGGAATTGATAAGCAACCAAAGAAGAAATTAGACTACAAGATGTCTAAAGAACTACAGCTTCTAAAGAGAGAGAAACTTCAACTTTAAATTGAATATTACTATTAATTAATATTGGTTTATTGTTTTAGTTTCTTATTTTAATTTCATGTTTACATTTTTAATTTTACATTTTTATTTAACATTACCTTACAGGTATCATGTCTGATCAGGCCATGTCTTCCCCTCCTCCTTTCTTATCAACAGCAGGAGAGCCAATTATACCCTGGATACAAAGGAAAAAGATGTTTTTTACTTATTTGTTAGCTATTGGAGGAGACAAGTACTGTCCAGTTAGACGACAGGCGATCCTTCTGCATCATCTTGGGGTTGAAGGCAGAAGAGTTTATGAGGAGGGGATGGGTGTTGGACAACCAAATAATATTTACGATATATCTATCCAGATGTTAGAATTGCATTTTATACCCAACACCAATGTAGTCCTAGAGCGTCATAAGTTCTTTAGTAGGAATCAAAAGGATGGTGAAGATATTACCACATATGCGTCTACCTTAAGGGGTTTAGCTTTAACATGTACATTTGAACAATTAAATGATTAATTAATAAGGGATCAAATAGTTTGTTGTACTAGTAGTAAGAAAATAAAAGAAAAATTACTAATGAAAGAGTATACTCTGGATGAAACCATTCAGATAGCTAAAGGAATGGGCCATACTGTCATGTGGCTTAAAGAAATGGAGGATTCTGTCAATACTAAACATGCAAAGGTTGAGGTTGTAGAAAGAAAATATGAAAAGAAAGTTGATATTAATCTGAACACTGATTTTAGGAGACAACAAAATGAGAAAATAATTTTTCCACTCAGGGATATCAAATGTTTTCGTTGTGGGTCTCCGGAGTATATTGCATTGAACCTTAACTGCATTACTTGGGGTGTCTTATAGAGAAGTTGTGGGAAAAGGGGGCATTTTGCTAAAATATGCTGTACCAAAATAATTGAGAAAAGTAAAGTACAAGAAGTCGAAGATACCTGTGAATATGTTGATGTTATTGTTCTAACAATTAACAATGATCAAGAAAATTCTAAGGTCAGTAAGATGAATAAAGTAGAGCCTAGTCAAGGGGTAAAAATGGAAAGTACAGATAAATTAGAGAAACCCCATTGCAATGTTTCTTTTGAAGGGAAGAAGATATAAGTGTTAGCGGATTCTGGGAGTTTGTATACTCTTATCTCCAACAGATCTTATGAGATGAGTTGGTCTAATGAAGATGGTCCGCTTCTGTGCGATCCCACCACAAGGATTCGAACATCATTATAGTTCCTAATGCTGAAGAACCTGTAATGGTAATGGAAAGGATGCCTGTTCAAGAAGTGAATGATTACAATGAACTGTTCAAAAAATACCCCAAAGTCTTTGATTCCAGGTTTGGTCTATTGAAAGGATTTTCGCATAGGATAATCTTGAAAAAGGATGCAAAACCAGTAGTACATAAGATAAGGAATGTTCCAAATTTTTATGTTAGAGCCTCTGCGTGAAGAGATTGAAAGTTTATTGAAGCAAAAAATTATAGAGCCTATTGAGGCATCAGAATGGTTGGCCCCAGTTGTAATTGCCCCGAAGGAGGGTGGTAAAATTCGTCTTTGCATAGACTTACGTGACCTTAATAAGAACATTTGGGTAGATAGGCAATCACTTCCTAACATATCAGAAATGCTATCTACCATGGGAGAGGGACATATTTTCAGTGTGTTAGATATGTCAGCTGCGTATCATCAGATCAAGCTACATGAGACATTTAAACACTTAACTTCATTTGCAACTCCTCTAGGTGCATTTAGATACAAGAGGATGCCCTTTGGGTTGGCATCGGCTTCGGCCGTTTTTCAAAGAGCTATGGAAAACATTTTTGGGGACATGAAACAAGTGTGGTGTTTTCAAGATGACATCTTGTTTGCTGGGAAAGATGCTTCTGACCATGACAATCTATTTGAGGAGGTAAGCGTAGGTTGGAAAAACATAATTTAAAATTAAACAAAGAGAAGTGTCAGTTAAGAAAAGAACGAGTGGATTACTTGGGGCATGAAGTAAGTTTAGATGGCATAAGACCCAAGAAATGCATTATAAAAGCAGTGACAATGGCTCCTGAGCCTTCTAATAAGGATGAACTCAGGGCTTTTTTAGGACTAGCGGAATACTGTGCTAAATATGTGGATTGTTTTTCTGAGTTTGTAGAACCCTTGAGAATGGTGATGAAAATAAGTGTAGTGTTTAAACGGAATGATGACTGTAAGAGAGGGTTTGAACTTATCAAAAAGAGTATCTCTGAAGAACCCACGTTGGGGCATTTTGAAACTACTGGAAGAACATACTTGACTACTGATGTGAGTGGGATAGGAATTGGAAGGGTGCTGTTGCAAGTGGTGAGTGGTGAGGAACGAATTATAGGTTTTGCATCTAGGAGTTCACAAGGTGCTGAAAGATCATACTCGGTCATCTAAAGAGAAGCTTTAGCCTGTTGTGGGGGCATAAATCATTTTAGGTTTTATTTGTGGAGACTACCTTTCAAGATCCATACAGATCATAAACCATTAATGTTTATTTTTAAAGGTGGAAGGGGGTTGGAAGGAAATGTAACACCCAGAATTTCTAGGTGGTTACTATCTGTCATGAAATTTAATTTTGAAGTTGAGTACGTAAAAGGGAAGAAAAATGTAATTGCTGACTATCTATCGAGAATGCCTTTGGAAGAAAATTGTAATGATATTTGCAGTGATATTGTTGACAAAAGTGAGATCATTAAAGGAGAGATGGCTTTGTCCTCAGAGGAGCAAGAGCGAGGGAGTGTGATCCTGTGATATTGAAAGTAGAATTGAAGATTGTTCAAGGTTGAGAGTTTGACGATAGCAAAGATAAGGAGTTAGGAGAATGAGCTAAGTATAAGTGAAGGGAAAGTCAAGAGGAGGTAGCAGGTTGTACCTCCTAAGGGAGTACGCAAACGAGTTATAGATATTATTCATGAAGGTCATCCAGGACGAGGTATGTCCAAACGTAGGATCAGAGAATCATTTTGGTAGCCTGGAGTAGATAGTGATGTTGCAGCTGTTGTGAAGAATTGTCATATTTGTGCGAATAGCGAAACATTAAATGTTGTGCGGCAACCTCCCTTGGTTTGCACTAAATTTTCGTCAAGACCCTGGGAGAGATTAGCCATTGATTTCATTGGTCCTATAGGTAAACTAGGATTTAAGGACAGATTTATTCTTGTATTGGTAGATTACCATTCCAAGTGGTTTGTGGTGGAGACTATGGGCAAGGTAAACACTGCTAATGTGATAAGGTTTTTGGAAATAATTTTTTTAGAAGAAGGAATACCTGCATCCATAGTGTCTGACAATGGAGTACATTTTGTCTCTAAGGAGATGGAGGATTATATGAAAAGAATGGGTATTACTAATCAGAAAGTGGCTCTTTTTCGACCCCAGGTAAAAGGTTTAGTAGAAAGGGTCAATCATATTATAATGGACAACATTCAATTGTCACTTGCTAATGGGCTACCCTGGAGACCAGAATAGGGTCACTCCACACTCTGCCACAGGTGTGCTTCCGTTTGTGTCCCTTAAAGGGAGAGAACTGGGAAAGAAGGAATATCCCATAGGGTTGTGTAGAAAAGACAAGGTTTGGATTGATCATACTTAAGTGAAAAAAAGGTGGAGAGAGGACAAGAGAGAATGGTAGGTGCTTACAATTTGAGGAAGGGTGTGAAGAAGTTGTGGGTCCAAGTGGATGATTGGGTTTTTGTACATAAGAATGAGTGGGTTCGCAAAGGTGAAAGCAAATATTTGGGACCTTTTCAGGTTAAAGATGTGAAATGCAATGTTGTGAAGTTGGTTGATAGGTCTACTTGGAGTATGGGAAATATTTGTAAAGTGTGCGAACCTTGAAATGTAAATATTCTAATTGTATAAAGCTCTTTAACTTTTAACCCATATTGTTTCTTCCCTAGATTGATTCTATATATGCTATTTATTTGTTCTGTGTTATATAAAGTGGGAGATGTGTAGAAATGTGGAAAGGTGTCATGTAATGCCATGGAAACAGTTACCTAGCTATTGTGTAGAATGCTCTCTCCATGAGGGTTCATGGTGGGAACAGTTGAAGGAGAGCATCGGTGGTGGTGGATGCTGCTCCATGCTGGAAATGCTGTGAATGACAATAAACCTACATACTTAATGCCAAGAAACCTGTGAAGGCTCTTCTTTTCATAATGATATTTTTTGCGTCACGTCATGCAAGTATTGCCTAAGTAAATGGTTGACTAAAATTGCAAACAAATGGTATTACTCTGTCTGAAAGGTGTATCTATGAATTGATCTGTTTCTTTCACAGCTCTCAACACTTGAAAAATAAAGAAAATGCAAATATCAGAAAACTAGCTTTCAATGTTTCGACACCTGCAAAACCTTTAAAGGGACACCATTACTGGGAAATTAATTTACTTACCACTTGGAACGAGGTAAAGGGCTAAAACCAGTCAACCTTCTCTAAAGGTTCTCAACATCATTTGACGGCATGAAAAGATATATCTGGCATCATCCTTGAATGTCTCTGGGATGCCTTTGGCAATGGCAATTTTGTTGCCTTTAAAATGTCATTGAGATGATGTCTGTAACTTAAAGGCAAAAAAATTAAAGCACATTTTCAAAATGGAATTCATTTTTAATGACTTATTTTGGTGGGCTGATTTCAAAATATAGTTAATAGTTAATGTTTCTAAAATCATGGTTCTTAATGAAAAAAGAGTTTGGATCATATCCTATTTTCCTTAACTGATTGGTGAGCTCTGAGATGTTTTAAGCAATTAATGTTTACTACATGATTTTGATATAATCTAATAAAAGATTGTGACAAATGAACATTTGGAAATTATTATAAATTCACACTTTCAAATATACATTTTATAATCTGATTATGTGATACAGACAGCCTCCATAACCTTTTTTTGTTGTTGAAAACAAACAGCCCCCAAATCTGCACGCACCCTCCACCAAGGGACTGGAGCAGAATCACTGAGGAGCAGCTCAACTCCACCCTCAACTGCGACATCCCCACCACCTCGACTGAGGCTAACCAGCAGCCAAGGAACGCTACAGATGGATCGCTAACTGCGCAGACAAGCTTGCACCCCTACGCAACCCCAACAGACAGTGCCCCAGGAAGGCCACCTGGTTCACCACCAACCTCCAAGAATCCGACACACGTACAGGCATCTCGAGAAGAACTGGAGAAACAGCAAAACGCCAGAAGATCGCACCACCTATAAGAACACCATGACGGAATACCACCAACGCATCAGATCCACCAAAGGACCTTCATGCAAAACAAGATCCTTGCCAACTCCAGCAACTCCAATGAACTCTTCAGCGTCATCCGGTAATTCACCAAGACCCCAGTGAAACCACGGACATCACCACCTCCCAGGACCTCTGTGACAAGCTCGGATCCTACTTCCATCTGAACATTAAGGGCCTCTACGACCACTTCAACGACCAGACACCTGACGCCGAAACTACCTCCTTCCCCAGCAATGCCAGCCAGCCTACCCTTTCCTCCTGGGTCCCAGTCACCACTGAAGGCACAATTTCAACCATGAAAGGCATTTATTCAGGAGGCCCCACGGACCCCTGCCCGCCGCACATCTACCACAGTGCCGCCATCGCTCCAGCACTATGACACACCATCAACACCAACTTCAAGACCGGCACTTCAATGACTGAAAATGCACAGAAGTTAGACCCCTGCTCAAGAAACCCTCAGCAGACCCCACGGACATCAAAAACTACCGACCCATCTCCCTCCTCCCCCTCCGCAGCCAAAGTCACAGAGAAGATCGTCAATGCCCAGCTAACAAAATTAATCGAAGAAAACCCCATCTTCGACCCCTCCCAATCTAGATTCTGCAGCAACCACAGCACCGAGACCGCTCTACTCGCCGCCACAGATGACATCCACACCCTCTTCGACCAAGGACACACCACGGCTCTGATCCTACTCGACCTCTCTGCAGCGCTCGACACCGTCTCCCACTGCACACTCACCGCCAGACTCCATGACGCCAGCATACAGGGAATCACCCTCGACTGGATCTGCTCCTTCCTCACCGGCAAAACCCAAAGAACTAGACAGCCACCCTTCTTCTTTGAAACCACAAAAAAACAACTGCAGAGTACCCCAAGGATCTTCACTCAGCCCCACGCTCTTCAACATCTACATGGCCCCCCTCGCCGCCATCGTCAGACAGCACGGACTCAGCATAGTATCCTACGCTGACGACACCCAGCTCATCTTTTCCTTCACCAAGGACCCCATCACCACCAGACTCAATTTCCAGGCAGGAATGAAGGATGTCGCATCCTGGATGAGCAGCAGCTGCCTGAAGCTCAACTCGAAGAAGAAAGAGGTCCTCGTCTTCGGACCCTCCCCCTGCGCATGGGACAACACCTGGTGGCCCACCACCCTGGGCATCCCTCCCACCCCCACGGACCACACCTGAAACCTCGGCATCATACTCAACTCCTCCCTCTCCATGACCCGAAAAGTCAAAGACGTTGCCTCCAGCTGCTTCAACACCCTCTGCATCCTCCGAAAGACCTTCAAATGGATCCCTCTCCGAATCAAAGAAGACCGTCACCCACGCACTCATACCAGCAGACTGGACTAAGGAAACGTCCTCTACACCGGGATCAACAAGTCTCTGCTCCACAAACTCCAGATCATACAGAACATTCAATCAAACTTGTCCTCGGCATCCCTTGACACAAACACATCACTCAACACCAGCGTAACCTCCACTGGGTCCCCGTTGAGAAGAGAGTTACTTTCAAGATACTCACCCACGCCTTCAAATGCCTACACAACACTGGCCCCCAATACCTCAACGAGAGAATCTCTTTCTACGCACCAAAGAGAAACCTCCATTCCACCAACCTCGCTCTCGCCGAAACCCCACACATCCGCAAAGCCAGAACAGGTGGAAGAGCCTTCTTCAACATCGCGGCCAAGACCTGGAATGAGCTCCCGATCGACATCAGATGCGCCCCCTTCCTGAACATCTTCAGGAAGACACTCAAGACCCGGCTCTTCGACTGAACGGAACTGCTTACCCCCCCAAGTGCCTTAATACCCGTACCGGTGAGTATCGCACTTACAATTCCCCTGATTGATTGATTTGAAAATATATTTAGTTTCTAAGCTGGTAGGATGCTGACTTATTCAACAAATTTTAAGTATGGGCAGTGTAGTTCAGGAAGCATGTGGGGTAGGGCACTAGACCTTAGAACAATGTTCAAATGATTAATTTTCTTGAGGAGATGATCTGGTACCATGCAGTCTATTTTTTAAACAATGTTTTCTCTGAATGAGAAATTTCTATCAATGGTTAATCCTTGTAAGTTTGCATTGGATGATAGTGAAGGAGATGAATCTGTCCAGGGGTTCAGCCTTGAATTTCTGATTGCTTGCTTATGTTGGGCAATATCTCCAATTCTGTCGCAGTCAGTTCTGAATGAGCTCTAGGTATGTTTTCTTTTGTGGATTGAACATTGCCAATCTTTAGGTTGAATTGTAAATCATTGCTGTTATGTCACATTATGTTAAGGGGATTTCTAAAGATGGTAGCTGCCCCATAATAGGGATTCCCAGTGTTTAACCAAATATTATGGCAGCACAGCATAGAACATAGCACCACCCAGAAGAGCAGAAAGGAAACCTAGGATGTAAACAGTCAGATCGTCAGCTGCTTTCTTAAACCCAGGTAGTTTTGAGCCTTCCTTAACTGTAGAAGCAAATTATTCCATTGGACCACTACCAATGCTCGGAAGGAGCGCCCTCTCGATCTCGTTCTTTTAGTGCATGGTATAAAATCCTGAATAAAATTAGCCGAGTGGAGGGCCCTAGTAGGCCAATATGGTTGCATCAGAATGGTCATACTAGGTGCTCCTTGCTTGTTCATGCTCTTATGGGCTATGCACAAGGCTTTGAATTGAGTGAGTTTCTAAATTGGACGCCAGTAAAGTTTGCAAGTGTGCCTTGAGACATAACAGAATTTAGGGGGATGGGAAAGTAGAGGTCACATTCTGGACAATCTGTAGCCTATTTATAACAAATCTCTTGGCATCCAAGTAGAGGATATTGCAATTATCCAGTCACGAGATGATTAAAGTCTGTACAATCTTTGTCATACTTGGGGATGAAAAAATTGAATAATCAGTTTAAGGCTTCTCAGATTTCCCAAACACATGCCTTCTAGTACTCTGGCTTGTGTCTCAAAGGAAAGCATGTCATCGAAACACACACCTAGATTCTTTACAGCCATTTCAGGCTTTGGAGGAGGCCCTGACAACTTTGGCCACCAATGATCTCCTCATGCCTGAGTAAGCTTCCCCAAAAGGAGGATCTCAGTTTTATTAGTTTTGAACTTCAAACTTCAACTTCAAAAGTTGGAAAGAATCCAACGTGCAACAGGTCTCACACAGTTCTGAAAGTTGACAGTACCGTTTGCCGAATCAGCTGACAAGGATACAATAGGTTTTGTATCGTCAGCATACAAAATCAGGGAAATCGCAAAGGACTTTACCACCTCTACCAGTGGTTTAACATACATATTAAAAAGGGTGGGACTTAGAGCCGAACCTTGAGGGATGCCGTGTTTCAACACTCTTTGTGAAGATGAGAAAGTTGAGATATCACCTAGAAAGACCGATCACTTCAAAATTAATCAAACCAGGTGTGGTGATGTAAGTCTGGAATGCTGCGCTGTCATGGAATCCCAGAACCATTGGGATTCCAGGACGGACAGTTTATCTCTGGGCCCCTTTAGGAGAGACATGCTCTGATGTCATTGTCACCAATAAATCCTTCAACCCACAGAAGACGCATGAGTGTATACTTCACCAATTTGGCGACGAGTGGGCAACTAAGAAGATTTATACCCTCTCCATCCAGAACGAGTTAATGTGAAAAAACAGGTGACCTTTTCAAATAACGGACAAGCGCGAAGAAAACAGGGGCCAGAGTATCTTTATTTTATTGTAATTGCTGTCGAGTATCGGGATCGTTACCATAATAAGGTGAGAATTTATTTTCTACCTTTTATTATCTGTTTCAATATTTCGATGATCTTAGCACCACTAGTCGAACTGCACGAGATAGAGTGCAGTAGTTGAACTGCACACGACGGAGCGAACTGCGCGAGACAGAGTGTGTGAGTCAAACTACAGGAGTCAAAGCGCACGAGTCGAACAATGTGAGAGAGCCTGAAACTCATGCAGCGCTCCACGCTGATTGCCGTTTAAGAGAAATATTCTCTTCACAACATTTATTTTAATCTCACCCGATCGGCTGGCAGTAGACTCTGGTTGTTCACAGCTTGAAGTCTGATGCTACCCATAGATATAGTTGGTGTGGCTGCACTCTGGTTTCTCTTGAGTAAATCAAGTCCCGCATTGCATTCTGGGAAAGAGCAGAAGTGCATCAACACAAAAAGAGGACTTTAAAGTATCATCAACATAAAAAGAGAACTTTAAAGTGTTTCCTCACTTTCAACATTACCTTAAATGAAGCTCTTCAACAACAATGTGCATGCTTTGCAGATTGCTATTTACACATTTAAAGAATAAAGGAGTTTTAAAAGGAATTTTACAACAGCGTTTTTTACGCTTTGCAGATCACTACATATATAAATCAAAAAAATATTCATCAGTGATTTGCACACTCTATCCTTTATTTACCAATTCCATATTTTTGCCATTAAGTGCAGATTACAGCAATTTGCACGCTTCATTTTTTTTGGTGTCATTTAGTTTTTCAAATTACAGCAATCTGCACGCTTATATATTTTTTTCTTTTCTCTTTTTCTTCTTTTTCACAATTTTTTTTTTCTTCATTTGATCAACATGCAAAGTGTTCAAGCACCAGCACCATTCCTACAAGAACCTGGAGAACCACCATTGGAGTGGAATGTATAGCTAAGTTCATTTAGAGCCTACCTAGGAGCAATTGATGCCCAAAAATTCAGACCAGAAAGATGCAAGAGTCTAATGTATTATCACTTGGGCGTAGAAGGCCAGAACGCATATGGTCACTTACCTGAACATGTTCCTGCTGAAGGTGAAGATCTCGACGAATTTGAAACAGCAATCGCACAACTAGATAAATACTTCTCAAAAACTAAGAATATGTTTGTACATTGATACAATTTTTTTACGAGAACACAACAACCTAATGAAAATATAGACTCTTATGTTACTGCGCTAAAAATGCTTGCTTCCAAATGTGAATTTGATAACTTTACTGCAGAATTAATACGTGATCAATTGGTAGCTAGATGCCACTCTAAAAAACTACAAGAATGGTTACTTGCAGGTAAAAACCCGACATTAGATAAAGCTATAGATTTAGCTAAAAGCATCAAAGGTTCTTCTATTCAAGCAAAACTGGTTGAAGAATCTTTAGCCAAGTCTACAATTTCTGGTGCAGTAGTTAATAAACCCATCACTAAAAGTTTCCCGAACAATTTTAAACCGAGAACATTCAATAGACCTAATTTTCCTTCTCAACAGTTTCATAAGGTGTATTGTTATAGATGTGGTTCACCTTCACATGTTTCCTCATTCAAATATTTTCCCGCATTAGGTCAACAATGTAAGAAACGTGGGAAAATAGGTCATTTTTGAAAATGTGCAGGGCAGGTAAACCCACAAATGTTCGTTGTGTTCTAAATCATTTTGATGGTAATTTTGATGAAGAAAACTTTGAAGGAAGTAAAGAATTACTTTTAGGTGTAAGGTGTGTTAATTCAAATGACGAAGATTTAGTAGTTGACCAAAATCTTAATGTTTCTATTGACGGTCACTCTATTCAACTATTAGTTGACACTGACGCACGCATAACCATCATTTCTCATGACATTTTTATGAAGGACTGGTATGGCAAAGCTTTACTTCCACCAGACATTCTTACAGTAGCATTTGAAGGGAGCATAGTTTTAGCGAAGAAAAAAAATGGAGAACTGCGCATGTGTGTTGATATGAGGAGTGTAAATGAAGCTATTTGGGTGGACAATTACCCCCTACCTAGAATAGAAGATCTTATAACAAAAGTTGGTCAATCCAGTTGGTTTAGTAAATTAGATTTTAGAGCAGCTAATCACCAATTTGAACTGGAAGAAAGCTCTTGCCATTTGACAGCGTTTGTAACTCCCGATAGAGTTTTTCAATTTTGTCGGATGCCATTTGGCATTGCTTCTGCTGCGGCAGTTTTTCAGAGACTCATGACAGATATGTTTATTGGTAAGGAACATGTTGTAATCTTTCAAGATGATATTTTAATATTTGCTGTTAACATCAACAAGACCTGGCACTGATTGATGTTTTGGAAACTTTTGAAAAGAGGGGTGCTACACTACGAAAAGATAAGTGTACATTCAAAATGAGAGAAATTGAATATCTTGGACACGTATTTTCTGAATAAGGTGTAAAACCTAGACCTAGTCTAGTAAAAACTATTGTAGATGCTTCTGCTCCACAAAATAGAGAGCAATTGTTGTCGTTTTTAGGTCTATGTGAATTTTATTCAAATTTAATGCAAAACTTTGCTACTATTACTGAATGCTTCAAAGTTTTGCTCAAAAAAGGTCAAAAATTTGTTTGGTCAGACCTATGTCAAAGTACTTTGAGAAAGTTAAAAAAGACATCATTTCTGCACCAGCACTACAATCATTTGTAGAAGGAAGAAAGACCTTTGTTACAGTGGATGCTTCTGAGTATGGTTTAGGGGCAGTGTTTGCCTTATTCACCTGAACGTAAATACTCCGTCATAGAAAAAGAACTCTTGGTGTGTGTTTGGAGTGTAGAGAAAGTTAGAGCTTATTTGAGGGGAAGACCATTCACTTTGAGGACTGATCATTGTCCTTTAGTGGATATCTTATCAGGGAGGAAATTAAAGTGCACTACTGCCCGCATAGCTAGACTTTCTGCAAGAGTATTAGAATTTTTATTTTCTGTAGAGTACATTCCAGGTGGGAAAACCTCCAGGGCAGATTGTCTTTCCAGGCTTCCAATTTAGGACTTTAACAAATATGATTGGGAGTCAGAAGTTGAAGAATGCTTTATTGCCTACATTGGTGACTCCAGCATTTGTAAGGAAGAGAATGAATGGATACAAGAGTTAAACAATGATATTGTGTTGAAAGATGTCTTGCGAATGATCACTTCAGGTTGGCCCAAAAAAATAAATTTATCTGATATGTTACAAATATTCAGGAAAGTTTCTGATGATTTATCATTGGAGAGAGGTAAACTAATGCATGGTGACAAATTAATCCCTCCTACTTGTTTTCACAAACGCATAATTGAATTGGCACATTCAGGCCATTTAGGTTCCACCTCCACCAAAAGAAAAGTAAGGGAAAAATTTTGGTGGCCAAAAATGGACTATGAAATTGACACTTATGTACATGATTGTGAAAAGTGCAGAGTTAGTGAGAAGGTTCTGAAAACTGAAGGGGTGGTTGAATCTTCTGCTACTTTTCCAGGAAGAGCATGGCAAAGTGTAGGAGTAGATTTCTTGGGACCCTATCATATCCTTCCCAATTGTATGAGATATTTTATTGTTATGATAGATCACTTGTCTAGATGGGTGGAAGTTAGAGGTGTAATGGAACCTACTACACATTTTTGTATCAATTTCTTTCATGATGTGTTTGCAAGGGAAGGTATTCCGGGTGAAATCTTAACGGATAACGGTGTTCAATTCACCTCTCACAAAATGAAGATTGTTTTAGAAAAATATAATATCAAACACATTAGAACACCGTTATGTAATCCCCAAAGTAATGGAAAAGCAGAAAGTTTTAACAGAACCTTAGTTGGGTGTATTCAGTGTACGTTGAGACGTAATATGAACATTGAAAAAGTGATAAAAGAGATGATTTGGAGTTATAGAACAACTCCTCACAGTGTCACGACTAGGACTCCATTTGAACTCATGTGTGGCAGGAAAGCAACTACTGAGTTATTCCCTTTTTGGATGACCAAATCTTTCAACAAAGATCTGAATGTGTATGAATCATGGAATGTAGCAAAATCCAACTCTGATTTCTCTAGTGCAAAAAGAGTAAATAATGACAACAAATATATGAACAGATTGAAAATAAGTGACTGGATTTGTGTGAAAAATCCCTGTCTAGTGGGAAAAGGTCTGTCCAAATTCAAAGAACCCTTACACATTTCTGAACTCAGGAAGAATGCTGCCAAACCTTCAGATGGCAATTGGTGGAATGTTTCTCATTTAGCACTTGATCCTAGTGCTTATAAAGTTGTCAAAGAACAAAGCAGCTGTAGACAATCACTCAAACAAGTTGTTGGGGAAGATTTACATGGAACTTTGAGGAAGAGTGTTCGTACTAAATTCACACCAAGCAAGTGGCAAGACTTATTTGTGATTAGTCTTTCTTTTCTAGTTTAAGGGGAAAGAAAGAGTATTGCTCGAAGGGGAAGGAAAAAGCAGTGTGTGTCAAGTTTGCACTGTAAACATTTTCTTCTGCATAGTTTATTTTATTTCTTTCAGGTTTGCATTGTTTATATGTTTTTCATTGTTTCTTTCTTTAATTGTTTTTATTCGACAAAGGGAAGAAGTGTGGTGATGTAAGTCTGGAATGCTGCGCTGTCATGGAATCCCAGAATCTTTGGGATTCCAGGACGGACAGTTTATCTCTGGGCCCCTTTAGGAGAGACATGCTCTGATGTCGTTGTTACCAATAAATCCTTCAACCCACAGAAGACGCGTGAGTGTATACTTCAACACCAGGCAAAGGCCTTACCACAAACCCCAATCTCATAAAGCCGCTGTAAAAGCACCTTGTGAGATACCATGTCGAAGACTGCACTTAGACTTAAAAGGATGAGTGCAGTCAAGCCACCTTCATCAGCATCACTGTGGATGGACTCCGCCACCATCATGAGAGCTGATTCTGTGCTATGGGAGAGTCTGAAACCATTTTGTGAAGAGTCTAAAATTTGATTCTTTTCTAAGAATGCAAACTCACATGTTTCTCCATCACTTTTGTCATGAAATGTAGCACAGAAGTGGGTCAATAATTTTCTGATTGAACTGCAACAAGAGCAGGTTTCTTCAGGAGGGAGATGACTTTGCTGTGTTTCTATGCCATGGGCATCATTGCCGAAGCTAAAGAGAGATTAGCAAGCTTTAGAATGGTAGGTGTGACCAGCTCTTGTAACTTGAGTATATACTCGGGATTAATCTGGTCATCAGTAGACCCCGACTTAACTTTATTCATCAAGGACGTGAAAGAGGCATTGTCCAGCAGAGCTAGCTCTTTCAGTTCTACCCTCTCCGATGTGCTGCCCATCATAGAAGATGGACCCACCACTTTCGACCTATCTGTCACTGTAAATTGTGTGTAGATGGCATTGTCCTTTGTTTACAAAATGATCAGCAAGTTTGTCACAGTATTCATTAGAAGGCTTCACCAGCCTCGAATGGGCTGCCGGTTTAACCAGGCTGTTGACAATCGTGTAGATTTCTTTAGAAGGATAACTGCTATTTGTTTTTTCATCAGTAAAAAAGGCAGTGGGGGCTTTTTAATCATTTTGTGATAAGTTTTAATAGCACTCATATACTGATATTATGCTAGGGTATCATAAGATTTACTCAAAGTGCGTTCAAGCACTTTACAATGCTTTTTTGTATCATTGAGTCAAGAGGCTGAAGGTCTCTTTTTCACCATGCCTGGCTGGGCAGGTATAAAAGCATCCAAAGCCGAGGTGAGGCAGACCTTTGTCTTTAGCTCAGCAACTTTGCTATTGTAATCCACTTGAGGACTGTTTATGCCATTGCCTTCTCGTTGGTAGTGGCAGTCCTGGTGACTCAAGGGATGTTAACAGACATGGGCACCATGCCGTGGTCTGACCAAGTCACAGGAATTTGGGGCAGATTCTCAGGGGTTGGGTAGGTTAGAGAAAACAGGGTCCAAAAGATGGCCCACAGTGTATGTGAAACCTAACACTATTTGAGTCAAATGCATAGCTACCAGGTCATCTGTAAAATTATGAAAACAACTATCACTCATCTGATCAAAATTTAGGTTTAAGTCACCCATAATGTTAAAATCAGATAGTTTGGGTGTCAATGGTGCAATCTAGTCTTCTAGTGATTTTCCGTGTCTAAGTTTTTATTAAAGTGGGCTTGGAACAATGCACTTTGGCAGTCTTGAATAGAACATGGAACAAAACTACATCAAATAGCAGTATTGTGAATAATTCTGATAGCATCACCCCTCCCTCAAGGTCTGTCACATCTTTCGATGCTGTAGCCAGGAGGGAGAGCCAATGCTGACTCAGCGTGTATTGACTGGTTCAGCCAGGTTTCTGTAAGAAACAGAACATTGATCTTAAATAAAGTCTAAGATATCGGCATGATGACTCACCACTGTTCCCATGAGACACAGGGTCAAGACTGATTTTCATGTAGCTGGGACTGAACTGAGGTGGTGAAGTGAGCTAAAGAATGATGATGGATTCAACCCTGGTCTGTTACTGGGGGTGAGTGTCTGAAACGTTTCAGCGCTCCATCCATTATCTCCTTGTGTTTGACTCACCAGTAAATGGCAGTTGATACTGAACATCTTAGTGCTAATAGTACACAAACTACCCTCCAATGGACCTCAGACAGGACCAGCAGCGAGTATCGGTGAAAAGTCACAGTGTTTGCCCCCACCTCTCACTTCTCCAAGGACCAAGGAATGGGAGCAGGCACGGTGCAGATCCTGGCTGAAAGCTAGTAACTTGGAGGTGAATATATTACCTTTTGTCCCACTGGAGAGACAGAGTTTCTTACCCCTGGGGCAATCCACTTGTGGACGGTGCAGACAGACTTGCATTTGATGCACATCGGCCTCCTTTTTATGGCCGAAAGGGCACTTAAGAATCAGCACATGTTGGCCACTAGACTGCTAACTTTCTCTGTATCACTGCCTAGCCAACATGGCGGTTAGGGAAGAACATTAACTGTAAAAAATGCTCCACCTGATCGTCACACCACCAGCCCAGCCCTCCTTCCTAACAAACAGATTAAAATACATTTCAATGGAATATGTGCACCAAGATTCAAAAAGGGTTAAAAAGCAGTGCATAAAGTGCAGTAAAAAATTGATCTGTATTAATGAATTTCGATATTGGGGTAACCAATTCAGGTTCCAAGAGGTTTCATTGCACCTGAGAACTTGAACTTTCCATGTGAAAGAATTAATTGAGGTGTGGTGAAGTAGGAGGTTAACCACTGTAAAACCAAGTCAGAGAATCTAGAGTGTGCAGATCAATACTAGGAGAATGACAGGGTCAAAGGCTCTGTAGGATTCTATTAAAATCTGCCAGCTGGGGTCTCGCTTTACAGTGATCAGGAGGGCATCATCGGCTAGATGAAAGTTGGCAATCTCACTGCTGTACCATGGCCTGAAACCAAATTTGTGCTCCTGGATGAGGTTGTTCTGATGTTTTTTTCACGGGGCACTGACGTTTTGATGTCATCTTGAAAGATTCCTTGATTAAGGGTGAATTACAATGTTGAGGGTAGGATGTCAAGGCGGCTTCACTGAGGAATTTCATGATAAACAAGGCAGTGTGTAGATCAGTGATACTCAAAGTACGGTCTGGGGGCCGCTTGCGGCCACCCTGACCTGCACTGGCCTGCTGTAATTTTTCGAGAGCACTGACGTTCATAAAGATGTTAAATAAACGGTTAAGCATTTATTAAAACCTAATTGAAGTAAAAGAAAAGATGCACCACTAACTTTAGTAACAAATTTAGTTTTCAGCTAACTTAAATTAATGGTTCGAAAATGCAAGAGGGAGGGCAAGTTGAGAGTGAACAAGTGTCCTACACAGTGCAACTCTCAAGAAAAGAGATCGCACCTTTAATAATTAAAATGAGAAATGAAATAGTGTGCCTAAAGTAGCATATGTTTGAGTAAATTATCCTAAAATAACAAGGAAGACCCAAATCGGTAAATATGTTGCCTAACACAAACATGCCTTACTCAATTAAATATGCCAACATGATCATCCTCAGTGCTGCTACTAGCCTGTTCAAATCTGTTAAGAAAACAGAACTAACAAATCATCTGCACAAGATGATAAAAAGAGAATAACACACACAACTCATTTCAGCATATCCTGGTACAACACCCAAAAAAAGAACATACTTTTAAACAATCTTTGTGATCCAAGCATGATAAAACTACATCCTATTTGCTCCTGTTCCCATTAAGAAGCATTAAGAACAGCTCCACCTATTCCCTCTGCAAGAACCGTATCTAATGTAAGAGTGAAAGCAGAAATGAGGGTGGTGTAATTTGCACAGTTTTGGGAATTTTGCATTAAGTTTTTTACATGAAATTCTTGATTATGCCATTAGGCCACTTTGTATAATTACATGCTATTCACAAAAACATGTACTGTGAATGGTGGCAGTCTCTGTAAAGATTTACAGTGAATGTGTGAGAACAGAACTCGAGAGTCCTTTGCTCATGGTGCTTTTGATTAAATGCATCCTTGTGCCAAAAATTGATGTGAGGATATATCCTCATGGCAAAAATTGACGCAAGGACTCATTTCGCGCTAAGATATAGCACAAATGGAGGGATTTGCATATGGCCTAGTTACGCGTAATTTCATGTCATTTTGCAGAATTGTGCATAATTCTGTGAAAGCAAATTACATGAAATTTGCACACCTCTAGGCATGAGTCAAGATTCCAGGAACATTGTGATCGTATGAAGACTAGGCCTGAGTGGACTTCATGGAATTCTGCAATACAGAACTCTGCTAAGGGCCCAAAAACCATGCGAGAGGAAAAACTATGCTCCGCTGAGTTTTGCGTAACTCCGCACAGAGTGGGAAAAACTTCACGAACTCCACTGACGGAGTGGAATTTGTCACCCACCTCCAAATAAGACCCTGGTATGTAAGGGCTGAAAAGCAGGTGAGCCTAGGAATCATTTGGCAGAAAGACCTCAAAACTCTAAAAATAGTAAAACTAGAGATTGGGAAGCCTAGAATGGCTGCATCATATAATAGGCTGTGGAAGGAGAATTTTCTCACAACTCCGTGGTACCTCTGGGAGGGATAATCTTTCAGCCTGGAAATTTTAAACTGCAATCTAATCCTAGTTCTAAATCGATATCTTGTTGGAATAGATTTGCTGTCTTGCACTGGTCCATGTTTTTACCTTAGGACTTATTTTTTTTACTTTGCTCCTAGATCCACCACCCAAGCCAGGGTGAAAGTTGCAGCCAAGCAAGGATCTGCGGGGTGAGATACATTTGCTGTGAGGTTCCGTTTGCTCAGTTTTCAGTGCAGAAAAAGAGCTAAAAGTGGGACACAACTGTTTTTCTTGCCTGGCATGTGTTCTCTTTTTGTGGGGAATTCCCAAGACCCTTTCCCAGGCTCTCCAGATGCAAAAGAAATAATATGTATTTTTCAAAGTGCTGGAAATGTCACTCCTAGTTCATTTTGTAGCCCTAACTTCTTAGAGCAGGCTTCTAGGCACCGGGTCTCTCTCATTGCATTTAACTTCCACTTCACAGATGCATTTCTTGCTTCATCCACCATGGCTTTACTCGAAAGTTAAATAAGCCAATAAGGTGGAACCAACACACACGCAACTTATCAGATGAAAGCACATATTCTGGGGCACTGTTTAGCAGTGTCATAGTGCACAGCATTCTAAAACCAGGAAAACTGGACAGGAAAACATAGGGGATCACGACAAATGAAATTTTGTCCTATACATGCCCCATCCAGCTAAAGGTCAGGAGAACAAACCATCTCCTTGGAAGTACTCATTGATCAGGCAGAAAGACCTGGAAGAAATGTCAGCATTGACATGGTCCACCCCAACTCTGTGTCTCATAATTAAGTCCATTAACTGTCTTTATCTTCTCCATAATCATGGCACCGTTTTCCCCTAGTGGAGAGCAGCCACTTAACATTGTGAGTCCTTTTGAGGCGTATTGTCCTCAGATTCAGATGACAGTATGTGATCATGCAGCTCAAAATGGGGACCAATTGTGAGAAGACGCGCTGTTCTCAGCTCTTGACAACATTGGTGAAGTTGCTTCAGGAAGCAGGTCACCCCTAAGTACTTATGCCTCTTCCACTTCCTTATTCTCATTATCCTTTATCTTGGTGGGCCTCTTCCCAGGCAGTGACAGGCTCTTGATGCTCCCTGGATTTATGACATAATCTCAGCTTGCTCGCCCTACACATAACATTCATCTATTAGAGTTAAGGAGTCAGACTTATCAGGATTTCGAATGACAGCTTGATCAATGTGCACCAACCTGTGCCTCTAGTTCAGCAGGCACAACGAATGTTCTCCTTCAACCTTTTGTGCACACCAGGGAGAGCACCTTTAGATTCCTTACTCTCAGTTTGCACTGTGGGGGGGATGAGAGTGAAGAAATGCTGCTTCTCTGCTGTTATCATCACAACCAGATGGGCTATCTTTGGGTATATCAAACCTTTTCTTCACACATCTTTCAGGAGAGGTATATTACTGGATAAAAACAAACATCTTAAATCAGTATTTAAACATGTATTTGTTACCATACATTTACTTATTCACACACTAATGAATTCCACACTATTAGTATTACCGAAATCTCCCTCAATTTGGTTTCACTTTTGAAAACAGTTCTTTTGCTCAGTTTTCTTTGACAGTAGGTAGGTGTCTCTTCTCAGGCTTACTTACCCTGGTGTTTATTCACAAAGTTCTTTGAAATACACACTGCCAACTTTGTTTAAAGAACTCTCTTAGTTGAAAATTTCCTTTACTCGAATCACCAACTTCCATTTGCAATCATTTGGATGACTCCTGCCATTCTCTGCTTAGGGGATCACTGGCTTGTCCCCTGGCCACCTGCCTCTGGAAAAGAGATGAAAACCCATCTGCCAGGAACAGAACATGTTTTCCCTCCTGCTGCAGTATGATAGTCAAGGATGACTCTATGAATGAGCGGTAGCAGTTCCGAATGGTACCACTTGGCATCTTCAAGTCAAAGGAAGAACTGTGAAAGCTTCACTTTATTCTGCGATCTGTCCTGCCCCCTCACAGATGGCTAATAATTGATAAGTGATTACTTGTTGCTAGTGCCAGACGCCAAGGCATTGTCCTCCAAGAGGAGAATAGTTAGCAAGTAAGCCAGGGATATGTATTCAGTCTCTAGAGCAGAGCTGAGAGGCAAAATGGTTTGTTCACAACAGTTTACTTTCAGGTAGCTCAAAGTACACTTTCCTAAAATTGCTTTTCCATTGAAGGTATCTCAAATCAACTTTCACCATTGCATCAAATGTTTTAAACTTAGTGAAAAATACCTTTTAATCACTACTTTTACATTTTCCCACATATCGATATGAAATAAGGATTTTGTTCATAGCATGGCTTGTTTTCTGGGAAATGCAGCTTTACCTACACAGTGAAAACAACTTTTGAATAATTGTTCACTGTGTGAGGACATACTATTCCGACTGCATAATATGCCCGATTTTTATATATTAAGCACCCAGACCGGTTGGCTTACAAGGCACACTCTATAGGTGCCTTAGCTAATATATACAAATAGCTTTTTACATGGCATTGGCACTTTTTTCCACAAAGGGTCACTGCAGTGCTTTTAAACTGCAGCCCAGCCAGAACACAATGGTGCTCTCTTAAGTCATATATTTTTGGCATATATGTGGATGGTCTAAATGCACACTGTAGCCCTTATATGATATCTCTACCTTTAATGCGACTGCTGCTTTTCTTCCACCTTTTATCATGGATTTACAGGAAAGTTATGTTAGGGCAAGTAGGTGAAATCAATGCACAATACACATTTTAGAGGGAAAGCAAACATGCTGGACCACTGTTTAGCAGTTGTAAACAATGACTTAAAACCAGTCAGGAAAAAGTGGGGGGCCATGACAAAAATTAGGTCTTACCTTTCAAACTGTTGCCTATGGTGTGTGTTTGATCTACACAATGGCCCTATTTCATTTATTATGTTTTGTCTTGTAACTTACCTGATGGGCATGCTTTTTTAAATATGTGATCACCCTGTAATTATTTCAGTTTTAATCCAACTCTCTAATCCAAAATCTTTCGCCGTTGAAATGTGTTAAAAGAATGAAACATAACAACTTCAGGTACTTTATATAGCTGAATCATCTGGCTGTGCATAATCAAAGATAAACTATAAGTAGCTTAGGCAATCAATATCTGCTACAGTGCAGGGTCAACATCAGCTAGATAATACATTTGAATGTGGAAAGTGATAGGATACCAATTTTGCCCAAATAAAAGAGACAAAGTATACAAGAATGGTCTGAAAAAGCAGGCAATGCAAAAGAACCATTTGTATCATTTTTGTACAATCCACTATTGGGAAAGGAGGCAACACAATCATTAGACCTCAAGTTTAATCATTCTGAAGAAAGATTTATATTTCAAAGTGATCTAAATCTTTGGAGACCTGGATCTTTAAATCTCAAAAAAGGAAGTATAATATCTTTTACATCTCCATTTTTTAGAATCGAATAGTTGTTACAAATATTGAGAAGGTCTCATGAAAACTTGGAAAAATCTAAACAATTTTCCTAGGAACATTTGAGAATTGCCTTCATCTGAGTGAAGGCAGATCAATACATTGTCCGTGTGTATATTATGAGCAAGTGGGTAACACATAACTGGCCAACATAATAGAGTAAGTCTTTGCCAAAGTCATTTTTATCTAAACTAGCCTACTCAGCATTCAGAATTTTTTGGGGATAGGCCTCTATAAAGAACCTCAATCAATGAGTTGAATTAAGTTAAATAAACAATCGTTTTTAAAACTGTAAAATATAGTCCTAGTCTACCATGTCAACCATGTTTTTGACATCAAAGAGCCACATCTAATAGTGTTTGTTGCATAATACAGATCTTCCAACTAATATAGAATTTTAGAGGCAAGAAGCCAGTAGAGAATGAAATCTCTTTGATTAGAAAGTAGCAGCTTTCCTGTTATCTTAGATAATCTAAGAGCCCGATTCCTATGTCGTGCGGAAGGCCTCCAAATTGGATTTGGCTTTCCCGGGTTTGATTCGTAGCCCTTGTTTACTACCGAATCGTACACATGTCCGAACTACCAAGTACGATGCAAAGATCGCGTAAGCATCGACCAAATCATTTCCGGGACCCGAACCTATACGTACGACTAGTTCGTAGCAGAATCGTGCCACGCTATGGAGCCGTATTCCAACCGAGCAAGTACAATGCACGATTCGGACAGCTGCTTCGCCTTGGTCTCAGCAAGACGAAACAGCTGTCAGAATCGTACTTTGGGGGCCGTAGCAGGCCCATCTTCAGCCGGGGCCCTCCGAATCTGTCACGGGGTGTGCCCATCAGTCCCCCCCGATCCAGGCATGCTCAGTGTGGCCGGCACCCAACAGTGTGTATGCTTTTCTCCACCCACCCCTTTTTGCTATGGGAGCCTGTGTACGCGTCTGTACACAGGCTCCCATAGAGTTCAATGGGAGTCTGAGCGAACCGAGTCCGTAAGCATACGGCTGCATCGTACTCGCTCGTTCGGACTCCCGGTGCATGTTTCGCTCGGTAAGCCCTTCGAATCCAAGTCGTACGGAGGGCTTTCCTAGCGCGATCAGAATCGGGCCCTAAGTAGTACATATTTTACATATTTTGTAAGTACCCCATAATCTGAACTAAGCAGAATTGTAGGTCAATACAAGGTGCTGATTATCTGTTCCCTGCTACGCTTTTGAAAGGCAACTATTTTATCCCCTCAAAAATTATGGTGATGATTTTTCACCAGTCGGCATGTACTTAAAAATCTTGATTAATTTTGGGTAAGCTTACGGTAAAACTTGTTATACATAACCAACATTTTTGATAGGTTCTTCTCTGTCAAGTAGTCTTTAGTCCATTCCAGTGGATGATTATTGGTTTCTAGGTAATGTCCTGCATAGTATTTAACACATTCTTTTTCACTGTGTCTGACAGGAATCTTTTATACTAATGATCTTGTTATTGTTAACAGGATTTATAAAGCGCATGAATACCCGGGGTGTCTTGGCGCTGAGGACACAGTACGCCCGCACTAGCATCTAATTCATGAACAGCCAGGTTTTTAGATCTTTCCTGAAGGTGGAAAGGGAGCTTGCACTTCTGAGCTCACTCGGAAGAGTGTTCCAGAGTTTGGAGGTGCCGTAGTAAGGACTTGACTTGAAGACTTCACCAATCTACAAGCGTGCAACCTCAGCTTTCCTGTAAAAATATCTGATGAACAGATTGTCCTTGCAGTTCTGCTGAATTACTGGTTATCCCAACTGTAGAGTCTTGGTACTGTTCCCTCTGGCAGCTCATAGAGATATCTGCAGGCTCTGTGTCTGCCTGGAATTGTCTAAACAGATGATAAGCTGTCCACTATCTCATCCCTTGATGTCCACTGTAGGTGTATGCAAAGAATGGGTTCTCACCCTCAGCCTACTGGCAAATGTAGATTTGACCTCCCTTCGGTTGAAACAGCAGCAGTTCATACCACCCTCTAGTGCTATCCTTGTGAGCAACAATGAAACACTGGTCATTGATGAGCCAGCATTCTAAGATGTCCTGGATCCAGTAAACAATACAGGTATTTAACCATCTTCATCTCCTACTTTGATGATGTTTACTCTGCTCTGTCTGACATTGATCCTGACATTGATCCTAAAACGCAGATTGTTTTATGAGTTGGTATCACCCCGAGTGAATGAAAAAAAAATCCTAGACATCCGTCTTTGAACCGTATGTTTTCATTTACTCATCACATCATTTTCCTACATGTCATCTGGGACATTTAGGCTACAATGACACTCTGGAGAAAACACTGTCTCCACTGACCACCAGCACCACCAGCCCCACCGTCATTGTTCAATGCATGGCATAAGCAGACGTTGCTTCCTGCAAGTCTACTAGACCACAATAAATGAACTAGTCAAATTATGTAGTGCCTTTAACTCTAAATGGTGTAATATACTGAAGTGGTTGTTTCTGTTTTCAATGTTAAGAAATGTAGATTCAATCCACAGAGGTGTTTGATCATATCTGAATTCATGTCTATTGTGCTGATATCTTCCAAGAGAGGGTGTGATGGATTTCCTACATTTGTGAGTGAATCACTTCATTCCTCCTCATCTTTTTGAACATATTTACCACCTTCTCCAAGTTAAAAGTACGCATATGCGGTATTCATGAATAGTATGTGCATAATAATTCTCTACAGAATGTACTTATAAATAGATTTAAGGCACTTTAAGATGTGTAGTTTAATTGCACTATTTCTTATATTTGCATTTCGTTGATTGCTCACCTCATGTACAATACCAATATCCACGTTATTGCTCTTTGTTTTATTTAGCATGCAGCAACATGATCATTTATTTATCTTTATACACCAGTCTATTTAATTTTGTTTTGATTACAGTAGTTTGGGGAATGGCCTTTGCAAACAAGTTCTTGTTTCATAAATCCATTTTTTTTCATACTACAATCTGCCTCTTACCTTTATAATATGAGTCTTTGTTTTTGTCTGTGACATAGTCTGTCGTTAGTTGAATGGCCTTCAGAAGCAGGTTCTTGCTAGCTAAGCAAACAATCTAATTTCATAATGCAGGTAGCCTCATGCCTGTTAAGCAAAACCATTCAGGCTATTTAACATAAGCTATTTTTGTAATAGCACAACGTCCTTTTTCTTGATAGCCAATCATATTATAGCGTTATAATATTAACAACATGTTTTGCTCACCACACAATCTGCTTTTTCTTGATAGCCATTCAGCTTATAGCTGTATAAAATAAACATTTCTGTTCATAAGTCAACAGGCAAGTTGCATTGTAGCCAAATAATTAATAGCTTTGCAATAAAAATAATATTTTTTGTTCATAACACAAGCTGTTCGTTTTTGTTAACAACCCACAGTTACACCATACTAAGGAAGCAGGATGGCTACATATATGCCGTGCCTAATGTGCAGACTCACACAGAAGAGACAGAAGGAAAGCACGATCGAGAATGGGTCAAATTTTCAAGCAGGCTAGTGAAACTTCTCTAACCTACAGACATGTTGTTGTTAAACCCCAGTATGTCTACTGAAGAAAACCAGGTCTGTGCTGTGAATTGATAATTGAGGCCAGGCTCTGGTTCTGGTTCTAAGAATGTTTGTTAATTTGTTGTTTTTTCCTAATATATTTATTTGTGTTTGTGGCTGTTTGTGATTAATTTATCCAATTTTTGCTTATCTCTCATGTGCCCTCGAATGATAGGAAATGAGGCATCCCCCTGCCTCCCTTAGGGTCCCCATGGCCCGGGGTGACACCTGCAAATATTTAATTCATGTATTCAATTGTTGCCTGATGCCTTCCATAGGGTGCCCATAGGCCCTGGAGGGACGCTAGCAATTATTTCATTAATTTATGTGATTCTTACCTGTCTCCCCTTTGACTCCCTAAGGGGTCCCATGGACCAGGAGGGACACCGGCAATTATTTAATTAATTTATTAAGTTTTACCTCTCTCCTGCTGCCTCTCAAAGGGGTCCCATGGCCCTGGATTGACAATAGCAATTATTGAATTAAGTAATTTGATTTTTACCTGCCTCTCATAGAGTCCTAACGGGCCCTGGAGGATCACCAACAGATGTTTATTTAATTTATTCAATTTTTACATCCCTCCCATAGGGTCCCACTGGGCACTAGAGAAACACCAGCTATTGTTTAACTAATTTACCTGATTTTTGCCATCTGTCCACAAGGGACACCAACTTAACTTTTCCTGTATAATATTTAGCAAAAAATACATTTTATTGATGCATGGGATAACTATTGTGAAGCGTTTGGGATTTATTTATTTTATTTATTTAACAGTTTTGCATAGTGCGAACATGACCCGTGGATGTCAGAGCACTTTTCAGAGTGAGCACATCAAACAATAACACAAGGTACTTAGAGAGTAGATAAGTAAATATATATGATATTAGTACAAAGGAGTAAACGGTATACAGTGGGATATATAAACAAAATAGCAACAAGTATCCGAGTTACATAATGCGTAAACAAAACGCATAGCAACACTATAAAAAGAAGAATCAGATAGACAGTTGGACATGTGAAAGCAACAGTTCTGAGGTAGATGAGATGTGAGGGAGGGGAAAGTATATGCATAGTTTTCCACCGAGATAGAGAACAAACATGGCCTCTTAATGCTTACGTTCATCACAACTTAGTGCTTTACAGAGTAACCATAACAATTGCATGAGGTACATATAGAGTAGATAAAAACATATAGTAACAGTAAAAACGAGTAAATGAAATACAGTGGGATATGTAAACAGAATAGCAGCAAGTAACTGAGTTACATAAAGTGTAAACAAAAATACATATCAACAATAAATCAAAGAAGAAAACGATAGACAGTGTCAACAAAGGTTCTGAGGTAGTTGTGGTATGGAGGAGCATGGGTGCAGAGAGTAGATGCATAGTTTTCCCCAAGGTAGTGATGCAAAGATTTCGTGAGGGGTATAGTGTAACATAGACCCAGAACATAGGCATGTTACAGAGTGACAAGAGGCAGCGGACAAAAGGAGGTCAGGGTCTAGACAGGGAATGGGGACGTGGTCAAGTCCTCAGTGAGAGAGGAATTTGTTGCATTGAACATTTTTACTTCTTTCATGAAGAGGGTTGTGGATGGGTTGTATCTGATCCCAGAACGGAGAGAATTCCAAATATTTGGAGCCATTCTAGAGAAGGATCCGTTGTAGGTTTTCTTTTTCTTGAATTTTTGTGGCGTGAGAAGTATAGAGCTCGTACTTCTGGAGGGTCTGTTTCCACCAGAAAGAGCCAGTTTCTGGAACAAGTAGGAGGGTGTATTATGGAGCAGTGCTGTATGATTCATGCAAGCAATTTTGAAGTACATGCTGGGCTCGAACGGTAGCCAATTCAGAGCTTGAGGGTCAGGGGTGATATGATCGCTTTTTTTGGGAGCCCATGATGGGCTTAGCTGCTGCATTAATTGTAACCTGATGAGTGAAGATAATTTGTATTACATTGACTAGAGTACCCAGGTCTCAATGACCTCCTGCTTCATTTGCATTGCCTGCCTGTGAAGAAGACAACACGTCATGCACAATACTGAGACAGAAAGAAATCTGCAAATTAGCTGACAGTGGCACCATAGACACCTGCTAAGTACTCCTACTGGTGCTAAGTGCCAACCCATAGAAACAGTAAAGAAGGTGGCCTAAATAAGGAATTTCCTGCCAATAAAGTTGTTAGTGATGCAAAGAAATCTATTGCAACAACTGGCATCAAACCCTCCTCTTTTTTCCAGACCTGGAACACATCTACTGCACCTCCCTTTGGGCAAGAAAAGGCTGGGAGAAGGATCACCCCTAGATCAAAGGTATTGCCACCAAACCAAAATCCATGTCCCTCAGTGCCACGGTGACTGCAGTCAGGGAGACTTGTAGGAGATCCAATATGCAGCGATACACATGTGAACTGTTGCTTGGCAAACAGTCCACGTGTCCGTCGTAAGGTGGATGGAATAAACAATAAAAACCAATTGCAGCATGTGATCGTGTAGGGCTGATACAACAGCAGGGGGAAAGTACATCCATTTTGGAACTTTTCATATTTGGCACAAGGCTTCCTCAAGTTCAAGAAAACCCTTGCCTTCTATGAAAGAAAAAGGAAGGTGGCCGAGAACTAACATTTTGGCCAGCTTCCGATTGCATAAATAGACGTCCTCATGAGTTCTGTGCTACGTGACTCCTTGGTGAGCATAGCCTTGATAGATTGTTAACAAAACTGCAGCAGCATTACTCGGCTACTACTAAAATATTAGCAACAAAAGCTTCACAACATCTGCAATGTGTTGGTTTCGTATGGCAGGACTTTAATGAACTGCAGGGGCTCAGGCAATGCAAGCATAGAAAGTGGCAACAACAATGGCAATTGAAAGATGGTCCAAGACTATTTAGATGACTCAACAGAGGTATACCTGGATCAAGACCCATTGACCTTTTGGCATGGGAAGAATAAACAGTGGTCAGAAATCAGCAGTCTGCAATAGGGTATATCCAGTAGTCAGTGTGTCTTTGACACATGTGTTCAGTACAGCTGTGGCAGTTGTCATGGTCAGATGGACCAATCTCTTAAAACATGGAATAAGCATTTGCTTGACCTGACTTCCTGGATGCCAGGGGACTTAGGGATTACTGTGCTCCAATCACATCAACTGGAGTGATCCCCCGCTGGTGTTGTGGGGCCTCAGTACTGGTGGAACCAAAACTGGATAACACAGTTTTCCTCTCCAGCACTTGCCTTTCTGAGGGTAGCGAGGCAGATCAGTCCAAGGCTTACTCAAGGAGGTGAGATGGGTTTAAACATTCAGAAAACAGTATAAACTGTGCTACCAGCTGACAAAATCAATGTCCTGTTAGTTCTTTACTTTTGAAAAAGAATTGCACTTTAGTACACAGAAGAGAATTATACTACAAATAACAACAGGATAAACAGTGAAAACCAGATGTCTCTACAACCCTCTGGGACAGAGTTCTGACCCAAAACAGTATTATAGCTCCTAGATACTAAGCACTATAAAACACAGTTAATATTTAGTCAAACAATTAGCATTTCATGTTACAGACAATGTTGTACAGGGTTGCTCTCATTCGCTAGAGCCATGATACCAATCTTTGTATTTAAATGATATAGTTTCAGCATTTGATGTGAAGTCAAATGTTCTTGATCAGCCCTTAATCTACCCCCACCCAAAGAAACAGAAGTGCCCTCCCGTTCTGAGTGAGGACGCAGCTCTAGTGGCGTCAGGGATCTGAACACAGGTGCCTGATGTCACAACACAGTTTACTGGAGTCCCACTAGTCCAGTAGCCAGTGGCTAGCTGTAGGAGGGTAGTGGCTGACCAGAATGGCAGTACACCCTGGTGTTAAAAAAAGGAAAGTGGGTAGGCATGTACCACGGACACTCTTCACCAACTACAGGTTGTAACTGGAAGTAGGCAACTGTGCTGTAGGAACAGGCTCCCACAGCACAGGGGTCTGGGTAAAGTGATCTAACCTTCAAGGACTGGGATCAAGCTTCCCAACTCCCTCTGCTTATGTTGTTGTGTTGCAAGCTTCCTTATCTTGAGCAGCTGTCTACAATTTCCTCATGTTTCAAGTGGCCTCTCCACAAGCCTCACATGAACAGCTGGTCCCCTAACCGATGCTGCTGATGCCCTTGCTCCTTTCCAAACTGGCGAATTTGCTTGCAGCATAATTTATCAGTCATAGAGAAAACTTTCTCAAGTTTCATCCCTCATCAAGCGGTTTTCAGATTTTCAGACACAGTGAGCAAGTTTCTTATCTTACCTTCACACCACGGATCCTGTCTGGCTTCCTTGTACTGTCCCGGTGTGGCCTCCTTGATAGACTCATAGATCAGTCTTGAACAAAAACTGACCTCAATTGCCAGACTTTTATCACCTCTAATTGATAGGCTGATCCAGTCAGAGGGTCTGCTACTTTTGAATCCTGGGTGAACATTTGTGGCATGTTCATTGCGTGTCCAAAGAATGCAAAGTATGACTTTCTGTTTTTCCCTGGACAGGCTCTTAGTGCCACTCCGGGCTATTCCTCAGAGAGGAATTTTAATTAACTCTAGACCAGGAGTCCCTGACCATCACCCAACAGAAAGGGGAGAAGGGTCCCTCCTAGCAGAGTTAGTGCAGCTAAACAGGCATAAGCGATTTTCTATCCCCATCCACCAGACTTCTCCAAGAATAAGGGAGAGCAAGGGGGAGCTGGAATGTTCAGCAGAATAGTTCACATTACATAGAATGGCTCAACTCACCATCCTTCCCCAGCACACCCACTGGCTCTCAAACACATGTCTCAGGTAGACAAAGGCAACAGGGCCACAGGCAAGGGAGACTAATCAATCTGGATCAGGAAGGTGGCTAGTAACCCACCCTTTTTAGAATACAGAAATATCTGACTATAGATTTATTTCTGCCACCACTGTCAGTCTACCACAGACTGGGTACATAGGGCAGTAGCCACTCACTGTGAAATAGGGGTACACTAAGCAAGGCAGGGGAAGCACGCTCTCCAGAGACATGCAGAACACTTCCCGTCCCTACAGCATTTCATCCCAAAACATTTCAGGCTGCAGAAGACACATGTGTGGATGAGGACACTTAGTCTGTCATCACAGTGTGGTCAGTGATCTTCCTCCAGACGACGCCCCTGAGTTTTGAGGACAAGCTCTAATTTCCTGATTAAATACTGTGAGAAATTGGGTTGTTGATTGAGGATGGTCAAACCGTGCTCAAGAAACAGCAGCAGTACCCGTCAGGGTGAGCGACTTTACTAAATTAACCTGTGCTCAACCCTCTGGTTGCTTGTCACAAAAGTAGTCAGGCTTACCTTTGATACAATCTCTGTTCTCTCTATTGTGTAGCTGTCTTGGAGGAATGTACAAAGGTCAACTGACACTTGCACCTAGTCATGTGACCCAGGAACAGGCTGTAGGTACAAAATAGGGCAGGAAAATGCCAAGTTCCTAAAAGTGTCATTGGCAAAATTGTGACTTAAAAGCCGACTTTAACATTAAAGAGGATTTTAGATCACAATTTCTCAGAAACCAAACATGGTTTTCCTAACTGCTCCCCATCAAAAGTTAGCACTTATTAAATGTAATAAGACTCAGTGTTATTCCATTGGAGAGGTAGTGCTCACAGTAATAAAAAACAAATGTAGGAGTTTTTCACTATCAGGATACGTAAAGCTTTTTAACTGGAAAGCACCCTGCCCCAGGGGCTGACTGTGGCCTACCTTAGGGGTGACAAATGTATTAGAAATTGAGTTTTAGGGTTGGCAAAGGGCTATTTTGCCAAGTCAAATTGGCAATTTAAAACTGTTAGCAGGCTGCAATGGCAGGCCTTAGACATGTTTTAAGGGGCTACTTAAGTGGGTGGCAGAATAGGTGCTGCAGGCCCACAGCAGCATTTAATTTACAGGCCCCCCTGGGAATATGGTATAACACTTTACTAGGGACTTATAAGTAAATTAAATATGCCAATCGGGTATAACCCACTTGTATCATGTTTAGGGAGTGAGCACAAGTACTTTAGCACTTTAAGGTCCACAAAAACGAATTCAGCACAAAAGGGAGGTGAAGGCTGACAGGTCTAACAAATACATAACAAAATAACAAATAGAACTGCTTTAATAGAAGTATATATTTGATGTGCAGTAGTGCGGTTTGCACAGGTTATTCTAAATAAACTTAAATGGACCAATGTGCCTGGCACAGTCAATCAAGTAGGACACAGATATTTTTTAGGTGCGGCTGACTGAGCAGTAAGAGGTGAGAAAGACTAATTGAACCTTTGGTTATACAGTAGACATTGAAATGAGCAATGATATGATAGTCTGCAGTTGAATCCTCCATTTCATAAAATGAACAAAGTCCATTCCATCCCTATCCTTTGTTTCATTCTCATGCTGAGCTGCCAGTGAAGATTCCAAATACTGCACTGCTTATATGTATTGTATGTATCGCTTCCATTGGAAAGAAAGAGACATATGTAGACAGAGAGCACACTTGGAACCGGTATCTTGCACCAAAGAGTGCAAAATTATGAGATTTCGTATTATGGCTTGGAGGGTCTCTTTGCAGGTAAACTGATCTTGGTTTGTATTTTTTGGGTGCTCATTTTTCAGCAGGGATTGCTGTTACTTTACTTGATTGTCCTTTCATGAACTGAAATATGTCATCCCTAGGTTCTTCTGAGAGCACTCCCATTACCTAGACTAGACTAAGACTGAATTTTTTAAAATATTCTTGTTCAACAGGTCGCTATCTTTTTGGATGAAAGAAAATCTGCAAGTACTATTGACAACATCCAGAAGAAAGGACAATTACTATCTCCTTCTATGGGAACTCAAAGAAGCCTACTCTTGTGGACTGGAGAGTGGGGTGTCTGTTAGGGAAAAAGCAGACTAGTGACTCAAGAGGCAAACTCTAATTGAGTGGTTTTGCTCTGGACATGTCACATGATAAGCACAGTTAAACGTTTTCATTGTTTGGGCGATCAGTCAGGTATATGAAGGTAGTTGTCTGACTGTCTAAGAAAGGTATAAGATTGGTTCTTAATAGGAATGGGTGAATAATTCCCCTCCACTAGTAGAGTTGGCGGAGTTTTGGCCACTCTGTGTTACGCATATAACATGGAGTTCCAGCCAAATTCTGCCAACCACCGCTTGGCGGAGTTTTTTCTCGCTCTCAGCTCGCCGACAGTAAGTTGGCAAGTGCAAGCAAGATTTGTTGTCCCCTAGAGCAATTTTCAGTCACTAGGAGGGCACCTGGCGAGATTTCCCCGACACAGGGGATTGCGGGTGGTCACAACTGTTCGTTATCAGAAAGCTGCCGCTCAAATAGAAAATCTGCTAGAGTGCCCGCAAAATCAACTCGATAAGCAGTTCCCTCTAGCAAGCCACGTGGTGGCCTTTGTGCTGATTTTTCAACATGGAACAAGCTCCCAACACTAAAAATCAGTGGAAGCAGCTTAATTGCTCTTGTTCGCAGAACTCTGCAGAAACTCATGTAGCCTTCATGTAACTCCATGGAATTCCATGGAGTGGAACTCCATGAGTTCCGCCTACCACTAGTTCTTAGTTATTGGCAGCCCACCCTTTGACTCATCATCCACCATGCTTACCTTAACTCTGCAATGTTGTAATTTTCTTTTTGAATTCCACTAGCCTTCTCTACAGCAAGAAAACTCCATAGTGCTCCTGCTGTGCGTTCCAGCCCTGCACCCAAGATGGACAATGTAGTGTCTTAGGAATGTGAGCACTAGGACCCCGCGTCCTGGGCTGACTGAATGAAAGAATTACATAATCATTTGGGAGGTTTTACGGTGTGATTATTAGCAGTTATGAAATAATGAGAAGTTTCAGGGTGCATGTTGTACGCTGACGAATAAAGACATTGGTTGCAAGCTCCTTGTGTGGCGTGTTCTTGTGCATGCTCCCAGTCTAGGGAGGACGTGACAACTGGTGACAAGTAGGGGATATGTGCCCCAAAGAAACACGACTGCTCTCCCTGAAGATTTTGCAAGGATATAGCAAGCTGCTCGTGTGTGCCACGTGCACCTCAGCCTGGTGCAAAGGAGTGTGTAGTCGGTGTACGTGGAGTGCAAGCTTCGCTCTAGCCCGTGCAAGGACTTGTGGAGAAGTTGAAGGCCTAGCAGAGGACAGCCATTGGAAAAGCCCACCAAAACTTGTCGACCAGGCTGAAGGAGAATACGGTTCTGCGCCGCAACGCCGAGCCATCATTCATACACAGAGAATGCTAAAGGCAGTGACAACCAGGTATGACGCTAAAGGCAGTGACAACCAGGTGCAACATAAAAGGCAGCGACAACCAGATATAATGATAAATGGCAGCAGCAACCAGGTACAAGTAGTGATCTTTACTCACTGGCTCAAAATCGGGCAATGTGACCCGAGAGCGAACACCGGGGTTGTACTTGCTAGGTTGTTGACCCCGTGGAAGCCACTGAAGACACCTTTGGAATTATGACATTTTTCAGTAACTGCTGCAAGACACATGAGTACAGTGCTGCCACATTTTTTAAACTGACACTATCGTTCGGTAACACCAACAAGCAGAATATTGGCGCCAGATGGACCTCATAGATCGAGACTTTTGATGACTTCATTGATGCTCTGGAAATGGTAAATGATGAGCAAACCATTAACCCCTTCAGTGCCACGCCCTTTCCCCGCCCTGTGCCGGCCGTTGCATTAGCGGGCGGGGTTCATGACGAGATAGTCTCGTCATGGGCACAGCGCAACCGCGCTCCATGACGAGACCATCTCGTCATGGGCACTGAAGCGGTTAAATACTTAAAGAATCTTGCTGGTGATGGAGTAAAATAAGTGATAAAGAAATCGTACGGACTGAGACAATCTCTCACCGTCAGATCAAAGAAACACTAGGAGCCAAGTTTAATCCAATGCCAAACATCGACTATGGAAGGTATATTTTCAATTAAGTGAGACAACAAGTTGGTGAAATGATGGTTGAGCTTGTTGAGAGACTTGATCTACTTATTAAACGCTGTACATTTAGTGAATTTAATGATGAAGAAGTCATGCGCCTCAAAGTCATTGATTTTTTTTTTTTTTTTGTTAAAGTATTTTATTGATTTTTCCAACCGTCTCATAAATAATTCACGGGTACACACAGTAACATCGTGTATGATGCCCAATCGGCAATGCACATATCAGGAGAAACCATTCTTCAACTTTTACTGCCCTAACCCCATCCCCTGCCTCCCTTTCTCCCCCACCCCCCCTCTGTCAGCGTGCCCGCACAAACCCCTGTTACATGTAGCCATTAGGCAGCCCAAGGGCTAAATCCACCGAACCCAAAGCAATGAAAAAGACATCAGCAATGATCGCAGAGGGCCTGAACTCCATGTCCCCCGCTATGTACACTTCCCGCTCCGACCCCAATCCCCCCAGCACTCCGCAATACATTGTGCAGACACAGATCCCTCCCCAGTATGCTCAAGTGGCCTCATCCGGCGCAGTCTCCCCAGCGGTTCCAGAAGGCCCCCCCCCCCCCGGGTTCCACAATCCGGTCAACTTCTAAGGGATCCCTGTCCACCTCATGCACCTCCTCCAGAGAGCGGAGCCCCTCCACCAACGCTCCCCACGCCCTTGCCGCATCCAGCGCCTTATCATTATCCGCCCGCCGGGCCAGCTGCAGCCGAAGCATCCCTTCGCTCCCCGCCCAAGACAAGAAACTCGCCGTCCACCTCCGAAAGCTCGGCCCAGCCTGTGTCTTCCAGTGCATGGTAAGCTCCCTCGCCATAATCAACCCCCAGTCATAGAACTTGCTCGTAATTTTAGTACTGGGAGTGTGCGGAAACCAAAGCAGGAGGCAAGTACCCATCTCCACATCCAGCTCACGCCCAGTCACTCGGTTCAGACACGCTACCACATCCGTCCAATAAGAGCCCAATCCCAGAAAAAACCAAAACATATGACCGAAATCGGCCCCTTCCGCTCTGCACCGGGGGCATAATGAGTGGGAACCTCCAAAGTAGCGCAAAATTTTTACCGGAGTTAAGTAAGCCCTGTGAAGCGTGAAAAATGCCTCAAAGTCATTGATGGCTGTCTTTCAGACTCATTCAGAAGACGCATGTTGAGAGAGACGCTCAGTTTACAAAAAATACTAATGGCTGCAAGAGCCGAGTAAAGAGCAGATTGACAAGCTGCCAACATGGAAGCTGAAACAGTAAAAAGTGAATCAGCGGTAATCATGAAGAACAAACATAAGCACAAAGTAGATGCACGTAAGTCGACATCCTAGAAGAAAAAAAAACTGTGTTTCCTATATGGATTTTCATTTACACATGACAGTAGATGTCCAGCCATCAGGCAGACGTGCAAAGGTTGAGGAAAGGAGAACCACTTCATAATGGTTTGCAAAGCAAAAGAGAAACCAATGGAGTCACAGCAAGATGAGAAAATGGGCACCAGAAGGTTCCAGAAGCATTCTTGCCTTGCCCATAAAAACAAAAAACAACCTCAACTGCAACAGGTGGAAACTAAATGAAGTTGATCCTCATGAAGTTGATCCTGCAAGAGTTCCTGGATGTCACCTTCAAGCGACAGTGAAGAGGGTGAACGTGCAATGATATCTAAAAGGAAGCGACATGTACACGTAGTTCTTGCTGATTAAAAAGAGGACATATGAACGACAAAAACAAGTCAACGAAAAAGTGTTAAATAGACTTTGCCCCAAGATCACATTGAAAGTCAATGGTTGTCCCATAACCTTTGTAATTGACAGCGGTGCATTGATTAACATCATGCCAATCGAACAATTGAACAGTTTGTCACCTGTATCGCAACTCAAAGCATCAAAAACAAAGGTTTACAAGTGGGCTGCAACCAAACCGTTGCCGAGTCAAGGATTATTTACAGAGACACTGCTGCATAAGAAAGACATCTGTGCAAGTTCCAAACCACATTCTTCAAGGTACTTCATCCAGTGCATGTCTAATTAGTTTTTGCAACTGCTTCTGACATGGGACTAATATCTACCAAATACAACCAAAATACGCTATCTGAAATTGCAAGTCAGTTTCCATCACTATTTCATGTCCTAGTACGGCTCAAAACAATGAAGGTGCAACTTCACATTAACAAAGATATCTGGCCTGGTGTACTGCAGCACCACAGAATAGCATTTCACCTGGTGGTGAAAAAAGAAAAAAGAACTAGAATCATTGTTGAAACATGACATAATTGAGTGCTCTATTGGTCCCACACCATGGGTGTCACCCATAGTAGTAGTGCCAAAAAAGGACAGTGGAAGTGCAGTGTGCATTTGGGTGGAAATGCGCCAGGCCAACATAGCAATCGAGAGGGACAGACATCCTAGTCCGCACATTGCAAACATGATCATGTAGATGAACAGAGCGAAAGTCTTTTCCAATCTTGACTTGAACAAGAGATATCATTATCTTCAACTGGAAGAAAACTTTTCTGACTCATTGGTTTGTTCAGATACAAGAGGTTAACTTTTGGAGTATCATCTGCTGCAGAAATATTCCATGATGTTATACATAGACTAATTCAATCTGTTACGCATGCTTTCAATTACAGTGATGACATACTGATATTTCGGGCAACAAGGATTGAGCATGATAAAGCTCTCAAACAAGTGAGTCAGTTACCTATCGATGCAGGTCTCATGTTAAATGCAGAACATTGTGAACTTCACAAAACCAAACTCAAGTTCTTTGGGCACATATTTTCTGATGGGGAGATGACTCCTGATCCAGATAAAGTACAAGTGATGTCAGCCACCAGCCCCCCACAAGATGTCACCAAGTTACGGTCCTTCTTGGGCATGGCCTGTTATTATTTAAGGTCCATTTGTGACTTTGCTACAGTGAATGCCCCATTGCAAGACCTGAACAAATGAAATGTCCAGTTCTGATGGTACTCTGAATGTGACCAGAACTTCAAAAGAATAAAGCATGTAATTAAAAATGTGACTGAGATGGCTTCCTTAGATCCTAAACTACACACTGAGTATATTGTTGAAGCAAGCCCGGTGGGGCTGGGAGCATCCTTGCTCAACATAATGGGCATCCAAATGCTCGGAGTCACATTGTGGCATATGCCAGTCAAAGTCCGTCTGGCACAGAACTTGCCTATTCCCAACCAGACTTAGAGAGTCTGGCTGGGGAGTGGACCTGTGAACATTTCCATGTGTTTCTTTATTGAAACCATTTCATGATTGTCACACACCACCAAGTCTTGCTCACCATATTTGGAAAATCTAAAGGCCAAGACGCCCCCTTGTATTGAGAGGTGAGGGTTGTGTTTAAAAGAGTATGACAATACAATTGTGCATAAGCCAGGCAAGAAACAAAACCTTGCAAATTATTTCTCGCGAGTACCACTGCAGCAACACAGCTCAACATCAAAAACTGCTGAGGAATATATCAACTTCATAAACAGGCCCAGCCTGACAGGGGCCCTATCCATCGAGCAGATTGCTGACGCTACAAAAGCAGAAAAAGACATGCATGCCCTTAAAGACATTATTTCAGTCCAGTCATGGCAACAACGTGTTCGACCTCTGAGTGACGATGTTGATTTTCAGAAGTATCAAAATGTGCAAGATGAACTGTATGTCACTAAAGAAAGGCATTGTGCTAAGATGTTCCAGGATTGTCATACCCTAGAGTCTGAGACAGCAAGTCAATGAACTCCCTCATGAAGGGCATCAAGGCATTGTCACCACCAAAAAAGCCCTGAGAGATAGAGTGTTGTTTCCTCACTAGGATGAAAGAGTTGAGATGGAATTAAAGGAGTGTCGTCTATAAAATTGCCTTTCTCCTAAAGTGACCCAGCATTAATTAACCATGTCTGATCTTGCTGTCTCAGACGTATGTACAAAAGAGTAGCTATAGACTTCTTGGGGCCCTTAGCAAATGACAATCACCTGATGGTGATCATTCACGAGTATTCCCGTTTACCTCTGATGGAAGAAATGTCATCAACAACCCACGACCAAGTCATCGAGCGACTGGACAACATATTTGCAGTGTGGGGTACACCAAACATTCTCAGGTCTGACAGTGGCCCGCCATTCATTAGCAAGGAGTTTAAGGACTTTTTTCCCGACCTCAATGTCAAGCATCAAAAAACGTACACGTAAATATCCTCAGGCTGTGTTGTGGGATGTTTTATGGGAACCCTATAATGAATGATCCAGCGTGCATTGATGGAGGGAATCGATCTGAGTCAGGCCTTATGTCAAGCCCTCCATGCATATCAATCAACTACTCCCACCAACACCGGTGAGAGTCCTGCCAGCCTAATGTTTGAGAAAGCTATAAGAATCCATCTAGCACAGTGGACTCTAAATGAAGTAGGAATGATGAAGAGGTTTGTGCCACTGATGCTGCTCAAAAACGTAAGATGAAGACGTATACTGGTCACCGTCGGCGATCTAAGGAAATTGTTTTCATTCGAAGGTAACTGGGTTCTTGTCAATCAAAAACAGAAGAGATAAACAGATACTCCATTTGGTGTTGAACCTCTGAAAGTTGACACATGATAATGGTGTAACATCCCAGAAAAATCATCACAAAGGACTTGTCAGGTTTCAGACATCTGTCACTGCAATCATCAGTCCCATATGAGCTGCTACACCTGAAGGTCCAGATCAGACACTCGATCCTGTACCTTCAGTGTTCACTCAGGGTACAGTTCAACTAGTTCATGATTCATGGTCTGTCCGAACTGTGGAAGCACCTCAATAACGTATCGAAGAAATATCATGCTTCTATTTGTTTATACCTTTTTGTTTAACAAGGGGGAAATGTAGTGTCTTAGGACTGTGAGCACTAGGACTCACGTCCTGGACAGACTCAATGAAAGAATAACATAATCATTTAGGAGAAATTAAGGTGTGGTTATTAACAGTTATACGATAATGAGATGTGTCAGCTTGCATGTTGTACGTTAATGAATATAGACGTTTGTTGAGAGCTCCATGTGCGGCATGTTCTTTATGCATGTTCCCGGGTTGCAGAGGACGTGACAGACAATGTCAGAAGAATGCAGTTGCACCATCCAATTGTATACAGTATTGTTTTCTAAACTTTGTGGGTCCTCCCTATTTTGCATTTTTGAAGCACAGGCAACAATTAGCTAACTTGGGAGTCTGGTGGCTGAAAGACTGTTTGAATTTGGTAACTGAACTATCATCTTCCTTCTTACAGCAGATATGACGCGCTTGATGAATGTTTTGCTTCTCTCATTTTTGTGTAATCTGTTGTGCTATTAATTTTCAACATTAACAGATCTCACTATCTGTGATGTGGTTAAAGCTACTGTTATACCAGAAGTACTCCCCACCAGCATCTCAAAATGAGATTGCGAGTTGTATTTGAACAGACCTAGAGTTTTCAGATGTTGAGGTCCCTAAATGAAGATGGAACAAAACTCCACTACTGAGTGGGAAAGGAGGCAACTCCTTTTGTTTTATATTCCCTTACACACCCTAGTGGTGTCATGCTTCATCATCGGGACACCTCGACGCCTACAAGTCGAGGTGGGCTCGACCATATCTCAGGGAGCTCTTAAGAAGATGTTTTTGGCCAGGGCGATAAAGATTAAAAGCCACAGCAGTTCCCAGTATCCCTTTTATTCTTGGAACTGTCAGTGGTGATAATAAAATAAAGTTTAAGGGTCAATTGGGATATTATGGTCCTAAGACCCTATAGCCAACATGTTTCAGTCCCGCTAAGCCCCATAAAGGGTCCTGGACTTTCTTCAGGGCGGAAAAAATGCCCCCTGGATTGGGTTAGGCAGAAGAATTCCCTGCACTATTCGAGATAAGGGCAACTAACGCTCCTTATCAATTGTCGTAGACTAATTAGTCTTGTATGTCACTCCATCTAGGTAGAGAAACAAGGAGACAAAAGAGAAAAAAGAAAGAAAAAGACACCACATATATTTATATATGGAGATCCAGGAATGTTCATGTCTACAGGCGTGCGTCTCAACTCATTCATGGTGAAAACAACAGACATTTCCGGGTGGCGGGTGAAAAAACACTCTGAGTTTCTCACACGCTCCTATTTGTGTGTTGCCCGGTTTGGTGGCGGCTATGCGCCGCATCCTATCGCCTTTTATTCATAGGTGTAAGTCTATGCATATTGGTCTGACACCCGTGTAATTCTCTCGTGATAAAACACTATAAAATGATAATAATCGCCGTGGTTTTTTATATATATACATATGTACATGTAACATGATCGCGTGATAGCATGCTCACCTTTCGCGCTCGTGCATACATCTATATATTTCTCTCTCATACATTCATTCTTACCCCGTTTTTAGAGGGGTATCGACTCCAAGTGGAAAACTACCGTTTGTGGGGTAGCCCTGTAGTCAAACACTTCATATTCGTAAGCGTAAGTATCATCAACCCCGTGAGATGTAAGTATCCCGATTTGTCATGGAGGGGGCCATAAAGTAAACATACAAATAGAGAGACACACAAAGACATAAACAAAGGACAAAGTCCGTTAGAGTTATGTTCGGTGCAGGATCCCGCTAGGGGACCCGCTTCTTCCTCATACCTTAGGGTTGTAGTCACTTGTCAGCATTACTCACGCCATCAAGGGTCCTGCCCCTCGTGTCAACCTATTCGGTGGTGGTTCCACTGCTTGGGGTGCCGTTCCGTTTCCTTGTGACACTTTAAGCACACCATTTGCTATTGGTTACTGCCCCGCCTACTTCCGCATCCTGTCTCCGACTCGGGCGATCGACAATGAGAATCATGGGAGTTGTAGTGTTAAGCTTAATGCGCGTCTACAGAAACTTTTTTTTAATATTTTTTGCAAACAAAGCTTTATCAGTTTTCAGAAACATATTTATGGGTTCTAAATATGTGTATAAATGTATATATATCTCTCGCCGGTCCGTCAGTAATGACCAATACGATACAGTCACAAGCAGCGCAGTGACAGGTATAACATCAGGCTGTCAGTATCGTTCAGTCGCCTGCGGACGGTCTGGATGTCAAGAGTGTGTAATCTCTAATATGTACTTAGCCCCTCGGTTTTAGAGACTGGTCGCTAAATAAATAATGTAATTTATGGGACATACCCACCGGGGAACTAGTCGGTTTACGTTGTTGGAGGGTTAGAAGCTAGTAGTGTCAAAGCAAAAGTTTACAAGACATTGCCTACACTGTAAAGTCATCACAACCCAATCTCTAGTTTTAGTAGTTTTTAGTTTTTAGTTTTTTAGTTCAGGTGTGACCATATCTACGAGACATGATTGTGGGGTTATGTTTCAGTTTTATTACTCATAATGAGAGTTATCTCTGATTAAGTTGGTTCCATGGTATTGAATCGTTTAATCCAACAATGTGGGTTTTGAGTCTATACACCCATCGTTGTTCGCGTTCCAAAAGGGTTCTAGACATATCGCCCTCCCCACTCACTTTCTCAATAATTGTCCACCACAAATCTGAATCTGTGTGTTTTTGCTCAATGTAGTGTGCTGTCAATTTTGTAGATGTAATGGCCCTTCTGATCGTGCTTCTATGCTCACATATAGGCACTTTGATTTTTCTTCCTGTCATTCCTACATACATAAGTTGACAGGGACATTTGATGAGATAGATGACCTTATCTGTATTGCAATTTGTGTGTGATCGCTGTTCCCACGGGTATCGCATTCCCAGGTCTATTTCCTTGGTCTGTTCTGTAAAAGGACAAACCACGCAAGTCCCGCATGGGTAATTTTCAGTGACCATTGGTAGATTCCATAGCGTTGTTTGGTTTCTGGATTGTATTTTTGGTTTCATGAAATCAGTATGAATGAGAGAATCCCTCAGACTTCTGTTCCGTTTAAAAGAGAACATTGGTTTCTCATATTTGAGTTGATTGGAAGTAAGAACTGTCCACTTTTTATTGATAATTTTCTTAATCACATTCGATGATGTGTTAAAGGTGGTGACACATATGAGAGCGTCTGGTTCTTCTTTTTGATGTGTTTCAAGTAGAGCCTCTCTGGGTGTGTTCCGAGATCGTTTTTTTGCATTTTCAATAATCTTTCTTGGGTACGCTCTTTCTTGTAACTTCTTGGCCAGATTCTCTGCTTCTATTTTGTATTCTCCCAGATCAGCACAATTCCTGCGTATACGCAAAAATTGGCCTATTGGGAGATTTTCCCTAAGTGACCGGGGATGTGCGCTGTTGAAGTGGAGTAAACTGTTTTTATCAGTAGGTTTGGAAAATAAAGAACTGGTAATCCCCCCATTTTTTGCGCTCAATTTTACATCTAAGAATGATATCTGATCCTGGTTAGATGTCATGGTGAATTTCAAATGTGGGTTGAGTTGATTGACCCATGTATGGAAGTTGGTCAATGTATCTGTGTCACCTTCCCAAATAACTAGGATATCATCTATATACGGCCACCACCCTTTGATTTTATTGGTATAGGGGTTGGTGGCCCATATATGTTCTTCCTCTAGATGTCCTACATAAAGACATGCTATGCTGGGAGCAAATGTGCTCCCCATAGATGTACCGTGTGTTTGCAGGTACAATTGGTCCTCGAATCTGAAAAAGTTCTCTTTCAGTGCCAGGCTCATAAGTGTAATAATCCAGCTTATTGGGGCGTCCCATGTCCATTCTCCTTGATGTAGATATGTTTCAATCACTCTGATGCTCTCGTCTTGTGGGATGCTGGTGTATAGTGCTTCAACATCTAGACACACCAAAATATTGTGTGCTGGATCATATGTAACATCCCGAAGGACGTTAAGCAGATGTTTGGTGTCTTGGATGTAGGATTTGATTTGGGTCACCAAAGGACGGAGAAACCAATCTGTGTATTTAGACAGTGGTTCCAGAAGGGAGCCTATCCCCGACACAAAGGGTCTTCCTGGTGGTGGTATTCTTCCTTTGTGGATTTTGGGTATTGTATAGAATATTGGTGTTCTTGGATCTTTGCAGTTCAGGAAATCCTGCTCCTTCTTATTTATCCACTTCTGTTCCAGTGCCTCTGTTGTTAGAGTGTTTATGGTTTTCTTGAGTCGAGCTGTAGGGTCTCTATGGATGGGTTTATAGAATTTGGTATCCGCTAGCAGATTGATACAGGCTGATCTATATGCTGAAATGCTCTGTATCACCGTTGCTCCACCCTTGTCAGCTGCTTTATTAACCACATCAGGTCTCGTACTAAGTTCTTTTAGAGCCATGCGTTCTTTCTTGCTCATGTTATCGAAACCTTCGCACCCCGTAGGTAGATTTTCAATCTCGTTTGACACTGCATCTTCGAAGGCTAGTACTTCAGGAGGCATCGTTGAAGATGGAGGGAAGAAACTGGACTTCATCTGTAACGATGTGTACTTGTGGTCTTCAATTGGTGGGTCAGTTGCCGCGAAGAACGTTTTCAATCTTATCTTTCGAAAGAATTCGCTTAACTCGCATCTTATCTTGAATTTATCAAGATTTGTGGTGGGTACAAATCCCAGGCCTTTATTCAAGACTTCGCTTTCTTCTGTCATCAAGGTAATGTCGGTGAGGTTCACTACTAATCCCGGGATGTGCTTGTCCCTGCCGTTGGTCCTTTCATCATGCTCCGTGTGTTCATTGCCGAGCTGCTGTCTTCCCATTGTACCTGTTTTCCTCCGTTGTTCCGACTGCCACGTTTCCCTCTTCTTCCGCCCTGACCTAAAAAACGGTTCTGGTTGAAATTAGGCTGAAAGTAGGGTCCCATCTGGAAGTGTTGTGGTCCCTGGTATGGTGGTGGTCCCTGATAAGGCATTGGGCCATAGGTACCTGGCCATGGGTACATCTGTGGGGGTTGGAAGCCTTGGTTATATCTTCCCCTTCTTGGTCTTCTTGCTCTGCCTCTCCAACTTCTATTTGAGTCGTCACTGGACCAGCCTTCTTGATCAGTATCTGGGTTGCTGGAGTCCCCCTGGTATGAGGAACCTGAATCCGAGTTGTCTTGATTTTTGTAATCCTCTTTCAAACCTACTGATAAAAACAGTTTACTCCACTTCAACAGCGCACATCCCCGGTCACTTAGGGAAAATCTCCCGATAGGCCAATTTTTGCGTATACGCAGGAATTGTGCTGATCTGGGAGAATACAAAATAGAAGCAGAGAATCTGGCCAAGAAGTTACAAGAAAGAGCGCACCCAAGAAAGATTATTGAAAATGCAAAAAAACGATCTCGGAACACACCCAGAGAGGCTCTACTTGAAACACATCAAAAAGAAGAACCAGACGCTCTCATATGTGTCACCACCTTTAACACATCATCGAATGTGATTAAGAAAATTATCAATAAAAAGTGAACAGTTCTTACTTCCAATCAACTCAAAAATGAGAAACCAATGTTCTCTTTTAAATGGAACAGAAGTCTGAGGGATTCTCTCATTCATACTGATTTCATGAAACCAAAAATACAATCCAGAAACCAAACAACGCTATGGAATCTACCAATGGTCACTGGACATTACCCATGCGGGACTTGCGTGGTTTGTCTTTTTACAGAACAGACCAAGGAAATAGACCTGGGAATGCGATACCCGTGGGAACAGCGATCACACACAAATTGCAATACAGATAAGGTCATCTATCTCATCAAATGTCCCTGTCAACTTATGTATGTAGGAATGACAGGAAAAAAAATCAAAGTGCGTATATGTGAGCATAGAAGCATGATCAGAAGGGCCATTACATCTACAAAATTGACAGCACACTACATTGAGCAAAAACACACAGATTCAGATTTGTGGTGGACAATTATTGAGAAAGTGAGTGGGGAGGGCGATATGTCTAGAACCCTTTTGGAACGCGAACAACGATGGGTGTATAGACTCAAAACCCGAATTGTTGGATTAAACGATTCAATACCATGGAACCAACTTAATCAGAGATAACTCTCATTATGAGTAATAAAACTGAAACATAACCCCACAATCATGTCTCGTAGATATGGTCGCACCTGAACTAAAAAACTAAAAACTAAAAACTACTAAAACTAGAGATTGGGTTGTGATGACTATACAGTGTAGGCAATGTCTTGTAAACTTTTGCTTTGACACTACTAGCTTCTAACCCTCCAACAACGTAAACCGACTAGTTCCCCGGTGGGTATGTCCCAGAAATTACATTATTTATTTAGCGACCAGTCTCTAAAACCGAGGGGCTAAGTACATATTAGAGATTACACACTCTTGACATCCAGACCGTCCGCAGGCGACTGAACGATACTGACAGCCTGATGTTATACCTGTCACTGCGCTGCCTGTGACTGTATCGTATTGGTCATTACTGACGGACCGGCGAGAGATATATATACATTTATACACATATTTAGAACCCATAAATATGTTTCTGAAAACTGATAAAGCTTTGTTTGCAAAAAATATTTAAAAAAAGTTTCTGTAGACGCGCATTAAGCCTAACACTACAACTCCCATGATTCTCATTGTCGATCGCCCGAGTCGGAGACAGGATGCGGAAGTAGGCGGGGCAGTAACCAATAGCAAATAGTGTGCTTAAAGCGTCACAAGGAAACGGAACGGCACCCCAAGCAGTGGAACCACCACCGAATAGGTTGACACGAGGGGCAGGACCCTTGATGGCGTGAGTAATGCTGACAAGTGACTACAACCCTAAGGTATGAGGAAGAAGCGGGTCCCCTAGCGGGATCCTGCACCGAACATAACTCTAACGGACTTTGTCCTTTGTTTATGTCTTTGTGTGTCTCTCCATTTGTATGTTTACTTTATGGCCCCCTCCATGACAAATCGGGATACTTACATCTCACGGGGTTGATGATATTTACGCTTACGAATATGAAGTGTTTGACTACAGGGCTACCCCACAAACGGTAGTTTTCCACTTGGAGTCGATACCCCTCTAAAAACGGGGTAAGAATGAATGTATGAGAGAGAAATATATAGATGTATGCACGAGCGCGAAAGGTGAGCATGCTATCATGCGATCATGTTACATGTACATATGTATATTCACTGAAAAAACCATAGGTTTCAGGGGCGTTATAGTTAGCTGGACATTTCCCTCATAAAAACCCCTTGAAATTCCCCCGTTATAGTTAGTTCAGCTAACTATAACTCGCGCCCCCGCAATGCACTGCTGATGACGTCACATATTACATCACTCATGACATGGTCAGTGACATCACTGATGACATCACTGATGACATCTGAAATGACATCACTGATGACATCACTGATGACGTCATCCATGTGATAAATTAGTGCACCTTCTCACACCCTTTGATATACTCAATCAAAATTTCAGACGTCCATTCTCAAAACCATAGATACTCCAATACCAATAACTTCATACCCACTCATTGACTCTTAGATCTACACACACATCCACTCACTCACCTGTACAGTCACTCATAGTTACAGTCACTCAGTACAGGACTATCATATGCATTTATACACCTACATAGACACTCACACACCACCAATCATCCATAGAGGTACTCTCACACTTAGTCAGTCATGCAAATAATTAATCACACTCCCATTTACTCACCTATGCAGCTATACACAAACAAGTTCACTTACTCATAAACATAGTACCACATTCTTACGCTCTTATACAATCACTGATACAAGCACACACTCATCCATACAGCCACTCTCACAATCACACACTCTCACATATACACACTTATATACTCTTACACACATATATACTGCCTTTCACATATGTAGTTACTCACACATGTACCACTGAGATATACAATCAATCACTAACACACCCATACATACACTCACCCAACTATACAGTCCATCACAGATGCACTCTTAAAACCATGCACCCATAGAATCACCCACTCACACATGTATGCACAGAGTCACACAACACCCCACCCACACAAACACTCAGGCACCCAAACAGATACTCAGACAACCAATCAATAACCCATAGAGACACTCATATAGCTATTCACAAAACCATGCAGCTGCTTATACACCAACAGACAGACAGATACAGACATTCACACAGTTTAGTCACTAGTCTGCAGTAAGATACGTTTAATGACTCACTTATAGAGTCAGTCACGCACCTACTAAATCATCCATTCACACACTTATACACCCACTCATTCCTCCATAGGTTCTTCCCTATATATATATATTAAACATATTTAAAATTTATGGAAACACCCACTCACTGGATGACGTCATCAGTGATGTCATCAGTGATGTCATTTCAGATGTCATCAGTGATGTCATCAGTGATGTCACTGACCATGTCATGAGTGATGTAATATGTGACGTCATCAGCAGTGCATTGCGGGGGCGCGAGTTATAGTTAGCTGAACTAACTATAACGGGGGAATTTCAAGGGTTTTTTATGAGGGAAATGTCCAGCTAACTATAACGTCCCTGAAACCTATGGTTTTTTCAGTGAATTTCAAAGGTTTTTTAAATGCCAATTCCTAACTATAATGCCCCTGAAACCTATGGTTTTTTCAGTGAATATAAATATAGTTATGTATATATCACTCCAAATCTTGGCCCGCTAGTAGCTCACTGGGACCTCCAGGCATGGACCTCTTATGCGCCTCCAAAAAATTCAAACAACTCCAATGTTGTAATTCGCAGTGCTGTGGTTTCTTTTCACACATTAAAACAATAAACTCCATAGCTGTCAGGCATAGTGCCTGCCATGACGTGTTTCGCCCGCCTCACGCAAGCTTGATCACATGACAGGGAACAAAATAAATAGAAAAAAGTTATGTATATATATATATATTCACTAAAAAAACATAGGTTTCACACATGTTATAATTAGCTGGACATTTCACTCGTACAAAACCATTGAAATTCCCCCGTTATAGTTAGTTCAGCTAACTATAACTCGTGCGACTGCAATCCACTGCTGATGTCGTCACATATTACATCACTCATGACATGCTCAGTGACATGCTCAGTGACATCACTCATGACATCACTGATGACATCTCAAATGACATCACTGATGACATCACTGATGACATCATCCAGTGAATATGTGTCTTTCTGAAAAATAAATATTTTTTATATATGTATATCTAAAGGTTAATGGAAGAATAAATGGGTAAATAAGTGTCTAAATGGATGTTTTTTTGTAAAATTAATTGTATAACTGACTTATTAACAGTATCTTAGTGAATACAAGTATTAGTGAGTAATGTTTAAATATTTAACTATCTGTATCAGTGTCTCACTTTGTGTATAAGTGGCTGCATGGGTTGGTGAGTAGCTACATGAGTGTGTATATGGGTTATTAGTTCGTTTTTAGAGTATCAGTATGAGTGTCTGTATGGTTCAGTGGGGGATGTTACTTAGCGTATAGATGCATGAATGAGTAACTCACTGTTTGTATGTGTTTTGAAGACAGTATGTGAGCAGGACAGTATGGGTGGATGAGTGTGTGTATGGGTGAGTAAGAGAGTGAATGACTGTGTCAAGTACCTGTCCCAAAAGGCTAGACTTCCGCAGGAGCCGATGACAATTCCACAATTCCCAACTTAGTTATCCGAGCACAGCACACACATGATATTTATATGGATACTCGGGCAGCCCAAGGGGGGAAAGGGGAGTTGGAAGAAAAGAGATACGCCACGTCTTGCTTCGCCAGACAGGACTGTTTCTATTCGGTAGGATCCTTCCTGCAAGACAGATCTACATTAATATTTCTCATACAGTCTTTTCCTTTATTCTAGTCTTAACTAAACCCCACTGCAATTACCTGTCTCAACTACGTGGCTGTCTATTCTCTTGAAGGTTGCCTCCTAACGGTTTCTGATTCTCAATGACTCTGTTAAGGTAAGACACTAGATTATTCAATAATGCTATCATGTGTTTTCTCCAATACTCTTTACCATTACTTAGTTGTCATACTTTGTGTTTACCTTGCAACCTTATGTGGAAAAAGATATCCTTAAGTCTTTTATCCTTTATTTACAGTTATAGTTCCAGTTCAGGCGAGCTTCATGTGTTTTCCAAAAGATGAAGAGGACTTCATCAAGTTGGTAAGTATTTTTAGACATATATATATATATATTCACTGAAAAAACCATAGGTTTCAAACACGTTATAGTTAGCGGACATTTCACTCATAAAAAACCAATGAAATTCCCCCGTTATAGTTAGTGCAGGCAACTATAACTCACGCGACCGCAATCCTCTGCTGATGACATATGTGTCTTTATGAAAAAAAAATATTTGTAATATATGTATAGCTAAAATTTAATGGAAGAAGACATGGGCAAATAAGTGTCTAAATACAGTATTAGCATCAGCAGAGGATTGCGGTCGCGTGAGTTATAGTTGCCTGCACTAACTATAACGGGGGAATTTCATTGGTTTTTTATGAGTGAAATGTCCGCTAACTATAACGTGTGTGAAACCTATGGTTTTTTCAGTGAATTTGCAAGGTTTTTTAAATGCTAATTCCTAACTATAACGTGTGTGAAACCTATGGTTTTTTCAGTGAATTTGTACGGTTTTTTTAAATGCTAAGTTACTTTACGCCGTTCGTGGCGTGCGCGCCCACTTCACGCAGTTCGTTCCGTGCGCGCACGGTGCGCTTCGCGCACCGCGCGCCCACTTTACGCAGTTAGTGCTGTACACGCACGGTGGGCACGCGCCCACGTTACGCTAGATGGGCCATGTCCGCACACGGAGGACATATTATGTGCTTCGTGGTGAAAGGTTATCTATTATATGTTCAATGTCTACATATGCCATGCACAGAAGGTGCCCTGAGGGCACCTTTTGCACACGGGGGGGGGGAAATATGGATATTTTTTATTTTTTTTTATTTTTAACCGTACGCGTACGGTAAGCGTAATCGGCGTTTTTAAAAAAAAAAAAATGTAATTTTTGTCCTTGGGGGTTCTTTTGGGACACCCTAACCAAGGCTAGGTGGTTAGGAGCTGTCTAGCCTGCCCCTTTTCATGATATCCAACTTTGTTTTTCCTCCCCCCCTCAGAGTGCGAGAGAGAAAATGGTGGCCGCCATTTCCTGGTTTCGACCGATTCGAATGTTTACTAAGATCTAACAGCCAATCAGAATCGCGCACGGCACCGTACGCGTACGGTAAGCTTACCGTAAGCGCACGGTAAGCGCACGGTAAGCTGCCACAGATATATATATTGATTTAAATGCTATTTTCTCAGGAACTACTGAACAGATTTACACCAGACCTACAAAAGGCACTTCCTTGACCTGTAGACTACCTCTCTGCCAAATTTCAAGTAACTCTGTTCAGCCGTTCGGGCTGTAGCTGTGTCTAAAGGTCCTATGGAAAAATGCATGGGGAAAACGCGTTTTGGGACCCCCCTTTTTTCTCAGCTCCCGCTTTACGAATCCCCCCGAGACTTTCAGGGTAGGAGCGGAGCGTAGCGCCCCATTAGTTTTGAAAATTTCGCGAGGATTCGTCGACCGGCGCCAAAGTTATTCCAAATAGAATGTTGCGGATTTCCTATGGAAACAGGGTCCTAACTATAACTATCTACTGGCGACCGCCAGTAGATAATATATAAAAAACCACGGCGATTATTATCATTTTATAGTGTTTTATCACGAGAGAATTACACGGGTGTCAGACCAATATGCATAGATTTACACCTATGAATAAAAGGCGATAGGATGCGGCGCATAGCCGCCACCAAACCGGGCAACACACAAATAGGAGCGTGTGAGAAACTCAGAGTGTTTTTTCACCCGCCACCCGGAAATGTCTGTTGTTTTCACCATGAATGAGTTGAGACGCACGCCTGTAGACATGAACATTCCTGGATCTCCATATATAAATATATGTGGTGTCTTTTTCTTTCTTTTTTCTCTTTTGTCTCCTTGTTTCTCTACCTAGATGGAGTGACATACAAGACTAATTAGTCTACGACAATTGATAAGGAGTGTTAGTTGCCCTTATCTCGAATAGTGCAGGGAATTCTTCTGCCTAACCCAATCCAGGGGGCATTTTTTCCGCCCTGAAGAAAGTCCAGCACCCTTTATGGGGCTTAGCGGGACTGAAACATGTTGGCTATAGGGTCTTAGGACCATAATATCCCAATTGACCCTTAAACTTTATTTTATTATCACCACTGACAGTTCCAAGAATAAAAGGGATACTGGGAACTGCTGTGGCTTTTAATCTTTATCCCCCTGGCCAAAAACATCTTCTTAAGAGCTCCCTGAGATATGGTCGAGCCCACCTCGACTTGTAGGCGTCGAGGTGTCCCGATGATGAAGCATGACACCACTAGGGTGTGTGAGGGAATATAAAACAAAAGGAGTTGCCTCCTTTCCCACTGAGTAGTGGAGTTTTGTTCCATCTTCATTTAGGGACCTCAACATCTGAAAACTCTAGGTCTGTTCAAATACAACTCGCAATCTCATTTTGAGATGCTGGTGGGGAGTACTTCTGGTATAACAGTATAAAACCTGGGAGGGTGTACTCCTTCCTGTATTTCCTCTCAGCCCCCTGTAAGTTTGGAACCCCTTCCTACTTACGTCAGTGCCTAACGTGGTTAAAGCTACACCAATCGCTTCAGGAGGAGGTTTAAAAAACCTGTAAATTGTCCCATGCCACACCTCCCACCCAGACAAGAAAGGCGCATCATGGTTTGCCAGGGATAGGTATAATGCACTTTTTCTCACATACTATGCCTGATGAGTTTTACTGAAGTAATCTACTCCTGAGTCCTGAGACTTGAGGGCTTCACATTATGCTTTCGTTAGTAAATAACTCTACACTATGGGCTTGATTATTATTGATAACTTGCACTTTTGAGTTTACACTACTTTTTAGTTGCTCACACAATTTGAGTGTAAATTTACTACAAATGTGTAAGAACCTACAGCATTTACCTGTTAGAATTATCATAATTTACAAATGTACAGTTACTACATGTAACATACAACCATATTTTATGTCTGACAGAAATTCTGCACTTGGGGGATGGAGACTCAGCATGGTAGCGAATAAGAGACCCCCACACGCAGGACAGACTTCCCACATGTGGTGACGTCTTTGCATAGTAGCGAATAAGAGAGCAATGCATGGAAATGCCTGTCCTGAAGAGGAAGAGAAATTTCACTGAGGAAAAGACAGCTCTTGTAGTTTTATCTGTGGAAACATACAACAAACAACCACATGTGCTGCCTCCATATGTCTCCGTGGATCCAAGAATGCAGCATTGGGGGAGGAGGCCAACACCATAGGTGACATAAAGAAAACATGGCAGGATAAGAGTACTTGATTGAGTTGGCTAAAATTCTTTCTGGAGAACCAACTGGAGCCTGTGTCCATCTCACCCTCTCTTGAAAAAGTGTTTTCATAAAGAATTATAAACATTGATTGTAACCATTTGGCCTTCATATTTCTGTTTCTTGCTGCTGTATTTAGACATACTTTGTCAAACACAGCTACAAGGACCCAGGTTCAGCAGGTGACATCATAGGAGATCTCCAAAACGGAGCTGTTGAGTTTATGTTATAGAGATATAAAAATCTCATTGATAAATCAACTCTTCATACTATATGTTGATTATGATAACATATTAATAACTTTAGTCTTGATTTGCTGAATTTTTTTTAATTGAAGTAATGTTTTGTTAAATTTCATTAATACTGGATGTTATGTACTTTAATTGTTGCAATCTTCTTCTTCCTGGTTCTGGAGACATTGAGCCAGACAATGATACTGAACCATCTACAAGTGGAGGACAACAGGCAATCGAAGGAGATCATTTTATCCTCCTCCAAGCAACAAAATCAGCGGCCAGAAAAGCTTAAGAAGAAGAGGAGCAGGAGCCGGTTGAGGACGAGCACCTGGATGAAGGTGAAGTCATTGTTGCCTGAAGAATCGGATCTTCACTGTTCCTTATCAGGGGCACTGTCTCCTCCCTACAAATGTAGTGGAGTGTGTTAAAACCATGTTGACGTGTGAAACTAAATCAAAAGTTGTAAAAGCATGAAAAAAGGAAGATTCAGGTCTCTCTCTACAATCTCCTGTCCACTTCGCCTATGAAGGTGCATCCCCTATTAATGAGTCTCATCCCCACAACCTCTAGGTGTCAACCTTCTCCATATTGGTCAACCTGCTGGCCATTGGAGATGGCCACGCATGTGAGCGTAGGGGTTGACATGGGCTCATGCCGGCCAATGGATCAATCTTTCTAGCAATAAACAATGTGCATCAGGATAGGCAACTCTGTGTGAAATTGCAAGCAAATTGCATGGGCTCCTTCAGATGATTGACAGGCAGACCTGCACCTTGAATAATGCTGTGAAATGTTAGCAAGACATGACAAAGATGCATCAAGCCCTGCTAAGAATGTTTAGGCAAGAGAGTGCAATACACCTTGCCTTTACCATGAATAATACAGACCCACTTGTAGTATCACCTACACCACCACCTGCATCCCCACCTGCACCACCTGCACAACTACCCACAACACGATCACAGTCCCAAAGACTCTCACTGAACATATTGCATAGGGGGATTACTAGGGAAAAACCCCCATAATAAGTGTGTTCACTTATTGTTGTCACCTTTTTTGAAAAAAATTAAAAATGATAACTTTTAACATCACAAAACTGAGTCAACGTTTTATCTGTCTAGAAGATTTTCTGTTTCTTTTTCAACATAGGATAGTGTTATGCATGTTTCTTCTCTGTACATTTTCCAAATCTAAGCCATTTAACAATTACACAGAGATAGTGAAAGCATTTTCTAAATAGCTAAACATTTCCTCAGCATGATTGCTAAATCCAAGAAAGAGATTTTTGTTTGACTTCAAAATGTTTATACTGGAAGAATAATATGTTAGATATACAAAACTTAAGTATTTGTGGCTCAAAGAAAACCTGTCCATAGGAAGAGGCTGAAAGAAAGGAAAATTAACTCACAAGGCAGATGGAAAATGCAGAATTGGACGGAGTTGGACATATTATCAGAACACGTCAGGAAGCATCAAGTGAGCCAGCCTATATACGAAGGGGAATAAAAAAAATTCATAGTCCTAAAATTGTCCCAAAATTAAAAGTACATTTTCAAATTATAAAATTACGTCAGACCCCCAACCCAGATGAGGAGTCCAACCTAGGTTCCTGACTTGAGGTTAAAAAGAGTCAAATGCCATCCTCACTCTCTGTTTTGACTATTAAATTCAGATCCTCCTCTGATGCGTACTTAAATTGGCTGGGCGTTGCAGAGCCAGTTACCCCACATGAATAAAGACCACAAGGTGTAGCAGGGGAAACAGTGAGGAAAGACAAACTGGGAGACGGGACTACAGGAGGTGGAGTAGGTTAGGGAGGTAGACAAGACATAATCACTGCAGTAAAGAAGATGATGTTACCAGTTAGGTTTGTAGCTGCCCAGAGACCATCTCTCAGAGTATTTGTAACTCTCCCATTAATTTATGGATGTTGCAAGAGAGTGCACCCTGAGCCTCTATAATTGCCTTCGCCACATCTTTGATAGCAGCTACTGACACAGGCTGGATTGTAAGGAATTGAATATCAAAAGAGCGGTGTGGGATATCAAGGGTAAAAGTGTTCCTTGTCTCTTGGTTTTCCAGGTAGATGGTGGACCCAGAGGGTGTTGGGGTCACCTCTGAGGTCATCACTTGTTGTTGATCAAGGCCAGGAGGAGAACCTACATCTTCCTTAATCTGGCTGATGGCCTGCCCCACGCCCACAGACATGGTTCAACCTCTGCCTGACGTTTTTTGTTTGAAGATTGAGAAATTCACCTAGCAGGTTCAGTAACCTTGCTGGTGTTGGGTTCCTCCTCCTCCTAGATGATTCTTTCGAGACAACAGGCCTACCTTCAAGCCAAGGATCTATTTTCTTGCCCTTGGTCCTGCTCTGATGTTGTTTGGAGGCCTGTCTGTGAAACAAAGCATAATAAAACAAATACAGACTTTTTTATATCATTGGGTCAATAATGCATATCTCGATAATTTAATCTGTCAATATGGAGACTTTAACTAACTAGTCACTTTCCTGTGCTTTCATATGAAAATGTTGTGAGTTAGAAGTCCTTAAATTTGTTAATTCGCAATATAAAAATGAGATATCAGCCATTGTGGTTAGTTATGTAAAAAAACATTTTTCACCTTTTGGAAATGTGGGTTCACAATAGGTTATACCAATTGTTTATCTTTGAGGAAACATTTTTTGTCACCAGCCTACAAATCGTTGTGAAAGTGTTTGAACTTCTTTATATTTGATGGTCACCAAAGTTCAGCACATTTTTCAGTAACTGTGTGAATTTATCAAATGAAACATTGCAAGCTAATGTTGGTTAGGAAGTATGGTAAAGGTTCCCAATGTCATCTTTTCCATGATCACAAAACCGATTAGTAGTGAAGCCAAAAAAACAACCAATAAGCAGGCATGTTATTGAATGTGAGCTTTCAAAACTTTCAGACAATTACTAAACATGTTAAAGAGAATAAGTAAAATTATGACAAAGATCACAGTGAACACATGACAGTCCAACACTCTCAAAACTCAGGTATTTCAATGAGCCAAATAAAAATATATATGTACTTACCATCTCTTTGCTGATTCCACGAAACCTGTCCCAGGATGCTTGTTTCTAGTCCATGGAGTACCTGGCTTGGCAGGTTGAGCTGGACTGTTCCCATGAGAAGCAGAGTCAAGACTGATTTGCATATGGTTTGGTCTAAACTGAGGTGGCAGAGTGAGCTAAAGAGCAATGGATTTAAACCAGATCTCTCTAATTGGGGGTGAATGGTTGATTTGGTTTGTATTCCGTCCATCATTTGTGTGTCTTTTGTTTTTCTCACATTACGTGCACCGGTTATGCCCAGACAAAGGTTCCCGGATCTTTGCCCCACTGGATTCAAGCTAGGCTGCCTGATGAGGGGTTATACCCCAAAACTGGTCCCAGGATGCTTGTTTCTGGTCTGAGGAGGAGCTGGGTTGGCAGTTCGGCTAGACTGTTCCCATGAGGAGCAAGGTCAAGACGGATTTGCATATGGTTGGGTCTAAACTGGGGTGGCATGGTGAGAAAATGAACGGTGGATTTAATCTAGATCTCTTGATTGGGGTGAATCTTTGATTTGTGTCTTTTACTTTCTAAAAGCGGCATTTTCAAAATTGTAATTTAAATCCCATCTTCACCATTAAGGAGGATTTTTAATTACTATTTCATAGACACCAAACATGATACTCGCATCTGTTCTCAATCGAAAGTTAGCACTTATTAGATTTATTAAGGCAACCCAATGTTATCCAATTGGACAGAAAGGGTTTACTGTACTGAAAATACATTTAAAAGTTTTTCACCACCAAGTCATGTAAAACTTCAAATATTATTCACATGCTTGACAACATACTAATAGTGTGAACCATCCTATTATCTCAAGTATATGAAATTAGCATCATATGAACCCTGCACAATCTCGCACTAACCTATAAGAGTATGATATTCCAATAAATCACTTAATCTGCCCATGCCTAACAAAAATGAATGTGTTCTCATCTAGCATAACTGGTGCTATGTAAAGTGCTCTCATACCAGATTCGGGTCATTTTCGTGCTATATAAATCTCAGTGTGACTTATTTCTCGTCAAAACCCTCAGACTTTTGCAGTTTTTTTCCAACATACATCAGATTGCAATGGCAGTCCTGGGACATGTTTTAAAGGGTTATATAAGTGGGTGGCACAATAAGTACTGCAGGCCAACTAGTAGTATTTAATTTACAGGCCCAAGGTATATGATATACAGCTCTGCAAGGGACATATAAGTAATTTAAATATGCCAGTCAGGTGTAAACCAATGTAACCATGTTTAGGGGAGAAAGCAGAAGCATGTTAGCACTGGTTAGCGGTGGTAAAGTGCACAGAGTCCTAAGTTCAACAAGAATGAATGTCAGCAAACATGGAGGGAAATAGACAAAACATATGGGGGAATTCCACCCTAAGGCTGACAGGTATAACACCAACCAAATAAGTGCAGTAACAAAACTACCAGTTCAAGAGAAAAAATAGTTGACCAGTTGATACCACACCTGCAGACCCTGAACTATGTTACATACCCCACCCCGATATCCTGGATGTGGGCATTGATCAGGGTCAAGATGTATATGTAAGCCCTGTCGTATGGTGATGCTGTGCAACACACAACAGGCTCCAACAATCTTGCACACAACTTCTGATGAATACACTTGCACCCCATTTGTACTATCAAGACATCTGAATCACAACTTGGGTAGGCCTAGTGTGTATTCAATAAATGCTCATGTACGTATCTGCACCCTGTTCAACTTCTGCTGAAATACTGTGGTTGGACGTCTCCATGGAGTGAGGAGATGGGAGAAACAGCATAACCTGGACTACATGCACCTACAAAAAAGAAATGTGAGGTTTTACCAAAGAGCCCTTTATTCTAATTGTACTACACTATGCATGCCTACCTACATGCAGTGTGAGTCAGGGTCATATGTGTTAAATGTGTTGTGGTGATTATAAATTAGTGTTGAGAAAGCACCTTTAATAATGGGGGTTATTTGTTGATGGTGTGAAAATCTACTCAGGCAGCAACCATAATCCTTGTCAGGGTGAAGTCACAAGCAAACCCAAAAGTAACGTGTGTTAAACCCTCTAGTAGCTTGGCACAAAAGCAGTCAGGCTTAACCTAGAGGCAATGTGTTAAGTATATATGCAGTACTTCAAACAGCAACTAAGTGAAGCACAACACAAGAAGAATTCCACACCAATTCAGAAAAATAGAGTAGTAGGACAAAGTCACAAGACTCGGACACAGTTCAGGCTGAATGTGACGGAGCACATGCCAGCTACAAGGATCCAGTTAGGCCCGCTGTTGGTTGCAGAGTGATGTGGAGTCCTGCGTCTAAGATGTGTCCCACTGCAGCAGTTCCTAAGTGCTGCAAGACTGCGATGCGAGGTTGTCTGTTACCATCAATGATGTGTCCAATGTGGGGCTTGCAATGCACAGTCCTGCATTGTTGTGGTGGATTCCATTGGCAAGGGGTTTGTGATGCAAAGGCCTGCAACGAGGATACATCATGCAGCAGTGGTTCCTGAGAGGCTGTGAGTAGTCATGCAAAGTCTTGCGCCAGGGATGCATCATGCAGCACTCCTGCTGTGGAGTTTTGGTGAGGTGATGCACCACACAATGGCTTCTATGCAGAGGTTTTGGGAGTCGATACGTTGCGATGCTTCAGTTCTGCTGGTAACACAGTTGGCCTAGCAGAGCACCTAATGGCCCACTTCCAAGGGTCCTGGACAGGGGTGGCACAACTTGGGAGGTCAGGACTCACAGCTGGTAGAGTCAAGTTACTGGCTACAAGGTGGAGGATGCCTTTTCTTTTCCTGAGGTGGATGCCAGCCAACTAGCCCTTAGAGTCACTGTGGTGCTCCAGGGTTCAAGATTCAGGTCCAGTCCTTCTCACTCAGGCACGAGGGAGCAGGTTAGCAGGGCAGCACAGCTTGGCAGCAAAGTGGCAGTCCTTCGTGCAGTAAAGCAACACAATAATCCTTCTGAGTCTTCCACAGGTCTAGATGTGTACTGAAGATTTAGAATTTTAGGCCCAATACTTATACCTGGTGCCCACTTTGAAGTAGGAGATATTTCTGGAGACTTCTACCCCACTGAGATGTCAGGCATCCCTTTCTTCCCTGCTCTGGCCACAGCTTGTCTGGGGACACAATAGATAAGCGACAAACCCTTTGTGAGAGTACTCAGGCAGAGTCTTTGTGATGTACAAGTGTGGTGGTGACAGCTCCTCCCCCTCATTGAGCAAGAGTGGCCTATCTTGCCAACACCTAGGTTCTCACTGTCTTGGAGCAATACACTAAGACCAACTGCCAGCTACACCTAATCATGTGACTCAGGAACAGGCTGCATGCACCAAATGTTTGGACAAAAAAAATGCCAACTTTCTAAAAGTAAAAGAACAATTGATGGACGGAATGCAGAACAATGTCATACATTCATCCCAGTACAGAGATCTGGGCCTAAATCCATCTTTGTTTTCCTCACCATGCCATTCCAGTTTCAACCCAGCCATATGCAAACAGTCTTGAACCTGCACCCAATGGGAACAGTCCAGCCCGAACTGCCAGGCCAGGTCCTCCCTGGACTGGAAACAAGCATCCTCGGACCGGTTTCAGGGTTCCACCCCTCATCAGCCAGGATAGCTTGATTCCAGTGGCATGGAGAGCACGGGACCCACGTCAGGGCATACCCGTCCCACTTGGGGTGACAAATGCAAAAAGAACAATTGAAAGACAGAAGGCAGACCAATGTCATACATTCACCCCAGTACAGAGATCTGGGCCTAATTCCATCGTATGACATTGTTCTGCATTCTGTCCATCATTTGTTCTTTTTGCAACTTTCTGAAAGTGGCATTTTCAGAAATGTGACTTAAAATTTGACTTTACAATTAAAGAGAGCTTTAAATTACAAATCTGGGGGCCTGGCCAAAATGGCAGCGGAGCAACACTGAATCTAAGGAGCTCCGCCCACCTTGGCCGAGGAAAAGCATTTCTACCACGTGTTGGGGTCCCCGGAGGCTGACCAACAAACATATGTACATAAGGATCATAGGGAAAATAATTAAAGACTGAGCAATCTCCAATCCCCATTCAAAGACTTAACAACTAACATGAGATACTCAGTCTATTTAAACTAGACAGATACTTGATGAGAATAGTGAGATAGAATAGTGAAACTAAAAGTAGAAACCTGAGAGATCGGATAGTTTGCTCATAAATCGGTAAGATTATAGAGTCCATCAGCCCACCCTTATGGGCGGAGCCTCGTCATCTGGGCCTATAGGAGAACAGGATGCCGGCCACAGTCTTGAGCCACCAGGCCCTGCTGGCAACCAGACCCTGATACTCCTGAAGAAACTCTTACCCAGATGTATGTTCCAACTATGTGAACTCCAAAAAATGTGCAGTGCTCTAGTGCATGTGCTAATTAAAAATGACTACTGGGGCAAAAGAATCTATATTTATTGTGACTATGTCCCAGTGTCATTTCTAAAATAACCTAATAGTCTTGAAATATATAGACTAATTCTTAGCTAAATACAATTGTGGTCGACATGTTTCAGCCGGATGGGTCACTCGAAGTAGTAAAGGGAATTGCTTGTAAACACATTAAAAAACGCCATCAAACTATGAGTTAACGCTAGAACAGGAGAGGGACTTAAGAATATGATCAATATTGAAAGCTCTCCTTACTCAAATATCCGTCGGTACTTCAGACCAGGCTGCGAACAGTCTGGGAGGTGACGGTAGGCGGAAGGAGATCTCTTTTTAAACCCGCCGTAATTGGCGCAGAAAGACCTAATCAGTAACAGCTGCCACTGTAAAGCCAGTCAGTGGGCATGCGCCTGAATTTGTTCAGTGCGCAAACAGAAAACACTGATTCTCACGCATGCGCACAATGGACGTAGGTCTAACTGTCCTGCCAGCTTGAAGGCTCGGCATGCTCGAGAGAAATACACTGATTCCCACGCATGCGCACAACGGTAGTAGGTCTAACTGTCATGCAAGCTGGTAGGCTCATCATGCTCAAGAGAAATATACTAATCGCTGCAACCACGGAAGTAACCGGAATTTAAAGAAAATTTACTGTGTTCCGGTCCGTGCGTATGCGTAGGGAACAAAAACCAATAATGCTCAAGGGAAAGCAGCGTCGGCCCAAAAACTTGACGCGAACCATCACATAATAAAAAGTGCTGTGATCATGACCCAGTTCAGTGTTGGGGCCATAAAGGTAATCTAGAGATCTAAGGGTCCCCAACTAGAATGTAGAGGATCTGCTTGATCAGAACTTCATCTGGGGGATACACAGACACCATCTGGGCCGTGCTTGTCCCAAAGTAGAAAGTGTGCAAAAACCATGAAATCAAACATCCCAAGGTGGATGGTGGGGCGTAGTTTACTCAGTCAGCGGATGCTTGGAGGTATAATAAATTGTGTTCTATGGAAGTAAACACAAGAGTCTAGCAACCACAGATGAGAAGTAGACTTATCTTAACCTTACTCAAAACGGGTACTACATATAAAGTAAGGGCAATTGATAAGACGTTTGTGTGTCATGTCAGTTCAGAATGTCCTTCAAATTAAAGTGTCTTAATCAACGGCAGAGGGATAGTCAAAATTTCAAATCAAGGACCCTAGAATGTTATCATTCAAACCCTGTGTGTCAGTTTTCATTCTGAAAATCCATTTCTGCTCTTTAAGAAACAGAAATCTGGACGTGTCTGCTACATGCTGAGGGATCACAGGACGTTCAAGCACCAACCATCGCAGATCATCGGCCTTGTGATTTTTTGCAAGAAAATGATCGGTGAGGCAAGTGGACTGCTTCTTGCAACGGATGGTACTTTTGTGCTCACTAATACGTAACTTAATTTTACGTGTAGTGTAACCAATATATTTGAGAGCACACGGACACGTAATCATATAGATCACGCCGTCGGAGTTGCAGTCGGTGTGACGCTGACGACTAGTACCTATATCTACTGATGTAGTTTTGGTCGTCTGGGGGCAAACACTACATGTGCCACATGGATAATGGCCTCGTACCGGACTCAATGCCCACAAAGTGTTGACTTCACATGTGGGCTGTGATAGAGGTCGTGTGTGGACCAAACTGTTCCGCAGACTCGGACCTCTCTTGAACGCAAACAGTGGGGGCGGGATGTTATCCGATGTCACATTCAAGATCCGCCAATGTTTCCTTACTGTTTTCTGCAATTGGTTAGATAACGTGCAGAAAGTTGTCACAAAAGTCAGCCTGTCATTAGTGGTCTTGTGAGTATTGTGATCTAGCAGAGCATCGCGATCATTATTCGATGCTCTCTTCCAGGCTTATCGTACCAGACGCTTCGAGTAATCACGCGCCCGTAGTTGGAGTGCAAGTTCACTGGCATGTTTGTCAAAAAGGTCTCGAGTAGAGCAGTTCCTTCGAACCCGAAGGAACTGGCCTACCGGGAGGTTCTCCCTGAGAGCCCTTGGGTGATGGCTATCAAAAGATAGCAAAGAATTCCTGGCCATTGGTTTTTTGAAAAGTTCACAATGCAGAGTCCCTCCGTTTGGAAAAATAGAAATGTCTAGGAAGGATAGTCGTTGTTGACTATACTCAATAGTGAACCTTAAGAAAGCATTTTGTTGATTTAGCCAGGAATGAAAAGCCAACAGCTCAAGGTTGGTGCCACGCCAAACCACCAAAACATCGTCTATGTACCTCTTCCACAGCACCAGATGTTGACGATAAAGGTTGCTGTGGTTTTCTGTTTGCGCACTGAACAAATTCAGGCGCATGCCCACTGACTGGCTTTACAGTGGCAGCTGTTACTGATTAGGTCTGTCTGCGCCAATTACGGCGGGTTTAAAAAGAGCTCTCCTTCCGCCTACCATCACCTCCCAGACTGTTCGCAGCCTGGTCTGAAGTACCGACGGATAGGTGAGTAAGGAGAGCTTTCAATATTGATCATATTCTTAAGTCCCTCTCCTGTTCTAGCGGTAACTCATAGTTTGATGGCGTTTTTTAATGTGTTTACAAGCGATTCCCTTTACTACGCTATCTCGTTGTTAACTTAGTTTTTTTTCGATCTTCAGTAACAAGGAGTGAGGGTCTGCCTACAGAGGGCTCTCCTTGGCCCTGTAGTTCTCCAGTTTGCAGAACTCTCTAGCATCAGACTTTCTCAGCGGCTTTTTCTTATAATTGGGGTTTCATCTAAGCTTTTTCCTGCACAGGCATACCAATCAGGGGCTGTGTGTTTTGCTGGTTTTAGGCCTGTTTAGGGTCATTACAGTGTTTGATATATGGGTGGAGCATGTAGTCAGATTGGTAGCATGAGGCAAACTTTTCTGTTTTTACTCCACCCACTAACAGAGCGGTGCCTCTTTCTCCGAGCAGTCAGCCGGGTGAGGTGAGGCGGTTCTCCCACACAAAGCTGGGTAAGTCCAATATAGTTACAATCTAATTTTTGATTGGATGAATGTGACCACCTTGTGGGGTTTTCATCTTAAATATTAGTGCATAATTGGCATTAATTAACAGGTACTTTTTGAGATAGTGATTTTTGCAGCTATTTAGGTTGTGATAGTCTGACTCTTTTCTTTTTTAGGAAAGAAGAGGTGATTCTTACCTTCCAAATACTGGGTCCGTTTATCTGGTAGGGTGGCTATTGCCACGGACTGGTCGGACCACCATATGCATTATTATTTGTTATAAGCACTGTCTTATATATACACCTGCACGATTTGCGTCCACTTTGCAGTAGTTATTTTTATTTTTTGAGGTCCTGAGGAAAGCCGGGTCGAGTGACCCATCCGGCTGAAACATGTCGACCACAATTGTATTTAGCTAAGAATTAGTCTATATATTTCAAGACTATTAGGTTATTTTAGACATGACACTTGGAATAAATATAGATTCTTTTGCCCCACTAGTCATTTTTAATTAGCACATGCACTAGAGCACTGCACATTTTTTGGAGATCACATAGTTGGAACATACATCTGGGTAAGAGTTTCTTCAGGAGTATCAGGGTCAGGTGCCCAGCAGGGCCTGGTGGCTCAAGACTGTGGCCGGCATCCTGTTCTCCTATAGGCCCAGATGACGAGGCTCCGCCAATAAGGGTGGGCTGATGGACTCTATAATCTTACTGATTTATGAGCAAACTATCTGATCTCTCAGGTTTCTACTTTTAGTTTCACTATTCTATCTCACTATTCTCATCAAGTATCTGTCTAGTTTAAATAGACTGAGTATCTCATGTTAGTTGTTAAGTCTTTGAATGGGGATTGGAGATTGCTCAGTCTTTAATTATTTTCCCTATGACCCTTATGTACATATGTTTGTTGGTTATTAGAGCAGCTTAGGCTGTGGGTCTTTTGTTAGGCTTCGGACCCTTTCTTGAAGTCTTTAACGCTCCCCTAGGTCTTTCACCTTATTACACCTACCCCATGATGGCTGACTTTGCAGGTCTAGCCTTTGATGATGAAACTTTGAGCACAATATTGTCTGATAATCCTAGCATTCTTGACTCCCTACCAGAAATCACAGGGAGCCCCAAGGATGACTGGGCGACTCTACTTACTCTAAGGAGAACGCAGTCACGAACAGCTATCCATGGTTTAGTCATGGCCGAATATTTGCGTGGGAAGTGTGCCCCCACCGGCCTTATTGTGACTAATGGGGAACAACCTTTACAACGCAACTTTTACAACGCACTACCATTACAACGAAACTGTTACAACGCGAGTGCATTTTCAACGCAGGACATTACAACGCAAGTCTTTACATCGACTTGCACTAGATGGCGTGCTAACATTAAAAATAGTGTAGTTTACTATCCCAACACCTTCCCTACTGTTACGTGGACTGGAGTTGGAATAGTAAATTACACTTTTTTAATGTTAGCACGCCATCTAGTGCAAGTCGATGTAAAGACTTGCGTTGTAATGTCCTGCGTTGTCAATGCACTCGCGTTGTAAAACTTTCGTTGTAACAGCATGCGTTGTAACAGCATGCGTTGTAACGTCATACATCAATGACTGATACACCGAGACTCTTTTTGACGGACAAACAATTTTTGAAGGATTGGTCACTCATTGCCTGGCGGTGTACCCGTGACTGGTTAATTTTGATAATCAGCACGGCGAAACGCCAGGCCGACGCCATCCTCATCGAAATACAAACTCTTGAGGGCCAAATTAAAACCACCCTCACGACAACTGCTTTCAAGAAACAACTGGATGAGACCAATAAGACTAACAAGGAGTATCGGGACAACATTCTGATAAACAAAATAGACAAATTTAAAAAGGATTTGGCCTGCTTTACCTGGGAGAAGATGTATCCCTACACTAGCGACACTTATGTTGCCCCGGTATTTAGCAAAAAAAGGTAGGCGCTACGGGTCTAATTATTCATCGTCTGGGTCCGATCAAGGATCAAGTGACTCTGACTCTTTCACCACCAAAACTATAATAGGCAGAGGTAGGGGGCAATCTCGCTGATACAACCAAACGAGGGGCACGCAAGGTTTCTTTCAGAACCAAGGACAATGGTGGCCACCGGCTCCCTGGGGGTATCAACCGCCCCCTTTTCCGCCCCATATGCAAATGTTTCCACCACAACAACAACCTTACTTGAATCAGTCTTTTTTAGATCAGGGCCAAGGCCGTTCCAGGGGCAAACGGAGGGGGACTCCGTCGGTCCATTGGCAAGAAGATCAAACATTCCCGAATACTCGGAGCAGGAGGGGCAACCAGCAACAGACCCCCAACCCGACCGGGGACTGAATGATCTGGTAGTCAACCTAAGTTCCAGGACACTCACAGCAGAAGAACAGAGTGTCCTGAACAAAGGTTTAGGCTTTGTGCCCACGTATGGGGGTGATCCCTTTACTTTAAGATGTGAGCTAGAGAAGTTTTTCAGGAAGATACAACTCCATTTTTTCTTTAAAGACAGAGAGATGGAAGACTCCAGGTCTCTCGGTGATGTCAATACTGGTTTACGTCCAAAATCCAATTTCACACCTTTGGCACACCAGGTTCCGCCCCAGGTTTCCACTTTTGAAAAAGCTGTAACTTATGAGGTGATGGCACAGTGTGATAAACGATTTACCAACTACAGCAACTTTACCAACAAGGACAAACTGGCCCTCCAGCAGCTCACAAGAGATGCATCCGTAATTATCAAGCCAGCGGACAAAGGGGGTGCTACGGTCCTTCAAGACACTTTAGTTTATCGGACCGAGTGTCTAAGACAGCTAGATGATACTAAATCCTATCGAATCTTACACACAGATCCCACACCTAGGATCAGTTTGGAGATACAACATCTGGTTGAGGAAGGAGAGGCTGAAGGGTGGATCACGCCACCTGAAGCCAGATTTTTGGTCAATACAAACCCTGTCATGCCCTATTTTTACTGTATTCCGAAAATCCATAAAAGTCAACGACCACCACCAGGACGACCCATCATTTCAGGGATAGGCTCATTACTTGAGCCTCTGTCCAAGTTCGTTGACTTCTTTCTAAGACCAATTGTTATGGAAATGCCCACCTATCTCAAAGATACCTCTGATGTGTTACGGATTCTGCCTGAGATAGAGTTCAATACTGACACTGATATTCTGGCCAGCTTTGACGTAGAGTCTTTGTACACGTGTATACCCCAACTAGAAACTCTGGAGTGTATCAAGGGTCTATTAGAGGCTCGCGATTTGGATAGCATAACTCCTGTCACCTTTATTATGCAGTGCGCCAGAATCGCAATGATGGAGAACTTCTTCAGTTTTGAGGATCAGATCTTTCTCCAGGTCTCAGGGACCTCTATGGGTAGCATTTTTGCACCCAGCCTCGCCAACCTCTATGTTCATCTTTTTGAGAAAAACTATGTACTGAACCACAGCAACCCTTATCGTCAACATCTGGTGCTGTGGAAGAGGTACATAGACGATGTTTTGGTGGTTTGGCGTGGCACCAACCTTGAGCTGTTGGCTTTTCATTCCTGGCTAAATCAACAAAATGCTTTCTTAAGGTTCACTATTGAGTATAGTCAAGAACGACTATCCTTCCTAGACATTTCTATTTTTCCAAACGGAGGGACTCTGCATTGTGAACTTTTCAAAAAACCAATGGCCAGGAATTCTTTGCTATCTTCTGATAGCCATCACCCAAGGGCTCTCAGGGAGAACCTCCCGGTAGGCCAGTTCCTTCGGGTTCGAAGGAACTGCTCTACTCGAGACCTTTTTGACAAACATGCCAGTGAACTTGCACTCCAACTACGGGCGCGTGATTACCCGAAGCGTCTGGTACGTCAAGCCTGGAAGAGAGCATCGAATAATGATCGCGATGCTCTGCTAGATCAAAATACTCACAAGACCACTAATGACAGGCTGACTTTTGTGACAACTTTTTGCACGTTATCTAACCAATTGCAGAAAACAGTAAGGAAACATTGGCGGATCTTGAATGTGACATCGGATAACATCCCGCCCCCACTGTTTGCGTTCAAGAGAGGTCCGAGTCTGCGGAACAGTTTGGTCCACACACGACCTCTATCACAGCCCACATGTGAAGTCAACACTTTGTGGGCATTGAGTCCGGTACGAGGCCATTATCCATGTGGCACATGTAGTGTTTGCCCCCAGACGACCAAAACTACATCAGTAGATATAGGTACTAGTCGTCCGTGGATTTTGCAGCGTCACACCAACTGCAACTCCGACGGCGTGATCTATATGATTACGTGTCCGTGTGCTCTCAAATATATTGGTTACACTACACGTAAAATTAAGTTACGTATTAGTGAGCACAAAAGTACCATCCGTTGCAAGAAGCAGTCCACTTGCCTCACCGATCATTTTCTTGCAAAAAATCACAAGGCCGATGATCTGCGATGGTTGGTGCTTGAACGTCCTGTGATCCCTCAGCATGTAGCAGACACGTCCAGATTTCTGTTTCTTAAAGAGCAGAAATGGATTTTTAGAATGAAAACTGACACACAGGGTTTGAATGATAACATTCTATGGTCCTTGATTTGAAATTTTGACTATCCCTCTGCCGTTGATTAAGACACTTTAATTTGAAGGACATTCTGAACTGACATGACACACAAACGTCTTATCAATTGCCCTTACTTTATATGTAGTACCCGTTTTGAGTAAGGTTAAGATAAGTCTACTTCTCATCTGTGGTTGCTAGACTCTTGTGTTTACTTCCATCGAACACGACTCATTACACCTCTAAGCATCCGCTGACTGAGTAAACACGTATAACCATCCACCTTGGGATGTATGTTTCATGGCTTCTGCATATTTCGATTTGGGGACATGCACGGCCCAGATGGTGTCTGTGTACCCCCCAGATGAAGCTCTGATCAAGTAGATCGTCTACATTGTAGTTGGGCACCCGTTTTTTGAGTAAGGTCAAGTCAAGTCTACTTCTCATCTGTGGGTGCTTGACTTTTGTGTTCACTTCCATAGAACACAATTTATTATACCTCCAAGCATCCGCTGACTGAGTAAACTACGCCCCACCATCCACCTTGGGATGTTTGATTTCATGGTTTTTGCACACTTTCTACTTTGGGACAAGCACGGCCCAGATGGTGTCTGTGTATCCCCCAGATACATTTCTGATCAAGCAGATCCTCTACGTTCTAGTTGGGGACCCTTAGATCTCTAGATTACCTTTATGGCCCCAACACTGAACTGGGTCATGATCACGGCACTTTTTATTATGTGATGGTTCGCGTCAGGTTTTTGGGCCGACGCTGCTTTCCCTTGAGCATTATTGGTTTTTGTTCCCTACGCATACGCACGGACCGGAACACAGTAAATTTTCTTTAATTCCGGTTACTTCCGTGGTTGCAGCGATTAGTATATTTCTCTTGAGCATGACGAGCCTACCAGCTTGCATGACAGTTAGACCTACTACCGTTGTGCGCATGCGTGGGAATCAGTGTATTTCTCTCGAGCATGCCGAGCCTTCAAGCTGGCATTCCAGTTAGACATACGTCCATTGTGCGCATGCGTGAGAATCAGTGTTTTCTGTTTGCGCACTGAACAAATTCAAGCGCATGCCCACTGACTGGCTTTACAGTGGCAGCTGTTACTGATTAGGTCTTTCTGCGCCAATTACGGCGGGTTTAAAAAGAGCTCTCCTTCCGCCTACCGTCACCTCCCAGACTGTTCGCAGCCTGGTCTGAAGTACCGACGGATAGGTGAGTAAGGAGAGCTTTCAATATTGATCATATTCTTAAGTCCCTCTCCTGTTCTAGCGTTAACTCATAGTTTGATGGCATTTTTTAATGTGTTTACAAGCAATTCCCTTTACTACGCTATCTCGTTGTTAACTTAGTTTTTTTTCGATCTTCAGTAACAAGGAGTGAGGGTCTGCATACAGAGGGCTCTCCTTGGCCCTGTAGTTCTCCAGTTTGCAGAACTCTCTAGCATCAGACTTTCTCAGTGGCTTTTTCTTATAATTGGGGTTTCATCTAAGCTTTTTCCTGCACAGGCGTACCAATCAGGGGCTGTGTGTTTTGCTGGTTTTAGGCCTGTTTAGGGTCATTACAGTGTTTGATATATGGGTGGAGCATGTAGTCAGATTGGTAGCATGAGGCAAACTTTTCTGTTTTTACTCCACCCACTAACAGAGCGGTGCCTCTTTCTCCGAGCAGTCAGCCGGGTGAGGTGAGGCGGTTCTCCCACACAAAGCTGGGTAAGTCCAATATAGTTACAATCTAATTTTTGATTGGATGAATGTGACCACCTTGTGGGGTTTTCATCTTAAATATTAGTGCATAATTGGCATTAATTAACAGGTACTTTTTGAGATAGTGATTTTTGCAGCTATTTAGGTTGTGATAGTCTGACTCTTTTCTTTTTTAGGAAAGAAGAGGTGATTCTTACCTTCCAAATACTGGGTCCGTTTATCTGGTAGGGTGGCTATTGCCACGGACTGGTCGGACCAGCATATGCATTATTATTTGTTATAAGAACTGTCTTATATATACACCTGCACGATTTGCGTCCACTTTGCAGTAGTTATTTTTATTTTTTGAGGTCCTGAGGAAAGCCGGGTCGAGTGACCCATCCGGCTGAAACATGTCGACCACAATTGTATTTAGCTAAGAATTAGTCTATATATTTCAAGACTATTAGGTTATTTTAGAAATGACACTGGGACATATTCACAATAAATATAGATTCTTTTGCCCCAGTAGTCATTTTTAATTAGCACATGCACTAGAGCACTGCACATTTTTTGGAGTTCACATAGTTGGAACATACATCTGGGTAAGAGTTTCTTCAGGAGTATCAGGGTCAGGTGCCCAGCAGGGCCTGGTGGCTCAAGACTGTGGCCGGCATCCTGTTCTCCTATAGGCCCAGATGACGAGGCTCTGCCAATAAGGGTGGGCTGATGGACTCTATAATCTTACCGATTTATGAGAAAACTATCTGATCTCTCAGGTTTCTACTTTTAGTTTCACTATTCTATCTCACTATTCTCATCAATTATCTGTCTAGTTTAAATAGACTGAGTATCTAATGTTAGTTGTTAAGTCTTTGAATGGGGATTGGAGATTGCTCAGTCTTTAATTATTTTCCCTATGACCCTTATGTACATGTGTTTGTTGGTTATTAGAGCAGCTTAGGCTGTGGGTCTTTTGTTAGGCTTCGGACCCTTTCTTGAAGTCTTTAACGCTCCCCTAGGTCTTTCACCTTATTACACCTACCCCATGATGGCTGACTTTGCAGGTCTAGCCTTTGATGATGAAACTTTGAGCACAATATTGTCTGATAATCCTAGCATTCTTGACTCCCTACCAGAAATCACAGGGAGCCCCAAGGATGACTGGGCGACTCTACTTACTCTAAGGAGAACGCAGTCACGAACAGCTATCCATGGTTTAGTCATGGCCGAATATTTGCGTGGGAAGTGTGCCCCCACCGGCCTTATTGTGACTAATACACCGAGACTATTTTTGACGGACAATCAATTTTTGAAGGATTGGTCGGATGTATGACGTTACAACGCATGCTTTTACACCGCATGCCGTTACAACGCATTTTTTACACCGCAAGATCTGTTACAACGCAAGCCTTTACAACGCATGCTTTTACAACGACGTACACTAGATGGAGTGCTGACATTAGAAATGTATAATTTACTATTCTAACTCCAGTCCACGTTGCAGTAGGGAAGGTGTTTGGATAGTAAAACTACACTATTTCTAATGTTAGCACGCCATCTAGTGCATTTCGTTGTAATGGCATGCGTTGTAATGGCATGCGTTGTAACAGATTTCGCGTTGTTACAGTTTCGTTGTAATGGTAGTGCGGTGTAAAAGTTGCGTTGTAAACGTTGTATACCGATTGGTCACTCATTGCCTGGCGGTGTACCCGTGACTGGTTAATTTTGATAATCAGCACGGCGAAACGCCAGGCCGACGCCATCCTCATCGAAATACAAACTCTTGAGGGCCAAATTAAAACCACCCTCACGACAACTGCTTTCAAGAAACAACTGGATGAGACCAATAAGACTAACAAGGAGTATTGGGACAACATTCTGATAAATAAAATAGACAAATTTAAAAAGGATTTGGCCCGCTTTACCTGGGAGAAAATTTATCCCTACACTAGCGACACATATGTTGCCCCGGTATTTAGCAAAAAAAGGTAGGCGCTACGGGTCTAATTATTCATCGTCTGGGTCCGATCAAGGATCATGTGACTCTGACTCTTTCACCACCAAAACTCCCATAGGCAGAGGTAGGGGGCAATCTAGCTGATACAACCAAACGAGGGGCATGCAAGGTTTCTTTCAGAACCAAGGACAATGGTGGCCACCGGCTCCCTGGGGGTATCAACCGCCCCCTTTTCCGCCCCATATGCAAATGTTTCCACCACAACAACAACCTTACTTGAATCAGTCTTTTTTAGATCAGGGCCAAGGCCGTTCCAGGGGCAAACGGAGGGGGACTCCGTCGGTCCATTGGCAAGAAGATCAAACATTCCCGAATACTCGGAGCAGGAGGGGCAACCAGCAACAGACCCCCAACCCGACCGGGGACTGAATGATCTGGTAGTCAACCTAAGTTCCAGGACACTCACAGCAGAAGAACAGAGTGTCCTGAACAAAGGTTTAGGCTTTGTGCCCACGTATGGGGGTGATCCCTTTACTTTAAGATGTGAGCTAGAGAAGTTTTTCAGGAAGATACGACTCCATTTTTTCTTTAAAGACAGAGAGATGGAAGACTCCAGGTCTCTCGGTGATGTCAATACTGGTTTACGTCCAAAATCCAATTTCACACCTTTGGCACACCAAGTTCCGCCCCAGGTTTCCACTTTTGAAAAAGCTGTAACTTATGAGGTGATGGCACAGTGTGATAAACGATTTACCAACTACAGCAACTTTACCAACAAGGACAAACTGGCCCTCCAGCAGCTCACAAGAGATGCATCCGTAATTATCAAGCCAGCGGACAAAGGGGGTGCTACGGTCCTTCAAGACACTTTGGTTTATCGGACCGAGTGTCTAAGACAGCTAAATGATACTAAATCCTATTGAATCTTACACACAGATCCCACACCTAGGATCAGTTTGCAGATACAACATCTGGTTGAGGAAGGAGAGGCTGAAGGGTGGATCACGCCACCTGAAGCCAGATTTTTGGCCAATACAAACCCTGTAATGCCCTATTTTTACTGTATTCCGAAAATCCATAAAAGTCACCGACCACCACCAGGAGGACCCATCATTTCAGGGATAGGCTCATTACTTTAGCCTCTGTCCAAGTTCGTTGACTTCTTTCTAAGACCAATTGTTATGGAAATGCCCACCTATCTCAAAGATACCTCTGATGTGTTACGGCTTCTGCCTGAGATAGAGTTCAATACTGACACTGATATTCTGGCCAGCTTTGACGTAGAGTCTTTGTACACGTGTATACCCCAACTAGAAACTCTGGAGTGTATCAAGGGTCTATTAGAGGCTCGCGATTTGGATAGCATAACTCCTGTCACCTTTATTATGCAGTGCGCCAGAATCGCAATGATGGAGAACTTCTTCAGTTTTGAGGATCAGATCTTTCTCCAGGTCTCAGGGACCTCTATGGGTAGCATTTTTGCACCCAGCCTCGCCAACCTCTATGTTCATCTTTTTGAGAAAAACTATGTACTGAACCACAGCAACCCTTATCGTCAACATCTGGTGCTGTGGAAGAGGTACATAGACGATGTTTTGGTGGTTTGGCGTGGCACCAACCTTGAGCTGTTGGCTTTTCATTCCTGGCTAAATCAACAAAATGCTTTCTTAAGGTTCACTATTGAGTATAGTCAACAACGACTATCCTTCCTAGACATTTCTATTTTTCCAAACGGAGGGACTCTGCATTGTGAACTTTTCAAAAAACCAATGGCCAGGAATTCTTTGCTATCTTTTGATAGCCATCACCCAAGGGCTCTCAGGGAGAATCTCCCGGTAGGCCAGTTCCTTCGGGTTGGAAGGAACTGCTCTACTCAAGACCTTTTTGACAAACATGCCAGTGAACTTGCACTCCAACTATGGGCGCGTGGAAGCGTCTGGTACATCAAGCCTGGAAGAGAGCATCGAATAATGATCGCGATGCTCTGCTAGATCACAATACTCACAAGACCACTAATGACAGGCTGACTTTTGTGACAACTTTCTGCACGTTATCTAACCAATTGCAGAAAACAGTAAGGAAACATTGGCGGATCTTGAATGTGACATCGGATAACATCCCGCCCCCACTGTTTGCGTTCAAGAGAGGTCCGAGTCTGCGGAACAGTTTGGTCCACACACGACCTCTATCACAGCCCACATGTGAAGTCAACACTTTGTGGGCATTGAGTCCAGTACGAGGCCATTATCCATGTGGCACATGTAGTGTTTGCCCCCAGACGACCAAAACTACATCAGTAGATATAGGTACTAGTCGTCCGTGGATTTTGCAGCGTCACACCAACTGCAACTCCGACGGCGTGATCTATATGATTACGTGTCCGTGTGCTCTCAAATATATTGGTTACACTACACGTAAAATTAAGTTACGTATTAGTGAGCACAAAAGTACCATCCGTTGCAAGAAGCAGTCCACTTGCCTCACCGATCATTTTCTTGCAAAAAATCACAAGGCCGATGATCTGCGATGGTTGGTGCTTGAACGTCCTGTGATCCCTCAGCATGTAGCAGACACGTCTAGATTTCTGTTTCTTAAAGAGTAGAAATGGATTTTCAGAATGAAAACTGACACACAGGGTTTGAATGATAACATTCTATGGTCCTTGATTTGAAATTTTGACTATCCCTCTGCCGTTGATTAAGACACTTTAATTTGAAGGACATTCTGAACTGACATGACATACAAACGTCTTATCAATTGCCCTTACTTTATATGTAGTACCCGTTTTGAGTAAGGTTAAGATAAGTCTGCTTCTCATCTGTGGTTGCTAGACTCTTGTGTTTACTTCTATCGAACACGACTCATTACACCTCTAAGCATCCGCTGACTGAGTAAACACGTATAACCATCCACCTTGGGGTGTATGTTTCTTGGCTTCTGCATATTTCGATTTGGGGACATGTACGGCCCAGATGGTGTCTGTGTACCCCCCAGATGAAGCTCTGATCAAGTAGATCGTCTACATTGTAGTTGGGCACCCGTTTTTTGAGTAAGGTCAAGTCAAGTCTACTTCTCATCTGTGGGTGCTTGACTTTTGTGTTCACTTCCATAGAACACAATTTATTATACCTCCAAGCATCCGCTGACTGAGTAAACTACGCCCCACCATCCACCTTGGGATGTTTGATTTCATGGTTTTTGCACACTTTCCACTTTGGGACAAGCACGGCCCAGATGGTGTCTGTGTATCCCCCAGATGAAGTTCTGATCAAGCAGATCCTCTACATTCTAGTTGGGGACCCTTAGATCTCTAGATTACCTTTATGGCCCCAACACTGAACTGGGTCATGATCACGGCACTTTTTATTATGTGATGGTTCGCGTCAGATTTTTGGGCCGACGCTGCTTTCCCTTGAGCATTATTGGTTTTTGTTCCCTACGCATACGCACGGACCGGAACACAGTAAATTTTCTTTAATTCCGGTTACTTCCGTGGTTGCAGCGATTAGTATATTTCTCTTGAGCATGACGAGCCTACCAGCTTGCATGACAGTTAGACCTACTACCGTTGTGCGCATGCGTGGGAATCAGTGTATTTCTCTAGAGCATGCCGAGCCTTCAAGCTGGCATTCCAGTTAGACATACGTCCATTGTGCGCATGCGTGAGAATCAGTGTTTTCTGTTTGCGCACTGAACAAATTCAAGCGCATGCCCACTGACTGGCTTTACAGTGGCAGCTGTTACTGATTAGGTCTTTCTGCGCCAATTACGGCGGGTTTAAAAAGAGCTCTCCTTCCGCCTACCGTCACCTCCCAGACTGTTCGCAGCCTGGTCTGAAGTACCGACGGATAGGTGAGTAAGGAGAGCTTTCAATATTGATCATATTCTTAAGTCCCTCTCCTGTTCTAGCCTTAACTCATAGTTTGATGGCGTTTTTTAATGTGTTTACAAGCAATTCCCTTTACTACGCTATCTCGTTGTTAACTTAGTTTTTTTTCGATCTTCAGTAACAAGGAGTGAGGGTCTGCATACAGAGGGCTCTCCTTGGCCCTGTAGTTCTCCAGTTTGTAGAACTCTCTAGCATCAGACTTTCTCAGCGGCTTTTTCTTATAATTGGGGTTTCATCTAAGCTTTTTCCTGCACAGGCGTACCAATCAGGGGCTGTGTGTTTTGCTGGTTTTAGGCCTGTTTAGGGTCATTACAGTGTTTGATATATGGGTGGAGCATGTAGTCAGATTGGTAGCATGAGGCAAACTTTTCTGTTTTTACTCCACCCACTAACAGAGCGGTGCCTCTTTCTCCGAGCAGTCAGCCGGGTGAGGTGAGGCGGTTCTCCCACACAAAGCTGGGTAAGTCCAATATAGTTACAATCTAATTTTTGATTGGATGAATGTGACCACCTTGTGGGGTTTTCATCTTAAATATCAGTGCATAATTGGCATTAATTAACAGGTACTTTTTGAGATAGTGATTTTTGCAGCTATTTAGGTTGTGATAGTCTGACTCTTTTCTTTTTTAAGAAAGAAGAGGTGATTCTTACCTTCCAAATACTGGGTCCGTTTATCTGGTAGGGTGGCTATTGCCACGGACTGGTCGGACCAGCATATGCATTATTATTTGTTATAAGAACTGTCTTATATATACACCTGCATGATTTGCGTCCACTTTGCAGTAGTTATTTTTATTTTTTGAGGTCCTGAGGAAAGCCGGGTCGAGTGACCCATCCGGCTGAAACATGTCGACCACAATTGTATTTAGCTAAGAATTAGTCTATATATTTCAAGACTATTAGGTTATTTTAGACATGACACTTGGACATACTAACAATAAATATAGATTATTTTGCCCCAGTAGTCATTTTTAATTAGCACATGCACTAGAGCACTGCACAATTTTTGGAGTTCCCATAGTTGGAACATACATCTGGGTAAGAATTTCTTCAGGAGTATCAGGGTCAGGTGGCCATTAGGGCCTGGTGGCTCAAGACTGTGGCTGGCATCCTGTTCTCCTATAGGCCCAGATGACGAGGCTCCGCCAATAAGGGTGGGCTGATGGACTCTATAATCTTACCGATTTATGAGCAAACTATCTGATCTCTCAGGTTTCTACTTTTAGTTTCACTATTCTATCTCACTATTCTCATCAAGTATCTGTCTAGTTTAAATAGACTGAGTATCTCATGTTAGTTGTTAAGTCTCCGGAGGCTGAGCAAGAGACGTAGAGATCCTGGTGACGGCTCCGCTCACGTTTGGAGCCCCGGAGGATCACAGCAGTAGCAGCGTTGGTGTGCCATAGCAGAGGCCTGCGGAGGCACGGGCCTCACGTCGCGGTCGCTGGAGACAGAGTGGCCATGCGAGCAGTATTGGGATTGGTTTCAACCTAGAGGGGTCAGAGGCTCCCACGGCGCCGTGTCTATTCGATTGATACCTACGCAGCAGTACCGCTAGGCCGGAGAACCCCCGCGAGCCAGCTTGAGCCATGTAACAGAGAAGAGTGGGAGTGACTTGGCCTTCCAAAGTTCTGTCCAGAAGACGTACACCTGGGTGGGGGCCCGAACCTGGAGGCGTGGGGATGTCTCCTGCAGGAGAACGGTCTCGGTGACCGGAACGAGAGGTGAGCGCGAAGACACGGACCCTCCATTGCGGAGTACTCCACAGCAGGAAGGGAGACAAACAGAACAGACGACGGCCCTAGTGCACCACCCTCGAAGGGGAAACTGTGAGCACCTGCGGCTGGTGGGGTTTCAAAGACTTACAGGCGCAGATCTAGTGCTGACCAGCTGATACGACATTTACCTGTTGTGTGCTGAGTCTGGTGACAGAAGGTGGACTCGGTAGGTGAAGGCATGTGAGGATTGGTGGAGGAGACAATCTGAGGTGTGTGGAGGCCTGGTACAAGCGGGCGACGCCAGGGCCCACGGGGAGTCTGGCTCCTGGTGGGTGAGCAGGGCCTGGGGTCCACCTATAAAAGAGGTCTCCTGTCCTGGAACTTGGTGATCTGCCTGAACTGTCGTGCATTTGTCACTGAGCACTTGTGCACTGCAGAGGGGACCCAGGCTATCAATCAGGCAATCGGGGAGCTTACAGGCTAAGGGCTGGCAGGAGACCAGAGAGGAAGGGTGTTAGGGGTATCGACGTTGACCGGCACCTACCATAAGGAGGGAGAGGTGTTTTCCCCGGACCTCGCCCTCTGCCCCTCAGCATACTCTGCCCCCGAGATGTCCTCTCTCAGATCTAAGAAGGACTCCACAATCAAAGACCTCCTGCAAAGGTCCAGTTCTAAAAAGACAGACTCGCAAGAGGTGGAAAGACAGAACTCGGAGAGGGAAAGGGAGTCTGCGACAGACCCGACGGTAGAACCCATAACAAGGGGCTTCCTGGAACAGCTTTTTGATGCCCCCAGAGAAGACTTTGCGGCCCTCTGCCAAGAGATGGGCCCAGATCTCAAGCAGCTTAAGGCGGACGTTCAGGAGATTGGGGATTGGGTCGATTCCCTTGAGCATGCGGGAGATCGCAGAGATGAGGAGATCATGGAACAGACCCAGGAACTTTTGGAGCTCAGAAATCATAACGAAGAGCTCAATCTGCACCGGGAGGATCTGGAGAATCGTTTCTGTAGATTGCACATACACATTAAAGGAGTGCCACTGCATGCAAACGGAGGGAAACTGGAAGAGTGGGCATTGTGCTGCTTCAGACATTGAGCCCCTGATCTCGGAGATGGGGAAATTGTCCTTGACCACACACACACCGCAGAGCGGCCGGCTTCGAGCCCAGGCCAACCTCAAGATATCCTCACCTGTCTCCACTCATACAGGCATAAGGACCTCATTATGAACGTGACCAAAGACAAGGCCACCATTAACTTTGAGAGTCTTCAGGTGGGAGTGTACCAGGACCTCTCGCCCCTCACTCTCCAACGCCGAAGGAAGCTGAGGCCAATCACTTCTCTCTCGAGGGACAAAGGAATACGGTACCAGTGGGGCCACCCCTTTAGCCTATCCTTCACATGGGAGAATGAACTGCGAGTGGTGCGCTTCATAGGAGACGCGAAGGAAATACTGGGTGCCAGTCTGAATGTGGAGGACTCTGAAAGGTCCCAGCGCCTGACTGCGACGTCCCTGTGGCAGACCGTTAGGAGAAGACACCGGAGAACAGGGAGGGGGCAGTCCACGAAACCTTCGGAGCTTGAATGGCAACAGGAGAGAGAGGCACTGCCCCACCAGCTGCAGGGCAGGGATGCATCAGGCGACCCCAAAAGTGACTGACTAAATGTCACTGTTGGACAGGCCACATGAAGGGCTTGCTCCCTCCCCGCATGACAGGGCCCGAGCCCCGGCCCCCCAGGTGTTACCCACAGAAACAACCCGCACCCCGTGTCATACGGGACTCCTGCCCCCGGACATCTCTGTATCATGGGGCCGAACCACTACCGGCTTCCTCGCCCGGCCCGGCCGCCATCTTTGACACTGCACCACGAGGCCGCGTGGCCTCAGCTCGACCCTAACCCTGGGCCTGGCCAGGCCCCGACATCCCGGCACCACCATCCACCCAGGAGGTGAACGGACCACTTGGCAGGTCGATGGGAGAAAGAAGTGTCGATGGCTCTCCCCCGCCAGGTGCCGATCGCCCCCCCAGCTCCCCCGGGCGCTGGCTCCACCCCCCTGCTGGGTGTCTGGACTCCCTCACCCCGGACCTCCCGGCCTCCAAGTGCGAGGGGCCGAACACCAAAGGGCGCCAGACCTATAACTGGGGCAGCTCCAGAGCAGGAAGGCAGTTGTATCCTGGAGTCGAGAGACACCGAGAAGAACTCATCCTTGACGGACTACCGGCGCTGCCGTAGCCCTGCCCTGTGAACTATCACTCTGCCTGCTGGCGCTGCCGCGGCCTTCTGCATCCTCCATCCTCGTTGGGACCTGCTGGCGCTGCCGCGGACCGTTGTAACTACCACCTTCGTTGGGACCTGCTGGCGCTGCCGCGGCCCGTTGTAGCCTCCACCTTCATCGGGACCTGCTGGCGCTGCCGCGGACCGTGTAACGACCACCTTCACCGGGACCTGCTGGCGCTGCCGCGGCCCATCCAACTAGAACACCGAGCTCGAGGATTGTGAGCTATCCATCATTTCATCGCATCTACCAGATTGGTAACAAGACTGTCCCGCTACCCCCTTTCCCAACCAAGAGACTAGAATCGAGGGGACCCCTGAGTCCTGACCTCCTTGTACCATTCTATCGTACCTAAAAGATTGCTTATAAATAACGTTAAAACCTATCTTTGTGTGGTGTACATCTGTGGGGGGGAAGTTACTCGTCTGTACGATCGCTGGAGACGGCTCTCCCCGGAGACCTCTCCCCTTGTCCTCGGCCGACCCTCCCGGTCCGTCTAACATTGGTGGCCAGCGGCGCGATCCGAATCAACGCGTAATCGTACAGAGAGTAGCTCACCCCACGACAAAACCACGATGTCAACCAAAGAGAGCGGATCCACCGAGAAATTCCAGATGGAGAAATTGGAAGAGTACAGCCATCGTGAATTGAAACAATTCTGCATTGAACTAGGCATTGCTACCACCGGCCTGAGTACCAAAGACGATTTCAAGCACGCCATTGAGTCGTGGGCAGAAACCGGGGCCGCCAGATCCCCGGACCAAAACATTACAGCATCAGAGAGGAACACCACGGCTCCCGAAGAGCGAAGAACGGGCCTCTCGCAGGAAGAGATCCAAGAGAGAGAAAAAAACAGACTACATGAGTTAGAAATGGCACGGCTCAAAATGGACGGTGAACTAAAATTAGCCGAACAAAAACTGAACCTAGAGCATCTGCGGCTCCGAGAAGAACGGGAAGAAAAACAGAGGCAGAGAGAGCTCGAAGAAAAGAGATTAGCATACGAACACGAGCGCAAACTGGCATAGATAGACCTACGGAAGCAGAACAAAGAACTGGAGGTGCCCGAGCGACCACGCACCCCGGGAGCGACAGAAAAGAAAGTCCACATCCCCAAGGATGTCGTTCGAGAGTATGTCCGAGAAGACGACATACAACAGTGGTTCAAGGCCTACGAGATCGCCATGACCTCCCACCGGATCGATCGAAGTGACTGGGGAGCCGGTCTATGGGGGAGGTTCGTCAATGAAGGCCGCGATGACCTGTTACAGCTCCCAGACCACCTGATGTCATCCTATGACCACATGAAGGCTGCCCTCCTCACCCGATATGGGCTCACACCCGAAATGTACCGCCAGAGGTTCCGAGACTGCACCCGGATCCCGGGTACAACTTGGGTGGAATATGTCAACTATTTCAGCCGAGCCTTCGAGGGTTGGATCAAGGGAAGCCACGTAACGACCTACGAGCAACTTTTTAATCTCATGGTGTGGGAGCACCTCTCTAACAACTGCTTCGTCGAGCTCAGGCAGCACCTCCTCGACAGTAAATTGACTGACCCACGGCAACTCGCCGCCGAAGCTGACCGTTGGGAAAGCACCCGAGTGGGCCGGAGAGGGCCGCACGAACAGAACCAGAACAACCAAGGTCAGCACCGTCCCCGAGGAGGAGGAGGAGGCCAGGGACGAGGAAGAGACACCGTCCCGGCCGCTCCCGCTGCCAGCACCCCGCCCCCGGCCAGCCGGGGCAACCCCCCGATGCGCGCGGGGCTCCGAGCCAATGTCATGTGCCACCGATGCCAGCGAGTCGGCCACTACGCCAATGACCCGAACTGTCCACAGAACCAAACCCCGAGACCCCGCCAGGTAGCTGCCGCCGCCCTGGGGGGAGAACAAATCTCCGAAGAACAAGAAGAATACGAGCAGGGTCAACAAGAGTGGGAACCGGCCGCCATGGTTCTAGCGTGCCTAGGGGGAAGAGACATGGTCCCGCGGGCTCCCCTACCCGCCAACACCAGGAAATATAGTCAGTGGGTGAACATTAATGGACGCCGGGCCGAGGCACTATGTGACACGGGGGCCAGTGTGACGGCCGTCCGCTGTCACCTGGTAAAACCAGAGCAGATCCTGCCGAACATTCTCTGCCCCGTCCGTTCAGCCGACAATTCGGAGAGTCTATGTCGGATGGCCTGCATCCCCTTTGAATGGGGAGGAGTCTCCGGCATGTTGAAGGTGACGGTCCGAGATGATGCCCCCGTGGACTGTCTCCTGGGGAATGATCTTGAGAGTTCCCCGTGGGCCGCCGTAGAAAGAAGAGAGCACCTGGGGATGTTGGGCCTCCCGGACTGGGCGTGCGTAACCACCCGGTCCATGGCCGCCCGTGCCATCCCCCGACCAGAAGAACCAGAATGGCCAGCACCTCCTCCCCCGATCGCTCCAGTAGAGGACACCGACCATACCGACCCCCCAGAGCAAACCCCCGAAGGGCTCGCTCAGCCCCAGGATCTTCCCAACCTGGCTCAGTGGCGTCAAGAAGGGGGGCCCACCCAGGAACAGTTCCGTCAAGAACAGAAGACCTGTCCCTCCCTCGAGGGACTCCGCCAGCAAGCCCTCGCCCAGAGCGCAGGGGACACCACCGGAGACCATTGGATCTATTGGGACAACGAACTATTGTACAGTGAACAGAGAATCGCGGAGTTAGGGGCCAGTCGAGTGCTGGTGGTGCCCCTCCGTTTTAGAGACTTCCTGTTAAATTTGGCCCACGATGTCCCTCTGGCTGGACACCTGGGCCAGGACAAAACCTACAGTCGCCTGGTGACCCACTTTTTCTGGCCAAAGATGAGAAACGACGTCCTCAACCACTGCCGGTCCTGCCCCACGTGCCAGGCCAGCGGGAAGAGCGGCCGCAAACTCAAAGCACCTCTGCAGCCCTTCCCAGTTGTTACCACCCCATTCGAGAGGGTGGGGATAGACATTGTGGGGCCCCTGGACCCCCGTACAGCACAAGGACATCGGTTCATCCTGGTACTGGTGGACCACGCCACCCGCTACCCCGAGGCTGTACCCCTGCGAACTGTAACAGCCCCGGTGGTCGGCCGGGCCTTAATGGGGATCTTCTCCCGGGTGGGCTTCCCCCGAGAAGTCGTCAGCGACAGAGGCACAAACTTTATTTCGAAGTACATGAAGTCCCTCTGGCAACAGTGCGGGGTCACCTACCGATTCACGACCCCCTATCACCCTCAAGGAAACGGACTAGTCGAGCGGTTCAACCGCACGCTCAAGGGAATGATTGGGGGGTTGGAAGAACCCCTCCGTCGCCAGTGGGATGTACTACTTCCGTGCCTCCTCTTCGCCTATCGAGAAGTTCCCCAGAAGTCCCTCGGCTTTAGCCCTTTCGAACTCTTGTACGGGCACCCGGTGCGAGGGCCCCTCAGCCTAGTCAAAGAAGGTTGGGAGATGGCCCCCCTAAAGACCCCTCCAGACGTCTTCAAGTACCTCCTGACCCTACGCAATCAGACCAGGCGATTCCGAGAGATGGCGAAAGCGAACCTTGAGGCCAGTCAGGAGGACATGAAAAAATGGTACGATCAAAATGCCTCCTCCATCGAATTCGAACCTGGCCAACAAGTGTGGGTGATGTCCCCCACCGAACCATGTGCCTTGCAGGACAAGTGGACGGGGCCCTTCAAAGTGGTCGAACGCAAGAGCCCCGTCACCTATCTCATCGATATGGAATCTCCACGGAACCCCCTCCGGGTCCTCCACACCAACAGACTCAAACCCCACTTTGTGCGCTCGGAGCTCAGCCTCCTGATGGCTACAGACAGTGGAGCGGAAGAAGACTCCGAGCCTCTCCCTGATCTCCTGAAGACTTGTGAAAAAGATGGTTCCGTGGACGGGGTCCGGCTCTCCGATGCCCTCACCCCGGAACAGCGCCAAGGCTGCCGGGACCTCCTGCTGCAGTTTGCTACCTTGTTTTCCCTCACCCCAGGGGTCACCCCCTGGTGCTTGCACGACGTGGACACTGGGGACAGTCCCCCTATCAGACACCGGGCGTACCGCGTACCAGATCGGGTACGGGCCTGCATCCAAGAGGAGGTATCAAAGATGCTCACGCTCGGGGTCAGCGAGCCCTCGGACAGCCCCTGGGCCAGCCCGGTCGTGCTGGTCCCCAAAGCTGCTGCCCCCGGCACCACTCCTGAGCTCCGATTCTGCGTCGACTATCGGGGCTTGAATGCTGTTACCAGAACCGACGCTCATCCCATCCCCCGAGCGGATGAACTAATCGACCGCATGGGGGCTGCCCGCTACCTCAGCATCTTCGACCTGACAGCGGGCTACTGGCAGATCGGTCTCACACCCCGGGCCCAAGAACGATCCGCATTTTCTACCCCCGATGGCCACTACCACTTCAAAGTTATGCCCTTCGGCATGAAGAATGCCCCAGCTACTTTTCAGCGACTAGTGAACCAGGTCTTGGCGGGGCTCGAGGAGTTCAGCGCCGCCTACCTGGACGATATCGCTGTGTACAGCCGCCACTGGTCCGACCACCTCCACCACCTCCGAGAGGTCCTGCAGGCCCTCCAATGGGCCGGCCTCACAATCAAGGCCAGCAAGTGCCAAATTGGTCAGGGGTCCGTGACCTATCTCGGACACCAAGTGGGAAGCGGTCTGGTGGCCCCTCTGCAACTCAAAATCGCTGCCATCCAGTCCTGGCAGCCCCCAGTCACGCAGACCGAGGTCCGAGCCTTCTTGGGGCTCACCGGCTACTACTGGCGGTTCGTGAGGGACTATGGCAGCATTGTGGGGCCCCTCACGGGACTCACATCCAAAAACCACCCGAAGAAGATCAACTGGACCCCCGACTGTCAAGCGGCCTTCGAGAAGCTGAAAGCCGCCATGTGCACTGCCCCGGTGCTCCAGGCCCCCGACTACAGTCGGGAATTCATCGTACAGACAGATGCCCCCGACCATGGCATCGGGCGGTCCTCTCCCAGCTGAACTCCGAGGGACTTGACCAACCGGTGGCCTTCATCAGCAGACGCCTCCTGGCCCGAGAACAGCGATGGAGCACCATCGAGAGGGAGGCCTTCGCAGTGGTGTGGGCCCTCAAAAAGCTCCGGCCCTATCTCTTCGGTACCCACTTCCGGGTGCAAACAGATCATCGACCCCTGCAGTGGCTAATGCAGATGCGGGGGGAAAACCCCAAACTATTGCGTTGGTCCATCTCCCTGCAGGGGATGGACTTCACTGTGGAACATCGCCCGGGCCAAGACCACGCCAACGCAGATGGCCTGTCACGCTTTTTCCGCCTCGACGAGGAGAGTCCCCAAGAGGATGGGTGACTCTCCCCGCCTTCAGCTGGGGGGGACGCATGTTGGACATGCCACATGAAGGGCTTGCTCCCTCCCCGCATGACAGGGCCCGAGCCCCGGCCCCCCAGGTGTTACCCACAGAAACAACCCACACCCCGTGTCATACGGGACTCCTGCCCCCGGACATCTCTGTATCATGGGGCCGAACCACTACCGGCTTCCTCGCCCGGCCCGGCCGCCATCTTTGACACTGCACCACGAGGCCGCGTGGCCTCAGCTCAACCCTAACCCTGGGCCTGGCCAGGCCCCGACATCCCGGCACCACCATCCACCCAGGAGGTGAACGGACCACTTGGCAGGTCGATGGGAGAAAGAAGTGTCGATGGCTCTCCCCCGCCAGGTGCCGATCGCCCCCCCAGCTCCCCCGGGCGCTGGCTCCACCCCCCTGCTGGGTGTCTGGACTCCCTCACCCCGGACCTCCCGGCCTCCAAGTGCGAGGGGCCGAACACCAAAGGGCGCCAGACCTATAACTGGGGCAGCTCCAGAGCAGGAAGGCAGTTGTATCCTGGAGTCGAGAGACACCGAGAAGAACTCATCCTTGACGGACTACCGGCGCTGCCGTAGCCCTGCCCTGTGAACTATCACTCTGCCTGCGGGCGCTGCCGCGGCCTTCTGCATCTTCCATCCTCGTTGGGACCTGCTGGCGCTGCCGCGGACCGTTGTAACTACCACCTTCGTTGGGACCTGCTGGCGCTGCCGCGGCCCGTTGTAGCCTCCACCTTCATCGGGACCTGCTGGCGCTGCCGCGGACCGTGTAACGACCACCTTCACCGGGACCTGCTGGCGCTGCCACGGCCCGTCCAACTAGAACACTGAGCTCGAGGATTGTGAGCTATCCATCATTTCATCGCATCTACCAGATTGGTAACAAGACTGTCCCGCTACCCCCTTTCCCAACCAAGAGACTAGAATCGAGGGGACCCCTGAGTCCTGACCTCCTTGTACCATTCTATCGTACCTAAAAGATTGCTTATAAATAACGTTAAAACCTATCTTTGTGTGGTGTACATCTGTGGGGGGGAAGTTACTCGTCTGTACGATCGCTGGAGACGGCTCTCCCCGGAGACCTCTCCCCTTGTCCTCGGCCGACCCTCCCGGTCCGTCTAACAGTCACCATGTTGACACCATAGATATGGCTTTGTACATCTACGTGAGGTCCCCACCTTCATGGCAATCGACCATGGCCGGGAGCCTAATCTCCATGGTATGAAGACCGATCGTCAGCAGGATTAACCCCTGCACGTTGAAGTGCTTCGACCCTGTTGGAGAGTATCTCCTCTAATCCTCTCAACTTGTTTGCTTACTATCTTACCATATTTCTTCTTTTTTTACTGTTTTTTCCTAGTTCCTCTGCAGTTCTCCCTAGTAAGGTTAGAGGTGAGTCTACCAATGAGCAATGCAAATCCGCAGAATAGAGTGTGTGTGGTAGAGATGGTTTTAGCTGGGGGCTTGGTACGGGCAAGGTTGGGTGTCGGGGTAGGGGACGCACTGGGAAAGTTGGCGGTCACAGTGGTCACCTGGTCACATCATAGACTTGAAGCCACCCCTTAGATCTTATGCTGACAATTGAAGTAAGCATTTTAAGCCTCAATGTCAGAGGCCTCAATTCTCTGGTGAAGAGACGGGCGCTGTTTGCACTCCTTCGGGTGACTGGTAGTGATATCTACCTGTTATAGGAAACTCACTGCGAGCAGACTGGAAACGCCTCCGCTCCAGGTGGTTTGACAGGCAATATTTCTCCTCCTCGGGAGACAAGAAGGCTGGGGTAGTGGTCCTGTTCACCACACATTTCCAGGGTAGGGTGATAGGCGTACATACTGAGGTGCCAGGCAGAGCTTTACTGTGTGGCTCAATGATTAGAGCGGCAGACCCTGATGCAGAGATCTAGGGCTCAAAAATTCCACGGACCTGATAATTCTCGCCTCGGTGCCTATTCCAATCATGGAGTCCCACTCTGCAACTCTGGGCAATAGCTTGCTTAATCTCCACAACGGCCCCCACAACGCTAAGGATGCCTGGCCTCCACCTTGGGGGTGCCCAGGAGTGGACACCTCACAGGGAAAGCCAGGATGGGTTCCACAGCGGTATTCGTACAAGCGCCTGGAGACCCTTGCGGGTGAGTAGTGCGCTATACAAGTATCAATTTACATTTACATTTACCCATGAGGGTAGTAGTTGGAAAGGGCACATATACTGTTGCATCCATATACAGTCCAAATGAGCGCCAGGAGTTGTTCCTCAATAACGCCTTTAATGCTATCCTGGAGCCCCAAGGTGCAGGCCTGGTTATGGGGGGGGGGGGTTAATATAGCCCATGATACACATTTGGATCATTCCATACAAAGACAGGGTCACACTAGGGCGCTTTCCGACTCTATGAGGCAGAAATTCATAGACTTGGGTCTGACGGACGTGTGGAGGATAATGAATCCAACAGCTAGGGAATACATGTTTTTCAGCAGCTCACCAAACCTATGCCCGTATTGACTAGTTCTTAACGTCCCCGAGAGTTACTAGGGATACCAGTAAGGCTTCGATAGGGTCCGTGGCCCTATCAGATCATTCTCCAATCAGACTGGAATTAAGCATCCGGGGGGGCAACAGGGTCACAAACAATGGATGCTTAATCAGAAACTGCTCGAGTACGATTACCAAAATTAAAGAAATACGGGAGACAATTAAGATGTATTTTGAGACTAACGATGATGGAGTGACCTCAATTGCCCTTCTTTGGGATGCACTTAAAGCCGTCATCAGAGGGCAATTTATAGTAATAGCAGCAGGAGTCAACAACGATAGAAATGAGAATAGGGAACACCTCGACTCGCAAGTAAAGGAATTGGAGAGGGCCCATCAGAAGATGGGAACCGATCAGGTTAGGCAAAAACTTTATGCTGCTAGACAGCAACTGAAAGCCCTTGATTATGATCGGGCGGAATACTCACTTCTACGAACCAGACAGTGTTACTACGCTGGAGGTAATAAAGCCAGAAAACTCCTTGCAACTCTTCTGTGAGCTCAGATGACCACTAGATGTATAGGGGAAATTATAAGCCCTCAGGGCGAGGTTTTAGGCTCAGATGGCGACATAGCAGGCAGATTTGAGGCCTTTTATACTTAGTTATACAGGGCGGACAATTTAGACCCAAAAGCGGCCAGACACTATGTGAGGAATGTCCCAGTGATGCTCCTCCCTCACCCGGAGGTGACAAATCTGGATGCGGACATTAGCACAGAAGAGGTTCTTAACGCCATACCGGGCCGAACCTCAGGGAAGACACCGGGGGAGGATGGATTCTCGACCGATTTTTGCAAATCCTGTGCCCAGGACTCGGCCCCAATACTGGTTCGCTTATTTAATTCTTTCAGCGACACTGGTAGAATGACCCCGACTATGACCATGGCTGAAGTCGTTGTGATTCCTAATCCCGGAAAAGACCCAATGGACTGTGCCTCCTACCATCCCATCTCATTATTGCATGTCGACCTCAAGATTTTCAAGAGCATCCTGGCTGCCCAAGTAGTGCACATATCTAGGGGTTGATTGACCCCTGCCAGTCAGGATTTATCCCGGAAAGCAATTGTGACGGGACTCGTCGGATGTGCCACTTGCTGGATAAAACCCAACGTACTCAGACGCCCATGGTGCTTCTTTCGATCGATTCCGAGAAGGCATTCATCGTGTTCACTGGCCATATTTTCAACAGACATTATGCAAATTTGGAGCGAGAGACCGCTTCTTGAAATGGGTCGACAGCATTTATACGGACCGACAGGTGCGGATTATGGTTAACGTGTAACTTCCTGAGCATTTGGAATTCGGAGAGGTACGCGACAGGGATGCCCTCCATCACCCCTGCTTTTTGCGTTGTAAATGGAGCCGTTTGCTGAGAGGGTTCGCCAAAACCCGAGAATAACTGGGATCAGAATGGGGGATAGGGAGCATAAAATTTCATTATATGCAGACGATTTAGTCTTATTTTTAACTCAGATGGCAATTTCATTACCCCCATTAATGGAGGAACTGGAGCTATTCAGTTTAGCATCAGGCTTTAAAGTCAACATCCATAAAACTCAAGCTCTGAGCTTGACCCTCCCTCAAGCAGAACAACAGGCCTTTACGGCAGTTTCCATTCAAGTGGGCAACGGAGGGCGTCCAATACTTCGGTTTGCATTTGTTTCCCACCATAGTTCACTTGGACGGCCCAAGTGAACTATGCTACCCTCCTGGCTGGGGTTAGGAATGAACTCTCGAATTGGAAGAGGTACATCCTGTCCTGGCTGGGCAGGCTAGCTGCTGTTAAAATGACTACTCCTGTATGTGATGCAGATGTTGCCGCTCAGACCACTGCCCAACATGCTGTCACAGATGCAACGCCTTCTTAGCAACTTTGGATGGGGCGGTAAGAATGTGAGATTGGTCACCACTTGACATACCTGAAGCAGGAAGACGGGGGTCTGGGTGTCCCATGTTTGGAACGTTACTTTCAGACGGCACAACTTAGATACATGCTTGAATGGTACAAACTAGAGTCAGAAAAGCATTGGTGCTTTATAGACTGCTCGATAGCGGGCATGCACATCTGGAGGTCCGGTGGCTCCCCCGAAAACATCGCCCCTGTGGAGTATATGTGTCACCGGTCTTAAGGGCCACCCTGGGAGTGTGGGATAGGGTAAAAGTGCCATACAGCCTCTGGACCCCTGTGTCCCCTCTGACCCCATTTATAGGCAACCCCAAATTCCCACCGGCTCACAAAGGGAACGGCTATCTCCATTGGCAAGAGGCCAACTGTAAACGCATTGGGGACCTCTTTGATGAAAACGGGGTAATGGAGTTCACTAGCCTCGCCGAAGGCTTCGGGATCCCTTAGAAGGCATACTGGCAATATCTGGCTCTTCGTCATTGGGTAACCCAGCCACAGATACGACCCCATGCAGGTCGCTTTTTAACAAAGTTCTAGAAATGGTACATTGTTAGAACGTCAGACAAACGGCTGCTGTCAGACATTTACACTTTTTAAACACCCCCAGGCAGTACGGTAAATCTCCTGCACAGCGTAGTTAGGAATCTGAAATGGAACGCAAGTTTTCCCCCAAGAAATGGTACAATATTATGCATAGGGCCAGAGCCTCTTCATGCAGTACAGCGGGCAAAGATATGCTCTTGAAAATTGCACATTATTGGTTTTACACACCAGCAAGAATAATCAAATGGAAACCGGGAGGGACTGGGCAATGCTGGCGTCAATGTGGTGAACCGGGTACGCTCACTCATATCCTTTGGTCATGCCTGAAGATACAGGAATACTGGGAGGTAATTCTTCGGGACATAGGCGACATATACCACACTGATTTACCCAAATTCACCTCATAAATACTCCTAGGGCTCTCCAATGCCTTGATGTATCCTCTTATATCTTGCCGCAGTAGAGCAATTACTCGGGCTCTGGGAGATGGGGCACAGTGGAGATACCCTCTCGCCTGGACTGGCTCTACAAACTATGGGAAATACTGGGAATGGAAAAGATTACAACAGGCCACGCACGTTCCCTCCCTAAATTCGACAAAATATGGGGCACCGCAATAGAATTCTTGTCCAACTAATTCACAGAACTCACCTGCCCGAAGTACTTTAGAGTGCTCCGTCTCACTAAGGCCCCCCTCCACAGGAATAAGGATATCAGCTGGCCGTACCCACCCAGATCATCTATGTGACACTTGCCTGACACACCACACACACATGTAGGGGATAGCCCTCTTTACCCTCCCCTTTTTCTTCTACTTTCTTCCTTCTATGCCTTCACATCTAGCTCATACGAATGATCCCCACCGGCCGATGGATGTAGGTGGCGGCCATTATATTGCTTGTCTTTTCAAACTAATAAAAAGATTTAAACCATAAATTACAATTCTTTGGACACCAAACACAATATGTCTACCTGGTCCAAATTGGAAGTTTTCCTTTAATTAAATGTAATAATGCAACCCAATGTTATCCTACAGTAGAGGTAGGCCTTGCAGTAGTGAAAAACGAGTGCAGGAGTTTTTCATTACCAGGAAATGAAAAACTTAAAAGCATGCAATGGCAGGCCTGAGCATTGTTTAAAAGGGCTACTTAAGTGGGTGACAAAATATGTGCTGCAGGCCCACTAGTAGCATTTGATGTAGAGGCCCTGGGTACATGTGGTACCACTTTACTAGGGATTTGCAAGTAAATTAAATATGCCAATTGGGTGTTAGCAAATTCTACCCTGTTTAAAGGAGAGAGCACAAGCACTTTAGCACTGATTAGCAGTGGTAAAGGGGACAGAGTCTAAGACCAACAAAAACGAGATCAACAAATAGAAAAAGAAGAGCTGAAGTCAAAATGTTTGGGGGATGCTTGCCCTAGTACTAACAGGTTTGACAGCACCCCCAAATGCATGTCCATTGTCAGGTGTTATTATTTGCCAAGAAACTACATGTCACCAAAATCCCCAGCAACCAAATGATGTACAAGAGGAGAATGTCAGTAAATTATCTGTCGAATTTGCTTTTAGAAAAGGCAGCGTATACATGTGTGAGGTAGCTCCTGGCATTGCAGACAGCCTGCACATTGTTGGAGTGCCTTCAGTGTCTGCTGTGGAAAAGGTATACTGTGTAATGAGGTGGCTGAAGTGCCACATGGGTGGAGTCAATAACACCTAGCACATAGGTGGAGTAAGTAAAGGCATAAAAATTGCTTGCCACCATTTGCATTCCGGCCAGGCGATAAACTGGTGCGCTCTTCTTTTGATGCATTTTAGTACCTGATTCAAGCATCGGGGCTGGCTTGAAAGTGTGACACCAACACTGTCACATGAGAACCTCTGGAAAGAGTCAGTGGCCATAAAATGGAGTGCAGCCAGTATTTTGAAATAGGCTTAGATAGCCTGGAAACAGGCTGTAGGTGAATCCAACCACTGCTCCCAGTCGACAAACAATTCAGGATCAATTGGTAAGGGGTATCAGGAAATACCAGCATCCCTGGACATACCAAAAATGTTGATCCTGTGCTTGTAAACCCTCTTCTTTCTCCTCCTCAAATTATTTTCCCTCTGAACAACGGGAACATATAAAAACAGGTTCAATGAAATAGTGAAGGCAAGAAAGGAGTGTTGGTGAGTGAGTTTCTTTTATACGTGGCCAGTCTGGCTGTTATTCATTTTTGTGGAATGTGTTTCTGTTAGAGATGGGTGGTGGAGTTAAGAACCATCACTCCTTACATTCCAGGTGTGTTACAAATGTTGAGAACCGTGTTATGTACATAGCCAGAATTTGGTTTTATACTTTTCCAGAAGTTACATATACTAAAAGAAAATTATATTGGTTAAATATGCAATAACATTTTGGGAATCTATATTTATGTTTATTAAAAAATATTTTTATACAAGTTATTTTTACAACTAGAATATGTTTTATTTACATTTTACTTTATTTAATTTTTGTAAAAATACTGTAATAGTGAAATATATTTTTAATACATCAAATTACAAGTCATTATATTTTACAAAGTTATTATCCGATTTGGTTTTGTTTTAAATCCCAGCCTCCAAATCTCTAAATTGGCTTCATGCTGTATTTTATATATGGCCTAAAAGGTGAAGAAACACAACTACCACACATGAGGCATGTTACCAGGATCTACAACCTCCGATTCGACCTTTTGGCAATCCTAAATAAAGGGAATTTGCATAGTCAATGCAAGACATGACTAATGCAATTATTATCTGGATAATTGCTTCAAAGGTAAATTATTTCATTATTTTTTCGATCTTGCAAAGTTGAAAGGTGCGTGAGCAAATCACTGCTCCTATCTGCGGCTTCATAGAGACGTGCTCATTAATGAAGATTCCAAGGTTTTTAACATGTGTTTTGGGATTCGGAGGTAAACCCAACTCTTAAGGCCAGTAACAGGGATTCCAGTTGTGGATTTTATTGTTAGTGATCACTATTTCTGTTTTCTCCTAATTTAATTTCAGTTAATGGCTATTCATCCAATCTCTAACACACAACATGGTATTCTGAAATTTCGCCATAGATTCTAAGGTATTTTCCAATTTGAAGAGCAGCTGCATGTTTTCACTCTCAGTTTCTAGGGCTTATGTACAGGAGGGCAGATATAAAGATTGAATAGTTGAGGGGGTAGCACTGAGCCTTGAGCCAGTTTAATTGAACCTTTGTAGAGCAAAATGGAAATAAACAGACAGACTGGGAGTATTCTCAAAGGAAAGTGTTTACCCAATCTAGTGCTGTGCCTTGCACACCTGCGGCCCTGACACGGTTGACCAAAATAGTGTGGTCGATTGTGTCAAAGGTCGCAGACAGATCCAATAGAACCAGCGCCTGGGCTAGACCCTGACCTGCTGCTTCCCTCATATCAGGAACCTCAGAGAGAATAACCATCTCAGTGAAGTGGGTGGGATGAAATCCCACTTGATGGGGGTCCAGAAAAGCAGAATCCTCTAAAAAAGAGCAAAGGTTTTGGGCAACAGGAGCCTCTTGGCCACATACGTTAGTAAAATATAGGGAAGTCGTTTTTCCGAATAGTAGGATCTTCTCCAGGTTTTCTTAGTAGGGGGATTACTAGTGGCCTCCTGAAGGCAAGGGACACTTAGCCCTAACTCAAAGATAGCTTGATTAAGGACAAAAGGGTGAAGGTGATTTTGAAAATCCAAGGGGACAGATATCTTCAGGTGATCCCGATTTAACTTTGGAGAGCAAGTCAAAGAGACCGTCTTGAGTAATGGGTGGGAAGACCATGCATGTCAGAAGATCTTCCTCAGCGATATCACTAGCAGAGGAGCTATGAAGAATGCTATCTTTTATTAATTTTATTTTGTCAATAAAGAAAGCATTCAGATCGTCGCATAGACTTTGTGTGGGGACGATCGGAACTTTCACTCTATCCAGGTTAGCTAACTCTGTGACAATTTCAAAAATATCCTTATATTTGTTTTCAGTATTTAAAATGTCTATTTTTAACCTCCCAGATTAATTTCTTATATGCCCTTAAGTGGGAGACATAAATGTCCTTTTTTTCAGGTTGGTAGGCTTCCGCCAGTTAAGTTTAGCCTGATACAGTTCAAATGTAGTTTTCCGTAGTTCTTCAGTGTACCATTTCGGGGCCTCATGGCGACTCATTTGTTTACATTTGTGAAGGGGGCATAAGTGTCACTGGCTGCTTTGAACCAGTAAAAAATGTCCTTTTCCAAGACGTCTGAATTCTCAGAGTGGGAGGACAAAATAGATGCTAATGCAGCATGGAAGGCATTGAGATTGACGCGATTCCGACTTCTGGAAGGGTACCCGGGCACCTCATTAGTGCCGTATGAAGTTTCTGATGTTGTAAATGTTTTATTTGAGCAAATGTAACTTAATATAGCACTCCAAACATAGAGTATTGTGCACTTAAACTTCTGCAGTTCACTCTGACTTGTTATTCATCAAAGCGAATGACAGGAACTGTGAGTGCTTTTCTTAAGTTACTGAATGCAGGCTGGCAGGAAAACATGTATTACCAAAGGTTGCTGTATCTAATACAATGATTTATTACCATGAACGTTCAAGACAGAAAAAATAAAAGTATCTCAAGCCTCACTTTATAAAACAGTTAATTTAGACAGGATATAAAATAATGTTAACCAGTGCTAGAACCAAATGGGGGTGGGGGGATCTGGTTTCATGTTATTTCTTAGGGAATTTGTCAATGGTTTTCAAGGAAGGGGGGAGGTTGTAGGATTTCCATGTCACAGCAGCAGCCTCACAGTAGCTGGCAGTGTGATTTATGTGAAACTTAGGAGCCTCAAACTCATCCACCACTGATTTAGTAGCTCCCTGGTGATCCCATGCATATGCAGGTTATGCCCCCTGAATACTGAACCCACAATATTGGTGGGGCAGAATATCGAGGAGAACATTTATATATTAAAAAAGTTGTTCCAGATTTTCTATGTATACCTCCACATTTTGGTACATAGTCAGTACATATATCTTCGAGGTATGTAGATGTGGAGTAGGAATAGTAACTCTATACTTCCTGTTGAGATGGAAAAGTCCCTTTCATGGTGACAGTCATGTGCCCTTGCCCTAAGTGCCCCAGTTACAAGGATATCTGGATCCTTGGGAATCATTTTTGTTGGAATGGGCGAACACAGATCATGAGAATGCACCATGAAATAGGTCTGTCTCACAGATTGCCATCTTGTTGGACCAGGATCGGCACCCAAAGCGATACCCTCATAGTTGTGAGAGCTCTTGCCTTTTACCCGGATTTAAGCAGCACAAGCATACCATGGCAGCACACCGTGTAGTGATCAGTAGAAGTAAACAGGCCTTTTTACCTGTGTCACTGGAGTGAGGCCTACTTCCTCACTCATGTAAAGTTCTGTTGCCAGGTGCAGCTGGTAGGGAACGGGTGTAGCGGGGCAGTTGGGGCGGGGGATTGAAAAATATATTTTTTAAACCCACTTACCTTTTCCGCCACCTCTCCTCATCTCTGCTTCTCTTCTCTTCCTGACTCCAGCACAGTGGAAGCTACAGGAACCACTCGGGCACACAGGCTCCCCTAAGCCACTCACAATGCTGCAATGCAGCGTTGTGATTGGTCTGAGCTTCATGGATAGGTGCTCAGATGGGAACAGGGAGCCTGTGTATGTTCCCCACCAGGCTGTGCATTACAGCTTGGTGGGTAATATGCAAAGTGCGCGTGCATGTTTGCCCAGGCCAAGATGGCTGGCCAAGCAGTCATGTGCACTTAAGTGTTCACAAACCACTCCGCCTCCCTGAGCCACAAGCCCGCTCTGCCCAAACGTAGGCCCCCAGTAATGAAAAATAAAATGCTAATAACGTTGCTTTTATCATTTTATTTTTCTCTTTCTCACTGCTCTAAAAGCAGTGGGGCGCCTCCCCTGCACCTTAGCAGAGTAGCCACCACTATCTGATGCTGTGTGCTTAACTCACACTTGGCCTACATCAGGTTAGTGTGTAGTGCTGTGCAGTGCATGTGTGTTATATGCATGTGTTGGGTATAGATGTGCCTGTGAATGGTACAATTGATGGAAGATTCTGGGTTCTATTTTTGGAGACCCATTGCTGACTGTAGGAGCATGAGGCAGTAGAGGAATACCCCAGACAATTTGTGGATTGCTGTATTCCTCCACACACTGTGGAGGAAGCAGAGCCAGGCTCATCAGTGCACTTCAAAGGGTGCTCTTTGATTCAGAGAGTGGTCACTGGAAAGGGGCCTGGTCACATTTCAAGAAGGAGATGGAACTGATAAGAGAATCATGAAGAGTAAGGCAGAAGCCCTGGGGTAATCTCTTTCATGGCCTGCGTTATGGGGCTATCAGATTTGCAGTCACTCCTTCTTTGACAGACTGCTTTTTGGAGGAAAGCAGGGGAGAGGGCACTTCAAATGGAAGCAGGCCCCCAACACATACCTCAAAAACGCAGACCTCAAATCTTATTTGCCATCTGGATATGGACTTTAAGAATGGAAGCTCCAAGCCCCCAAAATTGTCAACTGTCAAGCAGTCAGTCAGGCTGTACGAGGAGGAAAAGCTCTGCAAGACTTTTGCCTGTGACTAAGAGTTTTGGGTTAAGGCCTGCCAGTCTCCCAGCTGGGTGAGAGGACATTGCCCAGGGAAAAGTCATAGTTGCCTCCGGAGCCTGGAGTCCCAGTTCCTGCCTGGTTGCCAAGTCCACTGTACCCTGTGAAGAAGAGAAGAATGCGGGATGGAGCGAGGTCCAGTGGGGTATCCTGGCAAGTGGATTCCTGTAGCGAGGTGTGAGATGAGGACTACCGCACTGATCTGGCCAGTCAGTCGGTAGCCCTGTATGCCAGAGAGGGCCACCATCAAGTTAACAGTGCCAATTGGTCGATCGCCTATGTGACATGTGTAAGTCTGCAACCTCATATGCCAGAGGGGGACAACGTGAAATTGACCAACCTGATCGGACTGTCCTCTGTGTTTGGTGTGTAAATCACTAACCCAGCATGCCAGAGGGAGCTCCCAAAAAGTTAACTGTGCCGCTCAGGTTGTCACCCGTATGAGGTGTGTAAATCGGGGAGCCCGTATGCCAGAGAGGGCTGCCGTCAAGAAAACTGTGCTGATCTGGATATCACTGTGTACAGTGTGTAAGTAATGACCCTGTATGCTGGAGGGGGCTGCCATAAACAAGGCCTTGCTGCTGTGCTGATCGACCCATTGCCAGAGTCCAGAATAGGAGTGGTGTGCCTGTATTCCAGAGGGGAACAGTGGAAATGACACGGATCAAAGCCTGGTTGCTGCAGACATCAAGAGGTTGTTGTGGTGTATCGTATGGGTCCGAGCTCTGACTTAGTATGAAACCCAGAAGCCATTTAATCCCTGCCCACGCCCATATGGGGGTAGGATCGAAGGAAACTTATAGTTGGACCGGAGGAGTGCCGCGGACACCCAGCCGCTGCCGAGCATTAAGTAATACTTGCTAAAGGCAGCTGCTGCACCCTCTGAATCCGTGAGTGAGACAATCTTGGAGATTCCAGTCGTGAAACCCCTGCTGGTGCAGGTAAGACTGATCAATATGCTAAAATGCCTGGGGGAACTTGTCTGCCAGATAGCGCTTAAAAGCTTGAACACTTTAGACTTTTCTTGAAGAGTCAGAGAGGGACTCTTGAGACTCGGAATGCTAGTGGGGCTTTACGCCCCCACCCTGAATCCTTGGACTGTAGGACCCACACTAACAATGAGAGTCTAGGGCTGGAGGGATACTTGACCCAGTTGCTCAGGATCCATATTAGGTGGAGCCCTGAGACATCATGAGTAAAAGGCCTCAAACCCCACAGTTGGGCCCAGTAGCTCCTCCTTACTCCATGGACCTCTGAAAGGGGTTCAGACACATTCGTGTATGCACTTACATTCGATGTGCTGTCCCTCAATATTCTTTCCTCAATTTTCGTATACCACAATATTGCTGGTGTCGATATTCAGTAGTAAAATCGTGTGCACTTTGTAGCCAGATATCAGGGTATGGTAATATGACAGCACAGTGGATGTGATAGGCAGTGCTTAGTTTGTGTCGGTGGTTGCAAGTGGCTGGCCCCACCTGCATTTATTTTTAGGGGACAAGGGTTTATTGTTCATCAGACTTGGACCAATGACAAATGGAAACCACAAGGGTGTAAAAAAAAGTCCCTCAAGATTGAGAAAAAGAGCTAGGAAGTGAAGGATGGTGGAATTCCATGCAAGTGTAGGCAGGTGCCCAAAATTGGAAAAAAGTCCTTGTGCCTAGGTGTTATTTTTCTGCTGTCTTTTGTGTCATACAGACTGGATGAAATTTTGATTAGTCCAGTGTAATTGAATACATTTTGTGTAACACTTGGAAAACAAAATTCCCGAAATTACACTTTTATGGCACATCGTGTGATTACGTGCCACCCATGGTATATTTTTACACAGGAATAATGCAGTTGCTGTTCGTGCTGCTTCTGATTTTCATGCTTTTTTAAGAGTGAAATGAGTCACCACATGGCTAGCAAAATTACCAAAGAGCAGTAGGTCTTGGGACCCCTGGGGGTCTGTGAAGCCTCCTCGGCGACTACTTACAAAATGAAATAATATTAACAGATTAATAAAGTGTATATAAATAAAAAAGCTAAATGTAGAAATAACAGTTTTAAAATGTTCTGTAAATCTGTAAGAATTTGAAATTGGATACTAAAAATTAAATTAGTATCCTCAGATTAATTCGTGGGAGCAGTGAAAGTGCCACAAACAGAATATAGTATGGATGATGAGTGGCCTCAATTGAATTTAGAAAAGCTCCAAACTTTGATTTTTTTTTTCTATATGTCTTATCATTTGTGTATTTGGTTGAATGTTTTTTTCAGTGGTTTTTTTGAGCATTGTTTTGCGGTTCAAATCGTCGGCAATGCTTAGGCCCTTCGCTAGCAGTCATGACTCAGTGGGGGTGGGTCCCCGGATTCTAATAATGAATATGGGGGAGGGGGTCTCCGGGTTTCAGTGATGATTAACGGTCAAGAATCACTGCCATAGAGTATACTATAATCCACCTGTGCTTCAGAACTGATGAAAGTACTGTCCGGGCTTAAAGCACACATAAAAGAGTGCGGCACTTTTTTTTTATCAAACAGTGCTGCTCTTAGAATCGGGTTCGCAGAGTGCTATTGAAAAGTGTATCAATCTACCTCTCTCATTGGGAGATTGAGGGAATATTCACAAAGTACATCTCAGGAAATCAGTTTCGTCCAAAAAACCTAGCTGAATATGTGACATACTCTTGGATTCAATTTCTCGACAGATGTGAACATAACACTCTCTTCTTATCTTGTTTCAATGACTATTTGTAATATAGATGTAAAGGCAATAAAAAATGCAAGTATTACTTTTCATGGTGGAATTGCCTACACACGTTCAGGCATGCCTTTGGGATTTTACTTATGCCAGGATATGAGCACTTTTCTAAAAATCACCTTGTCTCAACAAATATTATAAGACCTGTAGAAAGGCTTCATCTGTACCCACATGTTACCTTTTTTTCCAACTTTTTCTATTTGACTTGCACACAGACCACATGTTTATATTTAACGTGGTAGCAAATGTCAGTTTTCATTTACTTTCAAATTGAAATGATTTGCTTTTCAGAAAAATAAACATGACACCATTTGCTTTGCAGAGAGAGAAACTTTCCCCTGCACTAGCCAAAAGGTGGAGCTAGGTTAGTGTAGGAAGCGGAGTGTGTAGGCCTCAGTTTTGGCAGCGCTTTACAATAACAGCTGGGGTTCACGTAAGTGTTTCATCCTAAGTGCGACCTGATCCGCATTACATTAATTTCACCGCACATACCCTATGATGAATTTCTTTCAACAACAAAGTGCTTGACTGAACTGCACATTTATAAATGAACTTTTCTGCGGTTGAAAGGGATGACAACACTTCTGTTTGTTTTTGGCTGATGTCAAACAGATGTGCAGTGTGCACTCTGGGATCCACACAAAGTTAGTGGAAAATGATACAGCAATGGGAATTAAAGCTAATTTCCTGCCAAAAAGAGAACTGCTCTTCTGTCTTAATGTGATTTTGTGGTTTTCCATTTGCATTTTACTGTACAAGTTACAGCACGGATAAACATTCCCACATAATACTAGGGTTACAGTTGTGGTGTTGTTCTGGAAGACATTCGCAGAGAATGAACACATAGAAAGGCTCTGCTTGCCAATTCTCCAAATTCAGCTTAGTAACTTACTTTAGGTTTTTTAAAAGGTAGTGTGAACACATATCTTAAATGTAAATTGATACTTGTATAGCGCACTACTCACCCGCAAGGGTCTCAAGGCGCTTGTACGAATGCCACTGTGGAACCCATCCTGGCTTTCCCTGTGAGGCGTCCACCCCCAAGGTGGAGGCCAGGCATCCTTAGCGTTGTGGGGGCCGTTGTGGAGATTAAGCAAGCTATTGCCTAGAGTTGCAGAGTGGGACTCCATGATTGGAATGGCACCGAAGCGAGAATTATCAGGTCCGTGGAATTTTTGAGCCCAAGTCCTGCCGAGGGGGGGAATAGAACCCTGGGGAATAGAGCGGCAGACCTCTGCATCAGGGTCTGCCGCTCTAATCATTGAGCCACACTTCACCACTTATCTTATAGAAAACAGTCTCATTTACTTTTTTGTGCAATTTCTAGAGGAGAGGAAATACTGACCAGCAGGATTACCATTAACATTAGTTCCATTTTCATTCTTTGCGGAAATAAAATAGGAGAATGACCTGCCGAAACACTTACCTCAGTTTTTTGCACATTTTTTCCATGCAATTTAACCCGACCTTTTATTAGTGGTAATATAGCACAGTATTATCATGATGTGATCTAGTTTCATTATGTCACCATCCTGCATCACACATAGTTTTTTATCCACAAAACTAAAACATGAGTGCAAATGTAAAAAATGAGTAGAAATCGGGTTACTCATTTTCACTATTTGTGCGGGACGCAGAAAGAACGGCTGTGTAGCCTCAATTTAACTACAGTCCAATCAAATTTAACTATAGATCACATATTAAAAACGGTATAAATTTGTTTATTTTTAATTTGAGTCTAGTTTAAAGTGCGCCTCCACCGAACATGCACAAACTTGGATCATTAAAAATATTGGATTTCAGCGTCAATAGTTTTTGCTGAATGCTCAATGGTTTAGCAAGCCCTTTTGAAAAAACACGGATTTTCATTTACCCAGTTTTGGACTGGACTTCAAAGCAAGATGGCTTGCAAGACGAACTTAAAGATTAGAAAGTATTCTGGCAACTAGTAGGAAATTGCAATTATGCCATTGGAGAATTCAGGGGAGGCTCAGTGCATATACCATCAGATTGTGACTATCCCAAATAAGCAGCAAATCCATCAGGCAGGATTGTTTTTGTGGCATGAAGGGAAACCTTACTGAACAAAAACAGCCCATTGAGACTTTTTCCTCTAAGTGTGTTGTAGAATGCAGTGCACTTAGAAAGAGGAAAAAATAGGGAAAAATCAAGATATTTCCCCTTGTTACGCCTTCCCTGGGCAGGCATCTCATTCTCAGCCTACCACTCATAGTAAATGTGGGAATGCTTCACAATCCATAGGTGGAGGCATTAGAACACCCTTGCTCCACCCATGGAAAGCCTACCTTGGGTAGCATAATGCAAGGCAGCAACTTGCGCTGCTTTGCATTTTCCAGCTACACCAAGTACTGCAGGGGCACGCAAGGCGGCCTTCTGTGGTTTGGTAAATCTCATCTAGGTTTCGCGTCGCCTTTGTGTTGCCTTGCGTTGTGCAAGGGTGGCGCAAAACTGTGATAAATATGGTCCCTAGTAACCTGCCTACCACAGTGACACGCACCATACTGGAGTAATTGGCAAAAAATTTGGTAATTTTGCACAACAAAATTTAACCAAAATTACAATGGTTACACCAATACGCCACTTCACACAGTTTCAGGGGGAAATTTTAAAACAAGATATACCATCCAAATGTGAGCTGCACTGTTTTGAATGCAAGCAAATGGAAATCAAACCGTAATTTCATTTATGAGTTTAACTTTTACCTGAATTGACCGTTTGCATAATCTTTTAAGTGCAAGATGCATTTCACGTAATTGTGCGTAATTTCACAAAATTTTGCGGTGATTCAGCATAATTACGGTAGTCGAAATTATACGAGTTCCACCCACCCCTAATCTCCATGGGGCGTTATATTAATGGAAGGGCCTATTGACCGGTACTGCTGTTTGTTCTGATGGCTGTGGCATATGGTTGTCCATTTTATCAGCTTTGGAGCGCTGTTATGTCTTGAAGAATCTCTGCACCTTACATACTTTTGATACCATTTTATGTGAATGCAATGTAATAGGTTTAAGTTAACCTCTTCAGGACCAGTGACATTCAGGGGTCGATTACGATGTCGTTCGGAAGGCATTGCGACTGAATCGGTCTCGGAATGGTTTCTGACTAAATTCGGAGAGTCCGAATGACCGATTATGATTGTTCCAAATACGATCCGGTCGAACTCCCATTACCTTCAATGAGAGCCTGTGTTCGTACAGAAAACATGGGCTCCCATTGAAAAAAGAGGTGGCTGGGGAAAATGGTGCACCTTGTGGTGGCGGGCACCCAATGGTGCCTGCCACACTCTGCATCTTTGCACCGAGGGGTCCCTTGGGTACCCCCACTGGCTCCATTCGGAAGGCTCCGGGTGAAGGGAGGCCTTCTACAGGCCTCCAAAGTAAGATTTCGACAGCCGATCCGTGTCGGAACAACCGATTCAGAAAGGCTGTCCAAATCTGACATCGTAATCACTCAGTCGGAAATGCAGACTGTTGATTTCTACGAGCCAGCTCCAAACAACTTGGTTCCTCTGAATGCCATTCGGAACCAACTCGGAAAGTCTGAACTCTTTCCGAAAATCGTAATCGGTCATTCGGAAAGCTTTCTGAATCGGAAGGAAAGAGGGTTCCGAATCGGATTTGGCAGACCCGAATCCGATTCGAAGCCTTCCGGACCACATTGTTATCAACCCTTTAGTTTTGTTAGAGCGTATAGATGTACCAGTGCAACTTGAATAGATGTACAGTTGAGGAGGCAAACCCTTGAACTACACTATGGAATAGAGCTGTGTTATGCACATGATGGTGCAATGTGAGCTATTCATGGTGGGTGAAGCTATAGTATACATTGATTTAGATATATCATTGTAGTGGCAAACACTTAGGTATTATTGGCACCCATGATAGTTCTAGGAATTGTGACTGAAGGACACACAGTTTGTCAGGCGATGTGCAACCATAGCTCAATCTTGGGGTGCTGCTGAATCGATAAACACTTGACCAACACGGTAGTCTCCAGTTGCTTGTGCAGTTTTCTGGCAATGAGCTAATGCTGCCTTCTGCTCACAAGGCTGGTATTCAGATAGGTGTGTGTGTGTGTACACCTGAAGATATAAAGCAGACAGTTCGTTTGACACACACACACATTCTCTCTGTCTCTAAAAAAAAAAGTCCTTGCATTATTTAAAATGCTGGTAGTTCCACTGAAGTATAAAAGCAATTAAAAGTGAAACATCTTTCAAACAGTGAAAAAGTTATAAAGAAATAACATGCATTTGCAGAGATTAAGGGCCTTATGTAGGTGGCCTGGCATTTACCACTTCATAAATACCGAATCATACCGATTCGGTATTTATGAAGTGGTAAATGTTATGTAGATAATAATTCGGTAATTATTACCGAATCGGTAAAATTCGGTATTTTAGAACCGGGATTTACCGATTCGGTAATAATGCATCCCTTGAAGCCAGTTACCATTACCGAATCGGTAAATACCGATTCGGTAATGGGGGGAGCACAATCAAGGGTGGCAGGGTGTCACAGTGACACCCTGTTGCACCCCTGATTCCTGCATGTGTGCACATGTGGCACACATACATGCCCTAAGGGCATGTATGTCTGCCACATTGCACACTTAAACGTGCACAAAAATGCTTTTTTTCACCTATTCGTCATTTACCACCAACTTTTAGTTGGTGGTAAATAACGAATCCCCACAACACCCACACACTCCCCCTACATATCATTACAGGATTCGGTATTTACCGAATCGGTAACATTACCGATTCGGTAATTTTACTGATTCGGTAAATACCGAATCCTGTAATGTGCCCCCTACATTGCAAAAGCCTAAATACCGGTCGGTAACGGTATAATTACCGAGAATCGGCCGTTACCGACCGGTATTAGGCTACGTACATATGGCCCTAAATGTGCTTTAAATTCTCCTCTCTGCATGTTTATCAATTCATAAAGATGGGTTTGATATAGTTGGTGCAAAAAACAAAGCTGTGATCGTGCTGTTTAACCACTATTGCCTTGGATGGGATAATTTGACAGAGCAGGAAAACATCTGCATTCTAAATAGGCGACAGGCTGACTAAATCGTTTTGCACATGCCAGGGCAAACACACAAATACACATGCACGGCAGCTGTAAAGTGTGTAAAATCTGGTGATTTAGTTAAACGGCCACTGTTTTCTCCGTCTATTTAACATCTCTCTGGTCCAGCTGTTTGGTCCCTTGCCCCTTCCCTTAAACCATGACTTTTTGTGAGAATCTGCACATTCTCTTGCATTTAAGCACTATAATTATGTCGATCACCCAAAAACAATTTAATCTCTTAGAGAAGGCACCAACGTGCACATTTTCTCAGAAGTATGAAACTAATGGACCTGCTTGTAATAATAATTTTAAAAACAAGTTTGGAAAGCAGATGTAGATAGTGTGGACAGTGCAAGCAAGAAGTAAATACACTTTGGTTGGAACACTGTGCACGAAAAACAAACATACCGGAATGATTCTCCAACAGGGGTGTTAGAAGACAGTTATGCTTAACTATCACAATTTTTTCCTGGCAGGGAGGTTGTTATTATTACAATATTTATTAAGGTTATTGGTCCAATAATTATCCCCACAGTTTTAACAAATGTGTTGACGAAGGCCAAAGTGCGCTAATGTGGAGAGCTTCCATAAAACAGCTTCTCAAACGCCAGGAAACTATCTCTGATGAAATCTCCATTAATCACCCACCCATATATGCCTAAACAGCCATAATGGTATCAGTAGACTTCTACGGATTTCTTTGCTGTTTATAAACCACAGAATTCACAATATTCAACAGGTGTTTGCTGCCACCTAGAGGTCGTCTATGCAAGCGTTTCTATCCGTTTAAAAATCCGAAGTGGTTGTGACCTACCATTAATGGAAACGTACATTTAGCCTGCAGAACAGTTCCACAGAATAGGTTATATACCTTTAATACGAAGAACAAACATATCCTGTGCTTAATGTGCAAACATGGAAGTCATTAAAAGCAGATATTGGGGGATTTTTGCACATTATCAAGTTATGAAATGTTACTACGCTACAATGCCAGTCTTGTGGCTGTATTTATAAAATCAAATGAATTAATACGTTTACAGGCTCGTTGACACCTACGGGCAGTTTTGTTTCACTATAGCCAGTGGGTTATTTCAAGAAATTTTGAACGCTTGAACTCCTTTGTGAATTTGTATCTAAATGATTGTTATATGTCATGCAAAAAGTATGAAGTGCCAACACACGACCAGAGAGAGCAGTTAACAGTACTTATATGTCATCAACATTTCAATCATGGCTCCAAGAACTGAAATGAATTGAAATATCTTTAGTCGATTATTAATCAATAATCATAAAAGTACAGAATTAAAATCGCCAAGCATAAACCACATATATCAGAATGAAAATTGAATAAAAATATTACATAAAAAGATAAAAATTTCTGAAAGCAAAATTAAATCACAGAGGGGCATATAGCATGTCCATTTCATGCCACTCTTGTTTACATAGTAAAACTTAATAAACATAAATAATGTATTCAGTGCAATATTCAAGTGCAAGGCGCATTTCAAGAAAGACCCTACAGTAATTATAGCAGCAGGTTCAGCAAGTATCTGAACGTAGTAAAAGGCTGGTCTATACTGGTAAAAGCCCATTGATCTTAAAATAGGCAACAGGTATCTTCTTCATAAAAATTTACAGAATAGAATTAAATGTTCCAGGATCTGTCGCGAACTATCGTCATTGGGGCAATTTAATATGAAGTTCGGGATCATATTGTCCAGGTGGAAAACATAGCCTATACTGTATCGCACCCAGCCCAAATTTGGAGATTAAGGATCTCTACCAAGGGATTCTGTTTTGAGAGAGATAGGGCTCAAGGCCAACATTGGTTTGGATGATCTTACAAGCTCTCACAGTCGGCTTTTCCGGAGCCACAGTTTCCCTCCTATCCGCTGGCTGCCTAAAAAACAACTCTTTAACCTTCTGTCATCCCTTTTAATAATAAGCTGGGGAGCATAATACAGTTCTGGGCATCCGAACGAAGCAGCTAAATGTTTAATATAGGTTAAACCACGGGACTGTATATCCATAGTCGCAATCCAGACAATCTTGGATCACTTTCCTATTAAAGTCTGTATGTTCCCCACTCCACACTGATACCCACAAGAGCAATGAGGCTAAATTGAGATATTCGTCATCATACCCCAGACCCAGTTCATCATGTACAAAAGAACTGGGGCCTGCTGAACCCATTCCAAGCAATTTCCTACAGAATCGGTTTTTATCCAGGTGAAATGACCTTCCCGGTGATGGTTACTAGTCTCGTTTTAGAGAACTGCTTCTTTCAAACCATATAATGGGTTTTAACAATACTAGTTTCAAGATCAATCGCGCCATAAATTTCATGAACAGGTCCACCAAACCCCTTAGACCATTTGAGGTAAGAGAGAGCAATACCATGTCATCTGCGTATAGCAGAGACTGGACAAAAGAGGCTTTAGCCTTAGGCATGTCCTTCTCATTTAATGCCAAAAAATTATTTCAACCATTTATTATATATTAAAAATATAAGAGACACAAAAGACACATCCCTGCCTGGCCCCTCACTGGAGGCTAAAACATTCTGCCCATTCCCTATCCTGTCCATACCTAACAGAAGCAGCAATATCTGTTTAAAGGGCACATAAGAAATCAATCAGATCTTGGGCCATTCCCAGGTCCATCAGTAGGACCCACATCATTGACGGGTTGACTCGGTCAAAGGCACTACTAAGGTCCATGAACGCTAGGTAGATGGTTCAGTTTTTGACTGCTACATATATCCCGAGCATCAGGTTGAGGTTTAGGCACTGCTCCAGTGTACCCCTACCTTCTCTGAACCCATACTGAATAGTTAATTATTCTTTATGGTCTGATTAATAAAAATCATTACAAAAAACATTGATACCACATGTACACAGTAATTCTTTAACCATATTAAGAATACAATGTGTTGATTAGCTAAAACCATTAACAATTCCAAAAAACTCTAAACTTTATATGTCATTGTGCAAAAGGACAAGAAGATGCTTCAGTAGGTACATACCGTACCTGGACATTGATACCACATATACACACCATCAACCCAGCAGTTCATTGGTCATTATAGAAATAGGACGTAACGATTGGCTAACACCTTTAACAATTCAATACAACTTTAAATGGTATAGGTCTTTGTGCGAATGAACAGTAAAGTGCCTCAGTGCTTACATATTGTATCCCAGCATAGCCTACCATTATAAAGCCAGATCTTAAAATAACCTGGGGACTATCCAGAATAGAATCATAATATATATTATTATGTTGTGGAAAGCACAGAAATAATATTACTACACTGCACAGCGGTCTATAAAGATTAAAAGTCTGAATTCGGCATATTTTCAGCAAAAAAAAATAACTTGGAGAATTGGCTAATTAAACGGGTCGATCACCCAGATAAACAAAGTATTATGGCTTGGTGGCAGGTTCTCACATCATGATCGATAAACAAAGGTTTCAGCAAAGATCGCCATGCTTGAAGTAGGCAAGGGCAGACACACACTATATGCAATACAGATTATTTAGAGAAACCAATAATTTGCTGACCAGTGTTGTATCCATCTTGGGATGCCATCCTTTGTTGGATACCTGAAGAGTTTTAACTTAAGAAATAAATCCCTTATAAAAGGTTGAAGGTGAGCCTGTAAGTAGGGTTGAATCTCAAGTTTCTCAAACGTGTTGATAACAGTCCAAGCAAGCTTTTTTACTGCTAAGGCCTTTTTATCCAACACAAAAGAAAGAATATTTGTTGATTGGTTTAATACGAACTTAATAGAGGCTCTATTTACACCCAAAAAAACGGAAAGCTGAAGATTAAAAGTGTGTAGGCTCTCTGATAAATGAGATCTCCAAACACTTGGAAAATCATATTTTGTAAGTTCTTGCCAACGCAAATTCGCAAGAGTGCCAGGGTCAGATAAAAACAAAGAATGTAAACTTTTTTAAAAATCAGATTGTCTCACTAAGTTTTGGCTAGGCAGGCCAAGCTCCAATCGGATTTTCGCATGACCAATATTATTTGGAATCTTAAAAACAGACTTCAAAGCTTTGATTTTTAGTTTGTCCAAGAGTTTGGAGTCCTTGCCTAGAAAGATTACTGGTTGGTAGGACAATGAAGGAATCAGCATAGCCTTACTAAATGTTCATGGCTAGGACATGAAAGCGTGTTGCTCAAAGTTTTAAAAGTAAATATAAGTGAACTAGTTTAGGTCTTTAAATTGTTGAAGTGGTATTTAAAGGGCACTCTGTCATCAAATGTAATTCCTAGATACTTATAAGACTTCACTGATTCGATCGCTGTTCCACATACTTTCCATTCTCGCAGTCTTGATTTAAATCGACCTATTGACATGATTTCTTTGCATTCATTTGTAAACAGTTTGCTGTGATATAATTATTAGAGGATTCTACTAGCCGCTGTAGGCCTATTTTTGATTGGCTAAGTAGTATGGTATAATCTGAATATTGCAAATATTTTATGTTACAACTTGCAAAATTTGGAGTATGAGCAATTATATATTTGCAGATGGAGATGTAAGTCAGCTATGAAAAGGTTAGAGAGACATAGTTCTAATTTACAGCCTTGTTTTGATCCACTGGAGGTGTCAAAACGCAGGTCAATCAACATCCTTCCCCCAACTTCAACTGGACTCATGAGTTTGTGTATCACAATATGATCATATCTAGTCAATTTTATGCCACACCCCATGCTACCAGCTTTGACCATAGCAACTTACATGGCACGGTGTTAAAAGCAGTTTTCACATTACCAAAGCAGATATATAGCTTTTGCTTTTTATATCTTGCCCTCTCGCCATCATTGTAAGGGACAGTAGATTTGTGATTGTTGACTGTCCTCTTCTGAATCCCGATTGATATATTGGTATTATATTTTATGATGTAGCCCACTCCTCAAGGTCCTAAGGTAGGCATGAGGCGAAGACCTTTGCCTCCATATTGGTTAAGGCTATATGTCGATAGCTAGCCAGTTTATCTGGAGGGCCACCCAAATAAATGGACTGTAAGATATTCCCTTGCCATGATTCTGGGACCAGTTTAATTGCTACGACATCTTTAAATAATGGAGTCAGAACTCTTGCCCACAATTCTGAATTACTTTAAAGATGGCATTGGAAATACCGTTAGGGCCGGGTGCATTATTGGATCTGATCCCACCTACAGCTGTTATTATCATTTCCTCATTTATTAGCTCCGTTAATAGCAGCTTTTCTTTGTGAGGGCTTTCACTCCCCACACAATGGTAGTTTATGTCACTTAGAATAGTCAAGATAGTCCATTGGGTATTCTTTCCACTATAAAGTTCAGGGTGAACCCCATGCAGACCTGAGATAACAGTGTCCCAGACAGATTCAGAGATATTGGCATTGTTTGCTCTATTGCAACTATTCTCCAGGTTTTAATACTTCTCCAAAAAGCTTTGTATTGTTAGTTTTACAAGCATAGTGTAGCTTAGTCCATATATCCTATTTTTGCTATCCAAATCTCCTGTCTGTGTACTCTTCTCAAATGTTTCAATGAATGCTTTCTGGCAAAATTAGAAACTCTGTGTGGTTTTTTATATACTGCCCATGTTGCTTTATTAAGAGCCTTCTTTTACAGATAAAGCTCATGCGAATACCACTTGTTGTAAGTGGATTTAATAGGGGTTGCCCTAGCTGTGGTTTTGCTGGAAATGTTTCTATTAAAGAAGAGCGTAAATGAGACCAAATATCCACCCTAGATTTTGGATTTCGAGATTCGTGATGAGTAGATATAATTTGATTCTGCACAAATTTCATTATTTAAGGCTGTGTTGTTGATTGCCATGTCAGCCTTTTCAAGTTAAAAGTGTTTTGGCATTTGTTGTAGGTTGGTTGACTTCGACTGAAAATGAGCCGTTTGTGCCAGTGCTATGATTTGAGGATTGTGATCGCTTTCCACTCATGGAGCAACATAATACCCACTAATTCCAGATACTAGGTCCTTTGAAGTTATAGCATAATTAAGTCTCCCTGTTTTCTGTTTTTACTTATTTTTACAGATAAATAGAGACAGAAAAACATTTATTTTCTTGTCTGTATTTGTTTCTTAATGTGGATAAAAACAGAAATTGGGGGCTTTTTGAGTGAATCTAAATATACGTTGCCATGACTGCCAGGCCGATAACTGTGTGGATTGATAGGTAAGGGGAAATATACCAGTTTCAGAATTATTTTTTTCACAAAACCCATAATAAATATGGATAAATACAGATACAGTTGGCAAAAAATAAATATGGATAAATACAGATGGAAATGTCAAAAAAATAAGTACTTTAAAACCGGGAGACCTATGTATAATCAACTATAGTATGGTACTTAGAATTTTTAAAGGTTCGTACATTTATTGAATTGTGTAGTGGTTGTTCTCGCAACATTATTATTCACAGTTTTTTTAATTGGGTGCAACACAACTGGTTTGTGACACTGTTTACATTTTCTGAAGAATTTCTAATGACCATATATATATATTGAGAGCCCACCTTTCACTCGCCCAAATGAAGATGAACGAGTTGGAAGAATGGAAAATTCTTGGTAACCCATGATGGCATTGCTATCCTCTTTCCAAATTTCCTAGAACATCAGAATTACGAAATTCTGGAAGAAGACTGTTGTATCTAGGTCTTACAGCAGTCTTGAAAGGCTGCGTACATTCACAGGAACAAAGGAATAGGCTCTTGTGGTCTGGATAAACAGTTCAACCATCGGTCGTTATCTTCTAGTTTTCCCTTTGTAAAGATTGTAGGAAGCCAGGTCCAATCATCCATTAGGACACGTTTTTGGGGAATTTGTTCACAGATACATGTGCCTGAGAGTAAACTTGTAATCATAATGCCTGAAGATAATGCTGGATTAAATAGTGGACCGATTGCTCCTGTTAGAACGTTGACCTTCTTTCCAGGATTGCTGGTTATCATTGTACTTAGCTGTTCACTCATCTTCGTGACAGAACTAGGGATCAATAAGGTAGGAAAGTTTGCATTGTTGCATTTCCTGGTCTCTACTCCACACTCTGCAAAATGTGGACCGCATTTAATAATTTTATCAACAATATCTTTACTGCACCATGTAGTATATATATAATTTCTCGTTGGTAAATAATAGAGTCATGTTTGAATTGAACAGAATCTAAGACATTAGTTGTTAGATGAGCAAGCACTGGAATTAAGGCTATCAATTTTAGTATGTTGTTGCAATTAAAAATATCATGCGGACTACTTGAATCGTATTAGGGGATAAAAAGAATCTTTGCAGGAGAGTAAGGACAATTATCCTGATTTCTAATTATAGTGTTCTTATTAGGGTAGTTAGGACATGGTATCGTACTTTGTGTCACCAAGCGCATGGGGGGATCTCCATTTAAAGAGGACACATGGATAGTACCATGGTTTTGTTTTTGCAATTACACTGATCTATTTATTGGTGGAGAGATGTAATTTATTGTTGGTTTTGTGGTTTTGTGAATGCATTTTGTTGTAGTATTGGTGATATATTTTGCCTAACCTAATTCCTTCACAACGAAGGTGCCACCATATCTCTGTTGTCTTGGAATTGCCCTAGCTCAGTTTCTGAACCAGCGGGATGGTTAGTCAAGGCTCCTACACTATGCTCTTCAAGTACTTTTCCATCTACCTTTGAAATTAACTGGATATGATTGGTGGGCACTTCAACCAACTCCATCTCCATAGATTTTACTTCTCAGGTTTCCAATGGAATAGGTTTGAAGATTGGGTACAATCCTTCAATCTCTCAGCCATACCCATCTTGACTGATCTTTTAGTTTTAGTTCTCTATTAGTTAGCCCATTTATTTTCGAAGAGGTGGATGAATTTCTGATATTTATTACATCGATAATATCACTATCTTGCACAGGTGCTATTTTGCAGATTTTAAATCTCGTTTGTATTTTCGGACACCAAAAGGGCCTGTACATTGCATGATGTTCCTTGTCCTGCTGTGGGGTTATTGTCACTTAGAGATTTTAGGATGGGTTGATTTGCTGATTGTTGTTGATCATCGTGGGCTTGGCACACAATATGTTTAGGCCCCGCTGGATCGATCGCCTGTAAGATATGTGCTTTACACTATTTTTAAATTCCTTGGCCAGCCGTACAGATTTCATCACTCTGGACTTGTTGGATTGTTTGGGCTATTGATTCTTCAATGACTTGGCACATGCATTGTCTAAAACGTACTGAAATAGCAGTCTCGATATTTTGCTGTGAGAACATAATTTTAACTTCATCTACAAGCGCCCTAACTTTGCTCAGGAGATTCAAGATTTTATCTTTGATATGAGCACAGGTGCAAGTGGTCATTTGATTGTCTCTGTCTGATTGGGCCTTTACGACGGAGTTAGTTAATTTAAGTAACTTAGAATCAATCCCAGCAACATAGAGAGTGATTGTATTGAGCAGCTCCACTTGTATGTTCAATTTATCGGAATGAACATTTAGAGCTGTGGTTATTGCATCCACGGTATTAGGCATATTCCCCCAAATTCTAGTGTGAACCTGGGGAGGGTCATTAAGGGAGTTGGCCTCCACAGAGGAGTTTTCATCATATTTTGTCAGAAGAGAGAGGTCGGCTGACTTGAGGGAGTTAATTCATAAAGTCTGCATTATCTTCTTACAGTGACTTTGTACCAGGAGGACATTCTCAAGGTTGGGTTTTTCAGGAGTGAGAGTAGGTTTCAAATCAACCTGATTTCTTTCAATTGGAGATACTGGACTAAAGGGATCTATTTCTATCCTATTCTACGGCTGATTGGGACTTATTTCATCTTGAACTTATTGATCAGTAATGTTACCTATTATTTTTAATGTCCAGGTCTAATTTTGACAATGATATCCACTTTATTAAGGGGAGAGTATCTCTTGGCTCGTATCAGATGGTAGATCAATAACCATATTATTCACGTTTGAACTAATATCCACATCTAATATATACAGAACTATAAAAGTGTTACCTTCTTTCATTAGACCATTCTGTGGTCATCCCTCATTATGGGTAACTCTTATCTGGATTGGTGTTGGAGGGCAGAAATCTTGTTTAAAATGCATTTGAGCCATCATGATCATGGAGCGGGAAACCAACTCAGAAGTAAATATTGTGCTGTTGTCTACCAGTAGTTTATTAAAACTTAAGCATCTTGGAAGACTACGATCAGATGTCAGCTTATTTTCAATATCCCTCCCAGATTTTATAGGACTTATATCTGTCAATATAGCCATAGTTGATTGTTTTCCAACCGCTTTCATGGATTCTTCAGGAAATTTAAAATAGTCTGCAATGGTTGGCTGAGAGACAGCACCCCTACTTTGCTTTGGTGTACCTTCTGTGGGTGTAAACTGGGAAAGACCCAATGTTGATTTTAAAATAGGCTCCCTCACCAGTGGATCATTTGAGTCAGCTCCTAATGCTCCCAATGCCGAATTATCCAATTTCATTTTCCATTGTTTTAATTGAGGTTGTATGGTCCCACGTGAGCATCCAGACCTCATAGTTGCCTCGCCTTGTCTCGCCTTTTCTTTGTTAAATATGGCAGCTGACCTGTTTTACCTTTTCCTTTACCTTGCCATGGTACGGAGCTAGTGCCGCCTTCCTCCTAAATCCACAAAAGATGATATATTCAAGATGTGGTGCGACACTATTGGGAGACAAGAGCACACCAGCACACCTGTACTTACACACTTCTCACCTCATGTGGGCCTTGTGCAGGCATCTTGATACGCAAGGCAAGGCTGGTGCCGCCTTCTCCCCAAGGCCGCCAAGAAGAATGCATTCAGAATGTGATGCGACAGGCATGGGGAGGCACAAGCAAACTCGTGAGACAGAAGATGAGGTAAAAGCAACTCAGTAAATTGCAGGCTGTCAAGTGCCTAGTCCGAATATGTTGAATATCTATGACACAGTAATACAGGCAATCAGGCAACATCAGCACTAGTGAATGGTAAGTATCAGAAGATTTGGTCAAAGTAAGGCAAAGTATTTGTTTCAATCTCAATACTCATCTTTTGGCTGAATCTTGACAATACCAGGCAACATAAAATGATCGACGTTAATTGGTGCCACTTTTGGTTAGCCCTTCTTTAGCCCTCCTTCACCGTCTTTAGCCAGCTAATGAGTGGGGGTGGGAGGGAGTACACCTGGTGTTGCAAGCCACACCCAATTCAAGATCGAGCCGCTTCTGCAGCTCTTAGGGCTCGACCTATGCCACTGTCTGCAGCACCCCGATTGCTACACACAGCTAACAAATTTAGATGCAAATTTTGCAGCTTCTGCCTGTTCCCACTTGCATGCCACTCACTACGACTCCAAAGTGAGCAGTGAGCAGGGCTTGGTGCCAGGCTATAACTGTAGCCCCTGCCGAACTGCTGAGCTGCAGAGGGAGCAAAGGTACGCCGGCACTGCACCGGTTCCGGAGCACCCATGCACCGGCGTACTGATGAGTGCCACTTGTTGCCCAATGCTGCTGTGCCTTGCCATGACCTTATGGACCCAGGAGCCAGACTAAAGGAATGGGGTACCCATCACAGACCCTCACAGCTAGGAGCACTGCCGCTCCCACCTCGCTCCCTGCTCCTTGCTCCTCCTCCATGAATACGTCCTGCTCTGCCGATATGTAATGTCTGCTCAGTACGACTCACCTGGATACTGTATGGGACTAAGGATATTCTTAAGATGGGCCCAATCATCTATTTGGTTCAAGATGATTCTGCCCGCCATGTTAATCATCAAATGCAATAAGGAAATAGGCCTATAACAGCTTGGCTCCTGCCTATTTCGTTTTTTTAAAACAGGTACAACAGTGGCAACTTTCCATGACCTAGGAATGCCCTAATTGCGGCAGCATTAGGAACATTCGTTATATCAGCTTCATTCTACGAGCACATCTTGTGAAGAGAAGTAGCCTGTAACTATGTAATATAGCTTGAGTATGATGTCATAAAAAACCTTCCATTGATTGCAGTGATGCCCTATGCCAATTCCTCATCAATGAGGCCCTCAGTTTTTATGTGTTCTGTATTAATTGCTTATGCATCATGTATATCTATTTAACAATACAAATACACAGGCATTTTTCATCGGAGGGAGTTTGGAACTAAGGGCCTGATTTATGAGGAATGGGCATAGGGAAGCACTTCAAGTCTTCTTGCTGCACTGCCCTACGCCAAGATGAAAGGGCAGGAATGCACCGTATTTATGAAATATAGTGCATTCCTGTCCTTTCGCCCACGCTGGCGCACAATTTGCTGCCTAGCGCCAACATAGGTACCCTTGCACCATGATGCAAAGGTACCGCTGATGCAGGCAGGATTGTTTTTGTGCAGGCAGGGGCAACTTCCTGCACAAAACAATCCCAAGAGATGTTTTCCTCTTTAAAAATGCAGCACACATGGAAAGAGGGAAAATCAATGAGAAATAACAATATTTCTCCTCGTTATACCTGCTCTGGGGAGGCGTAAGGCTATGGCACTTCCCTGGGTGTACCTGATTAAGTAAATCTGGGGAAGCGTCAAAATCCATGGGTGTTGCGTGGGAACACCCACCACAATGCCCATAGAATGCCTCCTTGAAGCAAAGTAAGGCAACACAGTGACTTGCGCTGATTTGTCTTACTCCAGATCTATGAGGCCATGCAAAGCCACGCAGGGTGGCTTTGTGTTGCCTCATATATATGATTGAGAGGCTTGCGCCAATGGAGTGTCAAATAAAGTGACGCTTCGACATCGCAAGCCTCTCATAAATAAGACCCTAAGTGATTGAAGTGGATAAGTATGATCTTTCAACATAGGAAAACTTGTGCATCGACTGTGAATGAAAAGGATAAACAAACTGAAGAGGAAAGCTTTTCGCTTAAAAAGGTCTCGTGGCGGGAGCAATGAAAACCACACTCCAAACGTGTTAATTGTTATTGTCACATTCCATATTGAAAAGGTCATTTAAGTGTAATAAACTCATTCTTTATTTGGGCGTTTCTCAGTCTTAACCATATACACAATTAGTAATTCCACTGGGCACTATAAACCTTAAAAATATTATAAATAGTAACGTAATCAAAATTCATTTTCTAAATCAATAGGTTTAATTGAGTTTTCCCTTCTCATAATGATTCCTTATAATACATCCCTACAAATATTTTAATTGTGCTTCATAGTTTCTTTAAATAGAGACCTTATGAGAATCTTTTTATCCTATGACATTTCATTTACTGAAAAAGTTAACTCTTTCCTTAATGAGCTTATATTTACCTTTCAACATTTATTCTCCCTTCAAAAGTGTCACTCAACGCAGTGAAACAACCAAAGTTGCTGAGTTGCATGATATGACAAGGAGAGAGCAGGTAAGTACCAAATCTACAGGGGAAACACTGGTTACATCGCGGTGTTTATACCGCAATACCTTTACAACGCGGGTATTACAACGCCTTCCCTGCTGTACATAGACTGGAGTTGGAATAGTAAATCATACTATTCCTAAGTCCAGCATCCTGCAGTGCAAGTCATTGTAACGACTTGCGTTGTAATGCCTGCGGTGTAAAAGGTATCGCGGTGTAAACACCGCAATGTAATGTCACATATTCAATCTAAAGAGATAATGCACTATCCTGCTGTTTCCTTTGCGATTGCGCATAATCAGGCTGCTGAGCGCCACACACACCTTTGCACGTGCAAGGGTGTCTGTATGAACCTTGTATTAGTTGTGTACTGGAATAGTACAAAATACTGTGCTTACACTGACTTTAAAACTTTTCCACTTCAGATATATAGTGTACAGTGCAGAATGTCGGGATGGGTGAATACGATGCCAATGATTGTCATGATATGTGCAGGCCCGACAACAACAATATTCGTAACCGCAATGTGAATGTATGCCATAGCATGCGCCTGAAAATGCCCTTTAGGGAAATCTCAATGTAAACCATAACTTTTGCTCGCACAGCAGCGCTGACATCAGCAATTGTGATGCCAATGTATGTAACAATCCATGCTTGTATAATAATGTTATTGCTACTAAAAAGGTCAATGTCAATGTATGTTCAGACCAGAGCCAACATAATCTTGTTAGTACCAGTACAAACGATATCAATGTACAAAATGACAACAATATGCGTAATGATGATAATGTCACAAAAAATCATACCATTGGCTGTCATATTTTTTTTTAGGAGTACCAATGAACTCACATCGTTGCTTTCAGATTCACCCAAGGTGACCTCCCTATCAACCCCAACTCAGAGATACATGGTCAGGCAGGTCCTGCAACCCAGGACCACACTTATCAAGTAAGAAGTCATAGGTGGGGTCTCTCATAAATAACTGTCAAACACACACCCAGGGAAAACCCTAATTGATTTCACAAATAAATAGTTGCACCACAAACAAGTCCGAGATAACTGGCCCCAATAAAACCCGTTTGGCCAAAGAGTCGCGTTCCCCAGAAACACCATAAAGCTAGATACCACATGTAGATAGGTACCCCCAACCAATCAGGACACAACATGCACACTACACATATCGATTACGCGCCCCTCCCACCAGATATCTGGACACATACACACTGGCTCACATTAAGCTCTTCCCGAGGTCGAGAGCCACCTGTGTCCTTATCAGAAGCGTACATGTGATTGATTTATGACTAAGATGCTCTTTTGGAATGTAGAGAACATTTTGTTGTCACTCATGAACTGTATAAATTGACGGTCAAAACTTTGTACACCGAGAAATTCTGAGCAGACATATTCTGTCCAGTTCCCGTTTTGCCAAATGCCTCTCGTATTTTCATTTATTTAAGGTAAATTCATATCTGAGCAACAAGCACCCAGCTGATTCTCTCCCTCACCGATGAGCCTACAGCTGCTAAGAGCAACTGTAATAATGGGATGAAGGCAGTAGCCACCTAGATGAAGGAAAGTTGCCTCAAACTTAACTTCAACAAAACTGAAGTCCTAATCCTGGGCACAACTCTCTCCACCTGTGACGATTTCTGGTGGCCCACACCGCTCGGAACCCCCCAAACTCTTCGACCACGCACGTAACCTCAGCATCATCCTCGACTCCTCGCTCTCAATGAACCACCAAATCAATGCCGTCTCAACCTCCCTCTTCCATATGCTCCGCATGCTTTGGAAGATCTTTAAATGTATCCCCACGAATTCAGGAGAGCGGTCACCCAGGTGCTTGTCAGCAGGAAGCTTGACTAGGGCAATGCACTGTATGCCGGTATCACCCAAAAATACCAGAACGCCTCTGTCAGACTTCCCCCACTGCAGCCACATCTCCAGTTACCGGAGAGACCTTCACTGGCTCCCAATCAACAAAAGATCACCTTCAAGCTCCTCATGCACGTCTACAAAGCCCTCCACAACAACAGACCTGGTTATCTCAACCACCACCTTGTCTTCTACACACCCACCAGACATCTCCGCTCCACCCAACTAGCACTCGCACTATGCCATGGATCCCCAAGACCTCGGCTGGAGGAAGATCCTTCTCCTACCTCCCCGGCGAAGACCTACAACTCCCTGCCTCTGTATTTTAGGCAATCACCGTCAATGCCTAAATTTAGGAAGGACCTCAAAACCTGTCTCTTCGCCTAAACTGCAGAACCCCCCTTCCCCCCAGTGCCATGAGACACTAATGGGTGATTTGTTGCACTTTACAAAAACCCTGAACGATTGATTGATTTCAAAGTGGGAAAAGTTAGGAGAAATTCTCCTTTTTTAACACCTTCATATGACCAAAAAACACGCATGAATGTGTCCCAGGAAGCATGTCTGTGGTTGCCAATGGAAATACTTTGAAAATCTGGCATTTGCTCACACACATGGGTTGGCATAACATACTGGGAATGAACAGAGCAGGACTCTGGCACAGCTCCTACCAAATTCCAATTGGGATAGCTTCAGTATTTGGGCACAATGTTAGGCAGTACTGATAAATCCCTCTAATCCTAAGACATTTTCTAAAAAGTAGAGATCCACAGAAATGTAGGGAGATGTGGTTTGCTTGGATTGCACCACTTTGTGGTACTCTGAATGCTGTGCAAATGTCAAACTATTGCTAAAACATATTTCCTTGCATGTATGAACAACAAAACATTAGAATTTGTGGGCAATGGCCATTCTACATTTGCACAATTGTCCAGATAAAAAGACTACCAAGATGGAATGGTCCCATGGACCGCCAAACTCGTAATCAGCCCTTAAGTATTTTTACTAGAGCCGGCAAAATTCAAACTGCGTTTTGCAAAAAAACACAACTTTGTCACATTGGCAAGTAAACTGTGGGATTTGTATCAAACAGCAAAGGCCCTACTAACTGTATACCCACACTTAATAGGAAAAGGTATCCATCCATATAGACTAAAAGGTGGCATAGTATTGCAATGGGCCAAAACCACAATCATGTCAAGTGATATTCTGACATGCAAAAATCCACAGATTTACATTTATGTACTGGAAAACACCATCAATGGCAAAAATACAATCACCCTGCCTTTCAACACTTCTCCAGATAAAAAAACGGTATCTACGTGGGTAGGTGAGCATAGTAACAGAAAAAATCATGACCATCTCTCATTTATGTACCAGTGACAAATTAAATCTATAAGCTGCAAAGTTCCTACTATTCTAGGTTCCTATAATCTTCTAGGTTAAAGAAGTACCATATACAAGTTTGTGAGCATGTCTTAGGGAACAGGAACAGTCCAAAACTGTGAACATAGCAGGTGATTTTCTGCAGAACAAAATGGTATCAATTTGCCATGTGGAATGGATGCAGAATTTTTGATCCAAGTGAGTCGGCATGGAAGAACCCCTATGAGCCCAAGAAATGTTTGAAAACTATAGACTTGAGCAGATCCAGAGAGATGTTGGCTGCATGGATCATAGTACTTATTGTTGTATTTCTAACCAAAAGTCAAACTATGGTTGAAAACCTCAATTCTCTCATATTTATGTGAAGGAAAATAATTTGCTTCCAAGGCAAATGTCCAGTTTTTCTATGTTCCCAGCTTCTCCCAGCAAAACAGAACAGGTTTGGGCAAGCAAATGGAATAGGACAGGAATGGGCTAAAACCATACCATGTCAAGTGACACTCTGAGAAAGAAAGATCGTACCAATTTTGCATGGCGGATAGCAGGAGAATATAGACTGGTGTCAGCTGACTCCCAGGTATGTACGTTTGCAAATTAGAGACCCACAATAATCCATGGTGCTGTGGGCCAAGTGGAACTCAAACAGCCACTGAAGCTGCCTGCGCCATGACTATTTTTTTTGAGTCAGCAGCAGTATTTGCTTTTTTTGTTTGAATCTATTTTATTAAGTTTAACTAACAAAGCAGAAATTTATATTGCAATTCTTCACTTGTTCAGGGTGCAGATATTCTCTTACCATACATGGCCTGGTACTGTCAGAGGGAGTGTGCCGCCAGAATGACATCTGGGATCAGATTGATGCCAGTGCTTTACCCAGGTTGCCGTCAAATAGGTCTTTTTGCTGATGGGAGATTCTGGCCCCAAGGTACTGAAATGTGCCTGTCTGCCACTCTATGTGAACATTATTGAGCGTGTATCTTGGGTAGGGGCATGTTTTGTCGAACGGGTATAGACACGACTTTGAAGCATTTACCTTCAACCTTGTCAGAGCGGCAAACTCTCCCAGTGTGCATGCTAGTGACAGCGGGATGGACTGCCCATCTTTGATATAAATAAGAAGGTTGTCTGCATATAGCGAGCCTGCATGCATACCGTCCCCCAGTGGGATTCCCCATTTCAACCCTAGCGTCCGACTTGCTGCTGTCAGTGGCTCAATAGCTAGCGAGAACAGCAGCTGGGATAATGGGCATCCCTGTCTGGTGCCCCGCTTCACTTTAATTGTGGCCGAGATGTAAGGCCCTAACTGCACTTTCATCGTCGGTTCCTTATATAAAAGGTTGACCATGTTGAGAAAAGCACCCCCAAGCACGTACCGTGGTAGCAAGGTGAACAGACAGCTCCACTCGAGGGTGTCAAAGGCCTTCTACAGGACTAGTATTAGACTGCCTGAACAGGGCCACCGTTCGCTGAGTATTTGGCCATCCTGGAGAAGCATTGCAGGTTCAATGAGGTACTGCGGGCTGGTACAAACCGATTCTGGACAGCCTGAACTAGGGATGGGATCAGAGGCGCCAACCGGTCCGCCAGCAGCTTTGCTAATATTTTGTAACCTGTGTTTATTAAGGCTAGGGGATGGTATGAACCCAGTTCTGCTGGATCCCTATCGGGTTTAGGGACTGAGATCAAACAAGCCTTGTTTAATGACACAGGGAAATCGGCTTCTTCTAAGGCAGCAATATATAGAGTGTGGAGGCGCGGCGTCAGTGATACTGCATACGCTTTATAATATTCTGCGAGTAGACCATTGGGACCAGTGGTTTTACCTGTTGCCAATGCTGTTATGACTTCTCGAATCTCATCTGGGTCAATCGGGGCATCCAGTGTTGTGCGTTGCTCTGGTGTTATGATGAGTAGTCCCGTTGAGTCCAGAAAGGCATTCACGTGTTCCTGGTCGTGTTGGTCAGCAGCAATATTTGTTGATTCACCAAATAGTGACTTCATGTGCACATTTATAGACTTGAAAATGCCAGATTTCTTTAATGTCAATGGAAAAAGCCTTTCAGTAAAATTTCCCCGCACTTCTCACAATAAAAACTCTATTCAACATATGTATGAGCGAGCCTAGTATACCAGACATGAAAAGACCAAAACCACAACCATGTCTAATGGCACATTTTACATGCATTAGGCTGTCTTGTTTTTCTTGCAGTAAAGCAATGAAGGGTACAGTCAAGGTATGAAAGAAATTGGTAAGCATCATCCACCACTACAATTGTCAGAAACCCCATCATGAAATGAATGAAAAACTTAAATCAATGTAATGATACAGTCTTGAAATTGTTTATTTTCTGTAATCCAGAAAACGCTTCCAATTTTGCGTTTCGAAATAAGAACAGTAATCAACCATAAAACTTGTGATCTTGGGTAACTCTTTTTAAATTCATTATAAAAACATAGTGGGCCTGAGTCACAAAGGAAAATGTACACTGTTTTGTAAGTTATTGTTTTTTGATATTCACAAACTACAAGTTTAAATTTACTAATAGTAATTTTACGACTGTGAAGGTTCTGCACTCTGGTGGAGACTCCGCACATAAAAAGAGAGACCTGTCCTCCCTTTTTAATCATGCCAACGGTGATACTTCTTTGCGAGACAACTGTGAACTTTGTAGACCTTGAAGTATTAAAGACCCCCTTCTGTATAAATGTATAGATTATTTTGAGGATTCAGAGGCGTATGATTGGCTAAGGAACTAACGTCATTAACGGAGGTGAAGGGGGCATTTATTTGCTTGCGTTAGAGCTCATGGAAACCTTGCTTCACCATTGCATCCCTATAGATAATACCAATTTGATTTAGTTACAATTTAAGTACTTGTAGTGAAGCAGTCTGGCAAATATGTTAGCAACATTTAGGGCCTTATGTAGGTAGCATTCAATTTACCACTTCATAAATACCGAATGTTACCGATTCGGTATTTAAGAAGTGGTAAATTGTATGTAGGTAATAATTCGGTAAATATTACCGATTCGGAGAAATTCGGTAATTACCGAATCGGTATTTACCGATTCGGTAATGGGGCATACTTCCCATTGATTCCTATGGGCTGGAAGGCCCATAGGTATCAATGGGAAGCCAGTCACCATTACCGATTCGGTAAATACCGATTCGGTAATGGGGGGAGAAAATACAAGGGTGGCAGGGTGTCTCATTGACACCCTGTTGCACCCCTGATTCTAGCATGTGTGCACATGTGGCGCACATACATGCCCTAAGGGCATGTATGTCTGGCACATTGCACTCTAATGTCAGCAAAATATTGCTTTTTGCAATGTATTCGGTATTTAACACCAACCTATTATTGGTGGTAAATACCGAATTTTAAATAGTAATTTTCACTCTTGAGAGTGCTCCCTACATTCAGGATTCAGTAATTTTACCGAATCGGTAAATTTACCATTCGGTATTTTTACCGATTCGGTAATTTTACCGATTCGGTAAATACCGAATCCTGACAAATGCCCCCTACATCTCAACTATCTAAATACCGGTCGGTAACGGGTTTTTTACCGAATTTCGGCCGTTACCGACCGGTATTTAGCTTCCTACATATGGCCCTTAGAGAGCTAACTTGTAATTGTTTTGAAGATAATATTAGAGACTACTTGGAGAGATGAACTTGGTTCCTGATGATCAAAAGATGTGTTCCATTCTATGATTGTACCAGCCAGAGACCAAAATAAACTTTTGTCCATTATTCCATGTCAATGCCCTAGAGTGTAAACATTTTCCTACAATGAATTGTTAATTGTATAATTGAATGAAATAGACATTGAATTACATCAAAATGGTAATCCTACACGAGGCTGGTGTAACGTGGAGAAATGCCTTTATTTCTACTTGTTATTTCTTCTTCATATGTGTGCTGCATTCTGCAGCACACATACAAAGAGGAATAACCCCAAAGGTGTTTTTTTGTGAAGGAAGGTATCCCTTTATGCACAAAACCTATCCTTCCCACAATGCAGGCCCCCTGGCACTATGGCTCAAGGGTGCCTTCCTTGGTGCTAGGCAACCAAAAGTGAGCCAGAGTGGTGAGAGAGTGGAAGAGCACCATATCTTTGTAAATATGACACAGGTTAGATCTCTCCCATTCATGCAGCACAGCAAATTGTCTTGCTGTTCTGCATTGCATGAAATGTTTGTTAATCTGGGCCACAATACTTTAGTTATTGTGAAATCAACCATTCTAGTGAGTTTCCAGCCATTCCAGTGAACGCTGCAAACCAACATGGGTCTGATCCAAAGTTATCAGCACAGCATAATGGTTGCAAATGATTCACAGCTAGTTGTTACAAAAGTGATCACTTATGTTCAAGACTAGAGTTTTCTGTCAGGTGTAACATCTAGTTTCAGCACAGTATTCCTCAGTGACACTATCAGCAACGTCCAAGCTCGTCTGAGCTCTGTTAGCTTGCAAGCTCAGCTCCAAAGAGAGATTTTGGCTCTGCTGCCTGGCTGTGTGACTGCAGCTGTGAAAGGCTCATGACACAGGCTCCATCACTCAGCCCGCCATGGTCAAGCCTCACAGAGGGGCTGGGGAGTAAACTGACTTCCCTGTCTGTTTGACTTGACTTTTTGGCTACAATTTACAGAGAACCCCGCTCCCCAACACAAGTCTCAGGGAATTGAGAGGATGGTGCAGTGAGATAAGAGGGTGAATGGTTTTGAGAGATGTTAGATGATGGTGGAACCTCTCCTGGTTGAAGGCGGTAGTTAGTTGGTGCAGTAATGGGAAAATGAAAAAAGACAGTGGAGAGAGGATCCCCTCTTGATACTACATGCACTTATGTTTAATGTCTATGGCAAGAAATTACAGAAGGTGAAAGTGATCAGAAGCTGCTAGAAATTGCCTGTTTGACTAAAGAGTCAACTGTAAATATTGTGTGGAATAGTGTGATACTTGGCATATGGTCTGATTAAGAACAATACAAAGTAGCTCTGGTAGAACAGAGCTAATTCATATTATGTTCCCTGAATTTAGTACAACGCTCTGCATAAAAATGTGTGCTCACAAAATCCTGAAAACTTTGAAAACCATGAAGTCACTGATTGGGCTTAAATCACTCAACTTACTTAACCCTGGACCCTCCCCCTTCCTCTCAATACATTTACACCTAATTGATCAGTTGGTCGAGATGGAAATAGTAAGTCAGGATTTTAATGCTCCCTTAGTGAATGAGTCAGCCCTCTCATTAACTTTTTGCACTACATCTCTTGTCCAAATTCAATTTCTATTTAAAAATAGTTAAAAATACCTGTTAAAAAAACACTTTTTAATTTCAGAGGGTCACTGGAGCATTTACTGTACCATCAAATGTGGAACCCTCCAAAGGTTTAATGCAATAAAATGTGCCCTCTGAAGATGTGAACTCCACAGCCCCTCAAATTTTGGAGACAGAACAAGAAAAATTTGGCAACCCACTGACACAACAATATTATAGTTGGTACATGTTGCGGTGCCGTCAGGAGGGCCTCAGATCTTAACTCATATGAATGGGTTCTGTGGGGTTAACAATGCAAAACCTAAGGTGTTAGGAATCCAACTTGAAAAAAGATCAAGCTGCAGAATAATCATTCACAATCTGAGAAGGACAAATCAATTCCCATTTCACCAATGGGATACCCATTCCACAATGTTCTAAAACTGTCAGAAACAAACTGACCTCCTATGACAGTTTGTGTGCTACTCTGAATGTTAAGAATAAAGATAAGAACGTGTTCACAAAAGAAGCATCTCTAGACATGGAATCACAGGCATGGATAAAGGGCCTGCAAGCATATGTAAAAGAGTAAGTACGTAAGCCCAGCAAACTACCTGCGCTACTGGTACAGGCCATGCAAGGCATTCAAGAATATCCACAGTAAAATGACCACAATAAGTATGAACCATGAAAAAAAAAATCATTGTCCGATTAAAGGAAGATTTATGGTTTGGGTGAACTGTCAGGGAAAATAGCAGAAGATTAACATTAATTAGACTAAAGCAAAATAGTACTATAGGATAATCTTGGTGGAGTGAGAAAAAAGAGAATTTACATTTGAGGAATCACATATGCAAGTTTCCCCCCTTGAACTTTCATGAACTTTTCAAACATTCAAAGGACAGGAGGGAGGGACAACAGCCTTGACAAACCTTGCGGTGAGGCATGATGTCAACTAGGATTAAAGTTGGGCAAGTGGAGGTTGGGTGAAGTGATTTATGGAAGTAGAAAAAGGAGATGGGGAAATTACTTAGAGTGGGTTTGAAAAGAGTGGGTGAGGGTTCTAAGGAAAAAGGCAGGAGGGGAAAAAATGGAAGTGGTCCTTTTAGTAAAAATAATACCATAGAATGAGGTGGAAATTTTTTGCAGAACTAACAGGTAATGTTGGAGGTACTTACACTAAGGGGCCGATTCTGATCTCGCTTGGTCACCCTCCGTACGAATTGGACCTGGAGGGCTTTCCAAGCGAGATGCACTGTGCGAGTCCAACCAAGCAATTACGATGCAACCGCATGGTTACAGACTTGGTTCAGCCCGACTCCCATGGCACTCTTTGGGAGCTTGTGTACGGGCGCGTACACAGGCTATAATCAAAATGGAGACATTACACCAATGTTTATTTCTATTCCAGTTCCTGGATATACGTGGATGTGCTCTTTAAAAAAAAAAAACTTAACACGATGATTACAAGGAAGGGTAGACCTGATATAGCATTATATTATCTGGTAGCTTTGTTCGAAATTCTACAAAGAATTGTAGTCCCGTAATTGAATACAGCCTCGCTAAACATAGTGACTGGAGAGTATTGACTGCAAAGTCTTGCAGGTAAGTTTTCTACTCTGAAAGTACATGGAATTGTGAAGTTTCTCACTCTTAAACATTTGTGCCATAGATATTCACTTTGGGTAAGAAAAGCAAAAATAGAAAATCAGAGCAAATGCTTGTGACTCTGGAATAACCCAGAACTACATTCAGTATTGTCGAATACAATGTCTGAGTGGGAAGAAAATGTCTGGGGTAAATCAGGTAGATTTGGAGTTGAAGTGAAATTCTTTCATTTGAAGAAATGCAGCAGAAATATGATCTTCAGATCTGTGCCAATTTGTATGAGTACCTGCAAATAAGAAGCGTTTTTTGTGAGATGCATGAATATGAAGGATCAGAGGCTTCCTTCTTATTGTTCTACACAAGATATATTGCAAGAGTCTTTAGGAAATTGTTAGTTTGATAACTCAAAAATAATATAAGGTTAAAACCAGTGTTGGAAATGAATTTGAGTTTTCAATTTAGTGTAGAGTCTCATCAGCATACATAAGGTGCCAGGTTGAGATAAAAAATTAGAAGCATGTTATGGGATTCTAATAGAATTAGACATTTCAGAGATTCATTTTTTAATCAGCTGAGGAAGAAGATTGGAAGTAGTTTGGATTCTGACTCTTCAGTGGCAAGAAATTGCAGATGCCTATAAGCCTCAAAAACAGATATTCTGGACATGGCCTTTTGCATCATTAATGACAGCATCATTAATGCACAGTGCTGGAGATGCTTAGAAAGCCTGTCAATTGAAGAATGGATCTTGAGATTGATTGAAAAATACTTTAACACTGGAGGAAATAAATTATTAAAGGAATGGGTTACAGCAGAGATTCGATAACAGATGGGGACAGTTCACGGACTGGTTTGACAACAGATGTTTATTGGGGTGATAACTGTTTGAATACCCTGAATAATTAATGTTTTATTTTTCCCTTTTCCGTTTTTTTATATTACATCTAGAAGTGATGTGTAACAAGACTGATGAGTCACTTCCTACTAAAAAGAGGAAAGATTGCTAATTCTGATTGGAATGTACTAAAACATAACATAGCATGTGTATTTGTAAAGTGCACGTTCACCCTGAGGCATCTTGGTGCTGAATAACAGATGTTAATTGTTACCCAACTCAATGGTACTCATTCAATCGACCTCAGATGGATGAAAGACTGAGTGAACCCACTGGGATTTGAAGCTGTGACCATGAGGTAGAACACGGGCCCCTGCAGTGGACGCATTAGTCCACTGAGCCACCAGACCTGGGGGCTTATTTACAAGCCCCTTGCGCTACTTTTGCGTCATTTTTAACATGGGAAAAGTGACGCACCGCTGGCGCAAGGGGCTTGTAAATCTGCCCCCTGGTTGTTGAAAACTAAAACAGCGATATGATTAAGCATTCACTAAAGACATGAATTCTCTCTAGTTAAAACATGTTTCTTGTCTTATGTTGACTAATGTCTGGACTCCATTTTGTATTGTTGTGTCTCCACGTGCTCAGCACGAGAAGAGTCCTACCTTTTCGCTAGTTGCTCTTTATCTGCCTAGTAACAGTCTATAAATAGCTCCTTTGTCCGTCTGGCGCATGCCCAGACTTGACCACATCTGTTATCAGTTAGTCCTTGCTTGACCACGTTTTCGCGGGCTTAAGGAGTGTGGTACCTCCGCCCACATATTGGTTCTGTATCGAAAATGACCATAAAAGGTAATGAACTCTGCTTCATGCTGTATCCACCCACTTATGAGCCCCTCTGTTGTGTATAAAAGGGGACTGTGTATGCAAGTTCTTTGTGCTACTCTATGCAATACTGAAGAGTGTTGTATAGGTTGTAGGACCACCCTTAAGGGTTAATAAACTCTGTCTTTGTACTTTGCAGTTTCCGTGCCAACTTCCTTCTAGCTTTTGTTACAGGAGAGCAAACCCTTGTACTCTGCGGGCCTAGCTGGGGCCTGTATTCATCAATTGGCGCCCAACGTTGGGCTCATCGGCGACTCGGATGCTCGAAGGACTGGTCGTGACGAAGGTGAGGAATTTTACCGGGGATGTGATCACTGCCAGTGGCGTTTTAGTCCTGGCATCCCTAGGTTTTCTTCCTTCCCTTCCGAGCTGACCTTCTGGGTGGCGCCGGTCCTCGACTGAGACCTCTTCTGTCGGTTTACCGTGACAGCCGTTTGGGCGAATTTTGGAACTTGGCAGTTGGAACCTGGACACTCTTGATTGGTAAGAACCGTTGTACGGTACTTGCTCCGAGTTTTGATGCCTGGGTTGGCTATTTGAGTTTGATTTGTGATGACCGGTCATATTTTGTATTGATTACTGTGAGAATATATGCGTTGCAACACATATAGGCAGGTAATGTGGAGATATTTCTCCGGAGTTGTTTAAATCTGAACGGCGCAAAGTTTAAGTGCCATTTTTTTGATAATACTGCATATTTTGCATTATTTTTGAGCATGCCTGCTTTTAGCGCACTCCGTAAGTGGTGCTGCTGCTTTGGAAACCGGTTAAATCTTGAGGAATCTGCTCCAGCCCCCCCAGAGGGGACTCCTAATAGGGATATGTATGTGAAGCATGGTCTTTCCTCTATAATGTACAGCACAGTGTGGAGGAAATACACCAAAAAGGATCCTGAGTTACGATGGCCTTTGTATGGATCATTTGATATGCGTAAGATTGAGTATGTGGAACAGTGTATCAGTGTATGTGTAAACGGCGTGCTCGGCAAGACATGTTTGAATGTGTACGGTTATGGGTGAAGGAAGTGCGTGAGCGAGAGAAACGTGAGAAAGCGCTGTTTGATAAAGAGCAACGGAAAAGTGATCATGTGCGAGCACAGGAAGCGAAGCGTCAGGAGGGAAGAGAACTGGCGGAGAGACAAGAGAAAGAGCGTAGGTTGCAAGTCTCGGGTCAATATGCTGTCCGCCAGCCACTTTATCCTGTCCTTACTAATCTTGAAGATGATTTTTATTTATTAGATCGTTCTCCACCCCCTTATGTTGGCGCTTCCGCCCCGAGATCACAGGAGTCTGGATTGGTTTCGGATAAGGTAGACACGCGGTCTATGTTGTCAGTCGAGCGTATGAGAGAGCTTCGGAAAATTTCTCTTTGTGCACTTAAGGGCAAGTTATCCCTTGCTGAATTGTTGGACTCTTTGGAAAAGTGGCGGGATAGAGAGAAGTTGTATTTTCTTGAAACCTTTTCTGATGAAGTGATTACTGCCTTTCGGAAATATTCAGAAGTTTTTGAGCCTGAGGATGTAGTATTAGATGCTAAAGCATTGCGTAACGGTGTTTTTTCTCCCTCTAAGGCATCTGATGCGGTCCGACGACTGTTTGCATTGCGGGACGCGGCGAGTGACCTTAAAGAGAGAGCGCGCCTAAAGGCAGGGGAGGAGGAGCAGTCGGATCCACGTATCAGCGATGACCAACCATCTACCTCCCACTCAGATAAGAGCGAACTAGTGCATGCTAAACCGGTGCGAGAGGCGGCACCTTTGTATGTTCCTCCTAAAGGAGCGGGAACTAGTTCAGATATTACTTCCGCCGATGCTAAGGGATATTTTGTGTATAATTGGGTCTATACTCCCTGGCATAGGGCCGATGTTATGGCATTAAAGAATGCATTGCCTGACCCCCGCAAGAATCCAGCGGCCTTTTATGAAGAGGTCGAGGGGGCCTTGAATTCTTGTACTATGACTTTAGCAGATATAGACTTGTTTTTTGGGCTCATATTACCACCGGATATGTGGAGATCTGTGCGGAAGGTGGATGATGTTCCCGCTTTTAAGGCTAGGTGGTCCGAGATTGAGGATGAGGATAAGGAGAGAAAACCCGCGCAAAAACCACCGCGGATTATTTTAGATCTTCCTGCTGCTATTTTGACTAAGCTGAAAACGATTATTCCCCCTAAAAAGATTGACTGGAATATGTTAGCATCGTGTAAACAGAAGGTTGATGAATCAGTCTCAGATTTCTTTACGCGCTTTGAGGAGACATTTCATGATTTCAGTGGTCAGTCACTTACGGATGATACGGGTCGCCATCTTTTTGTGGATAAATATGTGGCGAACTTATTACCGGGAATAGCAGCTCGTTTAAAAGCGAGTGAAAGTTCTTGGTCCACTTCGTCTCCGGCATCCCTCCTGACTATGGCTCAGTATTATGAACGTCAGGAGCAAGAAGCGAAGGGGCAGGAGGAGAAGAAATCGAAAGATTTGAAAACAAAGGTGATGTTAGCGCAAGTGTATGGTCCGCCTCGTCGGGGTGTTGATAGAGGTAGGGGAGGATTCTATGGTCCCTCTTCGGGTCGGTCAGATGTAAATAGAAATCAATGTGCGTATTGTAAACAGTCGGGTCATTGGGCCAGAGATTGTCCGGTGTTGTATGCATCTCGTCCGGGACGTGGTCAGGGACCACCGAGAGGTAGAGGGGGCTTTTCGAATTATAGAGGGAACTCTAATGATCGTACTCGATTTGAGCCTAGCGTACAGCAACGGGATAGGCCTAATGTGTTTGATAGGCAACATCAGTATCAAATGTCTGGGAACGACCGTTCTGGGTATCATGACTCGCAGCATGCATAGGATTGCGTTGGATGGGGGTTAGAATCAGTTGAAGTGCCGGTTGATCAAAAGGGTCCTTATGTTTCAGCGAATGTTTTGGGTTCTACTGATCGGTTCCTAGTTGATACAGGAGCTACCCGCAGTGCGCTGTCCAAGCAATTGGTTCCGAGGGCTCCCCCATCTGGCTTAATGGTTACATCGGTAGGGTTTGATGGTACACTCTCTCAAAGCCCTCTTTCCCGACCCCTTGCATTCCATGTTGCTCCCTTTTCTGCACCCTGTCCGTTTCTGCTTGCCCCGAACACGCCTGACAACATTATGGGTCTTGATATGCTCAAGCATTTCAGAGCTACGATCCGCTGTTCCCCCGCTGGAGTACGGGTGATTTTAAACGATAATCACCCGATGACAGACCGGATGTGTGTGGTTGCGGAGGATACTGCATTAGCTTCCCTCCCTCGTTCTTTGTGGGCCACTTCGGATACTGATGTGGGACAGATGGTGATTCCGCCTGTCCACATTAGTGTCCAGGAGGGTGCGGTGTTACCACGCCTCCCTCAGTATCGTATTTCCCAGGAGGGGGAGGAGGCACTCATACAGATTGTGCAGGATTTGATTAAGGTCGGGGTAGTGGAAGAAGTTCCCTATAATGTTTGCAACAGTCCTATCTTACCCATTTTGAAGAAAGATACGGATACCAGGGTTTATCGGTTTATCATTGATTTAAGGGAAGTGAACAAGATTGTGATACCTCAGTATCCAGTGGTTTCTGACATCACGACGTTACTCACTTTGGTCCCGCCAACGGCGACCACGTTTTCAGTTATTAATTTGAAAAATGCTTTCTTTTCGATCCCTATTCACCCTGATAGCCGATACCTTTTCGGTTTTACTCTGAATAATAGGTCTTATAGATTTTGTAGAGTCCCCCAGGGCTATACGGAAAGCCCTAGCATTTACAGTCAAGCATTGAAACGGCAATTGGATTCCTTTGTTCTGCCCGAGGGTGTCGCCCTTATACAATATGTCGATGACATCTTGTTGGCGGCTGACACTCCCGAGTTGTGTGAGAAGAGTACGTTATCCTTGCTTTCCTTTTTGGCATCTCACAATCACAAAGTGTCGAAGAAGAAATTGCAATTCTGTAGACCAAAGGTGACTTATTTGGGTCACCTTTTGTCTAAGGAGGGGCGTGCACTCACACCAGATCGTATTCAAGCAATTTTGGACACGCCAGTGCCTTCCACACAGAAGGACGTGCGTGCATTTTTGGGTCTTGCTTCTTTTTGTAGGCAATGGATATTGGGGTTTTCACACATAGCTAAGCCATTGTTAGCACTTTTGACAAAAGACACACCAATTCCTCTTCCCTGGTCAAATGAGTGTGAAATTGCCTTTCAGCAATTACGACAAGCCCTTTGTTCAGCACCAGTGTTAGGGACCCCTGATTATACGAAGCCCTTTTCACTGTATGTGCATGAGAAGGATGGATGTGCGTTATCAGTTTTAGTACAGATGCACGGCGACAAGCAGCGCCCTTGTGCATATTTTTCGGCTGTACTTGATCCTGTTGCCCGAGCGTTGCCTGGTTGTTTTCGCTCGGTTGCGGCGACAGCTGTGTCAATACGCCAAAGCGAGGGAATTGTGTTATCCCATAAGCTGTTGGTATTAGTTCCCCATGCTGTTGATGCCCTGCTTAATCAGACAAAGACGCAGCATTTGACCAGTGCCCGTTTAACGGGATATGAGTTGACGCTTTTGGCTCCTCATATTACGTTAAAGAGGTGTGCAACGTTAAATCCAGCCACATTGTTGCCGTTCCCGGAAACTCAGTCTGAAGCACGAAAAGCACATGATTGTATTCTTGTGACTGAGGAACAGACAAAGGGTCGTATTGATCTCCAGGATACGCCCTTTACAGATGTAGATGGAGAACTGTGGGTGGACGGATCATGCCTGAAGCTACCAGATGGTACGACTTCAGCAGCGTATGCAATTACCACATTACAAACAATAGTGGAGACTGCACGCATACCGCAGAAATCAGCTCAAGCAGCGGAACTGATAGCATTAACACGAGCATGTGAGCTCAGTGCAGGATTGTGTGTGAATGTTTATACAGATAGCCGCTATGCCTTCGGAGTAGCGCACGATTTCGGCCTACTCTGGAAGGAGAGAGGCTTTCTAACGTCCCATGGAGCACAGATAATGTATGGGGAGTTAGTTCACAACCTTTTGACTGCATTAACATATCCAAAGAAGATTGCTATAATTAAATGTAGTGCCCATAAGAAAGTGGTTGATAAAGTTGGAGAAGGGAATGCTCTGGCAGACCGGGTGGCACGAGAGACTGCGATGCAGCCTGGTGCTACTGCAATGTATGTTGTGAAGTCACAGGCAGAAAGATGGCACGATGCTAGGAGAGAAGTGTTGGAAATACAGAGGACCGCTTCTGATAAAGAACGGGAGCAATGGTCCAATGATGGAAAATTAGATGACGAAGGGTGTTGGAGAAATAAGCAGATGGATAAATGGAAGTTACCCACAGCCTTCGTACAACCTATGGTTCAGATGGCACATGGACTAGCGCATGTCGGAGCTTCCGCAATTGTTAAGTTACTCACACGAGTTTGGGAGCATCCGGAGATCGCTAGTACGGCAAAGAGGGTAGTGCAGACTTGCATGATTTGCCTGAGGTATAACCCAGGAAAGGGTACACGAACTCCAGCAGGAGGATTTGCAACACCTACTGCACCCTTTGAGGTTTTGCAGATGGATTACATTCAGCTTGAGCGCTGTAACAATCTGAAGTATGTTCTAGTAGTGGTTTGTGCCTTCAGCAAATGGGTTGAGGCATACCCTACGAAAGACAATACTGCAATGACTACAGCCAAGATGCTATTGAAAGAGTTCTTCCCTCGATACGGTGTTTGCAGATTGTTATGGAGTGATAACGGACCTCATTTTATAGCAGACGTTATAAAGTATATCCTGAAGGGTCTAGGCATTACCCAGAAGTTCCATGCAGTATTTCACCCTCAGTCTGCGGGATTGGTAGAGAAGTATAACGGTACTCTGAAGCTTAAGATCGCTAAGATCCAAGCTTCGCCTTCTTTGACTTGGCCAGACGCTTTACCGTTGGCATTATTGTCAATTAGATCGATACCGCATTCTCGGACCGGTTTCACACCTTATGAGATCGTCTTTGGACGCCCAATGAATATTTGGGGTCCACCAAAACCTAAGTCACTGCATGATGTACCTTGTGTAATGATGAATGATTATCTGGCACAGTTAACGGATAATTTGGTTTCTATTCATCAACAGGTTCGAGAAGCGCTCCCTGATCGGTCCACAGGTGAGGGTCATAATCTCCGACCTGAGGACCAGGTGATGCTGAAGGTTTTCAAAAGGACGAACAGTCTGAAGCCGAGATGGGTTGGTCCTGAGCAAGTCTTGCTCGCAACGGGGACAGCTGTGCGGGTTTCTAATCGGAAGAACTGGATCCACTCCTTGCACTGTCGTAAAGTGCCGCCTGGATTGGTGGAGCCTGCTGTGTTGACCGACCATCGAGAAATCCTGACTGCGGAGAAAGGCCGTGCTGTGGAACCGAACAACACTGAGGAGCTCTTCCCGAACCAAACGATTTCCGGAGGAGGAAGATATCACCTCCGACCAAGAAAGTGATTGCTGTATCCAAAGTTGTCAGAACGGCCCTTAGGTTAGTGAAACGGAGAGCCAATGTGGCAAGGGGGGGGGTTTCAGCCCTGCATTAGTGTAGCGACACCCGTCTTGGCCCGCTGGTGAAGAAATCAACGGCTGCCTAAGGGGAAGAGTTCTGACAACCTTTTTAGTTTCAGGAAGATATTGACTTCTTACTACAAGATGGAGAAGAAGAAGATTCTTTGTGCGACAAGCTTTATTATCATTGTGGCTATTGTTGGTATAACCACATGGTTTGTTGAGGATGTGACTCCTGCCCGTGAGTTGCTTGTTTTGACCACCCCAGTGCCTGAGGAGCATTACTTTTATACCCTTCCGTATCAAGAATTGAAGCATCGTCAGTCTTATTTGAATAACACTTTCATCCAGATGTTGCATCACACCCATGTTGCTACTAATGCTACGAACTGTTGGATATGTGGTATGATGCCAGCTCATCAGAAGAAAGGAGGAACGCCATTCATACCTCTTCCCTTTTCTCATAATGTCTCTTGTAGAGCATGGTACACTTTGCTTTTTGCCACACGGAAGCTTATCGTGGGACGATTACTCTTTAGACTTAATAGGGAATCTCATCAAGATAAAGATGGTTATCCACAAGCGAATGGGACAATATGGGAATGGGAGGAATATCGACCAGTCAATGAATCGATCCTCTACATTTTTACGAACACTAGAGACACTGTAGGGAGAGAACGGTTTGTGATTCAAGTGGCACAAGCTCAAGCGGACCTGTGTGTCCAGAGTGTGGGCTATATTCCTGTTGGTGTTAGTGACTGTATCATTGTCCTGAACATTGACGGGTTGAATAATAGTACTTTCTTAGCTTCCCATAACACATACTTCGTATGTGGGAATAAGGGTTATTATCGTTTGCCAGCCGGTTGGTCCGGAGTATGCTATGTAGCATTCCTATTACCTCCTGTATTTTTGGCACCTGCATCTTATCATAAAGATTTGAAGTTGTTGAACAATGTGACTGTAAATAGGTATAAACGTACTCTATCTATTGACGATGTTGACCAAACTGATACTAGTTTGCAGCAGTATATTGATTTTAATTTAGGATTGTTTTTCTTTGTTGGAGCTGCCCGAAATAGTAGGAAAGTTCGAAGATTAACAAGAGTTGTAGAGGCTGTGACAAATCAAACCGCTGCTGCTCTTGGGAATCTTATGGAAGAATTACAAATTACCAGAATTGTTGCATTACAGAATCGTATGGTATTAGATGTTATGTTAGCTGACCGAGGTGGAGCATGTAAAATTATCGGAAGTAGTTGTTGTGTGTTTATTCCTGACCATACGCCATCAGTTTATAATGCTATCAATAAATTACATAAAATTGCAGCCGAAATCCATACAGAAAATGGCACTTGGACGTTGTCTGGATGGTTTTGGGCAATGATCACCACATGGGGGTGGAAGGTTTTGACTGGTCTTTGTATTATTGTAGCAATTCTGTTTTCTTGTTGCATTTGTGTCCAATGTGGTCCTTTACTTTGTTCCCTATGTGTGTCATTCTGTATTCCTGATAAGAAAGCTATTGCCAATGTCACCTATCAGAAACATTTAACTAAAGAGGTAGAAGAGATGATGAAAATTGACATATATGATGATTATCCTAATAAGCCGAATGTCTTCAGTAAATGCTGAAAGGGTCGTCTGTTGAAAACTAAAACAGCGATATGATTAAGCATTCACTAAAGACATGAATTCTCTCTAGTTAAAACATGTTTCTTGTCTTATGTTGACTAATGTCTGGACTCCATTTTGTATTGTTGTGTCTCCACGTGCTCAGCACGAGAAGAGTCCTACCTTTTCGCTAGTTGCTCTTTATCTGCCTAGTAACAGTCTATAAATAGCTCCTTTGTCCGTCTGGCGCATGCCCAGACTTGACCACATCTGTTATCAGTTAGTCCTTGCTTGACCATGTTTTCGCGGGCTTAAGGAGTGTGTTAACTCCGCCCACATATTGGTTCTGTTTCGAAAATGACCATAAAAGGTAATGAACTCTGCTTCATGCTGTATCCACCCACTTATGAGCCCCTCTGTTGTGTATAAAAGGGGACTGTGTATGCAAGTTCTTTGTGCTACTCTATGCAATACTGAAGAGTATTGTATAGGTTGTAGGACCACCCTTAAGGGTTAATAAACTCTGTCTTTGTACTTTGCAGTTTCCGTGCCAACTTCCTTCTAGCTTTTGTTACAGGAGAGCGAACCCTTGTACTCTGCGGGCCTAGCTGGGGCTTGTATTCATCATGGTGTCTAGTGGCTTATTAATCAGGTTACATTGAAAAACAACTCATGGCCAAGTTTCATAGACATGTGGTAAAAAAATAACTCAGGACAAATGTGTGTCTAATAATAAAGAAGCACATTTCATAGCCAAACTAACATTCATCCCTATGCAATTAATATTCATTCTAGTGATAAAGAGGAAATTATGTCCCCAAAAGGGAAACAGTTCTGACAGCTAGCGATCATGTGCACTTTCATCTGCTGGAATTTAGAAACGTATAGGACAGCAAGGCAGAACATTCTCTACCTATTGTGGGATTCTCATCGTGGGATTGTGGGAATCTCTTTTTTTTTTTTGAAAACTTTCTTTATTGGCATTTATAGATAGTATAACACACGGGCACAGGCGATATCGGCATTATCACATAGGTTTACATTTCAAGTGCACCCGTGCACAGTCCATACAATCGTGCAGCCTTCTGGCCCCTCAAGCCGTTCGTCGCTGTCCTGAGTGGGGCTGCAGATGTGTGCCCGGGTCCAGCCTCTGGGTGCACCCACTGGAGCGCGCCATAATCGCCTCGGGATTGTGGGAATCTCTTATGTAATAAAAATCAAACCTTGACTTACACTGCTGCATTCAATGTTTTTATAGCAGTGAAAGAGAGTGAGCAGCCATAAAGGTGTGTACAACCTATCTTACTTGCATCCAGAATGATAGGGTTGAGAGGAACTTAATTCCACCATAATCTGCACTAATGGATTTTCCCTTAAACGTTATTGTGACTAAAATAGGGAGAAGAAGTAATCAAGAATTTGAATGTATTTGGAAAACATCTATTGAAAAGTAGGAAATTTCAATGAGTCATGGAGTAATTACTAGAAGATGCCCTGTAGTACAGTTGGGAAACATACACTCCAAAGAATATAAACGGGGACATTGTTATAGTCAACTTTAGAGATCCTAGAGCTGTGAGCCACATTCTTAACTGGCACACAACTCATGCGAAGTCTCTTATTACCACCTGGGAACTGACTTACTTTTATCCTCGTCCTCAATCAGTTCCCACTCTTAACTCAGGGGCCCTACTTTGCAGCCAGCCCAACCCTTTCATGCCGCTTAGAAACCGATATGAGGCACTAGCAAATCTTGAAGCTGTAGATTGACTTAATCATCCCAAGGGTTCGTCATCAGTCCCCGTCGAATCATCTTCTGATACATTTTCAACTCTTAATGAGTTGAGAACCAAAGTAGCTGAAGGTGGTGTAGACACTTGTACCAATCATTTCACTGTCCCTGATTTTCTGCCTTCTGCCAGCCTTTTGGCTGACACTGAGGTTATAACGGCGAAGTTATTTTCCTGGAATATTGCAGGGTTGACTTCTAAACTAGAATCTGAAGATTGGATACGTTTTGTCAACAATTTTGATTTATGCATATTCCAGGAAACTTGGTCATGTGAACCATCTTTTGTGCAGGGATATTTGAATTATTTTGTCCCTGCATTAAAGGGCCTAAAGGGGAGACCTATGGGGGGATTAACTATTTGGGTCCGCCAGAGTTTAAAGTTAGTCATCAAAGTTATTGATACTAGCCATAGAGATATTCAACTCATTAAGATAAAGTTAGACAAATCAGGAATGTTGGATATTTATAATGTCTATGGTAGGAGTAACAGGGGAGGGAGGACTGAGGTCTTAACAGCCTTGGGTTGTCTCCTTGATACCCATTCTTTAAATAACAATATTGTTATAGCGGGTGACTTCAACAGAACATTCGAACCCTTAGTTAATGACGATGATCTTTTTGGGGACGAAGAGGACCGACAATGGGGAGTTCCTAAATTGGAGCTCACCCCGGTTGTGCGTTGGACTGATGACGTGATTAGTCTAAACGCCCTTTGTTATGAAAAGGGTCTAAGAGCCCTAAATGGAAGAACCCGTAGTGACAAAAATGGGACCAGTACATTTGACAATGGGCGATACAATATTAGGATCGACTACGTTTTATGTAGTCTTAAATTATGGCCCTTGATCTGCGACATGGAAGTTGTCTGACGGATAGAGAGTGATCACAACCCCCTGTGCGCAGTCCATAAATGGTGGTCCTATATCAATCAGCCCATTGGCCACACTGAGATGGTCCCTCCCCTGACCGTCCCCACCAACGACATGCGTAGATTAAGGTGGGAAAATATAGTGACTAACCAACAGGCCATCGCTAACATCAGCGATCAGGTTGATAAAGCAATATTGGCCATGGAGCACTCTAAAACACTTAGCACTGGCTTGGACAAGATAATAGGAATTCATAACACCCTTTTTTGCACAATCAAAGCTTACTTCCTTAAACCTGTGAAAAATAAAGGAGCTAGAGCCCCAAAACCTGCAAAATGGTATAATGACCAGTGTAGGGATGCACGACTGGCTTTAGGTAAAGCCATTAAGGGTGGGCAATCTACTGTAATCAAATCTGCCAGAAAAGATTACAAAACTAGTATATCCAAGGCAAAGAAAGCCTGGGATGAGCACCACTGGTCTGAGTTAAAGGCAGCTAGTGATAGGAAGGATTCTCGGTTATTCTGGCACATTGTCAAATGGGGAAGTTCAGGTCTACCCGGTTCCCCAAGCAACAACGTCCCAGAAGAAGAATGGGTAAAATTCTTTAAAAACCAGTACGCTGAGCTAAACAACATTGTGTTAGGGCCAGACATTAGTATAAATCAGTTCCAAGACAACCTCTTTGATGCTGATGAAATTATGATGGCCCTTAGCTCAGTAGCTTCGGGCCGTGCTCCTGGTCTCGATGGTGTCCCAGCTGATGTATTTATAAATGATAAAGAGCGCTGGTGCAAGTACATTCATCTTCTTATGAATGCTATTGCACTGGGTGCAGCGGTACCAACTTCCTGGCAGGGTGCTGTAATTATACCTGTCTTCAAGAAAGGTGACCGGTCCCAGCCGGGCAACTATAGACCGATAAGCCTCATTGACACTATTCAAAAGATTGTGGGGCGTGTGATTGTCAACAGGCTTTTGGACTGGGCGGAGGAGACTATTGCCCTCTCACCCTTCCAGGCAGGATTTCGAAGGTCCACAAGTACGGTGGACCAGGTTTTCCGTTTCACCCTGTTGCAATGGAGGACCGTCGTACTGGGCAAGGGCAGCTTGTATGCGGCTTTTGTAGATTTGCGGGCTGCCTTTGACCTTGTCCCCCGGTCTAAGCTATGGTTGGTCCTTAAGAATCAGGGACTACCTAGTGACTTATTATCCATGATAATGAGACTCCACGAATCCAATTTTGCAAGAATCCAGTGGGGGGGACTAGGCTCGGTAACAGTGGACTTCCCAGTTGAGAGAGGGGTTCGACAAGGATGTTCAATGGCTCCTGTTCCTTTCACTTTGTACATCAATGATGTTGTTGCTCGCATGCTCTCTGCCCAAGTGGATGCTCCCTCTTTAGCTGGGATTAAAATCACTATTTTAATGTTTGCAGACGATACGCTCATTTTATCTAAAACCGCTAGTGGCTTGCAGCGTGCCTTGTCTATTTTTGATCAATTTTGTGGGGAGTATGGCTTAGAAGTTAATTCAGCCAAAACAAAACTTATGATTTTTAATCCCCATCGTAATTTTAAATCTAAAATTACTTTGAATGACCGCCCGCTAGAAGTAGTGAATACTTTCACATACTTAGGCTTACATATTTCTAGCGATAAGAGTTGGCGGCACCATATTGATATTGCCACACTTAGACATAGGCAACTGTCTGGTGCTATTTGTGCAGAGCATAGAAAATCCTTAACCAAACCAGTAAAACCTGCCCTTAAGGTTTATGAAGCAAAGGCTCTAGGCTCTGCCCTTTATGGTACTGAGCTCTGGGGCTTTGAGAAAGTGGCTGTGCTTCAATCCTCTGAAAATACATTTTTAAGGGCTATAACGGGTGTCCCTAAAAGCACCCCCCTGTTGCCTCTCAAATATGATTTGGGCAGAAGAGCAGTTTCAGATTTGGTTAAGCTCCGTCCGATCTTATATTGGCGCAGGTTATGGACGACTCCTGTGCTCTCTCACTATGCCGAGGGCTTTTTAGACATTATAAGATCTGATGTATTCCACAAAATTGGGTGGTTAAAATCACTTAAAATAACTTTGATTGAGCTTGGTTTGTGTCCACTTTGGGAAGACCCGGAGAGAGCTATTTTTCCATCTAAAAGCACTCTAAAAGAGATTTACTGGGAGATGGTTGCCTCCCGGCATTGGAGTAGCTCCAGTGCTGGATCTATGACTGGAGAATTCTTAGTGGCCAAGATGTATCCCTGTTTAGAACCCTACTGGGACATTATAACCAAGCCAGGAGAAAGCTCCTTTTCCAACTTAGAGCAGGCGCTCTTCCCCTCAGATATCTGTCAGCTAAGTGGGAAGGTGGTTCCTGTGGCAGCTGCCCTGTTTGTGATATTACTAAAGAATCAATCGGTCATTTTTTATTTTCGTGCAAAGCTTACGCTGCTCCAAGGCGCATCTGGCTGTCCCCGATGTGTAAAAACTTGGGGGCCACCAGTAGTACTGTCGCTTTGCGTATTATATGCACCAGCACTTTGACTTGGATTACAGTAGCCACTGCAAAGTACATAGGGTGGGCATGGTCGATAAGACAGAGACTGCTAGTCGCTTGACTATTCTCTTGCTTAGAAAGAGACTGTTAGTTATTTGACTATTCTCTTGTTTAGATAGAGATTGCTTATCATCTGTCTATTCTCTGCTATGTTATTTCGTCTGCATTTTAACTTATATACCTTTTTAAAATTACCCCTGTATTAATCCATTTTTACCATTTTTTTCTAAACTTCCTTTTGTTTAATAGAACAGTATGTTACATAAATAGGAACAGTAATTAAGTTTGAAACATTCAAGAAGTATGGCTTGTATTCTGATATCATTGATTGGAATTTAATTCTATTTTTTAAATGTTGTATGAATTGTTTTTATTGTATATTTGTATTTGCTTTTATGAATGAATTTCGAATAAAGCATACTTTGACTTTGACATATCTCATGTATGAATCTTTCAATTTATTTGTGTTTCAATTCATCCACTAATACAGGAGGAACAAGAGAGATAATCTACAGCTCCTCATCGTCATTACATTGTGATCTTAAACAATTTAACATTTCCTATGAGATCTGGACCCCCTTTTGCTGGTTCCAGCTGTAAACATCCCCTATATTTCTTTGAGAGGAGGCTGATGGAAATCTTTTCAAGCTTATGCCCCTTCTGTGCACAGCAGTCATGGTCTTAACAAGAACTAGGGCTGTCACGACCAGGGCTTCAGACCCTTGGGCTAGACAATCCAGTCATGATTTTTTCAAACCATTAGTGAGACCCTTAGAGGGCTATAACTCTGCCCTCCAGCAGCCTCAGAAACCCAAATATTAGGCATTTGAGAATCTACAAAAGTTCAGCTAGTGCTCCTGTCAGTGATCTTACTCTCCAGGGGAAGTGGAGAGGTTCTTATAGTCCAAGTCTTATCTTATTACATGCCTAGGTCTTCAACTCTCAGGCCCACCCTTGTTGTCAATTAAGGTAGATCATTGGCTTACAACATAAATGGAAGCCCCCCTCATGCTCAAAGGAACTTAAGGTCCTCTTCAGTTGCCTAATTTAACACTGAAGCAGTGTTTCCCTATTTGACAGACTCAACCTCATTAAGTCCGAGCCTAGAGCTTATTAGGCCCCAACAACCTCCTTCTTACCTTTCGGGTGGTAGGCGTTATTATGGGGATCTGTGTGGAAAATTCTGACACATTGAGAGTACACAGGTGAGAGGTTTAGTTGGGGTACCTGATTGCCAAGGAGTAGCATCATTTACAGTAAGAAGGAAGCACAATCTCATCCTGGTGCTGATGGTATAGAGGGAAGCTCTAACAGAAAGGCAGATTCATCACAATCTTCCCTCCCTTGCATACAAAACTTACAGTGTTTGTATGCCTATGCACCAAAATTAAATATTTCTGCAGTGCACAGTAAGTAGCAGTAGTGTGGAAATTAAAGTAATTGTGCCTGCCGATAAACAGGTTAGCTTGTAGAATAGTTCTCAGTTGAGGAGAAGTTGTGCCATCACTCAGGGGGGCAGTCTATTTTTGGCTGCCATCTTACCTCTAGCTAGCTCCCACTGATTGAATCTTCTGTTGTAAATTACACTATTTCACCCGATACTGAACTCCACCTTCAAACTCTTCATGAAACTTGGGGCCAGATGTACAGCTGTTTGTAGCTGTGGCAAATAGAAATCGGGCCGTTTGCGACCGCCAAAAAGGGTTTTAGCATGTATCAAACCTATTTTGCAAGTCAGTAACCTGTTACAGACTCGCAAAATAGGTTTTGTGAGTCACTATTAGGAAGGGGCATGCCATGGGCGTCCCTTCTTAATAGGGATTCGCAGGGGGGTGTAAGATTGCTTTGTGACCACCAATGAGGTTGCAAAACAATCACAGTTACTACCAATTTCAAATTGGTGGTAAGCCAGTCGCAAATGGGAAGGGGTCTCTAAGGGATCCCGTCCCATATGTGATTGACAGTGAAAATGTTTTTTAAGAGCAGGCAGTGGTCCCATGGACCACTGCCTGCTCTTAAAAATTAAAGTGAAACCTTTTATTTTTATATTTGAAATGCATCCTGTTTACCTTTAAGGAAAACAGGCTGCATCTCAAAACACAGCATCTTTATGTAAAAATCTGTCACAGACATGGCAGTCTCCTTACCCCAGCAGACCACTATCCCTGTGAGTGTAGGCCATTCCCAATGGGTCACAAAATGCGACCTGCCTCATGAATATTAATGAGGCAGGTCCTTTGAGACCCATTTAGAAATCACAGGCAGTGTCTCAGACACAGTTGTACATCAGTGTTTGTGACTTGCAATTTGTGAGTCGTAAAATAATGAAAATTGCAAGTCGCAAACACTGAGGGTCATATATCTGGCCCAATGAGATTTAGCTCACCTATATCTCTTCAGTTATTTGGGGAGAGATAAAATTCTTGCTTTGGTACAGAGACATTTTAATATACAGTGCTAAGAATCTTTCAAGATGATCTTATTGTGCACCATCCACAATAGCCATTTACATTTCTTTGCACAAACGTTTCAATTTTAATTGCTTTTTCTACAGGTCTTTATTGTTGCATAACTACTCCATGCATAGAGAGATGTGCTTCAATCTATAATCATCTCAGATAAAATTAGTTATGTGTTATCGTTAGCTATCCACATTGTTATCAAAACAGTTTCTATTTCAACACTAAAGAAAAACTGTGTCGGGTCAGCAGAGGGCATGGCCTCTGACCCCCTAACAATGGAAGGCCTGTCAAATTGAGAGATCCCCGCCAGGCAGGTGTGGATCTCTGTGACTTAAGTACAGGTGCTATTGTTGCAACATCACTTAAAGCACTAAACCTTGCTGAGCCGCTCCATGTTTTTGTACCCACTTGCCAAATGTTCTTTGTTTACAAGAAACAAACTCCCAAAACAGTAGTTTGTTTCTAAACAACCACAACAAACACAGTGGCTCTGAAATTTTTCTCCCTTGCTTTGGGGCAGGGGTCTCCAACATTTTCTGTATAAGATCTACTTATGTTCAATAAAAATCATACGTAGCTACTATTATTATTATTAATGCAGTAATAGTGACCACATCAGGCAAGATTAAGAGCAGTGACTACCTCATTGGATCAGGCAGGGTTGCCAGGATTACTGTGAAAATGGCTTTATCAACAAAGTTAATACATAACAGCCATAGCAGCAAGGCCCCTGGCACCATAATTAAAATGTTAGTACTAAGTCTCCCCAGCACGTCATGATTTATCCCTCAATAGCTTTAAATATATTTTGGGAATTCAGATATTTGTTTTATAAGTTCTCAAAATACCAAATTTTTGTCTCAAATGCATTCTTTTTGATTTTGGGTTACATATATTATTTCAACTTACCAAGCACATCTGCATTAACAGGCTGGTTTTCACACTGGGGAACTACTTACTGGTAGCTGGAGAACTACCAGAAGCTCACAAGCTTCTCATTGGAGAAGCCTGTTTGGGGGTCATTGTATGATGATTTCCTTGGCCATCACTGCCATGCTTGTATGGCAGTTCTGGGCAAGAAAATCTTATTGGCCAGAGCAGTAGTCAATATGGCTTAGATACCTAGTGGAGGATAGTCCACCAGGACTGTTGCTGGCAGGGGCAGCTGAGACTGCACCTGTGTGAAACTGATGCTCTGCATCCTCTTACTGAGGGTGGGGACTGTTGGTTTGGTGAAGAGTTTCAGGTTTATGGCACGGCTCTTGCAACAACAAACTGTAACTTACCACTCTTTTACTGGGAAGGTGGTCAAGACAGGGGCATAAAGAGAATACAGTGATGGCATCCAAAGGAAGGGATATTTTGTTGAAGATTTTACAGGGTCATGTAGTGGAGCAATAAACTTGCTCCATGGGTTAGGCAGTGTTTTACAAGAGGCTCAGTGACTCATATAGAGTATGATAACTGGCCTGCCAGCCTGACGGTTCAGCGGAAGCTAACACGTCTGCCTCCAAAGAGCAAGAATACCCTCCATACTAAGGGATTCACATTGTGTCTGCGGAGATCGTTTTGGCAAAAGTGCTACTCTGTGTGGAGTAGCACTTTTAGCAAAATGTTATGCTGGCCAGTACATATTTTTTTTTTTTTACAGAAACAAACTCCTAAAGGAAGGCTTTCTCTCTGAAAAATATTAAATCAATCACCCTGACACACAGGGAGTTTTCTACCTACATACCTACACGTGGGGCTCATTGTTTTTGTTCTGCACTGGTGATAAGCTGCTGCAGAGCACAAAGTAAATTAACATAGTGTTCTGGATTTCTGTGATTATAAGTTGTTTGTGCATCATTAACAACGTGCAGAATGTATTTCACTCTTGATTACAGATGTACACACTGATGTAATATTGTTGTATTTGAAATGTATTTTCTATGATTTGCAGATGTGCATCTTTCTGATCCTTGTTAAGTAGGCTTCAATTTGGGCCGAAACACCATCTTGCCCAAAATGGAAACACCCTGGTCACTCATGTCTTTCCCTGTCTGCACATCTCACTGACTCTCATTCCCTGTCTGCACATCTCACTGACTCTCATTTCTGCACTGTGGTCAAGCAGATTATTATTGTTTATTTCTCTTGTTATCGTTCCTGCTGACTTCAATGAACATTCCATTGCTTATTCATGAAACTACAACTATTTCTTCAAATTCTTTCCTTCAAATCGCTGTGCTCTATTCATTCATATATCACACTGTTGTTTATGTATCTACTTTGTTCTAGCATCTCTGGATGACATTAGCATTGAGGGTGCAGAATAATTATTCATGTAGTGGGATAGTACTAGGTACCAAGGCATTATGACATTTATTTAGACCGTGCTCTGATTTGCTAATGAAATTCTATATTTGCTCACACCACAGTGATTCTGCAGTTCTGTTAATTTCATATGCGAAAATAATGTATAAAAACCACTGAAAGCCACAGACTTTCCTGTTCTGCTATGGTTCCTGTCCATTTTATTCCACTGCTCTGGAACTCAGTTATTGAGTGGGCCCTTGTAACACATTGAATTGTTGTTGAGGGTGGTAAAAGCCTACTCATGCAGGAACCATAACACTTGGCAGGGTGAAGTCACAAGCAAATATAATTAACCTGTGCTCAACCTTCTGGTAGCTTGGCATAGAGTAGTCAGGCTTAACTTAGAGGCAATGTATATACTATTTGTGTAACACAGTGAAAAAAACACCACAAAAGTACCCAAAGCAGTTCAGAAACATAGACTACTTTTTAATAAATGAAACAAGAACAAAACAACAAAAGTCCAATTAGAAGTACTGGAAAAAATAGCGCCAAAAACACAAAGCACCACCTGTGGATATTTGGTTGTGCCAGTCCCGGACAAAGTCACAAGTTCAGGCAAACCACAATGGAGTGCGGGCAGTCTACAGGGACCCAGTTAGGCCCACTGAATGAAAGTACCTAAAGTCCTGTTTGCAGAGTCTTGCGAGGTCCTGTGCAAAGGGTGCGTAGCGCATCAGAGGCGATGTGCCGGTTCTCAGGTGCTGCAGTGCTACGATTTGAGGTCCCGCATCATCAATCTTGTTGATGAGGTCTTGTGATGCGAAGTCTAGCAAGGGGATACATCATGCAGTCGAAGCGATGAGTCAGTTCCAAGGAGCTGTGCGGCTGAGATGCAAGAACTTGCCTCGGCATTGAGGCTGCCGCCTATGAGAGATTTGCGATGTGAAGGCCTGCGTCGGGAAAGCTTTGCATAGACGGCAATTCTGATGTGAGCTGGTAGGTCAATGCAGAGTCCTTGAATTGGGAGACCCTTGCAGCAGAAATGATGCGTTGGTTCTACTCAGGGCTGCACCGCAGAGCAGAAGAAATGTGTTGGTTCCACTGGATCTAAAGTTGGGCTGGTAGACGACCTTCAGTCCACCTTCCAAGGGTCCAGGACTGGGCGGGCATCTTTCAGCAGGGTAGGACTCACAGATGACAGAGTACAAGTGCCGGATTCAAGGTTGGTGTAGTCTTCTGTCCTTGAGGCTCTAGTCAGGAAGCCAGCAAACTAGCCCATGGAGTCACTTTGGGGTCCTACGTTCAACAGATGCAGCTCCAGTCCTTCTCACACAGGCAAGAGGGTAGAAGGCAGTAGGTCAGCACTGCAGGGCACCAGCAGTATAGTAAGTGGAAGTCCTTTCAGCAGCACAGCAGCCGTTCTTCCTGGCAGAGTGTTCACAGGTCCAGAAGTGTACTGAAGATGTGGTGTCGGAGGTCCATTATTTACACCTGGTGGCCTTCTTCCTCTAAAAGAAGAGAGAAGCTTTTAGAAGTTCTCATTGAACTGCGCAAGCTTCATGCCTTCCCTGTCCTGGCACTAGACTGACTACTGGGAGTATACAGTCCTTTGTGTGGAGTATTAGAAAAACAATGGTTCATTGGGGCAGTTAGTCCTATATCCGTATCTAAAAAGCAAAGCTTTTTACAAAAAATACTATTACTATTTGTATATTTCTATTTAGAAGTTGAATGCAACAATTTAGTTAGAAAAGCAAGTATGATGCAAGACACCATATATAATGATTTTTTTGCAATTGTTTTATGAATTGCGGCATATTTTCTCATTTTTGTTTTTTGTCTCTTTTTAAAGATGATTATCACGACCCAGTGCTCACAAAAAAGTGACTCAAAAGTGCTCTAGTGGGTGAAAAACATTAAAAAATGCATCTTCAAAAAAAAAAAGCCATAACACTAAACTCCTTTTGCTAATGGTATATAATAAAATAAGGAGTTAGGTAGGTCGACGGCATTTTAATCTCATACAGTGGAGATCATCATTAGGATAGGTGATTGAGCACCTAGTATCTCTGGAAAAAAGAGAGAAAAAGAGAGGTGTCAGACAAAGGGACATTGAGTTGCCGGCTCAGTTATACATTTAATCTACTTGCCAAGTGGGTAATTTCTAGGCCTGGGCGTAGTTTGCGGAGTTTTGCTACACGGAACTCCGCGAAGTTACAAAAAAAACTCAACGAGTGCAGTGCGAACTGAAGTTTATGCTGGTAATCTAGAAATTCTCCTCGAGTGCCAGCTCGTGCTCACAAACTTACCGTTCGCGATCGCGAGTGGTGAAAAAACTCCGCTGCACAATGCAAGGCAGAGTGCGGATTGCAGAAAACTCCCAGGCCTAGTAATTTCAATGAGTGTCACACGTCTGATGTGCACATTTGGAATCACTACTAATTAGGATATAGAGACAATGGAATCCCTGGTGTGAGAGAGAGGCAATTGTGTCAGTCAATGACAAAGATGCACCTACTTGAGGACTGACTGGGTTAATTAATAAAACCGGGAACTTCAATATCAACATATCAAGGTTGTACACCACTTACTCGAGAAGGGCCAGAGCAGCAGTCTATTTGAATAACGTTGATGGGGGTGTGGAAGTTGCTCATGTGTAGAGTGCACCCGTCATGAAAAAGCCTAATAATTTAAGAGAGAGTATTGATTTAAGGGCAATGCATACTGTTAGGCTGCATATATATTGATGGGAATTAAGGACACTTACGCAATGGTCAGCGAGATATTCGTACATTGTAGTCAGTGAGCGGAACCGTTCTCAGTCTCTGAATTGAGGGATGCTGTATTTTAATTGCCCATAAGGAGAAAGGCAGAAATTAGACCCTATTGCTATGGAGTGCAGCAGGGCTACATGCAGCAGGGTGGGCTAATCCACTTACGTTGTAGGCCACCGTGTGTGATTAGGGACCCTAAGCGCAATGCGTTCAAGTTGTGGATTAAATCAATTAGGGCCCAATTCCCAGAGGTAAAGTGAGGTGAAAGTCTAACTTTACAACTTTTGGTACTCACAAAGGGCATTTAATACTCGTAATTGCCCTTTGTGAATACCAAAAGTTGAACTTTATGACTTTCGGTATCCACAAAGGGCATTTACGAGTAGTATTTGCTCTTTGTGAATACAGGAATTCGAAAAGTTGGACTTTTGTCTCACTTTTCCTTTGTGATCAGGCCCTTAGTCTGTAATTAATAGGCAAATGTTCAGAAAAGGAGAAGGCTTTGTAGAGACTCTATGCATGAAGTGGAGAGTCTGTGGGGACTTACTTGGAGAACGATTCTTGGCGTTGCTATTTCCTTAAACGGACCAGGCAGTCGCTCCGACAGCTAGGAGTGAATCAACATTAAAGGCTAAGCGTGGTAGGGGTTATTTTAACCCCAGAAGTTAAAAATCACATGCACTGCTAGGTGCAAACTAGAGCGCTGACCATGCCAGTCACAGAGGATGCCCTGGGTGAGCGGTGTGATATACACGCTTGAATGATTTTTTTTTAGTGGGCTCATAATACATTCTCTACTAATCATGGATAATGAATTGAGAGAAAGCTGAATTAGAAAGGAGGAAACCCTCAGATGTGGGGAAAGAGAGAGAGACTATACATTACTGTTTCAAACAATAACAAAATGCAATAACATTACATGTACACCGGACATATGCAATATTCAGGGGTTACAGGACCATGTGCTAATATTGCCCATCGGTCATGTGTTGACAGGGTTACAGGTACATTCTGATCTAATGTACTGGATAATCTTAGATTAAGTACTGACCCATAATTAATCCACAGGAAGCATGAGTACATACACTGGAGTCATAGAATTACATTCCATTTTTCTTGTGTATTCAGTCCTAAGCTCATTGACTGTCATTTAAAAATCCATTTGCATTCTAATTTGTTCAGTAACATTTGGTTGTTGCCTCCTCTTGATAGTGGTTTCAGAATATCGATAATCTGCCAAGTAAAATCATTCTATGAGTGGCCTTTTTCGATAAAGTGTTCGACCAGTGGTGCTGTAAGAACCTTACAGCGTATTCTGCTCTTATGTTGTCAGGTTCTAGACTTTACTTTTTGCGTTGCTTGGCCTACATAGACTAATTCACAGGGACAACGTACACAATAAATGATATTAAAGAATTGCAATTTGAAAAAAAGCCAAGGACCTGTTTCATGTTGCCACATTAAAACATGTTGGTGTTTGATGTGGAGTTACAAGCCCTGTCAGCAGCACAGCAGTTGTTCTTCCTGGCAGAGTGTTCACAGGTCCAGAAGTGTACTGAAGAGGTGGTGTCTGAGGACCATTATTTACACCTAGTGCTTTACTTCCTCTGAAAGATGGGAGAAGCTTCTAGAAGTTCTTCTTGAAGTGCACTGGCTTCATGCCTTCCCTGCCCTGGCTCCAGACTGACTACTGGGGGTATGCAGTCCTTTGGGTGGAGACAGGACATAGCCTATTCAGGCGTAAGCAGGGATGTGTGTAGCTCCACCCTCCCATCCTGCCAGTGATGGACCATCAAGGCATACTTTAGCTCTCTCTTGTGTGTGGCTGTCTAGGCGGGATACACACAGCCGAACTGTGAGCTACACCCAGTCATGTGACCCAGAGACATGTTACAGACACTAAATGGCTAAGTCAGGAAAAGGACAAATTTGTAAAAGTGACATTTTCATAATTGAAATGTAAAATCTGACTTCACCACCAAAGAGGATTTGTAATTATAATTTCAAAGACACCAAACATGAATCAAATACCTTCTCCCATTTCGAAATTATCACTTATTAAATGCAATAAGGTAACTCCAATGTTAGCCTAAGGGAGAGGTAGGCCTTGCATTAGTGAAATATGAATTTAAGAGTTTGTCACCACCATGACATATAAAACTTAAAGGCACATGTCCAACTTTTTAAATACACTGCCCCTGCCCTCTGGACTGTCCAGGAACTACCCTAGGGTTGATCTGTATGTACTAAAAAAAGAAGTCTTGGGCCTGGAAAAAGGTTTATTTTGCCGGGTTGAAAGGCATTTTAAAACTGCATACACACAAGTTGCAATGGCAGGCCTGAGAAATGTTTAATCACATATTTAAGTGGCTTGCACAATCAGTGCTGCAGGTCCACTAGTAGCAATTAATTTACAGGCCCTGGGTACATGTAGTACCACTTTACTTGGAACTTAAAAGTAAATTAAATAGGTCAATTGGGATATAAGCCTATGTTATGATGTCTTAAGGAGTGAGCACATACACGTTAGCACTGATTACCAGTGGATAAGTGCAAGTACTAAGGCTAGCAAAAACAAGATCAGCAAAAATAGGGGAGTAAGGCAAAAAGTTTGGGGGAAGGCAATCCTGACTCTGACAGGTATAACAGCCCTTTACTTAATTGACTGCATTTTTGATATTTTAATGTGTTAGGAGGTGTATAGCCACCGGGCACATTGCCTCTTGAATTTGAGGTTTAACACTGTCTCCAATCCATTGGATTGTGGACATTCTGATTGAGGTAAATGTTGGAGTGTCTAGATTTTGGGGTCCCCTGCCTACAATGGCAATCTATATGCTGATGCATCTTCCCTGTTTACTACTGGGACAATGTTTCTGAGGCGCCTATGGTCAATGGCATTTAGTTATCTATATTAGGCCTGGGCTAAAATTCCGTTCCGCTCGCGGAAATTGCGATAATTTTACATTTTCGCGTTCCGTGGAGAGCGTGAAAATGTCAAAATTTCCGCAATCTGCATCTTACCGGAAATTATTTACTTGCTCGTGCTGTAAAAAACCTACATTCTCGCGTGCGCGCGATCGCCTTACCTGAATCCTCGCGTTCGCCAACAAGTTTTCCCGATCCGGTCGCGTTCTCCACGAGATGTTGGATTGTTGGAAGCCATTTGCACTGTCTCGCGACAGTTCACGCCCGCAGTAACGTCATTCGTCGCGCGATCACGTCTTTCTTCTCGTGATCATGCACCGCGAGACAAGTGAAAACAAGATGACCGCGCCCATGAGCAACCGCATGGGTAAGTTGGCGAGCCGCGACCACGCAGAAAATACCGCGAACGTGCGGGAAAAAACTTCCGCATCTTCACGATATTTCCGTGTGTTTGCGGAGATTTTTTACATTTTCGCGATAGTTTGCGAAAGTGAATTTCGCAAATTCCGCCCACCCCTAATCTATATCATGCATGGTTTTAAGATTGCAAACTCCCCTTCGCTCTTTTTTCCAAGAAGAGGAGAAAAAGATCCCCCTAATGGGGGCAACACAAGGGAATGTCTGTAAATGAATAAAATCCAGCAAAGAAATACTTCACTATATCATAGACCATAAGATTAACTTCTTGAATTCTTTCAGTCTGCCACAACCCACATATCCAGCTTTTCATGCAGAGATAATATTCTTCCCAAAGTTCAGCACACAAAAGGAAGTGTTTAAATCTCTCAATGCAATTATTCTTCCAGATTGTTCCCTCCAGGGAGTGTTTGACAAAAGGGTTATGAATTATTGCCTTACCTGGGTAAATTCCTTGTACTCAGATAACTAAGAAATGCATCCCAAGCATCCCCAGAAGAATATATGTGTGTTATTTAAGGTGGTATTCAAGATGTATGCCCAATTCAGACAACTATATCCTTCATTCACAAATGAATTCAAATAGGTTCATTGGTATTCAGTTTGCATCCTGTGTCTTGTGAAAAAAACGAGTGTGGATGGGCTTTGTCCTTGATATCTCTCCATATTATGTAACGTATACATACGTACACACAGATTGATACTGAAGAGCAATTATATAGATTCAACTCATTCACAAATGCAGCGGATCATTGAGGGGACTGCTGTACATCACCCGCTGATATTCACCTCTTGAGGTGTCTCCACCTAAGTCTGAAAAAAAAGAAAGACAGATGTTTTTCTTCAAGAACATAAAATCTATTATCAGTGAGAAGCCTTTGTGCTAAACAATGGTTCTGCCAGCCAGTATCAGCTCCTTGCATCAGTGCTTACTGGTTTTGGCTCCATTATGACCACACACAATGCTTTAATCAGAGTAGAAAACAATTGTAAATGAACACAAAAGTGTAAATTTAACTTTGTGAATCAGGCCCACAGAGTGCTCCTTGGGTTTGCCCCTTTTAACTATTGACTTTTTATGACCAGCCTCTCTCAGCCATTAGCTTGAGACTTTGTCAATCACGTTTTGGCTCAGACAAGTGTGGTTTTTATCTCTCACCTAATGTAATTGACTGTTTAAGTGTGTCCTTCTGCATCTCTGGGCATTCCTGCTCTGCTGCCCCCTTTCATTGTGCTCCATTCTAATGTTATAACACTGCATACTGTAGCACATAAAAACCAGACCTATCAGCTTTGCCCATGCTTGGTATTCTCTTTTTTCTCTTTTTTTAAGAAAAATCTTTTTATTTTGAACACCTTATCAGGTACATGATTCCGTTGGAGAAATATAGCTCCGTAGGATGATTCCTTGCATGCATTTTTTTATTTGTGTGCAAAAAACCCTTGCATGTGCAAATCGGGGTGTCAGTTCGCTATTATGAATTAAGAGTAACGTGAATAGTGGCTTGATTGATTTGCTGTTTCTTGGTCTAAGAGAAGAGAATTGATAAATGTAATTATGTCCTAGCTATAAGACGAGCTGCAAGATGTTTATTCTCTTGTTAAATGAAGAGAAACATGTAGCAAGAATTTATACGAGTGGATACAGTGTATATCACACTTAATAGATGTAGACATCACTATGCATGGCACCAGTGAACGTGAACTGCTAATAGTGTGGGAGGCTGCCTTAAGCATCCATGTAATGTGTCCGTAATAATTAATTCCCTGAAAAAACACTAAACCTAAAGGGGAGATTCAGTTCAGAGGAGTCTTAAGAGACCCTGCAGCACAAGACAAAACCTCAAAAGACATGCCATTCACACGTTAAGGTACCACCTTAACCCTATCTCCCACCCTGAGGAAAACAAATATCAGCTCCATGTGAAATGCGTGCCGAAGAGGTCGTTTGGTTTGGTGCGGTTTGTCTGTCGCATTCGCCATTTCCTCTTTTGCTTACCGTGTGTTGAAATTTGTTTCACGTTATGCTAAATTATGCTAATGTATCGATTGAAATTATTTCAGTTTTTCAATAAAGCAAATGACATTGTTTCTAACCAAAGAGGCATTTTCATCTGTGGAAGACAAGCACAATTTCTTCGAAAATGTCAAAACAACATAAAACAGAAGAGAGGCACACACAGTGTGGAGACCACACAAAAACATGCCCTAACCACTTGTTGGGCAGACAGTTGTTTTCAAGTTGTGCCGTTCTCTGAGGCGAGCTAGAATGGAATTAGTTGCTGTGATTGCTTTCCCTCCCTCCGTCCGGAGGTAGAGGCAGGCTTTCCTCTGGGGGATTCTCTGGTTCTACCCCAGGTGATCGCACTGTGCTATTGAAGGTGTAATGCAATTCGGCTCAGTGCCCGCGGTCTACCTTTAAATAGATCTTTGTTCCTGAAGTGCTTCAAAAGCTATCTTGAAGATTTGCTGCAAAATGAATGTCAGTGAAACACAGACAAAGTAACATTTGAGAATATGGTCTCCCTAGTAGTCATTTTAAAATATCTTGTTCTGTTCTTGCTTCATAAACACTGAAGACCATGGTGGTCTGGAATTTCAACGATTCCCTGATGTGGTTTGGCCCTTACATTGTGATTTTGTGCTAACCCGTATTTACTCAGGGATTGGAATTATGAGTTGTGTGTTGATGACAACACCCCCAACAATTTTGAGCCCTGTGAAGCCCACTGAAATGTACCAGGGGACCAAAGATTGGTGAATTTGCAGACATGGAATTTGGTGCAGTAAGCACTATTCCCTAATATAATTCCAGAGGAAAAATCAGCATATGATATATTTACCAACCGGTTATGTACAACACCGGGGTAGCCACACTTACCAGGTGTGGTAGATACGTCACTTCTCTCAACCTCACTTGCAGTTTGGGCATAAGTAGTAAAATGCTTCACATTGATTTCTACATCAGCAAGTCATTTTCTTTTCCCAGATGCTTTTGCAATACTGAGGTACTCTGCACACTTTAAGTTAACAAGCGTTTGCAATGCAATAGGTCTCGCATTCACACACGTTTGAGCTATTGGCATTGTAAATGACAATGCCTTTTATTTATGTTTTGGGTTTTAAGACATAAATAAAAGGCATTGTCATTTACAATACTAATAGCTTAAACTCTCACAAACGCAAGATCTATTGCATTGCAATAAAGGGCCTTTTCGTCAGTTTGTTAGATTGTAAATATCAGAGGAAGAGACCGACCTGTGACGTCTTCAAAATAGTGATAACTAGTGCAGTGAAGAAGATGTGTAAGTGTTGTAAATTACACAGACACAAAGTGTGAAGTGAGAGTTACATTTGATCCGAGCTATAAATACTAACAAGGTGTTATTGGTGGTGGTGGCATTGGTAGTGGTATTGGTGGTGGTGGTATAGGTCGTGGTAGTGGTGGTGGTAGTGGTATTAGTGGCAGTATTAGTGGTGGTATTGGTGGTGGTATTGGTGGTGGTGGTATTGGTGGTGGTATTGGTGGTGGTGGTATTGATGCCGGTGGTGGCAGTATTGGTGGTGGTGGTATTGGCGGTGGTATTGGTGGTGGTGGTATTAGATTGGTGGCAGTGGTATTGATGGTGGTAGTGGTGTTGGTGGTGGTAGTGGTATTGGTGGTGGTGGTATAATTGGTGGTGGTGGTATTGGTGGTGGTATGGGGGTGGTGGTGGTATTGGTGGTGGGGGTATTGGTGCTGGTGGTGGGGGTGGTATTGGTGGTGGTGTTGTTGTTAATAAAACAGGCTTTTGAAAACAATCCATCAGATGTCTTAGTGCAGATGACATGTAACACAGATGTGCTGTTGTCAGCTTCAGCCCATTAGCACACGGCTATGTGCTACCTGGAATTCACATGACTTAATTTGCTAATCATTTCTAAATCCATTTTACTTAGAGGGGGTTAAAACAGACACAAGATAATGCCGGGTCAAAGTGATTGAAAGCGGCGACCATGTTATGGGGCGGCCGGGCTGCTTAAAAAAACAGAAGCGGTTTCAGCTGAAGCAGTGCATGTCCGGCCTGCAGTAAGGGAAACTCGATAAAGTAAATAGTGCTTACAGACTAAATACCAGGTCCCATGTAACAACTAAAGTAAAAGGGCCAATAGCCATGGAAGGTTACAAATGAAGACAAGGCTGTACTAAGGAGGGACTAACAAGACTAGTAATGAATCCAAAGGCAACATTTACGAAAGACAAAGACACAACCCAATATAAAATATGGGAGGAGAGTTGGCCCAGCTTCTCTCCCATACTCTACTACAGCAGTCTCGCAGAGTGAGCAGTGCATGCGTGCTGCCGCTAGGCTCGACCTAGAAATAGCCCCACATCCAAAGCCATTCCCAGCACTGAAGACACAAACAAAACAGGATGCTGCTGTGGTTTTGCTTTTAAGAGTTATGCTAGGAACAGACCTACAATCTTGCATCTTGGACAGAGGAAAATGTGCTCACTGTATATTTGAATCAAACTATACGTGTTGAAAGTAATCATGAATATGGGTTAACTGGAATAAACTGGTGCCCCAGTACAAGATTAACAAAGGGAATGGGAATGAAAATAACAAGCATGTGAGGATGGCTGATAAATTGGGATTGGGGTGCTGGGGATGCGCAGTTGGTTATGGAATCTTGATTGCCAGTTTGTCGCCATGCTATGTTGCTGTATGCCATCTCATGTGCTGCACTTTGAAATGTATTCACTGCACTGCATTTCCAACCTAGATGGACTGCTCAACACTGAAATATGGTTCACACCAACCACATCGCTTATATCTAATACGCTCATCCAAAATGAGTACATATTCCTTCACCAAATATTGTTGTAAATGATGGGAAAGACTCACTATGACCCATGCAAATATATTGTAATCACAACACTCACAGGCACATTCAAATCCAAGTTCGACCCCCATACAGCTTCTCTCCTACTTTCCACAAAAGCTGGCCGACTTCTTCTACAGATCACCTGACTACAATAAAAAAAAAACTTCCAAAATGAATTTGTCACATTTACATTTGTGCAATCATCACTCACAGCATGTACTTTGGGGAATTAAATGTCCCTGTATAATTGTTACTAGTTACGTGATACAGGCAGTCTTGGAGCTCATAACCATTTTGGAATATATCTCTCACAGGCTAAAAACAGCTCTTCCGCCCTAATCATTGCTACTGTATGTCCCTCACTTGTTTTACCTCTTTCGTCCTGGGATGGATTGAACAGTATGCAGTCCCATTCAGCATAAAACTTAACACATCACCACACCAAAAGCATTATAAACAACCACCACATCATTGAAAACGTCCATTTGGTACTCCACAACAGTTTCTCATTGGTCTTATAGCCATTCCCAAAAGTTAATACTTTCAAGATACGCACAGTGCAATTCACTGCCTCGGGGTTGATCGTAACATACAAATGCACACAAAAAATCACCCAAATCATCTGCATGTTGGCAATACGAAGATCTAAAGTTCCCCATATGGGATATTTAGGGCCATAAGTAGAGACATTTTTGTGGTCAGAAACGGGCCGATTTCCCAAAAATCTTTTTTTTTCAAAGTATAAATGTCAAATTGTGATTCAGTAACTTTGTAAAAAAAATTTATATTTTTATTTGGATCCAAAATTTGTGTTTCAGATACATACATTCAAGTAATAAATACAATAATTATAAATACATATTTCATAGCCTAGTATACGTCCAGGGTAAAAAAAAAGAAAAGACAAATCTCAATAAATAGCTGTCAAAAAAGCGAGTAACAAAGAACTAAATACAATAAATACAGTTGCCTTAAAATCAAGTAAGCAATCGTTCATAAAGTGCATAAGAGCATAATATGCAGAGGTAGCCAAGTGGTTTAATTAAACATTCAATCTAACCCTTGTTTTCGAGCAAGAGACATTGGGGCATATCAACAAGAGCTTTATCTCTGCTTTTTTGGCTTTAAAAGCCAAAAAAGGAGAGATAAAACTAGCGCCCTATCAACAACAGGGTGCTAGCATGCAAATTTGCATGTTAGCACCCTTTTACTCTACGCTTCCCATTGCATCTCTAATGAGATGCAAAGGGGGCGTTCCAGAGTAAAATAATAGGAGAAAGGTTGCTAAGCGACATTTCTCCTATTATCAAGAATGTCGCTAACCCTGTTAGAGACAAAAAAAGCAGCGCTAACCGCGGTTAACGCTGCTTTTTTACGTCTGGTATTTTTCTGACTTAGCCATGATATCCTATGGAAGGAGGATATCATGGCTAAGTTTGTCTGTCCCTATCAACAAGGTAACGTGAGATTATTGCTGGGTTTCCAGCGATAATCTCACGTTAGCCTGTTAGCGTGAGGATTTTTATCGCTATTGAGATAAGCGTTGCTAATAGCACGCTATCTCAGCGATAAAAATTCACGCTAGCCGGCGATAATTATCCTAGCGCTAAGTGCGCTTAGAGATAATTATCGTCGGTTGTTGTTGATATGCCCCTTTGTACCCAAAGTTTCTCAAATGTCTTCACTCCCCCATTTTGTATTGCCTATAATTGCTCGCTCACCCCATTTTCTGTAGCCAGTCCCTCATTGTGGAGACTAAATGAGTTCGCCATTTTTGGAGAAATAAGGACCGAGCTATGGCTGTTGCTATATATAATAGCTTTATCCTTTTATTAGATTGGGCAAGTGCCGGATCATACCCCAAAACATTCAACCAAGTAGATGGGGCTAAATTGACCTGGCATTCCATCGCAAGGTATTGGAATATTTAATTCCAAAATCCCTGAATGGATGAGCAGTGCTCAATTATATGCTCTCAGTGGCGACCAACCGATCTGTGCATCGAAAACAGTGGCCTGGAAGAATGGGGTTGATTTGTGTTAAAATAGGACAGAGTTCTGTATAGCAGCCATTTGCTAAAAAAATAACATTCGGCACCAATTGGACCCTCTCAGCGTGCTAAAATTCAATATATTGACTAACTCCCACTTCTTACTTGTCAATTCCAGACCTTCATATTTTCCCCCTTTTTTATGGCTTTTTGAGAAGGTCAGAACCTTTAATAGAAGCAAACCTTCTTTTCCATTCCCCAGGCTTTTCATATAGACCATTTTCCACTAGTGTGGAAACCACCTTTTTGCTGCCGAGGATCTGACCTATATCTAGGTTACAGAAAATGTTATCCAACATTCTAAATGTTACCAGAAGTCAAAAATGATCTTTTATAAGCTGTCGGACTTCCACTTTATTTAGCTATCTCTCCCCCTAGAGAAAATCCAAAATGTTCCCATATCCCGCTTTTGCCAACTTTTGGACAATTTCGGGTGCAAGATTCACCCTGGTTCCATGACTAATTGGGTGTCCCCACATTAATATAAGGAATGAAGTATCTCCTGAAGAGATCCCCATGCTTTATGAAAAAACACTTCAAGCTCTTATATCAAACTTTTTTAGGTCACTTTACCGACTTTAGCTCATCCCAAAAATGATACTCTTTGAAGATCAGCTGCATATAATGTTTCATAAAAATACCCATGTGAAGCTTTGAATTAAACCTGGACATATACTGTGCAAAATAGGCAAAATAATAATCCTTAAATTGGGAAGGCCAGTCCTCCACTTTCCTGTCATTCATATAAAGTGCATAGTGCTACTCTGGCCATTTTGTTTTGCCAAATAAACGATAAAAACATAGACTCCACACATTTTTAAAAAGTGGCAGTTAAAACACATGGAATAGCCGAAAACAGAAAATTAAACAGTGGAAGAACCGACATTTTAATCAGAGAGACTAGAATTGTAAGCGGGAGCGAATTCCACCGTGAGAATAGATCTTGTACTTTTAAAAGGAGAGGGGCAAAATTAAGCTTGTGTAGATCCTCAATCTTCAATGTGAACCTGATACCTTGATATCGTTTTGGCTGTGAATTAACACAAGAGACAATGTCCAGGTGTAAAACATCAGGATCACAACCGCACAATATAATTTCTGATTTCTCCTTATTAATTCTATACCCTTCTAATTTCTCCTATAGTGTGAAGATCTCAAAAGCCTTTTCTTGGGTCTCCTTCCTATTGTCCAAAATTAACATACCATCGGCATATAATTTTATCTTACCCAACTGTGGCAGAGGGGGGCAGATGCTGTTATTCACTAGGATCGCTATAGCTAATGGCTCAATAAAGACAGCAAATAGAATAAGGGATAACGGGCATCCCTGCCACGTTCCGCCTCCAACTTTTATTTGCCCACTTCTATTGTGTTAATGAGGATACTGGATTCTGAATTACAATAAAACTTCTATATAAGCCCCGTGATCTGGGATGGAATACCAAATCTGGTCAAGATATTAAATAGAGTTTACCAGACCACAAGGTAAAATGCTTTTTCAGCATCTAGCAGAGGCACCAAAGCTGGTATATCATAAACTGCAAAATAATCCAAGGGTTGTGCCAAATAATGTGCATGTGTCCCTAATTGACATCCGGCTATAAAGCCATTCTGATCGTAATGATTTTATAAACGATGTTTAATGATGTAATAGCGCGATACAAGTTTGGATCTTCAGCGTACTTTCCTTTCTTTAAAAAGCTTACTACATTCCCCATAAAAAAAGATTATGTTATAGGCCCCCCTTTTAGCATGGTATTAGTTATCAATAAAAGATAATCAGCTAAAACAGCTGAAAAAAGTAAAAAAACGTCCCCCGGGAATCCATCCGGTCCACTGGCTTTACAATTCGGGAGATTCCTAATGACCACTGTGAGTTCTTCTATAGAGAAGGGCCGAGTCATATTAACCCCCTCTTCTCTGGTTAATGTTGGAATATTGCAATCCTCTAAAAACCTGCCTAGAGAGGCTATGTCATCCAACTGGTTGTGTGCATATATCTGTTTATAATATATCTGTTTATAATGATCCAGCATGATTTCCCCCATCTTCTCCAATTCCTTACACCTAATTCCAGAAGCTGTGCATTTCAGGGCCTCTATCCTATTGTTGGTTGCTTGTTTGCGTGCCTGCCAAGCTAAGAATTGTAGTAAAGTTGCTTTCTCATAGTCTTTTTGTAAACAGGCCCGGTTTAAAGCAGCGGTCTTTACAGAATATGCTCCACTCATTGCCTGTCTGGCAGTATCAAGCTCTCTTTTATTAGTCCTGGATGAATTTTTCAGAAATTTATCATAACTCTGCTGAACATTTTGGTCAAAAATTTGCTTTTGTACTTTAGCTTTTTTACTATTTTATGCATCCTCGCCTATCACTCTTCCTCTAATAAATGCCTTCAGGGCATCCCATAATATACCTGGTGGAGCAGTCTTATGATTAATTGACAAAAATTCCCTTATCTGCTCTATACAAATTTGCACCCACCATTCCTCCTGCAGGTACTGTTTATTAAAAACCCGTCGCCTAGCATGGAACAGAGGTTTGCCCACCACTATCTCAAGAATAATCATTGCGTGGTCTGAAAAAAGGTGTGCTGCATTTTGAAAGTCAAGGCTTTAGAGATGATTAAAATGAAATCTATGCGTGAAGAGCTGCAGAATCTCCCTGAAAAGCAAGTGTATATGATTTTTGTGGGAAAAGCGACCCTCCAAGAATCTACTGATTCAAATGTTTCCTGAAAGTTTTTAATAACTTTCAGAGATTTTGGTTTTCTCTGTTTTTTAAATTGACAGAAGAGTCCATTTTTGTGTTCTGCAACACATTAAAATCCCCCCCATTTATCATTCACCAGGATTTTGTAATAATGACTGGAACAGATCCTCATATCGGGTAACATTATCTTCGAGTGGGGCATAAAAACTGATGAAAGTTAAAAGCCTTGATCACAACATGCAGCTCACCCAGCACCAGCAACCACTTTTATCGCTGGCACTGTTTACAACTTCAGCCCCCAGCCCTTTTGCCAGTAAAATAGCAGTCCCCTGATGGGCCACTTGGGAGAAAGAAAACTCTTTATATGCTGCCCAATTTTTAAACATCTAAAATCCTGACAACTTTCCGACAGCAATATGGGTCTCTTGAACCAAAATCACCGCTGGGTTTTCAGCTAAAATCCAGGTTTCTATGGCCCATGATTTCTTGTTATCATTAAGGCCATTCACATGAAAAGAAATTACCTTCAAGGTATTATTCATATTGATATGTTACTCTTAAATAGCCTGTAGGAAAAAATATTGTTTTACTAACCCCCATCCCAGAAGTACAAATCAGGTCTACACCTACCATGTAACTGCCCTCCCACATGTAGACTCTTGAACCCCATCTTTATCTCGCCATAGACTAACGGAGAAATCACCTTGGCGGTCGGTCTTCCCTTTAAGTGAGATTAGCATTCTACTCCACCCTTGGTGCATGAACTAACCAACTGCAAATTTGGATCGCCTTTTATCAAGCTTTTGACCCCAAACCTCCACTGCTCCCCGGCCCCCCATCTCTAATTAATTCACACACCTCCCCTAAGCCGTGGTGAGTGGTGCGCCATCAAACTCATGCCTGACATGATTCCCTTCCACCAAAGATCTGGTACCCCGAACTTCTGCCCAGATCGATCAGTCTAACCCTGCCACTCCTATCTCATCAGGACGCACACAAACAAATAAGAAAAAACGAGGACCCAGCCATAAAAGCAAACACACAGTGCATAGAAAAATAGGAAGAACATCTTAAGATTGCAACCGCTAGCACCAATCAACACTAAATATCAATAGATCCCGATTCCAGCCACACATTCCTTAGTTAAGAATTATTCGAGATTTGCTGTAGCAGTTCCTGGGCTTCGGAGACATCACAAAACACATGAAATTGACCTTTTACTAGCACCTTCAGTTTGGATTGCTGCACAATCATTGCACGGACGCCCTGCGCCTTAAAAAGGTGAAGCATCTTAAGAAATTCTTTCCTTCACTTAGCTGCTGAGGCTGACAAGTCAGAGAAAATACGACAGAGAGGGATTTCTGGTGTACTAAACTGTCGCTGGTTAATTGCTTCAGATAATACTTGTTCTTTCACACAATAGTCTCCGAAGTTCACAAGCATTGTATGAGGGAATTTCTGATTTGGAGGGTGATGTGCTGGCACACAATGGGCTCTTAGGTCTCCGGAATATTCAGGAAGAACGTGTGTTTTGATAAAAAATATTCGCCCACTGGAGTGTTTAATGTCCCTCAAGCCTCTCCGGAACTCCCACAATGCGTATATTGGTGCACCTTGAATAATTTTACAGTTCCTCTAGCTTAAACTCTATTGAAGGTTTCTGTTCTGAAAAGTGGCCGCCTTTTCCTGCAGTATGGAAACCTGATCCTCTAGCTGAGAGATCCTCACTTCCGCTTCTTTTAACGTCTCCGGGATCTGGGCGACAGACTCCTCAATCTTAGAGAGTTGTGTATGTAGAGCTGCTATTTCTGTGGTTTGTGAGTCTTTCAGCTCCCTTATTTCCTCCAAAATGAGATTTAGCATAGCCTTAGCATCGCATTGCATAGTGGATGGGATACTCCCCTGCAGTGCTTCATTACTTGAGAGATTTATTTAAGCCTGCCTCATTTGCACCTTTCAAAGTCCTAAGTCATCCTGCACAGTATCTGCCGGACACAGGATTGTTACTAGCTGGATTGGAGGTGCTAGTGGTTGAAATATATCCAAATTACCCCTCATAGGGAGAGAAGAGAATGTTTGTGGGGCGTAACTTCTCAGACAGATCAGCCCAGAGACCTGTGCCAGAGCTCAAACCCATCATGACCTTCATAAAAAGAGGATATTCCATAACTTCTGTAGTTTGTGGAATACTTGGAATGCTGACCTCCGGTCCCAAATTGGTCTCCACTGAATTTTTGGCTAACATCTGATTGGGTGAAGACGCTACTGGGCTATTAGCACTCGAAGTGCGACTGATATTTACTTTCTCTGAGGCCCCTTCCTGGCAATGGTGGTCTTCTACAATGCTTGCACCTTCTTCGTAATCTTCAGTATTGCCAGGCAGAGAACAATCTTAATGCGGCAAGGCAGTACGATTCGCTCATGCTGTAGCTTGCCCCACTCTTTTTTTGACCCGTGATTCGGTAACTTGTTATCAAATTGCAATTTGGTTTAGCGATTTGGTATCTGGAAGGGAGCGTGTTTAGGGCTTCTCCTCCGAATACCAAATTACAGTACTATGTATGAATATTTTGCTACCGAATTGCAATCACAAAACATTAATTTACCGACATCTCAAAGGAGGTAGTAACGTTTGCAAATGGGAAGAGGTCCCCAATCAACCCTTTTCCCTGTAAGAAGGTTCAACAAAATATTTTTTATTAGCAGGCAATGGTAAAAGGGACTTCTCCCTACTCTTAAAATATGAACCTGAAATGTTTCTGTTTCTTTTTTTAAATACATCCTCTTTTCCTTTTAAAAAAATGGGCTGCATTAAAAATAAAATATTGCTTTATTTAAAATCAATCACAGACATGGTGGTCTGCTGACCCCAGCTGGGCACCATCCCTGTGATGGCTACCATTACTATTCGGTCTCAAACTGCGACCTACCTCATTAATATTCATGAGGTAGGTCAATTTGTGACCCACTAGGAATTGTTATTTAAATGATGTATGTTTTCTTGCTTCAGAACTGCCATTTTCCTAATTGTTTTGAGTAAGAATCTCAATTAGGCTATCACAATTCTAGATTTTTGTACATATGGCCCTTGGATTCGAGCTAAATATTTGGGCAAATACGTTTCCCTGAAGACCTCATCATAATGAAGCTAGCCTGTGCAAATGTAAACTTGAACAAAACAATTCTGAATTCTGGTTCAGCACCAACTCCCAACAGAACAATAAAAAATGCAAGGCCTATTTTCAGATTTTCAAACTAAGCATGCACCCACTTACTGGAGGCCATTACGGTAAAGATTTGCTTGGCAACGGAATGTAGGTTATCAATTATGAGACCAAGTTTGTGGCCACTGGAATGATGCCTAGTTAATTAGGCCATCAGTCTCTGGATCTGTGAGCAGTGTCCTTCTCAAACAGACCCACCTCAATCTTACCTTCTTTAAGGTATAGGCAATTATCTTGCAAACAACCTGCAATATCGTTCATACAAACATTTAATTTTGATTGAGAGGTGTTGACATCCTCTGAAATAGAGTTGGTTATTTGAGCATCATCTGCACGAGATCAGTTCAACGTCTCTGAGTCAAATAATGGTGCAGAGTGGAGGTACATAGACATTTAACAAGGCTGAGGTCATCGAGGAGCCCTGGGGGACTTCGAAAGTGACTTCAGTAGAGTGTGATTTGAAAGGCCCAGTGCAGATGGATTGCTTGTGGCTGGACTGGGAGGAGTGAAACCAGTTGAGGGATGTCATAGTCTTGCAGGCCATTGAGCAATACAGCATGAGATACCATGCCAAAAACTGATAACAGGTCTTATAGTATCAGAGCAGAAGAAGCTCTCTTATCCAAGGTACTACGAATGTCATCAGTGGCTGCTGTGAGGGTGGGTTCTGAGCTGCAAGTGTCTCGAAAGCCAGATAAGGGTTGGGGCTAGAAGCTGATTGGACTCCAAGAAGTTTAAAAGTTAGATGGTGATACGTTTTTCTACGACCTTGGAGGAGTAAGGTGGTAGAGAGATGGGTCTAAAATTGGACAGTGTGTTTGGTGTCTGCTGAAGGTTTCTTTAACAGCGGATGAACTTTGGCATGCTTTCAGTCTACAGGATAAGTGGTCAAAGTGAGAGAAAAATTAAGCAAGGAAGTGAAAACAGTGCCAAGAGTGGCCTGTGCAAGGTTCCAGATGAAGTACTGGCACTGGTCATTGGGGAGTCTGACTTGAAAGAGAGCATAGTGGTGATAATGTTGTCTAAGATGACAGAAGTAATACAAGACAGCGCTGATCCCGAGATGGAAGGAGATGGAGAGTTGAGGAAGGTCAGATCATTTAAAACTGTCTGAGAGTCAAACTTAAAGTAGATTTTGGAGAATTTCAATTTGAAGAAATACGCTAAGGAAGTGCAGCAATCAGTAGAAGGTAAAATCATCTGATCAATTGGATAAAAAAGTTCTTTGGCAGATTTGGGGTTTACCTTAATGAGGAAATTATTGCTGTGGATCTGGCCATGTGAAGGTTTTTGTGATATATTCTGAGCACAGATATATAAACGTGTCTGTTATGTCCTGGGTGGGAGTACCTCCAGTTATGCTGTAACTGCTTGTAGTGTCATTTGTAAAGTCTGAGGTCCTCAGTAATACCACCAGGATCCCAAGAAATTGTCCCCCTTTTATGTGCTGGTGTGGGCACATCCGCTCCCTATAAGACTGCCGCTGCTGGGGTCCCCCACGACCTGTGGAAGCACAACTGCTCTACTACAGAGATGTAAAATTGCAACAGTCAAGGTTCCCATTGGCTGTAAGGGCATGGTCCATGTCGGTGACACACCGCAGGGGCCAGGTGGGCGCTTCCGCGATGGTGCATCTTTCAATTGCATCCAATCACCGGCTCCGCGGTGGCGGAGCACGTCTATCGTGATCTTCAAAATTGCATCATGCCACCGCAATCAAGGTTCCCATTGGCTGTAAGGGCATGCTCCATGGCGGTGACACACTGCTGGGGCCAGGCAGTAGCTGCCGTGATTTGTGTGCCATACATTCACATGAGGCACCACGATTTGGGTGGCGGGGCATGCCAACTGCCATTTGGGCATGTCTCCATGGCTAACACTACCGCACTTGTGGATATGGGGATTGCTGGTGACACACCGCTGGGGCCAGGCAGTGGCTGCCGCGATTTGGGTGCCATACATTCACATGAGGCACCGCGATTTGGGTAGCGGGGCATGCCAACCGCCATTTGGGCATGTCTCCATGGCTATCACTACCGCACTTGTGTATATGGGGAATGCTGGTGACACACCGCTGGGGCCAGGTGGTAGCTACCGCGATTTGTGTGCCATACATTCACATGAGGCACCGCGATATGGGTGGCAGGGCATGCCAACCGCCATTTGGGCATGTCTCCATGGCTATCACTACCGCACTTGTGTATATGGGGATTGCTGGTGACACACCGCTGGGGACAGGCGGTAGCTACCGCAATTTGGGTGCCATACATTCACATGAGGCACAGTGATTTGGGTGGCAGGGCATGCCAACCGCCATTTGGGCATGTCTCCATGGCTATCACTACCACACTTGTGTATATGGGGATTGCTGGGGACACACTGCTGGGGACAGGTGGTAGCTACTGCGATTTGTGTGCCATACATTCACATGAGGCACCGCAATTTGGGTGCCATGCAATAACAATGGCCATCTGGCAAACATCAACAGTGCACAGTGGCCACATGGTCAATGGCACATCCTTGTGCACACAATGCCAATGTTCCATTTACTCCACTGGTGACTCACATGCCATGTTTGTGTATGTGATCTCGTAGATTGACATGTACTCCCTCACATGTCACTTGTGATATTGATGGTCCTGTACACAGGACAGTGTTATTATGGACTCTGCAATGTGTACACATGTCAATATGTGTTGAGGTGCAGTGACAATCACAGCAATGTTTGTCTCAATGAATGATGTTCTTTTTTGCATGTCCTCTTATGTCTGATCATGCACACAATCGTCATTTCTGCTCAGACTGTGGTCATTGTGTTGTTGATGTGTGCCAGGTTCAAATGACGCATGAAGGTGTGTCAGGTCCAGCAGCTAGGTATGAGGCAGTGGGGTTGATTTGTTACACATATACTGGATGCTGTACTCCCAGGCGTGCCCATGGTAAATGTGGCCATATCCCTATGTGCATTCACATTTACTGAGGTGGTGTTTGAGGTACTTGCTTTGTGTAAGTTTACAAGTGTGCCATATGTGTAGCTGAAGGTGTCCCTACATGTAGGCTGGTCTGTAACTCTATTTTGATGACAGTCATTGTTGGCGTTGTGTCATCCCAAACGTGAGATGCTGTGCCCATCTCATGATGTATTGCATTGACATGTGTCCACTTTCATCTCAACTAGGATGAGACCAAATCTGCTTCGTCACTTGACAGTGCTGGAAGACATGGAGGATTAGGCGATCATCCGGAAATGCTGTCTGGATAGATAAAAACCCTTTGTGATATGTTGGAGCCCCACCTGCAGCCTCGCAGAACATATCCAACAGCTTTCACCCCAACGTATAAGGTGATGGTGGCCCTGCATTTTTTTGCCACTGGATCATTCCAGCACACGGTGGCCAGCGCAGGAGGGATGTCACAACCTATGTTCAGCATGGTGCTGCGTGATGTACTCTCAGATGATCTACAAGGACAGATATATCCATTTCCCCAGGTTCCTGAATTGGCAGCTATGAAGGGAGATTTCTATCCCCTTGGACATATCCCCCATGTTGTTGGTGCCATTGATTGCACACATGTTGGGCTTGTGCCAAAACAGACACTTGAGCACATCTACAGGAATCGTAAACATTACCACTCCATAAATGTGCAAGTGGTGTGCCTGGCAGATATGATCATCTCACACATGTGCGCCAAATTCCCAGGCTCAGCCCGTGACTCATACATCCTGCAGAACAGCATTGTACCCCAGCTGATGGCTAATCTGCTTCCTGAGCGTGCATGGATTGTGGGTGAGTATGCCTAGTCATATGGCGTTTTGGGTGTGTGACCTGCTGCCTTCTGCCTCAGCGACATAGCAATGTTTATTTGTGTTTGTCACACCTAGGTGACTCTGCATATCCCAACCGTCCCTGGTTGCTGAGCCCACTGCGGAATCCCAGGACCCCGGCTGAAGTCCGCTACACTGATGCCCATGGGAGGACACGTCGTGTGGTGGAGTGCACTTTTGGTCTACTGAAGTCACGTTTCTACTTCCTGGACAAGACCGGAGGTGCACTGGTGTACTCGCCCTGTAAGGTGTGTCAGATTGTAGTGGAATGCTGCATGCTCCACAACCTAGCCATTCACAAGGAGATTCCCCTGATTCTAGATGATGATGAGGACCCAAGGCCCCCGCCTGCAAACCAACCCGTGCCCAGTGATGAGGACAGTGGAGAGGAGGAAGGTGTTGAACTGTGTCAACAGCTCATCACCCGCTACTTCACTTGAAGGCGGGTGACAATGTACAACGTACCCATTGTCTGATGATGTTGCTGTTGTTGTGAAGGAGTATGGGAGATTTGTGACAGCAGCCGGTTGTAGACTCTGTGGTGGCGGACAATGTTTCTGGGACAGTTAATTTTGGAACATCTACAGGATGTGTATGTTGAAACTTGTTGCCCATTGTGATGTGTGCATGTGGGATTCTCTTGTTGTGAAGTGTTGTGTGATGTCTGTGATGCTACACCTAGACTAGTGAATGTTGTTCTGTTGTGTTTTCCTAGGTGCCTTCAACCTCTCCTTGCCTACATACACTCCAGTCTCCTGGTACTTTGTAATCATGGTGAAGACTGTACATCCTGGAATAAAGACGGAGCAGACACAACAACTGGAAATTGTTGGGCCTGTTGGTATGTATTTTGTTGCTTTACAATGTAACATTAATAGTAATGAAAAATGTTCTTTCGGTATAGAAAATTGATGTCCATATCTATTCCCCATTACAGTTGGAGGATTGTACTGCAGTGATTTAGATAAGCACTGAAAAATCAGTGTGAATAGCACCATGCGGTGTGCCAGAGGGGATTTCCTACTCGAGCTGGTGCCTTCAGACCATGAACAGTTGCGACCACCAGCAACCATCCACGTTAGAAAAATCTTCTCAGGTGTCCTACTATTGACCAGAAATCACACTAAAGGTCACCAAATTTTGCTCATGCTCGCCAACTTACCATTCTGGAGCAATGACCGAAAAAAGTTCTGCCAGGCGGCGATTGATGGAATTTATCTGGAACTCTCACCAAAATTTTGCGAATTCCGTGGGTGGAACGTAATATTCTGCTGACCCCTAGTTGTCTTGCTGTGTTGTGTTGCATGAAAGATTAGTAAATCTTGCCCAAGATATGTACAGGACTTAAGTTCCATAACTGTGAAATGCGTGTTATATGTAGACATGTAAACAATTAAAAACATAGTTAATTAAGTTGATCATAGCTACTGTGGTAAATGTCTCATCTGTCTAGATCTAACATATCACACGTATCATATCTTTCAGGTGGATGCCAGGTGTATGATGAGGCAGAGATTTTCAGCTTCTCTGATCCTAGTGCTGAAGGTATGCATCAGTAATACACTACTCAATCTTTCTTAATACATCATTTACTGGCTGTGTTTGCAACCAGCACTATGAGGAAAGTCCAGATGCTGTAGAAAGTATCACAATGCAACTCATAAAGTCAACTTGTAGCATGGTGTTCACTCACGGAGCAAGTGTAAAAATCGACAATTTTTGAAATGATATGTGGCATTCCGGGTCTCTAACTGCACTGTTGCCACAATTGCATCCTACTGCCAACTCAGGCACCCTTGCACCATAGTGCAACTGTGCCTGTGTTACATGCAAGATATATTTTAGCAGCAATGGATACTTTACTGCACAAAAACTATCCTTAGGTACATGTCCCTCTTGAAACTTGTGCTGCAGAATTTAGCACATGTAGAACTATGAAAATACAAGGATCATTTTAAATATGTATCCTTGTAATGGCTCTTTTGGGAAGGCATACACAATTGCCAAAATTTAGGACATGCTATCCTTATGACATCAGAGATAGGCTCAAATTTAATTGCTGGATGCACGCACATTTACGCATATGCATCTATGTTTTTGTAATTTTTCTAGCTGTATGTACAGTAGTATCAGTGTAAATGGTGAGCATTTATGTCCGACAAGTAGCAAGGCTTTGTGTTGGACTTGCATAATGCAAGGCAATGCAAGGCAACACAAGCACTTATGTCAACTTTATAGTGACACTCAGAGGCACCTTGTGTATCTCTGCGTGGCATGTAAACCTGGAGTAATGCAAGACAGTGCAAGTTGCTGCATTGTGTTACCTTGCAGTGGGAAGGGGATACATGGGAGGAGAGTTGTTGTTCTTACACATCCACCGATGTTATTTGCCACTTTGACAGATGTAATTAGATTATTTAACCTAGGAATATGCCAAAAGCCTACACTATCCCATGTGAGCCTTAACAGGGTGAAATATGTTACAATCTCATGAAAGCTTTTTCTTGCTATGTGCGCTGCATTGTGCAATACACATAGACATTGGAATATGCCTCAGATGCTTTTTGTGCGGAGGAAGGTGTTCCTTTCTTCCCCCAAAGCAATGATCTCATTGACACAGTTACCCTTGAACAATGGTGCAACAGTGCTTGTATTGGGGTAAGGCTGCACATACTAATCATGTGCTATAAGAGGATAAAAAGGTGCACATATGTTTGATTAGTTATTATACAATTCACACAAGGAATTTGACTTCATGACCTGCATCGATAATTTCTTTTTACATGTGACCCTTGATGCCATTCTCTTGTACAGACAAACACACATGATTATCCAGAAATGAAGGACACTTAATTTGGTGTATATATGGGTGGTCCACCGAATACAGGAGAATGGCAGTGGATGCAGTAAATGTTGATTGACAATCAAAAAAACATATGTGGCCTGTGTATCCATACATCACACTCATGCATACCGCATGTAATCTGCAATAAAGGAACAGATATATGTGTAGATGATTATCAATAATGGCATAGCCATGTAGGTCCCTCAATTAAGTCAACCAAGATTTTAAGTTTCCTGTCCCTTGAAATTTGATGTGGTCTACCATTACCACTAAGTGATATTTAAGTGTTCATTACATTGTAAAGCAGGGAATGCATGTGTATACATACCATGATGAACAATAATATTAAGCTAAAACTTTGTATGATATGACTAATACATTAGTGTTTTTAAGTTCTTTATGTGTAGCCAATATGAATGCCGAAGCTAAAAAGACATTTACGGCACGCAAACTGCATTTTGGGAACATATGGAAGGTATTGAGGGCATTCCGAAGAATGAAAAGACTTTATGAGGATGAGAAGGCAAAAGGCACATGGGCCCACCTACCAAACACACCAACCCCCTTCTATGTCAACCGGCACTGTCACACCTCATGAAGGGATGAAGGCCACCTCCAAAAGGAGCTATGGCGCAGCCACTACAGTGGCACTGAAAATAAAACACAGCAAAGCACAGAAACTAAGATTGACAATGAGAAAATACATAAGACTACAACAGAGGACCATGAACACCCTCCCAGGACAGGTTGCAAAATTTACAACTCTCATGATTGAGAATAATAGATTGCTACAGGGGTGCCTGCAAGCCCTGTCCAAAAATAACCTCTCTATGGACTCTCCCTCTTTCTAACTCCCTTAATGTTATCCCTCATGTTATATTTTGTATGTTGTTAGATAGCGTTAGTATGCAAACAGATGTAGTTTAGGAGTAGGGTAAGTTAGTTAGATTTAGGTACGCTAAATGTTTCGCAGTTTTAGATAGCTTAAATATTTTCTGGGGGGGAAATGTTAAATGTAGATTTGAAAAAATAAAAAAACACAATTTGAAAATATACAAAAAATAGCTTATGTTTAGTAATAAATGATTAGTTATGATATATGTGTAGGTTTTACCATGTGCATGTGTTCTGTATGTTTATGTATGTTAAGGTGTATAGCAATATATATTAGGATATATATCCTATTTATACTAATAGGAAATCTAATCTATCTAATCTAAATCTACTAACTACTTATCTATGGCTAACACAAAACATAATACAAATCAACCCCCATACACCTTAACATACATCAACATACAGAACAACTGCACATGCTAAAGCCTACAAATATATCCAATTACCTTCCAAGGCTTCTTAAATTTGACTAAGGGGGGGTCCATTCCTCCTGGACCCCCCCCCCCCACAGACTGACACCTCGCATGGGGCTTTTCTTCATATAATGCTGGGGGCCAAGGCTTTCATTTTCTTTAAAAGCGGGAGGCTCACAACCCCTTCCCGCAGCCCCATGGACTACCACCCCCAGGCACAAACAGAATAATTTAGAGGGTCCAATGCAGACCCCTGGCCAAATACTTGAAAGAGGGTGCTTTGTCGAGCCGTATCGACTCCCATGGTCCCGGTTGCCTACCCCTGGGACATTGCAGTTTGATATGGCTTGGCGGCAGCACCATAGCAAACAACGCTCCACTTTCAGCAAGCAAGAGCATTAAAAAGCCTCTCCCTTTCTGAAAGTTGAGCAAAATTACTTGTGGATAGGTGGAGCTGCATGTTAGCAGCTTCCTCTGTCCAAAAGCAATGCCGGCTACCACAGGATGCTGGGAGCCGGCAGGGTCCGCGGGGGCCATGAGGCTCCGCCCATGGCTCCCAACAGATAAGAGTGGGTGCCCTAGGTGAGATAAGGACACCCAGAGTAGCAACCTGGCCCCAGAGTGATAATGCCAATTGTTTCGGTATTCTACTACAGTCCTTCTTGTTGGTGCCATACAGTTGATCTTGTCCATTATTGCTTGCCATAAAGAATCCTTCTTGGTTATTGGTAATTTAGAGGTGACAAACAAAAGATGCTCTTTTTTGTCATCTTTCTTATCAATATTTGGCGTACCTCCTCTGTGAGGTTTAGCTTCCTCTCCCCTTTGCCCTGGATGTCTGAACCATTTTCATGGTTGGTGCCCTCCTGCCTTCCTTAAGCTCCTTTCATGACTCCATGAAAATGGTGCTATTGTGTTAGAACAAACAGTTGCTTGATACTGCATGGTTTTAAAAATGTTCACACTATGCAACAGCCTCCTACGTGATTCAAATCTGACTTGCGGCACATAGAGGTATCTTGCGTCATGCAAGTAAGATTTGCATCATGCAAGTAGCAGTTGCGTTACGGTGCAGCATTCTGCATCTCTCATCCCTGCTTCATGGTGTGCTGTATATTAAATAAGGCACATTCATGATGCACAAAAGTGGCGTCATGTAGCGCAACACATTCTCATGCAATGCTGCCCAACACTGGTGAGTTCAGGTTGTGGGTTGGTGTTCTTGAAGGAGCATGATTGAGAGTTCTGGAACTGAGGATGAATGCAGTGCAAGTTTCTTACAGTACTTTTCAGTGGGCCATAAAGGTGTTCAGCCAACATGCTCATTTCCATCTTTCACCCTTATTCAGAGCACACAGAGTGATGGTCACATATGTGCTAATTGTAACTACTAATGTTTGTGAAAGTGCGAGAAGTAGGTATACACAGCTGTTGAAATACTGATAGCACCAGGGGAAAAGAAAATGATATGTTTGCGGCGAGGAGAGAGTGTGTGTGTTTGTGGTGTGTGTGTGTGTGAGAGAGAGAGGGAAAGAGAAAAAGAGTGAGAAACAAGAGAGCACGGTGAATGAAGTACATGAAGGACAGAGTAATGGAGGGTTTCAGAAGTTACAGCGTGAACACAACATTAAGTGTCCATACATAATGGATTATTAAGTCACTCAGGATGGTGTCTCATATACAATCAGTCCCAAAGCCCTCTTTTATCCCTGTCTTGAAAACACAATTCTGGGTTGGTGGGCCAAGGCACTGGCAAAGATATCTGCTTACAGAGGAGTTCTCTCTTCTTAAAATGTTGCCTTAAAACCATGTTCAAATGCGCTCCTGGCACTCCTCACAATGTGGCCCTACAAGGATCACTCCTCATAGCCCCTGAAAGTGGGCCTGCCAGGATGCTGCCCGTGATACCAGAGGAGATGTGGCCCCTCTAACTGACTAACATGTGGCCAGCTCTCACTTCCACCATTGGGCACACCAGGATGCCTGGCGATAGACTGCTGGTGGTGGGATGGATTTGACTCGGAGTTAGAGTCAATGGGTAACTTGCTGAGCACCCCTTCAGCCTCCAGACTGCTTATGGAGGGACAGGACGGAAAGGCCTCCAAAAATGACAAATTGTGATATAGACCAAATAAAAACTACTGCATTCTCCCACACTGCTGTGATGCTGGTTAGACTGTTTCCTTTACCGGGGCACTTCAGGAATGACAATTTCATTGACAAAATTCCCCTTCTCCCACAAGCATATCCCCCATGGGACCCCCGATTTGACAGCTGGAGGAGAGACATTTTCCACTATATGGAATTGTGCTTGTAGGGAACCCTATTTAAGACTTCAGCCTTACTGCACAATCTCTCTACTGTTTCCACTGTGTTAATGATCAGCTGGGTAAAGGCTCTGGCTGTTTTCTCTTTTGGTCATCCTGCTGACCTAGCAATCACTAAAGTTCACCTTCTATATGATAGGTTTCCACCTACCCCTGGGTGTCCATCCACTGAGCTCCTGCTACCTTTCACATATCAGACGTTGGACCTAGCCATTGTCATGGGGACGGTGGGCCCAAAACAAGGCAAATTGCTCTTTTATCAAAGGCAACAAACTGGGTCTGAATCCAGGCAAGCTGCCCCCATGCCCATGGCCCTGAAGGAGCTCCATTATGACTGTGATTAAGATATAAAAACAATCTTCTTGGAGAAGAAATCCAGTCTTAAAGATATAGACACTGTGATAGACCATTTGAATGCATGAATGGATCTCATGAAAGATAGACTGGAAAAATAAGACAAATGCCTTAGTACTGCTGAAACTAGAATCTCAACCTTGGAGGATGAGAACCCCACCATTAAAGACACAGTGCACATGCTAAAGCAAGGCCTTGTCAAGATAACTGCTAAAAACAAGGACATGGAATCCAGATCACACTGAAATAATAACCAGATCTTTTGCCTGCCAGAGAGTACCACAATGGGTAACCTGAACCTTTTGTTAAATCCCTCCTGATTTTGCTCCTGGGCAGGGGTGATTTCTCTGAGCGTCTGGTGGTTCAGAGATTGCACAGACCTCTGAGTTCTTGTTGGCCGGTCGAAGCCCCGCCGCCTGCTAAACTACTGTGATACTGCGCTGCGCTGCGCCTGCCTTGAGAGAGGGGGCCCCTGAACTTTCAGGACTCCAACATTTCCATCTATCAGGATCTCAAGGTAGCCTTGCAGGAGGCCGGCAAAATATTCATTGAAATGAAAAAGATCCTTTGAACATCCTTTGAACTAAAAACATTAAATATGTGATGCTCTACCTAGCTCACCTTTGAGTACAACTAGTAGACAGACACTCTCCTTTACCGGCATTAAAGAGGCATTAAAGTTTCTAAAAAAAAGCAGGACAAACCCCACACAAGTGATCCACCTGTTAAGGACTACCACTTGACCAACAACATGTGACTGAGCTCCACCCAGGATGCTGTTTCTGATTACTCCACCTGAAATTAGCCTATGGTCTAGAATACGTATACAAACATATTAGATTCTGCTGCTGCCCCTCATTTTCCGAATTGCTCCTCTACCCTCATTCGCTAGACTTTGTGACCTTTGTATATATATCATGTGGTGATCTCTGCTGTCATGATGTTGGCCAACCCCAGCATATCAATCGCTGTCATCTTTAATTGTACTGAGGTACAAATTATCAGTTATGCAATGGGGGATGGTTGGTACTAGCACTCCCCCAGAACAACATGCTTAATGTTTGGTTCATGGGACGTTTTTGATTTGAGTGGTAATACACTGACAGTTGGGGCGCTGTCTGTAGGTGGGGAGGTGGGAATTGGAACGTTTCTGTTTTGTTTTTCTCCTTTAATAGAGATATATAAACTACCCTCTTCTTTAACGCAGCCCATGGTTAGTACAAACCAGCCTTTGTTGACCACAACCTGTAGAACTTTAGGTAGGCATAATTAATGCAATCACATTCAACATCCGAGGCCTAGGCAATCCTAAAAAGAAACACCAGGTTTTAGCATACATGGCCAGACATAATTTTGAAATTGGATTCTTTCAGGAGAGCCTGGGATCGACTGAAATGACTTCACTTGCCCGTACTTGGGAACAGTCTGCTTATTATACCTTGTACATGCTAGGAATGTCGCTATACTAATTAAGAAATTCCTTCTCTTCTATTTGCTATTCTTCCACAAAAACCTGGAGGGGAGATATTCATATGTTGAGGGGCACAAAATGCTACCTGCATCCCCTTGATTAATTCATATTCCCCCAAATTCTTAGAGGACTTGCTTTTGCTATGAAGATGGCGCTCTGCTCATAATATATTATGGGGGTGATCTCAACCTGGCATTATATCCCACTACTGACAGCACCAATACTGCACAGGTAGAGCACCCAAAGGCAGCCAGGGTGTTGCATCCCACTTTGGAACTGGATGAACTACGAGATGTGTAGAGGGCAATATATGGGGGAAAGATATACTCGTATTATTCCACAGTACATGATACGCATTTCCATATAGATTTCTGGCTTTCCGCCGTTGAAATTCTCCCACAGATCACTGGGTTCAGGCATCTACCGTGCACCCTTCTGACCATTCACCCGACCTCCCAGGAGACACCCACAGTTACAGCCCTTGGAACTTCCCTAATGGGACCCCACGAGATACGGCCTTCATAAAATACCGAAAAAAAGCCATCACTGAATTTTCTGAGGTTAACACTGGCTCTATCTTTTGTTTTGGGACTGTGTGGGAGACTTTTAAATCTTATATTAGGGGATTCATATTGGGTAAATATGTTGGAATCCTAAAATCAATACATATAGAGTTAACCAGTAGAGAAAATGAAATCACTCAACTGGAGAAAGGTACACCTCCACCCACAACCGATACACATTCTTCAACCATGGTGATGTTACACAAGAATGTAGGGACCTACTAGATGGTGAACCACGATTTCTAGCTAGGTACACAGAAGCCAAGCAATATGGGGAGGGTGGTCAGCCAAGTTGGACCATGGAATTGTTGATGAGAAGAGCATGTACAAATGAAACTAAACACTCACTCAAGCTAGACACATTGAAAGTAATATGAGGCAAGCTGCCATTCTACGTGAGTTCTGTTTGCACTATTCAAAACTATATGCCAGCAAGAGACTCGCTATGAACTACAACACTCACCACTGTCTAGTCATTGCCCTGGCTTGGATAGAAGGTGGTCCTAGGGAGTTACTACTAAAACCCATTGTTGCACAGGAAATAATTGAGGCCATTGACAGACTGGTGAGGAGGAGGGCTCTGGGCAGTGATGGCCTGACAGCCATATTTTATAAACCATTAAAACACTTACAGCACCCCCGATTGGCTGCCCTCTTTCAAAGATTTCAAAAGCAGCCGAGGTTGGTGACTCCCTCAACCACTAGGAGTGCAATCATTACAGCTCTTCTCAAGCCACCTAAAGATGGACTGGGCTGTCAGTCTTATAGGCTGTTATCCCTCCTAACGCTAATAATAAGATACTGGAGCATGTTATAGCAAACAGGCTGGCTCCACTGATGTTTCATCTGTCTTATCAGAACAGTTGGGTTTCGCCCTAGGTATGGCTACGTCTAACAACTTATGAACCTTCTTTGTAGTCATGCCACACATCGGATAAATGCTCCTAGATGCTGAAAAGGCATTCAACTCTCTCAAGTATCCTTTTCTATTTGCATTGCTAGGAAAAAATCGTTATCCTATTTAAAAAATGTAATCTCATTAGGTTGCTATACACCAGTCACCTGGCCCGAATTCACATCAACGGTTATATGTCAGATCCATTTCCGATGTGCAGGGGAACACGACAGAGATCCCCCTTGTCCCCCCTCCTTTTGGCCTTGACCCTGGAGCCTCTGGAGACCTGGCTCTGTAACAAATATTCACACAGAGGACTGACCTTCCCGTTTAAATTTATATTGTTGTTGTTCTATGTTGATAACATTATGCTATTTGTTAAAGACTCAGATACTCATCTTGCACCACTCATGGCTAAAACGACATGTCAAGAGATATATCAGGTATACATATTAACTGGACCAAATCAGAAATGTTCCCCTTAACTGATGCATCTCATATATTGATGATGGGACTCCCACTATATTGGCGCAACCGCTCTGTCTGCTATCTGGGGATGATGCAGAACAGAGATAGGTCTGAAATAATACTAGACAATTATGGCTCAGTACTCGCCAAAATACAAGACCAGGTTGAGAGATGGATAATTCTGCCACTCTCAATGGCAGGCAGAATAGCCCTTATAAAGAAGTTGGTCCTACTCAATTTTTATATTTGTTTCATAATGTCCCAGTTCCAGTAAGCTAGATTGTTTTGCTGGTAGCAAACCTAGCTAACCAGAATAATCTGGGCAGGGCGCAACCCAAGACCAAAATGGGAGACACTAATACTACCCTACAACCAAGGTGAATATGCGTTCCCTGATATGGAGCGATACTTCCATGCAGCACAATCACATTATATTGCATTTTGGTACACCGTGACAGTTGGTGCTCCCCATATTCTGATAGAAAGGGACCAGGTAATTCTGGGAAAACTCCGCACCACAGTAGCTACGAAAATCCCAAAACCAGTACATAAAGTACAAAATGTCCATTGCTCGCTCTGGTCGCTTTGGCATACTCCAATGCTTGACTTACACAACCATACTCACCACATTGTCATCTTTTGAACAATTCCCACTAGATAGGGGTGTGATGATCAGACTGCAGAATGCTGTATTGCTGCAAGTTCAGGGAGTTGCAGAGAAGCTCTCTGGTTCCCAATTCCATGGAAGCGTCATTCAATGGAGTTAAAAGAAGCTGTCAACTCTCCCATTGTTGGAAGGCAAATCCAGGAAATACAATTTAGGGAAACTAACTCCTGAGGATATTTTTTAATTGGACAAGATGAAGAAACACCATAGGGATTTGCTAATATCACTTGGGGTCTATTAGAGGGGAGGGGCCTCAGTCTGTGGATCTAATCCAGTTCCAAGAAATAACACGAAAATGGGAGATAGGTGAGGTTACAAGGGAGGGTGGTCCTCTTTTGCTCCTTTGTAAGTGAGCAATGTGGACAGGCAGATGAACAGGTTGGTGCATGTGGAATGTTCTCCTGACTGCTGCATTCTGCATTTTCTTTCCCATGCTACAGCAGTGAGGGATTCTAAGTAAAGGGAGGCTTAGAAGGATAAACTTATCGGAGGTGAAGGACTTTCTCCTGACTGATGCCTTCAGCATTTTCATTCCCCGGAAGACCATATTGTGGTCATGGACGGTTTTCATTTGGAAGAAAGCCCTGTAGATGGGGAATATCCTACTCTGTAGGAAACAGAGAAATGTATGTCTATGAGGATTTACAGACCTTGAAAGGTAGAAAGAATCATCTACCAAGAGACTGAATGAATAAAATGAATGTAAAGACTGAAGAGAGTAATTATGTGTAACCCTATCATGACCTGATTGTCAATTCTTGACAGCATATAATAAGGTTAGCCATTGCAGATGAACGTGTTGTGATGGGGAAAACAACAGCGATTGAGATACTGTGAAAACCACTCCCTTTCAACAGATCTTAGCAATATATTATTCATGGACCTCATATTATCAGAATCAATAACTTTTTCAATTCTAATTATTCAGACCAATATCATTGCTACTACTCATTAATCTAGTACTTCTTACAAGCATTAGTAAAGGCAATAGGTCTATCTCATTTCAAATATGAGGTTGTTGTTATGTTATATGTCTAGATGCACTAACAGCAAACTCCCAGAGTATTTGATTTTGTCTGCCAATTGCAGCAAGTATTTTGAATATTTATCGACAAGTAAAATCATGCTTAACCATTAACAGCTATCTGAGTGTATCAACAATGAAACTTTGGTTCTAATTACGTACACAGCTAGCCTTATTGCCTTGGATGGGCGAGGCACTGTAATTCTATGTATCAAGATCTTTTGTCAGATCTAAATATGGGACATTTTATTCCTTTCACTCCAAATATATTTCCTGCAGTAGCTTGTCTATAACTGTTGAGGCTGCAGGAAAACCACTGCGATTGAGGCCATATATTACACACTAAAGACAAATAGTAGCCGAAAGATAAGCCTTCATATTGTTAAACTGCAAAGGATACAACAGTATCAACATTCAGTTGGTAGGTGAAATCCCCCTGTTTTCAACACAATCGTTGAAACATATTTATTAAGTTGTGGCATGATACTGCTGTTCTGAACACCTCTATAGTCTCCAGATGATTACAGCATCACAGATACTGAATCATATTGCCATGCAGTCGCAACACCAAGACCATGTGTTTACCACGCATACCTTTACAATAAAATTACAATATCATTTACAATGATTGGTAGAGGCATATGCGTGGTAAAGCTTACCCTGAGCCCTAATACTGGCCCACAGTACTAAAAACTACCCGATGTCCCTGCCCTGAGCCCTGAAACCCTGCCCCAACCCTGAAAACTACCCAACTCCAGCAATATAAACCCCCCAGCCTCCAGCCCTGAGCCCTAAAACCGGCCCCAGCCCTGGAATCTACCCCCACCCTAGCCCTAAACACAGAAAACTACTCCCCAAGCCATGTCGCGATCCTTCCCTTTCCTCCCAATTTTGTCCGGGCAGGAAGTCCCTCTCCAACACCTCCCACCCCGCCCATTCCTCTTTTGTCTAGAGCACTAACTGTCTTTACTACGCACACGCCTTCACCAGCTTTACAATGGAAATCGTTGTAAAGGCATGTGTGGTGAAGCAATTTGCATGGTAGAGGCATTTGCGTTGTAAAGGCAAGAGTGGCAATGCTTGCGTTATAACGGTGGTTCTGACTGTGTTGTAAATGACGTTTCCCATAAATGCGCATCACTAGAGAAGGAAATATGTTCTGAAGCCTTTCCGATATGCGTGGCAGTCTCCTGCTAGCACACAATGTTTGTAACAGCACACACACCCATAGGATGAATTTTGCTCCATACAGCAGTGAAACCTCCACAACCACACTGTGTTTTCCTAACATGTTACAAAAGCCATAGTTCTCTTCTCCCTTTGCCCTACCTCACTCTTACCCTTGTGCTATAACTTTGCGCACCTTGTTAATATGTGGTAGCCCTGCTGAATGTTAGCCTATTTGTGAGCATGGGTGCTGACACCTCTTCCTATACTGTCAAGTTGCCGGGTGTTTGGTGTGCAGTCATAGTTACTGACATCCTGATGCGGGCTTCTTGATATACAGTCTTTCTGGGTATATTTGATTCTAGGCTAGGCTTCCTTATGTCTGCATTGTTTGTTTGCAGATGCCCTACCATGTGAAATTCGGTTGGGCTTTCTGGGCTTTGTGAGAGGACTGCAGTGACTGCAGTTGTGGTCATACATGCTTTGATAGGATGAGCATCTCAGATATGGTGGAAGCAGGAATCTTGATTTGTCCTCTGGAGTGCTTGTCAATGTGCTTTGCATAAAAATGTATGACATTTTCATGTACTGAGACGCCTCCCTGTCTAGTACTGCTACATATTGTGCTCCACTAAAAAAGTCTCCAGGTGGTAGGGTCAGCAGATATATGCAGTTCTTGTTGCCCAGTGATATTTTTGCTGGTGGTTTTTATGTCTATCTCATAATCGTTCTTTTTTCAAAGGGATTTCTTCACTGCTACATGGGACTGGTGATTTTATATTTGTTATAGGCACTTTCATACATGTATGGTACCAGAATATCATGGTCTAAATATAATCTGACAAACAAATTATGTCCTACTTATCATTTATGAAAACATTGTTTCACTGGAATTAAAAAAAAAATCAGGAAAGTTATAGGGCTCCTTCAGCCGTCTGCACAAATTGATATATTTTTTTGCAAGTCATCACCTGTCTCGTTGCCAGGAGCTGCTGCCTCAAAACTTGCTACGTCATCCTTCTCTTACATGCTATCAGCAATTTATGCTTCCTATTTTTCACTAATTTCCAACTTGTTTTTAGCCCTTTGATAATTTCTTCACTCCAAAGCCCTTTTAAAGTATCTGACAATTTGTGTTGCACAAGATCCCTTGCCCTTGGTTTTTAATTTGCTGACTAGGTGCCATCAGAATGGAAGAAATAACCCTTTTAGAGCCATATCATAACCCTCATTTCATAGGAACCAATAAGGTAATCATGACCTTCAGTTTACTCAAGGCTAATTCCAGCAATTCATTGCACATATATTTGAGGTCTACGCTTGATAAACGGATAGCTCTACCGGTAGGCCCCAATTCCACTTCTCCGGCACCATTTAGATCAGCCTGCTCACAGGGTTGTTAGGTACATAATAAAAGGGTTATGATCAGTCTCCAGTCAAGAATCTACACTCAGATTACAAACTCACCTACAAGGCTGTGTTCTGAGAAAGACTAAATACATGTGTAGGTACTTATTCCCTTGTGCAAATGCATACTTCACCAGACCTTTAGACTTCCTTCATCCATTTACCTCCAATAGACCCAAGGAGGACATCATCCTCAAAATTGTTAGCCCACTGGGACTACCAGTGGCAGAAACCTGGTCATGCATTCCATCCATCATGTGTGGGGCAGTCATAGCACATCCTTAAGGATTTGTGAGTATTTTCTGATGAGTTCTGACAACAATCAGCATCCCTCTCCAAAGTGTGTCACTGTCCATACCAATGAGGATGCACCAGGCAGGGTCAAACCTTGGAGGGATAGTGGAATGAATGAGAGACAGTGAGAGCACTAAGCAGCATGTCCAATCCTTCTTTAATAAGGCTCTCTTTAGTGTTACGTCTCTGGTCACACTGCGGGTATTCACGCAGACTCTCAGGAGGTAGAGCAACCTACTGAACAAAAAAAATGTACATGCAGCTCTATAGTGTAAAATTGAAATAAATTATGTTTCAAACAAACATATAATAAGCATGTATGCTCACTGGCTTTGGAACGTCGGGTTATAGTGAGCCTAAGCCAGGAGAAAGTGAAGTTGCTGAGCCACATACTCGGGCAAAGAATTGGAATATGTCTGAGCAAGAAAGGAAACAGGAAAAACAGGTACAGACAACAGACCCAAAATGGGGTCCAGAGAGCAAGGTCAGCATAGAGGGTAAAGGGGTGAGGGAGTTTTAAATGTAAATCCACAGTAAAACAAACACCAGAGCCAAAACAGAATGAAAAGAGTAAGATCAGAATATACAGACAAACGCTCAAAAAGCCATAAAGCAGGAAAGTCGCAGTACTACACCACAGCCAAAACAGAATCCAAAGAGCAAGGTTTGGGTATAACAAGTATGGAGGTGAAGTAACTGAGGAACAGTAAAGGCAGAACATAGGAAAGGTGACGGACAGGAACGGTGGAAGAACTAACAGAAACAATGCCTGGTAGCTTCCAAGTATCTTCCTGAAGTTTACAAAATGCTCCTGCCTTTATGTCACCCAGAAGTCAAACCCTGGACCCAGGCTGTCTAGCTATTCTTGGCACCTCAAGGGCTAGAGCCCATTATGCCTCAGCCTTAAAGGGATATGCCTCATTGGGGTTCTTGTAGTCCTTGTAAAACTCTGGAAACCCTCATAATTCCTTATAAAGCCATTGAGATTATCTGCCAATGCTAAGAATCCCACAAGGCTCATCTTCATCTAACTCATCCATAGATTCACTCTCCGCAATAGCATTTATCCAGTGCATGGGCTGGGTCAATTCATGTCAATAATGTGCTCAAAGGTCCATATTTTCCTTACATTGCCCATACATTCTCTCTGCTCAAGAAAAATAACCCCTTCTGATGCAATGTGTTCCTTGAGCATGTATGTTTGAAAATCACAAATGTAAAAGATTCCAATAAAAGCCAACTGTTCCTTGTAGCCCACTATTTCTTGAGATTCTACAGGTGGAATAGGTCAAGTGTGGGTGACTGGCATCTGTTAACCCCCTATGCCCCCCTCCACCAGAGTGTATCCTTCACTGTGCAGGGTGTTTTTACTTTTGTCAATTTTTATATTCTCTGGGAATACCGACAAGGGATAACAGTGACTCCATTTCCACAATTAAAAAGGTTTGTTGAAATACTAGAAAGATTGTTATTATTATTATTTTTTCATTCATTTAATTTTTAAAGGGCAGTCATCTATCTTGTGAATCGTCAAAAAGCGAATTTGCATTGATATGTTTGAGTATTTTTCATGCAAATAAATCATTTATTATTCATTGAGTACTCAATAGACTCGTCTCAATTAATAGTCTTCCCTATGATCTCCTCACTTAAATTTCCATTAGGTCGGTATGCCTATACTTCTTAAATTTTGGCCACATCACTGACATTTCGAAACACGTCTGCCCAGTGGAAGTTTCCTACCATTCCTACCCCAGAAAGGCTTCATAACACTTCAGAGCACCCTCTCATACCACAATAACTTCACTGCTTCATATTTACAAACACCCCTGAGCCATGTTCCAAAGCAGGACTATTTCATTGTAAGCATCCCAGAAATGTAATGGTCTCCTGCAAGATATCAGATCACTCCCTGCCCTCCTCCACACACAATTCGAAAACTGCATATCATCCATTTTGAATGTTGTTCCTTGGCCATCACCCAATAGGAGAAGACCATGGAACAGGGACTTGACTGCTCCACCCTAGACCTAATGGACTATAATACTTGATCACCGTGTTGTTGACTTTTGTTATTTTCATACCCTCTTTCATCTTATCCTATATGTTCCACATTCCCATCTACTGCATGTTTCTTATATATGGATAGCAAAGAACAATAGTCTGGCTATTCACAAAGGTAAATGTACACATGAATAAATCTTTATGTGTAAGTTGACTCTTACACTTGCGTAAACTTACTATTTTAGGGTATTCACCACCTATGAGTGCAAAATGATTGCAAAGTATAGCCTACATCTCTCAACACCCTAAATTCTGGTGGTTGAGCCAAATTTGCAAGTGCAAAGTTACTACTCCTTCACCTTGCTGGAGTAAAACTCTTAAAATTTCCAGGATCGTAAAGGGACAGGTTGGAAATTGAGACTGTTTATACGTGCACAATCATGTGGGTATTCACAAACTTTCAGGGTAAACTTTGTTTGTATCCACTCATTTCCCACCCTTTGTGTAGGGCTTACAACTACAGAAATCTGTAGGAGTGAACCCATTTTCACCTGTCAGAAATCCTTGTGTGCATTCCTGACTGATCTACATTATTTTATTTTTGTCTGTAAATATAGGATGACAGCAGAAAATGGCTTTGTGAATCGGACCCATAATTTTCAACATCACGTGACTCATGGTAACATATCCTCATCAGAGTAGGCTTCATGTTCACACGTGTAAAATTGACAGGATTCATTTCATGGGTGTCCAGTATTCATGATCATGATTCTCACAGGGTTTGACTTGGTCTTTAGTTGTTTTGCACACCTTCACAGCATACCCTGTACCTCCTTTCTGTGGGAATTTTAATGCTGTGATATTTATTCAAAACTGGATATAGGGATAAATATGCATCTCTGTAGGTCTAGGAGGGTTCAGTTGCTCTTCTCAGAGGCCGTGTAAGTATGATCTTAGCCACCAAAGAGTTGTAACACAGCTGTCGGCTGGTTGTGCTTGCTTCTGCCTGTGATTGTTTACTTCACCTTTAGCAAAAGGCACATTCTCTGATTATTGTATCTATCTCAATGACTATTTACTTTGCAGGGAAATGACCAAGTTCAGAGGCTCTTCTCTCAGCATGGGAACCCTATTGCATCCACTCCGAGCTGGTCCTTTACGACCAAGAATATCTTTGGATCAGCATTCATCTGCCCTAGGCTTTGCACATGGACAATCAGTTGCACTTACTAATGCACTTACCCTGCCTGCCAGTGTTGCAGTACAAAGAAGAGCCAGACAGGGATTTAGTGTTGCTGTAGACGGTCACCTACCCTAAACCAACAGGAGGGAAAAGTATTGGAAGGTTACAGAAAAGAGTGCCATGGTCTCATGAATTCAAATTTCGTTAGTTGATATTATAAAAGTGTTTGAAAAAGGATGTTGTGGGGCCACAGACAAACTCAGCCAATGAAGTGGTCTTTTTAGACCACCCACTGTCCTCCCGAAATCATTTGAGGACTGAAGGTCTGAAAATCTCAAACAGGTCACTTTAGGACATAACCATCTTTGCCAAACTATAATATGTCAGTGCCACATATCCATTTCTTCTGAGTTGCTTTTCGATTTGATGAAACTATTGCATGAAAGTATGAAACTATTGATTGTCCTATTTCATCTTAAACTGTTTCGATTTACTTGTCGGCTTCAGAGCTACCCCTGAAGTAGTGTGGTAAAAAGTACTGTTTCAACCTCATTATGGTCTGTTTCCCTTGTCTCCCTCTATTCTTTACAGCTCTGTCTTGTGCTGCTCCGTTTCTGTGTCTCTCTAACATTTGGAAAATTAGATGCATTCCACCATCTTCATAAAACTTTATAGGGTGCCTTGACACCTAATACAGCAAAGCCCGGAAAGATTAACACTGTCTCCCCAACAGGCCCATTTAATGGCTCTAAATTCTGCTCTGGGAGTAGGATACTTAAACCTCCTAATACATGCACTAAAGAATGTCAGGTTGGAGAAAAGCGAGGAGAATGCAGGATTCTCTCTGCACTTTGAATTAGGTCTGTGGTATACAGAGATGTGACAAGGAACCTCTAAAGGACTGGAGCTTGCTGAGTGCTAAATAACTACATCTATCACTGGCCTTTGGCAAGGATATAGCTTTAATTCTCAAAACAGTTCAAGATGGCGTCTACAGGTATTATATTGTAGTGGCATGGACGTGGCATATGTTTAACGATTTACTATCCCTTAGGGTGCCCTAAGTGTTGTCTAGATGGTCGACTTTGTATCTTGTCCCTTTATTTGCACAGGGGTAAAAGTTTTAGTGTTATGCACAAGTTTTGCACATGTTTTCTGAAGTTCATGCACCAGGCATATCACAGTAAAAATATCAAATGGGAAGAGCAATAAACACGTGAGAGAGAGAGGGGTGCTGTTTGCACTCGTGTGGACTGGCATATATGGACCACATTTTCCTGCTTCCCGTCCCTTTTTTACTTCTTTTGCTACAGCTAAACCATGTTTTATCCATTGCATTGCACTGTAAAGCGCCGTTATACCTTCGAAGGTGCCCGAGAACCATATACAACTGCTAATTAAAAAACAGAAACAACTTCTTGAAAGTTGAGGCCAGTAGAATTTCTGTTCTAAAGAACACACTCCTTATTGCTTTTCTGAATTCTAGGTTATTGTTGGTAGCCTTCTTCTCTTTGGGTAAACAGGGTGTTCCAGAATTGTTTTGGGGGAGCTCCCGACATTCGTGTTCTTTCAAAAGGGGGGGGGGGCATGGTTTTGTTTTTAAGAGTTTGAGGTCTTTAAAAGTAAAGTAGCATTACATAGCACATTGCAGCAGCATAAGCCTTTCTATTACTCAGAAAAAAATGTATCACCCCTGCAGTACAGATCATCATTCCTTACTGCTAGTTACTCAACTTCTGTTAGGTGGCAGGAGACATCTTGTAAGAAAAAGTTCACAAATTGTTCTGTCGCTTTTTTCTCATAACTGGCTGCTAGTAATTGCACCAATGGATCACTGGTTAAAATCAAAGAAATAAATTAGAAATTTGCTGGTATGGAGTAAGTTATCTTACTCCCATGAAACATTTATACTTTGTTTTCCAAACGACAACGATGACAACATAACTATGCAAAATACGCCCCCCTTCCTTTCTCTCCCTTGAAATATGTTTAAATATATTTTATGAGGCTGCACTAAAAACAAGAATAATTGGAAGAAAAATTCTGCTTGTCTAAGCGAGGAGCACATTTGTAGCGGTAGGGTAAATGTTTTATCGATTGAGCAACTGGGAAACTCAAGTCATTACTCACCACGGGCTAAAGAATAATTGCTAATGCTCTGGCGGAAAGATTAAAAACAGTTTCTGGAAGTATTTCTTACAATGATCAATGGTGTATCTTCCCGGGCCATTGGATCTTCAATAACATTTTTCCCTTTTGGGATACAATCAATTTTTATAATATGATTCATTTGCCAGCGGGCATAGTTGCTTGATACGATGAAAAGGCACTTATGCACCTTATATTGTTGAAAAGTAATCTTATCCTGCCAGTGCCCAGACTGGGAACCAGAGGATGTGCCTCTGTTCGTCTGTGTTTTTAAATGGGTTGGGGAATGGTAGGGTGAGAATGGCTGCAGGTTCTTTTATTGCCATTTCCCTTCTGTTTTATTATTTTTGTACTGTCTGAATGTGATTGCATTTTATATTGTGTACAGCATGAAGAAATTCAGAAGAGTTTGACAGCTAGCAATACATTTAAATGTTTAATGATATTTCTGAACAGAAGGTATTGCACTTACAATTAACACTGTCAAATTTTAAGTCAAGGTGACATTCAAGCTGAGAGGCAGGTTACTAATTAGCATCTATTCATTATACACCTGCCGACAATATGGATGCCAATCTTGTCTGCAGTGAACACTATTTGCATGAGAAAAGACTGTTCAAACGTTATTAACTAATGGACTGACTGATCTGAAATCCTGGCTTGCAAAGGCCAGACTACTGTGACCCTCAAAGTGTGTCAACCTTTAACGTCTTAAAGCTTCCTTTACAAAAAAGCTGGCATACACTGTGAGCATCTAGTCATTACCTTTAAAGCTGGAAAGAATCCAGGGAGGTGAAAAACACTTTCAGCCAATCGAAGCCTTTTACCAACAAAACCTTACATTCGGAGACTTGAAGTTGTATTTTCCAGTAATACGTTTACATTCTGGGATTTGTAATTTTGCATTCTGACTTTACTGCACCAGTAAATAGGTGCACATTGGTCATGCTTGTAGCTTGCTCACAGTGCTACAAGGACAATAGAGTCAATGCCTTGATCATAACAGTGAATGGGACTTCTGACATGTTTTGACAGCCAAGTCCCTAAGGTCCTTAGGGTCTGACTATGAGTCTAGCTGTCCAGTACCGCCAGACTCACGGTTGTGCGGCAGTGGCAGTCAAGCCACTGCCGCACTGGCGGTCAAACCACCCCATTATAATTTGGGAGGTTTGGCCACCATTGCACGGCCACAACCGACAAGTATCCATGATCCCTGGCGGTGGAGTGGTGGTGTGAGGTTGCAATATGCTTGGTGGGGCCGCTGCTGCACGCGTAGCATATGGCAAGTTTCCAGTGAGCCAGCCATGAAACCGCTGGCAGTGAGGGTACATGTAGGGTGGCACAGGGTGTGACCCCCTGTGTGTATACACCCCCAGTCCCAGCACGGCATGGACTTTGTAGTCCATGCCGTGCTGGAATGCACGCTGGCTGACCCACAGAGCTTCCTTTCTAAGGCTCTCCTATTAGCCTTTGGAAGACAGCCGCGGTAGGACTGCCCACCTGGATTACAACTTGCAATCCAGAGGGCGGACAACTTTGGAGAAGGCAGATGTTCAAGGTAGGAGTTGAACACACAATCATTTCATCTGCCACTACTTTTGCAGGTTGGTGCTATGTGTGGCTGTTGGATGGTGGAATATGTGGCTGTTGGTATCTGTGTAATTATTTGAGAGATGTATGTTTGTATGTAAATTGGCTCATGATTGTGCATGATTAGTGTTTCAACCCTGTGGGCATATGACTGTGATGGACCTTTGAATGACAGCAGGTTGTTGATGTGAGTGTTGTGTTGGGCCGATGACTGATGGTGTGAATGACTTTGTGTGTGGTGCTTGGAAGGTATGTGAATGGATAGTACTCTGGCTGGTTTTTTGACGTGGCCTTACTGCTCACAACCAGTAGGTTATGAGTTCAGTATTATAATATTCAAATTATGTAATTAACAGTGATTTCCGAGTTTTGATTCATGTGAGATCATTTGATAATAATATTTATGCTTTGAACCATGTACCATTGCTTGTGATAGATCCAACCAGTTTAAGTCTGTACTTGAGGGAAAACATCCATTACCACACAGTCTTTTTTTTATTTTTTACAGAGTTTTATATAGCGCGAACTTGACCCGAATCGGGTATCAGAGAGCTTTACATAGCACCAGTTGCATTACATGAGGACACATTCATTTTTTGTCAGGCACAGGGAGATTAAGTGATTTGCCCAAAATCACAGGATGTTCAGCATGATTGCCGAGACTCGAACTCAGTTCGCCAGATTCGAGGTTGACCGCCCTAGCTGTTAGGCCAACTCCTCTCCCCCGAGTTTTTACCTCGCATTGCAAATACCATGCAGTCATTACAATGCATATGCCTTTACTACGCATGCCTTTACAACGCTTTCCTTTACCACGCATTATTGGCATACACCTTTACCACAAATGCCTTTACCGTGCTTTATTGGGTACTTTTACATAATATGATATTATGTCAAAGTATGGACTGGTGTTTGTTTTGATATAATAGTGTTTATTGTTGGATTTTAAAAATATAAATGTATGTATTGGTTTTTATAGGTTAATTTATGTTAACACATATTACTGGGTATTTATATAGGTAAATATATGTAAGCATGGACAAGGTGTCTGTTTTAATATGCTGGTGATGTGTTGTGGAAAACAAAATAGGTATTATATGACATATTTTTAAATAGGTTTATAGTTAAGTGATATTTTTTAAATAACAGTAATTTTTTTAAAGATTTTAAAATTATTAAACAAAGTTTTAGGGATGAAATGTAAGGTATATATGGGCAATGGGTGGGGAAGTGAAATAATACTCAGGTATTCATTTTCATTCCCGAGCATTCATGTTTAAACATTAATTTATAGGTTATTTATTTCTATGACAATTTCCTAAAGATATTTTGAAAACTACAACACAAACCTTTAGGGACTGAATGCAAGAGATAAAAGGGTACTGGGTGGGGTAGTGTGTTAATACTCAGGTATTCATTTTAATATCTAAGGGGTCGATTAGGTTGGTGGGCGGATCGCCACCGCCTGTATGGCGCTGGTGATCCACCCGCCAATTCCCACTGGCCGCCTACCAATCCCCCCTGCCACATTACGATGGCAGGGGGGACCCCGGCAGACGGAAAGAACGTCCGCTGGTTTTCTGCCGGTCAGACAGTCGACCGGACGGAAAAGGGCTTCTATATGGTGGCGGTGTCTGCAAGACACCGCCATCCATATTAGGATGGGCTGCGGGGCAGGGCTTTCCATGGCGGAGACCCCGCCTTGGAAAGCAAGGTGGAGTTTGGTTTTTGGGGGCCCGTTGCGGACCCCAGGGGTTGGGGGTGCACTTGGGTACCCCCCTCCATTTGCATGCACAATGTGGCAGGCACCGTGCGGTGCCTGCCACGTTGTGCATGCAAATGCACGACATGCATATATTGCATTGTGGCGGGTGCTGCTTAAAGCACCGCCCGCCACAATGCAATATATGTGGGATGCCACCGCCACTGTGGCGGTGGCATCCTGATTTTCATGGCGGGTCCGCCGCACCTATGGCGGTCGATCCTGTTTCCTGGTATGGTGGCGGGCGGACAAAGTCTGCCCGCCATCGTAATAGGCCCCTAAGTATTCATTTTTTAAACGTAAATTTATAGTGTTATAAATACTTGAAGTATTTTTGAAGACATTTAAAAGACAGAGCACAACGCTTTAGGGATGGGATACAAGGGATATAGGGGTAGTGGGTGGGGAAGTGTATAAATACTCAGGTACTAATTGTAATAGTTGAGTATTACTATTTAAAACATTATTATATTGCACATTTTACATCATGCATAATTTTGCTAAAAATAGAAGTAAAATGTAAAATATATCAAATTTTTTCAAAAAATGAAACAATATTAACAATAAGTTTTACAAACATTAAAACATTTTTAATAATTTTTATTGTCAAAGAGCTATAACCACACCAGGTTTATTAATTAAAATATTTAATAAAGTAGTTTGCAAAAATCGGATACATTTTTCATAAATAGCAAAAAACATAACTTATTTAAAGAAAATACAATATATATTTTAAACAGTTCATAACATTTTAATATAATTTTTAAACCATTTTCCTATGGTATCCAATTGACTTTATTGGGGAGAATTGTCCTTATTTTCTTTCCATTTTCTGGGTTGCTGTAAGCAGTTTTGTGTCTGCTTCTACAGTCGGTGGAGCATAGCTGTCAAGATCGGATGCAAGGAAGAGCTGCTGTCAAGTAAGAAAAATTTACTTTACTGTTAAAGTTGTCAATGAACCCCTAGAAAGAGTTTGTGTGTCAAGTTGACAGATAAGCTTTGCAGGGTACCTTAACTCAGCAGAAGCTCTCTGCGTATAGTACAGATATCCAAAGCTATACTGTGACTACACAAGCAGACCCAGTCGTGTAAATATCCCCGGCCCTGCAGGTATACCTCGCCAAGGCTCAAAGTGCTACAATCTTTGGAGTCAAAGTTTGGGGATATGTTGATACCCAGAAGCTGACAGTTGATGATAATAATTTTGTCAGATCACTTATCTTGTTCCCGACCAGCACTCCTCTTCACTGTTCCCTTTAAGGTGCGCACGAATGCCAGCGCGCACCTCTGTGCCCCTGAGCGCTCAGTGCTGTATGTGTGGTGCGCACACTCATCCCCAGAGAGCGTTCACACTGCTGCCTTTAAAAGGCATTTCCTGGTTGCGGAGAGGCAGCTTGTGATATCAAGGAGGTAGCACTTGATTTATTTCTTTTGTTTTGTAGAGTGAAGCTGTGGGGCACATTGTGTGCTTTTGTTTAAGTATTCATGTTAATTGCAGTGCCATCACGAGCTGCGATTAACATGAATACTTTCACAAACAGCTGCACTCTACAAAACAAAAGAAATGCAGCAAGTCTACAAACATGGCTAAAGTCGGCTGCCAGCTGTGCACAGGCCAGGCCCTGCTGGCTGCGCATTTCCATATTAAACAAAGCGTAACTTTTTTGTGGAACTAGTGTCAGCTTAGTGTTTCGAAGTGCTCTGAAGTAGTGTGCTAGCGATATAGGGGGCACTCGTATACAAAAACATTGCTTCCACATAAAGAATTGGGATACAGTACTATTTCAGTTCTGTGCTTGTGGTTTCCGGTCATTTGATGTAGCCCTCTTCCTATTGATTTGTTGCTTACTACCTTGCTCCTGTGTGCGTTCATTCCAAGCTCTTGTGAGAGGGTGTCCTGATCAGCACTTGAAAAAACACTGTGTGCGCAGGACGTCATGTAAACATCTCATTGCCTCAGCATGTGTCCAAAGATGCCTCACGTACAAGTAGACCACCAGTTAGTTATTCAGCGCTGCGGTATCCAAACTCAATGTCATGCGGCCTGTGCTGTATTAAAAATCCATAATTAATAAACGCATAACAACTGTCAAGGCTCAGAATACAGCAATTAACGTGCCAGATGTAGAGTGACAATGAGGTGCTGCGCTCATGAAAGTATCTCACGTGGTTGGAAACGATGTGCAGCGTCGCCCTTTTGTTTAATGTTCGATTCACGTGGGACTCTGAATTATTCATTTCTGGCTCCGTGGTTGGACTTGTTTGGGAGTGTTCTGTTCTTACAGCAGGCCAGCTCCGAAGCTAAACGTGTTTTTCGTTGCAACTTAATGTACATTTGTCTATTGACACATCGTTTGCAATCCGATTTTACCATGCGTTTTAGTTTCTGTTTTAAAGTGCCACCAGTGAGGTGTTTGTGTATGTGTTTTTTTGTTGTTAGTGTGCTATATGTGTCCCTTTTCCTGTTTGTGATGTCTTTTCTCACTCTGTCTCTGGGTCCACATATTGATATTCACTTCATGGTGAAATACTCACCGAATACAGGCCACAGTCTCGTTTGCTCTGTTCCATTTGAGTCCAGGGTGTTTCTGCGGTCGAACAGTTTCTTTTGTTGTTCTCATCGCTGTCCCTTAAGTTTGCAACAGAACACGTGTGAAGAAGGAAGTACCTCCTTCCAGCCTGGATTGCTGGAGTAAAGTCCAGTTCATAACCGGTAAGGCCAATGCAGAACAAACACCAAGGGGTGGCTGGAGACCAAGCAGCGTACATATAGTTCTGGGAGTGCCCGTGGAACAACATGACTGGATGGGCCTAGTGACCGAGATTTGCGGTTGTTTCCTATTAATTTGCGCCAGTTTTGAAGGGACGTTTTCAGCACATTCCTAGCAATGCACCTTGACTCGGAGTGAAGAGCCAATGACAATTGTTTTGAACTGTATGAGCTTTATAGCTTACCTGCGCATTTTATTTTAATTCTCACTGTATGACACGTAAAACCTGCAAGATACAATTGTGCTGTGCTGCTACCGTTTATATACACTTTTTCCTTAATGTTTAACATTCTTGACCAGCACTCTGATGCCAGAATAAATTGGCATTTCAGCTGTAGTTAAGTTGAACTGCCAGGTTTGCTAAAAGGAGTGTTGCGCATCATTGCCATGGTGGCTAGTCTTGTGCCATCTGTGTGTTTTTGTGCAGCACACGCAGGCCACTTGGCAGCACTGAGATTTTACCTTTGTGAGGTCCTACCACCTTCTTCGAGAGGTGGTTGGGACTTAGATTCAGTGGCGTATTAATGTTCCATGTTTCGTGGCTCTATCCTCTATTAACCCTGGGCGGGCGAAGGTCATTACAGAGCTTCTAGACAGCTAAAGCAAGGCTTCCTTGAATAGGCCAGCAGTTGGATCTTTGCACTCAAACGTCTTTCCCTCCATCTTTCTTCATTTTGAAGCATGAGGGGTGCGATAAGATTTGAGCTTCCTAATTGGATAGTATGGTTGAAGTGAAGTGCAGATATATTGTTTTACTTCATTTTTTGTGTTCTACTGGGAGCCAGTGCTGCTCTTCAGAAGTCTATGTGATGTGAGTAGATTTAATCCAATTGAAGCAAATCTGATCGTCCCGCTTCTGGATTCTCTAGGGTTTCTGTGTCTATTTTTTTTGTGGGCTCTGGCATTGACTACATTGCAGTAGTCTAGTTTTGATAGAATGAAAATTCTTTTTAACTGCCTATCTTGCTTTTCTTGCAGTAAAGGAGAACCTTTATAAGCATCATGAGTTGCAATTTGCTGATGTATATGATCATTGAAATGTAGCAATAAAAGTTGTGTCAAATCAGGTATCTGTGTTCCATTATCCTAGAATGGGAACTGCAGTGTGACCAAGCTCCTAAGGCCATCAAAGGCTAGGGTAAAGCTGAAGCTGTCCTGATCAGTGACTTAGGATCTGTTGAGGCCTAAGCAGCTCTCACTTATCCACAAGTTGTTTCTGAGACACCCCTTGATCTTGCTTTGATACTTTGTGATTTCTGATTTGTAGCTTAGTCCTCATACATTTGTATTGCACTACGTACTGCGCAATTAGGTGTTCCAGGGGTCTCGAGCAGACACTGAAAAGCAGTGAGGATAATCAAAGAGTTCGGTGGGGCACTAGAAGATATAGGATATGTTTTACTGATGAGTGTCAAATTCTAACTTTCTGGAAGCAGCAGGTGTGAAATTAATGCTTCTATTGCTCGTAAAAAAGTGTCTAGTGTCTCGATATTAAAAAAGGGGATCATGAAAAAGGTTCTTCTGATGGGCTCACAATGTTTTGTGTATCTGGTTCATGAAGGAAGGTCTGTGGTCTGGGATCCATGTTGGATGGTGTGCACTTGTGCTACAACAGAAGTCTTTGAGTAACATTCTGAATTTGGAGGAAAAACATAGTTTTTTTATGTGTGGAGTGACACATAGCATTTTAAATTTGAGGGCGCAGTTGCATTGCATGCTTATATATGTTAGACAATTTTAGTGTGCTGGTGCTGCCTCATTGGCAGAGCGCCTCAATTGCAGTATAGTCAGAGCGCTAGAATGCATGACTAATGCATTTTAATGCGGTGATGCAGACACCATCATTAAAATGTGTTAGTCTAACGCCTTACCCTAACCCAGCCCTGAACCTGCGAAAAATAAAATTATAATAATTAAGTTATTATAATTTTATTTTTCCTGCTCAAAGAGAGCATTTGTTAAAGTTTTCATGTTAATCGCAGCACCCGTCATGAGCTGCAACTACCATGAAAACTTTAACGAGTGCACACCATCACCCCACAGCTCAGTTCTATTAAGAAAAGAAATGCAGCAACAAAGCTGCCAAGGTTTCAAATTGCTATGTGGGACTGTTTCAAACCTGCCTTAACACTGTTCACGTGGTGCAGTATGTGTGGAAATGCACCGTCTTTTCACTTTTTTAAGCAAAGGTTTGGAGTGATATTTGACGCTGCATCCACATGCGCGGTCTGGTTACTGGCGCACATAGCCTTGGTTGCAGTGCACACAGACCTTACACTGCTGCACACAGAGCAAAATAATTAGAGGGAACATTGCTCCTCTTACCCCATTGTTTTTTGACTTAGGTGCCATTCGAATTGTAAATGTGGCACAACTAAAACCCCTGATATGCTGGATATGCATATGGTCTACTCCTGAGTTAATAGAGTATAGAGATTCAATGGGGGACCTGATGAAGACGAACAATGCTACAAAAATTCTTTGGCTGAAATTTGTCTCCACTTTGTGTAGAAAACTTGGATTAACTAGACTGTGGGACAACCTAGGGAAAATATGTAAGACAGAGGTTGCTGTTCCAAAAACAATGTATTTGGCAATTGTGTATGATCAATATACCACAAAGGTAACTTCAGGATGCTTGACCAATTAGTTTCTTAGTGTTATGTCAAATCCAAAGTTTGAACTATTTTTAGACATGATTACACCGCCTTTGGCAAAAGTTTGCAGTTGCGATTTCTCCTTGGCAGTCTACCCCTAAAAACCTTCTGTAATAAATGGGCAAAAGACTTTGACTCGGACAAATGCCCTGCCTGCAGCTTGTTCTCCGATTCGGAGGAACATGTTTTATTCTTCTGCCAAGAACACCGTGACCCCTGCAGCAAGTGGATACGCCCTGTGTACCTGAACCAGATGGTTGCTCACTATTTATTCACACACAGAATTTTAAAAACTGATACTTCCGGTTCAATAGGTTATTCTGTCAGTCAATTTTATTGAATGTTTAGTTCAAGCACTTGAAGATTGCAATTTAGTTAAGAGGAAGAATACATACTTTAATATATTAGCTAATATTTTAGGAACTATATTTTGACCCTGGTAGATTAAAATGGACAATTTTTCTTGTACTGGTTATGGTTGTATGACACAACCACGCATGCCTAAACTACGCGTGCCTTAACCACGTGGTTTTTACAACGACTGTGTCTTTACTACGGATGCCTTTGCAATGAATTCAGGTGCAAGGCATGGTTAGTAAAGGTATATGTGTGGTAAAGATCCCACCCCAGTCCCCATGCCCTGAACCCTAAAAATCAGCCCTCCTGCTTAGTAATCTATCTGCTTCAGCCCTATTAACCACCCGAGCTCCTATCCTGAGCCCTTAAATACAGCCCCCTAGCCCAAAATAATCACCTCAACCCCAGCACACCCGCCCTGAGCCCTAAAACGTGCCACAGTTTTCAGCCTGAAAACTGCCCCTTTCCCCTGCCCTGAGTCCTAAAATTGAGCCCCTGCCTTAAAACCTACTGCAGCCCAGCCCCAGCCCTGAGCCCTAAAACCAGTCCCCCACCATGTCCCGATTCTTCTTCCTTCCGCGATCCTTCCGGTTCCTCGTCCATCCACTCAGACAGCTAGAATGCCGACTGCCTTAACCACACTAATGTGAGGTTAAGGCATATGCATGGTTAAGGCAAGCGGTATTCCGCTTGCGGGGAAATGGCACTCCTGCTTTAGCCCGCATTGTAAAGGCCATTTCCCACTGGCTATGATCCATTAAAACCTAATTTTCATGGTTTCTTTTTCCCCTCTTCGCCCTACACCTAGCACTTTTGTACTGAAAAAAGCTAAACCAGTGACCCATTACGGTTCAATAGAATACTGTTGAATCCTCGATAGTTTGGCACTTTATAATGTTTGCACTTTTTATAGGCCCTGCTGTATACAAATGAATACATGTTTTAATATACTTGCTGTTATTTTAGGAAACATTTTCATACCCTGGGAGATTCAAATGGACAATCAGCTGCAAGTAGGGGTGGGCGGAATTTGCGAAAGCGACTTTCGCAAATTATCGCGAAAATGTTAAAAATCTCCGCAAACAAGCGGAAATATCGCGAAGATGCGGAAGTTTTTTTCCCGCCCGTTCGCGATATTTTCTGCATGGTTGCGGGTCGCTAACTTACCCCTGCGGTTGCTCGCGGGCGCGGCCATCTTGTTTTCAGTTGTCTCGCGGTGCATGATCGCGAGAAGAAAGACGTGATCGCGCGACGCATGACGTCACTGCGGACGCGAACTGTCGCGAGACAGCGCAAATGGCTAAAACAATACAACATCTCATGGAGAACGCGACCGGATCGGGAAAACTTGTCGGCGAACGCGGGGATTCAGGTAAGGCGATCGCGCGCGCGCGAGAATGTATTATTTTACAGCGCGAGCAAGAACCAAATTATCGCAAAGCTGCGGAATGCGGAAATTTTGACATTTCCGCGCTCTCCGCGAAACGCGGAAATGCCAAATTATCGCAAATTCCGCGAACGGAACGGAAATTTTGCCCAGGCCTAGCTGCAAGCAATAATGACAGCAACATTTAATATTTATGGTATAAATATCATTTAAAATTTTTAAATGAATATTGATTGTGTTTTACTGTATGCTTTGATTTTGGCAAACCGAATTTTGATCATGATACATTTACTTTTCTTTTATAAACATTTTGGTGGCTAAGTTTATTGTAAGGAGAGATGGGGGAACTGTATTTCATTGTTGTGTTAACTACTTTTACATCCCCATGCAGGTTGTGTTCATATGTGCACATCGGGACAGTTTTTTTTTTTAAACTTACGTTTAAAAAAAGTTGGAAAAAAACTTATGCTTACACCTTTTAAAAAACTTATTTTAAATAAAAAGATTTCAATGTTTTTGCGTCATGGTTTTTTATTGTTTTGTGACTTCAGAAGAGAAAGACCATGGTGTTGATGGAAAAATTCAGGATTCATGGATAGATTGCTGCAGTATTTATTTTGGGGAATTTGTTTTAGAAATTAGATGCTTTTTTACTTTTTTTAATAACTGGATTTTTTCGGGAATTTCTTTTTTGGGCTATTTTTTCCTTTTCTCTGGGTTACTGAATATTGAGACATAGGAGAAGGTTTTTTTTTTAAGAAATGAATGAATGTAGGCCTTTTTGTGGAATTGGGTTTCACTTTTTGGATTACTGGACTGCTCAAGACTCTTGGTGACAGGTTTTATGAAATATCCTTGAATGTGTGTCTCAGGGTAAATTTCAGTAATAGTATTATTCATCTGTAATTTAAAATCAATTATAATTCTCCTAGATCTTTTAGTAACTGTTTTGGATCTTATTACTGATAAAAATTCTGTGTAAGTTGAAGATTAGTTGTCAGGAAGTAGCTGTACACTAATGTGACAGTAGTATTGTTAATGTTGGCACTAATAGTGTATATTTGGGTGAATGGATGGGGAGTTGACTTAAAAGTTCTATCCATCATACAAATTTCAGTATTCCCCAGGGTTAGCAAGCTATGCATTGTACTAAAGATTAGTAATCATTTGAGAGGGTTCTCATTGTCATACAGTAGGAAAGGTTAATTAGTAAAAGTATCTGTAAGTTCAGGGGGGTGTTAATATCATTGTAGGATTGTGGTGTTATTGTTTGAGGATTACTCATCAATATTTGTCTCTGAACCATTCTCCTGAAATTGGGAATTGTGGGCATACTACTAGCAACATGCATGGGGATGTTTTTGGCTTTCTCCCTTAAATGAGCCACAGGTTCTTTGGAGGTGGGTGCTAGCATTTTCAATTGTTGGATGTTCTCCCTCACTTCAGTCTCCATTACAGAGTGATTATATTCTTTGGTCCTTTTCACAGTGTCGCCCAGAGTAACTGCTCTGCCTCTGCATTTGAATAACAAATACTCAACACAACTCCAATGACTCCTCTGCGCAGTTAGTCTCTCCTTACAATAAATTTAGCCATCATGTTTTAGCAGCCTGTTTCATCTTCTAGATTGGATGTAGCTTGCTTGATTTTATATTTTTATTGTACAACGAACAGTTGGATAAAAAGATAAAACAAAATCATGAGTGCAATGTACTAAAAGTGTGCTTTATTGTCATGGATGAAATTCTGTCTTCTAAGAAAAAAAAAGATTGTTAATTGACGCAGTCTGCTTTTGGGAGGAAGGGAAATAGTAAACCTGTTGAAAAAGAGAGACAATTAAGTGTTTGTTAGGTTTACATTTTGTGGAAAGAACATTGTTAGTATTGGAAGTTTGAATTATTATTTTTTTGCTTAAAAATGTATTACCTGGCGAATTATGTTTCTCTTCTTCTGTGGTTCCAAATATGAGGAGGTGGATTGTAGAGGTTATGAGTTCTGTCCGATTTATTTTGATTCTTATAGATCCGTTCAAAATTTGAAAGAAAAGGGTAACATATTTGCTGATTTTGTTGAATTTCAGTTTTCTTTGTAATTAGTATGTTTATTTGAATTACTTACCTTTACACTGCTGAATTGCGTGCAATATGGTGTGTGACTTTTCGTTAATTTTGCTCCCCAGTCACTGTAATTTCTTGTATTGTAATGTCTGTAAGCCTAAGGGAAAGAAAAAGCGGTAATTAGTCAGCTGGGTTATAATAGTAAGGCTGTCTCTCTCTCAATCACTCGTAATCCAGCTGACGGGCATACTATAGCCTTGGCAGTCCTCCATTGGATAGCACCGTTACAGCACTGCTGGAGGACCGCCAAAGTCAGAAAAAGCCACAAAGTATTTATCAGTGAAAGTGTGGGAGTGTGGGAGGTAGACATTTTGCAACTCCCACAGATTCCAGATTTTTCCATCGCAAAAATGTGAGTTAAACTCTGGATTTTAGCAAACATTTGAGGTTTGTAGAGCATTCTGGGTAGGAAAATATAGTGAACTCCAGGCAAGTCACAATAAATTGGACTCCTGTGGCTGCCTTAATATCAAAGACATCTGAGTTTGGTAGGTCTCTCCTGGTGGTGGCCAAGCCCTGGTCCAAAGGCCACAGCTACCCACAATATCAAAATGTGTCATTTTTCAAGACAAAGATTTGATGTCTCCGCAATGCATTTTTGGGCAGGGGATAGACTCAGTCAAACATGTGGAGTACCACTTTTATCATAAGAAGTGTAGGGATGCTGGGTGAAAGAAATGTGTATGGATCCCTACAGATTCTGGAACTTTCCCTCACAGAAATGTGAGGCATATGCGTGGTTTTAGCTCATATTTGAGGTTTGCATGGCATTCTGGGTAAGAAATTAGTGGGATCCATAAAAGTCATACTACCCTGGACTCCCATTGGTGTCCAGTTTAAAACATTTTGGGTTTTGGTAGGGTTCTCTGCTTAGGAGCCAATCCCGGGCCCAAATTCTGCTCCTACCCACATATCCAAAATTGATCCTTTTTCATGGCAAAAATGTCATTTTTCCATGTTGTGTTTTGTTGCCTTTTCTTCTGCATGTGAAGGTGCAGTCACTCTAGTTGGGAACCATTTTGCTCAGCATAAGTGTGGGAATACAAAATAGTAGAACATTTGTTCTCAGTTGAACTTTTCCCCAATTTTTGTCTTCTAAATGTAATTCACTGTGTAAGAAAAAAGACATGTTGAGAAAGGCCATCTGCATCATCTTGTAGTATGGGAACACCAAAATTAAAAGCTACACAAATACCAACTATTCCTAAAGCCAGTATGCTAGGCACATTTTAAAAGTGCATAAGTTTCCTTCATACTCATTTTTCATTCATTAAATTTCACTGTATGAATTATTGTATGGTCTGTACACAATGTAAAATCATTATAAGCTGCAGTTCAGCTGTTGACTCTGTAACACTTGTTTTTGACAACCACAAACACTAGATCTTGCTGAGGCCAGAAGAGTCTAGAAGATGTACGGGTACACTCCTTAAAAAAAGATTACAGGTAAAATATTGTCTCCAATTGCTATTTGGCTTACATTTTCATTATTTTTTTATTTTTGTTAATATTGGGAAAACCTTGAGCGACAGACCCTTGCTGAGTTTGAAATGTTGTCTTTTCTGAAATGTAGAACTTCCTGGGTTTACCCATGGGTCACCTTTCTTTTCACCTCACACTTTGAGTAGGTTGAGAATTTAAAGATACAGAATACAGTACCACAACCAGTATGTGATCAGGGCAGTGTTTGGAAACATAAAAGACTGCACGGAGCATGATGCATCAGAAAGGTGGTGCGGAAGCCTGAACTGGAATGTATTGTGGAGCTGGAAATGCCAGGTGTTGGAAAGAGTTCTGTCACATTTTGGACCTTTGTGAGTGCCAACCTGATGGCGAGATGGCAGAATCCTGACAAGCACCTTCTTTAGCACTTGACTCTCAAAGCAGTGAAGCAGAGCAGTCTTAGCCTTCCCCAGGAAAGGTGTTGTGGAGTGAAGCCTCAGCACTCATCACTCAGCAACACAACAAACAACACTTAATAAACTACTGTTCACTCAGTTACTTTATATAAAGGAAAAGTACACACAATACCAAACAGTAAACTCAAATTTACAAATTAATACAGAATAGCATGTGGAAATGCTTATGCTGACACCCTTTACAAGGCCTCACAACCAACTGAGGGGTGCACACTAATGAGAGGTCCCAGAGATCAAATAACTTCATAAATGTACCCTGTGCCTCGTGCTGGAGACACCTCTAACAGTCTGTGCATCAGCAAGTCGTGAATCCTAAAAACCACAATCAACCCCCTAAGTGGCTAGTGTGCTATAGTGAGTGCACCTAATAAAGGTCAGGCCTTCTGGCTTTGTTACTGTGTCACTACATTAAAGGCAGAATTATAAGATTAAAAACAGCAACCAATATTGAAATATTTCAGGATGGTACCACCTTTCAACAACATTCAAAAATATGTGCAATACCTCACTATTTATACAGTTACTGTCAATAAAAATGCCAATGTTCAATACTATGCAATATATGAGTGTTTCTTCTCACCTTATAGAAACTGCCGAAGAACCACATGATTTAAAAAAAAAAAGGTTCTTACACCCTAAAACCAATAAAATTAAAATCCTATCTTCAAACATGTATGCTAATGAAGCAAGACTATCCCCAGGTTATGTTTTCCGTTACATGGGAGAGTTGGTATGACAGACTAAACGTTTAAATGAGGATCTTGTGGTGGTCTGCTGCTCTCCCGTCAACCCTACAGCTGTTTCCAGTCATTGGTGATACCCCGGCCCTTCCTGAGAAACCACTTTGTAACTATTCAAGTTTATGGGCATGTCCCGGAGGCTTTTAGGCACTCTTTCCCAGACACCGCTAGAGCATATGGGGCACACACACAGCCTCAGGTGTCTGGTTTGATTTGGCCACATCAAGGGTAAATTACCATTTTTCTTTTCTATTGGAAGAATAGTGCCTGTCAATGTGAACACTTTTTCTTTCCATGAATGGGTCTGAACAGAGATGTTAAGCAATGGTGGAGTTTGGTGGCCTTCGCTCTCTCACCCTGCAGACTCCCTACCTGCCAGGCACACATCTCCAGTAGTAGGGGAATCAGCTTTCTCTTTCATCTTGCCCTCATACTTCTTAAGTGCAGGCAACCAGGACCAGCAACTCTGCTGTCTCCACTGGTTCCGTCTGACATCCTATGTCTGCTGTCCGACTCAGCTCCACTCCCCCTGGACACAGCCACTGGGAGTTGAGGCACCAGGCAGTGAAGTCGGGGTTGTTGTACCACTAAGCCTGTGGGCAAATCATTTCACTTGGTCACTGACCACCCACAGGGGTAAAATAGGATGAAAAGAGTATGCCACATGTGTTAAAATGAATCATGGCACTTGCACTCCCCTGGGATAGTAATGATTCAGATGTGGGCATCACTATGCACTTGTTTGTGCCAGGTCTCCAAATAAACCGCTAAGAGTGATCAATCATTTTCTCTTGACTGATGGACCAAGCACCCGCCAAGAACGCCCCAGCACAAGGCGTATGTTAAGGGTTCCAGGCCTCTAAAATGTGGGAATTTCTTTGGAGTTGGTTTTTCACAGCACTCCCTCCAATGAGGGAAAGCTCATTCCCTGCTCCCCAAACCCTTACACACATCACACCACATCACAGCCTGCTTGTTTATGGTTGCTCAGCAGCACCACAACATAATCCTCTGTCTGTACTCCTGGTACTCCTTCTTGGCATGGGGTCTTCCTAAGCAGCATTTTGTGATCCTCAAAGTACTCCCTTCCTGCTCTCCCAAGGCACCACCACCTTCTGGCCACTTGTACTGTTCCTGTGTGCTCAGTAGAAGTCAGAAGTCTCCCTTTATGGTGTCACCCCCCACAGGGCTCATTACCAGATGTTCAAAGGGAACCCTCCCCCTCCTGGAACCCCTTTAAGTCTACCCCTCTACTGGTCCCCAGAAGGCGTGAGCAGGCCAGTGCTATTGGCCCTGGAGACATAGGGCCACATGCATCAACATAAGAAATTGTGATTCCTAAATAGCGATTTTTAAGAATTCGCTATTTAGGAATCACAATTCCTTATGCACGTAGGAATCGCAAAATAAATTGTGATTCCCACACATTACCTAATAGCGTGTGAATCGCTATTAGGTAATGTCACTCCATTAATTCCTATGGGCCTACAGACCCTTAGGAATGAATGGGAATGCATTCACAAATTGCGATTACCAAATTGGTAATAGCGAATTGCAAATGCAATTTCAAGGGTTCCAGGAGGCCTAAGGACCCCCTGATGCACCCCCAAAAGGCAAGTGGACACATGTGGCGCACACTCATGCCCTAAGGGCATGTGTGGGCGCCACATATCACTTTGAAAAATTCACTTTTGTGCATTTTTCAAAGATTTCGCAAATTACCATCAACTTTAAGTTGACGGTAACTAGCGTTCCCTAAATGCAAAGTTGCATTTAGGAAAGGCTTGATGCATCTAAATAGGGAATCACAATTTGCGATTCCCTAAATGAATTCGCAATTTAGGTAATCGCAATAAATTGCGATTATCTATATTGCGAATGCCAAAAGGTACATACATCGGAAAAGGCCTTTTTACTGTCGCAAGCGGGACGATTCTGCGAATTCGCCCATGTGCGACTGGAAAAAAGCTTGATGCATGTGGCCCATAGTTCCATAGAGTCTAAATCAGTGCAAGCCTAGAGTATCCCTCCACTCCATAAAGGGTTTTCAACATGAAGGAACCATCCATCATTGGTTCCTGCAGATTCCAGTTCTTAGTATTTCCTTTGTCCATGTATTTTTAAATGGAGTAGTATGTTTTGCAATGCAAAGATTACACATCATTGTCCTACCCCTGCCCTATCCATCCTTCACAGCATCTTGGGACCTTTTAAAGTAGTGACTTACAATGGTCATGGTCACAGCTTTCTGAGAGCTTTAAACCCATACCCAACTGCCACTGCCAAACTGGTTCCTTTGAGCCAAAACCTCAACGAGGTCTTATACAAACTATTTTTCAGGATCATGTCCCCGATGCATCTGCACAGCTAGACAAGATGGCCGTGCCTTTTCTTACCTTGGCCCATATGACTGAAACAAACTTCCTCTGTTCATCGGTGCATGTACCAGTCTGTCTGGCTTTAAAAAAGACCTTAAAACGTGATTGTTCGAATGCTGCTACTGCTTCATCTATTTGTCACTCACGTCCCGAGTCATGCGCTACATCAAAAACCAAATAACATAACATAACTCATAGCAAAAATTTAAAGGCAAAACATCTAAGGAAGCTAATCCCAGAATCCCATTATACACACAATATTTCAAGGATGGGCACACTGCTCAAATCCCTTTGCAATTCTGAACTGGATGCACATACACAGACACTTACACACACACATATGCACAATATACACATGCACATACACATTTTTTTCTTACGCTTTATTTTCCCAATTTGTACTACTGGTGTTCTGACTCCAGCTGTCTTATCTCTCCTCAAACTTATTCCTTGACTTCTGTTGCTCCTGATTGAGTTTCTTGCACATGACATACCCTGTGCTACACTTACAGTCTAACTGAAGATGCAAGGCTGATTGGAATATGTGTTGCTAATCATATTGTAGTGTGACATAGATCCTACCATGGATTATGGAGAAATGACACACTGTCCTCTGCTTGAGAGCTATATTTAGGTCCCACATCAACAGTTGTGGTCACTGTCCTAAACGTATATAAACTGTACATGCTGATGGGCCGAGTCCGGTGCATGGCCAATAAAGCACACAGAGTTTAGATTTGTTTTCCTTGCTACTCAGATGGTGTCAAATATTGGGTTATTAATTTGGGAGAAGGTTACCCATACTAACTTAAAAAGCACAATCTGGTTAGGTCACAAAAGATTTCTAAGTGAATATCAACTCAACCCCTGATAGCAGTGACAAAAGCAGCAGGTAGTTCCCAGAGAAATGTGTTTAAATCAAGCCTTACCAGTCAATTTTAAAGTACAAAATAGCACAATATAAGTCCCAGACCTATTTAGAAAAATGAATTAGCAAAAGGATGGCAGTATGATCATATTCGGAAAAAGGAAACCAGTGTTATGAATTTATCAAGTTTTACAGAAGAAAGAAGCACTAAAACTCAAATTGATTCACTAAGATAAATGTACACGTTTGTGTGCTTTTTCAGTATTCACACAACTGCATTTTACTAGTATGTTAATGAATGCAAAGACTCCACAGCCTGGGCAGAAAACTCTGCACATAAAAAGATGTGTCTGTCCTATCTTTTTATGTGTGGAGTTCTCCACCCAGCTGTGGAGTTTCCATACTTGTAAAATTACTAATAAAATGGAGTTTTGTGACTGCTGAAAAAGGATAAACTTACACAAATGAGTAAGTTTACCTTTGTGAATCAGGCCCACAGTATGAATATGAAATCCAAAGTTGTGGTTGACCAGGACCTTAGCACGATTTCACGCTGACTGCAATGAAGCACAGTTTGGAAGGTCAACGTTTTACCATCTGACTTGGTTTATGTTCTAGAGCTCCAGGAAAGCAAGAAGTTAAAGCTTGTGAGGCTTTTTTTAAAAGGTTGATACAATGTTGTCAAGCACCCATTGAAGCCTTCAGTTTTGGGACCAAAACTTCCAAGCAGGACAATGCCATATTTTGTAGATGCAGGGGTCAAGTAGCTCCAGGGCAAAAAGAAGCTAAAACTTGTTAGAATCCTTTTAAGTTTAAGGTGGATACTGAATTGATGAGGTACGAAAGACAGTATTTTGTAGTTGCTGAGGTCACTACATTGGTTTATAAATTTGACACATTGCCCCGGTCGTAGGTTTTATCTTCAGACGTAGTCATTTTTGCTTTATGAAATCCTCCAGACGGCAAGTTGGAATGCTATAGTTGGGTAGGGCTTCACACGTCTGTTTACCTTTTCTGCAGTGTCCCACTGAAGCCATTTTTTAACTGCAAAAGGCTACATACAGGACAAACCTGGACTCCTTTCCTGCTGAGGATGCACCCTCCTTGAGTAATCTTCATCACCTTGAACGGGCCCCGGGATGTGATAACATGACCAAATCCCAATCAGTAGGTGTTCCTGCATCCTAAAGGAAGTAATCTCTTAGCCATGTGTTACTGCAGTACTTTTTAGCAGCCTAGCAAGACCACAAGTGTGCTCTCTGGAGCCATATTTATTGTTCTATACGTGGGTGGTATAAGTACACACTACAGCCCACATATGGCATTTACCTTCTAAGCCACTGGTGCATTTTCTGCAACAACTACCACTGGAAAGGTACATGAGCTAGTTGAATAAAATCAATGCACTGTATGTTTTATGTAACAGGTTGTCACAAAACTGTTATGAGTTGTGCAAGAGGAGGGAATTCTGATGTTAGTCCACCACTCTCCATCAAGGACGATGAGCGGAGGAATAGGAATCTTCACCCTGTTATTCATATGGGAGAAAATAGTAGTGGTTCAAGTGTTAGAACATGTAACAATAGACAACCCTCTTACTCTTACCTCCTGCTTTGTAAGGAGAAGCTGATAGCAAACCCAAGAAGTACCAGGTTACCATCAGTGGGCCCAATTCACAAAAGTAATCTGAGACAAAACCCTATCTTTACGACTTTCGGTATTCACAACAGGCATTTAGGAGTAGTAAAGTTAGGATTCCTAACTTTAATACTCCTAAACTGAGACAAAACCCTATCTTTACGACTTTCGGTATTCACAACAGGCATTTAGGAGTAGTAAAGGTAGGATTCCTAACTTTACTCCTCCTAAATACCTTTTTTGAATACTAAAAGTCATAAAGTTAGGACTTTGTCTCAGTTTCGGAGTAGTAAAGTTAGGAATCCTACCTTTACTACTCCTAAAAGCCTTTTGCGAATGCCGAAAGTCGTAAAGTTAAGATTTTGTCTCAGATTACTTTTGTGAAGCGGGCCCCCAGAGATCAGAAGTACCAGGAGAAGCTGAGAAGAGGTGGTCATGCCCAAAATCGCATAGCTGATGAAAGTCAATGGTGGGTAAATCTTCAAAGGCATTCCAATGAAGAACAAATGGAAACATGAGGGGAAAAGTTAAAACAAAATAAAGATGCAGATAAATGCTATTAACACGAAAATGAACTACGGTTTACAGTGAATGTGATTTTATAGCAGTCTAATTGGCTAAATCTTCTCAGTCTAACCTGGAAGGCCTGGCTCATGTCCTTCAGGCCCAATCTCCCATGGACCAGCCTCAATGCTTGTACTGTTTTCAATCTGTCCTTCTGCCAGATCTTTCGCCTTCAAGTGAGCAAATTTCACCTGCTCCAGTACCTTGGCAAGGATGCCATAACCCAATCAAGGAAAATGGCCCCTTTCACTACTGTTGGATAGTAAAATACAACAACATTGTAGGAGTTCAATGGGCCTTTCCGGGTTCTGGGCACCGGCATTGCTGTACCAATGATAGCTACTCTCCAGACCTACTTTGTCCACAGGTGTACCTGTTGTGACATCTTTTAGCACTTCCAGAGTGCACAGAGTCCTAAAGACAGTAAAGTCAGATGGGAAAAAGTAAGTAAACTACAACAAAAATGATATGCTTTCTTACAGATGGTCTCTACAGCAGCACGACAGAAGCAACATGGCAAAGCCTCAGAGACACTTAGGGTAGTGTGGTGTGGTGTGGACTAGTGGTGCAGCTGTCAAATATCCTGATGGACAAGCGACCAATAAGGATGCACCTCGTGTGTTGGCAACAATTTGAGTAACAGGTGTTTATTTACTTAACCCAGCAGTAAACTCAAACGAAAACAGGGTTGGTCTAAATTGAAAACTAAATAACTAAAGAATCCAGTGAAACAATAGTAATTACTTCTAAGCAATTCCATAGATCTAATGGTGAAAAACAATTTGTTTGCAGTTGGAAATTAATGTATGTGATCAACACAAACTGATTCAAAGAGCTGCGATTTATTTAAAATATCCCAGTCCTTTAATTATATTTTTGCAACTCCATGAAGTAAGATGACAGCAAAGAGTAACAAAATATCTGATAATGGGAGACGAGACAATTAAAGGACTTGACACTCTAGTACTGAGGGGAGTTGTGCCTCTACTCTAACAGCCAGTAGATAGATTTTGAGTATTTTAAGATACTTTTTTCTTTTTTTTAACATTTGGAATCAATTTCTTTTCAGACTCTGCACATAGCAACGGGTTGTAGAAAGGTTCCTTTTTAAAGGTTTAGAGGGCTTCAATCTAACAGACGTACGAAGACTAAAATATTCATGTGCACAGAAGAATGTGTAATAATTCAACCAGCATAGATCTACACATGAATTGCAGTTGTTAATGTTATGGAAATGAGCATAATACATCGCTTTTGTGAAGCACGTGCATTCTTGATTGCAGATCACGCACCTTAGTATTTTAAAATAGCATTCACTGGTACAGGCCATGGAAGAAAATAGTAAACAGATCCTCACTATCAAACACAACTCCATATTATTCTTTGAATAATAATGAAACATTCGCAACTAAGCCTCTGTTATTATGTGCAACGACGACATCATTGATTAAATGCGAGCAAAGTAGATAAGACAAATCAACACAGATGAAACCCAGAAGAAAAAAGAATCTCAAAAGAAGTGTAAGGTAATGAAAAAAAAAAATAATGATGTAGGTTTAGAACTGTCAAATACATTGACTTATTATTGTCTGTTAAGGGTTTGTACACCCGCTCAACCATTCATATCATGTTAACAAGAAACCCATGGAGTCCTTTTTTGCCCTCCTGTTGGAATTGTATTCGTGTTTTTGATTTACTCTGCGGGCACTTGATAAAATAGTTAAAATATGGTAAAACTGACTTACGTTTCAAAAAGGGAAGAAAAGTCTAACAAACTGTTCTGACTATGACATCAACTGCTGTGTGAAGTAAGGGAGAGAGGACATAGGGAAGGGGGAGACGAAATAAAATCACCGGAGGCAATAACTGACATGTTGTTTACATAGTTTCTTAAGTGTGCTCCAACCATACATCACATGGTAACGAAATATAAAATTAATAGAAATTCTGTGTCAAGGAAATGTGCTCACTGTACTCACAAATGTGAGTTCAGTAACGTGTGTCCTTTATACACTCATGGATTTTGAAATGCCTATCAAACCATGCAATTGTCGAGGTGCTTTTATAAAACTTGTTTCTGTGGACACCCACCTAGATTTGAAATGCAAAAAAGTAAGAAAATCTAATTATAATTGAAATGTTCCACAGCCATGTGTTTCCAGATTGCCTGGATGTGTCTGTAGAATTGCCTCCCTGGCTGCCATCACTGAGTGAACGGCACCTATCCAAGCTCGAGACATAGTGAAACCGGAGAAGTGTGGCTTCCATGTATCCAGCCATATTTCCCTACCAAGAATGACTTGCAAATGTCAAATACCCTTTCCTTACCGTATTAAGAATATGGGGCGCTTCCTTGTTTGCACCACAACGCACCTTTTAAAAGTGCGTTGTGCGCAAAAAAGGAAAGTGCACTGTATTACAAAGAATGTGCTTCCCCCAGGGAAGTGAATTCTAGTGAAATCTGGAGCAGCTGTTTAAAAGCTGCTCCTTGTTTCAAATTGCATGTGGCAACTCACCAGCACTTTCGAGGGGATTAGAGATCCCCTTTCAAGCGAGTGCAGGGAGTGACTGCACCTACCTGCAAGGAGACTTCTCGGGGAGTAAAAGTGACCCCTTAAAACCTCTCAGAGGGCTGCCTGAAAGTGCATGTTTGCCTCTGTGCCCACATCGGTAATAGGGCATGGGAGCAGAGGCAAAGTAATTCCCTCTTTTCCCTAGGGCCACACCCTCATGCAAATGAGGGAACACCCTCTCATGATAGTGCTGGCGCTATGTGTGTGCCAGCAGTATCAGTATTACAGAAGGAGACACACAAGAATCTGCGGCCCCTTCTGTAATTCCATTGTGTTCTGGGGTGCCCAAAAGTGGGCGCGCATGCCTGTTGTGCCCATGGGGCACAATGTATACTACGGCCCCTGGACTTGTTTCTAATATGAAAAGGTCCCTATTCAGTATTTCCAAACTTCTGATAAAAATGGTGTGGCTTGGTGTACAATACCACGCAGGAAAGTGTCAAAATTGTGACCACTGTGATTGAGCCAATGTGATTTGAAGCAAAAGTAATACGTATAAAATTTACTCAGTAATGAGCCATGCACATTGTCAGTTTTACGACAGCTGCAACACTGTTGGCTCTGCCATTAGAAAACATACTCCAACAAGGAGGGGCCTTCAGAGTAGCAAAATCAGACCACCCAGCCTATTTAGAGAGACTGGCATGATGCGGGAGAAAACTGCCATGATATAAGGGCCATTAGTTTTTTGGGAGTTTGTTTCAGAAAAACAAAAACATTTGGTGTGTTGCCCCCTGGAACATGGTGGATGTGCACCAAACTTTCAATGCCGTTACAAGAGTCACTCTGGCGGTGATTCAGTTGAAGGCACAGAGATCAGTGCAGGGCTAGTATTGCTGATCCCTTAATATGGCCAGCGGCAGTCCTGCAGGAGAGGTGGAGGAGATGACTTTTGCGCCCTGACAGTTGGCGGGCCGCCCAACAGGGTCTAAATCAGGCTCCAATTCCTCAATTTAGAGTTTGGGGGTAACCTGTGTGCCACACCATTGTTCTACCCGCTCAATTCTGACAGCAGTGCCCCCAGAGTCTCTGCCATTAGAAAACTTGCTTCGATGGCCTGATGGCTTTGGGGAATTCTGAGTAAGGGCATCAGACATCCACCTTATTGAGAGTTGACAGTCTGATGTCCTTTATTTCTGTCCAGCTTTGCTGCAGTCATGAGCAGAAAACTCCCAGATGTGGCGGACATTATTTTTTATTTCTCAGTAACAAACTCCTTCTTAAGAGTTTGAATTGAAAAACAAAATCGTTTGGTGTGTGGCTACCTAAAAGATGGCAGATGCTCACCAAACCTTCAGTGTTTAAAGAGGAGTCGACACGGCGGACAGCAGTCTGTTTGTCAGAGTAAGCACCCACCTGATTCTTCTGGCTCTCTGTTGGCGACGTACAAACCCCAGTCTCCCCGAATCCTTCCCAAGCCACAGAAGTTATATTATCTCTGTCACTCAGAAAGACTCCAGGGGGAAAGGGGGAATGGGAATGAGAGAGAAAAAGATGTTGATTCTTCAGCGCGAGTAATGTATTTTAGCTTCCTTCTCTTCTATCTTGCGACTGAAGTTCGCCTTGTGTATCCTTGGAAGGATGCAGCTGGCTTCTAATTAAACATCTGAATGGCTGGTAGACTCTCTCTCAGTAACTTTTGATTTCTTAATCATATGTGTTCGTATCTGCCGTTAGGCCTCTAGCAATAATACTGTGTATAGGATTTAAAGTTCCATAAAAAATGTCTTTCTTTGAAAAGCAAACTCTTTATAATAATCAAAGTCCTCTCAATAATAATATGTTCTTTCAAGAAAAGAAAGCGACTTCGTATTTCAATTACTGTTCTTGTGCTTTTTAAAATGTTCTCTCCTGAATGATTTCTTCAAGAAAAATGCCTTTTCTTTTTAAAAACGTTCCTTCTTGAATTACGTCTTCAAGAATGTCTTTTTCACAATGCTTTCATGAAAGTTTTGTTTTTTAAAACAAATAAGTACTCACCGATAGATGCCTTCTATCGTACTAGGAAGAGTACTTAACCTTTGTCCCTTTTCTTTGTTTTGCAGATCTCCTGAACCGGAAGAAGTGATGCGGAAATCCGATCTCGCCGAGGGAAGGAGAAAGCTGTTATCAGTATCTCAGGATCACTGCGGGGAATGCCTGGAGGCGATGACCGGAGAAGAGAAGACGGGAGGCGAAGGGAAACTGCCCAGAATCCAGGAACTGGATCGGTGGAAGAAACAGGTAAGCGCTGATTTTCTATTGACGAGACCAAGCGCATTTCAGACTGTGCGAGTGGTTTAAATACCTTCTTGATGCTCGCGCTGGTCTCTCTGAACGTGCACTCATTAACTGAAGCACGTGCTGCATGTTCCACAGTTAACACGTGCAATATATAATGTACAACTGTCTTCGAAGAAACACGTGCATATATATCCAGTTTCCGTTTTAGCACAAATATGATGAAAGGACACATTGCAAAGAGTACAACACAGCTCTTACATTGGGGTTTTTAGCAATCTTCTTCAAATAAAACAATGATCACTATAAGAATTTACACATTGAATTATTTAGCCTCAGTCACAAGGGTATAAAGAAAAAAAATAAGAATTTAACCAGTTTGTTGCCAGAAGGGTTTTACCACAGGTGCTTTACCTTGTAAGAAGGTTTAGCATGAGATAAGTTTTTGGGGTTCATGACAGTTCTCCCCCGCAATGGTAGCCCTACAGGTCGTGGTTTAGCCGGGTTAAGAGAATTAAACCGTCTAACTAACCTAGGGGCATTCACATGTGAAGCTGGTTCCGAAGATTGTTCGGTTTCATCATAACCTTTCCAGTCGATCAAATAGTATAATTTTTTATCTACTCTTTTTGCATCAACAATCCATTTAACCTCATATTCTAAATGACCGCCTATAATGATTGCAGGGGGAGGCTTATCTTTTCTTTGTCCTGGGTAGTAGGGTTTCAATAAGGAAACATGAAATACTGGATGGATTACATTTTCTTCATGTCATTTTAACTTCATAGTCACTGCATTTATAATTTTCTGAATGGGAAATGGCCCTAGAAACCTTGGTCGTAATTTTCTTGATACTTCTAGCTGTATGTTACGGGTAGAGAACCAGACTAAGTCTCCAACTTGATAAGAAGCTCAGGAGACCGATGTTTGTCAGCCTGTATCTTGATGTTTATTTTGTTCTGAGCTAAACATTTCCTAGCTTTGTCTTGTATTACTTGTAGTTCCTTAATTTTATCAGATACAGAAGGTGCTAAAGTTTGAGCAACTGGATTATGTGTAGGAATACAACGAGGATGATAGCCTGTGGAAAAAAAGAATGGGGAACAACCTAAAGCTGAATGGATACTATTGTTATAACATAATTCAGCTAAGGGGAGAGCTTTATCCCATTGGGAGGTCAGTTATGTTGTGAAGCATCGTAAAGTTTGTTCTACATACTGATTTACCTTTTTGGTCTGGCTGTCCGTTTGAGGGTGGAAGGCAGATGACAAGGCTACTTCAATGCCCAATTGTTCGCAAACTTCTTTCCAAAGCTTAGAAATGAATTGTGGGCCCCTGTCCGAAACTATTTTACTTGGTAGGCCATATAACCTTATTATGTGTTGAATGAATATATCGCAGAATTCTTTTGCTGTTGGTATTTTCTTTAAAGGAAGGAAATGACTCATTTTTGATAATAAGTCTACAAAAACTACGATGGTTGTAAAGGAATTTGAAGCGGGAAGATCTGTTACAAAGTCTACACTGATAGTGTGCCAGGGAATTAATGGAATTGGTAAGGGTTGCAAGAGTCCAGCTGGGGCAATACGCATTGATTTATTTTGTGCACAAATGGTACACTTTTTAACGTACTCCTGAACATCTTTTCTCATAGACTCCCACCAGAAATTTCGGTCACACAAGTCTATAGTCTTTTGGATTCCAGGATGCCCGGCTAAACCTGAATCATGATGTCACATTATGACTTGTTCCCTTTTTTCCTTAGATGGAATAAATAACTTATTTTTATGAAACAGATAACCATCTTTGACTGAATTATGGACTTTAAATTTCCAACAGTTCTGATCAATTTTTTGAGAGTCTTTTTTAACTTCACTTAAGAACTGAGTTACTGCCACTATGCATTCGGTTGGTATGATTTGTTAGGATGTCTTTCTAGCATTGTTTAAATCCTTCTCATTTAGCCGGGATAGAGTATCAGACAACACTTGCTTCTGTCCATGCCAATAAGTAATAAGAAAATCAAAATCACTACAAAAGTGTAACCACCTCATTTGTCTAGGAGTTAGAGCTTTTACTGATGTATAAAATTGTAGATTTTTGTGATCTGAATAAATGAGTATAGTATGTTTAGCTCCTAGCAAATGATTTCTCCATTCAGAGAAGACATCTTTAATAGCCAGTAGTTCTCGTTCAGCTATAGTATAATTTTGTTCAGCTGGAAGAAGTTTTCGGGAGTAATAGGCCAAAGGATGAAGATAACCAGTCTTTGGGTCCTTTTGCATTAAAACTCCCCCTGACTGCAGTTTGAGAGGCGTCTGCCTCTATAATGAATGGTTGATTGGGATCAGGATGAGAAAGTACTGGGGCTGTAGTGAAGGCTTCCTTAAGATTTAAAAATGCTGCATCAGCTTATTTTGTCCAATTAAAGGTTTGTCCTTTTTTTAATATTTTTATGATGGGGCCAAAATTCTGGAGAAATTTGCAATAAAGTGTCGGTAAAAGTTGGCAAACCCTAAGACCTTTTGAATATTTTTTTTTCTTTCTTTTTAGATAGGAAATTACAAAAGCTGTTTTAGCAGAGTCAGTATTAAACACTTGAGGCTTACAAAGGAAATGAAGCTGGCACTGACTCATAAAAGCTGCAAACCTGGTACTATCTCCAGAAAACCGTTCAGGATTTGCCAAAGGGACTGGGGTAGGGGAGACCACAGTTACTTGTATTTTACAATCAGCTTGTTGTGAATTAACATTTGGAGAATGTGGAAACATTTTTGGGGGTGTCAAAACTGGTTGTGTGTCCGAATCCTTTGGCTCTCTCCATTGTGTGAACCCTGCTCTACTCTTAATTAACTCATCTCTAAGGACCTGATTCTCATGTTTTAGTTGCTGCATCTCAACTTGTAATTGTCTAATAACCTCAGTGAGTTCAGGTTTTTCCTCAAAAAATTCCATGTTTGATCGTCACCAAAAGAAAGCGAAGTGAGTCTTGGTCTTCTGTCAAAGTAAGCACTGACCTGATTCTTCTGGCTCTCTGTTGGTGACGAACAAACCCCAGTCTCCCCGAATCCTTCCCAAGCCACAGAAGTTATATTATCTCTGTCACTCAGAAAGACTCCAGGGGGAAAGGGGGAATGGGAATGAGAGAGAAAAAGATGTTGATTCTTCAGCGCGAGTAATGTATTTCAGCTTCCTTCTCTTCTATCTTGCGACTAAAGTTTGCATTGTGTAACCTTGGAAGGATTTAGCTGGCTTCTAATTAAACATCTGAATGGCTGGTAGACTCTCTCTCAGTAACTTTCGATTTCTTAATCATATGTGTTCGAATCTGCCGTTAGGCCTCTAGCAATAATACTGTGTATAGGATTTAATGTTCCATAAAGAATGTCTTTCTTTGAAAAGCAAACTCTTTATAATAATCAAAGTCCTCTCAATAATAATAAGTTCTTTCAAGAAAAGAAAACGACTTCGTATTTCAATTACTGTTCTTGTGCTTTTTAAAATGTTCTTTCCTGAATGATTTCTCCAAGAAAAAATGCCTTTTCTTTTTAAAAACATTCCTTCTTGAATTACTTCTACAAGAATGTCTTTTTCACAATGCTTTCATGAAAGTTTTGTTTTTTAAAACAAATAAGTACTCACCGATAGATGCCTTCTATCGTACTAGGAAGAGTACTTAACCTTTGTCCTTTTTCTTTGTTTTGCAGATCTCCTGAACCAGAAGAAGTGATGCGGAAATCCGATCGCGCAATAAGACAAACCACACAAATTTGACTAAGCAAAAAATGTCACTTTATTAGGACAGGTAACCAAGAACAAACTTATTGAGACAATATACACATTATCAAAAATGCTTTCAAACATTTTTGCCACAAACAAGTCCAAAAATACCCAAACCAAAATTTACCATAAAATACCCATGTACTGCCCAATGGCATCATTTCCTTTTTCACCATTTTGGTTTACCTGTCCAGCTTTTCTTCCACCCTCCCCCCGCCCCAGAGGGAAGGATAAGCCCGCTCCAGACTATCCAAACCCTCAAAAAACCGCCTAAAATAAACACACATGAAATTAAACAAACTGTCACCTGTCCTAACGTGACTTAAAATCAATTTTTATTTATTTATTTATTTTTTTATTTTTATTTTTTTTATTTTTATTTTTTACATTAACAGAAAAAAGGGGGTGGGAGGGAGGGTCACAAACGACAACCACCTCGTTTACACAGGTACTAGTTTCCCGCCCAACCGCCCTCCTAACACGTAATTTCCCATAAGCCCCGCCCCCTACCTAACTGCCTATCTCGCTGCGTGGTCTGTACCATCGCGCGAATCGTCCCAGGGGGACACCCGGCTTGCGCCAAGGTCCTCCCGGGTCCCATCGCGCAATAAGACAAACCCCACAAATTTGACTTAGCAAAAAAGGTCACTTTATTAGGACAGGTAACCAAGAACAAACTTATTGAGACAATATACACATTATCAAAAATGCTTTCAAACATTTTTGCCACAAACAAGTCCAAAAATACCCAAACCAAAATTTACCATAAAATACCCCATGTACTGCCCAATGGCATAATTTCCTTTTTCACCATTTTGCTTTACCTGTCCAGCTTTTCTTCCACCCTCCCCCCGCCCCAGAGGGAAGGATAAGCCCGCTCCAGACTATCCAAACCCTCAAAAAACCGCCACCCAGGAAAACCCAAGGAGTTTTCCTGGCCCCACCAAAAAGAAAATTGCTCAAAACAAACATATTCTACTTTAAACGTTGGTCACACCAAAGATTCTCATTCCAAAAACCCGCCAGTAAGTCCCTTAATTCCATCATATAATAAGCTTGTCCTATCTGGGATAAATGTACCCCATCCTCCTGAAAAAGATAATGCTCGACACTGGTAAGGTTATCATGAGACAAAACCTGAATACCCATTGCATTGCAAAAAATTTTCATCGCACGGTTTAGTTTTTTGCAAGCTTTTTCCATGGCCGAATGATTGCGAGCCCCATGCCACTGTGGTCTATAAATAAATTCGGACCACACCAGAGACGTACCCACCCAGTTAATCTTGATGACTGCTAGATCCAATTTCATTTGCTTCAAGAGCGATTGCCCAGATAAAGATACAAGATCATTCTCACCTAAATGTATTATTAACATGTCTGGAAAACCTCTTTCAGCTGATAATTCAGATAGCGTAGAAAACAAATTGTTCCTCCTCATCCCACCTTTACCCTTCCATAGAACTTCGTGGCCCTTGCTAGGGAGTCCGAGCGACCTGCCGTAGATCTGCCGTTCTGCAAAGACAGCGGACCACTTGACGAAGGAGTGACCTATGATCCAAGTACGCATTTTTGAGGAGAAAGAATTGATGGCATGACCTAGGCAGAAAAAACAAAATTAGCCTGCATCATAGCAAACGTATATGTTATCACAGTCTGACATAACGAGAACAACATGCAGACTTCCTCCTACCAATCCTCTTAATGTCCTCCCAGCCCCAGCTCAATTTAGCCGCTTCCGTAGCTGCACCGATCCTAAATGAGTGAGTCCCAAAAAGTAAGGGATCAATTTCACTGGACCGAATCCCCATTTGTCCCCGCAACCCCAATAATTCTGAAACTCGAAAGGCACCAAAAAACAACCAAATCATGCACAGTCGAAAGCGCGAAACTTCCCAAAGGTCATAACAACAAAAAGGCAATTGAACTAGTAACTGCTGTAAAAGCCTAAAAGTAATAGGTTCTCGTAAGGGCCCGGAATGTATTCGCTCCCTGCTCAAACCTTTTAGCATCCGACGCAACAAAACATCCCCAACTAAATCTTGACCCCACCATAACTGCCCATAAAAAGAAATCCCAGCCAGTTTGCCAGAAATGGTTGTGTGTGATATACCCTTATTGATTAAATATAAAACAAACTGTAACCTACAGAACTTGGAATCCACTAAAGGGCGTTCAAAACAGTGTGATCTCGTAAAAGTTAAAAATTCAGACCAAGCCTGTTGATAACTGCGTTTAGTAGCAGGGGCTATAGATTTCTCGACCAAATCGATGATCCTCATTCCCCCAGCACCCAGATGTCTTGCGGAATTGGAGTTTTGTAGGTGTCCGCACCAGGCGCCAAGTTGCGGAATTTCTGCCAATTAGAACGAGACAAGGCGTCTGCAATTGAGTTATTGACTCCTGGAATGTGCCTTGCTCAAAAAACAATATTGCATTTTAGACTGTGTAACATGAAAAAACGCAAAAGCCTCAAAACCCGCAGATCTTTGGCCTTCTGATTATTTATGAGCTGAACCACAGCCATGTTATCAATGTGGAACATTACACACCTGTTACGGAATTCCAACCCCCAAACCATCATAGCCACAATTAGTGGAAACAACTCAAGGAAAGCAATACTGCGCCCTTGTGATATCCAATGTCGTGGCCATACCTCTGCACACCAACGACCCTCCCAAAAAAGCCCAAAACCATGTGCCCCAGAGGCATCCGAAAAAATCTGTATCTGCCAAATAGTATTGTCTCCAAGAAAATATAAAGAAACGCCATTGAAATCTGACAAAAAGGTTAGCCACACCAAAAGATCCTCCTTGATGGCTTTTGTAAGACGAATTTTGTGGTGAGGAAGGTAAGCTCCCGACATTGCAAATCCCAACCTTCTGCAAAAAGTCCTACCGGCCCTAACAACATGACAAGCAAAATTCAGGTAGCCCAAGAGCCGTTGGACTTGCCGAAGCTCAATCTTATCCTTCCCAAGAACCTCCAACAGAAAAGACCTCATCTCTTCTACCTTTACAGCTGGCAAACTAGCCATCATAGTTACAGTGTCTATCTCTATGCCCAAAAATACGAGTTTAGTGCAGGGACCTTCCATTTTTTCAGGAGCCAGCGGAACACCAAACTCCTCAGCCATGTCCTGGAAGAATTTGAGACCTTTACGACATTGTTCGAGGTGTGCATCGCCAATGAACATAAAATCATCTAAGTAATGACAAACATGTGTGTGGCTACTCCTCATCGAAAAACACCATTGCAAGAACGTGCTAAATGTTTAGAACAAGGCACAAGACACTGAGCACCCCATAGGAAGGACTTTGTCAATGTAAAAAGCTCTGTTAAAAAACATACCTAGCAATTCAAAATCCGATGGATGGATAGGAGTAAACGGAAGGCAGATTGAATATCACATTTCACTAGTTCTGCACCAGCCCCCACCTCCTGCACCAATCTCAAAGCATCATCCACAGACGCATAAGAGACATTGGAATCATCCGAAGAAATGAAATCGTTAATAGATTGGCTTTCCGGCCATGACAGGTGAAGAATCATTCTGATTTCACCAACCCGTTTTTTAGGGACTACCCCAACGGAGATATTATCAAATTTTCCAAGGGGCATTGACTAAAAGGCCCAGCTATACGACCAGCTTGTATTTCGGCCTCCAATTTCTGTTGCACTACGTGAGGCAGTTCTTTGACAGATTTTAAATTGTCAGCCTAACGGTGATAACGAGGCGCTTGGTAGCCAATCCGAAAACCTTCTTTAAAACTCCAAAACAATTTGGACGCAGCTTCATAGTCAGGATACACTTCCAGCCAAGGCATCAAACGCATCAGGGGTATGAGCCCTTTGACATAAGTTGAGGGAATCCCCTGGCACCCCTTGGAAAACTCCCTGGACCCCCTTGAGGCTGTTTAGCGAAGCAGTGGGTGATGGCATGTCTACCGCCACATTGAGAGCACTCGTGCTTAAACCTACAGAATTGCCTGATGCATGAGCCCCGATTAAAATTCCAGCAGGCACCTGTCCCCTACCTGCAACCCCCGCCCCAACTGGAGCGGTGCGAGGCAGAAAGGGCCGATACATGATCGGCAGACCACTTGCAGTATGCATTGACGCAAGCGGCTGAGCAGAGGACATCCACTGCAACCAAAGCTCTTGATCCACCTCACCCCACGGTTTATCCTTAAACATACTGATCCTAGTTCTAAATTCTTCATCGTAATTAAGCCATGCATATCCCCCAAATTGCAAGTGTGCCTTACGAATGGTGTCCATATATTTAAACAATGAAATAGCCCTGTCTGGATACCTCTCACAATACACGCTAGCATATATCAAAAAGGCCGCAGTCCAATTTTCTATAGACCTTGGGACCCTGGGCCGCCTAGAAAGCTCCCATTCTTCTTCCTTGGACCCTTCCTTGGCTTGGATGTCCCTATGAAGGAGTTTAAAAACGTCGACAAATTCATGCAGCCAAATCTTGTTCTTGGTGGTACCTGACATATGTATACCTACTGGCATGGCAAGACCCATATAAGGAAGCTTCTGACAAGTCCTAGCAGTAACCCCCACCTGTCCTGAACCAGTCGGACCAACCTCAGTAACCCCACTACCCAAAAAAGACTATTCGCTGGAACTATCCGCATTACCAGAAATAGATGTTCGAAAAGACCTGTCCCTTGTATCACCACCAAAACCAACACCCAACACATTAGACGCATTTGACTCGTCAACCCCCACCGAGCCCGGCGTAAGTTTGCCTACCAAAGGTTGTGACCAAGCAGCCCACCAATGAGGCTTACCTGACGTTAGTTGTGCAGCACGCTTCTGGCATTCCTGAGGATCGTCACGACGCCGATAATCGTGATGCCGCTCTTGATCCGACGTGAAATCCGCACTTGACTTCTGTAAGACACTAGAAGAAATGATTGCCCCCGACCCCTTTGGAGGCACAAAAGGAACATGCTCGGAACAAAAGCCATTACCCCCAAATTCCCTTTCTTGAATCCCATCTTCAATACCATTGTCATAACCCAGACCTCGAACACCTTGCACCTCTGAAAATTCCAATACATCTCTGCTTGTACCTGCCATCACCCGCCCCACCATCGTAAAACTCCCAATTGGTCACAGGCCTCCGATTAGCGAGCCCGGCCGCTAGACCAAGATCCGCACCTGATCCGCTTAATGAAGATGTCACGCTACCAAAAGCCGAAACTTGCTTCTGAAATGCTTTGCAAGGAAAAACTTGAGCTGCCTGCTGGACTGTATGCCTTGCCGCCTCCTCGCCGCTCGTGCCAGAATGCGATAACTTACCATGACCAGAGACATGATTAGAACCATCCACCTCAGACGAGTCAGGAACAGCATGCTCAACCCAAACCCATTGACCTCGTTAAGGACCAAACGGAGAATCAAAATCCACCTGCGGGTGACAAGGAGGGGGGGTGAGATGCCGGGAAAATGGAGACAATGTCTGAAGGGTTAATAACAGGATCTTCTTGCAAAGGCCCAGCATCTTTTAATGACCTCTGTTCAACTACAGTCATGGCCACTGAATCATCCTCACCCAAAGGGAAACAAGAAGGAGTAACCTGCCCCAAGCCAACTGTTGATGTAGGAGCGAAACCACATTTAGCCCCAGGGGGGCCTCTAGGTAAAGGGGACACCACAGAATCTGATAACACCTTTCCCAAATAAGCTCCCTTCGCTAGGCGCTCCTCAGAAGCCGCAGCAGGGATAGAAAAAGATGACCCTTCTTGCAAAACCTCCTCCTCCCTGCCACTATCGCTAGTATAGTCCACCAAAGCTGCAGAGCGTCCAAATGGCAAAACAGGGGGAGCAATGTCAATATTATACCCAGAAATGTTACAGGGTACTCTGTGTCCATCAAAAACGACCGTTTGCAGGAGAAGGGGACTCAATAAACAGAATATCAGCACCCTCACCAGACATTCCCCTCCCCTTCCCACCTATACCTCTGAGTGATGATGGAGGCAGGCTTCTTGAAACAGCGCCGCCCCTAGTGCTGACGCGACGACGAGCTCGTCCAACACGTGTCACTGAGATCGCCCCCGACTTCCTCACCGTGACTGATGGCCCCGACTTCCTCACCGTGACTGATGGTGCAGAGGCGCAGCGCGCTGTCAGGAGCCGGGAATGAGCGCTCCGACGAGCAGACCTGCCGCGTTGTTCCTTATTTGAAAAAGGAGCGAGTTCACCGCTGGTGGCAATCTCCTGCACACGGCCCTTGACAGGAAGACAAGCCGCCACAGCGTCGCTCACACCCCTCGCCGCCACTCTCTTCGGGCACCTCACAGCTGATGACAATAAAGCGGGAACACCGGGGCCAGGAAATCCACACGACCCTCCTCATAAAGAACTCGGAGCGCATTCTGGACAGCTGAGCTGTCAGCCATGACGAATTACACCCAGTGAAAACAGGCTAAATTACTCAAATGAGGCAACGTCACAAACGACAACCGCCTCGTTTACACAGGTACTAGTTTCCCGCCCAACCACTCTCCTAACACGTAATTTCCCATAAGCCCCGCCCTCTACCTAACTGCCTATCTCGCTACGTGGTCTGTACCATCGCGCAAATTCTCCCAGGGGGACACCCGGCTTGCGCCAAGGTCTCCCCGGGTCCCATCTCGCCGCGGGAAGGAGAAAGCTGTTATTAGGGTCACTGCGGGGAATGCCTGGAGGCGATGACCGGAGAAGAGAAGACAGGAGGCGAAGGGAAACTGCCCAGAATCCAGGAACCGGATCGGTGGAAGAAACAGGTAAGCACTGATTTTCTATTGACGAGACCAAGCACATTTCAGACTGTGCGAGTGGTTTAAATACCTTCTTTTTTTTTTAAATTCTGTTTATTAAAATTAAAACAGGGGTCATGTGATACATATAAGTGCTTCGTACATTTCCATACTAGAGTTCCTGTAAAGGCATTGGCATAAAACAGTCACCATGGAGTTCATATTTACAATACATGCAATGCATTTTACACCATACAGTGGTCATCTATGGATGGGATAGAAGGGGGTTCGCACAGCTCCCCCCGATGAACATTCCATTTAGTCCAGATTGCTATCCATTTCTTAGGACATCCCCGAGCTACATAGACTGTTTTCTCTCTCACCATACACCAATCCATGTCCTCTTTCCATTTCTTTATTGTTGGTGGTGCGGCGGCCCCCCATAACTGCGCTATATTACGCTTCGTGATCATTTGCCCCAGTGTGGCCCAGATCCTCCCTTTCACGTTTAAGTCTGTGGGCTCCCAAATGTTCAGCAGGCATCTCTTGGCTTCGGGCAGAAGAGGTACCCCCCAAACCGTGCTCATACATTTCAAGATTTTCTGCCAATATTCTTGGATTAGTGGGCACTCTCAGATAATATGCATGAACGCACCCTCCCTCCCACATCCCTTCTTACACAACCCATCCACACTGTTACCCATGAGCATTAGTTGTTTCCCTGAGAGGTACACCCTGTGTAGAATCTTCAATTGCACCAATTTCAGTTTTGCCGATATGGCCATTTCTTTTGGCGAGGAAAGTGCTTCCTGCCATTCTTCATCGTCAATTTCCAGACCATCCCTTACCCACTTCTCTCTAAGCGCAGCAAGGGGGTCTGGGGTGTGGTGAATGAACTTCTTATATGTGAGAGATATGCATTTCTCTGCTAAATGCCCATCAAGCAATCTGTCCTCGAGTGGGGATGCTTCAGGCAGCACCGTACCTGTTGGGATGTTGGCCTGTAACGAGTGTTTAATCTGCGTGTATCGAAAGTACTCTGAATCAGCCATAGCATATGTCTGCTGTAGGGCAGTAAACGTTTCAACTCCATTACGCCCCCAAAGGTCTCGTATTTGCGAGATACCTATGAGGTCCCATTTGTCAAACCCTTTAGTTCGCCCCAGAGTTCCTAACCGCTCTGTATCCCATAGGGGGTTGGCCATCGTGAGCCTATTGGCTCATCCCAGAGCTCTATTGGCGACATGCCATACCTGTACCGCGTGTTTCGTGGGGCCTGTGAGCGTGAATCTAGCTGGTCGCGAGTAAAGTGCTCTTGTGAAGGCGCCACAAGGTAACCACCTATCCATTCCGTATGCGGGGTCCTCGCCACTGCCGTATTGGCATTGGTTAATGGCCGATAGCTGCGCTGCCCAATAGTACTTTCTGATATCCGGTAAGGCGATACCCCCATCGTACCATCCGAGCGTGAGCCTTTAAATACCTTCTTGACGCTCGCGCTGGTCTCCCTGAACGTGTGCTCATTAACTGAAGCACGTGTTGCACGTTCCACAGTTAACACGTGGAATATGTAATGTACAACTGTCTTTGAAGAAACACAAGCATATCCAGTTTTCGTTTTAGCACAAATATGATGAAAGGACACATTGCAAAGAGTACAACACAGCTCTTACATTGGGGTTTTTAGCAATCTCCTTCAAATAAAACAATTATCACTATAAGAATTTCCACATTGAATTATTTAGCCTCAGTTAGAAGAGTATAAAGAAAAAAAAAAAAATTTAACCAGTTTGACGCCAGAAGGGTTTTACCACAGGTGCTTTACCTTCTAAGAAGGTTTAGCATGAGAGATGTTTTTGGGGTTCATGACACTGTAGGGATTGTGGAGGTGATGATCTGTGGTACCCTGACAGACGGTGGGCCACCTGCCTGGGTCTTAACTAGTCCCCTTATCGAAAGATAACAGTTTCCTTGCATTTACTCATGGGAGCCACTGGAATTTGTTGCCAACAGCAAAAGTCCTACCAAACAGATTTTCCATGTATCTTCTGGTAAAAATGGCATGGCTGCGCCTATCGTACAAAACAGCACAGGGACGAAACTGTGACCATTCTAAGTGTGATGCAGAGAGAAAACAATGTCTCTCAATCACTGTGGTTGTGGCTGCAGTATTTGTCATGGCAGTCGTAGACACCAGTGGAACCCACAAGACCCCTGGAATTTTAGAAAATGAAAAACCTTAAATTATCCAATGAGAAGTATTTTGCAAGAATTCCACCATTTTTGTTACCCAAAATGTGCTGCAAATGGTAAGCTATGTCTTAAAACATAATTTTGTCTTATTTAAACACTGCAAAACATAAAAATGTGTGTCCAACATCTTCACATGATTCTCCTTTTTTAAATAATAATTCACATGTGTAGGTGAGCGTATCTTAACCATGGCGAAAGGACCCAAACCATGACTGTGCCTACTGTTGTGTGCAGAAAAAGTATTAAAGCTCAAAAGCAAATAATACCCCAGATTGGCACCCCTCCAGGGGATTTGAAATGCAGATGGTGTCGGTAGCTAGAAACCATAGAGACGAATGCATTGTGCAAGGAAGCGTAGGAGGCAGGTTCACCAAACTATTGGTGGGCCCTAGGTCATATGACCTGTTTTGAATATAAATTAGCAAGAACTTCAAGGGGGATGGGAGTGAGGTGGGCTTATCCACTTTTGATATGTATGACATTGTATCTATTCTTAAAATTAGACAATCCAGTTAATTTCATCAGGCGTGGCCAGTGCAGGTAAGAGCAGTGGGTGGGGCAAAGAGGGGCAGGGTGGGAAGTCGACAGATGACAGATTAGGGAAAATAAAATAAATACAATCACTTACCATGCACTACGAGCACAAGGTAAGTGGTATTCTTTTAAAAAAATGTTATTTTCCCTATTTTCCCTCCCCCGACCCTCCCCGGTCCACTGCCCCACCACTCTTACCTGAACCGGTCATAGCTGAATTTCATTTTCAAATCTCTCCTACTACTCCTTCTGCCTACAAACTGCCCCCTCTGCTCATTCATGGCCTCCCAAGCAATATCTGCTCTCTCACTGCCAACTCTGCTTTCTGCCCCCTCAGGGCACTCATTGCGCCTCTGCTCTCTGCCCTCTCAGCTCAGACACTACACCATTTGGTCCCTACCTCCTCTTGACACTCGCTGTTTCCTCTGCTCCCTGCTGAGATGGTTTGGTATGTGGTGCAATGCTTGCACATGTTCACAACCTTTTTTTATGAGGGGATAGGTGTGCCTGATTTGAGCATTCACTCATCCAAATTCAATCATAAAAATGAGCTTCTAATGCATAGACATCACATTAGACGCATTAAAGGTTCTTGTGGCAAACAGTGTTTTGCCTAGAAGCCTTACTGAAAGATTTAAATAAATGCCGTGATCTGGAAACCACTGACTGCACCTTAAAAAAGATACCTTATATGCATTCCGCCATTGAGCTATGTCGGGCTAGTATAGTGTTTTAGCAAAGGGGATTACTGACAGACCCAGTGTGCTCTACAGCAGTAGTTCCTGCCAAAAACCTTATAGCATATCACAGTAAAACCCTCCTGAAATGTGCACCACCTGACATCACCACAGCACCTATTGTCAAGGCAGCAGGGGAACAGCAGTTGAGATTGTGTAAAGAAACAAGGAGACAAAAATCTATTTGTGCACTTTCAAGTGGTTCATCTGCAGCATCTCTTTAAACATGATGATGCATGTGCTCTGCTGCGTTTGAGATTTTCAAAAGTGGAGCCCCTAAGACATATTTGATAGGACTCGAGCGCAAGTGTCCCACAGAATTTGGTGCCTAGTTCAGAAAGTTCTTTTCCCCACCACATTTGCATATTTCATGTATAATACTACATCACAATGGTGTAATGTTATGACTGCGAATTTGTGGAGGATTGTGGGCATTATATATTGGAGATATTCCTCAGTAGCTGATCTTCAAAATATATAAACGTTTGAGGGTATTCACAAACTTTTTTCAGCCACATTTACACTGTGAGTATTAACTGAGTTTCTCCTTATGTCAAGGGGAAGCAAAATGTCATATTTAAGCGTCGTAATGGAGGAGAACACCACCCAAAGTTAGTGGGGGCGGGACATTGCATTTCTCCTGAGTGAATAATATTTTCCTGTGGAGAAAAAAAAGCTGATAAGTGAAATTGCACTTGGATGACATGTTTTTTCCATGTGGAAATATACATTTACATATGTGAAAATGCTTTCTCGTGGGGGTAATGTGGAAATTGCAAATAATTCCAAAATAACCATTTGGAAACTATAACTATTCAGCCTCCCAGAAACTCACCTGTAAATCTATATGATTTCCAAATAGATTTGAAATTTACCCCAGTTAGAGGCATCACACTGGAGGAGTGAATTTTGGACTTTTTCTGTGCTTCTGGGCCTTCATTTTCAGTCATAAAGCAGGCTAAATGATAAGAAATCGCCTACCAATTACATAGTGGGTCAACCACTATGAGGAGGAGAGAGAGGAAGTGAATAGAATATGTCCTCCCACATGAAATACTCACATACCAAAAAGTACCCTACACACTGTAAAAAACAACATTTGTTGATTAAAAGAAGTATAAATAGGGGTGTGTTGGGAATAATGGTCTTACACCCTATATGAAGGTGACATTTTTCAGCCCTAAACTAAGGGTCTAATTACTTGTCTGGTGGTCAGACTGCCCTGGGACTGACATCGCCACCAGAGATCCACCATTCCCCGGCGATGGCATGGCGGTCAGAGGCCGCAATATGCTTTGTAGGACTGACGTGGTCCCTCCAAGCACATTAGACGTTCCCTCTCCGCCAGGGTTTTCATGGCAGATCCACTGCCATGAAAACTCTGGTGGGGAAGAAACAAAGGGGGCCCTACAGGGCTCCCTTGTGCCTCTGCGCCCTGTGTATGCACACAGGGGGGCACAATATGTGTCCCCCTGTGTGGATGCACACCAGTTCCTGCATGGCATGGATGTTGCAGTCCATGCTGTGCAGGAACCTTGTGAGGCGTTCCTAGTGTGGTTCCCTTTTCAAAGGCACCGCTTCCTTTGAAAGAGGCAGTGATAACTGCCCAGCTGTCAGACTACAAAAATCTTGTAATCCGGCAGGCAGGTGGCATCTGCACCACAAAAAGTCGTAATCAGGCCCAGAGTGGCCATATGGTCCCCAGCTTTCGTCAGAACTTATGCCATGAATGGTCTGGAATTAATGTTTAAAACAGGTCAGTCCATCCAGTCTAGCTAAATTCATTCAGGGCATGGAGAGCACTTCTTTTATTCATATGAAGAACACCACCAATAAAGGGATACCTAGAATTTCAGAGGTATTTTTATCTTCCTTTAAAGAACCAGGTAGGAGATTATCCACAATGCTCTCTGGAACACAGTCAAGCACATCCTGGGTTTTAGAAGCCAGAATGAGACCTGATGATGAAGCATGCAATTAACAGAGTCGGTGAGGGTCTAAGTAACAAATAAGTAATTGCATCTACCATGTAATGTCAAGCTTTCTGCATACTTTGAAAAATGTGTACATGTTAAATGATTAGTAAGTAATGTCATTATGAACACCAAATTTTCTTTATATATACTGGAGCACACTTACCTTCTTCAAATTGACACCTTGTTTGCTTGACTGGAAAGTCAATAATCTAGCTACAATGAATATATCTGGGCTGTTAGGCCAAGTCAAGCCAAATCATTGGCTTTTATAAGAAATGTGACCAATTACAGCATAATAAGACACAAACACAAAACTCGATACATAAAACAAGAAACACAAATGTTAAAAGATAAGGGTATTGCTGGCAGATATCATGTAACTCGAATTAGAAAAGATGTATGCACAGATTAGGAAGGAGCGTTGGGGCGGCAGATCGTTTGTGGCAAAAGTGGCTAAACTCTGGAATTCCTTGCCACCGGCTCTGTGGTGAATTGAATCAGAAGACCTTTTTAGGAAGGCAGTTAAGACATGGCTTTTTAACCTGGATTCATCCTGTGGGATAAATGGTGCCTGATCTTCTTTTATTGTGCTGTCACTTGTCGCTATAGTGCCAGGACATCTCCTTTGGGAGGTAGCTGTTTTGCGCTTTATAAATGGCCGTATTATTATTATTATTATTATTATTATAGCTAGAGGATGTGATGATTCGGACAGAGCTGCTGACTTTGTAACTGGGGAACCAGATTCACTTCTCCATGTCACCCAACATTCTGTGATTCTGGGTGAGTTACATAATCTCCTCCTGCTTAAAAAACAGAATATTACCTTGTGCAATTGTAAAATTCTCCATTACCTTCGGATCCGGTTTGTGCTATATAAAAAATGGCACAAAAAATACAGCAAAACAACGGTATCTTTAAGTGTAAATCTGAGTAACCAATGGGACATCATATTTATAAGAATTTATCAACAAATTCACAAATACATCGTATTCAAAATGATCAAGACAATATGACACACTTTTCTGCTTGCTCTTAGAACCTTGCTAAGCAATCACAAAGAATTGCAAGTCCATATTTTTCGATCGAATCCCTTTGGAAACAAGCAGAGTCAGTAAATATTATTGTCTCTGTAGTGTGGTTACTCGTCGTACCATTGTGTTGCATCGTGGCACATGCTAGCTACAACACGTTTACCTTTGTTCTAGGCTCAACACCTTCTGGGTTCCTTCTTCATGGTTTCAACTCCAGCTGAAATAGTTGGAAACTCATGGAGGAAGGATCTTCAGTACGTGGGATCAATGGCTTAATAAACTTATTGCTGAAAATGCTTTGACCCGTCTCACCTACTCAATGTGCAATTGGCACACTTCACATTTGGCAATGAGTTATAGCCAGGAGCCCACTGCCGACATTATTCAATAAATTTTTTAACTCAGCACCTGTTCAGCGTATCCTGCTCTCACCACAGCTTGGATGACATAACAAACTTCAAGCTTGTGCCTCTGTCTGCTGATTTACATTTCACAGCTGTGAGTATCTTCCTTCTGTCCTGCCCTAGGACCATCCTTGTAATTATTGGGCCAATAATAATGGACTACTGTCTGACGCAGACATGTGAGCTACGTGGCCGCCATCTCATCATTATTTGCAATGAGAAGGCACATTTTAAAGACGTTTGTCGTGAATGTCCTTCATTTTGCCTCAAGCATTTTTACTGCTTGACAGATCATCATTCACGATCTGGTCACAATGAGATTGAAAAACATTACTCCTCTTGGTCCAGATTGTGGTATTTTGTTATGTACATTGGTTTTAATAATTTTGCATCTGTCAAGCTCATTTTGACAACTACTGCCTAGATCTTGCCACAAAATGAGTGGCTTACCTCTGTTGGTGCAATTGCAACATCCAGGGAAACCACAAATACCTGAAAAAAGTGAGTTAGGTCTTTTGAAAATTATTTAATTGTGTTTGAGGCAGATAAATTTGCACCCAGGAGAAAGTCAGCCTGATTAATCAGCTTGTGTACAGTTGCAGTTCAAGAAAATTCAGGAACGATTACGAGCTGCTGTGATATCAGTCTCATTGAGGTGCTACACATTGCCAAGTCCACAGACTGCTTAATTATATCTAGCAAACACATAGATAGTGATCCTGCTACTCAACCTGTTAGCATAAAGAGTATTAGAATCCTGAATCATGCTGTCTCTTTTCAGGAGAAAGGGATGAAGATACCAGAACAAAGGGTGTACCTCATTGTTTCAGATGTGGTTCCAAGCAACATGTTATCCTTCTTGCTAGCGGTTGGCAAGAAATGAAACAGGGTGTCATAAAATGGGGCCCTTCCAGAGTGTTCATAGGGTTGCCAGAGGTAATGTGCAGATACACTCTTTGGATGTCACTTCTCCAGCTGATGAATGTGCATGTGATTTCTCTGAGATGGTGCTCATGCTTGATGTTCAAAACAAAGATTCTAATCCTATTAAAGGGCCATTATGTCACATTCACATTTGGGGGGTCAAGTTACAAATGATGGCTGACTCTAGGGCCCCCATTACCATTGTTTCTGATACCTTGTTCACACAATGTTGGGCAAACATGAAGACACTCAGTGTCCCCAAATGTTTCTCCCAAAGCTTACAGGGGTCAAGACATTGACATGTTAGGGTTTTTTTTATTGAAAAGGTACTATGTCTTGGAAGAGAAATCATGCCTAAAGTCTATGTGGTTGTGAAGGGTAAACTCATTGTTGGGAGACAGGATTTGAGCAAGCTGGGACTCGTGTTGATACCAGGGTCTGATAACTCTGTGGTAATTACTCAGACATGTGTGGCTACTATTCCAGATACTACAGATGTCATATTCAGTGTTACTATGCAATTTCTAGAGATTTTTACGGGCAAATATTGGTACCATACATAAGTATGAGCATTAAATAAAACTAAAAAAAACAGGCTGTATCAATCATTCACAAACCACCTAGAACAGCACTATTTTCTGTGAGATCAGAGCGTTATAGGACAAACTTGTACAGGAAGGTGTTATCACTTGCACTAACTTTTCCAAGTGGGGTAGTCCCATCTTGCTCGTTAGGAAAAAAGCTGTTTAAGCACCTTAAATAAGAACATACTGGTGAATTGTCATCCACTTCCCAGGATACAAAATTTACTGGCCAACTTGGGAAGTGTGAAGTTTCTCTCCTTATTGGATTTGCGCTTGGTGTACCTTCAGATCCCGCTAACTGCAGACTCCCAAGACCTTACCGCTTTCATTACCTCATTAAGGGCTTTCAAATTTTTCATTTGCCCTTTGGTCTGGCGTCTGCAGCAAGTGCGTTTCAACAGTTGATGGACTCCATTTTGTCAGGTATTGTTGGTGCACAGGCACATCAAGACGATGTGTTAATTTATGCAGAGTCTGTTCAGGAAAATAACTTGATTTTGTCTAAGGTACAAAATGTCTTCAGGGACGTTGGCCTTACCCTTATGCTAGACAAATGTCATTTTCCGGTGCAGGATTTAGATTACTTGGGGCACCACATTTCTCTGGATAGCATTAATCCCAAATTTTCCCTCATACAGGCTATAAATGAAGTAGCGCCACCCAAAGACAAAGATACTTTGAAGTCCTTTTTGGGAATGAGCTAATACGACTTGAGCTTTAGCCAAGGATATCTAACGGTGGTCCAGCCATTGCATAGACTACTGCAAAAAGGTATGAAGTTGGCTTGGGACAGTACAACTGCCCAAGCATTTGAAGCAATAAAGGACCTGATTATCAATGCTCCAGCTCTTTACCTGTTTAGATAAGGTTTCAAATGCTTTCTTACTGTTGATGCCAGTTCAGGTTGGTCTGGGGCAGTCTTGTCTCAACTAGTGCAGGGTAAATAACACACCATTGCTTTCACCTCACGCTCTTTGAAGCAAGCTGAGTCTCAGAACTATTGAGAGGGAGGCACTAGCTTGTTCATGGGCAATTGAAAAATGTACGACTTTCCTTTGTGGCACACATTTTGAGCTTTACTCAGACCACAAACCTTTACTTCATGTGCTTAGTGGCAATGGGTCTGGTAAGGCTTCTGCCAGACTAGTTTGGCTGTTATCTTGCCTACAGGAGTACGATTTTACCATTAACTATATTCCTGGAGGCAGGAATTTGCGGGCTGACTGCCTCTCCATTATGCCTTGAAACTGTGCTCATCAGGTTAATGGTAAAGATGATGTTTAATGTGTAGTTGCCATATTGGATGATGCTTTAATATCGTCTGGCATGGTATACTTGAGTGAGTGGATGGATGCTTTGGGTAAGGAAGAGGTTTTATCATCATTAACAACATTTGTCACCAAAGGGTGGCGTAGAGAAAGGTCTTTGGCTGCTCCTCTTAAACCATTTGCTCAGTTGGAAGATGAACTCTCTTTACTGAATGATATCTTAATGAGAAATGATGTTTGCATCCCACCATCTTCTGTATGTGAAAAGGTGATTGACGCAGCTCATCAAGGTCACTTAGCTGTTGGTGGCACTTTGAAAAACCTCAAAGAGTTTTTTTTTTTGCTAACCATCATTAGATTTCCTGGTGTCAAATTGGATTTCCAAGTGTGACACATGTTATCAGACAAAACATTGGGTGACACATTAAACTACACTCCACACTGTACAACTTCCGGATGATGTTTTGACCACTATGGCTTTGGACTTGACTTTGCGGGTCCTGTCAAGGTGTTGTATCCAGACCAAAAATATAAGTTGGTCTAAGTAGATTATTTCTCAAAGAGGGTGTAGTTTTTTACTTTGACTCTACCACCTCTAAAGCCAATGTTATTACATACTTGCACAAGGATTTTGAGACAGAAGGTCCGCCCAGGGAATTGGTTACGGATAATGGCACCCATTTTACCTCCTCCCAGATGAAGGAGTTTATTCATCGTTATCACATTCAACATTTGAGACTGGCTCTTGTGGAAAGGATGAATAGGTTTTTTAAAGAGAGTGCTCAGACTACTGTGGCAAACAAAACACCCGTGGAGGAATTCCTGAGAAGAAAGGGTTGGGCATACTTGATCACTTCCAATAGTTCTACTAGGGTTGCAGCTTTTCACATTTCTAGAAAGAGAACACCAAAGTGCAAAGTTTGTCCTGACTGGAGCAGAGGCTTGGTTGCCAAGGAAAAATAATATCTCTGTGGTGGTAATAAGACTGTGAAAGAAAAGGTTTCTGCTGCACAAATTTCACACAAACATATTTTGATAACATGCACGGAGTCAAAGTTTCTGATTTTCAGGCGAATGATTGGGTAATGATTAGAAGTCCCATCAAGGTTAAGAGTCGAGGGGCGTGGCCAAGCACGGGCTGAAGATGGCCGTGCTGTGAGGGGGCTCTGCCGTCCGTCCTAGCCCACGACTATCCTGTTCACTGATCCGTTTCACCCCTCGACAGTTTAAGTGACTGGAATACCAACAGAGCCCATCCCGCCGGTTCCGGTGTTTGTAGCTCTCCCAACCGCAGAGAAATCGTCCCACATTGATTGGGGGAGTGGCATTGTACTCAGTGAATTTAGTAATAGTTGGAAATGGCACCAGGTGGGGAAAGTGGGGTTAAACTGTTGAGTTGGAACGTCAATGGGCTGGGGGACAAGATTAAACATAGTGCTGTTCTTCAGTGTATAAAGCGCCAGTCCTCTGACATTGTCCTACTGCAAGAAACCCATCTAGGTGGAAATACATGCATAGAGAGGGCTACGTCTTACTGGCTCATGCACGGTTCACCACGGGCTCGCGGGGGGTTGGCATATTGATGAAAAAATCCTTTCCCCTTGTGGTGCAGGATACCTGGTCGGAAGCTAGAGGACGGTATGTTGGAGTCTCGGGCACATGGAAGGGTCACCATGTCACCTTCCTTTCGATTTATGTACCCCCGGGCCTCAGGCAACCACGTTCAGGGACTTGGGTACACTTCTGTTAGAGATCCCAGAGGGTCTCTTGGTGCTGGAAGGGCACTTAAATTCGGTGGTTTCTGGGGATCTAGATCTGTATCCTCCGCGCGATCTTCCTCGATCGCAAAATTGGCTGCCCGACTTCCTTGACTCCATGGGACTGGTGGATGGGTGGAGGGTTTTTCACCCTGACACATCCCAGTACACCTTTCATTCGGGGGCTCACGGGAGTCTATCCCGAATTGACTATTTTCTTCTACCCGCAGCCCAAATTCCCCATGTCCAGGAGGTAAAACACCTAGCTAGGGGCATCTCAGATCGCTCGCCGATGTGGCTCCAATTGATGCTTGGCTACCAACAGGTGGGACGGGTGGCCCCCATCAGTCCATGGTATCTATGTGATCCACATATCCGGCAAGAGCTCCTTACGGCCATTGATAATTACTTTAATGAGAATGACAGCTCGGTGGAATCCCCTCAGGTGCTATGGGAAGCATTTAAGAAAGTGATACGGGGCCAGGCTCTTTCCCTAATTTTTGGGAAAAAGAAGGAACAGCGCAAAGAGATGGTGGCACTGGAGGCGGAGGTGTGGAGACTGGAAGCAGATTTAGAAATGGACGTCACGCCCGATAAGCTCCACCTTCTCAAACTCAAACAACAGGATTACATGGCTCTAGCGACAGACCAAGCAAAGGCCATGGGTATAGCGGTTCAGGGATGATCGTATGAGGTGGGCGACAAGGCTGGGAAACTCCTGGCCTGGTTGGATAAGAAAGAGTGGGCAAGCAGACTAGTACCTGAACTCCGAGGGCAAGAGGGCAATTCCTTGTCAGATCCGCAAGCTATTGTGGACTGCTTTGCGGTCCACTTTCGTGTTGTCTACACCTCGGTAGCCCCATACCCTATAGATGATTCCCGCCAGATGCTTACCGATATTGCTCTACCCAAACTGTCGGAGGTCGATCACGACCTCATGGACAGCGACTTATCAAACGAAGAAACAGCGGCGGCAATAAGGTCGCTCACGCCGGGTAAAGCCACTGGCCCTAACGGACTACCGATTGAATTGAACAAGCTGAAACCAGACAAATTGGCCCCATATCTGAGAGCCATGTATGAGGACTCGAGGCAAGCGGGCATTTTGCCATTAGACCAGCGCACTGACACCATAGTTACTATTCACAAGGAAGGGAAGCCCAGGACTGAATGTGGTTCTTACCGACCGATATCCCTGTTGAATGCGGAGCCCAAGATCCTGGCTAAGCTCCTTGCTGCTCGCCTCTTGACGGTGATTGGGACCTTGGTCCACCCGGACCAATCCGGTTTCATACCGCACCATAACACAGCACTGAACCTGGGTCTTGGGCAGGGCGGCTGCTATATTGGAACCGGCGGTTATAGTTTCCTTGGACGCAGCCATGGCCTTTGACACCATCAAATGGCCATAATTATGGGCGGTTTTGGAGAGGCTGGGGTTTGGTCCCAGGTTCATTCAATGGGTGCAGTTACTATATTCCCAACCTATGGCCCAAGTGGTGGTTAACAATAAGAATTCAGCCGCCATTGGGCTGGGCAAAGGGACCCGCCAAGGCTGCCCCCTGTCCCCATTGCTGTTTGCCCTAGCGTTGGAGCCGCTGGCAACTTGGAAACGTCATGATCTAATGATCAGGGGTATGCCTTGATCTTCAGACTAGGAAGACAGGATTTCCCTTTACATGGACGATATCCTTCTGTATTTGTCCTCCCCTAGGAGATCCTTGATAGTGGTTTTAGATATCTTCACGATCTTTGGACGATACTCTGGATATTCCATAAACTGGAACAAATCTCTCCTGTTCGTAGGGGCGGGCGAGCCTCCGATCCCGCCACGTGGGTGCCCATTAAAAACTTGTGTCGAAGGGTTTACATATTTGGGAATCTTTCTTTCTTTGGATCCCTCTCTTCGCTATTCCCGTAACCTCCACCCCCCACTGAACCAGCTGCGCAAGCATATCGCCAGGTGGAAGTTGCTTTCCCTCTCCCTGCTAGGTAAGGCCGCCCTTTTTTAAAATGATGTCCCTGCCCCATTTCCTGTACGCCCTTCAGAATTCTATGGATCCGATACCCACGTCATATTTCCGAGAGGTCGAAAGTCTCCAACGGGGCCTACTGTGGAATGGTAAGACTAGCATCGCTCTTGGCAAACTTTCCCTGAATTGGTATGATGGGGGCATCAGCCACCCGGATATCAAATTGTATTACTGGGCGTCTCACCTGTCCTCCATTAATCACTGCACCTATACCCAGCCTTGCGATCCGGGATATAACATGGATAGGTGGCTCCTCCCCGGAGGAACTTTCAGTAGAGCCCTTTACTCTAGGCCCCGGCGCTATCCCCTTACGGGCCCCACCAAGCACGCAGTACACGTCTGGCATGCAGCTACCACTCGCCTAGGCTGGAGACGAAAACTAACGCTCGCAACACCATTATGAGATTCCGAGCAACTGGATGACCTGTGGAGGAGTAAGGGATTCGACAAATGGGATCTCATTGGTATTACATGTATAAGGGATTTTTTGGGACAAATCTGATATTAAGTCTTTTGCAGCCCTGCAGCAACAATATAACATGGCTGAATCAGAGCGTGACTACATGTATCAGAATCCGACTGGCATATGTGGTGGAGCCTACCAACATTGTGGATTTTTTCCCATGCACCATTTTTATCAGGTACATGGAATAACTTTTATACACTGAGCTGTTAGAAAAAAAAGTAAAATTGAATTATAATCAAACAAGTTGGATTAAAGTCCTTCATGACAGTTACTGCCAAGAAATCAGCATCCATGGGGAAAAGAAAATACCTTCCAGTTCCAGCAGCAGCTCAGCAAGAAGTCTACGGACTATTAAATTCCGCAACTGTAATAAACACTTAAACTGCTAGTTTCTGAGGAATAAAGAAGTCATGTTTTTTTTCTGCAGTGGAAAGGAAAAATGTTTTCTTCATGATGCCAACATTGTTCATGGAAACTCAACTTTTCGAAAGGCGCACAGCGATTTATCATTACCATCAGAATTTGCAATAATATTCAGAAACAGGGGATTAAAAAAATATATTGAAAATCCACTAAGTACACCCTCCCTTAAGTTGGTAAAATGTATGCAATAGATTCTGTGCATAAAGGGTTACGTGAAGTGCTGGAAATATATACCTATAAATGTAATATCGAAGTAATACTTGCTGTTGTCCAATAAAATCCAAGAATCCTCCACAAAATATTTTGGATAGAGTTGGCATCTTATAACATAAATAATATATTTAATAATTATATGATTATGTGCATAAAAGGACCAAAGAGTGATTTAAGACTATTAATAAAATAGTGTGGTTTCTTCCACTAATCATGTTTATAAGCATGTTTGACATGTTATTTTAGGGGCGTGGCTTAGCCGCCGGAGAAGATGGCGGCACTTGAGTAGGGCTCCGAGGGACGTTTCGAGCGGCCTCACAGTGATATTGCCCTACATCCAAATGGAGGACTTCTTGCGGTTCCGGATGTTGCCCTGAGCACCAACATTCCTCTGATGGGGCGCGCTGCTGACTCGGGACACGATAATTCCGCAACGAAGTTTCTGCCTCAGAGCGGTTGCAGCCACGACCGCCGTTTGAAGTAAGAATGCATGCCTGAGGTGATTAGCGCGCCAGCACATCGCAATGGTCTTCGGTTTCCTGGGTCTTTTTCTTCATTTTTTCTTTTACTTCCCCTGCACCTAATGGATAGGAAGAGTTTATTCTGAGCATATCAACAACATGTTTTGACTTTTCCTGGAACAGGTTTCTTCTGCCTTTTAATAGACATTAAAAATATTCGCCATTTTGAATATACTTTATCTTCATGCTAATGCAGGTGTATAAAATGCATATATGGGAAGCTAATGCTATATTTTTACTTTTCTTTTTTTTTTATGTCATCATATCGGCTCCTCCATTGATTTAAACTGTGTCTCTTTGTTTTCGTACGTGAGCTGAGGACGCGTATACTGAACAGTGCGCTTATATTCGTAATTTGTCACTGGCGTCTGTCAGTCATATACTCTTGTTATGACCGTTATGTGCGTCATTAGTCCATTTTGGAGATTGTAAAATGGTGTACTCACTTACTACTGCGCCTGACCTAGAATCTTTGCAGCAACTACTTTTTATGGGAAGGTTGCGGAGTGTGAGTTCTTCCTTGGCTCGCCCCACGCAGTTGTTCATTAAAAATTCTAATTATTTTTCAAAATAGTCTAAGATGGAAGACTCTCTGGCGTCTGTGCCGAAGGGATCCCCCTCTTCGATACCTACTCCTGTCGCTGTAGCGAAGGCCTCCACAAAGCGTCTGAAAAAAGACCCACCATCACCACAGAAACCATCCTCTCCTGTCTCACTGGATATGCTTCTGGAGGAAATTCGCTCATTGCGGCCATTTACGGAGGACACTAATACCAAGCTGCAATTTTTTATGGAGAATTGGTCAAAGATGGGCGAAAGACTGTCTGTGGTAGAACGCAATGTATCCTCATTCGGACTCACTGAAAGCAAGGTTTAACTCCCTACAATCTCAAGTCAATCTGCTGCAGAAACAGGTGGAAAACCTTGAAAATAGTAATAGGCGCAATAATTTACGCATTTATGGACTGGCGATGGGCACAGAAGGCAATGATCCTATCGCCTTTTTCAAATCTTTCATTCCAAAGATTTTGAATATGCCAGTGGAAACTTTTCTTAATATCCAGTGTGCTCATCGCCTTGGCCAACAGCAAGCCTCTTCTATCACTTCGAGACGTTCCAGAGGTGTTATTCTATATTTTTTAGAATATACTGACTTATTCAAGGTGCTTTCAGCAGCCAGGTCAATCAAGCGCATTGTATGGTCCGGTAGCACTATATTCTTTTCTCAGGACTATGCAAGAAGCACAGCCGACAGACGCAGGGAATTTCTCAACTTGAGACCCAATCTCAGATTCCTTGGATCTCGATATGGTCTTTTTCACCCCTGTCTATTTAAGGTTACCTACAAGAATAAAACTACGACTTATGAGGACCCGATCAGGTTGAAAGGCTTTATCAACTCTTGCAAGATGGAAATAATGGATTTTTCGGGCTCTTCTTCTTCCTAGACTGTTTTAAGACTATAGAAGCATTTCAACAAATATCTTCTTATTTAGAAAAATAATGTTGGTTACCATAGAGATGTTTTAATAGATTTATTATTATTGTAACATTGTTATTTCCATTGACTAACCATTTTTTCTTCCCTTACAGGTTCGTCCATATTTGTTCCTGTTTGTCCTCATTCTTGTTTTGTGAGCCGTGATCCTTCCTCGTCCTCCCCTCTGTCATGCTTGAGCGCTCCGTCTTTTCACGTGGCCCTTCCCCCCCACTCTCAACTGGATTTTTAGGTATGTTCCTAGCCTTTGTCTTTTCTCTTTTGTTTGTTCTATACCTTTTCTCACTTTTGTTTCCCTTTAAGATATCCTTAAGTATTCCGACTTTGTTCTACCATGTTTCGCGTTTGCGTTTGAGCTTTTTTCTGTCAGGTTTTACATATATTGATGTAATCTTTGCACATGACCTAGTTGATGTTATAGTTGTTTCATGTTATTGGATGGATTGCCTAAATCGTTATTTCCCTTATGTCTCTGAAAATTGTGTCATGGAATATCAGAGGTTTGAATTCCCCTATTAAGCGGCATTGTGTTTTAACACATTTATCCAAGCTGGAAGCTGACGTTGCTCTTATACAAGAGTCTCATTTAACAGAAGATGAGTCTTTAAAGTTAAAAAGACATTGGGTGGGGGAGGTTTTCTTTTCTCCAGGAGATGGTAAACGTAATGGTGTGGTGACACTCTGCCATAAGTCGATTTCTGTTAAGCTAATCTCTCAATCTTCTTATGATGTTGGAAGATGGCTGTATACTAGGCTGCAAATTGGAAATGTTCCGGTTTCCTTGCTCAATGTGTAAGCTCCTACTCATGACGACCCTTCTTTTTGGTCCTCGTTATCCCAACAACTGTCATTTTACATTGATGATAATTTTATCCTCACTGGGGATTGCAATCAAATTGTTGACCCTTTTATAGATCGTAACTCACAAGTCTCTTTTAAATTGCACAGATCTCACAAAAGGTTTCTTGATGTTATACAACAGTATAAGCTTATTGATGCTTGGAGGATTTATAACCCTGTTACAAGGTAATACACTTTTTATTCCCTTTCTCACCATTCACAATCTCGTATAGACCACTTTTTGTGTCTCATAATATAGCTCAGTCCTTGAGAGATGCAGACATTGGGATTATTTTAATTTCTGACCATGCCCCTATTTCCATCGAGTTGGACATTTTATCTAAATCTACTACACCCAGGGGTTGGCCTTTTTAATAACTCTCTCCTTCTGGATCATACTTTCAACTCCTCTTTTACTTCTTTTTTAATGAATATTTCTCTTTAAATCAGACAGATGCTTTACCCTTTTCTGGTATTTGGGATGCATTTAAACAGCAGCCAGGGATTTTATTAAAGGTTTTGTGTCTAAAAAACATAAAATTGAACGTGAAATTACTAAAAATCTCTTGGCAAAAATAAAGAAACTAGAACATTTGTATTACTCCTCTAAATCAAAAGAATGTTTATCTGAGCTCATTGAGGCCAAACTCCAATTTAATAAAGAATTGACTGAAAATGCCTCCCTCTACCTCTTAAAGTCTAGTGCAAAATTTTATGGTGGCAAAAACAAGGCTGGTAAACTCTTGGTAAACTATTTAAAGGTTAAAAATAACAAACTTGACATCAAATACATTTTCGATGAACAAAATACATTAAGATTTAAAGATTCTGAAATATTGGATGATTTTTTTCTCTTTTACAAGGATCTGTACACACCAGAATCCATACCCTCAGAGTTTGATATTTCAAATTTCCTCTCAGACATCCATCGTTCCTTTTATACCCAAATAGATTTTACTCCCTTAAAATCTGATGTATCACATCAGGAGCTTCTCAGTGCATTACGGACTCTCAAGAAGGTCAAGGCTCCAGGGCCAGATGAGTTTACAGTAGAATTTTGTACACACTTTTCACCGTTACTCCTCCCAAAGCTACATGCACTTTTTACCTCTTTTCTGCAGATGGGCAAATCCTCTGGCTCTTTTTCAGAAGCATTAATTTGTTTAATTCCAAAGGATGGAAAGGACTTGAAGCACTGTAAAAACTATAGACCTATCTTTTTGGTCAACATTGACTATAACATTTTCTCCAAAGCCCTAGCAATGTGTTTGGAATCCTTTCTTCCTCAATTGTTAGGCGCAGAGCAATCTGGTTTTACAAAGGGACGCCCCATCTCAGATAACATTCGCCTATTTTTCGGTATTTTATTAAAGTTCCCACATATCCCTCATTCCCTAGCAGCTATAGCACTGGATGCAGAGAAAGCATTTGACCGTGTTAACTGGCTATATCTTTTTCAAGTATTCAAGTGATTCGGCTTCGGTTCAAAGATCATATCTCTGATTTCGCTCTTATATTCTAACTCTCGAGCTGCCATTTCTGCTAAGGTAGTACCTCTTCTTATTTTGACCTGGGTAGAGGAGTACGTCAAGGCTGTCCATTATCTCCACTCCTTTTTAATTTGGCCCTGGAGCCTTTCTTATCCAAAATTCATCTGAATAAGGATGTTCAAGGCTTTAAGGTTAATGATAAACAAATCAAATTAGCAGCTTATGCTGATGACATATTATTATTTATATCCAATCCGCAATCTTCTAATCCTGCCTTCTTAAATGAGGTGGAACTATTTGCTTCTGTCTCTGGTTACAAACTAAATAGAGATAAATGTGAAATATTACCCCTGACAAAATATACATTTATAGAAGATTTCGCTACTTCAAAATTTACTTGGATCCCTAAACATATAAGATACCTGGGATTACGTTTTGCCCCTTCCATTCTAACAACACTTTCTTTATGCTTAGAGAGTTGCATACAGAGAATTTCTGAGATAAAGTCCAAGTGGCATCCTCTTTATCTGTCATGGTGGGGACGTCTTGACACTATTAAAATGATGTCCCCTATAGTGTTATATACAATTTCTAATATTCCAATATCAAGTCAAGTCAAATATCTTTATTCGATTACTGTAAAATAACCATAAAAGCACAATACAATTCATAATTAAAAGATAATTTCTCTGCCACTTGAATATATAATTACAGATCGCATTATAATCGATTTCCGAAAGTTAAAAACATTTTTTTAAAGGCAGTAACAGATGCAATAACAAATTCATTTTCTAAGAATTGTAATGCTAAAAATGCAGGTCTTTAAAACAGGGATAATCCATCTCCTTCTTGGTGTGACATAATATTTACAAAAAAACATGATATGGGTAGTTGATTGTACAGAGATTTCGTCAGAACGGACACTTACACAGAACTCTAGTACAATTATTTACTTCGGGGAAACTTAGGGATCTATATAGAATATTCAGTCTAAAACGTGTCAACAGGAAACGGTCAAAATCGCTATCTATTAAAAGTATATACAGCTGTATTGTTGGAGTCAACAAAGTTAAATGGTGAGCTTGTACAGTAGGTTTTCTCATTTCAGTAGTGGCTCTAATTTCACCTAAAAGAAATATACAGATTGCTTTTTCTTGATATGCTGCACATAGAATGAGACTCTGTAAAATATTCTGGATATCGTAATTTAGAAAGGAACATTTTCACATATTTCAACCATCTTATTTGTTTAACACCATCTGTCCCTAGCGCATCTGCCAGTATATAGCGATTAAAGCCAGTTTCATCTGACGTCCAGATTCTATGCCAGAGGAGGACAGGCTGAATCTTAATTGTGTCCTCCAAGTATGGCACACCCATTTCCTGGTGACAGATGTAATTTGAGGTACTTTCTGGTAAAGCCAGGAGAAACTTGAAAAATGTATTTTCCGCAGTCTGCAGTGTGTTTACATCTGCGTAGCCCCATATACCCGCTCCATAAGTAGCTATTGCCACACATTTAGCCCTATAAATGTGTAGGAGTTCTGCCGGTGGGCGTCTTCCTAGTTTACGGCTAAAATTGGATAGTGCCATTAGCGATCCTGTCCTATCGAATAGTATCCCTAAGTATGAAAATGTTTTTGTGCACTCTATCGGCCTTGAGCCTATATAGAGAGACTTAATCCTCTTATTTGACCCAGGCCCGCAGTTCATTGTATACGTTTTGGAGCAAATCATCGTGATTCCCAAGTTCAACATAAAATTTGAGAAAGCATTAACAACCCTTTGGAGACCGAGCGGTGTACGGGCCATTAAAACCGCATCATCAGCATACAGGAGTGCAGGGATGGGGTGCTGCGCTGCCTTTGGTAGATCCCTGCACTCCTTGACTAAAGTGGATTCTAAATTATTTATATATAGAGTGAAGAGAAATGGGGCTAGGACGCAGCCTTGCCTCACATCTCTCCTCACTCTAAAGTGACTAGTGCATTCTCCGCCCAACCCATATCGGACCTTAGCCTTCGCCTAAAATTGACCACAGCTTATCATGAATAATGCAGTCAAACGCTGCCGTTAAGTCAACAAAAATCATAAATAATCTTCCCTTTTTTGCCCTTGTATATTTATCCAATGAAATGTGTAAAATAAGGCCCTGCTCGACTGTACCCAGGCCCTTACGGAACCCATACTGAAGATCGCTTATGACATCCTGTTCCTCTGCCCATACCTGCATTCTATCTAGCAAACCCACCCTATGATCTTAACTGTTGAATCCAGCAGTGAGATCGGGCGGTAGCAAGCAGGGTTCGTCCTGTCTCCTTTTTAAAAATTGGCATGATAACAGATTTGTACCAAGTTGGTAGGAAACCACATATAATACATGCATTAAAAACCTGTGTTAAAAGTGGTCCCCATAAAACTACATTCGATTTAAAAAGATCAAGAGGAATGCCATCCAAACTTGAATTAATTGCCGCAGTAACTCCACTAAGTGTAAAATCCAAAGGAAATTCTTGTGCAATAACATCCGTGTTAAGCGTGGTTCCCTGAGCGTCTAATACCGGGTTGTTATACAGCTTTGAATAATGTTGTATCCACTCTGTTTCGGTGATGGCAATCTCCATGGATGCTATATCATTGTCAGCAAAAAAAAGGGCCCATTCACTGCCTTCCAGAAGGCAGAAGAATCGTGGATTTCGGAAGCGTCGTGCAAAGCATGCCAGGCTTCCTCTTTTAAGGCAGTCTTTCTTGCTTTAAGAGCAATTTTATAGTTTCTTCTAGCCTCTCTAATGTGTTCCTTATTTTTCACTACGGCATGAAGAGAAAGTTTAAGTTTAGTGTATGCCTTTGTGCATTCAGTGTCAAACCACCCTTGTTTAATAATGGGTTTTCTCTTAGCTTCAACAAAGAGTGATTTTTTATATCGTTAGAAATAGCCAAAATGTTTTCCATAATTTCTTGTCTGGGTGACCTTTCATCCAGACACAATTGAAACATACTTTTACAGTTTGACACCACTTTTGTAATAAATTCCTCAGTATCCACAGTAGCCCATTTAAGTGCATATCCATTTTGCCTGCTCAGAGAGATATTTTCTACAATATCGGCGGGATTAGTTCTGGCATTAATGCCCTGACTATGCAACATCACATCTACACTTAGAGGGAAGTGGTCGCTAAGGACAAGTGTTAAAGTTTCTAACATGTGAAGAGCATCTACTTGAAGCTAGTATAACATCTATAGTGGAATATGTGCCGCGACCATTAAAGGTAGGGCTAAAAGGAACCGTAGGCGAACACAGATTATTAACAAATCCCAAGTCAAACATAAACATAATATCATTTAGTGAATCGCCAATATCTATCCCATCTAAATATTTTAAAAAGATTAACTCTATATTGTTATCTTTTCTATGGAGCGCTAAAAAGCTTTGTATGTCATTACAAAACCAAAATCAGAAGGTGGTGCTAATTTTCCTGACTTCCCTAAATATCATAAATCCTTCCTACTTCGTCAACCTTCAAGGTGGCTAGCGGATGTCCAATCAGAGGGTCCCTTGTGGGTGGAGCTTGAAAGTTCATATCTCTCCCCCTTTTCTTTTAAGGAATACCTTTCCTTTACCCGCAAACCACAATCTGCCTCCACTCCTATTATCAAACATTCCTGTAAGCTTTCAGAATCCAAATGGAACTCACATCCCACAGACCTACAGACCTTTTTCAACTCCACACTCTGGCACAATGTTTTTTGGGTGATCCGGGGTAAACCTTTTTATTGGAAGACATGGAGACGGAATAGTTTAATCTGGGTACATCAACTTTTTATTCAAAATGAAGTTATGTCCTTTTCATAGGCTCGCCATCTTTTTGATCTCCCATCTTCTTATCAACCCAAATACCTACTCCTAAAACAAGCCCTACTTAGTGTTTATGCCCAGGTCTCATCTCTCAATCAACCTGCATCTCCCTCAGTTAATGGGTTACATAAACTTTTACACTTGTGTCCTAAAGCTTCTATTATTTACACCTACCTCCACACTTCACAAGTTGATCCAGAGAAAACTAAGATAGAATTCTCATGGGAAGAGGATTTTGGAATGGTATGCCCAATTTCTTTTTGGAACAAAATATGGCCTAAAATTAGAAAATCATCCAGAGCAGCATTTGCTCTTCACATGCTCACATGTCCATGCCTTCTGGGAAAATGTCTGGTCTCACATTAACTTGATCTTTGGTGCTAGAATACCTTTTTCTATTGTTCATATATTTTTAGGAAGCATCTCATCTGTTTGGGATAATCAGACTCTTAATGTCAAGATCGTAGATTTGTTGATAGCTGTTTCCTTCCAGCAAATTACCAAAAACTGGAAAGATCTGCCCACGTTGTCCCTTCAAGCTTGGTAGTATGCTGTGTGCCATAATCATAGATTAGACACAACCTTTGTCTATCCTATTCACCTTGCTACAAAGCGCTTAATTTTGAGGGGACCAATCACAAAATGTATTGAAGCGAGTGGTAGACAATCTTTTTCTAGATCTCCCATTCAAAAGGAAGTTGCTCAACCTCCGTGACATTCCTTACTGTATTATAACATTATTATTATTATTCATATTATTATTCACTTTCTCCATCGTATTTTTGTATATTTTTCAACAAGGTTACAATATTTTACAAATAATGTGATTTTTTGTATCTGTTTATTTAGGCATTTCACTCCAGTCAAGTGTATTAGATATTTTTACATAAACAAAATGTTATCTAATGTTTAATTGCTGTCTTTTACACTTATATTTTACTTATTACATTATTGTATGTTTTCAATTTATGTCTTCTCAATAAACTCTTTTTAAACTGAACATGTTATTTTAATTACTTACAAATATTTTTTTAAATATTGAATTCAGACACATTTCCAACGGACTTACTTCAAAAGGTAACCGTTTATTAGGGGAATTAAATGGAAAAGCTATCCTCAGTTGATTATATTTTGGGCCTTCATCCAGCTGAAACAGAGAAGATCTCTGCCCCATTTAGAGATCCTTTTTGCATGATGGAGATCTCATTGTCCAAAGTGTATTCACCAGTGCGTAGATACATTGTGAGTAATTTCTTGTATCCCACTTGCCATTCTTCTTGTCATAAAAAACTCCAATGTAGAGATTTGTTTTTGAAAAAGCAAAAATCTATTTCTTTGACACTTAGGGCCTTTTCTCTTTGTGCATCAGGTAACCTTTTCTATTTTCCTACCTTGGACTACTACTCTGGCAAAAAGAACAAATGATGGACGGAATGCTGAACAATGCAAACATTCACCCCCAGTCACAAAGATCTGGGTTGAATCCATTGTTCTTTTGCTCACCACGCCACCCCAGTTTGGAACCAGCCATATGCAAATCAGTCTTGACCCTGTGCCTCATGGGAACAGTCCAGACCAAACTGCCATGTCAGTCCTGGCAGTCCGGGCTGGACTGTTCCCATTGGGCGCAGGGTCAAAACTGATTTGCATAGGGCTGAGTTCAAACTGGAATGGCATGGCAAGCACAAACACAATGGATTTATGCCCAGATCTCTGTACTGGATGACATTGTTCTGCATTCTGTCCATCAATTGTTCTTTTTTGCATTTGTCATCCCGAGTGGGATGCATATGCCCAGACGTGGGTCCTGTGCTCTCCATGGCCACTGGAGTCACGCTATCCTGGCTGATGATTGGTGAAACATTGAAAACGGTCCCAGGGTGCTTGTTTCCAGTCCATGGAGGACCTGGCCTGGCTCTTCGGGTTGGACTGTTCCCATTGGTCGCAGGGTCAAGACTCAATTGCATATGGCTGGGTTCAAACTGGAATGGCATGGGGAGCACAATAACGATGGAATTAGGCCCAGATCTATTTTCTGGTGTGAATGTATGACATTGTTCTGAATTCTGTCCATCAATTGTTCTTTTTGCATTGGACTACCGCTCTGGGCAGGAATAATACGTGGAACAGTGATTTTTTCTCAAACACTGATTATCCTGGCTCAACACTTACTGGAGTCAGGAGGAGGGACCCTCGTTGTCATGCCGTCTTTATCACTGGGAAGTGAAGATAATCCCACAATCAGATCAAAGTGTGTTTATTTAGAAAAGTCTATTCAATTTAGGTAAGCATACCACCAACCAACTCTGATAAATACCTACCTGACAGAATGACCCTTTTTTCAAATGCCTTCAATTCCATAATCTTCCAGGTGGTATGGCCCACGCAAACAAGGGAGATGGAAGATACCCCATAATGCCCCACCTTATGTATGTGATCCAGTAACCCTGAGTGGATGGGCCGCCAGGTCAGGGGTTACCAGTTGAGTAGACAGCTGATTCTCCTGTATGAGAAACATGGCAGTTCACGCATCTGTATACGAGAGAAAGAAACAGCCCTGTAAATTTGCAACTGGGATCTTTCTCTGCGAAATCCTTAATAAGGCCTTAAATTAATAATTCTTTAATACAACAGATGCAAGAAAACACTGCTTCATTCAATTTATCAGAAAAGTAATACAGATGATCAATTTCAGGATATCCATAGCACACATTTTGGTGATGAGCAGGGCAAGTTAGGTTCCATCTCACTGGAGTATTCCTAATCCCATACAATATTGCTATCACAAATATTAGGTGAATAATCAAAAATCAGAAATGTAAGCAAACTTTGAATTAACCTGTTTCAAGTAGGTAAAAATGGCTTCAAATGGTAAGTGTGTAGATAAAATGCTAGCTGAACTCTTGAGTTGCCTAGGCCTGCTGTTTCGGTTTCTAAATTATTTGTAGAATTGCACAGGGTAGGAGAATACATTTTTCAAATTGAATACTACAGTATTATAGGCCTTGGATTATTACACACTAGAACTTCACCTCAACCCAGTGCTGTTCCTGATGTCGCAGTACATAGAGTGGCACTGGACAGCTCAAGAGTTTAATCTTGGTGTTAGTCTTGCTGTCATTGAATACACGAGTGTAGCAAATAAGCTAAATCATTTAATCAAGAGAGTGTGGGGAAAACCCCCTTCACCAGTCATAAAGAATACAGTGCTAGGAAAAATACCACCATCTCGGATATTTTTGCATCCAGTAGCAAAAGTGACAGATAGCAGTACTGTGCAATGTGTTTACTTTCCACAGAATTCTGTATAGTGGAAGAATGCCCCTCAAAATGTTATGCCAAGAATGTGACCAAAGGCTAATGGGCCATAAGAATTTGACTGTGTGATATTATGTGGTACAATAAAGTCCTCATAAAAGTTATCTGCTGAAATATAAAGAGAGTGTTAGGATTGTTATTGCAACATGAAAATAACTTGGGGGTAAGCCCTGAGCTGAACTGCCAAGGTGACCTCTCTTTTTGACTTTTTGTAGTGGGTGTTCACCATAGGTTATAGTCTATATCCATGCCTTGCATTCATCCTCTCATACACCTACCCACACCGTGCACATCCATTTGATCTGCCCAGTGGGGTATGGCTATAGGGTATGGCCTTCAGACAGCCCCAGCAACCAGGCAATAACCCCAACAAACTATGAGGCGAACTCCTGCTGTGATCATGTTTAGCAATACAAAATGAGGACTGGCTGTAAAGTCTGCATGTTGCAAGGCAATGCAACCAGTCTTTCAAGGACCCAAGCACCCAGGCACCCTTGGTGTAGATGGACAAATGAAATACACCCCAGGGTATGGTTTTCAGTTGTGACCTTTGACCAGCAATTGTACTCAAGCGACAACATGACCAACTCCTGATGCATGTGACATACACAGAACATCCAATGCACCCAACCCCACTATGTACATCTTTAAGTCATGCTCTGCGGGATTGTCTGCAAGACTTCACCTACAGTGCGGCCATGCATTCAGACCTTGCACTCAACCTGCACTGCTGTGCAAAGACGGCAGCCATTCACAATAGAGGATAGCTACAAGGTCTGCCCTGTGTCAATGCTGCACCTGGTCAAAGTCAGTACATAGAGCGCATTATCTACAGGGCCCAGCCTCTTGCCAGACAAAGCGTCTATCCTAAAGGGCATTCAATCCCTGCTGTGTATGGCCTTCACTGAGCTAACAAGGTGTTGGCTGCAGAGCTAACCTTCTGAACTGTGGCCAAGACTTAGACCCAACCCACCCAGAAGCCAACTCCTTCTGCACATGGACTTCTGTCAATGAGGCATCTTGAAGCTGCCCTAGTGTTACTTGTGTCCTGTAGTCTGCATCGTACCATGTTTTGGGGTTATTACATACTCCCTGACCTTAGACACAATGCTTGATAGAATCTCTGCTTCTGCGCCTGGATAGCCTAGTCGTCACAGAATCAGACTACTAGAGATAAAGACGACCCCTTCCAGCCGCCACACTGCCGCCAACACTGACAGTACCAAGCAGTTAATAAACTTTGGAAAGAAGAAAAGGTCAGAGGGAAAAACCTCCGGAAGATGACAGCCGGGGCTCCAGCCATGGCGATGGTCTTGACACCAGGAGCGCCCACTGGAGAAACAGGAAGATGCTGAACCAGCTACTAGGAGCTGACAACAGGGGAATCTGGTGCTGAGCAGGATGGCAGAGAGCTAGGAAAACAGAAGCCTCCAATAGTAGGTACTGGAAAAATACATGAAAATTGACGCAGAATCAGGAAGAAAGATTTCCCAAGGATGCCAGAAGAGAACAATATGATGAGGAGACAACCAAAGCATTTTTTTTTAAAAACATATTTTAACAACCAAAGCATTTTGACACAAGATGTAACTGCAAAGTTCTTCCTTATATGGAGAGAGGAACAGGAAGTTGTAACATCAATTAGGAACCTCCATCTTGCATTGGGACACCTCAAGAAAGAAATGCAGGTAGTTGGTCATCTTGGTATGAAACAAATAAATAACTCCTTCCCAGAGACTCCCTTAAAGAACTCTTGGAAAGAGAATTCTGAGGTGGTCTGTGACAAAAGGCACACGGTCCCAGTAGAACTCTCCAGGAAGAGGAACGAGGCATGATGAGTCTTCAGTAGTGAGTTGGACGCCATGAGGTAAATCGCATTCTTACGTGCACAGCCCGTGGACGCAGATTCTTGTCTTCTTGCTGCCTCCATGCAAGAATTGTAGAGCATGCCACTCATCTCCAACATATTCACTGGAGCATGGCGGGTGGGAACCGCACTGAGACAGCTTTGTGAACAACACTAGCAGTATAATAGTATGCAGCCCCTCCTGAAGCTCCATGTTTATTCAGAAATTGTCAAAATAAAAGTGACATATAAAGGCTGGGACATGGACACAAGTGGCATCAAGACCGTTCATTAGGCTGGTAGACTTTCCAATGAATCAGAAACTGTTGCTTCCCTCTGAATATCCCAGAGTCACAGATTTCTTGTACCTCAAACTCTGGAACATTGTTTTCCAAAACTGATGGAGAAAAGTAAATTGACATCAAAATGGATCAGTACTGCAAGGTTTCAATTGAGAAGACTGAAAGACAGGATGAATGTTCCAATTTTGAGGTAAATTAAGTTTAAATTCCTTAGGATTGATGATTTGAACAATCTTGATAGATTCATACAATTAAGGTGTGAACTTATTTAGAGCGAGATGGGAAGGCAAAAAGTTTGAAGACAGAGAGGGTATGGCGTAACAACCAGAGCTGCCGACTTTGGAACTGGGTTTGAGTCTCGGCATTGGCACAAAATCCTGTGATTCTGGGCAAATCACTTATTCCCCCGCCTACAAAAAAAAATAAAAAAAATAATGTGTCCTTGTGTAATGTAACCGGTGCTCATTAAAAGTGCTCCAAAACCTTCGGGTCGAGCTCGCACTATATAAAACTTCACACAAAAAAACACTTATTCACAGCTTTATAGAGAGGAGGAGTTTGATGGACATTAGAGAAATACTTAATTCTTCTCTTGGATTCCTGGAGGTTAGATAGAATCTGTGATGAGCATTTGTTTGATGAAATTAGCTGCCTCAGGCACCTGACTGGAATGAAAAACTTCAGAAGGAAATGTTCTCGGATGAAGAAATTGAAGACAGAAGAAAGAAGAGGTCTGTATAGCACTGTGAAAGGAATTATTATAAGAAAATGCTAGATATGATGAACAGTCACTTTGAGTGGAATTGCAAAAGCTCTGATCCTTGGTTTAGCGGTTCAGTCTGACTGTTTGAGGGTGATACCCTTAAGATAATGCAACCTCTGTCTGAAGGGGTTTACAAAAGGCCGGAAGCAGGACATACATATACAGTTATCCTCAATTAGAAATGACGATGTGGGGCAGCAAATGTAACTGAAAATTTTAATGTAAAAACAAATTTTTCCCAACGTCTTAGCAGAAATTAGACTTTTCAAAACCGTAAAATGGGCCATTTTAGAAAAAGAGTCCACAGACACCATGGTTTCCTGGTTTCCTTCAGATGGAGGTAGAGCCACAATTAAGTCAGTGGAGACGGTGTGCCAAGGCTCAGATGGAACTGGGAACGTTTGAAGGGGCCCAGTGAGTCGAGAATGGTGAAACTTTCCTTGAGTGCAAACCGGACGAAAGTTGACAAAAAGTTCAGTGTCTTCCCAAATGGATGGCCACCAAAAAGAGGGAAGGATCAGTTCCAGATTTGACTTAATTACATTATAATCAGCAATAAGGGAGGTATGGCACATCTTGAATACCTCGATTATAGTTTCCTTGGAATGAATAGTGCCCTTCCTTCAAAGAATGGATTTCTCTGTTTATGAGCCTTTGCTTGTATGGTTTCCCATTCCTTTGTGGCAGCCTTGGAATATCCAGTTTGAAGCTTATGAAAACAGGATTGTCCCTAGGCCAAGGCAGCAATTTTATTATGTTGGAATAATCAGAGTAAATTTGGTAATGCTGCATTACTCTTGTGGCACAAAATTAACTGAATTACATGATTAAGTACACTCGCATAATTACAAGTATTTTGGGGCAAAAATCCTACCACAGGAGCACAGGAACAATGAACTAAGAGCACATGTTCTGTTGCACTTAACACTATTTACATCCTCAGCTCCTTTTTGAATGCAAGGGTGCATTTTGTACTTTGGGAATAGCACTAAATGCTGGATTCCTCTACTCATGTAATTCAAAGCAATGTTTTCAGTAATTCTGAGTAATTACGCTGCAGAAAATTATGTCAGCTGCATACATCCCTAACTTTACTTCTCCAATTATTTTTGGAGGTGGTAGATGCTCTGGCCATAGGTAGGTGGGGACTCAGGATACTTTTGGGAAAAGACATCAGCCAAATATTCTTAGAGACAGGAATATAAGTGATGAAAAATCATACTGATTAAGTATGCTTAAGGGGCATGCCTACTATTCCGGCAGAGCATGTTCCCAAGGCACAGCAAATTGTGATCTGTTTGGATTTTGAAAGGATCCTCAAGTTCCATTATAAAATGCCCCCATTCTGTGCAGGCCAGATTCTTTGCCAGAAGTTCGTTCTCAAGTACAGAATAATTTTAATCAGAGCCTGAAAGCATATGGGATAGTTAGAAAATGGGATGTTCTAACCCGTCATCCTCTTGAAGCTGAAGGAGGATCACACCTATCTGTTTGAGGCATCTGTCTTAGCAATAAACTTCTTAGCAGGATCTAGTTGCCATAAAATGGGTGGTTCAGTGAAAGCTTGTTTCAGATTTTTGAAGGCCAGAGTCCCAAAGGAATTATTGACTTAACAACTCTTTCTTTAGAATTAGTTTTATGTTTCGGGTTAGGTGGGCAGATTTGCCAATCAACTACTATTAAACCATGGTGAATCCAAGAAATCACTTCGGGCAGATTTATAAGCCCGTGTGACACTTTTACGCCACCGTTGTGTCCCTTTTGTGACTGTGGTATTCATTGTATAGGGTTAGATGTTGTCTCTTTAATTAGAATATTCTATGTTAGAATCCTGTCTAGGTCATGGGCTTGTAGGGTTCTGTGAGGCAGTTATGATTTGACCAGGATCCTGACCAGATGTACTTCTAGCATCTCTTGCAACCTATTACTTATGCTGTACTGGATATACATATGGTAATAAACCTATACTGGATTTATCTTGACGTGTGAGTTGGAGTTCGTATATCGTGGAGCCTTGCTACAATTTGGTACCAGGAGTGGGGTGAAGTCATCGCACTGCGAACTAACCCGTTGGATTTCACTGGATCTCACTGGACTATTCAAACTTCAATATACGGTGCGTTTTAACATGGTTATGAGTGTAGTCACCGTGTTTTCACTCTTCGTCTAGTGGATGTGTTAGCGCTTGGGGAAGCTATTTTCTATTCGACTCCCTTTGGATCTGCCATCACGGCAACTTGCATCGCGAGGGATCTTAATTTCAAGGTCGACGATCTACATTGGGAGAGTGCTGTATTGTACGATTTTGATCTTGTTGAAGCCCTCCGAGCGCATTCGAACGCATCTTGCTACAAGGAGTCGTTGATCAGGAACATTTCAAATATACACCAGCGCTTACCTTCCGACACGGTTCGGACGCAGGAATCACAGGCGGAGCTCGGGATTCCATGTTCTAGCGCTCTCCTTCATCCGGCGCTCTTCCTCATTCTCTCTAGCTGCGGTGCATACTGGGATATACGTGGGCGCGCTGACGTCATACGCACGTCGGCGGCCATTTTGAATTGGGAAGCATTTTCATCGTAAGTCAAGCACAACGAGAGTTATTTCCAGATGACAAAGGGAGGAAAATACATGGACGATCTACGTTTATCAGTGTGACGGTGATTCACACACCAATATCCAAGGATTTATATACAGTGAGTCTTCAAGAATGTTGGTGGGAAGAAATAAGTCTCTCATTAATTATATCAGTTAACTGTTGTCAATAATAATATTATCAGGAATTGGTTTACAATGGCATCCAGTCAGGGTGTTATCCAACCTGCAGCATTCTTACCAAAAGCAGGCAAGCCTGACTTAAAATGGGCAGAATGGCTCAGAGACTTTGAGAACTACCTCACAGCCATAGATGCAGATAATTACTCGCCGAAGAGGAAGTTAGCTTTGTTGGTCAATCACCTAGGAACAGCAGGCCGTAGAGTTTTTGACAATTTACCAAGACATCCTGCTCCCTCGGCTGAAGACACAGTTTGGAATGTCTACACTGAAGGGAAACTACGTATGGCTAAACAATACTCTGATACTCCGAGTGTTCTCCTAGAGAGATATAACTTCGCAATGTGCAAGCAATCTAGTGAAGAATCAGTCGAAGACTATATAGCGACTTTGCGAGTATTAGCTGAAAAATGTGAATTTGGATCTGAGATTGACACTTATATTAGGGACCAATTTGTGTTTCATTGCTTTTCAAAGAAAGTTCAAGAACGATTACTTGCTTCACGCAACCCAAATTTGGCTGAAACAATTGATATAGCGAAAAGCATAGAGAGGTCGATTGTTACATCCAAAGTGTTGTCTGGGCAGTCAAATCAGACACTAGGTACTGATTTACAAACATCGGTACAACCGGTGTGTGCTTCTAATGTAAGTTTGGTTTCTGATGAGAATATAGTGGGTGCTATCAATAACAGACAGTCATATAACAGAAATAGAGGTTATAAGAACCAGTCTCCAAGAGGTCAATTGGTTTGCTTTCGATGTGGCTCAAGAACTCACATCGGGAACAACCCCAGTTGCCCTGCTTTGAGTAAAAGGTGCACTAAATGCCAAAAGATTGGTCACTTCCAAGGATCTTGCAGGAGTAATATAAACCCTAACTTAAATAGAGTCAGAGTATCCAACATTGTAGTGGATGAACAAGAAGTTCAAGAGTGTATGACAAAATTTGAAAATATTGTAGTCACTATTGAGGTACCGGAATCATTTGGTAAACCTATCAAAGGGCCATTAGTTGATATGAGTATAAGTGGGAAAACAATTCCAGCAATGGCTGATTCAGGAGCACCTGTCACTATTCTTGCAGATTGCACATTTTATCAGCTTTGGCCCAGTGATATGTCACTTATTGCCCCTGATATTAACCCCAAAGCATTTGGAGAGCAAGACATAGACCTTTTGGGTTATTTTCTAGACAAACTAGAGTGTTTAGGAAGGGCTGTTAGGACAAAGATATATGTAGCCGTAAAGGGAAGAAACATCATAGGTTGGAAGGATCTCGCTTTGTTAGGTATCATATTACGGCCTGGTCAAGACCCTCCAATTGTTCTTGGTGATCTTCCTTTGAGCATGGTGGCAAGTATTCAAACTGATATGGAGGTGGAAAACATCACAAAGTCTTTTCCTAATGTGTTCAGAAATACAGTAGGTGAGGTAAAAGGGTATGAACATAGCATAAAGCTAAAAAAGAACCCTGTACCAATAATACACAAAGTAAGACCAGTACCCCTTACTGTCAGGAAGGAGTTAAAGGCTCTGCTAAATAATTTAGAAGCTGAAGGGATAATATCGCCGATTGATTCATCAGAATGGATTTCTCCGGTGGTTTTACGGAAGAAAAAGAGTGGGGATCTCAGGTTGTGTGTAGACTTAAGGTCTTTAAATAAGAATATCCTAGTAGACTGTCATCCATTACCCCTTATACATGAGATGCTAGCGAAAATAGGGAAATCCAAGGTTTTCTCCACTATAGATTTGCACTCTGCTTATCATCAGATTAAACTCACTCCTGACTGCCAAGCCCTCACTGCGTTTGTGACTCCCTTTGGAGCCTACAAATACTTAAGATTGCCGTTTGGGTTAGCATCAGCAGCAAGTGTTTTCCAAAAACTGATGGATGGTCTTTTTGGGGACACCCCACATGTACAGGCATATCAGGATGATGTATTAATACATACTGAAACTGAAGAGGAACACATAGAAATATTAAAGAAAGTTTTGTCCATATTACAAGACAGAGGCATGACAGTCAAGGCTAATAAATGCAAATTGTTAGTTAATAATGTTGAATATTTAGGTCACAACATTTCACGTGAAGGTATAAAACCTAAATTCTGCAATGTGGAAGCAATACGTGATGCACCACCTCCCACAGACAAGGATGCTCTGCGATCATTTTTAGGCCTGTGCGAATATTACGCTAGGTTTGTGCCAGGGTATGCACAACTAATTCAACCATTAAGACATCTCTTAAAAAAAGGAATGAAATTTGAATGGAGTGACACACTGCATGAAGTTTTTGAGAAAGTGAAGTTGTTGGTTATTAATGCCCCAGCTTTACACCCATTTGTTTCAGATGCGAAATCTTTCATTTCAGTGGATGCCAGCCAGAAAGGTCTTGGTGCAGTTTTTGGCCAATGGGTATATGGAAAAGAAAAAACTATTGCGTTTGCCTCTCGCACTTTGACTTCTACCGAGTGCAACTATAGCACAATTGAGCGGGAGGCACTCGCTATAGTTTGGGCGGTACAGAAATTTAAGACGTACATTTGGGGTACTCGTTGTGAGATTTTCACAGATCATAAACCACTAGTCTCTTTACTGTGTGGCAATGGTTTGGGGAAATCTTCAGCGAGACTAGTTAGATTATTATCAAAATTGCAAGAATATAATCTTAACATTGTGTACATTCAAGGAGGGAAAAATATTCGGGCTGACTGTTTATCTCGAATACCTCTGCCTGATTGTAGTGAAGGTGAGGATGACTTCCACAAAGACTGTGTAGTAGGTCTCATAGATGCTGTTGACAAATGTAATGGCAGCATTTCTCAAGAAGAGTGGGCTGCCGCAATGGATATTGATGAAACACTTAAGAAGGTGGAAATTTTCAACAAAAGCAAATGGCCGGCTGGAAAGGGGTTGAGTAACGAGTTAAGAAGTTTTGCTCAAATCAGTGAGCAAATTTCGTTTGAAAACGGGGTTTGTGTAAGGAATGGGTTGTTTGTCCCTCCTATATCGTTAAGGGATAAGATCATAGATATTGCACACAAAGGACATTTAGGGATTTCTGCAACTTGTAAAATTCTTAAAAACATATTCTGGTGGCCATCCATGGACAAGCAAGTAGCATTGTTTGTAGAGAATTGTCCAAGTTGTGTGGTATCAGATAAACATTGGAAAGTTCATGTAAAACCTTTGATCACTGTTCCCTTTCCAGAACTACCTTGGGATAAAATTGCTTTAGATTTCTCAGGACCGTTCAACATATTGCCCTCTGATAAAAAATACTGCATAGTGGCGATAGATTATCATTCTAAATGGATTTATTATTCATTCGTTGAAGCAGCCAATTCTACCAACGCTATTTCATTCCTTCAAAACATCTTCAAAAGTGAAGGTACTCCCAGTTTTGTGATTACTGACAATGGCCAACATTTTACCTCGCAGCAATTTACCAATTTTCTTGAGAGTGCTGACATAAAACACTGTTGTGTTGCGCTTTATAGTCCATCATCTAATGGATTAGTTGAGAGGGCCAACAGATTCATTAAAGAAGGGGTACAAACAGCTATTGCAACAAAGGTTGAGGTAGGTGCTTTCTTACAAAAGAAAGTATGGGCTTACTTAACGACACCTCATTCCACCACTGGTATCACACCTTTCAAAGCACTCAGGGGAAGGGAAGCCAGATCTAAACTGGTGCCACAATGGTTCAAGAATGTGGAAGCTGGCTCCTTGTTGTTGGAGAAAAGGAACATCATGACGAATTTACAAGAGGTGAAATCTAGGGTTGTTCACAAGCAATTGCTACAAAAAAGGAACTATGACGGCACCTCTACTCATCATGTTCCTTTTATCAAAGTAAATGATTGGGTTATCATAAAGAAACCTTTTAAAGTGGTCAAAGGTCAATCTAAGTTTACTTTGCCAGTTAAAGTAGGAAAAGTTACCGAATCCTCTGTGTTCTTAGGGAATAAGGGGTGGTGGAATAAAAACAGTGTGGTGAAGGTTTCTGATGATCAAGTCAAGATTTTCAACAAAGTTTATTCAGATGTATATAATGAAGAAGATGATGGGTTTAATTTTGGTCCTGATTTGAATGACAACTCTAATCTGGATAACATTACTCCCAATCCTGATTTGGATGTCAGTATAGACTCTTCAGATCAAGCCACCTGTTCCATGGGTGAGGTATCTACACGTGATCATCGTGTTTGTAAGATGCCACAAAAGTTCAATGACTATGTACTGTATTGATCACTATTATCGTTTTAGGTTTTGTTGTTTTGTTTATGGGGGGGGGGGTATGTGGTATTCATTGTATAGGGTTAGATGTTGTCTCTTTAATTAGAATATTCTATGTTAGAATCCTGTCTAGGTCATGGGCTTGTTGGGTTCTGTGAGGCAGTTATGATTTGACCAGGATCCTGACCAGATGTACTTCTAGCATCTCTTGCAACCTATTACTTATGCTGTACTGGATATACATATGGTAATAAACCTATACTGGATTTCTCTTGACGTGTGAGTTGGAGTTCGTATATCGTGGAGCCTTGCTACAGTGACGCAGCAGCAAAGTAAAAAAATGTGGCCAATTTACAATGTGACGCATCTAGGAAGATGCTTCACGGTGTAAAGCCCTGCATCACATTATACCTACGTCAGGTATAATGTATGCAGGGTGGGCGTTCCCACTCAGGAAAACCTCATGAAAGTGATGCATTGAAATCTACAAGATTTCACTGCACCACTTTTAGGATTGTATTGTAAATACGGCACATCCATGGTGGCGCAAGGGTTTCGCAGGCTGGTGTAGGGAAACTGACGCATCTCTACAGATGCGTCAGTTTCTGGTAAATCTGCCCCTGTGTTTCTTTTGGGACGGAAAAGTCCCTTGCATGGTGATAGATGTGTACCATTGCCCTGAGAGCCCCCAAATGCAATGATGTCTGGATCCCTGGTGCTGATTTTTGTTATCATGGGTAAACACGGATCATGCGTGTGCACCATCACATAGGCCTGCCTCACAGACTACAGTTTTGTTGGACCTGGAGGTGCACCCAAAGCACCCCTGTCATAATGGTTAAAGGCTACTACCTTTACGAGGAGTTAAATAGCATGAGCGTGATGGTGGCAGCTTACCATGTAGTGATCAGTAGAAGTGAATAGGCCTCTTTTCCTTTGTCACTTGAGTAAGGCCTACAGGCTCACACATGTAAAGTTCTGCTGCTGTGTGCTCCTTCGGCCTGCATCCTTCGGCCTACATCACATTACTATATAGTGCTGTGCAGAGCATGTGTGTTTTATGCATGTGCTGGGTGTAGGTGTGCCTGTGAATGGTACAATACACGGAAGATGTAGTGCTGTGCAGCGTTTGTGAGTTATATTCATGTTTATGTTGTATGTGATGCTTGTTTCCGGTTCAGGGAAGACCTAGCTTGGCAGTTCGGCCTGGACTGTTCCCATGAGGCACAGGGTCAAGACTGATTTGCATATAGCTGGGTCTGAACTGAAGTGGCAAAGAGAGCTAAAGAATGACGATGGATTCAACCTAGATATGTGACTGGAGGTGAGTCTCTGAAAAGTTTCAGTGCTCCATCCATCATCTCCTTGTGTTTGCTTTGTTTGCCCTAAGTTGGCAGGATATGCCCAGACGTGGGTCCCTTGCTCACATTGCCACTGGATTTAAGCCAGCCTGGCTGCTACCCAGAAACCAGTCCCTGAATGCTCATTTCCAGTTCAGGGAAGACCTGGCTTGGCAGTTCGGGCTGGACTGTTCCCATGAGGCACAGAGTCAAGACTGATTTGCATATAGCTGGGTCTGAACTGAGGTGGCAAAGTGAGCTAAAGAATGATGATGGATTCAACCAAGATCTGTGCCTGGGGGTGAGTGTCTGAAAAGTTTCAAAGCTCTGTCTATCATCTCCTTGCATTTGCTTTGTTCGCTCTAAGTTGGCAGGGTATGCCCAGACGTGGGTCCCTTGCTCACTTTGCCACTGGATTCAAGCTAGCCTGGCTGATGAAGGGTGTTACCCAGAAATGATCCCAGGATGCTTGTTTCCAGTTCAGGAAAGACCTAGCTTGGCAGTCCGGGCTGGACTGCTCCCATGAGGCACAGAGTCAAGATTGATTTGCATATAGCTGGGTCTGAACTGAGGTGGGGAAGAGAGCTAAAGAATGATGATGGATTCAACCCAGATATGTGACTGGGTGTGAGTGTCTGAAAAGTGTCAGCGCTCCGCCAATCATCTCCTCGTGTCTGCTATGTTTTATGTGTGCCTGCGAATGGTTAAATACATGGAAGATTCTGAGAGACCCAGGACTGACTGAAGGAGCATGAGGTATCCCCCCAGACAGATTGTGGATTGCTGCATTCCTACAAGCTGGGTGGGACATACTGGAGGATGGGAGAGCTAGGCTCTTCAATGTGCTCAATTGGTGCTCTTTGATTCAGAGAGAGGTCACTAGAAAATAGCCATGGCACATTTCAGGAAGGAGGTGGGGATAATAAGAGAATCATAAAGAGTAGAGCAGAGGCTCTAGGTAAACTTTTGATACACATGGACATCCAGGTGTGAACCTCTAGTCATTCCCAGTCCGGTGTTGTGGGCCTATCAGATTTGGATTTACTCTCACTGTCACAGGCTGCTTTTTGGAGGAAGGGCAGCACAGAGGATAGGGTACTTTAAAAGGAAGCCAACCCCAACATAAACTTTAAAGACTCACACCCTAAATCAGATTTGGTGTCTAGAAATAGACTATAAGAAGGGGTGCGCAAAGCTCCCAAAACTGTCAACTATCAAGCAGCCAGTTGGGCTCTGCAAGACATTTGACTGAGACATCTGACTGTGACTAGTACTAGAGGCTAAGGCCTACTGTTGTAACCTCTATCTCCGTTTCTCCCATGGCCTTGCCCCCCTTTCCCACTCACACTCTTGGTCTATCCCTTGGAATCCTGAGTGGGAAGCACTTTAAAATGTTGACAACTGTTCCCTTAGTAGGTGTTGGTACACTGACTGGAGGAGGCTTTATTCTTTTGATCTTGATAAAGAATTTGGACTTACCTTCAAGCGTCCGTCCATACTTACAATATTTGGCAATGAGGATGAGATACTGTGACAGGGAGAGCGAGACGCCTCCACCCTATTGATGTTCACCATCCAGTCAGTGCGTGAGAAGTTTATTGAATTTCGCTTCTGTCATCCTCAAAGACCGCTGAGGGAATTGGCAACTGTGTGGTGGTCCTGTGGTGGTGAGTTCAAGACATTCTACTCACTGTTCGCTCCCTTGCATCAGGCCAGGAGCCTGTATCGCCAGAACCTCAGCATGTTCCCTATGTGAACTGTGTGCTGCTGCTCCAACTTGGCATCGCTGGTTAGCATCTGGGGCACTGCCTGTGCTTTGGGGGGTCTACCCTCGTCTATAAGAAGAAGTTTGGGGGTTGGGAAGGCTCTGAGGGACTGACAACTGCTGCGGTCTCATCCCAGCAACGCTTCGCTATCAGCCGGACTTATATCCGCGCTGCCTGCCTTCTTCTTTCTCCTCCCCAGCATGATCGGAGTTACCCCTGGTGTAGCCGTGAGTGGGGTTGTGCTCCGTGTCTATGCGCGTGGGCAGAGGTCACTGGCACGCACCTTGGAGACACTCCTTAGCCAGTAGGCGCATTGGCATCGGGAAGCTTTCAGAGGTGATCTTTATCAGCGTGGAGAGGCTTGTCGATGTGGCAAAAGGAGTGCATCTGCCGACTGAAGTGAGTTTCCTCACATCGACCTTTCCTGCCCCTCAGGACTCCACCTCTGTCAGTCTCGTCAGCATTACCTCAGCGTTTTCACTCCTATACGGCGCCTCTGACAGTTACTGGCATACGGAGGATTCTGGTCATAACTCATTCAGCACTTCGCAGTTTGGGTGCCGGTTTTCTTCGACTGTGCATTTGCATGGCTACATGAGCAGTTCCTCTTTGAGCAGCTTCACCGGACCAATGTGACAGGAAACTTGCTCTTGTGGGTGTTACTGATTTCCCATACAGTGTCATACAAAGAGGACTGAGCAAACCTATCTAGTTAACATTTCAGGTTGTATGTGTTTGCTTGTTTTTCAGTACCACAGTGATAGGACTTTGAGCTAGATCAAGTGGGGTACTTTACCACAAAATCTTTCTCGTATTGTTGTACCTCTAATATTATGCTACAGGGGCAGAATGCAACTTTAAATTGACCTGTTTTTCTTTCAGGTATTGTGCTTGCTGTACTTCCTTCTTTGCTTTTTATCTGTTTGCAGTAATATAAGAATCTTTTGTTACTCTTCTCGGTTAGCTTTCTCTCTCTTACCATGGCTGCAGCGAGTATGAGTCGACCACCACCTTTTCTAAACAAATTAGGCGAGCCAGATATACCATGGCGTAGCTGGGTGGGAATGTTTAAATCATATCTGATAGCTATAGGGGGTGTGAATTTTTCATCGATTAGGATGCAGCATATTTTGCCTCACAACTTAGGTATTCAAGGGAGGATGGTGTATGAAGACATTACGGGAAAAGATGTGGATGAAGAGTTGGAAGTAGAAGAAGCAGGTGTAGATGTATATGATTACACATTAAGAAAACTAGAGGCACACTTTAAAGAGAAAATTAACATAATTTTGGAGAGGCACAAATTATTTCAAAGGGAACAAAGAAAAGATGAGAGAGTGTCATCATATGGGGCTGTTTTAAGAGGAATGTCAGCTACTTGCGATTTTGGCACACTTACTGATTCGCTTATTAGGGACCAGATTGTCAGGTGCACTAATGATCAGAAAATACAGGAGGAGCTACTCACTAGAAACCCTGATTTGACTGAAGCAATCCATATTGCCAAGGGAATAGAACACACGGCGGTATGCATCAGGGAAATGAAAAAAGTGTCAGTGGTTACTAAGGAACGAGAAGAAGTCAAGACACTAGTAAATGAAGAGGCAGTCTGTAAAATTAGTGAGAAAAATAAAGATGCTACCCGTAATAAGTTGGAACATTTTAGATGCAATAGGTGTGGCAACCACAACAATTTAGCAAACAATTTGAAATGCCCTGTGAGAAATGTGGTCTGCAGAAAATCTACCAAAAGGGGACATTTTGTAAAAGTGTGCAATGCGAGAGATGAGAAAGTACACCTTATAAATGAGTCAGAGCATAAATGTGATGAGAACAAAGATTACATTTTTCAGGTTAAACAAGATGAAGTAGAGGAATCTGTACAATATCCTACATGCAACTTAACTCTTGATGGTGTCAGTATTTCTGTTTTCGCAGATTCGTGCTCTCCATACACATTGATAAAGAAGAAATTGTATAAGGAGAAGTTTAGTACTCACAATCTAACTGTAGAAAATGCTGACATCCAACCTGGAGGGTACAACAAGGAACCCATCCTGTTAGTGGGCATGGTAAGAATGCGTATATCCTTCATGGGTAGACACACTGTAGGAAAAGTGTACATCACTAAGAAAGGCTCCAGCATGTTAGGGTGGAAGCACCAAAAGGAACTGGGCATCACACTTGATCCAAACAAAACTGACCAAGTGTTGCTAGTAGAACCCAGAGATAAGCTGTGATGTCAGTATGGAATTCCAAGAGGTGTTTTCAGATCAGTTAGGCAAATTAAAAAAATACATGCACAAGATCGTACTAAAAGAAGATGCCAATTGGGATTCTCATATTACCATGACTAGAGAATCTGGATTTCATTAAAGACACGGAGGCTGACATTATGTGCGGCTCCAAGCAGATTAGTTAATTTTCCTTCATAACCATTATTCATTTTTATCTCTATTTTGAAGTTCCCTTGTGTGTGGCTTGACCCTACCCCCATTCCTACTGCCTCTATACCGATCTCCAATTTACGGAGATCTCCCTAAACCCCCTTCCCTAGTCCCATCCTTGCGTGACTGACCAGATTAACCTGCCTTTTCTTTCAGCTTATGTACTATTTCTAAAGTTTTAATATATTTAAAGATTTTTAGATGTTTAATCGAACCTTAATATTTTGTTTTTTGTGTAAACGATTATTCTTCAATTTCATCCTTGTTCTATTCCCTCATGCCATAATTAGCTTACCTAATGTCTTTATTTAACTCCTGTTTTTCGCCTTTTTCCACCGATGCAGGCCGCGCACTCCGACACGGCTCTGCATTGCTACCTTTTATTATTTCCAATTTCATCTGCAAGTAGTTATTATTTTACAAACTTACTCATAAATAAAAAAGGGGGTTTTAGCAGGAAATCCTCATTTAACTGGCATTTTCAACATTCTAAAACAAAATTAATTATAAGAAGAGAGGAATTATTCTCTTGACATTCCTGTATCTATAAACCTTGTCACTATTATTAAGGGAAATCCTCCCTAATTATCTTTCATTAAAGGGCTTTACCACTTTTTACATTTTCTATATACCATGTCTGACTCTGACTCAGACAAGGCTTCTGCCCCTACTCCTAATATAGACAACGAAGCCCTGCAAAAAATCCTTCATAAGGAATTGAGGTCCTGCATGTTTGAGGCCTTAAGTCAGATCATGTCCTCTAAAAGGCCACTCCCTGATGAGGACGAAATCTCAGAAATTCCAAACCCCTACTCTGACAAGATCACTGAATTAAGGGGTAAAAGACTTAAGAAAAGTAAAAATATTGATAAGAGCAATATAGGAGGTCCAAACACCTCATCAATTCAGGGAGGTCTTTGCACCTCAACTTCTAATGGAGGTCCTCGCACCTTGAACTCCCAAGGTTTCCCTAGCGGCACGACTTATCTGGGTGTCCTTCGCGGCACAAAACATCTGGGTGTCCCTAGCGGCACAAAATATCATAATGCTCTTTACAATATGAGAGATACCGAATCTAATGATATAGAATCCTCAGACACACCTGATGAGTATGTCCTTGATCTTGATGAAGATGATCAAGAATTTTACAATCCATAAGAGGAACTCTCATGATCCTCTAAGGACATTATCCTTGACCCCTTAGGGGAAGAAACGTTTTCCCCATTAAATCTGAAACACCCAAGAAGTTCCGAGTGGTTCCCTCAGGACCACGTTGCAAAATGCATTAAAAAATGGATAAGAAACCTCTTAGAAAGGGACGCTCGTAACATCCTTAGAGCTGAATGCTCTAGACCTTCTACTGAGGATAAAAGCTGCTATACCCCCAATTTGGATCCTGAACTCATTAAATTCCTATTCAAACTTGGATGTGATCCAAGAAAAGGGATGGAAAAATCCCTGAAAGGGTGCCAAGACCGTCTTCTCAACATACTGGGACCATTAGCCAGAATCCTAGATTCCGCAGAAGACAACCACATCAATGGCACCCCTCTCAACACCAATCTCATCAGGGGAGGGAGCCAGAGAGCATTAATTCTACTGGGTAATGCCTATGCTAGCATTAATGCAGAAAGACAAAGAGTCGTTTTGACTCAAATAAATCCAAAACTAACTGACATGGCGGATAAAGAACCCTTGCAAAACTCAAAAGGTTTGGAGAAGATCTAATTAAATCCTTGGGGAAATACGTCTCCACTTTCACCGCCCTGGACAAGGCACAGCAAAATATGCGCAGAGTTTTCAATCCTAACCTTTTTGGGTGGGCCAGATGATGGGGCCTCTCTTCCGGCCGCTTCAATCAAAGGCCATTTCCCATATTCTGTGGTTTCAGAAGAGGGTATCAGCAGTGCAATGTGCCTCAATTTTAACCCTAGAGAATTTGAGGCCAATGCATCTGAGGATTTAGATCCCGTGGAACCTTCATCTCAAACAACCCTGTAAGTAAGAACTCTCTCCCCTCTCCCTTCTCCTTCTTTCCCCCAAAAAGTGGGTGGCAGACTCAAATTCCTCCTTCACAATTGGAGATTGATCACTCAAGATCCTTGGTTCTTAAACACTGTCAATGGGTTTATGATAGATTTGACTCACATACCTTTGCAAACTTCTTTCCCGCGAGACATGCCTCTCTCTCCAGAGCAACAAAATTTAATAGAGGATGAGATCTCCTCTATGCTTCAGAAAGGAGCCATAATAGAGGTCCCATTAGAAACTTTAAGATTTATAAGCACACTCTTTCTTGTAAAAAAGAAAGACAAAGGTTAGAGACCTGTCATAAACTTAAGAGAACTAAACAAATATTTGGTTTACAGACACTTCAAGATGGAGGGCATCCATCTCTTGAGGGATTTACTCCTAGAGGGAGACTGGCTAGTCAAACTGGACCTAAAGGATGCTTGCTTCACCATTCCTATGGCCGAATCCCACCAACCCTTTCTTCAATTTGTCTGGAAAAATCACCTTTACCAATTTCAGGCTCTCCCTTTCGGACCCTCCTCTGCCCCTTAGTGCTTCACCAAGGTCATGAGAGCTGATGCCTCATCTCTAAGAATAAGGGACATTCGTTTAATCATTTACTTAGACGATATTCTTATAATGTCTCAAGATCCTTCACAACTAGCCAAAGACCTGAAGACTGATGGATCTCCTAGAAAGTTTAGGATTCATCATTAACAAAGAAAAATCAATTCTGTCTCCTTCCAGATCTCTGGAGTTCCTAGGTTTCACAGAAGACACATTGAAATGTCTCCTTTCACTACCTTCCAAAAAGATTACCAAAATCAGGAAGGAAATAAGACACGTCTTGAAACAGCAAGACTTATCTCTGAGAGAGCTAGCCAGACTTCTGGGTCTCCTCTCCTCCTCCATCGAAGCCATCTTTCCTGGTCCCCTCAACTATCAGGCCCTTCAAAGGGTAAAGGCTAGAGCCCTAAGATCTGGCCTCTGGTACGGAGATTGGATCTGTCTGGATCAAGAAGCCAAATCGGAACTAGCCTGGTGGCTCGAGAACCTAGACCCGTGGAACAAAAAAGCAATCTTTGGTTCAAAACCAGAGTTAGTTTTAGAATCAGATGCGTGCCTTCATGGCTGGGGAGCTTGCCTTTTCAATCAGAACACTGGTAGTATCTGGTCACAAGATGAATCATCTCACCACAGAAATTATTTAGAACTAACAGCTGGGCTTTACGCCCTCATGAGCTTCAAACACTCTCTCCAGGGGAGGTCAGTCATTCTAAAGATGGACAACATCTCAGCGGTAGCCTATATAAATCGTCTGGGAGGCACGAAATCTGCGGACCTCTCGAATCTAGCAAAGAGACTTTGGATGTTCTGTCTGGAACACAAGATCGCTCTCCAAGCGGAATACCTTCCGGGGAAATCGAACATCTTTGCAGACTGGAACTCAAGATTCCTGTTAGATCACAGCAACTGTAAACAGGATCTGGGGCCCTCTAGAGATAGACTTATTTGCGAGCAGACTAACCTTTCAACTGGAGAACAACTTCAGCTGGATGCCTGACCCGGGTGCTCTAGCAGTCAATCCCTTACCACAATCTTGGAAAGGAGCCAAGGTGTACGCATTCCATCCCTTTGCCATGATTCAGAGAGTTCTTCAGATAGTGAGACAGGATCAGTGCTTCCTGGTCCTAATAACTCCCTTTTGGCCATCCCAAGCATGGTTCCCCACCACTCTAGAACTAGCTTGCAATCCCCCTTCTTAATTCCTACCCTAGAGAATCTTCTAGATGGAGGAGTTCACCCCTTAATTCAGAACAGGAGTTTAACCCTTCTTGCCTGCAGAGTGTCAGGAGATCCAATGAAATCTCAGGATTTTCGGCGACAGCTGCAACTCTCCTCAGAGAGACTTGGGCCCCAGGCAATCACTACAGATATAACAACATATGGAGAATCTGGGTACGTTGGTGTCTGGAAAGGAACCTGGATTCTTTGGAAGCACCTATTGTTGACATAGTTAACTTCCTTGTTAAACAATTTGATAAAGACCTCAGCTATAGAACTATCAATTGCTATAGATCGGCTATTTCTGCTGGTCATGTCCGTGTCAATGGTAAAACGGTCGGTAAAAATGTCATTGTTTGTAGAGTGATTAAAAGCATTCGTTTAAGAAGACCTCCTAAACCTAAATATGAAAGTCTTTGGGATGTTAAACTAATCCTTGATCTTTTCAATAACTGGCCTGTTAATACTCTCCCCAATAGGAAAAAAAAACATTCCATTAAGCTGGCTACTCTACTATGCCTAATCTTATGCAGAAGGGTCTCTGATGTCAAAGCTCTGGAGATTACGTATAGATCTCATAACATGTTCAGAGTTAAATTTGAGATTTATAGAAGAACAAAGACTGTCTGATTCAATCTTTTACCCACGTTTTGATTTATGTCCAAAACTTTGCGTTGTGGACTGCATGTGAGAGTATGATCGCAGAATGTTGCTCTTCTCCCTCAGGATGTTAACCAATTACTTATATCCTTTGTTAAACTCCACAAAGGCATAACCTCAACCTCTATTGCTAGATGGCTTAAGACTGTTATGAGTTTAGCAGGTATTGACTTAAAGAAATTTCAAGCTCACTCCCTTAGAGGTGCTATGGCCAGTAAATCTCTCTGGTCTGGAGGTAAGTTGGATGACATTCTCAAAGCTGCTGACTGGTCAAATGCTAGCACCTTTGCACACCATTATTGCAAGCCTATTGAACATATGTCTGATGTTGTTTTACAAAGCTACCAACATGCATAATGTAGCCTCCGTTCTTGTAATGAAATTGCGATTCTCATATTACCATGACTAGAGAATCTGGATTTCATTAAAGACACGGAGGCTGACATTATCCCTCCCATCCCACCCCTTGGAGGTTTTATAATGATTTAATGCTGTTTTTGTTACAGTTTATTATTGTACTTTTTAGCAACAGTACTTGTTTCATCTCTTGTTCCTTTTAGCTTGATAAGCTTGACACTATTTTTTACATTCAAGAGATATTTACTTCTTTCTCTTTTCAGGTAACACTCCTTAACTGTGTGTCGTCTGGCCTTTGGTTTTACCTTCGTTCTTCCTTCTCCTTCATCCTGCTCATCAGAAGATCATTTTGATGTTTCAAGATCATGAACTTATATTCCTCCACATTTAAAAGAGGCAGATTGTTGATGGCTCATGCCTTTCATGTGTTGCTATTGTTCTATTCTGGAACCTTTTAATATTGTGATGTATGCGGCTGCTTGGACTGCATTAAAGGAATAATGCATAATGTAGCCTCCATTCTTGTAATGAAATCCAGTAGTTCACAAGACCAGGTCTATTCCACTCCTCATGAAGGAACCTTTAAAGGAGGAGTTGCAAAATCTGGTAAGGCAAGGTGTTATTGAAGAAAAAGAAAGTGCAGAGTGGTTGGCGCCCATTATTCTTATCACCAAGGAAAACGGGAAGAACATTAGGTTATGTGTGGACCTGAGGGACCTCAACGTCAACATCTGGGTGGACTGGCACCCTCTTCCCAGGATACACGAGATGCTGAGCACTGTTCTCGACGCCAAGTACTTTGGTGTTCTAGACTTATCTTCGGTGTATCATCAAGTCACCTTGCATCAGGACTCACAAATATTGACTTCTTTCAACACGCCTTTTGGCAATTATAAATTCCTGAGATTGCCTTTCGGACTCGCATCGGCAGCTGCAGCCTTCCAGACTATTATGCAGAACATACTAAGAGAATGTGTTAAGACATTGTGCTTCCAAGACGACATTCTAATTTATGGGTTCAGTGTAAGTGAACACAATGTCAATCTGAGAAAGGTTCTATGCAAGTTGAAGGAAGCAGGATTCACCACCAAAAGAAGCAAGTCATTTCAGTGGACTGTTTGGGGCACACCATTTCAGAAGAAGGTATAAAACCTAAAACAGACTTAGTAGGATCACTAGTCAAAGCCCCCAGACCCACATCCAAAGAAGAAATAAAGTAATTTCTAGGTTTGGCAGAGTACATGGCCAAATACGTTAAAAAACTTCTCAGTTCTCACCCAACCCCTCAGGAACTTGCTAAGGAAAGATGTCACTTTCAGTTGGGAGCGTGAACATGATGGTGCATTCGAGGAAATAAAAAGAGCCATTGCATGTGCACCCCACATAGGAAATTTCAATGCAGAGAGGGAGACCATCCATACCACCAATGCTAGTAACAAGGGCATAGGGGCTACTCTCTCCCAGATTATAAACAACCAAAAAAAGATTGTTGCATTTGCCTCCAGAACCCTTACTGGGGCTTAAGTAAATTAATCCACTGTAGAGGAGGCTCTTGCATGTTACTGGGCCATCACCCACTTTAAATTTTACTTGTGGGGCCTACCATTTGAGCTGCAAACAGATCGCAAATCCCTACTTTCACTGCTGGCAAAAAAAGAAATAGAGAACACCACTCCTCGCATAGCTAAGTGGGTTTTGGGACTCCGAACGTTCAATTACAGAATAACATACATGCCTGGTGCTAAGAACTGTGCAGCAGATTACTTGTCTAGAGCACCTGTGGCAAAGGAGGAGGAGGGTTGTGAACTCACTGAGAAGCCATTTTGGAGATCAGTGTACCTGCAGTTTTACAAGATCAGATGGGAGTCCAATACTGAGCAAGATCAAGTGCTCAAGGCAGTCAGGGAAATTATAATCAAGGGGTGGCCAAACAGATTTAGGGACCTATCAGAGAAACTACAGTGCTTCTGGAATGTAACGGAGGAGCTATCCTTGGAGGGTGATGTCATACTGAAATCAGGAAAGATTATACCATCTGAAGGCTTACGTGAGCAAATACTCAATTTTGCTCATGAAGGGCATTTGAGGAGGAGTCTGAGTAAGGTCAAGCTTAGATCTGATTACTGGTTTCCCTATAAAGATCACCTTATGGAAGAGAAGGTCAGGGACTGTCAGGCTTGTAGCCTGAGTAACAAAACCAAAAGCATTATACTATTCCCCCTGATTCCTGTTGAGGTACCCACCACTCCTTGGAACAAATTGGTTCTTGACATAGCGGGAGCCATACAGGCAATGGGTCCACAGGTAAGGTACTTAATAGTCCTCATTGACTATTTCTCACATTGGATCTCCCATAAATTTTTCAGCACAGTCAACACAAAATCCCTCAAGTTTTTCTTAACGGTGGTATTCTCCAGGGAGGGTTTTCCTGAAACCCTCATTACGGACAATGGGGTGCAATTTGTTTCTGAAGAAATGAAGGAATTTCTTAGGGATCTGTCTATCTCTCATGTTCCCACGCCTCTATATTGCCCCAAGGCCAATGTCAAAGTAGGAAGAGCTAACAGATTGTTGAAAGAGTCCATTCAATTAGCCATGGCTTCAGGGAAATCAATAGAGAGCACGGTGAGGGAAATGTTATGGTCTTACCACACTACTCCTAATTCCACTGCTGAGAGGGAGAAAAGTGGGATCTAAACTTTCTCTCAGTTGGCTGTTCAAAAACAAGGAAGTCACCATTAACCCAAAGGAGGTAGAAAGCAGAGTGGTAAGGCAACAAATGATGTTCAATGAAAGATACGACAGGAAGTGGGGCACGAGAAGCAGGGACTGGAAAATTGGACAGTGGGTCCTAGTAAAGAAGCCCCAAGTGGCGAGCAACCAAGGTCACAAATTCTACGATCCAGAAAAAATAAAGCAAGTCACAAGCAATGTAGTTGTGTTAGAAAATGGTAAAATGTGGAGCATGGACAGTATTGCAAGGTGTCCATCCAATCTCATTCTCTCTGAGCTAGAGGTGGAGGAACACGATGAATCTCAGGGCTGCACAGGACAAGAAGATAGAAAGAGCAGACCTGTTCGCTCATCTGCATGGCAAAAAGATGTTGTAATGTCGTAATCTTTCACTCTCCTCTCCATTTCCCACTCTTTCCTTATCCTCGTCCTACCTGTACTCTTTTCTCTTCTTCTTCTTTCCTTTGGGAAGGAGATGTGTTGTAATATCTATCTTGGTTTCTCCCATGGCCTTTCTCCCCCCCCTTTCCCACTCACACTCTTGGTCTCTCCCTTGGAATCCTGAGTGGGAGGCAATTTAGAATGTTGACCACTGTTCCCTCAGTAGGTGTTTGTACACTGACTGGAGGAGGCATTATTCTTTTGATCTTAAAAAAGAATTTGGACTTACCACCAAGCGTCCGTCCTTACTTACATAACCTACCTATCTCACACTTGGGTGAGGGGGCATCACCCAGGCAATCCAAAACCACCTGCCCTTGTACCTGGAGCACCAATGCCTGCTTGCTTGCCAACACCAGTGTGCCCTGTGAGGAAGAGGAGTTCACTGGATGGAGCAAGGTCCAATGGGAGATCCTGGTAACTAATTCTTTGAAGCAAGGTGTGAGAAGATGCTTCTGCACTGATCGGGTCATAGCCTGTGTAAAGAGGGAAGTTGGTGACTCTGTATGCCAGGTGAGGCCGCTGTGAAGGTTACTGCTGTGCTGATTGGGCCATAGCCTGTGTAGGGAGTGGAGTTGGAGACTCCATATGCCAGGTGGGGCCTCCATGAAGATTACTGCAATGACAAACAGGCCATAGCCAATGTGCAGAGTGGAGTCTGTGACTCCTTATGCCACTTTGGGCTGCCATGAAGATTACAGCTGTGCTGATCAGGGTGCAGCCTGTGTGCAGAGTAAAGACGGTGACCCTGTATGCCGGGTGAGTCCACCATAAAAGTTATTGGTGTGCCAATCAGGTTATAGGCCAGTGAGGAGTGAGGAAGGTGACCCCGCATGCCAGGTGGGGCCACCAGGAAAAAGGCAAGGAGTGTGGTCTGGTTGACAACTTCAGCAAGAGGAAGAGGCCGTGGTTGTAACCCGTTTGGGCTTGAGCCCTGACTGAGGGTCTGCAGCAGGAGAGTTGAATTTCCGCCCACCTGTGGGGAGGATCCAAGTACATTTACCAGCATTTGACTAGCGATGAAGACACCTGGCTGCTGTCCTTCATGCCCGCGAGAGGGCACTCAAATAGATTCCGATTATGCTGATGATGAAGGTCATGCTAGTGAGAGTAAAATTGATTTAAGGGCTGCAAAGCCTCGAGGGAACTTGCCTGCATATTGCAGTTCAGCACTGGAACACTTTTGACTTCAAATGGAGTCGGAGTGGGACTCCTGAGACTTGGGATACTAGTGGGGCTTAACCTGAATGTACCCTGTAGTGAATTGGGAATAACCACTACAACTAGCGAGAGAGGAGTGGGACTCAGGCTCCCACCTATCGAAACCACAACAGCCCTGACCTCAGGGTGTGCATTGTTTGTGAAGCCGTATTTCACTTTGCGTTAGCATATTAACACCTGTTTTTCATAAAAGCAAGTATTTGGACACTCATTTCTTGCTGCTACTGAGCATATTTTGAGTTGTGAGGCTATGTTCACTTTCCTCGGTCTATACCACCCCGAGAAGACTTGGACTGTCTGACCCACACTACCACTGAGAGTTCAAGTGCTAAAGGAGTACTTGGCCCAGTTACTCAGGATCCAAAGTAGGTTTGGGCTAAGGACATCAGGACCAAAGGCTTCAACCCCCACCGTTGGGTCCAGTAGCTCCCGCTTGCCACATGTCCCTCTGAATTGGGTTCTGACAGTTTCTTTGACATTAAAATGGGTAGGCAATCCAGAAATAATGACACCTTTTCAGGATCCATGGCTACACCCTGATTGTTTAAATGAAACCTCAATTATTCAACCTTGGACTTGTGAAATTCACACATTTCTGGTTTGGAAAAGAGTTGATTCTGTCAGAGTCTGTTTAACACATGACCAGCATGGTGATGGTGCAAATCAATATCCTTGGAGTAGACGAAAATGTCTTCCAAGTGGATGACTATGATCTAATCTAGCATGTCAGAAAAGACTTGATCTATATATATCGTTGGAAAATGACTGGTGTGTTGCTCAACCCAAAGGGCATTACTCAGTATTCAAAATGATTTAGGGGCATATGTATCAACATCACCATTTGCGATTCTCAAATAGCGATTTTTAAAGAATCGCTATTTGAGAATTGCAAAACGGGATGTATTAAAAAAATTGCAAACTTTTTGCGATTTCTTAAAATTCCTTAATTGCAATTAGCAAATTGCGAAATCGCAATTAAGGAATACCTGTCCATTCATTTCTATGGGCCAGGAGACCCATAGGAATGAATGGGAAGTAATTCTCAAATAGCGAATCGCAATTTGCTAATCGCAATTTGAGAATAATTTCAAAGGTGCAAGGGTGTCACAATGACACCCTGATGCACCCCTGAAATGAGCATGTGTGTGCATATGGTGCACATACATGCCCTAAGGGCATGTATGAGCGCCACGTGGCACTTTGTAAAATTCAAAAAAGTGCTTTTTGAAAGGAAATCACAAATTACCACCAACTGGAAGTTGGTGGTAATTTGCGATTTCTTAAGGATAATTCGCACAACTTGGGTGCTTTTTACATATCATTTAAGAAATCGCAATTTGCGATTTCTTAAATGCTTACGCAAAATTAAGAAATCGCTAAATTAGCAATTCCTTAATTTTGCGATGGGATTTGGCTCATACATCCCGATTACTGATTTTTTAATCGCAAACGCTGTTATTTTGCGATTCGCAGCGTTTGCGATTAAAAAATCGTTTGATACATATGCCCCTTAAAGAGGTAATGAAAGCTCTTTTCCATACATCACCTTCTTTAATACGTAGTAGGTAGTATGCCCATAGATCAACCTTAGTAAAGATGTTGGACCCACTTGTGGACTCTAAGATATCGTTTATAAGAGGATGGGTACCAATCTTTGATGGTTATTGTATCCAGACCCTGTAATCCATTTAAGGCCTCAATTTGTTGGATTTCTTTGGTGTGAAAAACAATAAAACTGTGGTTTGAGAAGAGGATTGGGTTGTTGGGCAGTTACGTAGATTTACCTGCAGAGGAGGTTTTAAACCTCTTTTCTAGTCTCAAGGAGAAGTAGATTCTTCTGAACAGAACAGTTGCCCCAGTTTCAATGGGAATGGCACAGTAAAATTCTCTATGGGGAGTTAAAAGCACTTCCATGGGCTTCTTCAAAAGATCTGAATAATGGAGATATTCAACAGGAACCCCCTGGAAAGCGTTTATAATTTTTGGATCAGTATAATTGTTTGACTCAGATTCCTTGGGGGAGCAGTAGCTTTCAGATGGATAACAATGTTTGGGACAAAATTGGGAGGACAGGGAGATCTTTCTAGTCTCCCAATTAACATACTGATTACGGCAAACCAGCCATGGAACTCCCAGAATGACAGTACAGTTAGGAGAAGCAATAATATTGAACAATATTATCTGTTGGTGAGATACATAGGCCAGGTCTATGGGAACTGTCAGTTTTTTCATTGGACTGGAAGTCACAGGCCTTCCATCGACAGTATGAACTTGTTCTGGAGATTCTTTCAGAATTTGTGGAATCTTCCTTTCTATCGCCCATTTCACTTACAAATACAACCCACTGGCCATATAATCTAGAAAGGCAGAGATTGTCATTGACTTCCCTCCAGGAAAATGTATTTGGATTAGCATAAGGGAAAGAGAAAATCTGAATCTAGAAACTCCAATGAAAGTATTTATTATTATTATTTATTTAAAAGATTTATAAAGCGCACAGCTACCCAACAGAGTTTCCCGACGCTAAACAGGGAAAGCGAGACTGCAGATAGCTGAAACACAGAGGGATTAAACTTGGTTATAAAGAAAGGTTTTTAGCTTTTTACGGAATGCTAAAAGACACTGACAGGTCCTAAGTTCCAAAGGAAGGGTATTCCACAGTTTAGGTCCAAAGTAGGAGAATGAGCGTCCTCTGATATGGGTCAGCTGCACTCTGGGAACAGATAAAAGAAAGAGGCTGGCTGATCTCAACTGATGGGTAGGTAGGTAAGATTTGACTAGGCTTTGTATGTACGAGGGAGCCAAGCAGTGCTTAGCTCGAAACATATAACATAGTGCCTTGAATTCGATGCGTTTCTTTGCCTTAAGTCAATGAAGTTGATGGCGCAGAGGAGAGATCAAGGCTTTTCAAGGCAACTGAAAAAGCAGGCAAGCGGCCGCGTTTTGAATGAGCTGTAAACAGCGAACGGCGGCCCTGTCTGCGCCCAAGTACAGTACATTGCCATAGTAAAGTCTGGAGATCACCAATGCCTGCATTACGGTTCTTTGGGCTGTGGGAGGAATTAACCAAAGGATTTTTTTTAAGCCACTTGAGAACCGCAAAGCAAGTTGCAGTGACTCTAGACACTTGGGCTCTGAAAGAGAGATTTTTATCAATGATAAAACCCTAGTTCTTAACCTTCTGAACCAGAGCAGGTAGAGGCCCCAGAGAGTCAGGCCAATGGTTTGCTCCCCAGAGAGCAGGATTGTTTCCCAGAATGAGGACCTCAGTTTTAGAGCCTTTCAGCTTTAAAGAATTACTGGACATCCACAGAGAGATATTACGCAGTCCGAGCTGGAGCAAGGAAGAGCCCTGATGCTGAGCAGATGAAAGAGAGAAAATTATCTGAGTATCATCTGCGTAAGAGAAAATGGTCAACCCAGACTTTTCTGCAATGTCCGCCAAAGGGCGAATGTAAAGATTAAAAGGCAGAGGACTCAAAATCCTACTGCTACTGAATTTGATTTAGTGGTATGTGAGAAGACCTGGAATGTGCGATCCTTTAAAAACGGGATCAGCCACTGCAAGGCCACTCCTACAATACCTGAGGCTTCAAAACGATCCACCAAGATGGACTGTGAGACCGTGTCAAAGGCCACGCTAAAGTCCAATAAGATGAGTGCTGCCGTACCACCGTAGTCAAGCTACTTCCTAAGATATTCCGTAACACCAAGCAGAGCCGATTCGGTACTATGACCAGGAAGAAAACCCGACTGTGACGGATGAAATAACTTGTGCAATGCCACATGTGAGGCGAGTTGGGAATTGATGTGTCTTTCCAAAACTTTGGAAAAGGTTGAAAGAAGAGCTATAGGATGGTAATTTGACCAACAGAGCGGGTCAAGGTCGGTCTTTTTTGGCAGAGGGAGCACCAGAGCGTGCTTCCAATTTCGGGGCATCTGACCTAACCTTAAGGAGGATTTGAGGAGAGTAAGAATCACGCCAAAGGCTGACTCGTCCAAAAGTCTGAGCTTGGATGGGGGGAGAGGGTCAAGCGGAGAGCCGGACTTGATTGTTCCCAACAAACAATGAAGAGAGGTCAAGTCCAGTAGGAGCCAGGCCTTAATCTGACAAGACTCAACAAATGAGGAGGCCTGAGAGAAAATATTGACCTGAACAGAAGAGGGAGTGTTGGGGAAGATAAAGTTATCTTGAAGGGAGTCAGAGTCAAGCTGATTGCATTGATGTAGCAAGAGCGAAGGAGATGGCAGAAATTTGCTAGATGCAGAAAGTTCTTTCACAACTTTGAATAAAGTTTTCTGACAGTTTTGGGTATTCCTAATCTTGTCCGTATAAAAGGAAGCATGTGCAGATCTGCACAGAACATGGTATTTTTTCAGTGCCCCCAAATAAACAGCCTTAGCCTCTGGTGCATGGTGCTTTCTTCACTGTCTCTCCAAGACTTTACAGTATTTTTTATCAAGCTTGAGAGAGTCGGTAAACTACGGGGCAGGGGGTGTGCTCTAAGTTGGGGTTTGGCAGAGAGAGGAAGAGTAGAATCAATAGCCTCCGACAGCCAGTGATGCACTGAAATTTGATCCAGGTCAGGTTGAGATGTAAAATTAGTGATTATGTTCAAGAGCTGCTTATTAAGCACCTGCATATCAAGGTTAGACCAGTTCCTCAATTTTGGCGTAACGAATGGTCAACGAGGAGGGGCTGGGGGAGATTTAATGACAGGGGAACAGCAAAGTGATCAGACCAACCAAGTGGAATAGGATGTCCCGTGGACAAAGTTAGTAAATTTGAAAAAATAGGGTCCAGGAGATGCCCCGCTGAATGAGTAGTTAGTGAATTAATAAGCGAAAGGTTTAGGGTCTTCAGATCATCCATAATGGTCAGTGCTGATTTGTTATTAGGATCATCAAGATGAAAATTTAAATCGCCGAGCACTGAAAAATGTGCCACCCGAAGAATGTGGGGGGTTAGTGATTCAGCAAGGAGAGAGCCCCAGTAGTTGGATGGCCCGGCGGGGTGATAGATGAGAGCACCAGAAAAGGTGAATTTGGGAGAAAAAAGAATAGAGAAAGGCAAGCCTTCGTAGTTTGGAATCATAAGTTCCTCAATTTTACAATTATGACGTTTTTTAAAAACAATGACAAAGTTTTCAGGGAGCGCCGCGATCACATCCGGCAAGGACCCATCATGAAGCCAGGTTTCCGTTAAAAAAAGCACATCAGTGTCAGCAAGGAAGTGAAATAGATGCAGCTGATGTTTAGGGAGGGAGCGACAATTAAGGCTAAAACAGCAAAATTCCTTGGGTAGGCGACAAGAAATGGTCTTAATGTGTACCAGAGTGTAAGGATGTAAGTAACCTGATGTATTGCCATTCATGCCCCTTCTGCAGGGGAGGGCACCTGGCAGTTTTCTAAGGTGTCTGTGTAAGAGCTGAGTAACATTGAATCAGCTGTTCTGAGGAACCACAGTCCACACACAGCCAATGCTTGCTATACCTTTTCTTTCCTGGACTCAGAAAGAGGACCATGAATTGCACCAATCTGCATTGTTTTTTTCACTGGAGGACATTGATGATTCTTCAGACGAAATTTCCATTCTCCTAGGATTTATTCCAGAGCTGTCAACTGCTGGTATGACACAGGTCTTCCGTCTTTTGGATTTTCGTTTACGCAGGCCATGCTCGAATATCAGCGATTGGTCAATGAGTTTGGGAAAAGTGACTTGACGGACAGAGGGAACCAACTCATTTTTGGTGTCCTCTATTAGGCCCCTAGAAAACAGGTTCACAGAAAGGCTTCAGCAGATAGTTGACAGAATTTGGTAATATATGTTAAACTATCCTGACCCCCTTGCTGAATGTCACAAAAAGCTTCTTCTACTTCTTCTACAGAGAATTCTAGGTCTGGTCTCTCTATCCTTTGTTTAAACTCTGTTAGGAATGTGAAATTGTTTGAAAAGCTAGAAACATCAACAGGAATGGGTAGAGTAGCCAAGCCTAATGCCATTCCAAACAAGGCACTTATTAAATACCCAACCATGGCCCAATCCTGGGGAAAGTGGTCTGAGGCAAAGAAGACTGTTGAAGATTCCAGAAATCCCTTCAGATTGTTTAGGTCACCAGAGAAGCTTGGAGCTGCAAGAATTTCACTGCATTATTGGATGACCTAGAGGTTAGTGCTTGACAAAGGGATAGATTTTCATCCAACAATTGTTGCAATTCCTGCATTTATTGCTGGACCATCTGGGCGAGGAATGGGTGTCACAAACTGTCATGGACATGAAGCTTTGAAGCATCTCTGCTTTTGCTTCTTTGCCTGGATACCCTGGCCTTCACAGGCTTAGTCTGCCAAAGAAGAGGGCAACCCCTTCCAGTAGCCACAGTGCCGCTGACAGCTTCTACAATTTAGTGCACTCTGGAAGGAGAATCCAACAAGTAAAAATCCAGAGGGCAAAAAAACATCCAGAAGATTAAAGTCGGGGCTCAAGAGATGCTGAAGGTCTTGACACCAGGAGCGCCCACTGAAGAAACTGGTAGATACTGAACCAGATACCAGCAACTGCCTTCAGAGGATTCTGGCGGTGAGCAGGATGGCAAAGATCTAGGAAACCAGAAGAGTCCAACTGCAGGTACTGGAAAGATAATGGAAAAGTGACATAGGATCATGAAAGAAGATTTCCTGAGAATCCCCAGGAGCAAAAAACACGAGGAGACAACCAAACATTTGTGACACAAAGAGTAACCTCACAACTCTACCTTATACAGAGAGGGACAGGACGTTGTGTCAGCAATTAGAAACCTTCATTTTAGATTAGGAAGAACTGCAGGTGTATGTTCATCTTGGTTTGGGGCAAATAACCCCATCCCAGAGAATCCCTCAGAGGAACTCAGGGAAGGAGAAGGCTGAAGTGGTGTGTAACACAGGGTGTGTGGCCCAAGAAGAACTCCCCAGGGAAGGGAACTTGCCTTGGGCAGCCTGCTCTAGTGGGTTGGCTGCAGCAAGGAAAGTGGCGTTCTTCTGTGTGCTGACCTACCACTAATGCCCCCTGTCTTCATGCGGGCACTGTGTAGGAGGAGAAGGGTTTTCCACTCAACTCCAACAAGCACATTGGAATTTCAAGTGTGGGACACGAATGGTGGAGGGCTTTTGAGCCATGTTAGTAGTATACCACTAGGGGTTGATTATACACATCTACCTTCCTCAAGGGCAAGAGCTAGAATCTTCCACAACATCCCCACCGTATCCAAAAACTGATGTGTACTTTTGACTCCTCATCGCCTTGGCTTGCCCAACAATGAGACAAGGCTGAATAGATGCCCCCTTATGCAGGTGACAGATGCCACATTGCCGTCTTCATATTTATGAAGAGAGCTTAGGGACTGATTCTAATAGTCCAGGCCTTATTTACTCACAGAAAAAATGGAGGGGTCACATCAACGTTCACAAAGGTTACCCTCTGCCTGGTTCACTTTTTGTGAACAGGGCACTCAGATAAGCAAGAAACTATCTAAGCCTCTCTCAACTTCATTTTTTGTGGATGTAACCGGCTCACAACTGTTACAATGTGATCCTACCTTGAACACAAATGTAAAAAGTGCGGTCGGAGGATGATTACTTTTCCAAGCATATGCATTTTTAACTCTCCCTCTCATCTTGTCTATTATGGGGGCAAATATACAGCCTTCTTCCCTTGGACAGGACTTACAGTGCTGTGCACAATGTACTTCCCAACCCATGGGTGATTCAGCGTGTCGGAGCATAAATCAAAAGAAGGGATGTCCTTCTTAGTACAAATTGCGTGGCTTAAAATCTACAATGTCCCACCATTGGCAATAGGGAGGGTCTTTAAACTCCCCCACCCTCCCATAGGGCAGGGTTTGGGAGACTGGGAAAAACTACAGAACACATGCCATTGGGGAAGGAAATTCATGTTGGACACAGTTTCTCCCCCATACCTGAGAAGTGGGGAGAGAAAAAAATAGAACAAAAAACATAATTTGGCATGGTGATGAGCTCATGGCATACATAATGCCCTTAACATATATAGGGCTGGGGGGATGAGAAAGATAGATTGTATGCATACATCTTTGTACTCTCCCTCTCAATCTCACACAGATAAACAGCAAACGTGCCCCTATATTTGTCTCTCAAGTATGGGAGCTGGACGTCCTCATTAGTGAATAATTTACCCACATTCAGGATGATTTGCGACCCATTTCCTGCAAATAGGGCCAGAAGGTATTTCCAAAAAGAACTGGATGGCCTCACACACACACACCCACTGAGTGTTTTGCTTCACCATTAGCTCCACTGGCTACCAATTGCTACAAGAGTAAAGTTCAAATCCCTTAACATTGCTCACAGGGCAGTAAATAACAAAGGCCCAGAAAAACTCGAAACTCTGAAATCTGCGCACACCCCCACAAAACTACTAAGGTCCTCCCATCTACACCTCCTTCGTACCACCAGAATCAAAAAATCAAGATGGGGAGGTAGATCCTTCTCACACCTGATTCCTAAATTGTGGAACAAGCTCCCTCTTGACCTTAGAGTGTTGCAAAATGAACCGGCTTTCAGGAAAAATATGAAGACCTGGCTGTTACCCTTAAACCACTAATGAGCTACGTTCTTACCGCAGTACTCTTCGTCAGCGCGGGGAAGCCCTAGGGTAGCCTTGCGCTATACAAATCCCAAATCAAATCAAATCAAATCCCGTGCTCACCAGAGAAACCAGCCATCAGGAACTGGTATTGTATGTATGGGTGTGCACTGAGTGGGTGTGTATATGAGTAGACAGGGATTCAAATGGAGACAAGAAGGATTATTTCCTGAGGAAAGCACTGGACCCCTTTGTGGGTATTTTCAGGGCAGAAACATGTCCACCCATAAAGATATGAGCTGTATAATTAAGCTTCAAGTGTTTGATTGTGTGTTTTAATCATCCCTACACCACCCACCTAAAAAAAGGCACAGTTCTGTTACATGTAGGTGTACGGGGCTTTTATCTACCTGGATTCCCATTCCCCAGATCTTTCCTGAACAGTCCCTCAACTCATGACGATGACTGCCAACCACTAGAGGGTTCTCTGGTGAGCTTGGCCAATGATGAAGCAAGACACCAAGGGGGTGTGTGAGGCCATTCCATTATTTTTTGGAATAACCTTCCGTATCTATTTGCAGGTACTGGGATACAAATCAACTTGAATTGGGTAAATTATTCACTAATGAGGATGTCTGTCTCCAATACTTGAGAGCCAAATATAGGGGCTCGTTTGTTGTTAGTGTGTGTGGGAGAGCTCACAGCCCCTAATGCCCACCAACTCTTGGTCAAGGTTAAGGGGAGGGTGGATAAAATGTCCAAGGCTTAGCATTGGACAAGGTGGAAAGAATATTCTGTGCACATCCTTTGAAAGGGTGGGGGTATATGAATACCTCCAATTAAGACTGAAGTAACACATTCCTGCTCCACCTTTGGACAAGGTGCGATGGCTGAATGTCAATAATCTAACCACCTGACATAGGGCAATGCAGGGCATGGCTAAGATATCCACCCCTGTACAATATATTTTTATCAGTCTTAATGTTCACGAAAATTGTGAGAAAATCTTAAAAATACAGCATTGATTAAATACAACACATTATTTTAGAGTCCTACTTGTTCAATGATATATAATGCTCTCCCAGTATTCATAAACACTGGAAGAAACTTTAAAACAAAAATATTCAGGGCCTCCTTTATACGTTTTTGCTGTGGGGCAGCAGCGCAGGCCTTCCTGCTGCACTGCTGTGCGGCAAAAGAAAAGGGCAGGAATGTGCTGCATCAATCAGATATGGAGCATTCTTATTCTTTTCCCCTGCGCTGGTGCACAATGGGCTGCCATGCGCCAACGCAGGCACCTTTGCACAATGATGCAAGGGTGCCTTCGTTGTGGGGATGATTTTTTTGTGCAGGAAGGGAAACCTTCCTGCACAAAAACAATCACAAAAGGCTTTTTCCTCTGTCTATGTGTGCTGCAGAATGCAAACGTTATAAATTGTTTCCTGTACTTCTCCATAGGGAGATCTACATCCCAGTGGCAGAGATCTCCACCAAAAGATGAAAAGTTTCTTTACCCATATATCTATTCATAGGAGTCACCATTCTATTATTGGAGAGGATGGAAATAAAAATGTCTACATATAGGTGTCCATCTCCAATTGGAAATGGTGAATATTAAAAAAGTGGAGAGTTCCATCCAGGAGTAGAAGTAGATCTATATGTGAGTAAATAAAAACATGTAAATTTAACTTTGTGAATAAAATCTTTTGTGCGGTCATCATAAATATTTTCTTTTCAAAGTAGATGCTGTGAAAGAATAAATAAGTACATTAATTTAAACCATGCAAAACTATTAAAGAACATTAAAAAATAGATTTCAAGAAGAATGGTCTTAGCAATTCTCTTAGTCATATCGTTTAAGTTCAACCTGCTTTATTTGAACTAAGAACATTTACAAAGACTGAGTCATTAACATAACATATTAAATATAATATTGTAAAAAGTCAGAAGGCTACCAATAAAACAAGACTAGAAAGCCCTTTACATATTGACAATATCATAGGGAAGGAGGGGAGAAAAAGGGGGATAGACTATAATCTATAACTGAAGATCGAGTATTATTACAAATTAATAGAAAATATAGCAGCAACTAAAATAGCTAAAAAACCAATTCGATGATGAAAAAATAATAAAGAGGAATAAGCAGAGAAAGAAACAATTTACGGGGGTTGAAAGTTTTCAGAACTTTTACGAGATACCATGCTGCAACCTTATTTAAATAATTCGTTAATGGAAACCAATATAAATCTCTCTTTACAAATGGTTTGTAAGAGGAGGCGAAAGCAATATCCAATCTATGCTAATAACAAACTTTAGTCCACCAAGCTTTAACTGAAAGTTTAGTTGAACATTTCCAATTTAGTGTAATTTGCTGAAAGGCTAAAGCCAACATAAGATCAAATAAACCCTTCTCGTGTAGAGATAACCCCGATACGCTTCCTGTAAAGAGCATGGTACTAGATAAAGGAATATGGAAATTAAAAATAATGGATAAATGAGACCATAAATTTACCCAGAATGACACTACAATTGGGCAGGAAAACAAGAGATGTTTCAAATCAGATAACAGGAAATTACAGGACCAGCAAGACCTATTATTAGTATGGGAGAGATCATCTATGGACCTACGAGTAAAACACAATCTGTGATATAGAAAAAACATAGATTGAGTGGTGGAAGCAGAACTAGAAATGTTTGGCGACCTAGCACAGATCTTGATGCAGCAGTCGATGCTCAAAACACAACTCAAATCCATTTCCCAGGACAACTCCAATTAAGTTTTAGGACAGTCAGGTATTGGGGTGAAAAAATGTTATGAATCAAGGATGCTTTCGGATGGAGCGTCAGTATTTTAAGAAGTAAATCTTCTGTGGCTGTAACTTCATCTGAGGGAATAGAATAAAAAATGTCTAGAATTACCTCCATAAGGATTGAGAAATTGTGCCAAAACGAGCGAGGACAATTAAAGGTAGCCTGAAATTGAGGAAAAGAACAAGGAGATATACCATCAAACATATCTTGGACCCAAACTATTCCCCGAACTCTCCAGGACTTCCAATAAAGTTATCTATTGTTAATGGTAATAAAACGGTTGTGCCAAAGAGGAGAGTGTAGGAAAGAATCCCTGGACATGATCTTTGACCGACAATGAGGTTTTAACAGGCATTTGCAGTAAATACAAGAATTTCTTTCAAAGTAAAGGGAGCAAGTACAGTCCGTTCAATTGTAATCCACAAAGGTGTGAAAGGGGAGAGGTCTGTAAAAAGCCATTTAGATGCTTGTCTAAGGCAGAGGGCCTTATGATAAAGATGAAAGTCAGGAAAATTCACTCTACTGGTCAATTTAGGTTTCCAAAGATGTGACAGGGAGATTCTAGATTTCTAACTGTTCCATAGGAAATTTGGAAAGGAGGGAATCAAAATTTTAAAGTAAATAGACGGAATATGGACAGGAATCATCAAAAGAATATATAACAGAATGGGAGTAATCATTATTTTAATAGAATCTTAATGTCCCCAACATGAGAGAAAAAGAGGATTCCAGAAGGAGAGGAGTTTAGAGATACGAACAAACCCTTCCTTCATATTAATCTCAACCGAATCCGAAATTGAGTTATTAAACTAAAATGCTTAAGTATTTTATTTTAGAACTGTTCCATCGGAAGCCAGTAAAATCAAAATGTTGCTTAAGACAAAATTTGGTGATGGGGAGAATTTCTGTCTTGTCAGAATTGATTTTGTAACTGTAAACTAAAGAAAAATCAGAAATAAAGGGGGAATAGAGGTTTCGGGGTTTGATATAAAAAGTAAAATATCATCCGTATATGCCGATAACTTCAAATGTTGATCACCATAGAGAAATCCAGAAATAGAGGAGTTACGGCAGATACGAGACAAAAAAGGTTCCAGAGATAAAATAAATAAGAGAGGAGATAAGTGGCAACCCTGACATACACCACGTTGTAATGAAAAGGAGTGAGAGATAAGTCAGTTAATTAAGACAAAAGCTCTAGGCAATGTATAAAGCAAAGAGATAAGGGATAAACATTTAAGACCAAATGCCTTCTCTACATCGACCAAAACTGCAGCCAAAGAATAAGAAAGAGTAGGATCCCTGTTTAAAACATTAAATGAAAGCTGAGAATTATCGGAGGTCAACCTACCCTTAACGAAGCCACATTGCTCTGGAGCAATCAAATTCTTCAAAAGAGGCTCAAGACGTAAAGCAATCAGTTTAGCAAAAATGTTGTTAACGACATTTACAAGGGATATAGGAGGATAGTTCTTACATTGCTTAGGATCACGACCTTCTTTATGGATTAGACATATTGCCCGCGGATGCGCATGCGACAAATGCGCATGCGCGGGCGGCCGCGCATGCGCATTTGTGAGGAAGTCGTCGCGAGAGAAGGAAGAGGGAGCCCGGGGATGCCGAAGCTCAGGTAAGTTATTTACTTAAACATTGTTTTTTTAAAGTTTAATATTAGACTTAATGTATTTTAAAAGTGGGCGGGAGGGAGGCGGGTGGCGCATAGTGGGGCTACGCAGAGTGTGCGGGTGGACGTAGATTTTCCCCCACTCCGTAATGCTCCGCGTAGCCTCACTACGCCCACTACGCCCAGCCTTAGATAATTTTAGGAACACTCCTAACATTAATGTATCCAACTTCAAAGTAGGATCTCATAGGCCAATAGTATTTTGATGATAAACGTCCCTAAATTGACTACAACAGGGAGGCATGAAGGGGAAAAATCACTGAAGAACAAAGTGACCCACTGGATACGTCATGTCAGAGGTTGTCCCTTCTTTATCAGTGATGACATCTATTGCATCAAAAGATCCACCTCTTCTACTTCTAATTCTTATACCTTAGAATTGATACTGACGTCATAGATCTTAGTCAATAGTTTGGTGGCGCTGGACGCTAGGACTAGTCCTCCTGGAAATTCCAGGATACAATTTAAGTACTCTCAACCAGGTCCATTATTGGTCCATTATTTTTTCAAAGGTCAGTAACTGCCTAATGTGGAAGTGTTAATCCAGGATCAGGAGACCCACTCGGTCCTAGGGTCGCAGTTTAATAAGGCTTCTAGTTCCTTTTGGAAGCCCTAGAAAAAAGGGGGGTGGAGGGAGCATAATGAGAGGAACACAGAGTGAGCCAACGTCCCCTGGTCAGACACTGCAGGGCCACTCATAAGAGACGGGGCAACCCAATTGCTGGGTGGACCCCTGGAACTGTCAGGTCTACAACAATCATCCCATCAAGGGGGGCATAAAATACCCCAGTATCTATCACCCATTGTTCCGCCAGCCGACCGGCAAACCATTGCAATTGGGCAGCCAGGATGTAAAATTCAAAATGAAGGGGCTCCCAGGCCCCCCAACTCCAGAGGGAATTATGGCTTTGACAAGCCCACTCAACATCTGAAGTTGGCAGTTATGCCAGATGAGGTACCCCAGCAGCGTATCTAGGTCTGGAACGACCATCTGGCAATGTACCACCAGGAAGGTAGTGAAGGTGAAACAATATAGAAGCCTAGGGAGCATCACTATCTTTGCGAGGGCATGTAACCCTTCACTGATAGCGGCAATGATTTCTAAAAGGTTACTTGGCAAGACATTGCAGCTGTGAGGTTCCCATCCAATAACTCTAGCTCAGCATGGAATATCCTAATGCACAGTTAGCGGAAGGACGTCCTTCAACTCTGAACCGGCAGTGTGTAATCCGGGAATATGAAGATGCAATGTTTGTCTCTAAGAATAGAATCAGGTTGCCGTGCTTTTTGAGGACGGTGTTGCCGTCTTTGTATTGTAGAATCTTGACCACAATCTGGCACGCCCCCAGTGGGGGGAAACATGAAGGTTGACCGATGGGCTCTTTCTACAGAGAACTAGGGAGTGAGATCCCAGGACGGACCAGCTCCTGTAGCTGCATTTCTTGGAAATCTCTTAAAGATTATAGTTTTGAAGAAGTGTGAAAACAAATGTGTCATCGCAATCCAAGTCATTTCAAAGGGATGGGAGCCCAGTTCCATGGGTTAACCATTTTAAAACCCGAGAAGGAGGAGGGAAGGTCACATAATAAAGTAGGTACGCTGCACCAGAGTCAAATCAATTCTATATCCAATAAACAGCATGCTTAGTCCGACTATCCAAGAGACCATATATGGTACAAAAATCTGTTTTATTTTATTTCACTGCTTCAAAGACAAGCACAGCAAATGTGGTTCATCCCAAAGAACAAACGGGACGTCTTCAGGACTGTCATAAAACAAAAACAAACTTGCTACTCAAGTCCCAATAATTAAATTACTTTATACTACAATAAAAGAATCCTTATGGCTACGATACCATTAGGATATGTAACTTAAACAGAAAAAGAGTCCCAGACCATGTGCAATTAACCAATTCTATGTCATGCTATCAACAATGATCACTTGTAATTTGTCAAGCTATATAACACATCGAAATTCATCACAAACATAGAGAAATTCATACAATCTTGAACTTACAATCAAAGATGCATAGTGAATAAAAAGAGCGTGGCCTTTTCATCTTGTTAAATTAATCAGTAATGTTTTTCACCATAACACATGGTTTCTTGTACTATTGCGCTTTGTATACAGTTTGTTGACTTTATAAGTGAATTTGACTCCGGTGTTGTGTGCTTATTTTGTGGTGTGCCCTTCCCATCTCCTTGTAACTTAGGCATTTCAAGAAATTCTTCTACTTTCTGGCTCTTGTCTCTCTCCCTCTGGGAGGTCCACAGCCCTTATGTTGCAGTGTAACCTCCACCCGCCACTCCAAGAAATGATCACTCTCCTTCAGGTCCCCCACCTGTGCCTGCAAATCAGCTCTTTGTGGCGTTAGGCTGGAATGTGTATTCTATGATTGAGAGACTCGGTCTGACAGTGTTCGTAGTCATCAACCAGGAGGGTCAGATCCACAATGACAGAGTCAATCTTGGCCTCCATTTAAATGCAGGAGATCTCTATCACCTTGAGAATAGTATCTAGTTTGTCCGAGTGCAAGGCAGTGATGGTATATGTGCCCAAGGGGTCCAGTTGTTTGGGGGAAGTTTGGTTTGTCTGCAGGGAGTCTAGAGAGCTTCAGTTTGGGGTGATGCTGTGTGCAGATCACAGGCAAGGGAAGAACAGAATGGGCAGTGCAGCAGCCATCAGCGAGTCAGTCAGTTTTGACTCGAGTATGTATGGCTTAAGCTTTTGTATTTTTTTTGTAATAATGTGTGTACAGTACAACACCGCGTCACATGTGTCACCGAGCCCTCCTTCAACTGAGGCCCAGTCCCTGACCCTTATTTATTATACATGTAACAAGAACCCTTCTCTCTCTCCTCACGCGCATCAGCTCCTGCTGTAAAATGGAACCCGGGGGGCGTCGTGTGGCGTAAAAGAAAATAATAACTGTGAAAATTAATAATTCAACATGATCCCCCTGGCGTGCCTTGTGTGATAACTTATTAGGCACACGATGTATGTTTTCTTCTGCCTCTCTGCAGCTCTGAGCTGCACTTTACTTGTGAGAGACACCAGTTTGTTTCTTGTTTTTAACGGACGATGGGTGTCAGGGCCTCCGAGGTCTTGCTGGGAGCACAGAGAATGTTGAATTCTAATTCTTTAAGAGTTTTTTGGCACTCTCTTGGCTCTTCTCGTCAAGGTCAAAGGGTGTCGCCATTAGTGTACATTACTGGGACTCTAGCTTGCAGCAACAGCAGGCCCCGCCCTGGAAACTGCTGAATTACAGTACAGTCTCGGACTCGGACATTCAGCAACCGGTGTCACTGGGTCTTGAGGTGGCGCAATCTTTCTCTGCCATCCAATGAATGGACGCCACGAGGCAGAGAAATGCGCATTCTTCAGCTAATAATGTCTTTTGTGCTTGTCCAAAAGACCGGTCATATATTTACCCGCCTTTCCATTTCATTCTTGCTTTATTCATCCCCATTGTTGCTTCCTTTCATTCTTATCTTCCATTTCTTTATTTCTCTACCACCCCGTGCCCCTCCGCTTCCCTGGTGTCGTAGTCTAAGCTGTTGCCGTCTCAGAGATAAGTTTGGTGTTTTTCTGTCCACAAAGCGCCCAGAGTACGGCTGTCGGCTCTGGACACATTCCGTTTCCTTATAATCAAGACCTGAAGCGTTGTCCTTGTTGGTATGAGTTGTAATGCTTTTTTCCTGTAGTGACAGTAGCTTAATATTCCTGCTCTCGCCGCCATGACTGACCCCGGTGTCTCTGTCAGACCGGCCTGGCCCCTTTCCGATGATCTTTTCCACCTTTTATAAACCTGCTGGGGGCGTTCTGGCATTTTAATTGATAATTCTCTGCTGGATGATAAAAATAACGGTCTTGCGATATTTCAGTGCTCCGACCTGCCTGCTTGATACTCGCAAAGTCGCACTTAGCAAGCAACATCCTACATAATTCATGCTGATCAGTTGACAGAGGTGTACTGTTATGATGCGCAACGTTTTCCAAGAAAGCCTGTTCCCGATTTGCTGCGACTGAGGGCGGCATCCTCCCCGTTTCTACCGATTGATTTCAGAAAGTATGAATTCCAATAATAATCCGTCTCTTGAGAAGCATCCCACAAGTACATCTGTATCATCAGGATGCAGCAATATTTACACGATTTATTTCATCTGTGCAAATCGATGACGAGGAGAGGCCTGAAAGAGGCCCATTGGAGACTGAAAGTGAAAGCGGGAAAGAGTATGAGGAGAGGAGAGGGAGAGAGTGACCACGAGGTGACAACAGTGAGAACAGATCATGGCAGCCATGACAGGGCTCTGTGGTTATACTGAATAAGCAGCTACCTATGTTATATGACATGATCTCTTTATTACTGTAATAACTGCACTTTCTTCATTGCTTTATTAACCTTTCTGCTTTCTCAAATTTGCTTGAAAATGCACCATTTTTCCACTCTTTTTTCAAAATTTTCTCGGGGGGAAAACCCCCCGAACCCCCCTTTAGTTGTTCGGGATCGCTCGCTATGCTGAAGTATGACAAACTTTCTACGTCTCACCACTTTCAAATGTCACCGTCCGCCACTGATTGTAAATAGCACACACAATTCATGAAAGAAGATTCTAGAAGGCTTCTCCTCATCTCTTTTCACAGTAAGACTGCCTAGTTTCCCAACTTCCAACAAAGAAGCAATCATCTGGGCGAACTTGAATGTGACATGATTCACATCTGCCTGCTACAGGATGGTTTCTCCCACTGTCTCAGCCTCCATATCAGAAGCCAAATGTTTAGTAAAAAGATAATGCCCTCCTAGTCTACCAAACTGAATAATAAGTCTATTCTAACTTAACGAGCATATTGATAAGGCACCTGCAGAAGAGAGAAAACAAAGCTCTTTGCAGAACATTTTTAGAAAACATGATTTGTGCTCTAAGGTCTAGTTACAAGTTAGGCCAACACTAGGCTAAAACAGATTCTAAATGAATACAGTTAATACTTATGAACATATGAAGTACAATTTACAGAGAGCATACATTTTTTTCATGGTGAGTACATTTATAATAATTCAGCTAAATATATGAGTGGCTCTCATTAAACATAATATATAGCCACTTACTACAATTGATTAATTAAACGTATGCAGATTAATACATTTAAACACAAGTTGAGTATACAAGTTGCATATAAAGGGGTGAGCACTAAATTACACTACTCCGGGATTCAAGGGCAAAGCTGTCAATGATGCAGCAAATGCCATGTCACTAGGACTCGTGGTCTGAGGGGTCCACACTCTGGCTCTGCTGTATTTCACTAACATGCCAGTAGTCAGTGGGCATTTTCTTTTGTGTGCACTAGGAACCATGACTCCCTGTCTCTGCCACTGTCTGCTTTGAAGAAATATGTGGTATGCAGGACATTCCACAGTGTGTAAGAATGTGTTGACTCTACCTATTTGTATTAGAATTGTAAGAGTGAGCCGAGACCAACTCCGAAGCCCAATCCGGACCGGATCCCCTTTGCAAAGGAGAGCATCAGTGCTGAGTCTCTTTTATCAGGGATCTACTTCACCCTGTATCCCCTAAAATCAATTAAAGCTTAAATATATATAAGGTCACTTAATGGTCACTGAGAAACAAATGTCCTAAAAAAGCTCTGATTAACATTCAGTTGTATAGAACATGATATAGAAAACAATATGCAGCAGAAACATAGATTCCAAAAAGTGCTTACTATTAGGACTAAACCTGAAACAAATTGAAATCCACAAAAAATGGTGAAAATTGAGGACTGAATTTCAAAAGTGCACAACTTGGCCAAAATCCAAATATTAATATTAAAGTTAAGAAACAAAGAACTACTTATTAATATAACTTGGAAAGAATTCATTACCATACATGCAATTTACACTTAGAAATAGTCACATAGTGCATGACGATTATTCATTACCTCATGGACTAGATTATGTGTACTCCAGTAGCGGTCCGTGGGGGGAGTTCTGTGGGGCGGTGAGGCGGGGCGGGGAAATGTAAACCCCGGAGTATGGATGAACGGAGGTAAGTACACATTTAAATAAATAAAACGAATTTCGTTGCGCGCGCTGCATCGCATTTTGCGATGCAGCGCGCGCAAAGGAATTTGTTATATTTATTTAAATGTGTACTTACCTCCGTTCATCCATTTTCCGGTGTTTACATTTCCCCACCCTGCCCTGCCCCCGCCCCGCGTCACCGCCCCACGGAACTCCCTCCACGGACCGCTACTGGTGTACTCACAAATATTTGGGGCCAAAAGTTATGGTCTGTGGTATGACCAGGGGCCACATTTATCCTACATATCCTCTAAATTAAGCCCCTAGTCTCTGCAAGAGGCATATATTTGACATGACTATGTTATGGTATATATTGGAAATTGGGCTAATAGCTGTGTGGCCATCACAAGCAGCAGGTCCACAATAGTCCTCACTGGGAACCAAACACCTCATTGTAGCACTCTCACAGGGTGGTGAAGCCAAGTAGTCCAAGGCCTACTCAAGGGAGGTGGTGTGGGCTAGTATCCCCAATTAAGCAATAAAAAAACTCAATATGTTATTGTCAGTACTTTTTCTTACAAAAGAGAAGTACTTTTATTACATACACACACACTGCCAAATACTGCGCAATAATTTACAATTGTATACATTGGTAGATAGCACATACCATAGAAGACATTTTGTAATCACAGGTGAGCCCCTAGAGGGGTCACCCAAACATATCAAGTGAGTTTAATCAGTTTATTTTGAAATAAACACAGTCATTTTGCAGAAGTGATTGTCATTATTGTGATCATCATTAAAACATTTTATCTGCATACCGTCCAATTGATCAATGCAGCCAACACGTGTTTCATCTTGCTAGATTTCTTCAGGGCTGAAGAACATAATGAAACATAATGTCAATTGATCATAATCAAATTGTATAGAGTAAAATAGTAATTCAGAAAGAGCGAGTGAAAATTAGAATAAAGTACAAAGAACCAGTCCGCCAAAAAGAACCCAAATTACCAGTGTCAAGGACGCATCAGAAAAGATATACAAAGATTTGTATAGGTGTATTCAAAGCCAATATCATCAACTCATAAAGAACCACAAAGAGGTGTAGGGATGGGAATAAAAATTTAAATAATGTGGACCCATCTACCAGAAAAGAGATTAAGGACAGAGAAAGTATTTGATTTGATTTTATACATAGGGGAGGGAACATCCAGTGTTATTGTCAGCCCACTAAAATGTGGTACAATAAGAAAGTTTTGGACCTTGAAAAAGGAGTCCTGCACTATGGTATTTGTGCTACTGCTTCACTAATTTGTTTTATGATTTTCAATACGTTCTTTCTATGCCCCTGTCCCCTTAATTTCAATTATGTGATAGATGTGGGCAAGTTTCTGAAGGCTGTAGCCCGATACCTGGCTCTGGCTCAGCTCAAGGTTCTCTTGGACCCTAAAGCCCGAAACAAACCATGCATGCATGTAGCTTCTGTCTGCCACCCACACTCTAACTACATGCACTATGAATTAAAGACAAAACATTAACTTTTGATGGAAAACAATAGAGGAAAGAAATATCAATCTAGTGGCTGAATTGCACAATGTGAAACCAGAGTACCTGGCTTCAATCCCAGCTTCTCCACTTGAACAAATTTTGTGATCCCAAGCAGCTTTTATTTCACTTTGCTTAATTTTTCTTAATTATCAAAATATGAGAGCACCATGAATACATGAGTTCAGGACATGTACTGTTCAAAACCCTCTCTTGAGTTTGTAATTGATTTAATAGACGAAAAGGCTGGTCTATGTATAACAACAAATTAGGCAGAGGGTGCATGATAATTGACTTGCAATTAGTTTACGAATGGCATTGTTGACAAAGCAGGAGGGGGGAGGCATGACTGTTTAATAAATGCCTCTCAATGCAGTGATATAATCTGATGTCTTAAAGTGAAGCACTGCAGCATGTTATAGAAATACACCTTTTTGAATTTTGAAGAAAAGTTATAATTTTTTGCATGTTTGTTGCACAATGTCTTTAACCAGGAAGGTGTTCCCAAAGTAAAAGGTGCAAGCCACCTTCTCTGCTTCTCTTCCTTCACTTCAGTGAATGTATAAATAAAGGCTTGGCTGTTTATTTAACATCTTCCTGAATGTTAATGCTCAGGCACGTAAACAGCAGCTCAGTGCCTATGTTCACTAGAGGGCCACCTGTAAAGGTCACAAAGACCACAAATGGTCCCACGCTGTGCAATGAGTATCCTTGGATTAGATACATTCTTCATTTACATGATGCGATATAACAGTGGTACACTTTCAAACTACTATCAGGAGCAGTTATATTGCCTACATACAAGTATTTAAAATAACGATAGGACTTTTGCGCTTGATTTAGAGCTAAACAGATTGGCTTTTCATAACAAACGTGACAGGTTTCCTGTCCACCTTATTACATGTGTATTATATCCTATGGCACATGTAATAGAGCCAACGGGATGCTAGTAATGTTTGTAGCAAATAACTTGCCAAACTCAAAATCAGAGCCTATGGGGTCTATTAGGATGGCGTGCGGATCGCCACTGCCGGTACATGCCAAAATACCACGCCGGTCGGCCTTTTACCCCCCGCCACATTGGCATGGTGGGACGCGGTGGACGGAAAGACTGTCCGGCGCTTTTCCGCCGGTAGGCAAAAGTCACGATTGCCTCCTGGGTGGAAAAGGCCTGCAATATGGTGGCGATGCCATCCATATTAGTATCTGGCATTTTCAATGCCTTTCCATGGCGGAAACTCTGCCATGGAAAGGCATGCAGAGTTCTATTTGGGGGGTTGAGGGGGGTGCGGTGCCTGTCATGTTGTGCATGCCAATGCACAACATGCATGTATGTCATTGTGGCGGGTGCCGCTTACAGCACCCCCAGCCACAATGCAATATATGCGGGCTGCCACCACCGTGGCGGTGGCATGCTAATTGCCGGTGCGGGACAGTCGCACAACTGGAGGCCGGTCCCAAAACCGCTAGGGTGCGGCGGACTGAAGTCCGCCCGCCATCCTAATGGACCCCTTAGTTTCTTCTCTGTTGTACAAGACATATAACTGCTGCATCACATTTATTTACTGATTACAAGCATATTTCAGAAATTAGAAAGTAATATATTTTTTCGTTATACCCTTGAAAACTTAGATACTTATTACTGCATACTTTAAACATGGATTGTCTGTTGTTGAATTTAGGAATAGCATTTTCAAGCATTTACTACAAACCTTTGTTTACCATACTAAATGGGAAATTGAATATAAAGAAATATAAGTTATATTCATGTTATATATATTTAGGCTTTCCTGTTTTCAGTTTCTATTTTTGGTAAATTCTGGTGGGTTTTTTTCAGTTTTTTCAATACCTTAAAAAACAGTGGTTATCAGTGATTACACATTTTTGCACCATTAAAAACAACAGAAACAGTGTTTTTCCGGTGTTTATGGAATTTTAATTTTTTTTAATTATTGCTTGCTTGCTGCACTGATAGTGCATGTGTATAGATAGTGTGTGCACAGGGTATATGAGGACCAAATAAATTTTTACTGCACCAGAATGGACTACTAAGTCAATATCATTCTTCATTAACTCTGACGATTGTAAAGATGCTTTCAGCATACACTCTAGCAAGTGACAAGGATCTCTTACAGCACTTCAGCTCAGGTATCAATTTTGACAGGCCATCATACAACTTGTTCATATACGTAGCTGAATTACTGCAAATACAAACAATATTACTCCAATCTTAATTGAACTTGGTAGGAACTTTTTTCAGCAGCATTCCAAGTGACACTGTGCTCCATGTTTACCAAATGCCTGGTGTCATGCTTTAACCACTATCTCAGATGCTTGGTGACAACATTTGTTTCACACATACTTGTCACTACATCTTGCATTGAATGTTTGAAAACTGGGCTGTTTGGCAATTCACTTACAATTAATACTGACTCACTAGAAAGGGGGACAGATGTATTAAAGGACTTCACCCCATCTCTGTCTGTGGGTAAATGTGATGCTACATACTAGGAAATATTCTAATTTATCCAGCCATTTCACCTATAAGCGAAGTCAAATGTAGCCAAAATTTCAAATATGATTTTGATATTTCCCAATTCTCTACAGTTTATAAAATAACTAAATAAGACCTAAAAATGCATCTAAACACTGCATCTTTAGACCAAAGACCACAAACCTAAAAAAAGAAGAGGGAGGAAGAGACAATGTTTCAGTGACATCCCTAAACAACAAAACTCAAGCAGAATAATGTTAGCCTAGTCTCTCTTGATACTACCTTGTATAACAAAGTTACATTGTATTGGCCCCTTAAGAACGAAATAAAAATCACTCTTTCACTCATCTTTTCCTTTCTTTGAATGGCACTTAGTTTGTGGTTGCAAAGGTGTTTTTTCAGTGTTTATATGATTACACCAGTGATGGCTATTTTCCTTTCGGTGGGGTTTTATCAGTTATTATAGGTTTAAACCTAAAACCAAATAGCCTATATATATTCAGATGTGCAGAGTTAAATACACATTTTGTTTTACCATTGCTTATTGTGAGGTGGGGTCAGGTCTCGCAAGATGTGAAACCTCGAGTGGGTCATGATGCCCTTCGCCTTCCTCAACAATGGTACTAAATAGTATATTGTACTCTGCTCATCTGCATTTATGATATGTGCAATGGCAGTTTTCATGTATATTGGTTTTAAAAGGTATTTAACCAAAACCAGCAAACAAGAAATGTACAGTATGGTAAAATCATACTGAAGTGGCCTCATGACTTTTAGGAGAGTGGTTTCCCTGTGTAAAGTCATTGTTATATGCAATCTGTGAAGCAGTAAGCCATGCTTTTGTCATGACAATGTTCCTGTGCTGTGGTAATAAACTTGAAAGTAACCTTTGCACTATTGTAACAGGTATGAATGTGTGTTTATTAGATTAGTTGCTCCAAATAATGTTATATTGGGCCACATTTATTTTTACTGCCATGGCATATATTTACATGCTTCAGGATTTTACAGATGCAAAGTTCTCTCAAACATTTAATGCGTTGAGTGGGAGTGACACGCATCAAAGGTTCCAAAAGGAGGCAAGATTACTTGGAATATTTACCGAGATGAGACACTGTTCATTTGTACCCTTTTCATTTCACCTCACAGTTATGGCTGCTATTCAAAGGGTTGCCATTCAACTATATGACAGCTGCAGCCAAGAAAAAAGTGTAAATGTGACCAGGCTTGTGCTATTTGCACAGAAAACCAAGGATTTTCGTAATCTCTCTCCAGCACTGGATGCCCTTTGACAGCTTTTGCCAAAGTAGCCCACCATAGGGCATTTTGGGGAAAGGCCCTTTAGAAATCATCTCAATTCCTGTACCTAAATATCTTTGATTGAAGCTGAGATAAATAAAAAATCACTGGCAACCACAATGGATCACTGAAGAGGCATTGGAAGAGATGGCAGGCAACCACCACAGACCAGGTGCAGTCGTAATGTGTGTGAGCTGCCAGAACCAGCATGGCAGGTTGTGACAGGGTCTCAATCTGACCTCCAAGTGGTCAAAATGTAAAAGTACAGGGAGATGGCACTACATGAACCCTCCAAACAACAACCCCCCCTCTTCAACAGTGGGGCCATAAAACTAGAAGGCCAGAGGGACAGAGGTGAACCATCAAAGCTAGACAGTGCAGCACACATGCTGTAACAGGCACTCAAATAGAGAAAAAATAAAGCAGCACAGGACAATCTACCCTAAACAAAATGACCGGGGATTTTGTGGCTATGGGGAGGATGAGGACACTGAAGGAACTGACCTGGGGAGACTCAGTTCACAAAGACATGGGTGATAAGGCCGCACTGGGGAACTCCTTGGAGGAGCACACAAACAAAATACAGCAGGCAATTGCAGACACGAACTCCACATTTGAGGTGCAGATTGGGGAGGTGGCGCTGGAGTTCAGTATCCTTCAGGAGGATCAAAAATAGCTGGCAGAGAGGGTTTCAGAAATGGAATCCTCAATGGCCAGTGTAAGGCCAATAGTGAATGACCTTCAGCTAAGATACCAAGGATTATCCAAAGACATGTGGACTGTGATGGACCATTTGGAGGACGCTGAAGGAAGATCTAGACATAATAACGGAGGGGCACAATATTGTGGAAAAGTGGTTCACCCACACTGTTCTGCAGGACAAACCCTCGAAACTCTTTTTTTACTCAAACAGGCACACAGGGTGCCGGTGGAGCTGCTGATCCCTGGAGCCTCTCCCCCTAAGCCAATAGTGGCACATTTGCTGAACTTTAGGCACAGGGTTAAAATACTGCAGAAATGAATCCAGAACACATGGACCCTGGCTAATAGGGAGGAACAATGTGAACATCTACCCAGATTATACAACTGTGGTCCAGAGGCAAAGAGGAAACTTCATTTCAGTTAGGAGGGCCCAGCGCCAACTAAAAATGAAATATGTGCTATTGTATCTGGGGGAACTGAGAGTGATCGATGGGGAAAAGACGAACTTCTTCATGGCAGTGGAAGAGGATTTGACTTGGTAAGAACAATTTTAATGCGCCGCGGAACCATTGAACCGACATCCTACAGACTGAGGGGTGACAGAATCAGTAAAGTAAATGCCAGACAGGGACACCTTAAGGATTTTGGGGGGCCTGGGCCAAAGGTATTTGGGGACCCCCGTTCGGAGAATCTTTGAATGTATGATCCAATTTCTGCTCTTTCATGCCCTCTTCGACTAGGTCACTCACAGTGCAAAGACACACTAATCCAAATTCTAAATGTGTTTACATCTAATATTCAGGGATAGTGATGTGTGTTTTCAATATTATAACACAGCAGCAGCTCACTAATATTACTGCACCCTGAGACACTCTCCCATTTCTTATATGTCATGTCTGGTTCTGATCTAAAAGAAATGTTTTTCGGGATGTTGCATGAAACATAAACACAACATTTCTCTGCAAAATCTCTGTAATTCACTGCCACACAACACCCACATTAAAAGTAATTTAAAGGAAAACTGTATTTAAGACAATATGTTTAAGAATTATTCAAGGTCATCAGGACAAGACTCTCTGCAGAATTGAGCTGGGACTATCAGGGGGCCCCCTGAAAGGCTGGGGCCCTGGGCTAGGGCCCACTTTGCCCAGGCCTTAAAACGTCTCTGATGCCAGACACGGGAGCAACAAATTATTTGACCTACCAAGGCCTAAAAGTAAGATGCCTGATTGCAGACGGTGGAGACCCTCAATAAGCAAATCAACAAGATAGACACTAACAAATGACGAGCACTCCAAACGACAATGTGGAAAACTCAGGCTCAGAACAAGTAGGTGAGGATAAGCCAAGCCGGCGGTCACCCTAATGACAGCCAATGACATAATTAAACAATAACCATGCAGAGACATCAAATATCTGAATTCAAACATGTGAACCCGACTTCCTGGGAGGCTACACGTGTAACAGGGGGACCTGTGTGTTTAGCAACGAAGGTGCTGCCTCAAATGAAGAAGCTGCAACACTGCAAATCTGTAGAGATAACAAAGTCAGTACAGTGAGTTTTTATTATGTTATCAGTTGGGCGACAGACATACCAAGCACTAGAGTGGATGCCAACTTGAACAATACAGTGAAAAACCAATTCCCAGAAATGTATCTGGGAATATCCAGTGCACTACAGTCAATACACTATCCAGTGTACATAATGTTGTCAAGACTTGTGATGACCATAAACAATTTCTAATCATGAATAATCTTAGTCCAATTAGTATTCAATGAATCAATAACAAGGAATCCAATGTTCAAACAGTCCAAATTTCAAAGTTGATATGAATCTGCTTTATTTCTAAAGAATGCAGATATGGTTGTGGTTGAAAAATAACAGAAAATTCTGCTTGTAATCAGCCAAAACATCAAGGTCTCAAAATCCCAATGCATTTCGGGCTCTCCACATGAGACCTTCGTCAGGGAAATCTGCAAAAACGATAATAGCCTAATTGAAACACATACAATATCATGACATGAAATTCAAAGACAGCATGGATCATTGGAGGGCAGGAAAAATGTAAACTGGCAGTCTCATTCAGTGAATGGAGGTAAAAATGAAAACAAAACAAAAACTAAAATTCATTGTGAACCAATCTTGAAAAAATGTAGGCCCGAACCCCATCTCAGTGATAAAGGATAAGAAAGTGGTGAAATAGCCCCCCGTGAGCGTAATCACGACAGTGCAAAACCAGTGTAAGTACCAAAAGCGCATCATACCGCTAGCGTTTAAAGTATAAAAGCTCTAAACGAAGATAGGAGCAACGCCAAGCCGACTGACTATACCTGAAGGAAAAGATGTACTCTCTTTCAATTAAAATTAAATAAACTAATGCGGACAGGGTGTTAAAGCCAAAATGAATTTGGGTGCTTACCTATGAATTTAAGTGGAAACGCACACAACAAAGTGTCACAAAGAACGTCTAAAAAATACAAGAAAGAAGATTGCTATATTGAAAATACACAGAGACAGGAAATACAGGTATAAATTAACATTAAAAAATGCTGACGCATCTGACGTAAACTGCATGAAAAACACCCGACATCTGTGGGGTCATCATATATTATGGTAAACACCTCAGTACATCCGCCTACATAATGAAAACTCGCCTGAAGAAAACCAATCAAAGCGTATCGACAGCAGCTCTAAGAACGTCAGCGCCAACAAGCGCTCTCGTTAGACCTACGCGTTCACAGCATACGGGTGCCAAGTGAGTCCACCGGCATAATCCAAAACTCACCTGAAAGAAACCAATCCGAACGTATCAACATCAACTCGGAGAACGCCAGCTCCAACAGGCATTCTCATTGACCTGCGCATTTAAAAGCATGCCGGTACACGGAAGTATGGAAATAGAAATAGGACTAAGAAAGCAGGTTAAACAGCAGCCATGATAACAAAGTAAAACCATTATCACCACAGTGAAAAAATGAAAGCAAGATAAAGAAGGATAAAAAAAGAAAATAAACGGATAACAAAACTTAAGTATAAGCATGTGTAGAAATACAACAGACTAAAACAGAGTGATAAATGTGTGTGAAAAATAGTAATGAAGACGCCTGATCTAATACAGTGATACAAAACCTATCCTAATACAGCAACAAACGTGTAGGTCAATGGCCCACAATTTCAAAATTTCCAAAGATGGACAAGGTTACAGAAAACAAGACAATTCAAATTTATCATTCAATCCTTTTGGGGACAATGTTTGCATAAACCAAATCCAGTGAGACTCGCGTTGAGATACAAATTTTGACATGTCTCTGTCTGGACGAGCTTCAACAATTTCCAGAACCCCAAATTTAAGTTGAGCAATGGTGTGTTTGGCATCAAGCCAGTGTTGTGCTAACAGAGAACTAGTGGTTTTGGTGTGAATTCTACTTTTGTGTTCAGTAATCCGGGTGCGAAGCACTCTTTCAGTTTTACCTACATAATACAAATTACATGGAAATGTAATCACATAAATCACATGATGACTGTTGCAATTTGCATTAAAATTCAAAGTGATCTTTTTCCCGGAACGAGGGTGTGGTAAACTACTACCCACAATCGCAGTTCATACATTTGGCCATTCCCTTATAGGACATTTGAATTTTCTTTCTGGGTTTATTTAGAATTTCTTTTAAATTTGGAGATCTCTCGTATGCAAACAACGGAGGATCAGAGAACAACCCTTTAAAATCAGACTCTGATTGGAGCAAATCCCATCTCAACAATATGCTCTTATTCAACAGATGGGAATGGGTTGAAAACATGGAAACAAACACTTCTCTGATGTTGCCAGTTTGTTTGATTTTCTTCTTTAACAAATCCTCTTGATGAATAGCTAATGACCTTGTAGCTGCCTGATCTACTATGTGTGCAGGAAAACCTCTATTTAGAAACTTATCTTTGGAATCTTCAACAGCCTGCTGGCCTAACGCTGGGTCTGAAGTAAAGCGTCTGATTTTTAAAAACTGAGAAAAAGGAAGGTGGCGTTTCAACGGCCATGGATGAAAGCTTTGATATAGTAAAGCATTATTACGATCCGTAGGTTTTTTTAAAACAGTGGTTTTGATGATAGTGCCAGATGCAGTGAGCAATACATCCAGAAATGCAATACTACGAGACTCAATCTGATGGTTGAATTGAATTCTGGGATTAATACCATTGAGTGACATGATTTGAGTTTCTGGATCACTTCGTGATACATGCCAGATAATAAGTATGTCATCAATGAAGCGTCGATATGCTATCAATGTAGATGTCCATGCATCATTGGAAAGAATATGTTCAGATTCAAATTTTAACATGAAAATGTTCGCGTAGGTGGGTGCTCCAGAAAAGCCCATAGATGTTCCATTGGCTTGAAGAAAGAACTGATTCTTCCATTGAAAATAACAATGAAACAGACAGAAATTAAGTATTTCAAGAAGAAACACTTTGTTAGCCCTTATATTGTCCTGTCGCAACAAAGCCCATTCTATGGCCTCAATCCCTTCCAAGTGTGGAATATATGTGTACAAAGATACAACATCTATCGTACATAACCAGATGTCACCTGTCATGGGGATGTCAATGTTGTGAAGGATGTTCAACAGGTATGTGGTGTCCTGAACATATGACGGACCATTTTGAACAATCTGTTGCAGAAAAACATCCAGATAATGACCCAATGGATCATGTATGGAACTACACCCGGAGACAATGGGTCTCAACGGGGGGTCCTTTACATTTTTGTTTATCTTGGGAAGCATATATAACCCCGGTCTCCGAGGAAAGCGAGTGAATAAATACTCTCTGGTTTTAATGGTGATCCATTTCATATCAACCGCATGTGACAAGATAGACTCCAAGACCTTTAAAAAATCATTAGTTGGATCTTCAGCCAATGGTACATAAGTGTAGCGTCTGATCTATCTTATTCTCATAGTGTGTACGGTCCATAACCACTAATACGCCACCTTTATCCGCTTTAGTGAAATGTAAAGTTTCATTCGATTGCAAAGATTTTAAAGCAAATCTCTCTCTTCTGGATAAGTTGGGGGTACATGCCATTTCCAGTGGTAATTTAGCAATATCTTGTTTGACCCAGGTTTCAAACAGATCAATGGTTTTGTGTGAAATGGGGGAGACAAAAGTACTGTGTGGTTTGAATTCAAGATATTCCTCATCAGTTACAGGTTCAGAATCCGTAGCAATGGTTGAAAAAAAATATCGTAACCGTAATTTTCTCGTGAATTTATATAAAGCAATCAAAGAATCCAAACCTCTAGAGTGATAAGTGGGTACAAATGAGCATTCCTTATTCAATACTACATTGACATCATTATGTACACTGGATAGTGTATTGACTGTAGTGCACTGGATATTCCCAGATACATTTCTGGGAATTGGTTTTTCACTTTTTTGAATCAGGTGGCTTGCAGAGCCGCTCATCTGGTGCACACTGGATGTTTTAAAGTTTGGTGAAAAGTTTGAGTCTGTATGTATACTGTTTAAATTTGATTACTCGAGTGCATCACAGCTGCGTTTCATTCACTGTTGTTCAAACTTGAACAATACAGCATGGCAAGGTTGGGTGAGAAGGGAGTTCGGGCAAAGTTCAATTGTTTGCAGTGACACAGGGGACATGAGGCACACAAGAGGGACAAGAGAACAGGGGATGGGGGTTTGAGGCATGCAGGGGATAGGTCTGTAACCTAGAGACATGATGGAGCATACCCTTTCTTTTGAACCTGCAAAAAATATTGATAATAGATCTGACACCACCGGCCAAGCCTCTACTGCTTCTATTGCCCCCATCTCATGTTTAACCCTGGAGGCACCTGTAACCCAAAGCAATAGTTTAGTCCCAAAAGACCAAGACACTGAGATCATAGAAACCCATAAAACATGGGAGAATGTTGATATTTCTAGGTGTCCAACCAAGCCTAATGTGGTTACCCGGGGTCAAAAAGCCAAATCTAAAACTAACCATGTGAATAGCTCTGCGCCACCCTCAAAGAAGAGAAAAGGTCAAGTTGTGGGTAAACAACATCTACCACCACCAAAGCTTCGGAAGAATAAATCCACGGACAAGGAGCTTATTCAAGAGTCAAATATAGCCAACGCTGAGCTGTTCCAGGTTGGCCATCTTCCATAGATAATGATTACTGGAAAAAGTTTGAAACTACAGTAACGGCACTTCTGGACCCGCTGATTCAAAAGTTGTCGGCTATTGAAACTAGATTGTTGGACCTTGAAAGAACTATGACAAACAGTAACATAACCATGACTACTTGTAATAGGGGGGAGATTAATGTTATTCATAGAAATACGGACAAAATTACAACTGCTAATACTGTCAATAATCAGAACAGTCTGTCATGTACGGGGGAGGGGCTGTCACAGCATAGAGTGGAGGACGCTTCATACGAAAGGCATTTAGCCACCACTAATGCTCGAGTAGTAAATGCTCCAAGTGGAAACCAGTTAGGGAGCGAACAACATCATATCCCAAGCTTAACAGGAGGAAAGCAAAAATCTTTTGAGGGTGTACCTACAAATCTCCATTTACCTCCTGAAGCCACCCCCTATACGGTAATATTAGCTAATGTTCCTCTATTGTTACCAGGCGCTTTTGAGCACTGGTCTTCATTGAGGAACAAATCACTTTATATCCTGAGGGAGAAGACGGGGATGGATGACTCACTGTTCACAGATTTTAAAATGGTACGTCGGATTGGGTGGGTTGGGGAATCCACCAAGAAATTCCAGGGAGACTGCGTTGTTTTATCCTTTAGACCCCCAGGACTAGTTAAATCCATATTAGAAAGGTCTAACACCTGGTCCTTGTGCCCAAGGGGAGTTTCCATTTTACCATTGTCTTTTTTTATCAGCCACTGAGATACCTGGGGTCTGATACAGAAAGGGTGAGACCAAGACAAATTAACCAACATCCTATGCACCCCCATGGTATCACCCAAATAGATATGAGCCATTGAGCGACCTTGGAGATATAGACTGACTGGCCTTTAGCATTAGTGGCCCGCAGAAACTGGAAATTATAAATAGTAACCCTAGGATATCTCCCGTTCCCCTTAATGGCTCGGCGGACTGTTCATATGTAATTGATCAGGTAGATTGATTTGAGCATCCCTTACCTGAAGTTTGTGAAAAGCAAAATGGGGAAACGAGTACTTCATTATTAAAATATCCTGATGTTGATGCTGGTGTGGGAGAAATAGATATACCCACTCAAAATGTACACGTCCTAAGAGTGGCCTCATGGAACATTGCGGGCATTAGAACGAGAACTTCAGATGAGGCTTGGCTATCATATGTTAAGATGCTTAATATTATTTGCCTCCAAGAAACTTGGAGTAGGGATGAGGTGGTCATTGATGGTTTCAATTCACTTGATGTCCAGGCAATTCCATCTGCTGTAGGGAGGGCAAAGGGTGGTCTAGCTACCCTAATCTCTGTAAAATACGGAATGATAACGATCCAACTACTCCCACACTTTAAACATACTGTGCAGGGTGAAGCTTTAAATGATATCATCGTAACTAATGACTTATGTTTTGTCGATACTCTAGTCTGTACTCCATTGAAACAGTACCCAACATTCCAGGGTGGGGGTAGGGCAAGTACTATAGACTTTATACTGATTTCTAGGAAATGTTCCCACCTGGTGAATAATTTTGCGGTGGCACCCAACCCCACTAGCGATCATAACCCCCTGGTAGTCAGTTTGAAAATAAAGATATTAAAGGATAACAGTGAGGATCTCCCCATAAATTATAACACTAGCCAGGGGGTGAGATTAAAATGGAGTAAAATAAATCCTGTCGAATTTGAAGAGAATATCGTACGATTTAATATTGATAAGGTTATGACATCTCTATCCGACGTTTCCAGCTCGGAGGAGGTCATACAGAGCTTTGAAGATATTGGTAGAGACGTGGCTAGTAATTTGACTAGTTCTATGAAGAGAAAATAACCACAGGATGAAAAATGGTTTAATGCCGCATGCTCTAAGGCCCAAAAAGACCTAAAAAAAGCCCTGCACATGGTCCCCCATGCTGGGGATTTAATTAGGAAGGCAAACAAACTTCTAAACTAGTAATTGGGAAGAGAAAAGAAGAGTTAAGAAGCCTTGCTTGGGATGACCTGGAGAGAGCTGGTGCCCTCAAGGATTCCAGAGGCTTCTGGGAAGTTATAAATCGCCCCCTTTTTACAAATGAGGTTAGGAACATGGAATCGTTAATAACTGAAGACGCATGGGTAGTTCATTTTTCAAAAATTTTTAATCCCAAGGATGTATCATTGCATGATCAAAAAGAAGACATAGCCATTAACTTCGCAACTGCGAATCAACTGAGTTCGTCCATTATGGTTGGTAAGGTTGAAGACGCATTGCTGAAGGGCATTTCTGCAAAAGCCCCAGGGCCAGACGGTGTCCCTCTAGATATGTTCAAAGGTAATCCCCTAATATGGGCACCGCTGCTGGCAAACGTTTTTAAATCAGTAATAGTGAGCCGCATCCCTGACTCATGGAAAGAAGCCGTGGTGGTCCCAATATATAAGAAGGGTAGTAGGAATGATCCCACTTGTTACAGGCCTATTTCCCAAATTGACGCAACATGCAAAGTCTTGGGGAGGGTAATTCTTGCCCGTCTCGAGCTCTGGGCTAAGGAGTCTGGCCTGATATCCCATTCACAATAAGGCTTCCGAAAGGGGATGGGTACGAACGAACAATGCCTCAATTTGTCCTTAGTCATGGGTAAGTACATGAAGGCTAAGAGAGGATCGATCCACTTGGCCTTCATGGATTTATCCAGTGCATTTGACACAGTTAATAGGGGGAAGCTGTGGCTACTCATGGAAAAAATGGGCTTTGAAGAGGCACTTATTACCCTTTTACGTAGGATGCATTAATCTACTTCTGTTTCTATACGTTATGGACCAGGAGGAGAAAAATCTAGGTCCATTGCATCCACCGAGGGCGTACGACAGGGATGTTTTTTGGCCCCTTCTTACTCCTTTTATATACAAATGGGGTGGAGAAATTCCTAATAGAGCAGCACTTGGACTATCCGACTTTAGGAGGAAACCCGGTTCCCTTGTTATCATACGAGGACGACACTGTATTGCTGACCTTAACGGCCAAAAGTCTTCAAGAAGCCCTGATCGCTTTTACTGATTTTATGATGGATTTGGATCTTAAGGTCAATTTTAATAAGTCTTTTATTATGGTCTGTGGCCCGAAAAATACAAAAACGAGGAAATTTGTGGTAAACGGTAGAACCATTGAAAAGGTCCCTTCTTTTACATATTTATGGAATGTTTTTAATAATAAATTAAATTGGGACAACTCGATTGCGACGAGGGCTCAACAGACCAGTAGAATTATAGAGGGCTTGTTTCGCTTTGCGTACAAATTGGGACATAAGCCAGTGGCAGAAATTCTTATCTTATATAAATCAAAATGTCGGTCAGTTACAACTTATGGGGCAGGAATATCGGGAAGCCAAAAAACCTGTCAATTGCAAATTTTGGAAAACAAATTTATAAAAAGATTGCTGATGGTTCCCATTAGCTCTCCAACAAAATGTTGTCATTCTGAGCTGAGATTGGATTTTGTTGAAGATATAGTTAAAATTGCGTCCCTGATCTTATGGGGGAAAGTGTGGTTATCAGAAGAATTATCATTTACCAGAGCGATTATAAGGGATTGTTTAAATTTAGAAAACGTATCGTCCATTCCCTGGCTTTGCTATGTCAAAAATGCTTTAGGTAAGATTGGCCTAGGAAATTATTTTGAAAATTCTGATGGCATACCATCTAATATAAAATAAATGATTTAAAATGCCTATTATAATGACTTAGTTACATCTAATCTGGATGATGAGTCCCCATCCCATGGGTCGCCAAATCTTCAACAATTTTATCTATCTTTTAGCACCCAAACACATTCCCGCTTCCTTCTGACGAGGTTTTGTCTCTGCACATTGCACTTTCTTGAGACTTTTCCTACCCAGGTGAGTTGGTGTGAGAGACTGAATCCCTTTCCTTGTAATAACTTAGCCGAACAAAGCACAATGCACCTTATGCTGTTTTGCCCTTTATATAAAGACATAAGGGCATGTTTTATTAGGCCCATCCTGATGAAAATTGCCCCTTGTTCATACCAGGATGGTTTTAATCATTTACGATCTTTGCCCAATGCTGTCATCTGTTGTGCTGTGTTAAATTTTATCAGAATTGCTTAGTGAATCAGGAAAAGATATGAATTGTGATAGGGAAATTGGGAAATAGGGATTCAAGCAATTTTAAGTTATTTACTTATTCTGATACCCTTGGTCTGATATAAAGAAAATGGTAGTTTACAGAATACCCTGCTCTGACATTTTACATGCTGTTTTACTTAGTATTTGTAAAATGTAATATGGAATAATTGTTTGAATTTTTTTTAAGCATTGTTTTATTATTGTAACCATGTACTTTTATGATTCACAAGAATCAAATAAAGTTTTTCAAGCAAGCGAGTCTACGCAGAGTAAATGTCCCCATCATTACCCGAACTTCAGCAGTTAATTTGAGATCCCCCATGAAGGAGGTAGGAGAAGGACAAGACCAAGGTACTAGAGGGAAATTTAATGAAGAAGGAGATAGAGCTAGCACTTACACAGTTGCAGTTCGGGAAAGCACCTGGCTCTATTGGGCTTCCTGCAGATTTTTTCAAGAAAATGTCAGGCAGGATAACTGCCCCACTACATGAGATGTATGTCAAGGCATGCACCAGCGGAGAACTCCCAGGGACCTATGTGCTGCAATGCTCACACTAATTCTTAAGGCAGGAAGATCCAGAGACAGATGGAACACATACCAGCCAATATCACTACTAAATGCAGACATTAAAATGGTAGCCAAAGCACTGGCAAATAGATTGTGGGTAGTGATCTTGGACCTGGTGCACCCAGACTAGAATAGGTTCATACCACTTAGATCTCCTAAATTAAACCTTTAATGCGTTTACAATAATATTACCGCATCAAAGCGGCTTAAGGTACCACTGCTAGTGGTATTGCTGGATGCAAACAAGGTTTTCGACTCTGTAGAGTGGGCTTTCCTGTTTGCAATCATAGAACATATGGGGATCAGATCAAAATATTTGAAGTGGACGAAATTCCTTAATACACACCCCTGGGCATGGATCAAAGTAAATGGGGTGCTCTCCAGGGAATTTTCTATTAAGAGGGGTAAAAGACAGGGATGCCCACTATTGCCAATGCTGTTCATGCTGGCGATAGAGGTTTTAGCGGAATGGATATGTTTAGATGCCTAAATATGGGGCTGGCAATGAGGGGAATCATTGAAGGAACGCATATCTCTGCATGCAGATTATATCTTATTGTACTTGTCAGAACTAGAGGCCTCTCTAGTAAGACTTTAAGAGATTTTCACAGTCTACTCGACGATACTCTAGTTTAGGGATAAACTGGGAGAAATCTTTGATATTTCCAGCAGTTAATTGGGCAATAACTGAAGGCACACTATGGCGATCATCTGGCCCAACTACTCCGACTGGAGAAGGATATAAAACACTGGAGGGAACTGGGAATCTCCATTATCCCTGATCGCTTTTACTGATTTTATGATGGATTTGGATCTTAAGGTCAATTTTCATAAGTCTTTTATTATGGTCTGTGGCCCGATAAATACAAAAACGAGGAAATTTGTGGTAAACGGTAGAACCATTGAAAAGGTCCCTTCTTTTACATATTTAGGGAATGTTTTTAATAACAAATTAAATTGGAACAACTCGATTGCGACGAGGGCTCAACAGACCAGTAGAATTATAGAGGGCTTGTTTCGCTTTGCGTACAAATTGGGACATAAGCCAGTGGCAGAAATTCTTATCTTATATAAATCAAAATGTCGGTCAGTTACAACTTATGGGGCAGGAATATGGGGAAGCCAAAAAACCTGTCAATTGCAAATTTTAGAAAACAAATTTATAAAAAGATTGCTGATGGTTCCCATTAGCTCGCCAACAACATTTTGTCATTCTGAGCTGGGATTGGATTTTGTTGAAGATATAGTTAAAATTGCGTCCCTGATCTTACGGGGGAAAGTGTGGTTATCAGAAGAATTATCATTTACCAGAGCAATTATAAGGGATTGTTTAAATTTAGAAAACGTATCGTCCATTCCCTGGCTTTGCTATGTCAAAAATGCTTTAGGTAAGATTGGCCTAGGAAATTATTTTGAAAATTCTGATGGCATACCATCTAATATAAAATAAATGATTTAAAATGCCTATTATAATGACTTAGTTACATCTAATCTGGATGATGAGTCCCCATCCCATGGGTCGCCAAATCTTCAACAATTTTATCTATCTTTTAGCACCCATACACATTCCCGCTTCCTTCTGACGAGGTTTTGTCTCTGCACATTGCACTTTCTTGAGACTTTTCCTACCCAGGTGAGTTGGTGTGAGAGACTGAATCCCTTTCCTTGTAATAACTTAGCCAAACAAAGCACAATGCACCTTATGCTGTTTTGCCCTTTATATAAAGACATAAGGGCATGTTTTATTAGGCCCATCCTGATGAAAATTGCCCCTTGTTCATACCAGGATGGTTTTAATCATTTACGATCTTTGCCCAATGCTGTCATCTGTTGTGCTGTGTTAAATTTTATCAGAATTGCTTAGTGAATCAGGAAAAGATATGAATTGTGATAGGGAAATTGGGAAATAGGGATTCAAGCAATTTTAAGTTATTTACTTATTCTGATACCCTTGGTCTGATATAAAGAAAATGGTAGTTTACAGAATACCCTGCTCTGACATTTTACATGCTGTTTTACTTAGTATTTGTAAAATGTAATATGGAATAATTGTTTGAATTTTTTTTTAAGCATTGTTTTATTATTGTAACCATGTACTTTTATGATTCACAAGAATCAAATAAAGTTTTTCAAGCAAGCGAGTCTACGCAGAGTAAATGTCCCCATCATTACCCGAACTTCAGCAGTTAATTCGAGATCCCCCATGAAGGAGGTAGGAGAAGGACAAGACCAAGGTACTAGAGGGAAATTTAATGAAGAAGGAGATAGAGCTAGCACTTACACAGTTGCAGTTCGGGAAAGCACCTGGCTCTATTGGGCTTCCTGCAGATTTTTTCAAGAAAATGTCAGGCAGGATAACTGCCCCACTACATGAGATGTATGTCAAGGCATGCACCAGCGGAGAACTCCCAGGGACCTATGTGCTGCAATGCTCACACTAATTCTTAAGGCAGGAAGATCCAGAGACAGATGGAACACATACCAGCCAATATCACTACTAAATGCAGACATTAAAATGGTAGCCAAAGCACTGGCAAATAGATTGTGGGTAGTGATCTTGGACCTGGTGCACCCAGACTAGAATAGGTTCATACCACTTAGATCTCCTAAATTAAACCTTTAATGCGTTTACAATAATATTACCGCATCAAAGCGGCTTAAGGTACCACTGCTAGTGGTATTGCTGGATGCAAACAAGGTTTTCGACTCTGTAGAGTGGGCTTTCCTGTTTGCAATCATAGAACATATGGGGATCAGATCAAAATATTTGAAGTGGACGAAATTCCTTAATACACACCCCTGGGCATGGATCAAAGTAAATGGGGTGCTCTCCAGGGAATTTTCTATTAAGAGGGGTAAAAGACAGGGATGCCCACTATTGCCAATGCTGTTCATGCTGGCGATAGAGGTTTTAGCGGAATGGATATGTTTAGATGCCTAAATATGGGGCTGGCAATGAGGGGAATCATTGAAGGAACGCATATCTCTGCATGCAGATTATATCTTATTGTACTTGTCAGAACTAGAGGCCTCTCTAGTAAGACTTTAAGAGATTTTCACAGTCTACTCGACGATACTCTAGTTTAGGGATAAACTGGGAGAAATCTTTGATATTTCCAGCAGTTAATTGGGCAATAACTGAAGGCACACTATGGCGATCATCTGGCCCAACTACTCCGACTGGAGAAGGATATAAAACACTGGAGGGAACTGGGAATCTCCATTATCCCTGATCGCTTTTACTGATTTTATGATGGATTTGGATCTTAAGGTCAATTTTCATAAGTCTTTTATTATGGTCTGTGGCCCGATAAATACAAAAACGAGGAAATTTGTGGTAAACGGTAGAATCATTGAAAAGGTCCCTTCTTTTACATATTTAGGGAATGTTTTTAATAACAAATTAAATTGGAACAACTCGATTGCGACGAGGGCTCAACAGACCAGTAGAATTATAGAGGGCTTGTTTCGCTTTGCGTACAAATTGGGACATAAGCCAGTGGCAGAAATTCTTATCTTATATAAATCAAAATGTCGGTCAGTTACAACTTATGGGGCAGGAATATGGGGAAGCCAAAAAACCTGTCAATTGCAAATTTTAGAAAACAAATTTATAAAAAGATTGCTGATGGTTCCCATTAGCTCGCCAACAACATTTTGTCATTCTGAGCTGGGATTGGATTTTGTTGAAGATATAGTTAAAATTGCGTCCCTGATCTTACGGGGGAAAGTGTGGTTATCAGAAGAATTATCATTTACCAGAGCAATTATAAGGGATTGTTTAAATTTAGAAAACGTATCGTCCATTCCCTGGCTTTGCTATGTCAAAAATGCTTTAGGTAAGATTGGCCTAGGAAATTATTTTGAAAATTCTGATGGCATACCATCTAATATAAAATAAATGATTTAAAATGCCTATTATAATGACTTAGTTACATCTAATCTGGATGATGAGTCCCCATCCCATGGGTCGCCAAATCTTCAACAATTTTATCTATCTTTTAGCACCCATACACATTCCCGCTTCCTTCTGACGAGGTTTTGTCTCTGCACATTGCACTTTCTTGAGACTTTTCCTACCCAGGTGAGTTGGTGTGAGAGACTGAATCCCTTTCCTTGTAATAACTTAGCCAAACAAAGCACAATGCACCTTATGCTGTTTTGCCCTTTATATAAAGACATAAGGGCATGTTTTATTAGGCCCATCCTGATGAAAATTGCCCCTTGTTCATACCAGGATGGTTTTAATCATTTACGATCTTTGCCCAATGCTGTCATCTGTTGTGCTGTGTTAAATTTTATCAGAATTGCTTAGTGAATCAGGAAAAGATATGAATTGTGATAGGGAAATTGGGAAATAGGGATTCAAGCAATTTTAAGTTATTTACTTATTCTGATACCCTTGGTCTGATATAAAGAAAATGGTAGTTTACAGAATACCCTGCTCTGACATTTTACATGCTGTTTTACTTAGTATTTGTAAAATGTAATATGGAATAATTGTTTGAATTTTTTTTTAAGCATTGTTTTATTATTGTAACCATGTACTTTTATGATTCACAAGAATCAAATAAAGTTTTTCAAGCAAGCGAGTCTACGCAGAGTAAATGTCCCCATCATTACCCGAACTTCAGCAGTTAATTCGAGATCCCCCATGAAGGAGGTAGGAGAAGGACAAGACCAAGGTACTAGAGGGAAATTTAATGAAGAAGGAGATAGAGCTAGCACTTACACAGTTGCAGTTCGGGAAAGCACCTGGCTCTATTGGGCTTCCTGCAGATTTTTTCAAGAAAATGTCAGGCAGGATAACTGCCCCACTACATGAGATGTATGTCAAGGCATGCACCAGCGGAGAACTCCCAGGGACCTATGTGCTGCAATGCTCACACTAATTCTTAAGGCAGGAAGATCCAGAGACAGATGGAACACATACCAGCCAATATCACTACTAAATGCAGACATTAAAATGGTAGCCAAAGCACTGGCAAATAGATTGTGGGTAGTGATCTTGGACCTGGTGCACCCAGACTAGAATAGGTTCATACCACTTAGATCTCCTAAATTAAACCTTTAATGCGTTTACAATAATATTACCGCATCAAAGCGGCTTAAGGTACCACTGCTAGTGGTATTGCTGGATGCAAACAAGGTTTTCGACTCTGTAGAGTGGGCTTTCCTGTTTGCAATCATAGAACATATGGGGATCAGATCAAAATATTTGAAGTGGACGAAATTCCTTAATACACACCCCTGGGCATGGATCAAAGTAAATGGGGTGCTCTCCAGGGAATTTTCTATTAAGAGGGGTAAAAGACAGGGATGCCCACTATTGCCAATGCTGTTCATGCTGGCGATAGAGGTTTTAGCGGAATGGATATGTTTAGATGCCTAAATATGGGGCTGGCAATGAGGGGAATCATTGAAGGAACGCATATCTCTGCATGCAGATTATATCTTATTGTACTTGTCAGAACTAGAGGCCTCTCTAGTAAGACTTTAAGAGATTTTCACAGTCTACTCGACGATACTCTAGTTTAGGGATAAACTGGGAGAAATCTTTGATATTTCCAGCAGTTAATTGGGCAATAACTGAAGGCACACTATGGCGATCATCTGGCCCAACTACTCCGACTGGAGAAGGATATAAAACACTGGAGGGAACTGGGAATCTCCATTATCCCTGATCGCTTTTACTGATTTTATGATGGATTTGGATCTTAAGGTCAATTTTCATAAGTCTTTTATTATGGTCTGTGGCCCGATAAATACAAAAACGAGGAAATTTGTGGTAAACGGTAGAACCATTGAAAAGGTCCCTTCTTTTACATATTTAGGGAATGTTTTTAATAACAAATTAAATTGGAACAACTCGATTGCGACGAGGGCTCAACAGACCAGTAGAATTATAGAGGGCTTGTTTCGCTTTGCGTACAAATTGGGACATAAGCCAGTGGCAGAAATTCTTATCTTATATAAATCAAAATGTCGGTCAGTTACAACTTATGGGGCAGGAATATGGGGAAGCCAAAAAACCTGTCAATTGCAAATTTTAGAAAACAAATTTATAAAAAGATTGCTGATGGTTCCCATTAGCTCGCCAACAACATTTTGTCATTCTGAGCTGGGATTGGATTTTGTTGAAGATATAGTTAAAATTGCGTCCCTGATCTTACGGGGGAAAGTGTGGTTATCAGAAGAATTATCATTTACCAGAGCAATTATAAGGGATTGTTTAAATTTAGAAAACGTATCGTCCATTCCCTGGCTTTGCTATGTCAAAAATGCTTTAGGTAAGATTGGCCTAGGAAATTATTTTGAAAATCCTGATGGCATACCATCTAATATAAAATAAATGATTTAAAATGCCTATTATAATGAGTTAGTTACATCTAATCTGGATGATGAGTCCCCATCCCATGGGTCGCCAAATCTTCAACAATTTTATCTATCTTTTGGCACCCATACACATTCCCACTTCCTTCTGACGAGGTTTTGTCTCTGCACATTGCACTTTCTTGTGACTTTTCCTACCCAGGTGAGTTGGTATGAGAGACTGAATCCCTTTCCTTGTAATAACTTAGCCGAACAAAGCACAATGCACCTTATGCTGTTTTGCCCTTTATATAAAGACATAAGGGCATGTTTTATTAGGCCCATCCTGATGAAAATTGCCCCTTGTTCATACCAGGATGGTTTTAATCATTTACGAAATTTGCCCAATGCTGTCATCTGTTGTGCTGTGTTAAATTTTATCAGAATTGCTTTGTGAATCAGGAAAAGATATGAATTGTGATAGGGAAATTGGGAAATAGGGATTCAAGCAATTTTAAGTTATTTACTTATTCTGATACCCTTGGACTGATATAAAGAAAATGGTAGTTTACAGAAAACCCTGCTCTGAAATTTTACATGCTGTTTTACTTAGTATTTGTAAAATGTAATATGGAATAATTGTTTAAATTTTTTTTAAGCATTGTTTTATTATTGTAACCATGTACTTTTATGATTCACAAGAATCAAATAAAGTTTTTCAAACAAGCGAGTCTACGCAGAGTAAATGTCCCCATCATTGCCCGAACTTCAGCAGTTAATTCGAGATCCCCCATGTAGGAGGTAGGAGAAGGACAAGACCAAGGTACTAGAGGGAAATTTAATGAAGAAGGAGATAGAGCTAGCACTTACACAGTTGCAGTTTGGGAAAGCACCTGGCTCTATTGGGCTTCCTGCAGATATTTTCAAGAAAATGTCATGCAGGATAACTGCCCCACTACATGAGATGTATGTCAAGGCATGAACCAGCGGAGAACTCCCAAGGACCTATGTGCTGCAATGCTCACACTAATTCTTAAGGCAGGAAGATCCAGAGACAGATGGAACACATACCAGCCAATATCACTACTAAATACAGACATTAAAATGGTAGCCAAAGCACTGGAAAATAGACTGTGGGTAGTGATCTTGGACCTGGTGCACCCAGAATAGAATAGGTTCATACCCCTTAGATCTCCTAAATTAAACCATTAATGCGTTTACAATAATATTACCGCATCAAAGCGGCTTAAGGTACCACTGCTAGTGGTATTGCTGGATGCAAACAAGGCTTTCGACTCTGTAGAGTGGGCTTTCCTGTTCGCAATCATAGAACATATGGGGATCAGATCAAAATGTTTGAAGTGGACGAAATTCCTTAATACACACCCCTGGGCATGGATCAAAGTGAATGGGGTGCTCTCCAGGGAAATTTCTATTAAGAGGGGTAAAAGACAGGGATGCCCACTATTGCCAATGCTGTTCATGCTGGCGATAGAGGTTTTAGCGGAATGGATATGTTTAGATGCCTAAATATGGGGCTGGTAATGAGGGGAATCATTGAAGGAACGCATATCTCTGCATGCAGATTATATCTTATTGTACTTGTCAGAACTAGAGGCCTCTCTAGTAAGACTTTAAGAGATTTTCACAGTCTACTCGACGATACTCCAGTTTAGGGATAAACTGGGAGAAATCTTTGATATTCCCAGCAGTTAATTGGGCAATAACTGAAGACACACTATGGAGATCATCTGGCCCAACTACTCCGACTGGAGAAGGATATAAAACACTGGAGGGAACTAGGAATCTCCATTATGGACAGGGTGGCATTATTTAAAATGATAGCACCACCCCAATTAAACTATATACTGCACAATCATCCATATGCCCTGCCGTATGCATTTTTGAGCATCATAAACAGACTATTTAGGTCGCTAATATGGCTAAATGGCCCACCCCTAGATTGCGTTATCCACCCTTCAAGGTCTGTCTACGATGGGGGCATATTGTTGCCAAACATTCGTAAATATTATCAGGCAGCCTATGTTAGCATTGTAAATGAATGGGGGTTTGCACCACTAGAGGACCCTGCATTTAGAATGAACTCAGATAAGCTGGGAGAGAAAGGTTACTTGCATGCACTGTATAGAGGGATGATAGAGACTGACATCTCACCGGCAACTGCAAAGGTTATATACATTTGGCATCAGTTGAACAGAGCAATGGGGTGGGATTGGACACTAACACCAAAAACACCAATGTGACTGGGCACAAGACTCAGTCCTGTGTCAAGGCTACTAGGGTTTAAAACTGGGACAATATAGACATCTCCTTCCCAGATAATGTATGGGATGTAAATGCTATTTACCCTTTGAACAACTGCGGGTCGAATATGATACGGCCATGAAAAAAAACATTCATATACCTACAATTGTGCCATGCATTGCAATCAAGAATTCCACCGAGAGAGGAGACTAAAGAGAACTCTTTCCTTGAGAGCAGGCTGCTAGATGGGCATATGAATATGAAGAATATCTCTCTCTCACATATGGTATATTGATGAGGAATACACAGGTAGAACTAAACCAGCTCAGGGCACGTTGGCAGAGAGACATAGGGGAGCTGAATGATGATGATTGAAGAGATGCGCTTCAATTCTCAATGGTAGGTACCATAAAGGTGAGATTTTAATTCAGTTGAAAGTACTACATCGAATTTTTGTACCCGAGTCCTTCTGCACTGAATCCGCAGGTTCAAGGCTGAGAAAAGCATTTGGAACTATGGCCACATGCTATGGAAATGCCCCAAAGTTTGAACATATTAGAAGTCATGCAAACACTAGAAGAGGCTTCAGGACTACGTATTGGTGCACAAGCTCCCTTACTACTACTGGGGATCTGGATGGATTCTGTTACAACATTTTACAAATGATTATTGATCAACCTAGGATTCATAGTACCAATCAGTGGGGCAGCACACTTTAACCGAAGCTACATGACTAAATGGGAGAATGGACGATGGATTAAACCCAAATCTTTGTGACTGGGGGTGAATGTTTGCATTGTTCAACATTCCGTCCACCATTTTTTCTTTTTGCTTTTGTTGCCCTAAGTGGGAAGGGTATGCCCAGACACGGGTCCCATTCTGTCAGATCGGTGCTCTTCTCTACACACAGGAGCAAAACATCGCAAGTTCCCAATGCCTCCCTCGGTCTTCCCAGCCACACGCCTTGAATACGTGTCGCCAAAGAAAACCCAAAGGGGGAAAGGGGATGGGACAGAGAAGAGACAATCACTCTGCGTCTTTTCTTTCTTCAGCCTGGACGTCTATCTGCCTCCTGCTTTTCTCCTAGGCTGGACTGGTTGTAGTACTGAAAGAAAATTTTCACATTAACACTTAAATATTATCCTTGCTCTATTACTCTTCTGTTATGTATGTGTGTCTTTTCTCTCTGTACACCTACCCTGTCTGTGAGTAACCAATGCTTCTCTTCTTGTTATTTATTGGTGTCTGATGTATAACCATCCTTCAGGTGCGGGAGTTAGCTTGTTACTAGCATTAATCTATTCTTTCTTTTGTATATGTCTACTGTCTTCCTCACCAGCTGCGTCCTGAAGTTAGCCTCAAACTGGATTCCCTAAGGTAAGTTGATCTTCCTTCTTAGTCTGCTCGTGTTGAAAACATTAGAGGAGGATAATCCACTTGAAGGACTTAGTGTTGTATACTGCTCTCCGTGATCTTACTGATGTGGAAATAACTCCGCTCCTTGTGTTTCTTTTTGTATATTTTTCTGGTCTTTTATTGTCTTAAAATGTTTACATGAAAATAACTATATTTACACTATTAGGCGCGTCAATTCTAACTAGTTCTGATGCTGCAAACCCCTGCTAAGTTCGCTGTACAGAGACTTCCTTTCGTTCCTTATAACAACTAAGGACTTGTGCGCGTGCCTGGAAATGAGACGTTATCTCACAAACGCGCTTGCTCCTTAAAATCCCTCACAGAGATTTTCACGGCCTTACTTGAATGGCAATGTCACTGCAAACTCCGTAACAACTCGAACACTTGAAAATACGCGACAAAGTATTTTCCCTCAACTAACTTCGCGTCGCCTTCTGGATAAGTCTTCTCTCCTCAGAAACTTCGGTGAAGTGCACCGCTCCTCAGCCCTGACACCTGGAGCTAGCTGATTGAAATAGAACGCTAACCTGCGGTTCAAGCGTTCAAACCCTGCGGCCTTTTGGATTGAATCGGTCTTACTCGCCTTTTCCTTAGATGGTGGGATTTTAGGGAATTCATTCTCACAGGACGTTTGTAATTTAAATAAGGCCTGACAATCCTGACAGTACCCCCCCTCAAAGAGCTTCCTCCCTGCTTGGGCTTTTTTGGAAATCTTCTATGAAATTGCCTAATTAATCTAGGGGCATTTACATTTGAAGACACTTCCCAAACCTCTCCTCAGGTCCATAGCCCTTCCAATCCAGCAAATAGTACAGTCGTCCTTTTCGTACCTTCGCATCTAATATTTGCTGAACCTCAAACTCTTCTCCCTTCTCTGTTTGGATTGGTTTGGGGGGTTTCTGAATCCGTAAATCATTTGATGCCTTTTTTAACAAGGAGATATGAAACACTGGATGCACCCGTAAACTTTTTGGCAACCTCAACTGGTAATTTAAAGTACTTAATTTTTTCTCAACTAAATAAGGGCCCACAAATCTCGGCTGTAATTTTCTGACTCCCTTTAGCCCTAGATTCTGAGGGCCTCATGTAGGTAGCCAAATACCGGTCGGTAACGGCCGATTTTCGGTAAATATGCCGTTACCGACCGGTATTCAGACAAGTGAGATGTAGGAGTCCAAAAACGACTTTTCGGTAAATATGAGGCGGTAAATACCGAATCATATTTACCGAATTCTAAAATACCGAATCAGATTTATCGAATACATACTTAACGAATCGGTAAATATGAAGTGGTAAATATGAAGTGGTAAAAATCAAAATGACATGTAGGAGCACTCGGTAATTAAGAAATCCAAGAAAATCGGTAAATAAGAGTCGGAAATTAACACGGATTGAAAGCAGGTGGTAACCATCAACAGTGCATATAAGCAATCCCAAAATGCAACAGCGTGGACAACATGGCCGCTATGTATGTCATTGCAAGGCGCCTACGTCTACAGGCAGCAGGACTGAGGGTTTTGTGACGGGAGGAACGCATCTACAGACAGCGCATCACACTATTCCAGCTGACTGATGCAGAGATACATGAGAGGTACAGGCTACACCCCGAAACCATCATGGACTTAATCAGGGACCTTCACCCACTCCTGGACCAGCCAATAAGAAGGGCGCACGCCATACCCCCACATGTGCAGGTGCTCTGCAGCCTACATCAGCTGGCATCCGGCAGTTATCAGGTGGTGATAGCTGCGGTGGGTGGTGTATCCCAGAGTTGCCTGTCACGTTTCTTCAGGAAGTTCCTGGATGCCATGATGCAGAGAATGCACCACTACATCAGCTTCCCCAACACACAGGCTGCACTGCAGAAAACAAAAACAGACTTTTATCACATGGCACAGTTCCCCCATGTCATCGGCTGTATTGATGGTACACACATCCCAATCTGTCCACCAGCTGACACAGAGCACATCTACAGGAACAGGAAGTCCACCCACTCCATCAATGTGCATACCGATTTGAATGATTTTGTTAAGGGTCCTGTGGGTGGCAGAACCAAAAGGCGGGCGTATGCTATTTACAACGTAGTCTGGAAGTTGTCGCAGATTGAGGCGGCTTCCAGATTGAGAGCTATTGATCAAGCAAACATGGAGAAGGTTGTAGCCGTTATAGATAATAGCATTAGCACTCTCTCTTCTAGGATTTATACATTAGACAATATTGTTTCTTCGGTTGTTGTTATTGTGCATGATGATATGTCTGTGTTATATCATGGTCACAACCAGTTGCGTTCTGTTATGCAGTTTGCATGGACGTTGCAGACGTTAAAGGCAGGGAGGGTCCCTTGGGACTATCTGACCACTACATCGTTATTCCTTCCCTACAACCTTACTGACAAGCAGCGATTTATGTCCATGAAGGATGCTACATATTCATTGTTACAGATTGAAAAGTTAGAACCGTTGCCTTTCTCTGTAGCGGAGATCAATTCAGCTACGTGGTTAGTACACGGATTGATAACTCTCCCTTTCGCGCTTTTTAAGTTTACGTCTTGTATGAAACATTATGCTTTGGGTAGGTATGAACCGCTGCGCACCGCTTTCATGCATGAGGTTTGGTCCCTCCCCTTTACGTATAGATGTACTAGGGACGGAACTGAGGTGTATTTGAAAGGCGAGGAATGTACCACGACACCAGATCATTCCTTGGTATGTAGGCACATTCAATTACACGGTGCATGCAATGTACAAGCCCCGAATTTGGCATGCGTCCTACGAGGTATCCCAGTGCCTGTGATTACGCCTTCTTTCACGCTGCTTGCAAACGGTAGTTATTTAATTTTGAATAATGAAGCTTGCTGCGGGATGTTAGTGGGAATCCCATATATAGTAACTGTATCGCAGTGGGTTGTCTGCTGCAATAATGTTCTCTTTCCACCCCCGCATGGGCGGCTGGATGTTTCCATCTGGCCTTCGATTCCGACCTTGAAAGCAGAGTTCAACAAGTTGAGCAGAATAAGAGCGCTATTGTCCCAAAAAGAGGTGCCATTGACTTCCTCTCGTGAAACATTTGTCCTTCACGTTGCTAATACGCGCACTGAGGTACAGGCGCTTCTGAATACTGACCTCCCCCTGCATTTCGGCTCTTTGATCCAAACTATTTTCAATGCCTCGTCCACGACCGGCCTGGCTCATTTTTTTATACTTGTGGGCTCGGGTCTCGTGACCTCTTTCCAAACTATTTTTTGTGTGATTCCGGCATTTTTTCATTCACTTTTCTCGAGCATCTTTGGAGGTGTCCCGCTGCTTCTGGCGCTAGTGGCAGGTGTGCTGCTTTTCCTTTTTATACTCCGGAATGGCTGCTCCTTCTGTGCCACACGAGCACCTGTCCCGTCTGCATCTTCTTCGTGATAGGATGCTTGACTTGTATGGTACTTTGCCATTGGCGACTGTGAGCCTGGCTTATGGATTATCCTTCAGGTATTCCTACTTCACCTGCGTACAACCTGTATTTCACTGCCTGGATTGTCCCTTTGAATGGCCTCTGGATTTGTGCTTGACCAACATGGTGTCTCCGGTGCCGGATTTCGATCGACTGATGAGGCCCTTAGTGTCTCACGAGTTGGCCTGTTCTGGTGTCCGGATTATGGCCTGTGGTGCGGCGCATGGTATCCTGGGTAATTGGGACATCTCGGCGGCCGCCTACGACTTCTTGGCTATGAGCTATTTGGAGGAACATTCCGGGTGCCCTCTGATTGTGCTAGAGGCTCCGATGGTTGGAGAACACGTATGTTCCTTTTCTTTACTTAATTGGATGGCTGAGACTTTCAGTGGCCCTGCAAACGATTTTTTGTTGGAAGCAGTGGCCACATATGCTGCCTATACATTCATGGATTAACTGGACTGTCGTCCATTGCGCCTGTGCTACTGGACAGCACCCTGGCGCAACATTTATTTCTTTTATTTCTCTTTTTTCTCTTCCTGATGGTCGTTTTGAGGTTTTTTATCTACTTGCATTTTTTTTTAGAATTCTATGCTGCTATTTTTTGTAGTTTCGGACTTTGGCGCAGCATTGGTTACGCCTTGTTCTGCTCTGACGAAACTGAACTCTGCGTTCTCTCTTTTCTTGCCTATTAAATAGTGCTTCGATCAAGGGGGCGTGTAGTGAGTTCTCCCTGAATACGTACATACATTGTTAAGTTCGCATAACCACGTTAAATGTTAGACAGCCATCTTTTTGTCTTTGCACACGACACTGCGTTTACATGTTATTTCTTAAATAAACTGGTGACTCGAGACTTGCTTCACACGAGAGCAATCTGTTGTTACCATCCCAAGCTCTGCGCAGCGACCTTGGTCTGTACATGGTGTGACAAACAGTCTGGAATATTACACAATGCATGTTTTCCACTCTAGGTTGATCGACCCACTATTTAGCCATGACACACGCGCAGCTGCAAATACCTGAAAGTTGGTGCTTTTAATATCACAGACATCATGTTTATTATTCAGACCGAAGACGAGCCTTCCTGCGAGAAGACTCCTGATGCTCCTGTGATGTGATTTCACTAAGCTGATCTTTGAGGTATGGGGTCCCCTATTCACGCCTAAGAGACCTTCTATTAGCATAGACATAATTTTAGCTTCTTAGTAATGGGAAGGTGGTAGTGTCCTCGGTATTTTCAGATTCGGTAAATACCACCTCGGTATTTACCGATTCGGTACCTACCACCTCGGTATTTACCGATTCGGTAAATACCACCTCGGTATTTACCGAATCGGTAAATACCACCTCGGTATTTACCGATTCGGTGAATTCCGATTCGTGATTACCGAATGTTACCGAATCGGTAACTGTTACCGAATTTTTACCTACATATAACTTACCGATTCTAATTTACCGATTCGGTACGGCTCGGTATTTTAGAAACGGTAAAATTTATTTACCTACATGAGGCCCTTAGTGTTTAGCCAAACCTTATCTCCTACCTGCAATTCTGGTTCTCTCCTTCTTTTTCTGTCTGCATAGAATTTATAACTTTCTTTGGCCTTGATTAAATTTTCTGTGGCTAAACTATGCACTCGTGTCATGTGCCCAACTAAATCTGTAACTGCTGGTACATCTGCCGCCTGAAAACTTAGGGATTGATTAGGATGTCTACCTGTGTTGAGATTAAAAGGAGAGTAACCAGTAGATACATTTTTTGCATTGTTATGCGCAAATTCGGCTGCCCACAGGAAATCTGGCCAATCACCCTCCTGTTCTAACAGACACAATCTTAGGTATTGTTCTAATTCCTGATTTGTTCTTTCTGTTTGGCCATCTGTCTCTGGGTGATAACTAGTGGTGAACCTTGCGTCTATGTTCAATTTCCTAGTAAATGCCTTCCAGAAATGGGATAAGAATTGGGAACCCCTGTCTGATATCAAAACCTTAGGTATACCATGGGCTCGAACTATGTTTTGGCTAAAAGCATGTGCCAAAGTTACTGCCGTGGGGACCCCCTCTAATGGTATAAAATGGGCCATTTTAGTAAATGCATCTACACACACCAATATTGTGTCAAAACCTCTACTAGAGGGCAAATCTACTATTAAATCCAATGTTATGGTGTGCCATGGGTAAGGTGGAGTTGGCATGGGTTGCAGTAACCGCTTGGGAGGTTGTCGCTCTGGCTTTCCCCGAGCTCAGGTCTCACATTTGGTTACATACTGTCGTACATCTTTTATCAAACTTGGCCACCAAAAACGTCATCTCACTAGATCTTCAGTCTTTGTAATTCCCTTATGTCCAGCCAATATATCATCATGGCTCTCCTTCAGGGCCTTTTGTTGCATTTCGGTTGTTGGCAGGTAAAGGGCTCCTTGATGGTACGGTAACCCTTCTCGAATTTCTCTTACGGTATCTTCTTTAACCCACTTTTCCATTTCTTCCAGAGACTTCTGACTTCTATCTTCCAGTGACTCTTGCAAGACTGCTCCAACCACCTTTTCTGCTGGGATAATAGTCTGATCCTGGATCTCTTCTAAAACTCCCTCTGTACCCAGTCTTGACAAGGCATCGGCCTTTCCATTTTGTGATCCAGGGCGATAAGTAATGATGAAATCATAATCAGCAAAATATAACGACCAACGTAATTGCCTTGGAGTTAAAGTTCTGGCTGACTTCAGAAATTTTAGATTTCTGTGATCTGTATAGACTGTCACCACATGCCTAGCTCCCATCAAGTAGTGCCTCCACTCCTTGAACGCATCCTTGATGGCTAATAACTCCTTCTCGGTGATGGTGTAGTTAACTTCCGCTGCGGATAGTTTCCTTGAACGATAGGCCACCGGATGCAGCTGCCCTGTGGACTTATGTCTTTGAGATAACACTCCCCCCAAAGCCAAATTTGAGGCATCTGTTTCCACAAAAAATGGCTCCGATGGATCGGGATGTAGTAGTATTGGCGCAGTGGTGAAATCCTTCTTCAGTTGCTTGAATGACTCTTCAGCGTCCTTAGACCACTCAAAACTGACACCCTTCTTAAGTAATTTGGTCATGGGAATCAACTTCTGGGAGAAGTTTTGAATGAATCTCCTATAGAAATTAGCGAATCCGATAAAACTTTGAATTTCTTTCACTGATTTAGGAGATTCCCATTCAATCACTGCCTTGCTCTTATTTTCATCCATGGTTACTCCACTTGGAGCTAGCACAAATCCCAGAAATTCCACAGTGGAAACGCTAAATACAAATTTTTCTAATTTTACAAACAAACTGTTCTCACCCAGTTTTTGCAGGACCTTCTTGACATGTCCTTCATGTTCTTCCTCAGAATTCGAGTAAATTAGTATGTCATCGATGTATACAATTACATTCTGGTCAATGAATTCCTTCAATACATCGTTGATGAAATATTGGAAGGCGGCTGGGGCGTTGCATAAACCGTAGGGCATGACTTGATATTCAAAGAGCCCGTGCTTGGTTCTAAAGGCCGTCTTCCATTCGTCTCCTTCACGAATTCGAACCAGATGGTATGCCCCTCTCAGATCCAATCGGGTATAAATTTTCGCTCCCTTCACCTTATCCAGTAAAACCGAAATTAAAGGCAAGGGGTATCGATTTTTTACAGTAATCCGATTTATTGCCCTGTAGTCGATACAGGTTCTCAATTCTCCACTCTTCTTCAGAATAAAAAAGAGTGGAGAAGAGACAGGGGACTGGGACGGTCTTATGAATCCGTTCTCTATATACCTTCGAATGTACTCCTTCAGATGTTCGTCTTCTCGTTCAGTTAAGGCATAAATTCTGCTACATGGGAGATTGGACCCCGGTTCCAACTCGATTTTACAGTCAAAGACTCTATGTGGAGGAAGTTTCTCCGCTTCCACCTCACTGAACACGTCCTAAAACTCGGTGTACTCCGCTGGCAGTTCAATTGTATTAATCACACAGATGGTAGAATTCCTTTCACTTAAATGAAGTACCGAAGTTTTCTCTGAGAGTCTTGTACATTCCTTAAAACAATTTTCTTTACAATAGTCCGAATTCAGAGTTAGTGTTCTAGCTCCCCAATTTATTGTTGGATTATGCTCCGTGAGCCATGGTAGTCCCAATATTAACTGGAACTGAGGGGCAACTATCAAATTAAACTGCAAGATTTCACGATGACCTTCTCTCGATTCCAATTCCACTGGTTCTATATGGCTCACTATGGGTCCTGAAGAAAGGTTTGTTCCATCAACAGCTCGGACTGCTTCCTTTCTTTCCTTCTTGATAGCTCTTAGACCCATTTTCTCTGCAAACTTTAAATCGCAAAAGTTGCCTGTCGCTCCAGAATCTATCATGACAGTTACCTGTCTTAAAACCTTTTCTCTATATCGTAGAGTCATCATCAAAATCAAATGCGGAGCTGCGGATTGCAAGGTATTTGCCAACGTATGAGCTTCTGGAGCTGTTTTAGATTCGGCACCCACCAGTCCAACTCCACTTACTGGTGGTGCAAGGTGTTTTCCGCCGGAGTTTGCTTTGGTTTCTTTAGACAGTTCCGGACGAAGTGTCCTGTACCACCACAATATAAGCATTGCTTGTTTGCTCTTCGTCTTTCCCTTTCTTCCTTCGAAAGTGGCCCTCTGATCGTTCCAATCTGCATGGGTTCTCCCCCACGGTTTGAGTCATTCTCCTTGCTCCCTTCTGTTCTTACTCAATCAAATCTGGCTACACTTGGACGAAAATCTCGCTTCCTCTCTCCTCTTCTTTCACTTTGGCGGAAATCGATTTCCAAGACCAGATCTATTAATGCTGAAATTTCCGTGGGTCTGTTGGGCACTTGAGCTAAGGCATCCTTTAATTCGTCTTTTAACCCTCGATAAAATACTGCAGCTCGTTTGTTCTCTGGCCATTCAGTTTCTACAACCAACTTATTAAACTGGGCCAAATAAGCCACCAGATCTCGACTGCCCTGCTTGATCCCCAGCAACTCATTGTCCATAGCTTGCGAAACTCTTCTCCTGTCGAAAATTCAAAGAAATTCTTTTTTAAATTCATCCAAATCATATAAAATTGGAGCATTGCTGGTCACCAAGGGCATGGACGAAGACGCAGCATCCCACTTAGGTACGACAGGATAAATGGCACTCGAGACTGCGCATCAGGGAAGAGTGCCGGCCGACACATGAAGTGTAATGTACATTGCGTCAGAAACACTTGAGCCTTTTGGGGGTCTCCCCCGAATCGCTCCAGGGGCGCTAAAGGAATTACAGGTGACAAAGAATGTATAACTTGTGTCGTAACCTTAGACTGAGAGTCTGATGCGTCACTAGGATTCCCTTCTGGGTATGTCGAATATCTCAAACCAGGGCCAGACACTATATTACTCACTTTCAATGTTAAGTCTGAGGTCTCTTTTCTCAACTCCCTATTGTCCTCTCTGACTGAAATCAGTTCCCTTTGGATTCCTTCTAATATTTCTCCTAACTTTTTTAAGTCCAAGCCTTCCGCCATTTTGCTCAGGTGTGAATATAATACGTGGGCACTTCACTCTGTCAGATCGGTGCTCTTCTCTACACACAGGAGCAAAATGTCGCAAGTTCCCAATGCCTCCCTCGGTCTTCCTAGCCACACGCCTTGAAAACGTGTCGCCAAAGAAAACCCAAAGGGGGAAAGGGGATGGGACAAAGAAGAGACAATCACTCTGCGTCTTTTCTTTCTTCAGCCTGGACGTCTATCTGCCTTCTGCTTTTCTCCTAGGCTGGACTGGTTGTAGTACTGAAAGAAAATTTTCACATTAACACTTAAATATTATCCTTGCTCTATTACTCTTCTGTTATGTATGTGTGTCTTTTCTCTCTGTACACCTACCCTGTCTGTGAGTGACCAATGCTTCTCTTCTTGTTATTTATTGGTGTCTGATGTATAACCATCCTTCAGGTGCTGTAAACTAAAACATTGCGGGAGTTAGCTTGTTACTAGCATTAATCTATTCTTTCTTTTGTCTATGTCTACTGTCTTCCTCACCAGCTGCATCCGGAAGTAAGCCTCAAACTGGATTCCCTAAGGTAAGTTGATCTTCCTTCTTAGTCTGCTCGTGTTGAAAATATTAGAGGAGGATAATCCACTTGAAGGACTTAGTGTTGTATTCTGCTCTCCGTGATCTTACTGATGTGGAAATAACTCCGCTCCTTGTGTTTCTTTTTGTATATTTTTCTGGTCTTTTAGTGTCTTAAAATGTTTACATGAAAATAACTATATTTACACTATTAGGCGCGTCAATTCTAACTAGTTCTGATGCTGCAAACCCCTGCTAAGTGCGCTGTACAGAGACTTCCTTTCGTTCCTTATAACAACTAAGGACTTGTGCGCGTGCCTGGACATGAGAGGTTATCTCACAAACGCGCTTCCTCCTTAAAATCCCTCACAGAGATTTTCACGGTCTTACTTGAATGACAATGTCACTGCAAACTCCGTAACAACTCGAACACTTGAAAATACGCGACAAAGTATTTTCCCTCAACTAACTTCGCGTCGCCTTCTGGATAAGTCTTCTCTCCTCAGAAACTTCGGTGAAGTGCGCCGCTCCTCAGCCCTGACACCTGGATCTAGCTGTTTGAAATAGAATACTAGAACGCTAACCTGCGGCTCAAGCGTTCAAACCCTGCGGCCATTTTGGATTGAATCGGTCTTACTCGCCTTTTCCTTAGATGGTGGGATTTTAGGGAATTCATTCTCACAGGACGTTTGTAATTTAAATAAGGCCTGACAATCCTGACACATGCTCACTGCACCACTGGATTCAAAGTCGCCTGCCTGCTGAGGGGTGATGCCCCCAAACCGGTCCCAGGATGCTTGTTTCCAGGCCAGGGAGGACCTGGCTTGGCAGTTTGGGCTGAACTGATCTTTGTGATTGGGGCTGAATGTTTGCATTATTCAGCATTCCGTCCATCCTTTGTTATTTTTACTTTTAGAAAGTTGACATTTTCTTTCCCCAACCATTTGGTATCTGCTTCCTGTATCCTGGGACACATGACTAGGTGTAGTTGACAGTTGGTCTTTGAGTATTGCTCCCAGACAGTGTCGTAAGAAAAAGGGAAGCAGGGTGTTGGCAAGACGGGTCACTCTAAGTTAACGAGAGCCGGAAGCACGCCGAACTCAGCGCCCTACTGAAGAAACCATCAGCGGACCCCACCGAACTCAAAATCTACCGGCCCATCTCGCTCCTTCCTTTTCCTGCCAAAGTCATCGAGAAGACCGTCAACAGACAGCTGGCCACCTTCCTCGAGACGAATGGATCCCTCGACCACTCACAGTCTGGCTTCCGGGCCAACCACAGCACCGAGACCGCCCTCATCGCAGCCACCGACGACATCAGATCCCTGCTCGACAACGGAGAAACAGCGGCCCTCATCCTCCTGGACCTCTCCGCGGCGTTCGACACGGTCTGCCACCGCACCCTAGTACAACGCCTCAGCAACATCGGAATCCAAGAGAAGGCACTGGAGTGGATCATCTCCTTCCTCGCCGGAAGAACCCAGAGAGTCCGCCTCCCTCCGTTCAGATCCGAGGCCACCGAAGTCATCTGCGGCGTACCCCAAGGGTCATCCCTCAGCCCCACGCTGTTCAACATCTACATGAGCCCCCTTGCGTCCATCGCACGCCAACACAACCTCAACATCATCTCCTACGCCGACGACACCCAGCTGATCCTCTCCCTCACCAACGACCCCGCCACCGCCAGAACTAACCTACATGAAGGGATGAAAAACGTAGCCGAGTGGATGATGAACAGCCGCCTGAAACTGAACTCAGATAAGACGGAAGTCCTCATCCTGGGATCCTCACCCTCCGCCTGGGACGACTCCTGGTGGCCCCCTGCCCTGGGCAGCGCACCCAAGCCCACAGACCACGCACGCAACCTGGGCTTCATCCTGGACTCCTCCCTCTCCATGACCAGACAAGTCAATGCCGTCTCCTCGTCCTGCTTCAACATCCTCCGCATGCTACATAAGATCTTCCGGTGGATCCCCACCGAAACCAGGAAGACGGTCACCCAGGCCCTCGTCACCAGCCGACTGGACTACGGCAACACCCTCTACGCCGGAACGACAGCCAAACTCCAGAAGAGACTCCAGCGCATCCAGCACGCCTCATCCTGGACATCCCCCAACACAGCCACATCTCCGAACACCTGAGAAACCTGCACTGGCTCCCCGTCAGCAAGAGAATCACGTTCCGACTCCTCACCCACGCACACAAAGCGCTCCACAACCAAGGCCCATGATACCTCAACGACCGTCTGACCTTCTACACACCCACCCGCCAGCTATGATCGACCAGCCACGCCCTCGCCGCCGTTCCCCGCATCCGAAGGGTCACAACGGGAGGAAGATCCTTCTCCTACCTGGCTGCCAAGATGTGGAACTCCCTCCCCATCCACCTCCGCCTGACCCAAGACCACCTCTCCTTCAGGAAGCAACTCAAGACCTGGCTGTTCGAGCAGTAGCGGACCCCCTTCCCCCAGCGCCTTGAGACCCTACGGGTGAGTAGTGCGCTATACAAATGCTTTGATTGATTGATTGATTGAACGAGGGGGAGGAGCTGTCACCTACCACACCACCTTGAAGTCTCTGCCTGAGCACTGTCACAAAGGGGTTTGACACAAGTATATTGTGACCCCAGCAATCTTGGGTTAGGACAGGGAGGCAGGAAATTCCACGCACCACTTTGGGGCTGCAAACCTCTAGGGGTTTCTCCTACCTCAAAGTAGGCACCAGGTATAAATATCGGACCTTAGACCCCAACTCTTCAGTACGCATCTGGACCTGTGGAAGACTGAGAAGAAGGACTTCTATGCGGCTCTGCAAGAAGGACTGCCTCTCTGCAGCCCTGCTGCCCTGCTGCCCTGCTGCCTAAGTGAAGGACTGGACCTGCTTCTTGAACCCAAGACCACCAGAGTGACTCATGGGGCCAGTTGGCAGGCCTCTGATCAGAAACCTCAGGGAATGTACAGCCTTCCTCTATCTTCTACTCAGCACATGGACTCTGCCAGCTGCAAATCCTACTCTCCCAAGTGGTGTCATCCTGGTCCTGGATCCTTGGAGGAGGGCCTGAAGGTGCTATATCAGCCCCAACTGTGGTCCCAGCAGCACTGACACATTGTAGCCCCAGCGCGGCTCATCGCCGACCAGATTCCTTACATCTGGGCCACTGTGTGGCGCATAGTCTCTCCAAACTTCGCATCAGAACCGCTGCATGGTTCTTCTCTGGCACAGGACTTTGTATCACCACTCGAACCCTTCCAAAAACTGCAACTGCGCGATGCATCCTAACAAGGGACTCAGCATTGCTCCACAGCCAGGAATTAAGGTATTCTTGTTCAGCAGGCCTAACTTAGTCCCTGTAGCCAGCCATGCTCCATCATGGTCGGCCTTAACTTGTGACTTTGTCCCAGTGTGGCAGAACCAGATATCCACATTTGATGCATTGTGCTTTTTGGGGCTATTTTCACTTAAAACTTTGAAATTGCATATCTCTAGTTCTACTGATTGGACTTTTGTAGTTTTGGTCTTTAATTATTTATTAAATCTAACTCTATTTTTCTAAATTGGTGTGGGATTTTTCTTGTGTTTCACTTTTTCCTGTTTTAGGTGCTGCATAAAAACTTTACACATGGCCTCTAAGTTAAGCCTGGCTGCATTTGTGTCAAGCTACCAGAGGTTAAGCATAGGTTAATAATTTGAGGTTTTCTTGTGACTTCACCCTCACAAGGATTGTGGTTGCTGCATGCATAGGCTTTCACCCTCCTTAACCAGTAACCCGATTTCTTACAGTTGCCAGAAATGAATAATGTATTACCTGTGAGGTAATGCAACTTATAGCAATAATATGGAAATATGAGAAAGTGAATACAAGTTACAAAATACATGTCAGCTGATTAAGGATTCCTTTGTAGTGTTGAACCACACCAGTTAAAGTGGATAACAAACCACTTATTATTCAAATACTCTATTGGTTTAAATGAATGAAGAGGTAGATGCCCCAAAATGCTCCTATTATATACAGAACAAAGTTGATTAAATCAGTGGGTACATGAGCCTCTTGAGCCTGCTCATCTGCCATCATGCTTGGCCTGCTTGCGCCATTATTTTATTTTATTGTATTGTAATTTTATTCATATAGCGCTTACTACCACTGACGAGGAATCACAGTGCTTTATTGGCGAGTAGCACGCTACTCCGGAACCCATGAAGAATTAGTGTTGAATTAGTATAGTAAAATATGAAAGTAATATGAGTGATGGATATTAATCAGTTATTTGGATTTAGAAGGATAGCGGAGGGATAGAGGAGGTAAAAAGGTTTGCATTTATATAGCACTTGTTACACCGGTTGATGTGTTGAAGTGCTTTTTTTGGCGAGTAGCACGCTACTCCGGAACCCATTAAATAATTAGTGTTGAATAAGTATAGTAAAATTTGAAAGTATTACAAAAAACAAGAGGTGCACCACAGATAATTGGAAGACAAGGGAGTCCTTTGTCATTGATGAATTTTCTTCAAAGGTCATACCTTATAAACATTTTATTTTTCAATTATATAATAATTTCAAAAGACATGAGCAAACAGTTTATATGACTTTACAAAACAGACCAGCCGACGCGTTTCGTCCTGAAACAGGACTTCTTCAGGGCTGTCAAACAATAAACAGAAAAATATATACATATAAATAACATACATGTAAAAAACATATACATATTATAAAAATACTTGTACACAAATATAAACACCATAAAAGCAATGACAAAACAAGACGACATTGTTTCCTAGTGGTTAGATACAATGATTTCAATTATGAGGTATATTTAAACCTGATAGTCATTTTGTTTCCACCTAGAGAGTTAACTTTAGGCATTCCAAACAATGTATCACATTTCAGTCTGATAATAGTACTACCACATTTGCAGGGCCAGACCAGAGAGATAAGCCTTTGTTTTTGAACTAACAAACTCAAAACAGATAAGACAAACAGAAATAGGTAACGAGGATACCAATAGACAGAAACCAAAAGAAGGGACAAAGTGAGAGAAACCTAACCTACCACTAGAATCGTATCGTAGGTTATAGAAGGACGAGTCCTCATGAATTTCTTTCAGTACTTGAGTTGAATATAGTTGGGAGCAAATTGTCATTTAATCAAATCTAAAATAGAAAAAAGGGGGAAAAAAGAAGAAGAAAGTGGGACACCTAGGGTCAGTCATGATCCTTAGGAAATTGGAGAAAATCAAGACAGCAAATAACTAAATCACCGGTATGTACCAGAAAAACCAAATATAACTCACAAGTGAGCGCCAAAACAACCAGATCAAATCCTCGTTAATTTTTTTAATTTTTTCAGTCCTTAAGTGGAATATATTAAAAGGCAATGTAGCATTCAGTTGACTCTAAAGGAGAGAGAGACAGAGAAGTAGGGCACCTAAAGTCAGTCATGAAACATGAAAAATAACAATAATGAAAAAAAGAACTAATACAATGGTAAGTGTATTCTCAACAAAATATGAGATGACTTACAATTGGGCGGAAGGACAACGGCAACAATGTAACCGCCAAAAAACAGTAAAGGGAATAGGCATTTCAACAGTGGGTGCCACTGAGTGTGCACACGTTTCTCCCTCATATACAGGGTCATTACAGATAGAGTCATAGAAGGTTAGGTGCTGGTCAAGTGAAGGTTCCACTGTTAGCTCTTGTTTCTTAAAATATGAAAGTAATTTGAGAGGTGGATGATATGTTAGTTGGTTATTTGGATTGGGAAGGGTAGCAGAAGTATAGAAGATGGACAGTGGTATGCATACATATATATATATATATATATATATATATATAGCGCTTGTTACCCCTGATGGGGTGTTGAAGCGCTTTTTCGGCGAGTAGCACGCTACTCAGGAACCCATAAAGGATTAGTGGTGAATTCGTGTAATGAAATATGAAAGTAATTTTTGTGGTGGATATTAGTCAGTTATTTGAATTGAGAAGGATAGCGAAGGGATAGAAGAGGGAAAAAGGGTTACATTTATATAGTGCTTGCTACCCCTAATGAGGTGTTGAAGCACTTTTTTCGGTGAGTTGCACACTACTCGGAACCCATAGAGGATTAGTGGTGAATTAGTATAGTGACATATGAAACATGGACATGTTATGCTTCTCTAGCATTTGTGCAGAGTTTTGCTACTTATATACACAAGCAACACCAATTGGTCTGGACTATATTTAAATTTGCCTCTTTAGTGACTGGAAAGATTAGGCAATCAATAAATCACCATCATACATGCACTCTGCCAGTCATTCTTGAACTCATGCATCTATTCATTCACCAACTGATTCACTCTTGCATTCATTCACTTACCCATCCACAATAAAACACAGACACAAACTCAACAAGCATATCCAAGACAAATTAAAAGTAGAAAGGTAGAAACAAAAAAAAAATATTGTAGTCTGCAGTCATTTTGCAGTGGTATTGTAAATAGTGTATTGTTGTACTAAAGTTTCAACATGATTGTCAAGTTTAAATGCAATGTATTGTCCACCTTGGATCAGTAAAACAATCATACACTATGCACTATATCAGTTCAAAATGACTACTCAGTAAATATCACACAGGTAGGCTGTATTGTAAAAGTATTGTGCATAATGTATCATTGTTGACATCCTGTTTCTTAACATGGTGTTTGACATGTAAGGTTAAAACAATGTAGACAATATATTCCAAGAAGGCCGCCCAGATTAGGGCCAGTGGCCACTTTAGATACAATGCATGGCTGCTGAAGTGACAAGCGAGCAACCTGGTAGCATTGTCTGGGAATCTGAAGGGTGCTCTAAAAAACACCAAGGAAAAGGATTGAAAAGAAAAGAAAACTATAAAAGGTGAAATGATAAACCGAAGGACTGGTCCATCATCCCTGCCACTGAAGCACACTTATTTGCAGGTGGATGTGCACATGTTATCAGGCAAAATGCTATCACTGGCGGTGCAATAGTGCCATTGATTGAAGTGGCCTATTACCCCAAGCTATATGCTGTAATGAGCAGAAGCAGAATGTGAAGGACACTCGAACAGTCCTCTGGCAAATGAGGACTGACCCAAAGGCCCTCTTTGTATGCATATGACTGTATGTATGCATTTTCTATATGTTTGTAAGGACTGACTATGTCAGGCCCCATCTTTAGGATTCTGGACAGGAATATTACACTGTAAATCCTATTCCCCCATGGTTTGTCAAGAGGTTAACCAACAGCAAAACCTATGCCTACTAATTATAATTTGTAAGTTTCCTTGTAACACAATGTTTGTCTACAGGGTTTTCCAAAATGTATTAACAATCTTCCCTTAACAGCCTATTCATTATAACATGTGCTTTTATACTACGCAAGTCAGACCTACAGCCTTAACGCTTAATGATAAATATATCAAACGTATGGCATCTGACATAGCGCTTCCCAATGCTCCATTCAGGCCTCCAGCCTTTAGGATGCGCTTGTCATCATAAGCAACCTAGTCATGGTATACTCTGCATACATAGGCTTTCCCACAAGAGAACCTTTAAATTATTGTTAAAAATGTACATTGTTACTGTTAGGATAATATACCGCCCTTCTTATCGAGGCCTAGTTGGGATTCCAACAGTGAATATCATCTACCTCCAGGGTTTGCCAGAGATGTTAACCACCAGCAAACCTTTTCCTAATAAGGTGAATTGAGAGATTTCATGTAACTAATTATTGGTCTAAAAGCTTTAACAAACTGCAATAACAACCCACCCTTAAGAACATCAGGCCAACGCCCTCTGTCATATTTTTCTACAAAAAGCAGGTCATACCGATGTCATGTGACATAGCGTTTCAGTTGGCTTGGCACTGTAACGATGTCAGGCCTACTGTAAAGTGCTACAGGTTTACTACAAGATAGCAAGCAAGCAAACTGACATAAAAATGTTATTTTGTAAAAAATTAGTGTTGGCAAAACATTATGCAAACTCTATTGAGCTGGTTTTGCGATTATTGTTCAAGTGCAAGCCTTCTACCACCACGGCTTATCACAGGGGGTGACAAATTCGAAAACCTTGAGACTCCACGTAACACAACACCGATCTACAAACTTTAACATAGTGTAATAACAGTTCATTATTAAATGCCTATTGGTTTAAATATATCCTTTCTCAATATATTTGTGAGGCCCACTTCTTTTGTCAGACTACTTCATAATAAACAGGTGAGACCTATGACATCTGACTCAACTTTACAAAGGAAACAATTAGGTCTATACCCTCAATCAAAGGTATGTCACCATATCCAACAAGGCAGAATTCAGGCATTCAGCCAAAAAACTGAAAATATATGCACATTTATCAAAGTGCATATCGTCTACCTCCAGGGTTTGTCAGAGGGGCTGTCCAACACCAAGGTGGATATGTACAATGAAGTGGCAGAGAGAGGCGTTAGCCTACCTGGCTCAACGCCTCTCTCTGCCACTTCTGAAACGGAAGGCTGCATCATATTTACAAGAATGTGGTGCAGCCTTGCGTTTCCCCCTGCGATGGCGCTAAGTTTAGCAACTTAGCGCTAATGCAGGTATCCTTGCACCATAGTGCAAGGGTATCTGCGTGCAGGGGAGGATTGTTTAAGTGTAAAAAGGTGTCTTCCTGCACAGAAACAATCCTAAAATGGCATTCTGTCACTTTCATGTTTGCTACATGAAGCAGCACACATGATAGTGATAGAGCGTCATGTGATTCTGAATTTGTAGGGGTGCATCATATTTACCGTTAGTCAGCACCCGCATATTAATCGATGTATGTTTAGAAACGCCATAGAAATGTATTGCTGTAATCGTTTAACATAGAGGGGATTAGAAATGTAATAACGCTTTTGGGAAGATTAACGTTGCAAGTTATTGTGAATGTATTTAGTAAAATGCACAATGATTAGTTTTCGTACAATGTAATGTATTAGGTTAAACGTGTGCCATGTTAAAGTTACACGTGTAGATTGCTTAATTACGCACATGAGGATAATGAACTGATGCTTAGAGTGCGATTTAATAGAGTGTTTGATTTTGTAGAGGCCTGATCGAATATACGTTAGAAGAGAAGGCCTATTTCTTACTTATGTTAGCTAATCTTGTAGGCCGAAAATGATTCCCTTGGAAAAGGCTTTGGGTTGCAGGGAAATGTAAAATCTTAAAGACGTGAAATGGTTTCTCGTTCCCATGTTTCTGTTGCAGGTGCAAGGACATTTAACTGGTTAGAGAGACGAGGTCTTTGTTTTAGGAGTTAAGATGCTGTGAGAAGCCAACAGGGGAGTGCATTGGAATGTGGAGATGATACTTCCAGCGGAGAAGGTGCCTGGGACCCAAGGTCAAGCTAACCATCATTGGACGCCAGACAAATTTGTGGAAAAATACAGAGAAAAGACCTGGCTGAAGAGGTGTGCCGAAGGGCGTGTTCTATGATTTTGGGGGTTTGTATTAGGGACAGTGCCCCGTGGGTTGAGCAGATGAGGATTAGACGAAAAGCTAGAAGGAGCATCTTAGATCGAGGTCTGACTAAGTGAATGTACTTCTTAGGGAGTCTTCACTTCTGACACCTTTTTCTTGATTCTCTTGCCTGGGATGGGTATGCTAAGTAGGGATGTCACCTTAGAGTTAGTGTAGGGACAGATTAACACTTTTCCTTTCTTGACTAATGATTCCTAATTTGGATATTGGTCTAACAATTGCATTTTTGATGATTTTAGAATCAGTGATTCTTTTTGTCTTAAGTCGAATGAGAATCCTGCGTAGGCTTGCTTTTGTGTTAGTGCCCATTTACCTTCTACACCTTGTACTGAGGTGTTTGTATGTCCAGTTGTTTTTGGTTTTAATAAAATCTTACAAATTTTAGATTCGGAGTCAGTGGTCCTTTCCAAATGAAATCTAATTATGGTAAATATATTTTGATAATTGTATTCATCCCCTCCACGCTATTTGGCAGATAAAAAGATCCTGGCGACCTGTGAGGATTCTTGGAGATAACCAGGTAGGCAAGAATCCGGTCCTATCAGTTGGTAGCAGAGTAGGATGGTTATCTCCGATAGCGAGGGGAAATCCAGATTAGGATAAGAGTTCCTTGAGGCCCACAGAAGTCAAGTGATGGTGACTCATCGATGGTGAGCGACGGACGACGGCAGATGATGGAGATTGATGGAGAGTAGCGGTGCGGCGGAAAGCAGCAGTTCGTGGAGGAGTGAGTATGAATAGGGTGAGATGGTTATAGATTGCGGTATTGATTTGTTGTGTGATGTCTTGCGGAGTTAGAGTGAGTGTTGAGTGATTGTGAGATCAGGCTGTTAACGCGCGCAGCCCGGGAAAGTCTTAGGCTCGACGAGTAGCTTAAGCGATGGTGGTGTAGAAGACACCCGAGGTAGATTTTGTTGACCACCGAAAGGGGATCGTGAGACGTCATCGATCACCTGGATCGAGATAGGGGGAGCGAATGTGTGAGTGCGTGAGTAACCGACGCTGGTCGTGGGTTGTTTGTGGAATTTGAGTATTTGTAAACTATCCAAGGTGATTGTCTGGTCGGTTGCGGACAGACAGTTGCCAGCCGAGGTCGACAATTTCGAGAGACTGTGGACGGATCAGTCAGAGAAGTAACTTGTTTGGGACAAACGGTTATTTCAGCATATGAATGGGACGAATGCGAGGGTGGGACGTGAGTTATGAAAGAAGGGAACTGCTGCGAGCGGAGGACGGGTGACGTCAGAAGGTGCCGCGCTGCGATAGGTTGGTTGGTGTGAGTCGTGCTGCTATTGGTGGGGTTGACATCAGGAAGTAAACGAAAAAATTGTGTGTGATTGAAAATTTCTCATCATGAAATGTTTTAAAGTTTTTCGAGAATTATGTAGAGGTGATAAACATGTGGTTACTCGTGGGGGAGAAGAGGCCCCTCCCGAGGATACTCCGGCGCATTACATGGCGAGAAATGTGGGGTTGCATACCATAATTTGGCATGAAAATTGGCATAAAATGACCCAGAGTGAAGGAGAATTAGCTTTTCCATGATATGGCTCATTTAGGTTGGAAGTGTTGTATCAGTTAAAATCTGTGATGGCGGCTTTACGACCTTTGCCGAGACCTACACAGTTTGAGGCGTTTTATGCATGGATTAGAGCAGCGCATGACAGGAAAAGAGATCGAAATCAGGAAAGGGTGAAAAAGTCGATTAAGGCATTTCAGGATGCAAGATGGGACGCAGAAGAGAAAAGGTGGAGAGTGCAAACAATAGAGGGAGACAGGCTGTATCCGTTATTGGTAAAGACTGATGGCTCAAAGGTCAAGAGTGTGGACGATGATGACAGTGATACAGACGATAGGCTACTAGAGAGGTTATTGTCTGAGAGACCACCTCCATACATTCCCGATTCCTACGAAGGAAGGTCGGCTCAGTCAGAAGGGACTAGTGGAGTACCGACTCAGTCAGAAGTGAGAGTAGAAGGGAAGATTTCGACAGGAGCTGAGGGTACTAGAAATCAGCCGGTAGCTAGCACAGATGTTGGAAGAGGTGTGAGGTTACCGGATGCTTTAAAGGTACCGGTTACCATTGGACCTATTGTTTCTGTCTATGACCCAGATCAAGAGAAGATTGGGAGTTCAGTGCAGTCAGATGTAGAAGCGAGGAGTGTGGTCGAGGGAAATGGATCAGTGAGTAAAATGAAGCAAACTCCAAAGCCTATAGAATGGAGTACGCCATTGCCAGCTACAGCAGACTCCAATAAAGGACAGGGGGATGCAAGACCAGTGAGGTCGAAGTCTTTGGCCGAGTCAAGATCAGATTTGCGGATGTGGGCACCGCCAGTGAGAAACCAGAATCAGAGTGAGAGAACCGCAGAAAGTGAACGAGGCACAATAGTGAATCGTTCTTTTCCTATGAGTATGTCTGAAGAGAGCAGGTCTCAGGAACTGGAATGTGATTATGAAGAACGAGATGGAGCAGCATGTCGAGAAGTACTGAAGGGAGCTTTGAAAGGAAGGATGTTAGATGTTGTAAGGTTGAAAGCAGAAGTAGATGAGATAATAAGTGGGAACTTGCCTTTTGAAAGGACGTGCATGTACGAACAGGACGAGTTCCTCTTTGTAGCGAAGGATGTGACTCGTAAGGCACGAACTGCACATGAGAAGTTGTCAGAATTGGCCAAAAAGTATGATGTGGATTTGTCCAAAACGAAATCATTGCAGGGAAGTGATAGATTACAGTACAGTGATCATGAACTGGAAGAGAAAAGGGTCATGGGATTGAGGACCCACATCAAGGATTTGATTATAGCAATGCGTGCATGGATTATGCTTGATAAGTGGGAAGAAAGATGGTCCAAGAAGAAAAGTTCTAGGAGAACGATAGGAGAGACGCCACCTCCAGGTGGAGGGATGACGGAGGTAGGGAATTTCCCTTTACGAGAGGTACAGAATGGAGGATATGTGCATGTACCTTGGAGTAGGGGTGATTAGGCTGCCTTTACGAATGATTTTCCCCGGTTAAGGGAGAAGCAAGTTGATTGGTTTGTTAAAATCTCGACGGTGTTGTGGGTTGATTTGAATACACTGTTTGACATTGTGGTACCGAGTGACTTGTGGTCAGCATGTAAAATTGTGGTCGAGTGGCCAACCTCAGAGCCTGACAGGGACCTAATCTCGAATGGTCTGTCGCCCATAGTGATGAAGAAGTTCGAACAGGTGATCACGTGGTTGAAGTCGAAAATTTCACCTCAGGATATTGATTGGGTAAAGATAGATCGAACAGTGCAAGAGCCAAAAGAGACGGTGCATGAGTTTTATGAGAGACTTTTGCAGGCTTTTAAACAGTACAGTGGACTAGATGTATTGGATACGAAGGACATGGGACAGTTTGTTTCGAAGTTCATGTTGGGGTTGAGGACAGAGGTTAGTCTCATGATACAGCAGCATTTGATTTCTGGCAGAACAAACCTGTGGATGAGATTTTACGGTATGCTAGGTACTGTAGTGATGAGATCGAATCAAAGCACAGGAAGTTGAAAGACAAATTGATGCTTGTTCAGATGCAAACAGCTCAGGGACAGTCTAGTGGAGGGACGTTGGGAAGAAAACAGGGAAATAACCAAGGAGGAAATCAGAATGTCCAGGGTCAGGGAAGACCAAAGTCAATAGACCCAAAAACGGGGATGGATGTGGCGACATTGAAAAAGACCACAGCGTGTCATCTTTGTCACCAGATTGGACACCGAAAACGCGAGTGTCCCTTGAACCCATTGAATCAGATACAGCAAGAAGGAGAAATAGTTCAGGTACCTGTGTCCGAGATGGTTCCCACAATGATTCGACCCAAGATGGTCAAAGGGGGGCCTAGTGTCCCGCAAGTGCAGGTTCCTCAACCACCTAGGGTTCAGAACATGCAACAAGGAATACGAACTTACATGCAGATGCCCATGTTTGAAGGGAGTGAGGAGTTCAGCCCAGATCCGTTGGCATGACGGTGCCTGAGAGGGAAGGAAGACTGCACACTTGGAGCAGTCTTAGAGGTAGACCAGAGGGGACCATTTGTGGAAGCAGACATTGATGGTCACCCTACAACCTTCTTGGTTGACACTGGTGCTACCCGGTCTACTGTTAGTTCTGCAGTAGCCCCTGACCTACCCCTCTCGAGACAATCAATCCAAGTTGTTGGTGTAGCAAATAAGAAATTGACTAGTCCATTGACGGAGCCAATTCCGGTGAGAATAGGAACTTTCAGAGACCGTCACCAGTTTGTGGTGTGCGATTCAAGTCCAGTTTGCCTGTTAGGTTGAGATCTGTTATGCAAGCTGAATTGCACCATCTATTATACCCCGAAGGGAGTGGAAGTACAGACGAGGGATGATGATGCGACCTTTAAGGTTGCAAATCAGTGTGTGTGCATAGAAATGTATCCAGCGCTGACAGTGGAGGAACTTCCACTTGATCTGAGGGATTCTGTGTCAATTGATGTGTGGGGATCTCAGTGGAGAAGAGATCGGATTGGTCAAAGGTATAGACCCAGTAAAAATTCAGGTCAAGCCGAATGTAAAATTTCCTAGGACGCCTCAGTATAATCTGTCGCCTGAAACGATTGCAGGGATCAAGCCTGTAATTGAGTCCATGATCAAGCAGGGAATTCTAAAAGAGATTATGGGTAGCCCATGCAATTCACCTATCATGGGACTACAGAAACCGAGTTGGAAATTCAGGATTGTACAAGATCTGCGAAAAATTAATGAGATAGTCGTTCCATGTTGTCCAGTGGTACCAAATCCGTCTGTGATCTTGTTTCAGATCCCATGTAAAGCTAAGTGGTTTACAGTGATTGACTTGTGCCAAGCATTCTTTTCGATTCCTCTACATGAGGAGAGACAATTTTGTTTTGCCTTCCGGCTGGAGAATCGTGTGTTAACGTGGTGTCGTATCCCACAGGGGTATACAGAGAGCCCGTCTATCCTTAATCAGATCTTGAAGAAGATTCTTGAAGGTCTTGTGTTGCCGCAGAATTCCGTATTGGTGCAAAACATTGATGATTTGCTCGTTGCGTTAGAAACTGAAGACGCTTGCAGGATCGATACCATCGCCTTGCTGAATTATCTGGCAGAGAATGGACACAATGCATCACCGAGCAAATTGCAATATTGCCTGAGTGAAGTGCAGTATTTGGGTCACAGAATTGAGAAAGGCAAGAGAAAGGTGTCGCCAGACCGCATTGAGGCTATTATGAATATGCCTGTGCCTACCACTCAGACAGAAGTCAGAATGTTCTTGGGGATGGTTGGTTATTGTCGCCAATGGATTCCCAATTTCTCCTTTGAAGCGAAGCCCTTGCAACGGCTGACGCGCAAGGATGTGAGTGATCCGGTACCATGGGACAAAGACTGTTTGAGTTCATTTTTGAGGCTGAGAGAAGCCTTGTGTGGCGCCCCAGCTTTGGGAATGCCTGATTACAACAAGGCATTCGCACTATTCTGCTGCGAGAGGGAAGGTTGTGCATTGGCAGTTCTGACTCAGAGTCATGGAGGTGTCCGTAGACCAGTTGCCTACTTTTCGGCTACTTTAGATCCAGTAGCTTCTGCGTTGCCCGGATGTCTCAAATGCGTTGCGGAAACAGGTGTCAGTATTGAAAGATGTGAGAGCATTGTAATGGGACATCCACTTACAGTCTATGTACCCCATTCTGTTGAACTGTTGATGACGAGGACTAAAACACAGCACCTCACAAACAACTGATTGACTCGTTATGTGCAAGTCATCCTTGCTGCAGAAAATGTGACTTTGAAGAGGTGTTCTGTTTTAAATCCTGCAACATTGATGCCTATCGCAAATGTAGATGATGAAGATTGTGAGGATCATGACTGTCTTGATGTGACTGAACTGTGCACCAAACCGAGACCAGACATTGTTGATGAACCACTCCTTGACCCTGATGAAATCTTCTTTGTGGACGGTTCATGTCTAAGAGACAGTGCTGGTCGATTGAGAGCAGCGTTTGCTGTGTGTACCATCACAGGTGTGGTTGAAGCTGCTTGTTTAGAAGAAGTACACTCCGCACAGGTGGCTGAAATCATTGCCTTGACCCATGCCTGTTTGGTTGCTGACCAGATTCGGATAACGATTTATACCGATAGTCAGTACAGGTTTGGTGTCGTTCACGACTTTGGACAGTTTTGGGCCCAGAGAGGGGTCATGACATCTTCTGGTTCACCCATCAGAAATGGGGAATATGTGAGACAGTTGTTGGAAGCATTGCAATGTCCAAAAGAAATTGCAGTTGTCAAATGTTCTGCACATAGCAAAGGGAATGATTTTGTGTCGTTGGGAAACAGCTACGCGGATGAAGTTGCCCGATTTTGTGCAGAACAGGGATGCATATTTACTGGAGGGTATACTGGAGAAAGCCAAGAAAGAACCGATCTCAGCATGATGTTGGCCATGGCTGATACATGGGAGGGGCTAAAGCGACTGCAGGATGTGGTTACTGATCAGGAACGAGATGGCTGGATACGAGCAGGATGTGAAAAGGGAGATGTGGATGTGTGGGTTTCAAGCGATGAACGAGCTGTATTGCCAGAATGTCTGTTGAGCCCAATGGCAAGATTGATTCATGGTGCAGTACATCTTGGTAGAGATGCGATGGTGCGAGTGTTTTGACAAACATGGTATAATCCGAAGTTTCGTGCGGTAGCGGAAGCTGTGTGTCAAAGGTGTGTTACATGTCAGCAGATGAATGCAGGAAAGAGAACTGCAGTGACTTTAAGCCACATTGGGAGGTCAGGAGGGCCCTTCAATAGGATGCAGTTGGATTTTATCGAGATGCCAAAATGCAATTTGCTGAGGTACATCTTGGTTGTGGTATGTGTCTTTTCAAGATGGGTGGAGGCTTACCCAACACGCAGATGTGACACACTCACTGTAGCTAAGCTGTTACTGAGAGAGCTTATCCCGAGGTTCGGTTTCCCGACCTCTTTGGAGTCAGATAGAGGGACACATTTCCATATTGAAATCATGAAATTGCTCTGTGCTGCCTTGAATGTGGATCAGAGACTGCATTGTAGTTATCTACCAGAGGCTTCTGGGATTGTGGAACAGATTAATGGGACTTAGAAAGCCTGGATGGCAAAAGTGTGTTCTTTGACATCCCTGAAATGGCCCGACGCACTACTCTCAGTTCTCATGAGCCTCCGTAGTGTTCCTGATAGGAGGACTGGGTTGTCACCTCATGAGATACTCATGGGGAGAGCGATGAGATTATCAGCGATACCTGCTACTGCTTTGATTAACATCACTGATGACTTGATTCTCGACTACTGTAAGGGCCTGGCTGATGTAGTCCGTTCTGTGTCTCAGCAGGTGCAAGCAGCAGCCGTTCCAGCCGCAAGTGACCTGTGCCACGACTTGTGCCCAGGGGATTGGGTGCTTGTGCGTAAACACATGAAGAAGAGTTGCCTGGATGTTCGTTGGTGTGGTCCGTACCAAGTAATACTGGTCACGAACACGGCAGTGAAGTGTGGGTGACTGCCGAACTGGGTGCACGCGTCCCATACCCGCAGAGTTCCAGCACTCTTGGAAGCTACAGCCCCTCTCGTAAACGAAAATCCAGCAGAGGTGGCAGGGCCATCTGAGAGGGCAAGCCAAGCTGTGAGGGTTGCTGATGCAGTTGGTTGTGCACTAGATCGAGCTGAAAGAGGTTGTGCAAATCAAGGCCCCGAATTTGACTCAGATGGAGAAAGTGTTGCTGCGGGTGGAGTAGAGTCAAATTCTGCCGAGGAGGGAAGTAGTGCACAGGGTAGTCAAAGGGAGAGCAGAGGTGTCGCAGAAGCAGAAAGAGTTTGGCCTGTGAATCAGAGACGCTAAACTTGAGATTGGCACCTGGAAGAGACCTTGCCCCAGTTTCTGAAACGTCTGAATCTGAGCAAAGTGACGAAGAGCAAGTTCGAGGCAATCTGAGATGGTCAAGGAGAGCAAGAGTGCCGTGTCAAAGGTACGCATCCTTAGAGTGGACATACGCTGTGACTGATGCCCGGCATACCGAGTACAGGGAGACTGCGATCCTTGACGTTGATCAGCAATTCTCCGAACCTGAAAATAGAGGTGTTGCTGCGAGTTCCAGGATTGGAAATCGAAGGAATACTGACCTTAAATATTCCGAATCCACCGCTTCTAAGTAAAGTTCGTGAGTTGATTTTGGAGACGCTGGTTTTTCCGACTTTTGGTATTGTGCCACCACATCAGGAGTTGGTGATACTTCGTCTTGAAATTTTGTAAGGGGTTTTAGAGCTTTTGGGAGCGAATATCGTTCTGGACTGAAGGTAAACCCTTTGTTGTACATAAAAGTCCAAAAGAAGAAGATAACCTAGGCCCGAGTGGAAGAAGAATAAAGTTAGGGACTTTCTGTCGAAATGAATGAAGGAGGGCTAGGGAAGTCTTTTGTGGACTGTGTGAATAGGGAACTGAAAATTGCTAGGGGACTTCCAGCTTCAAGGTGGTGATTGAACTGGTTCGAAAGGCAACATCCGGAGAGGAGAGAGACTCTTACATGTTGCTGTTGAACTGAAACTTTGAGAACTTCGCAAAAATGGCAGATGCTGGAAATACTCACCGTAGAGCTAAATTAGTGATAGGTACACTTTTTGGGGTAGTGATAGTTGCTATAGTTGCGATAGTTGTAGCCTCATATATTGTCTCGCAGGAGGGGGAGGTACAGGGGACACCTACACCTACCACCTCTAGCCAGAAAAAGGTTACTATAGGAGCTCAAAGAGCTTTGTTACTTGAAGAGAGTCGTTGATTTCATGTAGATCTGTCTAGAAGTGACTTTAAACTAAATGCTTATGCGAAGCTGTTGTATGAGTATGTGGATGCAATGGATGCGTAAGATTGCTATGTGTGCATGCAGCTACCTTCTTCAGTAGATGAGGGTATTAGATACCATCATCTTCCATTAACCTATGGAATTTCTTGTAGTCTGTTGCTTAGTATCTTTTATGAAAGGAAAAGATTTGAGTATTTCTTTTCCAATTACGATACAGTACTTCCTGAAGTTCCGGCCTATAAGCATTTGAATAAGTATGACTATTATAAGTCAGAGGACAATTTTTGCAAGTATTTCATACCGACTTTGGAATTGGATACGGCTTATGCTCACTGACATAATTTGACATGTTCATTGTCAGACACAGAGAAGAAGTTTATAGGTCAAGTAGAAGATAGATATAGAAAGCTAACTCAGACACAAATACAGGTGAGAGTCCAGTAGATTGGACTGATGAGGAGAGATTGCACAGATCTAAAGGAAGGTATGGACCCATAGCGCTAGATCAGACGCAGAAGGGAAAGTTGTGTGTAAGACGTCCACAGACTTATTATGAAAAAGTTTCGGTAGGACAGAGTACGTGTGACCATACCTTTACTATGGAGGACTCTGCTAAGAACTTTTTGCAAGGTCCGGTGCAAGTGATTCCAACTGTGTATTATGTGTGCGGAAGGAATGCCTATGTGAGGTTGCCTGCGAATTGGTATGGTACATGTTACTTGGCTATCATTTTTCCGAAGATTTATCATGCGGAAGATAAATCTTTTGGAGACTGGACATCATTCTAAAGTACGGAGAGCTGCAAGTGCAGGAGCAGCGATTGGTGAAATCTTTGGAGCGATGATACCGAGTTTGGGCGTTATTTTGAATGATGTGAAGATAAGAAAGTTGGCGACTGTGGTTGATGAGTTGTCGATGAATACTCTAAGGTCTTTGCTGTTGGTGGATGGAGAGATGTTGTCGATAAGGACGATGGTTTTGCAAAATCGTCTTGCTTTAGACGTATTATTGGCAAAAGAGGGCGGAGTCTGTAAATTGTTGAAAGTTCAGGAATGCTGTACGTATATTCCAGACAATAGCAAGGATCTGGAGAAATATATAGATAACATCACCACGATTCATCAAGAGATTGTGGATCTGACTGAGGAAGGCATGTGGGAGAATATTGGAAAAGGATTTGGTCAAGTGGGAAGTTGGTTTGCTAGCTTGGGAAAAGGGTTCCTTGGATTCGTGTTGAAGCCCCTTATTATTGTTGTGGTTTGTGTGATCTGCTTGTGGGGTCTTGTTAGAGCCTATAAATGGTACAGAGGAAACAGGATTGAAAGAGCTCTCAGAGCGAGTGAGAAGCGAATGGCTAGACTGCAGGACTGTCAATATCAGAATCTTAAGAGAATGGAGAGGTTCCGACAGGGGAGGATGGCAACAAGCACTGTTTAGGCCGGTTCTTTCTCCAAGGGAAGAAATTGTGTGATGGTGTGATGACATTTGTCATCAAAGGGGGGAACTGATAGAGCGTCATGTGATTCTGAATTTGTAGGGGTGCATCATATTTACCGTTAGTCAGCACCCGCATATTAATCAATGTATGTTTAGAAACACCATAGAAATGTATTGCTGTAATCGTTTAACATAGAGGTGATTAGAAATGTAATAACGCTTTTGTGAAGATCAACGTTGCAAGTTATTGTGAATGTATTTAGTAAAATGCACAATGATTAGTTTTCGTACAATGTAATGTATTAGGTTAAACGTGTGCCATGTTAGAGTTACACGTGTAGATTGCTTAATTACGTACATGAGGATAATGAACTGATGTTTAGAGTGCGATTTAATAGAGTGTTTGATTTTGTAGAGGCCTGATCGCATATACGTTAGAAGAGAAGGCCTATTTCTTTCTTATGTTAGCTAATGTTGTAGGCCGAAAATGATTCTCTTGGAAAAGGCTTTGGGTTGCAGGGAAATGTAAAATCTTAAAGACGGGAAATGGTTTCTCATTCCCATGTTTCTGTTGCAGGTGCAAGGACATTTAGCTCGTTAGAGAGACTAGGTCTTTGTTTTAGGAGTTAAGATGCTGTCAGAAGCCAACAGGGGAGTGCATTGGAATGTGGAGATGATACTTCCAGCGGAGAAGGTGCCTGGGACCCAAGGTCAAGCTAATCGTCATTGGACGCCAGACAAATTTGTGGAAAACTACTTAGAAAAGACCAGGCTGAAGAGGTGTGCCGAAGGGCTTGTTCTATGATTTTGGGGTTTTGTATTAGGGACAGTGCCCCGTGGGTTGAGCAGATGAGGATTAGACAGGAAGCTAGAAGGAGCATCTTAGATCGAGCTCTGACTAAGCGAATGTACTTCTTAGATAGTCTTCACTTCTGACACCTTTTTCTTGATTCTCTTGCCTGGGATGGGAATGCTAAGTAGGGATGTCACCTTAGAGTTAGTGTAAGGACAGATTAACACTTTTCTTTTCTTGACTAATGATTCCTAATTTGGATATTGGTCTAACAATTGCCTTTTTGATGATTTTAGAATCAGTGATTCTTTTTGTCTTAAGTCGAATGAGAATCCTGCGTAGGCTTGCTTTTGTGTTAGTGCTCATTTACCTTCTACACCTTGTACTGAGGTGTTTGTATGTCCAGTTGTTATTGGTTGTAATAAAATCTTACAAATTTTAGATTCGGAGTCAGTGGTCCTTTCCAAATGAAATCTAATTATGGTAAATATATTTTGATAATTGTATTCATCCCCTCCACGTTATTTGGCAGATAAAAAGATCCTGGCGACCTGTGAGGATTCTTGGTGATAACCAGGTAGGCAAGAATCCGGTCCTATCAATAGTCACAAAACTGATTTTTTTTAAAGGTTTGTGTATGTACAGTAAGGGACACCTTCCTGTATATAAACAACTCATGGCATTTTACTTTTTTCATGTGTTCTGCACAAGGCAGCGAACATGGAAAAATCAAAAACGAGGAGAAATAATGCATTTCTCCTTGTTTCGCTGGTCTTAATTTTGGCTCTGCCGCCTATGTGCGCCACCCTTGTACATAGGGGGCAGCGTTAAAATGAATGGGTGTTGCGGTGGAACACCTAACGCAACCCCCACTGCCCACTCCTTTAAAGCTAACAATAGCGTGAAAGGGGGCCTTATTTACAAGACAGCGTTAAGCCTTGTAAATAAGGCACAGCCCCTATCGCCACCACAACGTCGATATAAGTGACGTTGTGGTGGCGATAGGGGCTTGTACATATGCCCCCAAAACTCTAGCCTACTATAGTAATCTATGAGATACCATTAAGCACAAAAACTGACAACAAGTTTTAACATACTGTGACAATGGTCCTCCCTTAATTGCCTATTTAGTTTTACATGTGTTTTTCTCAATACATCTATCAGGCCTAAAGGGTTTTTTAGTAGAGGCACACAACGTCTGCTTGGCCAAAATCTGCGCTCAAGGAAATCAACATGTCATTGGAGCCACAGTCTTTCTTTCAGCAGGACTTATTAAAACTCCTTTCCTGTTGATCACATAAGGTCTGGTGGCAGCTACACTGTCAAATTAGACCTAAAAATGTTTACGAAATGTATTTGGTATCTCCAGAACTTGTCAATAGAGATTTCATTATCCATATTTAGAGGATGTGACCTGCGTTGTCTCAGACTGTGCGCTGTATATAAGCAAATAATAACAATATCAATAACATATCAATGCAGATGGTTTTGGTGGGTGGATTTTCAAATAAGCTGTAGCACTGCAGCACCAACATAGCATAAGCACCAACATAGCATACATGTTGTCAAAAGATCACAAAAGACTGCTTTGTCAACTGCACTTAGTAAACATGGATTTCAAAACTGATGCTCACCCTACAAAATGAAAGGGTGCTGAAATATAGGGGTTTATTTACAAGCCCCATGCGCTGCCTGTACGCCACTTTTTCCCATGTTAAAAGTGACGCACTGGCTGCGTATGGGGCTTGTAAATAAGCCTCAAAGACAGCGACAGCCGGCGCAGGTAAGCGTGGCGGGGGGCAATGTGTGGAGGGTTCGACAGACGACTGAATAGGTAAAATGAATAAAATAAATAAAGCCTATTCCATTGTCTCTCGAATTCCCCCCGCCCCGCCCCTCTCCACCGCCCCACCACGCTTACCTGCACCGGCCGCGACTGCTCATAGAGTCCAATGTTTAAACCCCCCAAAAATATCATTGAAAAGATGCAGTTGGTTGGGGATACTCAGTTCATTAACAACTCAGTTAATTACCTCGTCAAATGAAGAAAGACATGCATTTTTCTGCTCTGAATGCCACTCATGCATACTATGGTAAGTATTGTAAAGCTTACCGCTGAAACTGCATCATGTACTCTGGTACTGTTTCAGCTTTAGACAACAAGGCAGTTAATGAAAGTAATCATAAAGAATTCCATTAGATAATAAAATGTAATGGTCCCATTTGCTGCACCAGCTGAATTCAACAATTTAATCACAAATTAATTGCATTACTTAAAAACAACTAAAACTGGAAGTGCAAATTGGCATGTCCTTGAACAGAACCAATTAATTTGCTCTCACAGTGCGAAATTTAAACCAACTAATTAAGTATACTGGAGATCGCCTTCAGTGTTTAAAAACTGACTTCTCTGTGAACTTTGGTCTGGTTGTTCACAAGTTTGAAATTAGAATTTGCCACAGTATTTCAATGAACAGGGCCTTAGAAACGCAAAAAATTAACTTGTGCTTAGAAATTCCTCATTGTAGTGGCATATAAATATACCATCTTGAGCCAATGCAGAGGAACAGTAGGAGGAAATTAGTACATGAACTGCAGACAAAATAGCTCATAAACACAAGCACTGGCAAATGCAACAGATCTCATGAAAGGCATTGGCCACAGGTTTGACTTTGCCAATACTTAAACATGGGCAAAAAGAAAGAAAGGAAACATATTGAATGAGAAGAATGCAAATGAGATTTACAAGAATGCCGACCAATCATTAGCAATGGGCTGAATCAATGCCCACTATGAATATTGCTATTGTACACAAAGGTTTTTTTGACAACAGCCAGCTTCCGAGTGTGACCTTAAAAACAGCCAATGATGCTCTTCATTTCTGATTAGTGATGTCTGCACTTCATGCATTATCTCATACTATTAACAGAATAGTTTGCATAACATAGAACGAATGGTGTTGATAAAACCAACGTATTGGCCTCTACAGTGCCTGCGCATATGAGGGCAATAAGTTGTACAGAATGGGATCATGATTTGGTCCATATTTCACAGAATTAGGTGTACTGTAATTTCCAAAATGCAAGGTGTATTACAACAGTAGTAAATGGTCCTTCTCATTTTCATACTAAGAAGGAAAATGATTTAGCAGGCAGAGTGGCTCTGCAAAAATTTAGTGAACACCCACAAACAGACGAGTTTGTGATTTCTCTCAAACATTTTGCTGTCTCTGATGCCTGAATGGACTAATATATCTACTCCAGGAAGCCGTGTTTAATCTGATGGTAACAGGTTCAAATCTACTTGATTCCACTCAGCCTTTCATCCTTTTGAAGTCAATAAGGCAAGTATCATTGAGTGGGGTAACAATAAGCATATGTTATTTAGCATCAATCTGTCCCATGGAATGAAAGTGAGAATTACAAATAAACATATTCTATTCGTTTCCACCCTGGAAAGTCATGTAACACTAACCATATATCATGGTGATGTAGTTGGTGAGGTTTCTCCACAGAGATAAGGACTGTTCTTGAGAAGAAATAAAAGTTAGATGGGCAAATTAACAAGTCCACTTAATTTACCCAGGCGCCTTGACCAACTTGTTAACATATGAATTCATACATCTTGAGGTGTAGAAATACTCTTGGAAATCTGTGAGTGTCATAGATTTCTAGGCCACCCTTCTGTGAATTCCCATGAAGCCAGAAGTGCGCTTCAAATATAAGAGGAGTATGTTTCTGGATTTACCTCTCTCAGTTTTGTTAAAGTGACTCTCTTGGCTTAGGTGGGCAAGATGTAGGTTCTATGGAACATTTACATCCAAAGAAAGACTTATCATGATTGTGAAAAATATGCAAGTATGATGACATTTCCACAGTTAACATGAGGAATTGAGGTGGCAATGTAGGTAGGAACTTAACAGTTGGTAAATTAGTGAAAACCCTCAAAATAAGAACTTCATTGCTATTCACAAAGCAAGCAAATTTCACACTTAACATCCACAGTTATTGTGTGTACCATAGACTACTCAAGTTGGTATGCAGCTTGGATGTGAGAAGCACTAAAACAGTCAGGGGCTATCAGAAGGATTTCTGGAAGAATCTATACAATTCAGCACTTATTTTCATCTGCATATGTTGATCTTTATAATTAAGCAAACACAAGGAGATGATGGACGGAGTGCTGAAACTTTTCAGACACTCACCCCCAGTCACAGATCTGGGTTGAATCCATCATCGTTCTTTAGCTCACTTTGCCACCACAGTTTGGACCCAGCCATATGCAAATCAGTCTTGACCCTGTGCCTCATGGAACCAGTCCAGCCCAAACTTCCAGGCCAGGTCCACCCAGGACCAGAAACTAGCATCCTTGGATCGGTTTCAGGGTAACACTCCTCATCAGTCAGGTTAGGTTGAATCAAGTGGCAAAGTTAGCAAGGGACCCACGTCTGGGCATACCCTGCCAACTTAGGGTGAACAATCAAAACACAAGGAGATGATGAAGAGAGTGCTGTAACATTTATAATTAACCTATCCTCAATATTTAATTAATATTTGTTTACATTAGAATGAATTTACTGTATCTAGGATTTTATTCTGCCATAATGGTGCATCTCTGTTTTTTAGGAGGTCGTCATGATGGTGTCAGTTGCATGTCCATTTATAAGTAGGTTCATAAGCAGTATTTCCATTCCCCTTAAGATGGCATCTCCAACAGTTAAAAAAATAAGAAATTGATTAGCCCCAATGCATAAATGGAGATTAAGAAAATTAGTAATTCACACACCTGTTAATATGCTGCCAAATTTGGTGACAGACACATTTTTTTATCACAAATGCATTTGCTTCCACTTCTTAAAATCTACCTAGCTTCATCATGTTTTACTATCTTCCAATATGGTTTCAAAATATTATCTTTGCTCTTTGGTGCTAGCAACAGTAGATTAAATATTTGTTATCACAAAATAGGGCAGCCATGAGATTTTGGTGTTCATATGAGAACCACTCTGGGGACTAACATGTACGGATGCCAGATGGCAAAGCATAGCCGGTTTTTTCTACATGCATGCAAACACAAATATGTTGATAGTACTTTCCAGGGCAGAAGTTACATGGTGTAAATGTAATTTTGTTTCTCCTTTGTTTAACATAGATAAGAATCAATAGAAGAAATAACAGTACCCCCACCCCTGACGAAGAAGGGCTTGATGCCTGAAATGAATTGTCATGGATATAAAGATTACGAAATGATATAAAGATACAAATACAATTGCTATTGAGCCTTTGGACATTTAATGAATGCCATAAATGTTGGAAAATTAATCACCACTATGGGCCTGATTACGATGCTGTCTCAGTCCTGGAACCGACCAACCTCTGGTCAGAGGTCCCGACCGGCTAATTACAATGCGACCGATACTCCGATTTCTCAATGGGAGCTCATATTATGGACATAAACCATCCGTAACACAAGCTCCTATTGAGAAATGGGAGGTGTTGTTCATCACAAGGTGCAGGGATCAACAGGGGGTCACCATAGGTGCCCCCATGGCCTACAACCGGAGGCCTCATGCACAAGGGGGCCCTGCTGGGAGCCCCCAAACATACTTTCCAATATGGTTTCCAAGATGGACAAGCTCGCATGGAAACCATGTTGGAAACCGTGCATTGTAATCCGAAGGGCAGAAAGGCCCCCCCCCTTTGGGTTTATGAGCTGGCTTCGACTGGCCGACGGGCTCCATGAGCCCATCGTAAGCCAGCCAGAATGACCAGCCGGTTTACTTTCCGACCGCCAGCATTGTAAGTCAGAAAGTAAACCAAGGGGCCAATTACGATGTGGCCAGGAAGGCTCCAACCATCGGTCGGAGCCTTTCCGGGCCACATTGTATTCGGCCCCTAAGTATCTGAGTATAATCACCATATATTATACTCAGCAGTAGGCCTGGGCGGTAAATTCCGTCCCGCTCACGGAATTTGCGGAATTTGGGTAATTTCGCGTTCCGTGGAGAACGCGGAATTACCCAAAATTCTGCTTTCTGCGGCTTCGCGGAATTTTTTGCTTGTTCGCGATCTCAAAATGCGTGTTCGCGAGATATTTCCCCCCCGAACATGCAAACAGCAGTCGCGAACAGGAAAAAAGCATCGCGAACAAGCAATTCCGCATGTTCGCAGAATTTCTGCATGTTCGCGGAGATTTTTACCCATTTCGCGGAGATTTGCGTAGCGCGACTACGCAAATTCCGCCCACCCCTACTCAGCAGTACTATGCAATTTTTAGAGTAGCCAGTGTGCATACTAGAACCAATATATAACCTAATGTTCAATCAGCAGCGGTCTAAAACCCCATAATTTATTGAAATTATATTATCACTATGAATTATAGCTCTAATTCAATGAGAATAGTGTGATACAATGTACATTACTATGTCCTTGTGTTCAAACATTTCGCCAGGTATTAAATGCCTTGGAATTTAGATTAAATTTATAAACCGCATTCTGGCATGTTTGAATAATATGTCCATGTAGCATAGTCTGTAACAGTATTTGGCTATGATATTTGGGGGAAAATATCTGGAGCACAAAAACATTGAGATTTTAAAAACTGATGGCAAGTGTACAGTAATAATGCTGTTTAAGACAGTACTTACTAAAAGATTATGATATTTACTATTGATGTCATGTGTTTTAGATTGGGCTTATCTTCTGATAAAATAGGATAGAAATCTTAAAGGCTTTATGTTTTTGATATTCCAATTTTTTATGTATGTTATGTTATTTGGGTAGTGCAGTTTATTGTAGGTTTGGGAGGAAATATTCTTTAAAAATTCTATGATATTTAACAAGTTATTTTTTCCAAACAGTCATGATAATTATTTTAGTTTTTATTTTCTTTATATGTTTAATTAATTTTTTATTTGGTTATCCATTTCTGCTTTTGTTTTTGGTTGTGGGGTTTATTTAGAGATTGGGAGGTTAGTGTTTCTGTAAAGATGTTAATGCATTTTTACAAAATACTGTTTTATAAAAGCTATTATTGACTTCAATGTTTATTAGTTGGTTTAATAAATTGGAATCAATTAAAATAGTTCTGGCTTAATTATTTTTGGTTTTGTTTCTTCAATATACAAATGAGTTTTAATTAGGGGATTTCGGTCAATACTTTATTTTTAACAGGAATATTAATTAGCATACATGATGTGGAATTTTAGTGATATTTTACTTTATTTGTCATTTGTTTAAATTACTAGATTAAATACATTGGTGTTTCAGGTGACCCTCTCTGCAAGGCCCCATCCAAACCTTTTGCATTCACCCCTTCTGAATTTGTTTTTGTTGGCATTAGGATTGTGTGCATTTTACCACTGCTAAGCAGCACTAGAGTGCTTTTGCTCGCTCCCTAGCACATGATAAGATTGGCATACACCTGATTTGCACATTTAATTTACTTGCAAGTCTTAGTATATGGTACTACTTGTACCCGGGGCCTGTAAATTAAATGCTACTAGTGGGCCAGCAGCATTCATTGTGGTGCCCACGAAAGTAACTCTTAAAAAAATGTCTCAGGCCAGCCATTGCACTCAATAGTGCAGTTTTAAACTGTCATTTCGACCTAGCAAAATAAACCTTTTGCCAGATGTAAACCTTGCTTTTCAATACATATAAGTAAAAGAGGGTGCTCACATTATGAATGTACAATCAGTATTAGGTAATAACTTCACATTCTCTGAAACTTGGGACAATCAAAAGCAAAAAAGCCAAAATGACATACGAACAACGGAAGGAGTTTTCAAATTTGCTAATAAATTATGAACTAACCCCATAAAATAAATTATTATTATTCACAATAGCAAATGTCCCACTGGGGCTACATTTGGGGCTGGTTTATGGGGTTTTGGCAAGAATGATAACATTCCAAAATAGGAAAACAAGTTTCTCTGACGACTCCTTGCCTTTCCCCAATCAATCAGCCATGTTACATTTGCTACGACTGTGGCATAACTCTACAAGATGTGCTTTCCCACCCACAGGTGACATGGGTGAATTTGGTTCAACGCACCAGTGAAGCATGGGAAAGACTAGATATTGTAGCCCTGCAAGACACAAATCAAGGTGTAATTGACATGGAAGTATTGCTTTTGAGTTACTAACAATCCCATAAAGGGAACGGAGGCATTGTGGAAACAGCAACACACCTTATTTCATTATTCACAGCATCACACACATTGTACTAAGAAGAAAGAACACTTTTATGTTAAAAGTATTTATTGCTACTGGAATAATCTGTTTCTTAGTACATCTAAAACAACTAGACAGGATGTTATAAAAACAGCAAGAAGACATGTTAAGAATTATGAGAATAGAATGATCACTTCTAGCATTGTAAAGAAATGTCACTGAAACATCATCTAAAACCTGACATCCTATCGTCTTCTTCTATGCACCAAACTACGAGAGTGTGAAAGGCAGAACAACATGCAGTCTGGAGATGCACTGCACACCATGTTGACAGCAAAGGCTTTCTTTATCAGCGGCAACGCAAAGACACTATTCCCTGCGAAGGGCAAATCATACTCTGCAGTAGCAGTCAGTTAGCCTTCCTCTGGGACTCAGAATTTAGCAGCTTCAGGCGAGATGTAGCATCTGCAAAGTGTGATGTGTGCTGGCAGTAGGTGAGACAATCTCTAGCAGATTCTCAGGCGATAATCTGGGCTAAGGACCTCTCCTTAAAAGTGGTCAAATGGTACTCCTTATGTAGTAAAACTAGAAACTGGAAATTTGGACATAAGTTTTAAAATGTCCAATATAGATTACGTGCATCAAGGTATGCACCCTATGTTTCCTTATAAACATATAAGGTAAAAGGGCATCAATTCAGGCTACATTATTTTGGTAATATGTATGTGTTGTAAATTACTGTTGACATTTTAGAATGTAGACATTTGATCCAGGCAAATGTTGTATTGACAATCGTATTTGTGCCATTAATTGAATCGATTGATGCTTTCACAGTTCTTAGAAAGATATCTGTGTTGAATGGCAGACACGACAATGATTCTGTATAAGATGGCAATCTTCTCTAGTCAAGATGGAGTCAGGGCGTACATAAGATGGAGTAGTACCTTAGGGAATTTACGTCAAATTGGGGATACACCACATCTAGGATACTTTGTGTATAAAGCTCTATTTAAACCAAGCTGGAGACTTTGTTCACTAGGGCAATTTTAAAAGATTGTCTTGTCCGCCCTTACTCCCTTGGTTAAGCAATATTAGTAATGTTTTTAATAAATTAGGATTACCTGATCTAATACAAATACCAGAGTTGGTAGCCCAACATTAAAAAAATGAACTAAAGGTTCTTCTCTTTGGGAATGCGAATGATCATCAGCAGAGATACACAAAAAATCAGTGACAGATTATTTACCAGCACACCAGATAGGGTAACAATCTTTCCAATGTAACAAATATACATGTATATATAGACATATCTCATACGTTTTTCTCTAGGTATTATCCATCATATGTTGGCATTTCCTAAAATTGGACACTAGAATAAGGGAAGGTGTTGTCCCTGTGATGGACAGTCTATGCAATCAACACTTCACCTGGTTTTATTTTGTAAACTTTACTTCACTATAAGAAGACAATTTTTAAAACCAATATCTGTAAAGATGAATTTACCTAACTATGAACCAGCTTTTTTTATATGTGTGTAAATTGGAAGAATTATCAGTTTGAAACTCTGTAATTCTTCTGTATTACATGGTCGGCAAGAAAGGATATGTCTAAAATGCATTTAGAAAGTCTGAAATATGAACTTCAATTAAACTGATTTTTTTGAGATTTTACCATACTTTATCTGATACATTTATTTAATGAACTTTTTATGGCGTACTTATGGGTAACCAAATAAAGAAAGATGATGAAGATCAATACATGTAAGGCAACCTAAGGTAGGCAATAAATGCCCTTAGGGCTAGGTGCATTGTATGTAAAAGGTAGGACATATGGGTTTATGTTTTATATGTCCAGGTAGTAAAAAACGTTTAAATGTGCTTTTCCCTACTGAAAGGCCTCCCTGCCCTATATGATAATATTGAGTTACCTTATTGCATTTAATAAGTACTAACTTTTGACTTTGAACTTGTGGGAATGTCATATTTGCACCTAAATTAAAAACTTCTTTAATGGTGAAGTCATGTTTTTCGGCACAATTCTGAAAATACCACTTTTAAAGAAAATTAGCATTTTCTTGTTCAAACAACTTGGTGCCCTCGGCCTGTGTCCTGGGTCACATGAATGTGAATGGCTTAGCTGTTAGGCTTTGTGTATAACTCCCAGACAGTAAGACATAGGGGACAAAGTGTGGCAGGATAAGCCATCCTGCCAGGATGGCTGGGGCGGAGCGGTTCTCTGCACCACTTACACTTCAAAGGGCTGACCCCCAGCACACACACACAAACAAACCTGACACTAGCCTTTCGTCACCCTTCACTTCCTGGAGTCTTGCAGAAGAACGGAAGAACCTTGCAGAACCAGTTGTGGGGGACGCCTAGCAATTCCCCCACTTCAAAGGCTGGCAACAGATATAAATATTGGACCCTCAGAATACCTTTTCTGTACACTCCTCAAACTGTGGAAGACACTCAGAAATACTGCACGGAAGGCCTGCCCTGCTGCTACCAGAGGACTGCCCCACTGTTGAAGAAGAACTGGACCATCTCCACTAACCCAGGACCAGCAGAAGTGACTCCAAAGATGAGTTGGCTGGCCTCCTGTGTGAGCTACAGGGACATAACAAGCTCCTGGGGCCTTGACCCCTGCACCTGTCTCTTGTTAGAGTGAGCCTTAACCCCCTAAGTGGTGACCCCAAGGTCCTGGAATCTTGGTTGTGGTGTTGTTGGTACTTCTCCGAAAACCTGGGAATTGGGAACATTTTCACCAAAAATTGCCCTGAGAAGTGACAGAAGACTAGGGTTGGGCGGTAAATTCTGCTCCCATGGCAGAGTTCACAGAGTTTCTGTCACGCCGCACTCTGATTGGAGGACGGAGTTTGGCAAAAACTCTGCCTATGCCGCATAGAGGAGTTTGCTAGCACTGACCACTAGTCTAGAGTGCTAGTCACCAACAGAGTCGAACACCTAGATATCAAGGCAACACAGCACTACAGAGAGGGTCTGCACAGCCCCTGGGTGAACCAAACGGACTGTCACCCAGCCCACCATGACCTGGGTTTGACAGTCATAGCCCTCACTGGAGGATCAGCCTTGCTGAAAATTGCCATGCTGCCGCTGCACAACCCCATTCCTCCACTCAGAATCACGAGTGGCAGCAGCAGGGCCTGGCTGTCTGCTTTGAGACAGCTTGCTACCCATCTCAGGTTTCCCTCCGCTTTCATCACTGGCTCGCCGCGGAATAACCCGCTCACAAAGCCATTCTGCCCTAAGCTGTAGAATGCCAGTAGTGGAGGGCGGCTTCAACAGTGTTTATACACAGCAAAGGCATGTGTGGACGCCGCAGCCAATCAGCACTTCAGACGTCTAGGCAGTGCACTAGGATTGGCTGCGCTACCGAAAGTGCTCCAATCTTAGGCCTCCTTACACATTAATAGTCCCTCTTTCCCTCAAACCATGTCCAGCCCTGGTATTGTCTATCAGGTGATCCAGAAGCACTGTATTCACAGACAAACTTCACCCCAACTGAGTCGGAAATAAAAATGTTATCATATGATCTCTCTGGAGTACACTCTTAAGTCTTCACAAGCAGTTGGGAAATGGAACTGCATTTGTAAACAATAACACACCGAGTACTTGAAAATGTTTCAAAGAAATTTGCTGCATTCTTCTTATGACGTTTCAGTTTGAGCTGATCTCATGCTTCTCTAGGAAATCTGAACCGTGCTTTTGGATACTGTGAAAGGCCAGTATCTTTCAGACTGCATTTAGGTAAAGTGTGTAGTGGTGGGCGAGTGGACCAACTCAGCCCGCTCTCGGAACTCCGTGGAATTCCTCAGAATATTTATTCAAATCAGTGTAATTCCACATAGTGAAACTCCACGAGCTCTGCCCACCCCTACAGAAGACTAGGACCTACCTGCCAGCCGATCCACCCAAGGGACTCACCGATCTGCCTAACTTTGCGGCAGCTCCCACTATGGTCTTCTCCTCAGCAGCCAATCCTCTTCAGTAGGACTTCTTGGTGAAAGTATACACCCTCATGGAGCCCTCGTAAGCTGCAGCCTGCAGTTTCATCCACCAGACATTTTAGACTTCTAAAAAAGTGACAAAGTCCGAAGCTAGCAAACTTCCCCGCAACTTCGCCCAGCAGCTACACGACAACTCATTCTGTGACACCGCCTGCTGCCTTGCCCCACTGAACTTTTCTACCTTTGCAGAAACTTTTCTTCAAAATGTGTTCTTAGTTGAGATGGAGGAGAATATGGCAGCCGGCTGAAGAGGTTAAGCCGGGAGCTCCCAAACTCTCTAGGCAGCAATACTTTCAAAACTTAGATGAACGCTACACTAATTAAAAAAAAAATCTTTTAAAATTCCAGATTTTAGGGTACAGATTAAACTCACCTAAGTAGCTTTGGGGGCCACCATGCGGGAGTGGGCACGGGCGGAACCTCGCCATGAAGGCTGGGAGAAACTCCTGGAACAGCGCAAGTCCAGCAGCAGCAGGTGGGCAGAAGCGGCGGCAGTATTTCGCTGGAATCTGCGAGCTGCTGCTCAGGTTTCCTACCGGGGTCTGTCAAGAGGCAGCAAAGGCTGCAGATCAGTTTGCTCTCAGTGCAATGTAGCTGTTGGGTGAGGGAAACTGAGGAGAAAGAACTGGAAAATCTTCACGGACTCTGGTAAGTTGCATAGGAGGAGGCAAAAAACCCTCACAGGACTACAAAGCCTCGCCGACAATTGGGAGGGAGAAAAAGGGCAGGAAACATATATCCTCAACTGAACTAAAGCAAGATTATAGTTAGTTACTTAGTTACTGCCTGAGTAATAGGAATTTTGCCTGAGGAAACAATGTGACTGTTAATACACAGGAAACCCCTGTCTTAGTGCCTGTAGCTAACAAGCAGAGTGGGAAACAGGGGACTGCAGAACAGAACCTGGGATCAGTTTCTTTTTCATCACAAGACAGGTCTGGAGGAACAAGAATAAAAATCACTCCTTCTCTGCGCTTTTTTCTTTAAGATCCAAGCCAAGCAGGACTCTTATTACACCTGCCAGGACTTTACAGAGAGGGATTCAAACAGTAGAAGAATAGTTTCAGCTATGCAGACAAATGGCAAAAGCTAAATAGGGGGGCCATTCACGGTCAGCAATAGATACCAATCTTTGGCATTAGAAGAAGTAAATGCCCCAATGTCATACCAGGGAAAAATTGAGTTGCAAAGCGAGTTGCAACAACCCCAAGGACAAGCAGAACACTAAGGTATAGAAAAACTGATAGAATCCCTAATTGCAGAGATGAGGGCAAACTTTGCAACATCTGAAAGAATTCTAGGAAAAATACTGGGGACATGTGAGGCACTAGAGGCTAAAATCAACACCTTAATGGAACGGGTATCAGTAGTAGAAGCCTCCTTAGAAGATCTGGGTAGAGAAGTAGAGGCAAGCCGTGAAGAAATACAGTTTTAAAAAACAAATGAGAAAGACCGGAGAGATAAAATTGAGACACTCGAAACGCAAAGAGGAACACTCTTAGGATTTTGAATATCCTAGAGGGTTTGGAAATGGAAAATGTTAAGGGTTTGTGATTAACTTATTGAAAGAGTTTATCCCATGGTTGGAGCTGGCAATGTTAGCAGAAGACATACAGAGAGTTAATTGAGACCCTTTTAAAAAAGGATGGATTTGAAAAAACACACAAAGAACCTTAGTTAACTTTAAATCTTGTGTCCTAAAGGAGAGAATCTTAAATGAAGCACTTAAAGCAGGCAGCCATACTAAAGGAAACTGGACTTTTCGAATTCACTCAGATATCTCAAGGGCTACACAGGATAGACAATGGGAATTAGGGAACCACATACAAGAATTCTGGTCACTGGGGGTGACTGCCCAGATGTGCTTTCCAGCCTCCCTAAAAACTATGTGGAAAAATCAAATGCATAATATAAGAGACCCCAAAGAGGTGTGGGCTCTCATAGAACAAATCAAAGTGCAGCAAAAATAAACAATGCTAAAAATGCCCAGATAGAAGGGATCCCGAAAGGGGCAAATCCTTTGACTTGCCCTATGAAGACAGGGAGGGTTTTCCAGGGGAGGGAGGGTGGTGGGGGGCACACAAAATACTATTTATGACATTTTTGTACTGGGTGAGGGAGAAAATGGGGGGGAAAGAAAAAAAAGTATTGTCCCATTTGTGGAAAATCAGGAAGAACAGGGCCCCTTGGAGGTATGGAGAATAATTGGGGTCAATATTGACAGTGAACTAACTAGAGAGGACAGGTTCGGCGAAATAGATGTTGGTTAAAATAATAACATGGAATGTGAAAGGCCTTAGAGTCAGAAGTAGAAGGCAAAATATCTGGAATACTTAAGAACGGTGCATAGTGAAATCATATTTCTCCAGGAAACTCACTTACTGAGGGTGGAGTGGGACGAGATAATGAAGAAACTAAAATGGGTGGACACCCATGTCTGTACTAACCAGGCCTGTGCGTTAAAGGGGTAGCTATTATATTTAAAATATCAGTTAAAGTGTCAGTAGTAGAGGTGATCACTGTTACCCAGGGGAGATGGGCTATAGTGAAAGCTAAAATGTTAGGTAAATGGTATACCTTGGCAGGGTATTATGGTCAAAATTTAGATGAGCCTTCCCCCCTACAGACTCTATATAGCCAACTCTCGGAAACTACAGCTCCTATAATCCTGGGTGGTGATTTTAATTTGTTAATAAATCCTAACGCAGATAGGATACCCATTAGGAAACCATTTAATCTACCTAAAATGAGGACATGACTGAAACGATACATGGAAGACTTGGGTTTGTTGAATGTTTCGAAAGTTAAAGGGGATAGAGAGCATAAGTTCACCTTTAAAACAAAAATATGGGCATGCCCTTAGGATAGACTTTCTCCTCGTAGATAATGGGCAAAGCAAACATGTTAAAAAAGTGGAACATCTACCAGCAAATTTGTCAGACCACTCCACAGTCCATATTTAATTAACAACAGAAAAGATTAATACTACTTCAAGATGGACACTCAATTGAGCTTTGATCTTAGGTCAGCAGGTTGTGGAAAAACTGAAGTTGGAGACAAAATGAAAGCCCTATTTAGATAACCTGGGACGCCTATAATGCTGTTATCAGGGTGAGATTTATCAGTCTAGCTGCCTTCAAGAACAAATGCACTAGAAATAAAATAAACCACCTAGAAAGTGAACTACAAATGCTAGGCATGGAAGCAGAATTGGTTAACAACTCTCAAGACCTAGAAAAATGAGAAAATAAAATAAAAGAGATGAAGGAAGAACTGGCTAATGTCTTAGAGGTTCTAGTCAGAAATAAATGGAATGTGAGTAAACTCTCCCACTATGAATATGGGGAACAATGTGGTAAACTCCTAGCATGGAAACTGAAGGCAAAACAAAATAGAAATAAGATTTTAGCTATCTGAATAGAGTATCAGTTAAATTCTACCACATAAGATTCAGAGATTGAGAAAGCCTTTACTAATTTCTTTCAAAGTTTATACTCATAAGATACAGAGGCTTCAGAAGAGCAAATCAATTGCTATCTTAATAAGTTAGATACCCCAACCTTGCAGCAGGAACAAAGAAAAGAGCTACATTCTGAAATAACAATTGAAGAAGTGACCAACGCTATAGGTAACTTAAAAAGAGGGAAAGCAGCAGGTTCAGAATCACTGCCAAATGAGATTTATATTTCCCTAAAGGAAGTGTTGGCCCCTCTCTTGACAGAATTGCTAAATGCAGCTTTTTGAAAGGGATAGGATTTACCAAAATCTTTGGATGAAGCAATTATTAGCATAATATTGAAACCGGGGTAGAATCCGAAATGTTGTGAGTCATATAGACCAATATCGCTACTAAATTGTGACTTTAAAATGTGCACCCATATACTGGCTAGATGGTTAGGAAAGGTGAAAGGCCAGCTGAATTATGGATATCAAAATGTTTTATCAAAGGGAGGCAACGGGTTGATGCACGAGCTGATGGGGTCAATAGATGTGGCTACTCAAGAAAAAATCGCCCTGTCGAGGCTTACTTTTGATGCAGCAAAAGCCTTCGACAGGGTCAGCTGACACTTTTTGGCAAAAAATAATTAGGCATTATGAATTAGGGGAGGAGTTCTCAAAGGTGGTGACATCTCTGTAAAAAAAACAACCGCCAAGATATTGGTCAATGGCAACCCCACAGAGAAGATAAATATTAAAATATGCACCCACCAAGGCTGTCTCCTGTCCCCACTGCCTTTGTACCTATATATTTAACCTCTAGCTAGTGCAATCAGAGCTACCCAAGGCATCATCCCTTTTGAATATCATGGTTTAGATTGAAATATATTCCATTTATGCTAGGTTACCTATCCAATATCTATACGACTGATGCACTCCCTGTTTGCCAGTGTGATGCACGATCTCCCCAATGTGATCTTCATTTTATATTTTTTTGTAAGTCTTATATTGAGGAAAGAAATAGGTACATCTTACCACTTATGCGAAGACTCAATTTTAAACAATATCGACCAGCTCTTTATCTTAAATCATTACCAGACCCTTTTTTATGCTTTTGTCTGGCCTCGTTTCTGCGGGCTGCTTTAAAAAAAGAGGAGAACTTGCCTGTAGTCCTTTAACATAAGGAAGTAAAGGGGTCTGGATCTAACTGTACATGTAAACATCTATTTATTAACTGCTCCCTTTCTTAGAACTTATTTTTTATATTATTTTATATTTTTATCAATGTCTGTTTATGAATTTTATACAATTGTATGTATTTAATTAATAACAATTTCAATGTATGATGATTATTTGTATAGCATACTTTTTATGCCGTTTATGTTTTGGCGAAATACCGTTTTGATGATGATGACGATGAGTATCATTGCTGGGCGAAAAAAGTAGCCCTTTACGCAGATGATTTAATGGTTTTTACTAGTGACTAAGTAGTTTCTCTCCCAATAATATGAGAAGCTTTTGATCAGTTTGGGAAAATGTCAGGTTATTAGGTTAACCAGCAAAAAATGGAAATTATAGAATGGAACTCCCAAAGTAACATTCTGCTAGTGAAAGAAAGGATAAGATATTTGGGAGCTCAGGTGCAGAAGGATATTGATGCAATGGCTCAACTGAATTTTAATAAAATGGTTACTGAGACTAGGAAGTTATTAAAAGTATTGGGAGGTCTTCCACTCACATTTATTGGGCGATCAAATGTTCTAAAGATGTCAATATTACCAAAATGTACATATGTCTTTAATGCTATACCATTAGAATTCAAGTTAGAATGGTAAAATTTATTTGAGCCTCAAAAGGAGTAGGAATAGCATGTAAAAGTTCCATAGAAAAAAATACCAAGGGGTGATTGCCAGCCCCGATTTTTATCAATGCTGTCGGGCATTTCAGATCACTACTCATGGAACATCTAGCTTATACACCATACTTTCAAGCAATGACTAAGAATTTGCAAATGGAGGGTAGCTTTTCCATTTTAAGTTTGGGCACCCAAAGTACTCTAAAAAAGTGAGGCTGGTTTTGCCTCCGGCCCTGGTTCTCCGGATTCCCTCCTTGCGACTCTCCTCTCTCTCTCTCTCTACTGCTTTCGCTTTTCTTTCCATTCTTTCTCTCTTTTTCCCAATGGGGGTGGGGGTGGGAGGGGGATGGTTTGTGGGGAGTTGGGTTTTCTATAAAACAAGTTTGATATTCAATGGCACAGAGGCTGCGGCTTGAATGGACTCTTATTCTCTATACAGACTGCGGACACCGGACTATTGGACTGTCGGCTGCGCCCGTGGGTGATGCCCAGGGCGTAGTTTCAAGGACTGCTTCGCCTCATATTCCGCACTACTGTACCCCTACTTTAGCATTCAATATGGTTGGTGAAGCCCGCCCTTTCTACGTCTGGGTCTGGGTCTGTACCTTTTGCTCTTCTATTCCTCGCTTGCTGGCCCATTCTGTGGTAGTACATATGCCATGCCTGTATTTTCGGTTTGCTGCTAATAAATACAATTTTGACAAAAAAAAAAAGTGAGGCTGAAGATATTGTTATCCACTTGTAATCTATGGTATCATATTAGGAGAGCTCTAAAAAGACCATACTATAGTGCCTATGCCCCAATATGGGGCTTCCCTGTAACCCGAGAATGCTTGAAAGACAAGCTATCAATCCCCTTGATGGAAGAGGGAATAACAAAATGGGTCAGTTGGTTGAAGAAAACACTTTTTTTATTTGCTGGGAACTCTTGTCAACATTTACCAAGGGTAATCTGTCCACATTTCAATACTGTCAAATGGCAAGTTGGGCAAAGAACTTGGTAACAGATGGGATAGGAAATAGTGCACTAGTGGAAAAATTACAAGGAAGTACAGTGTAAAAGAAAGAAGTTTCAAAATGCTACTGGATGTTTACGCTTGCCGGTAAAGAGGAATTCACATTGTCCTCAGAGGTCTGGGGAGGGACTTGCCGACTGTACAAGATCTATGGCATGTATCAATGTCAGCTTTATGGAATACAATTAACTCTGCACATTCAGAAAAAAACATTTGTTTACAATACAAAGAGCGTATTGCACACCAGAAAAGCTGAGGAAGATGGGCAGTCAAGAGGTGAGGAGTAGCCCTAGATGCAGAGAAGAGAGGGCAAATGACATCCACATGTTTTGGCAGTGTCCGCAGCTCCAGCGATATTGGCATGATGTGGGTAAGGTCCTCGCAGAAGTGATGGGTCAAGCTATAGAAGTAAGCTTAGAACTAGTCATATTTGGGGTTATAAGTGATAATGGAATATTGATAAATATGAGCAATAGACAAATAATCTGTTTGTGCTAATATTGTTTGCAAGGCTAGAGAAATGCATAAAGTGGATATTCCACAGTCCTCCAATGTTGTGAGAATGGCTAGCTCCTGTCCAAAGGCTTAACAAACTGGACCGTAGTAGATTTCAGACTAAGAAGACTAGATTATGGGATACATGGGAACAGAAATACAAATTAGGAGACTAAATGGACATAAGAGATTATGGTTTATAGTAAAATGTCCAATGATTATGTATTACAGCAATGAAGCCCTAATCAAGAGAACTGCTCTGGTGGTATCAGGTGTAGATCTCTCATTGATCTAAGGGGACAGAATGATTTGGGTCCCGTCTGAATGAAAGATCTCCCCTCTCCCTCCCAGATCTGGAAGAAGATCCAAATTGACAGAGATGGAAAATGGGGCCACTTTAATCTTCTAACTTTTTTATTGCACAAATGAGGACACACAAACAAAATACATTTGTTCTAAGTTTGAAGGTAAACTAAGACCGAGACCATTCTGCTTCATGTATCTGACCCACGCTCCATCGCAGTCAGACTTAGCTTTTGGCTTTTCCTGGGCTCACTCGACCAGATAATATAATAAAAGATAATTCTCTTGGAGAAAAAACAATCAAATCATTCACACTCCACTGTTTTAACAAGTATAAATGTAATGTTATATATTGTGCTTTTGGTAACATTGACCACCCCAGTTATATGTCCTTTCCCCAGTGTTTGTCTTACTGAAGTTGATATAGTAATTATGACCCCCCAAGGTAAGTGCACTTTCCTAGTGCTGCTGGACCGCAGTTAGAATAGCATATCTAACCTTATAGCCCCAATTATATGGGCTTGCCACAATGTTCATATTCCTGGTGCCATAATAGTATATCTTCCCCTCTAAATATAGTCACTTACCCTTTATTATTGGGACTGGAGTTTGATATATAATGTGATTCCACTTTTATATGAACTTTCTCCCATTTAGTTTTACTGAAGACACAATAGTAATTTTGACAGTATTTAAGCACTTTCCCAAAATTAGTAGAAATAGACTTAGAATAGTACATTTTAACTACCTCTTTATCTTAATAATGCATTTTCTCCAATTTGCGTGTTACGTAATTTAAGTCTAACTCCCTCAAATGATATGCACTTCTCCCAATTTCAGTTGTACTAGAGTTACAATAGTGATTTTGCCTACCTACAACCCAAATATATGCACTTTGCTGATTATTAGAAGGCCTGTGGTTTGACTAGCAATCTGACCCTACTCCGAATTGTATTCAATTCCCCCAGTGTTCAGGAGACTGGGGTTAGAACAGCAAATCCGGCCCCCAAATATGGTGCCAATTCCGATCCGGTAAAAAAATTCCCCGTCCGACTCGTATCCGGATTTTTTTCCGTCCGAATCGTCAAAGTAGCGTACAAACTGCCAAGTACGATTCGAACGGAAAAAAGTCCATACGAATCGCATTGGGAAGATTTCCCCACACGTCCTCGGGTCGGGAAAAGTCACCGACACGTCCCCGGTCGAAAAACCCACCGTGCGGAAAAATAAAGTCCGACAGCGCAAGTACGATCCCTCCCGTCCTCCCCATTTCACAACCGTACGCAAAAAACACCGTCCGAACCGAACTCCCATAGCAACCATGGAGACATGTGCCCGCATACGCACCGAACACCCCACCACCCCCCCGCCCGCGTATGTACGCACCGAACCCCCACCCCAGCAGTGCATGTACGCCCCGAACCCCCACCCGTGTATGTACGGACCGTACCCACACCCGTGGAAGTACGGCCTGTACCCCCACCCCAGCAGTGTATGTACGCCCCGAACCCCACCCCAGCAGTGTATGTACGCCCCGAACCCCCACCCGTGTATGTACGCACCGAACCCCCACCCGTGTATGTACGCACCGAACCCCCACCCCAGCAGTGTATGTACGCACCGAACCACCACCCGTGTATGTACGCACCGAACCCCCCCAGCCGTGTATGTATGCCCCGAACCCCCCCAGCCGTGTATGTACGCACCGAACCCCCACCCGTGTATGTACGCACCGAACCCCCACCCCAGCAGTGTATGTACGCACCGAACCACCACCCGTGTATGTACGCCCCGAACCCCCCCCAGCCGTGTATGTACGCCCCGAACCCCCACCCGTGTATGTACACCTAACCCCCACCCGTGTATGTACGCACCGAACCCCCACCCCAGCAGTGTATGTACGCACCGAACCACCACCCGTGTATGTACGCACCGAACCCCCACCCCACCCCACCCGTGTATGTACGCACCCAACCACCACCCGTGTATGTACGCACCTAACCCCCCCACCCGTGTATGTACGCACCGAACCCCCACCCATGTATGTACGCACCGAACCCCCACCCCAGCAGTGTATGTACGCACCGAACCACCACCCGTGTATGTACGCACCGAACCCCCCCAGCCGTGTATGTATGCCCCGAACCCCCCCAGCCGTGTATGTACGCACCGAACCCCCACCCGTGTATGTACGCACCGAACCCCCACCCCAGCAGTGTATGTACGCACCCAACCCCCACCCGTGTATGTACGCACCTAACCCCCCCAGCCCTGTATGTACGCACCGAACTCCCAGCCGTGTATGTACGCCCCGAACCCCCCCCCAGCCGTGTATGTATGCCCCGAACCCCCCCAGCCGTGTATGTACGCACCGAACCCCCACCCGTGTATGTACGCACCGAACCCCCACCCCAGCAGTGTATGTACGCACCCAACCCCCACCCGTGTATGTACGCACCTAACCCCCCCAGCTGTGTATGTACGCACCGAACCCCCACCCGTGTATGTACGCACCTAACCCCCCCCAGCCGTGTATGTATGCACCGAACCCCCCCCAGCCGTGTATGTATGCACCGAACCCCCACCCGTGTATGTACGCACCGAACCCCCCCAGCCGTGTATGTACGCACCGAACCCCCACCCGTGTATGTACGCACCGAACCCCCACCCCAGCAGTGTATGTACGCACCCAACCCCCACCCCAGCATTGTATGTACGCCCCGAACCCCCCCAGCCGTGAATGTACGCCCCGAACCCCCCCAGCCGTGTATGTACGCACCGAACCCCCACCTGTGTATGTACGCACCGAACCCCCACCCATGTATGTACGCACCTAACCCCCAGCCGTGTATGTACGCACCTAACCCCCAGCCGTGTATGTACGCAACGAACCACCACCCGTGGAAGTACGGCCGTACCCACACCCCACCAGGGAATGTACGGACCGTACCCCCACCAGTGCATGTACGGACCGTACTGACGCCAAAAACACACGTACTGAACCAGGACAAACCATATTTACACAAGGAGAGTCAATTAGAGTTTCCCCACACCACCAAACATGCCCAACAACCCCACAAACATCACATACAATGACCTGCAACTGCCAAACTGCCAAACAGAGGCCCAAAACTCAATCACTCCTCATAACACACCCACACAAATTTCAAACACAGCCACACCCACAAATGGACCAATAAAAATGGACCACACACACAAACCATGAGCCTTTGCAACAGACCCACTGCTGCCAGAGCCCACAGACGACCCACACCACCATACTTGGACCTCACACTTGCATACCTTCACACAACCACCTACACAAACACCCCCTCATCACATTCACACACACACCTCCACTAACACACCCACACACCCACAACCATCCACACCCACACCCCCACAACCATCCACACCCACACCCCACGCCATGTCCACCACCAAGAATCCAAAGTTCACAAAGGAGGAGCTGGAGATCCTTGTCGACGAAATCCTCAGAGTCGAGCCACAGCTGTTTGGAACATTGGTCAGACAGACCAGCATATCCGAAAAAACGGCCATGTGGCAGAGGATTGTCGATTCTGTAAATGCTGTTGGGACCACCAGAAGGACCAGGCACGAGTGCCAATCCAGGTGGTACGATCTGCGGAGGACGGTCAAGAGGAAGATGACTGAAAATCACAACCAGGGGAACATCACTGGAGGAGGGCCGCCCCCCAGACCGGTACAATACCATCCCTGGGAGGAGAAGGTGATGTCCACGCTGGCGGTGGAGGGACTACACCGACTACCAGGACTCCCAGACCCTGGTGAGTACACAAACAACTCACCTCACATGGGGGGGATGCCATACACAATCAATCATGCATGCCACCCCCCCAAGCCACCACCGGACACAACCACACTCCACAAACACACACATGCCACTAGCGCCTCCATGCCCCATGCATCAATCAGGGCCATGCCAAGTCACAGGCCACACAAAACACCAACACAACACAGGATGTGGCCGATGCTGGGAGTGGGGGCATCAAAACTAACATTGAGCAACTCACAAGCACACAACAATGCCCTCAGCCCATATGGCCCAGGGCACAGCCATACAAACTGTGTGTACCCACACAGTACTGTCTTGCCTGCAAATGGTGGCTGCCATGCAGGATGACATGGGTCTGAAGGCACAATTTGCACATAACAGCAGACAATGAAGATGCATCGCTCTGATAGAGTCTCAGCACACACCGCCACAGCAGCAGCCTACACTCAGACACACTGCCCAATGGGTGCCCGGAGAACAGGAACTAACTCACATGAACAAGCCAATGGCCATTCAAAGACCGGCTAACTGTGTGTGCCCAGGAAGCTGGCCTGAGGTGACAGAGGGTGACAAATAGAGGGAGGGAGAGGGGGAATGAGAGGGAAGGAGACAGAGGGGGACACAGGGAGACAGACAGAGGGAGGGAGTAGGGTGACAGAGGGAGACCGACAGAGGGAGGAGGGTGACAGAGGGAGGGAGGAAGGGAGACACAGGGAGACTAAATTACCCTTGGGTGGTGTGGCCATGTCCACTCATCAGCCGGTGGACTGTGTGCATGCAGACAAGGTCTGGCAGTGCCTCAACCCCCCCCTACAGTAGATGAAGACCGGTCCATGTGTCAATCTGTGCACGAGTCCATCCGTGCTGCAGGCACAGACCTAACCACACACCCAGTATACCCACCCACTGGGCCGGTAAGAACCCTGTCACAAATGCTTCAGTCACCTACCTGCAACATCAAATTGCCTTGGCAAAACACCATTTGGCCACGTACAGTGCAACACGTAAGGCGCCTCTGCATGGCTCGCTACGCCCGCACACCACACTGCTGACTGTGTACCCAAATAGATGCATCAACTAAGATTGTGTCACACATGCGTAAAGCCCTGTCAGCTGTGGCCAAGGGACATACCCATGCACAAGTGCACTGTGAGAGGAATGCAAGACAGATCCAACTACCCAGAGGAAGAGTGCCAAATCAGAAATGCATGAAACATGGATGCCACATGTAACACTGTTAACATTGTCTCTCTCACACACAGGTCAACGTCGACGATCACCCCCCAACACTGGGGGGGAAGTCTCACAGGACCAGGCTCCGTGGGATGAGGACCCCACCGCCAGCGACGACTCTCACCTCTCCGTGGATGACCCAGACCAACCTAGCCCCTCTGGTGTCCAACCACCTGCAGCACCTGCGTCAGGTACAACTGTGCCAACCACCACCCCCATTCCTGCCACATCCCAGGAGACGTCCAGGAGCCCTGCCCGCACACGACCAACCAGCCAGTCTGCCCAGGAGGGACACGGTCCTCCGGGCACCCAGGAGGAGGCAGGCGGCAACGCAGATGCCATCCCTCAGGGGTCCCGGAGACCCGATGCGCCCACAACGGCAGGCCAGGTGCACGTGGGCAGGGGTGGCGGGAGTGGAGGACGGCGGAGGCGCGAACCTGACCAGGGAGCTCAGGACCCGGTAGTGTCCCAGGTCAGCAACATCCTGGATACATACCGGCGTGACACCAGGGGCATGGACCAGATTGCGTCCACCCTCAATGACATCAAGGGGACCCTCGAGGAGATGAAGACCCTGCAGGCCCAGCAACATTCCTGTCAACTGCAACACCAAGGAAGGATGGAGGATAGACAGGCTGAGCTCGTGGCGGTGCAAACCCAAATGACCGGTGTACTCCGTCGGATTGCCGACAACATGGGCAACCCTCCCTGTGGCACCAGGCGAAGGCCATTACCAGACACAGGGAGGGATCAGGAGGAGGAGGATTCATCCGACGGAGCGTCACAGACATCGTCATGGCCTGCTTCCGAGGGTCCCCGCAGGAAGGTGGGTCGTCCACGAAAAAGACTGTGAGAGTCAGCAGAACATCACCATCTCCCAGGTCACCTGGCCTGGCACCTGGCCCTCTGGCCCAATAGCAGCACATGACATTCTCTGCCACATGGACTTGCTGGTTACTGTCTGACCTATGTTGACGAAGACTGTGGCATGGACTCTGACATTTTGCTACGGCAAGGATACCAACTCCTCCAGTGAACTTTGGATTCTACACTCCCGCTGTGCACCTCTTGTCATCCCCACAAACCCGTACCCCACCACAAATAAATTAATCACACTTACAAGATGATGCCGTGATTCTGCATTATTACAATACATGTGTGTGTCGTAAAGTCAAAGCATGCCTGATCTCAGAATTAACTCCAACCATCCAAACCGTGGGGTCGCAGTCTTGCACAGGACACACATGGGTCCCAATGTATCATCTGATACAGACATGGAGTACCATACTCACCTGTGCTGGGCCCAACCAGCTGAGTGGTTCCCGCACAACTGTGGCTACAGACACATTCAGGGGAGCAACAGTCATGCGCAGAGGTCAGGGATCATGTGGAGTGACCTGGCTTGCCGCTCCCAGGTATGTCTAGACATGTGTCCCTACCATGTCCTGCATGCTTGCGTCAGGCGGATGTTGAGAATGGTGGCTAGGCCAAGGTTGGATGCATGGAGATGCCAGAATGCAGTTTTGGATCACAGTGCCACATGGTTGTGTTGGGGTTGTGGGCTGCATCATGAGTGTGGGCGTGGATCGAGAAGGTCATCCTGCAGCTGGCTGTGAATCATTCCCCCCATCCCGTTTGGACGTTGATGTGGCCTGGTTGCCCGATGCAGTAGCAGAGCTGTGCAGATGCACTCCGGATATGGACAAGTATCATGGGAGTCGTAAGGCACATGTCCGTAGACTGCAGGGTAGGATTCGACACGGATGTTGTAGTTGCCCTGGGGGATGGTCTCTCTTGCCTTGAGGTGGATGGAACTGTGCATCTTGTGCATAATACAGTTTCCACTCCCTGACAAACCGCTAGCATCTTGTCACTCTACACATAGACACATATGCACCACCTCTGAAAACTATGCCAGACATGCCGCACGCACAGTGGCAACAGGCCACCATTGACAGGGAAGAGGCACCTTGGAGACAGAGGGACAAATTTATTAGTCATGTGTGTTGGAATGACAATGATACTCTGTCAACACATACACAGGTCATGTGGATGAACATGTGGGAGCAACACTGGCACCCCCCATTGCAACACAGATGCTGGTATTCCATTGAACTGGCACACAAGTGACGGATAACAGCTAAACTCCCCCTGCTGCCACGGAGAGGCTGCTATACACCATTGAGGCCCTGATGGGGCAATCACACACCATGTCAACCCGGTGCAACCTGTATGTTTCCGAGGCCAGTGTTACACACATTGATGGCCTCATCACAATCCCCAATCCCCTAACACATGACAGTCACCAAGTCTGACCATGGCTCCAGGTGAAGCCTGCCCCATGTCATGTTCCCCATGTAGGATCCACATGTATGCAAATTGACCACACATGAACCGGAGAAGTGCACACAGACTACAAACAATTTACACACCCAAAACGCCGTGAGGCATCCCTTACCCTAAGGAGATTTCCAAACTTGCCCGTGCATGTGACGCAGAATCAGCACATGTTGCTGTGTTCATGAGGAGTAGCAGGAGCACAACAATGCCACCAGCAGACAGCATGCCCATGGACCTGTGGAAGAGAGACACACAAGGAGTCAGCCCAAAGGAGCACATCCGCAAGCATGTACTCAACACGTATCATGTTGTCAACATGACAGGTGACAATGATGACTCTCTGACAACATCCTTCCATTGCGCCATCACTCGAGTGACACTTCAATACACACCACTGACTCACTTGGCAGACATGCAGATGGACACACACATTGCAACACATGCCACACACGGCCCAATGCGTGCACACTCAGACACTGGAACTCACCACTAAGCAAAGAAGTTGCGTATGAGCCGACTCCGCATGTCCTCCACAGCCTCCTCCTCCTCCACATCACTTGTCCCGTCACCAAGGCCTTCATCCTCCACGGGTGGATGGTCCTGGTCGGGGGGGAAACGTACAACACGCAGCCACAGTGGGAGTCCGCAGTCCACACAACCCACTCCCTCCAAATCCACTCCCCTTAGCTCTCCTGGCCAACAGTCGGTGACAGCATCATCCACTGCAAGTGTGCCCCCCAGCCCCAGGATGACACCACCCCGCAAGCGGTGGAGGCGGGACCCGGCCAGGGGAGTTGAGTCCCCCACCCTGTCCACACCCTCCCCCAGTGGCGCTGCGACCCATCCCTCTGCCCCCCCCCTCCTTGGGGCCTGTGGTTCGATTGGGTGCGGGGGAGTCGCTGGGGGAACTTGCCGACGTGTGCAGCGCCATTCTGTCCTCCACCTTTGGTGCTGGAACCCCCCCTGTGGCAGAATCATCCCTCCCTGCACCCACAACACCTACCCTTGCCCCTCCTGTCCCTGCGGTGCCTGTTTCCACCCTCCCCCCTGATGCCCCCTCTTCTGTGGATGAAATGGACATGTGAACTGTGCAGGCAAGCTAGGGGACACACGTCCCGATGTGTACCCCCCCCGGACTTTGCTGCTGGCCTGGCCCATGGCCCTTGTACATAGTGGACATTTTCTCAGAGATATTTTCCTGCTGAATAAAGCATTTTCTTTTGGTTTTGCACACTGATGCTTTCCTGGACTTGCTGTTGGTGCTGGTGCTCCCTGAGTTGGGGTGGTGATAATGTGTTAGGGGTCTGTGAAATGTTGGAGTGTGCTGCTCATGGGGTGTACCCTGCCATCTGCGTGCCATCACAAAGGTCTCTGCCAATGGTATTTGGTCATGTTTGCTCTCACTGTATGGTGACATTGTCCCAAGGTGTGTTCCATCCTCTGTGGAGCAGGCCATTTTCCCTGCAGGGTGTCTCCCAAATGCTGTGCTGTGCTGTGTCTACATTTCCTGGATGTGTGAGGGTTGCCTTTCAATATAGCCATGCTGGCTCAGCGATGGCTCCACCTGCATCTGGAGTATCACCCTTGTTGGTCACTGAACTTGTTGATGGGGTATATTGTCCTATGTCTGGGCACTGCTGGGAGGACTCTGCACCCACCCCTCCTGTATCTGGGCACTGCTGGGAGGACTCTGCACCCACCCCTCCTGTCTCTGGGCACTGCTGGGAGGACTCTGCACCCACCCCTCCTGTGTCTGGGCACTGCTGGGAGGACTCTGCACCCACCCCTCCTGTCTCTGGGCACTGCTGGGAGGACTCTGCACCCACCCCTCCTGTCTCTGGGCACTGCTGGGAGGACTCTGCACCCACCCCTCCTGTCTCAGGGCACTGCTGGGAGTGATAGGCACCCACCCCTCCTGTCTCTGGGCACTGCTGGGAGTGTTAGGCACCCACCCCTCCTGTCTCTGGGCACTGCTGGGAGTGTTAGGCACCCACTCCTCCTGTCTCTGGGCACTGCTGGGGGGACTCTGCACCCACCCCTCCTGTGTCTGGGCACTGCTGGGAGGACTCTGCACCCACCCCTCCTGTGTCTGGGCACTGCTGGGAGGACTCTGCACCCACCCCTCCTGTGTCTGGGCACTGCTGGGAGGACTCTGCACCCACCCCTCCTGTGTCTGGGCACTGCTGGGAGGACTCTGCACCCACCCCTCCTGTGTCTGGGCACTGCTGGGAGGACTCTGCACCCACCCCTCCTGCGTCTGGCCACTGCTGGGAGGACTCTACACACACCCCTCCTGTGTCTGGGCACTGCTGGGAGGACTCTGCACACACCCCTCCTGTGTCTGGGCACTGCTGGGAGGACTCTGCACCCACCCCTCCTATGTCTGGGCACTGCTGGGGGTGTTAGGCACACACCATTCTTATTGCAGGTTAGGTGCGTACGTACACGGGTGGGGGTTCGGGGCGTACATACACTGCTGGGGTGGGGGTTCGGTGCGTACATACACGGGTGGTGGTTCGGGGCGTACATACACGGGTGGTGGTTCGGTGCGTACATACACGGGTGGGGGTTCAGGGCGTACATACACTGCTGGGGTGGGGGTTCGGTGCGTACATACACGGGTGGGGGTTCGGGGCGTACATACACTGCTGGGGTGGGGGTTCGGTGCGTACATACACGGGTGGTGGTTCGGGGCGTACATACACGGGTGGTGGTTCGGTGCGTACATACACGGGTGGGGGTTCGGGGCGTACATACACTGCTGGGGTGGGGGTTCGGTGCGTACATACACGGGTGGGGGTTCGGGGCGTACATACACTGCTGGGGTGGGGATTCGGTGCGTACATACACGGGTGGGGGTTCGGGCGTACTTACACGAGTGGGGGTTCGGTGCGTACATACACGGGTGGGGGGTCGGGGCGTACATACACTGCTGGGGTGGGGGATCGGGGCATACATACACGGGTGGGGGGTCGGGGCGTACATACACTGTTGGGGTGGGGGATCGGGGCGTACATACACGGGTGGTGGTTCGGTGCGTACATACACGGGTGGGGGTTCGGGGCGTACATACACTGCTGGGGTGGGGGTTCGGTGCGTACATACACGGGTGGGGGGTCGGGGCGTACATACACTGCTGGGGTGGGGGTTCGGGGCGTACATACACGGGTGGGGGTTCGGTGCGTACATACACGAGTGGGGGTATGGTGCGTACATACACTGCTGGGGTGGGGGTTCGGTGCGTACATACACGGGTGGGGGTACGGGCCGTACTTCCACGGGTGGGGGTACGGTCCGTACATACCCCTACCCACGCTCTGCGTGCCTGGGTACGGCCCGTACCCATGCCTTTGGTGGGTGGGTACGGTGCGTCCCCCCATTGTTGCGGTGCCGTGGGGTCCGCACCGTACACAGGCCTTGGGGGCGTGGCTACGGGTCGTACCACGCGTACCCCTACATGACCCCAGCAATGCTGGTACGAGCCGTACCAAGGCCTTTCTGACGTGGGTACGGGCCGTACCGCCATTGTTGGAGTGACGTAGGGGGACGCGTGGTACGTTCCGTACCCACGCTCTTGCGGCCTGGGTAGGGTACGTACCGGTTCGCGTGACCATCCACTTCCGTTGTGGCGGACGCTTGCGTTGCTGGCCTCGCCCCCACCCCCTGGAAGTGACCAGGCCCTGATGGTCAGGTATGTCCAGGCCATGTGTGATTTGGTACCATGTGTTGGTGTTGTGTGTCCTGCCCCTGCCCCCCCCTTTGCCCCTGGTTGTTGTGCTGACCTTCTGCGGCGTCTGCGTCGGTTCCTGTACGCCAGGTGGACTGCTAGGAGGGCAGGGATGGCACGTAGGTTCGGGTCCATGTCTGTTCGTCGCGTCCAGCTGCTCCTTGCGTGTGTCGTCCTGATTTCCCGGCAGTTTTTGGCAGCCGGTAAATATTTTCCGTGCGGGATGACGTCGGTTCGAATCGTACTTCCTGGTTCGTGAAACGTAGGCTGGATGCGTACCGACGTCAGGTCGGCGCTTTTCAGGATCGGAATTGTGTTTCGATTCTGTTCGGTCGGTGTTTTGTTCGATTCGTACGGAAATGGTGTTTCCGTACGAATCGTACTTGCATTTTCGGATGGATTTCGCACCGGGTACGAGTCGGACGGAGAAAAGGCTCCGTCCGACGGTTCGTACCCGGTTTTTACCGGATCGGAATTGGCACCATGATGTGTTTGCAATTCTTGAATTGCAATGGTAAATCTCTCCCCCCACAATATATCTGTTTTTCCATATATTTTTTTAATTATCTTTAGAACAGTAAAAAAGAAATATATTGTTGCATGTATTTGTTTGTTATTTCCTTTTAAAAGTACTTTATAAATGCTTATGTAATTTATTATGGCATGTAAACGTGTTTACATTTATAAAATATTGTTTACAATATTTTGAACGTTTTTAATATATAGTATAGTTTTAGATATATGTTCACTTAAAATATGCAAATTATGTGCATGACAAAATAAAATACAGAGATTTCAGATCACATGTGTACTGGGTGTTATCTTGATTGGAACAGGTTGTAGTCTGTGGGTACAAAAAGAGAAACAAATGCTACAGACCACCTCAGTTCAAGTGTGTATACTTAGCAGATCAAAATTACAGAAGGCAAACAAGCCTGAACCCTAGATTTATCACAAGATGAAAAAGAGTCCCTTTAAGTTGAATAAACGAGATTGAACAAGCACCTTTGGTTTGGTTTTTGGATTTATACATTGTACCAGTGCAGACACCATAATACTGGACAGCTGTAGCTATTGATGTGTTGACTATAAGAGTGACAATGACTCAAGAGGTAAAGGCACAAAAAAGTCCCTGAAAGTCCTGGGACCCTGGAGTGCAGCAAAGCAGTACCATCAGTGCCTGATTTGTAAATGAATAAGGGCCCAAACATTTGCTCAGATGCCTAGGGCCATCACTACTATATGTCAGCATGCTGAATACCAAGGCTGTATAATCTTTGTTCCACCTCATGCCTCTAATCCATCACCAAAGAATCCCTGCCCCTTTATTTCACTCTTGCGGGTCCTTTTTCATCCCTGGTTTCTACATTTGTCAATTAATTAATTTAATTCTGTCTTTCCCTTCTTCCTTCTTTCCCTGTTTTTTCTCCCCTGCTTTGGATCAAAACATGTTATCTTTCTCCACGACACATAACTTGTCGTCTCTTGAAACACAGGAAAACATTACCAGCAATCTCAGGGAATAAGGCTTTTATTATTTGCATCAAATGGAGGTAAGAAGAATGCATTTAAAGCAAGTGTGACTAAGTCATCTTCCAGCGCCCACCTTTTCTCCTTAAGTTTTTCAAAAAGGCCTGCTACACTCTAAGAGTAGGTATGGGGAAAAGATACAACACTACTATCTATATTTGCCTATGCTGAAACAATTTAACTCAAGGTGATTAATGTAGTGTCTTAATACTAAGAGAGCCATAACCCCGAGGTTCTGGGAGGACTCAAGGAGAGAATCACGTTACCATTTGGGGAGGGGTAGAGGTGTGGTTATTAATGGTTAGGAGATAATGAGAAGTTCAGTTGAATGTTGTACACTGATGAATATAGACGTCAGTTACGAACTCCATGTGTGGAGTGTTCTTTTTGCATGCTCCCGGGCTGGGGAGGACGCTACAATTAGTACAACTTTCAGTCTTCATCTGCTTTAATTATTCAAATCCCTCATTTAGTTCTGAACAGGAGAATATAGAAAGACACCTTTAATCAGCCATAAAATACAGATAAAGACACACACTTATTATCACAACAGATTTCTTTGATCCATATAAAAAATTGAAATGACATTTTACGAAAATATATGCATCAATTAATCGTAACAATGCATCCAACCAACTTCAAATGTTCATTCATCTCATGCCGACCCCATCCATACAATGCATCCTCAACATTTAACATCCTGATATCATCCAACCATTTTTTTTATTATGATAATAGGGGGGTGTTACATTAATTATTAAAAAGAACATTGATGCAGCCTACCGGTGACCATGTTATTCACAACCACCTTATTCAAGACACATAACATGCATATTCATCTTATACAAACAAAGTACATAAACAGTGTGGATATGAACTACTAAAAATGCTGAGGGAAACACTATTAGTACTCTTGTTTTTCTTTCCTCTGCTTATAATGCATCCAACTATACACATCAATTTTATGTCTTTCTATTTTATAGAGAGCGCTCCTCTATTGTGACTGCATACTGGCGTTAAAATTCCACCATATCTCATATTTCTACCTTTGATGTCTTCCATAGGAAACTTCATTCTGTCTCTTGAGTTACATTTGTTGAAGATCTCAAAATCGCCATATCCTGTCCTTTGAAACTGGCAAAAGCCAAAAAACCAACATACGTGAGTTCAAGTATGAATTGAAGCTGAGATCTAAGGAAGGAAAACTAGCTTGCTGAAATCCTTGTAGTTTACTGTGCAGAAAGTGATGTAGTCTCACATGTTCTGCCTCATCTTAGTCCCCAATTTCTCCTCAGTTTCCCCATAAAAATTATATATTTAGACTAATTTAGTTGTTTAATTGACGTAACAGAGAGAGAGAGAGAGAGAGAGAGAGAGGACGAGAGTTTTTGTGTCTAAGTGAAACTATGTTTTATTGAACCCTTTGCTGATTTGTGTTGCACTGCAATTTGAGACTCTACACTCAAAAGGGGAACCTTGAGGTATAAACGGAATACAGACACAAAGGAAGGGTATTATTTTGCAAATCTATCTTTTATGATTAGACAAAAAGCTGTAGATGCTTTAGGGAATCTGTGAACAAGCGATCAGCAAACAACAGGATTATATACAGTAGACTGTGAAGTGGCCTGTGACATTTTTAAAACTTATTTCAACAACTGATGTGAGATTATAATCATATCTGTGGCCTTCAATCAATATCCTAACCCTAAAACCTCTATGTTTCAGTGTTTCTTGCTTGACAAAATAACTTTGCTCCCAAAATTAAAAGTGAACATTATGCAAGCAGAAGTGCATCCTAAAAGTTGAAAAATGCAAAAATGAGGGCCATTACATTGTCCTTTGTCTGCATCAACACCATTATATTGAACTACCAATACGTTTACCAGGTTTGTTGTAACATTATATACCATTAATTAAGGCACCAATACATGTTCTGTACATCTACTGGGACTATAGATCTAAATCAAAACTGGAAAATGCAATTTTATATGAGCGTTGACCTGAAATCTAATCCTAAACTGTCCCCAAGTCTGCCTATCCTATGACCCTTTATATAACCCTATCCCAATGACAATCTTAAACCTAAACCTAACCTCAAAGCTAAACCCCAATTAAAGTTCAAAGCTGTACGCTAACATGTGAGTTAAACCTACTTCAACTCTACTACTCAATTTTACCCTAACCTTAACTCTAATAAAACGCAATCTAAGCATGACATTAAATCGTTAACCTAACCCATCCGATAAGGATGGGTAACCTAACCCATCCTTTTCGCTGTGCATTACTTTAATTCTAACCATAATCCTAAACCTACCCTTAAATTTCCACATGAACCAAACACTAGTTCTAAATCTAGCCCTAGCACCAAACATAGGACTATCCCTTGCACTAATCCTACTTCCTAACCTAGGATTAACCAGCCTTTACCCTTAATCGTAACCTTATTCCAATCATAAACCAAACACAACCCTTTTCCTTTGTCGCAGCCTTCTCAAGAGTGGCAAGCATAAATGAAGTGACATCTATGTGATTGAACATTGATTAAGTGAACTTGAAGTGGTGGTGTGCAATTAAGTCCCCCCAACATTAGCTGTAGAGTCATAATCTTGGCACATACTTAAATGCTCATTATTCTGTAGAGCGGCTTTATGAAAATTAGGCTTTGTGTGTAATGTTTCAGTTTAATGTTGCTCTGAATTTTTTTAATGCAGCCAGTTAGCTTTGTATATTCCTCTGACTTAGAGGTACGCAATGAATAAGGCTGTTTAGCAGAGAGGGACCATTCTTTGCTCAGCCAGAGGAGAGGGTTATACCCTTCCTGATAATAACCTGGAAGTATTTCCATGTAAAAATCAGTATTCAATAATAGTTTATAGTGAAGTGTGAAGCCAAGCTATCTGACCGGAATGGACGGTAACAGCTATCCCAAATAAACAAGTAGACAAGATTGTATTAACTTCACTAAATTGTGAAGTGGCAAAGACTACTACGAATTCCACTTTGCCTTGGTGGAGCCCAAAGTTCAACTAGAAGATGAGAGAAAAAATTAGAGTAATTTTTAAAAGCAATTAATTTTGCACCTTCTTAGAAGTGTGCCCTTTCTGCAGGACAACCACATCTTTTTTTACTTTTTGCTGAACCCTATTTTTGCTGGTTGCAGAACTCTGTACACTTTAGCCCTGCTAATCAGTGGTAAATGGTATACCCCCAGTACCATATTTGACTTACCTATAAGTGCCTTGTATACAGTACAAAGTGTACCCAGGGCCTGTAAGTTAAATATCACTTATGGACTCGAGCACGGTATTGCTTCGCACTCCCAGATAATAGAGACACTCTCTCACACGGAGGCCCAAACACGACGAAGCAATACACACAACACAACATCCCCTGGAAAAGGATTTCACTTTATAAAATGAAGCACATCAAAGACTGTTTTCAGAATAAGGCTTGGGGCTTTATTTATGCAATGCTTTCTAACAGAAAGGCTTTCCCAGATGTCAAATGAACAACATTCAAATGTATACATATATATATATATGTAGGTAGATATAGTTAGGACCTAGTTTTCATTGGGAAAGCAATTTTCAATTAGCCAATATCTACGGTACGGTGTGACGAATATTCGTGATTTTTTTTAAACTAATGGGGCGCTCCGGTCAGCTCCCGTCTTGAAACTTTCGGGGTTATTCATCAAGCGCGAGCTGAGAAAAAAGGGAGGGTCCCAAAACATGTTTTCACCATGTTAATTTCCATAGGAAACTTTTGTTGCAGCTACAGCCCGAACTTCTGAATGGAATTACACCAAATTTGGCAGAGAGGTAGCTCTTGGTTCACTCTTTGCTTTAAACTGTTTAGTAGTTCCTGAGAAATAAAAAAATTAAAAACTATTGATATATTTTTGCTGCTGTGGATCCGCGAACCCTCCCGAGCATGAGCTTTATTATGATTGGCTGCCAACACTCCAAACCAAAAAGTGTTGGCAGCCATCTTGTGACTCGGTTGAACATTATGCAAAGAGGCTCCCCCCACGGTTCCCAGCGTGAGCCCAGGACCCGGGGGGGGGGTCCCCGTGGCCAAAAGTGGCCCAGGGAAGGGAAGGCCAAGCGTCCCCCTCTCGTAATGTCTTTTTTTTAAAGAGACAAAGGATTAAAAAAAATAAGTGGCCATGCCCCGGGTGATGGGATCCCAGGGGCAGAAATTGGCCTGAGGAGGGGGCCGCACAACTTTTTCCTGTTGAAAAAAAATGGCTCAGGCCCTGGGGCTGGGGTCCCAGGACCCAAAAACTATTAAGAGAAGGGAGGCCACAAAGCCACCCTTCTAAAAAAAAGAAAGAAAAGAGAAGCTGGCATCTCGCCGCAGGACCCGTCCCCTCCCTGCACCACTCTGTAAACGTACGTTCTGGGATGGGGATTAAGTCCCTTTGAATCCTAAGGGTCCTTAGGTGCCAACTAACCCGCCAGGTACCTCCAGTAAGCCAAACACAGTGGGATTGCTGAGAGGCTGTTTGAGGCCACGCCCCTTTTACACCACTCTACAAACATGCCTCCTCGTGAACTGCTGGTGGGGTGATGAGGTCCTCTTGTGTCCTGAGGACCTCAGGACTAAAGTAGACTTCATCCTCTGAGCAGCAGTGCGCCAAGAGGCGCGTGTGCAGAGTGGTGTAAAAAGGGTGTGTTGCCTCAGACCATTCTCAGCAACCCAGCTGTGTGGGGCTTACTAGAGATAACAGGAGGGCTAGTTGGCCCCCAGGAACCCTCAGGAGGCAAGGGGACTTCATCACCCAACCAAGAGCATGCCAGGAGGTGTGTTTGCAGAGTGGTGGAGAAAAGGGGCGTGGCCTGTGTCCACCTCTCAGCAATCCCACTTTGTGGGGCTTACTGGAGGTAACAGGTAAGCTTGTTGGCCCTTAAGGACCCCCAGCAGTGAAGGGGACTTCAATCCTCATCCAAGAGAGTACCAGGGAGCACATTTGCAGACTGGTGAGCAATGGGGGCATGGCCTGCAATGAGAAATTACCATTGCCGCTGTGTGTGACTTACTGGAGGTATTAGGAGGGGTGGTTGGCCACCAAGGTATTCCTTGGAGGCCAACTACACCTCCTGTTACCTCCAGTAAGTCCCACACAGAGGTCTTCTTCAGAGGCCACGCCCCCCTTTCTCCACCACTCTGCAAATGCACCTCCTGGCAAACTACTGGTTGGGGGATGAAGTCCACTTTACTCCTGAGGGACATTGGTGGCCAAGAGGCCCTCCTGGTACCTCCTGTAAGTCCTAAGCAGTGGAATTCCTGAGTGCTGGTTGAAGGCCCAGCACCCTTTCTCCACCACTCTGCAAACGCGACTACCACTTAAAGAAGCATTTGCAATGTAATAGGTCTCGCATTTGCAAGATTTAATGCTGTTGGCATTGTAAATGTAAACGTTTTTTACTAATGTTTTTTGTAGTGGAGTGGATGTAGGTTGTATGTAATGGTATTATGTGGTATGTTGTGCTGTGAAATTATGTGGATATAAAGTATGTAGTGTTTAGCGTATAGGAATTATGTAGAGTGGGATTATGTGTTATGGAGAGCAATTATGTGGTATGGTAGTCTGTGTTGTGGAGTGGTAACCTTGGGTTTAGTCTTTCTCGTTTATATAGAGGCTAAATTATCAACTCAATGAGACAAAAAAAAGTAACCACTGAGGAGCACTTCTTGACCCAGTCAGAGGTATGAGCAGGGCCACTTGAATTATGCAACTGTTTGGCTGCACTGACTTTCGCACAATTATACATTTTCTGTATTTGCCACATAATCCATCATCTGCTGCATAATCGGCAGATTTGAACAAAAAAAACCTTGTTTCTACCTCAAACAGATCAAACGTTACCAAAAATGCAGCGACAAGTGTTGCAGCATGGTGGAATGTCCTTCACAAACCTAGAATGGTCACCTGTTACTTATTGCTACATGTGGGTGTTAAATTGGTACTAATTGTGTGCACAGCACTCTTGCTTCTTTCTGCACCTCTTGCCTCTTTCTGCATTTCTGTTGCTTCTTTCTGCACGTTTCTTTCTTTTTATCCACGTCTCTTGCCTCTTTCTGCACATCTCCTCCACTTTCTGCACCTCTCTTGCCTCTTTCTGCACCTCTGGTTTTTTTTTTAAACAGACTTTTATTGAATCTCAGAAGGTAACACATTCAATCCCAATGCCCGCTACCTGGCCACCCAGATAAGCCAGGCTGTAGGATAACGACCAGCCCGCCAAACTGAGTACAATGGCACACCTCTCTTCACATAAGGCATCTATGCTGTAATGTAGTCCGTCCACAAGGGTGATCCATTACCATGGTGTGACGCAATCAAAAGACCCCCCACCCCTCTCCCTGTCAAACTCCCCCAACAGAACCCCCCACCCCAACCACCCTCCCAAGCATGTTGCCAGTGTCTAATACAGTCAAGTGGGCAACAAAGCCTCCCGTACCACCTGTCGGATTCCCCTCCTGCGGGGCACGGCAGAGAATGTATCAAGAGCACAAGAGGAAGCTGTGTATCCCGGGTCCAGAGTCCTCCCCTCGCCCTGCATTCACATGAACGTGAAAAAAAAAAAAAAAGTCTCAAGGGTCCCGTGCCACATCCCCCTCCTCAGGATCCCCCTCGTCGTCTACAGCTGGTTGTTTGAACAGTTCCAGGAGTGCCACCCATGCCCGGGCCATTTCTTGTGATTTCTCACTTCCATTACGCCGAGCCAGATCCTGGGCCCGATTCACAGAACTAACTTAAGACAAAATCCTAAACTTACTACCATTTTGGTATTCACAGAAGGCACTTACTCATTTTGGTATTCACAGAAGGCACTTACTCATTTCGGTATTCACAGAAGTTAGGAGTCCTAACTTTAGGACTCCTAAATGCCTTCTGTGAATACCGAAAGTATTAAAATTAGGATTTTTCGCAGTTTAGTAGTAGTATAGTTAGGACTCCTAACTTTAGGACTCCTAAATGCCTTCTGTGAATACCGAAAGTCTTAAAATTAGGATTTTTCTCAATTTAGTAGTCCTAAGTTTAGACTTAGGACTGCTAAATTGAGAAAAATCCTAATTTTAAGACTTTCGGTATTCACAGAAGGCATTTAGGAGTCCTAAAGTTAGGAGTCCTAACTATACTACTACTAAACTGAGAAAAATCCTAATTTTAAGGCTTTCGGTAGTCACAGAAGGCATTTAGGAGTCCTAAAGTTAGGAGTCCTAAATTTAGGACTACTAAATTGAGAAAAATCCTAATTTTAAGAATTTCGGTATTCACAGAAGGCATTTAGGAGTCCTAAAGTTAGGAGTCCTAACTATACTACTACTAAACTGCGAAAAATCCTAATTTTAAGACTTTCGGTATTCACAGAAGGCATTTAGGAGTCCTAAATTTAGGACTCCTAACTTCTGTGAATACCGAAATGAGTAAGTGCCTTCTGTGAATACCAAAATGAGTAAGTGCCTTCTGTGAATACCAAAATGGTAGTAAGTTTAGGATTTTGTCTTAAGTTAGTTCTGTGAATCGGGCCCCCAGTCTATAGTTCCCCTCGCTTCCTGCCCATTTCACCATTTCCCTATTCCAGTGCAAGAGATTAGGCCCCTGCCTCGTCTTCCAATGGGAAGTAAGTTCCCGCTTGGCCAGGACCAGCCCCAGGTCAATGAACCGGCTGGTGACCTTAGTCTTGGCAGTGTGCGGGAACCAATGCAGCAAGCAGACCCCCGGACCCACCTCCAGCTCCCTCCCTGTCACAGTCAGCAGTGCAGTCGTCACCTCCCGCCAAAAGTCTCCCACCCGTGGACAGTCCAAGAACATGTGGAGAAAATTCGGCCCATCATGGTCACACCGGGGGCAAGCATCTGACCCCCCAAAATACTCAGCTATTTTAATAGGCGTGAGGTATGCCCTATGAAAATCATAGAACTGGATAAGCTGGAAACTCGCATTTCGGGAACATTTCCATGGTCGCTCCATGATTTCCTCCCAAGTTTTGTCCGCAATGGGTGCCCCCAGATCCGCCTCCCACTTGAGTCGCAGTGCAGTTAGGGGTTGACGCATATCACAGGTAATCCGCCGATAAAGGCAGGTCACCACCTTAAAAGTACCCACCGCCATCACTACATACTGACAAGCAAGAGATGTGTCCGGCTCCACCAGTCCCTGCCGCCAGTGTTTCCTGACAGCTGCAGTCAGAGCTGCATGCAAGAGGAAGTCCCCCCGCGGGAGATCGGGACGCTCCCTAAGGTCGTCAAAAGGGAGAAGATTACCATCCTCATAAAGGTCACCCAGTGCCATAACTCCCGCCTCTTCCCAAGCCAACACCAGGCTCCAATCTCCCCCGTGAGGCAACGCCACACACATACGCAAAGGGATCTCGGGCGCGTAAGGAATTGCGACATGCGTCCTCCTGGCCAAGCATGCCCAGCACCGCCGTACTGTCCTCAAGTCCGATGGCAGCAAAGCATCTCTCATCGGGACTCAGAGCAACACACAAGACAAATGGTGCCAGCTCGGATCCGACCCTCCCTGTTCCTCCGGGCGCCTGATGTGACCCGCCACCCACTTCGTAAACCACTGGAGCTGCGCAGCATGGTAGTAGGCCTCCAGATCTGGCAACGCAAGGCCCCCGTCCCCCTGGGCCTCTGCAGAGTAAGTAGCGCTACCCTCCATCTCCCAGCGCCCCAGATGAACCCTGTAAGCAAAGTGTTCAGTTGTGCGAAGAGCTTACCCGGGATCCAAACTGGGAGGGTCCCAAAGTAATAAAGAAACCTGGGCAATATGACCATTTTCACCAGGGCGACACTACCGGCCACCGACAATGGGAGAGTCCCCCAGAAATCAAAACAGGTTTTCGCCCCGCGCACTGCTCGCCCCACGTTGCCCTCCAATAGATCAGCGGGAGCATGATAAATCTGAGTCCCCAAGTAGGGCAAGCACCGAGGTTCCCACAGGACATCCCCCGGGCGAACTATCCCGTCCGGCCCGGTAGGAAACAGACATGACTTGGTCCAGTTCACCCGGAGGCCCGCCACCCTCCCCAAGCTCTCCAGCAAGCCCCGTGCCCCCTGTAGGGCTCCCCCAGCGTCCGGCAAGAAAATGAGGAGATCGTCCGCATACAATTCTATGTGTTGCACTCGTCCCTCTACTAATACCCCTGAAAAATACCGGCCTGACCTGGCGTGAGCAGCCATGGGCTCCATTGCCAGTGCAAATAATAGGGGGTACAACGGGCACCCCTGCCTCGTCCCCCGAGCGACCGCACAGGCATCAGAAATCAAGCCCCCCGTCCTCACCCTAGCAGTGGCTCTTTCTGCACCTCTGTTGCCTCTTTCTGCAGCTCACTTGCTTCTTTCTGTACCCCACTTGCCTCTTTCTGTACCCTTCGTCCGTCTTTCTGCACCACTCTTGCCTCTTTCTACATCTCTGTTCCCTTTTTCTGCACCTCTCTTGCCTGTTTCTTCACCTCTGCTGCTTTTATCTGCACTTCTCTTGCTTTTTTCTGCACCTCTCTTGCTTCTTTCTGCACCCCTCTGACCTGTTCTGCACCCTTCTTCCCTCTTTGAGCAACTCTCTTGACTCTTTTTGCACCTCCCATCCTCTTACTGTACCCCTGTTGCCTCTTTCTGCACCTCTGTTCCTTCTTTCTGCACTTCTTTTATTTCTTTCTGCACCTATCTTGCCTCTTTCTGCACCATCATACACCTTTCTGCACCCTTCTTGCCTCTTTCTGCACCTCTCTTGCCTTTTTCTGCACCGCTGTTGCTTCTTTCTGTACCTCTCTTGCTTCTTTTTGCACCCTTTCTGCACTTGTCTTCCTTCTTTCCGCATCTCTTTTCTGTCTTTCTGCACTTCTCTTGTTTGTTTCTGCACCTTTGTTGTTTCTTTCTGCACTTCTCTTGCCTCTTTCTGCATTTCTGTTGCTTCTATCTGCACTCCTCTTGCCTCTTTCTGCAACCCTCTTGCCTCTTTCTGCACATCTGTTGCTTTTTTCTGAATTTCTCTTGCGTCTTTCTGTACCTGTCTTGCTTCTTTCTGCACTTCTGTTGCCTCTTTCTGTACCTCTGTTGCTTTTTTCTGCACCTCTCTTTCCTCTTTTTGCACCTCTGTTGCCTCTTTCTGTACCTCACTTGCTTCTTTTTGTACCATTCTTGCATCTTTCTGCACCCCTTTCCTCGTTCTGTACCTCTCTTGCATCTTTATGCACCCCTGTTTTCTCTTTCTGCACCTCTATTACTTCTTTCTGCACTTCTCTTTCTTATTTATGTACCTCACTTCCCTTATTCTGCACCTCACTTGCTTCTTTCTGCACTTCTCTTGCTTCTTTCTACACCTTTGTTGCTTCTTTCAGCAATTCTCTTGCCTCTTTCTGTACTTCTCTTGCCTGTTTCTGCAACCCTCTTGCATCTTTCTGCACCCCCTTCCCTCTTTCTGCACCTCTCTTGCCTCTCTGCACCACTGTTCCCTCTTTATGCACCTCTGCTGCCTGTTTTTGCACCTCTCTTGCTCCTTTCTGCACTTCTGTTGCTTCTTTCTACATTTCTCTTACCTCTTTCTGCATCCCTCTTGCCTCTTTCTGCACCTCTGTTGCTTCTTTCTGCACTTCTCTTACTTATTTCTGCATCTCTCTTGCTTCTTTCTGCACCCCTTATGCATCTTTCTTTACCCTTATTCCCTCTTTCTGTACCTCTCTTGCCTTTTTTGGCAGTCCTCTTTCTGCACCTCGTTTGCTTCTTTCTGCACTTCTCTTGCCTCTTTCTGCAACCCACTTGCACCTTTCTGCACATCTGATGCTTCTTTCTGCACTTCTATTGCTTCTTTCTGCACCCCTCTTACAAATTTCTGCACCACTCTTTCTGCACCTCTTTTCCCTGTTTCTGCAACTCTCGCACCTCTTTCTGTAGTTCTCTTGCCTCCTTCTGCACCTCTGTTGCTTCTTTCTGCACTTCTCTTGCCTCTTTCTGCCCCCATCTAGCCTCTTTCTGCATCCCTGTTGCTTCTTTCTGCACTTCTTGTGCTTCTTTCTGCACATCTTTTGCTTCATTCTGCACCACTGCTGCCTCTTTCTGCATGGCTCTTCCCCCTTTCTTCACCTCTCTTGCCTCTTTCTGCACCCCTGTTCCCTCTTTCTGTACCTTAGTTGCTTCTGTCAGCACTTCTCTTGCTTCTTTCTGCACCTCTCTTGCTTCTTTCCTTACCCCTCTTGCCTCTTTCTGTACCCTTCTTCCTTCTTTGTGTACCTCTCTTGCCTCTTTCTGCACCTCTTTTCTCTTTCTGCATTTCTCTTTCTTCTTTCTGCACCTCTGTTCCTTCTGTCTGCACTTCTCTTGCCTCTTCCTGCACCTCTGTTGCTTCTTTCAGCACTTCTATTGCCTCTTTCTCAAACCCACTTGCCGCTTTCTGCACATCTGTTGCTTCTTTCTGCACTTCTCTTGCTTCTTTCTGCACCTCTCTTATACATTTCTGCACCACTCTTGCCTCTTTCTGCACCCCTCTTCCCTCTTTCTGCCCCTCTTTTGCCTGTTTCTGCAACTCTCGCACCTCTTTCTGCAGTTCTCTTGCCTCCTTCTGCACCTCTGTTGCTTCTTTCTGCACTTCTCTTGCCTCTTTCTGCACCCATCTAGCCTCTTTCTGCACCCCTGTTGCTTCTTTCTGGACTTCTTGTGCTTCTTTCTGCACCTTTTTTGCTTCATTCTGCACCACTGTTGTCTCTTTCTGCATCGCTCTTTCCCCTTTCTTCACCTCTCTTGCCTCTTTCTGCACCCCTGTTCCCTCTTTCTGCACCTTAGTTGCTTCTGTCAGCACTTCTCTTTCGTCTTTCTGCACCTCTCTTGCTTCTTTCATTGCCCCTCTTGCCTCTTTCTGCACCCTTCTTCCTTCTTTGTGTACCTCTCTTGCCACTTTCTGCACCTCTTTTCTCTTTCTGCATTTCTCTTTCTTCTTTCTGCACCTCTGTTCCTTCTGTCTGCACTTATCTTGCCTCTTCCTGTACCCCTCTTCCTTCTTTCCGCACCTCTGTTGCTTCTTTTAGCACTTCTCTTGCTTCTTTCTGCATCTTTCTTCCTCTTTCTGCACATGTCCTACCTATGAAGGCATAGTTAGAAATTAGCATTTAAAAAACCTTAGTTGTTCACTGAAAAAAACAGAGGTTTCAGGGACGTTATAGTTAGGAATTCGTTTTTAAAAAACCTTAAAAATTCACTGAAAAAACAGAGGTTTCAGGGATGTTATAGATAGGAATTAGCATTCAAAAAACCTTAGAAATTCAATGAAAAATCCACAGGTTTCAAAGAAGTTATAGTTAGGTTGACATTTCACTCGTACAAAAACAGAGACAATCGGCTGTTATAGTTAGCAGAGCGAACTATAACCTGCGCCCCCACAATGCACTGCTGATGATGTCACATATTACATCACTCATGACATGGTCAGTGACATCACTGATGACATCATCCACTTCATATCTGATGCACCTCCTCACATCCTAATATGACTTTTCATACACCCACTCTAAAATAATGACTACCATTCTCAAAACCATAGACACACCAATACCAGTTAGCACAAAACCACTCACTGATTCATAGGTGAACACACATCCACTCACTCACCCATACAGTCACTCATACACGCAGTCATTCATCTAATCAGCCACTGATATATGCACTCATACACCTGTACAGACACTCACACACCGCCACTCACCCATAGATTTACTCACACACCTAGTCAGTCACCTAAAGAATCAATCACACTGCCATTTACTCATTATACAGTAGTGATGTCATCAGTGATGTGATTTGAGATGTCATCAATGATGTCATTGACCATGTCATGAAAGATGTAATACGTGACATGATCAGCAGTGCATTGCGGGGGCGCGAGTTATAGTTAGCTCAGCTAACGGCCGAATTTCTCTGTTTTTGTGCAAGTGAAATGTCAGCCTAACTATAACATCCTTGAAACCTGTGGTTTTTTCAGTGAATTTATAAGGTTTTTTAAATGCTAATTCCTAACTGTAACGTCCCTGAAACCTCGTTTTTTTTTCAGTGAATCTATAAGGTTTTTTAAATAACTAATTATATATATATATATATGCAAGCAATAATAACACACTTGGCAAATGCAACTGTTAAATGCATAGATAATAATATAATAAAATGAACACAAGCAGGAATAAAACACAAGCAAATTATACTGGACCTCCTACAAGAAATCAGAAAGATATATACACTAAATACAGCAGATGATTACCTTGAATGTGCACACAGACTCTCACACACATTACAAAGTCAATACTCACAGAAAACACCTCACCGATTGTTCTGAAAGCTTCCATGCAACAGAAAACAAAACAACCTTGAACGTGGATAACCTAAACAACTTGAGTAATCTGGGGTCTGCCTGTGCATGCAAAAAGCACAAGCAAGACAGAGTCAGAATTCAAGATGAGATGAGGGCATGTCAAAGCCAATAGTAAGATCTTCATAATACTTCCCAATGTACAGTACAACACAATGCACATTTGTGCACCACTGCCTATAGCATCACACACTTCATCTGCTCATGTACAACATAATGCACATTTGAGCACCACTGCTCATAACACTGCACTTGAGACCAAAAAAAACATTCCACACCTCTCTCTCTCATGCTTTCAAATGCACATTCCACACACACTGTTCTTGGCAAGCTGTTCTACTCTGTGACAGATCCCATTTTAAAACTACATGAGATACGAAAGACATCTTCAAGGGAAAAAGCAGTTGCAGGGAAACAATATTGTACATTCAGGCTAGAGTAAGATAAAACACAAAAATGTAATTAAAATCATGGTAGTCAAAGGTCATCATGTGGTTTCAAACCATAGGATGACCTCTAGCACTAGAGGCACCCATTGTACCATTCATTCAAGTGACAATGCAAACATTTCTACTGGCCTGCCATGTGCAGACTAGCTGTTGCATATTTAAAACTTCAAATTCGACTTGTTAATATAACCCTTTTTTCAGGTTGAAAGCTTCCTTTTAAATATGTGTTAGTTACCTCGAAGAAGGCTTTATTGCCCAAAAGGCAGGGTGCATGGTATTTAAAAGTAGGGCATGTAGGAATGTCATTTTAAACATGTCATTACGGTGAAAAAGCCCCAAAAAAGCTATTTGTACAATTAGAATGCTGGCTGTTCCATAGAAAATATCTAGGTTACTTTATTGCATTTAATAAGCAGCTAGAAACATATTTTAAGGACTCTTTTTAATAGAAATTCAAAATCCAATTTAATGGTAAAAATAAAATATTTGTATAACTATTAGGGAAAAGCTACTTTTAGAAAGTTACCTTTTCCTACCTAAAGTCTTTTGAGGATCATTTCCATGAGGCCCAACTGTCACCTGACAGCTGAATAGCCCCTTTGATGAGGTGAGAAGCAGTGTCTCACAGAGAGGGACAAATGGCCTTCAGTTTTGAAGGGTGTTGACAGAATGGTCTTTGTGCTCGGGCCAGGAACTTGGTTAACTTAAAAGAAGCCTACCCAGTCACAGGCAGATGTGGCTAATGCCCACACCTCCCCCTTCTTTTGTCCCCAGCCAGGAAGGCTCCAATCACAGGTGCTTCTTTTGAACATTAGCGCCAAATCCTGCTGGAGTGCCAAGACCTGCATATCAGGTCTGCTCAGGATTTGCAAATAACACACAGGCACATTTCAAAGTGCAAGGGCAGAATGACAAAACAATTCATGTGTGTCTAGCTGATTGCTAGAACACTCAGCCTTGTGGATGATCAGAGGAGCACTGAACCTGCTGGTGAGACACGAGAAGAGCCCTAAAGGACTGGACCTACTGTCCCTCTTGTATCTAGGACAAAGAAGTGGATCTGGAGAGTCATAAGGCTGACCTCCTGTTAAGGCTACAGGGATGCAAAAAACTACAAAAGGCCTTTTCCTCCAACTGCCCAACAACCATTGGCAAATGGACCTGGATTGTGCCAGGCTTCTGGATTGCACCCTATGAGTTTCTAAGCACCACCCCATAGGTGTAAGGGGGGATTTAGAAGTGTACTCCTGTGTGGTTTGGGACTTAGAGGAGTAAATCAGAAGGTATAATCTTCTGCACATGCTGAACCTACTTGGTGTATCTGACCCACACTCCATTGTGGTCAGCATCAAACTGGGCCCAGGTACTGTTCTACTGAAACCGTTGACCATCATTGGCGCTTTGTGCTTCTTGGCACTATTTCTACTTAAAAGTTTAAAAATGCACATCTCGGGATCCCCTCATTGGAACATATTCATTATTTTGGTGTTCTTTTTTTAAATTACATTTTACTCTAGTTATCTCATTAATTTGGGGATTTTTATTGTTTTACTTTTCAACGTTATTATTATTTTAGCACTGTATAAATACTTTACACATTGCCTCTAACTTAAGCCTATCTGATCTGTGCCATAGCTACCAGCGTTTATAGTTCAGGTTTAAACAGTGACTTTAGTGGGTCACCGTGAGACTGACAGGGTTTAATACTTGAGATGGGCATTTAACCTCCTTAACTAACAACACAAGTTCTCGAACAAAAGAAAAAACAAGTTCTTACACGCCTCACCTCCCCATGTCCAGTTCCCTTAGAATGTTTCTGAAAATAAATATGGTCAAATCAAGATTTACAAAATGTCAACACCACATGAACAGGCCTGCACATGTCCCTCCTGGTACTCACCAAGCCCCACAGACAAGACCTACCAGATAAGACTAATAATCCCCCTACAATGCCCGTCCACTGAGAGTAAGCGCTCTCATGATAACAAGGCAAATGGCCACCTAAACCAAGCTGGGATATTAAACACTTCCTTAATTGAGGTTGAGTGAGCCCCTGGCCACGGTCTGCAAGCTCCAGTGTTACTGTTTCCACTGTACCATTGATAACCATCCCAAATTGGCTGAATGAGAGAGGCCATTTCAAACCAGAACCCCATACCCACAAAGGAATACAGGACAAAATATCAGAGTTGTCCATGAAAAATCTAACGCCTACTTTAAGAGCCACATCCTCACAGGAGATACATTTTGTCCCACAAGCTTCTAGTAATTTAGCAATAAACAGGACTCAACACGTCTTTGGCATGTGAACCAAGATCTGGAGCAATTTGCTGACTCTCCTTAAAGGAGAACCAAATGCACCTCACTTGAATGCTCCTCTAAACAAGTCTTTGAATTTTGACTTAATATTGACCTTCCTCCCCTCACCTCACATTGTCCCTCTTCAACTCACGTGTTTCGTCTACCCCTTGCCTTCACCTACTCATTACCCAGCCTTTTCTTCTTATGCATCACCTTTACTAACATTTGCCAAGAGTCCCTGACAAGAAGCTGGATATGTGGTTTGAGCTCATACAACTCATAAAGAAATAACAAATATGTACGTCTCTAAATCTCAAGTAATGGAGCATATGCTCATAAGGAAATTGTCCATTTACATTTTGTTTGTGAAAGTTGTTTACATAACGATTACCTTAGACTTAAATGTCTGTCACATTGTTATCTTCTGTATATCTAACCAGATAGGGTTCTGTCTCTGTAACCTCCTGGATTCATTGCATATGAAGGAAGCAGGCTGTGATGCATGGGAAGCTTTATGTTGGATATATTTTAGGTTATGTTGAGTATGTATTCAACCGCCTTTCAATCCTTTTTGGCTAGCACATTTATAGCACAGTTTCAATCTACTCATTATTCTAAATAGCAGCCTTGCAACTGCAGTTCACTTGTCACTGGGAGGTGCTTGCTTGGCTCTGCTCATTAGTTTGACTGTTACAGTAAGGAAAGATAAGTGGTGTGATATCTTTTCTTCCATGCATGGAAAATGTGTCTACATTTGTCATATAATGCAAATGGTATACTGTAAACATTTGAAAAACATTCACAGCAGGCACCGTCTGGCAGCTGTGGCTTTCTATTGCTGTCATCCTCAATGCTAAAGCGAACTTCTCCAATAAAGTGGGCTGCCATGCCAGGAGGAGGCCATCAAAAAAGCCTATCCGGCTCTTTTGCCGATTAGAGCGAGTTTTTCATTTAATTTTTCCATTCTATTAGGGGACAGAAATGATTATGTGCCATTTTTCAACTAGCAAATATAAGTAAAGTAATTGATAAAAAAGGATGAACTTGAATGTAATGCCAAAAACATTTGTTGCTCCCTGTTTGAATCTTTACCATAGCTATTCAAGATAGATTTACACTTATTTTACAGCTTCAAATTCTCGTTTCTGAGACATACTTTGTATTTTACAAAACTGAACTTTCTGACTTGCTTTGTCTCAAGATAAAAAAACTGGCCGTGTGAACATTTAACAAACAAGCATTTGCAATGCGAAAGGTCTTGCATTCACGTGAGTTTGAGCTATTGGCATTGTAAATGACAATGCCTTTTATTTATGTTTTGGGTTTTAAACATAAATAAAAGGCATTGTCATTTACAATACTAATAGCTTAAACTCTTGCAAATGCGAGACCTATTGCAGTCTAATAAAGGGCCTTCTCGACCGCTTATTAAATTGTAAATATCAGAGGAAGAGACCGGCCTGCGATGTCTTCAAAGATGATGTGTAAATGTTGTAAATTACACAGACACAAAGTGTGAAGTGAGAGTTACATATGATCCGAGCTATAAACACTAACAAAGCGATCCAACACCTTTCGCTTTGTGATTACACTGTTGTGGCTCAGGAGGAAGAGCGGGAGGGGGAGGCTATTTCTTGCCCACTCTGTGATTTGAGTGTGCAGTGTGGCATTGTGTAATGTCATTGCTATCTTTGGCCTAATAAAAACCACTCCAGCTGTGGTAGGGCCATGGCTTCACCTCCTGGTGCAGGGTGGGCTGTGCTTTATGGCAGGCATGGAGGGAGGGAGGGAGGGAGGGAGGGAGGGATGGTCTTGGCTGCAGCTCTGGCCTCGCACAGTGCCCCTGCTATTACTAGTGAGTGAGAGGTGCTGAGGTGGTGGTACTGGTGGTGGTGGTATTGGTGGTGGTGGTATTGGTGGTATTGTTGGTGGTGGTATTAGTGGTGCCGGTATTGGTGGTGGTGGTGGCATTGGTGCTGGTGGTATTGGTGGTGGCAGTATTGTTATTGGTGGTGGTACTGGTGGTGGTATTGGTATTGATGGTGGTGGTACTGGTTTTGGTGGTGGTGGTTTTGGTATTGATGGTATTGGTGGTGGTGGTATTGGTGGTGGTACTTGTATTGGTGGTGGTGGTATTGGTGGTATTAGAGGTGTTGGTGGTATTGGTGGTGGTGGTATTGGTGGTGGTGGTATTGGTGGAATTGGTGGTGGTGGTGTTATTGGTGGTGGTGGTATTGGTGGTGGTAGTGGTGGTGGGTTTGGTGTTGGTGGTATTGGTGTTGGTGGTGGTATTGGTGGTGGTGATGGTGTTGGTGGTATTGTTGGTGGTGGTATTAGTGTTGCTGGTATTGGTGGTGGTTATGGTAATGGTGGTGGCATTGGTGGTATTGGTGCTGGTGGTATTGGTGGTGGTAGTATTGTTATTGGTGGTGGGGTATGGGTGGTGGTATTGGTATTGATGGTGGTGGTACTGGTATTGGTGGTGGTGGTATTGGTATTGGTGGTATTGGTGGTGGTGGTACTGTATTGGTGGTGTTGGTATTGGTGGTGGTATTAGTGGTGTTGGTGGTGGTGGTGGTATTGGTGGAGGTGGTGGTGGAATTGGTGGTGGTGGTGGTATTGGTGGTGGTGGTATTGGTGGTGGTAGTGGTGGTGGTATTGGTCGTGGTATTGGTGATAGTGGTGGTGATGGTGGTCGTGAAATTGGTGGTCGTGGTATTGGTGGTGGTGTCATGTACTTTAAGTTAGTCCCAGCACATACATACCGATTGCATACATTTTGTCCCATCCACACGACATAATGGTCTTACACAGGTGACCTGTTACCTAGTAGCTTACTTCTGTCTCTTCAACAAACAGGCTTTGGGTACCATATCTTAATCCCTGTACCTGACGTACATAAACATGTCCCCAAGCACGGTAGATTTATTCTGTACAAGGGTCAACACTTTTTTCATCCATGGCCAACAGCCAGCAGTGCGTGATCATATTTCTTTAGAAAAGAATTAGCAGGGGGATTAGCAAATGTTTAAAAAATATATCAATTCTGGAAAGACCCTGGAGTGACCACTTTAGTATAAAAACAAACTCACTCACCCTCAGTAGGAAGAGGAGAAAGGAGAATTCATTCCGAGCTGGATCGAGACTCTGCAGACTGAACCTTCGACAGGCAGAGACCTGAAATCCCTTGCAGGGTGCCATTCTCGATGCAGGTGATCCAGCGGCATACCAACAACAGATACTCTACTACCATATGCTCACCTGGGCCAATAAACACACACAATTGAGTAAACCGCTGGAGTCAAAGTTTGTGGGGGTGATCACAAAATCAAGATTAGTTATTTACCATTCCTAACTAACCTTTCACAGATCAAAACGTTCTTTCCTCTGGTCGATGGACCATTAGTTGAACTAATTGATGGTGATAATGAACATAATTCTAAACTTCTCTATAACTTGAAGTAAATCACCACAGACTCGGGTAAGTTTTAAGTCTTTATCTAAATCATTTGCATGTTAACCACTTCCAAAATACAGTACAGTCACCGTCACTCATAGGAGAGAAGATTCAATTAATCATATCATAAACACGTACTTCAAACTTGCAATGACTTATGCTCAGAAAGGAGAGGACAGAGAGAAAAGAACATCTGCAAATACATGAAATTATAGTTACCAAGGATGATGTGAAGACTAACCCCCTGGCCAAAGGAATAGTTCAGGAGACAAAGGCTTCAGGACAGGATTCAGGACAGGACAGATGACCTCTCTAGCACCGACGCTTGCGTCGCACCCTTCTCTGTCACTCTCTTCCTCCTCGAGATTCTTCTGCGATCTTCAGTCTAACCCTAATTAAATTAGGATAGATGGTTCTGCCTTCCATTCTTCATCAGCATCTCTCGCTACTCCGACAGCATCCCGAGCTCTGCAGCATTTGGCAAACCTTCATCTCTCTAACTACCTCAGTTATACCTTTTGCTCTTCATGTACCACCCACTAAAGTTTCAATATCGCAAAAATATTAAATCTAATTGGACAGGCAAGGGGGAAAGATCATCACACCATGCTTACTTATCACTCTTTTCAGTTAGGCCATTGTTAACAAACCCCTCCCCTTAATTTGTATTCATATTTTATTTTCGCACCCGCATTCGCATTTCATTTGCGGCAATTGTTTACAATTGAACATGTAGTCTCATTCATTTTGATTCTTTCACTGCTGGTTTTCATGCTCAGGAACATTTGGACCTAGTCCTCTTCCTGAACCACACATCATTCTTCCGGGTTGACTTCCAGTTTCCATGCGCAAAACCTTCATGACTCACCTCACTTCGTAAATACACAAGAGGCCCAAATGCACACTAGTGATAAAGTCAGAAAGACAGATGTTACTTTAAAAAATAAATGGCTTCACTGTACCACCCATCTCTACTCTACCCCCCTTTACTTATTAATACTTGCCCTACATTAGCATTAGTGAAATAGCTCAATTTCATATTTCGGTAAGCAGGTGCCATGCATGCGAATTGTTAAGACTCAATTTTAGTGCCTTTTGCTCATGCACAAGAATTTCTCTCCAAGCATTAGTACATCATATTACATAGATGCAGTTGATGCATGCGCAGTAAAGATTTCCCTGTTAAAGAGATTTCATTAGTTTGTCCGAATGGTTATCGTTAGTAAACACATATGCAAGCTTCTCTAACCCTCGTTTTTATGGGGTGTGCATTAGTTTTACACAACACGTAATTAATAGCATGTTAGGGAGTTAAAGGAGAGGATTGCTCCTGAGCCAGTCTCTTTTCTACGAGTCCTTGCTCCATCAATCCCTTCTCTGATGCCATTTTTGAGCCATCACAAAAATTACCCATCCCAAACCAGATGCCAACTTTCAGTATCTCTCAATTTCATTTTCTTCCTTTTCTCTCCTAGTCTCATCTTTGTCTTCTAAATCGTTCATCTTCTTATAAATTCTACCCTTCATTTCCTCCATTTGGATTTCTTCATACTTTCTTTTCTTTCCTTTTCCATTTCATTCATATTTCCTTCCCTTTCCTTTGTTTCTACAATACTTACACCAAATCATTATTATTAAAACTATTATTATTATTCCACCTACTGGAAGGATTATTTGAACTAAAACACTTTTCCCTAAATCGGAAAACCAAGTCCCTATTGTAGAAATACTCTGTGTTAGTCTCTCCCATACACTGTCAACCTTCGGTGGTTTCAATTTTTCATGAAGTTTTGTAATATTCTTGATATATATCCCTTAATTTCCTTACTTTTGTCAGGAATGTAAGTGCAACAATGTTGTACTTTCAGCATTTTACAGACTCCACCCTCTTTTTCCAGTAAAATATCAAGCGCAAGTCGGTTTTGTAAAACCATAGACATAATCGCGAACATATCTGTATTAATCATCAAGAAACCCCCAGCAGTATCAGTCGAGAGACGATCAACTACTGTTGACAATTGACAAATTCTATGTGAATTTAGAATGACTCCCACTGAAGGTATCAATGCACCAAATATATCACCTACTATTTCTGAAAAACTAGCTCTTTTTCTTCTTGTTAGTTCATTAGTGTTTTCATTGCTTCCAGTGATTCATTTTTTGTGTTAAATTTTTGGAAATACAATCCCAAAGTAGCAACTTCTGTACTACCATGTAGATAACTTATAGTAAGCATTATTCCCACACACGTAGTAAACCCCAGAAAATACTGGATCAGTTCCCTCTTTTAGTCCCCAACCTCCAAAAATCAGGAAGTTATGTTCACATTCACTGGAACCAATAAATACGTTATTATAATCTGTCTTTAATCTATGGAGGCAGGTTTTCCCTCTCTTCACTAAGTCTAGGGACATCGCAGCATGAGCTTTGCCAGCTGTATAAATTCCTTCTTTCTCAACCCAGGGTGGTACACTAATTTTATGTTCAGCAGCTTTCTTTTGGAAATCTTGTCTCCTTTCTTCAACTAAATTCAAAAACACTTTCTCTTCTTCATGTAATGTACATGTTAGGTTATCTTTGTGTGCCTTTACTATATCTATTGACTACATTGTTAGGAAAAATTCACCCATAAACTGTGCATCTGGACTACTAAGCCCTGGATTCATATTCTTTCAAATAGGAACTTCTGAAAATACTACATCTAAGTTTGAATAATAATACTGAAGTCTTCCTGTTCTATGGAACAAACTTGTTAGTACACTACATTAAATACCATATGTTTAAGGTAAATGGTGATATGTAACTCCTTCCGACACTGAAGCTGGTAATTTCATACAGACGTAACTATTACTAATCTCCATTGTATCTACATTTTGAAAAAACAACTTTGTGAAGACATTTAAAGACGTGTGATGTAAATCTATTCATCTATTGCTTCGAATTCTACTCTATCTCCTTTCATGGTAGCTGTTTTCTCATTAGTATCTGTATCATTCATTGTGTCTGATATCATGAAATAAGGAACTGCTACTGTTATAAATAGCCATACTGAAACCACTAATAAAATGTTACATATGCAAGTGTTCTACAGGATCTTCGTTTAAAACTTTGCTTTGGTCTCTCAGTAACTTTGTTTTTAACGATTTTAATCTAAGAAGATTTCTCTTCTTTTCTTTGTTCGCTTATAAATACAAACTCTTGTTTTTCAAGGAGGCCTCACTTTCCCTTCATCAATCCGTGCAGTATTTACTTCTTTTGTCTCATCACTCAAATCCAAATTTTCAAATTCTTCCAAAATTACATAGGTCCACTCAGGACCCTTGAATTTGTTGTTCAGAATTCTCAGTCTTGGACTTCTTCGAGTGTTTTTAAAAATTGACTGTTAAGACTAAGTTTGACTTGTGACCTCATTCACTTGTTCTGGTCTTTCATTTATCTTCCTCAGAGAGTATCTCAGTCTTTTCACTCCACCTGGCCAGTTATCACCTTTTCTGACCCTTTTGACTTGTACTGCACTTTCACCCTCACCGTCTTTTTCTAAAGTTCTTTTATTTTCAGGGTGTCTAGGCACAATCCATTCCTCTTCTTCTTCTGAGTCACTCTCTACCTGTTCCTGTTCAGGTCTTATTATTGTGGCTTCATCTGCCTGAACGTGTTCTTCTTCCTCTGTCTGTTCCTGTTTGGGAATTATTTCATATTGATCTTCTTTTGCCCAAACTTGTTCTTCTTCTCCTGACTGGTCCTGTTCAGGTCTTACTACAATTGGTTCTTCTGCTGCCTGAACGTGATCTTCTATTCCTTTCTGACTCTGCTCATGTCTTTTTGTGAGTCTGCTTGCCTGAGTATGTTCTTCTTTCCCTGTCTAGTCCTGCTCAGGGTCTTGAGTAACTCTGTTCACTTCTTCCTGAGCGTGTTCTTCTCCACCTATCTGATCCTCACTACTTTCCTGTCCTTCTAATCAAGTTCTTCTTCTGGTTTGAATAACAACTTCAGGTATGTCAACCACTGGTATCCAATCCTCCTGACTTGTGCTCAGTTGTTCCTCGTCTATCACTTCACAATCTATCACCCTAGATTCTTTGACTTCACAACCTTCAGCTGTTTCAACTGGTTTACTCAGTTGTCGTCCTTCGGTAGGGTTTGGAACCTTCTTGGTATGACTTGCATGAATCCGATTGGGTAAACCTGCACACTTCACTGCTGTTGTAGTGACCAGTATGACTTGACATGGTTCATCCCACCTGGGTGCTAAGCACGACTTTCTGGCGTGTTTCTTCACTACCACCCAGTCTCCTGGATTCAAATCATGCGCCTGTGCTGGCTGCCTGGCAACTGCGTCTTCTCCAACCTGGTGAGAGACAGAACGCACTAGGTAAGCCAACTCTTTGCTATAATCCAATACCAGATCATCAGTTATATTCGTCAGTTTATGACCAGGAATGAATGCATGTCTCATTGCCCTTCCCATGAGTATCTCATGGGGGCTCAATCCTGTTTTTCTGTCAGGAATACTTTGAAGTCCCATCAATACATGAGGCAATGCATCTGTCCATTTTAGTGCTGTGGATGCACACACTTTACTTAACCTTGATTTGATTGTGCCATTTAATTGTTCAACCACTCCAAAAGCCTCTGGGCGGAATGCACAGTGCAGTTTTTGTTCAATTTTGAATGCTTCACAGATTAATCGAATTATTTCATTATTAAAATGAGGTCCTCTATCTGATTCCAAAGTGACTGGGAAACCAAAACAAGGAATCAACTCCCTCAACAGTAACTTAGCAACTGTAAGACTGTTGTTTCTCCTATTGTGAATACAAGCACACTAAGACAAGGACATACTTCATTCTGTTGCTTGGAGGCAATTCTATGAAATAAAGTTGTAATCTCATGAATGGTCCTTCTGCCTTTCCAATTTTTACCCAACTGACCACTGTCTTTCTGCCTGGATTTTGCTGCTGACAAATTAAGCATCTTTGGCAAAGATTCTCTGCGACTACCCTAAACTTTGGATTGTACCAATTCTGTCTGAATAGTCTGATCATGGCGTCCCTGCCAACATGTGTGTCCCCATGATACATTCTTGCCATTTGAGAAAGTAGGCAGTCTGGCATGACTGGTCTGCCATCAGTGTACACCCAAACATCATCCTCTGTCCTGCTTTCACAACCTGATTTTATCCAGTTATCCTTTTCGCTTACCTCAACCTCATCGTATAACTGTCTCACCTCATCCCATGTTTCTAAAGCTGAGAAGAACATAAGTTGGCAGCTGATTTCACTTGTTTCAATTTTTCTGTTCAAAGCTATATTATTTCTTGCACAATCTTGAGCAATATGGTTAGCATATCTGTTACCTGTCGCCACATAGTCATTTCCTGACTAGTGAGCAGCACTCTTGACCACTGCTATTTCTTTTGGCAATTGTATTGCTTCCAACAATTCTTTCACATTTTTGCCATTTCTGATGGGGGATCCTGAAGAAGTCAGAAATCCCCTCTGCATTCATATCTGGCCAAAGTCATGCACAACCCCGAAACCATATTGACAGTCGTCAATAGGTTTATTCTCCAATGTTTCCCAATTTTGCATGCCTTTCTTAAGGCCACCAATTCGGCTACTTGTGCAGACTTGACTCCCGGTAAACAGGATGCTTCAATAACCCCAGATACTTTGCAGACAGCGTACACTGCACTGAGTCCTCCTCCCTCTATTCTCAGGCATGAGCCATCTACAAATAGTTCATGATCTGATTTGTTCAGGTGCTCTTCCTTTATATCTGGTTGGGGCTTGGTACACATATCAGTCACATCCAAGCAGTCATGATCTTCTCCATCTTTCACTTCTTCACAACGTGAATCTGGTAATAATGTGGCAGGATTTACCACTGTACATCTAATCACTGTCACATTTTCTGCTCCAAGAATCACTCTGTCATACTTAGCTGTGTTCGAGTTCTTGTTAAAAGAATCTCAACTGAATGTGGGATATAACCTTGACTGGATGTCCCATCACAATTGACTCAATTTGCTCCAAACTCATACAAGTAACAGCTACTACTTTTAAACAGCCAGGTAAAGCTGAAGCCACAGGATCCAAAGTAGCAGAAAAATATGCCACTGGACGTCGGATCAGTCCGATGTCTTTGAGTCAGAACTGAGAGCGCACAACTCTCTTTCTCGCAACAGAACACTGCAAATTCTTTCGTATAATCAGGCATGCCTAAAGCAGGGGCCTCACACAGACAATTTTGCAATTTCACAAATGCTTCCACACATTCATCGTTCGAAACAATTAGATCCTTCACTCTTTTTCATGTCATCTGAATCAATGGCTTTGCCAGCAGGGAAAACCCAACAATCCACTGCCGACAGTACCCAACCACTCCGAGAAACATTCTTATTTCCCTTTGCGTCTGCAGTTACTGCATTTTCTTGATTATTTTAATTCTCTCGGGGGTCACTTTTCTCACTCCTCTTTCTATCTTGTGGTCTAAATATCTAACTACTTGTTAACAAAATTGCAATTTTTCTGGAAACGCATTGTGTCCTCCGTCAGCCAAATGATTCAGTAATACAATTGAATCAGTAACACAATCTTTTCATGATTTTGATGCTGCTAGTAGGTCATCAATGTATTGTACCATGATGAATTTTCTGGGCATGATTAATTTCTCCAGACACTTTTTCAGAATTTGATTAGAAATCAAGGGACTTTCTGTATACCCTTGAGGCACTCGGCACCATGCCAAGATACGGTCTTTGAACTTAAATGCAAAGAGATACTGACTGTTTGGATACAAAGGAATAGAGAAAAAGGCTTGGCATAAATCAATTACTATAAACCATCCTGCATTCCAGGGTATCTGATAAAGAATCACTGCTGGATTTGACACTACGGGACAACAAGGCACTATAATTTTATTGATCTTTCTCAAATCCTGCATTATCCTGTATTTTCCGCTAGGCTTTTTAAGTTCCATTATAGGCGAATTACAAGGACTACTCATTATTTCCTTTAAAATGCCTTGTGTAATCATTCAGTCAAATTCTGAAGCAACTCCTGCTTTCACCTCCAGACTCATTTTATATTGTCTGGTGTTGGGATAAACTGCACCTTCTTTTACTGCCCCCTCACTGAATCTACATTTGACATTAGCCCTATTTCTTTTCCTGTAAAATCTCACACTTCTGGGTTCACTGTTGTTTTCAATTCTTCTGGTAAATCATTTACTGTCATTAAAGAATACATTTCATCCACCTCCGTGCCTTGTTTAGCAAGAATTATTTTATATACAATATCTTCATCAGGGGTTTGAAAAGCAACACCACCCGGTGTGCAGTTGATTGTAAAATTCATTTTGCACAACAGATCCCTTCCTAATAGATTTACTGGACTAGAATCACGAACTACGAATCTATGCATGTCTTTAAAATTTCCAATATGCACTTCCATTGGTTCTGTGATTGGGGTTCTAATTTGTTGATTTGAAACTCCGAAAACTTGGATGGAATCTCCCGAGAGGGGTAGGTTTGGGATGTCTGCTGTTCTCACAGTATAATGGGTAGCACCAGTATCCAATAGAAAATGTATATAATTACCTTCCACTTTCCCATCAACAAATGGACCTGACTGATCTACCGGCAAGGATGCGCCAAGTAATCACTCCTCTTCCTCCCCCCTCAGGCACCGTCATTGCAAACCATTACATTAATTATCCTTATTCTGTAAAAGATATTGTGAAACCACAGAATTTTTCTTTGCATCCTCTCAATTCATTTGACTATTCAACTTAATTTCCTTTTGTTCTGCCAATTTCACTTGTGCCCACATCATTTTCTCCTTTAGCTTTCTATGCCTCGCCTTAATGTCGCACAATATTTTGCATATTTCAAAATATCATCTATCGGTTTGCTGAATCATCTGACTAATCTCCGGTTTCAGACGATACACAAACCAATACACAAAATGTCCCATATCCTTATCTCCAATGTTCTCTAAGCCACTATAGTGGTTAAACACCCGTAGCAACCGCTCATAATATGCATGTACAGACTCATTCGACTCTTGAGATGTTCTATCCATTTTCACCTAATCAGTTTCTTTAGGACGGATTTTCCCTTTCAGAAAAGGAATTACTTGGTGATATTTCTTCATCACATCATCTGAGGGTGCTCCTGTTTTCGAATCTCTTGAATACTCCTCACTTGGCCAATCAACTGTAATCTTACACTCCGTCCATAAATCAGTAGGTACCACTATGTCAAACAAACCATCCAGATCCTTGAACAGAACCTTCGAAACCTTCACAAATCTATCAACCTGTTTATACCATTCAACTGGTTTCTCTCTCAACCTAGGAAAATTGTTTGTGAATGACAAAATATCCTGTTGGCTCCATGGAACATGAACATATTCACCACCAGGTACCTCTCTCATGGGACACAGTCTTTCCGCCTTTTCTGATTCTTTTAACAAAAATGTAGATGATGCTTCCTTTGCCTGAGCTTCCTCCTTCTTTCTTGTCCACCTAGTTCTCCACTTGTCACTGTCTCCCCATTTTTGCAAAATATTCATTAACTCCTTAACCTGTAGTTTCTTACCAGACACATTCATATTCTCCAAATCCTTATCCGTAAACTCTACTGGATATGGTTTCTGTGATATTTTTGATCTCCCTATATGCACTCCAATCTCCGCAGCAAGCTCTGTCAATTTCTCATGAAACAATCTCGCATTTCTTGTTATGCTCCTACATAAACAACAACTCTTCTTCATTGTAAGGGTTCAATCTTTCTATTCCCACATTCCCTGCTATCATCTCTTCTAATTTTACTTTCAACTTGTAAATATCTAAAATCTTTGGGGGTGAGCTTTGTTTTTCTATTCCCTGTGCCCCTCTTTCCAAATCTTCTGGAGTTACTGTTATTGAGCATCTGGTTCCTGAGGGTACCACAGGCTTTCTTTCTTTTGAACTACTGGGTGTAACTCTTTTTGGGGTCTCACTTATAGATTCTCTTATCGGAAGGTCCATTAATGAAATAACTGAATCGCACTCACTTGCTTGATCATCAGATATTATTACCTCCTTTCTAGGATTATTCAAAGGAGTGGTTACAGCTTGGGGTTTGGGGCAACTCATTTTATCTCCATTTAATGGAATAACAGGACATATAGTTACAGATACTGTCAATGCTTCAGGGTTTAAACTCAATTGGCCTATTTTCTGTATTAATTCCTCTCTATTGTTACCTAACGCTTCTCTTTCTCTGTCTTGAAGCACCCTATTAACTGATGTATCATGTAAAATTTGTGGAATTAAGGGCGTACCCTTTACCAGTGCACTTGGGGGGACTCTACTGGGTCCTTCTTGATATGGTGGAGGGTTTTTAGTTAAAATATCCTCAAACAACTCATCATCTGATTCATCATATCCTGTCACATTCATATGTTTCGTTTTTTCTTTACACTTGCTCCCTGACTGTTCCTCAGCCCTCAACAAGGGGTATAAACATTCTGATGCCATTGCTCTTCTCCATTGCTTCATCTGACCTTCACGTGACTCATGCAAATATGGGGAAAAAATCCTTTATATCTCCCACCTCGATTTTTCTCTCGTTCATATGACTCAGTCTACCATTCTTCTAAAGCCTCATACTGAGTTAACCTAGGTCTTGGGTCCAAATCATTCATCCTCATCCTCAAATTCTGAAGAATTCTCCCATTAAACGTACCATTTTCAGGGAAAGCTAAAACACCATCACCTTTCATATATTCTATCCAATTTTCCAACCATACACAAGTATGATATCCACTTTCCATCATCATTATTGAATCAGGCGTCTTTGGTGGCGTAATAGGAATTCCCTCTCTAATCAACACAGGCTTATCTTTCTTAAAGAAATTCTTAATTTTCTTTATTAACGACATTTTTCTCCTTTCTCCATACATTCTAGATACACGATGTAAGAAACAATAATCCGCAAACCCTCAAGCTTTTCTGTTCGGGCGACTCACACCAACAGGCAAATCAGAATCAGTCATACAAATTTTCGTCAACCAATCCTAAAGCAGCTGCTATTCAATTGCCCAATCAGACTCAGGCTCACGCTTGTCTGACCAATGCCAGCGCGGCCTTTTCGTTGTCGTCAGTTCTACTCCTTACTACTGACCCTTCCTGTACAATCTGCTTCTGTCTCACGCCCGATGTTTCAAACAATCCAGCGCGGCTCTCTGTGATGTCAGTGCAACTCCGGTAACTGACCCTACCTTCACAAGGTAATATGAAAAACTTACTTCTTAATACTTTTCATTAAATTCTTTGTTAATGACAACATAAAAACATTCGCTACTCTGCCTGTTCTGCTAAACAAAGGATAGATTTCTCGGAATTGCTCTTCTTCCACTGCGAGTAAAAACCTCTGTTTATCCTTCATTCAAGCTCAAGAGAACCTGTTACTCCTTCAGTGTTACCCTTACTAGGTGATATAAGACCAAAGTTTCACCAGTGAACCTTTTTGCTACCATTCACTCTTGACTTATATATGAAATATTCCCTAATTTAACACTGCCAGCCCTGCGTAGCTTCTCAATGCTATTCCAGCAGACGAGTAGCCTCACTGCAGTGTGGCTTCTGTCACCACCCACAATTCATTCCTCTGGAATTTTCCAGAAAACATAAAACAATACGCTAACTCTTTTTGTTAAACATAAATCTTTAATCAATAATCAATACTCATCACCAAACTAGTCAATAATAACCATAGCTCTGCTACCAGAAAACTGATCCAGCGGCGTACCAACAACAGATACTCTACTACCATATACTCACCTGGGCCCATAAACACACACAATTGAGTAAACCGCTGGAGTCAAAGTTTGTGGGGATGATCACAAAATAAAGATTAGTTATTCACCATTCCTAACTAACCTTTCACTGATCAAAAAATTCTTTCCTCTGGTTGATGGACCATTAGTTGAACTAATTGATGGCGATAATGAACATAATTCTAAACTTCTCTATAACTTGAAGTAAATAACCACAGACTCAGGTAAGTTTTAAGTCTTTATCTAAATCATTTGCATGTGAACCACTTCCAAAAAACAGTACAGTCTCTGTCACTCATAGGAGGGAAGATTCAATTAATCAAATCATCAACACATACTTCAAACTTGCAATGACTTGTGCTCAGAAAGGAGAGGACAGAGAGAAAAGAACATCTGCAAATACATGAAATTATAGCTACCAAGGATGATGTGAAGACCAACCCCCTGGCCAAAGGGCTGGTAAGGGTCCCACAGGATAGTTCAGGAGACAAAGGCTACAGGACAGGATTCAAGACATGATAGATGACCTCTCTAGCACCAACGCTTGCATCGGACCCCTTCTCTGACACTCTCTTCCTCCTCGAGATTCTTCCACGATCTTCTGTCTAACCATAATTAAATTAGGATAGGTTTTTCTGCATTCGATTCTTCATCAGCATCTCTCGCTACTCCAACAGTATCCCGAGCTCTGCAGCATTCGGCCAATCTTCATCTCTCTGACTAACTAAAACTACCTCAGTTATAACTTTTGCTCTCATGTACCACCCACTAAAGTTTCAATATCGAAAAATATGAAATCTAATTGGACAGGCAAGGGGGAAGATCATCACACCATGCTTACATATCACTCTTTTCAGTTAGGCCATTGTTAACAAACCCATCCCCTTAATTTTTATTCATATTTTATTTTTCCACCCGCTATCACATTTGATTTGGGACAATTGTTTACAATTGAACATGCAGTCTCATTCATTTTGCTTCTTTCACTGCTGGTTCTCATGCTCAGGCACATTTCGACCTTGTCCTCTTCCTGAACCACATGTCGTTCTTCTGGATTGACTTCCAGTTGCCATGCGCAAAACCCACATGACTCAGATCACTTTGGACATACACAAGAGGCTCAAATGCACACTAGTGATAAAGTCAGAAAGACAGATGTTACTTTAAAAAATAAATGGTTTCACTGTATAGCACCCATCTGTACTCTAACCCCCTTTACTTATTAATACTTTCTCCGCATTAGCGTTAGTGAAATAGCTTGATTTTGTTTTCAGATAAGCAGGTGCCATGCACAGGAGTCTTTAAGGCTCCATTTTAGTGCCTTTTGCTCATGCGCAAGAATATCCCTCCAAGCATTAGTACGTCATATTACGTAGATGCAGTTGACGCATGCGCAGTAAAGATTTCCCTGTTAAAGCGATTGTATTAGTTCGTCCGAATGGTTATCGTTCGTAAACACATATCCAAGCTTCTCTAACCCTTGCTTTTATGGGGTGCGCATTCGTTTTACACATCACGTAATTAATAACATGTTAGGGAATTAAAGGAGAGAATTTCTCCTGAGCAAGTCTCTTTTCTACGTGTCCTTGTTCCATCACAGGGACGAGGTCCTTCATTTCGAACCATCAGGTGAGGGGTTAACACATCCCCTGGGAATTCTTGGCTCCATTAGGTTCCGTTAGGTTCCATTAGGACATATCCGAACACTTACACATACATGCTTCACCTACACCTCTAGGCTAAGCATGGTTAGGTGGCTACGCATCGTAGGAGTACGCCACTGCTATTGTTTTATATAATTTGCTTTTATTCATCTTATTAGCACTATGGTAGAAATGTATCTGCTATTTACGATCTTGGTACTAGCGATCACATTTGTCTGCTCCTGTCTTTTGATTATCGCAACTAACTTGTTTCATACTAGACTGACGCTTGACCAATTAATAATTATTGAAATCATTCCTATCGTCATTCTCTGTATTCTGAGAAAATCAAGCATGAGTGACTGAGCAAAAGATACTGTATTGTTTCCATGATACCTGAGGAATCAGGGTTGTCATGTTCAGTGGTTTTCTACATACACCACTGTAGAATACAGGGGGGTGGTAGTGGCACCGTAGAGCTAGCTGGTCTAATGGCTGACTCATCCTGTGGGGGTGTCCAGAGTCTGTCTGCACACCAAGCCCTCAGTTTAGGTCATCCAAAACCTGCAGGCCCTGGGGGGTCCTAGGAACTTCATGACAGTGGTGGTAATGGTGGTGGTGGTGGTATTAGTGGTGGTATTGTTGGTGGTATTGGTGGTGGTGGTATTGGTATTGGTGGTATTGCTGGTGGTGGTATTGGTAGTGGTATTGGAATTGGCTGTGGTATTGGTGGTGGTATTGGTGGTGGTATTGGTGGTGGTGGTATTGGTGGTGTTGGTATTGGTGATATTGGTGGTGGTGTTGGTAGTGGTAGTATTGGTGGTGGTATTGCCAGTGGTGGTATTGGTGGAGTTGGTGGTATTGATGGTGGTGGTGGTATTGGTGGTGGTGGTATTTGTGGTGGTATTGGTGGTGGTAGTGGTATTGGTGTTGGTGTTGGTATTGGTGGTGGTGGTATTGGTGGTAGTGGTATTGGTGGTGGTAGTATTGGTGGCAGTATTGGTAGTGGTGGTATTGGTGGTGGTATTGGTGGAGGTGGTGGTATTGATGGTGGTGGTAGTATTGGTGGTGTGGTGGTGGTATTGGTGGTGGTGGTATTGGTTGTGGTGGTAGTAGTGGTATTGGAGGTGGAAGTGTTGGTGGTGGTGGTACTGGTGGTGGTTTTGATGGTGGTATTGGCCGGGGTTATTGTTGGTGGTATTGGTGGTGGTGGTGGTGGTGGTATTGGTTGTGATATTGGTGGTGGTGGTATTGGTGTTGTTGTTAATAAAAACAACCAATCAGGTGGCTTGAGTGCAGATGACATGCAACACAGATGTACTGCTGTCAGCTTCAGCCCATTAGCACAGGATTCTGTGCTACCTAGAATTCACATGACTTAATTCACTAATCATTTCTAAATCCATTTTACTTGGAGTGTTGAATCAGACACAAGATAATGCCGGGTTAAAGTGAATGAAAGCCGGCGCCTGTGTTATGGGAACAGCCGTGCTGCTTAAAAAAACACAAGTGGTTTCAGCTGAAGCTGCGCATGTCCGGACTGCAGTAAGAGAAACTCAATAAAGTAAATAGTGCTTACAGACTAAATAGCAGGTCCTCTGTAACAACCGAAGTAAATGGGCCAGTCACCATGGGAGGGTACAAATGAACAGAAGGCCGTACTAAGGAGGGACTAACAAGCCTATTAACGAAGCCGATTGCAGCATTTACGAAAGTTAATGACACAAGCCAATGAAAAATATGGGAGGAGAGTGGGCGCAGCTTCTCCCTCATACTCTACTACAGCAGTCTCGCAGAGTGAGCAGTGCATGAGCGCTGCCGCTAGGCTCGACCTCAAAAGGATGCTATCCTGGGCATCTACTGTCAAAGCTACTCTGAATTTGTGTGCATGCCAGTATCATAATTAGTTGAAATGAATTAGGCTATGACATTGGTGCAGCAACAAATCATATGCTTTGGGGAGAGCAGCCAAAATATGGATACTCTCAGTGCAGCCTCTGCAATCATCATGGTGAAAGAGGAGGATCCAGAGAAGAGGAGCAGCTATGATCCTGGGGTTGTGCTGGAGACCCCATGCCAGATTTACAAAGACATTTGCAAATCTGACACACAGATCTATGTGTGAGAGCAGATTTACAAATTGTTGGGTTTCACAAACAGTCTCAGGAATCTGCATGGCGTGCTATGCCAGGATCCAGTCAGAAACATATTCCTGCTGTGCCAAGGTCTCCACAGAAGATAACTTCATACAGTTTAAATACAATCTCCTGTGCAAATGCTTTTTAGATAATTCTTTTAATCTGTGTGCAAAAATATTTGTCCTCATTGAGAAACCCTTTCCACTACACTCTCTGTAAATTTGAGGTGATCTAATCCAATCCTTTCCCACAGTTTGTGACTGTTAATAAACATACTTGTTTGCGAACGTTCACAAAATTCAAAGGTAATTTATGCCTTGGAACATTGTAATATGCCCATTTCTCCACCCATTTCCCACTCTAGGTAGAGTTACAGGTGCAGAGAACTCTGCACTCATGGCGGAGATCCCTGCATCCATGTTTGGCTTGTGTGCTCTGAATCTGTTTGTGAATTCTTGGCAAGCATAAAACAGGCGAATCACTTGAAATGTATTTTTATGACTACATTTACCTTCATGAATAGGACTCAAGATTGATACAAATATTATTGATGATATACTTTAGTAACCCAATGCTCTCTCACGAAATACAGCACAGAAGCATGTTCTAGTTGCCCAATTTCTGACAATTCTTAGCCCTTCTTGCCTGCAAATTGCAGGTGATGGAGGACAATAGCAGGTCATATTAACCAATGTGAAGGATCATATTCCTGGAGTGCAGTCAATTGTTCTGGTACTAAGAGACCATCACTAAGCAGAGATAATTCTTCTACATGTTCACCTTTCTACAATGTTTAGTTTCTCTTGATAGTCAAGTTTACTCGCCTCCTTAGTGCTCTCCCAGGGCCACTCCTGACCCCGGGGAGGCGGATCTAAGGACCTCGCTCGGCCACCCTACGTTGAGAGACACTCACCCTGAAACCCCAGGTGGTTCTGATTGGGTAAGGACAGTTCCCCATGCCCTCTGAGGACTAACTGCAGGTAGCAGTGATGAAAAGAAATACTGCACGAGCAGCAGTCCCCAAGGGGAAGGGGGGTTTGGGAAGAGAGAGAGCAACAATGCTGGACACTGTTCTTGGGTCTGCGCTACCGGATTGCATCACTGGTTTCTAGGCGTTCTGAACTGGGGTTGGAAATTACTTGCAAGGTTTCACCAGAAAATTCCTATGAAGAACAAGGAAATCACTTGTAAGATGTCAACAGAACAAGTAACATAGAGTATTGTCAATGGATTCCGACACGTTACAAGACAATACTGCCGCAGCGCCACTGGGCCTATTTACTTTGATCTTAAGTTTACCTGGCACTACACCTCAGATTCATTTACTTTGGTCGACTGAGGGATCTTGAACCATGCTGAGAGGGGTTGAATATAGGGGATCCAATCCAGCTATCCAATGAGGACCAGGAATTGGAAAACTGACTTATAAGCTGGTAATAAGATTCATGTATATGATCATCAATATTACACTATACATGTGCAGAATTATTACCGCTAAACCAAATCTCCCGGAGAAATTTAGGCGAGCTAGAATCATACACACAAGTAATTAAATTAAAGCTATACAAAATAGTAGCATTAGGACCTGTTGACTAGAGACGTCTCTATTTGAGTTCCCACCCCTCATTTAGACTATGGAAATGCACAATCAATTTCTGGAGGCCAGCCATAGAAAGACATAAACAGGATCGTTAAATGATTAGAATTTATCAATATTTTTAGGAAGTAAATTCATGGATACCAGGCATTAAATGTTAAGGGCACAAAATAATCAAATCGATCACGTTGGGCCGTCAATTACTAAAGTTCTAGAAGAAGAGTTCATGAAAGGACATGAATCTTGTCAGCTCAAAGATTCTCTCCTATGGGGGAAAGAAGTCCAGGAACATCGCATACAGCGTATGCACTAGCCAGGAGAGTCCGCCAGTACGATAGTTGTCTCTCAGTCAGATAGGAAGCAATCCTCACGTGAAAGGTGGAAAAATAATTTTCAGGAACCTAGGCGTTTCAGGTTACCTAAATGGTCAGATCACCCGGTAGAGGTGAACCTATAAACAAAGATCCTTTAACAACGCACATGAACAAGTTCAAAAGGACAGCTTCCCAGGCAGATGTTCATGGTGTAACAATAATTGTATCAAATGGTCCTTGTAAGCGCATGGGAACTCCTGGAATAAGATACAGTTGCAATACACTTGAAATACTGAAGTATTCTCCCATGGAGACAGAGTCGATCAAGAGGAAAGGAAAAATATGCACGATTAAACAGACAGGCCTATTTGAATCTAGGCTAATAAAAGCAAGAATATAAGCATTCAAATATACATTTCCGTTCTGAATTATTTCACTTAGACATGAATTGCGGTGTATATATGCTTGAGGTAAGTTAGTGTTATTGTAAATGACGTGTAACTATAACATGCTACTGCATTTCAAAAGTACCAACACATAACTTTATCTCAAAACCTCAAAAACTGTTTTCGTTTTAGGCACATTACATTAGTATATATATAAAGATCATACTGTGAAAGTTCAGTGAAATCAGAAGTAGCATTTACGTGCAACACCATTTCTTTCTCTCGGTTGGTGCAATTGTTAACATGAGCAAGAATAGTAGTAACGCAACTCTTCAAATAATCGTTCATAAAGTCAACTAATTAACATTTAGTTCTGTTAATTCTTCACATATATATCATTATCCAAAGACACTATTTAATAAGACTTCCACACGAGTCATCACTTTCACATTTCTATTTCACGTTAGAAGAATACCATGGAATCTTAGCAAGCACAACCCTATGTTATTGAAATGAGTAATTTTACATCTAATCTACTCTTTTCTGCATGCTTTTACGATGCAGTAACTAAGTTTCTTCATGATCTATAGCTCAAAACTCTTCAACGTAAATTAGCATCAATTGTGCACGTTTGTCATTTCTTTCTAAAGATGTCAACATTTGTTTCTATGTGTCAATTACGGATTCAGCAGTTTATCTGCTTCAGTGCCGGACTGGACATAGTGGGCACCTGGCGTTTCCCCGGTGGACTGCCAGGGTGGGGGCCGGTTTTGGGCCTCTAGGGGCCATTTTCGTTACCGGGGGCTGGCAATATTGGCCCCTTGTAACAAAATCAGGTAAGCTGGCTGTAGCAAACAGTTCGGCCGCAGCCCCCTGCCCCCAGGTGCCGGCCGAGCAGTTTGCCAGGGTGGGTTTCGGTTTCCAGTCCGGCCCTGATCTGCTTCATCACAAGGTTTCACCAGAAAATACCTATGAAGAACAAGGAAATCACTTGTAAGATTTCACCAGAACAAGTAACATGGAGAACTGTCAATGGATTCACTGAACGAGAATAACATATGCTATACTATGTACATATCAAAACAACAGCCTATTGATCTAAAATCCTTCTCAAAATATTACTCCATATTCTGCATCCAGTGCCATTGGTGCTTGGAACAAGGATGCCTGTTATACATTAAAGTTTCTGAACTGACCAAAACAGTGCAGTAACTCTCTCTTAAAGTTCATGTGGCACCTAGACATTCAAGTCTCAAGTTAGAGTTCATTATTGTTAGAACTGGGGGTCTCTAGTTGACAATGGCTTGCACCTTTTAAAAAAATAGGGACCCTTGCTTCTAGTCAGGGAAAGGGGATCACACTCCTGGATATCCCCTGCTCACCCCCTTGGTAGCCTGGCACGAGCAGACAGGCTTATTTCAGAGGCAGTGTGTAAGTCATTTGTGAACATATACAGTAATACAGTGAAAACACTACAGATGGACACCACACAGGTTTTATAAAAATAAGTATTCTTTATATAGACTTAACACTACACCACAAACAACAAAAATCCACAATACTGTAATCGGAAATAATACTTCAAGATGGTAGAGGTAGTTCAAAAATAGTTTATTCACTCAAAAGCAATCTTTAGCAACAGATAACCCCAACTGGAGTTATCACGACGTCAAGGTCAAAGAAATCCCAAAGTAAGGCGCCGACCGCGAAGTGTGCGGCATCGGGCCCGGAGTCAAAACAGACCCACACAAAACAGTACCTTAGAAAAGCGAAAACAAAGACAGCTCACAGCGTCGGGGAGATGCGGTGTCGTTTGCGCTGTGCGGCGTCGGTTCCCTGTTTCGGGGGGTGATGCGTCGGGTCCTCGATGCTTGCACAAAGCAGGGGAGGTGTTGGTTCCTTACCGGAGCGGAGGTGGCGTCACCATGGCGCCTAAACTACGGTTCCGTACGATGTTAGGATGTCGATGGACTCTTGACCACCCACATTGAGGATTGGCTTCGCAATGATGTCGGCTTCGGAGTCGATGTGGCACAGCAGCAGGCGTCGGACCTTCGTCGTAAGTCGGAGCAGCGCTCACGGCATATGGCAGGTTACGATGTCGCTTGCTGGTGTCTATGTGGCACGGCAGCCAGCGTTGGGTCTACGTTGTAAGTCGGAGCAGCGCTCACGGCTTTGATGCAGAGTATGGCATCGCTCTCCGGCGTCGGTGTTGCAATATCCTTCTGTAGCAGCTAGAACAGCAAGTTGCAGAAGCAGGCAAACAGAAGGGGTTAAGTCTTTTGTATCCCTGAGACTTCAGACAGGAGGCAAGCTCAAGTTCAAGTCCTTCGAGATATATTCTGCAAGATGATGAAAGTTCCTTCTGCAGCTTCCTTGGTTCTTCTCCTTGGCAAAGGTTTGTCTGGTTTTCCCAGAAGTGATCTAAAGTCTTGGGGTCTGGGCCCCCATATTTATACTACTATTCTCTTTGTTCTCTGAAGGCAGAGGGCCCTGTACCTAGTTCAAACCAGTTCTGTGTGCCTTCTGTCAGTGCACACCTTGTAACTTTGTCAGTGTGGGCCAGGCTCATCAGACGCACACCAGGAGTTGGAGCCAGCATTGTGGAAGGCAGGCACAGCCCTATTCAGGCCCAGGTGCTACTCCTCCCACCACTCTACATGCAGATAGGTCTATTCAACCCTGTGCTGACTCACACTGTCTCCTGGAGCCCCCCAGCCCCTGTAACTCACAAAACCAGACATACAATACACAAGCTAGCAGAGGCAGGCTGGATGGTTAGGCAAGAAAATACCTACTTTTTAAAAGTGGTATTTTCAAACACAGAATGTTAAAACCAACGTCACTAAAATATGTATTTTATCATTCTGAGTTCAGGCATACTAAACTCAAATGCCTACCATGTTCCCAGGGTCAATTAGGATTATATGATGTTATAATCAAAATGCCCATTCTGGCATATGGGGACAGGTAGCCTTGCAATAGTGAAAAATGAAATAGGCTGTAATTCACTATCAGGTCATGCCACACACATCAGGGCATGGCCTACCTTTTACATACAATGCACCCTGCCCTAGGGCCTACCTTAGCGGTGTCTGATATGCAGAAAAGAGAAGATTTAGGGACTGGTAAGTGGGTGCACTTACCAAGTCGACATGGCCGTACTAGACTACACACAGGCTCTGCAATGGCAGGCCTGGGACACCCTTTACAAGCTGCTTCTGTGGGTGGCACAATCAGTGCTGCAAGCCCACTAGCAGCATTTGATCTACAGGCCACAACCAGAGGTTGCTACCTGGTGCTCTTTAGTACTTTCTTACTGTTCATCTTTTGTGTTACCCTTCATGATGTCGCCGAGAGCTGGACTACTGATGACGCAGGCAATGCCGAGGTTGGACTGCCCATGTTGCAGGAGGCAACGGAACTGAATGCTGAAGACTCCAAGAGCTGTCACTCGGAGACGATGAGCCGATACTGGATTTCCAGGTAGATGCAGATCTAACACTAAGGCTAAGAGAAGAGGCATAGCAAGTGCGATTTTAAATACCTTTTAGGTGCACAGGTGCACTGTTACACGTGCAGTGCGGACATATTTTCCTTAATTGGGAACCACCTTTTCACATGGGGAAAAGGGGCAGTTTGAAAGTGCGCACGTGCTGGAAGCTGGGTGCAAGCGGCAGTTTGCATGTGCACAAATGCTGGAAATTGAGTACCTCAATGTTCCTGACGCAGCGGCAGTTGACAAGTGTCTTCTGTGTACTGTTCTGCATTCTTTACAGTTCAGTGACAGTAGACTAATAAACAGTGCACACTAAGGTTTATACGTTCTTTAGAGGCCACCAAACCGAACAATATGTACCGTTTGAGTTAGACATTCTGCACAGGTAATCACACACAATGGGAAATAACAGTTACTGCCAACAGGAAAGAGGCTGGCTGCCAGGTAGGTTACCAAGCGCGCATGACTGTGCAGACAGGCTTGCAAGTGATGGAACCCATGACAGTCATTCCTCCCAAAGGCTACCCAACAGACCGGGGCTTGGTGGGATTAAGCACATAAAAATGATGTGTCAGACGAGGGGCATGGACAAATGAAGCAGGCTCCCATGAATGCACGGGAGAATCGTACCTCTTACAATCTATAAGGTAGTACAATTTACCACTGACATGTTTTGCATCTCGCATACGCTGCACCTCGTATTCTTAATGGTTATCCACTAGAATTGGGGGAGGTGGAGAATCCTTGGGAGTGTTTGGGAGGCAGGTTTTCAGTCTGGAAACATGGAACACAGGGTGCAGAGTGCAATCTGTGGTAATTGCAGTCAAACAGTGACAGGATTCAGGAATTTTGCAATGGGAAAAGGACAAATGAAGTGTGGTTGTAACTCCCGTGGGCCTGCCAGCTTTATGTTACATGTGGAAAGCCATACAAGATCTCCGACCTTGCACCTAGTTTCAGGGGTTCGATATTTATCGGCTTGTGCTTTCATATTCTTTGACACCTTGACTAGACATGTTGTGGTGCATTCCTTTATGTCTTGTAGTGCCTTTAGACGATCTGAGATTGAGGGCATTAGCGTTGTAGTGCCTAGTATAGTGATTGGGAGGGTCCATGGATGAAAGCCTGTGAGGTAGTAAAAAGGAGAACACCCTAAAGCTGCCTGTATATTGTTATTATATGTGAACTCTGCTAATGGAAGGGCCTGATCCTATTGACTAGTGAAAGTGGCCATGACATATCTTAGAGTCTACTCTAGGGTTTGATTGACCCACTCAGTCTTACTGTCTGTTTGCGTATGGTAAGGAGACGAGAGGGCTACCTCAGTTCCGAAGGTTGTAAACAATGCCTTCCAAAACTTGAAGTAAACTGCAGTCTGTGATCAGAAATTATCTTCGTTCGTTAGCCATGTAATTTCACAATGTGATGAAGAAAAATATCACTGAAACTACTGCCATAGGTACTCCTCTCAAGGGTATGAAATGGGCCATTTTGGAGAGGGAATCTACTGCCACCAGAATTGTGGTGTATTTATCGGATTCAGGTAGATCCATGATAAAGTTAAGGCTAATTGTGTGCCATGGTGCAGGAGGTATGGGTTGAAGAAGACCCTGAGGTGCTGTGCATTATTATGGCACATACCGGGCAGGAGTTATTATCATTTTGTATGTCGTTGCACATAGTATTCAACCAAAAGGTCCATGAACATATCTCAGCTGTTTTCTGGAATCTAGGATGACCTGCTAATGCAGAATCATGAATCTAAGTAAATATTTTGTGCCTCAAGACTTCAGTTGGGATGTATATTTTGTCTTTGTCTAAGTAATACCTATTTTTTATGCTGTGCTTGGGTTCCTGTATCATGTCCTCGTGCTTGAGTGGTTTAAATGCTTCTTTCACAGAGAGCAAGAAGGTGTCTACCTCCGTGACAGCCACAAGTTTATCTGCTGGTAAACTAGATTTAGGAGAAGCGTTTTTCTCACTAATTTCTTAATAGCCTAGTCTACAGAGATGTCACATTTAAATTGTTTTGTCCCTGGCCGATAAGGGATAGGGGAATCAAAATCACTGAAGAAATTCAACCAGCGCATTTGCAGTAGAGTTAGAGCCTTAACAGAGCCAAATAACTTGAGGTTTTTATGATCTGTGGAGATCATAACACTGTGTTTGGTCCTAAGTAAATGGTGTCACCATTCGATGAAGACTGATTTGATTGCCAAAAGTTCACAGTCTGATGCTGTATAGTTTTCCTATGCAGGCAGAAGTTTCTGAGAATAAAAGGCCAATGGATGCAGATGACATGTCTTTGAGTCTTTATGTGACAGCACTCCTCCTACTACAGTTTGCTAAGTATCTGCTTGACAAAGAAAGGATTGTCTGTGTCTGGATGCTGCAGTATGGGTACTGTTGTTAATTTCCTTTTTAAAGTGAGGCATGCTTGCTTGGTAGCTTCTGACCATACAAAGGATTGGTTCTTTTTTAATAAGCAGGTGAAGAGCACTACTATTTCTGAGAATTGTGGAATAAACCGCCTGTAAAAACTGGGTAATCCAAGGTCTCCCTAGACCTCGTTAACTGTGGTAGGCGCTGGCCAGGATAGAACGGCTTCCAACTTTTTTAGATCCACTGTTATTCCTTCTGGAGCTAAAGAGCAGCCAAGGAACTCCACAGTCCTTACATGAAAGGAGCATTTTTCCAGTTTGGCAAATAAGGCATGTTCCTGTAACCACTGTAAAATGTCCTGTGCATGCTGAACATGCTCTTTTTGGCTTTTAAAAAAATACAAATATCATCGATATAGACGTTGACGCCAACATCTAGAAACCCATGGAGAACTTCATTTATGATGTATTGAAAGGCCGCTGGGGTGTTATAGAGCCCCAAGGGCATCACAGTATATTCAAAGAATCTAAATTTGGTTCAAAGGCTGTTTTCCATTCATCCACTTCCTTAAAACATATAAGGTGATAGGCACCACAAAGATCCAACTTGGTGTAAATAGTGGATCCACGAACTTGATCCAAAATGACCGAAATCAAGGGTAAGGGAGAACGTTTTTTGATTGTGACCTTGTTAACCAACCTATATTCTTTGGGATGAAGAAAAGGGGTGAGGAAGCAGGTGATGTGAAATGCCTAATGAAGCCTAGGTCTAAGAGCGCATCAAGGTATTTCCATAAATACTGTGTTTCTGGCTCTATAAAAGCATATACTCTACTGTAGGGAAGAACTGCCTCTGAAATGAGATCAATACAACAATCACAGATTCAGTGTGGGGGTAGCTGAGTGGCTTTTACTGGGTCAAACACATCTTGGTAGTCATGATAGACTTCCAGTAACATTTCAAAGTGAGAGTGTTGAGTAACTTCACCATGAATTGGTGTCACAGGGTAAGGAGCCTCTTGATAACAAGTAGGCATGCACTCTAGGGAGCCTAAGTAATGGTTTATAAGACCCAATTGATTTTGGGTTTGTGACATTCTAGCCATGGGATGGCTAGAATAACCCCAAACAGGGGTGTGTCAATTAGATCAAAGGAAACCTGTTCAGGGCCTTCACTATTTACATATCATACCAACAGCCTAGTGATCTAAATCCTTTTCAACATACTACTCCATATGCTGGATCCAACATCATTGGTGCTTGGAACAAGGATGCCTATTATACATTCAAGTTTCTGAATGGCCCAGAACAGTGCAGTAGCTGTCTCTCAAAGTTTGTATGACAGCTAGACATTCAAGTCTCTCATTAGATTGTGTTATCATCACAGTGCAATGTGTCTTATGAGAGTCTGTTTTCTCTCACAATGCAAGTTCCATTGGTAAATTACGCGTCTCAGTGCAATGTCTATTATTACAGTCTGTTCTATTACAGTACCAGGCTGCAAGGGTTCATTCCGTACACTGCTATAGCAGTACTTCTCACAATGTACAGAAAAACTCATTTTACCTTTTGTATGAAAGCCTAGACCGGAGGGTACAGCCTGGTGCTATTTAGTGCTTTCTTACTGTTCATCTTTTTTTTTGCGTTTCAGGAAGTCGATGAGAGCTGGACCGCTGATGCCACAGGAATGCCCATATCGACGGAAGTGCCGGAACTGAATGCCAAAGACAGCAGGAGCCGTCAGCTGGAGACGCTGAGCAGATGCTGGAGTTTCAGGTAGGTGAGGATCTAACAACAAGGCTAAGCGAAGAGGCAATAGAGGGCATGATGTTAAATCCCTTGGAACTGCACAGGTGAGCTGTTGCACATGTGGTGCTATAATGATTTCTCTAACTGGGAACCGCCCTCACACATGGAGAAATGCAGCAAATGGGTGTAAGCAGCATTTTGCATGTGTGTGTGTGCACTGGGAATTGAGTACCTCAATGTTACTGACCCAGTGGTGTTTGACACATGTCTCTTGTGACTTGTTCTACAGTCTTTGCAGTTCAATGACAGTACACTAATAAACAGCGCATACTTTGGTTTATACATTCTTTAGAGGCCACCAACACTAACAATCAGTGGAGGCTGGTGCATAGGGGCGAGATGGGCGTCGCCCTCCCACCCTGGGGGACAAAAAAAATGCCTGATGAAAAACACTGAGCAGCTAGCAATAAATTGTGCTGGCTGCTAGTGCTCAGTGAACAAACACGTGAAAATGTGGGGTTTTCTTTAGGGGGGGTGGGGGGATGGCCCTTGCTCTGCACATGCTTTTGGCTGGGCGAAGATTTCTTCGACCTGGAGCCAGAAAGCAGGGTAGTGACGACACACTGGTGGGTGCAGCCTGTGTCTCATTTGCAGAATAGCTTTTCGATTTTGGGCGTTATTCCCTTGGCCCAGGGAGGAGTTGGAGACACTCCATTCATTCCAATGGCTGGGGGCGGGGCTGTCTGGCAAGCTTAGAGTCTGTGGGGGTGTGGCAGTGGCCTTTGCCTCTTCCCCCAGACCCAGCAACAGTTGTTGTTGCTTTCAAGTGATTGGTTTGCTGGGGTCTGGGGGAGAAGTCCAAAGACAAAATCCAGTTTATTCGAGTTTTTGGCATTGCTTCGTCGTGCTTTCATACCAATTCCACGCTGTGAACTGCAGACCCGAGGAGCTGGACTGAGAGACTGAACAGGGCCTGGAGTCCCGGACCGAACAACATCAAGGTGAAGGAAGGTCATCGGAACATCGGTAAGTAAAGTAAATGGAATCCGATAATTTATTACTTCACTTTGACGCCTGGGGGCTCGGCCGGCAGGCAGGGTGACTTAGATTATGTGGTGGTGCCTGTATTGGAATAAATAAGGTGCATTTATTCGCTTTCCAATTCCCTGTATCACAGCACATCAAGGGGATTTGCTGCGCTGCGTTGTGATACTTTTTTTTAAATATGTGTATAACTTTTTTTTATCTTTCGCTTTTTTTGTTAAACACACGCGCCCTCTCTGTAAATCTCACACCGAGAGCCACACAAGTTTGTGTCCCAGGCCCTCGGGCTCACTCCCGGCTGAGAGTCCTGTCCTGTCCCAGGGCAGGGCTCTCGTTCCCACAGCAACGAGAGACACTGCCCCGAGACACCTGCTTCCCGCCTCGGATCCCGGGCAGAGGGAGGGAGGGAGGGAGGGAGCGAGCTCCGGAGAGGGCGCACACGAGAGAGTGCAGAGCACCCTCCCAGAAGAGACAGAGCCTCCCGGGGGAGAGAGAGCAGAAACCCCGAGAAGAAAGGAGTACACAGACCGAGCCCCTGAGAGGAGAGAGACAGAGACCTTGAGGGGAGAGAGAGCAGAGACAGAGCCCTCGAGTGGGGAGAGAGCAGAGACAGAGCCCTGAGAGAAGAGAGGGCAGTGACCCAGAGAGGAGAGAGAGCAGAGAGACAGACAGACCCCTGAGAGAAGAGAGACTGACCCCTGAGAGGAAAGAGACTGTCCCTTGAGGAGAGAAAGAGAGCAGAGACAGAGCGGTGCGACCGGTGCCACCGCATCGGGTGCTGGCTTCCTGGGGGCGCCGTGTTTGAAAGTTTATTAAGTTTTTGAAGCACCTGCTGCAGCGTTTCTTTCCCTCGGCAATTACCAGGCCTCACATAAATGTCAAGAAAACTCGTGTGATTAATTATCTTCCTGGAGAGAGATCAGTGTTTTGTAAAGTTGAGGTTTTCACTCATGTGAAGTTAGTGCAGAGGGTTAAAGTGCCTGCTGCAAAGAGCGTGTGCCAAGTAGATTACAGAGTGCACACAATGTTAACAGATCAGCAGGTTACTGCTTTCAAAAGAGACATCCTTTTGTTACTTGCAATTTATAACTTAAAGTCCTAATATAGAATAGTGAGCTATTAACTTTCATCCTAGAACTGCATACACACTGCAAAGTATACATTATTAGAACATTGATTAATGTTGCAAAAAGGGTTATTTTGGCTAGAAATCGATTCTTATTACTAGAGAAAACTCCCAACTATGCTGTTTCTTTTTCAACTCTGCGTTTGTGCTTCTCCACACCAAGCACTCTTGAACTATACTGCCTACCAGTATGGGTGACATGTGACTCCTACACTTTCAGTCCTTTGGCTTAAGTAACATTTCCTATACACTGATTTACACACGTATGATTGATTTTCTCTGCGTAGTGTGTGTGTGATGCAAAGTGCTCGGACACCCTACCCTGGTATGAGTGGCGCTATATAACTAATTCAATGCATCTGAGAGGGTGTGGTTATGGTGACTTGGTCACTGTTAAAGGGTGCTAGTGAGAGAATCCGTGGTGGAGGTGGTCATTGGTGGGGGGGGGCGCCAACAAACATTATCGCACAGGGCGCCACCGGCACTAAAGCCGGCCCTGTCTCTTACAGAAAACCGAGATTTCAAGACGAGGTTTTCACACTCTTTCCTCTCCTTCCTTTTATTTGCTCCCCTGTGAAATGGATCCAAAAAAGAATATTTTTTTTTGCTGTAAATGTCGTATTTTAATTCCAAAGTGCAGCATCTGGAATAAAAGGTTAAAAATAGGAAAAATAACGAAATAAAGTAAGACAGAGTGGTAGCAAACTGACCAGATTGATTTTATTCACACCCAAACACATCAGCGCCACTTTTACAGAGTTTGCCAGTGAAGCGCTATTTTTGTTTTCTTGACTTTGTTTTCCCTGGGCTTGCAACTAGTGCACCAGTCCTGGAGGTACTGCAAAGTGTGGATTGGAAAACAAAATGTGTACTGCGGCTCTGCGTTCAGGGATGTGGTCTTTTTACCATACTGCTTACGTTTTCTAAGGATATAAGCAATGGACATTGAAATGGGTCCATTCAGGGCCCTGTAGTCATGTCCTTAACTTTTCAGGTAAAACCACTCGCTGATTTCTGAATAGTGAGTGAGAGATCGTTATGGTAACCATGTTGTTTCTGCTTACATTTCACATGCTTTACTTAATCTAGCATTCCCTTTGAGTTTTTGCTTTTACTTTTTTTTTTTTAGGCAGCATATTACTCAAGTGCATAATTTGAATTGAGCCACATCCAAGTGTTTATAGCGGGCACAATTAGGTTGTAGCTGAAGGCAGTGCGAGTTTCTCTCAGTGGGACAGTATGGTGTTCAGTGGGGGAGAGGATGGGGCACTATGGCCAGTGCTGTCGAATTTGGAACTGGGGAACTGGGTTCAGCCTTCATGACCAGTCCACTCTACTGAGGGAGCATATTCCCATGCTAGACCTTAGAAGGCCCCACTAGACCTTAGAAGGCTTGATGTCTTAGTAGAAGCAGGTGTTCCCTAGTGGTGTCAATTGTGGGTTGACCTTGAAGGCCTGTCCACCACAATCCATACTGAAGTTCATCTCCAGTCTTGCGGACAGGCCTATGAAGCAGCACACCCTAGAGCAACAGTGATCCAGTCACTGAGATTCTGTCACTGAAGTCACATGAACCTTGAGCAGGTTAGGGCGGTGCAAACTGTGTGACCGCACTGGGTACCTATTTCGGGTGGGTGCGTAGTGTTTGTAAGTATATTATGCTTTAAAAAAAACTTGCTGCCACCTTCCTGGCCTTCAGCAATTTTCAGAAACAATAAAAATGTCATGATAACTTCGGTGATTAATGTTCTTCCTAGAGAGAGATCCGAGTTTTGTCTAGTGGAAGGGTTGACTCCTGGAAAGGTAGCACAGAGGGTTAATATGCCTGCTGCAAAGAACATGTACCATGCAGATCACAAAGTGCACTGCTTTAATGGGGGGACCATGATGAATGGTCATTTAATGTCAGCTGTAGATGATAGATCCCTGAACAGTGTCATGTATGTGCATGTTTGCATTGTGCTGAGGGGATTATCAGGTAATTGTTCACACAGTTCTCTGATGGATGTCACATGCGGTTTTTCTGAGTCCCCAGATAGATCATGCAGTCTGTGTATTCTCTTGTGTACTTGTATAGTGAAGTAAACTCCTAGGCAATCTCCAAATCATAAATGAACGTCTATCGTATTTAGGTTATAGGAAAACGAGAAAAAAGCTAAAACATGCATTCAATACAGGTATTCTGAGTTTTATTTCTTCATGTTATTCATATGGTAAATAAGAAATATTTTACATACAATGTAGGTTAAAAGTAATGGATCAACAATAAAAAAAAGCATATACAATACAATATAAAATAGGTGGCAGCTTGTAATGAATAATCGCAATCTCTTGTGTACTGCCAGTCACTGCCAATCACCGGTGTATTCAACTGTGTAGCCTTGGACCGTGTCATGTATGTGCATGTAACTTGCATGATCGAGATAACTATTAGCGGCGATAGTATGTGTCTCTCTGTCCTCTTTCAAGTGCTTGCCGTCCTTTTTCCCCAGCAACCCCTACCCCCCCCAGGGGCGGCAATCTGAGGGATAGCCCTGGGCGCCATAAGCTCTAGCTACGCCTCTGATGGGGTCTATGCTGTTAACGATCAGGCAAGATTTCCATATTTGTGCACACTTTATTTGTGCGTGAGGTATGTTCTTAGGCATGGGTTGCAAGCAGCATTTTTCCAAGGGCTATAAAGTCTGGTCTTTGACCTCATACTAAAACATCTGTGCAGAACTTCTGAAGACTGTTTAAAATGAAAAACAACACTTAAACAGTTAAACTGTTTATGTGTTGCTTTTCATTTTGTCACTGCTGCAATAATTTATTTTACTTACGCCTTTTGGGGCCCGGCCGGCAGGGTGACTTTGATTCCATGATGGGTAGTTGCGGGGGTGGGGTGGTGGTGGTGGTGCGGGGGTGGAGGGTGGCTTTGAGCCCTGCTGCCTTGCCCTGGTGGCGTACGTACATTGTGCAATTTGTTGGTAACTTTTGGTTTCGTTAGTTGGATAGCAGACATTTTGAGGCCCTGTGCGCCTTTGTGTGCCATTTTTAACCATTCCATTCATAAAAATACAAGGACGACTTAACAACTTCAAACGATGGCACTCTAATACCAACTCAAACCCTGCAATTGTGGCACTGTGATATGAAAAACGGGTAGCGATTGTAGGTTTGAATACAGCAAACCGTGCTAAGTTAAATAGTTAATATTAAGGAGGTGGTGGTATACGGCTCGGAAATTCCGAGTATAGCCCAATAAACGCAGATAAGCTGTCTCTTCAGTGTTCACACACTCCCAATGCCACTCCTCTGGTCTAATTCTTACAGAGTACGGAACACATCCTTTTTTATGAGAATGACTCACATCAGGCAGGCCATTCAAATCAAAACCATTTAGAACATAGTTGATACCCATATGGTAACAAATCCAACCAGATGGTCATTTGACTCCATCAATTAATCAGTGTTAGAGCCCAGTTATGAGCAATGTGCAGCAGCAGCTGACTGTCCAAAATTCATGTAAATCTCCCCAAAAAATATTGCAATTGATATGTAATAATAATTCCTAAGACAGAGGCCCGCAAGGCCCGTGACGTCTGCCCACTTCATGTCCTGTGTCTGATGCCATATCTCAGAGTAGGTGAATGTGAGGAGGCCAGAAGTCGAATGCATTACATTTATTTTGCTCAAATGTGCAGCATCGCAGAGAAGGAGAGTGGGCTTGCCCAGAGCGTTAAGTGGGCAGAGTCTGAACCCCTGCAGTTTTTTAATGGGGGCCTCGAAACAGGTCTCTAATCGGGCTCTGTTTTGTGCCCTGGCACAGGCAGCCGGCCCGTTTCGTTTTTTACCAGACTGCAGTGACAACACATCATTCACGTAGGGTTCCTTTAAGTGATCAGACGGTTATACTCTGTAGTGCAGGGAGGGAGAAATCGGTAATCTGAAGCAGCACCAAAAACTTACAGAGGTACAACGCGGAGAAATCTCTTTATTTCGCCTCTTTTTTTCTTTTTTCTATGCACAGTGCCTTCTGCAGCACTCAGGGAAAGAGGAAAACGCCTCTTGTAATTGCCCGCTGTGCAGGCACCAGTGCACCATGGTGCAACAGTGCCTGCATTGGCGCACAGCAGCTTATTGTGTGCCGGTGCATGGGGAAAGGACACAAATGCGCCGTATCTGCTGATAGTTACGGTACATTTGTGCCCTTTTCTTTTGCTGTAGGGCAGGGCAGCAGGAAGGCCTACTGTTCTGCCCTACAGCAAAACCTCATAAATGAGGCCCTAAATGCAAACTACTATCTTCACTGATTTCAATTTTTTTGCGCCGTATCTGCTGATAGTTACGGTACATTTGTGCCCTTTTCTTTTGCTGTAGGGCAGGGCAGCAGGAAGGCCTACTGTTCTGCCCTACAGCAAAACCTCATAAATGAGGCCCTAAATGCAAACTACTATCTTCACTGATTTCAATTTTTTTTCTTGTAATGCTCTACATTTATATGTTTTATTATTTATGTTTCAATTTAAAAGTTAAATTTATTGTGTTAACTCCTTTTTCTCTATTGTAAATTTTGAAACAATTTATAAACCATATCTGTCTTTTTCAGCATATCTTTGCTTTCCACCCAAAATCTTGTCGTCAGGTTTGTATGCTTTGCATCTCAATTTCTGTTATGTGGACTTTCTGTCAGTGTACGTTTATAGTATATAAATGCTATATTTCGCAAAATAAACACAGTTTGCTGGAATATCATTTCTGTTTGTCTGGCTAATCTTACAAAAATCAAGGATGAACTGCAATCCTTGGATGGATCTCTTTCGCCATCTAATTTTCAAAGTATTTGCAATGTACGGTCTTACCAATGGTGTGAGCCTTGATGACTTCAATAACCAATACAGTAAAGAGGAAGAGATGTGTTACAGGTAGAAAGCACTTAGAGGGCCTCTTCCCATTGGCTGTGTGTGCTTGGCTTGGGGGTCGTTTTGCAAGCAGACCAGTTAGAGGATTGGGCACATTTTTGTAATATTTTCTTCACACTTGTGCTTTAAAATGCTATATTTGGATCCCGTTTTTGCAAAAATTTACAGTAAATATGTGGTGTAAAACCCACCATTTGAATACATTTTTTGCAAAATTTTCTTGCGGGGGGAATCCCCCCCGCACCCTCCTTTTTCAGTTCGGGCTCGCTCGCTTCGCTCGCTCGCGCACGCATTGTACATGGGTACAGATTTTCCGCCCCACCAGTTTAGAAATCCACCAGCCGCCGCTGATAACAATATGTACCATTTAGGTCAGACATTCTGCACAGATCATCCCACACAACGGGGAATAACAGTTACTACCAACAGGAAAGAGGCTGGCTGCAGTATTGTCACTGCCAACAGGATAAGTTACCAATAGCGTGTGATAGCGCAAACCGGCGTGTAGATGATAGAAACCATGACACCCTATCGGTAGCAGTGACGGACAGTGTAAATGAAGGACATGAATGTATTTAATGCAAACTTATGAACCACACTTACTGGGAATCCTCATTCCTAGAAATGATTGCAATCCCTAATCACTATCATAAACAGAGTTCAGTGGGTTACCAACATCTGTTGTCAAAGTAAGCAACCAATTCAATGATATTACATATTTCATATTGTTGATATGGTAAGGTTCCCAGCAGGCATTGCAGTAACCAATAAACCTATAAAATATTAAATATAGAAATCAAATTCAATTCAAAGTGACAGATCCTCATAATTCATTAACTGTAAAAACGATGTGACACCATCTTAAAGTTTAACCCCAATGAATCACACATAGGGAACCAACTCCTATACAATGCCAAATAGTTGATCTGTATTCTGCTGTTACAGGGTGATGCTTAGCCAACATGCACTGCCAATTCCTCATCCTTGTTAGACCCAGATGGAAATTTAGTATACAGGTCTAATATGTACCTTGACTCAAGTTGTCTCAGTCATGTGGTTCTATTTCCAACTCAAATACTCCTAACAATTCTACCCATGGCAAAGAACCTTAGTTTACACACAATGACGCATTGATGATCCAAAATATGCTTCTTAATTGGATGGTCGTGCTCCCAACATACATCAGAGAGCACGGGCACTACAGGACATAAATACTGAAATCCGATGCACAATAAAGAAATTGGTCAGTCTTCCTTTCAACCCCAACTAGAGGTTGTGTACACTGATGTATTTGATATATACTTATAGGCCTTACATCAGTGGTGGCTCCTCTGCTAAGGCAGCGGAACGTCGCCCACCTGCTCCAACGGAAAAATATAATGATAATAATGTATCGTTGCTATTTTAATTATATTTTTCCTATGGAAATCAGTGGCTCCTGTGGCAGGGATGGGCAGTGAAGGGGCAGGAGTGGTTCGCACTGCCTAAGTGCGCAGGACTATTTGGCCTGCCCTCTTGGGCCAGCAAAGCACTCCTGCGCACCTTGCATGCTCCCCACCAGGCTGCATTACACAGCCTGGTGAGGAACATGCAAAGCCTCCCTGTACCTGTCTGAGCGCCCGACCACAGTGCTTAGACCAATCAAAACACTGCATTACAGCATTGTGATTGGTTTAGGAGAGCCTGCTGCCCAGGTGCTTCCTGCTGGTGTGGCTGGCCGGGACTGGGACCGGAAGATGAAGAGGACGGAGGAGACCCGTCCGTCCGTCCCTTTCAGGTAAGTTCCTTTTTCCTTTTTCTCCATTCTATTCCCCCACCACCCCGTTGGGTAGCAGCCGCTACTGCCTTACACTGTTCGCACTGAAAGGAAACCCTCAATTTACACAGCCATGTCTCTTGTTTCCGTGTACTAGTAACTATAACTGATAACTATGTGTTAATTTTTCCCCCAATGTTTTTCCTTTTCTTTACGTGATAGAAGGTCTTAATGACAGTTCAGGGCCTAATACTTAATAATTTTTCAAATTGGACCAATGTTTGCACATCCAGTTTCTTATCCTGTGTTTTTAAGTTTATAGTTACCCTTATGTTATGAAACTAAAACTTGTGGCCTAAAATTGCATAATGACACTAGTTATAGTTTCTGCACATACATATAACTATAAGTATAACTATAACTGCTGATTTTCTATGGATTTGTGTGGGTAAAACGTGAACCTAACAATAACGCCCCTGTAACCTTTGTTTTTTCTGTGAATATATATATATATCCTACTGGTGGTCGCCAGTACGTAGTTATAGGTAGGACCTAAGTAAGCATATATTTTTTCAAATGAGTGGGAACCAATTTAAAATAGTGTGATGCTGGGTCGGAAAGGTATAACTGGTATTTACTGTTTTCAGTGAATCTATCTATCTATCTATCTATCTATCTATCTATCTATCTATCTATCTATCTATCTATCTATCTATCTATCTATCTATCTATCTATCTATCTATCTATCTATCTATCTATCTATCTATCTATCTATAGCTATCTCTCTATCTAGCAATTATCTACTGGCGGTCGCCAGTAGATAGTTATAGTTAGGACCCTCTTACCATAGGAAATCCGCAACATTCTATTTTGAATAACTTTGGCGCCGGTCGACGAATCCTCGCGAAATTTTCAAAATAGGTGGGGCGTTGAGCTCCGCTCCTACCCTGAAAGTCTCGGGGGGATTCGTCAAGCGGGGGCTGAGATAAAAGGGGGGTCCCAAAACACGTTTTTCCCATGCATTTTTCCATAGGACCTTTAGACAGAGCTACAGCCCGAACGGCTGAACAGAATTTAAAGAAATTTGGCAGAGAGGTAGTCCTCAGGTCAAGGAAGTGCCTTTTGTAGGTTTGGTGTAAATCTGTTCAGTAGATTCTGAGAAAATAGCCTTTAAATCAATATATATATCTGAGCCAGCTTACGGTGCGCTTACGGTGCGCTTACCGTACGCGTACGGTGACGTGCGCGAGCGCGATTCTGATTGGCTCTTAGATCTTAGTAAACATTCGAATCGGTCGAAACCAGGAAGCGGCGGGTCAAAGAAGGACAGAAAAGTACGAAAAAAACATTTATTAATTTTAAAAAAAATCGCGGGGTACGCGTACAGTAAGCTCAACGTACGCGTACGGTAAAAAAAAAAAAAAAAAAGAAATGAAATGCAGATTTAAGTGTTTAGATATTAGGGGGCTCTAAAAAGAGCCGTTGTGTTTATGAAGTGATTTTTTATTGGTACCTACAAGTAAGTACCGATGCAGAGTCTAAGGTTCAAGAGGAAGACTCTGTTCCCTTCATCTTTGAAGTGCACACCATCTCCTCTATAAATGTCTTGCATGTCGTAACGCAAGTTGTTGTGGTAAATGGAACCCATACCATAGTCTCGGAGGAAAGCAGAAACAGATTTGTTGACGTGCTTTCTTGCTTTGTCAATCTGTGGACAGAAATGATTGGACCAGTTCCATTTTTGCCTTTGGCATCTGTTAGAAAACACAAAGGCAGTTTTAGGGAAAAGTGAAAACAGTTGTGCAAAGGTCTCCTTCATAAGCATTTCCAGAGCTACCCCAGTCAAAGTGCCTAGGTCATTGCCACCACAGTGCACTATTATGAGGTCAGGGTGTTGGATTTGCATGAAGGATTTCACCAATGGCATCAATTGGTGCCACTTTAACCCTCTCTGACCAATCCATTTAATGTCTACATTTGGCAAAGCAAGGTCTCTCACCATACCTGTTTTCTCTGCATACTTTTCACTCCAGAAGACATAGCTGTGCCCTACAATCCACACTGTGAACATCTTCAAAGGAGAACTGGATGCACTCAGGAGGTGTAATTCAGTAGAATGGTAAAAAGAAATTAAAGACAGTTTGGAAATGGAGGCATACATATATTTTTTTTTTTTAAACTGATTGGCTGTTTCATACCATTGTAGAATAAAAACTAGGCTGTATGTGTAAATTTATAGAAGCATGTTTTGTATTGGTACAGAAACATGTGTTACCAAAGAACAGTACTATGGATTTGCTGTTAGGTTTGAAAAGTCAAGCACTCCTGCTCTTTGGAAATGAAACATTGTTTGGTGAACTTCTGACCTAACTCTGCACAGCAGTGTTTCAAGAGCTGTTGCTATGGTAGCAGGCAGAAGTCAAGTTGGGGGAAGGGTACTAGGCAGAAGTCAAGTTGGGGGAAGGGTACTTTTGGAAAAGGGTTGGTTTTCAACCAATAGAAATGTGTGATTACATTTGAAAAAAAGGGGGAAGCACTGAGATTTGAAACTTACATGTATATGTGTGGAAAAAGAGAGGAAAAGTTTGCCATTATCTGGTTCTGCTGAGAGGAGAGAGGTGTACAGAACAGAGATCCTGGCTCTGATAATCTGCTGTTTGAGTGCCACATTTCTTTCACAACTAACTAATTTTAAAGGTGAGTTTAGAGTTTGAGAGGGGATGTATATGGTAAATTAAGAAATTAATAATAGAAATGGAATTCGTTTTGTTGAAGTTGTGTTTATCATTTTCTGTTTTGGGAGAAATTTAAATGTGAGGAACATGTAAAATAATATGGACTATGTTTTCACGATAAATTAAGGTGTACTGGTATAAATAAGGAATACTTTAAGGGTTTGAGGTTGCACTCAGTAATGCAAATACATTCAGCATCAGTAAGGCTGGTTGCCCTTGCTGGAGTGTAGTCAGTCACCCAGGCTACACATGTTGTTGGTCTCAGAAAGCTGTTTGGTATTGCTCTGGTGATTTTACATTTGCATTAGATGGAAAGGGGGAGGTATTTTTTTCTGCAGAAGCAGACTCTTAGCACACAGCCAGCTGCATATCCTGTGGAATCATGCATAGTATTCACAACCGAGTGGGGTTTGAGGTTTCAGTCAGTAATGCAAATACATTCAGCATCACTAAGGCTGGTTGCCCTTGCTGGAGTGTAGTCAGTCACCCAGGTTACACATGTTGCTGGTCTGAAAATGTTGTTTGGACATGTTGTTTTTTAAGAATCTGAAAAGTGGATTCATAATGTGTCAGACTGTAAAAGTACTTATCACTTGCCAAAAAAAAGAGTAGTAAGTGTGCTTTGAAATTGGCAAAGAAATTTCGTTTTTTGACTAATATGAAAACATGACTCTGTGTGCAAATAGGAATTACAGGCAGAGATTTATTGCGTATTGCTCTGGTGATTTTACATTTGCATTAGATGGAAAGGGGGAGGTATTTTTTCTGCAGAAGCAGACTCTTAGCACACAGCCAGCTGCATATCCTGTGGAATCATGCATAGTATTCACAACCGAGTGGGGTTTGAGGTTTCAGTCAGTAATGCAAATACATTCAGCATCACTAAGGCTGGTTGCCCTTGCTGGAGTGTAGTCAGTCACCCAGGTTACACATGTTGCTGGTCTGAAAATGTTGTTTGGACATGTTGTTTTTTAAGAATCTGAAAAGTGGATTCATAATGTGTCAGACTGTAAAAGTACTTATCACTTGCCAAAAAAAAGAGTAGTAAGTGTGCTTTGAAATTGGCAAAGAAATTTCGTTTTTTGACTAATATGAAAACATGACTCTGTGTGCAAATAGGAATTACAGGCAGAGATTTATTGCGTATTGCTCTGGTGATTTTACATTTGCATTAGTAGGAAAGGGGGAGCTATTTTTTTATGCAGAAGCAGACTCTTAGCACACAGCCAGCTGCTTATGCTGTGGAATCATGCACAGTATTCACAACCGAGTGGGGTTTGAGGTTGCAGTCAGTAATGCAAATACATTCAGCATCACTAAGGCTGGTTGCTCTTGCTGGGGTGTACTCAGTCACCCAGGTTACACATGTTGCTGGTCTGAAAATGTTGTTTGGACATGTGCTTTTTTAAGAATCTGAAAAGTGGATTTAAAATGTGTCAGACTGTAAAAGTATTTATCACTTGCCTAAAAAAAGAGTAGTACGTGTGGTTTCAAATTGGCAAAGAAATTACGTTTTCAGACTAATATGAAAACATGACTCTGTGTGCAAATAGGAATTATAGGCAGAGATTTATTGCGTATTGCTCTGGTGATTTTACATTTGCATTAGATGTAAAGGGGGAGCATTTTTTGTATGCAGAAGCAGACTCTTAGCACACACCCAGCTGCTTATCCTGTGGAATCATGCACAGTATTCACAACCGAGTGGGGTTTGAGGTTGCACTTAGTAATACAAATACATTCAGCATCACTAAGGCTGGTTGCCCTTGCTGGAGTGTAGTCAGTCACCCAGGTTACACATGTTGCTGGTCTGAAAAAGCAGTTTGGACATGTGCTTTTTTAAGAATCTGAAAAGTGGATTTAAAATGTGTCAGACTGTAAAAGTATTTATCACTTGCCAAAAAAAAGAGTAGTAAGTGTGGTTTCAAATTGGTAAAGAAATTACGTTTTCAGACTAATATGAAAACATGACTCTGTGTGGAAAGAGGAATTACAGGCAGAGATTTATTGCGTTATGCTCTGGTGATTTAACATTTGCATTAGATGTTAAGGGGGAGCTATTTTTTTGTGCAGAAGCAGACTCTTAGCACACAGCCAGCTGCTTATCCTGTGGAATCATGCCAGTATTCACAACCGAGTGGGGTTTGAGGTTGCAGTCAGTAATGCAAATACATTCAGCATCACTAAGGCTGGTTGCCCTTGCTGGAGTGTACTCAGTCACCCAGGTTACACATGTTGCTGGTCTCAGAAAGCTGTTTGGTATTGCTCTGGTGATTTTACATTTGCATTAGATGGAAAGGGGGTGTTATTTTTTTATGCAGAAGCAGACTCTTAGCACACAACCAGCTGCTTATCCTATGGAATCATGCACAGTATTCACAACCGAGTGGGGTTTGAGGTTGCAGTCAGTAATGCAAATACATTCAGCTTCACTAAGGCTGGTTGCCCTTTTTTGGAGTGTACTTTTTTCTTTTTTTTCAGATTGAGATAGAAAATTTTCGAAAACTTGAACCATTTTTAAAACAATAAAAATTAAATTTTAATTAATAAATTATTTTTTGAGTGGGTATGGTAAGTCAAAAATTTCATGGTCCCTTTTTTCCACTTCTCCACAATCACATTTTCAGTTTATCATTGTAGTCTCTCAAGGACCTTGTAATGTGATAATTGATTTTTAGTGTTTTAAAAAAAAAAAAAAAAATTACGCGTACCGTACGCGTACCGTAAAAAAAAAAAAAAAAAAAAGTTTTAAAAAAATATATAAAAAAAAGTTAAAAGGTAAGGTTGGCTCTTAAAAGAGCCGTTGTGTTCATGCAGGGACAGAGGAAAGAAAGAATGGGAATATTAGTCGGTACGACAAATGTGCTGATCTATTAAATTGTTCACTAGGGCAACACTGGTCTCCCTATGACAAATTAGATCATGACAAGTGGCGCACCGAATTAAAACCCTCGCAAACCGATGGTTGGTTTCCAGAGGACGAGAAAAAGGAGATGCTCCCCCCACAGATGAAGGGCTCAGCTGACCTACCGAAGATGGACTCGGCCCTGCAGATGATGGACCAGGCTGAGCTGCTGTGGATGTGCTTGGTTGACTTACTGAAGGGTTACCTTCAGTATGTCGAGCATCTGTCCTACCGTGTACATCTTGAAGGTGTCTCAACATGGTGTGATTCCCGAAGGAATACTTCTTGTTGGGATTCCCTCTTGAAAGTACACGGCCACAAAGCTTACAAGTCACTAAGGGTGCATTTACCTTTTTCTTGTCCTCTGGAAAAGAAAAATACTCCCATATGAAAGAGCTCTTTTGTTTCCTCCTTCTCTGCCTCAAGGTAGTGCTGCTAGCCTCACTCTCAGAAGAGTTCTGCTGTTCTGCCATCGTATCACAAAGACAACTCAGCTCCTTCTCCTAAGGGATCACAAGCAGAAATGAGGGGAATGGGTGTGGTGTAGGAGAGTTCTAGAACTGAAAGTAGTTTCAACCAATCAAAAGTTGTGTTTCTTGATCACATGACCCACCGTGCGCGTACGTTACGCTTACGGAGCGCTTACGGCAAAAGTACGCATGCGCGTAAAAAAGACACGCGCACGCGCGCATGCGCAAAACAGGCACGCCCCTTCACTTCCGCGTAACATGCGCGTGCAGCGTACGCGTTACGCGCTGCACGCGCGTGACGTACGTCTACGCAAATTGCGTAAATGAACGCAAACAGCGTAGAAATCTAACGTTATAAAAGCAAGACGTGCGCTTACCGTACGCGCACGTTAAAAAAATAATTTAAAAAAAAAAAGGGGAAAAAAAAACACTATGTTATACTAATAAATCTTACCTCTTTAGTTTAAAAAAAAGGAAAAAATAACAAATATATTGTAGAATTTTTAAGATTTAACCATAGTCTTTAAAAAAGGATAGAAAATTAAAATAAAAATATGTTAAAAAAATTGAAAAAAAAAAAAAAGAATTAGCATTTAAAAAACCTTGCAAATTCACTGAAAAAAACATGGGTTTCACACACGTTATAGTTAGGAATTAGCATTTAAAAAACCTTAGAAATTCAATGAAAAAACCAAAGGTTTCACACATGTTATAGTTAGCTGGACATTTCACTCGTAAAAAACCAATGAAATTCCCCCGTTATAGTTAGTTCAGCTAACTATAACTCGCGCGCCCGCAATGCACTACTGATGACGTCACATATTACATCACTCATGACATGGTCACTGACATCACTCATGACATCACTGATGACATCTCAAATGACATCACTGATGACATCACTGATGACATCATCCAGTGAATGTGTGTTTTTCTGAAAATTAAAAAAGTTTAATATATATATATCTCAAGGTCAATGGAAGAATAAATGGGTATATAAGTGTCTAAATGGATGCTTTGTTTTTGAAAAATTTATTGTGTAACTGACTGATTAAGTGTATCATAGTGAATACATGGCTTACTGAGTAATGTTTAAATATGAAAATATCTGTATCAGTCTCTCACTTTGTGTATAAGTGGCTGCATGGGTTGGTGATTAGCTTCATGGGTGTCTATATAGGTTATTAGTTGTTTTTTTGAGTATCAGTCTGAGTGTCTGTATGGTTTGGGGGGGGTATTACGTAGTGCATAGGTGCATGAATGAGTGATTCACTCTTTGTATGTGTTGAAGACAGCATGTGTGCAGGACTATATGGGTGGATGAGTGTGTGTATGGGTGTGTTAGTGAGTGAATGACTGTCTCAATAGTGTCTTTATGAGTAACTACATATCTATTAAACTAGTATATGTGACTATTGGTGTATATAAGTGAGTATATGTGAGAGTGAGAGATTGAAAGAGTTCCTGTATGAATAAGTATGTGTTTCTATAAGTGATTGTTTTAAAGACTAAGTATGTGTAAGTTTCTGTAGAAGTAAGTGTGGTGGTGTGTGTATAACTGTATATGCAAGTAAATGTATGTTTGATTCTTTATTAGCATCAGTGACAATGTGTGTGAGTAACTCTATGGATGAGTGGCATTGTGTAACAGGATGTATAGGTGTATGAGTACATATGATGAGTGAGTACATGTATGAGTGACTGTATAGGACTGTTGGTGAATGAGTGGATGTGTATGTGGATCTTAGAATTACTGAAGAGGTTGTTGTAACTGGTATTGGTATGTCCATTGTTTTGAAATTTTTAGTCTCTATTTTTGAATGTGTGTATCAAAGGTTATATTAGGGGAAGAGGAGGTCTGCCACTCTGTCACAAGGATGATGTCATCAGTGATGTCATCAGTGATGTCATTTGAGATGTCATCAGTGATGTCATGAGTGATGTCAGTGACCATGTCATGAGTGATGTAATATGTGACGTCATCAGTAGTGCATTGCGGGCGCGCGAGTTATAGTTAGCTGAACTAACTATAACGGGGGAATTTCATTGGTTTTTTACGAGTGAAATGTCCAGCTAACTATAACATGTGTGAAACCTTTGGTTTTTTCATTGAATTATATATATGTATATAAGTGTGTGTGTGTAGATAGATAGATAGATAGATAGATAGATAGATAGATAGATAGACAGACAGACAGACAGACAGACAGACAGACAGATAGATAGATAGATAGATAGATAGATAGATAGATAGATAGATAGATAGATAGATAGATAGATAGATAGATAGATAGATAGATAGATAGATAGATAGATAGATAGATAGATAGATAGATAGATAGATAGATAGATAGATAGATAGATAGATAGATAGATAGATAGATAGATAGATAGATTGATTGATTTCAGGAACGCCTCTGCACACAGCCCTGCTTTCACCACTCCATCACCAGGACCAACAGAAGGAAGGCACACAGGAATCCTTTACCGAAGCGATTTATTCAGTTTCAAATGCTCCCATATTTACTCAAGCAAATACTAGCAAAGTGCAAGGTGCATATTACCCCACAAGACAGACCGTAATATATAATATATATATTACCTACTGGCGGTAGCCAGTAGGTAGTCATAGTTAGGATCTAGTTTCCATAGGGAAAGCGTTTTTTGATTTGCCAATATCTTTGGTGCAGTTTGACGAATCTTTGGAAAATTTTCAAGACTAATGGCCCGCTCCAGTCAGCTCCTATCTTGAAAGTTTTGGGGTGATTTGTCAAGCAGGGGCCTAGAAACGCTTTTTCTCCATGTTAATTTCCATAGGTACCTTTGTCGCAGCTACAGCCCGAACTGCTTAACGGAATTACATCAAATGTGGCAGAGAGGTAGCTCTTGGTCCAAAAGTTCACTCTTTGCTTCAAACAGTGTAGAGCCGTTCAATAGTTCCTGAGAAATTTTAAAATAAAAAATATCAATATCTGGTGACCGAGGAGGATTTGCAAACCCTCATGATCACGAGTTTCATTCTGATTGGCTGCCAACCCTTCAAACCAAGAAGTGTTGGCAGCCTTCTTGTGACTCTGTGAAACCGAGTCATAAGAAAACAGTAAAAGAAAAGATAAAAAACAAGAAAAGGGGGCAGGGTAGAATATTTTCAGACGGAGTCATGCTGGTTGATCGAATCCAGTAGAAGTTTATTTTTTTAAATGAAGCGCGAGCTGCCCTGATTTGTTTTCCTTAAGCCCCTAGGCGGGCCAGGTCCCGGGGGCAATCCAAATTTATGTTATGGGGTCCTGTGGAGGCCCCCGAAACCCAAGGACCGCCACCTCCCCGGGGCTTTGCTCATAATGTGCGGGAGGCATGTGGCCCCACGCAGCCCCAAGGACCCCACCTCCCTGGGGCTTTTTTGATTAAGATGCGTGGAGGGGGCTCCTGCCCCCCCCCACACTGCCACCTCCCCAGGGCATTTCAATCCCCGGGGACCGCCACCTCCCTGGGGCTATTATTAATAATACGTGTGGGGGCTCGAGCCTTCCCACACTGCCCCAGGGACCACCACCTCCCGGAGCACTAATTATTGAAATACGGGGGTCCGTTGCGGACCCCCAGCCCCGGGGACCACCACCGCCCTGGGGCTTTAAACTTGTTGGGAAGGGGGCCCTCCTGGATCCTTAGATGGCCCTGGGGATCGACACCCCCCCAGGGCAGGCTCCAGCAATTTCCCATGTTGCCCACCCCGGGGACATTGCAGTTTGCATTGCCAGGGCAGGAGCACTGCTTCTGCCCTGTCATTGCAAACACTGCTTTGCTTCATGGAAGCGAGAGCCGGAAACCTGCTCTCGCTTCCATGAAGCAAAGCAAATTGGTTTTGGACAAGGGGAGCTGCATGTCAGCAGCCCCCCTTGTCCAAAAGCAATGCCGGCTCCCACAGGAAGCAACCGGGACAGCAGGGGCATTGGGGCTCCCCCGTAGTCCCAAATTTAAGGCCAGGCCCCGGGCGATGGGTTCCCTGGGGCAATAATTGGCCTCAGTAGGGGGGACACGCAGCCCTCTGCCCCCAAAAAATCAAGGCTGGCCAGGACCCTGGGATTGGGTCCCAGGGCCATAATTGGCCCAGGGAAGGGGGAACACGCGGCCCCCCTCCCGTATACATACATACATATTTTTTAAACGAGACCAGGCCCCGGGGAATGGGGTCCCCAGTGCCAAAAGTGGCCCAGGGAAGGGGAGCCATGTGCCCCCCTTCCGTATAAATAATAAAAATATGCCCCAGGGATGGGGTCCCCGGGGCCAAATTTGGCCTCCGGAGGGTGGCAGCGTGGCCCATTTCCATTTTTTTAATGTTTAAAGGCTCCTGCCTTGAGGGATGGGGTCCCTAGGGCCCAAAAATTACTATGTGAAGGGGGGGCCACACAGCACCCTTCTAAAAGTCCACTAGAGATAACACTGAAAAGACCATAGGTTTCAGGGAGGTTATAGTTAGTAATTTGCATTTTAAAAAAATTCGAAATTAACTGAAAAAACCATAGGTTTCAGGGATGTTATAGGTAGTTGGACATTTCACTCGTACAAAACCAGAGACATTCAGCTGTCACACAGGCCAACCCCCCCTTTCTCCACCACTCTGCAAACGCGCCTCCTGGTGCGCTCTTGGTTGGGGGATTAAGTCCCCTTGCCTCCTGAGGATCCCTGGGGGCCATCTAGCCCTCCTGTTATCTCTAGTAAGCCCCACACAGCTGGATTGCTGAGAGTGGTCTGAGGCCATGCCCCCTTTTCACACCCCTCCACTTCTGTCCTGAGGTCCTCAGGATGCAAGAGGACCTCATCGCCCCACCAGCAGTGCCCCAAGAGGCGCGTTTGCAGAGTAGTGTAAAAAGGGGTGTGGCCTCAGACCACCTCTCAGCAATCGCACTGTGTGGGGCTTACTGGAGGTACCTGGTGGGCTTTCAGGAAATGGGTCGTGCGGCCCCCCTCCCAAGGCCAAATTTGGCCCCGGGGACACCATCCCCTGGGGCATGGACAAGTTTTCTATTTTTATTTGTATTATTTATACGGAAGGGGGGCGCATGGCTCCCCTTCCCTGGGCCACTTTTGGCACTGGGGACCCCATTCCCCGGGGTCTGTCCTCGTTTAAAAAAAATATATATATGTATACAGGAGGGGGCCAATTATGGCCCCGGGACCCAATCTCAAGGTCCTGGCCAGTCTTGATTTTTTGGGGGGAGGGGGCTGCGTGTCCCCCCTCCTGAGGTCAATTATGGCCCCAGGGACCCCATCCCCCGGGGCCTGGCCTTACGTTTGGGAATGCGGGCGAGCCCCAATGCCCCTGCGGTCCCAGCCGGCTCATTTCCTCCTGTGGGAGCCGGCATTGCTTTTGGACAAGAGGAGCTGCTGACATGCAACCCGGGACATTGCTGGAGCCTGCCCTGGGGGGTGTTGATCCCCAGGGCCATCTAGGGCTCCAGGAGGGTAGCCGCACGGCCCCGTTCCCAACAAGTTTAAAGCCCCAGGGTGGTGGTGGTCCCGGGGGCCGGTGGTCTGCAACTGACCCCCGTATTTCAATAATTAGTGCCCCGGGGAGGTGGTGGTCACTGGGGCAGTGTGGGAGGGCTCGAGCCCCCCATATGTATTATTAATAATAGCCCCAGGGAGGTGGCGGTTCCCCGGGATTGAAATGCCCTGGGGAGATGGCAGTGTGGGGGGCAGGAGCCCCCTCCTCGAATTTTAATTTAAAAAAAAACAAGGAGGTGGCGGTCCTTGGGGCTACGTGGGGCCACATGCCTCCCGCACATTATGAGCAAAGCCCCAGGGAGGTGGCAGTCCCCGGGCTTCGGGGCCTCCACAGGACCCCGCAACATAAATTTGGATTGTCTCCGGGACCTGCCTAACCCGGGGGCTTAAGGAAAATGAATCGGGGCAGCCCGCGCTTCGTTTAAAAAACAAAACTTCTACTGGATTCGCGCAACCAGCATGACTCCCTCTGAAAATTTTCTAACCTGCCCCCTTTTCTTGTTTTTTAACTTTTTTTTTACTGTTTTCTTGTGACTCGGTTTCACGGAGTCATAAGATGGCTGCCAACACTTCTTGGTTTGAAGGGTTGGCAGCCAATCAGAATAAAACTCGTGATCATGAGGGTTTGCGAATCCTCCTCGGTCACCAGATATTGATATTTTTTATTTTTAAATTTTAAATTTCTCAGGAACTATTGAACGGCTTTACAGTGTTAGAAGCAAAGAGTGAACTCTGGGCCAAGAGCTACCTCTCTGCCAAATTTAGTGTAATTCCGTTAAGCAGTTCGGGTTGTAGCCGCGACAAAAGTACCTATGGAAATTAACATGGAGAAAAAGCATTTTGGGAACCCCCCTATTATCTCGGCCCCTGTTTGACAAATCACCCCAAAACTTTCAAGATAGGAGCTGACCGGAGCGGGCCATTAGTTTTGAAAATTTCGCAAAGATTCGTCAAACTGCGCCAAAGATATAGTCACATCAAAAAACGCTTTTCCTATGGAAACTAGATCCTAACTATGACTACCTACTGGCGACCACCAGTAGGTAATATATATATTATATATTACGGTCTCTCTTGTGGGGTAATATGCACCTTGCACTTTGCTGGTCATTTGCTTGAGTAAATATGGAAGCATTTGAAACTGAATAAATCGCTTCAGTAAAGGATCCCTGTGTGCCTTCCTTCTGTTGGTCCTGGTGATGGAGTGGTGAAAGCAGGGCTGTGTGCAGAGGCGTTCCTGAAATATATATTCATTATTTTAGGGTGTAAGGAGGTGCATCCGATATTAACCGGGTGATGTCATCAGTGATGTCATTTGAGATGCCATCAGTGATGTCATCAGTGATGTCACTGACAATGTCATGAGTCATGTAATATGTGACACCATCAGCAGTGCATTGCAGGGGTACAAGTTATAGTTAGCTCAACTAACTATAACGGACACATTTCTCTGGTTCTGTATGAGTGAAATGTCCAACGAACTATAATGTCCTTGAAACCTATGCTTATTTTCAGTCAATAAATATATATAATACATATATATATATATATATATATATATATATAGAGAGAGAGAGAGAGAGAGAGAGAGAGAGAGAGAGAGAGAGAGAGAGAGAGAGAGAGAGAAGAGAGAGAGAGAGAGAGAGAGAGAGAGAGAGAGAGAGAGAGAGAGGGATAGATAAAGCCCCCTTTTTTGCTTGCTTGATGGATCGGCACAAAAACTTTCCATGAAGGAACCAAAGTGGATGAACATTGCTTTTAGAAAGTTTAGTGAAGATTCTTCATCAAATTGCATTATATATTGTTGTAAAAGACACACAATTGATGGAGGGAATGCAGAGCAAATCAAAACATTCACCCCCAGTCAAGAGATCTGGGTTAAATCCATTATTATTTTGCTCATCATGCCACCCTAGTTTAGACCTAGCCATATGCAAATCAGTCTTCACCCTGTGCCTCATGAAAACAGTCCAGCCCAAACTGCCAAGACAGGTCCTCCCTGGACCGGAAACAAGCATCCTAGGACCGGTTTCGGGTTTTCACCCCTCTTCAGCCAGGATAGCTTGATTCCAGTGTCACAGTGAGTCCAGGACCCACGTCTGGGCATACCTGGCGCACTTTGGGCGAGAAAGCAAAAGACACACAATTGATGGACGGAATGCAGAGCAAATCAAAACATTCACCCCCAGTCAAGAGGTCTGGGTTAAATCCATCATTCTTTTGCTCACCATCCCACCCCAGTTTAGACCTGGCCATATGCAAATCAGTCTTGACCCTGTGCCTCATGGGAAAAGTCCAGCCCGAACTGCCAAGCCAGGTCCTCCCTGGACTGGAAACAAGCATCCTAGTACTGGTTTCGGGGTTTCACCCCTCTTCAGCCAGGATAGCTTGATTCCAATGGCACAGTGAGCCCAGGACCCACGTCTGGGCATACCTGGCGCACTTAGGGCGAGAAAGAAAAAGACACACAATTGATGGACGGAATGCAGAGCAAATGAAAACATTCACCCCCAGTCAAGAGGTCTGGGTTAAATCCATCATTCTTTTGCTCACCATGCCACCCCAGTTTAGACCTGGCCATATGCAAATCAGTCTTGACCCTGTGCCTCATTGGAACAGTCCAGCCCGAACTGCCAAGCCAGGTGCTTTCTGGACCGGAAACAAGCATCCTTGGACCGGTTTCGGTGTTTTACCCCTCTTCATCCAGGATAGCTTAATTCCAGTGGCACAGTGAGCCCAGGACGCACGTCTGGGTATACCTGGCACACTTAGGGCGAGAAAGCAAAAGACACACAATTGATGGACGGAATGCAGAGCAAATTAAAACATTCACCCCCAGTCAAGAGATCTGGGTTAAATCCATCATTCTTTTGCTCACCATGCCACCCCAGTTTAGACCTGGCCATATGCAAATCAGTCTTGACCCTGTGCCTCATGGGAACAGTCCAGCCCGAACTGCCAAGCCAGGTCCTCCCTGGACCGGAAACAAGCATCCTAGGACCGGTTTCGGTGCTTCACCCCTCTTCAGCCAGGATAGCTTGATTCCAGTGGCACAGTGAGCCCAGGACCCACGTCTGGGCATACCTAGCGCACTTAGGGCGAGAAAGCAAAAGACACACAATTAATGGACGGAATTCAGAGCAAATCAAAACATTCATCCCCAGTCAAGAGATCTGGGTTAAATCCATCATTCTTTTGCTCACCATGCCACCCCAGCTTAGACCTGGCCATATGCAAATCAGTCTTGACCCTGTGCCTCATGGGAAAAGTCCAGCCCGAACTGCCAAGCCAGGTCCTCCCTGGACCGGAAACAAGCATCCTAGGACCGGTTTCGGGGTTTCACCCCTCTTCAGCCAGGATAGCTTGATTCCAGTGGCTTTCAGGCAGTCGAGGACTCTACCCATGTTCACGCTGTAATTGGCTTAGCTGGAATGGGTTACCTTTACACCCAGGTACTGAAAATCATAAAATGACTTGCCTAAGGGAAGCGCTGGACTTTGGAATAGTATAATTTACTATTCCAACTCCAATCTGTGCAACAGTAGGGAAGGTGTTGGACTTAATATCCACCAACACCAGTCCAACAATGTGTACTCTAAAGTAATTCATTGTAACGACTTGCATGGTAAAGGAAAACATGGTAACAATGTGTTTGTTGTAGTGCCTGCATTGTAAAGGCGCTGTATTGTTCAGGCTGCATTGTAAGGGCTGTTTCCCTTCTAAGTCAAGTGTTCAAAATAGGCCTGGGTGAAATTCTAATTACACAGGAGTAATCACAGAAATTTAGTAACTTCATGTTACTTTTTTATGCAAAATTACGGAGAATTACGCCATTACACCCATTGCAGAATTATGAGTAAGTTAGTGCAAAGATCCTACCACAGGAGTAAATGAACAACAAACTTAGCAAGCGCATGTGGCTGCTGGTTTCTGCTGTTCATGTTCTGCTGCTTTTAGCTCTATTTCTTAGATGAAAATTCATTGTCGGGTCCATTTTGGATGCTATGGTGCCTTTTGCGCCAACAAAAAAGCGCTAAATGCTGGGTTTTGCTCTTCCAATTAATCGCGTGTAATTTTGCTGTACATTTGCATAATTATCCTACAGCAACTTACGTGAGTTATGCCCACCCCTATTTCAAAATAGTTTAAAGTTTATTTTCTCAACATTGTTTGAATTTCAGAACACATTTCTCTACTCACGAACGTTCTATAACAAACTCCAAAAAGCAACTGTTATGTTATATTAATGGTTTATGTGGTATATTTAGACTACAAGTACTTTCTTTAAAATGTTTGTTTCTAAGCTCATGTCATCTCTTTTATGTATATTTGCACTGATTTACTACTGCAGTAAAGTAAAGGAGCCACTTGCATGCTTTCCATGCCATTGAGAAAAACCTTATTTTGGATACCAGCTTTGTTTGGAAATAACAAGGGAATCTTTTTATTCTATCACTTTGCTGGAGGCAACAAAATATATCCTGATCACACAGAGAAGTAGGAAGATATCTCAAGCTTCTAATTATGCTCATCAGCATCACTTCGTAAATTATGATCTGCGTCTACACAAAAATTGCTGTTAGCAAGACGTAAAAGAAGTAAAATGTTTTAGGAAATAAAAATGTATATGTTCTCAATGCTTTTATTCTCCCGCCTGCTTCATCGCTCCCAACCACGTGAGAGGTGCAGGTATTTTGCTTAGTTAGGTAAAAATATATATATATATTCACTGTAGACATGATTTAAAAAACACTAATTTAGGTCTGAAACTACTCATGTAGTTTTAATCATACGAGTTTAGCATATTTTAAACTTTTGAGGGGATTCACAAACATTTCCAGTGGGCTCACGGAACTCTTTGTGCTATAGCTTTCCATATGTAACCCCCCTCCTTTAAACTAAATCTGATTGTGCACTCAAGAGGCACTTCTGTATTGTAAAGGTGCCCACAGATGCTTATTCACCTCTTTATATAATAACAATTTCTCTGGCTTAAATTTGTACCTGATGAATGAAAAGGGGTTGCTTGTTACGTTGCTAATTGTCTTCAGACTAACAGTGTACAAAGTATAATTCTATCCTTAATGTAATAACAAAGTTTCTAAAGAAGGCAATTCTACAGTTACAATTGGATGATCCCGGAATATTAATTACATGTAATTTGATCATTAATAATTTAATTAGTTGGCACATCCGCACTAATTAGATAAATACACATTATAATTACTGAACAAGGTGCAATTGCATCTGCAACCAATATGTGGCAAGTGACTTTTCACTTCTGTTTCACAAAGCACGTCTACCATAATGTTCTATGTACTCTTGGTGTGTGATTTCTGTCTTTCCCCTGATTTTCCTTTTTATTGGAGAACTGAGTTTTAAGATGCCATGCCAGCAGAGTTTGCCATTTAATACAAGACAAGAGCGTTTAGAATATGATACACTGCATCATCATTTAGCGTGTAATATACAGATGCAGTAATACAAACGCAGCAAAATAGCAAGATCTTAAGAGGTAATTATCTCAAGTGCTCAATTCGTAAAAAAAAAAAACCAAGCATTGGCATAGCCAATAGGTCTCGCATTTGAGACCTTACAAGTGTTTAGCCATGCAACAGTTGCATAACTAAATACTTATAAGGTCCCAAATGCGAGACCTATTGGCTATGCAAAGCGGCCGTGCGGCCGCGAAAGTGAAAGGAATTGCGGTAAAACGCGGCGCGCGCGCCTGCGCACATGCACTGTAGCTCTAGGCTGGCCTGTTAGCACTTTTTGGAGCCCTCTCAATAAGTCTCGCCAGACCAGCGCATGCGCTGGGTCAGGCGAGACCTAAAAGTGTCGGAGCTGTGCCTTGTGCTACCACACATGTCACATATGACAAGTGTCAGTGATCACGCTGCCTGCCAGCTGCAGTGGTCTGATGCTGTGGGAGGAGGCCTTGAGGACAGGGCGTATAAAGTGTGCTGTTTTTCAGTGTTTGTAAAATGCCATAAAAATATGAACTGGACCAGCAAACTTACGATAAACAGATACGACTGAATACAAATTGCAGGTAGTTTTTGCTAAGGGGTAGCATGTTTAAAAGAAGCAGTTTTGTAGCCTATTAAGTTGACAAATCTTCGAAAAAAAAGCTCTCGTTCCTGCTTATTCCCTCTTCCACTTCCTCCTTTTTGCATCATCTTGCTTAAGAGTGTATTGGTTTTTAGGGATTATCACGCCAATGCAGAATGTGCATATCTGCGATACAGAAACGCTTACTTTAAAAATGAATGAATTCTAAAATAGCTATGTAACTCAAAGAGGAATCAGTGAGGCGAGCATAGTCCAAGGGTGGATAGGCAACTCAAATAAATGGAATGTCGGAAAGGAGAACACGTGAGATTCTTAAGGCATAACGTTGGAGTTGTCATAATTGTTGCGGGGAACCTGGGAGGGAAATGTTGGGAAGGTAGTTGTTAGCATGTGCAGCTCTACACAGCTTGCTCTTAATAAAAGTTGCCTTTTGCACACAACAAATTGGAGTAGCGCAATGATTCCCTACCCGTACCCACAGCTCAAATAAAGCACTGATTTTCTCATACTGCAATATGCAGGTATTACAGGATCTGTCTGCTATAAAAATACTTAAACGAGAAGACTTCTGGGGAAAAGTCAAAGAATTTGTACAAAATATTCTATGTAAAGTGTGTCACTAGTAAACATGTATTGGTGATAGTCGCATTTTCATTAAAGAGTAATAAGGCAGACACATAACGTAGTAGAGTTTAATAAAACAACAATTTGATGTAAATCAACCCAGTCACTAAGCAGCTGAAAAGAATGGTTTGGTACATGGGTCCTAAAAATCCGCAATTCAGTTGGTTTCCATGTCTCCAAAATGTTCCAATTTTATCAATTTTATTAATACTCAAGTCAGAGATATTCGGTGACTAGAGGTGTGTTTACTACACTTCAAAGGGTTGTTCAAAGGATAGCAAAATTAGGACATACTTGATGATTTCATTGAGCTGGGGTGTCGGAGATGGGAGATGTCCTAATTAAAAACCTAAGATGCAATATTTGCCACCATCTTTAGTGAGTTTCATAGCTTTTTCTGAGCCAAAAATTCAATGTTTGGCTTGATTGTGTCACTCTTATGCCAATGGTAGTTGATGGTGGACAGAGAATACACTGACATGTGATGGTCCACATTACTTTGTTCCAGGTCTAATTTTTTCGCAGCTTGACACTTTTGGGATGCATATATTTCCATAAGTGGGTTTATAAAACTTTCTTTAGAACTTGATGTTTGTCAACAAAGCATTAGGTTTCTTGTTCCTGCAGGCACGAAATATTTTCTAGTGGCTTAATTCATGATTTGTATTTTACTCACATAATCTTGGATTTTCATTTTATCAATTCCTGTGCTCATATTTCCCCAAACTGTGATGCAATTTTCTTTCAGCACCAGTCTCTGACTTTCAGCATTTTGTGAGACTGTACTCCTACATTTTAATCTATTTGCCAACAGTGCCACGTGGTACCTCTGGTCATAAAGGTGAAGCAAACCTAGTAGTAAGCATGAGTGAGTGAGAATGAGTTAGTTTAAAAGTCACTGCAAGTGAGTCAGTCAAAATGAATAGAAATGAGTGTAAGGGAGTGTAAGTGAGTTTGAGTGAGGTTGAATGAGTGAGAGAATGAATGTGACTGAATGTGACTGAGAAAGCGATGTGATGCTTGGGAGTTTACCATAGGCTTTGGCATATTGGAGATAAATGTTGTCTTATAGAGATATCCAAAGCACAATACTGGCAGTGGCATACTTGCAGCACTTTTTACCATGACAGACACCTGCAACAAAATACTGGCATAGTGCAGGTAGATATGGGCACGAAGGGCATCAATGGTAAAATACTGGTGCTGGCTTACTAGAGGTAATTCTGGGAATATAGGACACTAGCAGAAAAATATTGGCATACTTGTGGGAATTCTTGGCCTGTGGACATCAGTGGCAGAATACTGGTACCAGCACAATGGAAGTAATTCTTGGCATAAAGGTGAGCAACCTGGCAAACGGGAGGGTGGTAACCATGACACAATGCTGGCCCTGTCATACTGAGGTAATTTTTGACATAAGGGTGCTTTATGGTATAGGGACTGATTGTATTTCATTTTTGGTGTAAGGGGGCACCCGTGGAATACAGGGGCACCCATGGCAAAAAGCTGGCCCTGGAACAGTGGAGGTAATTTTTGACATATGGGGCTCCCATACTATATTTTGAAAAGATGGGGCAACTCCTGGGAAATGTCAGATTTGATTGGCTTGTCACACAATTGAAAGATTTGAATGTGGAATGAATGCCTTTTCAGCACCTGTGGCAGTTTAGCAAATTTAAGTGAAAAGTGGGATTTAAAGTACAGTATTTCACCCCATTCTTTGCAAATGTTTCTCTGGGGAGAAACCCCCTAGAAGAGGCTTGGCTTACTCACTTTGCTCGCTCACTACAATTCAGCGTAAGTATTATGACCCGGATCTTACAGAGATTAATTCAGCACCATCATATAGGTGGTATCTAAAATAGACACTTGTCTGTGCTATGCTATTATACTAGTTCAGTTATTATCGAACTTAAATAAGGTCAATTTTTGCGATGTTAGGGTCATGTTACATGCCTTTCTGAAAACAATCAGGATCAAGATTCATATGATCTCACTTCCTGTTATGTCATTAAGATCAAATTTGATTTTCGTAAAATAGGGACCGAAAACACATGCCTTATTTCCTTACACAAAGGGCAAAACAATATAAAAAGGATCATAGTTTGTTTACAATGGGAGAGGGGCTGAGAGCCATGCAGACATACTTTTACTTTTATACAGAGCTACTATCTACCTAATAGGTTTTTGACCCAGTCTATTAGCGAGTATAAAAATTGCCTCGGTATGTAATGTCACTTCCGCTACCCCAGGCATTTTGGTGAATCGACACCCATGCAAAGAGCATGTGAAAATGGGCCAGCCCACTTTACTCGTTGGCTCCCTTCACTTCAAGTGGCTGCACAAACCGTGTGCACATTGTTCACATCCTCCTAAAAATAGTTTATTTATATTCATTGACACATCTGGTTGAAAGTGTGCTTTATTTTATTTCTTTTTATATTTCACTTACATTTAAGTGGTGGCTATTTATTTTACCTGCACTTCAGGCGCCCTGGTAAATGGGGATTTACTTTCCAGCTTCTTTTGAAAGTTGGTCTTACAAACTGTTTAGGTAACATTGTAACATTTGCAACTGCCTGCAATTTCAGTACTCAGGAGGTGATTACTTCTCGTATCCTTCACTAATAATAATAATAACTATTATAATTATAATAAGTATAATTATAATATTAATGATGTTAAAGTGAAAAATTGCATGGATCTCTGCAGTACATGCTTTTTTAATTATATTTTGGAGGCATATGGCAACCACATTTAAGTGGCTGCATGAGTTTTTTATTTTTGGGGCATAGGCATGCAATAAAAATGAAAAACAATCATTTAAACATCACACAATTGAAAGCCGGCCTATTCGTTTTGCCAATGCTTGTTAATTCTGTTGATTTTGTCCATTACAAGTAAGTTAAAGAAGCTGGCACTATCTCTGAGTAAAAGGCAATCAAACGATTGGGAGTCTGTGTGCGAAATCCCCAAACACAAGGCGCTGTGCAGACTTTATTCACCTAATGGACTTTAAGTTCCCCGGGACACCTTCTAAACATATATCTCATTATCGGGCAGACTCCCTCGTGGCATCTCTATCTGCGAAGGCTCATGAATATGTAGATGTGGTGTGCCTCTGAAAAACATGCTTGACAAGAGAATAGCTAAAATGAACTGATTCTAGTTAGAAGCCCATCAGCAGGCGATTTTTTATGTCTGAAGAGGCAGCCCATTGCTAGGTGACAGATCGTTAAGGCTAGCTACCCAGGCAGCGGGAATGAAGAAATAATTTGTTCCCAATAACCTTCAGGTGACCTTCCAGGCAAAAGGGAGCCTTTAAAGTGCTCTCTCTAGTGATAGATATTCCTAGCGCATGTGGGGTTCCTTTCCTCGTGATAAAAGTCGGAGACTGGTAAATAGAGCGATAAACACTGCTGACATGGACTGAGCGTGAAAAGATTTCATCACCTGCCATTAGCATAATGATGAATTATTCAGAGCGCTCTGTCAGGGCTGCGCGTTTCAGTTCATGTTCTGTTGTAAATCCAAACAGTTAGCAAAGGTTCACCTGGGAGCGCATTGATCACATTGAGTGATGGGGGATGAGGGAGATGTCTTTATGCTTCTGTAGCAGAGCACACCTTGATCTGCAAGAATTATGTGGGGACAGAATATTGATGCTACCGTGCTCATTCAGTCATTCCTCTCGTTTTTAAGTAGCACATTTTCACGCACAACTGTCTCATTGAAAGTTCAGTGTCACTGACTGCAAATCGTGGCATGCAATTGGTTCAGTCCACGGGCCTTGCACGGGCACTGGCTTTTATTTTAATTGGCCACTTGCCAGAATTCCTTCTTTCCACAATGCTACTCTTGCCCTCAGAAGCACTCAGAGGAAGAAGCAGTGTGTTCGTACCCAGCAAACAAACAGACACTGTTTTCTTATCCTAAGAAAACAGAAATTTCCTATTTTTGTACTATTTACCCACTTGTAATTATGGGAGTGGAGGGGGAGAGGATTAAACTCAGTAAGAAGCAATTTGTGGCGATTTCTCTAGCATGCCCCAAAGAAAATAATAATTGAAATTAAAAAAAGACTGAATGTTAGTGAGGAAAAAAGAGAACTGGGTAACGAGGTTTTCATCCAGAACTTTTTGCACATAAGGCTGATCCGTCAAAAGTAAGCGATTGTATCCTTCTGATGTCTGGCCATTGGGAAGTGTGGCATTTGCAGTTTGTTTAAAAACCCTCAATATCCAGAGCCGTCAGTCAAGATGTGGCTTACAATTTATTTTTCACTGCATACCAAGCATGCATCACTTGAAAATGAAAAATCTAATGAATCGAAATTAGTGGTAAATGAAAGCTATTTACTTTTTAAATGTGCCCAAGAATATAAGTATAAAGAAAATTACAATTTGCCCCATTCCAAATTCTGGGCAATACAGTATGACAGATACATCTGAGTAAATTTTTTAGAAAGTGTTTTAGTGAACTCTAGCAGGCAGGAGAAAGCCAATAATATAGAGAAAAGCTATATATATCTGCAACTGTCTTACCTTCCATTCAGTGGCAGCTGGTACAGAACAGGGGTGGTGGTGGGGTGAAAGAAAAATATAACACTTACCTGTGCACAGCCTCGTCTCTCCTCCGTCATCTCTCCTCTGCTTCTCTACCTGACTCGTGGAAGCAGGAAGCACACAGGCTCCCTATAAGACAATCACGGCACTGCTGTCATCAGCATGACAGCAGCGTTGTGATTGTTCTGAGCATCCTGGTTTATTGCTCAGACAGGGAGTGGGATCCTGTACATGTTCCCCACCCAGGCTGTGCAATACAGCCAGGTGGAGATCCTGCTAAGTGAGTATGACTGTTTAGCCGGCCCAAGACGGCCGGCCAAACCGTCATGCGCACTTGAGTGCACATATTTCTTCCTCCCCCTTCTCTGACAGCCCAGCCAAGCTCTAACCTGGCTTGCACTGAAAAATAAAATGATAATAACATTGGGTTGTTATCATTTTATTTTTCCTTTTTTGCATTGCTGAAAAGCAGTGGGGCGACGCTCCTCCGCCTTAACGGAGGAGCCGCCACTGCTTCCATTGTTCCCACACTCCTCCAGATTAAAATGGTACCTCAAAAGAGTGGATGAGGCTATCACCTGGACTAGAAATACCCAAAAACGAGTGTGGAAAAAGAAAGAAGTTTGGAATTAGGCTGATTGTTGGGATTATTTGTCCTCACTATTTGGGCCTGAGGTTGGACGGTACCCACAGATACTTATCAGTCCTAGACATTCCAACAAATAAACACCCAGAGGAATCGAACGTGTTTTGGGGCTGTATGAATTCCACCAATTTTCTTACCCATAATTTCTATCAATGGTCAAACATTGGTTCAAAACACAGATATCCTCACATTTTCGGAGGAAAAGTTCCACAATTTGTGGGAAACAGCAAAGGTCCCACCATTGCCACACTTCTACTGATAAAAACAGGACCTTTGATGTGTGGGTGGGCCAATCCCATACAAGAACAGGCCCAAATCTTGACCTTTTTAAATTCAATATTGTGTTAATGATGTTTTCATATGCTTAATAGTTTGGATTTACCTATTCCATGCAAGTGGGCCACCACAAAACACATGCATGGTACAGTTTTTATTGGCAAGAGTTTGGGAAAGGACTTGACCAATTTCTCAAAAGTTGTGGACTTTTATGTAGAAAAGTGAATAATTTGTGATTTCTTTATCCACACTTTGAAATTAGCTGTGCATTCTGGATAATAAATCAGGTTTGATTCACTCGAACCACACAACACATTGGATTTCTCAGGGTAAAAAAATTGCTGAAATCAGACTAATATCATCTAATGGGTTCTCCGGTCTAACCAATAAGTGCAAGCGAAGTATGGCGCTCACTGAAACCTCAGGGAGTGTAGGTGTTGAAATGATATCGTTGCAGCAGGTCTCTGTACAACAGAGAAGTGGCACTTGCAACCAAAAGGCTGGTGCACAAACCAGCTTTTCAATTTCAGTAGTTTTTGAAATTTCGGAACCTGCTACATCCAGTTCATCTCCTCTAAGCACCCCAAATCCATTGCGATCCCACTCATCACATACCCCACACTCAAGAAACAAAAGGGAAAACAGATACTAGTCAAACCTTTACAGAGGGTTGCTTCTGTGTGATTGAAGAGAATTGGCCTGTTTGGGGGAAAATGTCTGAAAATCTGGCAAATATGTCAACACGTACTCCTGGAAAGTCATCCTGGGCATGTTATGTCTGGAACTTAGTGATAGAGCATTAGGATATGTGCAAATGTTGAAAACATATGGCTGTGGTAGGCTTCCACATGACCCAGGGGTGACACTTGAGTAAGCAATGTCGAAGCCCACAGTAAAATGCAACTTCTCGCAGAAAATGCTCTTTGAACCAGGCCGTGATACTGAGGTGGAATTCACATCTAAGACACGAGTAAGTACAACTTCTCATAGAATAAGCTTGGCGAATTAGGCCCAACACCACCAATGTTGCTTCTATCCACCCCAAGTCGGCTCTGCATATCTAGAATATGCAGTAAAATAAAGGCAGTTAAATTCTTCCTCACAAAATGAACCCTGCTGTTTTACATGCTTCATGTGAATATCTGCACTAAGACTAGACCCCTCACCTTATAAAAAGAAACTCAACTCCCACACTTTTCTGAACTCTGCGTGTACCCCTCATTGAAGCTCCAAGGCCCCAAAAGGCAGTCTGGTGTGCACAACTATGAGAAACAAGTTCATACATTCAGTCCTAAATGTGTGTGTTTCCCTTGGGTTCAGCATCATTAGCGTGATGGTCCCAGCCCCCTATTCTGCATCACCATCTTCATCACTAATAGACATAGCAGCAGTAATAATATGTATTGTAATTATTAGCACGATCTTCTTAGTCATTACTAATAATATTGGTATTTAGCAATAGGATTGTCAATTAGATTAAAGTGAGATCTGAAATAATTTAAATATAGAAGATACTTTCAAACGTAGCTGAATGTTTCATATCCTAAGTGTTTAACTGTTTTGTTTACAATATATTACCATTTACATTTAATCTCTTTATATTGATATGAAATTATCCAGCCTTTTTGGAAAGTATCTGTGATGATAATGTTTATAAATTAAAAATTCAAGGCAAAGATATTAAAGAAAAGTATGTTCTGATTTTGTGTCACATTTTTGAGCCTCAATAACTTGCCATATAACTTTATAATGGAATTCTGAATTTGCTGGATTTCCCAGAGTTTTACACACTTATTCACAGAGAAAAACTTTGTGTAATGGGTTTTCATCACTGGTTAGGTGAGGATTACTCCTGGTGGTGAATTTGCAACTAGTGGCAAATTTATAGGTGTACTACGAATAATGTCATCCTGATATTACTACCCAGAGGTAGTTACTGCCAAGCATTTAAAAAAAGCTATTGGCATAGATATATATGTTCAAGCAGCAAAATACACCACCGACATTACCCAGTGGTAATAATGTTGTCAACTATTTGCTTGCAGTGGTGAGAACAGGGCCCTGCAAGACATAACACTGCTCTCATTAGTTGCGTGTGTTCGGACCACGTGTAAGTAATGCTTCATACTCTTACGTTTTACTCCAGTTTCAGACTAGATTAGAGCTAAATTGATTTTGGGCAGTAAAATTCAACATTTTCAGGCAGTTTTCTTGTGCCATAACTGATCCAAAGTTTATTTATTTGCATAGTTAATTAAAACCATTGCATACAGCTGAAGATAAAACGACTCCATGCAATATCATCCCACCTAAACTTCAGAAAAATAGGTAAAATATGTTCTCTTTCACTACCTGTTAAATAACTTATTTTTAAAAATAGTGTGCGGTTGACTATCTCATGTGCAAAATATCAATTCTTGATTGACTTCTTCGGACCTTTCCCCATAAAGCACAAAGGAAATAAGAACATTTAAATCTTGAAAAGCGACATCTCTCTGTACCGTATTTGTCCGCTTATTTCATTTATAAAGTGCATATGGCAGGTGCAAAAGGTGCTCTCTTGTTTCAGGGGATAAAGTGCAGAGTGCTTATCCGAGACTGCTCCTAGAATACTAGCTAGTCTTAAACTTTCTCTGGCTAAGTACCCCCAACATTTTATAGGCTCGGTTGTGAAAAAGTTGGGCCCTGACAAACTGGAGGTTGGGGGGTGGGGGCTTGGGGAGGCACTTAACCAGTGATTTCTACTTGTCTGCACTACTACATTTTGCAGATGCAAGCATTTAGGCTTTATTTGTGGTGTGCATGTGGGTTTGTGCAAAAATGCACCCCTTATTTCAAGTATTAAAGTGCATTCTGTTTGTGCAAAACTGCTCCCAAAAGGGCTTCCTAACCTTAATCTTTCTCTTGACCAGTATCCCTAAGTTGCTCATTTGTAAAGTGCTAGCGCAAAGAATGCATCCCTTATTTCAAGTAATGAGGTGCATACAGCTTGTGCAAAACTGCTCCTAGAAGGGCTTCTCAGCCTTAATGTATCTCTGTCCCTGTACCCCTAAGCTTGTTCATGGTCGGTTTTTAAAATGTTGATCCCTAGCAAGCTAGGGGACTTGAAGGGCCTCTAGGCCAGGTAGTTACAGCTTTATATCCCATCTGCCGTATTATGATCCCATAGGATAGAATGTGAACGTAATACAGGGGACGGTATATTCGTCACGTTTGTGTCAGGGCATTCCCCTCCTCCGACTTCTAAATCAGGCCCTAAGACTTTAATGTGTGTCCCGTTTTTCTCAGTTTTGATTTAACCACGGCATTCAATGGGATTTTGAGGTTCATCATCTTGGCTTTTGCTCCTCGCCGCGCCTGCCATAAAACCGATAGCGGAGTCGCGGACTCAGCTTTGAACGGCATACCAAAGATCCGAAGAATGTAAACTGAGTCGATAAAACGTGTGAGAGTAACATCTTATATGAGCAGCTCTTGGAAACGACTGCAGTGCGGTATGAAGCACTATATATATAAAAAAATAAATGTATCTCCGGGCCCACTTTTTACAACGCAAAGAATATTTAATGGCATCCCAGGAAACAGCTCCGAGAGAGATGATTAGAGTCGTTTCACAAATCTGCATTGCCAGAGCCACAAGCAAAAATCTCCTTTTCAACGCCAAACCGTTTTCCCTCCACGGGCGCCAGGCAGGGATGTATAAAAGCCCGGCACAACCGCTGTTCCAGCAGATATCCACTAATAGCCCTCTGACGGCGCTCCCCCATGCCTACAACCAAGAGCTGCTGACAGCTCGGTGAAAGCAAGGCTATGTTTACCTCAGGAAAGGATGTCTTTCTGACACCGCTCTGCTCTGATGATTCCACTAATGTGAAATTTCTGACCCAATAGGCAGTGATTGCACAGCTCTGAAACTCCTCTCATTATTCATGAAATGTGTGCTGCGCAGTGTCAGGCCTCTCCCCGCAGACTCGCTGCCAAGCAATTACTCATTTCCATCACTTAGAGTTTTTTTTCCCCCTTCCTCTGCGGTGGGTGTCTTGTATTTTCAGCACACTTCAGCAAGCAAAGCACAGTGCTGGAATGAAAATGATGCTTGTCTTGTTTGATTTTAAAGAGGAAAGCACTTTCAAGTACTGAAAAATTGATGTTGCTTTAAACTTTACAGCAAGCTCGGAGGAGGGTGATATCTGCAGAAATCAAGGGAGAGCAATCAGAAAGCGCTCGTGGCTATGTAAATATTCTGGATCGGGTGTGAGCTGCGGAAGGAAGCAAGTGTCACCTCTGTGCCGAGATTGCCAGCATAGAAACTCAAGAAGGGGGTTTAACAGAAACAATAAAAACAGTCTGGAGGGTTACTCGTGTCTTAACCCCTTCGCTGCTAGGCCTTTTCCCCTCCTGTGCTAAGCCCTTTTTGGGCTATTTGAGGTAGTGCGCGCTTAGGCCCCTGTAACTTTTTGACCACATTAGGTATCCACGCCAAATTTGCGTCCTTTTCTTCCAACATCTTGGGGATTCTAAAGGTACCCAGGGTTTGTGGATTCTCCTAGAGGGTTCCCAGAAATTAGTCAAAATACAGCAATTTTTTTTTTTTTTTGTGAAAAATGTGAAAAATGGGCTGCAAATGAAAGCTTCTGGGTTTTTCTCTGCAAATGGTATCAAAAAAGGGTTTGTGGGGCTGAAATCACAATTTCTCCAGCTTTTAGGGAATGACAGACTTTTGTTAGAAAACCAACATTTTTTACACAGTTTTGGCATTTTTCTGGGACATACCCTATTTTTGCTATTTTTTGTGCTTTCAACCTCCTTCCAGTTAACGGTAGAAAAGGGTAACAAAACAATAATGGATCCTGGAAAGCTATACATTTTTGAAAAGTAGACAAAATTCTGAATTCAGCAAGGGGTCATTTGCGTAGATCCATCAAGGTTTCTTTATAGAAATTTACAGGCAAATATATGAGAAATTAAAAATTTGTTGAAAAAAGCAGCCTCTTGAGTCAACGTTTTTACCTGTAACTTCTTCGAATTATGACATCTCTTTGAAAGCAATGTACCGTTACATCCGGTAGACCTTCCTGGTTGTGTGGACATATAGGACTTGTAGGTTCATCAAGAGCCCAACGAACCCAGAGTAGAAAAATGAGCAGCATTTTGTAATGTTTTTTTTTTTTGGTCCGGGTATATAGCAATTATTGTGGGAAAATGTATACTTGGAAAAATCGGTATGAAAGTCACCTATGTATTTCTGAAATGGGAACAAATTACAGAGTTCAGAAACAGTGCATATTTGCACATTTTCGAAATTGGGAATACTCATATTTGCATGACAATTATTGGTCATTTTTCAAAATGACTTTTTTTTTACACAATGTCTTTCATTTGGAAGGGAGAAATGCATCAAAAATCAACAGGTAATAACAGTAGCTTTACAAATTTGAACTACCCTAAGTCTCCCGAGAAAAATGGTACCTCACTTGTGTGGGTAGGCATAGTGCCCACGACAGGAAGTGGCTCAAAACCTAAGGTGAACACACCACATTTTCACACTGAAAATTTACACTTTTTTTGCAAAGAGTCTAGCTGTAGTTTTTGAACCCTAGCCCTGCCGGCACCTAGGGAAACCTAGCAAACCTATACATTTTTGAAAACTAGACACCCAGGGGAATCCAGGATGGGGTGACTTGACTGCCTCCCACCATGGTCTGTTACCCAGAATCCCTTGCAAACGTAAAAAATTGAAAAAAAAACCACATTTTCCCCACATTTCTGTGATGCAAAGTTCTGGAATCTGCGTGGATCCACAAATTTCCACCCACCCCGCGTTCCCCAAAGTCCTACGAGAAAAATGGTACCTCACTTGTGCGGGTCGGCCTAGTGCCCGCGACAGGAAACGGCGCAAAACGCAACGTGGTTTTGGAGTGAAAAATGACCCTTTTTTTGGCAAAGTGACTAGCTGTAGATTTTGTACCCTAGCCCTGCCGGCACCTAGGGAAACCTAGCAAACCTATACATTTCTGAAAACTAGACACCCAGGGGAATCCAGGATGGGGTGACTTGACTGCCTCCCACCATGGTCTGTTACCCAGAATCCCTTGCAAACGTAAAAAATTGAAAAAAAAACCACATTTTCCCCACATTTCTGTGATGCAAAGTTCTGGAATCTGCGTGGATCCACAAATTTCCACCCACCCCGCGTTCCCCAAAGTCCTACGAGAAAAATGGTACCTCACTTGTGCGGGTCGGCCTAGTGCCCGCGACAGGAAACGGCGCAAAACGCAACGTGGTTTTGGAGTGAAAAATGACCCTTTTTTTGGCAAAGTGACTAGCTGTAGATTTTGTACCCTAGCCCTGCCGGCACCTAGGGAAACCTAGCAAACCTATACATTTCTGAAAACTAGACACCCAGGGGAATCCAGGATGGGGTGACTTGACTGCCTCCCACCATGGTCTGTTACCCAGAATCCCTTGCAAACGTAAAAAATTGAAAAAAAAACCACATTTTCCCCACATTTCTGTGATGCAAAGTTCTGGAATCTGCGTGGATCCACAAATTTCCACCCACCCCGCGTTCCCCAAAGTCCTACGAGAAAAATGGTACCTCACTTGTGCGGGTCGGCCTAGTGCCCGCGACAGGAAACGGCGCAAAACGCAACGTGGTTTTGGAGTGAAAAATGACCCTTTTTTTGGCAAAGTGACTAGCTGTAGATTTTGTACCCTAGCCCTGCCGGCACCTAGGGAAACCTAGCAAACCTATACATTTCTGAAAACTAGACACCCAGGGGAATCCAGGATGGGGTGACTTGACTGCCTCCCACCATGGTCTGTTACCCAGAATCCCTTGCAAACGTAAAAAATTGACAAAAAAAACACATTTTCCCCACATTTCTGTGATGGAAAGTTCTGGAATCTGCGTGGATCCACAAATTTCCACCCACCCCGCGTTCCCCAAAGTCCTACGAGAAAAATGGTACCTCACTTGTGCGGGTCGGCCTAGTGCCCGCGACAGGAAACGGCGCAAAACGCAACATGGTTTTGGAGTGAAAAATGACCCTTTTTTTGGCAAAGTGACTAGCTGTAGATTTTGTACCCTAGCCCTGCCGGCACCTAGGGAAACCTAGCAAACCTATACATTTCTGAAAACTAGACACCCAGGGGAATCCAGGATGGGGTGACTTGACTGCCTCCCACCATGGTCTGTTACCCAGAATCCCTTGCAAACGTAAAAAATTGACAAAAAAAACACATTTTCCCCACATTTCTGTGATGGAAAGTTCTGGAATCTGTGTGGATCCACAAATTTCCACCCACCCCGCGTTCCCCAAAGTCCTACGAGAAAAATGGTACCTCACTTGTGCGGGTCGGCCTAGTGCCCGCGACAGGAAACGGCGCAAAACGCAACATGGTTTTGGAGTGAAAAATGACCCTTTTTTTGGCAAAGTGACTAGCTGTAGATTTTGTACCCTAGCCCTGCCGGCACCTAGGGAAACCTAGCAAACCTATACATTTCTGAAAACTAGACACCCAGGGGAATCCAGGATGGGGTGACTTGACTGCCTCCCACCATGGTCTGTTACCCAGAATCCCTTGCAAACGTAAAAAATTGACAAAAAAAACACATTTTCCCCACATTTCTGTGATGGAAAGTTCTGGAATCTGCGTGGATCCACAAATTTCCACCCACCCCGCGTTCCCCAAAGTCCTACGAGAAAAATGGTACCTCACTTGTGCGGGTCGGCCTAGTGCCCGCGACAGGAAACGGCGCAAAACGCAACGTGGTTTTGGAGTGAAAAATGACCCTTTTTTTGGCAAAGTGACTAGCTGTAGATTTTGTACCCTAGCCCTGCCGGCACCTAGGGAAACCTAGCAAACCTATACATTTCTGAAAACTAGACACCCAGGGGAATCCAGGATGGGGTGACTTGACTGCCTCCCACCATGGTCTGTTACCCAGAATCCCTTGCAAACGTAAAAAATTGACAAAAAAAACACATTTTCCCCACATTTCTGTGATGGAAAGTTCTGGAATCTGCGTGGATCCACAAATTTCCACCCACCCCGCGTTCCCCAAAGTCCTACGAGAAAAATGGTACCTCACTTGTGCGGGTCGGCCTAGTGCCCGCGACAGGAAACGGCGCAAAACGCAACATGGTTTTGGAGTGAAAAATGACCCTTTTTTTGGCAAAGTGACTAGCTGTAGATTTTGTACCCTAGCCCTGCCGGCACCTAGGGAAACCTAGCAAACCTATACATTTCTGAAAACTAGACACCCAGGGGAATCCAGGATGGGGTGACTTGACTGCCTCCCACCATGGTCTGTTACCCAGAATCCCTTGCAAACATAAAAAATTGACAAAAAAAACACATTTTCCCCACATTTCTGTGATGGAAAGTTCTGGAATCTGCGTGGATCCACAAATTTCCACCCACCCCGCGTTCCCCAAAGTCCTACGAGAAAAATGGTACCTCACTTGTGCGGGTCGGCCTAGTGCCCGCGACAGGAAACGGCGCAAAACGCAACATGGTTTTGGAGTGAAAAATGACCCTTTTTTTGGCAAAGTGACTAGCTGTAGATTTTGTACCCTAGCCCTGCCGGCACCTAGGGAAACCTAGCAAACCTATACATTTCTGAAAACTAGACACCCAGGGGAATCCAGGATGGGGTGACTTGACTGCCTCCCACCATGGTCTGTTACCCAGAATCCCTTGCAAACGTAAAAAATTGACAAAAAAAACACATTTTCCCCACATTTCTGTGATGGAAAGTTCTGGAATCTGCGTGGATCCACAAATTTCCACCCACCCCGCGTTCCCCAAAGTCCTACGAGAAAAATGGTACCTCACTTGTGCGGGTCGGCCTAGTGCCCGCGACAGGAAACGGCGCAAAACGCAACGTGGTTTTGGAGTGAAAAATGACCCTTTTTTTGGCAAAGTGACTAGCTGTAGATTTTGTACCCTAGCCCTGCCGGCACCTAGGGAAACCTAGCAAACCTATACATTTCTGAAAACTAGACACCCAGGGGAATCCAGGATGGGGTGACTTGACTGCCTCCCACCATGGTCTGTTACCCAGAATCCCTTGCAAACGTAAAAAATTGACAAAAAAAACACATTTTCCCCACATTTCTGTGATGGAAAGTTCTGGAATCTGCGTGGATCCACAAATTTCCACCCACCCCGCGTTCCCCAAAGTCCTACGAGAAAAATGGTACCTCACTTGTGCGGGTCGGCCTAGTGCCCGCGACAGGAAACGGCGCAAAACGCAACGTGGTTTTGGAGTGAAAAATGACCCTTTTTTTGGCAAAGTGACTAGCTGTAGATTTTGTACCCTAGCCCTGCCGGCACCTAGGGAAACCTAGCAAACCTATACATTTCTGAAAACTAGACACCCAGGGGAATCCAGGATGGGGTGACTTGACTGCCTCCCACCATGGTCTGTTACCCAGAATCCCTTGCAAACGTAAAAAATTGACAAAAAAAACACATTTTCCCCACATTTCTGTGATGGAAAGTTCTGGAATCTGCGTGGATCCACAAATTTCCACCCACCCCGCGTTCCCCAAAGTCCTACGAGAAAAATGGTACCTCACTTGTGCGGGTCGGCCTAGTGCCCGCGACAGGAAACGGCGCAAAACGCAACGTGGTTTTGGAGTGAAAAATGACCCTTTTTTTGGCAAAGTGACTAGCTGTAGATTTTGTACCCTAGCCCTGCCGGCACCTAGGGAAACCTAGCAAACCTATACATTTCTGAAAACTAGACACCCAGGGGAATCCAGGATGGGGTGACTTGACTGCCTCCCACCATGGTCTGTTACCCAGAATCCCTTGCAAACGTAAAAAATTGACAAAAAAAACACATTTTCCCCACATTTCTGTGATGGAAAGTTCTGGAATCTGCGTGGATCCACAAATTTCCACCCACCCCGCGTTCCCCAAAGTCCTACGAGAAAAATGGTACCTCACTTGTGCGGGTCGGCCTAGTGCCCGCGACAGGAAACGGCGCAAAACGCAACGTGGTTTTGGAGTGAAAAATGACCCTTTTTTTTGGCAAAGTGACTAGCTGTAGATTTTGTACCCTAGCCCTGCCGGCACCTAGGGAAACCTAGCAAACCTATACATTTCTGAAAACTAGACACCCAGGGGAATCCAGGATGGGGTGACTTGACTGCCTCCCACCATGGTCTGTTACCCAGAATCCCTTGCAAACGTAAAAAATTGACAAAAAAAACACATTTTCCCCACATTTCTGTGATGGAAAGTTCTGGAATCTGCGTGGATCCACAAATTTCCACCCACCCCGCGTTCCCCAAAGTCCTACGAGAAAAATGGTACCTCACTTGTGCGGGTCGGCCTAGTGCCCGCGACAGGAAACGGCGCAAAACGCAACGTGGTTTTGGAGTGAAAAATGACCCTTTTTTTGGCAAAGTGACTAGCTGTAGATTTTGTACCCTAGCCCTGCCGGCACCTAGGGAAACCTACCAAACCTATACATTTCTGAAAACTAGACACCCGGCGGTTTCCAGGGAGGTATGGCTTGCGTGGATCCCCCAACGTTTCCTTACCCAGAATCCCCTGCAAACCTCAATTTTTGCTCAAAAAATCACTTTTTTAACACATTTTGGGGTGGGAAAGTAGTGGCATCACCGGGCTCACACAAATTTACCACCACCCAGCGTTCCCCCAGGTCTCCCGGTAAAAATGGTGCCTCACTTGTGTGGGAGGCCCAAGTACCCGCGGCAGGCAAGGGCCCCAAAGGTAGTGAGGCCACCTCAAGATGGCCTATCGCCAAACCACCTGGTTTTGCAAGGGGGGTCACTTTGGTTTTTGGCCCGGTGCGCGGCGGCCATCTAGGGAAACCTACCAAACCCAGGCATTTTTGAAAACTAGACACCCGGCGGCTTCCAGGGATGTATGGCTTGCGTGGATCCCCCAACGTTTCCTTACCCAGAATCCCCTGCAAACCTCAATTTTTGCTCAAAAAATCACTTTTTTCACACATTTTGGGGTGGGAAAGTAGTGGCATCACCGGGCTCACACAAATTTACCACCACCCAGCGTTCCCCCAGGTCTCCCGGTAAAAATGGTGCCTCACTTGTGTGGGAGGCCCAAGTACCCGCGGCAGGCAAGGGCCCCAAACGTAGTGAGGCCACCTCAAGATGGCCTATCGCCAAACCACCTGGTTTTGCAAGGGGGGTCACTTTGGTTTTTGGCCCGGTGCGCGGCGGCCATCTAGGGAAACCTACCAAACCCAGGCATTTTTGAAAACTAGACACCCGGCGGCTTCCAGGGAGGTATGGCTTGCGTGGATCCCCCAACGTTTCCTTACCCAGAATCCCCTGCAAACCTCAATTTTTGCTCAAAAAATCACTTTTTTCACACATTTTGGGGTGGGAAAGTAGTGGCATCACCGGGCTCACACAAATTTACCACCACCCAGCGTTCCCCCAGGTCTCCCGGTAAAAATGGTGCCTCACTTGTGTGGGAGGCCCAAGTACCCGCGGCAGGCAAGGGCCCCAAACGTAGTGAGGCCACCTCAAGATGGCCTATCGCCAAACCACCTGGTTTTGCAAGGGGGGTCACTTTGGTTTTTGGCCCGGTGCGCGGCGGCCATCTAGGGAAACCTACCAAACCCAGGCATTTTTGAAAACTAGACACCCGGCGGCTTCCAGGGAGGTATGGCTTGCGTGGATCCCCCAACGTTTCCTTACCCAGAATCCCCTGCAAACCTCAATTTTTGCTCAAAAAATCACTTTTTTCACACATTTTGGGGTGGGAAAGTAGTGGCATCACCGGGCTCACACAAATTTACCACCACCCAGCGTTCCCCCAGGTCTCCCGGTAAAAATGGTGCCTCACTTGTGTGGGAGGCCCAAGTACCCGCGGCAGGCAAGGGCCCCAAACGTAGTGAGGCGACCTCAAGATGGCCTATCGCCAAACCACCTGGTTTTGCAAGGGGGGTCACTTTGGTTTTTGGCCCGGTGCGCGGCGGCCATCTAGGGAAACCTACCAAACCCAGGCATTTTTGAAAACTAGACACCCGGCGGCTTCCAGGGAGGTATGGCTTGCGTGGATCCCCCAACGTTTCCTTACCCAGAATCCCCTGCAAACCTCAATTTTTGCTCAAAAAATCACTTTTTTCACACATTTTGGGGTGGGAAAGTAGTGGCATCACCGGGCTCACACAAATTTACCACCACCCAGCGTTCCCCCAGGTCTCCCGGTAAAAATGGTGCCTCACTTGTGTGGGAGGCCCAAGTACCCGCGGCAGGCAAGGGCCCCAAACGTAGTGAGGCCACCTCAAGATGGCCTATCGCCAAACCACCTGGTTTTGCAAGGGGGGTCACTTTGGTTTTTGGCCCGGTGCGCGGCGGCCATCTAGGGAAACCTACCAAACCCAGGCATTTTTGAAAACTAGACACCCGGCGGCTTCCAGGGAGGTATGGCTTGCGTGGATCCCCCAACGTTTCCTTACCCAGAATCCCCTGCAAACCTCAATTTTTGCTCAAAAAATCACTTTTTTCACACATTTTGGGGTGGGAAAGTAGTGGCATCACCGGGCTCACACAAATTTACCACCACCCAGCGTTCCCCCAGGTCTCCCGGTAAAAATGGTGCCTCACTTGTGTGGGAGGCCCAAGTACCCGCGGCAGGCAAGGGCCCCAAACGTAGTGAGGCCACCTCAAGATGGCCTATCGCCAAACCACCTGGTTTTGCAAGGGGGGTCACTTTGGTTTTTGGCCCGGTGCGCGGCGGCCATCTAGGGAAACCTACCAAACCCAGGCATTTTTGAAAACTAGACACCCGGCGGCTTCCAGGGAGGTATGGCTTGCGTGGATCCCCCAACGTTTCCTTACCCAGAATCCCCTGCAAACCTCAATTTTTGCTCAAAAAATCACATTTTTAACACATTTGGGGGTGGGAAAGTAGTGGCATCACCGGGCTCACACAAATTTACCACCACCCAGCGTTCCCCCAGGTCTCCCGGTAAAAATGGTGCCTCACTTGTGTGGGAGGCCCAAGTACCCGCGGCAGGCAAGGGCCCCAAACGTAGTGAGGCCACCTCAAGATGGCCTATCGCCAAACCACCTGGTTTTGCAAGGGGGGTCACTTTGGTTTTTGGCCCGGTGCGCGGCGGCCATCTAGGGAAACCTACCAAACCCAGGCATTTTTGAAAACTAGACACCCGGCGGCTTCCAGGGAGGTATGGCTTGCGTGGATCCCCCAACGTTTCCTTACCCAGAATCCCCTGCAAACCTCAATTTTTGCTCAAAAAATCACTTTTTTCACACATTTTGGGGTGGGAAAGTAGTGGCATCACCGGGCTCACACAAATTTACCACCACCCAGCGTTCCCCCAGGTCTCCCGGTAAAAATGGTGCCTCACTTGTGTGGGAGGCCCAAGTACCCGCGGCAGGCAAGGGCCCCAAACGTAGTGAGGCCACCTCAAGATGGCCTATCGCCAAACCACCTGGTTTTGCAAGGGGGGTCACTTTGGTTTTTGGCCCGGTGCGCGGCGGCCATCTAGGGAAACCTACCAAACCCAGGCATTTTTGAAAACTAGACACCCGGCGGCTTCCAGGGAGGTATGGCTTGCGTGGATCCCCCAACGTTTCCTTACCCAGAATCCCCTGCAAACCTCAATTTTTGCTCAAAAAATCACATTTTTAACACATTTGGGGGTGGGAAAGTAGTGGCATCACCGGGCTCACACAAATTTACCACCACCCAGCGTTCCCCCAGGTCTCCCGGTAAAAATGGTGCCTCACATGTGTGGGAGGCCCAAGTACCCGCGGCAGGCAAGGGCCCCAAACGTAGTGAGGCCACCTCAAGATGGCCTATCGCCAAACCACCTGGTTTTGCAAGGGGGGTCACTTTGGTTTTTGGCCCGGTGCGCGGCGGCCATCTAGGGAAACCTACCAAACCCAGGCATTTTTGAAAACTAGACACCCGGCGGCTTCCAGGGAGGTATGGCTTGCGTGGATCCCCCAACGTTTCCTTACCCAGAATCCCCTGCAAACCTCAATTTTTGCTCAAAAAATCACATTTTTAACACATTTGGGGGTGGGAAAGTAGTGGCATCACCGGGCTCACACAAATTTACCACCACCCAGCGTTCCCCCAGGTCTCCCGGTAAAAATGGTGCCTCACTTGTGTGGGAGGCCCAAGTACCCGCGGCAGGCAAGGGCCCCAAACGTAGTGAGGCAACATCAACATTGCCTATCCCAAAGGTCGCCTCACTACGTTTGGGGCCCTTGCCTGCCGCGGGTACTTGGGCCTCCCACACAAGTGAGGCACCATTTTTACCGGGAGACCTGGGGGAACGCTGGGTGGTGGTAAATTTGTGTGAGCCCGGTGATGCCACTACTTTCCCACCCCAAAATGTGTGAAAAAAGTGATTTTTTGAGCAAAAATTGAGGTTTGCAGGGGATTCTGGGTAAGGAAACGTTGGGGGATCCACGCAAGCCATACCTCCCTGGAAGCCGCCGGGTGTCTAGTTTTCAAAAATGCCTGGGTTTGGTAGGTTTCCCTAGATGGCCGCCGCGCACCGGGCCAAAAACCAAAGTGACCCCCCTTGCAAAACCAGGTGGTTTGGCGATAGGCCATCTTGAGGTGGCCTCACTACGTTTGGGGCCCTTGCCTGCCGCGGGTACTTGGGCCTCCCACACAAGTGAGGCACCATTTTTACCGGGAGACCTGGGGGAACGCTGGGTGGTGGTAAATTTGTGTGAGCCCGGTGATGCCACTACTTTCCCACCCCAAAATGTGTGAAAAAAGTGATTTTTTGAGCAAAAATTGAGGTTTGCAGGGGATTCTGGGTAAGGAAACGTTGGGGGATCCACGCAAGCCATACCTCCCTGGAAGCCGCCGGGTGTCTAGTTTTCAAAAATGCCTGGGTTTGGTAGGTTTCCCTAGATGGCCGCCGCGCACCGGGCCAAAAACCAAAGTGACCCCCCTTGCAAAACCAGGTGGTTTGGCGATAGGCCATCTTGAGGTGGCCTCACTACCTTTGGGGCCCTTGCCTGCCGCGGGTACTTGGGCCTCCCACACAAGTGAGGCACCATTTTTACCGGGAGACCTGGGGGAACGCTGGGTGGTGGTAAATTTGTGTGAGCCCGGTGATGCCACTACTTTCCCACCCCAAAATGTGTGAAAAAAGTGATTTTTTGAGCAAAAATTGAGGTTTGCAGGGGATTCTGGGTAAGGAAACGTTGGGGGATCCACGCAAGCCATACCTCCCTGGAAGCCGCCGGGTGTCTAGTTTTCAAAAATGCCTGGGTTTGGTAGGTTTCCCTAGATGGCCGCCGCGCACCGGGCCAAAAACCAAAGTGACCCCCCTTGCAAAACCAGGTGGTTTGGCGATAGGCCATCTTGAGGTGGCCTCACTACCTTTGGGGCCCTTGCCTGCCGCGGGTACTTGGGCCTCCCACACAAGTGAGGCACCATTTTTACCGGGAGACCTGGGGGAACGCTGGGTGGTGGTAAATTTGTGTGAGCCCGGTGATGCCACTACTTTCCCACCCCAAAATGTGTGAAAAAAGTGATTTTTTGAGCAAAAATTGAGGTTTGCAGGGGATTCTGGGTAAGGAAACGTTGGGGGATCCACGCAAGCCATACCTCCCTGGAAGCCGCCGGGTGTCTAGTTTTCAAAAATGCCTGGGTTTGGTAGGTTTCCCTAGATGGCCGCCGCGCACCGGGCCAAAAACCAAAGTGACCCCCCTTGCAAAACCAGGTGGTTTGGCGATAGGCCATCTTGAGGTGGCCTCACTACGTTTGGGGCCCTTGCCTGCCGCGGGTACTTGGGCCTCCCACACAAGTGAGGCACCATTTTTACCGGGAGACCTGGGGGAACGCTGGGTGGTGGTAAATTTGTGTGAGCCCGGTGATGCCACTACTTTCCCACCCCAAAATGTGTGAAAAAAGTGATTTTTTGAGCAAAAATTGAGGTTTGCAGGGGATTCTGGGTAAGGAAACGTTGGGGGATCCACGCAAGCCATACCTCCCTGGAAGCCGCCGGGTGTCTAGTTTTCAAAAATGCCTGGGTTTGGTAGGTTTCCCTAGATGGCCGCCGCGCACCGGGCCAAAAACCAAAGTGACCCCCCTTGCAAAACCAGGTGGTTTGGCGATAGGCCATCTTGAGGTGGCCTCACTACCTTTGGGGCCCTTGCCTGCCGCGGGTACTTGGGCCTCCCACACAAGTGAGGCACCATTTTTACCGGGAGACCTGGGGGAACGCTGGGTGGTGGTAAATTTGTGTGAGCCCGGTGATGCCACTACTTTCCCACCCCAAAATGTGTGAAAAAAGTGATTTTTTGAGCAAAAATTGAGGTTTGCAGGGGATTCTGGGTAAGGAAACATTGGGGGATCCACGCAAGCCATACCTCCCTGGAAGCCGCCGGGTGTCTAGTTTTCAAAAATGCCTGGGTTTGGTAGGTTTCCCTAGATGGCCGCCGCGCACCGGGCCAAAAACCAAAGTGACCCCCCTTGCAAAACCAGGTGGTTTGGCGATAGGCCATCTTGAGGTGGCCTCACTACCTTTGGGGCCCTTGCCTGCCGCGGGTACTTGGGCCTCCCACACAAGTGAGGCACCATTTTTACCGGGAGACCTGGGGGAACGCTGGGTGGTGGTAAATTTGTGTGAGCCCGGTGATGCCACTACTTTCCCACCCCAAAATGTGTGAAAAAAGTGATTTTTTGGGCAAAAATTGAGGTTTGCAGGGGATTCTGGGTAAGGAAACGTTGGGGGATCCACGCAAGCCATACCTCCCTGGAAGCCGCCGGGTGTCTAGTTTTCAAAAATGCCTGGGTTTGGTAGGTTTCCCTAGATGGCCGCCGAGCCCTGGGCAAAAAACAAAAGTAACCCCCCTTGCATAACCAGATTACCTATTGTTACTACAGCGTGAGAATTTAGGAATAATACTGCAAAGAAAATGTGGCAGACAATTTGAGGTTTACAGGACAATGGGGATAAAAAATATTTTTCAAATCACTAGAGAGACATCACCATGAACTCCCAAAGGTTTTCGACAATATCTACAGTTGGTGGGTCATTCTTACATGGAAAGTGTACCTTGGCAGAGAAACAAAAAAAAAAGATTCCTGCACAACCATCTATTCCTCAAACACACACACATACTGGTTGGATTTGGCACGAGGGCAAGTCATGGTTCAGTGTATTAAATTTTATTAACAAGAGATTTCACAAATATGAAATGCACTGTCAATAATTAAATTCACAAAAATCCAAACCAATGACTTGCAGCTCGTGAGCTGTAAAGCCACGTCAAGGCACCAACCGCTTTACAGGCCATTCACACACCTTTCATACGTGATACAAACAAGACCATTCGCACCACCAGGTACAAAAGCAACACAGTACAAAAATCACCAAAAAGGGACAAGGTACACCCTGCTTCAAAAAAACAAATATTACTGCACAGTCATCTAACCCGCAAGCACACGCACATACTGGTTGGATTTGGCACGAGGGTGAGTGATGGTTCAGTAGATAAAATTGTATTACCAAGTGATTTCACAAAAAATGAAATGCACTGGTAATAATTGAAAGGGCAAGAAACTGAACCATTGACTCACAGCTCGTGAGCTGTAAAGCCACGACAAGGCACCAACCTCTTTACAGGCCATTCATACACCTTTCATACGTGTGAGACATACAAAACCATTCACACCGCCAGCCGCGGGCCCATCACATAACAAAACTCACACCGGCACACAGCGCCATTCAAGGGCCCATCACTTTCACACGCCCACAATCCAGACACAGCAACTACACAGGCAGAAGGATTGCGTGGAGTGGCACTCAGCTAGCAGTGTGTGTAGTGACCAGCAGAAAGTCACTACTCACACACAGCCAGCCAAGCACCGGTCGACACACACCGCTAGCCAAACGCCAGTCCACGCACACCGCTAGCCAAGCGCCAGTCCAGGCACACCACCATCCAATCGCCAGTCCAGGCACACCGGCAGCCAATCGCCAATCCACCTACACCGCCAGCCAAGCTCCAGTCCACGGACACCACCAGACAAGCACCATTCCACACACACCGCCAGCCAAGCTCCAGTCCACACACACCACCAGACAAGCTCCAGTCCACGGACACCACCAGCCAAGCTCCAGTCCACGGACACCACCAGCCAAACACCAGTCCGCACACACCACCAGTCCACACACACTGCCAGCCAAGAACCAGTCCACGCACAGCGCCAGCCAAGCACCATTCCACGCACACCACCAGCCAAGCACCATTCCACGCACACCGCCAGCCAAGCACCATTCCACGCACACCACCAGCCACGCACACCACCAGCCACGCACCAGTCCACGCACACCGCCAGTCCATGCACACCGCCAGTCCACGCACACCGTCAGCCAAGCACCATTCCACGCACACCACCAACCAAGTGCCAGTCCACACACACCAACAGCCAAGCGCAAGCCTACACACACCGCCATCACATTTTGGATTTTTTTAGAAAAAAATAAAAACACAAACAAATTGCAAATAGATACAAATTTTCTAACAGAAAATCAGCAACTAAATACATTGCACTAACACCAACCTTGAAACAGAATCAAATTATCCAAAGAATACAGACCAGCCAGTTCACTTTACCACTCAAGAATCCTCCCAAAAATTTTTTCGCGTGTGGTACGCTCTAAAACAAGCAGAGAGACACAGTGCAGGATGAGAGGGACAATCGGGGCAGTACATACGACACTCCTTCCGCGTACCTCTTCGCCAACAGACTCTACATCTCCTACTGGGAAAATCTTTTGCGGGTGTGGGAGGAATGTGATCTGGAAAGTGGCGTTCTTTCAATCTAGCAACATCCTCCACCAGTCCAACTCTAGGAACACTTGCCTGTTCCACTACAACAAGGCTGCCTATTACAGACTCCTGAAACTTAGCAAAAGTCATCTTTGACTCATGGCAAGAATCCTGGAACACAACAAAAGCATTAAACATTGCCAAGTGGAAAAGATGGATAGCCAACTTCTTGTACCAAATGTAAGCCTTACGAAGAGCAGTGTAAGGTTCCAACCTCTGATCTACTCTGTCAACACCACCCATGTACCTATTATAGTCTAAAACACATACAGGTTTGCGCGCTTCAGCGACCTGACCCCAAACAGTCACAGGTGCAGTGCTTTCATCATGGATGGAAGTCAGCATGTAGACATCTCTCCTGTCTGTAAACTTCACAGCAAGAAGCTCCTGGCAACGCAACGCACTGCACTGTCCCCGCACAAGCTTTTGACAAACAAGTTCTTTCGGAAAACCTTTACGGTTACAGCGGACTGTGCCACAAGCAAAAGTGTCCACTTTGGCCAATTCCCTGAACAACCGTACACCAGTGTAGAAGTTATCTACATATAAATGGTGGCCTTTGTTAAAAAATCCTCTTCCAAGTTCCCAAACAATTTTCTCAGTCACTCCAAAAGTGGACGGACAACCAGGGAGGTTAAACCTAGATTCCTTACCGGTGTACACCCTGAAATTGGAGACATATCCAGTCCTACTGTCACACAGCATATACAGCTTTATTCCATAGCGTGCCCTCTTACTAGGAATGTATTGCCTAAAAACCAAGCGGCCCTTGAACAACACCAAAGACTCATCCACTGCAATTTCTCTACCAGGGGCATAAATCTCAGAAAATCGATCAACAAAGTGATCAAGGACAGGCCTAATCTTAAAAAGACGGTCACAATCAGGGTGATCTCGTGGCAACGCTAAACCATTATCTACAAAGTGCATCATCCGAAGCAGAAGCAAATACCTGTCACGACTCATGACTGCCGGAAAAATAGACGTTGCCATCAAGGGACTGCTAGACCAATATGAAGCCAATGATGGCTTCCTTAGCAAGCCCATCAAAAAAGTTAAACCCAAGAACTTCTTCATCTCTTCAACATTTGTGGGAGTCCACCGGGTAGCTCTAGAGTGTGGCTTAAGACTGGCACTGTTGTCCCTCAAAAACTGTTCGGCATACAAATTAGTCTGCTCAACAATCTCTGCCAAAAACACATCGTCCATAAACAACTGAAAAAAATTTACAGGCAAAAAGTTCTCGGTATTCACTCTAGACCCTGGAACACCAGTAAACTCAGGAAATTCCGGCTGCACCATGCCAGGGGCAACCCAGAGGTCATCACTTTCAACGGGAAGACTTGCAGCCCCAGCCTGCAGCCCAGATGTCTCTTGCCGCACTACACCAACGGAAAGGCTTGCAGCCCCAGCCTGCAGCCCAGATGTCTCTTGCCGCACTACACCAACGGGAAGCCTTGCAGTCCCAGCCTGCAGCCCAGATGTCTCTTGCCGCACTACACCAACGGGAAGCCTTGCAGCCGCAGGCTGCAGCCCAGATGCCTCTTGCCGCACTATCGGCACATCAGTCTCCTCCTCTAACACAGGCACTTCATCCGCACTAAGAGTATCTTCATCATCCGATGACCCCATACGGAGAGAAAACTCACTGCCAGAATCTTCCCCTGCCCCCTCTCCCTCAGAAGCAGAGTCAGTCTCTGACCCAATATCAGAGGAAGACTCAAACAGCAAACCAACAACCTGCTGAGCAGTCATCCTGCGGCTAGCCATTATACCTACTAAGATGGAAGACTGCACAAACAAGTCAACAACAACCAACAATGTGCACACCAAGTAAGTAAAGAATTGTGTACCTTTATCACAAAGATCAATGTACTCAAAAACTATACAATCCAATTACAAGAGACAGCTGCACTCACCAGAAATAAACTCTGCAGTGACACAGCAAAGACCAACGATATCAAACTAGAAAGAAGAAAAAAAAACAAATTACTCACAAGACAACAAAATACACATCGAGCACCAATGCAAAAAGTTTTTGACACTCAAAAACCAAACATACTGCTATTATTACACCATTTGCAAAAAAAAAACAGGCAGAGAAATCAAACACATTTACATTGTACAAAAATAAGTCTCTTACCAAACTACACAAACAGCAGAACCACCAGCCACAAAACGGCAACGTGAAAAGAAGAAAAGCCTTCACCTAGAACAAAAAAGTAAACAAAAAAAAAACATTACAATTGGAAATCACAAAAAATATAACAATAAACATTCTAACATGCTATGTCACTACCCAAATGGTCAATCGGGTTGTGTGCCAGGTGGGGCAGAAAACAAATTGCACCCTGGAAGCGAGGGGTCACTTCTATTTTTATTTGAACTAATTCCCTGGGGTCTAGTGGGCTTTTCTGCCCCCCGTGGGAGCAGAAACGGCGAAAAAATAAAACCGATCCCCCGGGCAGAAAAGTCTTCAAAAAATTTAGGGGCCCAAGGAAGCGACCCTTGCCCAAGGGGTCGCTTCCTACAATAATATTTATATCCCTGGTGTCTAGTGGGCTTTTCTGCCCCCCCCCCCCCAGGAGCAGAAATGGCAAAAAAATAACACCGATCTGCCCCCAGAGGGGGCAGAAAAGTCTTCCAAATATTTAGGGGCCCTAGGAAGCGACCCTTGCCCAAGGGGTCGCTTCCTTCATAAATACTGATATCCCTAGTGTCTAGTGGGCTTTTCTGCCCCCCCTGGGAGCAGAAACGGCGAAAAAAAAACACCGATCTGCCCCCAGAGGGGGCAGAAAAGTCTTCAAATAATAAATGGCCCCAAGGAAGCGACCCTTACCCAAGGGGTCGCTTCCTACATAAATACTAATATCCCTGGTGTCTAGTGGGCTTTTCTGCCCCCCCCTGGGAGCAGAAACGGCGAAAAAAAAACACCGATCTGCCCCCAGAGGGGGCAGAAAAGTCTTCAGATATAAATTGGCCCCAAGGAAGCGACCCTTACCCAAGGGGTCGCTTCCAACATAAATACTAATATCCCTGGTGTCTAGTGGGCTTTTCTGCCCCCCCTGGGAGCAGAAACGGCGAAAAAAAAACACCGATCTGCCCCCAGAGGGGGCAGAAAAGTCTACAGAATAATAATTGGCCCCAGGAAGCGACCCTTACCCAAGGGGTCGCTTCCAACATAAATACTAATATCCCTGGTGTCTAGTGGGCTTTTCTGCCCCCCCTGGGAGCAGAAACGGTGAAAAAAAAACACCGATCTGCCCCCAGAGGGGGCAGAAAAGTCTACAGATAATAATTGGCCCCAGGAAGCGACCCTTACCCAAGGGGTCGCTTCCAAAATAAAAAAAAACACATCCCTGGTGTCTAGTGGGGCATCCCTGCTCCACGATCGCGACGCTGTGCGCGATCGTGGAGCAGGAATGCCCTGTATTGAGACATCAGGGGAGAGGAAATACTCTTTCCTCTCCCCCGACGCCTCAATACACTCTACAAGGCCCCCGCCACCCCACCGGAGCAAACACCACTCACCTTCCTCTATGGACGCCTGGAAGCAAATGGCTTCCAGGCGTCCGAGCACTTCCTGATGACGCCAGCGCGCGCTGTGCGCGCTGACGTCACCAGGAAGCGTGGGGGGGCTCGGGGGTGGCAGCGGAAACTCTTCCGCTGCCATCCCCGTCTGTGGGGGCACGATCGGTGCCCCAGGGGGGGAGCGCCAGCGCTTCCCCCAGGGGCTGTCCTCATGACGGAGCGGTTCCGTCATGAGCACAGCCCAACTGATGCTCATGACGGAACCGCTCCGTCATGAGCATCCAAGGGGTTAATGCGCTGTATTTTAGATATGACGTCTTGAAGAGGCGCGTACGTGTTTCTGGCGGCCGGCGTCTTTACCTCACAATGACGGCGCGCAGACGTGCATCCGTAGCCTGCCATGTGTGAGCCCTTGTTTCAGTGGCACGTGCCGCCTTGCGTTGAGTGCTTCACCGCCTCCGCTCAGACACGGCCCCTGACAGAAGTCTCACTTCAGCTTCCATTTTTCTTCTAAACGGTGACAGATTTTGATTCAGCTATGGCGGTCTGTAATAAAGGAAAATGGCACTTTAAGCTAATTAATGATTAAGTCGTTGTGGGACCTGGCACTTGCGCGATGGCACCGAGCCACAAAGCGGAAGTCCACAATTTGATACAACGACGCGAGTAAATTAAATCTTCACACTCGTCAAAATTAACAATTGTTTTCGGTATTTGCATATAACATGCTCGAACGCTTGTTGCAATGCGTGTGTGAATACAGGCAGTTTTCACACATAATCCTAATTCTCACCCATTTTCTAACCTTAAAGTGTTATCTACAGTACATATGCATTGAGGAAGGAAATTGGACACACTATTTAATTATGTCCTTCTTTTCTAATAGTAACTATGTTTTTAATATTAAACTATAATCAGTGGTGGCTGGTGACATTTGAAAGTGGTGGGGCGTAAAAAAAGGGTCTAAATGTGTTTTGTGTCATAGCGAGCCTGATTGACTAAAGGGGAACTGCAGGACCCTCACGCCAAGGAAATTTTGAAGAACAAAAAAAAAAGGCCCAAAGGATGCAGGTTAAACCACATTTCAGAAAGCAAGAATATTTATAAAAGTAGGTAGGATATGTAGACTTGAAATAATTAAACACATTTAAAACTGTCCCATATCGTGCTTCATTCCTGCTTGCACTCGTGCCATCCATTTAGCCTGACTGCATTATTTTAAAAGAATAGGGAACATTGGCGTTAGCCGCCTGACCTTATTGCCAAAGAAAGATGAACTATATGTCACCTCAGGTCTCCATTAGGGCCAAAGATTGGGTGGCGAAAACAGTGACCAAGTCTCCATAACCACACTCTCTCAGATGCATTGAATTAGTTATATAGCGCCACTCATACCAGTGCAGGGTGTCTGAGCACTTTGCATCACACGCATATTACACACAGACATTCAATCATACATGTGTAAATCGCTGTGTAGGAAATGTTACGTAAGCCAAAGGACTAAAAGTGTAGGAGTCACATGTCATCTATACTGGTAGGCAGCATAGTTTAAGAGTGCTTGGTGTGGAGAAGCACAAACTCAGAGTCGAAAAAGAAACAGCATAGTTGGGAGTTTTCTTTAATAATAAGAATCGATTTCTAGCCAAATTAACCCTTTTTGCAACATTGATCAATGTTCTGTACTGTGCAGAGTGTATGCAGTTCTAGGATGAAAGTTAATACCTCACTATTCTATATTAGGACTTTAAATTATACATTGCAAGTAACCTGCTGATCTGTTTACATCTGTAATCTACATGGTACACGTTCTCTGCAGCAGGCATATTAACCCTCTGCACTAAGTTCACCTAAGTCAAAACCACAACTATACAAAATGCTGATCTCTCTCTCCAGGAAGATAATTAATCACACGAGTTATCTTGACATTTATGTGAGCCCTGGTAATTGCGGGGTGAAAGAAACGCTGCAGCAGGTGCTTCAAAGGCATAATAAACTTTCAAACACGGCGCCCCCAGGATTCCAGCAGCCGGTGCGGTGGCACCGATCGCACCGCCCTAAAGCCGGCCCTGACTGGCATTGATACGGCACCGGGGGGTCTAAAATAGTAATGAATGTGCATAACTATTTTAGGCCTAAGGAGGGCCTAAAATAGTTTTGTACATTCATAACTTCACAGTAACGGCCGGCATGATGGGGTGGGGGTCGTCACGGGGGGTGGAGGCGGGTGGGTAAATTAAAGAATATTATAAAACTTACCATCCTCGTCCTGCAACATCTTCTGGATGCGTTTCAACTCCCGCTCCGTCCTGCAACACCGCAGCTTCTGGATGCGTCCAAACTGCCGCTCCCGCCGTCCTGAAGCTCTCGTCGTCATGTCGTCATCAATGAAAGGCAGCCTCCCTGCCTCCGCTCTGCCAATCACAACGCTGAGGCGCAGTGGAGAGCGCCCCATCCGGGACCATTCTCACTATGTAGAGTGGGCGCCGTGGGCGGTGCTGCTCAAGGGCATGGGGGGAGTGGCTTGCCCACTGTTGTACATACGGACTGTTTGATCGGCCCCAGGGGGGACCAAACAGTCCCTATGCACAACAGTGGGCAAGCCACTCCCCCCTGCCCTCAAGCAGGACCGCCCACCCCCGATCAGGCACTTCTGCTTTCTCGCAGTGCGAGAAGGCAGAAACATAAATGGTAGTTATTACCATTTATGTTTCTGCCTTCTCGCACTGCGAGAAAGCAGGGGGGCGGCGCCCAAACGCCCCTATGGAGGAGCCGCCACTGACTATAATAATGTAATCGATACATTCATGATAATTGCAGTGACGGCATTCATTCTAAAAGGTGTATATTGTTGTACTAGAAGGGATAGGTCCTAAAATAGGATACAAGTTATACAAAAACCGTAATACTATGTAGATTATCAAGGAAATAACTGCTTTTCAGATGATTTAGTTAATACCTTAGAGTGTAGGCACAAAGGGAGCGCTATTTCAAATATTGACATATTTCTGGAATATATTAAGTAACTGAATACATCTTTTGTTTAAAATATCCCACGGGGAACCTGGACTCAAATACCCAATGTCAGGGTTTTATTTTTAACCCATGCCGATTCCCTCGCCTCATTATTTGCGGGGACAATCCACCTATGTCTGAGAGCTCAGTTGGTGTCTTTGCAGACAGACAGCCCCCTACATGACTGTCCGGCGAACTTGCAATCCGATAATGAAGCTTGCCACCGGGGCTGGTGGGTGAGAGCTTGTCAATAGATTTTTTTAAGACTTCAGACACACCCAGCACTTCTATCACTGGCACCCATTAATGAAAAATTCTCTCAGGTGGCAACCAGTTGACTATTTACCGAACTAGCATTGCGGTTTTCCTAATAACTGAATACCAATACATCATATTGTTAAAATAAATTAAGGGAAATATAGCTAGACCTGTTAGGTAAATCGTAAAACAACGAGGAGCAGGTCTCATAAGTAGCATTGGTTTGCAATATTTATAACCGAATCCTTTATCATATGCAGGTGATAATTAACCATTCTGTCTTGGTTGAAAATATACACATAAAAGTATAGGACAAAAGGTTTTACAGCAGTTCATATCATTCCTTCCATGGAATCTCTTTAGACTTCCATACAAAAGCAACAGAGACAGATGGGCCTATAGATCCTTTTTAGGGTATAGGATATAATGGGATTTATATTTCGGTGGACGGGATATCCATCACCGTTGTGGAGTAACCAGTCTGCTGAGATCTAAAACAGGCCCAGGCTATCCAGCTCGAGGCCATTCAGTACAATGATCTGATTTCTGAAGGTTAAGTTTTGTGCTTGTTGATGGTATACACTCCAAAAAGTTCTTTTTATCAAAAATATCTTTATTTGATTCAAAGAATCATCAAAGCATTTAATAAAATCTTTTAAAAAACATTCATAAAATCTCAACAAATACATACGTTAGAAACTATCCTCACCGAGGACTGAATATAACGTGATTCTACAAATTTATGATTCCCAATTTAGCATAGTACTTGCAACTATCAATTAGCATAAAGATGTAATCCGATGGTACTTATAAAGTTCAGGTGCATGTACAATTGACCCAAATGAAGACTACAATATTGTTACAGTTATCCTAAAATCATTCTTTGGATATCAATAAATTACATCGTTACTAGAATGGCTCTACTCAGATTGTGTTAGGTCAGACAATTCATCTTCTATAATATAAGTACAAATATCAGATCTCAATCTAAAATCTACAATTAAAATTTTAGCCCTCTCTTTTTCCTTATATAGCTGTAAACCAATAAAAATCTACTGACGCTAAATACAATGAGTTGTGAGCTATCTGATTTTAATATTCTCAACATCTCATTGTATTTCCTGATGTTCAAACTTCTGCCCAGCGGATTTATCCATTTTCTTCTGGGCATTACATATGCTGGGCAAAAAAATAGAACATGAGCGATATCTTCCTTTGGACCCAATTGGCATATATTGCACTTAGAATCTCCATCCTTGGCTTGGGACATAGCCCATTCGGCTGTGAAGGCATTTAGCTGAAGTATTTCATATCTAAACTTCAGATATACTGTCTTGGCTAGTTGAGGTTCAATTTCATCCAGAAAGGCTCAAAACTTGGAGTAGCTTTAAATGATAAAAATTGTGTAGCACGCCTCCCTGAAGTACTACGTAAAGTGACTTTGTGCCAAATAAAGTTCCAATAGATGCGCTTGATCTCACACTTCGATTCAGGCGTCAGCATACTAGGGTTTGACCAGAATCTACTTAGACCTAAATCGAGGAGCCATTTTCGGATGTGGACAAACAAGGGGAAATTGACATGAACATCTAATTCTAATAACACACTCAGAGTTTGCCTCTAGGTTTCTAACTCCACAGTTGTCCAAATTCTGACCCAATATGACAAAGTTCTCCATACGGCTAGATGTTCCAATCTTTCGATGCCGATGTCATATGTTAGTGGAATCACTGGGGTATGTTGGGGGAGAGACGTTAACATTCTCATGATTTTATTTTCCCCAACGTTTAATGGATGGAGGGCCCCATGACTCTGAGCCATAGAGGGCGTCAGTTTGAGCTCTAAATTTATAAGCTTCCAGGGCAGGGGTAATGGCCTTTGACACGGTCAAATATTGTTTCTTTACAATGGGGATAGAGTTTTGCATTAGAATAGCCTTAGATTTGTTTATTTGTGGCTTCCATAAAAGTTTTGAATCAAGGGTGACCACGAAGTATAAAAAGTTGGAAACACACTCCAAGGTCACCCCATTCAAAGTTATTTTGTTTTTAAAACTTTTATGTGGTCTCATGGTCATGTATTTGGTCTTGGTTGGGTTTATCTCTAGGCCTTTATGTTTGCAATAAATATTAAGGCTATTGAGTAAATTTTGTACGCCCCTTGGTGTTTGGGACAGCAAAATTATGTCATCCACAAATGTCAATGCGCAGATATGGGTCCCTCCAAGCTTAGGTGAGTCATGACAAGATTTTTGCAAATACTGGACCAAATCATTCACATATAATAGCAACACAATTGGCGCCAGGACGCAGCCATGGCGCACACCCTTCCTAACTGGAATTTCATCTGTGAGCTCCCCTCCTATGCCCCAGCGTACCTTGGCGAAATTGCCCTCATGCAACCTTATAATTTGGTTTAGGATCTCTTCAGGTACTTCCTGCTCATATAAGGATTTCCATAGAAGATCTCTTGGAATTGAATCGAAAGCTGCTTTCAGATCGATACAAGCAACATATAAGTGTCCAGGTTTTTGCTTTGTATACTTCCATGCTAGGGATACAAGTCTAAAAACTTGGTCAATTGTACTTATTTTCCTTCTAAAGCCCGCCTGGCAAGGTGAAAGTATATAATTCTCCCCTATCCAGTCATTTAACTTAGCCAAGATTAGCTTGGCATACATTTTTGCAAAATTTCTATCAGACTTATGGGCCTGTAGTTAGCGGGGTCATCCCTGCTGCCCTTTTTGTGAATGGGAACTATCACTGCGCCCTTCCAGGATTCTGGAATGGGCTTGCCCTTGCTATTGCATTGCATAATTGGGTTACATATGGCACCCACACTTCTGAGGCATGTTTTAGTAGGTTCCCTTATATCTTATATGGTCCGGGCGCCTTTGAAGATTTAATAGTGGCTATGGCGAGTGTGGTGTCATCAATACTAAACTGAAGTGGTGGAGTTTGTGCTATTAGCCAAGGCTCCTCAGTTGGATTAGAAGGGTCTGGAGGTGGCTCATTAGGGGCGGCATACAAATTGCCCACCCTCCCTTTTTGTGGTTGTAGGGCTTCTATACTAAATGTTCTATACCCTAGTTTATATAGTGGCTCTCTTAGCCAGGTCTTTTGAAAAAGGCATAGATCAAAATTGCAAATATATTCCTGCCAGTCAGGCTCATTAAGTTTTTGCTTGAGCCCGGCTATGTTCCAGGAGACAATCTTCAAGGATTCTGGAACTGAGTCAGCAAGCCTATTAGGTACCTGGCAGATATATTTTCACCGCCACTCTCATAATCATTTATACATAGAGAAGATACATAGAAATGGAAACTTTATGGAGGCTTAAAAACCTCTTGATGGCAGGCATACCATTCAAACGGATATAGCTTGTGACACCCACACATAGTTGTACTTTTGTGCCCCCACACCAGCAGTTGTTTCCAACATAGCTGCAGGAGTCTGGGAGGCCTATTTTTCAGCGCTCTATGCTTGCGCTCCTCCCTCTGACGGCGTGAGTACAGAGGCTAGTTTAGAGCTGCCCGTTGCACTCCAGTCTTTGGAAGAGTTCGGGGTTCATGAAGTTGTTGATATTTTGAACACTCTCCCCACCGGGAAAGCCCCGGGACTAGATAAGCTCCCTGGTGACCTTTTTAAAAACGAACCGTTAATATGGGCTCCCTATCTAACGGCACTATTTAATGCCATTCTAAATGGCATGGCAATTCCTACCACTTGGTTCGGAGCTGAGATAGTTCCAATCTTTAAAAAAGGCTCTCCTCTACTTCCAGTAAATTACAGGCCGATTAGTCTGATAGATGTACCTCAAAAATTTTTCGCCCGCTTGATCTTAAATCGTCTCCAAGACTGGATGGAAGAGTGTTCCATCCTTAGTCCCTATCAAGCTGGTTTTCGGAAGAAGGTCTCTATGACAGATCAAATTTTTCGGCTTATGCTTTTACATTGGAAAACTGTACATGTTGAGGTGGGATCATTGTATACCGTCTTTGTCGACCTACGGGCGGCTTTTGATCTTGTTCCAAGATCAAAGTTATGGACTGTCTTAGCTAACTTGGGTGTACCTGCCCCGCTGTTGAATATCTTAATTCGCTTACACCAAGCGAATTTTGCTCAAGTCAGGTATGGGAAGTTTGGAACACTTACTCCAAGATTTGCTGTAGAGAAAGGAGTCAGGCAAGGATGTGTCCTGGCCCCTACCTTATTTTGTCTCTACGTTATTGGAGCCTTCACCTACCTAGATAAGGTTATAGACAGCGATGCTCCCAAGTTAGTCAGCAGCAGGGTTCCGGCGATAATGTTCGCTGATGATACCCTTCTGCTTTCGAAATCCCCCTTTGGTTTACAGAGGATATTGGACGCGTTTGAATTATTTTGTTTAGATCATGGGCTGGAAATCAACACATTGAAAACTAAATTCATGATTTTCAACCCACCTTCTAAAACACGTCCAAACCTCTCTATAGGTGGTACAATTTTGGAGAGAGTTAATACCTTCGACTATCTCGGTCTCACTCTAAATGAAGGATTCTCTTGGGCCCTTCATCAAACCAAGGCCCGTTTAAAGCTAGCCCAGTCAATTGGTGGGATTATGAAGTTTTAGAACTCTTCTTCTGCAAAACCACTAGCGTCCCCACTCGAAATATATAAACTTCAAGCACGTGGTCGTATTTCTTACGGCGCTGAACTTTGGGGATCCAAATGTTGCCCTGAGATTGTACGTGCGGAATGTAAGTTTTTAAGACACCTTTTATTACTTCCTCAAAGCACTCCTTTACTTCCTTTAAGACTTGCGTCCTATAGATGAAGTCCTCGGTCTGAAACCCTTGATCTTCTGGAGAAGGATGTGTACAACCCCGGAGTTACAGCCTTATAGGAATGAATTAGCGGAAATATTGAGTTTCCCGAGTGCAGGCAAATTTCCCTGGCTTCAGTATATTAGGACCCAATTTGATGCTCTTGGACTTTCTGATCTCTGGACAACTCCAGCGACAGCCTGTTTCACTATTTCCGCTAAAAAATTGACTTTTATTTACTATGCGGCTAAATTAGCTAATGCTATTACAAAATCTCAATCTTCTACTTTAGCCAAAACATTTTTAACCTCAAAAGACGATTTTCACTTTGAAGAGGCACTCAGTGAGACTAGACCCCATCTTCATAGGAAATTATTTATCCAGTGGAGATTTGGCACACTTCCTGTAAGAGCATACACAGCCAATTGGTCTGTCTCCACTCTGGAAAATTGTCCTAGCTGCGATGCTGCATCAGAGTCTGATTTACATATACTGTTTTTCTGCCCAGCTTATAAGAATAGCAGGAAATACTGGATTATACCTATTTGTAGGAATCTTGGATTCATACACTGTAGGGAAGCTTACAGAGTCTTTAAGACTGATTTATCTAGACAAATAGTGTTTGCAGTATCCTCATTTCTTGCATCAATGTGGAGGATAAGAAGACTAAATGTGCCCTCTACTTGATCCTATTTTGCTGGTCCTATGTTTAATATAATCTATGTGCTATCAGATATTTCTTATCTCCCATTTATGCTTTGGTAATGAAATATCCTTTGCATATGTCTGCCTTTTCATTGTAATATTTTACTATTCGTCTTTTTATTGTTCTTGTTACATGTATGTGCTTTTATGACTACTGTGTCGAAATAAAGCTGATGATGATTAATTACACCCCTGAAATTGCACCCACTTTGTCTTGCTCGATGTTGCACAATCTATTCTGCTACCTGCATAAAACACCTCCTTGGCATTATAGAAATACTCATGATAAAGTGCAATGCAATGGCTACAAGAAGGTAAAACATCTTGCTTCCTCTGGGGATAGTGAATTGTCTGTGTTGTATGCCGTAGATAAATATTGCTTAAAGGGAAATTGGCCAAGTCATTGAAAATTTGACAACTCTTTAGAAGGAATATTGGCCCAATGATGCACCTTTGTTCACACAGGTCCATCAGACAGTGCTTAACTTGAGAGAGTGGTTACAAGTGGGACCCATCAACAGTCATTTTTGGAGACTCAGACTTATTATTCGTCAGATTTTGCCCCAGAACAAGAGATTAAGGTAGAAAAGAGGGCAAAGAAGAGAGAAGAGAAGAAGGGCAAATAGTGAAAAGGGAAGAACGGAGCGATTAAAAAGGATATGCATGATTGAGATAAAGGGGAAGGGATTGTGTGCTGGCGGATGAAAGAAGAATGAGGTGTCATCAAGACCGGGGTAGCCTTGGTATTTGACATTACCAACATTTAGAGGGTATACCTGCAGCCTCCTAAATAAAACTTTGGGCGCCAGCACTTATTATTTTATAAATTAAGCACTACCATTATATGTAGGCCCAGACAAAAGTCAGATGCTCACTGTAAAACAGGGACTTACTTAAGCCACCCAACTCCTATGAGGCAAAATAGCCCTTCCGCTTTCTTGTGATGTTCCCCTTCAAAATGGTGCAGATGAGCTAAAATCAATACAATGAAGATTTGCAGAGAGAAATTCTCTACAGTTATTGTTATTATTTCAAGGCTCTCCAACAATCAAGATTCAGTTTTTATGTCTGTCTCCCAGTGTGAGACATGGGTGCTATGACATGGGCTCCTTACCTTTTTTTCTACAACGTAGAGCCTTCAGTTCCACCACATTTATGGGTTAATACGTCTGGAACATTTTCAGATTGTTTGTGTTCCTTTTCAGAGGAGACACGACTCGAAATTTCCTATGGACTGTGTTTTTTCGGGAGTAGGACTACAACTGATTTGCAAAAAGTTGAATGTTCTCTGTATAATGTAGATAAGCTACAAAACAAATGAAGCAAACAGCTGCTACCAAGAGTTCTTACTAATTCAACATTTTCCATCCCTCATGGTTTTTGATTTTTAAATATATATATTTTTTAAATACATAAGGAAAATCCTAAAATAATCTTTACATCATTGATAGATAAGATGACTCTACATTCATGTCTGCCTTTACATTTATATATAAAAACAATAATACATTATTAGCTGAGAGGTCTTTTTTGTGGTTCTTGGAGCAGTTAGAATTTTCTTGAGCAGCATACATTGTGGATACTACAGTAGGGATAGTAGTTCACTACTGATGTCTAAGAACCTCAAGTGCTTGTGCAGGATCACAAAGGTATTATTTTTGTACATTTGATGCTCCAAAGGGATCACTAACACAATATCAATGCATACAATATCGGAAACACATAAATATCAGAAATTATATAACAATAACAAAAATATCAAATTCCTATACTTAAATGGCAAAATCACAAATATCAATATCACAAATATCAATTTCTGCATAGAAAACATAAATATCAGAAACAAAAAAATGTTACCTTTGAATAAACATATAGGGGCAGATTTATGTTTCCTGGCGCATCCCTGCAAATCAGCAGGGATGCGCCAGGAAAGATGCGTCATGCAAGTTTACCTTGCGCCACCACAGATGCGCCGCATTTACAATGCATATGAAATTGGGGGAAGATTCAATGTGGTGTACCAGAGGCTGGAATCTGGACTAACTTTTTACAACATACATTTTGCCTCTGACACCATTGATCACAACGCTTGTTTTATCGGCTAGTCTGTTTAATGACTGCGATCTGAAAGACAATTTTTTCTTTTTCTTATCAATTTTTTTGGCTTGATGAACACTACTCGTTAGTCATACACTTATTATATACATAAAACAGTGACATATATTTACATTTATACAGTGACTTCAAAACATGTCAAAAATAACATTGCAAGAAATTTGAAAGCAATCAAATAAGTCTATTTTACATGACCCTAGTCATTTGTCCGATACTATTTGACTTAAGGAACTTAAGCCGGTTGGCTCCTATAGTTCTAGCTGTTGTTGCGGTCCTGAGCAGAGTCGGATACTTGTGGCTATAAATTTTTTAAACAAGGATGCAGGTTGTAGTCCTTCTGTGCGTTTGCTTGTGTGGAGGAGCTGATTCTCGATTTGTCTCCTACAAAGGTGTTCACGATCTCAGCTTGTTCGCCAACGCGTTTCGACCTGTGTAGCTAGGGACCTGTGTGATGTTTATAAGGTCGTCTTCAGGGCTGATGTAAAGTTGGAATCGGACTTCTGTTCCTGTAATTTAATCGCAATGGTATCTAATTAATGTTTATGCCATATTTGAAGGTTGTGAATAAATAAGAAGAATCCTGTGTCAACTTACGCTCACTCCGAGACAAAGTGGCTTGTCTTCTTTGTGTTGCCGTGTTCTGTGTGGTGCCAGCTGGCAGGAAATGACTTGCCTCGTATGTGTCTTGCTGGTTTCTTTCTAGGGGACAGGAAGTCAAACGGATTGGCATCTCCACCCTATTATTGACGCTGATGCTGTGACATTATAGGTATCGAGGTGCACTTTGATTAGTCGTTTTCTTTCGAAAGAAAATGACTAATCAAAGTGCACCAGTAGTAATACCAAGTAAAAAACCACCGCAAGTCAGAGACTCGATACCTATAATGTCACAGCATCAGCGTCAATAATAGGGTGGAGATGCCAATCCCTCTGACTTCCTGTCCCCTAGAAAGAAACCAGCAAGACACATACGAGGCAAGTCATTTCCTGCCAGCTGGCACCACACAGAACACGGCAACACAAAGAAGACAAGCCACTTTGTCTCGGAGTGAGCGTAAGTTGACACAGGATTCTTCTTATTTATTCACAACCTTCAAATATGGCATAAACATTAATTAGATACCATTGCGATTAAATTACAGGAACAGAAGTCCGATTCCAACTTTACATCAGCCCTGAAGACGACCTTATAAACATCACACAGGTCCCTAGCTACACAGGTCGAAACGCGTTGGCGAACAAGCAGAGATCGTGAACACCTTTGTAGGAGACAAATCGAGAATCAGCTCCTCCACACAAGCAAACGCACAGAAGGACTACAACCTGCATCCTTGTTTAAACTATTTATAGCCACAAGTATCCGACTCTGCTCAGGACCGCAACAACAGCTAGAACTATAGGAGCCAACCGGCTTAAGTTCCTTAAGTCAAATAGTATCGGACAAATGACTAGGGTCATGTAAAATAGACTTATTTGATTGCTTTCAAATTTCTTGCAATGTTATTTTTGACATGTTTTGAAGTCACTGTATAAATGTAAATATATGTCACTGTTTTATGTATATAATAAGTGTATGACTAACGAGTAGTGTTCATCAAGCCAAAAAAATTGATAAGAAAAAGAAAAAATTGTCTTTCAGATCGCAGTCATTAAACAGACTAGCCGATAAAACAAGCGTTGTGATCAATGGTGTCAGAGGCAAAATGTATGTTGTAAAAAGCATTTACAATGCAGCGCATCGTGGCACAAGGATAAACAGATGCGTGACACATCTGATGGCGTAAGGGCGGCGCATTGCTGGAGTCGTGTTGCAAGCACGACGCAACTCCAGTAATGTTTAGGGGCTGCCCATACATAACATGCTGCGTCATGCCTTACGCCTGCTTCAAGCAGGCGCAAGGTTTTGACGCAGCAGCGTCGGAATAGTGACTGAGTGAAATCTTGTAGATTTCACTGCGTCACTTTTCCGAGGCTTTTTCCGATGGAACGCCCACACTGCATACATTAAAACTGACGCAGGTTTAATGTGGCGCAGGGCTTTACACCGTGACGCATCTCCATAGATGCGTCACGATGTAAATAGGGTGCAACGTGGCGCAGGGTTTACGTCGCCGCTGCGTCACAAAAGTGACGCAACGGTGGCGTAAAAGTGGCGCAAGTCTAACATAAATCTGCTCCATAATATGTAAAAAAATATATACATTCATACAATACTAACTACAGTATTCTCAACAAAATAGTTAAATAATCATGAATATTTAGAAAAAACACTTTTTTCATAAAGCAATTACTTCACATAAATCCAAAACATTTCATATACAAATTCAAATAAAATACAAATATATTACATCTGCAAAATATTTACCCCACACCCCAAAACATTATATAACTCAAAAACAATTAGCCATAACTACAAACATTTAAACCCCATTTTAAATATTAACAAACATATATAAATACATTTATATTCAAAACTGTAAAACTATATATCATATAGCAAAAATAAAACCTTAATTAGCATTTATCAAAGACGACTCAGCTGATAAAAAAACTCAAACTAAAATAAAACCAACCAATGAAATAAAACTATATACAACTTTAACCAATAAAATCAAACAAACAATTAAATCAACAATATAAAAAGCACACTAATTTAAACAACATTGGACATAATTACGATGCTGGTCAGAATTGCCCCCGACCGACACTGTTTCGGGGTAGGAAGCACCCGACCATAGGTCGACAGTTCCGACAGCCCCACTAGGATGTGACCGCACATAGGGGATCATTATGATGGCGGAAGGCCTGCCACCGCCAGCCGTGAGGTGGTGTGCTTTCCGCCATCGGACAGTGATTTTCCCCCGCCACATTACGATGGCCAGACCGCGACCGTGGCGAACGCAAAGACCGTCCGCCACGGAACTGCCAAAGGCAATCATTCTGATTGCCTGGTGGAGTGGTTTGCACCCATAAAATGGTTGCAGTGCCTAGCAGGCAACGTCCGCCAAATTAGGATGCTGGCTTCAGCCAGCCTTTCCGTGGTGGGTAAACCGCCATTGAAAGGCTGGCGGGGATTGGTTTTGGTTGGCTCGTTATGGGCCCCCTTATTTTTGGAGGTGGTGTTTGTGCACTGGGGGGGTACCAAGGTACCCCCTACATTTCACTGCACCAAGCGGCAGGCACCATGTGGTGCCTGCCTCGTAGTGCAGTGAAATGCACAACATGCATTATTAACATCACGGTGGGTGCTGCAGTCAGCAGCACCCGCCGCAATGTTAAAGTGCAAAATGCGACCACCATGGTGGCAGTCACATCCTGATTGGGTGTGCGGTACTGCCGCATGCATGCCGGGCAGTCCTAATTCCCACCACGATGGTATGCGGACTCAGGTCAGCCCGCCATCGTAATGACCCCCATAGTGTGGTCGCAAACTTCAATTTTTCAATGGGAGCTTGTGCAGGGGGTTGAAAATGCTCGCAGCACAAGATCCCATTGAAAAATGGAAGCTTGTAAACATCCCTGCACCATGTGGCAGGCACTGTGGGGTGCCTGCCACACAGTGCAGGTATGTTTAGGGGAGCCCCATAGGTGCACCCAGGCCCAAATGTGAAGAGCCAAGGGCAAGGGGGCCCTGCTTGGGGCCCCCAATGTCAGTTTCTGACAGACAATCCATGTCGGAAAGGCCGACATGGATTGGCTGTTGGAAACTGATATCATAATCTGGACGTCAGAAACGGCATGCTTAAGAGATTATGGTGCAGTTCTGACTGACTGACAGGCTCCTTGAGCCCGTCGAAACCGAGGCAAAGGTCCGCGTCAGTTTAAACTCCGACCGCCGTCATCCAAATGCGGCGGTAGGAATTTAAACCTACCATGTCGGTCGGAGAGCCTCCAACCAACGGTCGGAGACTTGACGACTGACATCGTAATTAGGCCCTAAATACTTCAAAAATGACAATTGCTACAAGACAAGGAAACTCTGCTGGATTCTCTCACCAGAACTTTAAAGAAGAAATATATACATGTGAACAACTACCGAACCAAGTCAGTAAAGAATATATTTAAAATAAAACTTAGGCTTGATTACAATGTCGCGCGGACTTGCTTCCGCCCAAAACCGTCTCGGTCCTGGGACTGACCGACCACCTTATGACAATGCGACCGAACACTGTTCCTTCTCCTTCACTAGCGTCAGTATCTGATTCCCTTATTGTTGTGTCTGATTTATTACCATCTTGTTTATGAATTTTCATTTGTTGTTTGAGTGTATCAAATCTTTTGGCAAATGTTAAAATTGTCCTGACCGCATAATGTCTTTCATCACGCATGAATTTACGTTGTTTCCTTTATTCAATTTCATTTTCATATTTGTCCAATCTTAAATCCATTGCTGTTCTCAATTGCTTTGCTACTTCTTTGTTTTTAAATACTTGGATTTGTATTTCAATTGAATTTAATGATTAATGGATGTTCTCAAAATCTCTTTTTGCATATTTGATTATTATTACCATCATATTTGTGGAACACTGCATGTTGTTGTTCCTTCATTCTCCCAACATTTCAGGTCTCGTGTCAGGGTGGTTTGGTAATGTGAAGATCCTGAGTCCTCGTGGAACCCTTCCTACTTCTAAATATTTCTCCATTGTGATGATCTCCCAACTTTTGGAAATCTCTGTCCTCAATAGTTGTTCAAGATGTATAAATACATTTTGAAATTTTTTTCTTCTGACGAATTGCCACTTTTTTACGTGGATTACTTTCAACTTTATCTTTATTACATTTGATGAATAAAGGTTCTGCTTTCTATAAAAGTTTTGCTGCTCTAGCTTCCATCAATTCTTTTTATTTTGGAGCTGAGTGTGGCTAGGCCTTTCGATTAACAATTTGTTTTGAAACAAATCACCCCTGTTGGTGGTTATTTGCTGACTTGATTATTCTTTTTTTTTCACATACACTCCTGGTGGTCATGAAAAATAATTTTATTTCATTTTACAATTAATCCGCTGCTTCGATGCTTAGTTTGATTTACTTTGGCATGTTTACACGCATACGCTCAGTATGTGGTTTGCTTACCTGTTGCCTTCTCGTTCAGGTGGGCTCCTCCAGCTCCACTCGTTTAATTCAGTCACCCGGTGTTGTTTCAAATCCACAGCGCGATCACTGCTGTTCCGCAGCCCACTTTGTATTCTGTTCGCTTCCACAGGTACCGTTGCTCACACTTCGTTACGTGTTATGCTAGTTTCAATTGTTTACCGGCTCTACACTGCCATTTCCTTTTTGTTTTGAATCTTGCAAGAGATCAGTATCTAAGAATCAGGAGCCGTGAATTGCAATTCCCCATCAATGCAATTCCAACACAACGTGCACACAGTGGGTGCCAGCGTTCAGGGCGGAATCAAGCCCAAATACATTTTTAACACCATGAGAAACTATGCCGCAGTCCAGAAGTTAGATGTTCATTTCTTTAATCACACCACCAACGCGTTTCGACTAAGGAGTCTTGATCATGGTTGGGTGAGTCCTACTTTGATTTCATTATGTACAAACCAACCCACTTTACTATTCATGAAGCTTTGTGGGGTACAAAACCGACTATAGGCACTTAGCCTGTTACATAATATTTTTGTAAGTTGGAATACGTACACACCATGTCACATTAATGATGTCTGCAATAATATGGTAATTAGCCATAAATTGCAGAAAGAGAAAATTGGATAAATATGCACTAAGCTGAAAGTATATACTAAATATATGCATGAAGTTTGATGGCCAGTCAATGGACCTGAATGTAATGATGAATTTATTTGAAAAGAGAAGGGCAAAATGACCTTAACTATGACATGTAGAAATGTAGAAATGAAACTTATGAGACTTTGAAGCAAAATACTAAATTGTTTTTAAATTGTTAAAACTACATACCCCACAATGCTTCATGAATAGCAAAGTGGGTTTGTTTGTATATAATGAAATCAAAGTCAAACTGGTGTTGGTGGTGTGATTAAAGGTTTGAATATCTAACTCCTAGAGTGTGCCATAGTTTCCTTTGGTGTTAAAAATGTATATGGGCTTGATTCGGCCCGTATTCCGGAACCGACTGTAAGTGCATTGTCTTGGAATCGCATTGATATATATATATATATATATAGGATATTCTACAATGATTTTGCAATAATTTTGAGCATGGAATTATAAGAACTTTGCACTGCTGAATTAATATATGAAGTTTTTCCAATTGTGTTTTAAATAGTGTCACTCTCTCTAAATTTTCTCTAAATGGATGCCTTGATTAATTTGTAAATATATGTAATATTATGTATTTTTTTAAATCTAATCCATTTGATTTTCTTGAATCAAAGTAAATCATGAATAGAGAGAATCAGGCACTATGCCAAGAAACAAATATTTGAGTGTTAAATCGGCATTACATGAAAGTAGTAATAGTCTGTTTTCCATGTCCATTGAGGAACTAACCATGTGACTCTGTGACTTAGGTTTAAATGAAATTGATCTGTTCGCGTTAAATTGTGTGAGCAAGGATGTTGTGCCGAAACGCGTAAGCGAAAAGAATAAATACCCAAGCCGGATGGCTGAAAGCATTTCCAGTGTCGGTGTCCGATTTTTTCAAAAGAAGTCGGGTTTGGTTGGAATACTAAGCCGTTGAATTGCTGGAACAGCGGAGAAACCGGCGTGACCTCGTTCAGGTGCATCCTCGACTTTCTGTGTAATTTGGTATGGAGTGTTGTTAACACTACGAGGAAGCCCCCCCTAAGCCGCACTTTTGAATTTGTGACCGGTGTGCCGAGTGACGTTTGCTGAAAGCGGCGAGCCTCTACGGAAGCAGTTCGCTGAAGGAAAACGCTAAGGAAGCAACGGTCAGTGATTTCAGGCAGTGGGGAGAGGAGCTAGGGCTTAAAAAGCCCGGCGGAATATGCTAAGCAGGCGAAGGGTATATTCAGCGTAATTTTATTTAACAAGCGAACGCTTTTATTTAAACGAGTGCTTGAGAATGGATACCTTAATCCAGCAACGTGAGGCAACCGCTGACTCCGTATTCAGTGAAAGGAGTGACACAGCGGTAGATCCAAAACCAGGAGTGGACTCAGCAGTGAAGGAGTCAAACGATAACATTCAAGCGTTAAAGAAAAAGATTGAGAAACTACATCGTAATGAGATTTCAAAGTGGTGGGAGGTAAAGTCATTAAGCAGATACCTGGATGTGGGGAGGGTTCCCCGAGGACTGCGAATACTGACAGCCCCCACGTATGAAAACCCTGATCCTGAGATGCTTAAGGAGTGGGCTGCAAATAACGCGCATGCATCGGAGAACATGATGAAAATTCTGATTAAATATGCCGCGAAAGATCGGGAAAAAATATTAGCTGAAATTGCTACATTAGAAGCGGACTTACTAAAAAGCCTGGGAGAGGAGGGTACAAACAAATTCAAGTCTGACCTCAACACCCGCCTTACTAAATATGAGCAAATAATAACAGCACGAAAAGCCACTAAATTTCACCGGGATAGACAAGATTATATGCTTGGCCAAATCTATACATTTGCACGTCGTTTTGATACCATTCGTAAACAGCGTCTTTCCAAGGTGAATGCATCAGTGAACAAGCAAGTAACGATTAACACGTCGTCAAATATCCCAGGTGAAGTGTCCGATTTAAGCTCATTAGCAAGCTCTGATGTAGACTCACTCTCTGAAGATGGAGCATCACAACCATTGGTAATGACAAACCCCCCGTCTGTAATTGAAGAATTTGGTTTTTTATATCAGGACCGGACTCAAAATCTACGCCCATCATTTCAAACTCAAAGAAAAGAAAATTACGCAAACGAAAAAACCGACGGGGCAGGCATGGAACTGCGATCAGGGAAGAAGAAGCAGTTCCAGCGCAAGGGATGGAAGAAGTAGCACCAACGGTGATAAATCTAACTGATCTCATATTAACAGATGAAGAAACGAGAATCCTTTCACTTGGTCTCTCTTTTTGTAAGCGCACAAATTTCAACTACACGCAAACGCGTATTGACTTCTTCAAATTTGTAAGGAAACTTAAATTAAAAAAATTCTTTGATATGAAAATCACCAACCGAAAGGAGATGAAACAAGTGGTCAGTGAGGAACCTGGCAACCTTGATGTTGGTGATATGCAGGTACTGTTTGACTGTCAGCAGCTTATAAGAGAAGGGGATGGTGAGAGTGTGCTAGATCAAATTAGTCAGGCAGATGAACTTTTTTGTCTAGATGTCTTTGATAGTTCAGCCACCATGTTTAGACCAAAATCGACCTTTACACCAAACACCCCTAAAGATGCGTTAGACATGTATTCTGACCTGGTAATCAAGGACTTGAAGGAAATATCTCTAAGTTCTAGTAAAGAATTTTTGAAAAATGAAACAGGTTTTGACAAAAAATACCAATCTGTGATGGTTAAAATTCAAAGTAGACAAGATATAGTAGTAAGGCAGGCAGATAAAGGAGGTAATTTGGTGTTGTGGTCTCTTGAAGCATACAATTGTGAGGCAGCCTCACAATTGAGAGACAAAGATTGTTATTCATTGGTTCCTCATAGTAATCTAGTTGAAATTAAACTTAAATATGAAAAGGATCTTGCAAGATGGCGAGGAATTGGTTTAATTAATCAATTAGAATATTCGTTCTTGAGAGTGGATAAACCAGTGGTACCTATATTATACCTGATACCAAAAATCCATAAGCACAAGGATAAACCACCAGGGCGACCTATTATCTCTGCCATAGGGAGTCTCTTTGAACCAACCTCCAAATACCTGGATTCATTCCTACAACAGTATGTGAGAGCATTACCAGCATATATTCAGGACTCGAGGAACTTTTTGAACAAACTGGAAAACGTAAGATGGGAAGATTCTTATCTCCTCATAACACTAGACGTTGTGAGCCTGTATACCAGCATTGCCCATGAGGATGGGTTAAGGGCAATGAGGCACTTCTTAAACTTGAGACCGATCAACCTCTACCAACATACTAACATGCTGTTGGAGATGTGTAGGCTGTGTCTCAACAATAATCATTTTCTATTTGGAGGTGACACCTACAGACAACTTAAGGGCACGGCGATGGGCACCTGCTTCGCCCCCAGCTATGCCAATCTACACATGGGCTGGTGGGAGGAGCAGGTGCTCAGAGTTGAATATATCAGTGAATGGAGAGACCATGTCATCAAATGGATCCGATTCATTGATGATTTATTCATCATATGGAACGGATCTAGAGAATCAGCACAAAAGTTCATTGAAAGCATTAACGTAAACAAGTTAAATCTAAAATTTACTGAGCAAATAAGTACAGAGAGAGTAACTTACTTAGATTTAGAGGTTTATATTGCACAGAATTCAATCCAAACTTGTACCTACAGGAAACCAACCGCTGGAAATTCAATTTTGCACGCGGCTAGTTTCCATCCGACTAAACTAAAAATGAGTATCCCTTACGCAGAGAATCTAAGAATGAAACAAAACTGTAGTGAAATGGCTGCTCTGGGGCAGGCCCAGGGAGCTTTAACACACAGATTCCTTCAAAGAGGATACAAGATGGAAACACTAAGTCAGGCAAAATTGAAAGTAGAGAGCATGGAAAGAAGTGTATTATTAAAACCAGACACTAAAAAAGCTGAAGAAAAGAGGAAGCACACTCAGAGTCAGATCCGTATGATTACTGGTTTCAGTGCATACCAGGCTAGGGTGAGAGACAGCCTGAGTAGGCACTGGCACCTTGTCAGACAGGATCCAATTCTACAAGGGAAAATCTCACGAAGGCCATTGGTGACTTTCAATCGTGCCAAATCCATGAGAGATGATCTGTTTAAAACTAACTTGGAAACCAAAAAAGGAGGTGGTTGGCTCAAAGTAAGCCCAGGTTTTCATAAATGTTTTAAGTGTAAGGCCTGTAGGCATGGCAAGAACACACAACAAGTAATCTCTCCTCTTTTGAACAGCCCTTGGAAATTAAGAAAACCTCTAAACTGTAGGAGTGATTTTGTTGTTTACGTTTTGAAATGTCCTTGCCCTAAGATGTATGTAGGTAGTACCATTCATATGGTTCACGTACGTATCTTGCAACATCTTAGGGCAATAGGCAACAATGACAAAAATTATGTAGTTGCTCGCCACATGAACGAATTCCACAAAGGCAATACTAGTGAACTAGTATATTTTGCTATTGACCAAATCCCCAAGGATCAAAGAGGGGGTGACAGAGAAAGGAAATTAAGGAAACTGGAGTCTAAATATATACTGATGTTTAACACTAAAAGCCCACATGGCATGAATGTTGAAGAATATTTACATGTACATTTGAAATAGAGGTATCCATCTCAACCATTTTTGGCTTTTTTAAGCTTTTTTAATTTTATTTTAATCTGTACCAAGTCACAAATGAATAGATTGTTCCCTCTATCTATTATTTTGGAAAATCATTGTCATAAGGAGAGTTTTAAACATTGATAGGACACAAACAATACATTTATTATGGATTTCTTTAAAGTAAAGTACTGTAATGCACTAGCACTTTGTTGTTATGATACTGCGGTCTTTGCACATAAGGAGGCATTAGCACTTTATTTAGCATTGTTTGCACGTATGTTTGCACTGAGCAAAGCACTAGCACTTTATTACTATTGAAATGAAACTATTTTTTATTATGAAATATGTGTCCTATAAAGATATTATTATGTGTCTCCCCTTCTTTTTCTCCTTTGCCCTTGGATGTCAAGGTCCCAACAGTGGATTGACATGAAATAGTCATTGCGGGTTGCCCGACCGAAACAATGAAAGATGGACAAAATCAAATTCGGGATAGGGGCACTCGCCAAAGGATATTCTACAATGATTTTGCAATAATTTTGAGCATGGAATTATAAGAACTTTGCACTGCTGAATTAATATATGAAGTTTTTCCAATTGTGTTTTAAATAGTGTCACTCTCTCTAAATTTTCTCTAAATGGATGCCTTGATTAATTTGTAAATATATGTAATATTATGTACTTTTTTAAATCTAATCCATTTTATTTTCTTGAATCAAAGTAAATCATGAATAGAGAGAATCAGGCACTATGCCAAGAAACAAATATTTGAGTGTTAAATCGGCATTACATGAAAGTAGTAATAGTCTGTTTTCCATGTGCATTGAGGAACTAACCATGTGACTCTGTGACTTAGGTTTAAATGAAATTGATCTGTTCACGTTAAATTGTGTGAGCAAGGCAGTTGTGCCGAAACGCGTAAGCGAAAAGAATAAATACTCAAGCCGGATGGCTGAAAGCATTTCCAGTGTCGGTGTCTGATTTTTTCAAAAGAAGTCGGGTTTGGTTGGAATATATATATATATATATATATATATATAATCTACTGGCGGTCGCCAGTAGGTAGTTATAGTTAGGACCTATTTTCCATAGGAAATCCGCAACATTCTATTCCCAATAGGTCTGGCGCCGGTTGATGAATCCTCACGAAATTTTCCAAACTTTTGGCCAGCTCCGCTCCGCTCCTACCCTGAAAGTTTTGTGGTAATTTGTCAAGTGGGGGCCGAGAAAAAAGGGGGTCCCAAAACGCATTTTCCCCATGCAATTTCCCATAGGATCTGTTGTCGCAGCTACAGCCCGAACCGCTGAACGGAATGACATCACACTTGGCAAAGAGGTAGTCCTCAGTTCAGACTCGTGCCTTTTGCATAAATGGTGTGAATCTGTTCAGTAGTTTCAGAGAAAATTAGAGTTAAAATTACATAAATATCTATGGCCGGGGAGGATCCGCGGACCCTACCCGCACCGTAAGCGCACCCTCCCCGAACCAAGCGCGCACCCTCCCGATCGCGCACTGAATGCTAATTGGCTGTCGAGTGTCTGTCTACATTCGAAACCAGGAACTGTTGGCAGCCATTTTCTGCCTCGGTAGAAGCGAGGCTGAAGAAGCAAGGGGAATAAGTGTGTAAAACATACAAAGGGGGCAGAGTGGAAATACTCTGACCCTCTAGAGGTGCTTAGGGGGTCCCAGAAGGACCCCCTGGGGCCTCCTTTTAAAAAAAAACAAAAAACAGCGAAATGCGCGCACGGTGCGCGCATCCTATCGCGTTGGATGCACGGCTTCTCTCGCGTTGGGTTCGCGGATCCAAAAACATGGAAAAAGATATATAAAATAAAGTTTTGAACATATAGTTAAAAAAATATTTTTAAAAATATAAAAAAAAAATTGAAAACCCATTACATTCAAATAATATTTCAAAAATGGTGATAAATAAGTATTTAAAAAAATATAATTAATGAAATTGACACACTGAATTTGAAAAATATACAAATCCAATCAAAATCATTAAACATGATATCTTCAGTGATAAGTTAAAGATAGGAATTAGCATTTAAAAACCTTTGAAATTCACTGAAAAAACCAAAGGTTTCAGGGGCGTTATAGTTAGGAATTGGCATTTAAAAAACCTTAGAAATTCACTGAAAAAACCATAGGTTTCAGGGGTGTTATAGTTAGCTGGACATTTCCCTCATACAAAACCCTAGAAATTCCCCTGTTATAGTTAGTTCAGCTAACTATAACTTGCGCCCCCACAATGCACTGCTGATGACGTCACATATTACATCACTCATGACATGGTCAGTGACATCACTGATGACATCACTGATGGCATGTAAAAATCAAATCACAATTTTCAATCTAAAAAAATATAAATTATGTTTGCAATTCTCCCAAATAGTTACAAAATATTTAGCATTTAAATCTTTCATAAAAATGTTTTTCTTTAGTACTGTTACGCTATTTAATTTTGTTCAAATAATTTAATAACGTTAATATACATATCTTCATTATTATGAAAGTATAATGTATTGATAATATTGCTTTAACAAAATAAATAAGAAACTATAATTATTAATTACATATTTTTTAAATTATTAAATTATTTTAAATATAATTTCAAAAAATCTTCCCACCCTTATTCTCTAAACACCCAATATCCTACTACAAAAAGAAAAATTCAAAAAATATTTATATACATTACTACAACTGAAAATTACAAACTTCAACAATTTCATGACTAAAAATCATATTAAAAAAACACCAGTAAATAAAAATAATAAACATATAAAACCAAACTTTCTGCAATAAATTATATACTAGTTAACACTTATAAACAATATTACATACAAGTATATTTCCTACATCAATATTCATTACAACAATATTAAAAAGAACGCTAAAAACGATGTTTTTAACATTTTTATATCCCAATAGTTTTGACACTATATTTTTGTGTCACGATATTTTCTTTCAGATGTTTTGTCCAAATACCCTCCAAAGGTAACTGAACCAAGCAGGCAGGATTACTTCTGGATATAGAATTAGGAACTCAGATAATGATTGAACTAGCAATCTCACAAAATTAAATTTAATGTTCAGTCCTCTTAAAATATAGGTCTTGTAATAAACGTGGGAAATGTATGCTGACTAAAATAATGAACAACAAAATAGAGCAGTAGAATTAAACACCTTCAGATATGGCAAAAATTGTTTGGTAGATCTTTTATGTTAAGGTGCTCCAATTCAAATACCATAAGCATCCAAGGACAATGTTATCCTATGGCAGTAGATTTGTGAGTCATAGGCTACATGTAATAACCATTGTATCTCAGGCCTCTTATTATGTATTAATTTATAGTCTGCAGTCAATCTAAATTAAAGTAAATTACATAATGTTACAATTAGTGTTTTCGATTTTATGGCATCTTGTGTTTTTAACATTTCCATCTTTTTTTTTTCCATATGTATTCTTTGAAATTTTTTCCCGTATTTATACATTTTTGTTTTGTGTGTAATGTAAAAATGAAGTTGCAGTGGGTATATTTCCATATTTATTTAACTGATAAATGTAGTTGCATTTGCATGCCCAACTGGTTTTAACTATATATAGTACATCAAAGTCCCAGAGGCAGCTGGGCTGGCAAGTCAGTGGTGATTCCCCGACAATGCCCTTTGTGACTCGGTCTTTGAATACAAATTGAGTCTAGTGATAGAGAAATATTTTGAAATTAATATAGGTACCGTAAAAACCAAAGCTATGCTTTGGGAGGTGTTCAAGACCTACATACGGGGGATCTGCATCTCGAAAGGAGCTGGGATTCTTAGAGACTTACGGCACACACTATCCAGGCTGGAAGCGCAGTTGTTGGCAATAGATACAGATCAACAGGTAACAGGGAGCACAACGGAGTTACGGAAAAGGGCGACACTACTGACAGAATATCAAGAGGCAGCAGAGAGGGAGGCCCATTTCTTGGGTTAATATGCGACAGCTAGGAGGTATGGGGAGGGTGAACGACTTGGACGAACACTGGCAAGACTCATACAGCGTAGCAAAGGAAACACATACATCACTAGTCTATTAGGAGATGACGGTGTTCCAATATCAGACTGCGAGGGTATCAAGGAGAGAGTACAGTTATATTATAAAGAGCTGTACAGCACCAAAGTCTCTCCCGACACGGAATCTAGTATTCCCTTTTTGGACGAAGTCGCTATGGTTTGGCTTGAGAACACTCATAGGGACTTTCTGGCCGAACCTTTCACAATTGACGAAGTTGTCCAGGCGATAGAGGACATGGATGGCTCAAAGGCGCCAAGGCTGGATGGGTTCTCAGGATGTTTTTACAAAGCATTTAAGAAAGATCTAGCCCCGCATCTTATCGACGTCTATCAAGAGGCGATCGAGTCGGGCCTGCTCCCGTTAACAATGAGGGAGGCTATAATCACGTTACTACCTAAAGCATGGAAGGACCCCCAAAACTGTGGCTCATATAGGCCACTCTCAATTTTGAACTTTGATTACAAAATTCTGGCCAAGATGTTGGCGAATAGGCTGTCTTTAATAGTTGATGCAATGGTATCTCCTGCCCAGGCAGGCTTCATCTCATGTAGATCAGCAGCATTGAATTTACGGACCCTATTTGCCACACTGCATAGGATGAACCCCTCGCTCCCAGCCGTGGCCGTCTTATTGAAAGCCGAGAAGGCTTTTAACTCGTTGGAATGGCCCTTTCTGCGTGCAACACTGATTCGTTTAGGGATGCCCCCCGTTTTATCTTGGTGATATCACTGTTGTACAGGTGCCTCTCAGCGGGTGTGAGGGTGAATGGGGCATTAACAGAGTCCTTCACATTGTCAAAAGGGACCCGCAAAGGTTGCCCCCTGTCTCCGCTCCTATTGATAATACCTATTGATCCCCTAGTGCGTCATCTACAAGACCATCATTCCCACAGGGGGCTACAATTTAATACGGGACTGTTATTGATCACACTGTACGCAGATGACATTATACTATACTTGAGACACCCAGATGATAATTTAAATCCGGTACTCTGAGAGATTATGTGCTACAGTGCCCTGTCAGGCCTACACATCAATTGGAACAAGTCCAAAATCTTCCCTCTCACTAATACCCACAATGACCGGTCCACCGAATTTCCCTTAAAATGGTGTGACGACTGTCAAATATTTAGGTATACAAATTCACAGAGACCAGGCGCAAATTCTCCAACTCAACTATGGCCCTGCGATGGAGAAATTACCAGACAGAGTAGAGCTATGGTTGAAAGTACCTCTAACTATGGCGGGACGAATTACCCTAATAAAAATGGTGTTACTACTGCAATTTTTATATCTGTTTCAGTACATACCGATACCCTTAAATAAGTAATTTTTTGCCACTCTTCGAACACTCCTAATACGGTTGGTATTGGGGGGAAACAGACTAGGATCAGCTAGGAGGTTCTGACACAACATTATTAGAAGGGGGGTTTGGGATTCCCAACTTCCATATCTACTATTTGGTTGCCCAATGCAGTTTTTCTAGACACTGGTTGAAGGCCAACACTCGGGTGCCTTACCTTCACCCAGAAGCTGACCTTTCTTACCCCACTCCATTGTCCTTGGTGCTGCCAGTAGGTCTAGCCAGGAACCTGCAAGATCTTCAAACACTATCAACGACCAGCTGGGCCTGGAAACAGTTGACCCGGACAACCGGGATGCAGCTTCTTTATTCTTCATTGCTCCCACTACCGGGAAACCTCCTGGTTCCCATTACCAGGGAAAGAGTGGTACAGCGCACTTTGTCTAAGTACAACCTGAATACATTTGGAGACCTGTTCTCGGGTGGCCATATATACTCTAGGACAGAGGATACTCGCTTTAGAGAGGCCGCCTTCATGGATCAATTCACACTTTGCAGATTGCAAAGAGCCCTTAGATCACAATTACCTAGTTATCTAATAGAGCCTCTGGACTTTCCGCCATTGACGCTACTGATCACGGACATCAAGGGGGCGTACTCAATGTCCAAACTGTACAACTCCGCAATTGTGCTACTCCCGCCTAGAGACGACAAAACACGTTCGGCGTGGGAAACAGACCTAGGACAACCTATAACCGACGAAATTTGGGGTTACTGCTGCGAACAAACACGCAAGGTCTCCCTCAATTACAAACATAAAATATTGCATTTTAAGTACATAAGACGGGCAAATATTACACCAGCTAGAGTGCATCGCATGGACCCGGCACGCACACACACCTGCCCTAAGAGCACTTTTCCCCGATGGCGGATTTTGCACACATGACATGAACGTGTGGTGGGATAGCTAGATTCTGGATAGGGGTGTTTAGCGAGTTATCACGAATGGCAGAAATCCCGATCCCACCCTCTCCATTAATGGCATTATTCGGATATGTATAAAGATCCTCCCTAGATCCATACGCCGCTTTTGTGCATTAGCGCTGCTGTTAGTAAAAAGAGAAGTAGCGCTGAAATGGGGTAGCAAGTACTCACCAAATGTGAAGGATTGGTTATTTAGCATGTCCTACTGTAATACGAATAGTGAATTTTACGCCCAACTGCGAACCCCCGAGGTCACGGCCACTAGATATATGGCAACCATACAAATCATACTTACTAGCACTAACCTCAGTTGGCTCGCAGACGGCTCACGATCAGTTGGGGGTAGCCCCTAGAGAAGATGTGAAGGCGCTGGTTGAGGTACTAGGAAGATTGGGTCTACTGACAGATGTGTTTTTTTTCGCACCACAGGACGTTATAAACTGCATAACGCTTAAAGTGTAATGTTTGTACATGAACCAACTAAATACTGCTATGTTTTGTTATTCTTGCTTTTTTTGTGGAAAATATAAATAAAACATTTTTTTTAAACTAAATATGGTACAATACAGTCACATGAAAACATTTGCATTATAGAACAGAAGAAACCTTTTTTTAACTCGCATTCCTGTAAGCTGCACAGCAAGTGACCTGAAACTCTTGATTGACAGTAGTGACAATCAAATATTTTCTGTATTTGAAAATAAATACAGACAGGAAAATAGGTAGGTTTCTGTCTGTATTTATCTGTAAAAATCAGTAACAATGGAAAACGGGGAGTGCTGATTGCAATGTATCAACAATACTAATATTCATCTGTCTTTAGCAAAACTATCTTATTGTTCCTCACACAAATAAGGGAATCTATCAACAATGTGAAGAAACACAAACATGTTTAATTGTTCAATACACTTTAAAATTCACAAATTTGCAGGTTTGAACACCTGCACACAGTAAATTAATGGATTAGGGTACAAAAGAACTGTCAAAGTTGTAGTGTTTTTGCAAGTTGAAATTTCTCATAAAAATCAGAACTTTCACAATGGTTTTTTACTGAAATCTCACCAATTCAAGCATTTGTACATAAGTGTAATAATCTCACATAGATTTACCACACAAGTGTAGACTTTCAAGGGAAGAATATGTAAGTCAAGGAATACACCTGTGTATGATGTGTTTGTGAGCTACTAGTGCATTAAGTCACAAGATGTTGTACATATTCTAAGCCAAGGAAAAATTATTTTTATTCAAAATTTCCATAAACTTCAATATTTGAATTTCAAGAACTTCATATAACATATGTTTGCATGCTTTCCACATACTTTTTGCTTGCAGGAGAATGGTTGAAATGGAAAATACCTCAGAGATACCTGGGTCATACCTGAGAAGGCGTACCTCCTCCCCTCTTACCTTGTACAGCCCCTTTAGTTTGGAAAACTCCAAGTTAGCCACTTCCAATTTATGTCCCCCTATTCTGTGAGCAATTAACAGCCCAGAGACCAAGGCCAAAGTAAATCTGGGAAGAGAAGGCACTTTCTGCTCTTTGGTTTCACTCTAAATCTGCTATTTTTGCTTATGTGTGACTGTTTAATTTCTTTCCTTGTTTCTCCCTATACTGTACTGAGGATACTAAAGGCAAGCATCCCTCCCCAACTGCACCAAAAAAAACAAACAGCAAACCCTAAAGCCGAACCCTAGTTTTTAGAGACTGCTTAATCTGTTTGTGTTTGAGAGTATGTGTAACACTCATTTTGGGGTGGTAAAACAAGGGGGCAGATTTATGTTCCCTGGCGCATCCCTGCAAATCAGCATGGATGCGCCAGGGAAGATGCGTCACGCAAGTTTGCCCTTGCGCCACCGCAGATGCGCCGCATTTACAATGCAGCGCATCGTGGCGCAAGGACAAGCAGATGCATGACGCATCTGCCGGCGTAAGGTTGGCGCAGTGTTAAAGTTGTGTCGCAAGCGCGACGCAACTTCAGCACTGTTCCACCCTACCCCATACCTAACATGGTTAGTCAAGCCTTACGCCTGCTTCAAGCAGGCGCAGGGTTTTGATGCATCAGCGTTGGGAAAGTGACTCAGTGAAATCTTATAGATTTCACTGAGTCACTTTTCAGGGGCGTTCCTGCGACGGAATGCCCCCCCCTGCGTGGAAACACCCACATGAAACCTGACGCAGGTTTCATGTGGCGCAGCGCAGGGCTTTACACCGTGACGCATCTCCATATATACGTCACCATGTAAATAGGGCGCAACGTGGCGCAGGATTAACGCCACCGCTGCGTCACAAAAGTGATGCAACGGCGGCGTAAAAGTGGCGCAACTACAACATAAATCTGCCCCAAGGTTTTTAAATGTGTGAAAATTATTATTTAGTGTCTGCACTTTGGGCCCCACCTGTACCATTGAACAGGAACTGCAAAGTATGTATATGGCCAATCTGTATCCAAGGAGACTGTGAGCGGAACAGCATGTCCCTTCCCCTCTACACACCAGTTTCTGATTAAGTGAACTGGGCTAGAATCACCTGAGCAGGCCTTCTTCCTCACCCCACACCTTGCACAGCCTCTTAAGCTTAAGGTCACATGCTCTTCAAAAAAGGTTGTTATTGCTTGTTGCACAGGGTTTGTGTTCTGATTGGTTTAATAGGGCTAATGGTTCTGATTGGCTTCTAAAGTAGGGTTTCAATTTTGGCTACTGGTTTAGGGTCTGATTACTGAATAGGGCTAGGGTTCCCATTGAATCTACATTCTAGTGATAGGGCTAGTGCTAGGGTTCCGCTTTGGCTCAAGGCCATCTGATCACTAGGGCTATTTAACCCTAGGACTCAGGGTCTTCAGTTTGGGCATCCATGTAAAGGGAAACACGTTAAGGGTGTTCCCTATTTGGGCCTGTTAGGGCATAAAAATGGCCTAGGGCCAGAAACTTCATCTCTACCATAAGAATTTCAGGAAGGCAACCAATCACTTACAAAATCTTTATCAACTAATAATTCTTTAAAACTACAACAATACTACTACACACCCCTCATATCTAAATAGTGAGAAACCTTTACTACTAACAAATCTCTCCATCGACCATCCAATATTTTAAAAACAAAAGCAACTACAACATCACACAATCTATTACAAACAATACAGCAATTCATTAACTACAAACCAACTAACCTATAAGCACAATATCACTTGACAGAAGAATATTATAAATCAAGGGAAGGTCCAAACATATTATCACAGGGTTACATGATCGTACCTTTACCACCCAATGCTCCAATCTACACAAATCACCAGGCAACACAGAAGTTATAACACTATGACCCACCAACACCCAACTCAACACCTACCTTGAAAGTTCCTCAATAATCATGTGGCTAAAAGACATACACACCTTCTACAACTGGATCTCCACTGTACTGGGCAAACTGATACCAACAAAATCCACATCCCAAGTTGACTACAAAAAGAACACCACATGGGTTAATGACAACATCAGAAGAATGAAAACACAACTTAACATATTACAGTGCAAATGGATAAAATCTGGATGAGCCAGACGAAAGGACGATACAGCACTATAAGAGTGCATACAGAAGAGCCATAAGAACCACATAAAGACATCACTACTCCACATAACTGAAACAGGCTGCCCTTCCAAAGAACTCTATACATTTCAAACAGAATTTCACAATCCAGAGTACCTAAACACAGAAACACTACCATCATAAGACTTCTTTGACAAATCCTTAAATGAATGTTTCTAAAAAAATTGCAAAGATTGCAAAGGAGAATGTGGACAACACCACAACAATGCATGACCTAACCGCCACAGAAAGAAATACCAATAACCATCCAGCAATGCATACCTTCAATACCCTGTCATAAAAAGATTTCCTTGATAATATCATTACAGCCAGATATTCAGGATCACCAGCATACACAGCACAGCTTAGAATCTTTAAAGATATCCTTCAATCAGCCTGTGCAGGATAGGTAGCCAACTCAACAAGTCTGTGGAGCTAGGTTAATTCCCAACAGAGTCAAACCTCCTACATTAGACCTCTCCTCGAAATACAGGCCCATATCAAATGGACCATTCCAAGGAAAACATTTGAGATATAAGTGTTTACTGAGCTCTCTAATTTTATCAAACATTATGGCTTACTATCAGACCAACAGTCCGGTTTCAGACCAGCCAGGGCACAGAGTCAACCATTATATCCATATGGGATGATCTAGAACTCACAGTGCACAAAAATGGATTAGCTGTCTTATTACTTTGGGAATTATCAGCTGCATTTAACTTTATCCAACATGACAGGGTACTGCAAAGGCTTCATAATATCAGAATCCTTGAAATCTTTAATGTTTTAAAATGGAGTGTGTCTTATCTCACAGACAGAAAAAGTGTAATCTATCTATGCCCTTTCACATCACCTCCTCACACAGAACCCTGTGATGTTCCTCAGGGATCCATAATATCCCCTGTACTATTCAACATCTACTTAAACCCCTTTCCAAATCTGATAACATCATACAACCTCACCTGTTACAACTTTTCAGATGGCACACAAACCATTTATAAAATGTATAGCCCAAAGACCTCTGCAATTCAAATCTCAATGACTGCCTTTCTGCCATAAACACATGAATGATGAATAATCATCTAAAGCTCAATACCGCAAAGACAGAGATTATGACATGTGGACAATGGGAAAACTACCTGCATATGGCCATAGACAACTGAAACTCTAATTCCCCTACCTTGCATAAAAACATAAATTGTGAGCCATCCTCACACTTGTAATCTCCAATCTTGACTATGCCAACAGCCTATACCTTGGTGCGCCCGCACTGATTATACGCAAAATACAACTCATTCAAAATGCTGCAGCAAGTCTTATTCTCTGCCTTCACCCAAAGGAATGCATGCATCCAGTCCTGCAATCGCTCTACTGGCTACTTATAGTTGGAAGGGCAATGTACAAGACACTCTGTATTGTCCACAGGGCCTCTCAGGGAAAAGGACCATTATAACTACAAGTTAAATTCAAGCAATATGAACATTGTGCTCAAGGCTTGCACCACTGATCATTATACCACCACCTTACCATAAGAAATCTATAGGAGGCACTGCTTTTGCAGTACAAACCGTCAAGCTCTGGATCTCACTAACAGCCATTATTAGAAGCACCAAGGACCATATACACTTCTGAATATAGTTGAAGACTTGCCTATTTCTTAGATAACTGCACCACCAGCATCCTAGCAACAGAGCCACGAAAACAGTCACACCCTCAAGCACAATCCTAAGCTTCCAACCCACGATTTGCAAACAACTCAACCAGCTAACTGATTTCATTATGCAGGTAAGCATATGGTTCACTGTGGCATTCAATAGTTATGTATGTGTATGTCCTACATACATGGTCCACATACATGGTCCACAATAGTACTCAATCAATCAATTGGGATTTATAAAACGCAGCTAATCAGCCGATAGGGTATCGAGGTGCTTGAAGGTCCCTGAGACTTATTGAAAAAGCCAGGTCTTGAGGGGCATTCAGGATTTCGGAAGTGAGGCGATGGTCCAGCGTTGCACGGGGACACTATTCTAAGTCTTTACTGCAATGTGAGAGAAAGAGTGTCCTCCACTTCTGCTTTGGTATATGTTGGGAGTATGGGCAAGTGAAAGGGAAGTGGAGCGTAGTCTTCTCAATGGTTGGTGGAAGTTCAGGTGGTGATAAAACCATGATGCGCAGTAGTCAGCAACAAATTGTAACTTACACCTATTAAATTCACATAAGACTTATCTGCTATGAAGGTTGTCCATCAACAACACTGTACAGCCAAACATCACCAAATGAACAGGCATGGAATAACTGAGATCTGTCACACATTACTGGCCATTTTGGAGGGCTTTAATATAATCCATTCACTGCAGATCCCAAATAGCTCTTAGAAGCTGAAAGCTTCAATACATCTCACATAGACGCTCAGATATGGGATGATAAACAAATATCCATCCCAACAGTTCTTTTCACTTCTCTCTCCCCCTCCAACCATACAAGCTAAGGACCACAACTACACACAAAGATAACCCAGTGCAGTAACCAGATAAGCACAGAGAATATTCTGAAATACCATAAAGGGTCCTGCAGAGGTGTTTAAAGCTGTCAGCATCCTGAAAACCATAAAATTGCAAGTCTGTATCTTACACTTAATCATCCAACACATTGCTACACACTCCATCCCATAACATGATGACAACACCTTGATGGTTGTGTTGGCAGTTACTCATGACATGGAAACACTTCCCACATAGGATCAAAACAAAAAAAATATCCTTCCAATCACACACCTTACATGGTGTAGCGTACTACTCATGTAGGCAAGCGCTTCAGTACCCCATATATGAGTAGTAAGAGTTACATAAATGCTGCAATAAAATACACTACAGTAGCCAATAAATTGAGCAGGGATCTTGGTTTATTTGACAGGTATGTTTACCTATAAAGGCATACTTTTAATGACATTAGCCATGCAAACAACTTTCCTATACTTTGAATAAGTATCTTGCTTGACTTTTGCACCTAAAGGCATACCTAAAGTACAATTTCAACGACTATCCAGTAACTCAGATGACCTTTGGATGTGAAAGCTTGAACTACATACAACTTTACTGTATGCAACCACCCAAGTGTAACTCAACTACTATGTGTCATTTTTGCAAAAAACATACATATTACACAGGCCAGGTCGCTCCCCCACCGCGTCAGTGTCCCCCTTGTTGCATCTATGATTCCTGCCTTTTCCCGCTGTTTTTTCGTGCTTCCCGCTCCCGCCGCTGCCTCTCCTGTGGCCCCGCCCCCCGCGCCTGATTCGCCACCCTCCCAGCTGCTCCTCCCTCCCTCGCCCCCTTCTTAATGGAGGCCGCTGTGCACTAATGGAGCGACCCTCGACACTGTTCACTGGCCAGGTCGCTCCCTCACCGCGTCAGAGTCCCCCTTGCTGCCTCTGTGATTCCTGCCTTTTCCCGCCATTTTTTCGCGCTTCCCACTCCCACTGCTGCCTCCCCTGCGGCCCCACCCCCCGCGCCTGATTCGCCACCCGCTCCCCCTCCCAGCTGCTCCTCCCTCCCTCGCCCCCTTCTTCATGGAGGCCGCTGTGCGGCCGAGCGCAGCGGGCGCGCCGCTGGCGCGCCTAAGGCAAGCCCGACTACGCCCGTCCGTGCCTGGACCACGCCCAGCGCCAGAACCCCTGGACCCCACGCTCGCCACGACGCCAGACGCAGATACGACGCCGACTCCCTCCACGCAGTCAATGCCGGCCGACACAACACCTGCTTCCAGGCCGCCCCAAAACGGACCCACGGACCCTTCTCCTGCCGCACCTGCAGATTCACCTGTGACAGACTCATCAAACCTCCTAGAACTGGACCCAACCACCTCCGCTGCATTCGGCTCAACACCCGCTCCGCACGCAAACACGCCGTCAAGCTCTGGGACCTGCTCGACACCCTCACCCCAGACGTGGCCTTCCTCACCGAGACCTGGTGGAATGACTCCTCGGCACCCGACATCGCCATAGCCATCCCGGATGGCTACAAGATTACCCGCAGGGACTGCGCTAATGGAATCGGAGGAGGAATAGCCATCGTCTACAAGTCCACCCTCAAGGTCACCACCCACGCAGACGACACCCTCAACACCGCCAAACACCTGCACTTCCGGATCCACACCGACCCCAACACCACCCTCAGAGGAACACTCATCTACAGACCCCCCGGACCCCGGGCTCAGTTCAGCAACTCCATCGCCGACCTCGCCAGCACTCACGCACTCGCCTCCACGGACTACATCCTCCTCGGGGACCTGAATTTCCACCTCAAGAAAAACAACAATGCCAACTCCGCCACTCTGATTGAAAACCTCGCCAACCTCGGCCTCAGACAACTCGTCACCGCACCAACCCACGCCACAGGCCACACGCTGGAAGCCGTCTTCTCCACAAGCACCCACATTGCCTTCGACCACACCTCCGAACCCCACTGGACCGACCACCGCTGCATCCACTTCACCTTCAAAAAACCAACCACGCACCATCACACCCAACAGCTGCCGCGCCGATGCTGGAACAAAGTCACCTAAGACCAGCTGACCACCACTCTCACCCAGAACCCACCTACCAACCCCACCTGCCCTGACGCCGCAGCCCGCAACCTCAGACAGTGGATCGACGACTGTGCGAACACCCTCACCCCACTCAAGAGACCATCCAACAGCCACGCCAGCAGGAGAGCCACCTGGTTCACCGACGAGCTCCTGACCTCCAAACGCGCCTGCCGTAAGCTGAAGAAGAAATGGCTCCACAAACGTATGCCAGAAAACCACGCAGCCCACAAGGACGCCACCCGTAGACATCACCACCTCATCAGACTAGCCAAGAGATCCTCCTTCAAAGACCGCCTGGAGAACAACACACACGACAGCAAAGAGCTCTTCCACATCGTGAAAGAACTCTCCAATCCCGACGCCAGCGCAAAACGACATCCCGCCCTCACAAGAACTGTGCGACTCACTGGCCATCTTCTTCCACCGCAAGATCGCTGACATCCACGACAGCTTCAACTCCACGACCGCTCCAACGATGCACGACTCCACCCCCCCCCCCGCAATCACCAACAGCGCCAACCGCCTGACCTCCTGGGCCAACACCAACGACAACGAGACACGCAAGATCATGAACTCCATCCACTCAGGATCGCCGTCAGACCCATGCCCACACCACGTATTCAACAAAGCAGATGTGGCCATCGCACCCCAACTACGGAAGGTCATCAACATCTCCCTTGAAAAAGCGACATTTCCGGAAAGCTGGAATCACGCCGAAATCAACGCCCTCCTCAAAAAGCCCAAGGCGGACCTCAAGAACTTCCGACCCATCTCCCTGCTCCCGTTCCCAGCAAAGGTCATAGAGAAAATCGTCAACATTCAACTGACCCGCCACCTCGAAGACAACAACATCCTGGACCCGTCCCAATCCGGATTCAGACGAAACCACAGCACCGAGACAGCCCTCATCGCCGCCACAGACGTAATCAGACGCCAACTGGACATTGGTGAAACATCAGCTATCATCCTCCTGGACCTGTCAGCCGCATTCGACACGGTCTGCCACTGCACCCTAAAGACACGCCTCCAAGAAGCCGTAATCCAAGAGAAGGCCCTTGACTGGACCACGTCCTTCCTCTACGGCAGAACCCAGAGCGTCCGCCTCTCACCTTTCCGGTCAGAAGCCACCAACATCATCTGCGGCGTCCCCCAGGGCTCATCCCTCAGCCCGACGCTGTTCAACATCTACATGGCCCCCCTCGCACAAGTGGCCTGCCACCACAACCTCAACATCATCTCCTGCGCCGACGACACCCAGCTCATCCTCTCCCTCACCAAGGACCCCCACACCGCCAAAACCAACATTCACGAGGGCATGAAGGCCATCGCCAACTGGATGAGGTGCAGCCGTCTGAAACTGAACTCGAACAAGCCTGGGACGACTCCTGGTGGCCGACCGCTCTAGGGACAGCACCAACACCAACTGACCACGCACGCAACCTAGGATTCATCCTCGACTCCTCCCTCTCCATGTCCAAGCAAGTCAACACCGTCTCCTCCTCCTGCTACAACACCCTACGGTTGCTCCGCCGGATCTACAAATGGATCCCGACCGAAACAAGAAGAACAGTGACACAGACCCTCGTCAGCAGCAGACTGGACTACGGCAACGCACTCTGCGCAGGAATCCCAGCCAAACACCAACGGCGGCTACAACGCATACAACACGTCTCCGCCCGACTGATCGTCAACGCCCCCCGCCGCAGCCACATCACCCCCCTCCTGAGAGACCTGCACTGGCTCCCCATCAACAAGAAGATCACTATTGTAATCAAGCGTGACACCACAATCACCTTCAAGCTCCTCACCCACGCACACAAAGCACTCCACAACGCCGGACCAGCCTACCTGAACAGCAGACTCAGCTTCTACACCCCCACCCACCAGCTCCGCTCCGCCAGCCTTGCCCTCGCAGATGTCCCCCGCATCCAACGTACGACCGGCGGCGGCAGATCCTTCTCTTTCCTCGCCGCCAAAACCTGGAACACCCTCCCAACCCACCTACGACAGACCCAAGACCTACTCGCCTTCAGAAGACTCCTCAAGACCTGGCTCTTCGAGCAGTAGCGGCACCCCCCCGCACCCCTCAGCGCCTTGAGACCCTCACGGGTAAGTAGTGCGCTTTACAAGTACAGTGATTGATTGATTGATTGATATTGCACATGGAAAATAATTACACAATTTTGCCTACACCTTATGTATATGTCAGATGTATTTTGGCATTAGCAAAGACCTTTTGTTTTTAATAAAAATATGTATATTATACATACCTACATAGAACGGCTTTCATTTTGCCCTCTTCGTCAATTGGTCTGCTCTAGTGTTGTTCACATTTATATCCACCAACCTCAATATACAGTATGGGGAACAGGGTCAGCCCTCTTCAGCCTATGGCTGACCTGACTGTGTGTGACAACATTCTGCTCTTGGGTAATGAAGGGCCCAGACAGTATGAAAGGTCCTGGGCTCCATTTGGCTGACCCGCCATAACAGGATATCCCTTTCCTGTACTCAGGTAATAGCAGACTGCACTGCCTGCAAAATCAGAGGCATGATAACATAGACTACAAGGTTCTGCTTTTAACAAAGGCACAGCAAATAGTAAACCTGTCTCACCCATAAGCTGCAGTAATGCTATGGTGGTGAAGACTGTAGTGGGCAACTCTAAGAAGCCTACAGCGGTGGTGTAAGCTTGGATGAAAAGCAGAATCTCCTTGATGAGGTCAACAACATCACTTAAGGAACAATTGAATGGATGCAGTGCCTAAACATAAACTGCTGGCTATAAATAACGGCACACAATGTGAGTGGAATTGAACCTACCTGGTTTCATCCTGCATAATAAGGCCCTTTGCCAAGTCTGTACCGCCAGTAACTCGAGGTGTGAAACACACTGCTGTTGCAACTCCACCCTTTACAGACTCTGTAGCTGTAGCCAGAAGAGGGTGCTCCTCCATTCAGGAAATAATACATGCTGACTGGGGGAAAGAGGTAAACAACAACTACAGACTGTTCCTAGCAGTAAGGCAATTTACCCCTCCCATCTGTTCTCATTCCTTCTATCAACTGGGAGATTGAGATGTTTTAACGGTACAGACAGCAGGTAAGTACAAGCATGCTGGTAAGTTGCCTAATGGCTAAGATATCAGGAACATAGTTAAGAACACAAAAGTGGATTCTGGTGGACACACATGTTTGCTCTCTGTTCCCAAATATCTCCTTCAATCCCCAAAAAGTTGAGACGTTGGGAAAAGATAAAGGCCCCACTGCAGTGAATTTTTTGTTTTTTTTTGGTTGTTTTTTTTTGTCCTCATTTTGCAATACATGTGTCAGGTTTTGATATAGGAGACCAGTGCTATCGTTTCAGATTCCTAAGGCCACAACTCAAAGTTTCATCAACAAAGAGTTTTCCTTGCTACTGGAAACCTGTTTATCACCTCGACACCTCGGGGGAGACCAATAGCCCTTAATCGTTTAGGGTATTGCCAGAAGTAAAATCATTGGACTTGATTTTGGTCATAAGAATTGTGAAAGCACTCCCATAATTCCCAAAAGTTGTATTTTTTTCCAGGTCTTCCACTTCTGTCCAATTTATTCACTCTACCAATTGATTTCCACCAATCTAAGTGGTTAGGTGGTGTAGTGCAAACCCAGTTTATACATATTTCTCTACGTGCCAAAAGTATTAATATAAAAAGTAGGTTCTCTTGTTTTAGGCCTAAATTACTTGTATTTACCTCTGTTTTATGGATCCCAAAAAACACCAGTTCCATACTTACAGGTATTTGTTTGCCGAAGAGATCCGTCAGTGTCTTACCAACTTTTAGCCAGAAGTCTTTGAGCTGAGGACACTGCCAAAACATATGGATATCTTCCGCCTTATCTTCCCCACATTTTGGACATTTTTTCACTTGTTGTTGACTTTTGAACTTTGAGAGTTTCTTTGGGGTCCAATAAGCTCTATGAATAGTGAAAATATGATTTCTCCTTAGTGCGGCGGACTGGATAATACCCCAACATTTCCCCATTGATGCATGCCATATATTTGAAAGGTCTGTAGTCGGCAGTGAAGTTCCCCAGGTCGATTCTGGAGTCGTGAAATTTTCTTCTCCCGCTGTTATTAGAGACCAATACCACAATGAGACTTCTTTTTTCTGGGGGCCAGATCCAAGCATTTTAAGTTCCAGTTGCTGGTTTCCCTTAAGAGGTTCTGTTATTGAATTTATCCAACTTGATAGTTGGTAATATTTAAACTTTGATAGGTGAGTTTCTGTAATGTCTATCAGCAAATCCCAGCTAATTAGTTTGCCATTTAGGATTAGTGCCCCCCAGGTCATGATACCTGCTCTCCTTAACGGTGAGGCCAGTTTATCTTTAAGGCAATCCGGAGTTCCAGGAGAATCCCAGAGTGGGGCATATTGACTGTAATAAGGAATTTTTGTGGTTTTCCTGATTTGCAGCCATAACCTAGCTGCCGACTGGAGAATTTTCAGTTTAATCTTTTTGAAATATTTTTGGTGGCCAAATTTATATAGGAAGTGTCCCCCTGTATCTACCATCGCTTGTAAGTGTGGAGGATATGCCTCATAGTTTTGTAGAAGTATCCTGGTGTATTTGAATTGGAAGGCCTTGCAATATTCTAATATGTCTGGGCTTGCTATTCCGCCTTGGATTTTTGTTCTTCTGAGTTTTTTCCAGGCTATTCTCGGGCATTTGGAATTCCATATGAAGCCGTTTAATTCTCCCTGTAATTTGAGTATGGCAGGTTTGTTAAATTCCAGGGGAATTGCACTAAATAGAAAGGTGAGTTTTGGGAGTATAGCCATTTTGATAATGTTGGATCTACCTAGAAATGTTAAAGGAAGACCACTCCATGTTCTTAAGAGTTTCTTTACTTCTGTTATGACTCTATTAAGATTTGTTTGTGAGAGTACATCTAAATCCTTGACTATATCCAGCCCGAGATATCTAATCTTTGATTTCACCAGCGACGAGTTGCTCCTAGTATTCCATTCCATGATTTCTGATTTTGTTTGGTTTGTTTGATAGCCTGAGATAGTTCCGAAGTCTTTTATCATTTGGTCAATTTCAAGACTTGCTTCGGCGAAATTGTCAGTGAAAATCATTAGATCATCGGCATACAGTGCGACTTTTTTTGTCCAATTTTTGTAGCAGAATGGTTTTATCATTATGTTGTTTCTAATGGATAGGGCGAGGGGTTCTATGTATAGGTTGAAAAGGAGGGGGGAGAGCGGACAGCCCTGTCTAGTGCCTCTTTTGATGGAAATTTTTTCCGACAGGCTGTCATTTACAAGGATCTTGGCTGAAGGGGAACTATAGATGTTTCTAATGGCCTCCAAGAAATTAGCCCCTAGTTTGAATTTCTCTAGGACAGCATGTAGAAAAACCCAGTTAACTCTGTCAAAGACTTTTGCCGCATCTAGTGTTACAATTGAAAGAGGTACCTTTAGTTGGATTGAAATGTCTATTGCCCCAATAAGTTGATGAGTGAGATCTTGTAACTGTCTACCTTTTATGAAGCCTTTCTGGTCTTCGTGAATTAAGTTCTCTGCACATTTGCTCAACCTTTTTGTGAGGATCTGAGTATAAATTTTGTAATCACAGTTTAAAAGTGATATGGGTCTGTAAGATTCACATTTACTGGGGTTTTTAGTGTTAAATGGGGAAGTAAGGATTCCTGAAGAGCTGTATAGAATTCATTTGGGATGGAGTCTGGGCCTGCCGCTTTCGCTTTTTTAAGGTCTTTTAGTGCTTGGGTGACTTCCTCTTCTGAGATTTTTTCATTTAGCTCTGAAATCTGGGCTGGAGTAATACTCGGGAGATTTAGATTTTCTAAATATCGATCAATCTGTGATTTTGTAGGAAAGCTGTCTTCTGAGTAGAGGCCCCCAAAGAATTGCCTAAATTCCTCCTTAATGATTGTTTCATCTAGGGTTTTTTTAGGGGGGTTCCCTACTAAAAGTTCTTTAATTTTATTTCTAGATTGATCTGATTTTATTTTCAACGCGAGTAGCTTACCACATCCTTCGCCATATTCGTAGTGAGCAAGTTTACTCGTCTCCCACTTTTCTTTTACCCTAGCCTCCAGGGAATCTCTTAGGGATGCTTCTTTCTCCTTCCTCTCCTGATTAAAGGACCTAATTATTCGATCAGAGTTGGTCCTATGGAGCTGTATGTCAATCGCTCTTATTTCTCCTTCTAATTTATTTATCAGTTGTCTCGCCATTTTATTCTTATAAGTGGCAAAGCTCTTGATGTTTCCCCTCATCACCGCCTTGTAAGTGTCCCATACTACCTGACTGCTCATTCCATCACTATTCTGGTCGAAGAACTGGGTAGTTTCTAGCTTCAAGTAGTTTATAAAGGCTTGATCTAAAAAAAGGGATCTATCAACCGTCCATCTCTTGTGAGTGGGTAGCTGTTCTAACTTCAAATCTATTTTAACAGCAGAGTGGTCTGATAGGTGTGCCGGTAAATGTTCCACTTTTTCTACCTTTATGGCTAGGGTACTATCGAGGAGGAAGAAATCGATCCTAGAAGAGTGACCCAATCTTTTATTTTGGAAAGTGAACCTTGTTAATTGGTCCCCTTTAAGACTCCAGATGTCCCTGAGTGCTAGATCTTTCATTGCTATTTTCAGCCATTCTCTCATTTTCGGGAGAGGGATGCCTTTTTTAACTGGGGTTCTATCCTTTTTCGGATCGTGGTGATATTGAAATCCCCCCCCCCCCAAATTATAGGTGATGTAAAATCAAGTAACTGTGAGTGTAAACTCTGGATTGGGGCCATAGTATCCCACTATAGTGAATAGTTTTTGATGTATGATTGCTTCTGCTATTGCCCATCTCCCCTTACTATCTACCCTTGAAGAAATTATTTTCATGTTCAAAGACTTTTTAAAAATAATTGCCACACCTTTTATGTTGCATGCCTGGTTTGTGCAAATTGAGGTATCTATCCACCTTAGATTTTTAGTGAAAGCTTCCCATTCCTGCTTCAACAGATGGGTTTCTTGTAAGATTAAAATTTCACATGCCGAGTCTTTAAGATATTCGAATATGGTTTTTCTCAGTTTTTGTGTTCTTAGACCATTAACATTCCAAGATAGAATGCTAGTCTTTACATAATTGGCCATTTTTTTTTTCTCCTTTGGCCTTGGTTTTCGTAACAAAGTGGCTGTGGCACTGGTTTCCTGCGGTCTTTGTAAACTCTGCAACTTGAGGACTAATTTTATGTGATTTTTTCCCTACTTTGCACCCCACCCTTGTGAAGTTTTTTTTTGTGTGTTTTGTTTCTTGTTTTTTGTGTTTCTTGTGTTTCTTCACATTTGCCCACCCATGGGGGACCTCCCTTTTTCCTTTATTGGGCCTCATACAGGCCCTGTTCATGCTCCTTGGCTCCGGACCTTAATTGCATAAGTACAGTGGGATTCTGCTGTTTCTATTGTTTCTTATGGGTTCTTCATCTTCTCCATTAGCAAAATCACTTCTCTGGGTTCTCTTATGTTGAACATTTTATTTTGCCACATAATTCTCAGGCTAGCTGGAAATCGCATCTGTGCGGTGGCCCCCAGGGCTTTTAGTTGAGGTATCAGCTGGCCCAGCTCCCATTGTCTGTCCTGCGTGGCCTTCGAGATGTCTGAGCGTATTTTATATGTCCAGTCACTACTTCTGAGGTTACCTTTTTTCAGAGCCTCCGACAGTAATCTCTCTTTAAGAGTGTAAGATTTGAAGTTTACTAATATTTTCCTTGGATTCTTTTTTAACTTATTTCTCCCAAAAGGATCACGGTTTACTCTTTGAATGTCTTCAGCTAGGTTCTCAGATTTAGCCCAAGGGAAACTTTCTTCCAGCAAAGAAAGGACAAATTTCTTAATGTCCTCATTTTCCACCCCTTCTGGAATGTTCAGGAGTCTTAGATTATTACGTCTAGAATGATTTTCCAGCGACCCAATCTTTTCTTTTAAGGAACCTTCATTGAATTTTAAGACGTCAATGTCTTTCTGATGTATTTTGATCTCTTTGTTAAGGAGTTCCATTTCCTTTTCTACTTCTGTGACCCTCCCTGTGAGGGCAGTTAGTTTGCTGTCTAGTGCTTCACAGGTGTCTTGAATCTTTGACTGGTTTTTTTCCGAGACGTCAAATCTGTTTTTAATCTCAGTCAGTAGTAGAGCTAGAACTTTGTCTGAATTGGATTTGCCTATTTTCTCGGGGGTACTATCCTCCTCTTCACCTTCGCCTTCCACCTCCATTCTCGTATTTGATGTCTGTCTAACTTCTCTTTCTTTCTCGCTAGTTGCCCCCCCTCTGTTCATTTCTTCACGTGTGAGTCCTGCGTCAACATCTGGCACTACATCCCCATTTAGGGCCGCTTCCCGATATGGGGACATCAGGAGAGATTGTGGAGCGAGGAGAGACACTGGAATATCAGGGGTAGTTTTTGAGACCCTGGGCTCAGTTGATGTCGACGGAACCGGGAGAACCGGCCCCTGAGAAGTTATGCTTGGACATGATGAAGAAGGCATCGTAAGATCGGGTAGTGGACTCGACCCCCGAGAGGTTACGTTGGGAGGTGACGGGGAAGGCATCACAGCACCGGAGAGTGGGGAAGCCTCTGACGGTAAATTCATCTCTCCTGGCCCTTCGACCTTTTGTAACTTGAAAAAGGTTCTGAGTGAAGGAGTTATTCGGGAGGTTGAGTCAGTAGAGGTGTAGGGCGCCTTGGGTCTATTTCCTTCTTTAGGTAATGATTTGAGTGGTTTTCTCTCTAGACCACTTAGTTTCTTAGTTTTTTTCTTTGTATTTAGAGGGGTAATGCCTGAATCCGTAGTGCTCAAAGGATTTTTCGCAAAAAACTGTTTGCTTCTAAGGCAATAGCTTATCCCTTTAGACCCTTTGTTTCCACTGCCCTTTTCTGAAGTTTCAAACTGACTGTTTATTTTTCCTGGGGTCTCACTATTGAGTTTAGAACTCTGGGGGTCTCCTACAGAGTCAGTCTGCCCTCCTACCACCCTACGTGTGTTGTCTGCTCGATGCATGCAGGCTTGAGGATTCTGGATGCTCTTCGCCACCTCTATTATGGAGCTGGGCAGGGGAGTTAGATTGAGAAACCGCCGAGAGAGAGGGAGTGCTGACGCTGACTCTGACGCTGCTGAAGCCGCGGCTCTACCCTGCCCAACCCAGAAGGAAAATCTCCCCGTTGCTAGGCGATAGCTTCGCCGGGCGTAGAGCGCTGCGGTCCAAGCGCTGATGACAGACTTCGCTGCATATGCTGAGGCAGGAGAAAACGGGGGCTTACCGGCAAGAGTAGAGAGCAGTGCTGGGGCGCTGTCGCACATTTCCGTGTCCAAGACACTCTGAGACGACGAGAGGTAAGCAAATTCTTTGCTTGTCGCTGGTTTCTTATTCTCGCACGCCTGCCCACCCGTTCCCTCACCTCAGCTCACCCAACCCCTGGGATCCTCGTCCGATCTTCGTCCGATCTTCGTCCAACTAACTGATGTTGGTTACCGGAAAAAGTGGGAAAATGATTCCGACAGCAGTAGGAACAGTAGGGACAGTAGGGACAGGAGTCTTCCGCTTTCTCGTGTTCTCCCGTTCACCTGTCTCCGACGCTGGTTCCCAGGGAAACGTTTTCCACCGGCAATTCAAACGCTCCCCTAATTTCAGCCACTTACGGTCCACACATCGGCATGGATTATCAGTTATCAAGCAGTTATCAGGCAGATATCCCGTGTTACGTCGAGTCACCTCATCTGGCCATTAGGTCCGGAGTTTCAGGAGCGTCCGACCGGACTCCTTAGCCGGCCGCCATCTTCCCCCAAAATCTTACTTTTACAGTATGTCAGAACCGCCGCAACCCCAATAGTGAACCACCCACGCCAACTGGATTGGGACATTACTGCAGTGTTACAAGGCAAAATCAACAAATACTTGTAGCTGACTACAGGAACAACTACCTTGGCGCATGGATCAGCAGGAGGCGCAGCTGAAATAGAGAATTCACTGCAAAGATCTTTCAGGCCAGTTCCAACATCCATTCTGTCTTAGAGGACAAGATTGAAGGAACTTGGGTTGAGGTCACGCTCCTCCAAGATCTGAGAAATATGATCATTTGACAAAGGCAGAGGGGCGTGTTTAGATGGTTAACCATAAGTTGCAGACCCTCCAAAAGAAGATGCATGCTTGAGAGACTTCATTTCACAAGTTGGAAAAGTGGGTGGAGGACACGGAGCGTAGATCCCGTAGAAATGTTCTGAGATTGGTCAGAATGCCAGGGGGCTTCGAAGGTACACATCCAGAACAGATCGTAGCAACGAGGCTAATATTGTGGATGCCGCCAAAGGAGCTGTCAACATGATTTGACATTGAGAAAGCCTTTAGGGTACTGAGACTAGAACTAGGCATTGGTAGTGAACTCCGCTCCGTTCACGGAGTTTGTAGAGATTTCTGCACTCCACGGAGCTCGCAAAGTGCAGAAAACTCCGCACCGTGTATTGTAGCTGAGTTTTTTTCCCCCCTCGCGAATGGTAAGTTTGTGAGCGAGAGCTGCCGCTTGGGTAGAATTTCTACCCGAACCGCAGAAAGACCAGCGCGAACGGCAGTTAGCACTGCACTCTACCACTTGCAAACCCCGCTGAGTTTTTTGGTCACTTCGTGAAGTTCCACGTAGCGAAACTCCGTGAAATACGCCCAGGCCTGACTAGAACCTCCATCAGGATCACCTGTCATGAACAGACTACTATAGTGTCTAGACCTAGATGCTAAAATGGCAGCATGCCTTAAAGATGCCCATACAACTCTTCATGCCTGGGGAGAGGAGTTTGCCTAACCTCTAGGGCGCTTGACCTCGGACCTGGGGAACTGGGTTCAAGTCTCGGTAATGACGCTAAAACATCCTGTGATTCTGGGCAAATCACTTAATCTCCCCGTGCCTAACAAAAAATGAATGTGTGTCCTCATGTAATGTAACTGGTGCTATGTAAAGCGCTCTGATACCTGATTGGATTCGGGTCAAGTTCGTGCTATATAAGAATCTGCAAAACAAAAACAGAAAAAAGAAAAATGGACAAAAGTCTAGAATCCTTCAGGGCTTTAACTATTGTGTGCCATTATCTAGGTGAGTTGTCTTCACTCACTTGTGATATTTGTCGTAGTAAACGCCACACACAGTCTTACATCGAATATATCTTTTTTCATGCAGGCAGTATACATGTTTATAGTCCTGAAGAAGACATGTTGTGATGGTTATATGGGATCACGTACAATTAGGATCAAAATGTTGACGATATTTATGTTAAAAGTTCCGTAGCCTTGGTCAAATACCCACAAATAGTGCAATAGGCTTTGTTTGAGCTAAAGATTAAAGAAAGAAATGGACACCTAACAAACTATTTGTTCCCACATTGGGCCTCATTATTACGTCGGGTTGAAAGCCACCTGACTGCTCGTAGGAGGCTTTCAGTCCGACATCAGAGGTTTCCATCCGACCGCCGTAGTACGATACTGGTGTTGGAGGCAAGCCCACTGGGAATACCACTCCACTTCCGATGGGCTCATGGAGCCCGTCGGGGCAGCAGTCAGAAATGCAATCCACAAATGGCGGCGGAGCCAGCCTCGGCTATCCATCTGGATTACAATTTTGCTTTCTGCCTACCCTTTCATGGTGGTCTGCCCGCCATGAAAAGGCTGGCTGAAAGTGACTTTGGGGGCCCCTAGCAGGGCCCTCTTCCCCCCTGGCACTCCGCTATGGGCCTGGAGGGCACGTGTGGTGGCAGCCACATGGTGCAGGGATGTTTAAACTCAGCATTTTTTCCATTGCGGCTTGTGCTGTGAGTGGCAGCACAAGCCGCAATGGAAAAAATACAGGATCCAACCGCCAACACAGCTGCCAGACCATAATCTGGGAAGCTGGACCTCCAACTCCTTGTCAGGGCAGTCCCACTTCCGCTACGATGCCAATTAGATGCGTGTCTGACCAGCATCATTATCAGCCCCATTAAGTAATTTGTTATTAGATTCACATAATCACACTGTGTCACCATGTCACTGAGTGACTTCTATGCCACTGTTTGAGAATTTAATTTTCATACTATAGCATAACTTTGGTATATGAATATGAATATACTGAGTAACTAAAGACTCATGTGTGTTGTGTTAATCATTAATTTATTTTTTCAAGTCACTTGATATAAGCAGTATTTCTAAAGAAATGTTTCTTCCCAAACAGAACCCATTGTAGCTTTAAAATATTAAATGCATTTAAGGAATGGGAGGATCATTGAGTTATGCCAAACCTGCGTTGCCTCAGAGGCTTAATGGCAGATAGTTTGGATGCCAGATTGAATGCTTTGAAACGGATAACTTAGGAAGAAGTTGACACTCCGGATCATGAGGAATTTGACAGCAGTAAAGGGTCACAAGCAGGCTATGGCCATGATAGGAGCACAACCTGCACTCCTGTTCAAAACAAAAATTACTACAAAAAAGAGAGAAAATATTAAGAAGGTTCTTGCCCACAAATTCAACAAGAAATTAGCACAGTTCTATGCACGACAGTTGGCTTTCTGATGGCCAGGGTCAATGAGTGTTGGGATAGAAAAGTCCTCTGCATGGTAATAGACATGCCACCCTGCAATGAGTGCCCAACTTTAATGATGTCTGGAACCCTAATTCTGAGTTTTTTTGTCATAGACAAACAAGGATCATGTGTGTGTACCATGACATTGGCATGTCTCATGGATTGCTAACTTGTTGGAGTGGTAGTGTTGTAAATTAAGGCAGAATGTGATTAAGCATTCACTGAAAACATTAGTGTTTCCCTTTTATCGTGTTTTCCTCATTATGTTGGCCGAAGTCCGGACTCCATTTTGTATTGACATGCTGCCATGTGTTCACCACGAGGAGAGTCCGACTTCTGTGTTAGTTGCTCTTGTAATCTGCCTAGCAACAGGTTATAAATAGCTCTCCCTTGTCCATCTGGCGCATGCCCAGACTTGACCACATCTGTTATAATTAGCTTTGCTTGACCATGTGTTTTCGCGGGCCCAAGGAGTGTGTTAGCTCCGCCCATGTATTGATTCGGTATCGAGAATGACCCTAAATGGTAATGTTCTTCGACTTCATGTGGTATCCACCCACTCATGAGCCCCTCTGTTGTGTATAAAAGGGGACTGTGTATGCAAGTTCTTTGTGCTACTCCTTGCAATACTGAAGAGTGTTGTGTGGATTGTAGGACCACCCTTAAGGGTTAATAAACGTTGTTTTTGTACTTTGCAGTTTCCGTGCCAACTTCCTTATAGATTTCGTTACAGAAGAGCGAACCCTTGTCTCTTGCGGGCCTAGCTGGGGCTTGTATTCATCAATTGGCGCCCGTCACGTGGGGCTCATCGGCGACTCGGATGCTCGAAGGACTGGTCGCGACGAAGGTGAGGAGTTTGGCCAGGGACGTGATCACTGCCAGCGGCGTCTTAGCCTTGGCATCCCGAAGTTTTTCTTCCTTCCCTTCCGAGCTGACCATCTGGGTGGCGCCGGTCATCGACTGAGACCTCTTCTGTCGGTCCTGCCGTGAGAGCCGTTTGGGCGATTGTGGAGCTTGGCAGTTGGAACCTGGACTCTTGATTGGTAAGAACCGTTGTACGGTACTTGCTCCGAGTTTTGAAGCCTGGTCTGGCTATTTGAGTTTGATTGATGGTGACTAGTCATATTTTTGAATTTGTCTTTGTGAAAATATATGCGTTGCAACACATATAGGCAGGTAATGTGGAGAAATTTCTCCGGAGCTGTGTAAACTTTGAACGGCGCAACGATTAAGTGCCATTTTTGATAATACTGCATATTTTGCATTATTCCTAGCATGCCTGCTTTCAGCGCACTCCGTAAGTGGTGTTGCTGTCTTGGGAACCGGTTGAACCTCGAGGAATCTGCTCCAGCTCCCCCAGAGGGGACTCCTAATAGGGATATGTACGTGAAGCATGGTCTTTCTTCCATAATGTACAGCACGTTATGGAGGAAATATACTAGGAAGGATCCTGAGTTGCGTTGGCCTTTGTATGGCTCGTTTGATATACGTAAGATTGAGTATGTGGAACAGTGTATGTGTAAGCGACGTGCTCGTCAGGATATGTTTGAGTGTGTGCGATTATGGGTGAAGGAAGTGCGTGAGCGAGAGAAACGTGAGAAAGCGCTGTTTGATAAGGAGCAGCGAAAGAATGATCATGTGCGAGCGCAGGAAGCGAAGCGTCGGGAGGATAAAGAGCAAACGGACAGACAAGAGAAAGAACGTAGGCTACAAGTTTCGGGTCAATATGTTGTTCGCCAGCCGCTTTATCCTGTCCTTAATAATCCTGATGATGATTTTTATTTGCTAGATCGCTCTCCGCCCCCTTATGTTGGCGCATCCGCTCCGCGGCCGCAGGATTCTGACCCGGCTTCGGGTAAGGTAGACACACGGTCCATGTTGCCGGCCGAGCAAATGGCTGAGCTTCGGCAAATTTCCTTCCGTGCGCTTAAAGGCAAGGTATCTATGGAGGAATTATTTCAAATTTGGGGGCCATGGCAGGAGAGAGATAAAGTGTATTTTCTGGGTCATTTCGCGGATGAAGTGATTAATGCTTTCCGAAAATATTCTCATGTTTTTGAGCCTGACGAAGTGTCTTCGGATGCCAGAGCAATACGTAACGGTGCTTTTTCTCCCTCTAAGGCTCCTGAGGCGGCTCGGCGGCTGTTCGCCTTGCGGGACGAGGTGCTGGCCCTTCGAGAGAAAGCACGCCAACGAGCGGAGGAGGAGAAGCGGTCGGATTCAGTTGCGGCAGGGGGCCACTCATCCACCTCCCAGTCAGATAAGGATAATGTAGTGCATGCTAAACCGATGCGAGAGGCGGCGCCTTTGTATGTTCCTCCTAAAGGAGCGGGGACTAGCTCGGATGTTAACTCCGCCGATGCAAGGGGATATTTTGTATATAACTGGGTTTATACTCCATGGCATAGGGCCGATGTTATGGCATTAAAGAATGCATTGCCTGACCCCCGCAAGAATCCAGCGGCCTTCTATGAAGAAGTCGAGGGGGCCTTGAATTCTTGCATTATGACCTTGGCGGATATAGACCTGTTCTTTGGCCTTATCCTACCGCCGGATACGTGGCGCTCTGTCCGGAAGGTAGATGATGCGGTTGCCTTCAAGGCCCGGTGGTCCGACCTTGAGGATGAGGATAGGGAACGGAAGCCCGCACAGAAACCACCCCAGAATATTTTAGATCTCCCTGCGGCTATTGTGGCTAAGTTGAAGACGATTATCCCCCCTAAAAAGATTGACTGGAATATGTTAGCAGCATGTAAACAGAAAGCTGACGAGTCAGTCGCGGACTTCTTTACGCGTTTTGAGGAAACGTTCCATGATTTTAGTGGCCAGTCGCTTACCGACGACACAGGCCGCCACCTTTTCGCGGACAAATATGTGGCCAATCTGCTGCCGGCAGTTGCGGCCCGGTTAAAAGCGAGTGAGAGTTCTTGGTCCTCCGCGACACCGACGGCCCTTCTGACCATTGCCCAGTATTATGAGCGTCAGGAGCACGAGGCGAAGGGCCAGGAGGAGAAGAAATCGAAAGATCTTAAAACCAAAGTGATGTTAGCACAAGTATATGGCCCGCCCCGCCGGGGTAATAATAATAGAGGAAGGGGCGGATCTTATGGTCCCCCTTCGGGCCGATCTGATTTGAATAGGAACCAGTGTGCGTATTGCAAGCAGTTGGGCCATTGGGCCAGGGATTGCCCAGCGTTGCGTGCTTCGCGGCAGGGGCACACTCCGGGTGGGCCGAGAGGTAGAGGGGGCTTCTCGAACTTTAGAGGGAATTCCAACGATAATGTCCGTTTCGATACTGCCGGACAGCACCGAGATAGCTCAAATGTTTTCGATCGCCAGCACCAGTATCATGTATCGGACAGCGATCGATTGGGATATCACGATTCTCAGCATGCATAGGAATGCGTAGGATGGGGGTCCGAATCAGTTGAGGTGCCGGTCGATCAGACGGGTCCTTATGTATCGGCTGAGGTTTTAGGTTCTACTGATCAGTTCCTAGTGGATACAGGAGCGACACGTAGTGCATTGTCTAGGTACTTGGTTCCGGGGGCTCCCCCATCCGGCTCAATAGTTACATCGGTAGGGTTTGACGGTACACTTTCCCGAAGCCCTCTTTCACAGCCCCTTGCATTTAAAGTTGATTGTTTTTCTGCGCCTTGTCCGTTTCTGCTTGCTCCGTACACACCGGATAACATTATGGGCCTTGATATGTTAAAGCATTTTAGGGCTACAATTAGCTGTTCCCCTGAGGGTGTGAGGGTGATATTAAATGACAACTACCCCCGATCTGGGCGGATGTGTACGATCTCAGAGGACGCGTTGTTGGCTACCCTCCCCCAAACTTTGTGGGCGACTTCGGACACAGATGTCGGACAAATGGTGATTCCTCCGGTCCACATTAGTGTCCAGGAGGGGGCGGTGCTACCACGCCTCCCACAGTATCGTATTTCTCAGGAGGGCGAGGAGGCTCTCATACAGATTGTGCACGACCTGATCGCAGTGGGGGTAGTGGAAGAAGTCCCCTATAATATCTGTAACAGCCCGATTCTCCCTATTCTGAAAAAGGACACGGACGCAAAGGTTTATCGGTTCATAATTGATTTGAGGGAGGTGAACAAGATCGTGATACCTCAGTACCCGGTGGTTTCCGATATCACGACGTTGCTTACCTTGGTCCCGCCTACGGCGACCATGTTCTCAGTGATTGATTTGAAAAATGCCTTCTTTTCTATCCCCATTCACCCTGATAGCCGATTTCTTTTTGGGTTCACATTAAACAATAGATCTTATCGTTTTTGTAGAATTCCCCAGGGCTATACAGAAAGCCCTAGTATTTATAGTCAGGCTTTGAAGCGGCAGTTGGATTCCTTTGTTTTACTCGAGGGGGTCGCCCTCATTCAATATGTTGATGACATCCTGTTGGCGGCTGACACCCTGGAGTTGTGTGAGAAAAGTACGATAGCCTTACTTTCTTTTTTAGCGTCCCACAACCATAAGGTCTCTAGGAAGAAATTGCAATTCTGTAGACCAAAGGTGACTTATTTGGGTCACCTTTTGTCTAAGGAGGGGCGTGCACTCACACCAGATCGTATCCAAGTAATTTTGGACACACCAAGGCCATCCACGCAGAAGGATGTGCGTGCATTTTTGGGTCTTGTTTCTTTTTGTAGACAGTGGATATTGGGGTTTTCACACATAGCTAAGCCATTACTAGCGCTCTTGACGAAAGACACGCCCATCCCGATCCCCTGGTCAGATGAGTGTGACGCTGCTTTTCAGCAATTGCGACAGGCCCTTTGTTCAGCACCAGTGTTAGGGACCCCTGATTATACAAAACCCTTTTCGTTGTATGTGCATGAGAAAGATGGATGTGCATTATCAGTTTTAGTACAGATGCATGGTGATAAGCAGCGCCCTTGTGCATACTTTTCGGCTGTACTTGATCCTGTCGCCCGAGCATTACCAGGGTGTTTTCGCTCGGTTGCGGCAACAGCTGTGTCAATACGGCAGAGTGAAGGAATTGTATTGTCCCATAAACTGTTGGTGTTAGTTCCCCACGCTGTTGATGCCCTGCTTAATCAAACAAAGACGCAGCATTTGACCAGTGCCCGTTTAACGGGATATGAGTTGACGCTTTTAGCTCCTCACATTACGTTAAAAAGGTGCGTGACATTAAACCCGGCCACATTGTTGCCATACCCCGAGACCCAGCCTGAGGCACAGAAAGCGCATGATTGTATTCTTGTGACTGAGGAACAAACAAAGGGTCGTATTGATCTCCAGGATACGCCCTTTTCAGATGTAGATGGAGAGTTGTGGGTAGATGGATCATGCCTGAAGCTACCAGATGGTACGACTTCAGCAGCGTATGCAATTACTACGTTACAGACGATAGTGGAGACAGCACGCATACCACAGAAATCAGCTCAAGCAGCGGAACTGATAGCGTTAACACGAGCGTGTGAGCTCAGTACAGGATTGTGTGTGAATGTTTACACAGACAGCCGCTATGCCTTCGGAGTAGCGCACGATTTCGGCCTACTCTGGAAGGAGAGAGGGTTTCTAACGTCACATGGGGTGCAGATAATGCATGGGGAGTTAGTCCACAATCTTTTAACTGCATTGACATACCCAAAGAAAATTGCCATTGTTAAGTGTAGTGCCCATAGGAAAGTAGTTGATAAGGTTGGAGAAGGGAATGCGTTAGCGGATCGAGTAGCACGGGAGACTGCGATGCAGCCCGGTACTACTGCCATGTATGTAGTGAAATCACAGGTGGAGAGATGGCATGATGCGAAGGAGGAAGTGCGAGAAATACAAAAGACCGCTTCTGACAAAGAGCGGGAACAATGGGCTAGCGAAGGAGAACTGGATGACGAGGGTTGCTGGAGAAATAAGCAGATGGATAGATGGAAATTACCCACGGCTTTTGTACAACCTATGGTCCAGATGGCACATGGGCTAGCACATGTTGGAGCTTCCGCAATTGTGAAATTGCTTACCCAAGTCTGGGAGCATCCAGAGATTGCTAGCACAGCAAAGAGGGTGGTGCAGACCTGTATGATTTGTCTGAAGTACAACCCAGGGAAAGGCACGCGAACTCCAGCAGGAGGATTTGCGACACCCACTGCACCCTTTGAGGTTCTGCAGATGGATTACATCCAGCTTGAGCGCTGTAACAATTTGAAGTATGTTCTAGTAGTGGTTTGCGCCTTCAGTAAGTGGGTTGAGGCGTACCCTGCGAAAGACAATACTGCAATGACTACAGCGAAGCTATTGCTGAAAGAGTTTTTCCCCCGATACGGCGTCTGTAGACTTCTGTGGAGTGATAATGGCCCTCACTTTGTAGCAGATGTTATAAAGTATGTCTTGAAGGGCCTAGGCATCACCCAGAAGTTCCACGCCGTGTTCCATCCTCAGTCTGCAGGACTAGTCGAGAAGTATAACGGTACACTGAAGCTTAAGATCGCCAAAATTCAAGCTTCAACATCTTTGACTTGGCCAGACGCCTTGCCACTGGCGTTATTGTCAATTAGGTCGGTGCCACACTCTCGAACCGGCCTTACACCTTATGAGATTGTGTTTGGACGCCCAATGAATATTTGGGGTCCACCAAGGCCTAAGGCTGTGTATGATGTACCTTGTGTGATGATGAGTGACTATCTGGCACAGTTAACGGATAACTTGGTTTCTATTCATCAACAGGTCCGAGAGGCGCTCCCTGATCGGTCTACCGGTGAAGGACATGGTCTCCGCCCTGGGGATCATGTCATGCTGAAGGTCTTCGACAGGACGAACAGTTTGGAGCCGAGATGGGTCGGACCTGAGCAGGTCCTTCTTGCAACGAGGACGGCAGTGCGAGTCTCGAACAGGAAGAATTGGATCCATTCCTTGCACTGTCGAAAGGTACCGCCCGGATTGGTGGAGTCTGCCGTGCTGACCGATCAACGAGACATCTTAGCAGCAGAAACAGGCCGTGCTGCAGAGCCAAACGACACTGAGGAGCTTTTTCCGGACCATACGACTTCTGGAGGAAGGCGATATCATCTGCGACCAAGGAAGTGAGGTTTCCAGTACCGGGACATACTGTCAGAACGGCCCTTGGGTTAGTGAAACGGAGAGCCGATGAGGCAAGGGGGGGGGATCAGCCCTGCATTAGTGTAGTGACACCCGTCTTGGCCCGCTGGTGAAGAAATCAACCGCTGCCCAAGGGGAAGAGTTCTGACAGACTTTTAGTTTCAGGAAGATATCAGGGTATTATTTCCTTTGACATGGAGAAGAAGAAAATTCTTTGTGCGTTGGGGTTCATGCTAACAGTAGCTATTGTTGGTATAACCACATGGTTTGTGGAGGAGGCAACTCCTGCCCGAGAGACGCTTGTGTTGACGACTCCAGTGCCTGCGGAGCACTATTTTTACACATTGCCATACCAAGAGTTGAAGCATCGGCAATCCTATTTGAATAACACTTTCATTCAGATGCTGCATCACACCCACGTTGCTACAAATGCTACGAACTGTTGGATATGTGGGATGATGCCAGCCCATCAGAAGAAAGGAGGTACGCCATTCATACCACTTCCTTTCTCTCACAATGGCTCTTGTAGAGCATGGTACACTCTGTTGTTTGCTACTCGAAAACCGACAGTGGGACGATTGCTTTTCAGACTTAATAAAGAATGCCATCAGGATAAGAGTGGATATCCACAAGCGAATGGAACAATTTGGGAATGGGAAGAGTACCGACCGGACAATGAATCCATTCCCTATATCTTCACGAATACCAGAGACACTGTGGGGAAGGAAAAATTTGTGATCCAAGTGGCCCAAGCCCAAGCGGACCTGTGTGTCCAGAGTGTGGGTTTTATCCCTGTCGGTGTCAGTGATTGTATAACCGTATTAAACATCGATGGGCTGAACAACAGCACCTTCCTAGCATCCCATAATACCTATTTTGTATGTGGAAATAAAGGTTATTACCGTTTGCCGGCTGGGTGGTCTGGGGTATGCTATGTATCATTCCTATTACCTCCTGTATTTCTAGCACCCGCGTCCTATCATAAGGATTTGAAGTTGTTGAATAATGTGACTGTAAATAGATATAAACGTACATTATCGATCGATGATGTGGATCAAACTGATACCAGTTTGCAACAGTATATTGATTTTAATTTAGGACTGTTTTTCTTTGTCGGAGCCGCTTTGAATAGTAGGAAGATCCGAAGATTAACAAGAGTGGTAGAAGCTGTGACAAATCAGACTGCTGCTGCTCTTGGGAATCTTACGGAAGAGTTACAGATTACCAGAATTGTAGCATTGCAGAACCGTATGGTATTGGATGTAATGCTAGCTGATCGAGGAGGAGCCTGTAAAATTATTGGAAGTAGCTGCTGTGTGTTCATTCCTGATCATACGCCATCCGTTTATAACGCCATTAATAAGCTGCATAAAATAGCAGCTGAAATCCACACGGAAAACGGCACTTGGTCCTTTTCTGGATGGTTTTGGGCGTTGGTTACTGCCTGGGGTTGGAAGGTTCTAACTGGTCTCTGCATTATTATAGCAATTCTGTTCTTTCTTTGTATGTGTATTCAATGTGGACCATTGTGCTGTTCTGTATGCATTTCATTCTGCATTCCAGACAAGAAAGCTATTGCCGATGTTGCCCGCCAGAAGGGTCTAGCTAAAGAGGTTAAAGGAATGATGATAATTGACATATACGATGATTATTCTTGGAAGCCAGATGTCTTCAGTAAATGCTGAAAGGGTCGTCTGTTGTAAATTAAGGCAGAATGTGATTAAGCATTCACTGAAAACATTAGTGTTTCCCTTTTATCGTGTTTTCCTCATTATGTTGGCCGAAGTCCGGACTCCATTTTGTATTGACATGCTGCCATGTGTTCACCACGAGGAGAGTCCGACTTCTGTGTTAGTTGCTCTTGTAATCTGCCTAGCAACAGGTTATAAATAGCTCTCCCTTGTCCATCTGGCGCATGCCCAGACTTGACCACATCTGTTATAATTAGCTTTGCTTGACCATGTGTTTTCGCGGGCCCAAGGAGTGTGTTAGCTCCGCCCATGTATTGATTCGGTATCGAGAATGACCCTAAATGGTAATGTTCTTCGACTTCATGTGGTATCCACCCACTCATGAGCCCCTCTGTTGTGTATAAAAGGGGACTGTGTATGCAAGTTCTTTGTGCTACTCCTTGCAATACTGAAGAGTGTTGTGTGGATTGTAGGACCACCCTTAAGGGTTAATAAACGTTGTTTTTGTACTTTGCAGTTTCCGTGCCAACTTCCTTATAGATTTCGTTACAGAAGAGCGAACCCTTGTCTCTTGCGGGCCTAGCTGGGGCTTGTATTCATCAGTAGAGGTGCCCAAAATGCTACCCTCGTATTGGTGGAAGGCTACTGCCTTCACCAGGAGTTAAGCAGCACAAGCGCAGTGGTGAAAGCATACTGTGTAGTGATCAGTAGGAGTGAACAGGTCATTTTTAACCTGTGTCACTTGGAGTGAGTCCTAAAGGCTCACTCACTTTTAAGGTTCTGCTGCTGTGTGTTTAACTTATTCTTGGTCTACCTTGTTTGGTTGTGAAATGCTTCACAGAAGTTGTGTATCTGCACTTGGCGTGTTTGTGTGCCTGGGAAAGGTACAATACTGGAATAATGCAGTGCTGAGCAGTGCATGCATGGTGAATGCATGTGCTGAAAGTATGTGTGCCTGTGGGTGTTACAATATGTGAAAGATGTAGTGCTGTGCAGTGCATGAAGTTTAAATGCATGTGCTGGGTGCATGTGTGCCTTTGAGTGGTACAATACATGAAGGATGTAGTGCTGTGAAGTATGTGTAGGTTAAATGCATGTGCTGGGTGTATGTGTACCTGTTAGTGGTACAATACATGAAGGACACAGTGCTGTGCAGTGCATGCATGTTAAATGTAGGTGCTGGATGTTTGTGTGCCTATGGGGAAACAATACATAAAGTATCCTGTACTGTGCAATGTCTGTATGCTATATAAATGCATTGGGTGTATCTGTGCCTGTGAATGGTATAATGCACAGAGGGCCCTGCATTCCATTTTGGAAGACCCAGACCTGCATGGTGGAAAATGTAGAGGTGGTAGAGAAATCCCCTCAGACAGATTTGTGTATTGATGCATTCCAGTAAGGTGGATGGAACACACACTGGAGAGGGGACTGCCAGGTCTCCCCTGTACACTTCACTGGGTGCTCTTTGATCCAGTGAGAGGTCACAAGGAAGGGGCCTACGCTCATCTCAGGACAAGATGGAGCTGATAAGGGAATCGTCAGGGGTAGGGCTGGGGCCCTGCGCTAACCTTTTGATGCACCTGTCATTGAGGCTGACATCCAGGTGTGAACTCTAGTAAATTTCACAGCCTGTTTTGTGGGTCGATTAGCTTTTGATAGCAAGAGAGAGCAGAGGAGTGGACACTTCAACAAAAGCAAACCCCCAATATACAACTTTGAAGACTCAGACCCTAAATTACATTCAGTGTTTGGAAATGGACTATAAGAAGGAGAGTTTAAGACCCCAAACATTGTCATCTGCCAGGCATCCAGACAGGCTGTGTGAGGAGGGAAAACTCTGCAAGGTTTCTGCCTGTGACCATGACTGGGAGCCAAGGCTGGCTAGTCTCCGTGCTGGGTGAGGTAATATTGCTCCAGCGCTGAATACCAAAATCCCCTCTCTACGTCACTGACCACAGATCTTCAACGACCACATTCATTCACTCATTCACTGGTGGGGCCCATAACACCAATCATTCATTCTACTTTAGATCAATGGTCCTCGAGAGAGAGAGAGAGAGAGAGGGGAATTCCTTTCTCTATTCCATGCGCTGGAAATGGGGGGTAAAAATGTACAAATTCCCTGATGAGTAACAAGTTCATCTATTCCTCCCTACCTCACCAGGTTCTCAACACTTTATAACCTAGCAATTCCTCCCATGAATAGGCCATGGATCAGCTGAGTTGCTGGGAAAAGCGACACCTAATTCTTCTAAACAATATACATCAATACACTTCAAATAATAACCCGACACAGCTCTTAAATGAATTGAAATGTTTATCTAAATAAAGCATAAGAAAATCATAAAGCATTCAATATTTTGATTCGCATTTTTACCTAATCTGGCTAAATGGCGTCCTCTATGTCAAATTCAGATCTTTCGTCTCTATGCCCATAAATCGATCAATCAGTTCGTAAATTATTTGGGCATCTGATCAGTCCATCAGAGTCTCTGGCAAGCAGCTGTCCAGCAGTGTCACCGTCCTCTCCGTTAGCATAACGTCAGGCAAAAAGGATTTGCGAAGAACAACCATAATGACCCTCTCTAGTCTACTTCTTTTATAGTAAAATCAACAACAAAATGTTACAATACATGTTTTTAAACAATTCTGATTGGTTGAACCAGGATCATTCTCCCTGATTCTCATGCGTTCAATGTTTCATTAGATGTAAATCTCAATTTATTAATAATTTGCAACTGTTACTAGTCCGTTCAGGGCATGTTGATTCCCATACGGGTTTGTGTCCATGGTGTCATCAATTATAACAGTTCTTAGTTTAAGGAAGTCCATTGTTTGAGGATTGGCACTCCTCCCGGTGCGACCTTCACGAGTACAGTCTGCCTGGGGTCAGGACGAGGTTATTGTTGCTCATCTTTTAGCGCAGGCGCACTTCACTCAGTGACTCCTGTATCTCGTCTGTCCGTCAAAATAGGGATGGCAGCCATTTTGTGGCCACTCCGGATAGGTCAACTTAAGCAAGGAAACACAAACGTAATTAATACATGGAAGTGACTATTAAAATGTTATTCCCTCACTAAACCCTCTATGTGTGTGTATTTATCTAGCAAAAGCAACACGCATTGCGGTTCATACTCACAATTTAAAGCACGATCCACAAATCACACCACAAAAGCAACATATAACATGCAAAATGTAAACATCTGACATTAATATGCATATGAAATTAGTTTACATATCAATCAAGCCATGCAAATGTGATTGTGTTTTCTAATTAGTAATGTTGATTAATCAAACACAGCAAACCATTAATACTATTAATATTAATCAGTTATTCGTTTTAATTCAAAATGATAAAATGGAGGAGGTATACGAATCTTAGGGAAAACCTCACTCCAGCAATCCCCCCTTTAGTGATTTTATTACCACTAAACACCCAAATTTAGTACCCTTTTACGGAAATTTGAAATTACTTCTTACTCATAGCTCAAAATTCAGTTTCTTCATATTCATCTCTTTTTGCTTTTTTATACATACTTTCTTTCCAATCATCTAATTCTATTTCTTCTAAATCCTTTTCTGGATGTTTTCCTTTTCTCTTAAGTTTATCTCTTTTTATTTTATTATTTGTTTTCTTATTTCTACAACACATACACCCTAATCTTATCACTAATAATGCAACTATCACACATGTTAATGGAAACAAAATTTTACCTATAATAGTACTACCTATTTTAGCTAAGAAATTTTTAATAACAGCTATTTTCTTTCCCATTCCTATCCATACATCTTCAACCTCCAGTGGTACAAGTTCATCATGCAATTCAGTAATATTTTTAATGTAAACCTTTAGATCTTTACTCTCGTCTGGAATGTAAGTGTAACAATGTTGAACTTTCAGCATTCCACAGACTCCACCCTCTTTTGCCAATAGAATGTCAAGGGCAAGTCGATTTTGCATTACCATAGCACGCATGGCAGTCATCTCAGTATTAACCAATAAGAATCTGTTAGCAGTGCTTGTTGACAAGCGATCCACTACTGTAGATAATCTTCTAATTTTATTTGCACTCAGAGTTATTCCCACTGCTGGTATCAATGCACAAAAGATGTCACCCACAATTTCTGCCCAAGATTCTCTTTTTCTACGCACTAGGGTGCCGATTCCGATCCTGTAAAACCCGGGTACGAACCGTCGTACGGAGTGTTTTCTCCGTCTGACTCGTACCCGGGAAAACCAACTTACAAACCCGCAAGTACGATTCGTACAGAAATACCATTTCCGTACGATTCGTACAAAACACCGACCGGCTAAAATATACCCACAATTCCGATCCGGGACACCACGTACGCGACGTCCGGATGGAGTCAGGCAGCGTTTTACGAACCAGCAAGTACGATTCGTGCCTACTTCCCTCCGCATGAAGCATTTTTTACGGGAGCCAAAAACTGCCGGGAAATTGAGGAGGATGCGAGGAAGGAGCACCTGTACGCGACGGACAGCCATGGACCCCATCCTACGTGTCATCCCGGCCCTCATAGCCTACGACCTGGTGCACAGGAACTGACGCAGACGCCGCAGAAGGTCAGAACAACACCCAGGGGCAAAGGTGGGGGCCAGGGGCAGAAAACATAACCCCCACCCAAGGCAAAATGTATACATGCCCTGTACATACCATACCTCCAGGGACTGGTTACTTGGGGGGGGCGTGTCCACCTAGGCCTGCGTCCCGCCACAACAGAAGTGGACGTGGACGCGTCCCGTCGCCACAACAATTGTGGTACGCACCGTACCCACGCCTGAAGAGCGTAGGTATGGGTCGTACCACACCTACCCCAACGTCACCCCAACATTGGGGGTACGGCCCATACCCAGGCCTGAACTGCGTGGGTACGGGTCGTACCACGCCTACCCCTACGTCACCCCAACAATGGTGGTACGGCCAGTACCCAGGCCTGAAGAGCGTGGGTACGTGTCGCACCACGCGTACCCCTACGTCACCCCAACAATGGTGGTACGGCCCGTACCCAGGCCTGAAGAGCATGGGTACGGGTCGCACCACGCGTACCCCTTCATCACCCCAACATTGAGGGTACGGCCCGTACCCAGGCCTGAACAGTGTGGGTAAGGGTCGCACCACGCCTACCCCTACGTCACCCCAACATTGGGGGTACGGCCCGTACCCAGGCCTGAACAGCGTGGGTACGGGTCGTACCACGCCTACCCCTACGTCACCCCAACAATGGTGGTACGGCCCGTACCCAGGCCTGAAGAGCGTGGGTACGGTTCGCACCACGCGTACCCCTATGTCACACCAACAATGGTGGTACGGCCCGTACCCAGGCCTTCAGAGCGTGTGGGCGGGTGGGTGGGTGTCATGGTATGATCCACATCAGTGGACAGAGACATAGGGGTGTGTGCCTATCACTCCCAGCAGTGCCCAGACATATGAGGGGTGGGTGCAGAGGACTCCCAGCAGTGCCAAGACATATGAGGGGTGGGTGCAGAGGACTCCCAGCAGTGCCCAGACATATGAGGGGTGGGTGCCTATCACTCCCAGCAGTGGGCAGACATATGAGGGGTGGGTGCCTATCACTCCCAGCAGTGGGCAGACATATGAGGGGTGGGTGCCTATCACTCCCAGCAGTGCCCAGAAATATGAGGTGTGGGTGCCTATCACTCCCAGCAGTGCCCAGACATATGAGGGGTGTGTGCCTATCACTCCCAGCAGTGCCCAGACATATGAGGGGTGGGTGCAGAGGACTCCCAGTAGAGCCCAGACATATGAGGGGTGGGTGCATATGAGGGGTGTGTGCCTATCACTCCCAGCAGTGCCCAGACATATGAGGGGTGGGTGCAGAGGACTCCCAGCAGTGCCCAGACATATGAGGGGTGGGTGCAGAGGAACCCCAGCAGTGCCCAGACATATGAGGGGTGTGTGCCTATCACTCCCAGCAGTGCCCAGACATATGAGGGGTGGGTGCAGAGGACCCCCAGCAGTGCCCAGACATATGAGGGGTGGGTGCCTATCACTCCCAGCAGTGCCCAGACAAATGAGGGGTGGGTGCAGAGGCCTCCCAGCAGTGGACAGACATATGAGGAGTGTGTGCCTATCACTCCCAGCAGTGCCCAGACGTATGAGGGGTGGGTGCAGAAGACCCCCAGCAGTGCCCAGACATATGAGGGGTGGGTGCCTATCACTCCCAGCAGTGCCCAGACATATGAGGGGTGGGTGCCTATCACTCCCAGCAGTGCCCAGACATATGAGGGGTGGGTGCAGAGGACTCCCAGCAGTGCCCAGACATATGAGGGGTGGGTGCAGAGGAACCCCAGCAGTGCCCAGACATATGAGGGGTGTGTGCCTATCACTCCCAGCAGTGCCCGGACATATGAGGGGTGGGTGCAGAGGACCCCCAGTAGTGCCCAGACATATGAGGGGTGGGTGCCTATCACTCCCAGCAGTGCCCAGACAAATGAGGGGTGGGTGCAGAGGCCTCCCAGCAGTGGACAGACATATGAGGAGTGTGTGCCTATCACTCCCAGCAGTGCCCAGACGTATGAGGGGTGGGTGCAGAGGACTCCCAGCAGTGCCCAGACATATGAGGAGTGGGTGCAGAGAACTCCCAGCAGTGCCCAGACATATGAGGGGTGGGTGCAGAAGACCCCCAGCAGTGCCCAGACATATGAGGGGTGGGTGCCTATCACTCCCAGCAGTGCCCAGACATATGAGGGGTGGGTGCCTATCACTCCCAGCAGTGCCCAGACATATGAGGGGTGGGTGCAGAGGACTCCCAGCAGTGCCCAGACATATGAGGGGTGGGCGCCTATCACTCCCAGCAGTGCCCAGACATATGAGGGGTGTGTGCCTATCACTCCCAGCAGTGCCCAGACATATGAGGGGTGGGTGCAGAGGACCCCCAGCAGTGCCAAGACATATGAGGGGTGGGTACCTATCAATCCCAGCAGTGCCCATACAAATGAGGGGTGGGTGCAGAGGCCTCCCAGCAGTGGACAGAGACATGGGGGTGTGTACATCATCCTCCCATTAGCAAAACTCCATGGGTGCATGAAGGCATCCACAATGTGCGACTATGTTGATAGTGCCATGACAACACATCACTGACAGCAGTGTCCCACTCCCATGAGGATGGATGTCCTTCCCCCACTGCACGACACACCACATGTGGGTGTGATGACAAATTACACATGCATACCCACCCCTGGCGGTGGCAGCACAATACACACACTGAGATCATGCAACAAGACTGTATCCTCATGTGAAACCCCACTAAACTAAGAGAGCCTAAGGGAACACACACTGTCACCCACATTCCAGGACTGATAGGAATGTACAGGTGCTGGGGCAGCCAACAAGTTGTTGCCTCCCATGGAAGGAAAAGGGTGGAGTACCCACAGATACAATGCCCACAATTGTCAGTCAGGTGCCCAAATACCCTGCAGAACAAGTAACACATGTGTGCTAGGCTGGGAGTACACACATGCATAGTGCAGAAAAGGGACCATGTCCACATTAAGCCATGGCAACATACTCCATACACAAGTACAGTGACTACCAAGGATGGCACAGACGATGCAGGCGGAGACATTGCTGAGCAGGCATGGCCAAAGTTGAAGGGATCCCTCACACAGCAAGGAAATGTAGACACAGGTCAGCACAACAATTGGGAAACACCCTGCAGGGAAGAAGTCAGGTGCCACAGAGGAAGGAACACTTGTTGGGACAATGTCACCCTACAGTAAGACCTTACATGACCAAAGATTATTTGCAGAGACCTTGTGATTGCATGCAGATACCAGGGTCCTCCCGATGAGCAGCACACTACAACATTTCCCAGACTCCTAACACATTATCACCACCCCAACTCAGGGAGCAGCAGCAACAACAGCAATACCAGAAAAGCATTCGTGTGCAGATGAAAAACAAAATGCTTTATTCAGCATAAAAAAAGAGTGGATTTGAAATGTACACTATATACAAGGCCCATAGGCCAGTCCATATGCGAATTCCGGGGGGGACACATTGGGACGCGTCTCCCCTAGCTTGCCTGCACAGTTCAGAGTTCCTTTCCATCCACAGGGGGGGCATCATGTGGGGGGGAAGGACCAGGCACCACAGGGACAGGAGGGGCAAGGGTAGGTGTTGTGGGTGCAGGGACGGACGACTCCACCACAGGGGGTGGGGCAGCGCCAAAGGTGGTGGTTAGGATGGCGCTGCACACGGTTGCAAGGTCTGCCAGCGTCTCCCCTGCACCTGAAGGAACCACAGGCCCCAAGGAGGGGGGGGTCGGAGGGATGGGTTGCAGCGCTACTGGGAGAGGGTGTGGACAGGGGGAGGACTCAACTCCCCTGCCTGGGGACTTCCTCGACCGCTTGCGGGGTGGTGTCACACTGGGGCTGAGGGGCAGACTGGCCATGAAGGACTCTTTGTCCGACTGTTGGGCAGGGGAGCTAAGGGGAGTGGTTTTGGAGGAAGTGGGTCGTGAGGACTGCGGACTCCCACTGTGGCTGCGTGGCTGCCGTTTGCCCCCCGGCCCAGTGGGTGTGCCTACTTCCCCCTGTGTGTGCATGACTGGAGGTGTGCGCTTGGCCTTCCCTGTTGGTGTGCTACCTGTGTCTGGTGGGGTGCGTGTATGGGGATGTCTGGGTGTGTTTGGGACAGGCATGGGAGTGGGAAGTGTGGATGGGGCAGGGGTAGGGGGGGACGGAGCGCTGCAGGAGACCCACTGCTGCCGTCAGTGATGAGTCCATGGACCTCAGCAACATCCGTTGCTCAGACATCGCTGATGACATGCCCTCCATGTACGACACCATCTGTGTCAGCAGTCTGGTGTGGCCATGGAGAACATTAAGCAGCGATGTCTGACCAACCTGCAACTGCCGCAGGATGTCCACAGACTCGGCATTGACGGCAGCAGGCGAGACAGGGGCAGGGGGTGCGGTTCCTGGCACGAAGGAGACATGTGGTCGCCTAGCACGGACAGAAGGGACCCGAGCAAGTGGGAGGGCGGTGATGGGAATGGAGGGGGCGGCGAGAGATGTACTGCTGCTTTCAGGCCTCGGACCCGTCAGCGTCATAGTCGGTTTTGGGACTGGACAGGTCCTCCGCCTGACTCCCCTCGCCCTCCGTGCCACTTGCTGCGCCAGACTCCCCAGCACTGGTGGCACCAGTGCTGGATCCCTCCTCCACATCCGTGCCGGTGTCTCCCTCGGTGTCCCTCGACGATGCTGTGGGCAAGGTGAAGAGACAGGAAATAATCAGACACCTGTATACATATGACACATGAGTCCAAACTACATAGGTCACAGCGCATAGCATGAAAAGCATCATGAGTAACATCTACAATACTACGCACATATGTAGGCCCTGCACTACACAGTTGGTTGACCCACCATGCCACTTTGATACAATGGAGAGCATGACACAACAGCAAAGAACTTGATATCGAATTATACAGAGAAGCTAGTGTCTCTGGACAGTCGAGCACAGCATCTGGACCACACACCGTTGCCAAAAATGGATGAGCAGGAACCATGTCTTTTAATTTTTGACACATGCTGCAAAGCACAAACATTAAACCCTGCACAACATGACTGGGTCAATACTTGTTGAGTGTCTGTTCCGACTATCATCACACACAGGCCAGACCTGGCAAGGAAACATAAGCTTTGGACATGTAGGCCTTGCCCGCACAAACCCCCCCCTACCTGAGACAATGTGATTGAGACAGAGGAAGGACTTACACCTCTTAATCAGGGATCACAAAAATGGGCTCCATTAAATCCTAATTGCACTCTAACTACCCCTCGTGGGGCGGACCACACATAATATTGACAAACAACCATCATCAGATAGTTGTCCACAGACACACAGGCACTGGCCAGTGTGAGGATGCACAAGCCACATTGGGTCACCCTGTACAGTGTACACATGTAGCACACTTTACGTAAATACAAATGTGGCCAGGGTACAATGCCACAGAGGCCAACCTATGCTGAAGACACTGAGAATGTCCACAGTGTTGGATGATACACATGATTCCTAGGAAAAGGTGTCTCAGGGGACTGTAGTGGGCACACTGCTCCATGGTCCTGGATAGATCTGACTGCAACAGGAGCAACCGTCCCCGCACTATGCATATCTCCCCCTCATGCACATCATGTCTGAGGCCACAACATCAGTCATGCATGCTGCAAGGCAGTTCATTTTAAGCCTCACACTCCTATGTTGAGACTCTGCATCAGTGCCAACAATCATGGACCCCCAAATGACTGAACTGGACAGGGCACAGGCAAGGTCCCAACACATGTCACAGACCACCCCCACACATGATGCTGCAAGCATTGGGCACTTGGATTACTTGCCAGCCTAGATTACTTTGTGCAAGAGTGACTACACACAGACCACGGAACGCATGTCAAGGAGGGGAAGGGAGGAAGAACAGGACTGGTTGACTTTGGGGAACAAGATATGCACTGCACATATAAACCCTGGCAGTGTATCCAGGCGACTGAGCACTTCCAAAAGCTGGTGACACACAACAAACACACATGTATATACCCCCTTCCTGCTGCTGCTTCTCCTGTAGCCGCCTATCCATGTCAGGGAAGACCACTGCCAGGACACGCTTCATTTGGTGGGTCAGGCGCCGGCGCCCGCCGTGTTTGCGTGGAGGTGAGTCCTCCAGCAGGACCCGGGCGATCCTCCTGGTCCAGCACCGGATATCCTGCCAGCGTCTCCTCACCTGGGCCAGGCGCCGACTGCGACCCTCCACTGACCTCATGGCCCTGACGGCCCGCTTCCAAATCTCCCCCTTGGCGTAGGTGGCTACCTGTGAGGATGACAAAGTGAGACAACATCAATACACCTGCTTCATGTCACAGAGACACACATTAGAACAATTGGGCTTGTTTGAACAGGGCATAGTATGCAGCAAACTCATTGCACCTTTGTCATAGGGACATTATCCTCTGGGGAAGGCCAAATGCACTACGTGGCATTTAAAGTACACAGGTGGCATGAGGGGTGCGACAGAATCAATGATCATGGCTCACACTGTGCATCACAAGTAACACCAGGATAATGGACAGCACCTCAAAGCAGTCACATGCCCCAGGCCACTGACGCAACCTCAGCAGAGTACACAGACGCACACAGGCACAGGACAATCACCTGCCATTGGCAACTGCAGGTACAAACATCACTCTGCACATGTGCCACTTGACTGGGGGGAGTCACAGGTGTGGGCCTAGCTCAGCACGTCAGACACACAGCACGGCTCCCTGCTCACTTCAGATGGGTAGGGCATATGCATCCTCCATGCAGCTGGGGTGCAACACTCCACATAGACACTCACCCACATGACAGGGGACTTACACACACACCAATGTCCAGGGGCCGTACACATCATTTGGACACTATCACCACAGGTACACTCAACTCACACACATCTGTGGGTACAGTCACCTGTCACACTGGGGGGACCACAGAATCACATCAGGACTATGGAAACAACATTCCCAAGGGGATTAGCCAGGCTGAATGTGGCATGCACCATGCAGTGATTGTCACAGTAAGCACAATGCAAGTGAGGAGTGCAGATATGAACATCAGGCTCTGCATGGGAGACTTAAGGCATTCTCCCCCCTGGGACCCACCATGAACAACATTGCATGTCTGTCACACCTGGACACAATGCCAGAAGTGACAGACACAAAAAAGGGGCACAGTCACAGCTAGTGGAGTCAGCACTCACCTGCTCCCCTGGTCTCCCATAATAGGCAGGGGTACTGTGGGAGGATGACGTCCAGCAACGCCTCATTCTCCTCTTGGGTGAAAGGCTGGGCCCTCTCCACAGACCTGGACATGGTGCCAGAGGAATCACGAACAGCAGCAGTGGTGTGGAATGAAAGGTTGTGCAGGCAAGTGCTCTCTCATGGGTCCTGGCTGCCTTATATCTCCCTTGCTGGGCTGTTTCATTTACAGGAGTACAGAGTGATTGGTCAATCTCATTTGCATCCTACGTTTCCTCCAATCCCTTTAAACCTACCCCAGTGAGGGCCTTTGCATGGTTCAAAATTTGACCATGATGTCAAGTCAACAACCACTTTGCAACATAGTATATTGTCTCCAACCGACTTTTGCTGGCCAACTGATGCAAAATTTTGAACTGGAAACTCGGTCTCCATGACAACCAGCATGCATTTAGGCCCTTATACTTGTCCCTCATGTGTCCCCTATGTAATTTCACTATCCACACACAGGTACGGTGCGTTCCACACGTACCCCTAGGGCACCACTACTCCAGTGATACGGTCCGTACACGCGTGTGTAGGGCCCGTATCACTTTGGTAGTGTTGCCGTAGGCATACGCCATTGTGATACGGGCCGTACATGCGTGTGTAGGGCCCGTATCTCTATGGCGTATGCCTACGGCAACACTACCCTAGTGCTACGGGCCTTACCCACGTGTGTAGGGCCCGTAGCACTATGGTAGTGTTTGCATAGGCGTACGCCATAGAGATAGGGCTCATATCCGCGTATGTGCGGCCCGTATCTCTACGGCATACGCCTACGGCAACACTACCCTAGTGCTATGGGCCCTACACACGCGGGTACGGCCCGTAGCACTGGGGTAGTGTTGGCGTAGGCGTACGCCATAGAAATACGGGCCATACATACATGGGTACAAGCCCTATCTCTATGGTCTACGCCTACGGCAACACTACCATAGTGCTACGGGCCCTACACACGCGGGTACGGCCCGTAGCACTATGGTAGTGTTGGCGTAGGCGTACGCCATAGAGATAGGGCTCCTACCCACGTATGTACGGCCCGTATCTCTATGGCGTACGCCTACGGCAACACTACCATAGTGCCACGGGCCCTACACACGCGGGTACGGCCCGTAGCACTGGGGTAGTGTTGGTGTAGGCGTACGCCATAGAGATAGGGCTCATACCCGCGTATGTACGGTCCGTATCTCTATGGCGTACACCTACGGCAACACTACCATAGTGCTACAGGCCCTACACACGCGGGTACGGCCCGTAGGACTGGGGTAGTGTTGGCGTAGGCATACGCCATAGAGATACAGGCCGTACATACGCGGGTACGAGCCCTATCTCTATGGCGTATGCCTACGGCAACACTACCATAGTGCTACGGGCCCTACACACGCGGGTACGGCCCGTAGCACTATGGTAGTGTTGGCGTAGGCGTACGCCATAGAGATAGGGCTCGTACCCGCATATGTATGGCCCGTATCTCTATGGCGTACGCCTACGGCAACACTACCATAGTGCTACGGGCCGTACCCACGTGGGTACGGCCCGTAGCACTATGGTAGTGTTGCCGTAGGCATACGCCATAGTGCCACGGGCCGTACATACGCGGGTATGAGCCCTATCTCTATGGCGTACGCCTACGCCAACACTACCATGGGGATATGACCAGTGTGTACACGTACGTGTGTACGGTCCTTGCACACACGCGTACTCCTACCCAAACCCCATATTGTGATACGACCGTACACACGCCCTCAGAGCGTGTGTATGGTGCGTTTCACAGCTTACACTGGTGATAGGAGGCGCACAGGAAAGGAATGGAAGTGTATGACTCGCACAAGGATGGACATCAAGTCATTGTCAGAGCAGTGCATAATGTGTAGGGCCTAGGTGTGTCAGGCAGTGAGCTGGCACATGTCTCCTCATGTTTTATCCCAATAGTTGTGTGATGACCTGTGTACACATGTCATGTGTGATGGGGCACCATGAGGCGCACTTCCCCTTCACACCTTTTACATGTGTGCATGTATTTCAAACTTGTCAAGCACTGCATCACTGGCATGGCACAGTCCCCAACACCCGCAAATGTCCCCTGATGCCAGTACACGGATGATGACACCTGACATCTCACTACCAGCATGCCATGATGTGACTATGTCATGTGTGTGTCATGTGTTCCCATGATCTTGCTGTTGGTGTTCCGTCAACGGCATCTGCTGTAGCTGCATCCAACATGTGTCTGTGTGTAGATGCCCACGTCACACTATTACGCACACCAGGACACATGTGGAATAACACGTGACGTGTGTCTGTATGCATCTAACAGGGACTTGCGAGCTTAGGACATATCTGCGTAGTCTCAATGTCTGTGTGATCATATTTGACATGTACCCCTTCATGGCAAGGTGTGTGGTCTGTCCTTTTTCCATGACATGTGACCTGTGCATCTAGCTTGCCGGCAGCTGTCTGTATGAGATGACATCCTTCAAATGCACATATGTGGATGTATGTCACTCCTGTAATGTGTCTGGCTGTTCACTCACACTGGCCCACAGCTACTTTCATGGCATGTCATGTAGACCTTGACAATCCATGTTTGTAGATGGCTCTTGGTAGGAGTATCACCTGGCTGGCGTGTGCAGTATGTATTGCACAGACCAGACGCTGTATGTGGCATATGTGTATTAGCTGTTGAACATGTGCTCAGTTCATTGACATTGGTGTAGTAATGTACTCAATCTTCGTTATTCCTTCCAATTTTCTGCAGGGCACCGCCTCTCCCACGACCAATGCCAGACTTGGCTGCCATGAGGGAACGTGACTGCATACGCCGCTACCGATTCCCCCAACGGTTAATTGTGGACCTGACAAACAGGCTGGCACCACACCTCCAACCGTGACACAGTTATCCGACTGTGCTGACCCCCAAGATGAAGGTGATGGCAGCCCTACATTTCTTTGCCCCCGGTACGTTTCAATTGACCATAGCTGATGTGGGTGGCATGTCTCAGACCATGTTCAGCCGTGTCCTGCATGATGTTTTAGAAGCCATGTTGGAGCACCTGGAATAATTCATCCATTTTCCAACTCGTGAGCAGTGACAGGTATCAAGGGTGAGTTCTATGCCCTGGGAGGGATGCCCCATGTAATTGGGTCCATTGATGGGACACATGTGGCTTTGGTACCACCACAGGCACAGGAGGTAGCCTTCCTTAACCGTAAACATAACCACTCCATTAATGCCCTTGTGGTGTGTCTTGCTAACATGGTGATTTCCCATGTCTGTGCACGTTTTCCAGGGTCAGCACACGATGCCTACATCATGAAGCGTAGCAGGGTGCCAGAAATGATGCTGCAGCTGCACAACGAACGAGCATGTCGTGTTGGTGAGTAGACTCTGTTTGTCCAGTATTCAGCATTATCTTAGTATGTGACGGCATCTCCTGACCCACTTCTTTACATGATTTTTCCATGTAGGGGATTCTGGCTATCCCAACATGCCATGGCTGGTGACACCTCTCCGCAACCCGAGAACAGCTGCAGATCACCGTTACAACAACGCCCATGGGCAGACCAGGCGAGTGATTGAGAGGACGTTTGGGGCCTCCTGAAGAGCCGATTCCGGTGCCTCCACAAGAACGGCGGGTCCCTACCATATGCACAGGTGAAGCTCTGCAAAATCTTCCTCGTGTGCTGCATGCTGCACAACATGGCAATGGAGAAAGCTGTGCCACTCATCCTGGATCCCGATGAGCAGGAACATCCACCCGTGGAGGATGACGGCCTTGGTCACGAGGCAAGTGAGGAGGAGGAGGAGGAGGAGGACATCCGGAGTCAGCTCATACTCAACTTCTTCTCATAATGGTGAGTCCCTGGGTCTGAGTGTGAACGCTTTGAGCCTTGTGTGGCATGTGTTGCAATATGTGTGTCCAGCTGACTGTATGCTAAGTGACTTTGAGGTGTGTGCTGATGTGTCACTCGAGTGCTGATGTCATTCCACACATTTTAGCTGACACACTCAATTGACAACTGGCATGTTGTCAACCTTATTCATGTAGAGTACATGACCATGCATGCGGATGACTATGTTTTTCCTGACTTTTTGTGTGTCTCTCATCCCCAGGTATTTGTGCATGCTGTCTGCTCGTGGCATCGTTGTGCTCCTGCTATTCCTCATGAGTAATGCAACGTGTGCTGAATCAGCGTTACATGCACGGACATGGTGAAAATTCTCCTTTGGGTAAGGATTGCAGCAAGGCTTTTTTTGTGTGATAGTTGTTTGTAATGTGTGGGCACTGCTCCTGTGCAGGTTATGTTACTATGCATACATGTCGACTCACCATGGGGCACATGACATGTGGCATGACTCACATGAATTGATAGTCACACTTTGTGACAGTCATCTGTTATGGGATTGTGGTTTGTGATGAAGGTATCAATGTGTGTACAACTTCCCTCTGAAACATACGGGAGGCTACGGGTGGACATATTGCGGGACATCCCCATATGATGCTCAATGGGGAATTGCAGCCTCTCCGTGTGCAGCAGGGGATGTTTGGCTCATCCTCTTCACTTGTGTGCCAGTACAATGGATTTACAGCATCTGTGGTGCAAAGGGGGTGTCCGGTGTAGGTCCCACATGTTAATCCAATAGACCTGTGAGTCTGTTAATGTTGATGCTTTTGCATAGGTGTGAGCATGAGTAATAAAGGTGTCCCTCAGTCTCCAAGGTGCCTCATCTCTGTCAATGCAGGTCTCTTGCCACTGTGCATGCGGCATCTCTGGCATGGTTGTCAAGGATTGTGCATATGAGTCTATGTGTAGATTAGCAACCTGCATGCTGTTCTTCATGTATTTGATTCTCTATTGTGCATGATGTCCATGGCTGTGTATGTGTTTTGGCATGTTAGTCCCCCCCACGGGCCGTCAACACCTTCTGGGGTGTGTTTCCTGTGCGCAGCTCGGCCTTCAGTTTCATGATCCGGTGTCAGTCATCTTTGGTGATTGTGCATCCTTTGTCTCTGTGTGTGCCATTGCAAACCTGTAACTCCTTCCTTGACATACACCTGTTGCAGTAGTCCTTTCTGACATCCTAGTCTTTGTGTGGATATTGTGGCATAATTCCCAGGACATGCCGCCTGCTGTTGCAGCCACTGCAGCAAGGGCACACGTAGTTTCCAGATTTGGCAACACACACACATCAAAGGTGCTCCTCCCTTCCTCCCTCAACACATTCATTTGGCTGTCTTCGGCTTGTCTGTGCCACAGTTGCGGCCACGCGTTACCAAAGGCTGGACCGTCTGCACATGCAACGTGCACATTGCACGACCCTCAGGTCCTTACATTGCAGCCACCCTCCAAGCAAGGTCCATCCACACATCTCCCGCCTGCTCTCAGGCATGCACTGAGCGCACACACAACACCTTTGCATGATGAGTGCGCAACTCCGACTGCATACACAGCGCTGCCATGCCTTCCAGGACCTGTCACACCCACCAGGTCATGTCCCTCCTACTCCCCACCGGATCTGTACCCCTGCAAGGCCATGGGAGTGGGACTCAAGGCTTCTGCATGTAGTATGCTTTCATCGTGAGGCACATGGCACAGGTATCATCTTTCAGCGTGTCAATCTACAATGTGTCCAGGACCCCCCTATCCATCATCACATGCGCACACGCTCTCATCATCAACTCGTATGCCATTGACAGCCAGGCGCTCCTCACCCTCACCAAGGACGCAGACATTTCCAGTTCCAATATTCAAGATTGCATGGGATCCATAGATGAATGGCAGAACAGCAGCCACCTGAGGCTGGACTTGTACAGGACTGAGGTCAACATCTGAGGATTGTCCCCTTACAGCTGGCTCAACTGCTTGTGTCCCACCCACAGAAGCCCCGCACAGGCACCCAGTGTCCACGCACACAAGATGTTGTGCATCATGGATTGCTTGCTCTAATTTGCCATGGTAATCACCAGCATCTGTACCTCACATTGCAACACCCTCAGCATTATGCACATGATCCCCAGATAGATACACTCCAAGGTAAGACGGACCATCACCCAGGTCCACGACAACACCCGTGTCAAATACTGCACTGCCCTCTACGGAGCAGCCACATCCAAAATCCAGGGACACTTGTCCATATCCAGGCTGCAAATGCACACCTCAGCGTCAACATCCTGTGCCCCAGCCACATCACCGTCCAGCAGAGATAGCTGCAATGGATCACTGTGTGCTGCAGGATGACCTTCAGACTCCTCACCCACACTCAGGAGGCAGGCCACAACCCTGACCCAAAACCAACCTTGTACCACTGTCATCCGAGACACCGTGGTGCCATCTCCGTGCATCCAACCTTGACCTGGCCACCATTCTTCTGATCCACCGTACTCCTGCATGCAGGACATAGTTCTCCCACCTGGGAACACATACCTGGGACTCCCTCCCCGGGAACCTCCAAATGAGGCATGACCTCTACGCCTTAATGTTACTCTTCCAAATAGGTGTGTCCTCACAGTTTCCCTAGCACCCCCTCAGAAGCTTGAGGCCATCACAGGTGAGTATTGTGCTCCATGTCTGCATTGAATGATACATTGTGACCCATGTGTGTCCTGTACCAGACTCCGTTCCCAGGGTATGGATGTGTGGAGTTAGTTCAACACTCAGGCATAGTTTGACATTTACACACACATATGTTGGTGAATAATGCCAAATGACAGCAACATCTCATGACAAAATTAAGTATTTATTTTTGGTGGGGTAAGTCTTTTGGTGGATGAAGTAAGGTGCTCCACCGGGTGCATAGAATCCAAAGTTCACAGGGGGAGATGGCATCCTTGTCAGTTGGAGTCATCAGAGTCCAGACCACAGTGTTGGTCATCATTGGTCAGACTGTGACCAGCAAGTCCATGTGCCAGAGAATGTCATTGGGTGAGGTGGTGCTGTTGCGCCAGATGTGCCAGGTGCCAGGCCAGGTGACTTGGGAGATGTGGATGGTCCGCTGACTCTCACGGTCTTTTCCATGGACGACCCACCTTCCTCCGGGGACCCTCAGATGCAGGCCTTGATGATGTCTATGATGCTCCGTCGGAGGAATCCTCCTCCTCCTCCTCCCTCCCTGTGGCTGGTGCTGGTCTTCGCCTGGTGTCACAGGGAGGGTTGCCCATGTTGTCGGCAATCCGACGGAGTGAACGGCTCATGTCCGTTTGCACCGCCAGTAGCTCAGCCAGTCTTGCCTCCATCCGTCCTTGGTGTTGTTGACTGGCATGTTGCTCGGCCTGCAGGTTCTTCATCTCGTCGAGGGTCCCCTTGATGTCTGTGAGGCTCGACACAACCTGGCTGATGCCCCTGGTGTCACGCTGGTATGTGCCCAGGATGTGGCGCATGTGTGCCATACCGGTTCCCTCAGCTGGCTGGTCAGGTTCTCGCCTCCGCCTGCCTCCACTCCCACCACCCCTGCCCACACGAGCCGGGCCTGCCGTTGTGGGCACATCGGGTCTACGGGACCCCTGAGGGATGGCATTAGCGTGGTCGTCTGCCTCCTCCTGGGTGCCCGGAGAACCTTGTCCCTCCTGGTCAGACTGGCTGTGTTGTTCGGTGCGAGCAGGGCTCCTGGGTGTCTCCTGGGATGTGGCAGGAATGGGGGTGGTGGTTGGCACAGATGTACCTGACGCAGGTGCTGCAGGGGCTAGGGCACCAGAGGGGCCAGGTTGGTCGGGGTCATCCACGGAGTGGTGAGAGTCATCGCTGCCGGTGGGATCATCTTCACGCTGAGCCTGGGACTGTGATTGTTCCCCCCCTTGTTGGGGGGAGGTCGATGACGTTGCCCTGTGTGTGAGAGAGAGACAATGTTAATGCTGTTTCATGCCACATCCATGTTTCATACATATAGTCACAGTTCCTCCAGGTGGTTGGATGCGCCTAGCATTCCTCTCAATGTACACTTGGGGATGGGTATGTTGCGGGGGACAGATTGGTGTGTGTTCCTGAGTGTTTGCCAGTAGATTTTTTGCTGGGATGCTTATTTGGCTATGGATTGGTCTTGTTGTGTCACATGTCCATTGTGAGAGTGGGTAAATCCGTTGCCTGCCCCGGGGGTGTGTGCTTGTGTGAGGGGGGGGGTGTGACCAGGCCTGCTGTTGTGTGTAGTGTGATTTGTCATTGGGTCTCCCAGGTGATGTGTCTGCCCCCTCATGGTGCATGCTGGCATGACAGTGTGTGTGAGTTCCAGTGCTGGGTATGTGAGCTAGTGGAGTTGTTGTTTGAGTGTACAGTGGTCACAGGAGGGCCTTGTGCAGCCTACAGCAGGGCCAAGTGTCAGCTACCTTGTCATTACTTTGCCATTCCCTGTGCATTGGGCATGGTGCATGGGTATGTACCTAGTCCATATGGGCTGTGGGCATTGGTGTCTGGTTCTGAGTTGCACAATGTGTTGTGTGAGCCCCACCCTCCCAGCATCCTGGACATCCAGTCTTGGGTTTGTGGTTGGTGTGGCCTGGGACATGGCATTGCCTTTATTTGTGAATGGGGCATGGAGACGTTAGTGGCATGAGCGTGGTTTTTAGGGTGTGGTTGTGTGCGGTGAGGGCTTGGGGGTAGGTGAGTGCATTTGTTGTAGTTGGGGTGTGGATGCCATTCCCCCCATGTTACGTGAGTTGTTTGTGTACTCACCAGGCTCTGCGACTCCTTCGACTCTGTGTACTCCCACCGGTGGAAGCGTGGCCATCACCTTCTCCTCCCAGGGATGGTAATGTACGGGTCTGCGGGGCAGCCCGCCTCCAGTGATGTTACTCTGGGCGTATTCCTCGTTCATTTTCCTCTTGACTGCCCTGCGCAGATCGTACCACCTGGCTTGGCATTCATGCCTGGTCCTTCGGATGGGCGCAACAGCATTTACCTTATCGACGATCCTCTACCACAGGCTGGTTTTTTGGGTTATGCTGGTCTGTCTGACCAATGTTCCAAACAGCTGTGGCTCGACTCTGATGACTTCGTTGACAAGGAGCTACAGCTCCGCCGTAGTGAACTTTGGATTCTTGTCAGTGGGCATGGTGTGGGGTGTGGGTGTGGATGGTTGTGGGTGTGTGGGTGTGAATGTGACGGTGTGTGTGTGAAGGTGAAGAGGGGGTGTTTGTGAAGGAGGTTGTGTGAAGGTGTGTAAGTGAAGGTGTAGTTTAGGTGTGAGTAAGGTGCAGTTGTTTGTCTGTGAGCAGTGGGTCTGTTGCAATGGCTCATGGGTTGTGTGTGTGGGACCTTTTTATTGGTCCATTTGGGGGTGTGGCTGTGTTTGAATTTGTGGTGGGTGTGTTATAAGAGGTGGTTGTGATTTGGTCCTCTGTTTGGCTGTTTGGATGTGGCAGGTCAGTCATAGAGATGTATTTTGTCATGTTGACGTGTTTTGTGGTGTTGTGCGAGTCAAATTGACCCTCCTTGAGCTGTTTTACTGTGTCCTGGTTCTGTACGAGTCTTTTTCACGTAGGTACGGTCCGTACATACGCGATGCTGGGTGAGGGTGCTGGGGTATGGTGCGTACAGGTGCGGGGCTGTGCTACGGTGTTGGGGTGCGGCGCGTACAGGTGCGGGCTGTGCTACGTGTTGGGGTGCGGCGCGTACAGGTGCGGGCTGTGCTACGGTGTTGGGGTACGGTGCGTACAGGTGCGGGGCTGTGCTACGGTGTTGGGGTGCGGCGCCTACAGGTGCAGGCTGTGCTACGGTGTTGGGGTGCAGCGCGTACAGGTGCGGGCTGTGCTACGGTGTTGGGGTACGGCGCGTACAGGTATGGGGCTGTGCTACGGTGTTGGGGTACAGTGCGTACAGGTGCGTGGCTGTGCTACGGTGTTGGGGTACGGTGGGTACAGGTACGGGCTGGGCTATGATTTTGGGGTACGGTGTGTACAGGTACGGGCTGGGCTACAGTGTTGGGGTACGGTGCGTACAGGTACGGGGCGGGCTACGGTGTTGGGGTATGGTGCGTACAGGTGCGGGGCTGTGCTACGGTGTTGGGGTATGGTGTGGAGGGGGGTACGGTGCTGACATACGGGGGTACGGTGCTGACATGTGCGGGGTGAGGGGGGCTGTACGACTCGTATTCGGGCACAAGTTTACCCGTGTACATGTAGGCTACAGCGTTCGCTCCGTACGGGGCCTTTTACATGCGGTTGTGTATTCGGACGGGCGGTACGGATCGTACTTGAGCGCTCGGACTTCTGTTTTACGATTTGCAAGTAAAAATGTCCGGCTCCCTATCGGACACTTTTCCCGACGCTATTCGGACGTAAAAATTAACGGCTCCCTCTCGGACCATTTTCCAGACGCAATTCGTATGTATTTTTCACGTACGAATCGTACTTCGCAGTGTGTACGGTACTTGTACGATTCGTACGTAAAAATATACGGATACGAGTCGGACGGTAAATTTTTTTAACGGATCGGAATCGGCACCTAAATGACTATTTAAACGATTTACACCCTCTTCTCTGTCCATGTGAAAGATTTTGGGAAATGCCAGGCCTACATAACATGTGCCATACCAATGGTCTGGCAAACGATAATATGCCCTGTTCCCACAGATAAAATATATTCCAGGAAATACTGGATCTCTTCCACCTTTGAATCATTGCATTGATGAGTAATATGCAATCGGTCTCCTCAATCTTCCATGCTTCTGGATTAACACAGAAAGTGCACATCCATTTCTTTCACTGCAATATAACTCAAATTCTTTTTCATAATCAGGCATACCCAATGCTGGGGCTTCACACAATCCATCTTTCAATCGTTTGAATGCTGCTAATTGTTCCTTGTTCAATTCAAGTGGATCTTTTACATCACTCCTTGTTAGCCGTACCAGAGGTTTTGCAATCAGCGAAAAGTTGCTGATCCACTGGCGGCAGTACCCTACCATTCCCAGAAACATTCTGACTTCTCTTTGAGTCATGGGGGCTCTCATTCCTTTTATGATTCTGGTTCTGTCTATTGTTATTTTCCTCAATCCTTTTTCAATGTTATGTCCCAAATACTGTACTTCTTTCTTACAATACTGCAGTTTGGCTGGGGACACTTTTAGTCCTCCATCTGCCAGGTGATTTAGTAAGGCTAAAGTGTCTACTTCACAAGCTTCACGAGTTTTTGACGCCACAAGGAGGTCATCGATATACTGCACTAGTACTGAACTCTCGGGCATTTGCAGACTTTCCAATGACTTTTTCAATAATTGATTAAATATTGAGGGGCTTTCTGCATACCCCTGTGGGATTCGGCACCATGCCAAAATACGGTCTCCAAACCGAAATGCAAAAATTTGTTGACTGTCGTGATGCAATGGGATGGAAAAGAACGCATGTCACAAATCAATCACTGTATACCATTCTGCATCATGGGGAATCTGATACAAAATCACTGATGGATTTGGTACAATAGGACAACATGGTACAACGATTTTGTTTACCTTTCTCAGGTCTTGCACTATTCTGAACTTCCCATTTGGCTTTTTCAGGCCCCTTATGGGTGAGTTACATGGACTGCTCAAAATTTCTCTCAGAATTCCTTGCTTGATCATTTTCTCAATTACTGGAGTTACTCCTTCAATTATTTCAGGTGTCAATCTATACTGAGGAATGTTCGGATAACTTACTCCTTCTTTTACAGTAATTTTTACTGGGTCTACGTTTCTCATTAGCCCTACAACTTCTCCGGTGAAATCCCAAACCTCTGCTTTTACAGACAGTTTCAGGATTGAATACTGCATATGTTCCGATATTCTCACATTCTCTGTTGGCTATGGTTATTTTATACAATACATCCTCATCTGGTGTTTCAAAAGCTATTCCATCTGGAGTACAAAATATAGTGCAATTCATCTTGCACAACAGATCCCTACCTAGCAAGTTCACAGGACTAGTGTCACACACCACAAATCGGTGCATTTCAGAAAATTTCCCTATACAAAATTTTACTGGTTCTGTAAGGTATGTTTTTAACTGTTGGTTAGATACACCAACTACTTGGATTGTTTCATCCTAAAGAGGAAGATTCTTAACTTCAGCTGATCTAACAGTAGATTGAGTAGCGCCAGTGTCCACTAGGAAAATAATGTTATCATCATTAATCTTCCCATCTACAAATGGTCCTGTCTGGTCTACTTCTAGAGTTGCGCCAAGTACGCACTCTTCTTCCTCCCTTCGGCACCGTCAATAACCCATTTCTGAATCACTCTCATCATGTTGAGCCAATACTGCGAAACAGTGCGAGCGCGTGATGGTTTATTTACCTGTTCTTCATTGTAGAATCCCGATTCCTTACTATACTTCTGTGAGTTTCTGTTCTGTGGAAAAGGTGGTTTTGGCACCTGATTCTGGGAGGTAACCACCTGCTGCTGTTGCTGCAGTTGACCACCTACCTATTTCTGCACCTGTGGATTCAACGATCGATTTTCATTATTTGTATTTGGAGGGTTCTTACACTCGGATTTCCAATGCCCTAACTCACTGCAATTGTGATATGGGAATTTCTTTTTAGCCTCTTCTATATTACCTTTCCCTTTCCCTGAACCAAATCTTGGTCTTACTCCTGGATTGTTTGCTTGTTCTACCAACTAAGCTTCCTGTCGTTCGGCTACCTTTACCTGTGCCCACATTGCCTTTTCTTTCAGTTTCCGCTGTTTTGCCTCAATCTCATCGCTAAAATATTTTGCATGTCTCAAAACTTCATCTATTTTCTTATTTCTTATTTTGCCAATCAACTGTATGCTGCTTTATCATATCACCAATTTCTGGGTGTAAACCATATACAAATCTGTATACGAAATGACTCAAATCTTTATTACTCAGGTTCTCATCTCCACTGAACTGTTTAAAAGCCTGTATTAGCCTCTCATAATATGCATGTACTGACTCCTTGCTTTCCTGTTGGGTTCTGTCAATTTTTACCCAATCGGTCTCTTTAGGGGGTACCTTATTTTTCAGAAATGCCATAACCTGCTCATATTTCTTCATTACTTCTGGGTCGGGAGCTCCCATCTTAGGATCCCTAGGATACTCCTGAGTGGGCCAATTTATCATCAGCTTGCATTCTGTCCACAAATCTGCTGGTACTATTATATCGAATAGACTATTCAAATCTATCCATAATACCTTCGCCAATTTTACAAATCTGTCTACCTGCCGGTACCACTCAATGGGCTTTTCGCGTAGTCGAGGGAAATCATTTGTGAAAGACAAAATGTCCTGTCTTGTCCATGGAACATGTACATACCCTCCTCCTGGAATCTCTCTCATGGGGTACTCTGTCATTACCTTTTCTTTCTCTCTAACGGGAAATGCTGAAGCTGTCTTTTCTGTAATATTATCGCGTCTTTTACACCACTTACTTCTCCATCTGTCCACATCTCCCCATTTTCTCAACAAACCAATTATATCCTTAATTTGACCTATCCTTCCTGTAGTATTAATGTTCTCTATATCCTTCTCAGTGAAATCAACTCGATAGGATTTTTGCAATGCTTTTACTTTGTCAAAATCTATTCCCATTTCGCTTGCAATTTCCTCTAATCTTTCATGTAAGTTTTTCGCTCTCCACGTGGCACTCTTACAGAGAAACAACAATTCCTCATCCTGATAGTTTTTCAATTTTTCAGTAGGGATAGTTCCTACTATTAATTCTTCTAATACCATTCGTAATTTGGCCACATCTATTGACTGGGATTCTTGATCCTTTTTCTGTAGCTCTCTAAGCCATTCGCTTAATTCTTCTACAGAAGGCCCTACTGGGTTGTCTACATTCTTTTGTTCTGGGGCTTTTTGTGGTTCTAATAATGTTTCCACCGTCATTCTACTATTTTCAGCATAAATTTGATTTACAAATGGATTATTTGAAACACTCGGTTCAAACATATTTATTGTCGGTCCTCACGGATTCTTAATTTGACTCCGTTCAGCATTTTCAATTAGATTTTGGCTTCTGTACGGTACTGTCAAACAATGTTCGGTATCTTTTTGTTTCTCAAATATGGGCATTACTGGACCTATCGTTACTGGAACTTCTAGATTTTTGGTCAATTCTCTTATTTTCTCGGTTAATTCTAGGGTAGTTTTGGCCAGTTCTACTGAATTCTCACCATTTACCCTACTTTCTGTCTGTTTTTCTATCTCTCTTGCAGAGTTACTTTTCCCTAATTCTGGTGACATAGTCTCTGTTTTAATTATTCGTAATGTTTCTCTCATTGGGGCACTTGGTGACAATGCCTCTGGTTCTGGTCGATACGGTGGTGGGTTTTTGTAAAACACCTCATCAAGAACATCATCTTCTGATTCATTCACTTCATACCCACTCAAATCCACATTACGCCTTTTCTCGGTGCTTTTTCTCCCTTCATTCTCTCCCACCATTCTCACAAGATACATACCCTCAGTCATACTTGCATTCCGCCACCTTTTCATCCGGTCATCATGTGTCTCATGTCCGTATGATCTACCGAACATGTATCGGTAACCCCTACCACTTCTCTGCTTTTCTCGTTCATGCATTTTGTCTTCCCATTCCATCAATGCCTCAAACTGCGTCGGTCTAGGTCTTGGTTCTAAGTCCATCATTTTGTCTCGGAGGTTTCTCAAAACAGCCAAATTAAAGGAGCCATGCTCTGGAAACGCCAGGACTCCATCGTCCTTGGTGTATTTTACCCAATTATCTAACCAAATACAAGTATGATACCCATATTTCGCAATCATTATAGATGCAGGTGTTTTCGGTGGAGGAAGTAACTGTCCTTCCCTAGTCTTAAGTGGTTTATCTTTCTTGAACCACTTCTTAATTTTTCCAAACCACGATTTCTTCTATTCTGTTGGTTGGTAATACATTTTCTCGGTTTCCGTGTACCGTTTAGTCTTCTTACAATGGTACCGCTATTCTGTCCACTCACAGCGCGACTCTTACTAACGCACCAATCAGGAGCGTCTACGTCACTATCACAATCCTCCAATCTCAGCGCGACTCACACTAACACTCCAATCAGGGAGCGTTTACGTCACTCTGTATTCCTCCACTCTTAGTGTGGCTTTACACTAACGCAGCAATCCGGAGCGTTTTACGCCTCCATTCTACTGTCCAATCCCAGCACGGTCGTTCTGACGTCAGCAGCCGCTGCGGCAGCTTCTGCTCTGCTCTCGTCTACCCCTCCTTTACAAGACCGCTCCGTGAACTCTTACTGCAACTTTTACGATTAACAACACTAAAACATCTCCATTGTCTGATTCGCTAACCAAAGAACAGAAAAAGACCTTTCTCACGAGAATTCCGTCTTTCCCGAGAACAGCGCTTATCTCTGTCCTACTACGGAAACGTTACTTTCATTGATAAAGTAGCACATCCCTCTACTTCACCCTTCTATCAAGCATCAACTAACCGCTTCTCTAGAATTAAACAACACTAGAGTTTTGCCATTTATTAGAATGCCTTTTTCATACACACACTGTCATACAGGGAAAATGTAGATCATTCACGCAGACTTCTGTCTTTCTCGAGAGCAGCGCTTACCTCTGCCCTACTACAGAAGATACCATTCGTTAACAAAGCAGCACTTCCCTGTACTTTGTCCTTCTAGCAAGCTCAGAATATACCTGCTACCTTTTCAGTAGTAAGCGTTATCGGTATGCCATTTGGTTTCCTGGTACCTAAGACCAAAATTTCACAGGTAACCTTCGCTATCATACACACTTCTCTCACACAGAGAATATCACTAATGACAACACACGACGATGCTGCCGAATCGAAACCCAGACATTGCGCCGTGTAACTTCGATTGCTACACGTTTCCTTCCCGTGTACCTACGGGCAACCACAATCCCGTCTTTCCCGAGAGCAGCGCTTACCTCTGCTCTACTACGGAACTGTTACAAACTTCCGACTTCCTACATCCCAGAAGCTGTGCAAACAACTTATAACTCGACGCGACTCAACATAGAGTGTTAATACTTAAACCAATACCAATCAATAATCAAAAAGCTATTTACAAGCAATCGTCACTAAACCCAAAACAATAGCTAGCCATCATTCTGCTACCAGAAAACTGCTCCAGCGCTGAATACCAAAATTCCCTCTCTACGTCACTGTCCACAGATCTTCTACGACCACATTCATTCACTCATTCACTGGTGGGGCCCATAACACCAATCATTCATTCTACTTTAGATCAATGGTCCTCGAGAGAGAGAGGGGAATTCCTTTCTCTATTACATGCTCTGGAAATGGGAGGTAAAAATGTACAAATTCCCTGATGAGTAACAAGTTCACCTATTCCTCCCTACCTCACCAGGGTCTCAACACTTTATAACCTAGCAATTCCTCCCATGAATAGGCCATGGATCAGCAGAGTTGCTGGGAAAAGCGACACCTAATTCTTCTGAACAATATACATCAATACACTTCAAATAATAACCCGACACAGTTCTTAACTGGATTGAAAGGTTTATCTAAATAAAGCATAAGGAAATCATAAAGCATTCAATATTTTGATTTGCATATTTACCTAATCTGGCTAAATGGCGTCCTCTATGTCAAATTCAGATCTTTCGTCTCTATGCCCATAAATCGATCAATCAGTTCGTAAATTATTTGGGCATCTGATCAGTCCATCAGAGTCTCTGGCAAGCAGCTGTCCAGCAGTGTCACCATCCTCTCCGTCAGCATAACGTCAGGGAAAAAGGCTTTGCGAAGAACAACCATAATGACCCTCTCTAGTCTACTTCTTTTATAGTAAAATCAACAACAAAATGTTACAATACATGTTTTTAAACAATTCTGATTGGTTGAACCAGGATCATTCTCCCTGATTCTCATGCGTTCAATGTTTCATTAGATGTAATTCTCAATTTATTAATAATTTGCAACTGTTACTAGTCCGGTCAGGGCATGTTGATTCCCATACGGGTTTGTGTCCATGGTGTCATCAATTATAACAGTTCTTAGTTTAAGGAAGTCCATTGTTTGAGGATTGGCACTCCTCCCGGTGCGACCTTCACGAGTACAATCTGCCTGGGGTCAGGACGAGGTTATTGTTGCTCATCTTTTAGCACAGGCGCACTTCACTCAGTGACTCCTGTATCTCGTCTGTCAGTCAAAATAGGGATGGCAGCCATTTTGTGGCCACTCCGGATAGGTCAACTTAAGCAAGGAAACACAAACGTAATTAATACATGGAAGTGACTATTAAAATGTTATTCCCTCAGTAAACCCTCTGTGTGTGTATTTATCTAGCAAAAGCAACACGCATTGCGGTTTATACTCACAATTTAAAGCACGATTCACAAATCACACCACAAAAGCAACATATAACATGCAAAGTTTAAACATCTGACATTAATATGCATACGAAATTAGTTTACATATCAATCAAGCCATGCAAATGCGATTCCCACGTGTATTTTCTAATTAACAATGTTGATTAATCAAACACAGCAAACCATTAATACTATTAATATTAATCAGTTATTCGTTTTAATTCAAAATGATAAAATGGAGGAGGTATGCGAATCTTAGGGAAAACCTCACTCCAGCAATATCACCTAGGGAATCCAAGACCACCTCCTTTGAAGCCTGGTGCACCAACGCTTGCCTGTTAGCCAAGACCAGTATGTGCTGTGAGGAAAAGGAGAGCGTTGGAGGAAGGGAGGTCATGTTAAGAGCACTGTTGAGTGTACTCCTCTGCAAGGTGTGAGGAAACAGCTGAATGGGGAATAATAGCTATTGCTAACGTTAGGAGGGAGTAGGACATGAAATCGCCAAAGAAACATGAGACCCCCAACCTCAAGGGGGGAGTTTGCAATTGTTCGGGAATGGGGTATTTTTCCTTTGTGTTGGTGGTGGCAGAAAATAAATTAGTTTTCTTTTTCATAAAAGTAAATATTTGGCTGGACAATGATTTATTGCTGCTGCTGTGCACATGTTGAGTTGTGAACCTGTGTTCATTCTCCTATATCCACACCTCCCTTCCGAGGGAACCTTGGACTGCTCAGACCATGCATACCCTGAGAGTCAAGTACAGAAGGGGTGTTTGGCCCAGTTATTCTGAATCCATAGTAAGCAGGACATCAGCAGTGAAACGCTTCATAACCCACAGTTGCGCCAAAGAACCCCTGATTGCCCTGTGTCCTCTGAAAGGGCTTATGGCAATGAGTGGAAGTTGAGAAGGTCTTTTGAGTCCTTTTTTTGATTGCTTGAGGAAAGGCTGATTCCGCTCAGTAGCCACAGTGCCACCCTGCACAGTACAGTATGCATGAAAGGTGGTACTAGTTAGGCGGAAAACCAACAAAGAAGAAAATCCTCCTTAGCAATCTCATAGATCTTGATTGAATATGAATCTTCATATTGAAGAAATTAGTAAGATGCTTGACATCAGGAAGGATAAAAGACATGCAAAAGTACTAGGCATAAAATCTAGAAAAAGATAACATTTCTAGAAGGACAAATCTGAGACTAAAATAGTATTAAAGGGGCTAAGGACTCTACAAAAATGAGGAAATTATTAATTCTTATGCATTTTTCTCTTGTGAGTGCAACTTTATATCTGATTCAGAAAAGAACAAACATTCCAGATAAAGCTGTGCCTAATCTTAGATTGCAAATCCCTAATGACATCCTCTGGGCAGAGCACCGTTTTTGGGAGGGCTGGTTATAAGGCTTGTCCATACTGCTTTTCAGAACAAAAAGTCAGAATAAACCATGTTTGACATCTTTATGTCTGTGTTGAATTTCCAGTTTAATGGCACCCAGGCCCCTCAAGACATCCCCCCACCTCCAGGTAACCATTAGTTTAGGGACACATTTAAATAAAGCGATTTAGGTGGTGAAAATGCTCAGTCATGCATTGAAAGCAGTGTTCTAAAACATTCTGAGCAATGCCTTCATATAAACATGGGAAATCACAGACATCTGGATGGAGGCTCATTTACCAATGTATAGCGCACGACTGGCACCTGGAGTGGCACTGATAAAGCTGCCAGGTAAAGGTTGGTTCTTACAATAGAACATTCACATTGATCTACAATGTTTTATAACAGTTTAGACATGCATGATATCCATACTACTTCCTGAATTGGTGCAACCAGACATGTTGGGTTTTGTCTTGGGCTGGTAAACACATAAGTATGTCTGGAGTCTAATGCATCTCCCCAAAAAAAGGGAAAAAACACACTAGCGATATGTGTATCAGTTAACAGTGAGAACGATTTTGACATAGTGGATTGGCCAGTCTTGTCACAGAAACTAGTAGTGTGTGAGCCTTATCATATAACTGTTGTTCGAAACATATTCAAATCCTTCTCTGAGACTCAGCCACCCTCGCCTCATCTCAGGGTGAACAGAGCTGTTTGGATGGTCTAGACAGGGATTCCTCCTGTCATGCTCTTATCATACAACCTCTCATCCAATGGATCATGGTGGTTGGCAAGATGCAGAGTCAAAAAGTCCCCGTCCATGCTGATATGCATACATGTACTGTCTTGACTGATAAGATAGCATTGACCTTAGGCTCCAAAACACTTTTTATTGGACCCTGATGGATCAATTGGCTCGTTTGAGGACAAGTCAATATTGAGAATAAATATGGGGAAGGTAGACATTTTAAAAGTAACTTTTGACCCATTGGAAGTGGCCCACATGATACAGCTGTGCACACTTCTTTCGGCAGCTAGGACTCTCACAAACTTCCAAGTGCTACTCACTGATATGAACGACATGTACCCCTTGTTTATAGGCCTATACACAGTAGCTATCCTAACACCCTAACACCCCAAGTATGTGTAAATAGTCCTGACCTCTCAGGAGAAAAGAATGATAGGTACTTCCCACCCTGTTGTTCGGGATATAATCAGAGATGTTAGAAAAAACTCAGAATTGAACTAGAAGTTCCTGCAGGGTTGAACTGAGGAGCCATATTCCAGACACCCCAAAACAGTATGCACACACATTTATATATTTTTTTTGTAATTGAAATGTATTATTGCTACTATAATGTAAATTACATGCATTACAGTTATTACTATAATGAAGATAACTAAGCAATAAGAGCAGAATGTATACTCTATAAAGTATTTACCATTGTGCCCCAAATGTAATAGTTAAATCTTCCTACTTTTCCTTTAGCATTGTGGGGTCTATTTACAAGATGGTGTACAGCACATTTGCACCATGCAACATGGTACATGAGCGTACAAACCTTAAGTAAGATTTATGCAGACAAAAAAGGCCACTTTCGTGACCCTGAGTGGTTCCATAAATCTGGAGTAAGGCAACGCAGCACAAATAGGTTCCATTCTAAAGGACCCACCATTCGTAACACTCTAGAATATTCTCACAACTCCTCGGTGAGAAAAGTGAAATTTTTTTCTTTCATGGCTGGAACCAATGTGTTATGTCTCTGAAATGAACTTTGCTCACCTGACTCATTATAGACTTCAAAGCTGTAATCCATTGGTGTCACTCACATAACTAAAGTATTCACTTCACACCGCAGTGCCACGTCCATCACCTTTGTGGAAAAGGAGTGATGAAATATATAAATGTATATGGATCTATATTCTCTGAAAAAAACAAAGGTTAAAGGGATGTAATAGTTACGTGAAAATGTCAGTTAAAGCATGCCATTTGAAATGAACAAAACCACTAAAATTCACCAGTTACATTTACCTCTGGTAACAATAATTCATGCCCTGAAGTAACTATAACTCGTGCCTCGCGATGCACAGTGTTAATATCAATGATCATGTCATGAGGAATGTAATATGCAAGGGTAGAAGCAGTGGAAGGCAGATCTACAGCACTGGAAAGAATTACCCAGGCCAGGCCAGGTTTTTTTAATTCTTTTGTCTTGGACAGGGGACCGAGTCCCCGTGTCCTAAAATGGCTGCTGCCCCATCTTTATTGATGTGGAAGCAGCCAATCAGATCTTATCTTTAGATCTGTGAGCTCTGCAAATCTTCAGCAGCATGATATATACATACACTTTGAGAATTCATTCCTCAAAAACTGTAATTAAAACAGCTCCTTCCTGGAAAGTTTCGGAATGATCCTTCAAGCAAGGACAGAGAAAAAGGGGGAGTCCCAAAATGCAGTTTCCCCATGTAATTTTCCATTGGACAATTGAAGAGTGATACCATAAAAGTGCCTGAATGGAATTACAGCCAAAAATGACTTTGTAAATTGGGCCCATCATTACTATTTAAGTGAAGGCAAGTGGTGTATGGAAGACATAATTTATCATGTGCACTCAGAAGCTTAAAAATTGCATTCTGTAGCAGACCCAGATGGTTTAATAACTGATTGGAACAGCCATTCATATTTACGGTTTAATTGAATGTCATTGAAACCATTTACTCTTCAACTAATAATTCAAGAAACAATGTACAGGTTTGTGACAAGACTTCACTTGGGAACTACAAGCACGTTTGTGTTTAAGACAGCTATAGACTGAAACTAATCTTGATGGCTATTTTTTAATCTTCAGCTATGTATTTATTTATTCGTTGTAACATTAAAATATTGATAAGGCCTTGAGAGCAATGTTTATTGTCAAAAAAGAATATATTGTTATATGTAAACCATGGTTGGTGAGCTGCAATACTTACATGTATATTTATTCTAACTATTTATGTTAACTGTCCATTCTTGCACGTTATTAGGTCCTTTCAATTTTATTTAATTATGCATTATCACCTTATATAAATGTAATGATTGCTTATGTTAGTGTTTCTACACCACATACATGGTTTATACATAAAGGTATTCTTGAGGATGGAGACGTGTTAGAGTTTTTATCCTAATATTACGCTTTTCAAATATATTGGTAAAATAAAGTCAGCTTAGTTTTTCTGATGTTCGAGACGGCTCAGATTAACATGCCCGTAAATTAGATGAGAAAGTGAGATCTCTGCTCCTGTTGTTACACTCATAGAGCCAAGTACATCTTACAGAGGAAACCATAGATGGAGTTATGATGTGGGCTGCTGCATCAAATAATAATAGTCATTGGAACTTACTGACATCACACCTATTTTAGAGTCAAGGAAAGACTGTAGTAGAGGGAAGCACAATGGAGATAAGGCTTACAAAATCTATACTTTTCTGAGCATATGATTTTAGAGTTATTGTAAAGTGTGCAGCAGAAAACATCCAAAGTGTAGAACAGCATAGAACTGATACGTATAGTGAACTACTTCATGGGAAAACCATTGGTTCATTACTAGGAAAAGCAAGCATTAAATAAGAGAAGTGTGTGTGTGGTCAATCAGTACCAACAATTTCATAGTAACAAACACAACACAATAAAATTGTAGGCCTGGGCGAAAATTTCGTTCCGTTCGCGGAAATTGCGATAATTTGACATTTTCGCGTTCCGCGGAGAGTGTGAAAATGTCAAAATTTCCGCATTCCGCAGCTTGGCGATAATTTGTTTCTTGCTCGCGCTGTAAAATAATACATTCTCGCGCGCGTGCGATCGCCTTACCTGAATCCCTGCGTTCGCCGACAAGTTTTCTTGATCCGGTCGCATTCTCCATGAGATGTTGTATTGTTTTTAGCCATTTGCGCTGTCTCGCGACAGTTCGCGCCCGCAGTGACGTCATGCGTCGCGCGATCACGTCTTTCTTCTCGTGATCATGCACCGCGAGACAACTGAAAACAAGATGGCCGCGCCCGCGAGCAGCCACATGGGTAAGTTGGCGAGCCGCAACCATGCAGAAAATCACGCGAACATGCGGGAAAAAAACTTTCGCATCTTCGCGATATTTCCGCGTGTTTTACATTTTCGCGATAATTTGCGAAAGTGGATTTCGCAAATTCCGCCCACCCCTATAAAATTGTCAAACCAATTAATAGAGAAACATTAAATGAGCAAACAGACACCAACACACCTAACATAGATTAAGGAGAACTGGAGATATGATTTCTTTTTTATTTTTTATTTTAAGGCAAGATGTTCCAATAAGAAGTAAAATGCCATTGAAAGGTAAAGGTGGTTGACCATGAGCTAGTGGAAGTTGAAAACACGTAGCGGGTTGTCCCAGTTAAGGTTTGTACCATTGGACTTAGCCTCAGGCTTAGAAGCCAAGTTTTCCCAATTGTGTCAAAGGCCTGAGCTAGCAAGGGTCCTTTGAATCCAGATGATTCATTGCTGAGCCATTGGTTTTGACACCAAAAGCTCACAGAGGGATAAAGGTGGATTTCAGGGTTGCCAAAAGTGCTTCAACAGTAACAAATCTGCTGGTGCATACCGGTCCAAGGTTTTACCTTTGGAATCACTCACTTTTTTAGAAGTCAAAATCCTCCAGTGTGGCAAGGATAGAAGCTAGAGCAGGGCAGGACTATACAAGCAGAGAGTAACCTTTGTCGCAAGGTCCTGCTAAACCTATATTTAGCATGTTTAAAAGCTTTGAGTTGCATTAACCTGTTTTTTTTGCCCACCTTAGGTGCAGCCTTCATGGAAGCTACAGCAACTTGTTCTGATCCTCTGGAGATAGAAACAAATTACTAAGTCTACTTTATCCAACTAATAGTAAAGTTCCTCTCTGGTCAGTCATTCAGTCCTAGCTCCTCAGGGTAGGCTGCTAGGTTCCATGTCTCTGTCTAACCAGATCACCGGTGGGGTCCAGTCTTCTGTGATAAGCTGGGGCTTTCTGCAATCAGGACGCCTTCAGCTTTGTGTGTTCTTGGAGCTGGTATACAGGAGGCTAACTACTTGACCCTTGGAGAGCAGTTCCAGTCTGTGAGTGGCAGGAGGAGTTAAGAGTCCTTAAGTGAGTCCACTTCTTGTAGCAGGAGTCAGGTGTCCGGAGTTTTCTTCCATCAAGGCCTTCATTTTCAGGTGGAATCTTCCAAAGTAGAAGAATGTTCTGAGAAGGTGGTGGTTGAGGTGCCATATGTATCCTGTAGCTCTAGCCAGTGATGGGAGGAATTCTGCCACCCAGTCCTAACTATTTTCATTGTTCCCAAGACACTTTTTGCTGCACTTCCTCTTTGCTTTACAGCAAAATTATCCAGAAGCCCCTGTTTTAATACAGTAGAACTCCGGCCTTTGTTCAACTCATTGGCTACATCAATATTTATATGGACTCTCCTCCCATCTGACAAGCTAAACACTGGTTCCCTCGCCCAATGTGACTGTAAGCTAGGTATCTAGGAGCATACTGCAATGAATAGGAATAGCCCTCCCTGCGATCTCACAGTCAGAAGAGGTAGTGCTCAGACTGCGCTTTATTCTATAACATGTTCCTGTCAATTTCCAAAGATCTAATCCCTGCTAAGTGGTCAGTAGGTTGAACCCATCTGTCCTTTCTGGGCTCTAAGGCAAGGCTATTATCGTGTGAACCAGGGATGTTAACTCTCCCAGCCAAGGATGTGTTTTCCAGCTGTTAAGGTGTGATAAGTGTCAAAAAAGGTTAAGAAAATTAAGTAAGAAACAACTCTGAAGAATTTTGCTAACATTTGTCCCGATGAAGATGTGAATTTAAATATTTTAATTACACCTAGACCACTCCTATAGAAAATATAGCTGGACCACCAATGTGAAATACATTTTAGGATGTTAGTCACTGTAAGGACACACTTTTAAAATATTGAGAGTATCATTTTGTTGTATATTAAGCACCCTATCTTGTAGGCTTACAAGTTATACTTTAGGGGAATTCTTGCGCGGCAAATGCAGCTTTTCCTTTCATGTGTTACTGCAGTACCTTTGAACTGCAGCCCACCAGAGCATAGTGGTGATCCTATAAATCATATATTTTAGTCATATATGTGGTAGATATAACACACTGGAGCCCACATATGACATTTAAGTGATTTAACTCACATGCCAATGGTTACTAAAGCCCTACAGGAAAGTTAAATTGACCAATTGCATGAGACCAGTTTTACCAATTGCAAGTTTAGGGCCATACTACAAACAACTCAGCACTGAAAAGCTATGTCAAAGCACATAGAGTCCTTAAACCAGCAAAAAGGCAAAACATTTTGGGTGACTATGCAGAAAAGGTAAATTTGTTAAAGTGATGCATTATTAGAATTATGCACTGGCTACAGGACAGCAAGCATGCCTCCATCGGAGTATAACCTGTTGGAGACTTTGTGGCCATAGCTAAATCTAGGCCTGGGCTAAATTTCCGTTCCGCTCGCGGAAATTGCGATAATTTGACATTCTCGCGTTCCGCGGAGAGCGCGAAAATGTCAAAATTTCCGCATTCCGCAGCTTAGCGATAATTTGTTTCTTGCTCGCGCTGTAAAATAATACATTCTCGCGCGCGCACGATCGCCTTACCTGAGTCCCCGCGTTCGCCGACAAGTTTTCCCGATTTGGTCGCGTTCTCCACAAGATGTTGGATTGTTGGTAGCCATTTGCGCTGTCTCGCGACAGTTCGTGCCCGCAGTAATGTCATTGGTCGCGCGATCACGTCTTTCTTCTCGCGATCATGCACCGCGAGAAGAGTGAAAACAAGATGGCCGCGCCCGCGAGCAACCGCATGGGTAAGTTGGCGAGCCGCGACCATGCAGAAAATACCGCGAACAGGCGGGAAAAAAACTTCTGCATCTTCGCGATATTTCCGCGTGTTTGCGGAGATTTGTAACATTTTCGCCATAATTTGCGAAAGTCACTTTCGCAAATTCCGCCCACCCCTAGCTAAAACATTGCATACATGTTACAGAAGTCTGAAATGACTGGAGGCATGATATATGAAAAAAATATATAGAGATTCCTACATTGCGACCAATACCAAATTTCAAATTAAGAATTGCTAAATATGATTTACATACCTTTCCGGGAGGCAAATAGTGATTCATAAGCATTGAGCATTTTAAAGACAGAATTGGAATTTGTGAATCAGCATGGTTTGCAAATTGTGACTGTTTCACCAGCCGCGAGTAATGACCTCATCCATTTCAGGAAGTACACTTACTTTCAGTTGCACAGCAGAAAGAATCTTCTTTCCAAAGAAAGACCTACCTCTAAGCACAATGTCTAGTCATGAGCCACAAGACATGGTGGGCACAAAAACAAAATATGAACTGAGTGATCAAGAGCTAGAATTAGAAGTAAGGTGTGTCTCTGAACACGATGGAACCTTCTCTATGTTTGTTTCTGAGACAACCATAAAATTTAGACCAGGATCCAGAAATGGATTAATGCTATGGATGTAAGAAAGACATTGGTAAAAAGACATCCAGAAGCACTAGTACGACCAATGTTTCCACACTGGGGGGAAGGTAACAAAAAAGAGGAGACAGAACCTATTGGTGGGTGGCCAAGAACAGATCCACCACTCATCTGCATGTAAGAATTAATTCAGACCAATTTCCAGCCTGGTGCAATTCCCTCCCTGCGCCACCACAAATGCGTCGCATTTACAATGCAGTGCACCGTGGTGCAAGGATAGGGCGATGCATGTCGCATCCTGTGGCGTAAGGGCGGCGCATTGCTGGAGTCGTGTTGCAGGCGCGACGCGGCTCCAGCAATGCTCAGGGGCGCCCTATGCCTAACATGCTGCGTCACTCCTTACGCCTGCTTCAAGCAGGCGCAGGGTTTTGACGCAGCAGGGACGTAAAAGTGACTCAGTGAAATCTTGTAGATTTCACTGCGTCACTTTTACGAGGCGGACCTGCCGGAACGCCCACCCTGCGCTGGAAAGCCCACATGAAACCTGACGCAGGTTTCAGGTGGCGCAGGGCTTTACAACGTGACGTATCTCCCTAGATGCGTCACGTTGTAAATAAGGCGCAACGTGGCACATGGTTTACGCCGCCGCTGTGTCACAGACGCAACGGCGGTGTAAATGTGGCGTATGGGGCTTGTAAATCTGCCCCAAGATGTTTGTGATTGGTTCTGTCACACAGAAGCAGAAACTACTGCTACAGTGATTACCATTCCTACAGAGACTCACCCAGCAGCCAAAGCATCATTCATACATTAGGAGGCCCAACTACAACTATTGCTTTCTCTGCAGTAACTCAACAACATCCATTACATCCCTTCTTATTTTAGAAAATATAAGAAGGTTTTAAGGTCTACTGTGAGGTCCAGAATTACAGAAGTCGAAGAAAGCTCACGTACTCTAGCACAATTCTATCTATTAGAACAATCAATGTTAAAATCCAAAGTAAGCAGGAAGCAGAGGGGTACTTCTGAAATTAGTATATTAGTAGCAAAATTAGAACCATTTCTGAAGGTAATGCAGCCAGTATATCTTGAATAATTACCAATAGCTATAAAGGATATGGCCAAACAGATAGCTCAAGACTCTGTGACACACAGGCATCAACAGAGACCCATGAACACTTGCCTCTAAACAGCTGTGCGTTATAGCAAGGAGCTGAGCCCAAAAACCAAACACCGTAGAGGAAATGCAAACTGAATTTGGGTAGCAAGGTCACCTTAAAAACTGAGAAGGGCTCAAGTGTGAGCAATATGTCTGTTGGTGAGCTAGCTACATCAAGGTGCACTAGGAGCCAGAGAGGGGAAAACACAAGAAAAGATCCACAGATTTCCACAAACAGCATTGCACCTCCTTGTCCACGGGTTCAACGATAAAGTATGTAGTCATGATCCATGGTCTTAATGCATATGCAACGTCAACTGAAATTTAACAAAGTTGATTTAAAATGTTTAAAATATCCAAATGTGGCCAGTAATGATATTTTAAAATAACAATTACCTAACAACCATCCATCTTCAATGACTCCTCTGGTTAGTCGCTAATATAGTCCACAGTTTCTAAAGATGTAACAATATTGAGTGCTCTCAGAGTACCGAGCAACTAGGTCTGTGATCAGACATGAGGCATTACATACTACTTGTAAACTGAATACATTTTGACTCTTTTTTTAATTTGCGATCACATACTCTGTAACAGCGGGTGGACACATTAGGACATGTGTACCGTCTACACATCAAATCAGTTTGTGAAAATTTGCAACTGCATGGAATTGGATGTTTTGTTTATAGCTTCCACCTCAGCATGGGTACTTGGAAATGCAATGTGTGAATTAATTCTTGTCAACATTGCATCAAGAAAATTTCTTGGGTCCAAGCCCCAGATTTACTAAGCCCATGCAGCACAATTGCATCGTGCAATACAACACAAGGCAACGCAAGAGCTTAAGGGATATTTACTAAGCCACATGATTCACCTTGTGTGGCTATGCGTGGCTTAGTGAAATACAGAGTAATGTAGGGCACCTTATATCACTGCCGCGAGTTACACTGTGTTGGGGAGGCATTCCATGGGTAGAGAGTGGGTGTTCATATGCATCCACCCATTGATTTTGAAGCATTGCAAGATTTGCTAGGGTAGTAAACCTGGGAATGAGTCAAAATGCTATGCCATCCCAATAGAGGCATAATGAGGAGAAATATGTTTTTCTCCTTGTTATTTCCTCTGTCTACGTAGAAACACATAGAAAGAGAAAAATGCCTCTGAGTATTTTCTTTGTGCTGGAAGGTGCAAAGGTGCCTGTGTTGGTGCTAGGCAGCACTGAATGCGCCAGGTCAGAGAAAGAGCAGGAATGCACCATGTCCTAATTCATTCTGCACAGTCCTGCTCTCTCCATTTAACAGGGTGAGGTAAGTTATCGTGCTGCGTTGCGTCAAATGGTAGTAAATCTGGGCCTTAGTCCTCAGAGGAAAAGTGTGTGTGCACACTTTGCGGATGCAGCAGCAACTTGCATAAAAAATATTTCTAAAGTGATGTGTGCATATGTAAAAATGTAAGTGGTATGCATATGTGAGAAAGGATCGGGAGGATAGTTGAGCACATAATATGAGAGTACAATGCTGTGCTAGTGCATTGGTGTATTTGGGGCTAAGTGGTAGGCTTTGAACTGTGAACAGTAGACTGTGATGTGAGTGTTGCAAGCTGGTGTTCCCCTCTCATTTATGCAGATGATGGTGTGGTGCGTCACTTGGTAATGTGTGTAGTAAAATGTGGTGTGGGTATCCTGGTCCTGTATATATTATATGGTGATGAGTGTGTGCATAGGTTGTCTATGCATAAGACAGTAAAGGATGTGTGGGTACTGGTTCAGGGTGAAGCGGGGGCAGTATGTGTTAATTTGCTGAAATAGTGTATAACAGTGCGATATATACACTCCTTGGAGTTTGTGTTATCCCTTGCCCTGCATGTTGAAGATAGTGTGGTCCTTTGAGAAGGAAAGAATGTGCATGTCTCTGGCTTGAATGCAGAGTAGGGTGAGATGCATGTCCTGCTCTATGTGCAGAAGAGTGTGAATGTAGAGTTTCCTTTGGTCTTCTGCGTGGAAGACAAGGTTAGAATATTGAGGTTTAGTTTAAATGAGGTCAGGTGTCTGGTATATGTGTTCTTGCTGATTTATGTTGATCATGATTCCTTAGACTTGAAGAAATGTAGACTTGTTCTTCCTCATTCTAATACCCCTGTTGAACTGATCTTAAATATCAAAGTCAGAAACGCCAACACACACATATGGCCAGTACTGTACTTTGGCTACTGCATTGTCTGCTTACCTGGTTTTGAATCCCTAAGTATTTTGAAGTCTGTGTGTTCTGGCAGCTGGTGAAGCCCAAGGAGTCTAGAAAGACCAGAGATTGCTGTAGACTCTTTGAAGGCCTAAACCTAAGTTTCTCTCAAACCTCCTGGTTTTGTAGAGGAGGATTGGAATACTTTTGCCTGTAGATCCTTCCTGATTAGAGGGAAGCAGATTCTATATAAGCATTAAATGATCCATTCAGAGCCGTACATTGAATCTTATATCATGTGCAAACTGGTGATTGTGCTAAATTACACAATCCAAGTCAGCACAAATTACAAAATAGACCCAGGGTATTTCCCCACATCGGATTACCAAGAATTATTTGGAGGATTTTTTAAGAAGGGAATCTAGATTGGAACACACATCACCAATAGTTTTACTTTTATGTAAATCCGAAACCACATGATAGTTTTCATTCTGTTAAATTCAGATCATGGAGGTAAAACCATTAATAGAAATGTGATTACTGTGCAGGCACAGCTTTTTTACTTGGGAGTTGTTATGGCCCAATATGGCAAATGTGAATTTCCAGGCAACTCTCATCAGTACTTCTAAAAACATATTAAAGTACTTTCAGCATTCCAAAATATATTCAATCTGCCAGGACATTATTGCCACAAACCTCTTCACAGTAGACTTCCACTAGCTTCATCTAAGTCCATATATCCTTGTGGCATCTCCTTCTGGAAAGTGAATATATCCATGAGCCCTGCAAAAGTAGAACTGATGCAGAAAAGCCATCCAGAGTATTTGACATGTTTCATTCCTCAAGCTTTATTTCTATTAGCATATGCATATCAACTTCAAGGTGGGAGCAAAAATCAACCGTTGCTTGTGAAGTTTGATGATGTTAAGAAACTGCACCCTTTGCAAAGTAGGGTAAACATGGGTCCTTCTCTGGACTTTGCCTGAAGTAACATTTACCATAGTTCAGACTCTATCACCTGCAACAGAAAGTTCCACCAAAGATAATGTCAGATTGCAGGGACTTGGCAACTAATTTTAAATTCTCCTACATCCCACTCCAGTCTGCATTGAATGGAAGTTGAAAAATGCAATAGCCATAGCACAGCAGTGGCATGTATCAAATTTCCCATTACTACAAGTCATAGGGGGACTCAAAGCAGTAGGGGATTGAGCGTAGGTAGCTGGAGAGCAGAGTATAAAGGTGTGCCGCTTTGTGGTGGCACACTCATAGCCCTGAGCAATGGGTACATTTGTGTTCTCTTTAGAAGGATGAACCAGACAGTTGCTATGGCCTTGTAAAGCCGACATTGGATGAATCCTTAGGAATAATCCTCTAACAAATGTATCACTCAGCAACAGAGAATACGTTTTGCATTGCAGCAGTGTGCTTATTTCAATTAGGCAAGATACTGCTAATTAGACTCTTAAATCTATTTAGAACTCCTTTAGCCCTTGCTGGGAGGCCGCAGTAAAGCCTAGGTGGCAGAGACACTGGATCTATCAGGCAGGTAAGGTGTAGAATTATTTTTTACCTGAAAATCACTTTGGGGTGAACCTTTTGGCTTTTTACTTTTCTAAAGACCCCCTCAAGCAAAACAATATTCCACACACATAGTTTTGTTCCAGCACATGGCCATTCATGCATTTTAATTGTGTGGGATCAACATATTTTACATGACATGCCGGGACAGGAGAAAAACTAGTGAACATGGCTCCTTAAGGCTTCTTTATGCCATTCCCATCCGTGGCTGCTTCACCAAGAGGAATTTTCTGACAGTGATATCAACAGTGGCTTGGGAAACTGGCATTCCTGATCTATAAATCAGAAGAGTGATTTGAGATGTGGCCTATTTGAGTTGATTTCTCTTGTATCAACTACCATCTTCCTCAGAGCTACATTTGAGATATCAATACTTCTAAGAAGTCCTTGATTTGCTTCTTATATATCCCTTTGAAAAAGTGAGGGATTTGGTGCAGCAAATGGTATTGTCTCAGGAAACTCTCTATCTTGTATATGCTGGAGGTTGGATGTGTGTGTAAGAACTTCTTCAAGTTTTGTGGATCATGAAAAGAGATAAAAAACACTTGTTGAATAGTATACTTTTCAAATAAGAGAATTGAGGAACCCCTGAGCGCATTTGATCTTTCTGGAACTCTGAATTGTGAAATGTTTACACATTTGTAAAATGTCCTGGCTCAATTCCTGTCAATTATGAGGCAAGTCAAGTCCTTAACCTATGAAACAAATAGCAGAGTAGCAACTTTGAATGTAATTGGAAGGCCCACCAAACTTTTTCCTTCAGGCCATGCCTTGCAGGTCTTGCACCTGGCTAGCCTTTAGGGTATGAAAGTAATGTGTCTTTTGTGGAAACCTTTACTAATTACAGGAACAACTTTCAAAGTACACCTAATACAGTCCCTTTTTAAGTTTCATGGTTCTCTGTGAGTTAAAGAAGAGAGGGACTTCGATGGTCTCACTTCAAGTTATAGGTTATGTCATGTATATTTGTAAAGTGCACTATCACCCGAAAGGGTATCCTGGCACTAAGCAGGTGTGTGTGCAAAGTCCTGTCTACGCCAGGTCTTCAGCATCTTGAAGAATTCAAGAAGAGAGGAGGAGCCTCTGATGTGGAGTGGAGGTCGTTCCACGCTTTAAGATCAATATAAGTGAACGCTCGTACTTCTGATCTGCTTCTATGTATGTGTGAGATGTATGAAAGTAGGAGTTCTGTGAAGCGGAGGTGCCTGGGTTGTTGATGGAAGGAGATGAGACTGTCCAGGTAGGTGGGGCCTGATTTGTGTAGTGCCTTGAACGCGTGTGTACCCCAAGGATCATCACTCAGCCCCACGCTCTTGGCCCCTACATGGCCTCCCTTGCCACCATCGTTAGACAGCACAGACTCAGCAAAGCCGATGACACCCAGCTCCTCCTCTCCCTCACCAAGGACCCCATTATCACCAGACTCAACTTCCAGCAAGGAATGAAAGACGTTGCATCCTGGATGAGCAGCAGCTGCCTGAAGCTCAACTCAGAGAAGACAGAGGCCCTCCAACCATCCCCCTCTGCTTGGGACAACACCTGGTGGCCCACCGCCCTCAGCAGTCCCTCCACCCCTACGGACCACACCTGAAACCTCTGCATAGTACTCAACCTCTCCCTCTCCATGGTCCGACAGGTCAACGCCGTCGCCTCCACCTGCTTCAACACCCTCAGCATCCTTTGTAAGACCTTCAAATGAATCCCCCCTCGAATCAAGGAAGACCGTCACCCACGCATTCATAAGCAGCAGACTGTACTAAGGAAACGCCCTCTACCCCGGGATCAACAAGTCTTTGCTCCACAAACTCCAGACCATACAGAACACTGCAGCCAGACTCGTCCTCGGTATCCCTCGACACGAACACATCACCCAACACCTGTGTAACCTCCACTGGCTCCCCGTCGAGAAGAGAGTAACTTCCAAGATACTCACCCATGCCTAGAAATGCAACCACAACACCTGACCCCAATATCTCAACAACAGAATCTCCTTCTACGTATCCAAAAGGAACCTCCGATCCGCCGACCTCGCCGAACGTCTGCGCATCCGCACAGCAAGAACAGGTGGAAGATCCTTCTCCTACATCGCTTTCCCAGACCTGGAACGAGCTTCCGATCAACATCAGATGTGCCCCCACCATGTACATCTTCAGGACGACACTCAAGACCTGGCTTTTCAACTGACCCGAGTGGCTCCCCCCTCCCCCAGCGCCTTGAGAGACCCACCCGGGTGAGTAGCACGCTTAACAATCCCCTGATTGATTGATTGATTGTGTGTGAGGAGTTTGAATTGAGCACCTTTGTGTACTAACCCTTTCGATGCGCATGACGGAGCGGTTCCGTCATGCGCATCGGTCACGCTGTGCGGATGACGGAACCGCTCCGTCACGGCCCCGCCCGCGCAACGAACCTTCAGCACGGCGCGGTAATCCGCGCCGCGCTGAAGGGGTTAAGAGCCAGTGTGATGTGAGTACTGTGTGGGAACTTGAGTATGAGTCTGGCCGCAGAGTTCCAGGCAGCCTAAGGCAACCTGGCTCCTGCTCATATTTCATAAAGCTAATCTGGGAGCAGCTATGTAAATTATATCAAATGCCTCCATCCATGCATGTAAGTCTAAACATTTAGATGAGCATCATGCTCTCAGCCCTAGAATTATCTAATAGATCAATGCGATAAAAATAGATAACATTAGCTCTTAATAATGAGAAGAATGAACGCCTACACCTGTCCCAAACGGGCTTTAGACCTCAACAAGGCACAGAGACAGCCCTGCTAGCTGTGGTCGAAGAAGCAAGGAAAATCGTAGACAGTGGCAGGTCCGCTGCTATTATATTGCTCGATCTCAGTGCGGCATTCGACACTGTCAACCACCAGCTTCTGATCACAAGACTTAGAGAAGTGGGGGTGTCAGGAACTATACTCAAATGGCTGGAATCTTTTCTGTCAGACAGGTGTTTTCAGGTCTTTGAGGGTAGTACCAGCTCTGAAAGAATGCCTCTACGATGCGGAGTGCCGCAGGGCTCTTCGTTGAGTCCCACACTCTTTAATGTTTATCTGCGCCCATTGGCTGAGGTGGTAAAACCCTTTGGGGTTAACATCATTACGTATGCTGATGACACTCAGCTGATTGCATCCCTGATAAGCCTGGATAATACTAGGAGTAATTTGGCCAGCTGTTTGGAAGGGATCTCTGCCTGGATGGACTCCTTCCTCAAATTGAATGCGGCCAAGACCGAGGTGATGTTTCTGGGCGAAATTGGTAATATGGACATCAACACACTCTGGCCGCAATGTTTGGGGGTCCCACCTGTTCCCAAGACTCAAATAAAAAGTCTTGGGGTGTGGCTCGATCATAACTTAAATATTAAGGAACAGGCACGTAGGGTGGCAGGTACCTGTTATGGCATCCTGAAAATGCTCAGGAATGTCCTTCCTATTCTGCCTTTTGTTGCCAGGAAGCTCTTGGTGCAAACCTTGATTCTTTCAAGGCTTGATTATGCCAATGTGCTTTACCTAGGGTCTCCAGCCATAACAATAAAAAAACTACAAACAGTTCAAAACTGTGCGGCTTGATTGTTGCTGCAGGTGCATAGGCTGGATTCGGCCAGAGCTCATATCAATTCCCTGCATTGGCTCCCGGTGGCGGAGAGAATCCAGTTTAAGTCCTTGTGCATTGTCCACAAGGTACTCTCTGCCAAGGCACCGCCGGCCCTTCGATCCATTATTCTCCCTTATCGCCCTAACAGATCCCTTCGCTCCGAAAAAAAACAGCTAGCTATAACCCCCAGAGTACTTCGAGCCCGAAGTGGGGGACGCCTCTTTTCCCGCGTTGCGGCTAAGGGTTGGAACCAGCTCCCGGATCATATCAGATTGGAGACCAATCACCTCAACTTCCGTAAACAGCTTAAGACCCTGCTGTTCTCCGGAACTGTCTGATTGTTTGATTGTTGGTGGCTTGTCTCTAGCGCCGGGAGGCCTTTGGTAGCCATGCGCTCTATAGGTACTTTTCATTCATTCAATAATGTCCTGCCACTGATATGAGTAAATTAATTATAAATAATTATTTAGTAAAGTCCGAGCCAAAAATGTCTATGTTGCTCATAAATAAATAGAGGCTTTACAAACGATTTACAGTGTTTTATAACATGTATTGCCAAAAACATTAAAATAAACGTTTCTGATGTCATTTTAAAAATAATTTTTATAATTCACAAACTTTTTCAATTTCATTCACTGTGAACAAGAATATAATGTACTAAGTGTATACTTTCTCGACCTGCATGCCTTTCCCTTTTGGTGGACTGCACATGTACAAATGTGTTTATGCAAGCAACAATAATGCTGATGATTCCTGTGCTGTCCCTCGTGGTGTGATGATAAATGACTTTCCACTTTTGTTTCAGTGATTCAGCTAAACACAGTTCCAGACATATTTGTTCAGAGCATAGACATTTACTAAATCATTTAAGTAGTGGCCTTTCACGCGTGCATTTATTTTATCATAACGAAACATTGGCAATGTATTTATTAAAATATATTTTCTTTCCTTTCTGATGGTTAGGAGATTTCTCATACAGCTTTGACGTTGCTGACCTTTTTAAAGCTCAAATGTTAGATCAATTATCAAAGCAGTTGCATCACTGAAGAAACTCTGGGCGAGTTCAGCATTGACTGATGCTGATCACAGAGACACAGCTCACAGGCTGACATCTTTGACTCTATCAAAGTGAACCGTCTCGGTTTCTCGTCCAGAACTCTGCTGCTGCTTCTTCTCCAGCAGAATTCTATTTTTTTATCCCTAGTTTCAGCAATGAGAGCCTGCTATCTCCTCATCCCTACTTACCTGTGTCTCTCTGACCTCTGCTTTACACCATCACCTCTTTGTTTCAAGTGTTGCCTTCACAACCTGTACTCCGTGCAATATAAATCGCGTCATAGAATCTTCGGGAATTTCATTGTACCTCACAAGGTTGACTAGAGTCAAAAATACTGCCAGTCAGATAGGTTCAAAGGGTTGTGACAGAGGCCGTCCTTAAGGAATGTCTATCACACATTTGAATTAGAAAGGATCTGTCAATAACATCATAACATGTATTCACTTATTAAACTTGAAATGCATATTAAAATAATTAATTAGGTGAATGGAAAATATAATATTTGTATAATATTTTTTAATTGCAATCTTTTCTGCGGCAATTTCATAAGACACACTAAGGGGCAGATTTGCGAGACTGTCACTCAGTACAGTGCAGCAAGTCACCCTGCTGGTCTTCACTGCGTGACAGGGTAAGGGCAGTAATGCACTGTATGTAAAAGAATATGGCACATTCCTGCCTTTTCCCCTGCACTGGTGTTCTTTTGATAGATTAACGCCAATGCAGGTACCCTTCTACCATGGTGAAAGGGTGCCCCTGTTGGTTGCAGAATAATTTTTGAGCAGTAAGGGGCAACTTCCGGCACAAAAACAATCCCCTGAGGCATATACCTCTATTTATGTTTTAGCGTCCTCCCCATCCTGTGTACTTGCCAATGACTATGCCAGAAATGGAGCTTAGTATAACACGTCTTTACTCTTCTGCATGTAACCGCGAACTCAACATTCTAAACCTGCTTTCAATTTACTACTCTCTAATGCTTAGATCACAGTTCTACGGAGTACATCAGAAGCCACAACGGTTCTGTAATGACATACTCACACAACCTACATCTGCCCATTTGTTCAATAAAAAGTTGCAGTTACAGCTCTTCAATGAGTCTCCGTGGTGCGTGGATCACACGTCCTGACCGTGTCTTCGGAAACTGAGGATCAGCAGTAGAAATTTCCAGGACTGGCCTTGGTGATGGAGAGAGAGCAATAGTCAGGGGTTCTTCAATTGTCTACTTAAACCCAGTTTCTACAATGACATCAGAGCCTGACTAGCCATGAGCCACATGTTGGAAATGTGAGGAATGTTGCATAAAGGACTTTCCAAGACCTTTGGCAGTCACCATGTGTCCTTTGCTTATCACAACATAAAATGGTTGAGCATCGAAAGGAGCATCAGACTTTAGGTTTCTCTGCTGGCAACAAGAACTCATTCTCCTCTGGTTAAGGTGACAATGTTTTGCATGCCAACACTTGTCTGCATAGGCTTTAATTTTCCTTACAACCCAAGTCTATTGTGTGTTTCTTACTCAGTACTTGTTCTTCTGTTGGTCCATTGAGGTAACTTGGTAGTCATGGCTCTCCCGAACCACAAGGTTTTTTTTTTTTTTTTTTTTTTTTTCCCAAAACCTTTATTGTTCCATCGAAGAGTACACCGCTATTCAGCCAACAACCCGGAGGCAGGCAGCTAGTATACAAGGCGGAACTCCGCCCAAGCATTTGAGGTCGTACTTTCAAACAGCGATATAGCATTTTACAATGGAACAAACAAAACAAAACTAATAGAGAGCCCGAGTCGGAGGGAAGCAAACAGTAAATGATCGAAATGACATAATCATCGTCACACTGCGCCCACAGCCCGCCCAGACAAAGCAAACGACAGACAAACCCCCTCAGAGAGCGAACCCCACATCCCAGATCACTTATGCCAGGCGGATCACCACTTATAGCACACCACAGTCGAACTCCAACCTCGCCTCGCCATTTAAGCCACGATCAGCCCGCTTGGTCATCTTCCAACGCTGTCGTACTAGCCAACCAATCCACCAGTGGCTGCCAGATATCTACAGGCCGCGAGCGCTGCGGCAGCTGGTCCCAGTATGAGGTCAGCTGCTCCCTACAGTACACCGCCGATCTTATCCAGGCCTTCACGTTTGGCGGCATCGCCTTCTTCCAGTGTAGCGCCACCTGACGCTTAGCAAGTAATAATAATATGGCTACAAGCCTACGTGAGGCCTTAGGCACATTTCTAACGAATCCCAGGAGGGCTTCGTTAGAAATGATGAGGGCCTCTCGCATCGAGGTAGGGAGGATGCCAACCTCCATCGCTTCCTCAAAAACATTGTGCAATCGCGGGACCAGTAGGTCTACGTATTCCTTGTAGAAGGCTGCCGTCAGCCCGTCGGGGCCTGGTGCCTTGTTGAGCGGCATAGCGGCTATAACCGCTCGAATGTCCTCCTGCGTGAAGGGTAGGTCCATATATTGTCGGGCATTGTTACTGAACCACGCAAGAGCTATGGTGTCCAGGTAATCACTAATGATGGTGTCGTCAGGGGACACCTTAGTGGTGTACAGGTCCTTATAATAGTCTGTCATCACCGTCAGGATAGCCGGAGGATCTCGAATCACTGCACCCCCCGACTCCTGTAGCTCAAGAATATGCTCCGACCCACGTGGTGGGCGCAGCATATTTGCTAGTGTTCGGCCAGCTCGATCACCCTCTCCGTAACGTCTGGCCTGAGAATCTTTGGACAAGAACCTGACCTCCCTCTCGGCCTCCTCTTGATACTCGGTCAGTTTCGTCCTGAAGTCTGCACTCGCACCACCAGAAGGGGCCGCCACCATCGCAGCTTCAAGCTGAGCCAGTTCAGATTCCAACCTGCCGAGAGTAGCTCTGATGGAGCGCAGCACCCCAGTTTTGAGCGCCATGCAGTGACCCCGTGTCACAGCTTTACAGGCCTCCCAGAGCACGCCAGGTGAATCCACTGAGCCCTCGTTGAGTTCGAAGTATTCCTCCAGTTTTTCCCGCAAAGAGTGCTGGAAGACCTGGTCACGCAGAGCCCGGGATGGGAACCTCCAACTGAACGGCTGAATGTACTGCGGCGGGGTGGATAGCGTTAAGCAGACCGGGGCATGATCAGAGAGAGACCGCGGCAAGTGAGTCACCTCTAACACCGATGAGTGCAGATCTCTGGACAGCAGCCAGAAGTCCAATCTGGACCAGGCCGCACGATGAGCAGTGATACACGTACCGGCGCGGGCCTCAGGGTGCAGTGTCCTCCAGGAGTCCACCAGCCCTGCCTCTAGCATAATATGGCCAAGCGCCTCCGACGCCCTAGGGTGATGTTCCCGAGTGGTGCCCTGCCTATCTGTAGTATCTGACAGTACCACATTATAGTCTCCTCCCCACAGTATCGCAGCAGGTCCACAGTTCCGCACCCTATGCCACAATCCCTCGTAGAACTCCGGATTATCGTCATTCGGGCCATACACATTCACCAGAATCACTCTCGCGCCGCACAGCGAACCTACCATCAGAACATACCTGCCCCCCGCGTCCCTGATTTCCTCATGCGTCCTCCAGTGAAGCCCTTTTCTGATAAGTATCGCCACTCCTCTAGAGTAGTTAGAGTAGTGAGCGTGAACTACCTCACCCCATCGGTTGTGTCTGAGCAGCTGCGCAGCATTGTCCGTCAGGTGCGTCTCCTGCAGAAGGCAAATGTCCGCACCCTTCCTAATCAGAAAGGCCTGTATCAGTCTCACTTTCCGTCTATCATTCATGCCCCGTACATTCCAGGTAATACACTTTATGCTATTCACAGCACCAGGCGTGTTAACAGAGTTCGGGCAAGCATCCAACATACACCTACCCCCATTCACCCGGCCAAGTCTCGCCAAGTCTCGAAGCAAGCATTTCCAATCCAGCGGGTCTCAATATATGAGGGCGGCAATGCCACAGCAATCTGTACGCCCGCCGACAAGGCAGGGAACCTCCACTCGGCACCAAGCATGGAAATAAAACTCGAGCAGGCCACGGACCTGTTCCTCGTTGCAGCGATTCCTGTAGCCCGTCCCTGACAGACAGCACACATCCCACCCGGCCAACTGGGCAGCCTGCACGGTAAATGCCAGAATACCTCTTGCTGGGTGGCTGTCGACATGACAGCGCGCAGTGCACAACGTGCGATTCAATAGCAGTTTTCGCCTCCTCCGACCCGGCTCTGAAACTTAAATAAAACACAACAAAAACCCCCAACCCCAGCCAACCCCCTAACCCTCCCGCTCCAACCCCCCAATCAGGTTGTGCAATGACCTCCCTGGACCCCCCCCCAACTACAACAACTGTAACTACAGTCTCTAGATGTGAACAATGAATGGGAATCATCCCTTGAGGTACGCAGGTTGGCCACCCACAAGCCCTGTACTTGTGACAGGGCGATCGAGCGCGAGACTAGTGTACCAGCTCAAGGACCCTCCCCCCCCAATCCCGCAGCCCTGCTCAGCTCCCTCATAGCATCTGAAATTGGAACTCCAGGGAATTAAACATTCTCTCTATGGCCCAGCACAGCGCAGGCAGGCAACACCCAGCGATTTAGCAAGAAGTATACAGTAGTAGTCATTCAACATCACTTAGCCTATCCCGCTGGTCCGGGTCAACTGCAGATGTCTGAGCCTTTTGGTCCTTTAACAGTTGTTTGGCATATTTCATAGCCGCCTTCGCGTCAACAAAGAAGGACGGCTTACCGGGACCTTGGACCCGGAGTTTGGCAGGGTAGATGAGGGAGTATTTGGTGCCCGCCTGTTGAAAAAGTTTCTTCGCCGGCAGAAATTCCCTTCGAGCGGCTTGAACCTGCATCGTATAGTCCGGATATAGTGCAATGTGGTTGCCCCTGTACTGCACGTCTGATATGTCTCTTGCCATTCGTAAGATCACGTCCCGGTCCCTATAATTCAAGATTCGTGCAATAATAGGCCGGGGCGGTGCACCGGGTTTAGGCCTGGGCCCCAGTGATCTGTGAGCCCTCTCGACCAGGAACATCGGAGACAATCCCGACCCAAACAGATCCTTACACATTTGTTCAACAAAGAGCTCCATGTTGGTTATGTCCGTCGTTTCCGCCACACCCGTGATGCGGACGTTGTTGCGCCGCGAGCGCGCCTCCAAATCCTCATTTTTCTGCTGAATGAGTGTCAGAATCTTCTCCATGCCCCGTAGTTGGCCGGCAAGGCCGGTCTGATTTTCCTCCGTGTCGGCCACACGTGTTTCGAGCGATTCCACTCTCCCCTCTTGTTTGTCCATGCGGGACGTGATGCCGTCCATGCGGGCAGCCAGCGCGTCCATCTTGCCATCAATGCCATGTAAACTCGTTTTCAGTTCCTGAAACATGGCCTTGATGTCCACATCCTGAGCATCACTCCGGTCCGCCCGAGAAGATTCGGCCTCACGGAGGTCTGGGTCTGGGTCCGGCGGCTTCTGCTTGGACTTGTCGAAAGTGATTTTCGGCTGCCGCGTGTCCGGTTTGCCCATGGCCCGTCGCTGCTCACCGGCATGCAGTCCAGGGGCAGACGTTCGGCGTTCCTCCACACCAACCGCCGCTGCCTCAGCTTCACTCCATCAGCCGTAGGGCGCGCGTTTCCTTGGGCGAGCTAACAGCCACTGCCTCACCCCTCGAACAGGTTTCGGGCACTCCACACGCGAGGCCCCGGCTCTAGCGAATGGTGTAGGCCGCCACGTCTCCACGCCGCCCGCGGGCCGCTCTCTGCCCACGAGTCGCCGACGGGGTCAGAAAAGCCAGAGCACAGGGCGGACACCCTGGACTACCGTCTCGGGCGGGGAAGTCCGAGCTCGCACCCCAGTTCAGCTAATAATTGAAGGATTTCTGTGCTCGATCGGCGGAGCTGCGGTTTCAGGCAGCCATTCCGCTCGGCAGCCAAGCCACGCCCCCCCTCCCGAACCACAAGGTTGCAGGGATTTTTCACCTGTGGTCGAGTGAGGGTCGAGCAGTAAGCTTGAAGAATGTGATTTAAAACAGCTTTAAGGTTAAGCTTTTCCAGTAAATCACGCTGGACAGCTTTCTTTAGAGTACTCATGAAACGCTTGACAAGGCCATTGGACTGTGGCCACCACAGGGTAGTCTTTTGATGCTTCACTTTAAGATGACTGAGAAAGAATTCTCGACTGTTGAAAGGTGGGCCATTGCCAGACTTTAAAATCACCAGAACACCCCAGGTCACGAAGATGCTGTCTAATCTCTCAATGGCATGCTCTTGAGTGATAGATCCGAGATCTTCAATCAAGAGAAAACAGGAATACTCCTCAAAGACACCATCAACTGATGTCGGTTGTCAGTTCTTTGCCACACATGCATTGGCAACTCTGACATGTTTAATGGGTGTTGAGTGGTTTTTGATGACAAGCAGTTGCATAGATAGCAGGCCTTTAATTATTTTCAAATCTTTCATCGAGATGAGGAAATTAGACTTTGTCTCAGAGTGCCCATTTGGTGGCAACAATTCCAGCATGTCCTTCATGGGCCACTTCAATTATCTGTTGTCGCAGACTCTCCTGTATGATAATTTTTGACCCTCATGGATTAATACCCTCCTGAGTAATGGACAGTTCATCTTTGACATTCTCAAACTTTTGATATTCACTATCGCTGGTAAGAGGTAGAGGATGCTGGTACCAAGACTGATGTGTAATAATGTCTTTCAGTTTCAGCATGTCACTATCTTGACTTGTGGCAGTGACAATTTGTTCTAATGAAATGGCATCTGGAGTGCTTGATTTTACTATGAAATTGATGTAAGCTCTATCTGTCTTAGAATCAGTCCCAGGGCATTGTACAGGCACCCGTGAGAAGCAGGCAGCACAGTTCTGATCTTTCCTTTGACGATTCATGATGGTGTAGTTGTACTCTTGCAATCGCAGACCCTAACATTCAGTGCAAGGAGGATTTTTTGTTTTTGGGTTTCCAAAGATAGCCAATAATGCTTGATGATCTGTCACAAGCATGAAAGGCCTCCCAAACAAGACTATGTGGAAGTGTTCACAACCCACACCAATGCCAAGCTTCCTTTCTCAGGAAGTGGGTGAGCACATTCAGTTTGAGACAAACTTCGGCTGCTGTACTCCACAGGACGTCTTTGAGCATTTGGGTGTCCACTGTGTTGTGCATGTGTGGTGCCCAATCCGACAGGGCACGCATTAACAACAACCTGGATCATAATGTGCCATGTCAGTAGCATTCTCATTGGCGTGCTTTCTTTTCTGGAAGCTTTGCTCGCGTTCATATTGCCAAAGAAAAGAAACATTCTTTTTTGTCAAGTCTTTTAATGTTGCACTGACAGTGGCAAAGTCTCATATTTGTATAGAGCAATAGCTGGCCATGCAAAGAAGGGACAGTAACATGGAAACATCTTGTGGGGGACGGGAAGTTGGCAGTGCTTGTAATTTAGTAGGATCGGGTGTCATCCCCCAGAAAAGATATGGCCAAAGCATTTTTACTTGGTCCTTTGGAACTCACTTTTTCTCTGCATTCAAAGTTAAACCGGCAACAGTGAGCAACTGGCACACTTGCATGAGAGCTTTGTCATGCTCCTTCTGGGTAGCTCCAAAAGCCAATGTGTCATCACTGTAATTGAAAGCATTCATGACAGGCTATATGATATGTCAAATTATATCTTGGAACAGCTCAACAGCTGATGACACACAAAAACTTAGTCTCTTGTGATGGAACAGACCACCATGTGTCGAAAAGGTTGCAATGTACCTGCAATAGTCCTCGAGTTCCAACTTATGATATACTTTATTCAGATCCAGTCAAGAGAATAGCTTTGCACCATTCAATTGTGCTATCATGTCAGCAATGTGTGGACCTGGATGTCGTTTTCTTTCATTGGCCTTGTTCGCCTGCCGCATATCCATGCAGATGCGTACAGATCCTTCACTGTCTTTTTTAGGTACCACTGTAGGAGAAACCAATAGAGTTGGACCACTAGAATGGTCAATTATATTGTGCTTCAGTAATGATTCCAATTCCTTTTCAACAGCTTCTGTAAGTGAAAAGCAATTTGTCTGTGTCTTTGAGCAGTAGGATAGACGTCCTTATTAATATGTAATTGGGCTTTCACAGTCTTGAGTTCTCTCAACCCATGAAACAATGAAGGGAATTGACTTACTATGTCACAATGAGCATTTATGATATAGCTCATGGATATCAGTCCCATATCAGCAGCTGTGCTAAAGCTGAATGAACAGGTGCTTGATGCCGTACCTTGAAGTACATATACATTTTAGTTTTTGATGGTGTAAGTCGGGGCACTGGAGACAGTTCCTTATATTTCCCCGCAGGCATAATATTTATTGACACACCACTATCGATAATGAAAGGTACTGACTAACCCTTGACTTCTAGTGTGATCTTCAGGCAATGTTTCAATGACTTTGGTGCTTTGTCATGTCAGTTTCTCTCAGATCTGAATTTTTCCTCCCAGGCTGCCATGTGCATGCTTCTCTGAGGTGAATATCAACATGCACACCCATTTTCTCCACCATCACTTGATATGGACAAAGAAGAACTATTTTACAAAGATTTAGCTGTCGATCAACTTTGTTTGGTGTTGATTTGCTCCAGGTGATGTTGTCGCTTGGCCTTATCGGGTGGCCATTTTGTCTTCACACTGACGCACATGCTTCTCCTTCATCTTGCACACCATCACAAAATGGTTCTGCTTTCCACAGCCTTTGCAGATCTGCCCAATGGTGTGACCTTTACCTTCATATGGAAATGAAAATTCACACATGAAGCACAACTTCTTGTTCTGTGGAGAATTTACTGTGTCCTTCAGCCTTGTGTTTTGGCTTATTTCTTACACTCATGGCTGACTCACTCTGTGCACCTTCAAACTCCATGTTCGCATCTTGTGAATCAGCACACTCTTCAGCCCTGGCAACAATGAGAACTTGCTCCAGACAGAGTTTCTCTCAGCATTTGCTGTCTGAATGAATCTGACATGCATCCATCAATCATTCCGAGGCGTAGAGCTTCATCATCATTAAATCATCGAACGTATTGTTTGATGACCGTATCCAGTCTCTCAACAAATTCGTCAATGGTCTCAACAATTTTCTGTCTTTCTTGACTGAAGGTGTATCTTTCATAATCTACATTTGGGATTGGATTGAATTTTAGATTCAAGGCAGATTTGATTTGACTGTATGTAATTTTGTCAGCTCATAGCATTTTCTTTATAATTTTTTGTATGCCTTCACCAGCAAGATTCTTAAGGAGCTTGATAGTTTTCTTGGAATCTGCTTCTTAAATTGCATTAATGAAATAATCAAATGTGTCTATCCAGGGCATCCATCTGTTGCCAATATTCAACATTTTGGTTGTATCAAATGGGAGTGGTGGTTTCAAGAAGGCAGCTGCATTGTAACCACTTATGAGATTGTCTGAGACGGAAGGTAGAGTCCCTTACGACATTGTTTGCTGTCCCCTAGAACCTGCTTCATCAAGACCATCGCTAAGGCCCTGTGCTGTGTTGGCTTCGGGGTCTATTTGGACAGCCCATTGAATCTTGACCTCCCTCTTGGTCTCCATGGGAGCCCTTTGCTTTCGGGAGACCTTGGGAGTTGTTTAGAGCCGCCACCCGGCAGCTTTGGTGGTTGGCCCTTTCGGGACAGCTCCACAAGCACAACCGATGGTGGTTTTTCTTGGGCTGCTTCCCCCAGTGCAGTGGCACAATGGCTGTCTTCACTGAGTACTGGTAAGCAAATGACCGGTTCTTGCATCAATTTGCTTTTAAGTGTCTCTTTGTGCTGTGTGACAACTGGTTGATCTCTGGTTCGCATCGCTTCTGTTCACAGTCTTATCTTGCACTTTGCTGCTCTTTCAAAACCTGGTTGCATCCACCTATAGTGTCATTCTGTATGACTGTATGGTTTTGAGTTGTATAGTACCTCTTAGAGTGGCCTTGCCAGTTAATCTTTCATTGCCTTCAAATGCTTTACATGAAATTTGGGCTGCGCTTTGAATCAACATATGCCAAACATCAATGCCACACTTTGACAGAGGCACACGTGGCTTGCACAAGCAGTTTGCTGGACCACGGCAAACTCTCTGGGAGAGTACTGTTGATCTTCGGGTTTCTATGCCCTATCACGTCAACAGTTGTAGCGTTCTCCGTAGTCCGGGTCCTCCCAATACTACTCCACCCACGGAGCTTTGTCTAACTCGTCTTTGTTCTTCAGCCTGTAACCGCTAACTCAACATTTTAAACCTGCAATTAATTCACTACGCTATAATGCTTACGTCACAGATCTCTGGAATCGATCAGGAGCCACTAAAGCTCCATCATTACATACTCACACAACACTGCATACATGTGCTGCAGAATGCAGCACACATAGAAAGAGGAAGTATCCAGAAGAAATAAAAAGAATTCTCCTCGTTATTCCTCTCCGGAGAAGGCATATCGTTTTGGCGCATTTAAAGGTTCACCAGTTCTGGTAAATCTGGGAATGCATAAAAAACCATGGGAGTTGCATGGGAACACCCACCCAACGTCCATGGAACACATCTGTAGTACAGAGTACGGCAACGCACAGATTTGCCCAGCATTGATTTACTCATTTAAGGCTGTAAAGGTCACCGTGTACATAACGGCAATTGTGTCCTTGTCACTTCACCTTTACCCTGTCCCTCACCTACCAATTCACTACCATTGCCCCATCCCTCTTTCTTCTCACATTGAGAGCACTGTAAATACTGTATGCACTAGCAATGAATTTTGAATTAATGTATTGCTACTCATTAATGCTTTGATTGACAATCGCATTTAATGCTGTAATCACCTATAGAAATTAAATTTCTGTTTTCTGAATTTTTGAATCATTTTCCTAGTGGTGAACTACTATTATGTTTTTTCGTATTATGTCTCTCTAAATTATTCTGTTAAAGAAAGTACTACCTTGACCATTTCTCTTCACATACAGTAAAGCTTAGGCAAGAAGCTACCACGTTTTCAGAAAAGGTATTTTAACACGTGCACTATATAAACGGTCCTTACTAAAAGGTGCCCCTCAATGTCCTCTGCATATACATATCAAACTCAAGGGTCCTATCAGGTTCCTAGGGCCCGATAGGATGATAGAAAGCAATCTTTAACCGGCCCATCCTGGCCTATGAGAATGGATCGTTTCGCAGTAGCGACAGTAAATTGAAGGTAACTCACTATTGAAACAGGCTACAGCGATGTAGGTATAATAGATATCCTTATTCATACAGTCATTTATATACAGGGAGCATTTGTGCTGTGGCACTGAGTAGCAGTGGCACGGTGCCCAGAACATCTAAATCCAGCCAATATAAAAGATAGGGACAGTAGAGAGGAAGGGAGACCCACGCCAATGATGCCAGGTCTAACATTTACCAATATGTCATGGAGTGCAGCGCAGCAAGTTACCTTTCTGCACTGAGCTGCATGACAGGAAAAGGGCAGGAATGCACCATACGTAACTTATTCTAGAGCAGTCATCTGCAACCAAGTCCCATTGCACTATATATTAAACACTATACAGTCAATAAACAAAAGATTTGTGTAATGATGGGGTGGGTTATTTTCAATTTTATATTTATTTTTATAGTCAACAGTTGGTCAGTACATCAGATATTTTATCACATAGAGGAGTGTGACTAAATATGAATCTGCAGAACTTTCAAGTAACTCCAGCCACACCGGTCAGAGCCTGTGATGTCACAGTAAAATGTTGATGATGGTTGTAACAGACTTTCCTGAAAAGAGAGAGCTGTGTGGCTGTCACTTTAGAGTTGGAGTTGTGGAGAGAACCAAGCAGTGTGCCAGGGATGGCTTTGTTATCTGATTCCCCTGAAAGGGCCTGCCTTCAGGAGATAAAGTCCAGGGTAGGAGCTGCCTTAAACTTCTACCTCTTCCCATTCTTATGATTGGTATTAGAATAGCCCCAGACTTCTTGCATCATACCTGGCCTGGAAGAGCGACTTCTTATGACAGTGAATTGCTGTGCTGCTGGTGAGATCACACTCACCAGAAAATGATCCAGATGTAGTTCGAGAAAGCTAATATAAATCAGATACTACAGTCTGTTTGATGCACTTGCACTGCTCCCACAGAGCAATCTGTGGATACTAATTTAATTTTTAGCATCTAGTTTCAAATTCCTTCACATTTACAGTACATTTTAAAATTTTCAATTGTACATTTAGCTCTTTATAAATGTCTGTGTCTTCAACTAGTTAGTCAGCTGTTGTCCCCCCTGCTCCCAGAACAATGGTGTGACTTAGGATTCAGGAATAATATTGAAAACCCAAACTCAAATGGTGTACCCAACAAATATTGCCAGGTCACTCATTAACAACACTCTCTCTCTCAAACTATACTACCACCAATCACTTGTTATCATGCAGATGCACCCCCATCTAAGGCAGTCAATAAGAACTGAAATAGATCCATAAACATGTTGCAACACTCTAGCAAAGTATATATCAATGTAATATTTATAAAATCTGCAGAATAGCTGGCACAGCAGACCTACAGGTTGTCTTAAGAGTGAGAAAACTGAGCAAAAAACAATCCCAGCAAGTGTTTCTACAGGGGACTGCCAAGATGAAACTGCTTAAACGAATCCTTGCCAAGTCAATTGTGCATCAAAACAAGCTAAACTTATTTTATCCTCTTCTAGAAAATAACCAGTCCTATGCTATAATGACCAGCCACTGTGCATCCTAGCAGCACTGAAGAAATCCTCTAAATTAGAAATTAAAAAGCTGGGTATCTATTTTAAACAAGAATGAAGTGATACTTTATTCTTCTATTACTCCTCCCCATTCCCCCTCTCTCTTCTGGACATCTCAGACTATTTCCTTAAAAGTAGCTATAGTGCACAAATTGTTGAGTCTTGTTTAGAAAACCCTTAACAACATCAAACTTTAAGAGGGACCATTGTGTTCTGCTGCTTGCATTAAACAATTCTTCTTTGTTTATGAGCCAAACCAAGGCATGATAAAAACATCCCTCTCAAGGTCCTTGTCAACGTATTTATGACTTTTTCTCTTGTCCTTGGCCCCGGGAAACACCCCTTCGGGGCAGGCCCTTGAAAATCAAAAGAGAGGGTGTGCTTGTCCCACCTATTGGAGACAATAATGGCCCGGGCACTGCCCACACCCGGGACATAGCTGTTTGCTTTAGCTTGGTGGGAGCTCCCAGCTCCCGCCCAGCTAAAGCAAACACTCTGCTTCCAGTGTACAGGAGCTGTCAAAGTGCTCCAGCCCACCTGGAAGCAGATGTTTCATCTCTTTCCCTGCCCACAGCCATGCAAGCAGGGAAAGAGATGAAACTATTGCTCCTGCATGCAGGGAGATGCCTTTCCAGCCGCTCCTTCCATGCAGCAGCAATGCTGGTTCCCGCAAGAAGAAGGGAGACAGCTGGGACCAAGGGGGCCTTGAGGATCCCCCCTGTGGTCCTGGAAAAAAAGAGCAGCAGCAGGCAAAATAAAGGAAACAAACAAACAAGCAGAGAGAGGCAGAATAAAGGTCAGCAAAGAGCAGAAAGAGGCAGAAAAGGTAAGCAATGAGCAGAACCAGGTAGTATAAAGGTATGAAGTGAGCCAAAAGAGGCAAAATAAAGGTGAGAAACAAGCAGAAAGAGGCAGAACTGAGATCAGAAATGGGCAGGAAGTGGTCCCCCATGACCCTCTGCAGCCAAGAGGACTTCGTCCCCCAACCGGTGGTGCATCAGGTGGTGTATTTACAAATAGGGTGAGAAAGGGGGCAGGACCTGTGACAAGGTCTCTGCAATCCCACTCTGGGGGGACTCACTGGTGGCAACAATGGGGGTTCTTAGCCCCCAAGGACCCTCATCAGGCAAGGGGACTTCATCCCCCAGTAAGTATGGTGCCAGCAGGAGCATTTGCAGAGTGGCTGAGAAAGGGAGCAGGGCCTCCAACAAGGTCTCAGCAATCCCACTGTGGCGGACTTACTGGTGGCAGGGGCAACAATAGGAGTTCTTGATCCCCAAGGACCCTCACGAGTCAAGGGGGTTTCATCCCCTAACCAGTAGTGCACCTGGAGGCATGTTTGCAAAGTGGTTAAGAAAGGGAGGGGTTTCAGACGAAGTCTTAGCAGTCCCACTATAGGGGACTTACTGGTGGCAACAATAGGAGTTCTTGGCCCCCAAGGATCCTCGACAGCCAAGGGGATTTCATTCCACAACGAGTAGTGCACCAGGAGGTATGTTTGCAGATTTGATGCAAAACGGGGCGGAGCCTCCGACGAGGTCTCAGCAATCCTATGTGTGGCACTTACTGGTGACAGCAGGAGGGGTTATTGGCTCCTAACTGCTCTCAGCATCCAAGGGACCTTAATTAGGTTTGGCAGAGCAATACTCCAACCACTGGCTCACTGGCAGAGTTTTTCGGTAACTCTGCAGGTTTCTGCAGAGTGAAACTCCGCAAGCTCTGCCCAGGCTGAGCAGAAACAGGAAAAATAAAGGACAGCAATGAGCTGAAAGAGACTAAATAAAGCAGAAAATGAGCAGACATTCATGCACCCACTCACAGACCCACTTAAACACTCATTCAGACACCCAGTGAGACACTCATTCACTCACTCTCACACCCACTGAGACTATCACACCCTCAGTCACACACCCACTGAGAAACTCTTACACTCACCCCGATACTCTTGTTCAAAGGTTACAGATTACAGTTTGAAAATAATATTTTAAAAAACCTTCACAATTCACTTAAAAAACAAATGTTACAGGTACGTTAGAGTTAGGAAATAGAATAAATAATACCTTAGAAATTCACTGAAAAAAACAAAGGTTGCAGAGATATTATAGTTAGGCTTATTTTTCACTCGTACAAAACCAGTAAAATTCAACAGTTACCAGAGCTAACTATAAATTACGCCTCCTTAATGCACTGTTTATGACCTCACATATTACATCAATCATGACATGAGCTGTGATATCAATGATGACATCACTGATGACATCTCAAATTACATTACTAATTACATCATTTAGTGAGTGTAACTATTTTCTAAGAGTTTACGATTGTTAAACATATATAACTAACCTACTACAAAAGTTAAATTGCTAAACTAGGTGCATTACTAATGAGCGCTATTGCTTCTAACATATATTATGTGAGTGTCTTTGTGACTGTATGTATCTTTGTGTGTATGGATGAGTGAGTGGCTGTATGTGTGTATAAGTGGGTGTGTTAGTAGCTGTATGGGTGAGAGAGATGGTATGTGAGTGGCTGCATTGGCGAGTCAGTTTGTGTGTCAGTGGCCTTCTGGGAGAGCGAGTGGCTCTATGGGTGGGTAACTGGGAGTATCGTGACTGTATGGGTGAGTGAGTGGGTGTCTGAATGGCTGTATGAGTGAGTGAGTAGCTATTTCAGTGGATGTTTAAGGTAGTTGGTGTGTGAGAGGCTGTATTGCAGCATGAGTGTCTGTGTGAATGGCTGTATGGGTAAGTGAGCAGATTTGGGTGCTTGTATGAAAGTGTATGGGTATTAAAGGGATTGTGTGGGTGTGTGAGTGTGTGTATGGGTGAGTAAGTGACTGTGTTGAAACTCTGCATGGGTGAGTGAGTGGGTGTGTGAGTGAGTGACTGTGTAGGCAAATAAGTGGGTATGTGAGTAGCTCAATGAGTGAGTGTATTGCTATGTGAGTGGCTGCATGGGTAAGCCACTGGTTGTATGAGTAGCGGTATGGGTGCGTGAATGGTTGTATGAGTGACTCTATGAGTGAGTGAGTGGGTGTGTGAGTGCCTCTGTGGAGGAGTGCGTGGGTTGTGAGTAATGGTATGGGTCTGTGAGTGGTTGTATGGGCATCTGAATACATGTGCAAAAGATTGTATGGGAGTCTGAGTGGGTATGTGAGTGGTTCTGTGGATGATATCATCAGTGATATAATCAGTGATGTAATTTGAGATGTCATCAGTGATGTCATGAGTGATATCACTGACCAAGTCATGAGTGATGTAATATGTGAGGTCATAAGCAGTGCATTACCAGAACATTAGTTATAGTTAGCTCAGGTAACTATAACTTCTGAATTTCACTGGTTTTGTACGAGGGAAATCTGAGCCTAGCTATAACGTGCCTGTAACCTTTGTTTTTTTTCAGTGAATTTCTAAGGTTCATCCACCGGGTCCCGGCCTTTATTTTAAATTTCATTTAGGGGAGGGGTACCACCCAGCACCCCTCCACAGGCTGATTTTGGCCTGAGGACTCCATCCCCTGGGGCCCAGCCATGTACAGATGAGGGAGGTGGGCTGCGCAGTCCCCCCTCTGTGGGCCAAATTTGGCCCTGGGGACCGCATCCCCCAGGGCCTGGCCATGAAAAGTGGGTCCCTCCAGGGCACACACTCTCCACTGGGAGTCTAGGGCGAGACTGAGGCCCTTGCGGTACCTGCTGGATCCCCATCTCCTGTGGGAGCCAGTATTGCATTGACACAAAGGGAACTGCTAGCATGCAGCTCTCACTGTGTCGAATCAATTGTGCTCCACTTTGAGGAAGCAAAAGCAAAATGCTCTCATTTGCTCAAAGCGAAGCACAGTTTGCTATGGCTTAGTGGAAGCGATAAAGCTCCCCCAAGCCATAGCAAAAAGCTATGTCACGGGGATGGACACCTCAGTACATAGCAGGAGCTGGCCCTGGGGGTGGCGGTCCCCAGTGCCATCTAGAGCTCCAGGAGGGGGGCCTCATGGACCCCTCCCTCCTTCAATTTTGCCCCGGGGAGATGGTGGTCCCCAGGGCTCCCCAGCATTACATTTTAGAAAAGCACATGGCTTCCAGCTAGTCCCTGGTGGCCTTTGATGACATTGGCATGCTGAGCACGAGCTGACATAATCAGATATGCAGGCTCTCTGTTTATTGTATGACACAATGGAGATTTTGCAGTATAGGCAACTTTGTTCTACTAGCTTTAAAGATTGATCGTTGAAACATAATGTGTAAATATTGTAAATATGTACTACAACTCCCATAATGCCTAATTATAGGCAAAATGGGATATCTGTATAAAAAGAAACTAATGTAGGGGACGCGTTTCAACTTCGCCGGACTTTGCCCGCACTAGGAGCCGATTGCACGGAGGGGACTCCAAGCCCCAGAGGAACTTGCGCCGGAGGCGCTGTGCTGTCGCGTCACTCCCGCTGCGCCGGAGACCCTTAAAATCACCACAGGGCCCCCGCAGTGTGGGACATGCGCTGGCGTGCCCGGGTAAAGCCCGGGCAAAGCCCGGGCCAAGGGTGGGCCCATCTGCACCTGTCCGCGCCAGACCGATTCAGGGCAGGGCCACCACCCCTGAGCCCTCGGGCACAAATCACGTAGCACTTGTGGCACAGGATTTCCAAGGTACATCTTTCCCTTGCTGTGATTATTGGACCTTGTTTTTCTTTCTTTCTTTAATTGGCGGGTGGTCTAAGTCTCACAAATGTCCCCAATTAAATAGTGTGGTACTTTTTAGCATACCACTAACTGCCGAACTGTTCCTTATTTTTCTTTAATGTGATCATCTGATATACGTTATTGTGGCTTAACCTCATCGCTGCTTATGACGGAGTGGTTCCGTCATGCGCGTCGGTCGCGCTGTGCATATAACGGAACCACTCCGTCACGGCCCCGCCCGCTCAATGGAACCTTCAGCACGGCGCGGTAATCCGCGCCGCGCTGAAGGGGTTAATATTGTTCATTTGCTTTGATATTAAAAAGTGTAACCTTGGCGCTTTAGAATGGGGAAAAGAAAAGCTGTGGATAGTGGGGAGAGTGGACTTATAAAGAAAGGCAAAAGAGTTAGAAAACCAACTAAAACGCAGAGTAAAACCCACACCATTATGGATCGCTTTGCCAACCTTGTTGGTGAATGCGAGGAGATTTTACTTGATTCCTCTGGAACGTGTAGTTCCACCATTGTGGCCAGCATACCTCCCCCCATATTAACCACAAGTGATAAACAAATTGTCCCAGTTATTCCGGAAATGTTCATAAAACAATCTTCAAAGGGACAACAACCCGCTAACCCTGACCTCAGTCAACATGAAGAAAGTACTAATTCTTCCTTGCCTAGCCCATGTTCTGTGTCAACCTGCGCAAATGAGCCCACTATTACCTGTTCTAATCGTTCTCTGCCCCTATTGCAAGTTCCTCAGGAAGAAAGTGTCCAGTCAGCAACTAAGGGAATTGAGGATGTAAGTGACATATGTAATGATATTTCGAATAGGGCTCATTGTTCTTGTTTAGCACAGTTTAGAAATCAGATAAACGATCTGAAAGATCAGACCTTATGAGGGAAGTTAAGGAACTTAAGGGAATGATAAATAGCCTTAATTTAGCGCCAAAAACAAGCTCTGGTAAAGAGTATTTAGCTATTCAAGATCTGCCCCATACTCAAGCTCGTAGTGCACCAATGACTACCAAAGGAAACCAAAACTACCTAATTGTGAAGAACATAGTTAATGTACAAACAGAAAGGGCTCCCAAAAAACCATCTAGCGATCCAAATGTCATGCGGAAATCTGCAGTTATCAGTGAAGTAGCAAGTAGATCAGGTAAATGGTCCAACATATTTAATAGAAGGGAAACCCAATCCCCGTATGTTTCCTCAAACTATTCTAGAACAAGTCTACCCACAAGAGCAAACCCTACTGAGAATTTTTGCCCTCGGACACCAAAGCCACATATTTTCCTAACCAATGTCCCCAAGACCTTGCCCAGTCTAATTAGAGAGGACGAACAGTCTTTGATTAAAAAGAGTATCCAGTGGCTGCGACATGTTCGTAAGTGCAGATCAATAATCTGGGAGGATATATCCTCTGCTGTAAGACATCGTTCGAAGGATGTAGACTCTGACTATGTGTGCCTTACCCTTGTCTCGCCACTGCTGGTAGAGAATCTGTTGGCATTTGAGTTAAGAACCTCACACCTTACTCATACAAATATTAGGTTGAAGCTGAACCCTCCTGACTTTACTCATTTTCCCACTAACGCCTATGAATCAAAGCGAATTGGGGATTCATCCCTCCAAAATATAGACTGACCACTAAATGGTGTGTATCTACAGGGAGGATCCTCAGTGTCTAGCCCAACAGGAGGGGCTGAAAGTGCCTGTATGGGCTGTCCCCCAGGTACTGGTTCAGTAGGGATAGATTGTGTTGATGACTTGCTTAGGACCTATTCTCGACCACCGAGAGTAGTTTATACTCAAACGAGAAATCCAAAACAAACTTCAGTTTCAGCCTCTTCTGTAATAGGTACAACAATGGTGGCTAGCTCAGGTAACAACACAGTGTACCACGATCCATCTATATTAAGATTGGTATCGTGGAATGTAGCAGGGTTGCCCAATAAGATCAATTCATCCGATTGGACAGATTTTATTGAAGCACTGGATATTATAGTGTTTCAGGAGACCTGGGCATTGGCCCCGGTCTTCCATCATGGCTACCTCACTTTTCATAAAGCGGCCGTAGGTGGGCACAAATGAAGACCCTCCGGAGGTTTAACAATATGGGTAAGGCAGTGCCCCACTTTTAAGATAACCGAACTCAAGACTGATAATATGGATATTTTGGTGCTGCTTATCTGTCCTAAAAATTAGCCTAAAATACTCCCAGTAAACGTTTATGCAAGGGGTATGGCGGGTGGCAGGTCCTCAAAGACTATTACTGCTCTCAACAACCTTCTAGCCAGTAAGGGTGAACGGTACAACATAATTATTGCTGGAGACTTTAATACCACTTTTGAGCCTTTGGACCATGAGGACGGCCACCTAAGTGCAGATGAAGATGCCCAATGGGGTATTCCCCAATTGGAAATTCCATCAATTAAAAAATGGACTGAGGCAGCCTTACAGTTGAAAGCATCTAACTTTAGAGAGGGGTATGAGAGCAGTAAATAGACGTACACCATCAGACCGCTCAGGATCACACACTTATAACAATGGCCTGAGAAGTAGTTGAATAGACTACATCCTTATTAATGTAGAGTACTGGTCCTCACTAGTGGATATGAAGGTCTGCACAAGGATCGAAAGTGATCACAACCCACTACTACTAGAAGTAAAAGTCTAAGTCCAAGTAGGTCCTTCGCCCCCAGCCGAGGTAACCGAGACCGCCAATGTCATAATTAGTAATGACTTGAGGAGGGTCAAATGGTCTCGAGTAATTGAAAATGAAAGCTCTATTATAAGTATGAACGCTGAGGTGGTAAATACTCTAGATTTTCTTGAAAAACTTATAAATCAGGATGAAATCAATCATAATATTACACGTATTCACGAGTCAATGTTTGAAAACATTAGGTGTTTTTTCACCAAACCTTATGAAACCTCCAAGAGATCGTTACCAAGGCGTGATCATTGGTACAATAAGGCATGCAAGATAGCATATAAACAATTGTCCTGGGCCATTAAATCCAAAGGTATAGATAGGATAAGAATAGCCCATAAGCAGTGCAAAACCACACAATTATTGGCAAAAAAGGCTTGGGATGAACAAAGATGGCAGGAACTTTTGGTAGCAAGTAAAATGAATAATACTCAATCATTTTGGCAGCTTGTTAAATGGGACCGTGGAGGCCAAGGAAATGCCCCGTCTAATCATATTGCCCCTGATCAATGGGTATCATTTTTTGAGCTCCAATTTTCTGTTTCTGAAAATATACCCCCATTTTTGAGACCCGGGTAAAATTCTCTCTAAGGGAAGTCGAAATTGCTGTGACTTCGGCACCTAAAGGTAGGGCACCCGGTCCCGACTTCATTCCAGCGGATTTATTTTTATCCGAGAAAGAAAACTGGTTTAGGTACATTTTGTTTCTTGCAAATGCGATTGACAGCGGAGCATCTATTCCGGATTCCTGGCGCGGGGCGGAAATCCTCCCTATTTATAAGAAGGGGGATCGCTCCAGTCCCAATAACTACATACCTATCAGCCTGATCGATACCACCCAAAAGATCATGGCGAGATTGGTTCTGAATAGAATACAGATATGGATAATGGAGAATAACATACTACCCCCCTTCCAAGCAGGTTTCAGGGCTTATGTAAGCACGATAGACCAAGTTTTCTTTTTTTTATGAATCTACTGGCATGTTGTATTGCTGGCGGGTGGATCCATTTATGCTACTTTCGTAGATCTCAAAGCAGCTTTCGATACAGTCCCGAGGAACAAGCTTTGGACTGTATTGAGAGACTTAGGTATCCCCCCAGAATTGTTGCAGCTGGTGATCAAACTGCATGAATCAAACTATGCGCAGGTTCGATGGGGTGCACAAGGGAACACTACATCTAAATTTCCAATCTCAAAAGGGGTACGCCAAGGATGTGTGTTGGCTCCAACCCTGTTTTCACTTTTTATAAATGGTGTGGTTAGTTATTTTTCTGATCACCCAACTGATGCTCCCTCTGTTGCGGGCATCAAAGTACCAAAGTACCAATACTCATGTTCGCGGATGATACTTTAATCTTATCCAAAACTCATTCGTGAAGAAAAAAGGAGGGGGGGGGTTATTTACAAAATCATGTATAACACCCTGTACCAAATAATAATCAATCCTTAGTTTAATGACTTATACTAGTGTAGAAGCGCAAACTGCATATTTCGACAATTCTACAAAGGATCAACATTGCAATCTGAACCCACCAGTGGGTATAGATGTAAAAGATCCTGACAGTATAATGGGGACAATTCATTCATTTGAACATTTTCATTTTGCATTGAATTACGGTGCATAATTTAAGTTGTCCCGCTGCCAATGTTTTGATAAGGCTGATGTAAAAAGGGGCTAATGAAAAAGGCGTTATCATCCCTCTAGTGGGCATATCCATATTTAGCCTTATTCTTGCATATGTTGCCTACCGACATACAATTAATAATATAATTTATCAATTTTGACAAGCCCTATATTGAATTAGGATTATCATTAATTACATTGATCAGTTTATCCGCCAGAATTGTTTTCTAGAAAATTTAAATACAATGCTAATGTCCAAACTTATGCATGCTGAATTTTACAAGTGTACAAATAGTTCCTCATCCTGATTTAACCCATAGGGGGTCAGAGTTCTGAACGACACAATGTGCTTTGATTCTTTTCGTCGGAGAAGTTTTTCACGATTACCTCCTCGTTCTAAGTTGGGTACTTGTTCAATTGCATAGAATCTCAGCAGTTCCCATTTTCTCTCATGCATTCTTTCCATGTGCTTGGCAATTGCATTAGAGCGATCCATGTTCACAGTGGCTCTAATATGTTCTAAAATACGTTTTTTGATTTCACAAATCGTGCTACTTATGTACTTCAGATTACATGGGCACTCCACTATGTATACCACATATTTACTTTTACAAGAGATATGTTGTTTAATCTTCCATTTTACGCCCTTTCTGACATCAACCTCCTTTATTGTGGTTGCTATTTTGCAGGCTTTGCAGTTTTTGCATGGTCAGAAACCTTCAATATCAGTCCATGGTCTCTGTGGTTTTAACTTGAAGTGGCTGTGGGTTAGTTTGTCACCCAAGTTCGGCACTCTCCTGTATGTAACATTGGGGTGATCCCCTATAAGACCAGAAATAGTGGTGTCTAGTTTCAAAATGCCCCGATGCTTTTTGAGTATGTGGACCAGATCACTGGTTTCAGTTGAGTAGGTAGTTATTAATCGTATTTTAGTGAGATCCTCCTTATTTCCTTTCTGTTTGTTCTTTAGTATTTCAGTTTGATTTCTCAATTTCGCCTTCATTGAGCTTTTCTTGATTACTTTACCAGGGTAGTTTCTTTTCTCAAATCTGATTTGCATTGCTCTGCTGTGATTTTCAAATTCGTTGTCCGCTGAGCAATTCCTGCGTAACCGTAGGAATTCTCCATAAGGTATATTCCATTTTTGGTTGGTAGGGTGGAAACTGCTTGCATGGGGAACTGAATTGGTGGCTGTTTGTTTCCTAAATAGGGTGGTTTGTAGTGTGTTATCTTTCACATATATCTCAATGTCCAGAAATTAGATTTTATTGGAACTAATCTCATAAGTGAATTGTAGTTTAGTCTCATTGTTGTTTAAAATTTGAAAATATACTGCGAATTCCTCTTCTGAACCATCCCATATTATGAAAAGGTCGTCAATGAATCACCCACCATGCAATGATTTTTTGTACATATTTGTCATTTTCACAGTTCCAAGCTATTTTTTGTTCGTACCAACCCATCACAAGGTTTGCAAAGTTTGGAGAAAAAGAAAAGCCTATGGCTGTGCCTTTCATTTGTTGGTAGTATTTTTTGTTGAAGGTGAAAATGTTGTTTTGTAGACATAGGGTTATCATTTGCAGTAACATGGTATTGTGTTGTTTGTATTCGATGTTCCTTTTTCCCAGAAAGAAACTACACACTTTTAAGCCTATTTGATGTTCTATACTAGTGTATAGTTTGACTACATCCATTGATATCAATTTGTATCTTTGATGCCAAGGTATCCCTTCAAGTTTTTGGAGTAAGTCTGTTGTGTCTCGCAAATAGGAAGTGAGGTCTTTCACCATAGGTGCTAAGAAATGATCGATGTAATTCGACATTGGTTCCATTATTGAGCCATTTGCAGCAATGATAGGTCTGCCTGGTGGTTTAACTAGACGTTTGTGCACTTTTGGTAAGAAGTAGATCGTAGCTTCAACCGGATTTGCAACTGTTAAGACCCTTTTCAAGCCAATCATTAAGATGTTTATTTATAGTCTTTTCAATTTCTTTTGTTGGATTAGAATTCAGTTCTTTATAACATGACTCGTCCTGTAGCTGATTGTTTGCTTCCCATATATAGTCTTCTTTGTTTTGGATTACCACATTACCGCCTTTGTCCGTGGGTTTTATTTCAATTGTGGGATCCTACTGGAGGTCTTTTAAAGCCTTTCTTTCACGGACCGATAAATTGTCCTTGACTTTACGCTGGTTAAGATGATATAGGTCATGTATAATTGTTTTGTGGAATAGATCAATCTTGTTGCCTGGTGGTAAGGTGGGGTAGAAATAAGATTTCGGTTTTTTACCACTCACCCCTGCTCCTAATGATGGTAATAATGCACCCAGACTGTCACGATGATCTGCTGGTTCTACTTCTCCCATAGTTATGAGAGTTTCCAAGGCTTGTTCATCTTCTGCAAGTAGTTCACTATTGAAAGTTGTTGTGATTTTATCTTTTGTCATCATTGTCTTTTCCGCAAAGATTTTAACCAATTTGATTTTGCAAATATACTTATAAAGATCAATACGTGTTTGTGCGATGTCTAGATGTATATTGGGACAGAAATTAAGACCTTTCTTTAGTAGTTGTTCTTCTGAGTCCGTAAGTTGTCGATTTGAGAGATTAATGACATTGAGTTCTTGAGAATCAGCTCTCTTATCTTTTTCTTCCTGGTCTCTTGTTACTTGGTTCGTTTTGTCCTGCCCTGGGTCTCCATTGATGGATTGTTGCCTTCCTTGCCCTCTTTGGCCTCTCCTTGTTTGCCTCTTCCTCCTCTGCCCTGTCCTCTTCCCCTTACTCTTCCTCTTCCCCGGCCTGCTGGTTTTATCTTTTCCCAATTTTGTTGTTGCAGGGCCAGGCGCATTTCCGTTAAAAAAGGAATTTTGTTGTTAAGTGTTGGGGTTTGTTGGGGGACGCTAGTGCTTTCATTTTCACTTACGTCAGTGCTTGTCAGGGATTCATAGCTGGAAAATTGTGCACTAGCAGTTTATATATATATATATATATATATATATATATATATATATATATATATATATATATATATATATATATATATATATATATATCTTTTTTTTATGGTTTAAATTTGTTTATTGTTACCGCAATTCACATAGACATTTAGGAAAAGCAAGCTAAACAGGGCATTAATATTGCCAGCATGTGTATTAAGGCCCTGAAGCATAACATTTTACTGACAGTCCCTTCCCCTCCCGTATTATTCAGAGTGCCCCAGGGGCGCAAAGGGTGCTTGCGCCTGCTTTGCTCACCCCCAGGGCACTCTGGTATTATAGAATGGGCCGAAAACGCTTGTGCATCCTCTTCTGTAATACCGATAGCACTGGTGCACATAAAGCGCCACTGCTATATGCAGGGGGCATTCCCTCATTAGCATGGGGGCACTTCCATGGATGCAACAGATTATGCAATTGATTCAGGCATGTTGTACTGGAAAGTTCAAGTTCAAATCCAATGGAAAGGCAGAAATAGACAAAATAAAACTGTGGAAATGTGGATTTTCCTGATCAGTTATGTCCCCTATCTTGGACCCCAACGGTTCTATATGCATGTTACAAGTACATGTATGTTCCCTCCAGTTCCAGTTTCTAAGACGCAAACATATGTGTGTCTACCGTCAACATGTTCTCTGTCAGATCCGCCATCAATGGGCTGGATATTCGATTCCTAAGTATGAAAGGCCACCGACTTTATATGGCTAAGTTACTTCATTTTTACAGTTCAGGCGAGTAGGCCCGATTCTGTCCTCAAAGCCTTTCCCTGCTCTCTGTCTCTGACAGCTTCAGCTTGAGCCCGCATCTGTATCCATGAACTTTGTCCTACTCCCTGTGCAGCTAACGGTGCCTGCCTCGGCCAGTTTTCGCCTGTCTGCCAAGAAGTTGTATTTCACCTTCGAGTTATCTATTTTGCTCTCCAGCCGATGCATTCCTGTCCAGTGATTTAGGTAAACATTTCCTTTAGCTCACAAGCAGAGGACTCAGCCTTTCCGTCCTCCTGCAAGTGATTCATAGCCCTGTTGCCATGGAAAGTTTTCTGCCCCTCGCATCTCATATAGACACTTAGACGCTTGTACACGTACACAGTCAGTATAGAATAGATTCTGTCCGAGAGTCTCTTCCTTGAGGATAACATAGTTCTTTAAACATAGGATGTTAGATATGATTTGGGATTAGGTTGACTTGACCCCCAGACTTCTCGTCTCCACATGTAGAGCTAAATGTCAAGTCCCCTTCACCCCCTAGTTGCACGTCAATTACACGTCATACTGCTGCGCGCGCATCTATGTCAAGTATTATCTTATAGATCCACCTATGTCTGATAATCCTAACCAATTATGTTTCTTTTATTCCTTATTACGCCTAGTTTCGATTATGTCACTGTCACGTCATTTTTCTTATCAAATGTTACGCCTTCTACATTCGTTTCATTGTAATGTACTTATTATAAAAATACATGTCTGTTAATAAATTATTGTACTTCACTTCCTGAACCCTCGTGGTGACGGAACCTGAAGGCCGCGACTCGAGTCGGCCATTTTGAATGGAATAAAGCCCATTAGAAAACCTCTTATACCACGGATTCTGCCTCTTGTTATTTTGAGCTATTTACTTTATTTTAAGATTCCGTATGAAATTCAGTCCGGTAATATTTATTTTATTTACCACATAATGGCGCCCGAACAGGGACACTTTCTCATCTCACGCGCCGGCGGTGCGTTGCAGGCCCGGTCTCCTGCCACAGCTGGACGGACCATAAACGCGTACCAGCAGGATTTCCTGTAAGCTCCCTCCGGTCAAGCGGGGGCGACTGAGGCTGCGATCAACCCAGACGAGGCGGTGAGAAGTGCGAAGTATCCCGACCAGAGCCTAGCTGAGAGAGCAAGATCCGAGGTATACAGAGGCCCACCAGGTTTTCCGAAATCCCGACGTCCAGAGGGTCCGCTGTCCGCAGTTATCGAGTCCTGTCCATTCTCTGAGGCCTTCCGTTTCAAGGAGCTACTCGGTGAGTACCATCGCCGGGGAGGCGTGTTGACGCGCACATAGGTTGTGCCGGTCAAGACGGATTTGGGTACACAAATCCGGTCTGCACTGTTTAGCAGTGTATATGTACTGTTTAGCAGTATATCAAGTATTCCGAAGTATTCAGTTATTGTCAAGAATTCAGCGTGGTGATTAGTTAAGCAGACTGTCATCATTGTCGATCATTGTTATAATGTTTAATGTTTAACGTTTAAAGTATTCAGAAAATGTCTTGCATATTGTGGTATGAATGACTGTTCATTGTTCACTGTTCATTATTGTGTTTCTCGTATTAAGTAAGTTCAAGAGTAAGTATCAGGTCAGTTGTCAATATGCCGCTCTTCTCGAAGTTAAGACAGATTACTACCAAAAAAGGGGTGCTTGAAGAAGCAGTTCCTATTCCTCCTAGAGACACTCCAGGACATTTCATGTACCATAAACATGGCTTAGATGCCATATTGTTTCTTGATCTATGGGTAGATTATACCAAAGGATTACCGGAAAGTCAAAGGTGGCCCATAGCGGGAATCTGGGATGCAGAGTGCATCATGAAAGTGGAGGAAGAGTTATGGAAAAGAAAGGTCAGACAGTCACAGAAAGACGCTGTCGAGTTATGGCGTAAAGAATCTCATAGACGAACAGAAAAAGCACGTAGACAAGAAGAGAGGAGTAAAGAAAGTTCAAATAAAGTTCAAGAAAATCTATTAATTGAGGAAGGTATCCGAGTGAAATCAGAACAAGTGAATAGACAAAGAAATGCTCTTATGAATGGTATGTATCCCCTACTAGCCGAAGGATTACCTAAGGCTGCTCCAGAGATACCAAAAGACTTGCCACCCCCGTTATTTCCAATTAAGGTACATCCAAAGGGGCTTCCCAGAACCGCAGAAGATGTTTTTCTTTCCTCATATCTAGATGACGCAGCTCCCGAGTATGCTAACGCCGCACCACATAGACCATCTGGCAGAGGGGTTCAACGTCAGGATCAGGTATCTGTCCCCGTGCAACAGCAAGTTCCGACACAAGCGTCGGCAAGCACATCCGTTTCCGCATCTGTCTCCGCAGTCGACTCTACAGAGGTATCGACACCCATAGTTGCGGTGTCACGTTCGACGAACCCTTTCACACCCGACGCCCCAGATGGGGCCACGGGAGGTGCTAGCAGTACTTTTACACCACCTAGAATAAATAACTTGTCTTTCAAGAGTCAACACATTCACGTACACCAAAGTTCGTAAATGAACGTACGCTTAAGGAACTCCTTGTAAATTGTAGATATGACCCAGTGGTTGGTAAAGAGGACGAAATGGTCCTGGCATCATTACGTATCAGACGAGCCGCAGAGTATTTAGCAAGGTTACCAGGAATGACTACGCATCTGGATAACATATATCATTTTGTTCAAACAGGACGAGATCCAGGATGTATTAACAGAGCTATGGAATTCCAGAAAGTAGAGATTCAGGGGGAACTGTTACGTTTCCTCATAAACTGTGTAATCAGAAATCAAGATCGTCCGGGGGTAGACCCGAATGCAATGCTTATTCTTACAAGATGGAGTCAGAATATATCGGAAGGGAGACACGATAAGCAAAATTGTATAATAGCTATGTGCCGAAAAATCCGTAAAGAAATAGAGCGTATTCATGAAGAAAGATTGGGAACAGACGAGTTTGAGCAAGATGAAGTGTCCGAATCAGGGAATTCCGCAAGACAGTCAGAGACCATAGCCTATGTAGGCAGAGGAAGATCTTGTGAAAATACTAGATGTTTTTCTGATCCAATACACTCTGTATGTCCAAATAATAGCAGAACGTATCCGACGCCTGTAATGAATCTGAAGTCTCCTGAACATTTGTTTCAAGCCGCAGATAAAATACTACGAGAACGAAGGGGTTATCACCTCCTCGATTCTATAGATGAGCAAGAATTAGCCAGATCAGCCGTTCACTGGATTGTTAGTCCTGAAAAATACGGTGATGAGACCGTAGCACACACGTTTCTCAACCTCAGTACAGATGAACAACGTTTAGCTGGAATCTATATGATTCAGCAACTCCTCATATTATATAAGAGCCAACATGCTGACCCGGGTCCTTTACCTGATATATTAACGGAACTACTCACGTACAGATGGAAAGGTTCTAGTAACAAGCTAATTAAAGAGATATTAGTGTCACGTAAGCAGTACGTCCTTTTTGTAAATCCAGATTCTCTCTCCCTGCCCCCCAGAGAAAGAGCACCGTACTACATGGATAGACAAAATCCTTTACGGGAAGTGCACCCAATAAAAGGCGAAGACAATGAGTTTCACCGTGTATTTGTTTACACACCCATATCAAAAATGGAATTATTAGAAATGAAGAAAGTAGTACCTAGTCATGACAAAGACCCAGCGGGTTTCCACCGAGAAATTAAAGACATGTTACTGATGGGAGAGTACACCTTTCCTGATATTATGACGATATTAAAGGTGCTTTTGCCTGCTGGCATTTATGAAAAACTGAAAGAAAAAGAGTGGGAAGTGGGAGACCAAAAGATAGACTGGACAGCATTAGCAGAGGAAGAAAGGGGCCGAGCTGCAGGTTCGGGGCTCGGGGATAAAGTTAAACTATTACCAGGTTTACTAGTACAGGTACTGCCACGTTTATTAACTACAAAAAAGGAAGATTGGGGTGCAATCACAGCCTGTAAACAAAAGCAAGATGAAGACACAAGCGATTATTATGCTCGATTTGAAAAATGTTTTGGTATAAATAGTGGTATAAAAGCAAGTAGTGACTCATATCCACATCTATTTGTGACAAAATTAGTGGAAAATGCATTGCCCCCAGTGAAGAATAGAATATTGAAATTCGAGAGTACCTGGCAAAGTAACACTCCGTCGCAAATGCTACAAATGTTACAGTATCATCACAATAGAATTAGGGATGAACAAGAACACGAGCATAGACGCATGAAGGATACAAAAATGAAAATGCTAGTTTCTCAGACAGTACCAGCAGATGGTCACAAAAAGGGTGTGACACATTCTGGTGATTCTGCAGTTCCTGTAAAAGGAACCTGCAATTACTGTAAACAACTAGGCCATTATGTACACGATTGTCCAGTCCTGAAACGTAATATAGCTACAGGTATTGCAAAAGAGAGACCAAGATTAGTTAGACAAGATCAGAATGAACAAGGAGCTATGCAGCATGGACAGTCCATGCCAGTTCAGCAACAGTCCATGCCAGCCTCACAGCAACCCATACAGTTTGTGCCAGCTGCACCACCGTTGCCCGCTACTGCCACACAAACTACAACACGACAAATGTATCAGACTGCACAGTATGAATACCCTGAGTATCAGCGTTACGCATGAACCAGCCTAGAGAGGGAAGTTGACTTACCGCTTATCGAGATTCCTGTAGATCAAGAAGGACCTTATGTGCATAGTGAATTATTAGGTCAAGATAGAAAATTCTTACTCGATACAGGGGCAAGTCGAACAACCATAAAACGTAGTGAAGTTCCAGGGGCACCCCTCTCAGGCTCTCAAAATGTTTCCCTTGGTTTTTCAGGAAAACCTATTGTTAATGAAGTATCACAGCCTCTACCACTTACGATAGGACCTTTGACACGAACTACAGATTTATTGCTTACTAAATCATGCCCAGAAAATTTGTTAGGAATTAAAACTCTGAAAGCACTAGGAGCCATAATATGTTGTTCTCCGGAAGGAGTAAGGTTGTTTTTGCGTGATTTTAAAGGTCACTATGTGTCTAGAGACATGGATCCCCGACTACAGACTTTACCAGTACATCTATGGGCACAAGGCCCTACGGATGTTGGCTGCATGAACATTACACCCTATCGAGTTACATTGAAAGCAGGAGTGGTACTACCACGAATGCGACAATACAAGTTACCGCATGATGCTGTAGTGGCTTTGCTGAAAATCATTGATGAGCTAATTGCCCAGGGAGTAGTTGTAGAAACAGACTCCAATGTATGTAATTCACCGATAATTCCGATTCTTAAACGAACTGATCCTACTGCCCCACCAGTGTACCGATTGGTTATTGATTTGCGTGAACTAAACAAGTGTATTGTACCACAATTCCCTGTGGTCCCTGATATATCATCATTGTTGACAGCAATTGATTCCGAAGCAACATTCTTTACTGTAATTGATCTTAAGAATGCCTTTTTCAGCGTCCCAATAGATCCGGAAAGCCAATACTTGTTCGGATTCAGTTTAAATGGGCGCAGCTTTAAATTCTCACGCGCTCCTCAAGGATTTACAGAAAGCCCCAGCATCTACAGCCAAGCACTGAAACGAGAACTTGACAGTATACACATGCCAGTCAATACTGCACTGCTTCAATATGTCGATGATCTGCTGATCACCGCGAGAAGCGAGCCAGAATGTGAAAAAGCTTCTCTGACAGCTTTACATTTCCTAGCCGACAAGGGGCACAAGGTGTCCCCTTCTAAGCTGCAATTCTGTGTTCAGCGAGTTATTTATCTTGGACACTCGCTGTCCAAGGAGGGAAGGCAGCTTACACCAGATCGCATCCAGTTAATTGCTAATATGTCAATACCCCAGACACAGAAGGAGGTGCGAGCTTTCATAGGCCTCACTTCATATTGTAGGCAGTGGATCCCTCAGTACGCATTTCTAGCAAAACCACTCATTCAGTTAACCACACAGGAGGCAGCCACATCGACTGTTCTCCCTTGGACTCAGGAACATACACAAGCTTTTGAAAGCCTAAAGGAAGCCTTATGTCAAGCACCTGTTTTAGCAACACCATGTTATAGCAAACCTTTTACACTCTTTGTTACAGAACGCGAAGGTACTGCCTTGTCAGTACTCACTCAGGATCAAGCAGGATCACGCAAGCCATGTGCTTATTTTTCCAGTACATTAGATCCCGTAGCTCAGGCTTTGCCTGCATGCCTGAAATCAGTGGCAGCGACAGCTTTAGCAATCAGACAAAGCGATGCCATAGTATTAGGACACTCATTGATAGTACAAGTACCACATGCAGTAGAGGTTCTTGTGAACCGAACACAAACGCAACACTTGACCATAGCAAGACTTACCGGTTATGAACTGACATTGTTTCAACCACACATAGAGATCCGACGGTGTAATACATTGAATCCTGCTACACTATTACCTGTAATTGGAACAGACCCACTAGCTCATGATTGTGTTGAAATCATTGAAATAAAGACGAAACCTAGACAAGACTTGACAGACGTTCCATTGTTAGATCCAGACCTGACGTTGTATGTAGACGGATCGTGCATGAGAACAAGTACAGGAGATTTAGTGGCCGCGTATGCAGTCACAACAGACACTGAAGTTATTGAGACACATTGTATAGATATTCTGTCAGCCCAAGCAGCAGAACTTATTGCTCTAACGCAAGCCTGTATTCAAGCCACAAATAAGAAAGTTAATGTATACACTGACTCACGTTATGCATTCGGAGTTGTACACGACTTCGGCGTGCTGTGGCGAGAGAGAGGTTATTTAACCTCCCATGGTGCCCACATTCAGCACGGACCCCTCATTCATGCCTTGTTAGACGCAATACATTTACCCACTGCTATATCGATTATGAAATGTAAAGCACACACGAAGGTTACTGATACCATTTCTCAGGGAAATGATTTAGCTGACCGAACAGCTAAACAGACTGCTCAGAATCGCACATTAGACATGACAAAGCCAATAGTTCAGACACCAACACAGTGTATGACAATTAAGGATCCCGCACTTGACGTAATTGACATACAGACACATGCCACAGCAGAAGAAATAAAGAAGTGGACGGAACTAGGAGGGATCCAGACAGATCAAGGATGGATGACGAAGGAGAAATCTGTATGGTTTCTCCCTGATTCCATGGTTCAAGCCATTATAGCTACAGTTCACAGTCCAGCACATTTAGGAGAGAAGGCTATGCTAGACAGCATTCAGCACATTTGGTTCAACAAACATTTACGAGCAGCAGCTAAACAAAAAGTTCGTACCTGTATGATATGTTGTCAGTTTAATCCAGGAAAGAGTGTTCCCGTAGAGCAGGGTGGATTTCAGCCTCCTGACCATCCTTTTGAAGTCCTCCAGATGGATTATATTCAGATGGAACGTTGTCGAGGATTCAAATATGTTCTCGTAGTTGTCTGCGCTCTCTCCCGTTGGACAGAGGCGTATCCCGTATCAGATTACACTGCCCCGACTACTGCCAAGCAGCTAGTTCGAGAATTCTTCCCACGGTACGGTTTACCACGTGTTGTATATTCAGATAACGGTCAGCCTTTCTCATCCGAATTAATGAAACATGTCTCACTTTTGTTGGGATATCAGTGGAAATTCCACTGTGTCCGACACCCCGAGGCAGCAGGTCTCGTAGAAAGACATAACCAGACACTGAAAATCAGACTGTCCAAAATATGTAGAGAGAAAGGTGTCGACTGGATAGTAGCATTACCAGTTGCACTCTTTTACATGAGAATGGTAGCACACTCTAGAACAGGGCTATCCCCGTATGAGGTGATCTTCGGTAGACCGCCGAATATGTGGGGGACGCCTATACCACGTAAAATAACTGATGTCGACTGTAATATGCTGACAGATTACCTGGCTTCCTTGATGTCTGCACTACAATCTTCTCGTTCACAGGTAGCTGCAGCCTTTCCCGACAACACTGAGGCGAAACCCCATGACGTTGTTCCGGGTAATCTTGTCTTTGTGAGAAATTTCGACAGGAAAAGTCAACTGGAGCCCAGGTGGAAAGCACCCAAGTTGGTCCTGTTGACCACAAGAACAGCCGTGAAGATCGAGGGACGCAAAGGGTGGATTCATTCAAGTCACGTCAAAAAATTTCATGGACTTCCTCCTGACACAGACAGTACTGCCCGTGTGTCTTCCCCCATTGACTCAAAGCTACCTTTGGCTGAGGCCAGTAGCACCGAACTCTATAAACAGAAACTCAGGTCCAGATCTAAACTGTCGGACGATTTGATTGTTTAAGTCCTCTCCAAGGTGAAGCGGTTGAATCTGTCCCGACATGTACCCCTTAGGTCTGAATCATGTAGAGTCCAGAATCATAATGAAACGACATGCTTATTGTAAATTACTGCGTAACCACTGTATTGTGACTTTATTAATTTTGTCTTCCTTGAGTTTTTTAATAGTTACTGCAAGTATATTGTTGCATATGTATTATCCTGTTTCTAAACGTGTTTTCAATATAACTGATGAACATTCTTTTAGTGACCTACCGCCACATGAATTATCCTATAGACTTGCGCTGCGCAATAACACATTCATTAGTATGTTACATCATTCCCATCAGACTAGTAATGCCACCAATTGTTGGGTGTGTGGCCGACTTCCTCCCTATCAGAATAACAAAGGAGTTCTGCCTTTCTTTCCACATCCATTCACACACAATGGCTCCTGTGGAGCATGGTTTAGTTTATTAAATTCCATAGACCCAGACACAGCAGTTTATCAACAACATTGGATATGGGGAAATCTGAATCTAGTTTTATTCAAAGTCTGTCACCCTAATAAGGAGGTCACCCCAGTAGAACAGGAACTGATTTAGAAAATGAAGTGTATAAATTAGGTAATTTTACGCCTAATCTTATGATTTTGAATGTCAAATCCGAAGTTGAACTAATTCTGCCCACTATGTCAGTATTTCCAGTAAAGGGTGAATTATGTGTAAGAAAAGTTGGTTCCATACATATGGGCCATAGCCAATGCGTTACTACAGTAGAATATAGTGATCAAGGTAAATCTTCATTTAGCGCTTCTCGCCATTCTTACTTCATATGTGGTCAGACGGCATATATGCGTCTGCCTCTAGATTGGGATGGTACCTGTTACATAGCATTCCTTTTGCCACCTGTTTTCCTAGCTCCCCCTGATTATTATCGAAATGTTCATTTAGTACACAATAGAGAGCAAAGAGATCTCCCAGTTATCGATTATACTGAGACAGCATGGGACAAGTATGTAGATTTCAATAAAGGTATCTTTCCATATATAGGTACTATATCAAATAGTAAGCTGATACGCAGACTCACCAAGACTCTTGAAGCTGTAGTAAACGAGACTATAGCCGCCCTAGGCAATCTGACAGAGGAACAATCAGTGATGAGAATTGTTGTTCTCCAGAATCGTCTTGTCCTTGACGTCATCCTGGCCGATAGGGGCGGAGCTTGCAGGGTCATCGGATCCAGCTGCTGCATATTCATACCAGAAAATTCGCCATCTGTATATAAAGCTATAACACGCCTTCATAAGATTGTAAGCCAGATACACGAGAATCCAGGCACTTGGACGTGGTCCGGGTGGTTTTGGAGTGTGATATCAGCCTGGGGATGGAGAGTTCTATCCTTCCTAGGTATTGGCCTTCTTATGCTCTTCAGTTGTTGTTTATGCCTACAATGTGGACCAGCGATTTGTGGTCTGTGTGCCACATCATGCATTCCATATCACAGTTCTCGTTCAAAATGCCGGAAGGAAGAAGAAATGATGCTCCATGAGCAAATCAATGGAATGATGAAGATTGATGTCTCGTGAAGGGCAAGAAGGGGACAAGGAGGGAATGTGGAAATGTGGATTTTCCTGATCAGTTATGTCCCCTATCTTGGACCCCAACGGTTCTATATGCATGTTACAAGTACATGTATGTTCCCTCCAGTTCCAGTTTCTAAGACGCAAACATATGTGTGTCTACCGTCAACATGTTCTCTGTCAGATCCGCCATCAATGGGCTGGATATTCGATTCCTAAGTATGAAAGGCCACCGACTTTATATGGCTAAGTTACTTCATTTTTACAGTTCAGGCGAGTAGGCCCGATTCTGTCCTCAAAGCCTTTCCCTGCTCTCTGTCTCTGACAGCTTCAGCTTGAGCCCGCATCTGTATCCATGAACTTTGTCCTACTCCCTGTGCAGCTAACGGTGCCTGCCTCGGCCAGTTTTCGCCTGTCTGCCAAGAAGTTGTATTTCACCTTCGAGTTATCTATTTTGCTCTCCAGCCGATGCATTCCTGTCCAGTGATTTAGGTAAACATTTCCTTTAGCTCACAAGCAGAGGACTCAGCCTTTCCGTCCTCCTGCAAGTGATTCATAGCCCTGTTGCCATGGAAAGTTTTCTGCCCCTCGCATCTCATATAGACACTTAGACGCTTGTACACGTACACAGTCAGTATAGAATAGATTCTGTCCGAGAGTCTCTTCCTTGAGGATAACATAGTTCTTTAAACATAGGATGTTAGATATGATTTGGGATTAGGTTGACTTGACCCCCAGACTTCTCGTCTCCACATGTAGAGCTAAATGTCAAGTCCCCTTCACCCCCTAGTTGCACGTCAATTACACGTCATACTGCTGCGCGCGCATCTATGTCAAGTATTATCTTATAGATCCACCTATGTCTGATAATCCTAACCAATTATGTTTCTTTTATTCCTTATTACGCCTAGTTTCGATTATGTCACTGTCACGTCATTTTTCTTATCAAATGTTACGCCTTCTACATTCGTTTCATTGTAATGTACTTATTATAAAAATACATGTCTGTTAATAAATTATTGTACTTCACTTCCTGAACCCTCGTGGTGACGGAACCTGAAGGCCGCGACTCGAGTCGGCCATTTTGAATGGAATAAAGCCCATTAGAAAACCTCTTATACCACGGATTCTGCCTCTTGTTATTTTGAGCTATTTACTTTATTTTAAGATTCCGTATGAAATTCAGTCCGGTAATATTTATTTTATTTACCACAAAACAGTGTGCGGTACGTAATGGTCTGCGATATGGTAGTAGTGCACACCAATCACTGTAAATCAAGTGCAAACACAAGTCCTATCCTCACTGCTGACATCATCCACAGGAACACCATACGCATCACGACCAACACCGACGACACCCTCGCACCCGCCGAGCACATGCACTTCCAGGTCCACATCAACCCCAAGACCACCCTCAGAGGCACCCTCATCTACAGACCCCCGGGACCACGCACACAATTCAGCGAAGACATCGCCGACTTCATCAGCCCGCACGCCCTCCCCTCCGCTGACTACATCCTCCTCGGGGACCTCAACTTCCACCTGGAGAACAACAATGACCGCAACACCACCACCCTGCTGGACAACCTCGCCAACCTCGGACTCAAGCAGATGGTCACCACCCCCACCCACTACGCCGGACACACACTCGACCCCGTCTTCTCATCCAGCAAGGACATCGCCTTCAGCCACGCCACCGGACTCCACTGGACGGACCACAGCTGCGTCCACTTCAGCTTCAGAAGGACCACGATCCACCACCACCAGCAACAGGTTGCACGCAGAAGCTGGAACAAGATCACAGCCGACCAGCTCGCGACCGCCTGAGCAAGAACCCACCCACCAGCGCAACAAACCCCAGCCAAGCGGCCACCAACCTCACGAAGTGGATCAGCGACTGCGCAGACGACCTCGCCCCTCTGAAGACCCCGACTAGCAGACCCGGTAGCAAGAAAGCCCCATGGTTCACCGACGAACTCAAGAGCTCCAAGAAGAACTGCCGAGCCCGCGAGAGAACATGGCGCAGAGACCCAACACCGGACAACATGACTGCCCTCAAGCTCGCCACCCGAAAACACCACCAACTCATCCACGCCACCAAGAAAACCGCATTCAAGGAACGACTGGACAACAACGCACACAACAGCAAGGAACTCTTCAACATCGTCAAAGAGCTCTCCAACCCCAACGCCGGTAACAACGACATCACCCCTTCACAAGACCTCTGCAACTCCCTCGCCTCCTACTTCCACAACAAGATCGCGGACATACACAACAGCTTCAGCACTCAACCGACACACGCCACGACCGAACCACCGCCCCCCACCACCACCCTCCACCACCACCCTCCGCGCCTGGACCCCGATCAGCACCGAAGACACCGTCCGCACGATGAACTCCATCCACTCCGGATCTCCTACCGACCCCTGCCCTCACCACGTCTTCAGCAAGGCCGACGCTGTCATCGCACCCCACCTGCGGGACATCATCAACACCTCCTTCGACACAGCTACCTTCCCGGAGAGCTGGAAGCATGCCGAACTCAGCGCTCTACTAAAGAAGCCATCAGCCGACCCCCACCGACCTCAAGAACTACCGCCCCATCTCGCTGATCCCGTTTCCTGCAAAAGTAATCGAGAAGACCGTCAACAAGCAGCTGGCCGTCTTCCTCGAGACGAACGGATCCCTCGACCTCTCGCAGTCTGGCTTCCGGGCCAACCACAGCACCGAGACCGCCCTGATCGCAGCCACCGATGACATCCGAGCTCTGCTTGACAACGGAGAAACAGCGGCCCTCATCCTCTTAGACCTCTCCGCGGCCTTCGACACTGTCTGCCACCGTACACTAGTGCAGCGTCTCAGCAACGTCGGAATCCAGGAAAAGGCACTGGAGTGGATCATCTCCTTCCTCGCCGGAAGGACACAGAGAGTCCGCCTCCCCCCGTTCAGATCTGAAGCCACCAAGTCATCTGCGGCGTTCCTTAAGGCTCCTCGCTCAGTCCAACCCTCTTCAATGTGTACATGAGCCCCCTCGCAGACATCGCACGCCAGCACAACCTCAACATCATCTCCTATGCCGACGACACCCAGCTGATTCTCTCCCTCACCAACGACCCCGCCACCGCCAGAGCCAATCTCCATGAAGGGATGAAAGGGGTAGCCGAATGGATGAAGAACAGCCGCCTGAAACTGAACTCGGACAAGACGGAAGTCCTCATCCTGGGATCCTCACCCTCCGCCTGGGATGACTCCTGGTGGCCCCCCGCCCTAGGCAGCGCACCCAAACCAACAGACCACGCACGCAACCTGGGCTTCATCCTGGACTCCACCCTCTCCATGACCAGACAAGTCAACGCCGTCTCCTCGTCGTGCTTCAACATCCTGTGCATGCTACGAAAGATCTTCCGGTGGATCCCCACCGAGACCAGGAAGACGGTCACCCAGGCCCTCGTCACCAGCCGTCTGGACTACGGCAACTCCCTCTACGCCGGAACCACCACCAAACTCCAGAAAAGACTTCAGCGGATCCAGAACGCCTCAGCACGACTCATCCTGGACATCCCCCGTCGCAGCCACATCTCCGGACACCTGAGAGACCTGGCTCCCGGTCACCAAAAGAATCACCTTCCGTCTCCTCACCCACGCACACAAAGCCCTACACAACCAAGGCCCAGGATACCTCAACAGCCGCCTCAACTTCTACGCTCCCAAACGCCAGCTTCGATCGACCGGCCACGCCCTCGCCACCGTCCCCCACATCCGAAGAACCACCACAGGGGGACGGTCCTTCTCCTTCCTCGCCGCCAGGACGTGGAACTCCCTCCCGACCCACCTCCGCCTGACCCAGGACCACCTCGCCTTCAGGAAGCAACTCAAGACCTGGCTGTTCGAGCAGTAGCGGACCCCCCTCCCCTAGCGCCTTGAGACCCTCTGGGTGAGTAGTGCGCTATATAAATGCTTTGATTGATTGATTGAACCAATGTTAGAAATGGGATTTTTGGACGGCTAGGGCATGTGCCAAAGTCGGGCAGAAACCACCACTCTAGTCAGGATAAGGGAGTTACACTCCTAAAATAACCCCTGCTCACCCCCTTGGTAGCTTGGCACGAGCAGTCAGGCTTATCTTAGAGGCAGTGTGTAAAGCATTTGCACGTAACCAACAGTAATACAGTGTGAGCACTACAAAAGGACACCACACCAGTTTAGAAAAATATCCAATATTTTTATATACTTAAGACAAGACTAAAAACAATACAAATCCACAATACAGTACTAAAAAATATCCAGTTATCAAAATATGGTTGAAAAACAGTTCCTTGATGTCAATAGCTCCGTCCGGGGCTATCACGGCGTCGTGAACAAACAAATCCAAACAGTTCTGGCCGACGCGGTGTCGCGGGCCAGCTACGGTGTCGGGCAGACCCGCAAACAGTACGTTTTAGAAATGTAGGGCGTCAGCAACCTCTCGTTGAGTTTCCGAAAGCACGGCGTCTGCAGGCGTCGGTTCCGGAGGTCGGTGCAGGAGTCGTCGGGGCCCTCAAAGTCACACGCGTTGCAGATCGAACTCCTCTCTGTTGAAGTCAGGAGCGCTGGCGTCGGTAGGCATCGGGTGCTGCAGTGCAAAGTGCAGCGGTGTGGCGTGTGGTGCCCTCAGGTTGCGGTGCGAGCAGCGGCTCGGTGGCGGCATCAGATGGTGTTGTCGGTGAGACCAGGGTTGCGGTGCGAGATGAATGAGGTGCTGGCAGGTCACGGTGCAAGCAGCATCGTCGTTGTTGCTGAAGCGCTGTTGACAGCTGACGAGCTGGATTTGATGGCACCGGGGTCGGTAGGACAAGGCTGCAGTGTGGGATGAGAGCGGTGCGTCGTGTAACTTTACGAGCGGTGCCCTCGAACCATGGTGCAAGCAGCGGCATCGATTTTGGAGTGGAGGGGCACCGTTGGGGATACCAAGGCGTCGTCGTGAAGCGAGGCGGTGCGGAGTGCGGGGCTCCAGGTCACGGTGCAAGCAGCGGCTCAGTGGCGGCGTCAGCAGGTGTCATCCATGAGACCAGGGTCATGGTGCGACGTTGCGGCGGTGCCCTCTGCAGTGCCTTAAGGACACGGAGTCGTCAGCGGCGTCGTAGAGGGCGTTGGGTTGCTTTTTCTTCTGTTGCAGCACAAAACACACAGTCCCCAGTGCTGATGGCAAAAGAGCTTGAAGTCTTTGCTGTTCCTGAGACTTCTTGAACAGGGGGCAAGCTCTACCTCAAGCCCTTGGAGAAACTCACAAAAGTAGATTGCAGAAAGTTCAGTCCAGTCCTTTCACTGCCCAAGACAGAAGCAGCCGCTGCAGGCCAACACAGCAAAGCACACAGCAAAGTGGTAGTTCCTCCTCACAGCTTCTCCTGCTCTTCTTCTTGGCAGTCTTCTTGGTCCAAAAGAGTTCTAAAGTTCAGGGGTCTGGGCCCCAATATTTACATCCCAAAGTCCTTTGATTCCTTAGGCAGAGAGTGTCTGTGCCCAGCCAGAACCAATTCTCCCTTCTCTGGTGTGATTTTCTGGCAGGAGGTGGAGACAGCATTGTCAGAGGCAGACCAGGCTCTTTGAGGTGCAAGGAAATCTCCTCCCCCTTCCCCCATCGCAGCCCAGGTCTATTCAGCCCTTTCCTGACCCACCTAGACTATCTGGAGCCACTCCTGCTTCCCAGCCTTCTGTCATCCAAAACCCAGACAGGCAATCCACATTCCAGCAGCGGCACAAGGGATGACTGAAAAAGAAAATATCTACTTTCTAATAGTGGTATTTTCAAACACAGAATGTAAAAATCACCTTCACTAAAAGATGCATCTTTAGATTCTGAGGTCAGGCATACTAAACTGTATTTTCCTACCTAATTCCATGGGCCAGTTTTGTCTATAAGATGTTATAAACAAACTCCCCATTCTGTCCTATGGGGAACAGGTACCCTTACAATGGTGAAAAATGAAATTGGCTGTAATTCACTACCAGACCATGCCACACACACCATGGCATGTCCTGCCTTTCACAATCACTGCACTCTGTCCACAGGGGTACCTTGGGCCTACCTTAGGGGTGTCTGACATTTAAGAAAATGGAAGGTTAGGGACTGGCAAGTGTGTGCACTGGCCAAGTCAACATGACAGTTACAAACTGCACGCAGACTTGGCATTGGCAGGTCTAAGTTACCTTTTCAGGGCTATTCCCGTGGGTGGCACAATCAGTGCTGCAGGCCCACGAGTAGCATTTGATTCACAGGCCCTGGCACACTCATTGTACTTTACTAAGGACTAACAGGTAAATCAAAACTCCAATCATGGAAATACCAATCTGTAGCACAATTTGCACAGAGAGCATATACACTTTAGCACTTATTAGTAGTGGTAAAGTGCCCAGAGTCCTAAAACCAACACAAATAGGTTAGGAAAAAATAGGAGAAAAAAGCAAAATGTTTGGGGATAACCCTGCAAAAAGGCCTATTTACAAGACCCCTAGACAGGTTGGAGTCAAAAAGGGCCAAGGACAATGGAAAATACCAACTTTTGAAAAGTGACATTTGCAAAATTATAATAAAAATTCAGACTTTACCATTAAAGAGGGATTCATTGATACCAAACATGACATAATCATCTGCTTCCAATTAGGAATTAACGCTATTAAATGTAAGAAGGAATTCCCAATGTTATCCTACAGGACGGGTATGCCTTACAATAGTTAAAAAATGAATTTGGCAGTTTGTCACTACCAGGACATGGAAAACGTAAAAGTATATGTCCAACCTTTTAATTACACAGCACCCTGCCTTATGGGCTACATAGGCCTACCTTGTGGGGTGACTAATATGTAAAAGAAGGAAAGGTTTAGGCTTGGCAAGGGGGTTTAAATGCCAGGTCTACATTGCAGTTTAAAACTTCATTCAGGCTGCAGTGACAGGCCTGAGACATGTTTTAAGGTGCTACTTAAGTGGGTGGAAAAAGTGCTGCAGGTCTGCTGGTATACTTTAATTTACCGGCCATGAGTAATTGGTATAGTAGTAGTAGTAGTAGTAGTACTTTAATTGGTTATAATTAACCATCAAAGTGTACACATACCAAAATACAATAATACTGAAGCATATACTATAAAAACACAATAGCAATCAATTTGTACTTCATTCAACTTCAAAAGAAAATGTACAAAATAATGTTAATCATCTCATATTCTACAATAAAAACAAGTAAAAATACATCATCAATCCCTTAATATAGGAACGTCTAAGAAGCATCATACCATTCATAAAACAACATTCCCGTAGGAGCAATATAAAAGTGCAATAGATCCAAAAGTGACAGTGCCTACTGCAACCAACAATTATGTGCAAAACCGAAAAAGGCTTACAATTACTGTATCCCATTTGGTATACTATTCTACAAGGGACTTAATAAGTAAATTAAATATGTCAATTGGGTATAAACCAATTTAGTCATATTTTGAGGGGAGAGCACAATCACTTTAGAACTAGTCAGCAGTGGTAACATGCACAGATTCCTAAGGCCAACAAAAATGAATTCAGCAAAAAGTGAAGGGTAAACGGCAAGCAGTTTGGGTGTCACCCTGCAAAGGGGGCCAAGTACAACAAGCCCTATCAAGAGTTCTAGAAAGCTTGGAAGCAATTGAAGAATCCAAGAATAAGATACTTTATTTTTGTAATTTTGGGACCTAGAAATGTTTTGACTTTTGCAGAACTAGAACAAGGCTTTAAGGTGACCCTAAAAAGACGCAACTATGGCGGGCACAAGATGGTGGCCAGCTTTGGAAAACAAATATAAAAATTGAGCTCCTTCTCATCGGATTATATACCCCATCATAGGTTATTGCTTCTTTGCCCTTCACCTAGCCCTCATGTGACTTCAAAGAGGTGGCCTTGGGAATAATTAGAGCATTTACCAGTTTGATACTGAACTGTTGGCAAATTTGAACCTCAGACTTTTATTTTCTAGAGGATAGGACAAGGTATAAAATGTGTCTGAAAAAGAAAGCCTCAGAAACTACTTTTTCCATGGTTAATCAGTGTGAGGTTTATCAGCGTAAATTTTGTGATTAGTGGAGGACAGGAAATAAAAGGTATCAGACCTCTGGAAGCTCAGTTAGAGCACTACCCCATTGAAGGGTGCAAACTGCTCACCCTCACCCAACTTCATTCCAGCTCCAGTTGATCACTTCACAAACAGTGTCTCAATATTAGTCTATCACACCCCATTGACTTACATTGGATGTTGGCAACAATTATTTCTGCATCTGTATCTGTTTTACCTTTTTATAAACAAATAGCGTAGCTACAAATCCCATAAATGATTTTTACATTTTTGACATGGATGTAATCTGTACATTTTGCTTTACTTTTCTTGATCATGGAATTGTGCCTGTTTTATTTATTGATTTTATGTTGTCTTGGTTCAGCTAAATACTACACTGCGACCTCTCCTGAAAGCTGTCTGATGCTTGAGCCAAAGGTTCCAAGGGCAAGTGCAGGATTTCTGACAGAAACTTGCTTTAAATTTCTACGCATTAGATTTGTCAACTTTGTTGAAGGTCAGCCACATGAAGACGGAGGCCTCTCTGTTCTATACAGATCATTGTAGCTGGTACAATATGGAACAGCACATATTTTTAGTCAGGGTCATATTGCAGAAATTGCACAAACACCATGCTGATTTGTCACCCGCTCAATCATTGTTTTGGTTCCTGATGTGCTATCTAGGTCACAAGTTGGAATTCTAGCCAAGACAATTCATACTTGCATTTTTCATAGTGATCAAATAGAGCACTATTAAACTCAGAAACAGTAATGTGCTTCTATGGTGCGGAAAAACTTAAAAGTATGGTAAGAAATGCTGTATAAAAAGCATGTTTTTATTATTGTAGATAATGCCAAGCAAGAAAGAATGTTCATTGTCTATTATGACTCACTCTTAAGGACACTTTCTTAGACATACTGCAAATGTGTTTATCTAGGATTGAGACCCCTTCTCTCTTAATAGCTAAAATAGTTTGAATTAAAGACCTTTCTGCAGATGCTGTGGATTTGAAATATGCCTATAGTATGTGATAATTTGTCCGCAGAAAACACAGTAGAGGAATATGTGACAGCAAAAAAGCATTTATGTAATCTCTTGGCAAGTACTGACTGTTGTCAATTACAAGGATGATGAATTCATCAAGGAGTTCTGTGACCTTAGAGATGGAAAAGACCAAAGACAGAGTTCCTTTATGAGGTCATGGAACTCCAAGGTGACTGGCATCATCCTTTAGGTACTTAATACCTTTTAATACATGGTAAAAACATTACCCTTCCCAAAAAAAGGCTCAAATCCTTCTCTTTGGTAGGAAAGAAATAGTGTAGCTGCACATATGAAAAATAAAAGCGCAGTCTGTAGTGTAAAATTTAGCAAACTGTTTAATGTAAGTAAGATTAAAAATTATTGCGGCTCAGAATGTGTCAAAACCTACATAGAGATTCTGTCTGTCCTGTAATGACCTGAAGTGCCAACATTAAACATGTTGCTGTGTATAGCTCCTTTTTACGAAATTTTAGTAAAACTGATCAGAAGAGCTAAAAGTCGGTTCTCATGTTCCTTGTTTAAACTCCATCTGTAGCCACGGTCAATGACCTGCAGTTAATTTTGGCTGCAGCAGACATTATGACATCACAATTCAACTGAAATAAGTTGCTATAGTTGAGCACCTGCATAATTTTCTTATTTCAGGTGACTCAGGAGGTCACTACTCCACTGTTATACAATTGGTAGCTGTGAGAAATTGGATTACTAGTTGATCGAAGCGAAACCCTACTCAAGCAACAGCCTGTTGCAGGGATTCGGTTTGGAAACAGAAATGTGATTTGAGAGAATAGGACATCAGAATGACTGAGTCTCTCTATCATGTCAGTACCTGTAGGCCAAAATCAGACTAGCTCCCAGTATCTCACCAGAACTCCTAACCTTTCCAGAGTAGCAGGTGATTTCGGCAAACCTATAACAAGAACCTCTAGTTCCCAAGGGAACCATGGAAACAGATCATCACCTTTCGTTTCTCACTCACGCTTGTCCATAATAAACAAAGCAAAGACACAAAGGAAGTTTGCAATATATTTATTGAAACTTTCGCAGTCTATTTTGAAGCAAGTGTGCTGCGATAAGTAAACAAATACAACTGAGCAATGTAAACAACACTACTAGCAGGCTGCATACAATGAACAGCCCAACCATGGAAACTAAAGTATATATCTAGGCCTACCCTCACTATGTGAGCACAGGGATATAGTAGTGATCCCAGGGATTAGTACTGGGCCTCTTACCTGGTATGTGTAGTTAGATGGTCCGTCTCATCGGTGTAAACTCAGTTTATGCAAGGCTGGTGCTTCCATTCCAGGACCGGTTGCTCTGCTGGAACTCTCCTCTCTGTCCCCTGAGGGGGCGAGACATGGTTTATATGATAAGAACTACTGTGTTGGAATTCTGAGGCTGGGCTACTGTGTTATGTCTAAAAACGTTAGGAGATGTTGCTCACCGGGCCAAGAAAACAGTAGACCATGTTCCAAGAAATGCTGAGACTGAGTACCAAGAACCATCACTGAAAAACAAATAATATATGCAGCTAATTTCTAAAATAATATCATGTGACAAAAACAAATGCATTATGAGTGGCTATGCAAAGCATAGGCAGCCTAAAACAGCTAATACGTGCATCTACCGGAGAACCAAAGTGGACCGCAAGGGAATTAACACCCCCTCCTGGGTTGGCAATGTAACTTAGCAAAATTAAAAAAAATAATAAAAACACTAGTACCAGCTAAGCGAAATTCAATGTGATGCTAATGAGCTTGTCATACAAAAAAACATATTCATAATAAAAACTAAAATATTAACACTTTGAGAACAAGGCCAAATTAAGGTGAGGCCCCCAAGATTTCTTCCACAAGATCAATGTTTAGTGAATTCAGAATGGGTTTCGTCTCTGCACATGATAATGACCCAATTGCGCCATTTAAAAGCTTTAAAGAGCAGACATGATCCTTGTTATCAGTCCATGCTGAGGAAGTAGCCTGGTGACCGTCATCTGTGTTATTAGACCCAGAGTTTGGTATTCTTTGTGCTGAAGCACCCATCTCACCCGGAGGGAATGGCTCATATTATGCATCTTGAAGCAGCCTCAAGTTTGTGGAACTACTCCGAAAATGGGTTGTTAGTGGACTCATCAACAGATTCATGTCCACAGGAAGAGGCTATTGCAGAGTCAGGCAGACATCCAGCGCCCATTTGAAGGGGCACCATAGGCATTGAAACACGGGTTTTACGCAGGCAAACCAGGCAGGTCAGAATGACAATGACCAGTTAGTGTTCAGTTCCTGGAGCAAAGGGACTCCAAAGAGTCATATTATATGCTTACGGCACAGCTGGATCGTGGTAGTTCCAGTACCAATGGGCTGCGAAATGGAACATCCATTGCAGGGTAAAGAAATTGAAGCAAAATGCAGCAAATGAGGAATAATAGCAAAGATATGCCCCCGAACACTCTGAAAAACAATTTATGGGTAAATGCTGGTATTAGTCCAAAGATATTCTGGAAGGTACTGACAAAGGCAGTCCAGGTTATTTTTAAAAAGTGTGCTATACCGGCTGCATCAAGAGCTTTAGAAATTCGGTGCGCAAGGTCGCCGAAGTGTAATGGAAGATTGGTGTTCAACAAGGACTGTATGTTACGGGAGGTCCTTGAAACCTGCAGTGCAAAAGTTTCTCAGGCAGATGTTAATCCCACATCATTTTGAAACAATAAGGCTTTTTGTCAACGTAGATTGTTAAAGTCTGTCTTCAAAGTTGAAATTGAAGGCCATAACAAACTATTAGATACTGTATGCCTAGGAGGAAAAAGCACATTATTGCAGCAGGTCAAAATTTGGGAGACCAATAAAATATATGGGATCCCGGCCTTCATGTCGCAAAAGTCTTGTTTGCTCAACAATAAATAGCTTCCATTTGAAAGGACAGTAATGAGGGGGAGACTTGAAGGGGCTGGTATTCCCTCTAGACAACAGGCCAAATGTGCTACATAAGCATTGCATGTGCCATGATGGTAACATTTCTACAGACAAATGAGTGACCAGCAGAAGAGTTGTATTCCTTTCCGTTAAGGAATAGCTCATCCTCGGCCTGTTCACATCTGTAACAGAATGGTAAAGACTATCACTCATAAATAAAGCTCCCTCCTAGGGCTTTATATCTACCCACTGGGAAATGTTTTATGCAAGCCGTGAACTGGAATGTTGAAACTGGCAAAGATATTAGGCCATGTATTACCCACACTGCAGAGTGTTTTTCTGCTATTGTAAATAGGAGCTGTTCTAACTTCTAGAGATGTAACATTGTACAAGTGGTGTCTTTCTTGGCCATAAGCCACTGTTTACATGTCAGGTTGAAAGGTAACAATAATTGCATCAGATTTAGGTAACGCCATGGCACGCAGCCATTATTGAGGACCTAAAGTGGCCAATAGCCTGCATGATAGATCTAAGCTGACTTTGCCCATGGTATAATGAAGACATGTCACTGTGCATAATATTGATAACAGACAACACAATGTTATTTAAATTGTAAATGTGAGAAGACATAGTATTAATACTAATATCAACAACAACAAGCAGGTTATCCAAATTATCTTAATTTGTTTTAAACGCACAGCAGCTTCCATTTCTGATCATTTACAAATGTAATTATATGTGTCATAAATAAACCTTTTTGAACGCAGAGACTTAGGACCCTATAAAAAATCTGATTAATCCATGCATCCTGAAAGGAGGAAAAGATGTTGTTTTACTCCAGACAGTGTGGAATGTTCCGACCATCATTGGCAAAATATCTCTATCAAATAGGTGGTGATTATACCGGAGTGTTGGGAATGGGAATAACAAGGGTCTGTTTGGATTGCCTTAAACCCCAGTGGGAATTTAAAAAAATTAGCATAACAACCTTTTGTGTCCACTGGCCACAATAACCACCTGTTTGGCCCTGAAAACCTGGAGTTAAATGTACCATTCTGTAACATGCTATTGAGCTGTTATTCAATGTAATGTGTGAGATGCTGCCAATTGTCAAATCAGGCAATTGAAGGAATATTAGGTGCATTTATGTCTTTACTTTTTGCCAGTCCTAGACAAGTAGTCTGCTGAACTGTGTCATTCAGGAAAATTCATTTGTGTTGGAATTAAGAAAGCTTGAAACAAGGTGTCTGTTCCCTGAACTTGCTGAGATATGGTACCCCAAATGTATTTCATGTCAATGGTATCCTTCCACTAGTCATAGCCTTTCCTGACTAATTGTGTGACAAACAAGTCTGTGTATATTAGCTTGGTTTGTGAAAACATATCTGTCTTTGCTGGTGTAGGGGCAATTTTAAAATGAAAAGATTTTGTGTCTAATTCTTCATATCCAGAAAAATATGTGCATTTGTCCCTATGTGTTTTGGAGCTCCCTTGTGGGAGAGTAGAGCAATATTCCCATTGTGTATAGTTAAAAAGTGTGCATTGAAAACGAGCTTGAGGTAAATAATGATGTCCATAATGATGCTAACAGAACATTTCACCATAATTAGCAGAATTTAGATACAGGTCCTTAGATTGGAAAACAGTGTAGTCTTCCAGCTCTGACAGCACAGAGTTTAAAGTCTCAACATCCCAAGCATCAGAATGTAACCCAAGTACAATAACATCCCCCATGGAAACCCTAAAGACGTAAGAAATCTGCCATATTTCCGTCATGACATAGATATCATAAGGTACTTTATCCCAAACAATTCCATCAGTTACTGAAACATCTTTTTACCTTATGTGAAGATAAGTGAGGAGGTGACACCTCGCTGAGCATTATTGTGGCCAAGCATCCTGGAAGGTAATGGCAATTGATTAGCAAGAAGAAAACAGTCACAACTCCAATCCAAAGAAGTAGAAAAGCCACACAAGTGTTATCCAAACATATATTTAAGGAGGGATCAGATAAGTTCCTTTCTGCCCTGAAAAGAAAACTCAGGCCCATGTAGGAAAAATGTCTAGAACAGAGGAACTGTCAAAAGAGTCGGATGAAAAATAATCAGTTCCCACATAATAACCGGAAGCAATTTATTGAAAAACAGCAGCCACATGTTCAAGTAAAGAACTGGTGGATTCCACAAGGGTTGGATCAGCATAAATGACGTCAGCTGCAGAAGACGCAGTAGTAAGTACATTACTCATTTCAGTCTTGTGGCTGGAAGTTGTAGCAGTATTGGGAATTAACTGATTTTCATTCTCCACTTCCCCAGCTGGGAAGAAACAGCTTTGATGATGCTCACAAGCTGCAGAGGAATTTCCTGTATGGCAGCGAGAGGAGATAGGAAATTACCAAGGACTCCTTGTGGCCTACTGTTTAGAATCGGCCATATGATGTAATTTGATGTGATCAGTATAGACAAAATGATTGTCTTTAGAACCAGCAAGCACTGGCCGTATTACAGTTCTTGTAACTTGAATGCCAAGGACCGGCACCGGTGGATGGTATAATGGGCCAAATTCCTTCTTTACCCTAATTCATTCACGAGCGAGAGCCCCAACTTGTAGACTACAGCCGGAAGGTGCTGGTCGCGCCTTGATTCATGAAGAGGAAGACATCTTCAACTGTTCTTTGGATTGTCTGTCACAGTAGTTTTGTAAATCCTGTAAGACAGCACAACCATCCTTTACTTCAAAGGGCGTGGCTGGCCCCACAATGTCTGGACTGTCAAGGTCTAGAACGTACATTTTGATGCCAAAAAGGACCTCGTACAGGGTCCAGCCACTCAGAGATCTTTTAGGGAGATTATTAAGTGCCCTTTATACCTCATATAGGTGGTGGATCCAACCATGCCCTGTAGCTAATACACTAGTTGTTAATGATTGCTTTAAGTCATGGTTCATCCTCTCCACAACAGAGTTGCCCTCAGGTCTATATGGAGAAGAGTATTGTATCTCTACACCCAGGGAAGCCATAGAATCCCTGTAATCTATAGATGTGAAAGCAGGGCCCTGGTCTTAGTGGAAAATAGTGCATGCATATGTTTCGATAAAGATTTGCTAATTTTTAATAACAGTTCGAATGTCAGCTGAATGTTGTGGCCATTTCCAGAAAAACCTTGGGCAAGAATCAAATGGAAGTAGGATAAATGTAAATGCTCCATCCGAATTGAGAGAACCACAATGGTCCAAATAAATGCAGCCAAAAGGTTTATTGGAAATCAACAGGCGTGTCTGTGGTGGACAAGCCAAGTAGAAGTTTTAATTTGTTGAGAAATATCAAAACAAGGGAGATATTTTTTGGTCTCTTTGTATAGACATGCCACCAATACCATTGCTGAAGTAACGAAATTGTGGCAGCCACCCCTGCATGTGCAGAAGCAACACCTTCATGTGCAGCTATCACTTATGATAGCCAGCAGTTTTTGTTGGTAATCAAAAGATCACCAACGCCTGGAATTATTACAAAGGGAATGTTTTGTTCTCTGAAATGAGATGTATAATTATTTGGAAAACACCTCCGCAAAGGGGTGCCGTCGCATGTAGCATCATTGGCAGCCAGTTTATCGTTGTCTACCCTCGTATGAGAACAAGTAACCTCAGCAACTCTTGCAGTAGCAACAGCAGATTTTGCTGCTTCATTTGCCAAAGAATTCCCCACATGTGGTCCCACACATTGATGGCTCAATACATAAATGACATGAGTCTGTGGCAACCTGTCTTTAAGGTATGCCACCTTCAACAAAAGCAATTTATGCTTTATTGTGTTGCCTTTAAATCTTTGAAGCTATTTTTATGCCAATAGTGCAAATTGTCATTAAAAGACTGGACACTATAATGCAAATCGAACACTGTAAGTGTGGGAAGTTCGGGATAAGTATGTTCCATTGCAAGTAATAAGGTTTTTAGTTCAACTAACTGTGCAGTGCAGTCCCGCAAAGATAGTGTGTGTGTTTTCACAGGTTGCAATTTTCCATCCAACATCACACCCAGAACAGTGGTGCATGCTGCTGAATATTGGTGTTTGGTAGCAAGACATTTGTGTATCTGTAAAGACGTGTCAAAGATGGAGTCTAAATCAACAGCGCTAAGGATGTTGCCCATTGAATCCATCTCTGATGGAGGGCCTTAGCATTGGGAACGCTAGCTTTGGTAACAGCCTCTAAGGCTGGAATGGGAGTTACAACAATAATGTGCTTCCCTTTTGCAAGTGGCCGCTCTTTTAGTGTACCTATCTGCACTGCAGTCAGTATCTTTTCAGTGGATGCAAAACGCATTTCTGAACTGGTATATAAATGCTATTTATATGCAATGGGCACTGTTTCACCTTCATTAAAGGTGACATAGGTAGAGCCAATGGCATCCGCAATTATAAGGATGACCAGGTTTCTTGTATTTGTTGTGTATTTAAGTGATGAGTTGTAAGCAAGTCAGATTGTAGTGATCTGAGTTCATATAATGATTAACACCCTTATGCATCAACCCAAAATCCAGTCGGTAAAATACCGATTCGGTAATAGCTCCCGGTATTAAGGAAAAAATACCCAATCCCAATGCATCAACCCAAAAGCAGAAATCGCTATTTAAGGAATCCTTAAATAGCGATTCTTTAAATAGGGATTCCTTAAATACCGATTCCTTAAATAGCGATTGCATTTAAGGAATCCCAAAGTGAGATTCCTTAAATGCAATGCATCAAAGTTAAAAAATTAGCGATTTCGCTAATAGGGGGAGCAAATTACCATGAAGATGAACTGCATGGTAATTTGCAAAAACTTTGAAAAATGCACTTTTGTGCATTTTTCAAAGTTTTATGTTGCGCACACACATGCCCTTAGAGCATTTGTGTGTGCAACATATGTGCACATATCATTTTCAGGGGTGCAACAGGGTGTCCTTTTGACACCCTGGCACCCTTGAAAGTGCTCCCGCTATTAGCGATTCGGTAATACCGAATCGCTAATACAGACTGGCTTTACATTCATTCCTATGGGCCTCCAAGCCCATAGGAATGAATGGGTAGGTATTCCTTATTACCGATTCGGTATTACCGATTCGGTAATAAGGAATATTAAGGAATCGCTATTTGAATAGCGATTCCTACATGCATAGCCTTTTGCTATTCCTTATTAGCGATTCCTTATTTTTCGCTAATAAGGAATCGCAAATGGCATTGTTGATGCATAGGCCCCTAAATGTTTTGTGTATAATCAGGTATGTAGGTTCTGCCAAAATTAAGAAATCCTAACAAGAATTGCAGTTTCTATAGAGTGTTTGGAGGCTGCAGCGGAGCACACTTCTCAAGGAAGTGTGGTGCAAGGCATTTTTCACCATGTGTCAATTAGTAACCTAAAGATAGGACACTTAGAAATGCTATATTAGAGTTCTTGCAGTTGAACTTATGGCCAGATTCGGTGAATCCCAATATTATTTGTTCTACTCTGAAGCAATGTGCGTTTAGCTCATCATCTGTCAGGATTATATCATCTATATAGGACAAGGCATCGGGTGAATATTTTGTAGAATTGACAGTAGGCGGGCAGCAAACAGTCCATGGCTGTTCTTATTCCCCATAGGGAGTCGGGAAAAACAAATCTGAAAGCCTAGCAACGAGAAGGCAGTCCAATCTCTGCTTTCAGGTGCTATATTTTGGCAGAAAAAAACATTGGAAATGTCTAAAGTTGTTTTGTGTTTTTTACAGACTTTATTATTTATAAGTACCGTACTGTGTGTATTTTGTATTGCAAATGTGCATTTATGAATGTATGCAGTCTAAGACTATGCAATATGAGTGATCCAGTTTTAGACGGGAAAAAAGGGATTATTATTTGAGAGACACAGGGTTCAGTTACTCCCTGGTACTCCAGCTGAGAAAATATTTCACTAACAGGTGCTTAAGCATCCCATTTATTGGGATATTGTGGTTGCACTTTTGGGCTGGAACGTATGGGAAATATATGATAAGGGGAGTCCTCATCCCAGGCAATATGATTGTGATATAACACTGGGGCTAGCGCAAGAGCCCAGTCTGCTGCATAGGCTTGTTTGACTTCATCAGGGACAAATGCAGAAAAAGATGGAAGTATTACATCCTCACTCTGTGGAGATGTTTGAACAAACTGCAGGGGCCAATCGACCTCCGCTAAGAGAATGTTGGATAATAATTTAAACTTTTCCCAGAACATTACTTTAATGGTGTGTTATGTGTCACCCTCAATTTGTATATCCAAATTATATAATCTGTCTGAAGGGGCTTCGTGCTTGTCTGGGGTATCAACTATAACAAAGTTATCAGTTGCTGTCGCTGGCAGAAACTCCTGGAGATTCCGGCGCACTATAGTGACCTCTGCCGTGCTGTTGAGGAGAGTCACCACCCACCTCCTGTTCAGGAGGAGAGATCTCATTGTTTGTCACATTATGTGCGGTTATAGCCGCAACCTTCCTTTTTTTAAAATTGGGGCTTAAATTGAGGAGGTATTTCCTTCTTCCTTATCTTCACGTCAACGAGCGTTGTGAGTTCCTCTTCAGTTTCATGTACTCTTCCCATCTGATGTCAGAACACCCTTCTCTCTCATGTTGTTTTTCTGAAGTGTCCTCAAAAGGAACAAGAAGGATGAGAATCAGAAATCTGACACCTATCAGGTGCTTTTACTTGTGTGTGATCACACAGATTATAGCATTTGTCAGAGGACACCGGAGATGGAGATTTTCCTGGAGATTTAGTTTTACCTTTAGGTTTGTGTTTGTCTCATCATTTTCTAACAAACTCCGGGTTCTGCTGGGCAGTATCCTTGTCAGAACTAGGTTTTGCCAAGTGGTGGTTTACTGGGTCTGGTTCCCAAATTATTGCGTCTTATAGAAGTATACACTTCAGCAATAATTATAGGTAGTTCACGTTCCTAGTTGACTGATCCAAAGTGTGCTAGCCACTGGCATGGATCTCTGACATATTATCGAAAGACACATTATCGAACTACACAAATATTGCATCAAATATATCGACATCAAAAATATCGACATTGTATACTTATTTAAAAAACTACACTAATATCGACACTACAATATCGTAATACAATTATATCGATCACACAAAAATCGCACACATAAATATCGCAATACTAAATATCGACATAAGTAAATAAATATGACACATGTCACAAATATCGATAACCAAAATATAGACATCAATAATATCGTTTTTTTTAAATATATCGACAATTCTAATACTAATAAAACCAATACTTTAAACAACATAAAGACAATATTTTCCGAAAACATACATTTTCAAATGAGATTCTACTTAAACATAAACATAACATTTATAACGATCTCAATATTTAACAACATAATAAAAAAACACTGAAATAATTATCACATTTGCATTTCGAACACATTTAAAAAAAATAACAACACATTATAAACAATCTTTTTATATATAATTATTTAAAACTCTCCTCCTTTAAAACTAAATATACTCTTACTTAGCATTTTCCATAAAAGGAAACCAATTAACTAAAAAAAATTCAAACCATCCAATAGAAAGGCCACATACAGAAAACAACCAATAACATTCAAGAAACAATTTAAAACCACTATATAAACCAATTAAAACAAGTCTTCTACTGTGCCTTAAACCAAAGCATTGAACGAAGAAGAAACTCTGCTAAACAGAAGAAACCTACATCCTACTACTATTCTAAAAACGTAAGTAAATATTCTTTTCTAACTAAACTGCCAAATTAAACTAAAACACTAATTTATCTTTACTCAAATAAATAACTAACTTATATATTCCATCTCTTTATGTTTCCACTACAGATATTACTCCAAACAGCTAAAGAAAATATTGAAGATTGCCAGAAAAGACTCACTAAAAAGTAAGTATACTATCAAAATACTTTATAAAATATTAATTAAATCCTACTCCAACCCCAAAACATCCTAAACCCCTAAACAAATCCATGTTCTCTTTTTTAAGTTTTAAAAAACCTGTATAAATTGACACCTATAGTCTATACCACTGGGCATGAGGGAAGGCTCTGTTTGCTTAGGGAGAGGTTGGGCTCCTGCATCTTATTAATTAGGGAGGAGGGGCACATAGTAAGAGGGGTAGGGGACGGGGGTACATTGACATGTGGTGGGGGAGGGGGGGGTAGAGAACTGGGTGGGAAGGTTGTTCCTTCTCCTGAATAATTGGTCTTGATGATAAATGTGTGGTACTTCCGGGACAGGTGAAGGCGGGGGAATGTTTGTTGAGTTGTTGATTTGTAAAACAATAAAATACATTTCAACAAAAAAAATATAGTCTATACCAAACAGCAATACCACCCCACTTAAAAACACTAAACCAACCAAAACAATATGGTGCCGATCACGATCCGGTAAAAAATTCCCCCGTGCGACTCGTATCGGGTCTTTTTACCGTACGAATCGTACAAGTGCCGTACGAACTGGCAATCACGATTCGCATGGTAAAAAGTCCATACGAACCGCACTGGGAATCATTCCCCACACGTCCTCGGGTCGGAAAATGTGTCCGACATGTCCTCGGACGATTTACCTTACAAACGTAAAAATCCAAGTCCGACCGAGGAATCACGATCCATCCCGTGCGTCCGAGCCTACAACCGTATGGAAAAAACACCGTCCGCACCGAACACCTATAGCAACCATGGAGACATGTGCCCGCATACGCGCCCAACACTCCCCCCAGCCCCCGTACGTCCGACACGTACCCCCCGTATATGTATACCCCCACCCGTCTAGGTACACCCCAGTACGTTCCAGTCGTACCCCCACCCCAGTACGTGTCGTACCACCGTCAATGTACACCCCCCCACCCCTGTACGTGTCGTACCACCGTCTATGTACACCCCAGTACGTTCCAGTCGCACCCCCACCCCAGTACGTGTCGTACCCCCCGTGTACCTATACCCCAGTACGTTCGAGCCACACCCCCATTCCAGTACGTGTCATAGCCCCGTCTATCCACACCCCAGTACGTTCCAGTCGTACCCCCACCCCAGTACGTGTCGTACCCCCCGTGTACCTACACCCCAGTACGTTCGAGCCACACTCCCACCCCAGTACGTGTCATAGCCCGTCTACCCACACCCCAGTACGTTCCAGTAGTACCCCCACCATAGTACGTGTCGTACCACCGTGTACCTACACCCCAGTACGTTCCAGTCGTACCCCCACCCCAGTACGTGTCGTACCACCGTCAATGTACACCCCCCCACCCCTGTACGTGTCGTACCACCGTCAATGTACACCCCAGTACGTTCCAGTCGTACCCCCACCCCAGTACGTGTCGTACCACCGTCAATGTACACCCCCCCACCCCTGTACGTGTCGTACCACCGTCAATGTACACCCCCCCACCCCTGTACGTGTCGTACCACCGTCAATGTACACCCCAGTACGTTCCAGTCGTACCCCCACCCCAGTACGTGTCGTACCACCGTCAATGTACACCCCCCCACCCCTGTACGTGTCGTACCACCGTCAATGTACACCCCAGTACGTTCCAGTCGTACCCCCACCCCAGTACGTGTCGTACCACCGTCAATGTACACCCCCCCACCCCTGTACGTGTCATACCACCGTCAATGTACACCCCAGTACGTTCCAGTCGTACCCCCACCCCAGTACGTGTCGTACCACCGTCAATGTACACCCCCCCACCCCTGTACGTGTCGTACCACCGTCAATGTACACCCCCCCACCCCTGTACGTGTCGTACCACCGTCTATGTACACCCCAGTACGTTCCAGTCGTACCCCCACCCCAGTACGTGTCGTACCACCGTCAATGTACACCCCCCCACCCCTGTACGTGTCATACCACCGTCTATGTACACCCCAGTACGTTCCAGTCGTACCCCCACCCCAGTACGTGTCGTACCACCGTCAATGTACACCCCCCCACCCCTGTACGTGTCGTACCACCGTCAATGTACACCCCCCCACCCCTGTACGTGTCGTACCACCGTCTATGTACACCCCAGTACGTTCCAGTCATACCCCCACCCCAGTACGTGTCGTACCACCGTCAATGTACACCCCCCCACCCCTGTACGTGTCGTACCACCGTCAATGTACACCCCCCCACCCCAGTACGTGTCGTACCACCGTCAATGTACACCCCCCCACCCCTGTACGTGTCGTACCACCGTCAATGTACACCCCCCCACCCCTGTACGTGTTGTACCACCGTCTATGTACACCCCAGTACGTTCCAGTCGTACCCCCACCCCAGTACGTGTCGTACCACCGTCAATGTACACCCCCCACCCCTGTACGTGTCGTACCACCGTCAATGTACACCCCCCCACCCCAGTACGTGTCGTACCACCGTCAATGTACACCCCCCCACCCCTGTACGTGTCGTACCACCGTCTATGTACACCCCAGTACGTTCCAGTCGTACCCCCACCCCAGTACGTGTCGTACCACCGTCAATGTACACCCCCCCACCCCTGTACGTGTCGTACCACCGTCAATGTACACCCCCCCACCCCAGTACGTGTCGTACCACCGTCAATGTACACCCCCCCACCCCTGTACGTGTCGTACCACCGTCAATGTACACCCCCCCACCCCTGTACGTGTCGTACCACCGTCTATGTACACCCCAGTACGTTCGAGCCCCACCCCCACCCCAGTACGTGTCATACCCCCGTGTACCTACACCCCAGTACGTTCCTGGCGCACCCCCAACACAACCTCCTAAGTACGGAGCGCACCCCATGCCCCAACATCACAACCGCATGTACGAGTCGTACAAAGCCACACACAAGGACATAATCGTACAACCAAATGGCCCATGTACACACCGTACACACGCTCAAAACGCACGTACACAACAAGGACAAAACAAAACAACACAAGAATACACCATTCGAAAGGCACACAGTCACTAAACATGGCCAAAAACCACTAAAAGAACACAATCACTGACCTGCAACTGTCAAAAACAAACAGAGGCCCAATACACCACCACTCCTTATAACACACCCACCCAAAATTCAAACACTGCCACACCCACCCATGGACCAATGAAAAGGGCCCACACACACAAACCATGAGCCTTTGCAACAGACTCACTGCTGCCAGACACCACAGAACCAGACTACAAGCAACACCACATCTTACACTTGCACACCTTCACACGACCACCCTCACAAACACCCTCTCATCACATTCACACACACACACAACCATCCACACCCCCCCCCAACATCCACACACCCCCCACACCCACACCATCCCCACCCACATCCCTCACCATGCCCACTACCAAGAATCCAAAGTTCAGTCACCGAGAGTTGAAGGTCCTTGTTGATCAAATCCTCAGAGTCGAGCCACAGATCTTTGAAACATTGGTCAGAAGCACCAGCCAGGCAGCCAAAACAGCCATGTGGCAGACCATCGTCGATGCTGTGAATGCTGTTGCGGACACCAGGAGGACCAAGCAGGATTGCCAGAACAGGTGGTACGATCTGCGGAGGAGGGTCAGAGCCAAGAGGCAGGAGGAACACGACCAGGCCAACGCCACCGGAGGAGGGCCCTCCCGCAGACCTGTACAGTACCATCCCTGGGAGGAGAGGGTGATGGCCATACTGCCGGTGGAGGCAGTTGAAGGAGTAGAAGGACTCCGAGACCCGGGTGAGTACACAAACAACGCACCTCACATGGGGGGAACTGCAACCACAACCAAAATTAATAACAGGCACGCAACCACCACAAGCCATCGCATGACTCAACCACACTCCATGAGCAGGCACATGCCACTGCTGCCACCATGCCCCATGCACCCAGCTGGACAATGTCAAGTCACAGGCCACAGAAGACAACAACACATGACACGGTAACCCGGATGGCGGGAGGCTGGGCACCAAGAATCACATAGTGCGACTCCAAAGCAGACAACAATGCCCTCTGCCCATATGGCCTAGGTCACAGCCAGACAAACACTGTGTCCCAACACAGGAATGACTTGCCAGCAAATGGCGGACGCCTTGCATCAACACATGGGGTGAAGGCACTGTTTTGCACATGACAGCAGCTAATGAACAGCCAACATTGTGAAAGAGTGGCAGCACACACCACCACAGCAGCAGCGCACAGACACACAGCAGACAAAATGGGTGCCTGGAGATCAGAAACAAACTCACATCAACAGGCCAAGGGCCACTCAAAGATCTGCTAACAGTGTGTGCCCAGGAAGCTGGGCCAAGGTGACAGAGGGTGACACATGGAGGGAGGGAGAGGGGGACACAGATGGAGGGAGAGGGGGACTGAGAGGGAGGGAGACGGACAGAGGGAGGAGGGTGACACACAGAGGGAGGGAGAGGAGGACAGAGAGGGAGGGAGAGGGGGACAGAGAGGGAGGGAGACACAGGAAGATGGACAGAGGGAGGAGGCTGACACACAGAGGGAGGGAGAGGGGGACACAGAGGGAGGGAGAGGGGGACAGAGAGGGAGGGAGACACAGGAAGATGGACAGAGGGAGGAGGCTGACACACAGAGGGAGGGAGAGGGGGACAGAGAGGGAGGGAGAGGGGGACAGAGAAGGAGGGAGACACAGGGAGAGCAAATCAGTCCTTTGGTGTGTGGGAATGTCTGCTCGTCAGCAGGTGGACTGCGTGCATGTAGACAAGGGTGGCCAGTGCCAGAACCCCCCCTCTTCATCATGGCAAAACGCAGGGCCATGTCACAACCTGTACACGAGCACAAGGACAGCCACCTGCATCATATAAATGTGTGGATCCACTCCATGTGCACATGTACAGTGCTACAAGGAAGGCGCAAATGCATGGCTCGCCACACATGCACACTCCACTGCTGACTGCAGTCACACTTGACGCAGCAAGTAAGACTGTGCCACACATAGTTAAAGGGGCCAAATTGGTGGCCAAGGGACACACCCATGCACAAGTGCACTGTGAGTGGAATGCAAGACAGATCCTAATTCCAAGAGGAAATGTGCCAACTTTGTAACGGATGAAACATGGATGTTGCATGGATCAAAATTAACATTTTCTCTCTCACACACAGGTCAACGTCGTGCTGCACCCCCCAACACTGGGGGGGAACACTCACAGGACCCGGATCTGCAGGAGACCGATCCCACCGGCAGCGACCACTCTCACCACTCTGCGGACGACCCCGACCGACCTGGCCCCTCTGGTGTCCAACCACCTGCAGCACCTGCGTCAGGTACAACCGTGCCAACCACCACCCCCACTCCTGCCACATCCCAGGAGACACCCAGGATCCCTGCCCCAACACCACAATGCAGCTAGGCTCGCCAGGAGGGACACGGTGTCCCGGGCACCCAGGAGGAGGCAGGCGACAACGCCAATGCCACCCCTCAGGGGTCCCGGAGACCCGATGTTCCCACAAGTGCAGGCCAGACGCAAGTGGGCAGGGGTGGTGGGAGTGGAGGACGGCGGAGGCGCGAGCCTGACCAGTTGGCTGGGGATCCGGTATTTTCCCATGTCCGAAACATCCTGGACTCATACCGGCAGGACACCACGGGCATGGCCCAGGTTGTGTCCGTCCTCGAGGGGATCAAGGTCCAGCAGGCCCAGCAACATGCGGAGCTAATAGCCTGTCTACAGCTACACCAACGGAGGATGGAGGACAGACAGGCTGAGCAAGTGACGGCGTCCCAGGGGATCCACGCTGAACTCCGTCGGATGGCCGACACCATGGCCGACCCTCCCTGTGCCAGAAGGCGGAGAACATCACCACCCACAGGGAGGGATCATGAGGAGGAGGAGGAAACATCCGACGGAGCATCCCAGATGTCGTCACGGCCTGCTGCTGAGGTTCCCCGCAGGAAGCCGGGTCGTCCACGGAAAGGACCGTGAGGGTGGCTGCTACATCACCATCTCCCAGGACACCTGGCCTGGCACCTGGCCCACTGGAGCAACAGCATCACAGCATCAAGAGACATTCTCTGCCACATGGCCCTGCTGGTCACTGGCTGACCAATGTTGACAAAGACTGTGGCATGGACTCTGAGGATTTCCAATGGCAAGGACACCAACTCCCCTACTGAACTTTGGATTCCCTAATCCCGGAAAGCCCCTCACTTTGTGTCCCCCCCCCCCCAATAATAAATCACACTATTAAGAGTAGATGCCTGCTGGTAGCATTATTACCTAACATGTGTCTTGTACAGTCTAAACATGCCTGAGTCATCTGTTCACTTCAACCATCCACACCCTGGGGCCTGAGTCTGGCACAGGACACATGGGTCACAGTTTATTAGGCAAGACAGACATGGAGCACCATACACACCCGTGATGGTCAGAACCAGCTGAGGGGGTGGCCGAACAACCGTGCTGACAGACACATTGAGTACAGCAACAGTCATGCGCAGAGGTCAGGGATCCTGGCCCGTGTCCTGGGGGGCACCCAGGTATGTGTAGACAGGTGGCAGAACCATGTCCTGCAAGCTTGAGTCCGGTGGATGCAGAGAATGGGGTCATGGACAACGTTGGATGCATGGGGATGGCACATGTCACAATACCCACACAGTCATGGACATCATGCCCAATACACAGTCTCAGCACACACACACAGCTTGCATCTTGCCACTCGACACATTGACACATAGCCACAATCAGGGAATACCATGCCAGACATCCAGGATGCACCGTGCCAACACACCAGCACTGACTGAGAAGAGGCACCTTGGAGGCATAGGGACACCTTTATTAGTCATGTCATTGGTATTGCAGAGGCAACTTGAAGTACACATGAACACATCATGTGGAGTAACATGTGGCTCCAACACTGGCACCCCCCTTCTGCAGCACAAATGCGTGATAGCCAGGGAACTGGCACACAAGCGTCGGCTAACAGCTAAACACCCACAGCTGCTCACGGAGAGCCTGCCATACACCATACATCCGCTGATGTGGAAGTCCCACGCCATGTCAAGACAATGTTAACCGTATGTGTCCGAGGGCAGTGTCACACACATTGATGCCATCATCACAATCCACTATCCCATCACTGATGACTGACAACCAGGCAGCCCATCTATTCAGGTGTACCCAGCTGCATGTCGTGTCCCATGGGGATGCCACATGTCTGCAGAGGAACCAAACCCCGACCGGGGCAGTGTGCACACATCGTGAACAACTGCCACACCCAATACACCCCAGATGCATCCCTTACCCCATGGAGACTTCCAAACGTGTCCGTGCCTGTAACGCTGAGTCATAAGTCATAAGTCATAAAATTTATATAGCGCACTACATACCCAGAGGGTTTCAAGGCGCTTGGGGAGGGGAGGGGGGTTATTTGTCAAATATCCACGTTTTAAGTTGTTTTCTGAACGCTAGGTGATTCTGGGTGAGGCGAAGGTAAGCGGGGAGTGAGTTCCATGTTTTGGCAGCCAGGTATGAGAAGGATCTGCCTCCAATGGTGGTTTTGTTGATGCGAGGGACAGTGGCGAATGCTTGGCTGGAAGATCGAAGTTGGCGGGAGGGGGTGTAGAAGGACAGTCGAGAGTTGAGGCAATCTGGTCCGATGTCGTAGAGTGATTTGTGTGCGTGGGTAAGCAGTCGGAAAGTGATCCTCTTATTGACGGGTAGCCAGTGGAGGTCTTTAAGGTGACCCGAGATGTGTTCGTTGCGTGGGATGTCTAATATGAGCCTGGCTGAGGCGTTTTGGATTCGTTGTAGTTTCTTCTGTAGTTTGGCGGTGGTACCTGCGTAGAGGGTGTTTCCGTAGTCCAGTCGGCTCGTGACCAGAGCATGGGTGACTGTTTTCCTTGTTTCGGTGGGGATCCAGCGAAATGTTTTTCTGAGCATGCGAAGGATGTTGAAGCAGGATGAGGATACGGCGCTGACTTGTCTGTTCATTGAGAGTGAAGAGTCCAGGATGACGCCAAGGTTCCGTGCGTGGTCTGTCGGGATGGGTGCTTTTCCGAGGGCTTCCGGCCACCAGGAGTCATCCCAAGCAGAGGGGGATTTACCTAAGATGAGGACTTCTGTTTTGTCTGAGTTCAGTTTCAGACGGCTTTGTTTCATCCATTCGGCGACTTCTTTCATTCCTTCGTGTAGGTTAGTTTTGGCGGTGCTGGGGTCCTTGGTGAGAGAAAGGATCAGTTGAGTGTCATCCGCGTAAGAGATGATGTTGAGGTTGTGTTGGCGGGCGATGGTCGCGAGGGGGCTCATGTATACGTTGAAGAGGGTGGGGCTGAGTGAGGATCCTTGTGGTACGCCGCAGATGATTTCAGAGGCCTCGGACTTGAATGGAGGGAGGCGGACTCTCTGGGTTCTTCCGGAGAGGAACGAGGTGATCCATTCCAGTGCCTTTCCTTGGATTCCGATGTTTTTGAGGCGCTGTAAAAGGGTGCTGTGGCAGACTGTGTCGAAGGCAGCAGAGAGGTCGAGGAGGATGAGGGCGACTGTGTCTCCAATGTCCAGTAGAGTTCGAATGTTGTCTGTTGCTGCGATGAGGGCGGTCTCAGTGCTGTGTTTTGCTCGGAAGCCAGATTGTGAGGAGTCGAGGGATTTGTTGGCTTCGAGGAAGGCGGCGAGCTGGTTGTTGACAGCTTTCTCGATGACTTTGGCCGGGAATGGAAGAAGTGAGATGGGGCGGTAGTTTTTGAGTTCGGTGGGGTCTGCTGTTGGTTTTTTCAGAAGTGCGGTGAGTTCAGCGTGTTTCCAGTCTTCTGGGAAGGTAGCGGAGTTGAAGGAGCAGTTGATGACGTCTCGGAGGTGCGGGGCTATGACGGAGTCTGCTTTGTTGAAGATGTGGTGAGGGCATGGGTCTGTGGGGGATCCAGAGTGGATGGAATTCATCAGGCGGATGGTGTCCTCAGTGGTGATTGGGTTCCAGGCGTTGAGGGTGTTAACGGGGGGAAGATAGTCAGCTGATGGTAGGGTGGGTTGGCTTCCGGGTTGGTTGTCAAAGCTGTTGTGGATGTCAGCAATCTTGTTGTGGAAAAAAGAGGCTAGGGAGTCGCAGAGAGTTTGAGAGGGGGTGATGTCGTTGGAGTTGGCCGAGGGGTTGGAAAATTCCTTGACGATGTTGAAAAGTTCCTTGCTGTTGTGGGCGTTGTTGTCGAGTCGATCCTTGAATGCTGTTTTTTTGGCTTTTCGGATCAGTTGGTGGTGAGTACGGATGGCGTTTTTGAAGGCGTCCTTGTTGCTGGTGGATGAGTCTTTTTTCCAGGCCTTTTCAAGGGAGCGGCATAGTTTCTTGGATTTCTTGAGGTCCTCGTTGAACCATGAGGCCTTCTTGATTTTGTGTAGGCGTTTTTTCAGTGGTGCTAAGGTGTCTGCGGTGTTGGATAACCAAAGGGTGAGGTTGGAGGCGGCTTCGTTGGCGTCAGAAGAGAGGGCTGGGGAGGTTTGAAGGATCGATGAGGAGATCTGTTCCGTGGTGATTTTGTTCCAGTTTCTTTGTAGAGTTGTTTGGAGGTGGATGATGGGTTTCGGCTTGTTGTAGGTGAAGTGGACGCAGCTGTGGTCAGTCCAGAGGAGCTCCGTAGTGTGGTTGAAAGAGACATGGTTGCTAGAGGTGAAGATGGGGTCGAGTGTGTGACCTGCGATGTGGGTGGGGGAAGTGACCAGTTGTTTAAGTCCGAGGTTGGCGAGGTTGTCTAAGAGGGTGGCGGTGTTGCGGTCGTTGATCTTCTCAAGGTGGAAGTTGAGGTCTCCCAGGAGGATGTAGTCTTTGGAGGGGAGCGCGTGTGGGGTGATGAAGTCCGTGATGTCTTCACTGAATCTTGCGCGGGGTCCTGGTGGTCTGTAGAGGAGGGTGCCTCTGAGTGTGGTCTTGGGGTCGATGTGGATCTGGAAGTGGAGGTGTTCGGAGTTGGCGAGGTTGGCGTCAGAGCTGGTTGAGATGTGGATTGATTTCTTGTGGACGATAGCGATTCCTCCTCCTGTTTGGTCGGTGCGGTCTTTGCGTGTAATCTTATAGTCGTCAGGGATAGCGATGGCGATGTCAGGGGCGGAGGAGGCGTTCATCCATGTTTCCGTTAGGAAGGCGACGTCTGGAGAGATGGTGTCTAGTAGGTTCCAAAGGTCAATGGCGTGCCTGTGGACCGAGCGGGTGTTGAGAAGGATGCATTCTAGGTGGTTGGGGTCAGGAATCTGTGGTGTGGTCGGAGCGGAGATGTTGACGGTGCCGCTGAATTTGCAGGAGGGGCAGGAGAACGGTCCATGGGTGCGTCCTGGAGCGGCTTGGATGCAGTAGGGGGCGCGACCGGGGTTAAGGGCTAGGAGGGTGGCGGCATCGTAGGTAACGCGGGGGGGCTGGGCAGTGCGAGGGGCAGGGGGTCTGGCGCTGGGCGCAGTCCAGGCGCGGACGGGCGTAGACGGGCTTACCTTTGGCGCACCTTCGGCGCGGGTTGGGCGCGGACGCTGCGCGTGAACGCTGCGCGCGGGAACTACTGTCATAAGTGGGAGGGGGAAGGGGCGAGGGAGGAGCAGCTGGGAGGCGGGTGCGTGGTGGAGGGGGCGGGCTCTGGCCAACAACAACAACAACAGCAATGGCGGCTGGGGCGGAAGCGCCGACCGGGTCGGGTGAAACCGATCAAAGAACTACGCGGGCGGCCACACAATGCCAAAGCAGGCACAATGCCAAAGCAGGGAGCAGCTAATGCAGGAGCACAAATACAAATAATGCAGCAAAGGGCAGCAAACACGGGCACACGATCTCGGCAGGACAATACAATGTTTAAAATAAACAATAAGTGCAGCAAAGGACGATAACTATGATCAGCAGCAGGGCTGCGCAACGATACCCAGCTTGAGGCAGGAGAGAGCGGGGGCAGGAGGGAGCGACCGTAACTGACCAAGTCAGGACGCTGAGTCAGCCCACGATGTCATGTCCATGAGGAATAGCAGTGCCACAACAATGCAACCAGCAAACGGCATGCGCAGGTACCTGGGGAAGAGAGACACACAAGAAGTCAGCCACAAAAAGCACAGCCACTTGCATGTGCAGTTAATCGACACATGTATGGATGACAACATGCTAGGTCACAATTATGACTGGGGAAATACTACCATCACTGCCACCATCACTCCAGTGACACACCCACACACACCTCTGACCCACGTGCCATACATGCAGGTGGAGACACACATCACAACGCATGCCACACGGGGACCAATGCGTGCACACTCAGACCCTGGTACTCACCACTAAGCAAAGAAGTCGCGTATGAGCCGAGTCCGGATGTCCTCTTGCGGCTCCACATCCTCCACATCACTAGCCCCATTGCCAAGCCCTTCGTCCTCCACGGGTGGATGGTCCTCGTCATGTTGATTCAGGATGAGTGGCACAGCTCTTTCAACTGCCATGTTGTGCAGCATGCAGCAGACCATGAAGATCTTGCAGACCTTCGCCGGGGCATAAGGGAGTGCACCGCCGGTCTTGTGGAGGCACCGGAATCGGCTCTTCAGCATGCCAAACGTCCTCTCTATCACTCGCCTTGTCCGGCCATGGGCGGTGTTATAGCGGAGCTGGGCCGGCGTGATGGGGTTGCGGAGAGGTGTCAGCAGCCAAGGCATGTTGGGATAGCCAGCGTCCCCTACATGGGAAGCACATGGACATCGTTAGAACTGGTGTAGCGGTCGTGCTGGTCGGCTATACAGAATACAGGACAGACAGACTGTACCCACCAACAACACATGCCCGTTCGTTGCGCAGCTGCATCATCATATCAGGCATCCCGCTACGCCTCATGATGTAGGCATCGTGTGCTGATCCTGGGAAACGAGCACAGACATGTGAAATCACCATATTGGACAGACACACCACAAGGGCATTGATGGAGTGGTAGTGTTTCCGATTGCGGTACGCCACCTCCCGTGCGTGTGGTGGTACCAAACCTACATGTGTCCCATCTATGGACCCAATGACATGGGGCATCCCTCCCAGGGCATAGAATCCACGCTTGACCTCAGTCATCTGTTCAGGGGTTGGGAACTTGATGAAGTCATCCAGGTGATTCAACATGGCCTCCAAGAAATCATGCAGCACACCGCTGAACATGCTCTGGGACATGCCACCAACATGAGCTATGGTATTTTGGAAGGTACCCGTGGCCAGAAAATGTAGGGCAGCCATTACCTTCAGCTGGGGTGTCAGTGCCGTCGGATACCTGTGCTGCGGTTGCAGGTGTGGTGCCAGTCTCGCCGTCAGCTCCAGAATCAACGGTTGGGTGAAGCGGTAGAGCCGGATCCTGTCATTCTCCTGCATGGTAGCCAAGTCTGGAATTCTTCGGGCAACAGGAGGCGCTCTGCAGTAATTTGGAAGTGACAAGGAAGAGTGAGTGCACTACGAGAACAACTCATGTCTACTGAGCACATGTAAATCTGGCAATACACACATGCCACATAGGGAGTCAGGCATGTGCTACATGCCCAGGACACGTATGGATGCAAGGTGACACTACTTCCAAGACCCAGCTACACACGGTGATTGAGAACCTCCCCATGGCACGCCATGGAAATAGCTGTGTCCCAGTGCAAGTGCACTGCCCGACGCAAGACAGGAGTGACATACACCCACACATCAGCAGAAGTGTGATGCCGATTGCAGAGACTGGTAGCGGAACACTGGAGCCACAGGTCACATGACATTACACTAGTCCAGCCCACACACCTTGCCATGAAGGTGCACATGTCATGACTCACCACACATTCCTTGTGAGTTTGCTGACATGGCCTTGTCACGCTACTCCGTGTCCCATGCATACATGTGCACCTCACATCCGATAACACATGTGGCATGGTGTTGGGAACAGTGTGCAATGACAATCTACACACAGCCACATGTTGGTTGCTGCAACGGCTGCAGCTTTTGAGGGTGCTACAACATCAACCTGATGTAAATCCCGGACACATATATGACATAGTCACATTGTGCACTGTGGGTAGTGACAAGTCATGTGTCATGACCCCTGTACCGGGCATCATGGGACACTTCCGTGTGTTGGTGTCCGTGCCATGCCAGTGACGCTCACCCCACGTGCGCAGTCCCACATGCACACATGTCAAAGGAGTCAAGGGCATGCCTGGCACACATTGCACCCTCACACAGTACACATGTACACATCTCATCATACATCTGGTGCCTTCTCCACTCAGGAGGCATGTTCCACATCACAGCCTGTGACACCTGTGCCCCACACATGTAGTAATGCACAGACGATGCCTTGATGTCCATTCCTGGACAAGTATGTCCATCCATGGACAAGTATGTCCGCCCTATTCCTACATGTGTGTCGCCTATCACCACAGTGATGTGTAAAAACCGCCGTACTGCTGCTGAGAGGGCCTGTGCATGTTTCCAAATCACTGTGGGAGTGCTGCCGTATGTGTACCCATCGTGATGGCGAGCGTACAGGCATTTTTACGGTCCGTACCACTACGGGTACGCATACGCGTGCAGACCCATAGTGATAGTGAGCGTACATGCGTGTGTACGGTCCGTAACACTACGGGTACGCATACGCGTGCAGACCCATAGTGATAGAGAGCGTACATGCGTGTGTACGGTCCGTAACACTACGGGTACGCATACGCGTGCAGACCCATAGTGATAGAGAGCGTACATGCGTGTGTACGGTCCGTAACACTACGGGTACGCATACGCGTGCAGACCCATAGTGATAGAGAGCGTACATGCGTGTGTACGGTCCGTAACACTACGGGTACGCATACGCGTGCAGACCCATAGTGATAGAGAGCGTACATGCGTGTGTACGGTCCGTACCACTACGGGTACGCATACGCGTGCAGACCCATTGTGATAGAGAGCGTACATGCGTGTGTACGGTCCGTAACACTACGGGTACGCATACGCGTGCAGACCCATAGTGATGGAGAGCGTAGGCATGCATGTACGGGCCGTTGCCATGCATTTGGGGTGCCCTAGGGCCCCGAAACGCATCGTACCTGTGTGTGATGCTCCAAATTACATAGGGGACAAGTATTAAGGCCTACATGCATGCTGGTTGTCATGGAGACCAAGTTCAAAATTCGAAATTGTTCTGGAAGGTGCACAGCAGAAGTCAGTTGGAATTCTTCTACTTTGTTGCAATGTGTTTGTGGGGCTGACATCATGCAGGAGAATGAAACCGATAGAGAACCCACAGACTGCTAGGTTTGAAGGGATTGGTGGAAACATAGGATGCAAATGTGAGTGACCAATCACTCTGTACTCCTGTGCATGAGACTGGGCAGAAGGGCACATATAAGGCAGCCAGGTCCCATGAGGGAGCACTTGCCTGCACATCTTTGCATTCGTCGACCCAGCTGCTGCTACTGATTCCCTGGAACCATGTCAAGGGCTGTGGAGAGGACACAGCCATTCACCCTGGAGGAGAACATGGCTCTGCTGGATGTGATCCTCCCACAGTACTCCATGCTGTATGGGCGACCAGGGTATCAGGTGAGTGCATAGGCCACTGCCACAGACTGTCCCTATGTTGTGACTGTGACTTCTGCCATTGCGTCCAGGTGTAACACACATGCCATGTACTGTCGGGGGGGTCCCGGGGGGGGGTGCCTGATGTCTCCCAGCAGTGCCCTGAGACAGGAGGGGTGGGGGCCTATCACTCCCAGCAGTGCCCTGAGACAGGAGGGGTGGGGGCCTATCACTCACAGCAGTGCCCTGAGACAGGAGGGGTGGGGGCCTATCACTCCCAGCAGTGCCCTGAGACAGGAGGGGTGGGGGCCTATCACTCCCAGCAGTGCCCTGAGACAGGAGGGGTGGGGGCCTATCACTCACAGCAGTGCCCTGAGACAGGAGGGGTGGGGGCCTATCACTCCCAGCAGTGCCCTGAGACAGGAGGGGTGGGGGCCTATCACTCACAGCAGTGCCCTGAGACAGGAGGGGTGGGGGCCTATCACTCACAGCAGTGCCCTGAGACAGGAGGGGTGGGGGCCTATCACTCCCAGCAGTGCCCTGAGACAGGAGGGGTGGGGGCCTATCACTCACAGCAGTGCCCTGAGACAGGAGGGGTGGGGGCCTATCACTCACAGCAGTGCCCTGAGACAGGAGGGGTGGGGGCCTATCACTCCCAGCAGTGCCCTGAGACAGGAGGGGTGGGGGCCTATCACTCCCAGCAGTGCCCTGAGACAGGAGGGGTGGGTGTGATGCACAGTGTGAGCCTTGATCATTGATTGTGACATTGCCATCATTCCACCTGTGTACCCACTGTGGCACGTACTGCTTTTTCCCTCACCAGGGGATGATGTCCCTATGACAAAGGTGCAATGCGTTGGCTGCATGACATGCCTTGTTGTAACCAGCTAATTTGTACCCATATGTCTCTCTGTGACATGTGGCTGGTGTATTGATGTGGTGTCACTTGTTCCTCCTCACAGGTAGGCGCCACTGCCAAGGAGCAGATCTGGCTGACCGCCGTCAGTGCCGTGAGGGGTGTGGATGGTCGGAGGCGGAGCCTGCCCCAGGTGAGGAAACGCTGGCAGGATATCCGGTGCTGGACGCGGAGGATTGCACGGCTCCTGCTGGGGGACTCACCTGAGAGCCACAAGAACCGCGGCCGCCGCCGTCTGAGCCACCTCCACAGGCGTGTGCTGCCGGTGGTCTTTCCAGACCTGGAGAGGCGCTTACAGGCGATGCAGCAGCCGGAAGGGGGTAGGTACATGTGTGTTTGTTGTGTGTCACCGGCATTTGTAAGGGCACAGTAGCATGAATTAACTGGCAGGGTTTAAAGGTGCTGTGCAGATCCTGTTTGCCCCAGTATAGCGCTGTGCCCCTGCCACCCTTCCCCTCCTTGCAATGTGTTCCCTGGTCTGTGTGTAGTCACTCCTTCACAAGGTAATGTAGGCTGGCGCTTTGTCCACGAGAACAATGACTGTAGCATCATGTGTGGGGGTGGTGTGTAACAGGTTGTGGGACCTTGCCTGTGCACTGTCAAGTTCACTGCATGTGGGTTCCATGTCAGTTGGCACTGATGCTGACTCCAGACATGGGAGTTGGTCTCTCATGTGTCATGCCTTACAGCGCGCATGTCCTATGTAGTGGCCTGTGACATGATGTGCATGAGTGTGCGATACACATAGTGCCGGGATGGTGACGTGTGTTGCAGTCATTACCATTCAGTAGCATGTAGTTGCGTGCCCACTACTGTCCCCTGGGGCACCTTTTCCTCAGTGGTGTATGTGTCATCATAAACGTGGCCAATCTCAGTGTCTACAGCGTAGGTTGTGCTCTGTGCCATTGTCCCCTGTCACCATGTATATTGACGTGCTATTTTGTACAGGTGTCCACTGTGCAGCCTGACCTGATTGTCCTTCTTCATACTCACAGTTGCCAGTGCCTGTGTGTCTTGTTGTACTCATCTGAGGATGGGCACTGGTACCTCATTATTTGTACAGGCGCACCTTGGCTGTTTGGCGTCCAATCTTGCTTTTTGCCTGCCCCTGTGTGTATCACCCAGACTATGAGATGTTGGTGCCACCTGTGTCTCAACAATTTGCCTCGTGTAGGGTCTTGTTGGGGCGGACAATGCCTATGTGTCAAATCCTGATTTCCACTTGCCGGGTCTGGGCAGTGTGTGATGTGTCTGGACACACACGCAATGTGCAGTGACCGAGTCATGTTGGGCATGTTTTCAGCATTACCTATGCAGCATGTGTCTCAAGTTCATGGATATGGTCCCTGGTCATCGGTATTTTCGCCAACGCTGTGTGGTGCAGATGCAGTGCCTGATTGTCCCCAGGGCCTGGGTGCTATGTCAGACTCCGTTTCCTGTCTTTAGCTATTGTCTCATGCTCTCCATGGTATTTCAGTGGCATGGTGGCTCAACCAACTGTGTGTTTCATGCCCTACATCGGTACCCTGTTCAGTAGATGTTAGGGATCTTCCTTGTCAGGCTATGCAATGTTACCTATGTAGATTGGACTCATGTGACAGATGTGTACAGGTGTCTGATTAATTTCTGTCTCTCCACCCTGCCCACAGCATCGTCGGGGGACACAGAGGGAGACATGGACACAGACCAGGCGGAGGGACCGAGCACCAGTGCCAGCCGTGACATCGGGTCTGGCACATCGAGTGGGACAGAGGCGGAGGAGAGTGTGGCCGAGGACCTGTCGACTGGCACATCAGACTACGAAGCTGACAGGTCCGAGGACGATGTCTCCGAGTGGGCGGAGGCTGCACCAGCAGCTGACAGCGGAACAACACCTCGCACCGCCCCCTCAGTTTCCATCAGCCGCCTCCCACTTGCTCGTGTCCCTTCCCAGCGTGCCCGGTCACAGCATGTCTCCTTCCTGCCAGGCACCGCACCCCCTGCCCCTGTCTTCACTGCTGCCACCAATGCAGAGTCTGTGGACATCCAGCGGCAACTGCAGGTTGGTCAGGCTGCGATCCTTAATGTCCTCCATGCCCACGGCAAAACCCTCACCAACATCGAGGCTTTCTTGGAGGGCATTCATTCATCGCAGGCTGACCAACGCAACTTGCTGAGGTCCATAGACTCCACACTGACTGCAGCAGTGGGTCTCCTGCAGCGCGACCTCCCCCCACCTACCCCTGCCCCATCCACACTTCCCACTCCCATGCCTGTCCCACGTACACCCAGACGTCGGCATGCACCCACATCAACGGACACGGGCACCACACCAGCAGGGAAGGTCCACCGCACTCCTCCTGACACGCACACACAGGGTGAGGTAGGCACACCCACTGGGTCGGGGGGCAAACGTGTGACACGCAGCCATAGTGGGAGTCCGCATTCCACCCAGTCCACTCCTTCCAAATCCCCTCCCCTCAGCTCTCCTGGCCACATCTCCCCCAAGGACTCCTTCATGGCCGCTCTGTCCCTGAGCCCCACGGTTACACCACCACGCAAGCGGTCAAGGAGGTCCCCGGTCAGGGTGGTTGAGTCTCCCCCCCTGTCTCCACCCTCCCCCAGTGGCGCTGCGACCCATCCCTCTGACCCCCACCCCTCCTTGGGGCCTGAGGTCCCTTCGGGTGCAGGGGACTCCCTGGAGGACCTTGCAAAGGTGTGTAGTGCCATCCTGGCCTCCGCCTTTGGCCCTGCCCCACCCCCTGTGGTGGAGTCCTCCATCCCTGCACCCACAACGCCACCCCTTTGCCCTGATGTCCCTGCGGTGCCTGTTGCTTCCCCCCCCCCTGATGCCCTCACCAGTGTGGAAGACGATGCCATTTGACTGTGCAGGCAAGGTAGGGGACACGCATCCCACTGTGTCCCCCATCCAGCTGAGAATCATTGACTGCCCTATGGGCTTTGTGAAGATTGAACTGCCTGCGATCCACGGACATTGTGCTCATGCTGAATAAAGCTTAATTTTTTTTCATTATCACACTACTGCTATGCTGGTATTGGTGTTGGTGGGGCTGCTACATGGTTTTGGGTGGTGTGTAAGGGTTTGGGTGTGTGGGATGTGTAGTAGTGTACTGCTCATTGGTGGGACCCTGGGATCTGTGTGCCATCACAAGGTGTTGGCTAACTTTCTTTGTTCATGTAAGCAGTTACTGCATGGTGCACTTGTCCCAGGGTGTATTCCTTCCTCTGTGTACACAGCTTTCTTCCCTGCAGGGTGTTCCCAATGTTTAGCGCAGAGCTGTGTCTACATGAGCTGTGTGTGTGACGGAGCCCTTCTACTTTGGCCATGCATGCAGGGCCATGTGTCCACCTGCAACAATCGTGGCATCCTTGGTGATCACTGTACTTGTGTGTGGAGTCTGTTGACATGAGTTCATGGGGACATGTTCCCTTGTAGCCAGTATGCATGTGGATAATTCTGGCCTCACACACATGTGTTACACCCCTCCTGTCTCAAGGCACTGCTGGGAGGACTCCACACCCACCCCTCCTGTCTCAGGGCACTGCTGGGAGGACTCTGCACACACCCCTCCTGTCTCAGGGCACTGCTGGGAGGACTCTGCACCCACCCCTCCTGTCTCAGGGCACTGCTGGGAGGACTCCACACCCACCCCTCCTGTCTCAGGGCACTGCTGGGAGGACTCTGCACCCACCCCTCCTGTCTCAGGGCACTGCTGGGAGTGATAGGCACCCACCCCTCCTGTCTCAGGGCACTGCTGGGAGGACTCTGCACCCACCCCTCCTGTCTCAGGGCACTGCTGGGAGGACTCCACACCCACCCCTCCTGTCTCAGGGCACTGCTGGGAGGACTCTGCACCCACCCCTCCTGTCTCAGGGCACTGCTGGGAGTGATAGGCACCCACCCCTCCTGTCTCAGGGCACTGCTGGGAGTGATAGGCACCCACCCCTCCTGTCTCAGGGCACTGCTGGGAGGACTCTGCACCCACCCCTCCTGTCTCAGGGCACTGCTGGGAGTGATAGGCACCCACCCCTCCTGTCTCAGGGCACTGCTGGGAGGACTCTGCACACACCCCTCCTGTCTCAGGGCACTGCTGGGAGTGATAGGCACCCACCCCTCCTGTCTCAGGGCACTGCTGGGAGGACTCCACACCCACCCCTCCTGTCTCAGGGCACTGCTGGGAGGACTCTGCACACACCCCTCCTGTCTCAGGGCACTGCTGGGAGGACTCTGCACACACCCCTCCTGTCTCAGGGCACTGCTGGGAGGACTCTGCACCCACCCCTCCTGTCTCAGGGCACTGCTGGGAGTGATAGGCACCCACCCCTCCTGTCTCAGGGCACTGCTGGGAGGACTCTGCACACACCCCTCCTGTCTCAGGGCACTGCTGGGTGGACTCTGCACACACACCTCCGATTTCAGGATATGTACGCTTGGAACATACACGGTGGGGGTACGCTCAATGCATTCGAGGTGAGGGTACGAGTCGTACTTACACTGTTGGGCTTGGGGGGTACGCTCCATGCATACCCGGGTGGGGGTACGGGTCGTACTTACACTGTTGGGCTGGGGGGTACGCTCCATGCATACACGGGTGGGGGTACGGGTCGTACTTACACTGTTGGGCTGGGGGGTACGCTCCATGCATACGCGGGTGGGGGTACGGGTCGTACTTACACTGTTGGGCTGGGGGGTACGCTCCATGCATACGCGGGTGGGGGTACGGGTCGTACTTACACTGTTGGGCTGGGGGGTACGCTCCATGCATACGCGGGTGGGGGTACGGGTCGTACTTACACTGTTGGGCTGGGGGGTACGCTCCATGCATACGCGGGTGGGGGTACGGGTCGTACTTACACTGTTGGGCTGGGGGGTACGCTCCTTGCATACGGGGTGGGGGTAGGGTCCGTACATATCCGTCCCCACGCTATGTGATGTTTGTGCGGCCCGTACCCAGGCCTTTGCCACGTGGGTGCGATCCGTCCCGCCATTGTTGGGGTGACGTGTGTGGGCGTGGTCCGACTCGTACCCACGCTCTTCAGGCGTGGGTACGGGACGTACCTGTCTGGTTGTGTTGCCGGTTCGCGTGGTGACGGACTTCCGTTGTGGCGGTCGCTGGCTTATCAGGACACGCCCCCACCCCCTCGTGGTGACCAGGGCATGGGAGTCAGGTATGTCCATGCCATGTGTGGTGTGTGACTTATGTGGTTGTTTTGTGGCCTGCCCTGGTCGTGCCACCCCCACCCCACCCCACTTTCCCCCCTCCCTTAGTTATTCTGACCTTCTGCGGCGTCTGCGTCGTAACCTGTAGAGGAGGTGTACTGCTATGAGGGCAGGGATGACTCGTAGGTTCGGGTCCATGTCTGTCCGTCGCGTACTGGTACTCCTTGCTCGCGTCGTCCTGTCGCGTACGGGTCCTCCTTGATCGCGTCGTCCTGTCGCGTACGGGTCCTCCTTGGTGGCGTCGTCCTGTGTGTCCGTCACGTACTGGTCCTCCTTGTTCGCGTCGTCCTGTCTGTCCGTCGCGTACTGGTGGTCCTTGTTCGCGTCGTCCTGATTTCCCGGCAGTTTTTGGCTGCCGCAAAATATTCACCGTGCGGGGTGACGTCGGTGCGAATCGTGATTCCTGGGTCGTGAATGGCTGGCTGCGAGCGTCCCGACGTCAGGTCGGCGCTTTCCCGGATCGCATTGGTAGGTGTTTTTTGGTTCGGTCGGGCTTTTTTACGATTCGTACGGTGATGGTGTACCCGTGCGAATCGTAATTCCTTGTTTGTGAAAATTGACGACCGGGTACGCGTCGGGCGGAGATTGTGCTCCGTCCGACGGTTCGTACCCGGTTTTTGCAGGATCGTGATCGGCACCTATATGTTCTTTAACTTTCAGAGACTACATCAACTAAACAGCATTTTGTCTACAAACAACATCTTCATTCAAATACAATCAAAAACACTTGGTAAGTATATATAAAAAAGTAGTTTGTTTCCTATTTTTATAGAAATATATAAAGTACTATTGCACATATTTTCATATACATTTTTTGCAGATTTCTAACACATCACGATGACAGAAGAAGCCCAATTTATAACTTCGCAGAAAGGAAAATTCCTATTGTGTTACATGGGTTACACATACACCCAAGAAAAGCAGACGGACCGAAAAGTGAACTGGAAGTGTTCTAAATATTATTCGAACAAATGCTACGGACGAGCAACAACAAGAGAAACAACTGTACTATATACAAGAGAGCAGAACCATCCACCCAATCTCTCTGAAATAGAAGTCAGATCAACCCTCGAAAATATCAAAGAATTAAGCACTGGTTCACAAACTGCTACAAGTGTAATCCTAAAAGAACTATTACCTAGAGTGCCCAAAGAAGCAAGAGGCCAATTACCATCAATTGCTTCTATAAAAAGAACTATTGCTAGGACCAAAAAAGCAACCACGACAACTATACCATCCCCTAAAACTTTTCAAGATATCATCATTCCACCAGAATTAACTATGACCCACAATAATGAACCTTTTATTTTTTTTGATAACAAAAGTACAGAAAAAAGAATCATAATGTTTGCTACTGCAAACAATATAACTAAACTCCAACAATGCCAAACATGGATGATGGATGGCACCTTTACAATATGCCCAAAACCATTCTACCAGCTTTACACAATACACGGTCAATATCACAACACTTCCATACCTTTAATTTATGCACTATTACCTAACAAACAAAACACAACATATAATGAAATGCTAGGAAAACTAAAACAAGAATCAAATGATTTTTACCCTCAAAGAATTATCATAGATTTTGAGCAAGCCATGATAAATTGCATTCTAAAACTGTACCCACATACAGCTATCCAAGGATGCTACTTCCATCTAAACCAATGTATATGGAGACATTTACAAAAATCTTCACTAAGTGTAGAATATGCCACTAACATAAGTTTTGCACATCAAATAAAACTTCTAACAGCCCTAGCTTATGTACCAACCACAGATGTTGCAGAACATTACAATCTTTTATTAGAAAGTCCATTCTACAAACAAAATGAAGTAAAGTTATCTCCCCTATTAGATTATTTTGAGGATACCTGGGTGGGGAGACTACACAGATCAGGCCATAGACGTCAGCCCAAGTTCCAAATACCTTGGTAGAATGTATATGTAAGTACACTCAACCAACAAGCCAAAACTAACAACGCCGTCGAGGGCTGGCATAATGCATTCCTAACTTCTACTGGGAGAACAACTCCAACACTACAAAAACTACTAATTGCCATACAAAAGGAACAAAGTTTCCAAGAATTAAGAATGCAACAATCTGTCCTACAATTAAAACCAAAACAATCTAGACAAACTACTCAAATGTATAATTACCTACAACAACAGGTACAGCTATACCCATCCACAAGAGGACTTGAGTACTTAAATATAATAGCTCAAACTCTCTTCTAAACCCTTTCCTAAATATTAACCCACAATTCTACTAAAACAACTATCACAACATAAATAAACCACTTTATTACATCACATATTTAATTATGTTGTCTAAAATATATAAATAATTTATATCGACATATATTTAGACAACATAATTAAACAAACCAAGTACACAACAACAATATTAAATATATAAGATTTGGCCACCAACAATAAAAATATTTAAATGAACTTACCTGTGTAGTTGCTCCAATGGGATAATAACATTCCTTCCAAATAAATACAGGTAGTTCAAAATCCATAGGTATCAAAAAGAAATCCAAATAAAATGTAAAAATACAACTGTTAATCGAAAACAACGTCTACGCAAAAAAACGACTATCCATTAACCATAAAAATCCCGAAAAATATTAAAAAGGTAAATAACCGCTCCTGGAAACCCGAACAATAAAGGAAGTGTAAAATAAAGATTAGTAAACACAACTAATACACACTTCCTTTAAAAAAAATAAGGTGTTTGAAACCGACGAAAATATCTTCTCCGTAAAACGTACAAAAGAGAAACAAACATTTCCACCCACACACAAACACACATAAGGCACCTAAAAACATCACTACAAACATTATTCAAACACTATAAAACTTTAACACACCGAAATAACAAAACACTAACAAAGCCACAAACATGGAACACAACGTAAATAATAAAACCGTATACAAACTATTACTAACACCCTAACTTCTAAAACATCAATTCATACACACTTATTACAACATTACTACTTCCACAAAACACTTAAAACTATTTAATAATAAAGAAAATAACTCTTACCTTCTCAAACGCGAAACAGCTCCCGACCGCGACCTGGATTCGACCAAAATAACCCAAAACAACAGCGAGCGGTTACAAAACAAAAGACCCAAACAAACATAACAACTAAAAAAATACCAATAAATGCCCTTACTATTTATTTAACATTACACATTACTTTAAAAATTAGTAAAACATTAGAAGAAAATACTCAAAAAGAATACCTATTTTTTTTTATCTATGTGAACATTTTTTAACGTATACAAATAAATGTATTAATATAATAATAAAACTGTATATATTACCAAAATAAATTGATGAACATGATATAATTAATATATTGTATCTACAACATACCAAAACTAAAAATAAAAATACATATTCTAAAATGTAAACAATTTCAATATTAATTATCTAATATAAATATTAATAATTAAAATATATTTATCATATATTTCAAAACATACAATTTCTTATAAATTAAAATAAAGTCTAAAAATATTGAGAGTACACAATATAAATTTAAAAATATTAAACAGGTATAAAAATCTGATTTTTTTTTATTTTATAATTTTGTGTGTTCATATATTCATGTCCAAAATATACATTAAACAAATATATATCCATCATAAAAAAATTATGACAATAATACAAATGTTAAATATTAATTATTTTATTACATGTTTATTTCAATGATTTAATTATTAGAATATGCGTAATAATAAACAATATTTTCTCTCTAATTAATATACATTCCAACAACTATAAAACAAATCTTATTTTCCTTTCTACTATTTTATTAAAAAAATTGGAATTTGCATTCTGATATAACTTCTATCTTTTATCCAACCAAAACTAAAATCTACAGATTTTTTGTTAATTAAAACAAATTAATTTAACTGTTCCTATTCAACTCTATATTTAATTCTAATATTTGCTATTTACCAAACTTAATTAACATACTACTCCCACTACAGACTGAACTTAATTAATTTACTATTCTCACTCCAACCTATATTAAATTAGAGTAGGTGCTGGACACTGAACTTAATTAATTTACTATTCCCACTGCAGTCTATATTTAATTAAGATAAGTGCTGGACACTGAACTTAATTAATTTACTATTCTCACTCCAACCTATATTAAATTAGAGTAGCTGCTGGACACTGAACTTAATTAATTTACTATTCCCACTACAGTCTATATTAAATTAAGATAAGTGCTGGACACTGAACTTAATAAATTTACTATTCTCACTCCAACCTATATTTAATTAGAGTATATGCTGGACACTGAACTGAATTAATTTACTATACCCACTCCAGTCTATATTTAATTAAGATAAGTGCTGGACACTGAACTTAATTAATTTACTATTCTCACTCCAACCTATATTACATTAGAGTAGGTGCAGGACACTGAACTTAATTAATTAACTATTCCCACTCCAGTCTATATTTAATTAAGATAACTGCTGGACACTGAACTTAATTAATTTACTATTCCCACTCCAATCTATATTTAATTAAGATAAGTGCTGGACACTGAACTTAATTAATTTACTATTCTCACTCCAATCTATATTTAATTAGGGTAGTTGCTGGACACTGAACTTAATTAATTTACTATTCCCACTCCAGTCTATATTTAATTAAAATAAGTGCAGGACACTGAACATAATTAATTAACTATTCTCACTCCAACCTATATTAAATTAGAGTAGGTGCTGGACACTTAACTTAATAAACTTACTATTCTCACTCCAACCTATATAAAATTAGAGTAGCTGCTAGACACTGAACTTAATTAATTTACTATTCCCACTCCAGTCTATATTTAATTAAGATAAGTGCTGGACACTGAACTTAATTAATTTACTATTCTCTCTCCAACCTATATAAAATTAGGGTAGCTGCTGGACACTGAACTAAATTTATTTAGTATTCCCACTCCAGTCTATATTTAATTAAGATAAGTGTTGGACACTGAACTTAATTAATTTACAATTCTCACTCCAACCTATATTTAATTAGAGTATGTGCTGGACACTGAACTTAATTAATTTACTATTCCCACTCCAATCTATATTTAATTAAGATAAGTGCTGGACACTGAACTTAATTAATTTACTATTCTCACTCCAATCTATATTTAATTAGGGTAGTTGCTGGACACTGAACTTAATTATTTACTATTCCCACTCCAGTCTATATTTAATTAAAATAAGTGCAGGACACTGAACCTAATTAATTAACTATTCTCACTCCAACCTATATTAAATTAGAGTAGGTGCTGGACACTTAACTTAATAAACTTACTATTCTCACTCCAACCTATATAAAATTAGAGTAGCTGTTAGACACTGAACTTAATTAATTTACCATTCCCACTCCAGTCTATATTTAATTAAGATAAGTGCTGGACACTGAACTTAATTAATTTACTATTCTCACTCCAACCTATATAAAATTAGGGTCGCTGCTGGACACTGAACTAAATTTATTTAGTATTCCCACTCCAGTCTATATTTAATTAAGATAAGTGTTGGACACTGAACTTAATTAATTTACAATTCTCACTCCAACCTATATTAAATTAGAGTAGCTGCTGGGCACTGAACTTAATTAATTTACTATTCTCACTCCAACCTATATTTAATTAGAGTATATGCTGGACACTGAACTGAATTAATTAATAATTTCCACTTCAGTCTATATTTAATTAAGATAACTGCTGGACACTAAACTTAATTAATTTACTATTCTCACTCCAACCAATATTACATTAGAGTAGGTGCTGGACACTGAACTTAATTAATTAACTATTCCCACTCCAGTCTATATTTAATTAACATAAGTGCTGGACACTGAACTTAATTAATTTACTATTCTCACTCCAACCTATATTTAATTAGAGTATGTGCTGGACACTGAACTTAATTAATTTACTATTCCCACTCCAGTCTATATTTAATTAAGATAACTGCTGGACACTGAACTTAATTAATTTACTATTCTCACTCCAACCTATATTAAATTAGAGTAGCTGCTGGACACTGAACTTAATTAATTTACTATTCCCACTACAGTCTATATTAAATTAAGATAAGTGCTGGACACTGAACTTAATAAATTTACTATTCTCACTCCAACCTATATTTAATTAGAGTATATGCTGGACACTGAACTGAATTAATTTACTATACCCACTCCAGTCTATATTTAATTAAGATAAGTGCTGGACACTGAACTTAATTAATTTACTATTCTCACTCCAACCTATATTACATTAGAGTAGGTGCAGGACACTGAACTTAATTAATTAACTATTCCCACTCCAGTCTATATTTAATTAAGATAACTGCTGGACACTGAACTTAATTAATTTACTATTCCCACTCCAATCTATATTTAATTAAGATAAGTGCTGGACACTGAACTTAATTAATTTACTATTCTCACTCCAATCTATATTTAATTAGGGTAGTTGCTGGACACTGAACTTAATTAATTTACTATTCCCACTCCAGTCTATATTTAATTAAAATAAGTGCAGGACACTGAACATAATTAATTAACTATTCTCACTCCAACCTATATTAAATTAGAGTAGGTGCTGGACACTTAACTTAATAAACTTACTATTCTCACTCCAACCTATATAAAATTAGAGTAGCTGCTAGACACTGAACTTAATTAATTTACTATTCCCACTCCAGTCTATATTTAATTAAGATAAGTGCTGGACACTGAACTTAATTAATTTACTATTCTCTCTCCAACCTATATAAAATTAGGGTAGCTGCTGGACACTGAACTAAATTTATTTAGTATTCCCACTCCAGTCTATATTTAATTAAGATAAGTGTTGGACACTGAACTTAATTAATTTACAATTCTCACTCCAACCTATATTTAATTAGAGTATGTGCTGGACACTGAACTTAATTAATTTACTATTCCCACTCCAATCTATATTTAATTAAGATAAGTGCTGGACACTGAACTTAATTAATTTACTATTCTCACTCCAATCTATATTTAATTAGGGTAGTTGCTGGACACTGAACTTAATTATTTACTATTCCCACTCCAGTCTATATTTAATTAAAATAAGTGCAGGACACTGAACCTAATTAATTAACTATTCTCACTCCAACCTATATTAAATTAGAGTAGGTGCTGGACACTTAACTTAATAAACTTACTATTCTCACTCCAACCTATATAAAATTAGAGTAGCTGTTAGACACTGAACTTAATTAATTTACCATTCCCACTCCAGTCTATATTTAATTAAGATAAGTGCTGGACACTGAACTTAATTAATTTACTATTCTCACTCCAACCTATATAAAATTAGGGTCGCTGCTGGACACTGAACTAAATTTATTTAGTATTCCCACTCCAGTCTATATTTAATTAAGATAAGTGTTGGACACTGAACTTAATTAATTTACAATTCTCACTCCAACCTATATTAAATTAGAGTAGCTGCTGGGCACTGAACTTAATTAATTTACTATTCTCACTCCAACCTATATTTAATTAGAGTATATGCTGGACACTGAACTGAATTAATTAATAATTTCCACTTCAGTCTATATTTAATTAAGATAACTGCTGGACACTAAACTTAATTAATTTACTATTCTCACTCCAACCAATATTACATTAGAGTAGGTGCTGGACACTGAACTTAATTAATTAACTATTCCCACTCCAGTCTATATTTAATTAACATAAGTGCTGGACACTGAACTTAATTAATTTACTATTCTCACTCCAACCTATATTTAATTAGAGTATGTGCTGGACACTGAACTTAATTAATTTACTATTCCCACTCCAGTCTATATTTAATTAAGATAACTGCTGGACACTGAACTTAATTAATTTACTATTCTCACTCCAACCTATATTAAATTAGAGTAGCTGCTGGACACTGAACGTAAATAATTTACTATTCCCACTCCAGTCTATATTAAATTAAGATAAGTGCTGAACACTGAACTTAATAAATTTACTATTCTCACTCCAACCTATATTTAATTAAGATAAGTGCTGGACACTGAACTTAAATAATTTACTATTCTCACTCCAACCTATATTACATTAGAGTAGGTGCTGGACACTGAACTGAATTAATTAACTATTCCCACTCCTGTCTATATTTAATTAAGATAAGTGCTGGACACTGAACTTAATTATTTACTATTCTCACTCCAACCTATATTTAATTAGAGTATGTGCTGGATACAGAACTTAATTAATGTACTATTCCCACTCCAATCTATATTTAATTAAGATAAGTGCTGGACACTGAACTTAATTAATTTACTATTCTCACTCCAATCTATATTTAATTAGGGTAGATGCTGGACACTGAACTTAATTAATTTACTATTCCCACTCTAGTCTATATTTAATTAAGATAAGTGCTGGACACTGAACATAATTAATTTACTATTCTCACTCCAACCTATATTAAATTAGGGTAGGTGCTGGACACTGAATTAAATTAATTTACTATTCCCACTCCAGTCTATATTAAATTAAGATAAGTGCTGGACACTGAACTTAATTAATTTCCTATTCTCACTCCAACCTATATTTAATTATAGTATGTGCTGGACACTTAACTGAATTAATTTACTATTCCCACTCCAGTCTATATTTAATTTAGATAAGTGCTGGACACTGAACTTAATTAATTTACTATTCTCACTCCAAACTATATTAAATTACAGTAGGTTCTGGACAATTAACTTAATTAATTTACTATTCCCACTCCAGTCTATATTTAATTAAGATAAGTGCTGGACACTGAAATTAATTAATTTACTATTCTGACTCAAATCTATATTTAATTATGGTATTTGTAAAATTCTAAATTATATTTAAATTTTCTAAATAAATATTTTTTAAAATTAACAAATATATAAACATTTTTAAAACACTTCCCACCCTTATCCCCTATAAACCAACATCCCGCTCCTAAAACTATTTGTAAAAATCTAAATTTAATTTACAATTTCTAAATAAATTTTTAAAAAAATTAAACAATATATAAACATTTTTAAAACACTTCCCACCCTTATCCCCTATAAACCAACATCCCGCTCCTAAAAATATTTGTAAAATTCTAAATTTAATTTACAATTTCTAAATAATTTTTTTTAAAAATTAACAAATATATAAACATTTTTAAAACACTTCCCACCCTTATCCCCTATAAACCAACATCCCGCTCCTAAAATTATTTGTAAAATTCAAAATTTAATTTACAATTTCTAAAAAAAATTTTACAAAAATTAAACTTATATAAACATTTTTAAAACACTTCCCACCCTTATCCCCTATAAACCAACATCCCGCTCCTAAAATTATTTGTAAAATTCTAAATTTAATTTACAATTACTAAATAATTTTTTTTAAAAATTAAAAAATATATAAACATTTTTAAAACACTTCCCACCCTTATCCCCTATAAACCAACATACCGCTCCTAAAATTAAATATACATTTCTAATTTTAAATAAAATTTACTAATTCAATTTTACAATATATTAAAAAAATAAATTAACTTTTTTAAAACACTCCCCACCCTTATCCCCTATAACCCAACATCCCGCCCCTAAAACAATATAAATATTTCTCATATTATATACATTTTAACTATTTATACAAACAACTTCTAAATATTTACTAAACACACAATAACGATATTTTCACATGTCGATATTATTACTAACGATATTACTTACATCGACATATAAGTAAAAAAAAAAAACGATATTTTTCACATCAACATTATCTATTTCGATATTTTGTACATTCGATATTTTTGACTCGATATTTATGTCCCTAGATATTAAAAAGTCGATATATAGACTGCTCACCCCACTGGCATATAGCCAGAGAATGTGTTTTGTCTTTAAAGTTAGGCAGAATCATTGAAGAGACTATGGCAAAGTTTCCCATTAATTTCATCCCCATATCTAAGGTAGCAGCTGCCTCGTGTTTGTTCTGTATTTGTGTAACACCTCCGGCAAGACTGACATAGACTGAGTACCATGCGTGATGCTATAGACTGCGGCAAAAACTATGCCCCAAGTGGCGCAGTCACCTATAATGGGAACCATCCCGTGGGGTGGGCGCATGGTCAATATACTGTGTACAATTTGTGGTCCCATAGGAGGAAACAAGGCTTCAAGCTTATTGATTTTCTTGGCGATCGAAAAGGAATTTCCTCATGATTTGTGAGAATTTTGCCCATTATTGAATGAACAATTATAGGACTTATGGTTGGCACTGAAGACATCTGGGCTTGTCCTGCCAGTCTGGCCCTTGCGGGGCCAGCCAGCAAGACGCATACATACGGAGGAGAAGGACAGATTCATTTGCGACGCTGAGGAATCCCTTTTTCTACTTAGAACATATTTGGGCCATGGTGCAATACACTGTACCATATGAGAATTTTTGGAATATTTTGTTGGTGATGCCAAGAAAATATAGAGGCGCCCCAAATTACCTTTCCAATTGACCTTTTTCCTGTGAAGGTGTATTATTTCCTTCAGTCACCACCTATCCTTGGAGTGTCTTGTGCGGTCATAACAGCCAATACCTGGTCGTTTACTTTTTTCCCGTGGGGCCACGTTATTGTATTTGGACCTCTTTTCCAGATATCCAGTGGAAGTTCTTTCTGTCATTTACAGCCAATACCTGGTCGTTAACTTTTTCCCGTAGGGCCACCTCACCAAATTTGGACCCCGTTTCCAGATATCCAGTGGAAGTTCTTTCTGTCATATACAGGCCTACATAGGAGTATATTGTTCTATGTGAAAAGTTAACTGCTTCAAAACAACTATTAGTAACAACTATTTGCTGACATCTTTTTCGAAGTGTACCTTACACGTAACACATTGTTTGCCCTGAGGAAGTTCCCTAAATGGGAATGAAAAGCGTTGGCTGGATTGTGTATTCTCAATGAATTTTAAAAGAATTTTGGGAATAAATAAGTTATTTTTCTAACTACATTGACCTATTGGACTTCTGATCTGCGCACCCCCGTTTGTTACAATGTTTTATGTTTATGCCACTATATTCCATCCTAAACCAGATAGACCAGCGTGATTCTATCCTAAAGGTCCATTCAGCAGAATTCAGGCGCGGCCCGTGCCGGTGAGAGTGGTGAGGCAGGGATGTAGGGTTGGTGAGAGTGGATAACCAATGACGAGGGAAACTTAAATAAAAAAAAAAAAACCACTGACCTTGCCTCGTCATTAGCAGTCGATTCCCCCCTAACCCACCTCACAGCTTTTACCTGCACGGGACCTGCCTGGCAGAGATGACTATTTATATGCCTAAGACATGTTAAGAGCACAACTCTGGTCATTCACTCGCACTGCATGCTTCTCATGGAGGGCGTCCTGCAATTCAGCACTCTTCCAACCAATAGCCTGATTCACAAAGGTAAGCTTAGACTTTAGTGTTAGTTTAGTCCTGGAGTCTAAGGGCCCGGTTCACAAGGGTAAACTTAGACCTGAAGTCTAAGTTTACATCTGAAATCTAGAAGCCTGATTCACAAAGATAGGCTGTAACTTCAGGTCTAAGTTTACCTTTGTGAATTGAGTCCCAAGCTTGCAGTCTTCCGGCTAAAGTTCTTTGACACCTTGAAAAGGATGTGAGGCATTATCCCAAGACAACCACTGCAACTCGTGCTTAAATTATAAGGTAAAGGTAAACTGGTAAACTATCACTAACAGCTAGTGTTTTATACAGAGGGGCTGATCTTGAGTATGGCGGATGGGTTACTCTGTCACAAACATGACGGATATCCCATCTTCCTTATCAGAACCCTATGTACCCTATTTACTTGCAATAAGGCGGACTCTAAGGGGCCTATTAGGATGGCGGTTGGAAAATCTCACCGACCACCATGGTAACGGGAAAAGACTGCCCGCAAGGACCGCGGCATTACCGCCGGTCGAATTAGGATGCTCAGCAGTTGAAATCTGACCGCGGTGGTCAGATTCTGGCAATTAACATTGCGGTGATTGCCGCTGCCAGCAGCACCGCCATGGTGTGCAAAGGAGCATGTCATGCATGTCACTGCACTGCGTGGCAGGCACTGCACAGTGCCTGCCACCTGGTACAGGGACTTGTAGGGGGTACTATGGGTACCCCCAGTGCACCCACACACCCCCCAACACATTGGGGGCCTGCAATGGGCCCCCAGAGACATCGTCAGCATGCCTTTCCATGGCGGGTCCACCGCCGCGGAAAGTCTGGCTACCGCCGGCATCATAATCATGCCGGCAGAGCCTGGCCCTGCACCGGCATCATTGTAGCGGTCCAGTTCCCCCCACTAGGCATGAGTGCGGACTGGTACCAGCGGAAAAGTGGGGGGCGGGGATTCTCACCGCCGTGATCATCACCGCCATGCTAATGGGACCGGCGGTTTACAGGGTTGCGGTCGCCAGTGGATGTCTGCCGCCGGTCCAGCGGTTGCCACCATCGGCCCGGCAGCGGCCATCCACCCGCCATCCTAATAGACCCCTTAATTAGGCTTAAAGACCTCTTATTTCAAATCATTTAAAATAATATTGTGGTTCTTCCCACTTCTTTTGCACTCAGTAATAAGCTAAGAATTCATATTTTATCCTTAAACCTTTGGTGTTTGCTAAATGTTATTCTTCAAAAACAACGATTACTTTCCCATGCTTATTATTGTAGTTTAGATAATGTTTGTCCTTAGTTTGGTAATGTAGAAATAAGGCTTCACACATCTCACCGTGTAATCTTTCATTCAGCCTTTGTCAGCGCACTATGAAATAGAATGAAATAGAATTAATTAGAAGTTGTAATGAATCATGTCTGCACTCATTTATTATGCTATGTGATTTGCAAGCAGTGATTAATTATGAGATACAGATGAACGAACAGTTAATGTAGTTTGTTAACCTTGCTAAGGAGCTCATCTGGAGTTACTTTGACACAAGTATTGACAGAAACATTCATTCTCATCCCAGCAATGTTAATGTTTCAAAAGACTTTAGTGACTTTGGGCTACAAAATGGAGAGTTATCAAAAATTGTTTAATGTTTCTTACGTTGACATTTGATGAAACTAATGACTAATTTTTGGCTAAATTAAAATACATGCTTGGGTCTCTATTAGAGAAACATAGGAAATGTTTCTGAGTGATGTGAGCAGACGACTTACCTATGTATTACCTTCAGTGTAGCTCTCCTCTTTCATGGCTTCCTCCTGGAGGTGCATCTGCAACTTAAAATGTAACTAGTCTATCCTGGCTCAGCACGCGTTTGGCGGGAATTGGAGGCCTGACTTTAAGGAAGGGGTTGCAATGTACAGAGCACCTGAATTCGACTGCCTGACTGGAAGGCAAAGATGGATGGGACTCCTGCTCCCACTGACAAAGAGCACCCTGTGCTAGCAGCAAGTAAGCCAACATGTTTGCTGCAAACATTGTTGCTAATTTCTGAAGTACATCTCACGAGAAGCTGCAATCAGATTGCAGCTTCTCCTGAGATATACTGAGGAAACCAGCAGCAATGCTTAACTTCAGCTGGCGTTTGCTGGTGCTCAGCAGTGGGGATCTATGAAGAGGGACGGGTCTTTTGTACTTTTCCGTGATGCAGTTGCTCAGCTGGTGTAGAGGGAAAGACTTTATTTTTAAGTTGACTTGTAATAGAGTAACTATTTAGATACCCTGGAAAAAGTCAAACGTCCTTCATGCTGACCTCTTTTCTATATTAAGCCTACTAATCCCTCTGTCACCCTCTACACCACCATAAAAGTGGGCCCTAGCTCTTGCTAATATTCCACTGTTCCTCCGGCTGATCTTAGACAAGGATGGGCCAGGAAGACTCTCTTCCCCTGTATTTGTCTCACATCAGTCCAGTGACCTGTTAACTGTAGAGTTGTGGGCCCTAGGCCCACATACTGCTAAAGTAAGTGACACAGTCACACAGACACTGTGAGTATAGTTTGCTAACTGGCCACGAGCATGGCACCCGGGCCCTTTTATTTGCAGGGTCATGTCACTCGTGACGCATGTGATGGATGGGTGTTGGGTGCATGTGTGTCCACTCCAGGGAGGGAGTGGCTGACTAGCCAAGTGTATGCTGAGACACTAGAATGTGTCCAGCACGACACTACATTCCTCCCAAGCTTTATTCAAAATAAAGCAAAGTCCAACTTCTGGAAACAAACTATACACATAGGACACCATACAGTCTCTTGATCCTGAGAGGCAGTGCGCAGGACAATAGTGGACAGGTGCAGCTGGGAGCACCCAAGCATCTCGGCACACATCCATAATTTAACCAGAGTCTAATGGGCACGAACGATGTGGCAATGGAGTCCGGATTTCTTGGCAGCCTGTACGTCAGATCAAATGTCCTCTCACTGCAGGATGAACTTGTGTGCTCTGGCGGTGATGCTGCTGGTGTCTGTCAACTAAATAATGGTGCATCAGGAGCGTCAGTGGAGTCCTGCTGCTGAGTCTTTCCTTGAGGTTTCAAAGGCACTACAATGACCAAATCAGCCATGGCTGGAATGGCAATGAAGTTCAGGACGTTATCCTCTGATGCAGCGGTGCCTCCCTGTCCCTTGTTGGTAGAGCCACTTCACAACCATATCTCGTGCGAGGATCCCTGGGTGTGGGAATATTCTGGTGGCCCTTGTGCAGGGCTGCTGCGATACAGTGTGGACTGTGCAGGGTTCCTTGTGGGCCGCCTGGGGGCTGCTGCATAAACACTGACAGGATCTGACATTGTTGTTCGGGCAGCCACCCTGGTATGTGACTTAGTGGTCAGTGTGCTCACCAACAGGACACAGGGGCACATGAACTGTCGGATAGCCCCTGGACATTTCGTCTCTCATTTTAATGGGAGTGACTTGGTCTCTTGGTTCTTCTGCAGGTGCAAGGCTCCACCCTGGTGACAATGTTGCTCTTTGTTTGGACGGGGTGATGCACATGGCAGCGATGTTGTGGTTGCCATTGAACCTGGACAACAGGTAGTGGCGATTTGCTGGGAGAGAAGGTGTCTGGAGGGATTTCACAACCCGTATCTTCGTCTTGCTGAGGCTGTTCTTCATCCATGGCATCTCCGGTCAGGAGCAGGTTTGCCAGCCGACTTAGACTGCAGACGCTCAGGACTGGACGGTCACACTTGGAAGCATTGGGGAGAGACACGGTTTCGCGCTAGCTGCGGCTTACATTTGGTTCTCCCATTGGCTGTCTCCAGGGACTTCGGTCCGCCTTGGTGGCTGTCTGGTGTCTCTGGATGCACTCTTGTCTTGTGGCGGTACGAGTCCTCATTCTTCTCCTCAAGTTGGTCTTTTTAGCGCACCAGTGTTCGTCCTGTCCTTCATGGTGACAGGATTGTCACTTTTCTTGGTGGTTCTTCCTCTGGGTGCAGTAGCATGCACCTACTTCTAAACAGGCCAACAGGGCCTATCAACTTTCATGGTCTCTGGGCCATGCGGGTGAGTCTTCCATCCGCTCTTCCATCTTCTTCCTCCTGGGTCCAGCTACTTCTCTTGTCTTTCGCGGTGCTCCTCTACTGGGATGGCAGTCACCCTCTTCGCTCAAGGGCATCATGCTTGCGCCTCGAGGCTGCGTCGTCGTGGCGCCTGCTCCTGTCTGTGTTCAGGCATGCTTTGTGAGGTCGGTCACTTCGTGTGATGTGCTCCTTGCTTGCTGTGCGATGTGGCGTCCGGCCACGTGTCACATGTCTTTGGAGCACATGTTCTAGTGGCAGCCCGCCATGGGGACGTGCAGCTCTCCTCTTGTCTGTAATGGGTGGATGTACCACGTAGTCTCCTTTCACTCAAGGGTCAGTGTTTGAGTCTCGAAGTTTTGCCGCCGTGGCACTGGATCCTGCCTAGGTTATGCGTGCTTGGCAGCGTTACTGTGTGACACTCTCACTGTTGGTTCAACCATGACCATTTGGTGCTAGAGCAGCCGGCTGGCACTGCTTTCTTGTGTGCTGCCATACATTTCCTTTATGCCCTTTTGGCATTGTCTCTTCTTGGGCAGTGTTGGGGTTAGTAGCTAGTCTTCCTGTGTGTTGTCTGCTGGTGCCCTATGTTTGCCCTTTCTTGCAGTGGTGGAGACCCACCATTAGGAGGTGTGCAATGCTCTTTTTCCCGTCAATGACTGTCTTTCTCTGTAACCACATGTGGCAGGTGCTGTAGTGTCTCTCAGAAGTGGCAGCCAGACGCTAGGGGACATGCACTGCTATCGCCATGCTGGGTTCACCTGCCCGGCTGTTGCTCCTCTGGTGTAGCAGGTATGTGGGTCTGGTGGAGGAAGAGCGGTGCAGCCTTCTCTCTGGGCTGGTATCGGAGTGCCCTAGCAGCCACTATCTTGGCGGCCTGCAGTGATTTCAGGGGATGTTGCAGGCTTCATTAGCCATGGTAGGCGACTCTCTTAAAAGACTTAGCCCCGGCGGGGAGGTTTCCTGTAGACCACTGTTGCAGGTTGCGATGTAGTTGATTAACTGCAATTGGTGGTGCAGCTGCTCTTCGTTGTGCTGAGGCAGCATTGCTGAACCAGCCGTGTCTCTCGTTATGGTGTGGGGGTGAAGTAACTGAGGCTCTGCTGGCTATTTCTTACTGGGTAGTAGGGCGGCATGTCCTTTCCACAGGCTAAGCCCTGCCTGCGTGCTTCATGCTGATGCTGGGTATGGTGCAGGCACTGTCTAGCGGCTGCTGCAGCCTCACTGATATCGTATGCCCCAACAGCACTGGAGACTCAGGTGCGGGGTATGCGGTATTCAGGGGCGGTTTGTACATGACCGGGCTGTACAGATTAGGGGCCATTTCTTTGCCAAACCTCATTCTTCATTGCGGTTCAGTACTTAACTAATTGTTAGGTAGCACTGTAGCCACTATTTTCCGTAACTGCAGGCTTAGCAATCTCCCCGATGCTGTGGGCGCCAATCTTCTCCAATCTCTTTGGGCACCTGGGCTGCCAAAGGCCAGGCGCAGTCCTCTCACCCAGGTGGGTGCTGTTGGTGCGGGGAAAACATTCAGTATTGGTGCGGCCTCAGGCTCTAGGCCGTGCCCCTCTTTTCTGCTGGGATATAGCATTTAAATTGCCTGCAGCAAACTCTACCAGTGGGACGTCCCTCATTGGGCCGCAGCATTTCTCGCGCTGACAGATTCTTTTCTTCGGGCCCTAGTGTGTGAGGATGGGGGCAGGGAAGCATGTACATCAGCGCTGCAGCTCCACACTATTGGCGCTTCACCTTCAGGCCCTGATAACAGGCAGCAGTCTCTGAGCCTCATGCCAAAGACTCTCGCCTGTCTCACTGTCAGTGGGCGCTGCTCGCCAACTCGCTCAGCTTTGTAGCAGGTGTCAGGCAGCAGCAGCGGGGAGCCGTAGTTGATGAGCAGTTACTGTTACTTCCCACATCCGTGCGTCGCTTCTTCGGGCACTAGGACGGAGTAGGCAGACCAGCCTCCATGCAGTTAGTGGTAGCAGCAGGGGTGCCTCATGGGGCGCTCTTGTCTTCTGCTGAGACACCGTTACCTCTTTCTTGCCTCTTCTCAGGGGGACACAGCGTGCAGGACCACTAATGCTGGTTTGGGCTCAGGTTTGTCGTGCCATGTCAAGAAGGCGTTCCTCTTCCCCTGACTCATTGGGACATACAACGGCAGGCAGGGCAGCTGGCGGGCACCTCAGCAAGTCGTAGCATGGACATGCACCAGCCCTTCCATTACTTTTAAGGTCCCAGGGTGCACTCTCTTGTTGACGCTGTCCTGCTCTCAACCTCAGGCACTGCCACGTCTGCTGTCATCTTTCCCTGCCGGCGCTTGCTTACTGGGTGTTCTGATATGCTGGTAGGGGGGTGCGTTAGGCACAGGCTACACTTTCCCCATGCCAAACTTCAAGAGATGCAGCACGCCTACACGTGAGGCAGACACCCTCGCCACCATTGAAGAGTTGTGGGCCCTAGACCCACATACTGCTAGTGTAGGTGACACAGACACTGTGAGTATAGTTTGCTAACTGGCCACAAGCACGTGCACCATGGCTCTTTTATTTGCAGGATCAAGTTACTCATGACACCTGTGATGGATGGGTGTGGGGTGCATGTGTGTCTGCTCCCAGGAGGGAGTGGCTGACTAACCAAGTGTCTGCTGAGACACAAGAGCATGTCCAGCCCAACACTACTTTATCCATTAAAATGACATTATGCAGGATGTCCTCATTGTGATTCTCTGGTGTGTGGTGAGGATGAGTCTACCTGTGGCCAGGGGAAGATAGATGTTCAGCTGGTAGCATCATCTGAGGGTGAGAGGGATCACCAACTCCGAGACCGAGTGCATGGAAGCACCAAAGCAGTGGAAGGTAAGCTGAGCAACTGAGCTTTAACAATTAAGTCAGTCACATAGTCGCACCCTTGAAAAGTGACTATTGGCGACACTCAGGTTAAAAATTGGAGTATGTCAAGACAGTGTGAGTATTTTGCTGCTCAGCCTGTGGGAACAACTCCATCTAATTCATACCAGCACATCTGAGACGTGGAACTCTCAGGCAGAAAAGATGGGGCGGTGAAGGGTTATCTCAGCGGAACATTACACCTGCATTATCTTTCTTCTAGCAAGGAGAGGGCTAAGCATAGTCTGAGTACAACATCCTCGTACCCACGATTTCTTCCCAGCCTTTTTCCTTTGCTCTTCTGACTACCTTATATGTATCCAAGAGCTTGTAATATGCTGCATGCGTTGAATTATATGCACTTATGTAGCACTTCAATGCAGTATTCTCTTGTTCTTTGAAAAGTGCTCCACAACGTCTCTGAAATACGTTAGGATTCATTCAGGAATGAATGTCCTGGATAGAGTCCTACACTGTGTTTAGAGATTAATCAGGGTTTTGAGATAAGCGGAGCACCACTTGTGGGTCATTAGTGTAGCTGAGAAAGCAGACACCAATTGGCTACAAAAGATAGGGGAACGACTGAATATGTTGAATAGTAGTGTTGATAGACATGACTCGAGCCATCTCATAGTTTAGTACTATATTAGAGAATACCATATCACTTTTATATAACTGTGAATGCCTTTCACTGAAATACGGGACTGATTCATTGTTCTTCTAGACACCTCTATTTCTTCCTTAATTTGAACCTAAAGAATGGAAGGGTCAGGGGTGTTGAATCCAGCATTTTGAATTCATAAAGTGTGATTTCTAGCCCTTTATTTAGCTTGAAACTAGGGGCCATATTAGACAAGTGCCTAGGGTCCACAACAGGCATTTGCCCCTGCTTTGCTATCCACCGAGGCACTTTGGCCTTAAAGATTGGGCCGCAGATGCTTGTGCAGCCCCTGCTGTAAAACCGATAGTGCTGGTGCACATAAAGCGTCAGTGTTATCTTCAGAGGGCTTTCCCTTATTTGCATGGGGGCGTTCCCCATGCAAATGAGGGAATCCCATTATCTCTCCATCCGCGCTCTATTACAGACATGAGCGCCAAGGCAAAGAAGCTTCCAGGCAAAGAAGATGGTGGCGCACTGTCAGTGCGCTATCCTGATGGCAGCCCTCTGCAGGTGGTACAGGGGGCCCTATGGACCTGCCAGACATCCCCTTGCAGGCGGATGCAGTCACGCACTGCACCCGCCTGCAAGGGGATCTCTAATCCCCCTTCAAAGTGCAGGCAGGTTGCCGCCTGCACTGTGAAAACTTGGAGCGGCTTTAAAGCAACGTGACCATTTTTCAGCCGGAATGTGCTGCCCCAGGGCAGCGCAAGTTCACGGCTGCCCTGGGGGCAGCACATTCATAATATTATTTACACATTTTCATTGTTTGCACTGTGCGCACCTTTTAAATGGTGCTATCAGCTCAAACAACGAAAATGCACCTTTTGTGGACTACAGCCCCTGATGGACATTCTTCCAATCTTTTATGTGTTGAGTAGCATAATTTTTGCTCCATCCATTTGCGTCTGGTTAGGCCACTTATATATTTACATTTGACCTTATGTACTTGTGTGATGCACTAATACCAATGAGATATGGTGCACTAAATGTATGGCAAATGCATTTATTTAGTGTTTTTGATGTATGTGTGTGCATATTGACGTTATCCTGTTCAGAAATGTCTTCTATAGGTTTAGATTGTAAGGTGGTGCTCTAAAATGTACTTAATGCAGTGCATTTGCCAGGAATCGTTGGGTATAAAGGTAAGCTTTCCTACACCTGTGACCAGCTACTTGCTTACAGATACAGCCCACAATCTCTTTGCGTCCACCCAATGGCGCCCACAAATATTGTTAACAAATGCCCCCAGTGCCCGGTTGAATTTATCCCTTCCTCGACTATTATTAACTCAAGCCTGTTGCTGACATTGGCTTTTAATATGGCTTTTCTGAACTGTCGTTCTCTACCCAAGCACACCACTGAAGTGTACTTACTGCTGGATGAGCTAGATCTTGACGTTCTGCTGCTCACCGAAACTTGGCTCAATGACACTTCTGATCCGGCGGTAGTACAAGCTCTTCCTGCGGGCTATCTTATTCAAAGACTAGACCAGGAACTCATTAGAGGTGGGGGTTTAGCCATCATTTATAAAGACAAATTCAACTGCCGCGCGTCTGTTAATAATATTACTGACTGTGAAAGCTGTTTATTTTCCCTTGGCTTCTCCCCCACGTGTACCTTTACTGGTGTCCTTATCTATCGTACCCCAGGATACAGCGGCCATTTTATTAGGGACCTCTCAGATAATATTGCTATATTGGTCAGCTCTTTCTCCAATTTTTCCATTTTAGGAGATCTTTATCTTCACTTTGATAAGGAATCTGCCTCGGATGCTGAAGCAGATATTGACAGCCTAGGTGCGTTAGCTCTGAAACTTAAAGTCTCTAGCCCCACTCACCAGAAAGGTCACCTTCTTGAAACACTCTTCTCTAATAGTAATAATCTGACGTTAGGAAAGCATATCCCCCTACTGTGGTCTGATCATGTTTTGATTCCGTTTGCCTGGACAAATCAGGATGGTGTGCAACCACGGGGTAAGACAAAAAGGTGGAATAGAAATTGGTCCAAATTGGACATTAATGGGTGGGCTTCGATCCTGGAAAAATCTAGACCTATTCTAGGTAACGACCCTGAACTAGCCAATAACAAAGTGACTTGATGGCTGGAAATGTCGTTAGACTCACTAATCCCGTAAAAACTGATGACCAATAAAAAATATAGTCACCGTTCAGAATGGTACAACTCCAAACTTAGGGAGCAGAAACAAATGTGTAAGCGCTTGGAAAGAAGGTGGAGAAAGGACTTCTTGGTATTCGAGAAATCGAAGTATCGAGAAGCCATCAATATCTATAAGGCTGGAATTAGGCTGGCACAAGCAGAATATTATGTAAAAAAGATCTTCTCTGCCTCCAATTCCCCTTGGGAAATTATTTAAATTGCGGAACACCTTCTTAAGCCACCCGAGCCTCCTCTTCCTTCAGACGACCCCTTAGGGAGGTGTAATACGTTGGCACATTTCTTTTTTTTAAAAATCAATGATATGTATTCTACCTTCCCTCCTACATCAGGACTGATAGATACCTCCTTTCCAGATAGCTCAGCCAAATCTCCAGTCCCAGGCATTGAGACCATTATCCCCATGGACCTGGAATCCTTAAAAACTTATTCTTATCAGTTGAAATCTGGCTCTCCCAGTGATGTGATAACTCTGGTTTTTATTAACCAGGTTTTTGGTTCTATTAGCTCAGTTATTCTTGACCTCATTAACCTTTCACTTTCCACGGGGATTGTCCCATCTCCATGGAAATGGGCTAAGGTCAGAGCCCTTTTAACGAAACCTACCTTGGACCCGGAAATCTTTGCTAACTATCGGCCAATCTCATTGCTGCCAGGGTTTGCAAAAATTTGCGAAAGATATGTTAATTCGATTCTCTCCGCCTATTTGGAGGAGAATGATCGTTTGCACCCCTCTCAAACTGGTTTCTGGCCACAGCAGGGCACTGAAACAGCCTTGCTAGTAGTGGTTGAGGAATCAAGGAAAATTTTAGATGTCGGTGGGTCCGCAGCTATTGTACTACTCGATCTTAGCGCGGCCTTCGACACAGTCAATCACCAACTCTTGATTGAAAGACTTAGGGAGATGGGGGTTTCAGGAACCCTACTTAAATGGCTGGAGTCATTCCTTAGAGATAGGTCTTTTCAAGTCTTTAAGGACAACTTTATCTCGGAAAGAATGCCGGTGCGCTGTGGGGTTCCTCAGGGATCTTCCCTGAGCCCCACGCTTTTCAATGTGTATATGCGACCCTTGGCAGAAGTGGTCAAGCCCTTTATGGTCAGGATCGTTTCATACGCAGATGATACGCAGCTAATTGTGTCCCTTAATCAGATGAATGATAAGCAGTTTTGCCTGGCAAATTGTCTAGAGAAAGTGTCCGCTTGGATGGATACCTCCTTTTTAAAGTTAAATGCTGCAAAAACTGAATTGATGTTTTTGGGAAAACCCATTAACATCAACCCTTGTGTTTTCTGGCCTAAATGTCTAGGAACTATGCCCACACCCAAAGAACATATAAAAAGCCTTTGGGAATGGTTCGATCACAAACTAGAGTTTAAGGAGCAGGCACGTAAGGTAGCTGCTACCTGCTTTTGGATCCTTAAAATGATTAGGAAATTCCTACCCTTGCTCCCTTTTAGTGCAGGGAAATTGCTGGTGCAGGCCTTGATTCTGTCACGGTTCGACTACGCCAATGTGCTCTATCTAGGTTCCTCGTGTGCTACCATTAAAAAGCTTCAAATGGTGCAGAATTGTGCTGCACGCCTCCTCATGCAGGCCCCTTATCGGACATCGGCAAAGCCCTTGCTTATCTCTCTGCACTGGCTGCCAGTGGCAGAGAGAATTCAGTTTAAGGCCCTGTGCATTGCTCACATGGTATTGTCCTCTATGGCACCTCTGATTCTCAGGACTGTCATCACCCCCTACCTCCCAAATGGAACACTACACTCGGGAAAGAAACGTCTTGCAACAGTCCCGAGAGTTAATCGAGCACGGAGTGGTGGTAGGATGTTTTTCATTATATCATTGAAAAGTTGGAATCAACTTCCAGATCATGTTCGGCTTGAGATTACTCACCTTTCCTCTCGTAAATCTCTGAAGACTCTGCTGTTCCCCTGATGCTCCTTCTGCTCGGTAATTGTTTTTTGTCGTTAGCGCTGGGAGGCCTCTGGTAGCCATGCGCTTTATAAGTACTCACCTGAACTACAGGGGGTGACCTGAACTACAGCCTACCTGAATCCTGCACGCCAGCGAGAGTCTCTGCATTGCACTTCTGTTGGAGGGTGGGACTGCGAGGACCAGCTTCCATAGCGCCCGCATCAACATCGGCGCAGCTGGGTCCTCTTCCCAAACACTCCCTGCTATCAGCGCGGCAACGACTCGCGGCCCCCGCTTCGCGGGAGCCGCTCGTGACTATAAATTGCTGCTCCTGCCTCTAAAGTGGGTGACCTGAACTACAGCCTACCTGAATCCTGCACGCCAGCGAGAGTCTCTGCATCGCACTTCTGTTGGAGGGTGGGACTGCGAGGACCAGCTTCCACAGCGCCCGCATCAACATCGACGCAGCTGCGTCCTCTTCCTAAACACTCCCTGCTATCAGCGTGGCAACGACTCGCGGCCCCTGCTTCGCGGGCGCCGCTCGTGACTATAAATTGCTGCTCCTGCCTCTAAAGTGGGCGACCTGAACTACAACCTACCTGAATCCTGCACGCCAGCGAGAGTCTCTGCATCGCACTTCTGTTGGAGGGTGGGACTGCGAGGACCAGCTTCCATAGCGCCCGCATCAACATCGGCGCAGCTGGGTCCTCTTTCTAAACACTTCCTGCTTGATCCTCCTTATAAAAATATTGACTACTCCAATCGCGCTAGCGGAACGTGCGCGGAACGAAGCACGGGGCGAAGACCGGGCTAAGAGCGGGCCGTTTGAGGCCGTTCGAGTACGGGTGAGGCAGGGCCCGGGCCCCCTACCGAGGAATATCGCTGTACATCTCTCCACGAAACTGAGACGCGAAAATGACCTCAAGGGAAACGAGAAGCAGAACTACACTGGCCGCTGGGGCGGCTAAAGGTACTTTGGATACTTATTTTGCCAAAGCAGGTTCACTTCTAATTGATGAAATTTCTATCTTAGAAAGGCGAATATCCCAAGAAATTGACTGGGTCAGGAGATCCTCTTTAGGCCCCCTTGCTACTACGCCAGAACAAATCAGTGCCTATATACCATCAGATATCGGGGGGATAAACGGTACATCTGACCTAGTTGGTCCAAGCAGCCCCACTACAATCGCCATTGACTGTGATATGTCCGCGAATGCAGAGTTAAGTATTCTACCTCTCCCTCCTGCCAGGCTCCCCCCCGCCTCCATCTAGTGCCAAACTGACTCTCCCCAATATTGATGTAACTACCGAGAGAGTTTGCCACAGTGCACAGTCACCACGGGGGGAGAGGGAGGGAGCTATTCCTAAAAGAAAAAGAAGGGCCGAAACTATAGGGGGGCGCAAGGCGAAAGCACCTAAGTGCAACTCTAAAAACGAGGCCAACCATCAGACTCTAACAAACAAGGGGCCGAACCCGCCTGGGAAAAAAAGGGTGCTTCCCACCCTTATCCCGGCCCAGCCGCCCCCCAGTCCAAATATTACAACGAGGGAAGAGGTCCTCACCCTCTTAGACATCCGTACTCTTCTGAAGGAAACTTTTAATCCCCTTGAAGACCGCATAACTAAGATGGAAATATTCCTATCGAATATCCACAAGGGACTTACACAACTAGTGGAGGCAAAGCACATATCTAGTGCATTCACCAGCGGAGACACGACTAATAGGGACAGTGAGTCTATATCTGTGCCCCTACCTAAGAAAGGGCTTCCTCCATCCCAGCTAATTCCAACGCAGCAGTCCCTCTTAGCTGCACCAGAAACCTCAATGCCACGAATTTCAACATGTGCAAATGTAAACTCTCAAGAGGATCTGGTTGCGCCTACAGCAGGGGCATTTGTAAAGGACCCACAGCACAGGATAGTCAACTTGCCACCTGAGGCTATCCCGTACGTAGTGATCTTAACAGGTATCCCTGCATTAAAACTATCCACTAGAGAACCCGTGGGGGCCCTAAAAAATAAGGTAATTCACTGGCTCTCCAATAATAGACCCCTTCCAGAAGGTAAACACAGTGAGGTTCTTATGGTGAGAAGAGTCCCATGGTTAGGCACCACCAGGAAATCTGTGAAGAAGAGGACGTAGATGGAGGCCCAATGCAATGAATGATTACCCCAGTCTTAGAATCCCGTCGGACGATTACTTTCCCACATTCAATAGGTTTAGTTACCTAGATATGGTGGACTGACTGGGCAGGACAGGGTCAGGGGAGGATTTGGGTTTCAAAAGGTTTTCGTTATATAACGCACAACCAGTCACCCCTACACAGAAAAATGAACCTGAGCAGAAACTAACAAATGGGAAAATTTGTCCGGGGATTCCTAACCTACTATCTATTACACCATCGGTGACACCTGCCCAAGATGAATTGACCGATTACATGAAGACGCACCCCAATGTCGTTGTGTCTCTCACTTCCCAAACAGAAAGGATTAATTTGCCCTTTCTTAAAATTCTATCTTGGAACGTGGCGGGTCTGACCAGCAAATTGAATTGTCCGACCTGGAATGCCTTTATCGAGGACAAGGACATATTCCTGTTCCAAGAAACTTGGGCAAGGAAAGATCTCACTCGTACAGGCTTTGCCGCTTTTTTCAAAAATGCAAAATGGAGGGGCAAAGGCAGTCCTTCGGGGGGCCTTGCAATTTGGGTGGCCACAGACTTGGGCTGTAGGGCTGCTGCCTTTCCATTGAACACGGAGGATATTCTGGCTGTACTACTGGAGTGGCCAAATTCCCATAGTCTTCTGGTACTGAATGTATACTCTAGGCCAGTTAGCATCTCGCAAGAATCGCGCACCATAGAGGAGCTTGACCTTGCCCTAAATGCAATCCCGGAGGGCACCCCGTATTTACTAGGTGGCGACTTGAACTGCCACTTCGAGCCACTCCTGGGTTCATTAGATGGATTGGCTCAGGAAGAGGATCTCGCCTGGTCCATACCACCGTCGCAACTACCGGCCCCAAGAGTTTGGTCCCCTTTGGCTTTGCAAATTACATCCCTCACTCTGAAGCATGGTCTTAGGGCCTGCAACGGAAGGCTAAAATCTGATATACCCCCAAGATGCACCTTCCAAAGAGCGGATAAAGCATCAAGACTTGATAATATTCTGGTTCCACTGTCCTTGTGGCCACACTTAAGAGATTTTCGGGTGATACCAAGAGAAGATAGTGACCACAATGCTCTGGAACTAGAATTTTACCATCTTGGTCTGGAGCCTCGGGGGAAGAAAAGGGATCTACCTGAGCCGGGGTTACTACTCTCGAATAATAGACGCAGAATAAAGTGGGAGAAACTAGCAGCTAATCCAGGGACGATATTTAAGTTGTATGCCCTATTAATCCCCACGCTTGAGAAGGCTCAAGTTTTAAGCGTGCAAGGTAGTACTCCGGGATTATTTAATCACCTGGGGCAACTACATGCTGATCTTATTAAATCTACATCTGAAATTTTTAGCAGAACATCCAAAAGGGCTAATGGGCCTGTTCTTGGCCCCCTTTGGTACAACACTGCCTGTCGGAAGGCCAAAACTGATCTTCTGACCGCAATTAAGGCAGGAAAGGGTTGCGTGGAAATCAGGGATAGAAGAACGGCATACAAAACCCTAATTAAGAATGCAAAAAGTGAATGGGAGCACCAAAAATGGGAGAATCTCACTAATTTCTTGTCATGTAGGGATTCGCGCAAATTCTGGCGTTGCGTGAATTCAGGTTCGGAGGAGCTGGTCTCCGGAGTAGAGCCCAACATCTCAGCCAAGACCTGGCAAGATCACTTCCAGTCCCTTTATAAGTTACCTAATGGGACTGGAACTAACTCCTCTCAGACAGAAAATATTAGTTTGTGGGGGCTGTCACTCACATTAAAGGAGGTTAGAATGGCTATTATGGGTCTGGCAACAGGCAAGGCACCAGGTTTGGATGGCCTACCAGGCGATCTATTCAAACAGGAACCAGATGTTTGGGCGCCCTACTTCATGTTTTTATTTAATTCTATTTGGGGGGCATGGAGCTGCCTGATACTTGGCTGGACGCAGAGATTGTCCCAATATTTAAAAAGGGTTCGCCTTCCAGCCAACTACAGACCTATCAGTCTCATCGATGACCCCCAAAAGTTATTCGGCAGACTCATCCTCAAGCGTTTACAAGATTGGATTGAGGAGTGCGGAATTATGAGTAAGGGTGGGCGTAGTTCGCGAAGTAGCACTTCGCTAAGCTACGCAAAGTGAAGTTCGCACTACGCGAGCTACGCGTAGCACTTCGCGAACTGCGAAGTAACATGTTCGCACTGTGCAAGATGTTGTTTTCAATGATTGCACAGTGCGGACAAGCAACCGGCACTGTGCAATCATTGAAAATGGCATCTTGCACAGTGCGAGCTGTAGTTTTCTGCTGCTCGAGTAGATTTTTACTCGAGCTGCAGCTTTCTCAACGCGAACTGGTAGTTTCTCATCGCGAGCGGTCGCGAGCATACGCGACCCCTCGCAATGAGAAACCTGACCTTCTCGCGTTGGGAATCTCGCCGGGAGGTTTATTTTCCATGCTCGCGATCGCGAACAAGGAAAAAGTCTCGCCAGGATGTCATTTTGCTTGCTCGCGGTCGCCAACTTGACGTTGAGGACCGCGAGCAAGCAAAAAATGACCGCAGCACTACGCAACACTACGCTACGCGTGTTCGCACTGTGCTACGTGCAGTTCACGTAGCGCGAAGTAGCGCGAACTTCGCAAACTACGCGAGCGTAGCGTAGTGCTTCGCCCAGGCCTAATTATGAGTACATACCAAGCTGGCTTTAGAAGAAGTATTTCTACTATTGACCAGATTTTCCGCTTGAATCTTATACACTGGAAGACTGTGCTAATCGAGGGTGGCAGCCTATATACGGTTGTCGTAGATCTCCGTGCCGCATTCGATTTAGTGCCCAGGGACAAACTGTGGGCTGTCCTGGCGGACCTTGGGGCTCCAACTGATATTTTATCAATTCTGAGAAGACTGCACCAGGGAAATTTTGCCAGGGTTAGGTGTGGAAGAGGAGGAACTCTCTCGGACCGTTTCCCCGTTGACAGGGGGGTTAGACAGGGTTGCGTGCTTGCGCCGACTCTTTTCTGCCTCTTTGTCAACGGGGTGATTAGCCATCTGAACGGATTGAGAAATATTGACGCTCCCAGGCTTGACGGCAGCAGGGTTCCCGCTATTTTGTTTGCGAACGATACCCTGCTGCTTTCTAAATCCCCCATGGGTATACAACGGATTTTGGACGGATTCGCGAATTTTTGTGTGACTCGTGGATTGGAGATTAACGCTTCCAAAACCAAGTATATGATCTTCAATCCACCTTCGTCAACACGCGCTAATCCTGTTCTAGGGCCCTCTAGGTTAGAGAGGGTCTATACATTTGAATATCTGGGGGTAACAATTAACCAGTCTATGACCTGGGACTCACACCGAACCAAGGCGAATTTAAAACTGACCCAAATGATAGGTGGTATATTAAGGATGACACGCGGATTGACCTATCGGCCGCTCTCCCCTTGCCTCCAAATCTACAGAATTCAGGCAAAAGGGGCAGTGACCTATGGAGGCGAATTATGGGGGCACACCGCCATCCAGAAAATGCAGGTCACGGAGAATAATTTTCTAAGGCAATTGACAGGTCTTCTGACCAGTACCCCTCTCCTTCCTCTTAGACTCGATCTAGGTCTTAGACCTATTACAGAGGAGTTGGGCCTCAAACCCCTAACTTATTGGCGTAAACTTTGGTCCACGCCAGAATTGTTATACTACAGAGTTGAGCTCCAGGAGATCATGCGACTTGCCAATCCTGTACAAATTCCTTGGCTTAGATACATCAAACAAATATGCGAGTCATTAGGTAGACCGGACCTTTGGTCCGACCCTGAAAATACTTGTCCCAGAATCTCACGCAAGTCCCTCTCTAAGGTCTATTATGAGCACCATCCATGCGTTTTAACCAAGAATGTTCAGGAGAAGTCCTTAACGGAAATTTTTTTGAGGTCCAAAGACTCATACCATCTAGAGCTTGCATTTGATAACATAGGCCCACGCTAACAAGGAACCTTTTTATGCAATGGCGGTATGGTACCCTTCCTCTCAAAGCGCACACTGCTCGCTGGACAAGTCCTGAGTCTACATCACAATGTCCAGCTTGTGCTTATCCAAGTGAGACTGACTTGCATATTATATTCTTCTGCCCAGTTTATAGAAGAGCAAGGAATTACTGGCTTGTTCCACTCCTCAAAAACCTGGGCTTCAGACGGTATCTTCCAGCATTTAGGATTTTTAAAAAAGATCTGTCGGCCACAATTGTATTTGCAGTTGCAAAATTTTTAACAGCAATGTGGTTCAGTCGCAATCAATGTATTAAGCTAACACTAACTGAATGAATTTGTTTTATATTCTGGCCAATTGTTTTGCAACTGATTTGTTTTATTACTTGTGAAAATTGTTTTATTCTGTAATTCTTTTATGGTCCAAGAGACCGAAATAAAGATGAAAGAATGAATGAATAAGTACTCATTCATTCAGTTGAGATTAGTGTTATGGCAAGTAACATATCTGAAGCAAGATGAGTATTACAACTTATTTATTTAATTAGAAAAAGCAAACTCACAGCAGGTCATGTCAGCAGCTAAACAAATCTACAACTGACAACATGCAGAATCTACATATCAACATTCATGGCACAGTAACAGAATACATGAAAAGGAGCTTTTTAACGTGAAGCTGATAGGGTGCAAAAGCACATAACATTGTGTTTCCTTTAGACAAAAAGACTTTACCTGTTAAATAAACAAACAACACAAATATCAAAACAAGAAATACAAACAATAAATAACAAAAAGCTACATGAGAAAACAAAACCTTTTAAAGCAAAACCTAACACCTAAAAATAGAAGATAACCATGAACTGTGGAAGAAAGTTAATTAATGAGGCTGTGAACAGAGCTCAATCCACTGGCTTTGAATACGCCTTAGAATTCTTATTAATTTCCAAGGCGGTCGATTGACTTAATACTGTCAACAAAGAGTGTGTTCTGTAGAAGTGCTTTCCACAGTATCACTAGCCATGGACAGAGCATTTTCTTTAGATGACACCTTCACTACTCTTTCCAAATGCCACCACTGTCCACCTTGGTCCTAAACAGCATTACCACAAACAATCTCTACAATAACAGAGTAACTAAAGTATGCACTCTGTTTCTTTATAAAACCTGGGGGCTTATTCACAAGCCCCTTGCGCCACCAATGCATCACTTTTAACATGGGAAAAAGTGATGCACGGGTGGCACTAGGGGCTTGTAAATAAGCCCGCCGGTTTCTTGATGCACACCATATCACCAACTAAAAGTAAGAGCTGCTTAGACTACTTCCTAGTGTTATACTCAATTCTTTATTTATTCTGAGATTCCTCTACTCTCTTGCAGATATTGTTACCTAAACCAACTTCCACCACCCCTTTGCAAAGGCATTTGGACATCCAAGTTAGAAACAAAATGGACACAATTTTTGTTTATAGCCACTTAATAATTCTAATTGTGATCGAATGAAGAGGTGTGGTAAAACCACAGCTTGGATCTGACTGCTTCCTTAATAGCACATCAACTATTTGTGGTCCATTTGACACAGTCCATCAAAACCCTGTGCATTCTTTCTACCAGACCATGGACTTGAGGGTGGTATAGAGAACCTTTAGGCTGTTTCACACCAGCATCAGACAAAAACACTTTCAAATCAGAACCAACACATTGAATATTAAAAATTCAGGAAACTCATCTCTTGAAAGAAATTCTGAAAAAGTCAACACCTATTTTTGATTGGCTCTGATACAAATCGTACTCTAGGATACTTACTATAGAAATCTGTAAGAAATTAGGTTATTGGTTGAGAAGGGTGGAAGCCCCACTAAGACAACAACAACAGTCCTTGTCAGGGGGAACCACAAAAGCTACTAAATTAACCTGTACCTAACCCTTTGGTAGCTTGTCACTAAAGTAGTCCATCTTAACTTTGTGGCAATGTGTAAAGCATTTATGCAGCACACAAGCAGTAATAAATTGAAAACACACAACAAGAAAATACTCCAAACCAATTTAGAAAAATCAAGTACATTTTAATAAATAAAAGGACACCTAAAGAAGCAAAATCCAATCAGTAGAACTGGAGATATTGATTCTTAAATTGTTTTGATAAAATAGTGCCTAAAAGCTGAAAGCACCATTCGCAGATATCTGGTCATACTAGACAGATGGAAAGTCAAAACTTCAGGCGAACCACTACAGAGCGCTGGTCAGGATAAGGTTAGTCCAGCTGAAGAGTTATCTTCTCAAATACAATGTGAAGAGTTCCATTTGCATAGGAAGAGAATGTGAGGAGGAGGCTTTCGGCGTGAAGAGCAGGTCACTCGTCACCGAAGGTCATTGCTGTAGCGTGGACAGGCGGTCATCGCTGGAGCCTCGCTTTGGTTGATCATCTCAGATGGTTGCTGTTTGTCGTGAAGTGCAGGTCGAGCGTTTCCATTACTCGCTGTTGGCACGAAGAGCAGAACTCACAGGAACTTTGCAATGGTCGTTGTCGCGGTCTGCAGAATCACAGGGTGAACAGGTCTATGCATGACAGCTGAGAGACCAAACTCCTAGAAGGCACCTCTTGGGGATCAGGACTCACTTCAGCAGAGACCAGCAACAGAGTTCAGGCTGGTCCAGTTGCAGCTAATCAGCGGGGCAGTTGCAAGGATGCCTTGAGAAGCTCATTTTGTACCTTGGAGTAACTCCGGTTCACCTGGGATGAGGATAAGCAGTTCCATACTTCCTTCTACATATAGAAAAGCAGTCCTTCAAGCAGCAGAAGTTGGGGGTAATTTGCGATTTCTTAAGGATAATTTGCAATGCTTTGGTGCGTGTTACATATTATTTAAGAAATCGCAATTTGCGATTTCTTAAATGCTTTCGCAAAATTAAGAAATCGCTAAATTAGCGATTCCTTAAATTTGCGATGAGAATTTGCCTCATACATCCCGTTTTGCGAATTTTTAATCGCAAATGCTGTTTTTTGCGAATCGCAGCGTTTGCGATTAAAAATTCGGTTGATACATATGCCCCCTTGAGTTTGTTCTCTCATTTACTAATTTTACACATTCCTTAGACACAATGTCAATTTCATTATCAATTGAAAGCTGCCAAAAGACTAGGCTAACTCTTATCGTAGTTATAGTGGATCCTAAGTGACTTTCATAGACAAGGAGAACCAACTCCCTGCGAATACTGCAAGGTGGCATTAACTTTTCACCTCACAACAACACACCTTCCGCAACAGTCAACTCATCAGCTACTTTAACAAAAAGTTGAAGCCCAACATGAACATTCCTTTCTTTGGGCCAGTCTTTTTTTGACAATCACTGGACTTAAAAATGTCAACTGTCACTACATAGGCATTTTTCACATAGTCCTCTGCATGCAGGTACTCTAAGGGGCAGATTTATGTTAACTGGCGCATCCCTGCATATCAGCAGGGATGCGCCAATTATTATGCGCCACAGCTGCGCCACCATGGATGCGCCGCATTTATAATGCGGCGCACCATGGGGCAAAAACGGCACAGATGCGTGACGCATCTGTGCCGTAAAAGTGGCGCATTGCTGGAGTTGCGTCGCAAGCGCGACGCAGCTCCAGCAATGTTCTGGGGGGCCCTATCTGTACAATGCTGCGTCAATCCTTACGCCTGCTTCAAGCAGGCGCAGGGTTTTGACGCAGCATGGGCCTAAAAGTGACTGAGTGAAATCTTGTAGATTTCACTAAGCCACTTTTAGGAGGCGTTCCTGCGCCGGAACGCCCCCACCTGCCCTTGAACGCCTACATGTGGCGCAGGGCTTTACATCGTGACGCATCTCCCAGATGCGTCACGTTGTAAATACCCCGCACCATGGCGCCATGTGAAAAAGCCTTCTGCTGGAATCAAAGTAAAAAACTGAAAGTATTTCCTGCTGAGGAGACTGTAGTAAATGAGGAAATTAGGAAACTTCATAACAAATGAGTCTCCCAAAATGGCCACCAGAGACAAAAGAGCCCAAATGTAGCACAAATATCACCCAGATGTAGCCCACATTTAGCCCAATGACAGAATGTCCCAGAGTGTTCTAACGAACAACTAGAGCGCTAACAGTCTTACTTATGACAAAAGTATGGCACACCTGAAGCCATCTTGATTGGAATAAAGTGGTAACACTTAAAACATTTAATTTACAAAGAAACAAAATGAGGGGGTTCATTTTGCCATAGAAATTATGATTAGTGCTGCAGAAAGAAAAATTAGGGTACATTTTGACTTCTCAAATCCTCTTCTATTTCATAAAAAAATTCTGACATGCAGACTGAAACATGCACTTTGAATACCAGCAGCAGACTTCCCTGGTGAGCAGTAGCTTTACTACAGTGATCTAATGAGCAACTAGAGTGCTAACATTCAGAATTCATGGCAAATGTGTGACACATCTGAATGTCTTCTTGATGGAACCAATTTAAAAAACTGAAAGTATTTCCTACTAAGGGGACTGCAGTAAATGAGGAAATTAGGAAACTTCATAACAAATAAATCTCCCAAGATGGCCACCAGAGACAAAAGAGCCCAAATTTAGCCCAAATATCACCCAGATGTAGCCCAAGTATAGCCCAATGACAGAATGTCCCAGAGTGTTCTGACGAACAACTAGAGCGCTAACAGTCTTACTTATGACAAAAGTATGGAACACCTGAAGCCATCTTGATTGGAATAAAGTGGTAACACTTAAAACATTTAATTTACAAAGGAACAAAATGAGGGGTTCATTTTGCCATAGAAATTATGATTAGTGCTGCAGAAAGAAAAATTAGGGCACATTTTGACTTCTCAAATCCTCTTCTATTTCATAAAAAAATTCTGACATGCAGACTGAAACATGCACTTTGAATACCAGCAGCAGACTTCACTGGTGAGCAGTAGCTTTACTACAGTGATCTAATGAGCAACTATAGTGCTAACATTCAGAATTTATGGCAAATGTGTGACACATCTGAATGCCTTCTTGATGGAACCCAAATAAAAAACTGAAAGTATTTCCTACTGAGGAGACTGCAGTAAATGAGGAAATTAGAAAACTTCATAACAAATACATCCCCCTAGATGGCCACCAGAGACAAAAGAGCCCAAATGTAGCCCAAATATCACCCAGATGTAGCCCAAGTATAGCCCAATGACAGAATGTCCCAGAGTGTTCTTAAGAACAACTAGAGCGCTTACTGTCTTACGTATGACAAAAGTATGGCACACCTGATGCCATCTTGATTGGAATAAACTGGTAACACTTAAAACATTTAATTTAAAAAGGAACACAATGAGGGGGTTCATTTTGCCATAGAAATTATGATTAGTGCTGAAGAAAGAAAAATTAGGGCACATTTTGAGTGACTTCTCAAATCCTCTTCTATTTCATTAAAAAATTCTGATATGCAGACTGAAACATGCACTTTTAATACCAGCAGCAGACTTCTGTGGTGAGCAGTAGCTTTACTACAGTGATCTAATGAGCAACTAGAGTGCTAACATTCAGAATTTATGGCAAATGTGTGACAGATCTGAATACCTTCTTGATGAAATCAAAGTAAAAAGCTCAAAGCATTTCCTACTGAGGAGACTGCAGTAAATGAGGAAATTAGGAAGATGGCCACCAGAGACAAAAGAGCCCAAATGCAGCACAAATATCATCCAGATGTAGCCCACATGTAGCCCAATGACAGAAGTGTGCAAAACACTTATTTTGTGCATATTTGCAGTTTTATATAGTGCAGACTTGTCAGGTATTGAAGTGCTTTACATGAGCATTGGTTACATCACACAAGATCAAATTCATTTTGGTTGTAGACATGGGGAGATTAAGTGATTTGACCAGATTCACAGAATGTTGAGCTGAAGCAGAAACTCCAACCTGGTTCCCCAGTTGCAAAGTCTGCAGCTCTGGAAGTAACACCACATACTCTCCCCTAAGTGCAACATTTAATCAAGTGGTCAACTGGATAAAAAAACATAAAGATTACAAATATTTTAAAAGTTCTTTGTCGCTATTTGAAAACTCAGAAAATATGTCCTCATTTTAGTTTTTTAGAGCACTAACCATAATATTGATGCCAATAAGACCCTCTCATATATGTAATTTCTAAAGGAAATGCTCTAGGTATTACAGTTTTGATTACATCAAGATGGCGTCAGGCGTTCCATACTTTTGTAATAAATATAGAATGTTAGCAATCTAGTTGTTCATTGGGATACTGTTGTGAGGCAGAGGCCAGGGGCACGGACTCTGAAAATTGAAGGCAGGTTGGAGAGTGCAGAGGCAACAATTTGACCACACTGGGCAGGCAGGAAGGGCAGTTGCAGCACAACACTCTATGGAGGGCAGTGGAAAGGGGTGCAGGGGCAACAAACCAACAATACAGGTGTTAGAAAGGATAGACGGACCGGGAGGGTCGGCCGGGGTCAGGGGGAGAGGTCTCCGGGGAGAGCCGTCTCCAGCGATCGTACAGATAAGTAACTTCCCCCCCACAGACAGATACCACACAAGGATAAGGTTCAGTGTTCTTTATAAGCACTTCTTAAGGTACGGTCGAATGGTACAAGGAGGTCTGGACTCCGGGGTCCCCTCGATTCAAGTCTCTCAAAGCAGGGTAAGGGGTAGCGGGACAGTCTGTCTACCAGTCAGGTAGTTTGGATGAGATGATGATTAGCTCACAATCCTCGAGCTTAGTTGGTGCGGGCCGCGGCAGCGCCAGCAGGTCCCGGAACGATGGTCGATGTACGGTCCGCGGCGGCGCCAGCAGGTCCCGGTGAGGGTGGTCGTTACAACGGGCCGCGGCAGCGCCAGCAGGTCCCGACGAGGATGGTCGTTACAACGGGCCGCGGCAGCGCCAGCAGGTCCCGACGAGGATGGATGTTGTAGAAGGCCGCGGCAGCGCCAGCAGGCAGGACGATGGTTCACAAGAGCGGGCTACGGCAGCGCCAGTAGTCCGTCAAGGCTGAGTTCTCTCGGTGTCTCTCGACTCCAGGATACAACTGCCTTCCTGCTCCGGAGTTGCCCCAGTTATAGGGCAGGCGCTCTTTGATGTCCGGACCCTCGCACTTGGAGGTCGGAGGGCCCGGGATGAAGGTGTCCAGACACCCAGCAGGGGGTGGAGCCAGCGCCTGGGGGAGCTGGGGGCGATCGACACCTGGCGGGGGAAGAGCTCTTGACACTGCGTCCTCCCATTGACCTGCCAAGTGGTCCGCTCACCTCCTGGGTGGATGGTGGTGCCGGGATGTCGGGGCCGGTCAGGCCCGGGGTTAGGGTCGGGGCGAGGCCACGCGGCCTCGTGGTGCAGGGCCCAAGATGGCGGCTTGAACCGGCCGGGGAAGCCGGTGGGGCTGGGCCCCGTGATGAGTAGAGGTCCGAGGGCAGAAGATCCGTCGGGAGACGGGGTACGGGTGCTTTTCGTGGGTTATACCTGGTGGGCCGGAGCTCGGGCCCTGTCGTGCGGGGAGGGAGCAAGCCCTTCGTGTGGCCTGTCCAACATGCGTCCCCCCCAGCTGAAGACGGGGGGAGTCACCCATCTCCTTGGGGACTCTCTTCGTCGAGGCGGAAAAAGCGGGACAGGCCATCCGCGTTGGCGTGGTCTTGGCCTGGTCGGTGCTCCACAGTGAAGTCCATTCCCTGCAGGGAAATGGACCAGCGCAAGAGCTTTGGGTTCTCCCCCCGCATCTGCATCAGCCACTGCAGGGGTCGATGGTCGGTTTGTACCCGGAAGTGGGTACCGAAGAGATAGGGCCGGAGCTTTTTGAGGGCCCACACCACTGCGAAGGCCTCCCTCTCGATGGTGCTCCAGCGCTGTTCTCGGGCCAGGAGACGTCGACTGATGAAGGCCACCGGCTGGTCATGACCTTCGGGGTTTAACTGAGAAAGGACGGCTCCGATGCCGTGGTCGGAGGCGTCGGTCTGTACCATGAATTCCCGACTGTAATCGGGGGCCTGGAGCACAGGGGCGGTGCATAGAGCGGCCTTCAGCTTCTCGAAGGCCGCTTGACAATCGGGGGTCCAGTTAATCCGCTTCGGCTGGTTCTTGGACGTGAGACCCGTGAGGGGCCCCACGATGCTGCCGTAGTCTTTCACGAACCGCCGGTAGTAGCCGGTGATCCCCAAGAAGGCTCGGACCTCGGTCTGGGTGACGGGGGGCTGCCAGGACTGGATGGCAGCAATCTTAAGTTGTAGCGGGGCCACCAGCCCGCTTCCCACTTGGTGCCCAAGGTAGGTCACAGACCCTTGGCCAATTTGGCACTTGCCGGCCTTAATTGTGAGGCCGGCCCGCTGGAGGGCCTGTAGGACCTCTTGGAGGTGACGGAGGTGGTCGGGCCAGTGGTGGCTGTACACAGCGATATCGTCCAGGTAGGCAGCGCTGAACTCTTCGAGCCCCGCCAAGACCTGGTTCACGAGGCGTTGAAACGTGGCGGGGGCATTCTTCATGCCGAAGGGCATGACCTTGAATTGGTAGTGGCCATCGGGGGTAGAGAAGGCTGACCGTTCCTGAGCCCTGGGTGTGAGGCCGATCTGCCAGTAGCCCGCTGTTAGGTCGAAGATACTGAGGTAGCGGGCGGCCCCCAGCCGGTCGATCAGCTCGTCTGCTCGGGGGATCGGATGAGCGTCGGTCCGGGTGACAGCGTTCAAGCCCCGGTAGTCGACGCAGAATCTCAGTTCAGGTACGGTGCCGGGGGCAGCGGTTTTGGGGACCAATACAACCGGACTGGCCCAGGGACTGTCCGAGGGCTCGATGACCCCGATTGTGAGCATCTTGGCCACCTCCTCCTGTATGCAGGCCCGTACCCGATCTGGTACGCGGTAGGCCCGGTGTCGGACAGGGGGACTGTCCCCGGTGTCCACGTCGTGCGAACACCAAGGGGTGACCCCGGGGGTGAGGGAGAACAGGGTAGCGAACTGCAGCAGGAGGTTCCGGCAGCCCTGGCGTTGCTCCGAAGTGAGGGTGTCAGAGAGCCGGACCCCGTCCACGGAGCCGTCATTCTCCTGAGTCTTCAGAAGATCCGGGAGGGGTTCGGAGTCTTCCTCTGCCCCACTGTCCGTAGCCATCAGGAGGCTGAGTTCTGAGCGCACAAAGTGTGGTTTGAGTCGGTTGGTGTGGAGGACCCGAAGGGGGTTCCGGGAGGTCCCCAGGTCGATGAGGTAAGTGACGGGGCTTTTGCGCTCGACCACTTTGAAGGGCCCCGTCCACTTATCTTGCAAGGCACATGGTTCGGTGGGGGACATCACCCATACTTGTTGTCCAGGCTCGAACTCAACGGAGGAGGCATTGTGATCATACCACCTCTTCATGTCCTCCTGGCTGGCCTCGAGGTTCGCCTTGGCCATCTCTCTGAAGCGCCGGGTCTGATTGCGTAGGGCCAGGAGGTATTTGAAGACGTCTGGAGGGGTCTTTAGGGGGGCCATCTCCCAACCTTCTTTTACTAGGCTGAGGGGCCCTCGCACAGGGTGCCCGTACAGGAGTTCGAAAGGGCTAAAACCGAGGGACTTCTGGGGAACTTCGCGGTAGGCGAAGAGGAGGCACGGGAGTAGTACATCCCACTGGCGACGGAGGGGCTCTTCCAATCCCCCAATCATCCCCTTGAGGGTGCGGTTAAAACGCTCCACTAGTCCGTTCCCTTGGGGGTGATAGGGGGTCGTGAATCTGTAGGTGACCCCGCATTGTTGCCAGAGGGACTTCATGTATTTGGATATAAAGTTCGTGCCTCGGTCGCTGACGACTTCTCGGGGGAAGCCTACCCGGGAGAAGATCCCCATTAGGGCCCGGCCAACCACCGGAGCTGTCACGGTCCGTAGGGGCACCGCCTCGGGGTAGCGGGTGGCATGGTCCACCAGTACTAAGATGAACCTGTGTCCTTGTGCCGTGCGGGGGTCCAGAGGCCCCACGATGTCTATCCTCACCCTCTCGAACGGGGTGGTGACCACAGGGAAGGGTTGCAGAGGGGCTTTCAGCTTCCGACCACTCTTCCCGCTGGCTTGGCATGTGGGGCAAGATCGGCAGTGGTTCAGGACGTCATTCCTCATCTTCGGCCAGAAAAAGTGGGTCACTAGGCGGTTGTACGTTTTATCTTGGCCCAGGTGTCCAGCCAGGGGGACATCGTGGGCCAGGTTGAGCAGAAAGTCTCTGAAGCGGAGAGGTACCACCAGTACTCGACCGGCCCCCAGCTCGGCGATTCTTTGCTCGCTGTATAGCAGGTCGTTATCCCAGTAGACCCAGTGAGTTCCGGTGGAGTCCCCTGCGTTCTGGGCGCTGGCTTGTTGGCGGAGTCCCTCGAGGGAGGGACAGGTCTTTTGTTCCTGGCGGAACTGTGCTTGGGTGGGCCCCCCCTCTTGACGCCACTGAGCCAGGTCAGGAAGGTCCTGGGGTTGCGCGTCCCCTTCGGCCGTCGGGTCTGGGAGGCTGGCCTCGTCGGTGTCTTCTACTGGGGCGACTGGGGGCGGAGGTGCTGGCCATTCTGGTTCTTCTGATCGAGGGACGGCACGGGCGGCCATGGACCGGGTGGTTATGCAGGCCCAGTCCGGGAGGCCCAGCATCCCCAGGTGCTCTCTTCTCTCAACGGTGGCCCACGGGGAACTCTCGAGGTCATTTCCCAGGAGGCAGTCCACGGGGGCATCGTCCCGGACCGTCACCTTCAACAGGCCGGAGACCCCTCCCCATTCGAATGGAACGCAGGCCATTTGGCACAGACTTTCAGAGTTGTCTGCCGAGCGGACGGGGCAGAGAATGTTCGGCAGGATCTGCTCGGGCTTCACCAGGTGACAGCGGACGGCCGTCACACTGGCGCCTGTGTCACGCAAGGCCTCGGCTCGCTGTCCATTAATGGTCACCCACTGCCCATATTTCCTGGTGTTAGCGGGTAGGGGAGCCCGCGGGACCATGTCTCTTCCCCCTAAGCACGCCAGGACCATGGCGGCCGGTTCCCACTCTTGCTGGGCCGGCTCATACTCCTCTGGTTCCTCCAATGATCGCTCTTCCCCCAGGGCGGCGGCAGCTACCTGGCGGGGCTTGGGTGTTTGGTTCTGCGGGCAGCTCGGGTCATTGGCGTAGTGGCCGACTCGCTGGCATCGGTGGCACGTGACGTTGGCTCGGACCCCAGGACGCCACGGGGGGTTGCCCCGACCGGCCGGAGCCGGGGTGCTGGCCACGGGTGTTGCGGGCAAGGCGTCTCTCCCTCGCCCCTGGCCCCCTCCTCCTCCCCGAGGACGGTGCTGGCCTTGGTTGTTTCTGTTCTGTTCGTGTGGCCCCCTCCGGCCCACTCGGGTGCTTTCCCATCGGTCAGCTTCGGCGGCGAGCTGCCGGGGGTCAGTCAGCTTACTGTCGAGGAGGTGTTGCCTGAGCTCGACGAAGCAGTTGTTTGACAGGTGCTCCCATACCATCAGGTTAAAGAGTTGTTCGTAGGTGGTGACCTGGCTCCCCTTTATCCAACCCTCGAAGGCACGGCTGAAATAGTTCACGTATTCTACCCAAGTTGTACCTGGGATCCGGGTGCAATCTCTGAACCTCTGGCGGTACATCTCGGGTGTGAGGCCGTAGCGGGTGAGGAGGGCAGCCTTCATGTGGTCGTAGGACGACATTTGGTGATCTGGGAGCTGCAGTAGGGCATCGCGCCCCTCGTTGATAAACCTCCCCCAGAGTCCGGCTCCCCAATCACTCCGGTCGATCCGGTGGGAGGTCATGGCGATCTCGTAGGCTTTAAACCACTGTTGTATGTCGTCTTCTCGGACATACTCGCGGACAACATCCTTGGGGATGTGGACTTTTTTCTCGATTGGCCCCGGGGTGTGTGGTCGCTCAGGCACCCCCAGTTCTTTATTCTGTTTCCGAAGTTCTATTTCCGCCAGTTTGCGCTCGTGCTCGAGCGTTATTTTTTTCTCCTCCAGCTCTCTCTGTCTCTGCTTCTCTTCTCGTTCATCTCGGAGCCGCATGTGCTCGAGGTTGAGTTTCTGTTCAGCTAACTTGAGTTCCCCATCCATCTTGAGTCGTGCCATTTCCAACTCGTGCAATCTGGTTCTTTCTCTTTCTCGGATCTCCTCCTGCGAGAGGCCCGTTCCCCGCTCCTCGGGAGCCGTGGCGTTCCCCTCTGGTGTGATGCTGCTTTGGTCGGAGGGTCCGGCGACCCCAGTTTCTGTCCACGACTCTAGTGCGTGCTTTAGATCCTCTTTGGTACTCAGGCCGGTGGTAGCAATGCCAAGTTCTATGCAGAATTGTCTCAGTTCGCGGTGGTTGTATTCTTCTAATTTCTCCATTTGGAATTTCTCGGTGGAGTTGCTATCTTTGGCTGACATCGTGTTGTTGTCGTGGGGTGAGCTACTCTCTGTACGATTACGCGTTGATTCGGATCGCGCCGCTGGCCACCAATGTTAGAAAGGATAGACGGACCGGGAGGGTCGGCCGGGGTCAGGGGGAGAGGTCTCCGGGGAGAGCCGTCTCCAGCGATCGTACAGATAAGTAACTTCCCCCCCACAGACAGATACCACACAAGGATAAGGTTCAGTGTTCTTTATAAGCACTTCTTAAGGTACGGTCGAATGGTACAAGGAGGTCTGGACTCCGGGGTCCCCTCGATTCAAGTCTCTCAAAGCAGGGTAAGGGGTAGCGGGACAGTCTGTCTACCAGTCAGGTAGTTTGGATGAGATGATGATTAGCTCACAATCCTCGAGCTTAGTTGGTGCGGGCCGCGGCAGCGCCAGCAGGTCCCGGAACGATGGTCGATGTACGGTCCGCGGCGGCGCCAGCAGGTCCCGGTGAGGGTGGTCGTTACAACGGGCCGCGGCAGCGCCAGCAGGTCCCGACGAGGATGGTCGTTACAACGGGCCGCGGCAGCGCCAGCAGGTCCCGACGAGGATGGATGTTGTAGAAGGCCGCGGCAGCGCCAGCAGGCAGGACGATGGTTCACAAGAGCGGGCTACGGCAGCGCCAGTAGTCCGTCAAGGCTGAGTTCTCTCGGTGTCTCTCGACTCCAGGATACAACTGCCTTCCTGCTCCGGAGTTGCCCCAGTTATAGGGCAGGCGCTCTTTGATGTCCGGACCCTCGCACTTGGAGGTCGGAGGGCCCGGGATGAAGGTGTCCAGACACCCAGCAGGGGGTGGAGCCAGCGCCTGGGGGAGCTGGGGGCGATCGACACCTGGCGGGGGAAGAGCTCTTGACACTGCGTCCTCCCATTGACCTGCCAAGTGGTCCGCTCACCTCCTGGGTGGATGGTGGTGCCGGGATGTCGGGGCCGGTCAGGCCCGGGGTTAGGGTCGGGGCGAGGCCACGCGGCCTCGTGGTGCAGGGCCCAAGATGGCGGCTTGAACCGGCCGGGGAAGCCGGTGGGGCTGGGCCCCGTGATGAGTAGAGGTCCGAGGGCAGAAGATCCGTCGGGAGACGGGGTACGGGTGCTTTTCGTGGGTTATACCTGGTGGGCCGGAGCTCGGGCCCTGTCGTGCGGGGAGGGAGCAAGCCCTTCGTGTGGCCTGTCCAACAACAGGACTGGCAAGAGAGGCTGTGGCAATATAATAGACCATTGTGGGCAGAAGGAAGAGGCAGTGGTAGTACAACCATACATGCCAACAGACCCGTTTCAGCCAGGAAAGTCCAATGTTTTTAAGCTCAAATGGGCTTTATTTGATATGTCTCCTGTCTACAATCTCCTCTTTTTCAATATAACTCAATGGGGAAAATCTATACCCCAGTTTTTTTTTCAAAATCTCCCTCGTACCAAGTTCAAAATGTTCGCAAGTATGGTACATTGGATCATGGTAGGCAGGAGAAATTGGGGTAGGGACATGGACTTGGATAACAGAGGACAGGAGGGACATGGAGAGGTGCACCAAACTGACTCTACTGGGCAGGCATCAGGGTTTGCAGCAGCACAATACACCATACAGGGCATGCGGGACAGGAGTGCAGCACAACAATCCATAGAAAGCAATAGGGAGGGGACAGGACCATGCACATGGACAACAGAGAACAGAGGGGAAAGAGGCAATGGTAGCTAGCTGACCATAATGGACAGACAGGAGAGAAAGCTGCAGCATAACAGACCATAAAGGGCAGGAGGGACTGATCAGGGGCATTACAATGGAACAGACAAGCCAGGAGGGAGAGAATAGGGGTCTGAACATGGAAACAGAGGGCTGGGGGCAAGGGGGCAGGGCAGGAGCAGCAAGATGACCATGGAGGTCAGGCAGGATGGGCACTAGAAACAAGACACACCATGGAGAGCAACAGTGAGACTATGATGGCATACACACAGACCATGGAGGAAAGGTGGGATGGGGTCAGGGGCAGCTAGCTGACCACACAGGGAAGGTGGGAGGGGCCATGGCAGCACAGAAGACCATGCATGGCAAGCGGGAGGGTTAGTGGCAGCACAATGGCCTCACAACAGACCACGCGGGGCAGGCAGGAGGAGCAGTTACAGCACAACAGACCAGGGAGGGCAGAAGGGTGTGGCAGTAAAATGGACCATGGAGGACAGGAGGAAGGGGATAGGGGCATGGCATGAGGACAGGCAGGGTGGAGGTGGCAGGGACAGGTTACAGTCATCTGACAATGCTAGGTAGGTGGGAGCGGAGTGGCGGCTCAACAGAACACTCAGAGTAGATAGGAGTGGCAGGTCCATGGAACATGATGGGCAAAAAGGATGGAGCAGGGGCATGCACAAAGACATCGGAGGGCAGGGGGAAGGAGAATAGGGGCATCAAGCTAAGCACAGAGGCTAAGCAGGAGGTCAATGATGGGCCATATAATTGGGCAATGGAGGGCAGGAGGAGTGGACTGGTACATCATGCTAAATGGAGGGCAGTGGCAGCATATCAGACCATGCATGGCAGGAGGGAGGAGGCTAGTCCATGGATTCAGACAACAGAGGATAGGGAGGAGGTGGATGGGGCAGCAAGCTAACTGTTCAGAAAAGGTGGGTATTAGGAACTTTATTATTTTTAAAATGTGTGTCTGTGCGAACTACTTAAAATATGAACAAGTATGCAGCATAATCTCACTTTTATTCAGGAAGAAGAGGACGTTTGTGACTGTGACTCCGGGCTCACTTGGCAGAAACACCCCCTGACCCTCCACCCCCCATCGCAAAATGTAATGCCCGTGAAAAGGGTAGGTGGATGCAGTGTTATATAGATCATAGTCCTGAGAGCACAATTGAAAATGAAAATTAGATATGGTATATGGTATAAACTATGCACCAAAAAGTGTGATATAAGATGAACCGGGGCGTGAAATATAATATGCAATACATTGTGCGCAATGACAGATTCATTGGAGAGCGCGAGATAGCACAGGCACTGGCGCGTGCTATGCGATATGCGCCTTGGAGTGTAATATGCACAGGGCAGTGTTGTGTAACCTAACTAGTCTCTAAAGTTGTAATATAAAATATGTGCTGGGGAGTGTAACATTGCATATGCACTGTGACAAAGATATGGGTCCCAGATTGTAATATGTATGGCATAGCGCTGTGCGTTATAACATAGGTATCGAGGAAGGCACGTTAGATGGGGCAATATAACCCGTGCGAAAGCAAGTGTGGCATGACATATTCACGGGGTGGTGTTACAGTGCTCATGGGCTAGAGAGTGCCATAGCATACGCACTAGCTGGTGGAATACAACACAGAGGTGTGTGGCACTCGGCGGGCACTGGTGAGTGTAACACAGCATAGGGCTCAGCCAGGAGCACGCTGTGACTCTCAAGTGAGGATTGTCTCCTTTCCAGAGAGTAAAATAAAAAGTATTACACATCTGGCGGTGGATGTGTGTTTTATTAACCGTGAGGGGGGTTTCTTGCATAGTTTGGTCGAATTTTTGTCGAATCCCCTTTGAATGGCTTGGTGTGCGTGTGTATTAAATGTGCCCGTCAATAGCAACCCATGTTTGTATAAATAAACGACAAGGTTGTCTACTTGGAGAGTACCCACCAGCGGGGGTGCCGGGATTAGGCACGGTAGGGCGTCAGACACGTAAGAGCTTCACTAGCGGCGTAAATATATTCCACGTGGATTCATTGTATGCATAGTCGCCTCTTAATGAATATCAAGCAAATCATCATGGTGATAGGTACATACGGTTTGTCCAGCATGTCCTAGGTGTTTCTATGAATATATATTTTTTTAAAATAATAAAAAACAAAGGCCGGCCCCGGGGGATGGGGTCCCCGGGGCCATAAGTGGCCTGAGGAGGGGGGCAACTTAGCCCCCCTCCTAAAGAATTTAAAAATAAAAAAGGCCATGACCCGGAGGTTGGGGTCCCCGGAGCCGATTAAGGCCTTGGGAAGGGGGCCATGCGGCCCCCTTCCAAATTTATTTTTTTCAACAAAAAAAATTAGGGTGCAGGCCCTGGGGGATGCGGTCCCCAGGGCTAATAAATTAGAAAAAGAAGGGGGGCCACACAGCCATCCTTCTTTAACAAAATAAATAAATAAAAGACCGGCATTGCGCCGAAGGCCACGCCCCCTCCTTGCAGCACTCTACAAACGCGCCTCCTGGCCAGTTGTAAGTTGGGGAATTAATCCCCCTTCAATACTGAGGGTCCCTGAGGGCCAACTAGCACAACAGGTATCTCCAGTATGCGCCAGGGAGCTGCGTTGCAGACAGGTGTTCTGAGGCCATGCCCCTTTTTACACCTCTATGCAACGCAGCTCTGTGGCGCTTACTGGAGGTACCTAATGGGCTATTTTGCCCCTAGGGACCCTCAGGATTCAAGGGGACTTAATCTCCCAACTTAAATCGGCCACAGGGCGTGTTTACACAGTGGGGAAGGGAGGGGACGGGGCCTGAGGTGACGTGTGCAAACACGCCCTATGGCGCGTTTTAAGTTAGGGAAATAATTCCCCTTCAATCCTGAAGAACCCTGGGGGCTAACTAGCCCACCAGGTGCTTTCAGTAAGTGCCACTGAGCTGCGTTGCAGAGAGGTGGTCCAGGCCGTGCCACTTTTTACACCTCTCTGCAACGCAGCTCTGTGGTGCTTACTGGAGGTACCTAGTGGGCTAGTTGGACCCTAGGGACCCCCAGGATTCAAATGAACTTAATCTCCCAACTAAAAACGGCCACAGGGCATGTTTACACAGTGGTGAAGGGAGGGGACGGGGCCTGAGTTAACGTGTGCAAACACGCCCTATGGCGCGTTTTAAGTTGGGGAAATAATTCCCCTTCAATCCTGAGGGACCCTGGGGGCCAACTAGCCCACCAGGTGCTTCCAGTAAGCGCCACTGCGCTGTGTTGCAGAGAGGTGGTCTAGGCCGTGCCCCTTTTTACATCTCCCTGCAACGCAGCTCTGTGGCGCTTACTGGAGGTACCTAGTGGTCTAGTTGGACCCTAGGGACCCTCTGGATTCAAAGGGACTTAATCTCCCAACTTAAAACGGCCACAGGGCGTGTTTACACAGTGGGGAAGGGAGGGGCCGGGGCCTGAGGGGATATGTGCAAACACGCCCTGTGGCACGTTTTAAGAGGTAGTTTTAATCCCCTGCCCTATTATGGCATACAGAGGAGGTCATGCTAATCACAGGGGGACCCCAACACATAGTGTTCCCTAGTGTATGTAGGTGTTTTCACTGTATTCTGAGTGTCTTTTAACATAGCACTGACTCTAGGACTGGTTAGTCAGACTCAGATACCACCAGTATCCGTCTGAAAAAGTTGAGGGTACAGGATGATTTTGCAACAAGGCTTCTTTCTGCTCTTCTGTTTGTTCTTTCTGCACGTTATCCTTCTTCCTGCACTTTTCTTCGTCTTTGAGGACTTCTGTTGCTTCTTTTTGCATTTCTTTTTGTTCTTTCTGTGCGTTTTTTCTTCTTTCTTCACATGTCCTATCTCTGTAGGCATAGTTAGAAATTAGCATTTAAAAAACCTTTGAAATTCACTGAAAAAACGATAGGTTTCAGGCACGTTATAGTTAGGAATGAGCATTTAAAAAACCTTAAAAATTCACTGAAAAACCCATAGGTTTCAGGGGCGTTATAGTTAGCTGGACTTTTCACTCGTACAAAACCATTGAAATTCCCCCGTTATAGTTAGTTCAGCTAACTATAACTTGCGCGCCCGCAATGCACTGCTGATGACGTCACATATTACATCACTCAAGACATGGTCAGTGACATCACTCATGACATCACTGATGACATCTCAAATGACATCACTCATGACATCACTGATGACATAATCCTTGTGATAGAGTGGCAGACCTCCTCTCCCCCTAATATAACCTTTGATACACACATTCAAAAATAGAAAATATAATTTTCAAAACAATGGACATACCAATACCAGTTACAACAACCTATTCACTAATTCTAAGATCCACATACACATCCACTCATTCCCCAACAGTCCTATACAGTCACTCATACATGTACTCACTCATCATATGTAGTCATACACCTATACAACCTGTTACACAACGCCACTCATCCATAGAGTTACTCACACACATAGTCACTCATGCTAATAAAGAATCAAACATTCATTTACTTGCATATGCAGTTATACACACACCACCACACTTACCTCTACAGAAACTTACACATACTTAGTCTTTTAAACAATCACTTATAGAAACACATACTTATTCATACAGTAACTCTTCCAATCTCTCACTCTCACATATACTCACTTATATACACCAACAGTCACATATACTAGTTTAAAACATATGTAGTTACTCATAAAGACACTATTGAGACAGTCATTCACTCACTAACACACCCATGCACACACTCATCCACCCATACAGTCCTGCACACATGCTGTCTTCAACACATACAAACAGTGAGTCACTCATTCATGCACCTATGCACTACGTAATACCCCCCACCGAACCATACAGACACTCAGACACTCATACTGATACTCAAAAAACCAACTAATAACCTATATAGACACTCATGTAGCTACTCACCAACCCATGCAGCCACTGATACACAAAGTGAGAGACTGATACAGATATTTACATATTTAAACATTACTCACTAAGCCATGTATTCACTAAGATACACTTAATCAGTCAGTTATACAATCAATTTTTCAAAAACAAATCATTCATTTAGACACTTATATACCCATTTATTCTTCCATCGACCTTGAGATATACATATATAAAACATATGTAATTTTCAGAAAAACACACATTCACTGGATGATGTCATCAATGATGTCATTTGAGATGTCATCAGTGATGTCATGATTGATGTCACTGACCATGTCATGAGTGATGTAATATGTGACGTCATCAGCAGTGCATTGCAGGCGCGCGAGTTATAGTTAGCTGAACTAACTATAACGGGGGAATTTCAATGGTTTTGTACGAGTGAAAAGTCCAGCTAACTATAACGCCCCTGAAACCTATGGTTTTTTCAGCGAATTTATATATATATATATATATATATATATATATTTCGCTCCAAAAGTTGCCCACTGGCGGGAACGCACTCTGGCTGCTACAATTCCTCTCAGATCAACTCTCACATGCCGGGATGTAGCCTGACGCGTTTCGGTGAAAATACCTTAATCATAGGCTGGTACACAGAGCTTTCGGCTTTTTTTGCCACACCTTTTATTTTAAAATTCTGTCTTCCCATAGGCCAATGGATTGCTCCAATGATCTTCCACTCTAGCATTCTGGGATTTGTAGTGCGGTAATCTTCCCCTGGATGGGTGCCGTATTCAATGTGTCCCTAATCATAGCCCTGGATGGGCCCCAGAACGTGCATGGTCTATTTCTCGGTGTCACAGCCTCCATGTTGCGAACTTGTCCTTATTCCAAGCTCCATGGTCCGCTATTATTGTCCAAGCGGCGGTGCATTCCCCACGGCTGGGCCGCCGTGTATTGTATTTCGCTCCAAAAGTTGCCCACTGGCGGGAACGCACTCTGGCTGCTACAATTCCTCTCAGACCAACTCTCACATGCCGGGATGTAGCCTGACGCGTTTCGGTGAAAATACCTTAATCATAGGCTGGTACACAGAGCTTTCGGCTTTTTTTGCCACACCTTTTATTTTGAAATTCTGTCTTCCCATAGGCCAATGGATTGCTCCAATGATCTTCCACTCTAGCATTCTGGGATTTGTAGTGCGGTAATCTTCCCCTGGATGGGTGCCGTATTCAATGTGTCCCTAATCATAGCCCTGGATGGGCCCCAGAACGTGCATGGTCTATTTCTCGGTGTCACAGCCTCCATGTTGCGAACTTGTCCTTATTCCAAGCTCCATGGTCCGCTATTATTGTCCAAGCGGCGGTGCATTCCCCACGGCTGGGCCGCCGTGTATTGTATTTCGCTCCAAAAGTTGCCCACTGGCGGGAACGCACTCTGGCTGCTACAATTCCTCTCAGACCAACTCTCACATGCCGGGATGTAGCCTGACGCATTTCGGTGAAAATACCTTAATCATGGGCTGGTACACAGAGCTTTCGGCTTTTTTTGCCACACCTTTTATTTTGAAATTCTGTCTTCCCATAGGCCAATGGATTGCTCCAATGATCTTCCACTCTAGCATTCTGGGATTTGTAGTGCGGTAATCTTCCCCTGGATGGGTGCCGTATTCAATGTGTCCCTAATCATAGCCCTGGATGGGCCCCAGAACGTGGATGGTCTATTTCTCGGTGTCACAGCCTCCATGTTGCGAACTTGTCCTTATTCCAAGCTCCATGGTCCGCTATTATTGTCCAAGCGGCGGTGCATTCCCCACGGCTGGGCCGCCGTGTATTGTATTTCGCTCCAAAAGTTGCCCACTGGCAGGAACGCACTCTGGCTGCTACAATTCCTCTCAGACCAACTCTCACATGCCGGGATGTAGCCTGACGCGTTTCGGTGAAAATACCTTAATCATAGGCTGGTACACAGAGCTTTCGGCTTTTTTTGCCACACCTTTTATTTTGAAATTCTGTCTTCCCATAGGCCAATGGATTGCTCCAATGATCTTCCACTCTAGCATTCTGGGATTTGTAGTGCGTTAATCTTCCCCTGGATGGGTGCCGTATTCAATGTGTCCCTAATCATAGCCCTGGATGGGCCCCAGAACGTGCATGGTCTATTTCTCGGTGTCACAGCCTCCATGTTGCGAACTTGTCCTTATTCCAAGCTCCATGGTCCGCTATTATTGTCCAAGCGGCGGTGCATTCCCCACGGCTGGGCCGCCGTGTATTGTATTTCGCTCCAAAAGTTGCCCACTGGCGGGAACGCACTCTGGCTGCTACAATTCCTCTCAGACCAACTCTCACATGCCGGGATGTAGCCTGACGCGTTTCGGTGAAAATACCTTAATCATAGGCTGGTACACAGAGCTTTCGGCTTTTTTTGCCACACCTTTTATTTTGAAATTCTGTCTTCCCATAGGCCAATGGATTGCTCCAATGATCTTCCACTCTAGCATTCTGGGATTTGTAGTGCGGTAATCTTCCCCTGGATGGGTGCCGTATTCAATGTGTCCCTAATCATAGCCCTGGATGGGCCCCAGAACGTGCATGGTCTATTTCTCGGTGTCACAGCCTCCATGTTGCGAACTTGTCCTTATTCCAAGCTCCATGGTCCGCTATTATTGTCCAAGCGGCGGTGCATTCCCCACGGCTGGGCCGCCGTGTATTGTATTTCGCTCCAAAAGTTACATAATACAAAATACAATACACGGCGGCCCAGCCGTGGGGAATGCACCGCCGCTTGGACAATAATAGCGGACCATGGAGCTTGGAATAAGGACAAGTTCGCAACATGGAGGCTGTGACACTGAGAAATAGACCATGCACGTTCTGGGGCCCATCCAGGGCTATGATTAGGGACACATTGAATACGGCACCCATCCAGGGGAAGATTACCGCACTACAAATCCCAGAATGCTAGAGTGGAAGATCATTGGAGCAATCCATTGGCCTATGGGAAGACAGAATTTCAAAATAAAAGGTGTGGCAAAAAAAGCCGAAAGCTCTGTGTACCAGCCTATGATTAAGGTATTTTCACCGAAACGCGTCAGGCTACATCCCGGCATGTGAGAGTTGGTCTGAGAGGAATTGTAGCAGCCAGAGTGCGTTCCCGCCAGTGGGCAACTTTTGGAGCGAAATACAATACACGGCGGCCCAGCCGTGGGGAATGCACCGCCGCTTGGACAATAATAGCGGACCATGGAGCTTGGAATAAGGACAAGTTCGCAACATGGAGGCTGTGACACCGAAAAATAGACCATGCACGTTCTGGGGCCCATCCAGGGCTATGATTAGGGACACATTGAATACGGCACCCATCCAGGGGAAGATTACCGCACTACAAATCCCAGAATGCTAGAGTGGAAGATCATTGGAGCAATCCATTGGCCTATGGGAAGACAGAATTTCAAAATAAAAGGTGTGGCAAAAAAAGCCGAAAGCTCTGTGTACCAGCCTATGATTAAGGTATTTTCACCGAAACGCGTCAGGCTACATCCCGGCATGTGAGAGTTGGTCTGAGAGGAATTGTAGCAGCCAGAGTGCGTTCCCGCCAGTGGGCAACTTTTGGAGCGAAATACAATACACAGTGGCCCAGCCGTGGGGAATGCACCGCCGCTTGGACAATAATAGCGGACCATGGAGCTTGGAATAAGGACAAGTTCGCAACATGGAGGCTGTGACACCGAGAAATAGACCATGCACGTTCTGGGGCCCATCCAGGGCTATGATTAGGGACACATTGAATACGGCACCCATCCAGGGGAAGATTACCGCACTACAAATCCCAGAATGCTAGAGTGGAAGATCATTGGAGCAATCCATTGGCCTATGGGAAGACAGAATTTCAAACTAAAAGGTGTGGCAAAAAAAGCCGAAAGCTCTGTGTACCAGCCTATGATTAAGGTACTTTCACCGAAACGCGTCAGGCTACATCCCGGCATGTGAGAGTTGGTCTGAGAGGAATTGTAGCAGCCAGAGTGCGTTCCCGCCAGTGGGCAACTTTTGGAGCGAAATACAATACACGGCGGCCCAGCCGTGGGGAATGCACCGCCGCTTGGACAATAATAGCGGACCATGGAGCTTGGAAAAAGGACAAGTTCGCAACATGGAGGCTGTGACACCGAGAAATAGACCATGCACGTTCTGGGGCCCATCCAGGGCTATGATTAGGGACACATTGAATACGGCACCCATCCAGGGGAAGATTACCGCGCTACAAATCCCAGAATGCTAGAGTGGAAGATCATTGGAGCAATCCATTGGCCTATGGGAAGACAGAATTTCAAAATAAAAGGTGTGGCAAAAAAAGCCGAAAGCTCTGTGTACCAGCCTATGATTAAGGTATTTTCACCGAAACGCGTCAGGCTACATCCCGGCATGTGAGAGTTGGTCTGAGAGGAATTGTAGCAGCCAGAGTGCGTTCCCGCCAGTGGGCAACTTTTGGAGCGAAATATATATATATATATATATATATATATATTCACTGAAAAAACCATAGGTTTCAGACATGTTATAGTTAGCGGAAATTTTACTGATAAAAAACCAATGAAATTCCCCCCTTATAGTTAGTGCAGGCAACTATAACTCACGCGACCGCAATCCTCTGCTGATGCTAATACAGTATTTAGACACTTATTTGCCCATGTCTTCTTCCATAAATTTTTAGCTATACATATATTACAAATATTTTTTTTTCATAAAGACACATATGTCATCAGCAGAAGATTGCGGTCGCGTGAGTTATAGTTGCCTGCACTAACTATAACGGGGGAATTTCATTGTTTTTTTATCAGTAAAATTTCCGCTAACTATAACATGTCTGAAACCTATGGTTTTTTCAGTGAATTTGCAAGGTTTTTTAAATGCTAATTCCTAACTATAACGTGTGTGAAACCTATGGTTTTTTCAGTGAATTTGTACGGTTTTTTAAATGCTAAGTTACTTTACGCAGTTTGTTCCGTGCGCGCACAGTGAGCACGCAGTGCGCTTCGCGCACCGCGCGCCCACTTTACGCAGTTAGTGCCGTACACGCAAGGTGGGCACGCAGTGCGCTACCCGCACCGCGTGCCCACGTTACGCACCGTGCGCACATGGAGGACATATTATGCGCTTCCTTGTGATAGGTAATCTGTTAAATTTAATTTGTAAGTGATGACAATAATATGCCATGCACAGAGAGTGTTTTTTTTTTTTTATTAAAATTTTTAGCGTAAGCGCACCGTACGCGTACGGTAAGCGTAATCGGCGAAATTTTCAAAAAATAAAAATTTACCGTTTTTGGCCTTGGGGGATCTTTGAGGACTCAACTAACATGGCTATGTGCATGGGCGCTGTCTAAACAGCCCCTTTATATGTTTTTTGCCTTTGTTTACAGCCCCCCCTCAGAGTGCGAGAGAGAAAATGGCGGCCGCCGCTTCCTGGTTTCGACTGATTCGAATGTTTACTTAGATGTAACAGCCAATCAGAATCGCGCTCGCGCACGCCACCGTACGCGTACGGTAAGCTTACGGTAAGCGTACCGTAAGCTGGCTCAGATATATATATTGATTTAAAGGCTATTTTCTCAGAATCTACTGAACAGATTTACACCAAACCTACAAAAGGCACTTCCTTGACCTGAGGACTACCTCTCTGCCAAATTTCTAGTAATTCTGTTCAGCCGTTCGGGCTGTAGCCCTGTCTAAAGGTCCTATGGAAAAATGCATGGGAAAAACGCGTTTTGAGACCCCCCTTTTATCTCAGCCCCGGCTTGACGAATCCCCCCGAGACTTTCAGGGTAGGAGCGGAGCGTAGCGCCCCACCTATTTTGAGAAATTCGCGAGGATTCGTCGACCGGCGCCAAAGTTATTCAAAATAGAATGTTGCGGATTTCCTATGGAAACAGGGTCCTAACTATAACTACCTACTGGCGACCGCCAGTAGGTAATATATATATATATATATATCATACACAGTTTGCTCAGCAAAATAAGGGCGCACTCAGGACACAAGAATCATCCATTAAGCACAGCAGACGCTTTAATAAATCCATGCTGCCTGACGCGTTTCGAGAAAACATTCCCTTAATCATAGGCATAGTTCCAAAGTCTCGCAATGCTGCAGCAATCAATTTAAATTCCTGCCCTCCAATGGGCTGCTCAAATGTGAACCCCAGTGTTAGCTGGGATATGTAGTGCTGCAGCCTACCTTTGACCCCAATGGGATGGAAAAATATTGCAAAACGGCCCTTCAATGAGCCACAAAAGTGTCCGTCGGTGCTTATAATCCAAAGGCTTGTTGTCCCCACATGTGGAGCATCAGAAAATTCTGCGCCCGTGGCCCCATGAAATCCGTTGGGTGGTGCGCCCTCCATGCCCTGAAGCCGGCGCGAATACATCATACACAGTTTGCTCAGCAAAATAAGGGCGCACTCAGGACACAAGAATCATCCATTAAGCACAGCAGACGCTTTAATAAATCCATGCTGCCTGACGCGTTTCGAGAAAACATTCCCTTAATCATAGGCATAGTTCCAAAGTCTCGCAATGCTGCAGCAATCAATTTAAATACCTGCCCTCCAATGGGCTGCTCAAATGAGAACCCCAGTGTTAGCTGGGATATGTAGTGCTGCAGCCTACCTTTGACCCCAATGGGATGGAAAAATATTGCAAAACGGCCCTTCAATGTGCCGCAAAAGTGTCCGTCGGTGCTTATAATCCAAAGGCGTGTTGTCCCCACATGTGGAGCACCAGAAAATTCTGCGCCCGTGGCCTCATGAAATCCGTTGGGTGGTGCGCCCTCCTCGCCCTGAAGCCGGCGCGAATACATCATACACAGTTTGCTCAGCAAAATAAGGGCGCACTCAGGACACAAGAATCATCCATTAAGCACAGCAGACGCTTTAATAAATCCATGCTGCCTGACGCGTTTCGAGAAAACATTCCCTTAATCATAGGCATAGTTCCAAAGTCTCGCAATGCTGCAGCAATCAATTTAAATACCTGCCCTCCAATGGGCTGCTCAAATGAGAACCCCAGTGTTAGCTGGGATATGTAGTGCTGCAGCCTACCTTTGACCCCAATGGGATGGACAAATATTGCAAAACGGCCCTTCAATGAGCTGCAAAAGTGTCCGTCGGTGCTTATGATCCAAAGGCTTGTTGTCCCCACATGTGGAGCATCAGAAAATTCTGCGCCCGTGGCCCCATGAAATCCGTTGGGTGGTGCGCCCTCCACGCCCTGAAGCCGGCGCGAATACATCATACACAGTTTGCTCAGCAAAATAAGGGCGCACTCAGGACACAAGAATCATCCATTAAGCACAGCAGACGCTTTAATAAATCCATGCTGCCTGACGCGTTTCGAGAAAACATTCCCTTAATCAAAGGCATAGTTCCAAAGTCTCGCAATGCTGCGGCAATCAATTTAAATACCTGCCCTCCAATGGGCTGCTCAAATGAGAACCCCAGTGTTAGCTGGGATATGTAGTGCTGCAGCCTACCTTTGACCACAATGGGATGGAAAAATATTGCAAAACGGCCCTTCAATGAGCCGCAAAAGTGTCCGTCGGTGCTTATAGTCCAAAGGCTTGTTGTCCCCACATGTGGAGCATCAGAAAATTCTGCGCCCGTGGCCCCATGAAATCCGTTGGGTGGTGCGCCCTCCACGCCCTGAAGCCGGCGCAAAAACATCATACACAGTTTGCTCAGCAAAATAAGGGCGCACTCAGGACACAAGAATCATCCATTAAGCACAGCAGACGCTTTAATAAATCCATGCTGCCTGACGCGTTTCGAGAAAACATTCCCTTAATCATAGGCATAGTTCCAAAGTCTCGCAATGCTGCAGCAATCAATTTAAATACCTGCCCTCCAATGGGCTGCTCAAATGAGAACCCCAGTGTTAGCTGGGATATGTAGTGCTGCAGCCTACCTTTGACCCCAATGGGATGGAAAAATATTGCAAAACGGCCCTTCAATGTGCCGCAAAAGTGTCCGTCGGTGCTTATAATCCAAAGGCGTGTTGTCCCCACATGTGGAGCACCAGAAAATTCTGCGCCCGTGGCCTCATGAAATCCGTTGGGTGGTGCGCCCTCCACGCCCTGAAGCCGGCGCGAATACATCATACACAGTTTGCTCAGCAAAATAAGGGCGCACTCAGGACACAAGAATCATCCATTAAGCACAGCAGACGCTTTAATAAATCCATGCTGCCTGACGCGTTTCGAGAAAACATTCCCTTAATCAAAGGCATAGTTCCAAAGTCTCGCAATGCTGCAGCAATCAATTTAAATACCTGCCCTCCAGTGGGCTGCTCAAATGAGAACCCCAGTGTTAGCTGGGATATGTAGTGCTGGATTTATGAAAGCGTCTGCTGTGCTTAATGGATGATTCTTGTGTCCTGAGTGCGCCCTTATTTTGCTGAGCAAACTGTGTATGATATATATGTATATATATATATATATATATATATATATATATATATTCCATCACCAAGAACACCTGCTGTAGAGGAGCCCACGCCAGGTAAGTCTGTAGCCAAGATCATTTATTTGAAAGGCACAACGAGGAAAACATCATGGCATCACAAGCATCTAGTCCGCACAGCCGACGCGTTTCGTGTATAACTTCTTCAAAGGCAGCGGATTTTGAACTATTTCATGGGTCTCAACACACAGCAACTCACTGAAGTATGAAATCGGCACTACCAGTACCAGCAGGCCACGGGAGTGGTCACGCCCACAGAGGCGGGGTACATTATTGGATAAAGCTGGTGCCGGGATACTGCTGTGTGCTACGACCTTTCATCCGCTGCCTTTGAAGAAGTTATACACGAAACGCGTCGGCTGTGCGGACTAGATGCTTGTGATGCCATGATGTTTTCCTCGTTGTGCCTTTCAAATAAATGATCTTGGCTACAGACTTACCTGGCGTGGGCTCCTCTACAGCAGGTGTTCTTGGTGATGGAATTTTAGCGGCTTACGTCTGAGTCGCAGAGAGAGCTCCATCGCTGCTTGCAACGTTCCTGTGGCGGCACCAATCGATGCTGTTTGTCAAGGGCCAGGTGCCGATTTTTTTAAAGCAAGAGTGCCAACAGGGACATGATCTTGTGCACCACCACCCACATGGGAGTAATTTTGAACTATTTCATGGGTCTCAACACACAGCAACTCACTGAAGTATGAAATCGGCACTACCAGTACCAGCAGGCCACGGGAGTGGTCACGCCCACAGAGGCGGGGTACATTATTGGATAAAGCTGGTGCCGGGATACTGCTGTGTGCTACGACCTTTCATCCGCTGCCTTTGAAGAAGTTATACACGAAACGCGTCGGCTGTGCGGACTAGATGCTTGTGATGCCATGATGTTTTCCTCGTTGTGCCTTTCAAATAAATGATCTTGGCTACAGACTTACCTGGCGTGGGCTCCTCTACAGCAGGTGTTCTTGGTGATGGAATTTTAGCGGCTTACGTCTGAGTCGCAGAGAGAGCTCCGTCGCTGCTTGCAACGTTCCTGTGGCGGCACCAATCGATGCCGTTTGTCAAGGGCCAGGTGCCGATTTTTTGAAAGCAAGAGTGCCAACAGGGACATGATCTTGTGCACCACCACCCACATGGGAGTAATTTTGAACTATTTCATGGGTCTCAACACACAGCAACTCACTGAAGTATGAAATCGGCACTACCAGTACCAGCAGGCCACGGGAGTGGTCACGCCCACAGAGGCGGGGTACATTATTGGATAAAGCTGGTGCCGGGATACTGCTGTGTGCTACGACCTTTCATCCGCTGCCTTTGAAGAAGTTATACACGAAACGCGTCGGCTGTGCGGACTAGATGCTTGTGATGCCATGATGTTTTCCTCGTTGTGCCTTTCAAATAAATGATCTTGGCTACAGACTTACCTGGCGTGGGCTCCTCTACAGCAGGTGTTCTTGGTGATGGAATTTTAGCGGCTTACGTCTGAGTCGCAGAGAGAGCTCCGTCGCTGCTTGCAACGTTCCTGTGGCGGCACCAATCGATGCCGTTTGTCAAGGGCCAGGTGCCGATTTTTTGAAAGCAAGAGTGCCAACAGGGACATGATCTTGTGCACCACCACCCACATGGGAGTAATTTTGAACTATTTCATGGGTCTCAACACACAGCAACTCACTGAAGTATGAAATCGGCACTACCAGTACCAGCAGGCCACGGGAGTGGTCACGCCCACAGAGGCGGGGTACATTATTGGATAAAGCTGGTGCCGGGATACTGCTGTGTGCTACGACCTTTCATCCGCTGCCTTTGAAGAAGTTATACACGAAACGCGTCGGCTGTGCGGACTAGATGCTTGTGATGCCATGATGTTTTCCTCGTTGTGCCTTTCAAATAAATGATCTTGGCTACAGACTTACCTGGCGTGGGCTCCTCTACAGCAGGTGTTCTTGGTGATGGAATATATATATATATATATATATATATATATATATATATATATATATATATATATATTACCTACTGGCGGTCGCCAGTAGGTAGTTATAGTTAGGACCCTGTTTCCATAGGAAATCCGCAACATTCTATTTTGAATAACTTTGGCGCCGGTCGACGAATCCTCGCGAATTTCTCAAAATAGGTGGGGCGCTACGCTCCACTCCTACCCTGAAAGTCTCGGGGGGATTCGTCAAGCGGGGGCTGAGATAAAACGGGGGTCCCAAAACGCGTTTTTCCCATGCATTTTTCCATAGGACCTTTAGACAGGGCTACAGCCCGAACGGCTGAACAGAATTACTAGAAATTTGGCAGAGAGGTAGTCCTCAGGTCAAGGAAGTGCCTTTTGTAGGTTTGGTGTAAATCTGTTCAGTAGATTCTGAGAAAATAGCCTTTAAATCAATATATATATCTGAGCCAGCTTACGGTACGCTTACCGTAAGCTTACCGTACGCGTGCGGTGGCGTGCGCGAGCGCGATTCTGATTGGCTGTTAGATCTTAGTAAACATTCGAATCGGCCGAAACCAGGAAGCGGCGGCCGCCATTTAGTGTGTTTCACTCAGAAAAAAAAGAGTGATAACAAGAAAAGGGGGCAAGGAGGAGAGTTACAGACCCCCTTACATTTGTGAGGGGGTCAAAGAAGGACAGAAAAGTACAAAGAAAACATTTATTGATTTTAAAAAAAATCACGGGGTACGCGTACGGTAAGCGTACGGTAACAAAAAAAACAAAAAAAAGAAATGAAATGCAGATTTAAGAGTTTAGATATTAGGGGGCTCTAAAAAGAGCCGTCGTGTTTATGAAGTTATTTTTTAGTGGTACCTACAAGTAAGTACCGATGCAGAGTCTAAGGTTCAAGAGGAAGACTCTGTTCCCTTCATCATTGAAGTGCACACCATCTCCTCTATAAATGTCTTGCATGTCGTAACGCAAGTTGTTGTGGTAAATGGAACCCATACCATAGTCACGGAGGAAAGCAGAAACAGATTTGTTGACGTGCTTTCTTGCTTTGTCAATCTGCGGACAGAAATGATTGGACCAGTTCCATTTTTGCCTTTGGCATATGTTGGAAAACACAAAGGCAGTTTTAGGGAAAAGTGAAAACAGTTGTGCAAAGGTGTCCTTCATAAGCATTTCCAGACCTACCCCAGTCAAAGTGCCTAGGTCATTGCCACCACAGTGCACTATTATGAGGTCAGGGTGTTGGATTTGCATGAAGGATTTCACCAATGGCATCAATTGGTGCCACTTTAACCCTCTCTGACCAATCCATTTAATGTCTACATTTGGCAAAGCAAGGTCTCTCACAATACCTGTTTTCTCTGCAAACTTTTCACTCCAGAAGACATAGCTGTGTCCTACAATCCACACTGTGAACATCTTCAAAGGAGATCTGGATGCACTCAGGAGGTGTAATTCAGTAGAATGGTAAAAAGAAATGAAAGACAGTTTGGAAATGGAGGCATACCTATTTTTTTATAAAAAAAAAGAACTGATTGGCTGTTTCATACCATTCTACACTAAAAACTAGGCTGTATGTGTAAATTTATAGAAGCATGTTTTGTATTGGTACAGAAAAATGTGTTACCAAAGAACAGTACTATGGATTTGCTGTAAGGTTTGAAAAGTCAAGCACTCTTGCTCTGTGGAATTGAAACATTGTTTGGCGAACTTCTGACCTTACTCCACACAGCAGTGTTCCATGAGCTGTTGCTATGGTAGCAGGCAGAAGTCAAGTTGGGGGAAGGGTACTAGGCAGAAGTCAAGTTGGGGGAAGGGTACTTTTGGAAAAGGGTTGGTTTTCAACCAATAGAAATGTGTGATTACATTTGAAAAAAAGGGGGAAGCACTGAGATTTGAAACTTACATGTATATGTGTGGAAAAATAGAGGGAAACTTTGCCATTATCTGGTTCTGCTGAGAGGAGAGAGGTGTAGAGAACAGAGATCCTGGCTCTGATAATCTGCTGTTTGAGTGCCACATTTCTTTCACAACTAACTAATTTTAAAGGTGAGTTTAGAGTTTGAGAGGAGATGTATATGGTAAATTAAGAAATGAATAATAGAAATGTAATTCTTTTTGTTGAAGTTGTGTTTATTATTTTCTGTTTTGGGAGAAATTTAAATGTGAGGAACATGTAAAATAATATGGACTATGTTTTCACGATAAATTAAGGTGTATTGGTATAAAAAAAGAATAGTTTAAGGGTTTGAGGTTGGACTCAGTAATGCAAATACATTCAGCATCACTAAGGCTGGTTGCCCTTGGTGGAATGTAGGCAGTCACCCAGGTTACACATGTTGGGAAATATAGGCAGAGATTTATTGTGTACAACTCTGGTAATTTTATATTTGCATTAGTAGGAAAAAGGGGGAGCGATTTTTTGGTGCAGAAGCAGACTCTTAGCACACACCCAGCTCCTTTCCATGTATAATCATGCACAGTATTTACAAGCGAGTGGGGTTTGAGGTTTCAGTCTGTAATGCAAATACATTCAGCATCACTAAGGCTGGTTGCCCTTGCTGGAGTGTAGGCAGTCACCCAGGATACACATGGTGGTGGTCTGAAAAAGCAGTCTGGACATGGGCTTTTTAAAAAATCTGAAAAGTGGATTCATAATGTGTCAGTCTGTAAAAGTGATTATCACTTGCCAAAAAAAAAGAGCAGTAAGTGTGCTTTCAAATTGGCAAAGAAATTTCGTTTTGTGACTAATGTGAAAACATGACTCTGTGTGCAAGTAGGAATTACAGGCAGAGATTTATTGCGTTTTGCTCTGGTGATTTCACAGTTGCATTAGTAGGAAAAAGGGGGAGCGATTTTTTGGTGCAGAAGCAGACTCTTAGCACACACCCAGCTCCTTTCCATGTGGAATCATGCACAGTATTCACAAGCGAGTGGGGTTTGAGGTTTCAGTTTGTAATGCAAATACATTCAGCATCACTAAGGCTGGTTGCCCTTGCTGGAGTGTAGGCAGTCACCCAGGATACACATGGTGGTGGTCTGAAAAAGCAGTCTGGACATGGGCTTTTTAAAAAATCTGAAAAGTGGATTCATAATGTGTCAGTCTGTAAAAGTGATTATCACTTGCCAAAAAAAAAGAGCAGTAAGTGTGCTTTCAAATTGGCAAAGAAATTTTGTTTTGTGACTAATGTGAAAACATGACTCTGTGTGCAAATAGGAATTACAGCCAGAGATTTATTGCGTTTTGCTCTGGTGATTTCACAGTTGCATTAGTAGGAAAAAGGGGGAGCGATTTTTTGGTGCAGAAGCAGACTCTTAGCACACACCCAGCTGCTTTCCATGTAGAATCATGCACAGTATTTACAAGCGAGTGGGGTTTGAGGTTTCAGTTTGTAATGCAAATACATTCAGCATCACTAAGGCTGGTTGCCCTTGCTGGAGTGTAGGCAGTCACCCAGGTTACACATGGTGGTGGTCTGAAAAAGCAGTCTGGACATGGGCTTTTTAAAAAATCTGAAAAGTGGATTCATAATGTGTCAGTCTGTAAAAGTGATTATCACTTGCCAAAAAAAAAGAGTAGTAAGTGTGCTTTCAAATTGGCAAAGAAATTTCGTTTTGTGACTAATGTGAAAACATGACTCTGTGTGCAAATAGGAATTACAGCCAGAGATTTATTGCGTTTTGCTCTGGTGATTTCACAGTTGCATTAGTAGGAAAAAGGGGGAGCGATTTTTTGGTGCAGAAGCAGACTCTTAGCACACACCCAGCTGCTTTCCATGTGGAATCATGCACAGTATTCACAAGCGAGTGGGGTTTGAGGTTTCAGTCTGTAATGCAAATACATTCAGCATCACTAAGGCTGGTTGCCCTTGCTGGAGTGTAGGCAGTCACCCAGGATACACATGGTGGTGGTCTGAAAAAGCAGTCTGGACATGGGCTTTTTAAAAAATCTGAAAAGTGGATTCATAATGTGTCAGTCTGTAAAAGTGATTATCACTTGCCAAAAAAAAAGAGCAGTAAGTGTGCTTTCAAATTGGCAAAGAAATTTCGTTTTGTGACTAATGTGAAAACATGACTCTGTGTGCAAATAGGAATTACAGGCAGAGATTTATTGCGTTTTGCTCTGGTGATTTCACAGTTGCATTAGTAGGAAAAAGGGGGAGCGATTTTTTGGTGCAGAAGCAGACTCTTAGCACACACCCAGCTCCTTTCCATGTGGAATCATGCACAGTATTCACAAGCGACTGGGGTTTGAGGTTTCAGTCTGTAATGCAAATACATTCAGCATCACTAAGGCTGGTTGCCCTTGCTGGAGTGTAGGCAGTCACCCAGGTTACACATGGTAGTGGTCTGAAAAAGCAGTCTGGACATGGGCTTTTTAAAAAATCTGAAAAGTGGATTCATAATGTGTCAGTCTGTAAAAGTGATTATCACTTTCCAAAAAAAAAGAGTAGTAAGTGTGCTTTCAAATTGGCAAAGAAATTTCGTTTTGTGACTAATGTGAAAACATGACTCTGTGTGCAAATAGGAATTACAGGCAGAGTTTTATTGTGTTTTGCTCTGGTGATTTCACAGTTGCATTAGTAGGAAAAAGGAGGAGCGATTTTTTGGTGCAGAAGCAGACTCTTAGCACACACCCAGCTGCTTTCCATGTAGAATCATGCACAGTATTTACAAGCGAGTGGGGTTTGAGGTTTCAGTCAGTAATGTAAATACATTCAGCATCACTAAGGCTGATTGCCCTTGCTGGAGTGTAGGCAGTCACCCAGGTTACACATGGTGGTGGTCTGAAAAAGCAGTTTGGACATGTGCTTTTAAAAAAATCTGAAAAGTGGATTCATAATGTGTCAGTCTGTAAAAGTGATTATCACTTGCCAAAAAAAAAGAGCAGTAAGTGTGCTTTCAAATTGACAAAGAAATTTCGTTTTGTGACTAATGTGAAAACATGACTCTGTGTGCAAATAGGAATTACAGCCAGAGATTTATTGCGTTTTCCTCTGGTGATTTCACAGTTGCATTAGTAGGAAAAAGGGGGAGCGATTTTTTGGTGCAGAAGCAGACTCTTAGCACACACCCAGCTGCTTTCCATGTATAATCATGCACAGTATTTACAAGCGAGTGGGGTTTGAGGTTTCAGTCTGTAATGCAAATACATTCAGCATCACTAAGGCTGGTTGCCCTTGCTGGAGTGTAGGCAGTCACCCAGGATACACATGGTGGTGGTCTGAAAAAGCAGTCTGGACATGGGCTTTTTAAAAAATCTGAAAAGTGGATTCATAATGTGTCAGTCTGTAAAAGTGATTATCACTTGCCAAAAAAAAAGAGCAGTAAGTGTGCTTTCAAATTGGCAAAGAAATTTCGTTTTGTGACTAATGTGAAAACATGACTCTGTGTGCAAATAGGAATTACAGGCAGAGATTTATTGCGTTTTGCTCTGGTGATTTCACAGTTGCATTAGTAGGAAAAAGGGGGAGCGATTTTTTGGTGCAGAAGCAGACTCTTAGCACACACCCAGCTGCTTTCCATGTAGAATCATGCACAGTATTTACAAGCGAGTGGGGTTTGAGGTTTCAGTCAGTAATGTAAATACATTCAGCATCACTAAGGCTGATTGCCCTTGCTGGAGTGTAGGCAGTCACCCAGGTTACACATGGTGGTGGTCTGAAAAAGCAGTTTGGACATGTGCTTTTAAAAAAATCTGAAAAGTGGATTTATAATGTGTCAGTCTGTAAAAGTGATTATCACTTGCCAAAAAAAAGAGTAATAAGTGTGTTTTCAAATTGGCAAAGAAATTACGTTTTGTGACTATTGTGAAAAGAAATGTAGTAATATATTTAAATAAAATAAAGGATTTTTTTTTTAGTTTTTTTCAGGTATTGCTGAAGAGCAGTGAACAAAATTTAAGATGCCTACAAAATCCAGAGTTAAAAAAACCCACAAAAAAAACCTATATTTGAAGACAACTGGAGGACCAAAGTTAGTAGAAGATGCTCATGTTGGGAAAAAGAAAAAATCTTCTGGTAAGCAGACAAAACAATTTCTAAAAAATATATTCAAAAGAAGGAAAAATGTACAAAATGTCTGTACTGGAAAGAATGTTTTGAAAAGAAAAGGACAGGAAAAATTGAGAATTTAGTTAATGCAAATATACCTTCTGCAACTGAAAAGATTTACATAAATAGGAAAACAGCGTTTAAAGAGATACGTAGAAAAATGTTTCAGAGAAGAGTTATGTCCAATTTGATAAAGGATGTGAAGAAATATAAGCAAAAGACTAAGTTTTATAAAAGAAAAAAAGAAATTGAAGCCATTGCAGCAAAGGCATTAGAATTAAAAAGGAAACTATTCATTTTAATTTTGAATAGGATGCGTACATTAGACAAAATGGTTAATGTACTGAAATCACATAGCAAAAGGAAAAGAGTAGTGAACAGAACAAACTTTTGTAAAGTGTTTTTAGGAAAGTGGATGCATAGTTCAAGTAGTGAACCGTTTTTTAATGAAGAGAGCTATTTTCAAAGTAATAGTTTGCTGCATGCAGTTGACACCAGAGGTCGTGCTTACGAAGTGAAAAATGGTTGCATAATGGAGAAGGAGATAATGGTTCCAAGAGATGAGGTACAAGTGATGGCGGATGAGGCTATGGGGAGACGTCCTAAAGCCCCAGTGTACACTTGGAATTGTAGTAGTATTTGCACTGTGCGTCAGGAATCTATTGACAAATTTCGTGAGTTTCTAAGAGAATATAGTAAAAAAAGTATAAAACAGAAGATTAAGGTGCTTCAAAGTCTGGATCCATGCAGAGTGAGAGAGAATACTGGTTTGCAGGGTCATTCTCTGGCTTGTCTATCTAGAAAAGTGTGTAATAGTGTTTTCCATCATTTTAGGATGCTGGCTGTTCATCATACTGAAATGAGAAAGTTTGTGAGACGGTTGTATTTTGCCAAAAGTCCAGCAATAAAGTTAAATGAATTGAATAGGGCTCTGTTCCGAGGAACGGTATCAGATGTAGAGAAGGTTGTTGATGAAATTCAGTTTTGTTACTTTGGTCCTGAACAAAACAGTGCAGAGAAGGACACAGTAAATGAGGAAGAAGTGGAAGAGAATGTAGAACCCTCTGTAAGTAACACATTTAATGATCACATAACAAAATTTGCAATAATCTCTAATGAAAGACCAAATTTTACTTGTATTTGTTGCCGCAGAACTCATTATAGAAAACAAACTAGGAATGTTGATCTCTACAGAAAGAGTGAAAATGAAGATAATTATAAGTGGAAGGATTTTGCCACATATATATTTCTTGAAAATTGTTTTGATTTGGGTGAAGATCAGCGTATTTGTAAATACTGTTACAACAAGTTAGAGGAAAATAGAATGCCGACCAGAGCTGTACATAATAATTTAGAATTGGATGCTATTCCTGCTGAACTTTCTGAATTAAATACATATGAGTCTATACTCATTCAATGTGTTCATCCGTTCCAGACCATAGTACGTATGGAGCCCAAAACTGGTAAATTACCTCCTTCAGATTTACTGAGAGGTTTAAAAGGTAGAGTGGTGTATTTGCCCTTGGATTTGAAAAAAAATATGGAAACTATTGATGCGGATACTTTGGAAACTGAACCATTAATTATTCTGGTTAATGGTGTACCTACAAAGAATAAGAAGATTTGGCAGGAGCTGGTAGATGTGCGGAAAGTACAAAGAGCAAATTTGTATTTGAAAAGGAATAACAAATGGTATGAATCAATTTATATAGAAGAAGAAGAAGAAGAAGATTTACAAGAAGACACAGAAACACCAACTGGACAAATTGAAAAAGTGGACAAGTCAAAGGAAGAAGAAATTTATGAACATTTTAGCATACATCCTCTTCATTCAAAAGAAGTTATGGGAGACAATATTGATCTCTTTCAGATGAAGAAAGCAAAAGGAACTCCCGTGAGTGTATGGGAGGAGAGCTTGGAAGCTCGATGTTTTCCCCAGCTGTTTCCTAAAGGAAAAGGAGGACGATACGATGAACGTCCGGAACAGATTCCAGCTTCTGAGTATCGGACTACAAGACTATATGCTGAAGATCCCAGATTTCGACAAAGTATTCCTTATTTGTTCCATCTTTTATTTGAAAGTGATTTGTCTGCACTGTCTTATGCAGTAAATCACATTTTAAAAAGTGGAGTACATTTACAAAATGTATCTGCTAAGGATTTTATGGAGAAAGTGCAGCACCGAGATGATCATTTGGAAACACAACTGATCAATCTGATGGCTTGTCAGCGTGGGACAAATGAATATTGGTACCGACGCCATGGTGAATTAAAATGCATGTTACGGAATTTAGGAACACCAACATGGTTCGTTACCCTAAGCTGTGCTGAGTACGCTTGGGATGATTTACTGGATTTTCTACGAGAGGCAAATTCAAACATTAAAAACATCGAATACAAGACAGCAGGAGAACTGTGCTCATTGGATCCGGTTAATGTTTGCAGATATTTCAATCATAGATTTGAGGCTATGATGTCCTTCATCTGCAATAAAAAAAATCCACCTCTTGGAGAAGTAGTAGATTTCTTTTGGAGAAAAGAGTACCAAGCAAGAGGTGCTCCTCATATTCATATGCTGTTGTGGATCAAGGATGCCCCAAAGTTTGGAACAGATACTGATGAAGCAGTGTTATCTTACATTGAAGAATATGCAACATGTGCTATACCAAAAAGCACAGAAGAGAAAAAGTTAAAGGAGCAAGTTTTACGTTTCCAAAGTCATCGGTGTGGAAAATACTGTCGACGGAAATACAAGAGCAAAGATAAATACTACACTAAATGTCGATTTGGATTTCCTAGACCTGTTCTTTCAAATGGAAGAGTAAACAGTTTTATGTCAGCTGTGAGACATACTATCACAAGAAAATCACCTAAGAATACCTACAACCTAAAAAGAAAAGAAGAATCAAAAAATATAAATGACTACAACCCAGTCATTTTATCCATGTGGAACGCTAACATGGATATACAGTATGTAGCTGACAATTCCATTGCTGTTGCTCGATATGTAACGTCTTACATTACGAAATCAGAAAAAACAGAATTGAAGGAAATGTGGGAAGAGATTTCTCACGAGAAGACTGTCAGTAAGAAGCTGTACAGTTTCAGTTTGAAGATGTTATCGCATCGAGAAATTGGATCCTACGAATGTTCAGATAGGTTATCTTCTGCAAGTCTCTACTCGAAATCAAGAAGAATAATTTGGGCAAGTTTAGGCCTTGCAGCAATGAGAAATCGGGTACTAAAATCTGTTGGAGAAATTGAATATTTGGCCGAGAATGACCCAGAAAGTACAGATATTTTGAAATCAAACATGTTGGACACATATTATCCCAAGAGAAGTCAACATCTGGAGAACATGTGTCTCTATGAAGTGCTGCAGAACTACATTTATTCACGGAAAGCCGCAGAAGACATCAACAATGGAAAATATAAAGTCATTGGTGAGGAAGGATGTTTGGTGAAGCAAACAAAAGGAAGTTTGATAAATCACAGGAAGCTGAGTTGCGACACTACTGACAAGAAGGAATTTTACTACTTGGCTCTTTTACAGTTGTTTAAACCATGGCGTACAGAGGATGAACTACTGGGAGAATTTCAAAGCTATGAAGATTCTTTTAATGCTTGCAAAGACAGCATACAATGCAGTACATTCTCAAGTTATCTGCAAATGTTAAATGAAGAAATTGAACAGGAAACTACAATTGCAGCAGAAATAGCTAGAGACAGTTCTCAGGACAGCCAAAGTTCAGAAACACTCAGTCAAGATCCCCTAGGACAACCAATCGTTGAAAATGAAGCATCAATAGCCATGAATGAAGTGGAAACGGCTATGAATCAAGCTCAAGAAGAATTTATAGACTTACAAAATTTGGAAAGACAACTGAATGAAGAGCAGCAACAAATTTATGAAGAGATCAGAAAAAAAATTGATCACGGATTTCTACATGAAAAAAAAGAGTGCTCATGCACATCATTTTATCCAATCAGGATGTATGTAAGCGGACAAGCTGGAACTGGAAAAAGTTTCCTAATTAAAGTCATCAGAAGCTACCTACAGCAAAAAATGGATTCTACTTTGTCTTGTGTGGTTACTGCTCCAACTGGGTTAGCAGCATATAACATAAAAGGAATCACTTTACATCGTTTGCTAATGTTACCAGTGGAGCATGAGAACAAAATACAATACAACAAGCTAACTGGAGAAGCATCCTTGGAAGTTTCAAGAGTATTGAAGAAGATGCAAGTTCTCATTATTGATGAGGTGAGCATGGTTTCAAACTTAATGCTTGCCTTTGTGCATTTAAGAATGCAGCAAATTTTGAAGACAGACTATGACATGTTATTTGGTGGAAAACACGTCATAGTTTTTGGAGATCTTTTGCAACTTACTCCAGTTAAAGGACAACCAGTGTTTAATACTGTCACACATGAAGACACGAAGAAGTCATTGGGAAGCATCGGAAATACAAATATTTGGTCCTTCTTTGAGTACAAGGAACTTACTACTAATATGAGGCAAGCAAGCGATGAAGAATATGGAAGTATTCTGAAAGATATCAGAATTGGACTACTCACAGAAGTTGGCAAAAAAGCATTACAGAGTCGGCTGCTACATAATTTATTTCCAAAGGAAGAAATAGTTGCAGAGAAGATATACAAGAACATTGCAGAAAACAAAAGTGTCATCTGCTTAATGCCAACTCTACGTGAATGCTCAATATTCAATGAGGAGCTTTTGAAATTGGAAAAGGAAGAGATCAGGAAATTGGAAGCAGTGGACAAAATTGAGGATGGAAGAATTACTGTCACAGTAACAGGCACACTGAAAAATAAATTGGATTCACTAGAGAAGAACATTTCCAAAACAGCTGGATTAGAAAAAAATCTATATGTTTGCATGAACTGTAGAGTATTTTTAAGGAGAAATTTGGATGTTGAAAAAGGTTTAGTTAATGGAGCTATGGGAAGAGTTGTGGGTTTTATTAATTATCAGAAAAAAGATGGAATTGAATGTTTAAAAATAAAATTTGATCAGATAGAATAAGTTAAAGACATTTGTCGTTGTTCAGTTCGTTTCATGCTTGTGAAAGACTTATATGTACGTAGGAAGCAGTTTCCGTTTTCGCTAGCATATGCTGTAACTATTCACAAGTCTCAAGGATTAACTGTAGATTGTGCTTTTGTGAACATTGGTTCAACTGTGTTCAAAGAAGGTATGGCATATGTTGCTTTGTCACGAGTGAAAACATTATCAGGTTTATTCATGATAGACTTTGATGACTCAAAAGTTAGTGCTGATACAAATTGTGTAAAGGAGTATAATAGATTAAGAAGAAGCTATGCTCCTCATTTAGGTCAGTATCCTGTGTTGGAGAAACGTGTAGTTTCTCGTAAAAGGAGAAATGAGAATATCTGTAATGAAGATGTAGAGAGGAGGAAAAAAAAGAGGAGTGATGTAATTGCAAGCAAAAAGAGTAAGGAAAAAGAAGAACAGGTTGTAGGATGTCATTTTGAAAATAGCTCTGGTGTCAACTGCTACGCTAATGTAGTGCTGAATGTTGCATTTTATCTGGAAAGTTTGCAAGAGCAGATAATAGTAAATCAGGGAAAAAGATTCTGTTCTGAGCTGAGTCTCCTTTTTCAAAAGCTGAGTAATGATAAAACTCAAATAGAAAGTGCTACTGAAATTAGAAAACTTTTAGATGTATGTTCAGGACGAACACAGTTTTCTCAAAATGAACAGCAAGATGCACACGAATTTTTGATGTTTTTTCTTCAGGTACTGGAAGAAGAAGAAGTTGCAATTGATAATTTATTTGGTCTCTCTTATAAATGGGAACATAGTTGTGAAAACTGTTATAATATATGTGGCTCTAATGTTGATAATGAAAGGTTTATTTTTTTGACATTGCCAGAGAGTAAAACAGTCACTTTTGCTAAATTAGTTAAAGATGCTAATCATAGCATGCAATGCGGTGAGTGTCAATCTGACATGTTTTCAACATTAATTTTAAAGGAATACGGACAGTATGTAATTTTAATGATGCAACGATGTAGAGCTGATGGTTCAAAATTGGATACTTTAATAAAGAAGTTTACAGGACAGCAATTATCAATTTCAGGAAAAACTTTTGTAACTGTTGCAATAATTTTCCATGAAGGACCTACTGTTACTTCTGGACATTACACAGTTTATCTTAAATGTGAAAAAGGCTGGACACTGTGTAATGATTCCCAATTGGTTTTTAAGCAACGTTTGCCTTTTGATTTAGCAAATTCCTATCTAATCTTCCTGAAACCTAAATTTTAGAGAGACTTGGCAAGATCTGGACAAAACAATTTTACCATTTTATTGGATTACCATTGGAATTTTCAAAAATAAAGATTTTTTAAATTATCATTTGGCCTAATGGAAAGATAACCAATTGTAATGTGGACTTTTTTAATTTTTAATGAAACTTTCGAAAACCAAAAATTTAGAGAAAATCGGTAACATCTGCACAATTTAAATTTTGGAATGTTATTGGAGTGCCATTGGAAATTTTTTCAAAAAAGATTTTTTAAATTACTATTTGGCCATGTGGAAAGGTAACCAATTCTATTGTGGACTTAATAAATTATTAATAAATCTTTCGGGAACCAATATGTTACAGAGAATCGGTGAGATCTGTACAAATAAAACTTTAGAATTTTATTGGATTACCATTGGAAATTTAATCAAAAAAGAATTTTAAAATTACTATTTGGCCTAAAGAAAATGGAACGAGATGTATTGTGGAGTTATTTGAGATATAATATTGTGATTATACTTCTGAAACAAAAATATCAGACGGTATTTTAAAGAAATAAGTATTGATATTAGATGATATTTTTTTAGAATATTATGCATTTCTATAATGTTAAGTTTAAGTAAAAAGAGATTCTGGGCTTTTTTAATACAATCTTTGAGATTGTTATTTTTTTTTTGCCCGCTGTTAAATGATGAATGCAATTGCTTTCACAATTTATAGTGAAATGCAATATATTCTGAAAACAGCAAAAATAAGGCAAAAATATTTTTTGATAAATATGTAAATATGTGTACTGTATTATAAAATGTTTTACAAATATTAAAACTTTTTTCTTTTTTTTCAGATTGATATAGAAAATTTTCGAAAACTAGAACCATTTTTAAAGCAATTTTTTTAAAAAACAAATGAATAAATATTTTTTTGAGTGGGTATGGTAAGTCAATAATAATAATTGTAGTCTCTCAAGGACCTTGTAATGTGATAATTGATTTTTAGTGTTTTTTAAAAAAAAAAAAAAAAATTACGCGCACCGTACGCGTACGGTAAAAAAAAAAAAAAAAAACGTTTTTAAAAACATATATAAAAAAAAGATGAAAGATAAGGTTGGCTCTTAAAGAGCCGTTGTGTTCATGCAGGGACAGAGGAAAGAAAGATTGGGAATATTAGACGGTACGACAAGTGTGCTGATCTATTTTACTGTTCACCAGGGAAACACTGGTCTCCCTATAAGTAATTAGATCATGACAATGGGCGCACCGTACTTCAACCCTCGCAAACCGAGGGTTAATTTCCAGAGGGCCAGAAAAAGGAGATGCTCCCCCCACAGATGAAGGGCTCACCTGACCTGCAGAAGAAGGACTCGGCCCTGCAGATGATGGTCCAGGCTGAGCTGCTGTGGATGTGCTTGGTTGACTTTCTGAAGGGTTACCTCCAGTAAGTCGAGCATGTGTCCTTCTGTGTACATCCTTGAGGTGTCTCATCATGGTATGATTCCCAAAGGAATACTTCCTGTCAGGATTACCTCTTGAAAGTACACGCTTACACAGCTTACAAGTTACTAAGGGTGCATTTACCTTTTGCTGGCCTTCAGGAAAAGTAAAATAATCCCATACATAAGAGGTCTTTTGTTTCCTCGCTCTCTGCCTCAAGGTAGTGCTGCTAGTGCTAGCCTCACTCTCAGAAGGGCTCTGCTGTTCTGCCATCGTATCACAAAGACAACCCAGCTCCTTCTCCTAAGGGATCACAAGCAGAAATGAGGGGAATGGGTGTGGTGTAGGAGAGTTCTAGAACTGAAAGTAGTTTCAACCAATCAAAAGATGTGTTTCATGATCACATGACCTACCGTACGCTTACGGTACGCTTACGGCAAAAGTACGCATGCGCGTAAAAAAGACACGCGCTTGCGCGCATGCGCTTAACAGTCACTCCCCGACACTTCCGCGTAACGTGCGCGTGTAGCGTACACGCGTACACGTCCCACGCAGAGTACGCGCGGCTACGCAAATTGCGTAAATATACGCAAACAGCGTAGATAAATTACGGACGTTGCGTAAACCGTACGCTTACCGTAAGCTTACGGTACGCGTACTAAAAAAAAAATAAAAAAAAGGAAAAAATGTACTGCAAATAAATTTTACATGTTTATTTTATAAAATATATTAAAAAAAACATATTAAAGAATTTTAAAAATTTAACCATAGTCTTTATAAAAGGATAGAAAATTAAAATAAAAATATGTTTAAAAAAATAGAAGAAAAAAAAAAAAATTAGCATTTAAAAAACCTTGCAAATTCACTGAAAAAACCATGGGTTTCACACACGTTATAGTTAGGAATTAGCATTTAAAAAACCTTGCAAATTCACTGAAAAAAACATGGGTTTCACACACATTATAGTTAGGAATTAGCATTTAAAAAACCTTAGAAATTCAATGAAAAAACCAAAGGTTTCACACATGTTATAGTTAGCTGGACATTTCACTCGTAAAAAACCAATGAAATTCCCCCGTTATAGTTAGTTCAGCTAACTATAACTCGCGCGCCCGCAATGCACTGCTGATGACGTCACATATTACATCACTCATGACATGGTCAGTGACATCACTCATGACATCACTGATGAATCTCAAATGACATCACTGATGACATCACTGATGACATCATCCTTGTGATAGAGTGGCAGACCTCCTCTTCCCCTAATATAACCTTTGATACACACATTCAAAAATAGAAACTAAAATGTTCAAAACAATGGACATACCAATATCAGTTACAACAACCTATTCAGTAATTCTAAGATCCAAATACACATCCACTCATTCACCAACAGTCCTATACAGTCACTCATACATGTACTCACTCATCATATGTACTCATACACGTATACATCCTGTTACACAATGCCACTCATCCATAGAGGTACTCACACACATAGTCACTCATGCTAATAGAGAATCAAACATACATTTACTTGCATATACAGTTATACACACACCGCCACACTTACTTCTACAGAAACTTACACATACTTAGTCTTTTAAACAATCACTTATAGAAACACATACTTATTCATACAGGAACTCTTCCAATCTCTCACTCTCACATATACTCGCTTATATACACCAATAGTGACATATACTAGTTTAAAACATATGTAGTTACTCATAGAGACACTATTGAGACAGTCATTCACTCACTAACACACCCATGCACACACTCATCCACCCATAGAGTCCTGCACACATGCTGTCTTCAACACATACAAAGAGTGAGTCATTCATTCATGCACCTATGCACTACGTAATACCCCCCACCGAACCATACAGACATCAGACACTGATACTCAAAAAACCAACTAATAACCTATATAGACACTCATGTAGCTACTCACCAACCCATGCAGCCACTTATACACAAAGTGAGAGACTGATACAGATATTTACATATTTAAACATTACTCACTAAGCCATGTATTCACTAAGATACACTTAATCAGTCAGTTATACAATCAATTTTTCAAAAACAATTCATCCATTTAGACACTTATATACCCATTTATTCTTCCATCGACCTTGAGATATACATATATAAAACATATGTAATTTTCAGAAAAACACACATTCTCTGGATGATGTCATCAGTGATGTCATCAGTGATGTCATTTGAGATGTCATCAGTGATGTCATGAGTGATGTCACTGACCATGTCATGAGTGATGTAATATGTGACGTCATCAGCAGTGCATTGCGGGCGCGCAAGTTATAGTTAGCTGAACTAACTATAACGGGGGAATTTCATTGGTTTTTTACGAGTGAAATGTCCAGCTAACTATAACATGTGTGAAACCTTTGGTTTTTTCATTGAATTTCTAAGGTTTTTTAAATGCTAATTCCTAACTATAACGTGTGTGAAACCCATGGTTTTTTCAGTGAATATATATATATATATATATAATATATACCTGTGATCAAGGTCTGGGAGCAGACCGAAACACGTTGGGTATTTGTACTTTCAACAGCAAATAAAAAGTAAATGAATTGACACGAGTGCGCTCCCGTCTTTCTGTTGCTGGGGCACCAGAGTTTGCAGAATAATGCCGGCGTGGTCTTGCCAGGGGAGTTAATGCACCACCAAAACACAGATCTCCTCTCCATCCACATTGGGCTAAGACAGTTGGGACATATGTATGTATGTGTATATATATGTATGTAGTAAGTAGTAGGTAGCTATAGTTAGGACCATGTTTCTGAAGAAAAATTGTTTTTTGACTTGCCTATATCTTTGACACCTTTTGACAAATCTTCACAAAAGATTCCCCAAAAAGTTTCATAGTGAGTCTTTTTGTGCATGGAAAGCTTCGGGGTAATCCGTCAAGCAGGATCAGAGAAAAACGGGGATTATTTAAGTATGTTTTGCCATGTTAATTCCCTTAGGAGCTTTGAATACGACTACAACCCAAACTACTAGACTGAATTACACCAAATTTGGCAGAAGGGTAGAATTTGGTTCGCAGATCAGTTATCTGGTGTAAATCTGTTAAGTAGTTGTTGAGAAATTTGAGGAAAAGCAAATACGGATAGCTGGGTGGAGCCTAAGCATAGATCATGGTGAGACATGATTGGCTGCCAACACTTCAATCAGGAAGTGGTAGCAGCCATCTTGGAACTCAGCTTGAGCTGACTCCCACAAAAAATGTTTAAATAAAAGAAAAGGGGGCTGGGTAGGAATATCTTTACCCCCCCCAGGTGAGGTTGCGGGGGTCCCCTTAGAAGCCGACAGGCCCAAAGATCACTTTAAAAAAATGCCGTGAAAATGCAACTGAACCATGAGCCAGTGGCAAAAATGCAAAGAAAACCAAGTGCAAGCTCCCTCACTGGTTTTGAATACAGCCCCCGGGTAAGCCAAGTCCCGGGGGCATTTTGTTTTTAAAAAAAAGGATGGCTTTATGATAAAAAGGAGGGAGGAACATGCTATGAGCGCCAGGGACCACCACCATTCCAGAGCAAAAGTAGGATTAATGGGGAGCTGTGCTGACCCCCCCTCCAAGCCGGGGCCTACCACCTCCCCAGGGCTAAGAAACACCCACAAGTAAGTCCCCAACAGTGGGATTGCTCAGACCTCCCTTGAGGCCCGCCTCCATTCTCAAACACTCTGCAAATGCACCTCCTTGTGTACTATTGGTTGGGGGATGAAGTCACCTTGGCTGCGGATATTGGTTGGCGGCCAAGAACCCCTATTGTTGCCACAAAGTCCCCCACAGTAGGATTGCTCAGAATTTACTGGAGCCTCCACCCCTCTTCTCAATCACTCTGCAAGCACACCACCTGGTAATCTACTCTTGGGGGATGAAATCTAGGGGTAAGCACACTGGTAAGCTCAGCTCCGCCGGCGGTTGTTGGAGTTTTTGCCATACTCTGCATTCCAAGTGGAGAGCAGAGTAACAAAATTCCACCAGAGTGGAGTTTCCTACCCACCCCTATCAGAGACTCACGGACCTACTCACAGACCCACTCAGACACTCATATACCCACTTACAGCCCCACCCATACTCTCTCATACCCACTTACAAACCTACTCAGACACTCTTACACCCACTGAGACTCTCATGCACTCACTCACACACTCAGTGTCAAAGGTTAGTGGTTACAATTAGGAAATAAAATACAAAAAACCTTAGAAATTCACTTAAAAAACTAAGTTTACAACAACATAATACTTAGGAAACAACATTTAAAAAACCTCAACAATTCACTGACAAAAACAAAGGTTACGGGTACGTTATAATTAGGAAATAGAATTAAAAGAAATGTAGAAATTCACTGAAAAAACAAAAGGTTACTGGGATGTTTTAGTTAGGCTTACATTTCACTCGAGCAAAACCAGTGAAATTCAGCAGTTATAGTTACTTCAGCTAACTAGAACTTACACCCCAGCAATGCACTGCTTCTGACCTCACATATTACATCACTGATGAAATGGTCAGTAACATTACTGATGACATTACTGATGACATCTAAAATGGCATCACTGATGACATCATCATGAGTATGTGTGTTTTCTAAACATTTATGAGTGTTAAATATACATTTTTTATCAACAAGGAGGGATGGGAACCAAGTTTGTAAGGTCCTGTTCTCTGGTTCCCAAGGGAGAACAATCACAATAAGGTGAGCAGTTCCTGGGGGACAGGGCCTGGGGCAGGCAGGTCTTTCTTCGTAATGCCCTCACACACCTCAAGGGATGTCATGCTTCATCATTTGGGCATTTGCCTCTCGCCGGGCTGGCGCTGCAATGTCTGACGACTCTCGTTACCGGGGCTCTTTTTCGGGGATCTTTTGAAGAAGCCGTAGGGTGCGTGTAGGTGTGAGGGCTAGGTAGTGCACGGGTATGGTGGTTTAAAAAAGGTTCAGAGCAGTCCTATTCAAGTGAATTTTATTAATTGGGTAGCTCTTGCCTGGTTAAAAATGGTGAAGATGCCCTTGTGTTGGAGCAATGTTCCTAAAGGGCTATAATGGTGTGAGAGGTCAACATGTTTCGTGTCCTTGCTGCCCAAACGGGTCAATTGGCACTTCGTCAGGACCATAAACTAAAGGTAGTGTGTGCACTACCGTCTGGCCCCGTCAACCTGGACTAGTTAGCTAGGGGTCTTCAAGTATACCCCAGCACTAGCTAGTTAGTATACTCCTACCGTCTCTGGCCTTTAAACCTCTTTGGCCACTTGAATAGGACTGCTCTGAACCTTTTTTAAACCACCATACCCGTGCACTACCCATTTGGGCAGCAAGGACACGAAACATGTTGGCCTCTCACACCATTATAGCCCTTTAGGAACGTTGCTCCAACACAAGGGCATCTTCACCATTTTTAACCAGGCAAGAGCTACCCAATTAATACAATTCACTTGAAAAGGACTGCTCTGAACCTTTTTTAAACCACCATACCGTGCACTACCTAGCCCTCACACCTACACGCACCCTACGGCTTCTTCAAAAGATCCCCGAAAAAGAGCCCTGGTAACGGGAGCCCGTCGGACATTGCAGCGCCAGCCCGACGAGGGGCAAATGCCCAAATGATGAAGCATGACATCCCTTGGGGTGTGTGAGGGCATTACAAAGAAAGACCTGCCTGCCCCAGGCCCTGTCCCCCAGGAACTGCTCACCTCATTGTGATTGTTAAATATACATACCAAGGAACTACATGTAATAAAATTGTATACTTTCCATACTACTAATAAGTGATACTATTTGTAACTTATATTTTGTAAGTGGCTGTGTGACTGTGTGCATCTGTGTGTGTGGGTGTCTGAGTGCTGGTATGGGTGAGAGTGAGTGTCTGAGTGGCTGTTTGGCTGTATAATTAGGTTTATGAGTGATGTGTGGGGGAGTGAGTGTCAATGCAAGTGACTATGTTGGTGAGCGAATGTGTCAGAGGCTGTATGGGTGAATGAATGGCTGTTTGAGTGGCTGTGTGGGTCAGTGCGTGGGTATGTAAGTTACTGTATGGGTGGCTGAGTGGGTGTCTGAATGGCTGCATGAGTGAGTGACTGGCTCTGTAATTGGTTGTATGGGTGAGTGAATTTCTGAGATTTTTTATATGTAAAATAAAATATTATTACAATTCCTAACTCTAGCATCACTTTAATCTTCATTTTTTCATTGGATTTCTATTTTTTAAACGTAAAATAAGATGTTGAATTCCATGCGCGGCATAGCGTTGGGCATCCTAATATTGATGAGTGCCCTAACCCCCGCAAAACACTGCCTTCGGCTGTGCTCAGTGTGCAGTTGGGCACAGGGCCTGACCTGTGGCCAGGCCCAGCCCCTAACCCGCCCAGGCTGACTATGTGATGTTACGATATAAAGGGTGTTATTTTAAATAAAGCAGACTTAATAACTTTGTCAAAGGGTTAGAACACCGTAATATAAAAAGGGTGCCTAATAGGTTTATCAAGGGGTCAGCATATCAACATATATCGTCTTTGTCAAAAATTCACCAATAGTTTTAATCAAATGTATATTTCATTTAGCACACTGCAATGTTTAATAAAAGTGATTGCTATAAAAACATTTTGATAAAGTCTTTTAGTCTTTCTTTTAACATTTTTCAGCCTGCAGAATGCAACCAGAGTAACAACCACTAGTGGGTCCTGCACTCCAAATGGAGAGCAAAGCGCTCCAGCCCGGAGTGCTGTTAGAAAATATGGTAAGATCTCCTGAGGTCATGGATTTGGTAACCCAGGAGATTTACTGTTTTTTTTATACTTTGGGTTGGGGCTACTGCACATCCTGCAGCCCCCCACAACATTAAAAGCAAGCCTGATGGTGAACCTGACCCTACTAGAGGAACAACTAAATCCACAAAATCTAAATAACACTAACCCTTCATGCTTGAGCAGTGAATAATAAATTAGTGAATCTTGCCACTCATTTACTATTCTTTTATTTATTTTAAACAATTTTTGGGTGTCCCGGTGCCCACATCAGACACCTACATCATTAATTTGTACTAGGAGCCGCAGCGGAGCAACCAGGGCCACTGCAGCCCCATTAGCTCCCTGCAAGCTGGCCCATGTTTTTTTTTGTATTAAAAACTGAGGTGCCCCAGGGCCCACCCAGGGCATCCCACAACATTGGAGCCCCAAAGTACCTACTGCCCCTTTGGCTCCATATCCTGGGTGTAGCAGAAGCTGGCATTGCTCCCTTCCTGCAGGAACAGCTTTTCTTCCTGACCACGAGAGTGCAGGCAGGGGGAACGTTTTGTGCTCCCACCAGGCAGGTGCCTTTCTGGTTCTGCCATGTAGGAGGACAGAACACTTCCTTGCCTGCGCTCTTGCGGGCATCAAAACAACGGTTTTGTGGGAAGTGGGGTCCACGGGCACAGTTATGGAGCCAGCCCCAGAGGATGGGGTTCCCTGGACCCTAACATGTTTTGTGGAGAGGGCCAAACACCCCCTGTCCTCCATTTAATGCATGGCCTAGGGAATGAGGCCCCAAGGGCCTCAATGAGACTCAGGGAGAGATGCACGCCCTCACTCCTTTTTTAATGAATCATCCTTGGGAGATATGATCCAGGGCCTGGAAAAGGGCTGGGACAGAAGAGCTGTGGAGAAGTGTGGCTCAATGATTAGAGCGGTAGACCCTGATGCAGAGGTCTAGCCCGGGACCAGGGTTCAATTCCCCGCCTCGGCGGGTCTTGGGCTCAAAATTCCACGGACCTGATAATTCTCGCCTCGGTGCCATTCCAATCATGGAGTCCCACTCTGCAACTCTGGGCAATAGCTTGCTTAATCTCCACAACGGCCCCCACAACGCTAAGGATGCCTGGCCTCCACCTTGGGGGTGCCCAGGAGTGGAAGCCTCACAGGGAAAGCCAGGATGGGTTCCACAGCAGTATTCGTACAAGCGCCTTGAGACCCTTGTGGGTGAGTAGTGCGCTATACAAGTATCAATTTACAAGAGCTGCATACCCCTCTCCCCATTTTTTATTATTTAGATCTGAGGAATCAGGTCCTAGGGGCCTGGAAATAGACCGGGGAGGGTGGCTGCATGCACCCTCCCCTTTCTAAATATGTTTTACCACCCCCCTTCCTGGGCCCACCCCGGTATTTCTTTTAAAAAGCCAGAGCCCACAATTTGATCTTTATTTTACTGCCAATCCACAGATCCTCCACAAATATTTTTGGACTTTATTTTTTTATAAAAAATCATGTTTGGCCCCTTTGGGGTCTCTGGGATACGAGATGTAAAATGGCTAATTCCAGTACATGTTTTAGCACAATTTTGGAATAATATTTGGCTGTTACATCAGTAATTGGATGGATTACAAGAGTGCCTCACATAAAGAATAGATTTAGCAGTGACCTTTCTCCAGGAGTCAGAAAAAGATCCATTACTTGTTATCTTAAAGAAAGGAGGAATCAAATAACATGCACATCAATCCATACTGTGTCTGATTACTACAGAAAGAAGATTATCAGGCCGAGCATTTTCGCTTAGCTTCAGTGACAAAAAATTGCCGAATACGAGCAAACTTCAATAAGCCTAAAAACTTCCACTCAACTACATAATCTACAATTGGGGAAGTATTCTAATATTTTCCTACAGATCTACTAAATGAAATACCCTCATGTGGTCAGGGACTGCACAATATAGCGAAGCAGAACACCCTGAGGATCACCTGAGATTACAATATCACACTTTTATTCCCAACTAGGGACTGAATATGATTTGGTAAGGAACTTCAGTCCCATTCAAAAACACCACTTTTTTTTGTACGTGTCAGAATTCAGAGTACTGCAGACTTTATCGCACCCGATAATTACTAAGGTGCCGATCACGATCCGGTAAAAACCGGGTACGAACCGTCGGACGGAGCATAATCTCCGTCCGACGCGTAACCGGTCGTCAATTTTTACAAACAAGGAATTACGATTCGCACGGGTACACCATCACCGTACGATTCGTAAAAAAGCCCGACCGAACAAAAAAACCCTACCAATGCCATCCGGGAAAGCGCCGACCTGACGTCGGGACGCTCGCAGCCAGCCATTCACGACCCAGGAATTACGATTCGCACCGACGTCATCCCGCACGGTGAATATTTTCCGGCACCCAAAAACTGCCGGGAAATCTGGACGACGCGAACAAGGACCACCAGTACGCGACAGACAGACAGGACGACGCGAACAAGGAGGACCAGTACGCGACGAACACACAGGACGACGCGACCAAGGAGGACCCGTACGCGACAGGACGACGCGATCAAGGAGGACCCGTACGCGACAGGACGACGCAATCAAGGAGTACCAGTACGCGACGGACAGACATGGACCCGAACCTACGAGTCATCCCTGCCCTCATAGCAGTCCACCTCCTCTACAGGTTACGACGCAGATGCCGCAGAAGGTCAGAATAACTAAGGGAGGGGGGAAAGTGGGGTGGGGTGGGGGTTGCAGGACCAGGGCAGGCCACAAAACAACCACATAAGTCACACACCACACATGGCCTGGACATACCTGACTCCCATGCCCTGGTCACCACGAGGGGGTGGGGGCGTGTCCTGATAAGCCAGCGACCGCCACAACGGAAGTCCGTCACCATGCGAACCGGCAACACAACCAGACAGGTACGTCCCGTACCCACGCCTGAAGAGCGTGGGTACGAGTCGTACCACGCCCACACACACGTCACCCCAACAATGGCGGGACGGATCGTACCCACATGGCAAAGGCCTGGGTACGGGCCGCACAAGCATCACATAGCGTGGGGACGGATATGTACGGACCCTACCCCCACTCCGTATGCAAGGAGCGTACCCCCCACCCCAACAGTGTAAGTACGACCCGTACTCTCACCCGCGTATGCAAGGAGCGTACCCCACACCCCAACAGTGTAAGTACAACCCGTACCCTCACCCGCGTATGCAAGGAGCGTACCCCACACCCCAACAGTGTAAGTACGACTCGAACCCCCACCCGTGTATGCATGGAGCGTACCCCCATGCCAACAGTGTAAGTACGATCCGTACCCTCACCCGCGTATGCAAGGAGCGTACCCCACACCCCTACAGTGTAAGTACGACCCGTACCCTCACCCGCGTATGCAAGGAGCGTACCCCACACCCCAACAGTGTAAGTACGACCCGTACCCCCACCCGCGTATGCAAGGAGCGTACCCCCCACCCCAACAGTGTAAGTACGACCCGTACCCTTACCCGCGTATGCAAGGAGCGTACCCCACACCCCAACAGTGTAAGTACGACTCGAACCCCCACCCGCGTATGCATGGAGCGTACCCCCCATGCCAACAGTGTAAGTACGATCCGTACCCTCACCCGCGTATGCAAGGAGCGTACCCCACACCCCAACAGTGTAAGTACGACCTGTACCCTCACCCGCGTATGCAAGGAGCGTACCCCACACCCCAACAGTGTAAGTACGACTCGAACCCTCACCTCCAATGCATGGAGCGTACCCCCACCGTGTATGTCCCAAGCGTACATATCCTGAAATAGGAGGTGTGTGTGCAGAGTCCTCCCAGCAGTGCCCTGAGACAGGAGGGGTGTGTGCCTATCACTCCCAGCAGTGCCCTGAGACAGGAGGGGTGTGTGCCTATCACTCCCAGCAGTGCCCTGAGCCAGGAGGGGTGGGTGTGGAGTCCTCCCAGCAGTGCCCTGAGACAGGAGGGGTGGGTGCCTATCACTCCCAGCAGTGCCCTGAGACAGGAGGGGTGGGTGTGGAGTCCTCCCAGCAGTGCCCTGAGACAGGAGGGGTGGGTGTGGAGTCCTCCCAGCAGTGCCCTGAGACAGGAGGGGTGGGTGCCTATCACTCCCAGCAGTGCCCTGAGACAGGAGGGGTGGGTGTGGAGTCCTCCCAGCAGTGCCCTGAGACAGGAGGGGTGGGTGTGGAGTCCTCCCAGCAGTGCCCTGAGACAGGAGGGGTGGGTGTGGAGTCCTCCCAGCAGTGCCCTGAGACAGGAGGGGTGTGTGCCTATCACTCCCAGCAGTGCCCTGAGACAGGAGGGGTGGGTGCCTATCACTCCCAGCAGTGCCCTGAGCCAGGAGGGGTGGGTGTGGAGTCCTCCCAGCAGTGCCCTGAGACAGGAGGGGTGGGTGCCCATCACTCCCAGCAGTGCCCTGAGCCAGGAGGGGTGGGTGTGGAGTACTCCCAGCAGTGCCCTGAGACAGGAGGGGTGGGTGCCTATCACTCCCAGCAGTGCCCTGAGCCAGGAGGGGTGGGTGTGGAGTCCTCCCAGCAGTGCCCTGAGACAGGAGGGGTGTGTGCCTATCACTCCCAGCAGTGCCCTGAGACAGGAGGGGTGGGTGTGGAGTCCTCCCAGCAGTGCCCTGAGACAGGAGGGGTGGGTGTGGAGTCCTCCCAGCAGTGCCCTGAGACAGGAGGGGTGGGTGTGGAGTCCTCCCAGCAGTGCCCTGAGACAGGAGGGGTGTGTGCCTATCACTCCCAGCAGTGCCCTGAGACAGGAGGGGTGGGTGTGGAGTCCTCCCAGCAGTGCCCTGAGCCGGGAGGGGTGGGTGTGGAGTCCTCCCAGCAGTGCCCTGAGACAGGAGGGGTGTGTGCCTATCACTCCCAGCAGTGCCCTGAGACAGGAGGGGTGGGTGTGGAGTCCTCCCAGCAGTGCCCTGAGACAGGAGGGGTGGGTGTGGAGTCCTCCCAGCAGTGCCCTGAGACAGGAGGGGTGGGTGCCTATCACTCCCAGCAGTGCCCTGAGACAGGAGGGGTGGGTGTGGAGTCCTCCCAGCAGTGCCCTGAGACAGGAGGGGTGGGTGTGGAGTCCTCCCAGCAGTGCCCTGAGACAGGAGGGGTGGGTGTGGAGTCCTTCCAGCAGTGCCCTGAGACAGGAGGGGTGTGTGCCTATCACTCCCAGCAGTGCCCTGAGACAGGAGGGGTGGGTGCCTATCACTCCCAGCAGTGCCCTGAGCCAGGAGGGGTGGGTGTGGAGTCCTCCCAGCAGTGCCCTGAGACAGGAGGGGTGGGTGCCTATCACTCCCAGCAGTGCCCTGAGCCAGGAGGGGTGGGTGTGGAGTCCTCCCAGCAGTGCCCTGAGACAGGAGGGGTGGGTGCCTATCACTCCCAGCAGTGCCCTGAGCCAGGAGGGGTGGGTGTGGAGTCCTCCCAGCAGTGCCCTGAGACAGGAGGGGTGTGTGCCTATCACTCCCAGCAGTGCCCTGAGACAGGAGGGGTGGGTGTGGAGTCCTCCCAGCAGTGCCCTGAGACAGGAGGGGTGGGTGTGGAGTCCTCCCAGCAGTGCCCTGAGACAGGAGGGGTGGGTGTGGAGTCCTCCCAGCAGTGCCCTGAGACAGGAGGGGTGTGTGCCTATCACTCCCAGCAGTGCCCTGAGACAGGAGGGGTGGGTGTGGAGTCCTCCCAGCAGTGCCCTGAGACAGGAGGGGTGGGTGTGGAGTCCTCCCAGCAGTGCCCTGAGACAGGAGGGGTGTGTGCCTATCACTCCCAGCAGTGCCCTGAGACAGGAGGGGTGGGTGTGGAGTCCTCCCAGCAGTGCCCTGAGACAGGAGGGGTGGGTGTGGAGTCCTCCCAGCAGTGCCCTGAGACAGGAGGGGTGGGTGTGGAGTCCTCCCAGCAGTGCCCTGAGACAGGAGGGGTGTGTGCCTATCACTCCCAGCAGTGCCCTGAGCCAGGAGGGGTGGGTGTGGAGTCCTCCCAGCAGTGCCCTGAGACAGGAGGGGTGGGTGTGGAGTCCTCCCAGCAGTGCCCTGAGACAGGAGGGGTCTAACACATGTGTGTGAGGCCAGAATTATCCACATGCATACTGCCTACAAGGGAACATGTCCCCATGAACTCATGTCAACAGACTCCACACACAAGTACAGTGATCACCAAGGATGCCACGATTGTTGCAGGTGGAGACATGGCCCTGCATGCATGGCCAAAGTAGAAGGGCTCCGTCACACACACAGCTCATGTAGACACAGCTCTGCGCTAAACATTGGGAACACCCTGCAGGGAAGAAAGCTGGGTACACAGAGGAAGGAATACACCCTGGGACAAGTGCACCATGCAGTAACTGCTTACATGAACAAAGAAAGTTAGCCAACACCTTGTGATGGCACACAGATCCCAGGGTCCCCCCAATGAGCAGCACACTACTACATATCCCACACACCCAAACCCTGAAACACCACCCAAAACCATGTAGCAGCCCCACCAACACCAATACCAGCATAGCAGTAGTGTGATAATGAAAACAAAATTAAGCTTTATTCAGCATGAGCACAATGTCCGTGGATCGCAGGCAGTTCAATAATCACAAAGCCCATAGGGCAGTCAATGATTCCCAGCTGGATGGGGGACACAGTGGGATGCGTGTCCCCTACCTTGCCTGCACAGTCAAATGGCATCGTCTTCCACACTGGTGAGGGCATCAGGGGGGGGGAAGCACCAGGCACCGCAGGGACATCAGGGCAAAGGGGCGGCGTTGTGGGTGCAGGGATGGAGGACTCCACCACAGGGGGTGGGTCAGTGCCAAAGGCGGAGGCCAGGATGGCACTACACACCTTTGCAAGGTCCTCCAGGGAGTCCCCTGCACCCGAAGGGACCTCAGGCCCCAAGGAGGGGGGGGGTCAGAGGGATGGGTCGCAGCGCCACCGGGGGAGGGTGGAGACAGGGGGGAGACTCAACCACCCTGACCGAGGACTTCCTTGACCGCTTGCGTGGTGGTGTAACTGTGGGGCTCAGGGACAGAGCGGCCATGAAGGAGTCCTTGGGGGAGATGTGGCCAGGAGAGCTGAGGGGAGGGGATTTGGAGGGAGTGGACTGGGTGGAATGCGGACTCCCACTATGGCTGCGTGTCACACGTTTGCCCCCCGACCCAGTGGGTGTGCCTACCTCACCCTGTGTGTGCGTGTCAGGAGGAGTGCGGTGGACCTTCCCTGCTGGTGTGGTGCCTGTGTCTGTTGATGTGGGTGCATGCCGACGTCTGGGTGTACGTGGGACAGGCATGGGAGTGGGAAGTGTGGATGGGGCAGGGGGGGGAGGTCGCGCTGCAGGAGACCCACTGCTGCAGTCAGTGTGGAGTCTATGGACCTCAGCAAGTTGCGTTGGTCAGCCTGCGATGAATGAATGCCCTCCAAGAATGCCTCGATGTTGGTGAGGGTTTTGCCGTGGGCATGGAGGACATTAAGGATCGCAGCCTGACCAACCTGCAGTTGCCGCTGGATGTCCACAGACTCTGCATTGGCGGCAGCAGTGGAGACAGGGGCAGGGGGTGCGGTGCCTGGCAGGAAGGAGACATGCTGTGACCGGGCACGCTGGGAAGGGACACGAGCAAGTGGGAGGCGGCTGATGGGAACTAAGGGGGCGGTGCGAGGTGTTGTTCCGCTGTCAGCTGCTGGTGCAGCCACCGCCCACTCGGAGACATCCTCCTCGGACCTGTCAGCTTCGTATTCTGACGTGCCAGTCGACAGGTCCTCGGCCGCACTATCCTCCACCTCTGTCCCACTCGATGTGCCAGCCCCGATGTCACGGCTGGCACTGGTGCTCGCTGCTCGGTCCCTCCGCCTTGCCTGTGTCCATGTCTCCCTCTGTGTCCCCCGACGATGCTGTGGGCAGGGTGGAGAGACAGAAATTAATCAGACAGCTGTACACATCAGTCACATGAGTCCAATCTACATAGGTAACATTGCATAGCCTGAAAAGGAAGATCCCTAACATCTACTAAACAAGGTACCGATGTAGGGCATGAAACACACAGTTGGTTGAGCCACCATGCCACTGAAACACCATGGAGAGCATGAGACAATAGCTCAAGACAGGAAACGTAGTCTGACATAGCACCCAGGCCCTGGGGACAATCCAGCACTGCATCTGCACCACACAGCGTCGGTGAAAATACCGATGACCAGGGACCATATCCACAAACTTGAGACACATGCTGCATAGGTAATGCTGGAAACATGCCCAACATGACTGGGTCACTGCACCTTGCGTGTGTGTCCAGACAAACATCACACACTGCCCAGACCCAGCAAGTAGAAATCAGGATTTTACATATAGGCATTGCCCGCCCCAACCAACCCCTACACGAGGCAAATTGTTGAGACACAGGTGGCACCAACATCTCATAGTCTGGGTGATAAACACAGGGGCAGGCAAAATGCAAGATTGGACGCCAAACAGCCAAGGTGCACCTGTACAAATAATGAGGTACCAGTGCCCATCCTCAGATGAGTATAACAAGACACACAGGCACTGGCAACTGTGAGTATGAAGAAGGACAATCAGGTCAGGCTGCACAGTGGACACCTGTACAAAATAGCACGTCTATATACATGGTGACAGGGGACAATGGCACAGAGCACAACCTACGCTGTAGACACTGAGAGTGTCCACGTTTATGATGACACACACCACTGAGGAAAAGGTGCTCCAGGGGACAGTAGTGGGCACGCAACTACATGCTACTGAATGGTAATGACTGCAACACACGCCACCATCCCTGCACTATGCGTATCGCACACTCATGCACATCATGTCACAGGCCACTACATAGGACATGCGCGCTGTAAGGCATGACACATGAGAGACCAACTCCCATGTCTGGAGTCAGCATCAGTGCCAACTGACATGGAACCCACATGCAGTGAACTTGACAGGGCACAGCCAAGGTCCAAAAAGCTGTTACACACCACCCCCACACATGATGCTACAGGCATTGTTCTCGTGGACAAAGCACCAGCCTACATTACCTTGTGAAGGAGTGACCACACACAGACCAGGGAACACATTGCAAGGAGGGGAAGGGTGGCAGGGGCGCAGCGCTATACTGGGGCAAACAGGATCTGCACAGCACCTTTAAACCCTGCCAGTGAATTAATGCTACCGTGCCCTTACAAATGCCGGTGACACACAACAAACGCACATGTACCTACCCCCTTCCGGCTGCTGCATCGCCTGTAAGCGCCTCTCCAGGTCTGGAAAGACCACCGGCAGCACACGCCTGTGGAGGTTGCTCAGACGGCGGCGGCCGCGGTTCTTGTGGCTCTCAGGTGAGTCCCCCAGCAGGAGCCGTGCAATCCTCCGCGTCCAGCACCGGATATCCTGCCAGCGTTTCCTCACCTGGGGCAGGCTCCGCCTCCGACCATCCACACCCCTCACGGCACTGACGGCGGTCAGCCAGATCTGCTCCTTGGCAGTGGCGCCTACCTGTGAGGAAGAACAAGTGACACCACATCAATACACCAGCCACATGTCACAGAGAGACATATGAGAACAAATTAGCTGGTTACAACAAGGCATGTCATGCAGCCAACGCATTGCACCTTTGTCATAGGGACATCATCCTCTGGTGAGGGAAAGAGCTGTATGTGCCATAGTGGGTACACAGGTGGAATGATGGCAATGTCACAATCAGTGATCAAGGCTCACACTGTGCATCACACCCACCCCTCCTGTCTCTGGGCACTGCTGGGAGTGATAGGCACACACCCCTCCTGTCTCAGGGCACTGCTGGGAGGACTCCACACCCACCCCTCCTGGCTCAGGGCACTGCTGGGAGTGATAGGCACACACCCCTCCTGTCTCAGGGCACTGCTGGGAGACATCAGGCATCCCCCCCCTGGAACCCTCCCTACAGTACATGGCATGTGTGTCACACCAGGACACAATGCCAGAAGTCACAGTCACAACATAGGGACAGTCTGTGCCAGTGGCCTATGCACTCACCTGATACCCTGGTCGCCCATACAGCATGGAGTACTGTGGGAGGATCACATTCAGCAGAGCCATGTTCTCCTCCAGGGTGAATGGCTGTGTCCTCTCCACAGCCCTTGACATGGTTCCAGGGAATCAGTAGCAGCAGCTGGGTCGACGAATGCAAAGATGTGCAGGCAAGTACTCCCTCATGGGACCTGGCTGCCTTATATCTGCCTTTCTGCCCTGTCTCATGCACAGGAGTACAGAGTGATTGGTCACTCACATTTGCATCCTATGTTTCCACCAATCCCTTCAAACCTAGCAGTCTGTGGGTTCTCTATCGGTTTCATTCTCCGGCATGATGTCAGACCCACAAACACATTGCAACAATGTAGAAGAATTCCAACTGACTTCTGCTGTGCACCTTCCAGAACAATTTCGAAATTTGAACTTGGTCTCCATGACAACCAGCATGCATGTAGGCCTTAATACTTGTCCCCTATGTAATTTGGAGCATCACACACAGGTACGGTGCGTTTCGGGGCCCTAGGGCACCCCAAATGCGTTGCAACGGCCCGTACACGCATGCCTACGTTCACTATCAGTATGGGTGTCCTCGCGTATGCGTATTCGTAGTGGTACGGCCCGTACACACGCATGTACGCTCACTATCACTACGAGTACGCATACGCGTGCAGACCCATAGTGATAGTGAGTGTAGATGCATGTGTACGGCCCCTACCACTACGAGTACGCATACGCGTGCAGACCCATAGTGATAGTGAGCGTAGATGCGTGTGTACGGCCCGTACCACTACGAGTACGCATACGCGAGGACACACATTGTGATAGGGCCGTACACACGCATCTACGCTCACTATCACTATGGGTCTGCACGCGTATGCGTACTCGTAGTGGTACGGACCGTACACACGCATCTACGCTCACTATCACTATGGGTCTGCACGCGTATGCGTACTCGTAGTGGTACGGACCGTACACACGCATCTACGCTCACTATCACTATGGGTCTGCACGCGTATGCGTACTCGTAGTGGTACGGACCGAACAAATGCCTGTACGCTCGCCATCACGATGGGTACACATACGGCAGCACTCCCACAGTGATTTGGGAACGTACACAGGCCCTCTTAGCAGCAGTACGGCGGTTTTTACACATCACAGTGGGGATAGGCGACACACAGGTAGGAATAGGGCGGACATACTTGTCCATGGATGGACATACTTGTCCATGGATGGACATACTTGCCCAGGAATGGACATCAAGGCATCGTCTGTGCATTACTACATGTGTGGGGCACAGGTGTGACAGGCTGTGATGTGGAACATGACTCCTGAGTGGAGAAGGCACCAGATGTATGATGAGATGTGTATAGGTGTACTGTGTGACGGTGCAATGTGTGCCAGCCATGCCCTTGACTCCTTTGACATGTGTGCATGTCGTACTGCACACTTGGGGTAAGTGTCACTGGCATGGCACGGACACCAACACACGGAAGTGTCCCATGATGCCCGGTACAGGGGTTATGACACCTGACTTGTCACTACCCACAGTGCACAATGTGACTATGTCATTTATGTGTGGGGGATTTACATCAGGTTGATGTTGTAGCACCCTCATAAGCTGCAGCCATAGCAGCAACCAACATGTGTCTGTGTGTAGATTGTCATTGCACACTGTTCCGCACACCATGCCACATGTGGTATCGGATGTGAGGTGCACATGTATGCATGGGACACGGAGTAGCGTGACAAGGCCATGTCTGCATCCTCACAAGGAATGTGTGGTGAGTCATGACATGTGCACCTTCATGGCAAGGTGTGTGGGCTGTCCTAGTGTAATGTCATGTGACCTGTGGCTCCAGTGTTCCGCTACCAGTCTCTGCAATCGGCATCCTACTTCTGCTGATGTGTGGGTGTATGTCACTCCTGTCTTGCATCTGGCTGTTCACTTGCACTGGGACACAGCTATTTCCATGGCGTGGCATGGGGAGGTTCTCAATCTCCGTGTGTAGCTGGGTCTTGGAAGGAGTGCCACCTTGCATCCATACGTGTGCTGGCCATGTAGCACATACCTGACTCCCTATGTAGCATGTGTGTATTGCCAGATTAACATGTGCTCAGTAGACATGAGTTGTTGTCGTGGTGCACTCACTCTTCCTTGTCACTTCCAAATTACTGCAGAGCGCCGCCTCTTGCCCGAATAATTCCAGACTTGGCTGTCATGCAGGAGAATGACAGCATCTGGCTCTACCGCTTCACCCAACCGTTGATTCTGGAGTTGACGGCGAGACTGGCACCACACCTGCAACCGCTGCACAGGTATCCTACGGCACTGACACCCCAGCTGAAGGTAATGGCTGCCCTACATTTTCTTGCCACGGGTACCTTTCAAAATACCATAGCTCATGTTGGTGGCATGTCCCAGAGCATGTTCAGCGGTGTGCTGCATGATTTCTTGGAGGCCATGTTGATTCACCTGGATGACTTCATCAAGTTCCCAACCCCTGAACAGATGACTGAGGTCAAGCGTGGATTCTATGCCCTGGGAGGGATGCCCCATGTCATTGGGTCCATAGATGGGACACATGTAGCTTTGGTACCACCACACGCACGGGAGGTGGCGTACCGCAATCGGAAGCACTACCACTCCATCAATGCCCTTGTGGTGTGTCTCTCCAACATGGTGATTTCACATGTCTGTGCTCGTTTTCCAGGATCAGCACACGATGCCTACATCATGAGGTGTAGCGGGATGCCTGATATGATGATGCAGCTGCGCAACGAACGGGCATGTCTTGTAGGTGGGTACAGTCTGTCTGTCTTCTATTCTGTATCGCCTACCAGCACGACCGCTTCACCACTTCTAACGATGACCATGTGCTTCCCATGTAGGGGACGCTGGCTATCCCAACATGCCATGGCTGATCACACCTCTCCGCAACCCCATCACGCCGGCACAGCTCCGCTACAACACCGCCCATGGCCGGACAAGGCGAGTGATAGAGAGGACGTTTGGCATGCTGAAGAGCCGATTCCGGTGCCTCCACAAGACCGGCGGTGCACTCCCTTATGCCCCGGCAAAGGTCTGCAAGATCTTCATGGTCTGCTGCATGCTGCACAACATGGCAGTTGAAAGAGCTGTGCCACTCATCCTGAATCAACATGACGAGGACCATCCACCCGTGGAGGACGAAGGGCTTGGCAATGGGGCTAGTGATGTGGAGGATGTGGAGCCGCAAGAGGACATCCGGACTCGGCTCATACGCGACTTCTTTGCTTAGTGGTGAGTACCAGTGTCTGAGTGTGCACGCATTGGTCCCCGTGTGGCATGCGTTGTGATGTGTGTCTCCACCTGCATGTATGGCACGTGACTCAGAGGTGTGTGTGGGTGTGTCACTGGAGTGATGGTGCCAGTGATGGTAGTATTTCCCCAGTCATTATAATGACCTAGCATGTTGTCATCCATACATGTGTCGAGTAAATGCACATGCAAGTGGCTGTGCATTTTTGTGGCTGACTTCTTGTGTGTCTCTCTTCCCCAGGTACCTGCACATGCCGTCTGCTGGTTGCATTGTTGTGGCACTGCTATTCATCATGGACATGACATCGTGGGCTGACTCAGCGTTACAGGCACGGACACGTTTGGAAGTCTCCATGGGGTAAGGGATGCATCTGGGGTGTATTGGGTGTGGCAGTTGTTCACGATGTATGCACACTGCCCCTGTCGATGTGTTGTTCCTCTGCAGCCATGTCGCATCCCCATGGGACACGACATGCAGCTGTGTACACCTGAATAGATGGTCTGCCTGGTTGACAGGCATCAGTGATGGGATAGGGGATTGTGATGATGGCATCAATGTGTGTGACACTGCCCTCGGCCACATACGGTTAGCATTGGCTGGACATGGTGTGGGACTTCGACATCAGCGGATCTATGGTGTATGGCAGGCTCTCCGTGTGCAGCTGTGGGTATTTAGCTGTTAGCCGACGCTTGTGTGCCACTTCCATGGCAAACACGCATGTGTGCTGCAGAAGGGGGGTGCCAGTGTTGGACCCACATGTTACTCCACATGATGTGTTCATGTGTACTTCGAGTGGCCTCTGCAATCCCGAATACATGTCTAATAAAGGTGTCCCTATGCCTCCAAGGTGCCTCTTCTCAGTCAATGCTGGTGTGTTGCCACGGTGCATCCTGCATGTCTGGCATGGTATTCCCTGATTGTGGCTATGTGTCAATGTGTCGAGTTGCAAGATGCAAGCTGTGTGTGTGGGCTGAGACTGTGTATTGGGCATGATGTCCATGACTGTGTTGGTATTGTGACATGTGCCATCCCCATGCATCCAACGTTGGCCAGGCCCCCATTCTCGGCATCCACCGGACTCCGGCTTGCAGGACATGGTTCTGCCACCTGTGTACACATGCCTGGGTGCCCCCCAGGACACTGGACTGGATCCCTGACCACTGCGCATGACAGTTGCTGTACTCAATGTGTGTGTCAGCACGGTTGTTCGGCAACCCCCTCAGCTGGTTGGGCCCATCACGGGTGTGTATGGTGCTCCATGTCTGTCTTGCCTAATACACTGTGACCCATGTGTCCTGTGCCAGACTCAGGCCCCAGGGTGTGGATGGTTGAAGACAAAAGATGACTCAGGCATGTTTTGACTTTACAAGACACATGTTAGTTAATAATGCTACCAGCAGGCATCTACTCATCATAGTGTGATTTATTAGTGGGGGGGGGGGGGCAAAGTAAGGGTCTTTCCGGGATGTTTGAATCCAAAGTTCAGTAGGGGAGTTGGGGTCCTTGCCATTGGAAATCCTCAGATTCCATGCCACAGTCTTTGTCTACATTGGTCAGCCAGTGACCAGCAGGGCCATGTGGCAGAGAATGTCTCTTGATGCTGTGATGCTGTTGCTCCAGTGGGCCAGGTGCCAGGCCAGGTGTCCTGGGAGATGGTGATGTAGCAGCCACCCTCACGGTCCTTTCCGTGGACGACCCGGCCTCCTGCGGGGAACCTCACCAGCAGGCCGTGACGACGTCTGGGATGCTCCGTCGGATGTTTCCTCCTCCTCCTCCTGATCCCTCCCTGTGGGTGGTGATGTTCTCCGCCTTCTGGCACAGGGAGGGTCGGCCATGGTGTCGGCCATCCGACGGAGTGTAGCGTGAATCCCCTGGAATGCCGTCACTTGCTCAGCCTGTCTGTCCTCCATCCTCCGTTGGTGTACCAGTAGACAGGCAATTAGCTCCGCATGTTGCTGGGCCTGCTGGGCCTTGATCCCCTCGAGGACGGACACAACCTGGGCCATGCCCGTGGTGTCCTGCCGGTATGAGTCCAGGATGTTACGGACATGGGAAAATACCGGATCCCCATCCAACTGGTCAGGCTCGCGCCTCCGCCGTCCTCCACTCCCACCACCCCTGCCCACTTGCACCTGGCCTGCACTTGTGGGCACATGGGGTCTCCGGTACCCCTGAGGGATGGCATTGGCGTTGTCGCCTGCCTCCTCCTGGGTGCCCGGGACACCGTGTCCCTCCTGGCGAGCCTGGCTGCATTGTGGTGTTGGGGCAGGGATCCTGGGTGTCTCCTGGGATGTGGCAGGAGTGGGGGTGGTGGTTGGCACAGTTGTACCTGACGCAGGTGCTGCAGGTGGTTGGACACCAGAGGGGCCAGGTTGGTTGGGGTCGTCCGCAGAGTGGTGAGAGTGGTCGCTGCCGGTGGGATCGGGCTCCTGCAGATCCAGGTCCTGTGAGTGTTCCCCCCCAGTGTTGGGGGGTGCACCACGACGTTGACCTGTGTGTGAGAGAGACAATGTTAATTTTTGTCCATGCAACATCCATGTTTCATCATTTTCAAAGTTGGCACATTTCCTCTTGGAATTAGGATTGGTCTTGCATTCCACTCACAGTGCACTTGTGCATGGGTGTGTCCCTTGGGCACCACTTTGGCCCCTTTAACTATGTGTGGCACAGTCTTACTTGCTGCGTCAAGTGTGACTGCAGTCAGCAGTGGAGTGGGCAGGTGTGGCGAGCCATGCACTGTACATGTGCACATGGACTGGATCCACACACTTATATGATCCAGGTAGCTGTCCTTGTGCTCGTGAACAGGTTGTGACATGGCCATGTGTTTTGCCATGGTGAAGAGGGGGGCTTCTGGCACTGGCCACCCTTGTCTACATGCACGCAGTCTACCTGCTGACGAGCAGACATTCACACACGCAACACGGCTGATTGGCTCTCCCTGTGTCTCGCTCCCTCTGTGTCCCCCTCTCCCTCCCTCTGTGTCCCCCTCTCCCTCCCTCCGTGTGTCAGCCTCCTCCCTCTGTCCATCTCCCTCCCTCTCTGTCCCCCTCTCCCTCCATCTCTGTCCCCCTCTCCCTCCATCTCTGTCCCCCTCTCCCTCCCTCTCAGTCCCCCTCTCCCTCCCTCCGTGTGTCAGCCTCCTCCCTCTGTCCGTCTCCCTCCCTCTCTGTCCCCCTCTCCCTCCATCTCTGTCCCCCTCTCCCTCCATCTCTGTCCCCCACTCCCTCCATCTCTGTCCCCCTCTCCCTCCCTCTCTGTCCCCCTCTCCCTCCATCTCTGTCCCCCTCTCCCTCCATGTTCTGCTCGATTTTCCCGGCCTTCTTGTGAGGAAAAGATGATTAAATGTGACTTCCGTCTCTTACCATTCAAGTCTAAGGGTTAGAGTAGTGAATGGAGCCTATTTACTAGGCACTTCGACATGATTCTGTGCTCTTCCCCATAGATCAGGGCTCGCACACATAGCCTAGGGGATAGATTCGTTAGTATTAGGGATAACCTGTCCTGTAGTGAGGGTATTTCACGGAGCTGTGCTGAATTCAGGCCTGGTAGGCCTCAAACGGGAGAGACTCCATCTTTCTTTCTGCTCCGGCAGCTTGGGATGCTTCTAGGTCAAACGTAATGTTTTAGTTATGAGGTGTTATTCGCTTGGAGAGAACCGGTTCAGGCCGGCCCTTATCGAAGGATTGTATTTTTCTTCATGCCGAAGACACTACATCAGGCCGGCCGGCTGGGAACGTGTCCTTGGTACGGGGAGGTACGAGAATTTGGTGGGCGGCAGGTTACAGGCCGGAATTTTCCATGAGGAAACGCACCTCTATATTAGTGAAAGTCTGAGGCAGTTACATGTTCAGTCCGTAGGCGGCATCTAGCCGTTAGCAGTAAAGCTACTACTTATTCCAGGGAAGACAGACGCCATCTTGAAGGCGGAGAAGAACCGAGAGACAGATGCTCTCCTAGCAGAATAGCCAGAGAGGAGAGAGTAGCCGATAAGGAAGAGGTCCCAGTGACTCGGAGAAGGGTGATTCCAGGCGAGCCGAGGCACAGACGAGAAGGGAACCTAGATGACCACTGAGTGCAGGCTACATACTACTAAGGTGATGTCGACCCTTTCTTATTAGAGTGTACAACTTAATCTTTCACTTTCCTTTGCAGGTTATGTGTTATATTGTAATGTTATGTGATTGCGTATGTAATGAGTAATAAAGTACCCAGTTTGTAGTGAACCAACATGTGCTGTGTGTTCTTGTATGAGAGGGTAGCCTATTCTTCTAGTCAGCTGCGGCTACATGAACAGATGTTAACCCTGATCAGGTAAGTGGTAACTGAATAGGGGAAAGAGGAGCCCCTCGAACCTGAGAACAGGCTATGCTCGAACTGGCAATCCTTGTGTGATCTGATGAATAGTGAGACTGATTCCCTTTTTGTATGATATGGTGATCATAGGATGAACTGTCGCATGAGACTGCCGTCTAGGTAGAGAGGTCTGGATTCGTATAGGATCGCGAGGCCGCCACTTGTGATACTGTCGTATGGGCAGAGAGGTCTGGATCCGTAGGGGATCGCGAGGCCGCCGATTGTGCTGAGACTGCCGTCTGGGTAGAGAGGTCTGGATTCGTGTGGAATCGCGAGGCCGCCACTTGTGATACTGTCGTATGGGCAGAGAGGTCTGGATCCGTATGGGATCGCGAGACCGCCGATTGTGCTGAGACTGCCGTCTGGGTAGAGAGGTCTGGATCCGTGTGGGATCGCGAGGCCGCCACTTGTGATACTGTCGTATGGGCAGAGAGGTCTGGATCCGTAGGGGATCGCGAGGCCGCCGATTGTGCTGAGACTGCCGTCTGGGTAGAGAGGTCTGGATTCGTGTGGAATCGCGAGGCCGCCACTTGTGATACTGTCGTATGGGCAGAGAGGTCTGGATCCATATGGGATCGCGAGGCCGCCGATTGTGCTGAGACTGCCGTCTGGGTAGAGAGGTCTGGATTCGTGTGGAATCGCGAGGCCGCCACTTGTGATACTGTCGTATGGGCAGAGAGGTCTGGATCCGTATGGGATCGCGAGGCCGCCGATCGTGCTGAGACTGCCGTCTGGGTAGAGAGGTCTGGATTCGTGTGGAATCGCGAGGCCGCCACTTGTGATACTGTCGTATGGGCAGAGAGGTCTGGATCCGTGTGGGATCGCGAGGCCGCCGATTATAAGAGGTCTTGGTATGTATAGTAGGAATCCCCTGTCCTTAGGTGGTAGATATATGTGGTTGCACTATTGTAAACAGGTTCTAGGGAGGGGGTAACGTTCTGGCTGGGTTAGTGAGGCTCTGATGAGCGGGTTCTATCTGATCCGAAAACCCAAGCAGAACACTCCATCTCTGTCCCCCTCTCCCTCCCTCTCAGTCCCCCTCTCCCTCCCTCCGTGTGTCAGCCTCCTCCCTCTGTCCGTCTCCCTCCCTCTCTGTCCCCCTCTCCCTCCCTCCGTGTGTCACCCTCTGTCACCTCGGCCCAGCTTCCTGGGCACACACTGTTAGCAGATCTTTGAGTGGCCCTTGGATTGTTGATGTGAGTTTGTTTCTGATCTCCAGGCACCCATTGGGTGTAGTGTCTGTGTCTGTGCGCTGCTGCTGTGGTGGTGTGTGCTGCCACTCTTTCACAATGTTGGCTGTTCATTAGCTGCTGTCATGTGCAAAACAGTGCCTTCACCCCCATGTGTTGATGCAAGGCGTCCGCCATTTGCTGGCAAGTCATTCCTGTGTTGGGACACACTGTTTGTCTGGCTGTGACCTAGGCCATATGGGTAGAGTGAATTGTTGTCTGCTTCTGAGTTGCACTATGTGCTTTTTTGGGCCCAGCCTCCCGCCATCCGGGTTACCGTGTCATGTGTTGTTGTCTTCTGTGGCCTGTGACTTGACATTGTCCAGCTGGGTGCATGGGGCATGGTGGCAGCAGTGGCATGTGCGTGCTCATGGAGTGTGGTTGAGTCATGCGATGGCTTGTGGTGGTTGCGTGCCTGTTGGTGATTTTGGTTGTGGATGCCGTTCCCCCCTTGTGAGGTGCGTTGTTTGTGTACTCACCCGGGTCTCGGAGTCCTTCTAATCCTTCGACTGCCTCCACCGGCAGTATGGCCATCACCCTCTCCTCCCAGGGATGGTACTGTACGGGTCTGCGGGAGGGCCCTCCTCCGGTGGCGTTGGCCTGGTCGTGTTCATCCTGCCTCTTGGCTCGGACCCTCCTCCGCAGATCGTACCACCTGTTCTGGCATTCCTGCTTGGTCCGTCTGGTGTCCGCAACAGCATTCACAGCATCGACGATGGTCTGCCACATGGCAGTTTTTGCTGCCAGGCTGGTGCTTCTGACCAATGTTCCAAAGATCTGTGGCTCGACTCTGAGGATTTGATCAACAAGGACCTCCAATTCTCGGTTACTGAACTTTGGATTCTTGGTGGTGGGCATGGTGAGGGGTGTGGGTGGGGATGGTGGGGGGGGTGTGTGGATGTTGGGGGGTGTGTGGATGGTTGTGTGTGTGTGTGTGTAAATGTGATGAGGGGGTGTTTGTGAGGGTGGTTGTGTGAAGGTGTGCAAGTGTAAGGTGTGGTGTAGCTTGTAGTGTGGTTCTGTGGTGTCTGGCAGCAGTGAGTCTGTTGCAAAGGCTCATGGTTTGTGTGTGTGGGCCCTTTTTATTGGTCCATTGGTGGGTGTGGCTGTGTTTGAATCTTGGGTGGGTTGGTTATAAGGAGTGGTGGTGTATTTGGCCTCTGTTTGTTTTTGGCAGTTGCAGGTCAGTGAATGTGTTGTTTTAGTGGTTGTTGGACATGTTTAGTGGCTTTGTGCCATTCGAATGGTGTATTCTTGTGTTGTTTTGTTTTGTCCTGGTTGTGTATGTGCGTTTTGAGCGTGTGTACGGTGTGTACATGGGCCATTTGGTTGTACGGTGCTGTCCTTGTGTGTGGGTTGGTACGACTCGTACATGCGGTGGTGATGTTGGGGCCTGGGGTGCGCTCCGTACTTAGGAGGTTGTGTTGGGGGTAGGACCGGAACGTACTGGGGTGTACATAGACGGTGGTACGACACGTACTGGGGTGTGGGTACACGGGGGTACGACACGTACTGGGGTGGGGGTAGGACTGGAACGTACTGGGGTGTACATAGACGGTGGTACGACACGTACTGGGGTGGGGGTACGACTGGAACGTACTGGGGTGTACATAGACGGTGGTACGACACGTACTGGGGTGTACATAGACGGTGGTACGACACGTACTGGGGTGGGGGTAGGACTGGAACGTACTGGGGTGTACATAGACGGTGGTACGACACGTACTGGGGTGTGGGTACACGGGGGTACGACACGTACTGGGGTGGGGGTAGGACTGGAACGTACTGGGGTGTACATAGACTGTGGTATGACACGTACTGGGGTGGGGGTACGACTGGAACGTACTGGGGTGTACATAGACGGTGGTACGACACGTACTGGGGTGTGGGTACACGGGGGTACGACACGTACTGGGGTGGGGGTACGACTGGAACGTACTGGGGTGTACATAGACGGTGGTACGACACGTACTGGGGTGTGGGTACACGGGGGTACGACACGTACTGGGGTGGGGGTACGACTGGAACGTACTGGGGTGTACATAGACGGTGGTACGACACGTACTGGGGTGTACATAGACGGTGGTACGACACGTACTGGGGTGGGGGTACGACTGGAACGTACTGGGGTGTACATAGACGGTGGTACGACACGTACTGGGGTGTGGGTACACGGGGGTACGACACGTACTGGGGTGGGGGTACGACTGGAACGTACTGGGGTGTACATAGACGGTGGTACGACACGTACTGGGGTGGGGGTAGGACTGGAACGTACTGGGGTGTACATAGACGGTGGTACGACACGTACTGGGGTGGGGGTAGGACTGGAACGTACTGGGGTGTACATAGACGGTGGTACGACACATACTGGGGTGTGGGTACACGGGGGTACGACACGTACTGGGGTGGGGGTAGGACTGGAACGTACTGGGGTGTACATAGACGGTGGTACGACACGTACTGGGGTGGGGGTACGACTGGAATGTACTGGGGTGTGGGTACACGGGGGTACGACACGTACTGGGGTGGGGGTACGACTGGAACGTACTGGGGTGTACATAGACGGTGGTACGACACGTACTGGGGTGTGGGTACACGGGGGTACGACACGTACTGGGGTGGGGGTAGGACTGGAACGTACTGGGGTGTACATAGACGGTGGTACGACACGTACTGGGGTGGGGGTACGACTGGAACGTACTGGGGTGTGGGTACACGGGGGTACGACACGTACTGGGGTGGGGGTACGACTGGAACGTACTGGGGTGTACATAGACGGTGGTACGACACGTACTGGGGTGGGGGTACGACTGGAACGTACTGGGGTGTACATAGATGGTGGTACGACACGTACTGGGGTGGGGGTAGGACTGGAACGTACTGGGGTGTACATAGACGGTGGTACGACACGTACTGTGGTGGGGGTACGACTGGAACGTACTGGGGTGTACATAGACGGTGGTACGACACGTACTTGGGTGTGGGTACACGGGGGTATGACACGTACAGGTGTGGGGGTAGGACTCGGACGTACTGGGGTGTACCTAGACGGGTGGGGGTGTACATACACGGGGGGTACGTGTCGGACGTACGGGGGCTGGGGGGAGTGTTGGGCGCGTATGCGGGCACATGTCTCCATGGTTGCTGTAGGAGTTCGGTGCGGACGGTGTTTTTTCCATACGGTTGTAACCTCGGACGCACGGGATGGATCGTGATTCCTCGGTCGGACTTGACTTTTCACGTTTGTACGGTAAATCGTCCGTGGACGTGTCGGACACATTTTCCGACCCGAGGACGTGTGGGGAAATATTCCCAATGCGGTTCGTATGGACTTTTTACCATGCGAATCATGATTGCCAGTTCGTACGGCACTTGTACGATTCGTACGGTAAAAAGACCGGATACGAGTCGCACGGGGGAATTTTTTACCGGATCGTGATCGGCACCAAAGTGTGCAAAAGTCCACATTTCCTATTTTTTTCAACTGTTGGAATGAAGTGGGGGGTTAGGCCCAGTAATTACCACAACATACAGATTTTGGTGTAGTAAGCGCCAAAGTGAATATGTTATTCCTAATTAATGTGAAATTACAACAAAATGGTGTGGCACGCAAGCCATTTTGCTGCACAGAGATGCATCAATTTAAAAGCACAGGGGTGCGTCGTCTTAACAACAATATGATGCTGTCAGTGTGCTTTCCTCGGTGCTGGTGCATAATTAGCTGCCATGCACCAACTCAGGCACCTAGGCATCATGTTGTTAGGGTGTCTGCATAGCGGGGATGATTGATTTTGTGCAGGAAGGGACACCTTCTTGCACAAAAACAATCACTGATGTCATTTTCCTCTTTCTGTGCATGATTCAGCATGCAGCATGCATAGAAAGATGAAAAAACTAGGAGAAATACATGTATTTCTCCTCGTTGTGCTACTCCTACGCCTCCCCTGGGCAGGCATAAGTTTCTGACACATTCCCAGTTTTACTACACTTTGTAAATCTGAGAATGTGTCAGGTTCCATTAATGTTGTGTGGGAACTCCAACAGCAACACCTATTGAATGCCCCTTTCACGCAGAATAATGCATGAAAGAGGCCCATATTTACAAGGCCATGAAAAGTCACGCAGGGTGACTACGTGGCCTTGTAAATATGGACAGGCACACTGTGCCGCCGGTGCATTAAAAAAGTGACGCACCGGCAGCGCAATGGGCTTCTAAATGAGGCACTGAGTGCTTAATTATTAGTGTGTCAGAAAATTCAGACTCCTCCTGTGCAAACTGCTGTCATACCTGGTAATTATTGAGTGTGATAAATTTGCATACTCTGTTAAAATTCAGTAGGCCAAATTTGGTGGGAAAATGTCTGGTTATTACTAGAACTTGTGGATTTTTGGCGTGGTAAGCACCAAAATCTGTCTATTATTCAGAATTATTCATATTATACATATTATTGCCCAGATAGTCAGAAAAAGTGCTATTTTTAGCACCCTATAAATTGCAACTCAGGTGATATCTTACTCGTCCCTGGCACTTGTAATCAGCAATCAGGCCCAGAATAAGTGGAATTTATTTCAGCTGAAAAGTTCAAAACCCAGGAGTATTGGATTTTATTGGGTGCAATAAATTCTGTATACCCTTCCAAGGCATTCTTAATCAGGCACTGAGTAAATACCGCTACTTAATAATTGGAGCATTATATTGATCCAGTGTCCCATAGTTATTGCCTTTTTAAATCCGTGTTTATGTTCTCTCACACGGTCCAGACCTGCCTTTCTGGCAAAACAAAAACTCTCTTCCATAAAACAAATGTTGTTTTCTATTTTTCTTTTTTTAAAGACGTAAAAGCCTGCCTTCTATGGAATTTCAACCCCCTAATGTTAATAAAAGTAAGTAAAGTATATACATGTACTATGTAAAATGAAAACATAACATCTAGATCAAGAGGAAAATATTTGAATTGTAATATGTAATGTTAAGTTATTTTTCAGACAGCCATTCTTGGCTTACCTCTGGCAATTACTTAAATTCTGTTTCTGCTCCCATTAGCATTAATGCCTATATTATTTCTATTACATGAAGTGCATATTCCCATCAATCACACTGGATGTCAATCGAGTAAAACTCTCCTTTCAAACACCAGTGAACAGTTCAGGGATTTTTGCACATTATCTCTCCGAGCTCTCCCTTAAGGTTTTACAGACCTACAGGCTTGTTTTCTGGTTTGCCCTTCTCTGAAATCATATTCATTCACACAGGCAGAAATATGTGTTTGTGAGGCATATCACTACATGGCTAAGCTTCTTTTTCACCACTAGACCTTCATCGCTGGAACCCATGGTCATTTAAGCCTCAGTGAAAAATGCAGCAAATGCCACTTTACAAAAATCAATAAGTGCATATACACAAGTGCCCTATCTCTTTCATACTGGAAATCGTTTCTGTAATAAAATATCCAGAGCTCTGCATGAAGGTAGAGCCCACCTGTCAGTGCTTTTTTCTGATAAACAGTTTGGATCAAACATCTGCTTTTCGCCTGCTCAGTAACTTCATAATGAATGGTGATCTTATAGTACTCCTCGATTTAAGAATAATAATCTTTTTTGACAGCTTTTCCCCTCTACCCTCATATTCCTTCAGTTCAGGCAGCTTTTGCTACAATGCTCGAGTTTAACCTGCATAAACTCAGAAACAAAGAACAGTCATACAGTTCTTACTTTTGATATATGTGGTGCAATGGGTAAGAGTTCATTCTTAATCACCTTGCTTGCATGCATAGTAAAAATACTCAAATCCTTCATGAGAAGTTGAAATTTCTTATTAGGGAAAAGAGTCAGGTAATAAATGCATGGTCTCAACCACATGAGGTGGAGCAACGGCTCCTTTCTGCTGGTGAGGTATTGGAGAATCGCCTACTAGTAGAAGTTACACTCACAACTCGATTCGATTCAGTATACTTTATTCGGTTTGTTAGAACAACCATAAAAGCATTCACATACTCACTACTCAAATGAATGTTCCTCAGCAGATGAGGGCCCTGATGGTACCAAATAATCTCTCTCATTGGAGACAGTCACAACATTGAGGTGAGTCCAACCTCTTATCTTGGCACTGAGCTCTAAAGATGCTGGTGAAGCCAGTTCTCCTTTCAGGCTTGAAGCTATAGGTTGAACCTTAACTCATGTGCCTGTGTCCAGGTTTCATGCTGCAAAGTTGACTGTTGAGAAAGAGGACACCACCCAATCAGCAAGATGGGGACCCCCTGATACACAGAAATAACAAGAAAAAGTAGAAAAACCAACAACTACCATGGCTCTCTGACCAAAGCCCAGAGTACACCCAATCACAGTAGTCTTGCTGGAGGGCCACCCTAATGTCTGAGGTGCACCTCACTTAATAATTGATTTTGTCAATCTTTCTTCTGATCCAGACCTCGGAGGAGCAGCACATAGCACCAGCCCTGCATGCTCAGCTGGAGTGCTCGCTGAACTTTCCACTTCAGTTAGTAGCTAATCTCCACAAGTTTCACTGCTGTTGGACTATCCTCTGGCTTCACCTATCCAAGGAGCAAAGGACTCAATGTCAGATTCATCTGATACATTGTATTAGCAGCAGCTGAACCTGGCCTTGTTTAGTGTGGCCAGAAAGGAAAGGCCATTGAGAGTGGGAGAGTGCATCCATGGTTCCTGATGAGCTTACATTTTCACATCTAGGAAATCCTCCACCAGAGCCTATAAGAGCAAATGACTGAGATTATGGCACTGGCCACTTTCAAAAACATCAACACAATTACATGCTCAGCTGTCATGTCAATACATTTGTGAATCATCTGGCTAATATGGGGCTATGGGTAGGTATTTGCAAGACTTGGATTATGGCTATTGAAACCTACCATAGCAGACAATGGGAGCCTTTTAAATAAAGACAACAATGTCATTAAAAGAAATATGATTTGACCTAATATATCTGTTTCCTCTGAGTGGAGTCGCCAATGCCTCTTGTGACCTGAAACTCATCCTAGCTAGCTTAATGCACAAATCATGCGAGCTGATGACCTCATCTGTAATCAAACTTTTGTTGTGGAATACTTTCTTCTTGTTGGTTATCACATTGGAATGACACAAAAGTGAGCTGCATGCCCTTTGCTTGACAGTATATTCACAGTATTACATCAGGAGAGAATGGTCCTCAGGAAACATACATTTTGAGACATAACTGTACAGTCGGAGGTCCTTCGTTAAATGGGATTGTTCTCCTCACATTTTTGTCATCCCTCTCTTTTGCATAATCTGGACATAAGATGTACTATGCGGGTATATTCAGGCAGAAGCAGAAACCTGCATTCTCCTGACAAATATTTTGTGACTTTCATAAGCAATGATGTTGAGTGAATGGCTGCTATGGCTACCTTTGACAGATTGATAGTTTCATGTACAGTCCATTGTTACACACTCCAACCCATGTCTAAACTCACTTCACAAGGCTAATTGGATGGTTCCCAATGTACTCTGCAGAGTTTTTCTCTGCCTGCTAAAGTAGAAAAGTTACTGTAGTTTTGTGGAACAAGGTAGCAGTGCACACTAATCAGACTATTTTAAATTCTTTGACCAGTGACATTATAGTTAGGTGTTAGAATGGGGCATGAGCTTACAATTAAAAAAAACTAAGAAACCCTGAAATACTCCAGTTGCAATTTAGTCAGAACTACAAATAGAACTAAAAAAACAGTGTGTGCCCTTATCATGCACTGAACTTTGGCCAGGCCCTGCACTCATCCCTGCTCAAATATCCAAGCCTGTTCCAGGCCCTGTGACCAATCCTGACATGTATCCAATTGCTTGCTGCACAGTCAGTGTTAGCAGCAGGTTGCAACCAACCCTCCGGTGTGTGACCATCCCCCCACTGCATACGGCCATCAGCAGGGTGAAAGCTTGTAGAGTGGTTTCTGCAGGAGCCTTGATGTACCTTATGGGAGGGTTGCACTGCATCCCACTGGAGTACTGTGATACCCCCAGCCCACAAAAAATTATAGTTTTTGTGATTGAGGGGTGGTCCTTCTGGGACACCCCCAACAAGTCCCTACGGTGTCAGGGTCTCTCTATCCTGCACCCTTATGCCTTTGATTCTGTCCCCTTATATTGAACATAAGGGGACAGAATCCCTGAGTTCTGTAATGGCCATTCCAACACTTTCTAGAGCTGTTGCGGAAGACCAATCATACCACTCAATACCACTCAGTACCACCAGGGTATCAGCCTGGTGCCTCATTGACTGATGGAAGAAAATATTTCTTCAGCCAATTGTGCTTGAGTATTTTCAAACGTTTTGGTGCTGCTGCAGTCCCACAGGACTCCTGAAGAAAATATTGGTCCAGATCTCAATAATTTGTCCAGAAGATTATTAACACCTTTATGACTACCTCAAGCACCTCACTAAATGAAATTACTCAAACACTACTGATCAGAATAAAACCAAACAGTAATAAGCATGCTTTCTGAGTAAAGGTCTAACTTTCTGCTAAATTTGTTGTGATTCTGTTCAGCTGTTTCTTTCTGTATTGCTAAGCAACATTTCCTATGGGAATTAAGATGAAAAATTGACATATTGGGGTAGCCCTTTTTTCATGACCCCACTAGAAGGCTCAGCATCAAATTTTCTATAAAGGAGCTGAAGTAGGTGACATTTTTAGGAGAAAGTTTTATGCAGCAGAGTCATCGAAACAGACCAAAGTTCTTAAAGAAACACAAACTGCCTTTCTATGTGTATATCCAAAATTCGCTCAGTCTCTTTACGTCTCACAGCCCTGCAGGGTGTTGCATGGTGCCGAGCAAGGCAGCCGACTGGTAACAACAATAGAACTCCATTGAAAATGAGTCATGTGTACTCCTTGCTCATGCATTGGCCAAAGCTGTGGGGCCGAAATGGGCTGCAGGGGCTGGAACAACTTCAATAAATCACTTGGAATATTTCCATCCTGGGTGAACATGATTCAATTTCTACTGAGTTATATATTACCTACTGGCAGTCGACAGTAGGTAGTTATAGTTAGGACCTATTGTCCATAGGAAATCCGCAACATTCTATTTGGAATAACTTTGGCGCCGGTTGACGAATCTTCGCAAAATGTTCAAAACTGGTGGGGTGCTCCGGTCCGCTCCTACCCTGAAAGACTCGGGGTGATTCGTCAAGTGAGGGCCGAAAAAAAAGGGGGGTCCCAAAACGTATTTTCCCCATGCAATTTTCCATAGGAGCCGTTAATCGCAGCTGCAGCCCGAACTGCTGAACGGAATTACACGAAATTTGGCAAAGAGGTAGCCCTTGGTTCACACTCGTGCCTTTTGGTTAAATGGTATAAATCCGTTCAGTAGTTGCTGAGAAAATCAAAAGTAAAATCATAGATATATCTGGGTGGAGCCTAACCACACATCTCATCGTGAGATCTGATTGGCTGTCAGCACTTCATCCAAGAAGTGTTGGCAGCCATCTAGGGACCAATATACATGATAGCACCTCGTTAAAAAGCATTGCAGTTAATAGAATGTTTTAAGACTTTTGTTACATTATAAATCATTTGTTGATGGTACCATACTCATTTTAGGAATCGTGGTGTGTTCTAAGGTGATTTTACCATGTGAAAAACCCTTCTGCTGGGATATCATGAATCATGTTTGAGAGAAAACTATTTTCTCATGCTTTTCCCACAGAGGTTTGGAAGGTGATCTATAAGCTAAACTGAGAGCATATTTTCTGTAAATTCACATTATCTTTCTCAGTCATGTGAGAATGAAGTCTGACATTCTCAGTAAAACGTGTACATTCAACAAGGGCAGAGACTGTCAGTTGATTCCTTTGTGTTCTACTGCAGCTTCCCAGAGTGTTCTAAAGAACAACTAGAGCGCTAACAGTCCTACTTATGACAAACGTATGGCACACCTGAAGCTATCTTGATTGGAATAAAGTGGTAACTCTTAAAACATTTAATTTAAAAAGGAACAAAATGAGGGGGTTCATTTTGCCATAGAAAGGATGATTAGTGCTGCAGAAAGACAAATTAGGGCACATTTTGAGTGACTTCTCAAATCCTCTTCTATTTCATTAACAATTTTGACATGCAGACTGAAACATGCACTTTCAATACCAGCAGCAGACTTCCCTGGTGAGCAGTCACTTTACTACAGTGATCTAATGAGCAACTAGAGTGCTAACATTCTGAATCGATGGCAAATGTGTGACACATCTGAATGCCTTCTTGATGGAATCAAAGTAAAAAACTGAAAGTATTTCCTACTGAGGAGACTGTAGTAAATGAGGAAATTAGGAAACTTCATAACAAATAAATGTCCCAAGTTGGCCACCAGAGACAAAAGAGCCCAAATGTAGCACAAATATCACCCAGATGTAGCCCAAGTATAGCCCAATGACAGAATGTCCCAGAGTGCTCTAAAGAACAACTAGAGCGCGAACAGTCTTACTTATGACAAAAGTATGGCACACCTGAAGCCATCTTGATTGGAATAAAGTGGTAACACATACAACATTTAATTTGCAAAGGAACAAAATGAGGGGGTTCATTTTGCCATAAAAATTATGATTAGTGCTGCAGAAAGAAAAATTAGGGCACATTTTGACTTCTCAAATCCTCTTCTATTTCATTAAAAAATTCTGACATGCAGACTGAAACATGCAATTTGAATACCAGCAGCAGACTTCCCTGGTGAGCAGTAGCTTTACTACAGTGATCTAATGAGCAACTAGAGTGCTAACATTCAGAATTTATGGCAAATGTGTGACACATCTGAATGCCTTCTTGATGGAACCAAAGTAAACAAGCATTGAAAATGCAATAGGTCTCCCCCTCGTTTAAGTTAAAGCAATTCTGTTTGTAATTAGGTGGCTTTTTAGCTTTGCTTTCATGAGTGTTTTTCACACTTTCATGTACATAACATGCATATGTATGCATATATACACAAACTAAAATTTGTTGGTTAATTTATTGGATTGATTTTGCTGCACATATCGTCTCATTAGCCATTTAACATTCTTTGGCCTGTGCACATGTCTTTGTATTTGATTTTCATTGGTTGGCTCAGAGAGTTAATTAGAGAAAGAATGACAAAATGAAAAAATGTTTATAATTGCTTGCGTATTTGCACAGATGTATTTTACATATTCTGTCTTCTATGTTCATTGTGATGATGTCATGATCAACCTTTGCACTTGCACTTTAAAAGCTCAGGCTTCCCGAGACAGCGTCATGTGATCAAGGCCTCTGGAAGGCCGAAACGCGTCATGGCAGCTTTTGGGTTTTGGATTAAATAAAAAACACTAGCACTTACTTTTGGGTCCGTGTTCGTCTCTTGCGCATATACGTTGTGCTTTTGGTGAGGCGATTCCTTGTGGCAGTTACCTTTTCTCCGTTTTTTGCTTCTACGGAGTGTCACGGACCCCTTCCTCGTTTGGGCCGAGCAACAGGAAGCACCCTTCTGGTCACCCGGAAGTTCTACGAGCTCCTAGCCGGAGCAGATGCGAGTGCCCCCGGTCAGCCGATAACAACCCCTGCCGCAAGCCAGTGGCCAGCCGATTCGTGAGCAAGCGGCCGTGAAAACTGCTAAGGTAGGAGGGTTTGGGCATTGTGAACCGGTGAAGAAGTGTGCGGACTCACTTACGCTAACATCGCTATTTAGCGTCTTTTAGTGACAGTGAAGGCATTATTGATAAATTATCCTCAACCCAACTACAATGGCTGCCGGCGCTGGGAGAAGCCGCGAGGAGGTGGCATTAGAAATGTTTGATAACTCACCCGTTACAGCACCTGTAACAACTAGTGCTCAGGAGGTCCCGAGAACGGGCAATGTTGATTTAAAAGAACTATTCAAAAAATTGGAGAAAGCCATGCGTATTGAAACCTCTAAATGGTGGGAACACCGTTCCCTGTCACATTATTTGGAAGTAGGGCGTATACCGCGAGGTTTCGCATTATGCTGGCACCCAGCTACGAAAATCCTGATCCTCAAATGTTGGTGGATTGGGCGGAATGTAATCTACAGTCTTCTGCCAACTTATTGAGGATTTTGGTGAGATACGCTGAAAGTGATCGTTTAAAAATACAAACTACCATAGAGGAATTAAACGAACAAATCAGCAAGCTGGGCCCTTCGGAAGCGGAAAAAAGGCTTCGTGAAGAAATGCATACTCGTTTGGCCAAGGAAGAAGAATCTATTAAGAAACGCAAGGCTTTCAAGTTTCAAAGGGACAAAATTGACCATCAAAATGGCCAAATCTTCACATTCGCAAGGAAATTTGTCACCTTTAAACAGAAAGTGCGTCAATCTGCCACGATGTCCACATCAAGCAATCCCGTGGGTCATTTGTCATCTTCCCTATCAGACTTAAGCTCCATTCCAGGTAGTGAATCGGAAAACGAGCAAACCTCTACAAACAAAGAGTTGGGGTTTACAAAACTCACCCTGGCACAAGAGGTGGACTGTTTGCGGCAAGACAGACGTCACACTTTAAGACCACGGGCACAGAACACGAGAGCAGAAGGAGACGCAACAACATCAAACGAAGGGAACGCAGGCAACACCGCAAGATCCAGCAGCGGTCAAAAACCACAGAGCGGCAAAAGAGGACAGAAGCGATGGACCCGCAAACAATGACCACGGATGTTCCACCCCTAGCTGTCATTAACCACACAGACATGCAACAGAGTACCAAGGAGGAAAAGATCTTGGCTCTTGGCCTCTCATTTTGTCCAGCTGATAATTTCAACTATGCGCAAACTCGCATAGATATTTACAAGTTTACACGCAAACTAAAACTTCGTAAATTTTTCGAACTGAACAAAAACAAAACAAGTACCACGCAGAGTGAAACCATTTCCTCTAGTCCTCCAGTAGGAACTGTGGGGGATTTCAATCTCCTTTGTGATCTTCATCAGCTACATGAAGAGGGCCGAATTTATGATTCATCTCAAAGTGACCTTGTGCCTATCAACAACAAACCAGGTGCAACTCCATTTAAACCTAAGTCCACTTTCAACCCCATCATGGTCCATGACAATATAGAAATTTTCAATGAGAGAGTAACCTGCCAATTGAAATCCTTGCACAAATCAGTCAACTGTGCTCGGCAGACCCAACAGCATTGGAACCATGGTTATGGACAACTAATGAAGAAAATCCAAAATGATGACAACATCATCGTCCGACAATCGGACAAAGGAGGAAACGTGGTGCTATGGCCAAGACAATTGTATGTGGAAGAGGCCCTGCTACACCTAAATGACAGAACGTGTTACAAGAGAACCGAGTGGAAAGTGGTAAAAGCAGCTTGGAGTGACTTTTACAATATGTTATTGGCTTGGAAAAGTGCAGGTCTCCTCAGTATTGAGGAATTGAAATTTTTGAAGGTCAATCATCCTATCATGCCGGTTTTCTACCTGATCCCCAAAATACATAAGAACGCAGTCAAACCGCCGGGGAGACCAATCATTTCGGCCAGGGGGAGTGTTTTGGAAAAGACCTCACTATATATAGACTTTTTCCTACAGAAGTACGTGAGGAGACTACCTTCGTATATACAGGACACCAATGACTTTCTGAGGAAAATTAGTGAGATCAAGTGGCAGGATGACTACTGGCTAATTACGTTGGATGTAACCGCACTATATACCAGTATCCATCATCAAGATGGTATCAAGGCGGTGGAACACTTTCTCAAAACTGAACCCATTTATATGATGGACCATTGTAAAATGATATCAGCTATGATTAACATCAGCCTTAATAATAACTATTTTTTGTTTCAGAATATTGTATTCCAGCAATTGAGAGGCGTAGCAATGGGGGCTTGCTTTTCCCCAAGCTACGCGTGTTTGCACATGGGCATGTGGGAAGAGCAAGTCCTGCAGAAGGAATATAGCGATGTCATGGCCAATAACATCATTGCCTGGCATCGCTATATAGATGATCTTTTCGTGGTCTGGAATGGGTCAAAAACTTTAGCCTCTGATTTCATCCAAGCCATTAATGTGAATCAGCTTAACCTACAGTTTACAGCTGAGTTGAGTCAGATTCGAGTCAACTTCCTAGATGTGGAGGTTTTTATCTCCGAGGGTAAGCTACATACCAGGCTGTTTCGCAAAGCAACTGCGGGCAACACCGTGTTGCATGCACATAGCCACCACCCCGACCATCTTATACGCAGCATCCCCTACGGGGAGATGCTGCGCATAAAACGGATCTGTAGTACTGATGAACACTGCAGGGTTGCCCAGGAACACAGCAAGTTCAGGTTCCTCGCCAGAGGTTATTCTCCAGCTATTATTGAAAAGGCTATATCCCGGACTAGGGCTCTAGTCAGGGATCAGATTCTGGGTATCAATACCACTAGTTTGAGCCTTGAGAGCACCCCCAGCCCAGCACTCGTCCAAGATGATACACCTAGACTAATTGTAACCTATAGTCGCCAGCACAATAACTTGCGCAAAATCATCAAGAAGAATTGGTCGTTGATTCGACTAGACCCTGTGATTGGCAACAGTGTAGCGAAGAACCCCGCCATTACTTTCCGCAAGGCTCGTTCTATGAGCAACATGCTGGTCAAAAGCAGTCCAGAGCTCAAGAGTAATACAGGCAATTGGTTACAAGCCCGCAAGGGATTCATTAAATGCTCCACTTGCAAGGCTTGTTCCTTAGGTAAAAGCACGTCAAACTACATGTCTCCATTCTCCAGTACTCCCTGCAAAATCCTTAAAAAACTCACTTGCAAGACCGATTTTGCAGTTTATGTGCTGGAGTGTACGTGTGGCCTGCAATATGTTGGGAGCACCAAGTTGCAGGCACATAAACGTATACTCCAGCACATGAGAGCCATCATTAATCATGATGTAGCTTACCCAGTAGCCAGGCACTTCGGTGAAAAACACAACAGTAACCTAGAGGACCTCAGCTACTTTGTCATCGACACAAAACATCCACTTAGGCGTGGAGGTGATAGGGAAGCCATGCTCAGAAAATTGGAGACAAGGTACATTCTTGAGCTAGACTCCAAGGTACCCAATGGGTTGAATTCGAGCGAGGACTTTTATACCTGGCTATGATAGCTCTTGTTTGCTTTCTACTGCTGACGTATTCTGGGTTGCACATTTTTAATCTTTAATTTTCAACATGAATAAGAAATTTTCCTCCTGAGTATACTGATTATAATGACAGTTATGTCCATCTGTCTGTCATATGTTTTACAACGTTGTCGTTTTTCTTTTATGTTTCCTCCTCTACACTAGTCAGCACCATTACACAGAATAATTTTGTATTCTTTCTATTATGATCAGACCATCACTTTGAACATTATCACACATACATGGCCTTTCTAATTCTTTCCTTTTGACTAAATGGGTATGAGGCAAGATTGCGAAAAATTATAACCGGATTGATCCAGTTATTTTTGTCTATTCGTGCAGGCAATTGTTAACCAAGGATGCCTTTGCCAATCACTCGCAACAAGATACACGATTGATGGAATGATCCAATGTAGGCTTTTTTTATTACGCCTTTGTCGTGTGCACACATAAATTAGGGGGTCCATGTTGTATTTATCAATTGTATATTTAAATGGACCTCCGGCAGTGACACCTACACAAACTAAAATTTGTTGGTTAATTTATTGGATTGATTTTGCTGCACATATCGTCTCATTAGCCATTTAACTTTCTTTGGCCGGTGCACATGTCTTTGTATTTGATTTTCATTGGTTGGCTCAGAGAGTTAATTAGAGAAAGAATGACAAAATGAAAAAAAATTTATAATTGCTTGCGTATTTGCACAGATGTATTTTACATATTCTGTCTTCTATGTTCATTGTGATGATGTCATGATCAACCTTTGCACTTGCACTTTAAAAGCTCAGGCTTCCCGAGACAGCGTCATGTGATCAAGGCCTCTGGAAGGCCGAAACGCGTCATGGCAGCTTTTGGGTTTTGGATTAAATAAAAACCACTAGCACTTACTTTTGGGTCCGTGTTCGTCTCTTGCGCATATACGTTGTGCTTTTGGTGAGGCGATTCCTTGTGGCATGTATGCATATATGTATATGTATGCATGTATTTATATTTGTATTTATATAGATATGCAGATTATATATATGTATGTATATATATATATATATGTACACATACATATATATAAATGCATATACATATGTGCATATGTGTGCGTGTAGAGAGAGGTAGAGAGATGTAGAGGTGTAGAGGTGTAGAGATAGAGGTGTAGAGGTAGAGAGGTAGAGGGGTAGAGAGTAGTAGAAAGAGAGGTAGAGAGTAGAGGATGAGTAATAGAGAGTAGAGAGTAGAGAGTGAGTAGTAGAGAGTAGTAGAGAGTAGTAGAGAGTAGTAGAGAGAGTAGCAGAGAGTGAGTAGTAGAGAGTAGTATAGAGTAGTAGAGTGAGTAGAGTGAGTAGTAGAGAGTGAGTAGTAGAGAGCGAGTATTAGAGAGTAGTAGAGAGTGGGTAGTAGAGAGTGAGTAGTAGAGTGAGTAGTATAGATTAGTAGAGAGTGAGTAGTAGAGAGTAGTAGAGAGTGAGAAGTAGAGAGTGAGCAGTAGAGAGTAGTAGGGAGTGAGTAGTAGAGAGTGAGTAGCAGAGAGTGAGTAGTAGAGAGTAGTATAGAGTGAGTAGTAGAGAGTAATAGAGAGTGAGTAGTTGTGAGTGAGTAGTAGAGAGAGAGTAGTAGAGAGTGAGTATTAGAGAGAAGTAGAGAGTGAGTAGTAGAGAGTGAGTAGTAGAGAGAGTAGTAGAGAGTAGTAGAGTAGTAGGGAGTAGTAGAGTAGTAGAGAGTGAGAAGTAGAGAGTGAGTAGTAGAGAGAGTAGTAGAGAGTAATTGAGTAGTAGAGAGTGAGTAGTAGAGAGTGAGTAGTAGAGAGTGAGTAGTAGAGAGTAGTAGAGAGCGATTAGTAGAGAGTGAGTAGTAGAGAGAGAGTAGTAGAGAGAGTAGTAGAGAGCAGTAGAGTGAGTAGTAGAGAGAGAGTAGTAGAGAGCAGTAGAGTGAGTAGTAGAGAGGGAGTGGTAGAGAGAGAGTAGTAGAGAGAGAGTAGTAGAGAGTGAGTAGTAAAGTAATAGAGAGTGAGTAGTAGAGAGTAGTAGAGAGTAGTAGAGAGAGTAGAATAGAGTGAGTAGTAGAGAGTAAGTAGCAGAGAGTAGTAGTAGAGAGTAGTAGAGAGTAGTAGAGAGTGAGTAGTAGAGAGTGAGTAGTAGAGAGTAGTAGCAAGTGAGTAGTAGAGAGTGAGTAGTTTAATTTAAAAGGAACACAATGAGGGGGTTCATTTTGCCATAGAAATTTTGAATGGTGCTGAAAAAAGAAAAATTAGGGCACATTTTGAGTGACTTCTCAAATCCTCTTCTATTTCAATAAAAAATTCTGACATGCAGACTGAAACATGCACTTTCAATACCAGCAGCAGACTTCCCTGGTGAGCAGAAACTTTACCTCAGTGATCTAATAAGCAACTAGAGTGCTAACATGCCGAATTTATGGCAAATGTGTGACATATCTGAATGCCTTCTTGATGGAATCAAAGTAAAAAACTGAAAGTATTTCCTACTGAGGAGACTGTAGTAAATGAGGAAATTAGGAAACTTCATAACAAATAAGTCTCCCAAGATGGCCACCAGAGACAAAAGAGCCCAAATGTAGCACACATATCACCCAGATGTACCCAAGTATAGCCCAATGACAGAATGTCCCAGAGTGTTCTAAAGAACAACTAGAGCACTAACAGTCTTACTTATGACAAAAGTATGGCACACCTGAAGCCATCTTGATGGGAATAAAGTGGTAACACTTAAAACATTTAATTTGCAAAGGAACGAAATGAGGGGGTTCATTTTGCCTTAGAAATTATGATTAGTGCTGCAGAAAGAAAAATTAGGGCACATTTTGACTTCACAAATCCTCTTCTATTTCATTAACAAATTCTAACATGCAGACTGAAACATGCACTTTGAATACCAGCAGCAGACTTCCCTGGTGAGCAGAAGATTTATTACAGTGATCTAATGAGCAACTAGAGTGCTAACATTCAGAATTTATGGCAAATGTGTGACACATCTGAATGCCTTCTTGGTGAACCCAAAGTAAACAAGCATTGAAAATGCAATAGGTCTCCTCCTCGTTTAAGTTAAAGCAATTCTGTTTGTAATTAGGTGGCTTTTTAGCTTTGCTTTTATGAGTGTTTTTCAAACTTTCATGTACATAACATGCATATGTATGCATATATGTATATGTATGCATGTATTTATATTTGTATTTATATAGATATGCAGATTATATATATGTTTATATATGTATGTATATATATATGTACACATACATATATATAAATGCATATGCATATACATATGTGCATATGTGTGCGTGTAGAGAGAGGTAGAGAGATGTAGAGGTGTAGAGGTGTAGAGATAGAGGTGTAGAGGTAGAGAGGTAGAGGGGTAGAGAGTTGTAGAGAGAGAGGTAGAGAGTAGAGGATGAGTAATAGAGAGTAGAGAGTGAGTAGTAGAGAGTAGTAGAGAGTAGTAAAGTGAGTAGAGTGAGTAGTAGAGAGTGAGTAGTAGAGAGTGAGTAGTAGAGAGTAGTAGAGAGTGGGTAGTAGAGAGTGAGTAGTAGAGAGTCGTAGAGAGTGAGTAGTAGAGTGAGTAGTATAGATTAGTAAAGTGAGTAGTAGAGAGTAGTAGAGAGTGAGTAGTAGAGAGTAGTAGAGAGTGAGAAGTAGAGAGTGAGCAGTAGAGAGTAGTAGGGAGTGAGTAGTAGAGAGTGAGTAGCAGAGAGTGAGTAGTAGAGAGTAGTAGAGAGTGAGTAGTAGAGAGTAGTAGAGAGTGAGTAGTTGAGAGTGAGTAGTAGAGAGAGAGTAGTAGAGAGTGAGTAGTAGAGAGAAGTAGAGAGTGAGTAGTAGAGAGTGAGTAGTAGAGAGTGAGTAGTAGAGAGTAGTGGAGAGTGAGTAGTAGAGAGAGTAGTAGAGAGTAGTAGAGTAGTAGGGAGTAGTAGAGTAGGAGAGAGTGAGTAGTAGAGAGTGAGTAGTAGAGAGAGTAGTAGAGAGTAATTGAGTAGTAGAGAGTGAGTAGTAGAGAGTGAGCAGTAGAGAGTGAGTAGTAGAGAGCGAGTAGTAGAGAGTGAGTAGTAGAGAGTGAGTAATAGAGAGAGAGTAGTAGAGAGAGAGTAGTAGAGAGCAGTAGAGTGAGTAGTAGAGAGGGAGTAGTAGAGAGAGAGTAGTAGAGAGAGAGTAGTAGAGAGTGAGTAGTAAAGTAGTAGAGAGTGAGTAGTATAGAGTTGTAGAGAGTAGTAGAGAGAGTAGAATAGAGTGAGTACTAGAGAGTGAGTAGCGGAGAGTAGTAGTAGAGAGTTGTAGAGAGTAGTAGAGAGTGAGTAGTAGAGAGTAGTAGCGAGTGAGTAGTAGAGAGTGAGTAGTTTAATTTAAATGAGGGGGTTCATTTTGCCATAGAAACTATGATTAGTGCTGAAAAAAGAAAAATTAGGGCACATTTTGAGTGACTTCTCAAATCCTCTTCTATTTCAATAAAAAATTCTGACATGCAGACTGAAACATGCACTTTCAATACCAGCAGCAGACTTCCCTGGTGAGCAGAAGCTTTACTACAGTGATGATCTAATAAGCAACTAGAGTGCTAACATGCCAAATTTATGGCAAATGTGTGACATATCTGAATGCCTTCTTGATGGAATCAAAGTAAAAAACTGAAAGTATTTCCTACTGAGGAGACTGTAGTAAATGAGGAAATTAGGAAACTTCATAACAAATAAGTCTCCCAAGATGGCCACCAGAGACAAATGATATATAATTGCATATGCATATATATGCATATATGGATATGTGCATATGTGTGCTTGTAGAGAGAGGTAGAGGTGTAGAGGTAGAGGTGTAGCGGTAGAGAGGTAGAGGTAGAGAGGTAGAGGGAGAGAGGTAGAGGTGTAGAGAGGTAGAGGTGTAGAGAGGTAGAGTGTAGTAGAGAGAGAGGTAGAGAGAGATAGAGAGTTAGAGAGTAGAGAGTGGGTAGTAGAGAGTAGTAGAGAGTAGTAGAGAGAGTAGCAGAGAGTGAGTAGTAGAGAGTAGTAGAGTGAGTAGTAGAGAGTGAGTAGTAGAGAGTGAGTGGTAGAGAGTAGTAGAGAGTGAGTAGTAGAGTGAGTAGTAGAGAGTAGAATAGCGTGAGTAGTAGAGAGTGAGTAGTAGAGAGTGAGTAGTAGAGAGAAGTAGAGAGTGAGTAGTAGAGTGACTAGTAGAGAGTAGTAGAGCGTGAGTAGTAGAGAGTGAGTGGCAGAGCGTGAGTAGCAGAGAGAGAGTAGTAGAGAGTAGTAGAGAGTGAGTAGTAGAGTCAGTAGTAGAGAGTAGTAGAGAGTAGTAGATAGAGTAGTAGAGAGTAGTAGAGAGTGAGTAGTAGAGAGTGAGTAGTAGAGAGTAGTAGAGAGTAGTAGCGAGAGAGTAGTAGAGAGTGGTAGTAGAGAGTAGTAGAGAGTGAGTAGTACAGAGTTGTAGAGAGTGAGTAGTAGAGAGAGAGTAGTAGAGAGTGAGTAGTGGAGAGTAGTAGAGTGTGAGCAGTAGAGAGTAGTAGAGAGTGAGTAGTAGAGAGTGAGTAGTAGAGAGAGAGTTGTAGAGAGTAGTAGAGTAGTAGAGAGTGAGTAGTATAGAGTAGTGGAGTAGTAGAGAGTGAGTAGTAGAGAGTAGTAGATAGTGAGTAGTAGAGTGAGTAGTAGAGAGTAGTAGAGAGCAAGTAGTAGAGAGTGTGTAGTAGAGAGTGAGTAGTAGAGAGTGAGTAGTAGAGTGAGTAGTAGAGAGTGAGAAGTAGAGAGAGTAGTACAGAGTAGTAGAGTGGTAGAGAGTGATTAGTAGAGTGAGTAGTAGAGAGTGAGTAGTAGAGAGTATTTGAGAGCGAGTAGTAGAGAGTGAGTAGTGGAGAGTGAGTAGTAGAGAGTAGTAGAGAGCAAGTAGTAGAGAGTGAGTAGTAGAGAGTAGTAGAGTGAGTATTAGGGAGTGAGTAGTAGAGAGAGAGTAGTAGAGAGTGAGTAGTAGAGAGAAGTAGAGAGTAGTAGAGTGAGTAGTAGAGAGTAGTAGAGAGTGAGTAGTAGAGAGAGTAGTAGAGAGAGAGTAGTAGAGAGTGAATAGTAGAGAGTGAGTAGTAGAGAGAGAGTAGTAGAGAGTGAGTAGTAGAGAATAGTATAATGAGTAGTAGAGAGTGAGTAGTAGAGAGTGAGTAGTAGAGAGTTGTAGAGAGTTAGTAGTAGAGTAGTAGAGATTGAGTGGTCGAGAGTAGTAGAGAGTAGAAGAGTGAGTAGTAGAGAGTAGTAGAGAGTGAGTAGTAGAGAGTAGTAGTAGAGAATAGTAGAGATTGAGTAGTAGAGAGTGAGTAGTAGAGAGTAGTAGCGAGTGAGTAGTAGAGAGTAGTAGCAAGTGAGTAGTAGAGTGAGTAGTAGAGAGAGAGTAGTAGAGAGTGAGTAGTAGAGTAGTAGAGAGTAGTCAGTCAGTGTCAGTCTGTGGCAGACAGTCAGTCAGTCAGTCAGTGTCAGTCAGTCAGTGTCAGTCAGTGTCAGTCAGTCAGTCTCAGTCAGTCAGTGTCAGTCAGTCAGTCAGTGTCAGTCAATCAGTGTCAGTCAGAGTAGTCGATCAGTGTCAGTCAGTGTCAGTCAGTCAGAGTCAGTCAATCAGTGTCAGTCAGTCAGTCAGTGTCAGTCAATCAGTGTCAGTCAGCGTCAGTCAGTCAATGTCAGTCAATCAGTGTCAGTGTCAGTCAATCAGTGTCAGTCAGTGTCAGTCCATCAGTGTCAGTCAGTCAGTGTCAGCTGGAGCAGCTCTGCTGACCTGGTTCTCTGGCTCTAAAGCAGCTCTGCTGACCTTGTCTCTCCCTCTAAAGCAGCTCTGCTGACCTGGTTTCTCTAGCTCTAAAGCAGGTCTGCTGACCTGGTTCTCTGGCTCTAGAGCTGCTCTGCTGGCCTAGTTCTTAGGCTACAGAGCAGCTCTGCTGACCTTGTTCCCTGGCTCTTCAACAGCTCTGCTGACCTGGTTCTCTGGCTCTAAAGCAGCTCTGCTGACCCGGTTCTATGGCTCTAATGCAGTTCTACTGACATGGTTCTCTGGCTCTAGAGCAGCTCTGCTGACCTGGTTCTCTCCCTCTAGAGCAGTTCTGCTGACCTGGTTCTATCCCTCTAAAGCAGCCCTACTGACCTGGTTTCTCTGGCTCTACAGCAGCTCTGCTGACCTGGTACTCTGGCTCTACAGCAGCTCTGCTGACCTGGTTCTAAGGTTCTAGAGCAGCTCTGGTGACCTGGTTCTCTGGCTCTAAAGCAGCTCTGCTGACCTGGTTCTATGGCTCTAAAGCAGCTCTGCTGGCCTGGTTCTCTGGCTCTAAAGCAGCTCTGCTGACCTGGTTCTCTCCCTCTAAAGCAGCTCAGCTGACCTGGTTTCTCTGGCTCTACAGCACCTCTGCTGACCTGGTTCTCTGGCTCTAGAGCAGCTCTGCTGACCCGGTTCAATGGCTGTAAAGCAGTTCTGCTGACCTGCTTCTCTGGCTCTAGAGCAGCTCTGCTGACCTGGTTCACTGGTTCTAGAGCAGCTCTGCTGACCTGGTTCTCTCCCTCTAAAGCAGCTCTGCTGACTTGGTTCTCTCGCTCTAAAGCAGCTCTACTGGCCTGGTTTCTCTGGCTCTACAGCAGCTCTGTTGACCTGGTTCTATGGCTCTAAACCAGCTCTGCTGACCTGGTTCTCTGGCTCTAGAGCAGCTCTGCTGACCTGGTTCTCTGGCTCTAAAGCAGCTCTGCTGACCTGGTTCTCTGGCTCTAAAGCAGCTCTGCTGACCTGGTTCTCTGGCTCTGCTGACCTGGTTCTCACCCTCTAAAGCTGCTCTGCTGACCTGGTTTCTCTGGCTCTAGAACAGCGCTGCTGACCTGGTTCTCTGGCTCTAAAGCGGCTCTGCTGGCCTGGTTCTCTGGTTCGCGAGCAGCTCTGCTGACCTGGTTCTCTCCCTCTAAAGCAGCTCTGCTGACCTGGTTATCTCGCTCTAAAGCAGCTCTACTGACCTGGTTTCTCTGGCTCTACAACAGCTCTGCTGACCTGGTTTTCTGGCTGTAGAGCAGTTCTGCTGACCTGGTTCTCTGGCTCTAAAGCAGCTCTGCTGACCTGGTTCTATGGCTCTAAAGCAGCTCTGCTGACCTGGTTCTCTGGCTCTAGAGCAGCTTTGCTGACCTGGTTTTCTGGCTCTAAAGCAACTCTGCTGACCTGGTTTTCTCCCTCTCAATCAGCTCAGCTGACCTGGATTCTCTGGCTCGACAGCAGCTCTGCTGACCTGGTTCTCTGCGCTCATGATGCACGCACCCGACTCATCATCAGTTATGTCACTGACCATGTCATCAATGATGCAATATGTGACATCATCAGCAGTGCATTGCGGGCGCGCGAGTTATAGTTAGCAGAACTAACTATAACGGAGGAATTTCTATGGTTTTGTACGAGTGAAATGGCCAGCTAACTATAACACCCCTGAAACCTATGTTTTTTTCTGTGAATTTCGAAGGTTTTTAAATGCTAATTTCTAACTATAACGTCTCTGAAACCTATGTTTTTTCAGTGAATATATATATATATATACATATATATACATATATATATATATTGTATGTGAACAAGAGCATGGAGGTGCTCGAAACGCGTCATAACGGCTTGAAGAATAAACAAACCTACTTTGCCACGCAGTTTGGAGTCCGGGTCTTCCTTATCGCCGCAGTGGAAGTTTTGGGAGACCGAATACTTTTTCATATATATATATATATATATATATATATATATACATATATATACATTTATACATATATATATACTTTATTTCCAGTACTGTTGTTTTTAGGAGAAAATGTTTATAGCAGGGCCATTTGACCATTCTAGGATTTATCCCTTATATCGGTCCGGTACGCTTATTGTTTATTTTGTGTATTTGCACATAAAACGATCTGTGCCATACATGTTTTTACTAGCACTAAGGCACGAGCACTTTATCTAGGACGCAGTATTGTAATAATGCATTATCCATTACAGTTTATTTGCATTTTATAATTCTTAACTGGTTTTATAGGTTGTGTGCAATGATATAGCAATATTTATATATGCAGGGATGTTCATGTGTAGATTTATGTCATTTTGTAGTTCGCTGCCAATTTTGTATAAAGGAACTATCTATTAATACAGTATTTATCTAGAGGGGACTTATCTAATAATGATCTACATCAACTTTATATCATGTACATTATAGGGCTGTATAAGGTTATATTGAAGAGGTTCATCCGCATGTAGTGATCTTTTTCCTACAGAATATTTATAATTTTGAGATTCTGATTCCTTCTGGTTGTCTCATATATGGCAAATTTTAAGGATATGCGAGCACATTGTTTTACTTCAGGGTACATTTTTACTGTGTAACCACTATGGTTTGATTTAGACTGATGTGGCTATCCAACATGTTGCAGAATTTTGCACAGTTTGAGCATTTCTTCTATCTCTTGTAGTCTACCCTTGATGTAATGTGGAAGTTTGCTGTTCTGTATGCCGCAATCCTATTGGCTCATATATAAGGGAGGAGTCTACATTTTACTATAATTGTTGTGTATGGTTCTTATGGTGTCATGTGATCAAGGCCGTGGCAACACGGCCGAAACGCGTCATGCCTACTGACTCTAACGAATAAACCTTTTCGTATTACAATCTTCAGCGTGTGGTGGTCTGTACCTGTTCCAGCTATCTACTGGAGTCTGGGAACTCCTCTTGTGATACAATGCGGCAAAGTACGGCTGTCTTTGCTTACGGACCCTCCTGGCGCTGCTGTGGCGGATTCCTGAACGGCCGACATCGCGGACGCGATATCCTGCTTCACCCGGAAGGGAATCGAAAGGATCCAGCCCCCCGCACCAAAGTAACGAAGAAGCAATTGGTGGTTGGTTTGCGGCGGTCTCCCCTGAGCAACGGATGCCCATATGAGTCGGAGGATTCTGAAGGACACTTGAGCTTCTTGGGAGGGTAAGCCGTAACCGTTTCTATATTGCTCGCTTTCTACGATTGGACATTTGCGGGTGCTAGGACAACGCTGAACACGACTCTGCAGTGCTCCCGCCGTGTACTTGGTGGGATATAATCTGCATGTTTAATTAAGGTTTAGTTCAACTTTAGAAATGTCATCAGTGGCTGACGCCATGAGGAACCGAGAGGCTGCTGCGGACACCCTCTTCGATAACCTGCCCAGCGATCTTAACACACTAGGGGCTGCTAGTACTACTAACCCTACCGGCACTACGGATGTAAAATCACTTCTTAAAAAACTAGAAAAACTTTTGCGCACGGAACTCAATAAATGGTGGGAGAAACGCTCCCTGGAAAAGTACAGGGAAGTGGGGAGAGTACCACGTGGATTAAGAATACTTATTGCCCCCTCCTTTGAAAACCCTAATCCCCTGATGCTTGAGGAACGGGCTTCTAACAACCTTGAGTCGTCAATGAAAATATTTAAGATTTTGATAAAGTACGCTGCCATTGATAGAGAAGCAATTTTGAAGCAAATCGATGACCTGAACCAGTTATTGGGGGCACATGAACAACAAGATATTATCACTAAGGGCCGAGGTGAAATCGATGTACGACTTCAAAAATATGAAGAATCAATAAAGGCACGAAAAATATTCAAATTCGCCAGGGATAAGACCGACTATGAGTCGGGAAGAATTTTTACTTTCGCACGCAAGTTTGATAATGTTAAGAGGCAGGCTCTGACATCTAAAGCAACTGTAGCCCCAAGTATTAGTGTTCGTCTCCCTGGCGCTATAGATTCTGACTCTGATCTCAGTTCATTGGCAAGTAGTGTATGCTCATCTGATAGTGGGCCAACCACGGGACTGACGCCTATTCCCACCGACATCTCCCCCTCTGAGGAACTTGGTTTTTTAGTGGAAGATCGCCACCACACATTGCGGCAAACTACTCAATCCATGAGAGGATCAAACGCAGAAATGAGAGTAGAAAACAAAGACGGAAAGCCAAAAGGAGGAAACAACAGGGGAAAATGGAGAAACACAAAGAAGAGGAATTAGGTAATGTTGTGCCATCTGACAATACTGTCACCAACCTGACTGATGTGAACCTTACCCAATCTGAGCTTGCTTTATTATCTAAAGGACTGTCATTTTGCCCAAGAAGTTGCTTTAGGTATGTTCAAACCAGAATAGATGTTTTCAAATTCATACGGAAACTAAAACTACTTAAACACTTCAAACTAAACAAGGCTTCCGGCACTGCTGCCAATATTGTAAGTTCAAACAAGGCTGGATCTCGGCTAACTGCCAGTGATGTAACGCATTTAAAAACTATTCATGCTCTTGTTGGTAATTCAGAGGGTGCGGTATGTTCAACTCAACAACAATTGTTGGACCTAGGCACTACGGGCAATTCACCAGCTGTCAGCGCATTCCATCCTAAATCTGCATTCATTCCACTTATGCCAAAGGACGCGTTGGATGTATTTAGTGACTGTGTCACTCAAGACCTTAAAAATCTTAACAGAAAGATTCAAAAGTCATCGAATCGTCAGAACTATCAAGAGCGACAATATTCCACCCTAATCAATAAACTGAAAAACAATAAGGAAATCATTATAACTAAAGCAGACAAGGGCGGCAATGTTGTCCTTTGGGCTAAGAGTGACTACTTACAAGAGGCCTATCGTCACTTGAACAACGAATCATGTTACAGGAAGGCCACCTTTAACGACATCAAAAAGTTAAAAGACTGCATCCATGTTGAACTAGGACAATGGAAGAGGGATGGGTTGCTCAACAAGAATGAACACAGCTTCTTAAAAATTGAGTTCCCAACCACTGCAGTTCTTTATTTCATCCCAAAAGTGCACAAACAACAAGAGCCCATTCCAGGTAGACGTATCATTTCAGCTCAGCGAAGTTTATGTGAAAATATTTCTAAATATGTTGACTTTTTCTTGCGGGGTTTTGTGGAGGAACTCCCGTCCTACATCAAGGATACAGGGCATTTTCTCTCTAACATATCTGAGACGGTGTGGCAGGATGGTTATTGTTTTATTGTCATGGATATTTGTTCTCTCTACACGAGCATACGTCACTGTGACGGTTTACAAGCAGTTAAATTTTATCTAGAGAAGAGAGACATCATTTTCCATCAACACAACAGTATGTTGTTACGCATGATTGAATTATGCTTATGCAATAACTATTTTTTGTTCAACCAAGAAGTGTTTCAGCAATTGCAAGGTGTAGCGATGGGGGCATGTTTCTCCCCTAGTTACGCGTGTTTACACGTGGGCTGGTGGGAGGAACATGTCCTCAGATGCATGCATGACGAATTGTATCAGATTCATGTCGTTCGTTGGTGGAGATTCATCGACGACATCTGTATAATTTGGAAAGGGTCAATTGAATCGGCTAATGAATTCGTAAAGCTGATCAATATTAACAACTTGAATCTTGAGTTCACTGCCCATATTAGTGCTGAGCATGTTGAATTCCTTGATGTTGAACTCTATATTCATGACAGTAATATTCAGACTAGAATACACCGTAAAAGTACAGCGGGTAATTCAGTACTTCATGCGCAGAGCTCCCATCCATATCATCTACTTAAAAGTATACCATGTGGTGAGTTTCTACGCATTAAACGCATTTGTAGTACAGATTCAGATTGCATTAATTGCCAAAAAGACTCATTTCAGAGGTTTTTAGCCCGCGGATATGCTAGAGTTGACTTGGAGACAGCACTTGAGAAAGCCAATAGCACTAATCGTGATGAATATCTGAAATCGGTAATCAGGACTACCACTACTAAATCCACCCCTAAAAATGAGAGCGAGTGTAGCGAACCGGGCTGCGTTCGATTCATCACTACTTTCAGTAATCAGGACAAGGAGGTGAGAAAATTGATTTATAAAAACTGGTCCATAGTGAAAACCGACCTGACTATGTCCCAATTAGTACCTGATCTACCACAAATCACGTTCAGGAGAGCACCCTCTATGAGGGATGCCCTAGTTAGGACGAGCCCAGAGACTACCAACACGAGCACTTGGCTCTCTAATCGTAAAGGTTTTTTCAAATGTAGCTCGTGCCGAGCGTGTAAGTTTGGCACCAACACTCACGAATTTATGGGCGCTTTTGATTTAACCCCTACTGCTCTTAAAGGTTTTTTCATGTGCAAAACTGACCATGCAGTTTATGTTCTTGAATGTTCGTGTAATTTAAAGTATGTTGGGAGTACGAAATTACAGGCATCAGTCAGAATTTTACAACATTTAAGGGCCATTGTTAATTCTGATTCAAGCTACCCTGTTGCCCGACATTTTAAATTAGTTCACAAGAACAACCTGAATGATTTAAAATATTTTGTGATCGATGCAGTACCTAAACAGATCAGAGGAGGCAATAGAGAGAAGCGCCTTAGGCAATTGGAAACCCAATATATTCTTTTATTATACACTAAGATGCCTAACGGCCTTAACACAGGGGAAGATATGCATACTTTTCTTTGAAAATTAATCCAGGATATTACATTCCCTGTGTGCACTAACTAACAAATTAATCGACTGTAAATACTCTATTGCAAACTCTACTATACTGAAATAATCACATCAGCTTTTAGATGATTATAGTCTATTAAGTCTACATTAATAACTGCTGTATGAAGATCACTCCTGTTATCTCATTTACCCTTGGGGTACCTTTTGGGGTACAGTTTAATTTCTCGCCTTGGGCTTGCTAATGTTTTGAATGGATATGTATAAGAAATGAAAGGCAACTTCGTAGGTTTTCTAGTCTTGCAGCCCCTGTATACTTGTGGATTTTACTCACTGTGTTAATTTGACCTGTCTAGTCTAGTTCCATTCTCTTTTTCTTAATAACTTTTTTGTGCTGCTACACTACTCTGCTAATTGCACATGTGTTGCCTATTTTGCACTGATGCACTTGCACTTTATTTCCAGTACTGTTGTTTCTAGGAGAAAATGTTTATAGCAGGGCCATTTGACCATTCTAGGATTTATCCCTTATATCGGTCCGGTACGCTTATTGTTTATTTTGTGTATTTGCACATAAAACGATCTGTGCCATACATGTTTTTACTAGCACTAAGGCACGAGCACTTTATCTAGGACGCAGTATTGTAATAATGCATTATCCATTACAGTTTATTTGCATTTTATAATTCTTAACTGGTTTTATAAGTTGTGTGTAATGATATAGCAATATTTATATATGCAGGGATGTTCATGTGTAGATTTATGTCATTTTGTAGTTCGCTGCCAATTTTGTATAAAGGAACTATCTATTAATACAGTATTTATCTAGAGGGGACTTATCTAATAATGATCTACATCAACTTTATATCATGTACATTATAGGGCTGTATAAGGTTATATTGAAGAGGTTCATCCGCATGTAGCGATCTTTTTCTTACAGAATATTTATAATTTTGAGATTCTGATTCCTTCTGGTTGTCTCATATATGGCAAATTTTAAGGATATGCGAGCACATTGTTTTACTTCAGGGTACATTTTTACTGTGTAACCACTATGGTTTGATTTAGACTGATGTGGCTATCCAACATGTTGCAGAATTTTGCACAGTTTGAGTATTTCTTCTATCTCTTGTAGTCTACCCTTGATGTAATGTGGAAGTTTGCTGTTCTGTATGCCGCAATCCTATTGGCTCATATATAAGGGAGGAGTCTACATTTTACTATAATTGTTGTGTATGGTTCTTATGGTGTCATGTGATCAAGGCCGTGGCAACACGGCCGAAACGCGTCATGCCTACTGACTCTAACGAATAAACCTTTTCGTATTACAATCTTCAGCGTGTGGTGGTCTGTACCTGTTCCAGCTATCTACTGGAGTCTGGGAACTCCTCTTGTGATATATATATATATATATATATATATATATATATATATATATATATATATATATATACATTCACTTAAAAAACCATAGGTTTCACACATGTTATAGTTAGGTGGACATTTCACTCGTAAAAAAACAATGAAATTCCCCCGTTATAGTTAGTTGAGATAACTATAACTCGCGCGCCCGCAATCCTCTGCTCATGACGTCACATATTACATCACTCATGACATGGTCAGTGGCATCACTCATGGCATCACTGATGACATCATCCTTGTGATAGAGTGGCGGTCACGCGAGTTATAGTTATCTCAACTAACTATAACGGGGAAATTTCATTGTTTTTTTACGAGTGAAATGTCCACCTAACTATAACATGTGTGAAACCTATGGTTTTTTAAGTGAATTTGCAAGGTTTTTTAAATGCTAATTCCTAACTATAACGTTTGTGAAACCTATGGTTTTTTTCAGTGAATTTGTACGTTTTTTTAAATGCTAAGTTATGTATTTATTATTATATTTTTTATTTATTTATTTTACAATAAACTACGCATTAAAAAAATGTTTTATATTTTTTTTAATGGTTTTTCACCATGCGCGCACCCCGCAATTTAAAAAAAAAAAATTTAAATGTTTATTTCTGCCCCATTAGTATTGAAAATTTCGCGAGGATTCGTCAACCCGCGCCAAAGTTATTCAAAATAGAATTTTGAGATTTCCTATGGAAACACGGTCCTATCTTTAACTATCTACTGGCGACAGCCAGTAGATAATATATATATATATATTCACTGAAAAAACAATAGGTTTCAGGGGTGTTATAGTTAGCTGGACTTTTCACTTGTACAAAACCATTGAAATTCCCCAGTTATAGTTAGTTCAGCTAACTATAACTTGCGCGCCCGCAATGCACTGCTGATGACGTCACATATTACATCACTCATGACATGGTCAGTGACATCACTCATGACATCACTGATGACATCTCAAATGACATCACTGATGACATCATCCAGTGAATGTGTGTTTTTCTGAAAATTAAATATGTTTTATATATGTATATCTCAAGGTCGATGGAAGAATAAATGGGTATATAAGTGTCTAAATGGATGATTTGTTTTTGAAAAATTTATTGTGTAACTGACTGATTAAGTGTATCATAGTGAATACATGGCTTAGTGAGTAATGTTTAAATATGTAAATATCTGTATCAGTCTCTCACTTTGTGTATAAGTGGCTGCATGGGTTGGGGAGTAGCTTCATGGGTGTCTATATAGGTTATTAGTTGGTTTTTTGAGTATCAGTCTGAGTGTCTGCATGGTTCGGTGGGGGGTATTACGTAGTGCATAGGTGCATGAATGAGTGACTCACTGTTTGTATGTGTTGAAGACAGCATGTGTGCAGGACTGTATGGGTGGATGAGTGTGTGTAAGGGTGTGTTAGTGAGTGAATGACTGTCTCAATAGTGTCTTTATGAGTAACTACATATGTTTTAAACTAGTATATGTGACTATTGGTGTATATAAGTGAGTATATGTGAGAGTGAGAGATTGAAAGAGTTCCTGTATGAATAAGTATGTGTTTCTATAAGTGATTGTTTAAAAGACTAAGTATGTGTAAGTTTCTGTAGAAGTAAGTGTGGTGGTGTGTGTATAACTGTATATGCAAGTAAATGTATGTTTGATTCTTTATTAGCATGAGTGACTCTGTGTGTGAGTAACTCTATGGATGAGTGGCATTGTGTAACAGGATGTATAGGTGTATGAGTACATATGATGAGTGACTGTATAGGACTGTTGGTGAATGAGTGGATGTGTATGTGGATCTTAGAATTACTGAAGAGGTTGTTGTAACTGGTATTGGTATGTCCATTGTTTTGAAAATTTTAGTCTCTATTTTTGAATGTGTGTATCAAAGGTTATATTAGGGTGAGAGGAGGTCTGCCACTCTATCACAAGGATGATGTCATCAGTGATGTCATCAGTGACGTCATTTGAGATGTCATCAGTGATGTCATGAGTGATGTCACTGACCATGTCATGTAATATGTGACGTCATCAGCAGTGCATTGCGGGCGCGCGAGTTATAGTTAGCTGAACTAACTATAACGGGGGAATTTCAATGGTTTTGTACAAGTGAAAAGTCCAGCTAACTATAACACCCCTGAAACCTATTGTTTTTTCAGTGAATTTCTGAGGTTTTTTAAATGCTAATTCCTAACTATAACGTGCCTGAAACCTATGGTTTTTTCTGTGAATTTCAAAGGTTTTTTAAATGCTAATTTCTAACTATGCCTACAGAGATAGGACATGTGAAGAAAGAAGAAAAAAATGCACAGAAAGAAAAAAAGAAGTGCAGAAAGAAGCAACAGAAGTCCTCAAAGACGAAGAAAAGTGCAGGAAGAAGGATAACGTGCAGAAAGAACAAAAAGAAGAGCAGAAAGAAGCCTTGTTGCAAAATCATCCTGTACCCTCAACTTTTTCAGACGGATACTGGTGGTAACTGAGTCTGACTAACCAGTCCTAGAGCCAGTGCTATGTTAAAAGACACTCAGAATACAGTGAAAACACCTACATACACTAGGGAACATTATGCGTTGGGGTCCCCCTGTGATTAGCATGACCTCCTCTGTAAGCCCCTAGTATATAATAGGGCAGGGGGATTAAAACTACCTCTTAAAACAGGCCACAGGGCGTTTTTGCACACGTTAACTCAGGCCCCGTCCCCTCCCTTCACCACTGTGTAAACACGCCCTGTGTCCGTTTTTAGTTGGGAGATTAAGTTCATTTGAATCCTGAGGGTCCCTAGGGTCCAACTAGCCCACTAGGTACCTCCAGTAAGTGCCACAGAGCTGCGTTGCAGAGAGGTGTAAAAAGTGGCACGGCCTGGACCACCTCTCTGCAATGCAGCTCAGTGGCGCTTACTGGAAGCACTTGGTGGGCTAGTTAGCCCCCAGGGGCCCTCAGTATTGAAGGGAAATTATATCCCCAATTTAAAACGTGCCATAGTGCGTGTTTGCACACGTCACCTCAGCCCCCGTCCCCTCCCTTCACCACTGTGTAAACGCGCCCTGTGGCTGTTCTAAGTTGAGAGATTAAGTCCCCTTGAATCCTAAGGGTCCCTAGGGTCAAACTAGACCACTAGGTACCTCCAGTAAGCGCCACAGAGCTGCGTTGCAGAGAGGTGTAAAAAGGGGCTTGGCCTCAGAACACCTGTCTGCAGCGCAGCTCCCTGGCGCATACTGGAGATGCCTGTTGGGCTAGTTGGCCTTCAGGGACCCTCAGTATTGAAGAGGAATTAATTCGATTTGCGTGATATTAATTAAAAGGCGACTATGCATACAATGAATCCACGTGGAATGTATTTACACCACTAGTGAAGCTCTGACATGTCTGATGCCCTACCGTGCCTAATCCCGGTAGACACCCTTGTCGTTTATTTATACAAACATGGGTAGCTATTGACGGGCACATTTAATACACATGCACACCAAGCCATTCAAAGGGGATTCGACAAGAATTCGACCAAAACTATGCAAGAAACCCCCCTCATGGTTAATAAAATACACATCCACTGCCGGATGTGTAATACTTTTTTTTTTACTCTCTGGAAAGGGGACAAACATCACTTGAGAGTCACAGCGCGCTCCTGGCAGAGCCCAATGCTGTGTTACACCCACCATTGCCTGCTGAGTGCCACACACCTCTGTGTTGTATTCCACCAGCTAGTGCATATGCTATGACACTCTCTAGCCCATGTGCACTGTAACACCGCCCCGTGAATATGTCATGCCACACTTGTCTTCGCACGGGTTATATTGCTCCATCTAACGTGCCTTCCTCGATGCCTATGTTATAACGCACAGTGCTATGCCATACATATTACAATCTGGGATCCATATCTTTGTCACAGTGCATATGCAACGTTACACTCCCCAGCACATATTTTATATTACAACTTTAGAGACTAGTTAGGTTACACAACACTGCCCTGTGCATATTACACTCCAAGGCGCATATCGCATAGCACGCGCTAGTGCCTGTGCTATCTCGTGCTCTCCAATGAATCTGTCATTGCGCACAATGTATTGCATATTATATTTCACGCCCGGTTCATCTTATATCACACTTTTTGGTGCATAGTTTATACCATACACTATATCTAGTTTTCATTTTCAATCGTGCTCTCAGGACTATGTTCTATATAACACTGTGTTCACCTACCCTTTTCACGGGCATTACATTTTGCGATAGGGGGTGGAGGGTCAGGGGGTGTTTCTGCCAAGTGAGCCCGGAGTCACAGTCACAAACGTCCTCTTCTTCCTGAATAAAAGTGAGATTATGCTGCATACTTGTTCATATTTTAAGTAGTTCGCACCGACACACGTTTTACAAACAATAAAGTTCCTAATACCCACCTTCTCTGAACAGTTAGCTTGCTGCCCCATCCCCCTCCTCCCTATCCTCTGTTGTGTGAATCCATGGACTAGCCTCCTCCCTCCTGCCATGCATGGTCTGATGTGCTGCCACTGCCCTCAATTTAGTATGATGTACCAGTCCACTCCTCCTGCCCTCCATTGCCCAATTCTATGCCCCATCATTGACCTCCTGCTTAAACTCTGTGCTTAGCTTGCTGCCCCTATTCTCCTTCCCCCTGCCCTCCGATGTCTTTGTGCATGTCCCTGCTCCATCCTTTTTGCCCACCATGTTCCATGGACCTGTCACTCCTATCTACTCTGAGTGTTCTGTTGAGCTGCCACTCCCCTCCCACCTGCCTAGCATTGTCAGATGACTGTAACCTGTCCCTGCCACCTCCACCCTGCCTGTCCACATGCCATGCCCCTATCCTCTTTCTCCTGTCCTACATGGTCCATTGTACTGCCACACCCTTCTGCCCTCCCTGGTCTGTTGTGCTGCAACTGCTCCTCCTGCCTGCCCCGTGCGGTCTGTTGTGAGGCCCCTTCCCCTGAACTTTCTTGTCTGTGCACAGGTCCCGACCCTCCCTTCTATCCTCCATCGTCCTTTGTGCATGCCCCTGCACCTTCCTTCTTGCCCATCATAGCCATTGTGCTGCCACTAACCCTCCCACTTGCCATGCATGGTCTTCTGTGCTGCCATGGCTCCTCCCACCTTCCCTGTGTGGTCAGTTAGCTGCCCCTGACCCCCTCCCACCTTCCCTCCATGGTCTGTGTGTATGCCATCACAGTCTCACTGTAGCTCTTCATGGTGTGTCTTGCTTCTAGTGCCCATCCTGCCTGACCTCCATGGCTATCTTGCTGCTCCTGCCCTGCCCCCTTGCCCCCAGCCCTCTGTTTACATGTGCAGACCCCTACTCCCTCTCTCCTGGCTTGTCTGTTCCATTGTAATGCCCCTGATCCGTCCCTCCTGCCCTTTATGGTCTGTTATGCTGCAGCTTTCTCTCCTGTCTGTCCATTATGGTCAGCTAGCTACCATTGCCTCTTGCCCCTCTGTTCTCTGTTGTCCATGTGCATGGTCCTGTCCCCTCCCTCTTGCTTTCTATGGATTGTTTTGCTGCACTCCCGTCCCGCATGCCCTTTGTGGTGTATTGTGCTGCTGCAAACCCTGATGCCTGCCCTGCAGGGTCAGTTTGGTGCACCTCTCCATGTCCCTCCTGTCCTCTGTTATCCAAGTCCATGTCCCTACCCCATTTCCTTCCATGATCCAATGTACCATACTGCGAACATTTTGAACTTGGTAAGAGGGAGATTTTGAAAAAAAACTGGGGTATTGATTTTCCCCTTTGAGTTACATTGAAAAAGAGGAGATTGTAGACAGGAGACAGATCAAATAAAGCCCATTTGAGCGTAAAAACATTGGACGTTTCCTGGCTGAATCGGGTCTGTTGGCATGTATGGTTGTACTACCATTGCCTCTTCCTTCTGCCCACAATGGTCTATTACATTGCCACAGCCTCTCTTGCAAGTCCTGTATTGTTGGTTTGTTGCCCCTGCCCCCCTTTCCACTGCCCTCCATAGTCTGTTGTGCTGCCACGGCCCTTCCTGCCTGCTCAGTGTGGTTAAATTGTTGCCTTTGCACCCTCCTACCTGCCTTCAATTTTCAGAGTCCGTGCCCCTGGCCTCTGCCTCTCAACAGTATCCTAATGAACAACTAGATTGCTAAAATTCTATATTTATTACAAAAGTGTGGAACGCCTGACGTCATCTTGATGTAATCAAAACTGTAATACCTAGAGCATTTCCTTTAGAAATTACATATATGAGAGGGTCTTATTGGCATCAAAATTATGGTTAGTGCTCTAAAAGACTAAAATAAGGACATATATTCTGAGTTTTCAAATAGCGACAAAGCACTTTTAAATTATTTGTTATCTTTATGTTTTTTTATCCCGTTGACCACTTGATTAAATGTTGCACTTAGGGGAGAGGATGTGGTGTTACTTCCAGAACTGCAGACTTTGCAACTGGGGAACCAGGTTGGAGTTTCTGCTTCAGCTCGACATTCTGTGATTCTGGTCAAATCACTTAGTCTCCCCATGTCTACAACCAAAATGAATTTGTTCTTGTGTGATGTAACCAATGCTCATGTAAAGCACTCCAATACCTGACAAGTCTGCACTATATAACACTGCAAAAACACAAAATAATAAGTGTTTTGCACACTTCTGTCATTGGGCTATATTTGGGCTACATCTGGGTGATTTTGGGCTACATTTGGGCTCTTTTGTCTCCGGTGGCCATCTTGGGAGATTTATTTGTTATGAAGTTTCCTAATTTCCTCATGTACTGCAGTCTCCTCAGTAGGAAATGCTTTCAGTTTTTTACTTTGATTCCATCATGAAGGTATTCAGATATGTCACACATTTGCCATAAATTCTGAATGTTAGCACTCTAGTTGCTCATTAGATCACTGTAGTAAAACTACTGTTCACCATGGAAGTCTGCTCCTGGTATTAAAAGTGCATGTTTCAGTCTGCATGTCAGAATTTTTTAATGAAATAGAAGATGATTTGAGAAGTCACTCAAAATGTGCCCTCATTTTCTTTCTTCAGCATTAATCATAATTTCTATGGCAAAATGAACCCCCTCATTGTGTTCCTTTTTAAATTAAATGTTTTAAGTGTTACCAGTTTATTCCAATCAAGATGGCTTCAGGTGTGCCATACTTTTGTCATAATGAAGACAGTAAGCGCTCTAGTTGTTTTTAAGAACACTCTGGGACATTCTGTCATTGGGCTATACTTGGGCTACATCTGGGTGATATTTGGGCTACATTTGGGCTCTTTTGTCTCTGGTGGCCATCTTGCGAGACTTATTTGTTATGAAGTTTCCTAATTTCCTCATTTACTGCAGTCTCCTCAGTAGGAAATACTTTCAGTTTTTTACTTTGATTCCATCAAGAAGACATTCAGATGTGTCACACATTTGCAATAAATTCAGAATGTTAGCACTCTTTTTGCTCATTAGATCACTGTAGTAAAGCTACTGCTCACCAGGGAAAACTGCTGCTGGTATTGAAAGTGCATGTTTCAGTCAGAATTTTTTAATGAAATAGAAGAGGATTTGAGAAGTCACTCAAAATGTGCCCTAATTTTTCTTTCTGCAGCACTAATCATACTTTTTATGGAAAAATGAACCCCCTCATGTTGTTCCTTTTTAAATTAAATGTTTTAAGAGTTACCACTTTAATCCAAGCAAGATGGCTTCAGGTGTGCCATACATTTATCATAAGTAGGACTGTTAGCGCTCTAGTTGTTCTTTGGAACACTCTGGGAAGCTGCAGTAGAACACAAAGGAATCAACTGACAGTCTCTGCCCTTGTTGGATGTACATGTTTTACTGAGAATGTCAGACTTCATTCTCACATGACTGAGAAAGATAATGTGAATTTACAGAAAATAAGCTCTCAGTTTAGCTTATAGATCACCTTCCAAACCTCTGTGGGAAAAGCATGAGAAAATATTTTTCTCTCAATCATGATATCCCAGCAGAAGGCTTTTTCACATGGTGAAATCACCTTAGAACATACCACAATTCCTAAAATGAGTATGGTACCATCAACAAATGATTTATAATGTAACTAAAGTCTTAAAACCTTCTATTAACTGCAATGCTTTTTAGTGAGGTGCTATCATGTATATTGGTCCCAAGATGGCTGCCAACACTTCTTGGATGAAGTGCTGACAGCCAATCAGATCTCAAGATAAGATGTGTGGTTAGGCTCCGCCCACATATATATATATGATTTTACTTTTGATTTTCTCAGGAACTACTGAACAGATTGACTCCATATATGCAAAAGGCACTTCCCTGAGCTGAGGACTACCTCTCTGCCAAATTTCAAGTAATTCTGTTCAGCCGTTCGGGCTGTACCTTGTTCTAAAGGTCCCTAAGGAAAATTGCATGGGGAAAACACGTTTTGGGTCCCCCCTTTTTTCTCAGCCCCTGCTTGACGAATCCCCCCGAGACTTTCAGGGTAGGAGCGGAGCGGAGCGCCCCACCTATTTTGAAAATTTCGCGAGGATTCGTCAACCGGCGCCAAAGTCATTCCAAATAGAATGTTGCGGATTTCCTATGGAAACACGGTCCTAATTGTAACTATCTACTGGCGACCGCCAGTATATATATATATATATATATATATATATATATATATATATATATCCAAAAGAAAGGCTGCTCTCAGCATTGGGGTGCCACAGACTTCGTGCATAAATACCATTTATTGGTGTTTTCACAGGGATGAAACAGCGTGCAACCAAACAGTTACTTCAGCCTTCGTAGTCCATACGCGTTTCGGGAGCAATCTCCCTTGGTCACTGGAACCGGCAGCATTGGGGCAAGGCAGCAGAGTTCACAGCACAGCTGTGCTGATTTAAATGTTTCCGCCCAGTGGGCGGGTGCAACATATGCATGCTGGTAGATGAAGTTCTCTGATTGTTGTATTGCCAAAAACCCCTAAAAAACAATCAAAAATCCACAGTGCATCATTTGCAATTGCACTCCATTCGCCACCCTGAAATTTCAAACTCCAACTGGACACGGAGTTCCTGCAGCGTCTCTTTGTCTTTCACGCTGCGGACCGGCTCTTCCGCCGCCGGGCACCCCGTGGTCTGAGCCGACCACAATACATCCAAAAGAAAGGCTGCTCTCAGCATTGGGGCGCCACAGACTTCGTGCATGAATACCATTTATTGGTGTTTTCACAGGGATGAAACAGCGTGCAACCAAACAGTTACTTCAGCCTTCGTAGTCCATACGCGTTTAGGGAGCAATCTCCCTTGGTCACTGGAACCGGCAGCATTGGGGCAAGGCAGCAGAGTTCACAGCACAGCTGTGCTGATTTAAATGTTTCCGCCCAGTGGGCGTGTGCAACATATGCTTGCTGGTAGATGAAGTTCTCTGATCGTTGTATTGCCACAAACCCCTAAAAAACAATCAAAAATCCACAGTGGGTCGTTTGCAATAGCACTCCATTCGCCACCCTGAAATTTCAAACTCCAACTGGACACGGAGTTCCTGCAGCGTCTCTTTGTCTTTCACGCTGAGGACCGGCTCTTCCGCCGCCGGTCACCCCGTGGTCCGAGCCGACCACAATACATCCAAAAGAAAGGCTGCTCTCAGCATTGGGGCGCCACAGACTTCGTGCATAAATACCATTTATTGGTGTTTTCACAGGGATGAAACAGCGTGCAACCAAACAGTTACTTCAGCCTTCGTAGTCCATATGCGTTTCGGGAGCAATCTCCCTTGGTCACTGGAACCGGCAGCATTGGGGCAAGGCAGCAGAGTTCACAGCACAGCTGTGCTGATTTAAATGATTCCGCCCAGTGGGCATGTGCAACATATGCATGCTGGTAGATGAAGTTCTCTGATCGTTGTATTGCCACAAACCCCTAAAAAACAATCAAAAATCCACAGTGGGTCATTTGCAATTGCACTCCATTCGCCACCCTGAAATTTCAAACTCCAACTGGACACGGAGTTCCTGCAGCGTCTCTTTGTCTTTCACACTGCGAACCGGCTCTTCCGCCGCCGGGCACCCCGTGGTCCGAGCCGACCACAATACATCCAAAAGAAAGGCTGCTCTCAGCATTGGGGCGCCACAGACTTCGTGCATAAATACCATTTATTGGTGTTTTCACAGGGATGAAACAGCGTGCAACCAAACAGTTACTTCAGCCTTCGTAGTTCATACGCGTTTCGGGAGCAATCTCCCTTGGTCACTGTAACCGGCAGCATTGGGGCAAGGCAGCAGAGTTCACAGCACAGCTGTGCTGATTTAAATGTTTCCACCCAGTGGGCATGTGCAACATATGCATGCTGGTAGATGAAGTTCTCTGATCGTTGTATTGCCACAAACCCCTGAAAAACAATCAAGAATCCACAGTGGGTCGTTTGCAATTGCACTTCATTCGCCACCCTGAAATTTCAAACTCCAACTGGACACGGAGTTCCTGCGGCGTCTCTTTGTCTTTCACGCTGCGGACCGGCTCTTCCGCCGCCGGTCACCCCGTGGTCCGAGCCGACCACAATACATCCAAAAGAAAGGCTGCTCTCAGCATTGGGGCGTCACAGACTTCGTGCATAAATACCATTTATTGGTGTTTTCACAGGGATGAAACAGCGTGCAACCAAACAGTTACTTCAGCCTTCGTAGTCCATATGCGTTTCGGGAGCAATCTCCCTTGGTCACTGGAACCGGCAGCATTGGGGCAAGGCAGCAGAGTTCACAGCACAGCTGTGCTGATTTAAATGTTTCCGCCCAGTGGGCGTGTGCAACATATGCATGCTGGTAGATGAAGTTCTCTGATCGTTGTATTGCCACAAACCCCTAAAAAACAATCAAAAATCCACAGAGGGTCATTTGCAATTGCAATCCATTCGCCACCCTGAAATTTCAAACTCCAACTGGACATGGAGTTCCTGCAGCGTCTCTTTGTCTTTCACGCTGCGAACCGGCTCTTCTGCCGCCGGGCACCCCGTGGTCCGAGCCGACCACAATACATCCAAAAGAAAGGCTGCTCTCAGCATTGGGGCGCCACAGACTTCGTGCATAAATACCATTTCTTGGTGTTTTCACAGGGATGAAACAGCGTGCAACCAAACAGTTACTTCAGCCTTCGTAGTCCATACGCGTTTCGGGAGCAATCTCCCTTGGTCACTGGAACCGGCAGCATTGGGGCAAGGCAGCAGAGTTCACAGCAGAGCTGTGCTGATTTAAATGTTTCCGCCCAGTGGGCGTGTGCAACATATGCATGCTGGTAGATGAAGTTCTCTGATCGTTGTATTGCCACAAACCCCTAAAAAACAATCAAAAATCCACAGTGTGTCGTTTGCAATTTCACTCCATTCGCCACCCTGAAATTTCAAACTCCAACTGGACACGGAGTTCCTGCAGCGTCTCTTTGTCTTTCACGCTGCGGACCGGCTCTTCTGCCGCCGGGCACCCCGTGGTCCGAGCCGACCACAATACATCCAAAAGAAAGGCTGCTCTCAGCATTGGGGCGCCACAGACTTCGTGCATAAATACCATTTATTGGTGTTTTCACAGGGATGAAACAGCGTGCAACCAAACAGTTACTTCAGCCTTCGTAGTCCATACGCGTTTCGGGAGCAATCTCCCTTGGTCACTGGAACCGGCAGCATTGGGGCAAGGCAGCAAAATTCACAGCAGAGCTGTGCTGATTTAAATGTTTCCGCCCAGTGGGCATGTGCAACATATGCATGCTGGTAGATGAAGTTCTCTGATCGTTGTATTGCCACAAACCCCTAAAAAACAATCAAAAATCCACAGTGGGTCATTTGCAATTTCACTCCATTCGCCACCCTGAAATTTCAAACTCCAACTGGACACGGAGTTCCTGCAGCGTCTCTTTGTCTTTCACGCTGCGGACCGGCTCTTCTGCCGCCGGGCACCCCGTAGTCCGAGCCGACCACAATACATCCAAAAGAAAGGCTGCTCTCAGCATTGGGGTGCCACAGACTTCGTGCATAAATACCATTTATTGGTGTTTTCACAGGGATGAAACAGCGTGCAACCAAACAGTTACTTCAGCCTTCGTAGTCCATACGCGTTTCGGGAGCAATCTCCCTTGGTCACTGGAACCGGCAGCATTGGAGCAAGGCAGCAGAGTTCACAGCACAGCTGTGCTGATTTAAATGTTTCCACCCAGTGGGCGTGTGCAGCATATGCATGCTGGTAGATGAAGTTCGCTGATGGTTGTATTGCCACAAACCCCTAAAAACCAATTAAAAATCCACAGTGGGTCGTTTGCAATTGCACTCCATTCGCCACCCTGAAATTTCAAACTCCAACTGGACACGGAGTTCCTGCAGCGTCTCTTTGTCTTTCACGCTGCGGACCGGCTCTTCCGCCGCCGGGCACCCCGTGGTCCGAGCCGACCACAATACATCCAAAAGAAAGGCTGCTCTCAGCATTGGGGCGCTACAGACTTCGTGCATAAATACAATATCTTGGTGTTTTCACAGGGATGAAACAGCGTGCAACCAAACAGTTACTTCAGCCTTCGTAGTCCATACGCGTTTCGGGAGCAATCTCCCTTGGTCACTGGAACCGGCAGCATTGGGGCAAGGCAGCAGAGTTCAAAGCAGAGCTGTGCTGATTTAAATGTTTCCGCCCAGTGGGCGTGTGCAACATATGCATGCTGGTAGATGAAGTTCTCTGATCGTTGTATTGCCACAAACCCCTAAAAAACAATCAAAAATCCACAGTGGGTCGTTTGCAATTACACTCCATTCGCCACCCTGAAATTTCAAACTCCAACTGGACACGGAGTTCCTGCAGCGTCTCTTTGTCTTTCACGCTGCGGACCGGCTCTTCCGCCGCCGGGCACCCCGTGGTCCGAGCCGACCACAATACATCCAAAAGAAAGGCTGCTCTCAGCATTGGGGCGCCACAGACTTCGTGCATAAATACCATTTATTGGTGTTTTCACAGGGATGAAACAGCGTGCAACCAAACAGTTACTTCAGCCTTCGTAGTCCATACGCGTTTCGGGAGCAATCTCCCTTGGTCACTGGAACCGACAGCATTGGGGCAAGGCAGCAGAGTTCACAGCACAGCTGTGCTGATTTAAATGTTTCCGCCCAGTGGGCGTGTGCAACATATGCATGCTGGTAGATGAAGTTCTCTGATTGTTGTATTGCCACAAACCCCTAAAAAACAATCAAAAATCCACAGTGGGTCGTTTGCAATTGCACTCCATTCGCCACCCTGAAATTTCAAACTCCAACTGGACACGGAGTTCCTGCAGCGTCTCTTTGTCTTTCACGCTGCGGACCGGCTCTTCCGCCGCCGGACACCCCGTGGTCCGAGCCGACCACAATACATCCAAAAGAAAGGCTGCTCTCAGCATTGGGGCGCCACAGACTTCGTGCATGAATACCATTTATTGGTGTTTTCACAGGGTTGAAACAGCGTGCAACCAAACAGTTACTTCAGCCTTCGTAGTCCATACGCGTTTCGGGAGCAATCTCCCTTGGTCACTGGAACCGGCAGCATAGGGGCAAGGCAGCAGAGTTCACAGCAGAGCTGTGCTGATTTAAATGTTTCCGCCCAGTGGGCGTGTGCAACATATGCATGCTGGTAGATGAAGTTCTCTGATCGTTGTATTGCCACAAACCCCTAAAAAACAATCAAAAATCCACAGTGGTTCGTTTGCAATTGCACTCCATTCGCCACCCTGAAATTTCAAACTCCAACTGGACACGGAGTTCCTGCAGCGTCTCTTTGTCTTTCACGCTGCAGACCGGCTCTTCCGCCGCCGGGCACCCCGTGGTCCGAGCCGACCACAATACATCCAAAAGAAAGGCTGCTCTCAGCATTGGGGCGCCACAGACTTCGTGCATAAATACCATTTCTTGGTGTTTTCACAGGGATGAAACAGCGTGCAACCAAACAGTTACTTCAGCCTTCGTAGTCCATACGCGTTTCGGGAGCAATCTCCCTTGGTCACTGGAACCGGCAGCATTGGGGCAAGGCAGCAGAGTTCACAGCAGAGCTGTGCTGATTTAAATGTTTCCGCCCAGTGGGCGTGTGCAACATATGCATGCTGGTAGATGAAGTTCTCTGATCGTTGTATTGCCACAAACCCCTAAAAAACAATCAAAAATCCACAGTGGGTCGTTTGCAATTGCACTCCATTCGCCACCCTGAAATTTCAAACTCCAACTGGACACGGAGTTCCTGCAGCGTCTCTTTGTCTTTCACGCTGCGGACCGGCTCTTCCGCCGCCGGGCACCCCGTGGTCCGAGCCGACCACAATACATCCAAAAGAAAGGCTGCTCTCAGCATTGGGGCGCCACAGACTTCGTGCATAAATACCATTTATTGGTGTTTTCACAGGGATGAAACAGCGTGCAACCAAACAGTTACTTCAGCCTTCGTAGTCCATACGCGTTTCGGTAACAATCTCCCTTGGTCACTGGAACCGGCAGCATTGGGGCAATGCAGCAGAATTCACAGCACAGCTGTGCTGATTTAAATGTTTCCGCCCAGTGGGCGTGTGCAACATATGCATGCTGGTAGATGAAGTTCTCTGATCGTTGTATTGCCACAAACCCCTAAAAAACAATCAAAAATCCACAGTGGGTCGTTTGCAATTGCACTCCATTCGCCAACCTGAAATTTCAAACTCCAACTGGACACGGATTTCCTGCAGCGTCTCTTTGTCTTTCATGCTGCGGACCGGCTCTTCCACTGCCGGGCACTCCGTGGTCCGAGCCGACCACAATACATCCAAAAGAAAGGCTGCTCTCAGCATTGGGGCGCCACAGACTTCGTGCATAAATACCATTTATTGGTGTTTTCACAGGGATGAAACAGCGTGCAACCAAACAGTTACTTCAGCCTTCGTAGTCCATACGCGTTTCGGGAGCAATCTCCCTTGGTCACTGGAACCGACAGCATTGGGGCAAGGCAGCAGAGTTCACAGCACAGCTGTGCTGATTTAAATGTTTCCGCCCAGTGGGCGTGTGCAACATATGCATGCTGGTAGATGAAGTTCTCTGATTGTTGTATTGCCACAAACCCCTAAAAAACAATCAAAAATCCACAGTGGGTCGTTTGCAATTGCACTCCATTCGCCACCCTGAAATTTCAAACTCCAACTGGACACGGAGTTCCTGCAGCGTCTCTTTGTCTTTCACGCTGCGGACCGGCTCTTCCGCCGCCGGACACCCCGTGGTCCGAGCCGACCACAATACATCCAAAAGAAAGGCTGCTCTCAGCATTGGGGCGCCACAGACTTCGTGCATGAATACCATTTATTGGTGTTTTCACAGGGTTGAAACAGCGTGCAACCAAACAGTTACTTCAGCCTTCGTAGTCCATACGCGTTTCGGGAGCAATCTCCCTTGGTCACTGGAACCGGCAGCATAGGGGCAAGGCAGCAGAGTTCACAGCAGAGCTGTGCTGATTTAAATGTTTCCGCCCAGTGGGCGTGTGCAACATATGCATGCTGGTAGATGAAGTTCTCTGATCGTTGTATTGCCACAAACCCCTAAAAAACAATCAAAAATCCACAGTGGTTCGTTTGCAATTGCACTCCATTCGCCACCCTGAAATTTCAAACTCCAACTGGACACGGAGTTCCTGCAGCGTCTCTTTGTCTTTCACGCTGCAGACCGGCTCTTCCGCCGCCGGGCACCCCGTGGTCCGAGCCGACCACAATACATCCAAAAGAAAGGCTGCTCTCAGCATTGGGGCGCCACAGACTTCGTGCATAAATACCATTTCTTGGTGTTTTCACAGGGATGAAACAGCGTGCAACCAAACAGTTACTTCAGCCTTCGTAGTCCATACGCGTTTCGGGAGCAATCTCCCTTGGTCACTGGAACCGGCAGCATTGGGGCAAGGCAGCAGAGTTCACAGCAGAGCTGTGCTGATTTAAATGTTTCCGCCCAGTGGGCGTGTGCAACATATGCATGCTGGTAGATGAAGTTCTCTGATCGTTGTATTGCCACAAACCCCTAAAAAACAATCAAAAATCCACAGTGGGTCGTTTGCAATTGCACTCCATTCGCCACCCTGAAATTTCAAACTCCAACTGGACACGGAGTTCCTGCAGCGTCTCTTTGTCTTTCACGCTGCGGACCGGCTCTTCCGCCGCCGGGCACCCCGTGGTCCGAGCCGACCACAATACATCCAAAAGAAAGGCTGCTCTCAGCATTGGGGCGCCACAGACTTCGTGCATAAATACCATTTATTGGTGTTTTCACAGGGATGAAACAGCGTGCAACCAAACAGTTACTTCAGCCTTCGTAGTCCATACGCGTTTCGGTAACAATCTCCCTTGGTCACTGGAACCGGCAGCATTGGGGCAATGCAGCAGAATTCACAGCACAGCTGTGCTGATTTAAATGTTTCCGCCCAGTGGGCGTGTGCAACATATGCATGCTGGTAGATGAAGTTCTCTGATCGTTGTATTGCCACAAACCCCTAAAAAACAATCAAAAATCCACAGTGGGTCGTTTGCAATTGCACTCCATTCGCCAACCTGAAATTTCAAACTCCAACTGGACACGGATTTCCTGCAGCGTCTCTTTGTCTTTCATGCTGCGGACCGGCTCTTCCACTGCCGGGCACTCCGTGGTCCGAGCCGACCACAATACATCCAAAAGAAAGGCTGCTCTCAGCATTGGGGCGCCACAGACTTCGTGCATAAATACCATTTATTGGTGTTTTCACAGGGTTGAAACAGCGTGCAACCAAACAGTTACTTCAGCCTTCGTAGTCCATATGCGTTTCGGGAGCAATCTCCCTTGGTCACTGGAACCGGCAGCATTGGGGCAATGTCAGCAGAGTTCACAGCACAGCTGTGCTGATTTAAATGTTTCCACCCAGTGGGCGTGTGCAACATATGCATGCTGGTAGATGAAGTTCTCTGATGGTTGTATTGCCACAAACCCCTAAAAAACAATCAAAAATCCACAGTGGGTCGTTTGCAATTGCACTCCATTCGCCACCCTGAAATTTCAAACTCCAACTGGACACGGAGTTCCTGCGGCGTCTCTTTGTCTTTCACGCTGCGGACTGGCTCTTCCGCCGCCGGGCACCCCGTGGTCCGAGCCGACCACAATACATCCAAAAGAAAGGCTGCTCTCAGCATTGGGGCGCCACAGACTTCGTGCATAAATACCATTTATTGGTGTTTTCACAGGGATGAAACAGCGTGCAACCAAACAGTTACTTCAGCCTTCGTAGTCCATATGCGTTTCGTGAGCAATCTCCCTTGGTCACTGGAACCGGCAGCATTGGGGCAAGGCAGCAGAGTTCACAGCACAGCTGTGCTGATTTAAATGTTTCCGCCCAGTGGGCGTGTGCAACATATGCATGCTGGTAGATGAAGTTCTCTGATCGTTGTATTGCCACAAACCCCTAAAAAACAATCAGAAATCGACAGTGGGTCGTTTGCAATTGAACTCCATTCGCCACCCTGAAATTTCAAACTCCAACTGGGCACGGAGTTTCTGCAGCGTCTCTGTGTCTTTCACGCTGCGGACCGGCTCTTCCGCCGTCGGGCACCCCGTGGTCCGAGCCGATCACAATACATTCAAAAGAAAGGCTGCTCTCAGCATTGGGGCACCACAGACTTCGTACATAAATACCATTTATTGGTGTTTTCACAGGGATGAAACAGCGTGCAACCAAACAGTTACTTCAGCCTTCGTAGTCCATACGCGTTTCGGGAGCAATCTCCCTTGGTCACTGGAACCGGCAGCATTGGGGCAAGGCAGCAGAGTTTACAGCACAGCTGTGCTGATTTAAATGTTTCCGCCCAGTGGGCGTGTGCAACATATGCATGCTGGTAGATGAAGTTCTCTGATGGTTGTATTGCCACAAACCCCTAAAAAACAATCAAAAATCCACAGTGGGTCATTTGCAATTGCACTCCATTCGCCACCCTGATATTTCAAACTCCAACTGGACACGGAGTTCCTGCAGCGTCTCTTTGTCTTTCACGCTGCGGACCTGCTCTTCCGCCGCCGGGCACCCCGTGGTCCGAGCCGACCACAATACATCCAAAAGAAAGGCTGCTCTCAGCATTGGGGCGCCACAGACTTCGTGCATAAATACCATTTCTTGGTGTTTTCACAGGGATGAAACAGCGTGCAACCAAACAGTTACTTCAGCCTTCGTAGTCCATACGCGTTTCGGTAGCAATCTCCCTTGGTCACTGGAACCGGCAGCATTGGGGCAAGGCAGCAGAGTTCACAGCAGAGCTGTGCTGATTTAAATGTTTCCGCCCAGTGGGCGTGTGCAACATATGCATGCTGGTAGATGAAGTTCTCTGATCGTTGTATTGCCACAAACCCCTAAAAAACAATCAAAAATCCACAGTGGGTCGTTTGCAATTGCACTCCATTCGCCACCCTGAAATTTCAAACTCCAACTGGACACGGAGTTCCTGCAGCGTCTCTTTGTCTTTCACGCTGCGGACTGGCTCTTCCGCCGCCGGGCACCCCGTGGTCCGAGCCGACCACAATACATCCAAAAGAAAGGCTGCTCTCAGCATTGGGGCGCCACAGACTTCGTGCATAAATACCATTTATTGGTGTTTTCACAGGGATGAAACAGCGTGCAACCAAACAGTTACTTCAGCCTTCGTAGTCCATACGCGTTACGGGAGCAATCTCCCTTGGTCACTGGAACCGGCAGCATTAGGGCAAGGCAGCAGAGTTCACAGCACAGCTGTGCTGATTTAAATGTTTCCGCCCAGTGGGCGTGTGCAACATATGCATGCTGGTAGATGAAGTTCTCTGATCGTCGTATTGCCACAAACCCCTAAAAAACAATCAGAAATCGACAGTGGGTCGTTTGCAATTGAACTCCATTCGCCACCCTGAAATTTCAAACTCCAACTAGGCACGGAGTTTCTGCAGCGTCTCTGTGTCTTTCACGCTGCGGACCGGCTCTTCCGCCGCCGGGCACCCCGTGGTCCGAGCCGATCACAATACATTCAAAAGAAAGGCTGCTCTCAGCATTGGGGCACCACAGACTTCGTACATAAATACCATTTATTGGTGTTTTCACAGGGATGAAACAGCGTGCAACCAAACAGTTACTTCAGCCTTCGTAGTCCATACGCGTTTCGGGAGCAATCTCCCTTGGTCACTGGAACCGGCAGCATTGGGGCAAGGCAGCAGAGTTTACAGCACAGCTGTGCTGATTTAAATGTTTCCGCCCAGTGGGCGTGTGCAACATATGCATGCTGGTAGATGAAGTTCTCTGATGGTTGTATTGCCACAAACCCCTAAAAAACAATCAAAAATCCACAGTGGGTCGTTTGCAATTGCACTCCATTCGCCACCCTGAAATTTCAAACTCCAACTGGACACGGAGTTCCTGCAGCGTCGCTTTGTCTTTCTCACTGCGGACCTGCTCTTCCGCCGCCGGGCACCCCGTGGTCCGAGCCGACCACAATACATCCAAAAGAAAGGCTGCTCTCAGCATTGGGGCGCCACAGACTTCGTGCATAAATACCATTTCTTGGTGTTTTCACAGGGATGAAACAGCGTGCAACCAAACAGTTACTTCAGCCTTCGTAGTCCATACGCATTGCGGGAGCAATCTCCCTTGGTCACTGGAACCGGCAGCATTGGGGCAAGGCAGAAGAGTTCACAGCACAGCTGTGCTGATTTAAATGTTTCCGCCCAGTGGGCGTGTGCAACATATGCATGCTGGTAGATGAAGTTCTCTGATCGTCGTATTGCCACAAACCCCTAAAAAACAATCAGAAATCCACAGTGGGTCGTTTGCAATTGAATTCCATTCGCCACCCTGAAATTTCAAACTCCAACTGGGCACGGAGTTTCTGCAGCGTCTCTTTGTCTTTCACGCTGCGGACCGGCTCTTCCGCCGCCGGGCACCCCGTGGTCCGAGCCGATCACAATACATCCAAAAGAAAGGCTGCTCTCAGCATTGGGGCGCCACAGACTTCGTGCATAAATACCATTTATTGGTGTTTTCACAGGGATGAAACAGCGTGCAACCAAACAGTTACTTTAGCCTTCGTAGTCCATACGCGTTTCGGGAACAATCTCCCTTGGTCACTGGAACCGGCAGCATTGGGGCAATGCAGCAGAGTTCACAGCACAGCTGTGCTGATTTAAATGTTTCCGCCCAGTGGGCGTGTGCAACATATGCATGCTGGTAGATGAAGTTCTCTGATCATTGTATTGCCACAAACCCCTAAAAAACAATCAAAAATCCACAGTGGGTCGTTTGCAATTGCACTCCATTCGCCACCCTGAAATTTCAAACTCCAACTGGACACGGAGTTCCTGCAGCGTCTCTTTGTCTTTCATGCTGCCGACCGGCTCTTCCGCCGCCGGGCACTCCGTGGTCCGAGCCGACCACAATACATCCAAAAGAAAGGCTGCTCTCAGCATTGGGGCGCCACAGACTTCGTGCATAAATACCATTTATTGGTGTTTTCACAGGGTTGAAACAGCGTGCAACCAAACAGTTACTTCAGCCTTCGTAGTCCATATGCGTTTCGGGAGCAATCTCCCTTGGTCACTGGAACCGGCAGCATTGGGGCAAGGCAGCAGAGTTCACAGCACAGCTGTGCTGATTTAAATGTTTCCGCCCAGTGGGCGTGTGCAACATATGCATGCTGGTAGATGAAGTTCTCTGATCGTTGTATTGCCACAAACCCCTAAAAAACAATCAAAAATCCACAGTGGGTCGTTTGCAATTGCACTCCATTCGCCACCCTGAAATTTCAAACTCCAACTGGACACGGAGTTCCTGCAGCGTCTCTTTGTCTTTCACGCTGCGGACCGGCTGTTTCGCCGCCGGGCACCCCGTGGTCCGAGCCGACCACAATACATCCAAAAGAAAGGCTGCTCTCAGCATTGGGGCGCCACAGACTTCGTGCATAAATACCATTTCTTGGTGTTTTCACAGGGATGAAACAGCGTGCAACCAAACAGTTACTTCAGCCTTCGTAGTCCATACGCGTTTCGGGAGCAATCTCCCTTGGTCACTGGAACCGGCAGCATTGGGGCAAGGCAGCAGAGTTCACAGCAGAGCTGTGCTGATTTAAATGTTTCCGCCCAGTGGGCGTGTGAAAATATGCATGCTGGTAGATGAAGTTCTCTGATCGTTGTATTGCTACAAACCCCTAAAAAACAATCAAAAATCCACAGTGGGTCGTTTGCAATTGCACTCCATTCGCCACCCTGAAATTTCAAACTCCAACTGGACACGGAGTTTTTGCAGCGTCTCTTGGTCTTTCACGCTGCGGACCGGCTCTTCCGCCGCCGGGCACCCCGTGGTCCGAGCCGATCACAATACATTCAAAGGAAAGGCTGCTCTCAGCATTGGGGCGCCACAGACTGAGAGCAGCCTTTCTTTTGGATGTATTGTGGTCGGCTCGGACCACGGGGTGCCCGGCGGCGGAACAGCCGGTCCGCAGCGTGAAAGACAAAGAGACGCTGCAGGAACTCCGTGTCCAGTTGGAGTTTGAAATTTCAGGGTGGCAAATGGAGTGCAATTGCAAACGACCCACTGTTTTTAGGGGTTTGTGGCAATACAACGATCGGAGAACTTCATCTACCAGCATGCATATGTTGCACACGCCCACTGGGCGGAAACATTTAAATCAGCACAGCTGTGCTGTGAACTCTGCTGCCTTGCCCAAATGCTGCCGGTTCCAGTGACCAAGGGAGATTGCTCCCGAAACGCATATGGACTACGAAGGCTGAAGTAACTGTTTGGTTGCATGCTGTTTCATCCCTGTGAAAACACCAATAAATGGTATTTATGCACGAAGTCTGTGGCGCCCCAATGCTGAGAGCAGCCTGTCTTTTGGATATATATATATATATATATTCACTGAAAAAACCATAGGTTTCACACATGTTATAGTTAGCTGGACATTTTACTGATAAAAAACCAATTAAATTCCCCCGTTATAGTTAGTGCAGGCAACTATAACTCACGCGACCGCAATCCTCTGCTGATGCTAATACTGTATTTAGACAATTATTTGCCCATGTCTTCTTCCATTAAATTTTAGCTATACATATATTACAAATATTTTTTTTCATAAAGACACATATGTCATCAGCAGAGGATTGCGGTCGCGTGAGTTATAGTTGCCTGCACTAACTATAACGGGGGAATTTCATTGGTTTTTTATCAGTAAAATGTCCAGCTAACTATAACATGTGTGAAACCTATGGTTTTTTCAGTGAATTTGCAAGGTTTTTTAAATGCTAATTCCTAACTATAACGTGTGTGAAACCTATGGTTTTTTCAGTGAATTTGTACGGTTTTTTAAATGCTAAGTTACTTTACGCCATTCGTGGCGTGCGCGCCCACTTAACGCAGTTTGTTCCGTGCGCGCACTGTGCGCTTCGCGCACCGTGCGCACACAGTGAGCACGCGGTGCGCTTCGCGCACCACGGGCCCACTTTACGCAGTTAGTGCCGTGCACGCAGGGTGGGCACGCGGTGCGCTACGCGCACCGCGTGCCCACGTTACGCTGGATGGGCCATGGAGGACATATTATGCGCTTCGTTGTGAAAGGTATTGTTTTATTTTTTGTTGTGCTTTGGGTCATTTATTTGCCATGCACAAATGGTGCCCTTGGGGCAACATTTGCACACGGCGTGTGGAGAATGTGGATATTTTTTTTTTTGCTGATTTTTTACCGTACGCGTACGGTAAGCGTAATCGGCGATTTTTCGAAAAAAATTAAAATTGAATTTTTGCCCTTGGGGGTTCTTTGAGGACACGTCCATCAAGGCTAGGTGGTTGGGAGCAGTCTAAACAGCCCCTTTATATGTTTTTTGCCTTGGTTTTTCTTCCACCCCCTCAGAGTGCGAGATAGAAAATGGCGGCCGCCGCTTCCTGGTTTCGACCGATTCGAATGTTTACTAAGATCTAACAGCCAATCAGAATCGCGCTCGCGCACGTCACCGTACGCGTACGGTAAGCGCACGGTAAGCGCACCGTAAGCTGGCTCAGATATATATATTGATTTAAAGGCTATTTTCTCAGAATCTACTGAACAGATTTACACCAAACCTACAAAAGGCACTTCCTTGACCTGTAGACTACCTCTCTGCCAAATTTCAAGGAACTCTGTTCAGCCGTTCGGGCTGTAGCTGTGTCTAAAGGTCCTATGGAAAAATGCATGGGAAAAACGTGTTTTGGGACCCCCCTTTTATCTCAGCCCCCACTTGACGAATCCCCCCGAGACTTTCAGGGTAGGAGCGGAGCGTAGCGCCCCATTAGTTTTGAAAATTTCGCGAGTATTCGTCGACCGGCGCCAAAGTTATTCAAAATAGAATGTTGCGGTTTTCCTATGGAAACAGGGTTCTAACTATAACTACCTACTGGCGACAGCCAGTAGGTAATAATATATATATATATAATATATATATATATATATATATATATATATATATATATATATATATCCAATTTGGTTCCTGAATGCCGGTATCGCAGCGTTCCATGTGGGTGCGATCACCTACGGCCGAACCACGCCGCTACTTATTAAGACTCAAATCTTCTTAGCCAGGAAGAAATAACGGGCCGCACTCTCGAAGTAACAAACCGCTTTTATTTTTCTCCTCCTTTCAGTTGGGCATAATCAGCAGACTTGATCAACGCGTTTCGATGCCTCCTGACACCTTGCTTACGATATATATATTACCTACTGGCAGTTGCCAGTAGGTAGTTATAGTTAGGACCAAGTTTCCATAGGAAACAGTTTTTTTGTTTTTCCAATAACTTTGGCGCCGGTTGACGAATCTTCGCGAAATGTTCAAAACTTATGGCCCGCTCCGGTCAGCTCCTATGTTGAAAGTTTCGGGGTGATTCGCCAAGCGGGGGCAGAGAAAAAAGTGTTTTCTCTATGTTATTTTCCATAGGAAATTTTAGACACGGCTACAGCCCGAACTGCTGAACGGAATTACACCAAATTTGGCAAAAAGCTAGCCCTTGGTTCAGAAAGAGCCCTTTTTGTTAAATGGTGTAAATCCGTTCAGTAGTTCCTGAGAAATTAAAAAACAAAGTGGTCAAAAATGCATTTACCATAGGAAACTTTAGACACGGCTACAGCTGGAACTGCTGAACGGAATTGCACCAAATTTGGCAAAAAGTTAGTGCTTGCTTCAGAAAGCATACTTTTTTTAAATGGTGTAAATCCGTTCAGTAGTTTTTGAGATATTAAAGGAAAAATACCTTTATACATGTGGGCGGAGGCTAACCCCGGGCACGAGCTTGGCTCTAATTGGCTGCCAACAGTTCCAACCAGGAACTGTTGGCAGCCATCTTGTGCCTCGCATCGAGAGAAAATACATCCAGTCTCCCCACAAAGAGCCGCGTTTTTGGCTTATTTAAAAGGGGGGTCCTGCTGCACATTTGGCAAAAAGGTAGCCCATGGTTCAGAAAGTGCCCTTTTTAGGTCTCGCATAACGCAGCGCATGCGCTGCCTCTGCGAGGCATCAAGTAATAAGTATTACTACTGAAACTCCACCCATTGCATCTCACTTTGTTTTGTCACTTGCCATTGGTTACATCTGGCATTGCTCTTTTTATGTAGCTCATTCATTGGCTGGTCGTCCGAAACGTCACTTCCGTTTTGCTTCCCTTGTGCAGGAAGCAGCACTGACCAACTACAGTTTAGTTCCGCTGCTCCGCATTATCTACTCAATTTGGGACTACTTCCTTGTTTATTTTCCACCGCCGTTCACCACTAGCTGCTGAGTTTGGAAGTGTTGGCATTTTCTTTTCCTGTTCCGCCCCCCTCCCGTTGGTCGTGTTATCCATCCTCCCGCCCTCTTTCCCGTTGTCAGTGTCACCGTTCCCTTTGTTCCCGCCCCCCTCCCGCTGTCCGTTTCCCCGTTCACTTTGTTCCGCCCCCTCCCGTTGAGTGTGTTCTCTATCCTCCCGCCCCTTTTCCATTGTCAGTGCCCCCGTTCCCTTTGTTCCCGCCCCCTCCTGCTGTCTGTTTCACCGTTCCCTTTGTTCCCGCCCCCCTCCCGCTGTCCGTTTCTCCGTTCACTTTGTTGCGCCCCCCCTCCTGTTGAGTGTGTTCTCCATCCTCCCGCCCTCCCCAGAGGTCTCCTAGACGTGTGTTAGTCCTCATGCCGCTGGCAGCCAAGAAGCGATCATCCGAACTCCAAAGAAGCTGCGGACCTGTGCAGCAAGCCGGGCAGACCAGCTCATGCAGCGCGCATGATTGAACAGCACCCGCGGGAGGGAGAGAGCTGGCCCAATAAAGAGACCCCTCGACAGGCCCCAGCAGGGAAGGCGATATCCCAGTTGGTGTTCGCGGCGCCGCCTCGCTTTGCGGGCTTTTAGGTGCTGCGCCAACCATGGAAACGGTAGAGGAATATACCAGCTGCGGCTTAAAGCGGGTCAGTCCCTCGGTTAAAGGGCAAGAACCACAGATGTGGCCTCCGAGACTTAAGGAGTGACAACCATGTCCTGGGCCCGGTAAGTAACTTCCGTTCAGCCGCACAAGTGTATGACTGCTTAGAAAAGATTGGGGACGAAATAATATTTAACATTTCCAAGTGAACGTGATGATTTTAAGAATGTTTATGAACGAGTCCTTCTGTACTGTAACTGGTGCTTATGTAAAGCGCTCCAAACCCTTCGGGTCAAGTTAGCGCTATACAAAACTGCAAAACAGACAATTGTATATAGTTTAGGTAATCCACCACAGCTGTCATGGTTCCAGGGTCAATGCGTGATGTTATGTTAGTTTGTATGGTGTTATAATATTTCATATGCCGAGTTATGTTGCATTACGTGCCATAGTACGCTGGGTTATGAAAAGGGCGTTTTTGAAGGATCTAAATAATTTTACAAAATACCCAAAGTCTAAAAAAATCGAAGTAAATCATAATGTTAATTTGTTTTCTGGGCGGGTCTGGAAAGGACGTTGTCTTTAAACCTGCCTGCCTGTTTCATTGAGGGATTTATTCCATTCTAGCCCATACCTTTAGGCTTTCAAATTAACAGTAGCTTTCAGTTTTACTGATTTGTGTTTGCCCTAACACCAACAGCAAAAGCCAAACCCAGCTTCCTGCCGTTCCCGCCCCCCACCTTCCTTTCTATGCCCTCTCGTGCCTACTGTCCATTCCCTACTCCCAGTGCCCCGTCCCCCTGCTCTGCCCAGGTCCTTGCTCTCTCCTCTCTCTTCTCCCTCCCCCCCCCCCGTTTCCGGCTTTCCCATATCGGACGGTGTGTCCAAAAATATTAATTTTTCCAAACTTATCGCTGCCTCCAAACCACTCTTGCCAGGGGCTGTGGAGCCGGACTCACAAATACCCTCGGGCCTGTGTGTGTTGTGGTGGAGGGTCAAGCTGATTGGGTGTCGCAGCGAACTGTTTTTTTGTCTTTTCTAACTTTTGTGGGGTTAGCGGAGGCGTGTCATTACTTAATGGTGTCTGCTGAGTTATAACTGCTCTCAATTGTGGAGAAATGCTGCTGTATGTGTGAGAACATGGGCTTATTTGCTGTATGTAATACTGTCGGGATGCTCTGCTTGCTCTTGGTAATGTGAGAGGGATTTGCCTGTGTCTATCAAAGAAGGTGGTTCATATGTACGTGAGGGACATCCTGCTTGCTCCTTGATCTTGGGTGTCTGTGTGTTTTTCTTCTTCTTATCTGAGGGAGGCTGTAATATCAGATCATGTTTCAGCAGCGCTGCTTCCCCCATCAGTGTCCAGATGCCCCTCTGGAGGCTTGCCTCTCACAGTTCAAGGACCCCCACACCCAACAACAGTAATACAGGAGTATTTTGCACTTTGTGCATGTTTTACTTAAAGCTTTTCAACTTCTAAAAAAGGTCATTTAGCCCAATAGACTCGGTGCCAGTGCTCCATAAAAACCTCTGTAGGCAGCTGCCTCAGGGTACCACCTCAAAGGGCAAATGCAGAGCGCCAGACTGCAATGAAGAATTTAAAAAATTGCCCCACGTCTTTGGAAGAGTGAGCGCCCAAGTGGCAAACTAAACATTTTGCCGGTAGTTCTGGAAATACTTGCGGCAAGCGGACCAGATTGCACGTACCAGGGCCCATTTTACCCAGGCCAAAGTTAAATGAAGTTAAGCAGCTGAGAGGGAGAGAAGGAGGCGCCCTGTCCAGTGATACCTAGCTTTGTGGTATATTGCATCTGAGTTTGATATGTATTCAGTGTTCTGTTTAATGTGTTCTGTTGGTGGCAGGCGCGCAACACCCATTGGGCTTACCGGGCTTCAGCCCCCCCCCGTCATGTGTGTCAGCCCATCTGAGACAGCCTCGCGGGCTGGCGTCCGTCTAATTGCAGCCGGATCCGAGTACTTCACAGGTCTTTAAAAGACCATTTACTCGTTAATGAGGCTTTTGTTGTGTTTCCACCCCTTCTTACAGCCACTCTGCCTATGGCTGGAAGACTTAGCCCCCCCGAAATCTTGTTCAGCCCCCCCCCCCGAAATGTGGCTCTCGTTGCCCGCATGGTTGGTGGTGTTTGCTGCCTAAAAGAACAGTTGTGCCAGCCTCAACTTAAAAGTAATAGTATCAACCCTAACACCTTCATGACTTGTATACACAAGTGCAGGTGCTGTATTTGTGCAGTTGTGTACCATTTATGCCACTGTTTCCCAAACTGTGAGTCGCGGCCCACTGGTGGGTTGCAAGCTGGTTTTTGTTGGTTAACAAAAGTCCAGCAAAAAATAAAGATGTATTAAAATTTGGTGCCCCACCACCCCAAAATTTGTCTCTATTTGCGCCTCTGACTCCGAGTGTCCCACAAAAGGGTGTAAAGTGAACGAGAATTATCCAATGCAAATAAGAGCCACTAATTATTTGGGAGACTCTGCAGGATCTGGTCTTTGGAAGAAGGGTCAGCGTTTAAGTTAGTATTTCAATATGCTGGATATTTATTGCCATCACATGAGCAAATGCAATGCAATAGGTCTCACATTGACACAAGTTTCAGCTATTGCTATTATAAATGACTGCGTTTTATTTATGTTTTTTAATTAAAAACAAAAAAAAGGCATTGTCCTTTACAATGCGAGAGTTTAAGCTATTGGCATTGTAAATGACAATGCCGTTTATTTATCTGTTTTCAAAACCAACACATAGATAAAAGTTTTGTCATTTACAATGCCAATAACTCAAACTTTTGCAAATGCGAGACCTATTGCATTGCAAATGCTTATTGTTAAATGGTGTAAATCCGTTCAGTAGTTCCTGAGAAATTTAAAAAAAAGTGGTCGAAAAATGCATTTCCCATAGGAAAATTTAGACACGGCTACAGCTGGAACTGCTGAACGGAATTACACCAAATTTGGCAAAAAGGTAGTGCTTGCTTCAGAAAGCATCCTTTTTTTTGGTGTAAATTTGTTCATTATCTACTGGTGGTCGCCAGTAGGTAGTTATAGTTAAGACATAGTTTCCCTAGGAAACTCATTTTTTGTCTTCCCAATAACTTTGGCGCCGGTTGACGAACCTTTGCGAAATTTTCAAAAACGTATGGCCCGCTCCGGTCAGCTCCTATCTTGAAAGTTTCGGGGTGATTCGCCAAGTGGGGGCAGATAAAAAGGGGGGTCCCAAAACGTGTTTTCTCTATGTTATTTTCCATAGGAAATTTTAGACACGGCTACAGCACGAACTGCTGAACGGAATTACACCAAATTTGGCAAAAAGCTAGCCCTTGGTTCAGAAAGAGCCCTTTTTGTTAAATGGTGTAAATCCGTTCAGTAGTTCCTGAGAAATTAAAAAAGAAAGTGGTCAAAAATGCATTTCCCATAGGAAACTTTAGACACGACTACAGTTGGAACTGCTGAACTGAATTACACCAAATTTGGCAAAAAGGTAGTGCTTGCTTCAGAAAGCATCCTTTTGTTTAAATGGTGTAAATCCGATCAGTAGTTTTTGAGATATTAAAGGAAAAATACCTTTATATATTTGGGCGGAGCCTAGTTTTCATAGGAAACTCATTTTTTGTTTTCCCAATAACTTTGGCGCCGGTTGACGAATCTTCGCGAGACTTTCAAAACTGATGGCCTGCTCCGGTCAGCTCCTATCTTGAAAGTTTCTGGGTGATTCGGCAAGTGGGGGCCGAGAAAAAAGGAGGTCCAAAACGTGTTTCTCAACGTTATTTTCAATAGGAAATTTTAGACACAGATAAAAACTTTTATATATGTGGGCAGAGCCTAACCCCCGAGCACAAGCTTGGCTCTAATTGGCTGCCAACAGTTCCAACCAGGAACTGTTGGCAGCCATCTTGTGCCTCACATCAAGAGAAAATACATCCAGTCTCCCCACAAAGTGCCGCGTTTTTGGCTTATTTCATAGGCGGGTGCCCAACCCGCCTATTTATGCTTTTAAAAACCGAAGCGGGATCCCACCCCACCAGTTCATGACACCCTGAGTGTGACCTCCGCCGAGAATGACCACGGCGACCCGGAAGTCAGGCAGAGTCCACCTGGCTGTGGACGGGGCCAATAAGTGCAGCAGCGTTTGTGGTGGTGGTGGTGGTATGAAGCACCTGGGTTTCTTCAACGTTCACACAGAACATGTACCCATTTTCCTTTAACAGAATGTCTTAGCTCATGCTCTGTGTACGTCCATATACACATTGTATGATCAGTAAAAATCTGTGTTTCATACGAGAGCTGAGTAGCAGAAGCATGAAGGTGCGGGCCGAGAGAAAATTGCGGCAGGAGGAGCCTGCGGTAGCTCCTGATTGCCAGAGCCACTGCGGGGAGTGGCGTCCATCTGTGGAACCCTTGAGCAGTGTGGATGATGAGGCGGGGGCGTCCTCCTTGCCGGCTGGATTGCAAGCTGCGGAAGAGCCGAGGGACAGTGGGTGAGCGTTCCTTCCCTCGCCCCCCCGCCGCTGTACTGTAGCTGAGGGCCGGTAGCCTGTAGGCATCAGGCCAAGGTCTTGATGGCGGGGAGTTGCAGCCTGCAGCTGGAGTCGTCTGTTGAAGTGGTAGCGCAGCCAAGGCTGGGATGCCCTCGCTGGAGGTCTAACAAAGCGACCGGCTGCCCGCCAGGCGTAGAGTGAGCCCAGAGAGAAGTGCAGTGCATGAGACATGGAAGGCAATTACAAGGGGGACGAGGTGTCACTCCTGCCACAGAGCGTAACACCCAGCAATTCGATCCTGGTGCCGGCTACAAGACTACTCCGGCCAGAAAGATAGAAGCATAGCAGAGTGGCCTGCATAAGAACGCCAAACGTGTGAGAGGCCTGGCAAGGAGGAGGAGAGTGGGGGTATCGCTCAGCACCAGTGCGTGAGACCGAAATCCAGCGGAGAAGTGGCAGCAGCAGGCCTAAAAGACACCTAAAAAAGGTAGCGTTGAGCGATTGCAGGCAGCTTTAGCATGGCACACAGCCCCATGCCGGCCCTACAAGCATTCCCTACACCAGTGACCCTAGACCTGCATGGAAAGGACCACTAGGCCAGTTTTTCAGCAGTGCTGGAATCCCCCACTCGACACAGTATAGCAGCGCACACCCGCCTATACTGGCATCAATCTAAGCCCCAAGGTGCTTGTTACTGTATGCACATAGCTGTAGTCATCACCCAGCCCAGGGCTACCACCTGCCCCTTTAGCCTCTGGCTATGCTTTACCTGGGTTACCCGGCCTTTAGTAGGTAGCAGTTTTACATTAAGGCTGATCCTTCCCTTCCCCTGTTGTTAATTATCCCCTTTTTTACCACCTTCCTCCCGTTGTTTCACAGCATCGGCGTGGTGAAACCTATGCCTCCAGAAACGCTCAACAGGATCGGGTAGGTTGGGGTGGGTGCATCCCTGCTGGCTTTACTATGCGGGTCGGAGGGGGGATAGAGGGGTGGGGGGTCGGTGGACAATCACCCATGTTTTGTCTGGAGAAACCTTAGGTTTCACTACACGGTGTTTCATATCCCGTGCCCATGGGCACTTGCACACAGGTCATGCCAGGCAGAGATAGGCTCACTTGCCTGCTCAGTCTTGTTTCCTCCATATGGCTCAGCGTTAGTCAGCTCTGCACCCCTGTGTTTTATGCTGTGCTTTCTGTGCATGTGTTGATTGCTCAATCACCTGTGAGTTTTTTCTGTAGCTCGCCTTACATACAGAGTAGTGTCCAGACAAATGGGTGGATTTAAGGCTTGTGTTTGGTGTTAGTGAAAGGTGCCAAATTAAAATCACTGAGGAAGTTTCTTATGTTACCCTCTTGTGCTCATCAAGTTCTCATGGTGGGCCATCGGATTAAGCTTTTGCCGCTGCCCACCAGCATTACTTAATCTTCTCACACCTCTCAGCAGTGCAAGTCGAGCTTCTTGCACTGCCCACTAGTGCGCATCCAGCTTCAGACTGATCAAGACTGTGTGCCTGATTTCTCACACTGCCCACTTCGCTTGCTACCCTCTAGTGTACTTGTAGCTTGCCACCCTGCCCGCAAGAGAGACACCCAGCTTTTTACTCTTCCTACTTGTGAACATATAGCATCTTGTGCTGCCGACCAGCAGTCATCCAGGCATTACCTCTGCTCACAGGTGAATATCGAAATTCTCTCTCTGCCAACAGCTCACACTAAACTTACCCCCCGTTAGGCTTTTCCACGTTCAGTGTTCTGAACAGAAGTAATAAACTGTTTATATGGAGACACATAAAACTGTAACAGGTAAGAACGGCACCATGGTACATTTTGAGGCACAAAAATGAGAATTCACAAAAAGTAGCTGCTGTTGCTGAACCATCAAAACAGGTTCAACCCCTTAAGGAGGGCAAATCCGGTGCTCCTTCCTCCGGTTAGTTTCAAGCTCTGTCATTTCTCGGCTCACTCAACACACTCAGTGGTACTTGGTTGCCAGGTCCTGGTATATGATTGCCTGTGTCCTTGCATTGTGGAGCGTTCATGCCTGTGACCATGATGGTTCCTACTGCTTAGACTTTGGCCTGTGTTGGCCTGGTGTCTTGCATTTGCACACCTGCCTACTGCGTTAGTGATTTTTGGTGCTAGAATCCCGCATGTGGCAGTGTAATGGCTTGCACACCACAGGACTAATGATTTTAGGCCTGGCATTTGCCAAGACCGTATGATTTTACTTAAATTATATGATTAAAATACTTCTGTCTAGGGACCGTCAGCTAGCCCTCTTTGTTCGTTGGTCTGTTTTTGTCATTCACATGTTTCTTCCACCCACTCCAGCATAGAGCATGGGGAAGTGGTCAGCTATCTTTGCTATGAGTGATGACATCCTGCCCTGTCACATAGAGCATGTTCACATACAGTGTAGTTTCCAAAATGCCAGAGGCTACTATGTGCCTCTTGAGAACAAAAATAATTTTTGCTTTTAGCAAAAAAAATTTTTTTATTTCAGGGCACCTCGGCTTCCACAACATTAACGCTTATAAAACCCTGACAACACAAAGATGTGGCCTAATGGCTAGGGTGGTGGATCTCAAATCTGGGTAACCAGGTTTGAGTCTCGGCAATGACGCTCAACATTCTGTTTTTCTGGGCAAATCACTTAATCTCCCTGTGCCTAACAAAAATGAATGTGTCCTTGTGTAACCCAACTGGTGCTCATGTAAAGCGCTCTGATACCCGATACCTTCGGGTCGCGTTCCCGCTATATAAAAACTCCGGGAAAAAAAGCAAAAAGGTTGGCAGCAATGCCACACAGATTGGTTTAGGCATTGCTGTTGATGTTGTACTCGGTCTCTGATCTTGCACATGCTCACCTCTGGTTTTTCTTATATTAGCTGCTCCTAAAGCTCTGAATACCAATTGCTGGTGCTGCAAACAGTCAGATCTGCGACTGTCTCAAATCATGTATTTGCAAGACCTTCTGATTCCTGGTCCTTGCATGATTTTTATGTATAATTTTGATGCCTGGTGTATGTATATATATATATATATATATATATATATATATCCAAATACCACTCCAAAGCGCTTCTCGGCACCATGAAAGAGAGACGGACACCTTCTTCTTTGTTTGTAACTGCAGCCGCAGTGACGTTTTTATTCAAATCATAGATTCAGTGCAAAAAAATGGGAAGACGCGTTTCGGCCAACTGGGTGGCCTTGCTCATAATATATATATATATATATATATATATATATCATCCAGCCTCTCTTCCGATCTCATCCACCACTCGGGGTCGGTGCTGACAGGCGGGCGCTGGACCCGCTATTATTTCATAATCACCTCACGCTGCTACAGCACAAGAAGGAGTCGCACTCAGGATTTGAAATTAGCGAAAAATATATTTATTTGACTTTGACGCGTTTCAACAACCCAGTCTTTGTCAAAGACTGGGTTGTTGAAACGCGTCAAAGTCAAATAAATATATTTTTCGCTAATTTCAAATCCTGAGTGCGACTCCTTCTTGTGCTGTAGCAGCGTGAGGTGATTATGATATATATATATATATATATATATATATATAGAGATATATTGCCTTGGGGTCTTCCGTATATGAGATGCCTCCTCCTAAACGAGAGTTGCTTCGTTGCCAATGGACCGCACGGAAGCCGGTCTCTATTAAATAACTCAAAAAGATCTTCCCCAGTATATCCGGAAGAAAAACGAAGCCTTGTGCGGTTAAATAATTCTTTATTCCTCAGTCAGCCATTCGTCAAACGCGTTTCGAGTGCGCAGCACCCTTGTTCACTGACGCTGAGTAAAGTTTTTTCGGCCATTTAACTTTGCTTTACACGTGACCATACAACTACAAAATGAGTGTATAAGAAAACAGACTCATAGTTTTTAAAATTAAAATAAAAAAACAATCTTATGTTGTTTACGGCATGAATCACAAACCAATTTCATTGATGTTAAACTAAAATAGTAAATCATAACCGGCAGTGATTTACTATTGAAACAATGTTTGATTATCTATTGTAATCATAAAAATAATTAAAGAATAATGCCCAAGTGGGCTTTCTTTATCAAATCATGTTGTTATTAAACAGTTGCTTTCCAAATTCGTCCGGCCCTAGTGGGCTATGTTGCCAATACAATGCATTAATTTTTAAAGAAATTTGAGTCAATTCATACGTTGCAAAGCTTTACATAAAAGAAAATTTGTTAGGAACAGAATATTCAAAACTGATTATTAAAGATGCGTGTACATATCCTCCTCAACATTCAAACCATCTGGCTGCTTGGAGTTTAATTCAATTATGTAACGTGACTCCAGCCTTCTTAGTTGTTTTTCCCTGTTCCCTCCCCTGGGATTTTTTTCAACTGCATCTATCAAATAATACGTTAGGCCGTCGGGTCGTTTATTATGGAATTTCTCAAAGTGACGTGCGACAGGATATGATCTGTTGTCATTCTTTATTGCTCTTAAGTGTTGTAGCACTCTCTTGTGTACTTCTAAGATTGTGCTGCCCACGTACCTCAAGCCACAAGGGCATTGAAGCACGTAGACAGCATAATCGGTTTTACATGAGAATTTTCCTCTTACCTTTCGCAATTGTTTGTTTAAACCTGGTACATATTTATCTGTGTTTACACCATATGTGCAAGCTTTGCACTTGGTGCATTTCACAAATCCTTGCTTCTTTGTTAGCCAAGTTGTTTTTGGTTTGGACTTTTTAAAATTGCTTCTGACCAAGGTTTGTTTAAACGATTTTGCTTTGCGAAATGTAATCTGCGGCCTACGAGGGAGAACTTTTCCAAGGATAGGGTCATTCTTAATCACATGCCAGTGTTTGTTTAAGATGCCTCTTAGTTTGATATGCTGTGTGCTGTAAGTTGTGATGAATCTACCTGGTTGGGTTAAAGATATTTTCTTATTCTTCCCTTGGCTCTGTTCTTTTTTGTCAAATAGAATATTTTCTCTTTTCCTTCTCTGAACTTTATGGATTGCACTGTCTATCCATTCATCCGGGTAACCCCTTTCCTGGAATCTCTCCTTTAGTACTGTTAGTTCTTCCTCAATTACCTGATCTTTACTACAGTTGCGTTTTGTGCGTATGCATTCACCATATGGAATGCTCTTTTTCAAATTTATGGGGTGAAAGCTTTTTGCATGTAAGATAGTATTGCTGGAGGTAGGTTTTCGGTATAGCTTAGTTTCTATTTTGCCACCTTCAATATATACTGTCAGATCCAAAAAATTGATTTTGGTCTTGCTCATTTCACTTGTGAATTTCAAGTTGAGGTTATTATTTTGAAGACTATTGATAAATGACTTGGCTTCTTCTTCTGTACCTTTCCATATGACAAACAGGTCGTCAATAAATCTACTCCAATGCAAAATGTTATTCTCCCATTGTTGTTGGTACTGCGTCCTGACCACCTGCTCCTCCCACCAGCCCATATGCAAATTGGCATAGCTGGGGGCGAAGCAGGTGCCCATCGCAGTACCGCACACTTGATGGAACAGTTGATTATTGAACATAAAGTAATTATTTGTTAGGCATCTCTCAATCATTGACAGTAGCATTTGAGTGTGAGCCCACATTGTAATGGGTCTTGAACCTAAAAAATATTTGACAGCCTTTATCCCATCAGTGTGTAGTATACTCGTGTACAGTGTTGACACATCAATCGTTATTAAGAGATAATCATCTTCCCATGGTAGGTCATAGATACCCCTCAAAAAATCCCCTGTATCCTGAATATAGGAAGGTAAAGTTTGAACTAGGGGATTGATGAAGGAATCTACGTATTCTGAGGTATTCTCTAGGGCGCTACCTATTGCCGAAATAATTGGACGCCCTGGCGGTTCTTGAATATCTTTGTGGACCTTGGGGATTAGGTAAAAAACTGCCGTTATTGGATGATCAATTTTTAGGAAATTATACTCATCTTGTTTGAGTAGACCCTGGTCAAACCAATGTTTCAATTGCACATTATATTCATCATTGCTAGTAAGCATAACTTTTTCACCCACTCGTAGATAACATTTTTTGTTGTTGAGTTGTTTGTAAGCTTCAATCAAGTATTTCTGTTTGTCCCATAGGACAATATTGCCCCCTTTGTCCGCATTGCGTATAATGCAGTTTTCATTTTCTGACAATTTCTTTAATAGGGCTTGATACTCAATTTGTTTAGTATATTTGTTTCTCACATTTGTTTGACAACTCAATGTTTTAAGTTCATTTGTAACAAGTTCGCAAAAAATGTCAATGCCATCTCTTGCTGACATAGGGATGAATCGTGAAGTGGGTTTAAAGCCAGTTGGTATCCCTTGCCTAATGGATAAACCCTCTTCTTGTGCAATTGTTTCCACATCCATTATATTTGTTTCAAATGCACTAGCCGTGTCCATTGTTTTAAGTTCCATCATTAGATCAAAGTCGTCGACTTGTAATCCGCTTGCTGTAGTTGTGAGGCTTTCCAAGATTTGTGCTTTTCCATTGGTAGGTGCACTTTTCTGCACTGGATTGATAAGAAAATGTTTCTTCAATTTAAGTGTTCTTATAAATTTGAAGAGATCTATTCTCGTTTGTACATAGTCCAGGTTAGATTCAGGGCATAATGTTAAACCCAACTGTAATATTTCTTTCTCTCGGTCAGTGAGGATTATTTCCGTCAAGTTGATTATTGCCTCATTATTTCGCGCCATCATATGTTCGTTCTCTTTTCTTGCTTTTGTTGTCCTCTTCCGACAGGCTGCCCCCTTCCTCCTCGCTGCCCTCTGCCTCTTCCTCTTGGAGGTCTTTGCGACCGTGTTTGTACCTGTTGTCTTGGTCGCAGGTTGAACCTGCGTTCTTCGCATAAAAAATCAAACTCCTCAATTACTGATGGTATTGCAGTCTGTGGAGTTGTTTCTTCGTCCAAATCAGTATCTACTTCTGAACTATGTATACTGCTTTGTTCAGAATGTTGTTCTGGACTGGGTTTGTATGTTTGGGCAAGCTTGTTGCATCTGATAGTGTCAAACTTTTTTGCAAAGGTATAGATCTGGCCCCTGTCATAGTCTTGTTTGTCTCTGATGAACTTTTGTGCTTTTCTTTCTCTTATGGTGGTTTCGTATTTTTTCATCCTTTCTTTCATTGATGACTTGAATTCAGTAATCAAATCTTGATTTTCTTCTTTACTTAGATCACTGAGTAGACCCACTATTTCGGATAGAATTTTATTCCTGTCGATGTCAGCTTACTTGATTAGGATCGCCAACATTCTTCTCGAGGCATCGTTATTATTGGCCGCCCATTCGCGTAACATGTCTGGATTTGGTTCTTCACAGGTTGGAGTAACCATTATTCTTAATCCTCTGGGCACTCTCTGTACTTCCAAGTATCTTTGTAATTTTGTTGAATGGCTGACTGAGGAATAAAGAATTATTTAACCGCACAAGGCTTCGTTTTTCTTCCGGATATACTGGGGAAGATCTTTTTGAGTTATTTAATAGAGACCGGCTTCCGTGCGGTCCATTGGCAACGAAACAACTCTCGTTTAGGAGGAGGCATCTCATATATGGAAGACCCCAAGGCAATCATTGCTGCCTCCCCCCGAAACGTGCAGAGACTCGCTTGGACTCACAGCAACTCCGAACACCAGCACGGGAACGCGACGCGGAGCCGGGAGGACGAATTCGGCAACGCGGGAACTTCTCGGTGAGTCTGGTTTCGGAATAATAAGCACAGAGGGAGAGAGTGAAGTATTTGCAACACAGATTAGCAAACGGTTGCGGTTAACGAGAAGTTCTCGAAATAATTAACTATATTCCTCAATATGTCAGCCATAGAGATGCAGGAACGCGAAGAAGCAGCTTCGCAAATATTTAATGATGCGTATACTAATCCGACCAATGCTGTGGGGGCAACGGCAACTAGTAAAGCAGTGAGTGATTTAAATACGCGTCTGAAACGTCTAGAAAAGCTTCAACGCTTGGAACTCTCAAAATGGTGGGAGTCGAAATCATTACAAAGATACTTGGAAGTACAGAGAGTGCCCAGAGGATTAAGAATAATGGTTACTCCAACCTATGAAGAACCAAATCCAGACATGTTACGCGAATGGGCGGCCAAAAATAACGATGCCTCGAGAAGAATGTTGGCGATCCTAATCAAGTACGCTGACATCGACAGGAATAAAATTCTATCCGAAATAGAGGGTCTACTCAGTGATCTAAGTAAAGAAGAAAATCAAGATTTGATTACTGAATTCAAGTCATCAATGAAAGAAAGGATCAAAAAATACGAAACCACCATAAGAGAAAGAAAAGCACAAAAGTTCATCAGAGACAAACAAGACTATGACAGGGGCCAGATCTATACCTACGCAAAAAAGTTTGACACTATCAGACGCAACAAGCTTGCCCAAACATACAAACCCAGTCCAGAACAACATTCTGAACAAAGCAGTATACATAGTTCAGAAGTAGATACTGATTTGGACGAAGAAACAACTCCACAGACTGCAATACCATCAGTAATTGAGGAGTTTGATTTTTTATGCGAAGAACGCAGGTTCAACATGCAACCAAGACAACAGGTACAAACACGGTCGCAAAGACCTCCAAGAGGAAGAGGCAGAGGGCAGCGAGGAGGAAGGGGGCAGCCTGTCGGAAGAGGACAACAAAAGCAAGAAAAGAGAACGAACAAATGATGGCGCGAAATAATGAGGCAATAATCAACTTGACGGAAATAATCCTCACTGACCGAGAGAAAGAAATACAGTTGGGTTTAACATTCTGCCCTGAATCTAACCTGGACTATGTACAAACGAGAATAGATCTCTTCAAATTTATAAGAACACTTAAATTGAAGAAACATTTTCTTATCAATCCAGTGCAGAAAAGTGCACCTACCAATGGAAAAGCACAAATCTTGGAAAGCCTCACAACTACAGCAAGCGGATTACAAGTCGACGACTTTGATCTAATGATGGAACTTAAAACAATGGACACGGCTAGTGCATTTGAAACAAATATAATGGATGTGGAAACAATTGCACAAGAAGAGGGTTTATCCATTAGGCAAGGGATACCAACTGGCTTTAAACCCACTTCACGATTCATCCCTATGTCAGCAAGAGATGGCATTGACATTTTTTGCGAACTTGTTACAAACGAACTTAAAAAATTGAGTTGTCAAACAAATGTGAGAAACAAATATACTAAACAAACTGAGTATCAAGCCCTATTAAAGAAATTGTCAGAAAATGAAAACTGCATTATACGCAATGCGGACAAAGGGGGCAATATTGTCCTATGGGACAAACAGAAATACTTGATTGAAGCTTACAAACAACTCAACAACAAAAAATGTTATCTACGAGTGGGTGAAAAAGTTATGCTTACTAGCAATGATGAATATAATGTGCAATTGAAACATTGGTTTGACCAGGGTCTACTCAAACAAGATGAGTATAATTTCCTAAAAATTGATCATCCAATAACAACAGTTTTTTACCTAATCCCCAAGGTCCACAAAGATATTCAAGAACCGCCAGGGTGCCCAATTATTTCGGCAATAGGTAGCGCCCTAGAGAATACCTCAAAATACGTAGATTCCTTCATCAATCCCCTAGTTCAAACTTTACCTTCCTATATCCAGGATACAGGGGATTTTTTGAGGGGTATCTATGACCTACCATGGGAAGATGATTATCTCTTAATAACGATTGATGTGTCAACACTGTACACGAGTATACGACACACTGATGGGATAAAGGCTGTCAAATATTTTTTAGGTTCAAGACCCATTACAATGTGGGCTCACACTCAAATGCTACTGTCAATGATTGAGAGATGCCTAACAAATAATTACTTTATGTTCAATAATGAATTGTTCCATCAAGTGTGCGGTACTGCGATGGGCACCTGCTTCGCCCCCAGCTATGCCAATCTGCATATGGGCTGGTGGGAGGAGCAGGTGGTCAGGACGCAGTACCAACAACAATGGGAGAATAACATTTTGCATTGGAGTAGATTTATTGACGACCTGTTCGTCATATGGAAAGGTACAGAAGAAGAAGCCAAGTCATTTATCAATAGTCTACAAAATAATAACCTCAACTTGAAATTCACAAGTGAAATGAGCAAGACCAAAATCAATTTTTTGGATCTGACAGTATATATTGAAGGTGGCAAAATAGAAACTAAGCTATACCGAAAACCTACCTCCAGCAATACTATCTTACATGCAAAAAGCTTTCACCCCATAAATTTGAAAAAGAGCATTCCATATGGTGAATGCATACGCACAAAACGCAACTGTAGTACAGATCAGGTAATTGAGGAAGAACTAACAGTACTAAAGGAGAGATTCCAGGAAAGGGGTTACCCGGATGAATGGATAGACAGTGCAATCCATAAAGTTCAGAGAAGGAAAAGAGAAAATATTCTATTTGACAAAAAAGAACAGAGCCAAGGGAAGAATAAGAAAATATCTTTTGTGGGATGGGCGGCCGCGAATAGCTATTTCAAAGTTGACGCTCCCATGGTACGATGGGGGCATTGCGCTCCCAGACATCCGACGGTACTATTGGGCCACGCAGCTGAGCGCGATCAACCATGGGTTTTATGGCCCTGCCCTCAGCCCTGGGTATGCCCTGGATAGGTGGCTGCTTCGTGGCGGCAACTACTACAGGGCGTTGTATTCGCGGTCCTTGGATTCGTCCCTCACGGGGCCCACAGGTGTGGCGGTGCGTGTATGGAAGATGGCGACTGATTCGTTGGGCTGGAAGGATAGGCTCACCCTTGCTACCCCATTGTTTGAATCGGAGAGATTGGGAAGACTCTGGCATACGAAGGGCTTTGATAAGTGGGACCTGATAGGTATATCCAAGGTGGGAGATGTGCTGCATAAGGGGAGGGTGAAGTCCTTCGAGGAGTTGCAGACTGAGTATGAGCTAGGGCCCTCAGAGTATTTCAGGTATATCCAGCTGCGTCACGCCCTCCGCTCAGTCCTCGCGGAGGGTGAGAAGGTGCCAGAGTCCTCTCCCCTTGAGGACCGAGTCCTTGATGGTCATATGCCCGAGAGCACGATCTCGCTCATATATAAGAAGTTGATTAACGTCCGGGCAGATATGCTTTTGGGGCTGAGAGAACAGTGGACTAGGGATGGCCTTGAGTTGGATAATGAGGACTGGCAGTCAGCGGTTTCCTCGCCTAAGGAGGTTGCGATCCCGTCGCGTCTGAGGCTAGTGCAACTTAAAATACTGCACCGGGTGTATGTGACGGGGCCAAGGCTGGTCCACATGGGATTCTCGGAGGACGGCCTGTGCAGAAGGGGATGTGGTATGGTGGGTACTTTCCTGCACATCATTTGGGAATGTGGTGTCATTGTGGAGTTCTGGAGGAGCGTCCATGCAGTTATGGGGGAGGTGACGGGCACTGCGGTACAGCCGGAGGCGCGGTGTTGCCTCCTGAACGTCTGGGGGCCCACTGACCTCGATGAGGCGCAGACCCAATGGGTGGCTCTGGGTAACATGGTGGCTAAAAGGGATATTGCGCGATTGTGGGGCTCCTCGGGACCCCCTACACTGACCGCGTGGAAGGAGAACATGGACTGGAGCATGTTTCGGGAGAAGACGGTCTACTGCTCTAGAGGTCGCCCCCGGAAGTGGCACGCCATCTGGGGGCGGTGGAACCAATACAGGGGGGGAATATGTCTTGCCCCGGATCTGGAACCTCCCGAGGAACAGCTTTCCCCCTGACCAACTTTCCAGCACAGTTTGGTTTTAGGAATTGTTATGGGCCTCTGCTGTCCCCCTTCTTCCTCCGTACACAGTCTTGTAACTAGTAGATGAGTGGGGTCCGGCCTCCCCTGGGGGCTTTCGCCATGGGCTTTCAATGTTCTGCCTTGCTGGGGTTTGTTGTGAGTTTTTTCTGTGTTTATTTAAAATTGGACCTTTGCATTACTCTTTGAACTGTATTGGGGACACATCACTGTATCTAACTCTCAATGCTGCCGAACCTTCGGGCTGTCGGCTGAATAGCTGTGTCCTGAATTTTGAAATAAAGGTTTCAAAAAAAAAAAAAGAAAATATCTTTAACCCAACCAGGTAGATTCATCACAACTTACAGCACACAGCATATCAAACTAAGAGGCATCTTAAACAAACACTGGCATGTGATTAAGAATGACCCTATCCTTGGAAAAGTTCTCCCTCGTAGGCCGCAGATTACATTTCGCAAAGCAAAATCGTTTAAACAAACCTTGGTCAGAAGCAATTTAAAAAAATCCAAACCAAAAACAACTTGGCTAACAAAGAAACAAGGATTTGTGAAATGCACCAAGTGCAAAGCTTGCACATATGGTGTAAACACAGATAAATATGTACCAGGTTTAAACAAACAATTGCGAAAGGTAAGAGGAAAATTCTCATGTAAAACCGATTATGCTGTCTACGTGCTTCAATGCCCTTGTGGCTTGAGGTACGTGGGCAGCACAATCTTAGAAGTACACAAGAGAGTGCTACAACACTTAAGAGCAATAAAGAATGACGACAGGTCATATCCTGTCGCACGTCACTTTGAGAAATTCCATAATAAACGACCCGACGGCCTAACGTATTATTTGATAGATGCAGTTGAAAATAATCCCAGGGGAGGGAACAGGGAAAAACAACTAAGAAGGCTGGAGTCACGTTACATAATTGAATTAAACTCCAAGCAGCCAGATGGTTTGAATGTTGAGGAGGATATGTACATGCATCTTTAATAATCAGCTTTGAATATTCTGTTCCTAACAAATTTTCTTTTATGTAAAGCTTTGCAACGTATGAATTGACTCAAATTTCTTTAAAAATTAATGCATTGTATTGGCAACATTGCCCACTAGGGCCGGACGAATTTGGAAAGCAACTGTTTAATAACAACATGATTTGATAAAGAAAGCCCACTTTGGCATTATTCTTTCATTAATTTTTATGATTACAATAGATAATCAAACATTGTTTCAATAGTGAAATCACTGCCGGTTATGATTTACTATTTTAGTTTAACATCAATGAAATTGGTTTGTGATTCATGCCGTAAACAACATAAGATTGTTTTTTTATTTTCATTTTAAAAACTACGAGTCTGTTTTCTTATACACTCATTTTGTAGTTGTATGGTCACGTGTAAAGCAAAGTTAAATGGCCAAAAAAACTTTACTCAGCGTCAGTGAACAAGGGTGCTGCGCACTCGAAACGCGTTTGACGAATGGCTGACTGAGGAATGGCATTGACATTTTTTGCGAACTTGTTACAAACGAACTTAAAAAATTGAGTTGTCAAACAAATGTGAGAAACAAATATACTAAACAAACTGAGTATCAAGCCCTATTAAAGAAATTGTCAGAAAATGAAAACTGCATTATACGCAATGCGGACAAAGGGGGCAATATTGTCCTATGGGACAAACAGAAATACTTGATTGAAGCTTACAAACAACTCAACAACAAAAAATGTTATCTACGAGTGGGTGAAAAAGTTATGCTTACTAGCAATGATGAATATAATGTGCAATTGAAACATTGGTTTGACCAGGGTCTACTCAAACAAGATGAGTATAATTTCCTAAAAATTGATCATCCAATAACGACAGTTTTTTACCTAATCCCCAAGGTCAACAAAGATATTCAAGAACCGCCAGGGTGCCCAATTATTTCGGCAATAGGTAGCGCCCTAGAGAATACCTCAAAATACGTAGATTCCTTCATCAATCCCCTAGTTCAAACTTTACCTTCCTATATCCAGGATACAGGGGATTTTTTGAGGGGTATCTATGACCTACCATGGGAAGATGATTATCTCTTAATAACGATTGATGTGTCAACACTGTACACGAGTATACGACACACTGATGGGATAAAGGCTGTCAAATATTTTTTAGGTTCAAGACCCATTACAATGTGGGCTCACACTCAAATGCTACTGTCAATGATTGAGAGATGCCTAACAAATAATTACTTTATGTTCAATAATGAACTGTTCCATCAAGTGTGCGGTACTGCGATGGGCACCTGCTTCGCCCCCAGCTATGCCAATTTGCATATGGGCTGGTGGGAGGAGCAGGTGGTCAGGACGCAGTACCAACAACAATGGGAGAATAACATTTTGCATTGGAGTAGATTCATTGACGACCTGTTCGTCATATGGAAAGGTACAGAAGAAGAAGCCAAGTCATTTATCAATAGTCTACAAAATAATAACCTCAACTTGAAATTCACAAGTGAAATGAGCAAGACCAAAATCAATTTTTTGGATCTGACAGTATATATTGAAGGTGGCAAAATAGAAACTAAGCTATACCGAAAACCTACCTCCAGCAAAACTATCTTACATGCAAAAAGCTTTCACCCCATAAATTTGAAAAAGAGCATTCCATATGGTGAATGCATACGCACAAAACGCAACTGTAGTAAAGATCAGGTAATTGAGGAAGAACTAACAGTACTAAAGGAGAGATTCCAGGAAAGGGGTTACCCGGATGAATGGATAGACAGTGCAATCCATAAAGTTCAGAGAAGGAAAAGAGAAAATATTCTATTTGACAAAAAAGAACAGAGCCAAGGGAAGAATAAGAAAATATCTTTAACCCAACCAGGTAGATTCATCACAACTTACAGCACACAGCATATCAAACTAAGAGGCATCTTAAACAAACACTGGCATGTGATTAAGAATGACCCTATCCTTGGAAAAGTTCTCCCTCGTAGGCCGCAGATTACATTTCGCAAAGCAAAATCGTTTAAACAAACCTTGGTCAGAAGCAATTTAAAAAAATCCAAACCAAAAACAACTTGGCTAACAAAGAAACAAGGATTTGTGAAATCCACCAAGTGCAAAGCTTGCACATATGGTGTAAACACAGATAAATATGTACCAGGTTTAAACAAACAATTGCGAAAGGTAAGAGGAAAATTCTCATGTAAAACCGATTATGCTGTCTACGTGCTTCAATGCCCTTGTGGCTTGAGGTACGTGGGCAGCACAATCTTAGAAGTACACAAGAGAGTGCTACAACACTTAAGAGCAATAAAGAATGACGACAGGTCATATCCTGTCGCACGTCACTTTGAGAAATTCCATAATAAACGACCCGACGGCCTAACGTATTATTTGATAGATGCAGTTGAAAAAAATCCCAGGGGAGGGAACAGGGAAAAACAACTAAGAAGGCTGGAGTCACGTTACATAATTGAATTAAACTCCAAGCAGCCAGATGGTTTGAATGTTGAGGAGGATATGTACACGCATCTTTAATAATCAGCTTTGAATATTCTGTTCCTAACAAATTTTCTTTTATGTAAAGCTTTGCAACGTATGAATTGACTCAAATTTCTTTAAAAATTAATGCATTGTATTGGCAACATTGCCCACTAGGGCCGGACGAATTTGGAAAGCAACTGATTAATAACAACATGATTTGATAAAGAAAGCCCACTTGGGCATTATTCTTTCATTAATTTTTATGATTACAATAGATAATCAAACATTGTTTCAATAGTGAAATCACTGCCGGTTATGATTTACTATTTTAGTTTAACATCAATGAAATTGGTTTGTGATTCATGCCGTAAACAACATAAGATTGTTTTTTTATTTTAATTTTAAAAACTACGAGTCTGTTTTCTTATACACTCATTTTGTAGTTGTATGGTCACGTGTAAAGCAAAGTTAAATGGCCAAAAAAACTTTACTCAGCGTCAGTGAACAAGGGTGCTGCGCACTCGAAACGCGTTTGACGAATGGCTGACTGAGGAATAAAGAATTATTTAACCGCACAAGGCTTCGTTTTTCTTCCGGATATACTGGGGAAGATCTTTTTGAGTTATTTAATAGAGACCGGCTTCCGTGCGGTCCATTGGCAACGAAGCAACTCTCGTTTAGGAGGAGGCATCTCATATACGGAAGACCCCAAGGCAATATATCTCTATATATATATATATATATATATATATATCATAATCACCTCACGCTGCTACAGCACAAGAAGGAGTCGCACTCAGGATTTGAAATTAGCGAAAAATATATTTATTTGACTTTGACGCGTTTCAACAACCCAGTCTTTGACAAAGACTGGGTTGTTGAAACGCGTCAGTGAACAAGGGTGCTGCGCACTCGAAACGCGTTTGACGAATGGCTGACTGAGGAATAAAGAATTATTTAACCGCACAAGGCTTCGTTTTTCTTCCGGATATACTGGGGAAGATCTTTTTGAGTTATTTAATAGAGACCGGCTTCCGTGCGGTCCATTGGCAACGAAGCAACTCTCGTTTAGGAGGAGGCATCTCATATACGGAAGACCCCAAGGCAATATATCTATATATATATATATATATATATCATAATCACCTCACGCTGCTACAGCACAAGAAGGAGTCGCACTCAGGATTTGAAATTAGCGAAAAATATATTTATTTGACTTTGACGCGTTTCAACAACCCAGTCTTTGACAAAGACTGGGTTGTTGAAACGCGTCAGTGAACAAGGGTGCTGCGCACTCGAAACGCGTTTGACGAATGGCTGACTGAGGAATAAAGAATTATTTAACCGCACAAGGCTTTGTTTTTCTTCCGGATATACTGGGGAAGATCTTTTTGAGATATATAGATATATATAGATATATATATATATTCATATTCACTGAAAAAAACATAGGTTTCAGACATGTTATAGTTGGAAATTAGCATTTAAAAAGCCATTGAAACTCACTGAAAAAAGCCATAGGTTTCAGGCACAATATAGTTAGAAATGAGCATTTAAAAAACCTTAGAAATTCACTGAAAAAACCATAGGTTTCAGGCACGTTATATTTAATTGGACATTTCACTCGTACAAACCATTGAAATTCCCCAGTTATAGTTAGTTCAGCTAACTATCACTCGCGCCCCCGCAATGCACTGCTGATGATGTCACATATTACATCATTAATGACATGGTCAGTGACATCACTGATGACATCACTGATGACATCGCAAATGACATCACAAATGACATCACTGATGACATCATCCAGTGAATGTGTGTTTCTATAAAGTTTAAATATGTATTATATATATTCCAAGGTGTATTTGAGAATGAGTGGGTGTATAAGTGTCTGGATGGAGGATTTAGTAGGTGCGACACTGACTGTTTAAGTGAGTTATTACATATGTCTTATTGAATGCATGGGTTAGTGACTAAACTGTGTGAATGTCTGTATCAGTCTGTCTGCTGTTGTATAAGCTTCTCCATGGGTTGGTTAGTAGCTACATGAGTGTCTATATGGGTTATTGATTGGTTGCCAGAGTATTTGTATGGGTGTCTGTGTGTGTGTGTGGGTGCATGGGAGGTGTGTGACTCTGTGCATACATGTTTGAGTGATTGATTCACTGTGTGTATGGGTTCAAAAGTGCAGGTGGAAACAGCTGTATGGGTGGGTCAGTGTGTGTATGGGTGTATTACTGAGTGAATGTATGTCTCAGTGGTACATGTCCAAGTAACTAAATATGTAAAAGGCAGTGTATGTGAGAGTTGGAGTATATAAATGACTATATGTGAGAGTCAGTGATTGTGAGAGTGGCTGTATAGATGAGTGTGTACCTGTTTCAGTGATTGTATAAGAGAGTAATTATGTGTTTGTTTCTGTTTGAATAAGTGATCTGTTGTGTGTATAACTCTGTAGGTCAGTAAATGGAAGAGTGATTGATTCTTTGCATGACTGACTAGGTGTGTGAGAAACTATGGATGAGTGCTGGTGTGTGAGTGTCTGTGTAGGTATATGAGTGTACATGATAGTGTTGTATTGATGAGTGACTGCATGTATGAGTGATTATATGGGTGAATGAGTAGATGTGTGTGTAGTCCTAATAACCAGTGAGTAGATATGTAGTAAGTGGTATTTGTGTGTCTATGGTTTCAAAAATAGTATTCTGTATTTTGGAGACAGTGTATCAAAGTTTATATTAGGGTGTGAGGAGGTGCTTCAGATTTTCACATGGATGATGTCATCAGTGATGTCATCAGTGATGTCATTTGAGATGTCATCAGTGATGTCACTGACCATGTCATGAATGATGTAATATGTGACATCATCAGCGGTGCATTGCAGGGGCGCAAGTTATAGTCAGCTGAACTAACTATAAAGGGGGAATTCCTATGGTTTTGTACGAGTGAAATGTCCAACTAACTATAACGTCCTTGAAACCTATGTTTTTTTCAGTGAATTCATATATATATATATAAAAATAAATAAAAAAATAAATATATATATATGTATAGATATATATATATATTTATATATATATATATATATATATATATATATATATTATCTACTGGCGGTCGCCAGTAAATAGTTATAGTTAGGACCCTGTTTCCATAGGAAATCCGCAACATTCTATTTGGAATAACTTTGGCACCGGTTGACGAATCCTCGTGAAAGTTTCAAAACTAATCGGGCGCTACGCTCCGCTCCTACCGTGAAAGTCTCGGGGTGATTCGTCAAGCGGGGGCTGAGAAAAAAGGGGGGTCCCAAAACGCGTTTTCCCCATGCATTTTTCCATAGGACCTTTAGACACAGCTACAGCCCGAACAGCTGAACAGAATTACTTGTAATTTGGCAGAGAGGTAGCCATAAGGTCAAGGAAGTGCCTTTTGTAGGTCTGGTGTAAATCTGTTCAGTAGTTCCTGAGAAAATAGCATTTAAATCAATATATATATCTGTGGCAGCTTACCGTGCGCTTACGGTAAGCTTACCGTACGCGTACGGTGCCGTGCGCGAGCGCGTTTCTGATTGGTTGTTAGATCAAAGTAAACATTCGAATTGGTCGAAACCAGGAAGTAGCGGCCGCCATTTTCTGTCTCTCGCACTGAGAAAAAAAGGTTGATAACACGAAAAGGGGGCCATGAAGAGAGTTGCAGACCCCCTAGCGTTCGTCAGGGAGTTCACGAAGGACCAAAAAGTATGAAAAATGAATTTAAATTTTTTTTACAAAAATCGCGGGGTGCGCGTACGGTAAGCTTACCGTACGCGTACGTTAAAAAAAAAGAATTAACAATCACATTTAATATATAAATCTAAGGACCCCCAAGAGAGAAAAAAACAATTGATATTTTGTAAAAAATGGCGAGGCGTGCACGGTACGAAATGCGCCACGTGGAACCGAGTGCCCGCAAAAATTAAAATTAAATACATAACTTAGCATTTAAAAAAACGTACAAATTCACTGAAAAAACCATAGGTTTCACACACGTTATAGTTAGGAATTAGCATTTAAAAAACCTTGCAAATTCACTTAAAAAACCATAGGTTTCACACATGTTATAGTTAGCTGGACATTTCACTCGTGAAAAACCATTGAAATTCCCCTGTTATAGTTAGTGCAGGCAACTATAACTCACGCGACCGCAATCCTCTGCTGATGACGTCAGATATTACATCACTGATTACATATGTGTCTTTCTGAAAAAAAAATATTTGTAATATATGTATAGCTAAAAATTTATGGAAGAAGACATGGGTAAATAAGTGTCTAAATACAGTATTAACATCAGCAGAGGATTGCGGTCGCGTGAGTTATAGTTGCCTGCACTAACTATAACGGGGGAATTTCAATGGTTTTTCACGAGTGAAATGTCCAGCTAACTATAACATGTGTGAAACCTATGGTTTTTTAAGTGAATATATATATATATATATATATATATATATATATATATATATATATATATATATATTTATTTTTTAATTTTTTTTTTTCACTGAAAAAACCCATAGGTTTTAGGGAAAGTTACAGTTAGTTGGACATTGCACTCGTAAAAAACCCGTGAAATTCCCCTGTTATAGTTAGTTCAGCTAACTATAACTCACGCCCCCGCAATGCACTGCTGATGACGTCACATATTACATCACTCATGACATGGTCAGTGACATCTCAAATGACATCACTGATTACATCATCCAGTGACTGTGTGTTTCTGTAAAGTTTAACTATGTTTAATATATATAGGGAAAGGCGTATTGAAGAATAAGTGAGTGATTAAACATATCTTACTGAATGCGTGGGTTGGTGAGTAAACTGTGTGAATGTCTGTATCCATCTGTCTGTTTGTGTGTAAGCGGCTGCATGGGTTTGTGAATAGCTACATGAGTGTCTATATGAGTTATTGAGTAGTTGTCTGAGTATCTGTATGGGTGGCTGAGTGTTTGTGTCGGTGGGGTGTGTGTGACTCTGTGCATAGATGTGTGAGTGGGTGATTTATTGGGTGCATGGTTTCAAGAGTGCATCTGTGATGGACTGCATGGGTGGGTGAGTGTGTGTATGGGTGTGTTAGTGAGTGAATGTATATCTTATTGGTACATGTGCGAGTAAATACATATTTAAAAGGCAGTATATATGTGTGTTAGAGTATTTAAATGGCTATAAGTGAGAGTGTGTGATTGTGAGAGTGGCTGTATGGATGAGTGTGTGGTTGTTTCAGTGATTGTACAAGAGCGTAAGAATGTTCTAGAATGTGTATGAGTAAGTGAGCATGTGTGTGTCTAACTATATAGGTGAGTAAATGGGTGGGTGATTATTTATTTGCATAACTGACTGGATGTGTGAGTACCTCTCTGGATGAGTGGCGGTGTGTGAGTGTCTATATAGGTGTATGAGTGCATATGATAGTCCTGTACTGAGTGACCATAAGTATGAGTGATTGTACGGATGAGTGAGTGGATGTGTGTGTAGACCTAAGAACCAGCGAGTGGGCATGTAGTTATTGGTGTTGGAGTGTCAATGGTTTTGAGAATGGCCGTCTGTAATTTAGAGTAGGTATATCAAAGGTTATATTAGGGTGTGAGAAGATGCATCAATTTATCACATGGATGATGTCATCAGTGAAGTCATTTGAGATGCCATCAGTGATGTCATCAGTGATGTCACTGACCATGTCATGAGTCATGTAATATGTGACGTCAGCAGCAGTGCATTGTGGAGGTGCGAGTTATAGTAGTTAGCTGAACTAACTATAACGGGGGAATTTCACGGGTTTTGTACGAGTGCAATGTCCAATTAACTAACTGCGAGATTGGGAGTTGGGTGCCCACTTCACACAGCAATTAATATTTTATTTTACGTTGTAAAAACATGGAAATTCACTGAAAAAACAAAGGTTAAAGTGATGTTGAAGTTAGTGATTGTAATAATATGTTACTTTACATTTTATGAAAAACCTGAAATTCACTGAAAAAAACAAATGTTAAAAGGAAGTTTTAGTTAGGTGAACATGTCATTTAAAACATAACGTTTCTAAAACCACTGAAAATCACCAGTTATACTTATCTCAAGTAACCATAACTAGTGCCCAAAAACTATAACTTGCACCCTCACCATGCACTGCTTTGCATGTTCAATGATTGCATTAATAACATTGATAATGAGTAAAAGTTACTTAAGATAACTGTAACAGGTGCTTTTCATTGGTTTTGCTAGTTTAAAACATTATTTTTTAACTGACATTTTCACCTAACTATAACTTCTATCTAACGTGTGTGTGTGTGTGTATGTATATATATATTTATTCACTGAAAAAAACATAGGTTTCAGGGACGTTATATTTAGTCGGACATTTGTCAAACGGTACTGGCATATCAAAAAATGCTTTCCCTATAGAAACTAGGTCCTAACTCTGTCTCTCTCTATGTATATAATATATATTTGTGTGTGTATATATATATATATATATACATGTATATATATGTATATACATATATCCTTGCACTCCGTCATTCCTAAGATTGCTCGCATAGACGGAAACGGACCACGATATGGTGCATAAATATTTTTTATTGCCTTGCTCGGTTCACAGAAAAAAACACCCAGTAGAAGGCATTGCGCCGAAACGCGTCGGTCCGAGATTGTGGAGATAAGGACTGTGCATTTGTGCCATTTGGAAGCCAAGAGGAGGAACGCCAAAGGAAGACCTATATATATATATATATATATATATATATATATTCACTTAAAAAACCATAGGTTTCACACATGTTATAGTTAGCTGGGCATTTCACTCGTGAAAAACCAATGAAATTCCGCCGTTATAGTTAGGTCAGATAACTATAACTCGCGCGACCGCCACTCTATCACAAGGATGATGTCATCGGTGATGTCATGAGTAATGCCACTGACCATGTCATGAGTGATGTAATATGTGACGTCATGAGCACTGGATTGCGGGCGCGTGAGTTATAGTTATCTGACCTAACTATAACGGCGGAATTTCATTGGTTTTTCACGAGTGAAATGCCCAGCTAACTATAACATGTGTGAAACCTATGGTTTTTTAAGTGAATTTGTACGTTTTTTTAAATGCTAATTTATGTATTTATTTAAAGTTTTTTCACCGTGCGCGTACCGTGCGCGCACGGTGCGCTTCGCGCACCGTGCGAGCGCTGTGGGGGCGCGGTGCACTTCGCGCACCGCGCGCCCACGTTACGTAGTTCGCGGAGTTTTTCCGTTTCTACCGTGCACGTACGCTACGCGCATTCGGCGATTTTTCGTAAGAAAATTAAAATACATTTTTGCCCTTGGGGGTCCGTCTGGGACCCCCTGACCAAGGCTAGCCCCCTTTTCACGTTATCCACCTTTGTTTTTCACCCCCTCAGACTGCGAGAGACAAAATGGCGGCCGACACTTCCTGGTTTCGACCGATTCGAATGTTTACTAAGATCTAACAACCAATCAGAATCGCGCTCGCGCACGGCAGCGTGTGCGTACGGTAAGCTTACGGTACGCGCTCAGAGCGCGCCCATAGATAGATATATTGATTTAAATGCTATTTTCTCAGAAAATACTGAACAGATTTACACCAGACCTGCAAAAGGCACATCCCTGACCTGAGGACTACCTCTCTGCCAAATTTCAAGTAATTCTGTTCAGCCGTTCGGGCTGCAGCTTGGACTAAAGGTCCTATGGAAAAATGCATGGGGAAAACGTGTTTTGGGACCCCCCTTTTACTCTGCCCCCGCTTGACGAATCCCCCCGAGACTTTCAGGGAAGGAGCGGAGCGGAGCGCCCCACCTATTTTGAAAATTTCGCGAGGATTCGTCAATCGGCGCCAAAGTTATTCGAAATAGAATGTTGCGGATTTCCTATGGAAACACGGTCCTAACTATAACTATCTACTGGCGACCGCCAGTAGATAATATATATATATATATATATCACTGAAAAAACCATAGGTTTCACACATGTTATAGTTAGCTGGACATTTTACTGATAAAAAACCAATGAAATTCCCCCGTTATAGTTACTGTAGGCAACTATAACTCACGCGACCGCAATCCTCTGCTGATGCTAATACTGTATTTAGACACTTCTTTGCCCATATCTTCTTCCATTAAATTTTAGCTATACATATATTACAAATATTTTTTTTTCATAAAGACACATATGTCATCAGCAGAGGATTACGGTCGCGTGAGTTATAGTTGCCTACAGTAACTATAACGGGGGAATTTCATTGGTTTTTTATCAGTAAAATGTCCAGCTAACTATAACATGTGTGAAACCTATGGTTTTTTCAGTGAATTAGCAAGGTTTTTTAAATGCTATTTCCTAACTATAACGTGTGTGAAACCTATGGTTTTTTCAGTGAATTTGCACGGTTTTTTAAATGCTAAGTTACTTTACGCCATTTGTGGCGTGCGCGCCCACTTAACGCAGTTCGTTCCGTGCACGGTTTTTATCAACTTTAATAAGCCCTGTACATTTGGTGGCCTTCGGCCACCAAAAGCACAGGGGGTGAGGTCAATGTGGATAGTGTTTTTTTTATTTCGATTTTATAATTTCATGTTGCCAAAATTACGTTTTTTTTCTCTATTAATAAGCCCTGCACATTTGGTGGCCTGCGGCCACCAAAAGCACAGGGGGTGGGGTAAGTGTGGATAGTGTTTTTTTTATTTAAATTTTTTTACCGTAAGCGTACGGTAAGCTTACGGTAAGCGTACGGTAAGCATACGGTAAGCGTACCCCGCGAAATTGCCGAAAAAAAAATAAAACCGTTTTTGCTCTTGGGGGATGTTTGGGGACTCCCTCAACATGACTATGTGGGAGGGAGTTGTCAAAACAGCCCCGTAACATGTTTTTGGCCATCATGTTTGATAAACAACACTCAGTGCGAGAGACAAAATGGCGGACGCCGCTTCCTGGTTTCGGCCGATTCGAATGTTTACTAAGATCTAAGAGCCAATCAGAATTGCGCTCGCGCACGCCACCGTAAGCTTACGGTAAGCGTACGGTAAGCGTACCGTAAGCGTACCGTAAGCGGGCTCAGATATATATATTGATTTAAAGGCTATTTTCTCAGAATCTACTGAATAGGGGTGGGCGGAATTTGCGGAATTAACCTTCGCAAATTATCGCGAGAATGTTTAAAATTATCGCAAACAAGCAGAAATATCGCGAAGATGCGGAAGTTTTTTTCCGGCATGTTCGCGAGATTTTCTGCATGGTTGCGGGTCGCCAACTTACCCATGTGGTTGCTTACGGGCGCGGCCATCTTGTTTTGAGTTGTTCTCGCGGTGCATGATCGCGAGAAGAAAGACGTGATCGCGCGACGCATGACGTCACTGCGGGCGCGAACTGTCGCGAGACAGCGCAAATGGCTAAAAACAATACAACATCTCATGGAGAACGCGACCGGATCAAGAAAACTTGTCGGCGAACGCAGGGATTCAGGTAAGGCGATCGCGCGCGCGCGAGAATGTATCATTTTACAGTGCGAGCAAGAAACAAATTATCGCCAAGCTGCGGAAACCGGAATTTTTGACATTTTCGCGCTCTCCGCGGAACGCAAAAATGTCAAATTATCGCAATTTCCGCGAACGGAACGAAATTTTTGCCCAGGCCTACTACTGAACAGATTTACACCAAACCTACAAAAGGCACTTCCTTGACCTAGGGACTACCTCTCTGCCAAATTTCTAGTAATTCTGTTCAGCCGTTCGGGCTGTAGCTCGTTCTAAAGGTCCTATGGAAAAATGCATGGGAAAAACGCGTTTTGGGACCCCCCTTTTATCTCAGCCCCCGCTTGACGAATCCCCCCGAGACTTTCAGGGTAGGAGCGGAGCGTAGCGCCCCACCTATTTTGAGAAATTCGCGAGGATTCGTCGACCGGCGCCAAAGTTATTCAAAATAGAATGTTGAGGTTTTCCTATGGAAACGTGGTCCTAACTATAACTACCTACTGGCGACCGCCAGTAGGTAATATACATATATATATATACATTGCTCCTCCGATTTGCTTCGGTATGCCCACCACCTCCAGAACAGAGGGCGCGTCGACGAGCGGGCCTGCAAAGCATGGCCCGGAAATATCAGCAAAGGATTCCTTTTACCAAAAAGGAAAGTCGACGCCTTGTCTGTTGCGCAAAATTCTTTAATCAGTCAGCTCAAAAACGTTAGACACGTTTCGCCTGCGATGCAGGCTTGTTCACCAACGATTAGGATAAAGTTTTCAGCCATTTTTAAAATAAACGGTGATTACGTGAGAAGTGAAGAACTACTGAATCATAGAAAGTGTAAACAGACTCGTAGTTCGGAACAGATTCAACTTAAATATAAGCTCACGGTTTCAATTGCAAAACAGTTAATGCATTCCAAGTACAATATCATTACTCGAAATTCCTTTGTGACTTATACACAATGCTTGTTTGGGCACTGTAATTCACAATTTTCAATTATCAGAGATTCAAACCATGTTCAGTACAGTAATACTAAATACAAATACAAGTGCAAAGCGGTCGCCGCCCCAGTGGGCTGAAACCACTCTCTCAGTGGAAAAAATCAACAATTACAACCATTGGTTCGAAATATCTAGCCCAAGTGGGCAGACTTGGCACTGTTCTAGACCCATGAGCAAATTCATTATATCATTTTACGAACTGTATTAGTCTGTGTAAAGTGCTTCTGCTGGTTAAAATAAGTTCTAAAACTGGCTCATGTTACATGTTAAAATCCCCTCCTTACACCTCTCTCTGTCACATACTGGAGGTACCGGTGGGCTAGCTGGCCCCCAGGGGACCGCAGGATTGAAGAGGAATGAATTCCCCAACTTAAAACGCTCCACAGGGAGTGTTTGCACACGTCACCTCAGGCCCCGCCCCCTTCCTTTACCATTGTACAAATATTCCTCTAAAATCAGCCGAACTACGAATTCCGATTTACTCACCTGTTATCAGGAGAGAATCCAGGGCTGCATCTTTTAGACCAGCACTGACCCTGAAAAGTAATTCTAAGCGTACTTACCCGTAACTTGTATTTCCTTCCATAGGAATCCATTGTGTGGTTTTCAGCAGAAAAGTTTCTAAGTGTCCCTTTTTGAAACGTACAAATATTCCTCTAAAATCAGCCGAACTGCGAATTCCAATTTACTCACCTGTTATCAGGAGAGAACCCAGGGCTGCAACTTTTAGACCAGCACTGACCCTGAAAAGTAATTCTAAGCGTACTTACCAGTAACTTGTATTTCTTTCCATAGGAATCCATTGTGTGATTTTCAGCAGAAAAGTTTCTAAGTGTCCATTTTTGAAACGCACAAATATTCTTCTAAAATCAGCCGAACTACGAATTCCGATTTACTCACCGGTTATCAGGAGAGAATCCAGGGCTGCATCTTTTAGACCAGCACTGACCCTGAAAAGTAATTCTAAGCGTACTTACCAGTAACTTCTATTTCCTTCCATAGGAATCCATTGTGTGGTTTTCAGCAGAAAAGTTTCTAAGTGTCCATTTTGGAAACGTACAAATATTCCTCTAAAATCAGCCGAACTACGAATTCCAATTTACTCACCTGTTATCAGGAGAGAACCCAGGGCTGCATCTTTTAGACCAGCACTGACCCTGAAAAATAATTCTAAGCGTACTTACCAGTAACTTGTATTTCCTTCCATAGGAATCCATTGTGTGGTTTTCAGCAGAAAAGTTTCTAAGTGTCCATTTTTGAAATGTACAAATATTCCTCTAAAATCAGCCAAACTACGAATTCCAATTTATTCACCTATTCTCAGGAGAGAACCCAGGGCTGCATCTTTTAGCCCAGCACTGACCCTGAAAAGTAATTCTAAGCGTACTTACCAGTAACTTCTATTTCCTTCCATAGGAATCCATTGTGTGGTTTTCAGCAGAAAAGTTTGTGTCCATTTTTGAAACGTAAAATATTCCTCTAAAATCAGCCGAACTACGAATTCCAATTTACTCACCTGTTCTCAGGAGAGAACCCAGGGCTGCATCTTTCCATAGGAGTCCATTGTGTGATTTTCAGCAGAAAAGTTTCTAAGTGTCCATTTTTGAAACGTACAAATATTCCTCTAAAATCACCTGAACTACGAATTCCGATTTACTCACCTGTTATCAGGAGAGAACCCAGTGCTGCATCTTTTAGACCAGCACTGACCCTGACAAGTAATTCTAAGCGTACTTACCAGTAACCTGTGGCGCATTTTAAGTTGGGGAATTAATTCCTCTTCAATCCAGAGGTCCCCTAGGGGCCAACTAGCCCACCAGGTACCTCCAGGAAGCACCACGGAGCTGCGTTGCAGAGTGTTGTAAAAAGGGGTGTGGCCTCTGAACACCTCTCTGCAACGCAGCTCCCTGACTCATACTGGAGGTACCGGTGGGCTTGTTGGCCCCCAGGGGACCGCAGGATTGAAGAATAATTAATTCCCCAACTTAAAACGTGCCACAGGGCGTGTTTGCACACGTCCCCTCAGGCCCCGCCCCCTTCCTTTACCATTGTACAAATATTTCTCTAAAATCAGCCGAATTACGAATTCCAATTTCCTCACCTGTTATCAGGAGAGAACCCAGGGCTGCATCTTTTAGACCAGCACTGACCCTGAAAAGTAATTCTAAGCGTACTTACCAGTAACTTGTATTTCCTTCCATAGGAATCCATTGTGTGGTTTTCAGCAGAAAAGTTTCTAAGTGTCCATTTTTGAAACATACAAATATTCCTCTAAAATCAGCCGAACTACGAATTCCAATTTACTCACCTGTTCTCAGGAGAGAATCCAGGGCTGCATCTTTTAGAACAGCACTGACCCTGAAAAGTAATTCTAAGCGTACTTACCAGTAACTTGTATTTCCTTCCATAGGAATCCATTGTGTGGTTTTCAGCAGAAAAGTTTCTAAGTGTCCATTTTTGAAACGTACAAATATTCCTCTAAAATCAGCCGAACTACAAATTCCAATTTACTCACCTGTTCTCAGGAGAGAATCCAGGGCTGCATCTTTTAGAACAGCACTGACCCTGAAAAGTAATTCTAAGCGTACTTACCAGTAACTTGTATTTCCTTCCATAGGAATCCATTGTGTGGTTTTCAGCAGAAAAGTTTCTAAGTGTCCAATTTTGAAACGTACAAATATTCCTCTAAAATCAGCCGAACTACGAATTCCGATTTACTCACCTGTTATCAGGAGAGAACCCAGGGCTGCATCTTTTATACCAGCACTGACCCCGAAAAGTAATTCTAAGCATACTTAACAGTAACTTGTATTTCCTTCCATAGGAATCCATTGTGTGCTTTTAAGTAGAAAAGTTTCTAAGTGTCTATTTTTACAAATTAAAAATATTCCTAAAAAATCGTCTGTATGACTTAAACACATTATTTCAACTGTTTACAGGATATTCACCTGTGCTAGATCCAGGATCCACCACTGAGTAAGAAAAAGTAACGATAACACTACTTACCTGCTAAGTGAATTTTCTACCCATAGGATAACATTGGTGATTCTATGTGAAAATAGTTATAAGTGTCAACTTTTAAAATACAATACTATTCCTTAAAAATCACTACTGTAACCAAAACGCTTTTACTTAACTGTTTACAGGAGATGTCCAAGGACTGAATCTAGCATCCAGTCCTGTGGTTAGAAAAGTAATCCATAAAGTAACTAATTGCATTTGACATTGAGCTCAATGTTGCTTTGTGTTTGAGATTGTGTTGCCCATTGCAACTACTGTAACTCCTGTACTTAAAAGTCTATTGCCTATTTGCTAAGTATTCAAACTAAAGTAATTTATTCTGAGAAAGTATATTTTGTATTGTAATGTATAATGTAATTAAAAAAATAAAATATCTAAAAATAAACACTTTAAACAGTAGTAATCAGTATAAAAAAAATCAGTATAACAATTAATACATTAAAAATTGTCATTTACAAAACTTTTGAAATTCACTGAAAAAAACCATAGGTTTCAGGTCTGATATAGTTAGGAATTAGCATTTAAAAAACCTTTTAAATTCACTGAAAAAAGCATAGGTTTCAGGCCTGATATAGTTAGGAATTAGCATTTAAAAAACCTGCGAAATTCACTGAAAAAACCATAGGTTTCAGGCCTGATATAGTTAGGAATTAGCATTTAATAAACCTTAGAAATTCACTGAAAAAACAATAGGTGTTAGGGGTGTTATAGTTAGCTGGACATTTCACTCGAACAAAACCATTGAAATTCCTCCGATTTAGTTAGTTGTACTAACTACATCTCGCGCGCCCGCAATACACTGCTGATGATGTCACTTATTTCATCATTCATGACATGGTCAGTGACATCACTGATGACATCTCAAATGACGTCACTGATGACATCACTGATGACATCATCCAGAGAATGTGGTTTGGTTCGGTATTTAAATATGTATGATATATATAGCAATTTGCATTGAAGAATGAGTGGATATATAAACATAAATATCTGGATGGAGGGTTTAGTAGCAGTGCGATTGACTGTTTACTTGACTAATTTATAGTGTCTCACTAAATATATTGGATAGTGACTAAACTGTGTGAATATTCTGCTCACTTACTCATACAAATACTAGAACATTCTTACGACCTTATACAATCACTGATACAACCACACACTCACCCATACAGCCACTCTCACATTCACACACTCTCACTTATAGCCATTTAAATTAGGCCTGGGCGAAGCACTACGCTACGCTCGCGTAGTTTGCGAAGTTCGCACTACTTCGCACTACGCGAACTGCACGTAGCACAGTGCGAACACTCGTAGCGTAGTGTTGCGTAGTACTGCGGTCATTTTTTGCTTGCTCGCGGTCCTCAACGTCAAGTTGGCGACCGCGAGCAAGCAAAATGACATCCCGGCGAGACTGTTTCCTTGTTCGCGATCGCGAGCATGGAAAATAAACCTCCCTGCGAGATTCCCAACGCGAGGAGGTCAGGTTTCTCATTGCGAGGGGTCGCGTATGCTCGCGACCGCTCGCGATGAGAAACTACCAGTTCGCGTTGAGAAAGCTGCCGCTCGAGTAAAAATCGACTCGAGCAGCAGAAAACTACAGCTCGCACTGTGCAAGATGCCATTTTCAATGATTGCACAGTGCCGGTTGCTTGTCCGCACTGTGCAATCATTGAAAACAACATCTTGCACAGTGCGAACATGTTACTACGCAGTTCGCGAAGTGCTACGCGTAGCTCGCGTAGTGCGAACTTCACTTTGCGTAGCTTCGCGAAGTGCTACTTCGCGAACTACGCCCACCCTTAATTTAAATACTCTAACACACATATATACTGCCTTTTAAATATGTAGTTACTCACACATGTACCAGTGAGATATACATTCACTCACTAACACACCCATACACACACTCACCCACCCATGCAGTCCATCATAGATGCACTCTTGAAACCATGCACCCTGTGAATCACCCACTCACACATCTATGCACAGAGTCACACACACCCCACCCACACAAACACTCAGCCACCCATACAGATACTCAGACAACCAATCAATAACTCATATAGACACTCATGTAGCTATTCACAAACCCATGCAGCCGCTTACACACCAACAGACAGATGGATACAGACATTCACACAGTTTACTCACCAACCCATGCATTCAGTAAGATACGTTTAATCACTCACTTATAGACTCAGTTACGCACACACTAAATAAATCATCCATTCAGACACTTTTACACCCACTCATACTTCAATACGTCTTTCCCTATATATATTAAACATAGTTAAACTTTACAGAAACAAAGAGTCGCTGGATGATGTCATCAGTGATGTCATTTGAGATGTCATCAGTGATGTCATCAGAGATGTCACTGACCATGTCATGAGTGATGTGATATGTGATGTCATCAGCAGTGCATTGCGAGGGCACGAGTTATTGTTAGCTGAACTAACTATAACAGGGGAATTTCACGGGTTTTGTACGAGTGCAATGTCCAACTAACTGTAACTTTCCCTAAAACCTATGGTTTTTTCAGTGAATATATATATATATATATATATATATATATATATATATCGCACTCGTCTTTTCTCCCCTTCACTCGCGATCGGGTACTTTATTGCACGGTGATGGACACCGCGCGGATCCTCAAATACACCGCTCGAAGCACAAAATAGATGCACCAGCACTCACAGGAATGTTATCCCCCAGATTTTATTGGGTTCTTTACTGCACGACGCATTTCGGCTACCGCCTTTATCAATAGTGGCCGGCGCCGGCATGAGACAGATTTAAATAACCATGTACTGATAAACATAGACAAAGGACACCCGACTTGCTCCAGTCTAAGGTGCCGGCCATTACTAAACAGGTTACTTTGTAAAGCATAGCATTGGGATTATATGCCAAACTTATAAGATGATGCGTTGTGCCCTGAATGGGCTATCTTAGTCCTAAAATTGGCGTTCTCTAATCCCAATTTAAACATACTAAACAATCTTGCCCTGAATGGGCCTGTCTTTAGTTCCTGATGTTTATCACTCCACATATTGTAGATAGTGCTTAACAAACCTCAGTACCTGTACATGCTGGTATAATCCAAATCACAATGAAATATCAGTACAATTGATTCACATCAATTCATATTTTCTAAAGAAGCATTGTCAAAAACAAACATTGCCTAAAATAGCATTACGGATGCACAGCCAATTCTTCACCACTGTTAAGACCTCCTGGTCTCTTTGTCTGGTTATCGATAATGTGTCTTGATTCTAATCTGCATAATTGCAGTTGCCTATTGCCCCCTCTCACATTTATGGGCACTTGGTCTATGCAGAAAAAGCTTAACAGATCCCTTTTACTTCGGTGAAACACCTCAAAGTGCCTCGCCACTGGATAAGTGGCGTCCTTATTTTGTATTGCCCTGAGGTGTTCCAAAATTCTTATCTTTGTAGGGTGGATCGTACTTCTGATGTAACGTAAGCCACACGGGCACACCAGGCAGTACACCGTGTGGCTAGTGTTACAGTTCATCAGACTTTTGATTTTCTTGGGTTCCCTCATTCCCGGCATTGCATACTCCAACACTTTTTTGCTGTTTCTGCATGCTCTACACTTGAGGCATGGGAAAAACCCCACCAATCTCCCAAAAGATGGTACTCTATTCTCGTTTCCACAGTGGCTCTGGACAGATGCACTCTTGAAATCATGCACCCAGTCAATCACCCACTCACACATCTATGCACCGAGTCACACACACCCCACCGACACAAACACTCAGCCACCCATACAGATACTCAGACAACCAATCAATAACTCATATAGACACTCATGTAGCTATTCACAAACCAATGCAGCCACTTACACACCAACAGACAGATGGATACAGACATTCACACAGTTTACTCACCAACCCATGCATTCAGTAAGATACATTTAATCACTCACTTATAGACTCAGTTATGCACACACTAAATAAATCATCCATTCAGACACTTATACACCCACTCATTATTCAATACGCCTTTCCCTATACATATTAAACATAGTAAAACTTTACAGAAACACACAGTCACTGGATGATGTCATCAGTGATGTCATTTGAGATATCATGAGTGATGTCATGAGTGATGTCACTGACCATGTCATGAGTGATGTAATATGTGACGTCATCAGTAGTGCATTTCGGGGGCGCGAGTTATAGTTAGCTGAACTAACTATAACGGGGAATTTTACAGGTTTTGTACGAGTGCAATGTCCAACTAACTGTAACTGTCCCTAAAACCTATGCTTTTTATCAGTGAATATATATATATATATATATATATAAATTCGCTGAAAAAAACATAGGTTTCAGGGACGTTATAGTTAGTTGGACATTTCTCTCATACCAAACCATAGAAATTCCCCCTTTATAGTTAGTTCAGCTGACTATAACTCGCGCCCCCGCAATGCACTGCTGATGACGTCACATATTACATCATTCATGACATGGTCAGTGACATCACTGATGACATCACTGATGACATCTCAAATGACATCACTGATGACATCACTGATGACATCATCCATGTGAAAATCTGAAGCACCTCCTCACACCCTAATATAACCTTTGATACACCATCTCCAAAATACAGAATACTATTTTTGAAACCATAGACACACAAATACCACTTAATACATATCTACTCACTGGTTCTTAGGACTACACACATATCTACTCATTCACCCATACAATCACTCATACATGCAGTCACTCATCAATACAACACTATCATGTACACTCATACACCTACACAGACACTCACACACCAGCACTGATCCAGAGTTTCTCACACACCTAGTCAGTCATGCAAAGAATCAATCACACTTCCATTTACTGACCTACAGAGTTATACACACAACAGATCACTTATTCAAACAGAAACAAACACATAATTACTCTCTTATACAATCACTGATACCAGTACACACTCATCTATACAGCCACTCTCACATTCACTGACTCTCACGTATAGTCATTTATATACTCCAACTCTCACATACACTGCCTTTTACATATTTAGTTACTTGGACATGTACCACTGAGACATCCATTCACTCAGTAACACACCCATACACAAACTGTCCCACCCATACAGCTGTTCCCACATGCACTATTGAACCCATACACACAGTGACTCAATCATTCAAACATGTATGGACAGAGTCACACACCTCCCACACACACACACTCAGTCACCCACACAAATACTCTGGCAACTAATCAATAACCCATATAGACACTCATGTAGCTACTAACCAACCCATGGAGGAGCTTATACAACAGCAGACAGACTGATACAGACATTCACACAGTTTAGTCACTAACCATGCATTCAATAAGACATATGTAATAACTCACTTAAACAGTCAGTGACGCACCTACTAAATCCTCCATCCAGACACTTATACACCCACTCATTCTTCAATACACCTTGGCATATATATAATACATATTTAAACTTTATAGAAACATACATTAACTGGATGATGTCATCAGTGATGTCATCAGTGATGTCATTTGAGATGTCATCAGTGATGTCACTGACCATGTCATGAATGATGTAATATGTGACATCATCAGCAGTGCATTGCGGGGGCGCGAGTTATAGTTAGCTGAACTAACTATAACGGGGAATTTCTATGGTTTTGTGCGAGTGAAATGTCCAGCAAAATATAACGTGCCTCAAACCTATGGTTTTTTCAGTGAATATCTAAGGTTTTTTAAATGCTAATTTCTAACTATAATGTGCCTAAATACCAATGTTTTTTAAAATGAATTTCAATGGGTTTTTAAATGCTAATTTCTAACTATAACATGCCTGAAACCTATGTTTTTTTCAGTGAATATATATATATATATATTTATATACATACACCAGGCATCAAAATTATACATAAAAATTATGCAAGAACCAGGAATCAGAAGGTCTTGCAAATACAAGATTTGAGACAGTCGCTGATCTGACTGTTTGCAGCACCAGCAATTGGTATTCAGAGCTTTAGGAACAGCTAATATAACACAAACCAGAGGTGAGTATGTGCAAGATCAGAGACCAAGTACAACATCAACAGCAATGTCTGAGCCAATCTGTGTGGCATTGCTGCCAACCTTTTTGCTTTTTTTCCCGGAGTTTTTATATAGCGCAAACGCGACCCGAAGGAATCGGGTATCAGAGCGCTTTACATGAGCACCAGTTGGGTTACTCAAGGACACATTCATTTTTGTTAGGCACAGGGAGATTAAGTGATTTGCCCAGAAAAACAGAATGTTGAGCGTCATTGCCGAGACTCGAACCTGGTTACCCAGATTAGAGATCCACCACCCTAGCCGTTAGGCCACATCTTTGTGTTGTCAGGGTTTTATAAGCGTTACTGCTGTGGAAGCCGAGGTGCCCTCAAATAAAAGTGTTATGTTTTTTGCTAAAAGCTAAAATTATTTTTGTTCTCAAGAGGCACATAGTAGCCTCTGGCATTTTGGAAACTACACTGTATGTGAACGTGGTCTATGTGACAGGGTAGGATGTCATCACTCATAGCAAAGATAGCTGACCACTTCCCCATGCTCTATGCTGGAGTGGGTGGAAGAAACATGTGAATGACAAAAACAGACCAACGATCAAAGAAGGCTAGCTGACGGTCCCTAGACAGAAGTATTTTAAGCATATCATTTTATTAAAATCATACGGTCTTAATAATAATAATAATACAGAAGCTTATAAAGCGCGACAACTACCCCAAACAGGGGTGTCCAGGCGCTGAGACATCAGGTAAAAAAATGTCAGAGAGGGTAGAGAACTAACCGCCCTATATTCATCTGTCCTAAAGAGCCATGTCTTCAAAGCCTTGCGAAAACAAGTTTCTGAATTCGCCTGCCGCAGGCACAATATAGTTAGAAATGAGCATTTAAAAAACCTTAGAAATTCACTGAAAAAACCATAGGTTTCAGGCACGTTATATTTAATTGGACATTTCACTCGTACAAACCATTGAAATTCCCCAGTTATAGTTAGTTCAGCTAACTATCACTCGCGCCCCCGCAATGCACTGCTGATGATGTCACATATTACATCATTAATGACATGGTCAGTGACATCACTGATGACATCACTGATGACATCGCAAATGACATCACAAATGACATCACTGATGACATCATCCAGTGAATGTGTGTTTCTATAAAGTTTAAATATGTATTATATATATTCCAAGGTGTATTTGAGAATGAGTGGGTGTATAAGTGTCTGGATGGAGGATTTAGTAGGTGCGACACTGACTGTTTAAGTGAGTTATTACATATGTCTTATTGAATGCATGGGTTAGTGACTAAACTGTGTGAATGTCTGTATCAGTCTGTCTGCTGTTGTATAAGCTTCTCCATGGGTTGGTTAGTAGCTACATGAGTGTCTATATGGGTTATTGATTGGTTGCCAGAGTATTTGTATGGGTGTCTGTGTGTGTGTGTGGGTGCATGGGAGGTGTGTGACTCTGTGCATACATGTTTGAGTGATTGATTCACTGTGTGTATGGGTTCAAAAGTGCAGGTGGAAACAGCTGTATGGGTGGGTCAGTGTGTGTATGGGTGTATTACTGAGTGAATGTATGTCTCAGTGGTACATGTCCAAGTAACTAAATATGTAAAAGGCAGTGTATGTGAGAGTTGGAGTATATAAATGACTATATGTGAGAGTCAGTGATTGTGAGAGTGGCTGTATAGATGAGTGTGTACTTGTTTCAGTGATTGTATAAGAGAGTAATTATGTGTTTGTTTCTGTTTGAATACGTGATCTGTTGTGTGTATAACTCTGTAGGTCAGTAAATGGAAGAGTGATTGATTCTTTGCATGACTGACTAGGTGTGTGAGAAACTATGGATGAGTGCTGGTGTGTGAGTGTCTGTGTAGGTATATGAGTGTACATGATAGTGTTGTATTGATGAGTGACTGCATGTATGAGTGATTATATGGGTGAATGAGTAGATGTGTGTGTAGTCCTAATAACCAGTGAGTAGATATGTAGTAAGTGGTATTTGTGTGTCTATGGTTTCAAAAATAGTATTCTGTATTTTGGAGACAGTGTATCAAAGTTTATATTAGGGTGTGAGGAGGTGCTTCAGATTTTCACATGGATGATGTCATCAGTGATGTCATCAGTGATGTCATTTGAGATGTCATCAGAGATGTCACTGACCATGTCATGAATGATGTAATATGTGACATCATCAGCGGTGCATTGCAGGGGCGCAAGTTATAGTCAGCTGAACTAACTATAAAGGGGGAATTCCTATGGTTTTGTACGAGTGAAATGTCCAACTAACTATAACGTCCTTGAAACCTATGTTTTTTTCAGTGAATTCATATATATATATATAAAAATAAATAAAAAAATAAATATATATATATGTATAGATATATATATATATATTTATATATATATATATATATATATATATATATATTATCTACTGGCGGTCGCCAGTAAATAGTTATAGTTAGGACCCTGTTTCCATAGGAAATCCGCAACATTCTATTTGGAATAACTTTGGCACCGGTTGACGAATCCTCGTGAAAGTTTCAAAACTAATCGGGCGCTACGCTCCGCTCCTACCGTGAAAGTCTCGGGGTGATTCGTCAAGCGGGGGCTGAGAAAAAAGGGGGGTCCCAAAACGCGTTTTCCCCATGCATTTTTCCATAGGACCTTTAGACACAGCTACAGCCCGAACAGCTGAACAGAATTACTTGTAATTTGGCAGAGAGGTAGCCATAAGGTCAAGGAAGTGCCTTTTGTAGGTCTGGTGTAAATCTGTTCAGTAGTTCCTGAGAAAATAGCATTTAAATCAATATATATATCTGTGGCAGCTTACCGTGCGCTTACGGTAAGCTTACCGTACGCGTACGGTGCCGTGCGCGAGCGCGTTTCTGATTGGTTGTTAGATCAAAGTAAACATTCGAATTGGTCGAAACCAGGAAGTAGCGGCCGCCATTTTCTGTCTCTCGCACTGAGAAAAAAAGGTTGATAACACGAAAAGGGGGCCATGAAGAGAGTTGCAGACCCCCTAGCGTTCGTCAGGGAGTTCACGAAGGACCAAAAAGTATGAAAAATGAATTTAAATTTTTTTTACAAAAATCGCGGGGTGCGCGTACGGTAAGCTTACCGTACGCGTACGTTAAAAAAAAAGAATTAACAATCACATTTAATATATAAATCTAAGGACCCCCAAGAGAGAAAAAAACAATTGATATTTTGTAAAAAATGGCGAGGCGTGCACGGTACGAAATGCGCCACGTGGAACCGAGTGCCCGCAAAAATTAAAATTAAATACATAACTTAGCATTTAAAAAAACGTACAAATTCACTGAAAAAACCATAGGTTTCACACACGTTATAGTTAGGAATTAGCATTTAAAAAACCTTGCAAATTCACTTAAAAAACCATAGGTTTCACACATGTTATAGTTAGCTGGACATTTCACTCGTGAAAAACCATTGAAATTCCCCTGTTATAGTTAGTGCAGGCAACTATAACTCACGCGACCGCAATCCTCTGCTGATGACGTCAGATATTACATCACTGATTACATATGTGTCTTTCTGAAAAAAAAATATTTGTAATATATGTATAGCTAAAAATTTATGGAAGAAGACATGGGTAAATAAGTGTCTAAATACAGTATTAACATCAGCAGAGGATTGCGGTCGCGTGAGTTATAGTTGCCTGCACTAACTATAACGGGGGAATTTCAATGGTTTTTCACGAGTGAAATGTCCAGCTAACTATAACATGTGTGAAACCTATGGTTTTTTAAGTGAATATATATATATATATATATATATATATATATATATATATATATATATATATATATATATATATATATATATATATTTATTTTTTAATTTTTTTTTTTCACTGAAAAAACCCATAGGTTTTAGGGAAAGTTACAGTTAGTTGGACATTGCACTCGTAAAAAACCCGTGAAATTCCCCTGTTATAGTTAGTTCAGCTAACTATAACTCACGCCCCCGCAATGCACTGCTGATGACGTCACATATTACATCACTCATGACATGGTCAGTGACATCTCAAATGACATCACTGATTACATCATCCAGTGACTGTGTGTTTCTGTAAAGTTTAACTATGTTTAATATATATAGGGAAAGGCGTATTGAAGAATAAGTGAGTGATTAAACATATCTTACTGAATGCGTGGGTTGGTGAGTAAACTGTGTGAATGTCTGTATCCATCTGTCTGTTTGTGTGTAAGCGGCTGCATGGGTTTGTGAATAGCTACATGAGTGTCTATATGAGTTATTGAGTAGTTGTCTGAGTATCTGTATGGGTGGCTGAGTGTTTGTGTCGGTGGGGTGTGTGTGACTCTGTGCATAGATGTGTGAGTGGGTGATTTATTGGGTGCATGGTTTCAAGAGTGCATCTGTGATGGACTGCATGGGTGGGTGAGTGTGTGTATGGGTGTGTTAGTGAGTGAATGTATATCTTATTGGTACATGTGCGAGTAAATACATATTTAAAAGGCAGTATATATGTGTGTTAGAGTATTTAAATGGCTATAAGTGAGAGTGTGTGATTGTGAGAGTGGCTGTATGGATGAGTGTGTGGTTGTTTCAGTGATTGTACAAGAGCGTAAGAATGTTCTAGAATGTGTATGAGTAAGTGAGCATGTGTGTGTCTAACTATATAGGTGAGTAAATGGGTGGGTGATTATTTATTTGCATAACTGACTGGATGTGTGAGTACCTCTCTGGATGAGTGGCGGTGTGTGAGTGTCTATATAGGTGTATGAGTGCATATGATAGTCCTGTACTGAGTGACCATAAGTATGAGTGATTGTACGGATGAGTGAGTGGATGTGTGTGTAGACCTAAGAACCAGCGAGTGGGCATGTAGTTATTGGTGTTGGAGTGTCAATGGTTTTGAGAATGGCCGTCTGTAATTTAGAGTAGGTATATCAAAGGTTATATTAGGGTGTGAGAAGATGCATCAATTTATCACATGGATGATGTCATCAGTGAAGTCATTTGAGATGCCATCAGTGATGTCATCAGTGATGTCACTGACCATGTCATGAGTCATGTAATATGTGACGTCAGCAGCAGTGCATTGTGGAGGTGCGAGTTATAGTAGTTAGCTGAACTAACTATAACGGGGGAATTTCACGGGTTTTGTACGAGTGCAATGTCCAATTAACTAACTGCGAGATTGGGAGTTGGGTGCCCACTTCACACAGCAATTAATATTTTATTTTACGTTGTAAAAACATGGAAATTCACTGAAAAAACAAAGGTTAAAGTGATGTTGAAGTTAGTGATTGTAATAATATGTTACTTTACATTTTATGAAAAACCTGAAATTCACTGAAAAAAACAAATGTTAAAAGGAAGTTTTAGTTAGGTGAACATGTCATTTAAAACATAACGTTTCTAAAACCACTGAAAATCACCAGTTATACTTATCTCAAGTAACCATAACTAGTGCCCAAAAACTATAACTTGCACCCTCACCATGCACTGCTTTGCATGTTCAATGATTGCATTAATAACATTGATAATGAGTAAAAGTTACTTAAGATAACTGTAACAGGTGCTTTTCATTGGTTTTGCTAGTTTAAAACATTATTTTTTAACTGACATTTTCACCTAACTATAACTTCTATCTAACGTGTGTGTGTGTGTGTATGTATATATATATTTATTCACTGAAAAAAACATAGGTTTCAGGGACGTTATATTTAGTCGGACATTTGTCAAACGGTACTGGCATATCAAAAAATGCTTTCCCTATAGAAACTAGGTCCTAACTCTGTCTCTCTCTATGTATATAATATATATTTGTGTGTGTATATATATATATATATATACATGTATATATATGTATATACATATATCCTTGCACTCCGTCATTCCTAAGATTGCTCGCATAGACGGAAACGGACCACGATATGGTGCATAAATATTTTTTATTGCCTTGCTCGGTTCACAGAAAAAAACACCCAGTAGAAGGCATTGCGCCGAAACGCGTCGGTCCGAGATTGTGGAGATAAGGACTGTGCATTTGTGCCATTTGGAAGCCAAGAGGAGGAACGCCAAAGGAAGACCTATATATATATATATATATATATATATATATTCACCTAAAAAACCATAGGTTTCACACATGTTATAGTTAGCTGGGCATTTCACTCGTGAAAAACCAATGAAATTCCGCCGTTATAGTTAGGTCAGATAACTATAACTCGCGCGACCGCCACTCTATCACAAGGATGATGTCATCGGTGATGTCATGAGTAATGCCACTGACCATGTCATGAGTGATGTAATATGTGACGTCATGAGCACTGGATTGCGGGCGCGTGAGTTATAGTTATCTGACCTAACTATAACGGCGGAATTTCATTGGTTTTTCACGAGTGAAATGCCCAGCTAACTATAACATGTGTGAAACCTATGGTTTTTTAAGTGAATTTGTACGTTTTTTTAAATGCTAATTTATGTATTTATTTAAAGTTTTTTCACCGTGCGCGTACCGTGCGCGCACGGTGCGCTTCGCGCACCGTGCGAGCGCTGTGGGGGCGCGGTGCACTTCGCGCACCGCGCGCCCACGTTACGTAGTTCGCGGAGTTTTTCCGTTTCTACCGTGCACGTACGCTACGCGCATTCGGCGATTTTTCGTAAGAAAATTAAAATACATTTTTGCCCTTGGGGGTCCGTCTGGGACCCCCTGACCAAGGCTAGCCCCCTTTTCACGTTATCCACCTTTGTTTTTCACCCCCTCAGACTGCGAGAGACAAAATGGCGGCCGACACTTCCTGGTTTCGACCGATTCGAATGTTTACTAAGATCTAACAACCAATCAGAATCGCGCTCGCGCACGGCAGCGTGTGCGTACGGTAAGCTTACGGTACGCGCTCAGAGCGCGCCCATAGATAGATATATTGATTTAAATGCTATTTTCTCAGAAAATACTGAACAGATTTACACCAGACCTGCAAAAGGCACATCCCTGACCTGAGGACTACCTCTCTGCCAAATTTCAAGTAATTCTGTTCAGCCGTTCGGGCTGCAGCTTGGACTAAAGGTCCTATGGAAAAATGCATGGGGAAAACGCGTTTTGGGACCCCCCTTTTACTCTGCCCCCGCTTGACGAATCCCCCCGAGACTTTCAGGGAAGGAGCGGAGCGGAGCGCCCCACCTATTTTGAAAATTTCGCGAGGATTCGTCAATCGGCGCCAAAGTTATTCGAAATAGAATGTTGCGGATTTCCTATGGAAACACGGTCCTAACTATAACTATCTACTGGCGACCGCCAGTAGATAATATATATATATATATATATCACTGAAAAAACCATAGGTTTCACACATGTTATAGTTAGCTGGACATTTTACTGATAAAAAACCAATGAAATTCCCCCGTTATAGTTACTGTAGGCAACTATAACTCACGCGACCGCAATCCTCTGCTGATGCTAATACTGTATTTAGACACTTCTTTGCCCATATCTTCTTCCATTAAATTTTAGCTATACATATATTACAAATATTTTTTTTTCATAAAGACACATATGTCATCAGCAGAGGATTACGGTCGCGTGAGTTATAGTTGCCTACAGTAACTATAACGGGGGAATTTCATTGGTTTTTTATCAGTAAAATGTCCAGCTAACTATAACATGTGTGAAACCTATGGTTTTTTCAGTGAATTAGCAAGGTTTTTTAAATGCTATTTCCTAACTATAACGTGTGTGAAACCTATGGTTTTTTCAGTGAATTTGTACGGTTTTTTAAATGCTAAGTTACTTTACGCCATTTGTGGCGTGCGCGCCCACTTAACGCAGTTCGTTCCGTGCACGGTTTTTATCAACTTTAATAAGCCCTGTACATTTGGTGGCCTTCGGCCACCAAAAGCACAGGGGGTGAGGTCAATGTGGATAGTGTTTTTTTTATTTCGATTTTATAATTTCATGTTGCCAAAATTACGTTTTTTTTCTCTATTAATAAGCCCTGCACATTTGGTGGCCTGCGGCCACCAAAAGCACAGGGGGTGGGGTAAGTGTGGATAGTGTTTTTTTTATTTTAATTTTTTTACCGTAAGCGTACGGTAAGCTTACGGTAAGCGTACGGTAAGCATACGGTAAGCGTACCCCGCGAAATTGCCGAAAAAAAAATAAAACCGTTTTTGCTCTTGGGGGATGTTTGGGGACTCCCTCAACATGACTATGTGGGAGGGAGTTGTCAAAACAGCCCCGTAACATGTTTTTGGCCATCATGTTTGATAAACAACACTCAGTGCGAGAGACAAAATGGCGGACGCCGCTTCCTGGTTTCGGCCGATTCGAATGTTTACTAAGATCTAAGAGCCAATCAGAATTGCGCTCGCGCACGCCACCGTAAGCTTACGGTAAGCGTACGGTAAGCGTACGGTAAGCGTACCGTAAGCGGGCTCAGATATATATATTGATTTAAAGGCTATTTTCTCAGAATCTACTGAATAGGGGTGGGCGGAATTTGCGGAATTAACCTTCGCAAATTATCGCGAGAATGTTTAAAATTATCGCAAACAAGCAGAAATATCGCGAAGATGCGGAAGTTTTTTTCCGGCATGTTCGCGAGATTTTCTGCATGGTTGCGGGTCGCCAACTTACCCATGTGGTTGCTTGCGGGCGCGGCCATCTTGTTTTGAGTTGTTCTCGCGGTGCATGATCGCGAGAAGAAAGACGTGATCGCGCGACGCATGACGTCACTGCGGGCGCGAACTGTTGCGAGACAGCGCAAATGGCTAAAAACAATACAACATCTCATGGAGAACGCGACCGGATCAAGAAAACTTGTCGGCGAACGCAGGGATTCAGGTAAGGCGATCGCGCGCGCGCGAGAATGTATCATTTTACAGTGCGAGCAAGAAACAAATTATCGCCAAGCTGCGGAAACCGGAATTTTTGACATTTTCGCGCTCTCCGCGGAACGCAAAAATGTCAAATTATCGCAATTTCCGCGAACGGAACGAAATTTTTGCCCAGGCCTACTACTGAACAGATTTACACCAAACCTACAAAAGGCACTTCCTTGACCTAGGGACTACCTCTCTGCCAAATTTCTAGTAATTCTGTTCAGCCGTTCGGGCTGTAGCTCGTTCTAAAGGTCCTATGGAAAAATGCATGGGAAAAACGCGTTTTGGGACCCCCCTTTTATCTCAGCCCCCGCTTGACGAATCCCCCCGAGACTTTCAGGGTAGGAGCGGAGCGTAGCGCCCCACCTATTTTGAGAAATTCGCGAGGATTCGTCGACCGGCGCCAAAGTTATTCAAAATAGAATGTTGAGGTTTTCCTATGGAAACGTGGTCCTAACTATAACTACCTACTGGCGACCGCCAGTAGGTAATATACATATATATATATACATTGCTCCTCCGATTTGCTTCGGTATGCCCACCACCTCCAGAACAGAGGGCGCGTCGACGAGCGGGCCTGCAAATCATGGCCCGGAAATATCAGCAAAGGATTCCTTTTACCAAAAAGGAAAGTCGACGCCTTGTCTGTTGCGCAAAATTCTTTAATCAGTCAGCTCAAAAACGTTAGACACGTTTCGCCTGCGATGCAGGCTTGTTCACCAACGATTAGGATAAAGTTTTCAGCCATTTTTAAAATAAACGGTGATTACGTGAGAAGTGAAGAACTACTGAATCATAGAAAGTGTAAACAGACTCGTAGTTCGGAACAGATTCAACTTAAATATAAGCTCACGGTTTCAATTGCAAAACAGTTAATGCATTCCAAGTACAATATCATTACTCGAAATTCCTTTGTGACTTATACACAATGCTTGTTTGGGCACTGTAATTCACAATTTTCAATTATCAGAGATTCAAACCATGTTCAGTACAGTAATACTAAATACAAATACAAGTGCAAAGCGGTCGCCGCCCCAGTGGGCTGAAACCACTCTCTCAGTGGAAAAAATCAACAATTACAACCATTGGTTCGAAATATCTAGCCCAAGTGGGCAGACTTGGCACTGTTCTAGACCCATGAGCAAATTCATTATATCATTTTACGAACTGTATTAGTCTGTGTAAAGTGCTTCTGCTGGTTAAAATAAGTTCTAAAACTGGCTCATGTTACATGTTAAAATCCCCTCCTTACACCTCTCTCTGTCACATACTGGAGGTACCGGTGGGCTAGCTGGCCCCCAGGGGACCGCAGGATTGAAGAGGAATGAATTCCCCAACTTAAAACGCTCCACAGGGAGTGTTTGCACACGTCACCTCAGGCCCCGCCCCCTTCCTTTACCATTGTACAAATATTCCTCTAAAATCAGCCGAACTACGAATTCCGATTTACTCACCTGTTATCAGGAGAGAATCCAGGGCTGCATCTTTTAGACCAGCACTGACCCTGAAAAGTAATTCTAAGCGTACTTACCCGTAACTTGTATTTCCTTCCATAGGAATCCATTGTGTGGTTTTCAGCAGAAAAGTTTCTAAGTGTCCCTTTTTGAAACGTACAAATATTCCTCTAAAATCAGCCGAACTGCGAATTCCAATTTACTCACCTGTTATCAGGAGAGAACCCAGGGCTGCAACTTTTAGACCAGCACTGACCCTGAAAAGTAATTCTAAGCGTACTTACCAGTAACTTGTATTTCTTTCCATAGGAATCCATTGTGTGATTTTCAGCAGAAAAGTTTCTAAGTGTCCATTTTTGAAACGCACAAATATTCTTCTAAAATCAGCCGAACTACGAATTCCGATTTACTCACCGGTTATCAGGAGAGAATCCAGGGCTGCATCTTTTAGACCAGCACTGACCCTGAAAAGTAATTCTAAGCGTACTTACCAGTAACTTCTATTTCCTTCCATAGGAATCCATTGTGTGGTTTTCAGCAGAAAAGTTTCTAAGTGTCCATTTTGGAAACGTACAAATATTCCTCTAAAATCAGCCGAACTACGAATTCCAATTTACTCACCTGTTATCAGGAGAGATCCCAGGGCTGCATCTTTTAGACCAGCACTGACCCTGAAAAATAATTCTAAGCGTACTTACCAGTAACTTGTATTTCCTTCCATAGGAATCCATTGTGTGGTTTTCAGCAGAAAAGTTTCTAAGTGTCCATTTTTGAAATGTACAAATATTCCTCTAAAATCAGCCAAACTACGAATTCCAATTTATTCACCTATTCTCAGGAGAGAACCCAGGGCTGCATCTTTTAGCCCAGCACTGACCCTGAAAAGTAATTCTAAGCGTACTTACCAGTAACTTCTATTTCCTTCCATAGGAATCCATTGTGTGGTTTTCAGCAGAAAAGTTTGTGTCCATTTTTGAAACGTAAAATATTCCTCTAAAATCAGCCGAACTACGAATTCCAATTTACTCACCTGTTCTCAGGAGAGAACCCAGGGCTGCATCTTTCCATAGGAGTCCATTGTGTGATTTTCAGCAGAAAAGTTTCTAAGTGTCCATTTTTGAAACGTACAAATATTCCTCTAAAATCACCTGAACTACGAATTCCGATTTACTCACCTGTTATCAGGAGAGAACCCAGTGCTGCATCTTTTAGACCAGCACTGACCCTGACAAGTAATTCTAAGCGTACTTACCAGTAACCTGTGGCGCATTTTAAGTTGGGGAATTAATTCCTGTTCAATCCAGAGGTCCCCTAGGGGCCAACTAGCCCACCAGGTACCTCCAGGAAGCACCACGGAGCTGCGTTGCAGAGTGTTGTAAAAAGGGGTGTGGCCTCTGAACACCTCTCTGCAACGCAGCTCCCTGACTCATACTGGAGGTACCGGTGGGCTTGTTGGCCCCCAGGGGACCGCAGGATTGAAGAAGAATTAATTCCCCAACTTAAAACGTGCCACAGGGCGTGTTTGCACACGTCCCCTTAGGCCCCGCCCCCTTCCTTTACCATTGTACAAATATTTCTCTAAAATCAGCCGAATTACGAATTCCAATTTCCTCACCTGTTATCAGGAGAGAACCCAGGGCTGCATCTTTTAGACCAGCACTGACCCTGAAAAGTAATTCTAAGCGTACTTACCAGTAACTTGTATTTCCTTCCATAGGAATCCATTGTGTGGTTTTCAGCAGAAAAGTTTCTAAGTGTCCATTTTTGAAACATACAAATATTCCTCTAAAATCAGCCGAACTACGAATTCCAATTTACTCACCTGTTCTCAGGAGAGAATCCAGGGCTGCATCTTTTAGAACAGCACTGACCCTGAAAAGTAATTCTAAGCGTACTTACCAGTAACTTGTATTTCCTTCCATAGGAATCCATTGTGTGGTTTTCAGCAGAAAAGTTTCTAAGTGTCCATTTTTGAAACGTACAAATATTCCTCTAAAATCAGCCGAACTACAAATTCCAATTTACTCACCTGTTCTCAGGAGAGAATCCAGGGCTGCATCTTTTAGAACAGCACTGACCCTGAAAAGTAATTCTAAGCGTACTTACCAGTAACTTGTATTTCCTTCCATAGGAATCCATTGTGTGGTTTTCAGCAGAAAAGTTTCTAAGTGTCCAATTTTGAAACGTACAAATATTCCTCTAAAATCAGCCGAACTACGAATTCCGATTTACTCACCTGTTATCAGGAGAGAACCCAGGGCTGCATCTTTTATACCAGCACTGACCCCGAAAAGTAATTCTAAGCATACTTAACAGTAACTTGTATTTCCTTCCATAGGAATCCATTGTGTGCTTTTAAGTAGAAAAGTTTCTAAGTGTCTATTTTTACAAATTAAAAATATTCCTAAAAAATCGTCTGTATGACTTAAACACATTATTTCAACTGTTTACAGGATATTCACCTGTGCTAGATCCAGGATCCACCACTGAGTAAGAAAAAGTAACGATAACACTACTTACCTGCTAAGTGAATTTTCTACCCATAGGATAACATTGGTGATTCTATGTGAAAATAGTTATAAGTGTCAACTTTTAAAATACAATACTATTCCTTAAAAATCACTACTGTAACCAAAACGCTTTTACTTAACTGTTTACAGGAGATGTCCAAGGACTGAATCTAGCATCCAGTCCTGTGGTTAGAAAAGTAATCCATAAAGTAACTAATTGCATTTGACATTGAGCTCAATGTTGCTTTGTGTTTGAGATTGTGTTGCCCATTGCAACTACTGTAACTCCTGTACTTAAAAGTCTATTGCCTATTTGCTAAGTATTCAAACTAAAGTAATTTATTCTGAGAAAGTATATTTTGTATTGTAATGTATAATGTAATTAAAAAAATAAAATATCTAAAAATAAACACTTTAAACAGTAGTAATCAGTATAAAAAAAATCAGTATAACAATTAATACATTAAAAATTGTCATTTACAAAACTTTTGAAATTCACTGAAAAAAACCATAGGTTTCAGGTCTGATATAGTTAGGAATTAGCATTTAAAAAACCTTTTAAATTCACTGAAAAAAGCATAGGTTTCAGGCCTGATATAGTTAGGAATTAGCATTTAAAAAACCTGCGAAATTCACTGAAAAAACCATAGGTTTCAGGCCTGATATAGTTAGGAATTAGCATTTAATAAACCTTAGAAATTCACTGAAAAAACAATAGGTGTTAGGGGTGTTATAGTTAGCTGGACATTTCACTCGAACAAAACCATTGAAATTCCTCCGATTTAGTTAGTTGTACTAACTACATCTCGCGCGCCCGCAATACACTGCTGATGATGTCACTTATTTCATCATTCATGACATGGTCAGTGACATCACTGATGACATCTCAAATGACGTCACTGATGACATCACTGATGACATCATCCAGAGAATGTGGTTTGGTTCGGTATTTAAATATGTATGATATATATAGCAATTTGCATTGAAGAATGAGTGGATATATAAACATAAAAATCTGGATGGAGGGTTTAGTAGCAGTGCGATTGACTGTTTACTTGACTAATTTATAGTGTCTCACTAAATATATTGGATAGTGACTAAACTGTGTGAATATTCTGCTCACTTACTCATACAAATACTAGAACATTCTTACGCTCTTATACAATCACTGATACAACCACACACTCACCCATACAGCCACTCTCACATTCACACACTCTCACTTATAGCCATTTAAATTAGGCCTGGGCGAAGCACTACGCTACGCTCGCGTAGTTTGCGAAGTTCGCACTACTTCGCACTACGCGAACTGCACGTAGCACAGTGCGAACACTCGTAGCGTAGTGTTGCGTAGTACTGCGGTCATTTTTTGCTTGCTCGCGGTCCTCAACGTCAAGTTGGCGACCGCGAGCAAGCAAAATGACATCCCGGCGAGACTGTTTCCTTGTTCGCGATCGCGAGCATGGAAAATAAACCTCCCTGCGAGATTCCCAACGCGAGGAGGTCAGGTTTCTCATTGCGAGGGGTCGCGTATGCTCGCGACCGCTCGCGATGAGAAACTACCAGTTCGCGTTGAGAAAGCTGCCGCTCGAGTAAAAATCGACTCGAGCAGCAGAAAACTACAGCTCGCACTGTGCAAGATGCCATTTTCAATGATTGCACAGTGCCGGTTGCTTGTCCGCACTGTGCAATCATTGAAAACAACATCTTGCACAGTGCGAACATGTTACTACGCAGTTCGCGAAGTGCTACGCGTAGCTCGCGTAGTGCGAACTTCACTTTGCGTAGCTTCGCGAAGTGCTACTTCGCGAACTACGCCCACCCTTAATTTAAATACTCTAACACACATATATACTGCCTTTTAAATATGTAGTTACTCACACATGTACCAGTGAGATATACATTCACTCACTAACACACCCATACACACACTCACCCACCCATGCAGTCCATCATAGATGCACTCTTGAAACCATGCACCCTGTGAATCACCCACTCACACATCTATGCACAGTCACACACACCCCACCCACACAAACACTCAGCCACCCATACAGATACTCAGACAACCAATCAATAACTCATATAGACACTCATGTAGCTATTCACAAACCCATGCAGCCGCTTACACACCAACAGACAGATGGATACAGACATTCACACAGTTTACTCACCAACCCATGCATTCAGTAAGATACGTTTAATCACTCACTTATAGACTCAGTTACGCACACACTAAATAAATCATCCATTCAGACACTTTTACACCCACTCATACTTCAATACGTCTTTCCCTATATATATTAAACATAGTTAAACTTTACAGAAACAAAGAGTCGCTGGATGATGTCATCAGTGATGTCATTTGAGATGTCATCAGTGATGTCATCAGAGATGTCACTGACCATGTCATGAGTGATGTGATATGTGATGTCATCAGCAGTGCATTGCGAGGGCACGAGTTATTGTTAGCTGAACTAACTATAACAGGGGAATTTCACGGGTTTTGTACGAGTGCAATGTCCAACTAACTGTAACTTTCCCTAAAACCTATGGTTTTTTCAGTGAATATATATATATATATATATATATATATATATATCGCACTCGTCTTTTCTCCCCTTCACTCGCGATCGGGTACTTTATTGCACGGTGATGGACACCGCGCGGATCCTCAAATACACCGCTCGAAGCACAAAATAGATGCACCAGCACTCACAGGAATGTTATCCCCCAGATTTTATTGGGTTCTTTACTGCACGACGCATTTCGGCTACCGCCTTTATCAATAGTGGCCGGCGCCGGCATGAGACAGATTTAAATAACCATGTACTGATAAACATAGACAAAGGACACCCGACTTGCTCCAGTCTAAGGTGCCGGCCATTACTAAACAGGTTACTTTGTAAAGCATAGCATTGGGATTATATGCCAAACTTATAAGATGATGCGTTGTGCCCTGAATGGGCTATCTTAGTCCTAAAATTGGCGTTCTCTAATCCCAATTTAAACATACTAAACAATCTTGCCCTGAATGGGCCTGTCTTTAGTTCCTGATGTTTATCACTCCACATATTGTAGATAGTGCTTAACAAACCTCAGTACCTGTACATGCTGGTATAATCCAAATCACAATGAAATATCAGTACAATTGATTCACATCAATTCATATTTTCTAAAGAAGCATTGTCAAAAACAAACATTGCCTAAAATAGCATTACGGATGCACAGCCAATTCTTCACCACTGTTAAGACCTCCTGGTCTCTTTGTCTGGTTATCGATAATGTGTCTTGATTCTAATCTGCATAATTGCAGTTGCCTATTGCCCCCTCTCACATTTATGGGCACTTGGTCTATGCAGAAAAAGCTTAACAGATCCCTTTTACTTCGGTGAAACACCTCAAAGTGCCTCGCCACTGGATAAGTGGCGTCCTTATTTTGTATTGCCCTGAGGTGTTCCAAAATTCTTATCTTTGTAGGGTGGATCGTACTTCTGATGTAACGTAAGCCACACGGGCACACCAGGCAGTACACCGTGTGGCTAGTGTTACAGTTCATCAGACTTTTGATTTTCTTGGGTTCCCTCATTCCCGGCATTGCATACTCCAACACTTTTTTGCTGTTTCTGCATGCTCTACACTTGAGGCATGGGAAAAACCCCACCAATCTCCCAAAAGATGGTACTCTATTCTCGTTTCCACAGTGGCTCTGGACAGATGCACTCTTGAAATCATGCACCCAGTCAATCACCCACTCACACATCTATGCACCGAGTCACACACACCCCACCGACACAAACACTCAGCCACCCATACAGATACTCAGACAACCAATCAATAACTCATATAGACACTCATGTAGCTATTCACAAACCAATGCAGCCACTTACACACCAACAGACAGATGGATACAGACATTCACACAGTTTACTCACCAACCCATGCATTCAGTAAGATACATTTAATCACTCACTTATAGACTCAGTTATGCACACACTAAATAAATCATCCATTCAGACACTTATACACCCACTCATTATTCAATACGCCTTTCCCTATACATATTAAACATAGTAAAACTTTACAGAAACACACAGTCACTGGATGATGTCATCAGTGATGTCATTTGAGATATCATGAGTGATGTCATGAGTGATGTCACTGACCATGTCATGAGTGATGTAATATGTGACGTCATCAGTAGTGCATTTCGGGGGCGCGAGTTATAGTTAGCTGAACTAACTATAACGGGGAATTTTACAGGTTTTGTACGAGTGCAATGTCCAACTAACTGTAACTGTCCCTAAAACCTATGCTTTTTATCAGTGAATATATATATATATATATAAATTCGCTGAAAAAAACATAGGTTTCAGGGACGTTATAGTTAGTTGGACATTTCTCTCATACCAAACCATAGAAATTCCCCCTTTATAGTTAGTTCAGCTGACTATAACTCGCGCCCCCGCAATGCACTGCTGATGACGTCACATATTACATCATTCATGACATGGTCAGTGACATCACTGATGACATCACTGATGACATCTCAAATGACATCACTGATGACATCACTGATGACATCATCCATGTGAAAATCTGAAGCACCTCCTCACACCCTAATATAACCTTTGATACACCATCTCCAAAATACAGAATACTATTTTTGAAACCATAGACACACAAATACCACTTAATACATATCTACTCACTGGTTCTTAGGACTACACACATATCTACTCATTCACCCATACAATCACTCATACATGCAGTCACTCATCAATACAACACTATCATGTACACTCATACACCTACACAGACACTCACACACCAGCACTCATCCAGAGTTTCTCACACACCTAGTCAGTCATGCAAAGAATCAATCACACTTCCATTTACTGACCTACAGAGTTATACACACAACAGATCACTTATTCAAACAGAAACAAACACATAATTACTCTCTTATACAATCACTGATACCAGTACACACTCATCTATACAGCCACTCTCACATTCACTGACTCTCACGTATAGTCATTTATATACTCCAACTCTCACATACACTGCCTTTTACATATTTAGTTACTTGGACATGTACCACTGAGACATCCATTCACTCAGTAACACACCCATACACAAACTGTCCCACCCATACAGCTGTTCCCACATGCACTATTGAACCCATACACACAGTGACTCAATCATTCAAACATGTATGGACAGAGTCACACACCTCCCACACACACACACTCAGTCACCCACACAAATACTCTGGCAACTAATCAATAACCCATATAGACACTCATGTAGCTACTAACCAACCCATGGAGGAGCTTATACAACAGCAGACAGACTGATACAGACATTCACACAGTTTAGTCACTAACCATGCATTCAATAAGACATATGTAATAACTCACTTAAACAGTCAGTGACGCACCTACTAAATCCTCCATCCAGACACTTATACACCCACTCATTCTTCAATACACCTTGGCATATATATAATACATATTTAAACTTTATAGAAACATACATTAACTGGATGATGTCATCAGTGATGTCATCAGTGATGTCATTTGAGATGTCATCAGTGATGTCACTGACCATGTCATGAATGATGTAATATGTGACATCATCAGCAGTGCATTGCGGGGGCGCGAGTTATAGTTAGCTGAACTAACTATAACGGGGAATTTCTATGGTTTTGTGCGAGTGAAATGTCCAGCAAAATATACCGTGCCTCAAACCTATGGTTTTTTCAGTGAATATCTAAGGTTTTTTAAATGCTAATTTCTAACTATAATGTGCCTAAATACCAATGTTTTTTAAAATGAATTTCAATGGGTTTTTAAATGCTAATTTCTAACTATAACATGCCTGAAACCTATGTTTTTTTCAGTGAATATATATATATATATATTTATATACATACACCAGGCATCAAAATTATACATAAAAATTATGCAAGAACCAGGAATCAGAAGGTCTTGCAAATACAAGATTTGAGACAGTCGCTGATCTGACTGTTTGCAGCACCAGCAATTGGTATTCAGAGCTTTAGGAACAGCTAATATAACACAAACCAGAGGTGAGTATGTGCAAGATCAGAGACCAAGTACAACATCAACAGCAATGTCTGAGCCAATCTGTGTGGCATTGCTGCCAACCTTTTTGCTTTTTTTCCCGGAGTTTTTATATAGCGCAAACGCGACCCGAAGGAATCGGGTATCAGAGCGCTTTACATGAGCACCAGTTGGGTTACTCAAGGACACATTCATTTTTGTTAGGCACAGGGAGATTAAGTGATTTGCCCAGAAAAACAGAATGTTGAGCGTCATTGCCGAGACTCGAACCTGGTTACCCAGATTAGAGATCCACCACCCTAGCCGTTAGGCCACATCTTTGTGTTGTCAGGGTTTTATAAGCGTTACTGCTGTGGAAGCCGAGGTGCCCTCAAATAAAAGTGTTATGTTTTTTGCTAAAAGCTAAAATTATTTTTGTTCTCAAGAGGCACATAGTAGCCTCTGGCATTTTGGAAACTACACTGTATGTGAACGTGGTCTATGTGACAGGGTAGGATGTCATCACTCATAGCAAAGATAGCTGACCACTTCCCCATGCTCTATGCTGGAGTGGGTGGAAGAAACATGTGAATGACAAAAACAGACCAACGATCAAAGAAGGCTAGCTGACGGTCCCTAGACAGAAGTATTTTAAGCATATCATTTTATTAAAATCATACGGTCTTAATAATAATAATAATACAGAAGCTTATAAAGCGCGACAACTACCCCAAACAGGGGTGTCCAGGCGCTGAGACATCAGGTAAAAAAATGTCAGAGAGGGTAGAGAACTAACCGCCCTATATTCATCTGTCCTAAAGAGCCATGTCTTCAAAGCCTTGCGAAAACAAGTTTCTGAATTCGCCTGCCGCAGGGCACCTGGCAGGGCATTCCACAGTGAGGCCGTTCTGACCGTGAATGCTCTGCTGCCCATGCGTGATTTCACAAAGCGTGGGGTGTGCAGCAATTTATGGAAATTAGATCGCAGCACACGATTGTGCGTGTAGAGACACAGTTTTTCCTTCAGATATCTTGGGCATTTTCTGTTAAGTGCCCGATAGGCCAACGTCATGGCCTTAAATATCTTGGCAAATGCCAGGCCTAAAATCATTAGTCCTGTGGTGCGCAAGCCATTACACCGCCACATGCAGGATTCTAGCACCAAAAATCACTAACACAGTAGGCAGGTGTGCAAATACAAGACACCAAGCCAGCAGAGGCCAAAGTCTAAGCAGTAGGAACCATCATAGTCACAGGCATGAACGCTCTACAAAGCAAGGACACGGGCAATCATATACCAGGACCTGGCAACCAGGAACCACTGAGTGTGTTGAGAGATCCGAGAAATGACAGAGCTTGAAACTACCCGGAGGAAGGAGCACCGGATTTGCCCTCCTTAAGGTGTTGAACCCGTTTTGATGGTTCAGCAACAGCAGCTACTTTTTGGTGAATTCTCGTTTTGTGCCTCAAAATGTACCATGGTGCCGTTCTTACCTGTTACAGTTTTATGTGTCTCCATATAAACAGTTTATTACTTCTGTTCAGAACACTTAACGTGGAAAAGCCTAAAACCCGTGGGAAAAGTTTAGTGTGAGCTGTTGGCAGAGAAAGAATTTTGATATTCACCTGTGAGCAGAGGTAATGCCTGGATGACTGCTGGTCGGCAGCACAAGATGCTATATGTTCACAAGTAGGAAGGGTGAAAAGCTGGGTGTCTCTCTTGTGGGCAGGGTGGCAAGCTACACGTACACTAGAGGGAAGCAAGCGAAGTGGGCAGTGTGAGAAATCAGGCACACAGTCATGAGCAGTCTGAAGCTGGATGCGCACAAGTGGGCAGTGCAAGAAGCTTGACCTGCACTCCTGAGAAGTGTGAGAAGATTCAGTAATGCTGGTGGGCAGCAGCAAAAGCTTAATTCGAGGGCCCACCATGAGAACTTGATGAGCACAAGAGGGTAACATAAGAAACTTACTCAGTGATTTTAATGGGGCACCTTTCACTAACACCACACGCAAGCCTTAAATCCACCCATTTGTCTGGACACTAGTCTATATGTAAGGTGAGCTACAGAATAAACTCACAGGTGATTGAGCAATCAACACAGGCACAGAAAACACAACATAAAACACAGGGGTGCAGAGCTGACTAACGTTGAGCCATAAGGGGGAAAAAGACTGAGCAGGCAAGTGAGCCTGTCTCTGCCTGTCTCTGCCTGTCATGAGCTGTGTGCAAATGCCCACGGGCACGGGATATGAAACACCGTGTAGTGAAACCCAAGGTTTCTCCAGGCAAAACATGGGCGATTGTCCACCGACCCCCCCACCGCTCCACCCCCTCTCCGACCCGCATAGTAAAGCCAGTAGGGCATGCACCCACCCCAACCTACCCGATCCTATAGAGCGTTTCTGGAGGCATAGGTTTCACCACGCTGATGCTGTGAAACAACGGGAGGGAGGTGGTAACAAAGGGGATAATTAACAGCAGGGGAAGGGACGGCCGCATCAGCCTTAATGTAAAACTGCTACCTACTAAAGGCCTGGCAACTGAGGTAAAGCATAGCCAGAGGCTAAAGGGGCAGGTGGTAGCCCTGGGATGGGCGATGACTACAGCTATGTGCATACAGTAACAAGCACCTTGGGGCTGAGATTGATGCCAGTATTGGCGGGTGTGCGCTGCTATACTGTGTCAAGTGGGGGATTCCCGCAATGCTGAAAAACTGGCACAGTGGTCTTTTCCATGCAGGTCTGGGGTCGCTGGTGTAGGGAATGCTTGTAGGGCCGGCATGGGGCTGTGTACCATGCTCAAGCTGCCTGCAATCGCTCAATGCTACCTTTTTTAGGTGTCTTTTAGGTCTGCTGCTGCCACTTCTCCGCTGGAACTCAGCCTCATGCAGTGGTGCTGAGTGATACCCCCACCCTCCTCTTCCTTGCCAGGCCTCTCACACGTTTGGTGTTCTTATGCAGGCCGCTCTGCTATGTTTCTATCTTTCTGGCCGGTTTAGTCTTGTAGCTGGCACCAGGGTTGAATTTCTGGGTGTTACACTCGGTGGCAAGAGCAACACCTCGTCCCCCTGGTAATCGCCTTCCGTGTCTCCTGAAATGCACTTCTCTCTGGGCTCACTCTGCGCCTGGCGGGCAGCCGGTCGCTTTGTGTGACCGCCGGTGAGGGCCTCCCGGCCTTGGCTGTGCTCCCACTTCGGGCAGACAACTCCAGCTGCAGGCTGCAACTCCCCACCATCAAGACCTTGGCCTACAGGCCACCGGCCCGCAACTATAGTACGGCGGCAGGGGGGACACCCCACCTCAATGTCCACACTGCTCAAGGGTTCCACAGATGGACGCCACTCCCTGCAGCGGCTCCGGCGATCAGGAGCTACCGCATGCTCCTCCTGCCGCCATTTTCTCTTGGCCCCGCACCTTCAAGCTTCCGCTGCTCAGCTCTCGTATGAAACACAGATTTTTACTGATCATACAATGTGTATATGGACGTACACAGAGCATGAGCTAAGACATTCTGTTAAAGGAAAACATGTACATGTTCTGTGTGAACGTTGAAGAAACCCAGGTTCCTCATACCAACACCACCATGAACGCTGCTGTACTCGCAGGCCCCGCCCACAGCCAGGCGGACTCTGCCTGACTTCCGGGTCATGTGGGCAGCGCGGCGGCTCAGCTCATCCCAGGTGTTATCGGCGGTGGCATCACATAGGGGGGCACAAACTGGCAGGGTGGGCTCCTGCTTCGGTTTTTAAAAGTATAAATAGGCGGGTTCGGTACCCGCCTATTAAATAGCCAAAAACGCGGCTCTTTGTGGGGAGACTGGATGTATTTTCTTTCGATGTGAGGCACAAGATGACTGCCAACAGTTCCTGGCTGGAACTGATGGCAGCCAATTAGAGCCAAGCTCATGCTCTGGGGTTAGGCTCGCCCACATATATAACGGTTTTTTTCCTCTAATATCTCAAAAACTACTGAACAGATTTACACCATTTAAAAAAGAATGATTTCTGAAGCAAGCACTACCTTTTTGCCAAATTTGGTGTAATTCCGTTCAGCAGCTCCAGCTGTAGCCGTGTCTAAAGTTTCCTATGGGAAATGCATCTTTTGACCACTTTTTTAAAATTTCTCAGGAACTACTGAACGGATTTATACCATTTAACAAAAAGGGCTCTTTCTGAACCAAGGCCTACCTTTTTGCCAAATTTGGTGTAATTCCGTTCAGCAGTTCAGGCTGTAGCCGTGTCTAAAATTTCCTATGGAAAATAACATGGAGAAGACACGTTTTGGTGCCCCCCTTTTTTCTCGGCCCTCGCTTGGCGAATCACCCCGAAATGTTCAAGATAGTAGCTGACTGGAGCGGGCCATTAGTTTTGAAAGTTTTGCGAGGATTCGTCAACCGGCGCCAAAGTTATTGGGAAAACAAATGAGTTTCCTATGGAAACTAGGCTCCGCCCACATATATAAAGGTTTTTCCTTTAACATCTCAAAATCTACTGAACAGATTTACACCATTTACAAAAAGGATGCTTTCTGAAGCAAGCACTACCTTTTTGCCGAATTTGGTGTAATTCCGTTCAGCAGTTCCAGTTGTAGCTGTGTTTAAAGTTTCCTATGGGAAATGCATTTTTCAACCACTTTTTTAAAAATTTCTCAGGAACTACTGAACGGATTTACACCATTTAACAAAAAGGGCTCTTTCTGAACCAAGGGCTAGCTTTTTGCCAAATTTGGTGTAATTCCGTTCAGCTGTTCGGGCTGTAGCCGTGTCTAAAGTTTCCAATGGAAAATAACATGGAGTAAACACGTTTTGGGAACCCCCTTTTTTCTCGGCCCCCACTTGGCGAATCACTCAGAAACTTTCAAGATTGGAGCTGACCGGAGCGGGCCATACGTTTTGAAAATTTCACTAAGATTCGTCAACCGGCGCCAAAGTTATTGGGAAAACAAAAAATGAGTTTCCTATGGAAACTAGGTCCTAACTATAACTACCTACTGGCGACCACCAGTAGGTAATGACTGGATTTACACCATTTTAAAAAAAGGATGCTTTCTGAAGCAAGCACTACCTTTTTGCCAAATTTGTTGTAATTCCGTTCAGCTGTTCCAGCTGTAGCCGTGTCTAAAGTTTCCTATGGGAAATGCATTTTTTGACCACTCTTTTTTAAATTTTTCAGGAACTACAGAATGGATTTACACCATTTAACAAAAAGGGCTCTTTCTGAACCAAGAGCTACCTTTTTGCCAAATTTGGTGTAATTCCGTTCAGCAGTTCGGGCTGTGGCCGTGTCTTAAGTTTCCTATGGAAAATAACATGGAGAAAACACGTTTTGGGATCCCCCTTTTTTCTCGGTCCCTGCTTGGCAAATCACCCCAAAACTTTCAAGATAGGAGCTGACTGGAGCGGGCCATAAGTTTTGAAAATTTCGTGAAGATTCGTCAAACGGCGCCAAAGTTTTGTTTTCCCAAAGTTATTGGAAAACAAAAAATTAGTTTCCTATGGAAACTAGGTCCTAACTATAACTACCTACTGGTGACCGCCAGTAGGTTATATATATATATGTGTGTGTGTATATATATGTGTATATATATGTATATATATAATATATATTTATATATGTGTGTATATAGATATATTATGTATATCTATATATATAAATATATATATATATATATTTATATATTCAATGAAAAAAACTGAGGTTTCAGGGACATTATATTTAGTTGGACATTTCACTTGAACAAAACCAGAGAAATTCGGCTGTTATAGTTAGTTGAGCTAACTATAATTCTCACCCCCGCAATGCACTGTTGATGATGTCCCTATTACATCATTCATGACATGGTCAGTGACATCACTGATAACATCTCAAATGACATCACTGATGACCTCACTGATGACATCATCCAGTGATTGTGTTTTTCTGTAAAGTTTAAGTATGATATATGTATATATATATATATATATATATATATACATATCTGTCCGGAGTCCAACTTCTCATACAAACAGTCTCGCATAGATATCTACAAGTTCATTCGAAAAATTAAACTCAAAAAATTCTTCCAATTGAACAAATCTATGAATACGGCCACCTCATCTGACTTGTTGTTGGATTCACTACAAGTTCGGGACTCTGATACACTTCAAATTATGCAATCCTTGGCTAAGGAAAGTTCGGACTTTACTATATCTGGTACTGTACCTGAACAACTGGAAGGAATCAACACAGGATTGGCGGCTGCCAGTCCATTTCGTCCTCCTTCGAATTTTTATCCGATTATGCCCAAGGACTCTGTTGATGTGTTCAGTGACATGGTAATCAGTGACCTCAAAAGTCTTAATCTGTCCACTTATTCCAAATGTAGACAAATAAATGCAAAATTGAGAAATTATTGGGCGCTGATCAAGAAAATTCGTGGGAATGGTCAAATTGTGGTGATGGGTGCTGATAAGGGCGGCAACATAGTTCTTTGGCCCAAAAATGATTACTTACAAGAGGCACAACGCCATCTGTCTGACACTAATTGTTACAGCAAAGTAGGTCGAGATCATTTGGGTGAAATTAAGAAATCTGTGTCCTCCCTATTAGCACAATGGAAAAGAATGGGACTCTTGTCAAAAATTGAATATCTGTTCCTTAAAAATGATTTTCCAACTACAGCTACCCTTTATTTCATCCCTAAGGTCCATAAGGGTATTCACCCGGTACCAGGCAGACCTATCATCTCTGCTCGGAATAACCTTTTGGAAGCTATGTCAAAATATGTGGATTACTTTCTCCAACCTCATATGATCGCTTTGCCGTCCTTCATTAAGGATACTGGGGATTTTTTAACCAAAATCAAGGCAATTGGTTGGCAACCCACTTTTGTTCTAATCACACTTGACATAGCCTCCCTTTACACCAGTATTTTACATTCACAAGGGTTAAATGCTGTCAAACATTTTTTAGACTCCCGTTCCATTAATTTCAAGGACCATAACACCATGCTCCTTCAGATGATTGAACTTTGTCTCAATAACAATCTATTTTTGTTCAATAAAGCACTATACAAACAATTGAGGGGTGTGGCTATGGGGGCATGTTTTTCTCCAACCTATGCCTGCCTTTTGGTTGGTTGGTGGGAGGAACATGTCCTCAGGGCCGACCACAAAGACATATGGGATGCACACATCCGGTATTATAGCAGATATATAGACGATATTTTTATCGTCTGGGAAGGTTCCACAGAGGAGGCCTCCTTATTTGTGGCATCTATCAATAACAACACAATGAATTTACAATTTACGGCTACTATCAGCACTGAGAGGGTGGAGTTCCTTGATGTGGAAGTGTTCATTATGGACCAACACATTGAAACTAAACTTCATAGGAAAGCCACTGCTGGCAATTCTATCTTACATGCCAGCAGTGCACACCCACCACACCTCATACGTAGCATACCCTACGGGGAATATCTCCGTCTACGTCGCATATGTAGCCGTCAATGTGACTTAGAACAATGCCAACAGGAGGCTACCAATCGGTTCCTTGCCTGTGGGTATAAACCGGACAATCTTAAAAAAGCCCTTGACAAAGCTAATCTTTGCTCTCGGGAAATCTGCCTAACTACCAGACAGCCTCAAACTATGAATCTTAGTTTGGAGGTGGACACAGGGGTCATTCAACCTATCAGACTTATTACCACGTTTTGTAAACAACACAAAAGCCTGCGACATATTATTTACAAACACTGGCCTATTGTTTTAACAGATATGACTCTGAAGTTTTTACTGCCCAATCTACCTAACATCACTTTCAGGAGAGCACCCTCAATGAGGGATGCGTTGGTCAAATCTAATCCTGAAGTCACGGAAAAGATCACGTGGCTGACGCGTTTTGGCTTTTTCAAATGTGCCTCATGCCGTGCGTGCAAATTCGGAATTAATGTTTCCGAATATTGCACTGCATTTAGCAATGTTCCGGTACAAATTAAACAACATTTCACGTGCCGCACTGACTTTGCGGTTTACGTGTTAGAGTGTACCTGTCATTTGAGATATGTGGGGAGCACTAAACTACCGGTTTTCAACCGCATCTTACAACATCTGCGTGCGATTGTCAACTCGGACCCCACATATCCCGTTGCTCGCCATTTTAAAGCTATTCATGCCAACAAGGTCAGTGACTTAACATATTATGTGATTGGGGCGGTACCACCTTCAATTCGGGGGGGTAACAGAGAAAAACAACTACGCCAGTTAGAATCCTCCTTCATCCTATTATTGGATACCAAGATGCCAAATGGGATGAACACGAGTGAGGATCTGCATAATTTTCTGTAAAAATATGTTTCATTGTGGTCTTTATTCTTTACTCTGAATGTAGTTATTCTAACAGCACTTACAACTTTAAACTAGCGGTGTTTTTGTTACTGGCAGTTTCTTACAGTTTGAGTATTCACTCCAATGCTTCTTGCTCCAGTCTCTTTTTTTCACTTCCCTTTTTGTATTTATTAATTTTTTTTCATCCCTATTCATGCTTTTTAACTTTTAATTTTTCTTTTATCTTCTTTCATTGCTCCTTTTTTGTTGGTCTTATCTTTACAATCAATGATCAAGAGTGTGTTATGTTTAGATTCCAGAAATGAATTTTTGTTGTTGTTTCTTTCTGAAACATGCAAGCCGTGGTTATGATTTGTAAATCAGCATTTCAGCACTTAGGGGCACTTGCCCTGTATTCTATTTGCTATGAACTGCTTTGTTGCATTTTATGTATTAATTTGATTCATTAACCCGGTTACTTATGTTTCTGATTGATTTTCGGCACTCCTTTAAGAAAACACACTCTAAGTTGTAGTATTTCAGTTATGTCTATCAACACTGAGCATCATGATTGGGTGAATCTGATTTTAAATTGGATGGTCCGGCACCAGCGCGTCAGGTGATCAAGATCGCGGAGGCGATCGAAACGCGTCTGAGGCGGACACTTGTCTGACAAATGAATTAAACGTCAGAATTGAAATCTTGGAATCGTTTGCTGTCTTTACTTTTTGGACGTCAGCATTGTGCATGGTGGAGAGGTCCTTACCTGCCTTCAGCTCCCTTTGTCTCATTGGGGAGTTCAGGACTTTGTCTTTATATATATATATATATATATATATATATATATATATATATATAAAACACCAAGGTTGCCCTCACGGAGAAATCACACACAAGGGGGTTACTGCACACACACCACCGGCAGCCGCCGTCACCAGCCTGCCCTCATGCCTTGTTCTGCTTTCGCCATACGCGCTTCGAGCGTAGTATGCTCTTGATCACTGGCAACAGAAATGCGGGAAACAGCGGACTTCAGGTGAAACTTTAAATTTATTGATAACATAGTCCCGCCCATGTGGGCGTTGTCAATGATGCCTGATGGATATAGTAGTCCATCCAAATAGTACCAAACTAAAGTCTCTTCCAAACCCAAATGGGTGCCACTGAATCCTGCAGAGTTATAATCCTGAATAGGAAAATTCAAAACAAAATATCACCACAGTGGGTCAAGGTACGTAGAGACAAGCAGTTAGGCGCACCAATGTAATTTTCCACCAAAACGCCCTTGCGCTCAGGCTTGCACTCGACGATGCTCCCTCAGTAATCTCCTCGAGGCTGCACACATTACCTCAGTCCTTAAATGAAAGCCATGCCCGACGCGTTTCGAGGACAAAGCCTCTTAATCATGGGCTGCACATAGAGGCATGAAAAAGCTCACTTGTTTGTTAACTCCTTTTTATTGTCGTTAAGAGCAACCTCCCACAGTGGGCGTGGCTCACAGTAGCTGCCACATTTGCATGCTGGTAATTGCAGTTCAACAGGTGAGTTACAGTGTCCATCCTTATTAAGGCTCCATGCCTCTACGTGTTCTTGACAGCATTATAACATCCTTTAGTAGGGAGTGACTTATGGTTTTGCGTGCTCTCTTTAGCCCAGGAACATCGTACCATTCTGAAAGGCATTCGTGCCTTTCCCAGTCTTTCACAATAAGAAATGGTGCACCGCCTGTTATCATGGCTCGGGCAGCCGCGCATGATATTTTCCACCAAAACGCCCTTGCGCTCAGGCTTGCACTCGACGATGCTCCCTTAGTAATCTCCTCGAGGCTGCACACATTACCTCTGTCCTTAAATGAAAGCCATGCCCAACGCGTTTCGAGGACAACGCCTCTTAATCATGGGCTGCACATAGAGGCATGAAAAAGCTCACTTGTTTGTTAACTCCTTTTTATTGTCGTTAAGAGCAACCTCCCACAGTGGGCGTGGCTCACAGTAGCTGCCACATTTGCATGCTGGTAATTGCAGTTCAACAGGTGAGTTACAGTGTCCATCCTTAGTAGGCTCCATGCCTCTACGTGTTCTTGACAGCATTATAACATCCTTTAGTAGGGAGTGACTTATGGTTTTGCGTGCTCTCTTTAGCCCAGGAACATCGTACCATTCTGAAAGGCATTCGTGCCTTTCCCAGTCTTTCACAATAAGAAATGGTGCACCGCCTGTTATCGCGGCTCGGGCAGCCGCGCATAATATTTTCCACCAAAACGCCCTTGCGCTCAGGCTTGCACTCGACGATGCTCCCTCAGTAATCTCCTCGAGGCTGCACACATTACCTCTGTCCTTAAATGAAAGCCATGCCCGACGCGTTTCGAGGACAAAGCCTCTTAATCATGGGCTGCACATAGAGGCATGAAAAAGCTCACTTGTGTGTTAACTCCTTTTTATTGTCGTTAAGAGCAACCTCCCACAGTGGGCGTGGCTCACAGTAGCTGCCACATTTGCATGCTGGTAATTGCAGTTCAACAGGTGAGTTACAGTGTCCATCCTTATTAAGGCTCCATGCCTCTACGTGTTCTTGACAGCATTATAACATCCTTTAGTAGGGAGTGACTTATGGTTTTGCTTGCTCTCTTTAGCCCAGGAACATCGTACCATTCTGAAAGGCATTCGTGCCTTTCCCAGTCTTTCACAATAAGAAATGGTGCACCGCCTGTTATCGCGGCTCGGGCAGCCACGCATAATATTTTCCACCAAAACGCCCTTGCGCTCAGGGTTGCACTCGACGATGCTCCCTCAGTAATCTCCTCGAGGCTGCACACATTACCTCTGTCCTTAAATGAAAGCCATGCCCGACGCGTTTCGAGGACAACGCCTCTTAATCATGGGCTGCACATAGAGGCATGAAAAAGCTCACTTGTTTGTTAACTCCTTTTTATTGTCGTTAAGAGCAACCTCCACAGTGGGCGTGGCTCACAGTAGCTGCCACATTTGCATGCTGGTAATTGCAGTTTAACAGGTGAGTTACAGTGTCCATCCTTAGTAGGCTCCAGAGACGGGCAGAAAGAGGCAAGAAAATTGCTGAAAAGAAGCAACAGAGGTGTAGAAAGAAGCAAGAGAAGTGCAGAAAGAACCAACAGAGATGCAAAAAGAGTCAAGAGGGGTACAGAAAGAGGTAGGAGAGGTGCACAAAGAGGCAAGAGAGTTACAGCCCACCAGGTACCTCCAGTAAGCCCCACACAGCTGGATTGTTGAGAGTGGTCCGAGGCCACGCCCCCCTTTTTACACCACTCTGCAAACGTGGCTCCTGGCGCACTGCTTCTCAGTTGATGAAGTTCAGTTGTGTCCTGAGGTCCTCAGGACACAAGAGGACCTCATCGCCCCACATCAGTGAGCAATGAGGCACGTTTGCAGAGTAGTGTAACAAGGGGCGTGGCCTTGGACCATCTCTCTGCAATCCAGCTGAGTGTCGCTTACTGGGGGTTCCTGGTGGGCTAGTTGGCCCCCAGAGACCCTCAGTATTCAAGGGGACTTAATTCCCCAACTTAGAACACGCCAGGGGGTTGCATTTGAAGAGTGGTGCTGGGAGTGTGCGTGGCCTCCTGCGAGATGCCGGCTTTTTATATCTTTTTAAAGGCAGGGTGTGTGGCCCCCCTTCTTCCAGTGTTTTTGGGGCCCTGAGGACCCCATACCCCAGGGCCTGCCACATATTAAAAAAAACGGGAAGTGGGCTGCGTGGTTCCCCTCCCAAGGCTAATTTTGTCCCCAGGTTCCCCATCCCCCGGGGCATGGCCAAAAATATTTTTTTATTTTTTAATGGAGGGGGGCCACGCAGCCCCCCTCCTAAGGCATTTATCTGCCCCAGAGACCCCATCCCTTGGGGCATTGCCTCTTTTTTATTTTTTATTCCGGAGAGGGGCCGCGTGGCTCCCCTCCTCTGGGCCAGTTCTGGCCCGGGGACCCCATCACCCAGGGCCTGGCCTCCTTGATGGAGACCATGGGAGGAGCCCCAATGTCTCTACGATCCCTGCTGGCTCCCCACCTTCTGCGGGACACGGCATTGCTTTTGGGCATGGGGAGCTGCTGATATGCAGCTCCCCTTGCCTAAAATCAATCTGCTTTGCTTTGTTGAAGCGAGAGCAGGTTTCCTGCTCTCACTTTAACGAAGCAAAGCAGGAGTTTGTTATGATAGGGCGGGTTACGAGTCACAAGATGGCTGCCAATGCATTCTGGTTTGGAGTGTTGGCAGCTAATCAGAATTGAACTCATGCTCTGCAGGATTCGTGAACCCTCCTCGATGCTCAGATATTGATATTTCAATTTTTTTAATTTCTCAGAAACTATTCGATGGATTTACACCATTAAAAAAAGCACGCTTTCTGGACCAAGACCTACCTTTTTGCCAATTCTGGTGTAATTCCGTTCAGCAGTTTGGGCTGTAGCCTGTTCCAAAATTCCTACGGAAATTAACATGGAGAAAACGCGTTTTGGGATCCCCCTTTTTTCTCTTCCCCACTTGACGAATCACCCTGAAGCTTTCAGGACAGGAGCTGACCTGAGTGAACCATTAGTTTTGAAAATTTCGTGAAGATTCGTCAAACGACGCGAAAGATATTGGCCAAGCAAAAAAGGCTTTTCCTATAGAAATTAGGTCCTAATTATAACTACCTAGCATGGAAGTTTTCCATCAAACAGAGGCTGAGAAAAAGGAGGGGGTCAAAAAAAGTGTGTTTCTCATGTTAATTCCTATAGACATGACCAGAGCCCAAACCGCTGAATGGAATTATATGAAATTTGGCAAGAAGGTAACTGTTGGTCGAGTAAGCGAACTTCTTATAAATTGGTGAAAATCCATTTGTAGTTTGGGAGATATTAAAGAAAAAACTAATTTGGATATCTAGGGGCACAGAGGCTCTGCAAACCCTCCCAATCTCGTGCTGAGATCTGAGTGGCCTCCAACACTTCAACAAGGAATTGTTGGCAGCCATTTTAGGACTCGGCTTCAGCTAAAAAATGTTTTTAAAAAAAGAAAATGGGGCAGGGTAGGAATATCCTGACTTCTTAGCTCTGGTGCTGGGGACCCCGCCAAGGGTAAAAGCATGTTTTTTTACACTTTCACCAAAAATCATAGCGGAGCCGCAACTCCGTTGAAAAAAAAACAAGCGTGGGCCCCCGCACTTGTTTTGAAAAGGGGCGCCAAGGTAGGCCAGGTCCCGGGAGCATTGTTTGAAAAAGAAGGGTGAGCATGGATCACCCCTCCTGAGGCTCTTGGAGCCCCAGGGACCACCACCTTTCCAAGGCTTTATTTATAAAAATGAAGGAGGGCCATGCGGATTCCCCTCCATAGGCTCTTTTGAGCCCTAGACCACCACCTCCCCAGAGCTTTACTTCATTAATTAGCAGGGGGCCAAGTGGATCCCCATGCACTGGGACCACCCCCTCCCTGAGGTGAGCCATGAAAATATATGTGGCAGGAGAGCCATGTACCCCCCTCCCGGGCCATATACAGTCCTGGGGACCACCACCTCCCCAGGGCCGGTCCATAGAAATAGAAGGAGGGGGGCTCTGTGCCCACCTCATGGAGCCATTAATGGCCCTGGGGACCGCCACCCCGCAGGTCCAGATCCTTCTATGTCCCTAGGGGACCAACCCATGCCATAAAAGTTTGCTGTTGCTTGGTGGGAGTTGACAGTTCCCGCCAAGTAAAAGCAAACACTTTGATTTCAGCAAGCAGGAGCTATTAAAGTGCTCCCGCTTGCTGGAAGTGGAGATTTCTTCTCTTTTTCTCTCCGCTGACATACAGGCAGGGAAAGAGATTAAAGATTTCTCTTGCATGCAGGGAGCTGCATTTCTAGCAGCGCCCTGCATGCAAGAGCAATGCCCGCTCCTGCAGGAGACAGGGAGCCAGCTGGGACTGCGGGGGTCTTGAGATTCCCCCTGCGCTCCACATCCTGCACACTGGGTGCTCTGGTTGGGAGCAGAGCACCCAGGGACACATGGTCGGACCCCGGGACATGGGATCCCCGGTGCTGAAATCAGCCAGGGAAGAGGAAATGTGTGGCCCTCCTCCCCCACTTAATTGTGGCAAATATACCAAGTTTTCAGTGCCACGTTTTCAGTGTATGCATGAGTGACATTCTACCTCCAAATTTCTGACACATAGAGTGACACTTTCTTGTGAATTAAACCAAGCAATGAAGTGCATGTAAAGATATACATGTCAGGAATAACCTTGAAATGAGTGATGATAAGTTCTAAGACAGCATCGAATGTGCACCAAAACACTGAAGTTGAAGGTCACTAAAATTATTGTTAGTTAATATATTTGTTTTGTTGGAGAAATCTGTGTGCAGTGTAGTCACTGATTTTACTCATCATGAAATAGCATAGATGGTCAAAGCACCTGCTTCAAACCTGCAAGCCACACCGTGTGACACACAGGTCACAGATATGTATTGTATGTAGACATCTAAGTGGGTTACTGATTTAACTGCAGAGATCCTTGTGTACCTTCATGTTATCAATAAATCCTTGTAATAATGAACTGACATCAAGGAGCTGCATGCAAAGTACAAACCATAAGTGTAGATGTGTTGAGTGTTTTTTTGTTACTCTAACGTTGTGAAAAAGGATTAACTTGGGTAGTACAAAGGACTAATTAAATCTATAAATGGTTATTCGAGTAATTGCTCACATAGACAGATAAATCTAACCCTCTTTCAGTGCATTCTTATCACTTACATGCAGTGCCTGGAAACTCAAAAATCTGCCTCCAAGCCATAATTTAGCCCAAGCCCTTATGAAGTCAACAGCAGAATGTGTTTTCTTGATGGCATTGGCATCACATGGGAAGATCAAGCTAGCCACCAGTCTGGATAACACTTCAACAAAAGGAGGTGTTACAGCCAATTAGTGAGGTCATTGTACTGTGCCAAGTGGAACTAAAAGTATGATATGTCATTCTGTTAGTTAAATTAGGGAATTTCAGAAAAAGTCCAACAGAAGTTAATGCTAAGGGCACCCTCTTTACTCAAGCCAGGCTACATACTTTCATACCGGATGTTTAGGGATGTGGCCTCAGGGTCACGCTCTTAATGTTAGTGAGGGCCCAGCGGTGTCTGTGACAGTCTGCTGCAATATTCCACCAGCCCTTGCTGTTTTCACACTTCTGGTGAGCCAAGATCAGATAGGAGAGTAGGGGCTGCTAGGATATCGAATACTATATGATTGGAACAGACTCTCTCACGGTGATTTTGTCTTCAATATCCTGACAGCCCCTACTTTACACTTCAATTTTAATTCAAGGAAAGAACATCAAAAGAGTAAGGGCTGCAGGGAAAATCAGAGAGAGAGAAAAACGGCATCATAATTTTAATATATCGTCTCTTCAAAAAATGAATCCTTCTGTTGGCAGATAAAGTGCTTCCAATCAGTTGACGAGATTCTAAACAGCAAGCTCTAAGTCCACCAAAATAAGGGCTGGGCTAGATGATCATAGCTCAATTTGTAACTGTTAAAGTGAAGAAACTAATGTATCAATAAGTAAGCAATTAGCTGGGTCCAGGCGTCCATCACCATACTAACCATTCTGCTATCTTCGGTCTGCTCCCATCTCATCATAATTGGTGCCTGGGGCCACAGCACACAGCAAGTTTCTGCTTTGTTTATCGTATCATAAATGTGTGCTTAGAGAACCTCGTCATGTTTATAGGAGCAACCAAATGCATCACGTTAGCATTTTAGTGTGGTGATGCGCTCCACAGCACTAAAATGCATTAGTGTAACTCCTGATGCGTGGTACTTGGGAGGGCTGTTGTGGCTGGGCCTCGGGGATAGGGTTTCCTGTGACAAAATTGGCCTGCAGAGGTGGGCCACATGCCGTCCTACCCCAATAAGTTTTGGCCTGGCCCAGGCCCATTACAAAAGAGAAAAAATAGAGGGCAGAAAAGGCAATACAGAGCAGAAGAGGGAGAATCAAAGGGCAGAAAAACAAGCAGAAAAAGCAAAACAAAGCAAAAGAGTTCAAAACACAGGGCAGAAAGCCAAGCAGGAAAGGCAAAACAGAGGCACATAAATGAGCAGGAAAGGCAAACCCGAGGGCAAAAAAACAAGCAGAAAAGGCAAAACAGAGCAGTAAACAGCAAAACAGAGAGCATACAGACACTCACACATCCACTCACAGACCCACCCAGAGACTCACACACTGACTTACAGACCTACTCAGACACCCATGTACCCACTCACAAACCCACTCAGATTCATGAACCCACTCATAAGCCCACTCAGACACTCAGGTGCCCACTCACAAACCCACTTAGATACTCATATACCCCACTCACAGACCCACGCATGAGACTCACTCACCCAATCACAGACCCACTCAGACTCACACACCCACTCAGAGACTCACACACTCACTCACAGACCCCCTCAGAGACTCATGCACTCGCTCACAGACCTACCCAGAGACTCATGCACCCACTCACAGACTCATATACTTGCTTTCAGACCTACTCAGAGACTCATGCATTCACTTACAGACCCAATCAGAGAATCATGCACTCACAGACCTACTCAGAGACTCATTCCCTTATTCTCAGAGAGAGAGTCATGCACTCACTCACCGACCCACTGAGATACTCATGTTCTCACTCACAGACCCACTTACAGACTCACACACCCACTCTGACTCACTCAGAAACTCACACACCCATTTAAAGACACACTCAGATGCTCATGTACTCAGTCAAGACTGATTCACACACTTCTGGAGGCACTCGCAAACCAACTCAGATGCTCTGACACCCACACTGACCCACTCAAACACTCATGCACCCACTCAGACATTCACGTACCCACTCCCACACCCAATGAGATAGTTATGCAGCCACTCCCGGACCCACTCAGAAACTCACACACCCACTGATAGACCCACTCAGGCACTCTCACACCCACTATTAGACCTACTGAGACACTCATGCATGTATACACTTACTGTGGAATGTTACAGGTAACAGGAAATAAAATGAAAAGGTTACAGGGATGTTATAGCTAGGGAATTAAATTAAAAAACCTAAGAAATTCACTGAAAAAAACAAAGGGTATAGGGACCTTATAGTTAGGCTAAGATTTCACTCATACATAACAAAAGAAATTCAGCATTTGTAGTTACCTGAGCTAACTATAACTTAAGCCCCTGCAATGCACTGCTTATGACCTCACACAATACATCACTCATGACATGGTCAGTGACATCAGAGATTACATCTCAAATTACTTCACTGATGACATCATCCACAGAATCACTCACACGCCCACTCACACCCTCATATAGCCTCTCACACACCCACTCACATAACCCACACAATCACTCAGACACTCATTCAACTAGTCACACACCCAGTCACTCATTCATATAGCCACTCACACAACCACTCACTATCTCATACAGCCAGTCACACACCCACTCAGCCACACATGCAGGTACTCACACACCCAGGCACTAACTCATACAGCCACTCTCACTTCCACTCACTCACCAATACACCTACTCACACATCTACTTATTTACCAATACAGCCACTCAAAAGTCAAAGTCAAAAGATACTTTATTCGACAGCTAAGAGTCATAAAATCACAGTTCGTTTCAAGACATTGGTACTTAAAACCTTAAAAAAACTTTAAAAAATTATATTCTAAAGATACTATATGCAGAATATAGCCACTCACACACCCACTCATTTATCTATACAGCCACTCAATTATCCATAAAACCACTCACACACCCACGGATTCCCACAGAACCACCCACATATCCATTCACACATGCATACAACCACTCACACACCCACTCACTCACCGTTACAGCCACTCACACATACTGTCACTCTCTAATACAGCCAGACACCCATTCATCTACTTAGACACATCCTTAAACAACTACTCAATCACCCATACATCCACTTTAACATCCATTTCCATATCAATACAGCCACTCACACAGCCACTCAGTTACCCGTAAAGCCACTCACACAGCCAGCCACACATCTACTCCGTCACCCATGTAGCCACTCACTCACCTACTTACTTTCTAATACAGTCAATCACAAAGCCATTAACTGACCCATACAGCTGCTCACACACCCACTAACACATTCATACAGTCCCTAGCACAGCCTCTCACAGATCGATGCAGGCACTCAGACACCCACTCACACACTGAAACAGACAGTCACATACACATGAACACCCACAGAACCACTTACATACCCATTCACACATGCAGAGAACCACTCACACACCCAATCACTCACCCTTCCAGCCACTCACACACACTCTCACTCTCTAAAACAGCCACTCCAACCCATTCACTTACCTATACACACATGTAAACAGTTATTTACTCACCTATACATCTACTTTCACACCCACTCCCTCACTCCTACAGCAACTCATGTAGCCACTCAGTTACCCATACAGTCACTCATACACCCACTCATACACCTATGCAGCCAGTCACATAACCACTATGTCACCCATACAGCCACTCACTCATCCATACAGCAACTCACTGACCCATACACCCAGTCAGACACCCTCACACACTGATACAGTCACTTAGATGACATATGTTAGAAACAGTATTACTCATTAGTAGTACAGTGCGATAAGTAATTTAACTTATTCAATGTCGTAGCATCTATCTTTAAGTCTCACATACACTTATGAAACACTAACAAGCATTGAATGATGTAATCAGTGATGTTATTTGAGATGTAATCAGTGATGTCACTGACCATATCATGAGAGATGTATTATGTGAGGTTGTCAGCAGTGAGGCATAAGTTATAGTTAGCTGAGGTAAGTATAATGTTTCTGTAACCTTTGTTTTTTTCAGTGCAATTATGTACACAAACACACATATATGTACAAGTATATATATATATATATATATATAGATAGAGAGAGAGAGAGAGAGAGAGAGAGAGAGAGAGAGAGAGAGAAATAAATGTGTTGACATTACCCAGTGTTTATAGATGTTATCCTTTGCTTCCATGTGATACTAGCTTACCAAGGGTTATCATGTCACAAGAGAGTTCTGAGAAATACGGTAATAAAAGCAATACACAGTCTAATTAGGAAACAAAATCATTAGGTGAATTAATCACTAACAGATTCTCTCTTTGTTGTTTCATGTCTCCCTCCATGTTGTTTCTACCTCAACACCCTTTCTCCTTTCCTGTCTACATAGATACTGAGTTAATCTCATGGTGATTTGAGTTGGTGGTGCCTGGAGTTGACCTTCCTTATCATCATACCACTCCCAAAGCCTAATCTGGATCTGATACTAAAGCAATGTTGGGCATCTTCTCAGCGTAAGCCTCTCAACAAGCAGCGGCAGCACCAGTCCCTCTGGATATGCTGTGGGGGTGCTGGACAGCAGTCTGCTCATTTGAATTGAAGGTTTTCTCTTCAAACAGTTCATCATATGAGCTACATGTTGAGACCGAATGCCTTTTTGCATTTTCGGTGGCACTGATTCCACTCCAAATGGCAATTTACTTCTTCAGGGTGCCAGACATGCTGCATGCACATCCTCAACTTCTCCTTGAGAGTCTCTCTCCCTTGCAAGTCCAGGCAATCTCCTTCCCTCTTTAAGCAGGCTGCCAGGCCTATATGTACTATGCAGATCCTCAGCTTCTCCAGCAAGTTGTGCAAACTTTAGGTGATGTCCTGTCACGTAGGTATACTGACTGTCATTCAGACAGCAGTCCTGGCGTCACAGCATTGCTTTGAATAATATGGGAAGCACTCTTTTCCTTGGTCAATGAAGCAGCTTAGAACTGGAGCAAGGTTTCGCATGTTGGTCATGTAATCTTCATAATTTTCCTATTTAGGTATTCCCTGTAAGAAAGTGGATCATTAATTAGGGTGGGTGACTGCCCATCTCTGGAAATAATAACTCTTCTTATCAGGATGAGCCTTCAAAGAGACTAAATTAAGCTGATCTCTATCCCTTGGTAGCTATGGCACTGAGCATACAAGCTTTACTTAGGGTAAAGTGTAAAGTAATGATGCAGCACCAAAATAATAAAGTAAAAACACCAACAATTAAAAATCTCAAACAGAATTAGAAAGATTGAGCAAAATTTAATAAGCAAAATAGCAAAAATTCGACTAGGTTTTGAAGTTTTCTGTGAAATTAGTGTCAAAAAGAATAATATTTTTATAATCTGATAATCGATAAAAACCTAGATTTGTTGTTTCTTACCAAAACCTGGCCAAATTAAGTCTCCACCCTTGATATGACAAAGGCACTTCCAGCTATTTATTCTATATACATCATTTAGACTGGAAAGAACAAAGGGGTGGAGGCCCGGCAATAATTTTTCGCAACTAATTTCATTGTTCTATATTTTATATAGATAAGATAGAAGGAGCAGAAAGTCTCGTCTTTTGTTTTAAGACATCTCAACCTGGATCATTTTTGGACATTTTACTATATCAACCTCTGGGACCTATTTCTAGGCCTGAGTGGAGTATGTGGAATTTTATTCCATTGCATTCCAGGAAGTGCCGGCAACACTCCGCCACACTCTGTGCGGCATTCCGCTAGAGGTGGAGTCTGTTAAGCCGTGCTGCTTGTGCTTTCTGTCAGAACCCTTACCAATTATATAACTACCCATGATCTCTCTCAACTGGTAACTTGTTCTACGTAATCAGTTGGCCACCAGCTTGAGTTAGCCATTACTAATTTGCAGTGTCCGATGGTAGGCCGAACCAAAGACCAGATCTGGTCTGAATACAAGTTTATTCCATTATTGCTTGCAAAGACCCTGAAAAAAGAGTAAAAGAGGTGTGGGAAGGATGAACACAATGTTTCGACATTAGGATACCTTGAAAGGCACTAGCCTTACTCAGTGTTTTACCAGTTCTTCACACTAATTTCTGAGAATATAGTTACGGATTTAGACAAACGTAACACCTGGCTTACAAATGAGTTTGATGTTCTAGCACCTCTAAACATTTGCCATCAGAAGAACCGGAAAGATTCTGCCCCCTGGTTTACTTCCTCCCTGACAGAAGTAGGCCAGGGAGATGAACTCCGCTCCATTTGCGGAGTTTGCGGAAATGTCTGCACTTCGAGCTTCAGGAAGCACACAGAGCTCTGAAAACGCAGAGCATGAGCGAGGAAAATCCAATGCTAGACCACCTCCCAGTGAGATTTTCAACGCGGGCAGTCGCAGATGGTCACGACTGCTCACGTTGAGAAACCTTCCATTCACGTTAAGGAAGCTGCTGTTCGAGTAGAATATCTACTCAAGCAGCACCCTCTTGCACTGCACATGGTGCATTCGCACTGGAAAATTTTCCAGCGCAGGATAAACATCCTGCTCTAAAAATCAGCGTGAATGGCATGACCTATTGCTCTCCACCGCTTGCGGAACTCCGCGTAGCTTGGCAGAGTTTTTTAGTCACTTCGCGGAGTTTCGCATAGTGGAACTCCACCCTGGCCTAGGCCAAAGAAATTAGAGCAGATATATACAGCCAAGTATACTCAAGAGGACAGGGACATTTATAAATCAGCCATATAAGGTCCTACAAATCTATTACAGATGCTAAGAAATGTACTTTACCACTAAGATCAATCTGGCAAAGAATGACCCATGTGCAATTTCTCAAGTATCTAAAGGTTTCCTTCATCCTACAGTTTAGACTCCTGATCCTGATTTCGCTGACAAGCTGGCTGATTTCTATGAGCAGAAGATTGCAGCTATTCAAGTTGGTTTCACTTTGAGTAAGTTGCCAGTGAAGGAGTTTAAGAAGAATCTAGATGAGACATCTCCTACTTTTTCTCTCTCTGTCTGATCTCAAGAAAGCTATTGAAGCCATCAACCCAATTCTTAATTCTATTCTAAATCAGTAATTAACAATGGCCTTTGTGCCATAATGATGGAAGTTAGCTTTTGGCTAAACCTCTGGCAAGGAAGCTACTGCCGACCCTAATATCTTCTTTAAATTTAGACATATTTTCCTGCTCCCAGCACCAGCCATAATGTTGGAGCATTTGTTAGCTTCCAACTTGTGGACGATTTAGAATCGTCCAAACTCCTTCATTGCTCATGGAGTCTACTCTCCTAGAAGACTGAAAATCAATAAATTTCATGCTTGACAGAAGAAACATTGCGATGTTGATTCTTTTGGATATGTCGGAGCATTGCTATGATATTTCATAGTATCTTATTATAGCGTCTGGCAGACATTGGAACCTGTGGCTGGGCTTGGACATGGCGTTAATCTTTTTTAGAGAATAGAAAACAAGTGGTTAGTATGGGCTATTTTAGATCAAAGGTAAAACTACTGAAGAATGGTGTTCCTCAGGATTTTTCCTCAAGCCCTACCTTGTTCAATGTATATGTGCCCCCCATCATAGCTCTTGTCAATAATTTGGTATCTCTACCATGTCATCGGCGGACAATACCCAACTAATTATCTTGCTTCACATGAATTTTTCAAGATATGATTTTTTTTATAAGCTGTCTTTCCCAAGTCATCAAGTGGATGAATTGAAATCATTAAAAGTGTAAAATGGAGAAAAACAAAGTCTCCATTTTGGAAAAAATAATCAGCCTCGATTTGGTGGTCAGATGATTTCCAAGCCCCCCTCCTCCTGCAAACATTGCCAGGAACCTTGGACTAAAGTTTGATTGTAATCATTCTTTCTGTCACCAGGTCAGCACAGTTTCAGGGACATGCCTTTCTTCTAGCAAATCTTCTAAAATGTTTTTTTAGTCCCTTCCCCTCACAGTAAGAAAGACTGTAGTTCATTTTCTGATCACATCACGGCTTGACTATTGTAATAGTCTCTACCTGGGTATTCCCAAACACCTGATTAAAAATTGCAGGCTGTGCAAAATGCTGCAGTCAGACTTGCCCTTAAATTGCCCCAGTGATGTTCTACTTCAAAGGATTACGGGATCGCCACTGACTACCCATGAAAAAGTTGGTTTGGTTTCAATCTTTGACCATAATATATAGGACGTTTCATAAAACTGGCCCCAAATTTCTTTCTGACTGCTTTGTGCCTTACTGCCCCACAGAGTCCTAAGATCAGCCAATAATAAATTATTGCAAATTTCAAATTTTAGGTTACAGAACAGAGAAGGAAGATCCTTTTCTATACTTGGGGCAAAGGTTTGGATTCAGCTTCCACCTTTTTTGAGACAAGCGTGAAATGATGCCACCTTTAGAAAGTCCCTTTTGCCAAACTCAGTGTGCCATCTAATGGATAGTGAAATGTGACAATTTACCTAGTGTTACAGATCTAGCCCTGAGATGCCCCATTTCTGAGATGATTGCTGCATTTTACAAATGATCCATTTAATTTCATTTCAGTTCAAGCGCCAGTGGTGGTTAGTGGTCACTGCAATCTGGGCTGACTGCAATGGAGCACAGGTTGGATACACCAAGTGAATTGGTCTCTGTAAAAGTCTAGAAATCCAAAACTTAAAAACAGGCCTTCAGCTCCACTATAGAAAGGGACTTTGTAACTTTTTTTAAAGAAAAAACAATGACATCTTTTGCTAAGTACCAGCGCAGAATGGGACTTTTTCACTTTTTAAGAAGCAATATCCTCCCCATGTGGGAAGCTGCTGAAATTGCAGCCACCACCGTGGATCCACAGGTTGGATTCCTGAAGTATGTTTGACACACTGTCATTCTGGAGCTTTGGAGATTTCTTGCTGAAGGATTTCTAAGTCCCAGCACAAAATGGGACTTAGTTGTTTTTACTGAGGTGTTGGGATCTCTGAGTGGGACCAAGCAGAAATTAAATCTGATTCTGTGAAACTGCTGATTAAATACTTTCCCGGTAGGTCCCCATAAAGTTCTGGAGGAAAATAATTCAACATCTTTACAGTTTCTGCTGGTAAGCAAACAACCAAATGAATATATTTTTAAGGCCCACCTCAGGGAAAGGCGCATAGAGACTTTCAGGGTATCAGGCAGAGGCCCGCAGAAAAGTCAATTGTAAATTCATTTTACGCTGGTCAGCCAGGCATTTTAGGGATAAGGCCTCTCGCAAAGTGTTGTGTTCCTGTAGTCACATAGAAAGTCAGCCAACTGACCCTTGAAGTCCAATTTGTTATCCTAGTTACAAGAGTTAAAATGTCTAATACTTCAGGTCTCCTCTCAGGTCACAGACGGCAGGTCCAGTCCTCTTCTGATTTTCCATTGGTCTAGAAAGTGTTCTGAAGAAGATGCCTTCGGGTGCCACATTTTTGGTTGGCATGCTAGTTATTGAGGATGACTCCCGGGCCCTCTCCAACCATTGGGTAAATGTGCCTAGGGTATGGTCTACCTACTTTTTCAGTAGGTACACATTTATTACAAAACAGTGAAAAAGACTGGACAGTCCCTTACTGCAAGCAGTCCCAAAATGCAATGTGTCAGGGCAATTCCAAATTGGCTATTATGTTCACTCAAACTAAACTTGGGCTTTGAAAGCTGGAGTTGTGTAGGAGAGTTTGCAAAAGAAATTACTATTGTGTTCCCACATCGAACACTAAAACACAGTTTGAAACAGGCGCTGGACCTACAACAGAAAATGAGACAGAAGTCTATTGGGGCAAAGTAGGGGCATTCATCAACCAGACAGGGAATACACAAGAATTGTGTTCTGGTTATGTTTACTCCCTTTCAAGGATACAAATGTTTTACATGTGTGTCATACAGGCCTTTCAGACAGCATTTGACACTGTTATGCCATCAGGAGTGCCAGCACACCCCAGTCTGAAAGTCCAGCTGAACTCAGAGGAGACATCCCTGCATATTCAGGTCGGCCTGTCAATCAAAGTGCTTGTTTGTCAAAAAAGGGTTTTATAACAGGTCAAACTGCAGGTTTTACAATGCAGCTGTCAGAATACAATTTTAGGTCTGAAGTCTTGTTTTGTAGGCCCACTTGGTGGATGGCACAATAGGTGCTGCAGTCCACAGGTGGCATTTAACTTCCGGGTTCTGGGTGTATTTTCTGCACCATATAGTAGAGGCTTATAGGCAAGTACAATATGTAGATCAGTGATAAGCCAATGTATCCATTTTTAAAGGAGGAGCCCTGGCACCTTACTCCGCATTAGTAGGGGTGAAGTACACAGAGGTCTAAAACCAGGAAAGCAAATAGGGCACAAATTAATTGAACATCATGCAAAATATAGTAATTTCTAACTTTCCCATTGCATTTAATATATATTGATGTATTCAAGTGGACGTTTACAGTTATAAATGCAAAGTACTTAGTATTGTTTCATATTGTTTTGTTCCATGTTGATAATTAAGCTTGCATGAATATATTGTGTATTATTTGTTTTGGAACAATCTGATAGCTCAGTTTGTAGGACAGAATTGTTTAACATTTTGTTTCTTTCAGAATTGTAGCCACATTATTTTTGCAAACTGTCAACAATGTTTCACGTTGCTTAATATCTGCTTCAAGTGCTTCAGTAATATTTGATATATGTAGTTCAAATAGTCAAAAACCTTTCACAGAAGCATAAGTAGAGAGCTGAGAAGTCCCATAGAAAGAGCTGAAAAACCTTATCCTTTACGCAGGCCAAAGGCAGGCATACTGAGCTATCAGATTAGCTGTATCTATTTGTTAGGGGCACTGTAGCTGGTGAAGGCAGAAAAAGAGACAACAGCTGTTTTCACAAGGAGGAATATTCTTTGATGCTAGGATTAGCTTAGTTAGGGACAAGGACGAGCGTTTGGAGAACAGATGCAGGAAAACTCTGAAATACTATTGTAATGTTGCAATTTTACCTAACATTCTGTTTACCAAGTGCTATTGTTGCTACTATCCTGTTAGTATTTATAGCCACAACTATACACATGCCGGCCCTCATTATGATGTTGCATGGAAAGCCATCCAACAGCTTGTCGGAGGCTTTCCGTCCGACATCATAGGTTGCTGTCTGACCGCCGTATTATGGTACTGGCGGCCGGAGGGAAATCCGCGGAGGTATTCTGCTCCGCTTCCGATGGGCTCACGGTGGAAATGCAACCCCAAAATGGCAGCAGAGCTCTGTCGCCAGGATTACGATGTCGCTTTCTGTCTTCCTTTAAGGTGGTCCGCCCACCATAAAAAGGCAGATGGACAGTGACTTTGGGGGCCCCTAGCAGGGCCTTCTCACCCCTGGCCTCCTGGCTATTTGGGTGCCCCCTAAAAATTCCTGCACCATGTGGCAGGCATCGCATGATGCCTGCCGCACGGTGCAGGCACGTTTGAAAACATCCATTTTACTATTGCAGCTTGTGCTGCAACACTTTTCCGGCTGCCATACAAGCTGCAATAGAAAAATGGATTTTTCCAACCGCCCATAGAGTGGCCGCACCCTAATACTGCGGGTGGAATCGCCAACTAAAAGTCGGGCGGATTCCATCCCGCTACAGTGTCGTTCGTCCGATCGACATCATAATAGGGCTCTATGTGTGGGGGTGGTCAGAACTGGCGTAATTTTCTCTAGTACAATTACTTGTAAATAAAGCAACATTTCTCGTAATTAAGTGCAACTAAGTGAGATGCTTAATCCAGCATTCAGCAAGATTTTCTTACAGCAAAAAATCGATATTTCACCCAAAATAGGCCCGGGGATGCATTTTGCACTAAAAAAAAACACTTAATGCTACAGGTCATGAACAACAGTAGCAAGCAGCTGTGTGCTCTCTCTTAGATCGTTGTTCCTGTGTTCCTGCTCTGAATTGCTCAAGCTGTTGTATTCAAGTTTCAGTAACTTCCCAGCATAAGAGTAATGAGTAACTACTGAAATTACTCTAATTATTTTGTCGTAATAAAAATTTCGATTTGTAAAAAAAGTCATAAAGGGGCACATGTATGACCATTTTTAGCAGTCACAAATGGAGAACTGGGCCGCTTGCGACTGCTAAAGGGCCCTTACACATGTACTAACCCTTTTTTGCGAGTCGGTAACCTATTACCAACTCACAAAATAGGGTTTGTGAGTGGGTATTATAAACTGGTTGTTTCAAAGGCATTCCTTCCTTGCAGCAAGTCTCAGGGGCATGTATGAATGTTTTGCAACCAGAATGTGGTTGCAAAACATTCATATTTGGCCCACTTCATCAAGTAGGTGGTAACCCATTCGCAAATGGGAAGGGGTTCCCAATGGACTCCTTTCCCTTTGTGAATGTGGGCACGAACATCTTTTAGGAGCAGGCAGTGGACCCACTGACCAATGCCTACTAGTAAAAAAAAAAAAGTTAGCTTTTCATTTTTATTTTTGGAAAGGCATCCCGATTTCCTTTAATGAAAACGGTCTGTATTTCAATCAAATATTTTTTTTATTTAAAAAGCAATCACAGGCATGGTGGTCTACTAACCCAAGCAGACCACCATCCCTGTGATTACAGCCCATTCCCAAAGGTTAGCAAATTGCAGGTCAATTGCCACCCCATTTGGAATCACAAACAGTGTCTGAGAAACTGTTGTATATCGCATTTTGCGAGTTCCTTATTGCAAGCCGTAAAAGGTCATAGTTAGGAACTCGCAAAATGCTTTGGTCGTACATCTGCCCCAAAATTTCTTAGTAGGTATTCTTGCGTGGGTCGATTCATGGAGTAAGGAGGTTTGGACCCTACTAACAACAACAATTCCTATGTCTCACAGGACTGATCGTTGCACAATACACTCCTTCCACATGTAATGATCAGATGTTTTGTAGGTTACAGTCCAACGGGTTCTCTGTCTCATGTTGGTATTTTCACTAAGTCTGCACTGCCAAAGGGTCTAGAAATACCAAAGCTCTGGTATATTCTAAGTAACTTTAAGGAAATGTATCATTGGGTCCCACTTTTACACTCATTTTTCAGAAAGGGAATGTTGATCCACTGTCTGGTTTTCTGGATCTGCTTTGAGATGGTTTCCATTCAAATTACATTTTCTGACTATAGTGCAGGCCCAGCTTTTGTGTAAGGTGATTGGTCTCACAGCAGGTAGGGATGATGCTGGCTCCAAGCAGGAGTATCCAAACATAGGCACAATAAAGTGTGAAGACTACACATGTGGCTGCGAGGACAAAAGGGAAGGCCCTGCCAAGAATCTTTCTCACCCTTGTCAATAGAATCTGCTGACTCATTCCCTCCCTCTCCTTTGGACATTTCCTTTGGTTTTGCTTTGTTCGCCATAAGTTGGCAGGGTATGCTCAGATGTGAGTCCCTTGCTCACTTTGCCACTGGATTCAAGCAAGCCTGGCTGAAGATGGCTGAAATGCCAGAAAACGGTCCTAGGAAGCTTGTTTCCGGTCCAGGGAAGACATGGCTTGGCAGTTTGGGCTGGACTGTTCCCATGAGGCACAGGGTCAGACTTATTTGCATATGGCCATGTCTGAACTGGGGTGGCAGAGTGGGCTAAAGAACGTTGATGGATTAAACCCAGATCAGTTGACTGGGGGTGAGTGCTTGCAATGTTCAACACTCCGTCCATCATTTCCTTTGGTTTTGCTTTGTTCGCCATAAGTTGGCAGGGTATGCTCAGACATGAGTCCCTTGCTCACTTTGCCACTGGATTCAAGCAAGCCTGGCTGAAGATGGCTGAAATGCCAGAAACCGGTCCTAGGAAGCTTGTTTCCGGTCCAGGGAAAACATGGCTTGGCAGTTCGGGCTGGACTGTTCCCATGAGGCACAGGGTAAGACTGATTTGCATATGGCCATGTCTGAACTGGGGTGGCAGAGTGGGCTCAAGAACATTGATGGATTAAACCCAGATCAGTTGACTGGGGGTGAGTGCTTGCAATGTTCAACACTCCGTCCATCATTTCCTTTGGTTTAACCTGCAACTGCCGCAGAATGTCCACAGACTCTGCAGTGAGGGCAGCAGGGGGACAGGGGCAGGAGGTGCGGTGCCTGGCACGAAGGAGACACGGTGTTGCCTAGCACGGACAGAAGGGACCGGAGCAACTGGGAGGGCGGTGATGGGAATGGAGGGGGCGGTGACAGATGTAGTGCTGCTGCCAGGTGTTGTAGCAGCCTCCGCCCCCTCAAGGAGTTCAGCCTCGGACCCGTCAGCATCATAGTCAGTGTTGTCACTAGACAGGTCCTCCACCTGACTCCCCTCGCCCTCCGTGCCACTTGCTCCCGCATACTCGCCAGCAGTGGTGGCAGCGGTGCTGGATCCCTCCTCCACGTCCGTGCAGGTGTCTCCCTCGGTGTCCTCCGATGATGCTGTGGGCAAGGTGAAGATACAGAAAATAATCAGTCACCTGTATACAACAGACACATGGGTCCAAACAAAAATGTCACAGTGCATATCAGGAAATGCATCATGAGTAACATCTAGAATAGTCCGCACATATGTAACCCTGCACTCCCCAGTTGGTTGACCCACCATGCCACTTGGAAACAATGGAGATTATGACACAACAGCAAATAACTTGATATCGAATTATACTGAGAAGCTAGTGTCTGGGGACAGTTGAGCACAGCAAGACTATGAAGGCATGCCACCTCTTGTTCACTGTGAACGAAACTGTATTGGTGCACCCAAGGCCAAATAACACACCTCAATGCTGAAGGTGTCCCCACACTCTGAGACCTGTGAGTACTTTGGAAACCCTAACCAAAAACATTGCGATCCCTTGGGACTCACAACACTTTACACAATGTACATGTTTAGAATGTGTGAATGTGCCACTTTGTGAACAGAAGACACATCTGCCTGTATGACAGAAGTCACACAATGAGGTGCACACAAAAATACATTTTCACAGTCATTGTATGAGCTGCCAGCCGAATTCTAATAAGCCACTGTAAAGAAGAAATGGGGTATCAGTAAGTACATATATATGGCACCACGGTGGTCTGGATGGCTTGACAATCGTAAGTTGGTATCAGCAACAACCAAGCACTTACCCAAATGCAAACACACTGTGTGAACATGGATATGTATAATCAGAAAACAAGTGGTAATCGAACTGTGCCTTTCTGTAAAATGTGCAAGCGTGTCCACGGAAAGTGTAAAAGTACTTTCTTTTGCACTTCCCTGGGAGACATCTGTCATGCAGGCACATTATTGTCCTTCACAACAAACTAGCAAAATGAAGCATATGAAAAATTGAGACATGTTGACAAGTGTAGTGAGTGCCAAGGTACAATACTTCTTGACTAAAAACTTGAATCATGCCACCTGTCACATGGCCATCCGTACCATGATGACACAATTGGCAACACATCTGACCCACTGCCTGTCATGTGGAGTGGCACACATGTCCAAACACAGGACAATGCATTAGCTAATGGGCCTGCAATGTGTCGGGATAAGGAGCACCTGCACTGAGGAGACACCCTCATGGCAAGCAAGAATGTCCACACAGATGTCAGCACACACAGACCAAACTACGTAGCATCTCGACCACACACTGGTGGCAAAAATGGATGAGCATCAGCCATGTATTTTAAATTTTGACACATGCTGCAAAGCACAAACATTAAACCCAGCACAACATGACTGGGTCACTGCATGTTGAGTGTCTGTCCAGACAATTATCACACACAGGTCAGACCTGGCAAGGAGACTTAAGGTTTGGACATGTAGGCCTTGCCCGCACAAACCCCCCCATACCTGAGACAATGTTATTGAGACAGATCAAGAAGTTACACCTCTTAATCTGTGTTTACTAAAATGTGCATCAAGAATTCCTAAATATACTCCACATCACCTCGTGAGGCTGCCAACACATATTTGTGACAAACAACCTTCAACAGATAGTTGTACATAGACACACAAGCACTGCCCAGTGTGAGGATGCACAAGCAAAATGGGCTCAGCCTGTACAATGGGCACATGTAGCACACTTTAGATAAATACAAATGAGGCCAGGGAACAATGCCACAGAGGCCAAACTATGCTGAACACACAGAGAATGGGCACAGTGTTGGATGACACACATGATTCCAAGGCAAGGGTGTCTTAGGGGGCTGTAGTGGGCACACTGCTCCATGGTCCTGGAATTATCTGACTGTAACATGAGCTACCGTCCCGGCACTATGCATATCTCCCACTCATGCACATCATGTCTGAGGCCACAACATCGGTCATGCATGCTGCAAGTCTGTTCATTTGAAAACTCACAGTCCTATGTTGAGACTCAGCATCAGTGCCAACTAATATGGACCCCCAAATGACTGAACAGGACAGGGCACAGGCAAGGTAACAACACATGTCTCAGACCCCCCCCCCACATGATGCAGAAAGCAATGTGCACTTGGATTAACTGCCAGCCTAGATGACCATGTGCATTGGTGATTACACACAGACCAGGGAACACAAGTCAAGGAGGGGAAGGGAGGAAGAACAGCACCGTTTGACTTTGGGGAGCAGGATATGCACTGCACAAATTAACCCTCGCAGTGTATCTAGGGGACGGAGCACTTCCAAAAGCTGGTGACACACAACAAACACACATATACCTACCCCCTTCCTGCTGCTGCAACTCCTGTAACCGCCTATCCAAGTCAGGGAAGACCACCGCCAGGACATACTTCATCTGGTGGGTCAGGCGTCGGCCCCCGCCGTGCTTGCGTGGAGGTGAGTCCTTCAGCTGTCACCGGGCGATCATCCGGGTCCAGCACCGGATGTCCTGCCAGCGTTTCCTCACTTGGGCTAGGCGCCAACTGCGACCCTCCAACAATCTCACGTCCCTGACGGCCCGCTTCCATATCTCCCCCTTGGCGTAGGCAGTTACCTGTGGGGATGACAAAGTGAGACAAGTTCACTACACCTGCTCGATGTCACAGAGACACACATTTGAACATCTTTGATATGTTGAACAGGGCATAGTATGCTGGCACCAAATAGCACCTTTGTCATAGGGACATTAGCCTCTGTGGAAGCCCCAATGCACTACATGGCATTGAAAGTACACAGGTGGCATGAGGTGTGCAACACACTCCCTGATCATGGCACACGCTGTGCATCACATGCAACACCAGGCTGATGGACAGCACCTCCAAGCAGTCACATGCCCCAGGCCACTGACGCAACCTCAGCAGAGTACACAGACACACACAGGCACAGATCAATCACCTGCCATTGGCAACAGCGGATACAAACCTCACTGTGCACATGTGCCACTTGCCTGTGGGGTGTCACAGGTGTGGTGCTAGCTCAGCAAGTCAGACACTCCGCACGGCTTACTTCTCACATCAGATGGGTGGAGCTGTTGCCTCCTCCATGCAGCTGTGGTACAACACTCCACATAGACACTCACCCACATGACAAGGAACATTCACACACATCAATGTCCAGGGGGCGTACACATCATTTGGACACTCTCACCACAGCTCCACTCAACTCACACACATCTGTGGGTACAGTCACCTGTCACACCGGGGGGGGCCAGGGAATCACCTCTGGACTATAGAACAAAAATGGCCCAAAGGATTGGGCAGGCTGAATGTGCCATGCACTATGCAGTGAATGTCACAGTAAGCACAATGCACGTGAGGAGTGCACACAGGAACTACATCATGCTCTGCATGGGAGACATAAGCCATTCTCCTCCTGGGACCCACTCTAAACAACATTGCATGTCTGTCACACCTGGACACAATGCCAGAAGTGACAGTCACAAAAAAGGTGCACTACTGCGAATCTCTAGATAGTAAACTAGTTAACCTCGCGACAAGAACAGAAAGATTGGAGGATAACATGACTGTTATGTCTTTGCATTTGGATGAAACCAAACTGGATATCATTAAGCTCAAAAGGGAGGATCTGATGCTGGCTGAGAGGATGGAGTCTTTGGAGAATAATGCATGCCGCAATAACCTTTGTATTCTTAACATTCCGGAAGGTAGTGAGGGGTCAGATATTAAGCAATATATCACTCAGTTGCTAAAAGACTCTTTGAGATTAGATCAGTCGGTTGAGGATCTATCTGTTGACATCCAGCGCATCCACAGAGACCCCTTCAGGAGAAACCCTCAAAGGGAAAAACCAAGAAAAATATTAGTGAACTTCCGTACTTACACTTTGAAGGAATCCATCTTGGGTTTGGCCCTAAAACAGAAGTCATTGAGTGGGAAGGGGTTTAACTTCCAGGTTAGATCAGACCTCTCAAGGGCCACATTGGATAAGCAGTGGGAGTTCGGGAGGAGGTTGGAGGCATTTAGGAGTCTAGGTGCGGTGGCTCAGCTAGTATTTCCAGCCACCCTGAAGGTTATGCATAATAATACTATGCACAACATTCGATCAGTGCAGGCGGCTGATGAGCTCCTAGCTTCTCTGGGGAAGAGCAGAGAGAAGAATAAGGATAAGGGGGGCTCTAATTAGGTGCAGTTGAGAGTGGTGTAGAGTACTGTTTTTTGTAAAAGGAATAAAGAGTAGAGAAGGAAGGAAGAAGGAGAAAAAAAAAAAAAACAAGGGAAAAGGAAACAAAAAAAAAAAAGAAAAAACACAAGAAAGGGAAAAAAAATAAAATAAATAAAAAAGGGTTTTGGGGACACGGAAGGGTCTATAATACAACTGCTTTTCCTACTTTTCTATTTACTATTTTTTTTCTCTCCTCTCTCATATCTTGTGGGTGTAATTGTAATTGTAACAGTAAAGATAGTAAAGATAGTAAAGACAGTAAAGATAGATTAAAATAGGACAGGAGCTCTGTAGGAGTGCTATCTACTGGAATATCCAGATAGATAAAGTAAGGGTTTCCCATGGGGAGGGGGAGGTTTGGGTGGGCACGAGGGGGTGGTGCAAGTAAAAATTTCTAAAAAGTCCTCTTTTTTTGCCCGTTGTTACCTTCTTTGGGTATGGAAAATCATGATTCTGCAGGAGAAAGTTAGTATTATTAGTATCGCTAGCATAGGTTTTTCTTTTTGTGGCTATGGGGTGAATACTTGGTTGGGGGGTGGAATTTGTCTCTATGGATAAGCTTAGAGTTCTTTCATGGAACATTAACGGCCTTCGCTCTAGCCCAAGAAAATGGAAGATTATGCAGTATCTCCGAGATTTTGATGCTCAAGTATTGATATTACAAGAGACGCATCTTACGGAAAAAGAGATGCTTTCTTTAGTTAAAAAAAATAGATGGGTCGATTTTTGCGTATCTACCACACAAAACTCTAATACTAGAGGGGTCGCGATTATTTTTAAAAAATCATTAAAAGCCAGGTTAGTTGATAAACTTGTTGATTCAAGTGGGAATTGGATTATTGTTTCGGTAATTATAGCTGGGGCCCGAGTTACCATAGTAGGCTATTATGGGCCTAACCAGGATGACCCATCAGTTCTAAGTACCGTCTTCTCTCATCTTCTTCTTTATCCAGAACCGATCATCCTGGCTGGAGATTTTAATGTGGTCTTAGACCCTCTCCTTGATAAATCTTCATCTAATAGACCTATATCTTCATCTAAAACTAGGTCTCTTTTACTTGATAAAATGAAAGAGTTTGGATATGTGGACGTATGGAGGCTTAAATCTGGTCTAAGACAGGGCGTCTCATTTCGGAACTACAAATATCAACACCAGTCGAGGATAGATTTAGCATTGGTCAGTCAGGAACTAGTTAAACTGGTGCAAAAGGTCTATTATCTCCCCTTTCATCTCTCTGACCATGCTGCTCTATGCCTTGAGCTGGTTGGGCTGTCGGGAAACAATGCCACTGCCAGAATATGGTCATTTGACCGCTCGTTCCTTAATGTTCCAGATGATATTTTTTTTTAAGAACTGAAACACAGTATTTTTTTTAAAACAACACTGGCTCTGCTTCGTCCGGCTCTGCATGGGACGCATTTAAGGCTTTTTTGCGGGGCCTAATTACCAACATGGTCTCATATAAAAGGAAAACTTATAGAGACACGGTCACCTCTTTGGAAGCAGATATAGCTATGGTTCAGGATAATATCTTGTTACATCCTGTCGCTCCTATAGAAATATTAGAAGAATGGCAAAATAAAATACTTACATTAAAGGGGGAACTGGGTTCCATATTGAATTTACGAGTTCTTCAGAGATGGGAGGCCAGTAAGATGGCCCACTTTGAATACGGGGAAAGTGCAGGAAAGCTTTTGGCTTGGAAAGCAAAAACGGATCGTATTAGAAATAATATTGATCAAATTCCGGCAGAAGGTACGGTCCATTCAGTGGATAATGATATCAGAAATGCCTTCCATGATTATTTTAAGAACATATATCACGAGGACAAGAGCATCGATGCACGACAAGTTGAGGACTGGCTGAGTGGAGTATCTCTTCCCTCTCTTTCTCCTGTTCAGAAAGTTGCCTTGGATAGACCTATCACAAAAGAAGAGGTAACTGGAGCTATCTTAGGTAGTAAGAAGGGCAAGGCATCAGGTCCGGATGGCCTCCCTTCGGAGGTTTATCAGGTTTTATTACCAACAATGGTTCCCTTCTTAACTCAGTTGTTTAATCAGATCTTTTTGGAGGGGGTGTATCCTCCTGAATCTTGAAACGAAGCCTCTATTACTTTGATACTAAAGCCTGGTAAACAGGCTGACAGCTGTGGGTCATATAGACCAATTTCTATTCTAAATTCAGATTATAAGCTTTTTTCATCTGTCCTAGCTAAAAGGCTGGGAGAGGTGGCACCCTGTATTTTACATCAGGATCAGCGGGGCTTTGTGAAGGGTCGCCAGCTCCTTGAGTTGACCTATGATCTGATGGGTGCTATCGACATGGCGACTACGGACTCCTTGCCCTTAGCTGTTATCACGTTGGATGCCGCCAAGGCCTTCGACAGGGTGAATTGGACATTCCTGTCGGGGGTCTTGGCGAAATTCAATATTGGCGAGGGTTTCCGTGGAGCGGTCGGTTTGCTGTATCGGAATCCAACAGCTTCCTTATTAGTCAATGGTGAATTGTCAGATCCCTTTAATATCACTCGGGGTACCAGGCAGGGCTGCCCACTCTCCCCTCTCCTATTTGATTTATACATCGAGCCCTTTGCCCAACGATTGAGGGATGATGTTAATATCAAGCCCTTTATCTATAGGGGATGGGAGAGGAAGGTAGCCCTGTATGCGGATGACATTCTCATTTTTTCTTCCGACTTGAGTACAGCATTACCCGTGATCATTGCACAGGCCAATGACTATGGTGAGATGTCAGGATACCAGATTAATGCAAAAACAACAATTGATGGACAGAATGCAGAACAATGTCATACATTCACCCCAGTACAGAGATCTGGGCCTAAATCCATCGTTTCTTTGCTCACCATGCCATTCCGGTTTGAACCCAGCCATATGCAAATCAGTCTTGACCCTGTGCCCCATGGGAACAGTCCAGCCCGAACTGCCAAGCCAGGTCCTCCCTGGACTGGAAACAAGCATCCTAGGACCGGTTTCCGGCTTTCAGCCCTCGTCAGCCAGGATAGCCTGATTCCAGTGGCATGGAGAGCAAGGGACTCACGTCTGAGCATACCCTTCCCACTCGGGGTGACAAATGCAAAAACAACAATTGATGGACAGAATGCAGAACAATGTCATACATTCACCCCAGTACAGAGATCTGGGCCTAAATCCATTGTTTTTTTGCTCATCCTGCCATTCCAGTTTGAACCCAGCCATATGCAAATTTGTCTTGACCCTGTGCCCCATGGGAACAGTCCAGCCCGATCTGCCAAGCCAGGTCCTCCCTGGACTGGAAACAAGCATCCTAGGACCGGTTTCGGGCTTTCAGCCCTCGTCAGCCAGGATAGCCTGATTCCAGTGGCATGGAGAGCAAGGGACTCACGTCTGAGCATACCCTTCCCACTCGGGGTGACAAATGCAAAAACAACAATTGATGGACAGAATGCAGAACAATGTCATACATTCACCCCAGTACAGAGATCTGGGCCTAAATCCATCGTTTTTTTTGCTCACCATGCCATTCCAGTTTGAACCCAGCCATATGCAAATCAGTCTTGACCCTGTGCCCCATGGGAACAGTCCAGCCCAAACTGCCAAGCCAGGTCCTCCCTGGACTGGAAACAAGCATCCTAGGACCGGTTTCGGGCTTTCAGCCCTCGTCAGCCAGGATAGCCTGATTCCAGTGGCATGGAGAGCAAGGGACTCACGTCTGAGCATACCCTTCCCACTCGGGGTGACAAATGCAAAAACAACAATTGATGGACAGAATGCAGAACAATGTCATACATTCACCCCATTACAGAGATCTGGGCCTAAATCCATCGTTTTTTTACTCACCATGCCATTCCAGTTTGAACCCAGCCATATGCAAATCAGTCTTGACCCTGTGCCCCATGGGAACAGTCCAGCCCGAACTGCCAAGCCAGGTCCTCCCTGGACTGGAAACAAGCATCCTAGGACCGGTTTCGGGCTTTCAGCCCTCGTCAGCCAGGATAGCCTGATTCCAGTGGCATGGAGAGCAAGGGACTCATGTCTGAGCATACCCTTCCCACTCGGGGTGACAAATGCAAAAACAACAATTGATGGACAGAATGCAGAACAATGTCATACATTCACCCCAGTACAGAGATCTGGGCCTAAATCCATCGTTTTTTTGCTCACCATGCCATTTCAGTTTGAACCCAGCCATATGCAAATCAGTCTTGACCCTGTGCCCCATGGGAACAGTCCAGCCCGAACTGCCAAGCCAGGTCCTCCCTGGACTGGAAACAAGCATCCTAGGACCGGTTTCGGGCTTTCAGCCCTCGTCAGCCAGGATAGCCTGATTCCAGTGGCATGGAGAGCAAGGGACTCACGTCTGAGCATACCCTTCCCACTCGGGGTGACAAATGCAAAAACAACAATTGATGGACAGAATGCAGAACAATGTCATACATTCACCCCATTACAGAGATCTGGGCCTAAATCCATCGTTTTTTTACTCACCATGCCATTCCAGTTTGAACCCAGCCATATGCAAATCAGTCTTGACCCTGTGCCCCATGGGAACAGTCCAGCCCGAACTGCCAAGCCAGGTCCTCCCTGGACTGGAAACAAGCATCCTAGGACCGGTTTCGGGCTTTCAGCCCTCGTCAGCCAGGATAGCCTGATTCCAGTGGCATGGAGAGCAAGGGACTCATGTCTGAGCATACCCTTCCCACTCGGGGTGACAAATGCAAAAACAACAATTGATGGACAGAATGCAGAACAATGTCATACATTCACCCCAGTACAGAGATCTGGGCCTAAATCCATCGTTTTTTTGCTCACCATGCCATTTCAGTTTGAACCCAGCCATATGCAAATCAGTCTTGACCCTGTGCCCCATGGGAACAGTCCAGCCCGAACTGCCAAGCCAGGTCCTCCCTGGACTGGAAACAAGCATCCTAGGACCGGTTTCGGGCTTTCAGCCCTCGTCAGCCAGGATAGCCTGATTCCAGTGGCATGGAGAGCAAGGGACTCACGTCTGAGCATACCCTTCCCACTCGGGGTGACAAATGCAAAAACAACAATTGATGGACAGAATGCAGAACAATGTCATACATTCACCCCAGTACAGAGATCTGGGCCTAAATCCATCGTTTTTTTGCTCACCATGCCATTCCAGTTTGAACCCAGCCATATGCAAATCAGTCTTGACCCTGTGCCCCATGGGAACAGTCCAGCCCGAACTGCCAAGCCAGGTCCTCCCTGGACTGGAAACAAGCATCCTAGGACCGGTTTCGGGCTTTCAGCCCTCGTCAGCCAGGATAGCCTGATTCCAGTGGCATGGAGAGCAAGGGACTCACGTCTGAGCATACCCTTCCCACTCGGGGCGACAAATGCAAAAACAACAATTGATGGACAGAATGCAGAACAATGTCATACATTAACCCCAGTACAGAGATCTGGGCCTAAATCCATCGTTTTTTTGCTCACCATGCCATTCCAGTTTGAACCCAGCCATATGCAAATCAGTCTTGACCCTGTGCCCCATGGGAACAGTCCAGCCCGAACTGCCAAGCCAGGTCCTCCCTGGACTGGAAACAAGCATCCTAGGACCGGTTTCGGGCTTTCAGCCCTTGTCAGCCAGGATAGCCTGATTCCAGTGGCATGGAGAGCAAGGGACTCACGTCTGAGCATACCCTTCCCACTCGGGGTGACAAATGCAAAAACAACAATTGATGGACAGGATGCAGAACAATGTCATAAATACACCCCAGTACAGAGATCTGGGCCTAAATCCATCGTTTTTTTGCTCACCATGTCATTCCAGTTTGAATCCAGCCATATGCAAATCAGTCTTGACCCTGTGCCCCATGGGAACAGTCCAGCCCGAACTGCCAAGCCAGGTCCTCCCTGGACTGGAAACAAGCATCCTAGGACCGGTTTCGGGCTTTCAGCCCTCGTCAGCCAGGATAGCCTGATTCCAGTGGCATGGAGAGCAAGGGACTCACGTCTGAGCATACCCTTCCCACTCGGGGTGACAAATGCAAAAACAACAATTGATGGACAGAATGCAGAACAATGTCATACATTAACCCCAGTACAGAGATCTGGGCCTAAATCCATCGTTTTTTTGCTCACCATGCCATTCCAGTTTGAACCCAGCCATATGCAAATCAGTCTTGACCCTGTGCCCCATGGGAACAGTCCAGCCCGAACTGCCAAGCCAGGTCCTCCCTGGACTGGAAACAAGCATCCTAGGACCGGTTTCGGGCTTTCAGCCCTCGTCAGCCAGGATAGCCTGATTCCAGTGGCATGGAGAGCAAGGGACTCACGTCTGAGCATACCCTTCCCACTCGGGGTGACAAATGCAAAAACAACAATTGATGGACAGAATGCAGAACAATGTCATAAATACACCCCAGTACAGAGATCTGGGCCTAAATCCATCGTTTTTTTGCTCACCATGTCATTCCAGTTTGAATCCAGCCATATGCAAATCAGTCTTGACCCTGTGCCCCATGGGAACAGTCCAGCCCGAACTGCCAAGCCAGGTCCTCCCTGGACTGGAAACAAGCATCCTAGGACCGGTTTCGGGCTTTCAGCCCTCGTCAGCCAGGATAGCCTGATTCCAGTGGCATGGAGAGCAAGGGACTCACGTCTGAGCATACCCTTCCCACTCGGGGTGACAAATGCAAAAACAACAATTGATGGACAGAATGCAGAACAATGTCATACATTCACCCCAGTACAGAGATCTGGGCCTAAATCCATCGTTTTTTTGCTCACCATGCCATTCCAGTTTGAACCCAGCCATATGCAAATCAGTCTTGACCCTGTGCCCCATGGGAACAGTCCAGCCCGAACTGCCAAGCCAGGTCCTCCCTGGACTGGAAACAAGCATCCTAGGACCGGTTTCGGGCTTTCAGCCCTCGTCAGCCAGGATAGCCTGATTCCAGTGGCATGGAGAGCAAGGGACTCACGTCTGAGCATACCCTTCCCACTCGGGGTGACAAATGCAAAAACAATTGATGGACAGAATGCAGAACAATGTCATACATTCACCCCAGTACAGAGATCTGGGCCTAAATCCATCGTTTTTTTTCTCACCATGCCATTCCAGTTTGAACCCAGCCATATGCAAATCAGTCTTGACCCTGTGCCCCATGGGAACAGTCCAGCCCGAACTGCCAAGCCAGGTTATCCCTGGACTGGAAACAAGCATCCTAGGACCGGTTTCGGGCTTTCAGCCCTCATCAGCCAGGATAGCCTGATTCCAGTGGCATGGAGAGCAAGGGACTCACGTCTGAGCATACCCTTCCCACTCGGGGTGAGAAATGCAAAAACAACAATTGATGGACAGAATGCAGAACAATGTCATACATTCACCCCAGTACAGAGATCTGGGCCTAAATCCATCGTTTTTTTGCTCACCATGCCATTCCAGTTTGAACCCAGCCATATGCAAATCAGTCTTGACCCTGTGCCCCATGGGAACAGTCCAGCCCGAACTGCCAAGCCAGGTCCTCCCTGGACTGGAAACAAGAATCCTAGGACCGGTTTCGGGCTTTCAGCCCTCATCAGCCAGGATAGCCTGATTCCAGTGGCATGGAGAGCAAGGGACTCACGTCTGAGCATACCCTTCCCACTCGGGGTGAGAAATGCAAAAACAACAATTGATGGACAGAATGCAGAACAATGTCATACATTCACCCCAGTAAAGAGATCTGGGCCTAAATCCATCGTTTTTTTGCTCACCATGCCATTCCAGTTTGAACCCAGCCATATGCAAATCAGTCTTGACCCTGTGCCCCATGGGAACAGTCCAGCCCGTACTGCCAAGCCAGGTCCTCCCTGGACTGGAAACAAGCATCCTAGGATCGGTTTCGGGCTTTCAGCCCTCGTCAGCCAGGATAACCTGATTCCAGTGGCATGGAGAGCAAGGGACTCACGTCTGAGCATTCCCTTCCCACTCGGGGTGACAAATGCAAAAGCAACAACTATTGATGGACAGAATGCAAAACAATGTCATACATTCACCCCAGTACAGAGATCTGGGCCTAAATCCATCGTTTTTTTGCTCACCATGCCATTACAGTATGAACCCAGCCATATGCAAATCAGTCTTGACCCTGTGCCCCATGGGAACAGTCCAGCCCGAACTGCCAAGCCAGGTCCTCCCTGGACTGGAAACAAGCATCCTAGGACTGGTTTCGGGCTTTCAGCCCTCGTCAGCCAGGATAGCCTGATTCCAGTGGCATGGAGAGCAAGGGACTCACATGTGAGCATACCCTTCCCACTCGGGGTGACAAATGCAAAAACAACAATTGATGGACAGAATGCAGAACAATGTCATACATTCACCCCAGTACAGGGATCTGGGCCTAAATCCATCGTTTTTTTGCTCACCATGCCATTCCAGTTTGAACCCAGCCATATGCAAATCAGTCTTGACCCTGTGCCCCATGGGAACAGTCCAGCCCGAACTGCCAAGCCAGATCCTCCCTGGACTGGAAACAAGCATCCTAGGACCGGTTTCGGGCTTTCAGCCCTCGTCAGCCAGGATAGCCTGATTCCAGGGGCATGGAGAGCAAGGGACTCACGTCTGAGCATACCCTTCCCACTCGGGGTGACAAATGCAAAAACAACAATTGATGGACAGAATGCAGAGCAATGTCATACATTCACCCCAGTACAGAGATCTGGGCCTAAATCCATCGTTTTTTTGCTCACCATGCCATTCCAGTTTGAACCCAGCCATATGCAAATCAGTCTTGACCCTGTGCCCCATGGGAACAGTCCAGCCCGAACTGCCAAGCCAGGTCCTCCCTGGACTGTAAACAAGCATCCTAGGACCGGTTTCGGGCTTTCAGCCCTCGTCAGCCAGGATAGCCTGATTCCAGTGGCATGGAGAGCAAGGGACTCACGTCTGAGCATATCCTTCCCACTCGGGGTGACAAATGCAAAAACAACAATTGATGGACAGAATGCAGAACAATGTCATACATTCACCCCAGTACAGAGATCTGGGCCTAAATCCATCGTTTTTTTGCTCACCATGCCATTCCAGGGTATTATCAGATGTGGGACCCGTGCTCACTACGCCACTGGAGTCAAGCTATCCTGGCTGATGACGGCTGATAGCCAGAAACCGGTCCTAGGATGCTTGATTCCGGTCCAGGGAAGACATGGCTTGGCAGTTCGGGCTGGACTGTTCCCATGAGGCACTGGGTCAAGACTGATTTGCATATGGCCATGTCTAAACTGGGGTGGTGTAGTGGGCAAAAGAACGATGGATTTAACCCAGATCTCTTGACTGGGGGAGAATGTCTGCATTGTCAGAATTCCGTCCATCATTTGTTTGTTGTAACGCTTTTCGCCCTAAGTGGGATGGATATTCCCAGACGTGGGACCCGTGCTCACTACGCCACTGGAGTCAAGCTATCCTGGCTGATGACGGCTGATAGCCAGAAACCGGTCCTAGGATGCTTGATTCCGGTCCAGGGAAGACATGGCTTGGCAGTTCGGGCTGGACTGTTACCATGAGGCACAGGGTCAAGACTGATTTGCATATGGCCATGTCTAAACTGGGGTGGTGTAGTGGGCAAAAGAACGATGGATTTAACCCAGATCTCTTGACTGGGGGAGAATGTCTGCATTGTCAGCATTCCGTCCATCATTTGTTTGTTGTAACGCTTTTCGCCCTAAGTGGGATGGGTATTCCCAGACGTGGGACCCGTGCTCACTACGCCACTGGAGTCAAGCTATCCTGGCTGATGACGGCTGATAGCCAGAAACCGGTCCTAGGATGCTTGATTCCGGTCCAGGGAAGACATGGCTTGGCAGTTCGGGCTGGACTGTTCCCATGAGGCACAGGGTCATGACTGATTTGCATATGGCCATGTCTAAACTGGGGTGGTGTAGTGGGCAAAAGAACGATGGATTTAACCCAGATCTCTTGACTGGGGGAGAATGTCTGCATTGTCAGCATTCCGTCCATCATTTGTTTGTTGTAACGCTTTTCGCCCTAAGTGGGATGGGTATTCCCAGACGTGGGACCTGTGCTCACTACGCCACTGGAGTCAAGCTATCCTGGCTGATGACGGCTGATAGCCAGAAACCGGTCCTAGGATGCTTGATTCCGGTACAGGGAAGACATGGCTTGGCAGTTCGGGCTGGACTGTTCCCATGAGGCACAGGGTCAAGACTGATTTGCATATGGCCATGTCTAAACTGGGGTGGTGTAGTGGGCAAAAGAACAAGGGATTTAACCCAGATCTCTTGACTGGGGGAGAATGTCTGCATTGTCAGCATTCCGTCCATCATTTGTTTGTTGTAACGCTTTTCGCCCTAAGTGGGATGGGTATTCCCAGACGTGGGACCCGTGCTCACTACGCCACTGGAGTCAAGCTATCCTGGCTGATGACGGCTGATAGCCAGAAACCGGTCCTAGGATGCTTGATTCCGGTCCAAGGAAGACATGGCTTGGCAGTTCGGGCTGGACTGTTCCCATGAGGCACAGGGTCAAGACTGATTTGCATATGGCCATGTCTAAACTGGGGTGGTGTAGTGGGCAAAAGAACGATGGATTTAACCCAGATCTCTTGACTGGGGGAGAATGTCTGCATTGTCAGCATTCCGTCCATCATTTGTTTGTTGTAACGCTTTTCGCCCTAAGTGGGATGGGTATTCCCAGACGTGGGACCCGTGCTCACTACGCCACTGGAGTCAAGCTATCCTGGCTGATGACGGCTGAAAGCCAGAAACCGGTCCTAGGATGCTTGATTCCGGTCCAGGGAAGACATGGCTTGGCAGTTCGGGCTGGACTGTTCCCATGAGGCACAGGGTCAAGACTGATTTGCATATGGCCATGTCTAAACTGGGGTGGTGTAGTGGGAAAAAGAACAATGGATTTAACCCAGATCTCTTGACTGGGGGAGAATGTCTGCATTGTCAGCATTTCGTCCATCATTTGTTTGTTGTAACGCTTTTCGCCCTAAGTGGGATGGGTATTCCCAGACGTGGGACCCGTGCTCACTACGCCACTGGAGTCAAGCTATCCTGGCTGATGATGGCTGATAGCCAGAAACCGGTCCTAGGATGCTTGATTCTGGTCCAGGGAAGACATGGCTTGGCAGTTCGGGCTGGACTGTTCCCATGAGGCACAGGGCCAAGACTGATTTGCATATGGCCATGTCTAAACTGGGGTGGTGTAGTGGGCAAAAGAACGATGGATTTAACCCAGATCTCTTGACTGGGGGAGAATGTCTGCATTGTCAGCATTCCGTCCATCATTTGTTTGTTGTAACGCTTTTTGCCCTAAGTGGGATGGGTATTCCCAGACGTGGGACCCGTGCTCACTACGCCACTGGAGTCAAGCTATCCTGGCTGATGACGGCTGATAGCCAGAAACCGGTCCTAGGATGCTTGATTCTGGTCCAGGGAAGACATGGCTTGGCAGTTCGGGCTGGACTGTTCCCATGAGGCACAGGGTCAAGACTGATTTGCATATGGCCATGTCTAAACTGGGGTGGTGTAGTGGGCAAAAGAATGATGGATTTAACCCAGATCTCTTGACTGGGGGAGAATGTCTGCATTGTCAGCATTCCGTCCATCATTTGTTTGTTGTAACGCTTTTCGCCCTAAGTGGGATGGGTATTCCCAGACGTGGGACCCGTGCTCACTACGCCACTGGAGTCAAGCTATCCTGGCTGATGACGGCTGATAGCCAGAAACCGGTCCTAGGATGCTTGATTCCGGTCCAGGGAAGACATGGCTTGGCAGTTCGGGCTGGACTGTTCCCATGAGGCACAGGGTCAAGACTGATTTGCACATGGCCATGTCTAAACTGGGGTGGTGTAGTGGGCAAAAGAACAATGGATTTAACCCAGATCTCTTGACTGGGGGAGAATGTCTGCATTGTCAGCATTCCGTCCATCATTTGTTTGTTGTAACGCTTTTCGCCCTAAGTGGGATGGGTATTCCCAGACGTGGGACCCGTGCTCACTACGCCACTGGAGTCAAGCTATCCTGGCTGATGACGGCTGATAGCCAGAAACCGGTCCTAGGATGCTTGATTCCGGTCCAGGGAAGACATGGCTTGGCAGTTCGGGCTGGACTGTTCCCATGAGGCACAGGGTCAAGACTGATTTGCATATGGCATGTCTAAACTGGGGTGGTGTAGTGGCCAAAAGAACGATGGATTTAACCCAGATCTCTTGACTGGGGGAGAATGTCTGCATTGTCAGCATTCCGTCCATCATTTGTTTGTTGTAACGCTTTTCGCCCTAAGTGGGATGGGTATTCCCAGACGTGGGACCCGTGCTCACTACGCCACTGGAGTCAAGCTATCCTGGCTGATGACGGCTGAAAGCCAGAAACCGGTCCTAGGATGCTTGATTCCGGTCCAGGGAAGACATGGCTTGGCAGTTCGGGCTGGACTGTTCCCATGAGGCACAGGGTCAAGACTGATTTGCATATGGCCATGTCTAAACTGGGGTGGTGTAGTGGGCAAAAGAACGATGGATTTAACCCAGATCTCTTGACTGGGGGAGAATGTCTGCATTGTCAGCATTCCGTCCATCATTTGTTTGTTGTAACGCTTTTCGCCCTAAGTGGGATGGGTATTCCCAGACGTGGGACCCGTGCTCACTACGCCACTGGAGTCAAGCTATCCTGGCTGATGACGGCTGATAGCCAGAAACCGGTCCTAGGATGCTTGATTCCGGTCCAGGGAAGACATGGCTTGGCAGTTCGGGCTGGACTGTTCCCATGAGGCACAGGGTCAAGACTGATTTGCATATGGCCATGTCTAAACTGGGGTGGTGTAGTGGGCAAAAGAACGATGGATTTAACCCAGATCTCTTGACTGGGGGAGAATGTCTGCATTGTCAGCATTCCGTCCATCATTTGTTTGTTGTAAGGATACCAGATTAATGCATCCAAAACAGAGATGATGATATGGAATGAGGCTGAGCCAGTGGTAGGGGTCCAGCCCAACTGTTCCATGCGGTATCTCGGACTTACCATCGTTAGAGATATAGACAAAATTGTACCGCTGAATCTAGACATAGTGACAAGAGATTGTAGAAAGTTTATGAGGTCGTGGTCTTCGCTCTCCCTTTCCATCTTGGGTAGAGCTAATTTGGTAAAGATGTTTATTTTACCTAAAATTTCTTTTCTGTTCAACAGTATACCATTGTATTTTGAACCTTCTATTTTACAAAAACTGCAAGGTTATATTAGCTCGTTTATCTGGAACGAGCATACTCCTCGGATAGCATGGAAAAAGATTAGGCACCGCAGAGAAAAGGGGGGATTAGCAGCACCTGATTTACAGCTATATGCTTGGGCTTTCCAACTTTCCCATGCCAGGATGCTGCTTAAGATGCCAATAAATGGGGGTATAGGAAGCATGTTTGCTGCATTATTGAGAGGAGGGGGAGTAGACCAGAATGGTTTTTTGTTTAAATTTGGGGATCCTAAGTTTTTAAAAAAGATTAAGTTGAAGATTCTGTTGGGTTTCATAAGAACATGGGTCAAAATAAGAGGTGCAATAAAGGTGGGTTATTTCTCAGGTAGGTCACCATTATGGAACTCTCCCGGTTCCCCGGTGTGGCTTCTTGACAGCTTGGCAGTACCTCTGAGAGAGGCAGGTCTGGAAATTCGGGGAGATCTTTTTTTCGATGGAGTTTTGCTATCTTGAGACCACATACTAGCTAGAGTGGGGTTAGGTCTCTCTAAATTTAAATATCTACAGATAGCAAGCTGGGCCCGTATGCAGAGCTCCGTCAGAGGCAGGTTCGAAATAGGTGGTGAGAGTAGTATAGTGACCCTGTTGATGGATAGACCTCCTGCACCTAAAGAGTTTTCGTTTTGGTATAACTTGTTACTAGATGAAGTTGACGGGGAGTTTGCCTTAGCTGAGACATTATGGAGTTCCTCTTTCCCAGGGGAAGACCTTGAGAACATCTGGTATTCCTCTTGTAAAATCTTATGGGATACAGTGAAGCCATCATGGTTATGTAGGAACCATATTTTTACTTTACACAGGGCTTATTACTCCCCACAGCGGCTATCTAAATTTTCTAATGAATCCATTGTGGCATGCCCTAAATGCGGATTGTTAGCAGCCTCGGATCTACATATGTTTTATGAATGCCCTTTGGTGTTACCTTTTTGGGACGCCACTAGCACACTGTTGACAACATCTGTGGGACATCAAATTTCAATTAATGCACTGTTCGTAATTTTTGGAACATCACTGGAAGTTCGCGGTTCGGTTAAAAAACTTTTGTTTTATTGTATCCTACTTGCAAGAAGAGAGATATGTAGGAAATGGAAGGATCCACTGCCTCCCACCTTGCTGGACTGGCGCTTATCAGTATTGCGTACATCAAAAATAGACCTAGTAAGATCGGGTAATCCCGAAAAACGAGACTTTTGGCACCTCCTGAATTGGTCCTAAGTGTGTGCTTGGGGGTTTTTTTTTTTTCCCACATTGTCCGATGATTAACGCTGCTTGGTCTGCTCTCCCTCCTAGATATGGATATACCCAGATATGGCTATTTAACAGCAGCAACATTGCCCCTATATGGATTAACATTTCGCGGTGTTTACTCTGGAGAGTCTCTGAATAACACTGAGTGCTATCCTAGTATGTGAGAGCACTACCAGTTTATCTGTGACAGTGTATTCTATCATTTTTTCTCTCCTAGAGTTTCTATGCGACTCTCCAAGGGCAAAATGAGGACAAAAAAAAAAAGGTGCACAGTCAAAGGTAGTGGAGTCAGCACTCACCTGCTCCCCTGGTCTCCCATACAGGCTGGTGTACTGTGGGAGGATGACATCCAGCAATGCCTCATTCTCCTCATGGGTGAATGGCTGGGCCCTCTCCACAGACTTTGACATGGTGCCAGAGGAAGCACAGGCAGCAGCAGTGGTGTCGAGTGAAAGGTAGTGCAGGCAAGTGCCCTCTCATGGGTTCTGGCTGACTTATATCTGCCTTGCTGGGCTGTTTCATTTACAGGAGTACAGAGTGATTGGTCAGTCTCCTTTGCATCCTACGTTTCCTCCAATCCCTTTAAACATATACCAGTGAGTGCCTTTGCATGGTTCAAAATTTGAGCATAATGTTAAGTCAACAACCACTTTGCAACATTGTATTTAGTTGCCAACTGCCTTTTACAGGCCACATGATGGAAAATTTGAACTTGAAAATCGGTATCCATGACAACCAGCATGCATTTAGGCCCTAATACTTGTCCCTCATGTGTCCCTATGTAACTTAGCTATCCACACACACGTACCCCTACGGCACCAGTTGCACAGTGCATTTGATACGTACGTGTACGACCAGTGTGGAAACGTACGTGTACGACCAGTGTGTACACGTACGTGTACGACCAGTGTATACACGTACGTGTACTACGGCAGTGTACACACTGGTCGTACACGTACATGTACGATCAGTGTGGACACGTACGTGTACGACCAGTGTGTACACGTACGTGTACTACGGTCGTACACGTACATATACGACCAGTGTGTACACGTACATGTACTACGGCAGTGTACACACTGGTCGTACACGTACGTGTACGAGCAGTGTGGACACGTATGTGTACGACCAGTGTGTACACGTACGTGTACGACCAGTGTGTACACGTACGTGTACTACGGTCGTACATGTACGTGTACGAGCAGTGTGTACACGTACGTGTACTACGGTCGTACACGTACGTGTACGACCAGTGTGTACACCTACGTGTACTAAGGCAGTGTCCACACTGGTCGTACACGTACGTGTACACACTGGTCGTACACGTACGTGTCCACACTGGTCGTACACGTACGTGTACTCACTGGTAGTTCATGTGCGTGTGTACGGTCCGTACACACACCCGTACTCCGGCGGGAACACCAATGTGATTATACGGACCGTTCACATGCCCTCAGAGCGTGTGTACGGGGCGTTTCACAGCTTACACAGGTGATAGGAGGCGCACACAAATCGAATGGAGGTGTCAGACTCGTGCACGGCTGTACATCAGGTCATTGTCATTGCAGTCCTTCATGTGTAGGGCCTAGGTGTGTCAGGCAGTGATATGGCACATGTCTCCTCATGTTTTAGCACAATAAATGTGTGATGACCTGTGTACACATGTCATGTGTGATGGGGCAGTATGTGGCAAACTTCCCCTTCCCACTTTGCACATGTGTGCATGTAGTACAAACGTGTCAAGCACTGCATCACTGCTATGGCACAGTCACCAACACCCGCAAATGTCCCCTGATGCCAGGGACAGGGACACTAACACCTGACATCTAAGTACCAGCGTGCCCTGATGTGACTATGTCCTGTGTGTGTCATGTGTTCCCATGAGCTTGCTGTTGGTGTTCCGTCAACTGCACCTGCTGTTGCTGCATCCAACATGTGTCTGTGTGTAGATGGGTGTGTAGATGGGCATGGCACACATATACGCACACCATGCCACATGTGGATTCACACGTTACGTGTGTCTGTATGCTTCAAAGATGATTTTTTGACATGAGGACATATCTGCGCCGTATCCATGTCTGTGTTTTCGTTTTTCACGTGTACCCCTTCATCGCTATGTGTGTGATCTGTACATTTCCAATTACATGTGACCTGTGCGTCTAGCTTGCCGCCAGCAGTCTTTATGAGATGACATCCTTCAAATGCAGATATGTGGATGTATGTCACTCCTGTGATGTCTCTGGCTGTTCACTTACACTGGCCCACAGCTAGTTTCGGGGCATGTCATGTTGAACTTGACTATCAACGGGTGTAACTGGCTTGTCGTAGGAGTATCACCTGGCTGGCATACGTGTCCTGGATGTATTGCACAGACCTGACTCTGTATTTAGCAGATGTGTAGTAGCAGTTGAGCATGTGCTCAGTTCATTAACATTGATGTTGTTATGTACTCACTCTTCGTTATTCCTTCCAATTTTCTGCACGGCACCGCCTCTCCCCCGACCAATGCCAGACTTGGGTGCGATGAGGGAACGTGGCTGCATAAGACGTTACCGCTTCTCGTAACAATTGATTGAGAACTTGACCACAAAGCTTGAACAACACCTCCAACCATGACACAGGTATCCTACTGCGCTGACCCCCAAGATGAAGGTGATGGCAGCCCTAAATTTTTTTTGCCACCGGTACGTTTCAATTCACCATAGCTGATGTGGGTGGCATGTCACAGACCATGTTCAGACGTGTCCTGCATGATTTTTTAGAAGCCATGTTGGAGCACCTGGATGAATTCATCCATTTTCCAACTCGTGAGCAGTTGACAGGTGTCAAGGGTGAGTTCTATGCCCTGGGAGGGATGCCCCATGTAATTGGGTCTATTGATGGGACACATGTGGCTTTGGTACCACCACAGGCACAGGAGGTCGCCTATCGCAACCGTAAACATTACCACTCTATAAATGCCCTTGTGGTGTGTCTTGCTAACATGCTGATTTCCCATGTCTGTGCACGTTTTCCAGGGTCAGCACACGATGCCTACATCATGAGGCGTAGCAGGGTGCCAGAAATGATGCTGGGGCTGCACAACGAACGAGCATGTCTTGTTGGTGGGTATACTCTGTTTGTCCTTTGTTTAGCACTATTTTTGTATCTTACGGCATCTCCTGACCCACTTCTTTACATGATGTTTCCATGTAGGGGACTCTGGCTATCCCAACATGCCATGGCTGATGACGCCTCTCCGCAACCCCAGAACAGCAGATCACCGTTACAACAATGCACATGGGCAGACCAGGCGAGTGATTGAGAGGACGTTTGGCCTCCTGAAGAGCAGATTCCGGTGCCTTCACAAGACAGGCGGGTCCTTCCCATATGCACTGGTGAAGGCCTGCAAGATCTTCCTCGTGTGCTGCATGCTGCACAACATGGCAGTGGAGAAGGCTGTGCCACTCATCCTGGATCCGGATGAGCAGGAACATCCACCTGTGGAGGATGAAGGGCTTGGTCACGAGGCAAGTGAGGATGAAGAGGAGGAGGAGGATGACATCCGGAGTCAGCTCATACGCAACTTCTTCTCATAATGGTGAGTCCATGGGTCTGAGTGTACACGCCTAGAGCCTTGTGTGGCATGCAGTGCAATGTGTGTGTCCAGCTGACTGTATGCTAAGTGACTTAGATGTGTGTTCAGATGTGTCACTCAAGTGATGATGTCCTTCCACACATTTTAGCTTAGACACTCAATTTTAATATAGCATGGTGACACACTTATTCCTGTAGACTAAATGACCATGCATGCTGATGACAATCTTTTCCCTGACTTCTTGTGTGTCTGTCATCCCCAGGTCGTTTTGCATGCTGTCTGCTCGTGTCATCGTTGGCCTCCCGCTATTCCTCATGAGTATTGCAACGTGTGCTGAATCAGCGTCCCATGCAAGGACATGGTGAAAAGTCTTTTTGGTTAAGGATTGCTGCACGGCATTTTGGTGTTGGTAGGTGTTTGGAATGTGTGGGCACTGCTCCTGTGCATGTTGTGTTACTATACATACATGTTGACTCACCATGGGGCACATAACATGTTGCATGACTCCCATGTATTGGTAGTCACCCTTCGTAACAGTCATCTGTGATGGAACTGTGGATTCTGATGAAGGCATCAATGTGTGTACAACTTCCCTCTGAAACATACGGGATGCTACGGGTGGACATAGTGTGGGACATCCCCATGAGAGGATAAATGGGGAGTTTCAGCCCCTCCGTGTGCAGCAGGGGGTGTTTGGCTCACACCCTTCACTTGTGTGCCAGTTCAATGGATTTACAGCATCTGTGTTGTGAAGGGGGTGTCCAGTGTAGGTCCCACATGTTCCGCCAAATGACCTGTGAGTCTGTTCATATTGATGCATTTCCCTAGGTGTGAACCTGACCCTCCAAGGTGCCTCATCGCTGTCAATGCAGGTCTCTTGCCACTTTGCATGCGGCATCTCTGGCATAGTTGTCAAAGATTGTGCATATGAGTCTATGTGTAGTTTAGCAACATGCATGCAGTTCTTCAGGGATTTGAATATCCATTGTGCATGATGTCCATGGTTGTGTATGTATTTGGGCATATTGGTGACCACAACAGGCCGTCAACACCTGCTTAGGGTGTGTATCCTGTGCGCAGCACGTCCTTCAGTTTCATGATCCGGTGTCAGTCATCTTTGGTGATTGTGCATCCATTGTCTCTGGGTGTGCCATGGGAAACCGGACACTCCTTCCTTTACATACGCCTGTTGCAGTAGTCCTTTCTGACATCCTTGTCTTTGTGTGCAACTAGTGGCATAGTTTCCAGGACATGCCGTCTGCTGCTGCGGCCCCTGCAGCAAGGGCACACAAAGTTTACAGATTCGGCAACACACACACCTCAAAGATGCTCCTCCCTTCCTCCCTCCACCCATTCATTTGGCTGGCATCAGCTTGTCTGTGCTACTGCTGCGCCCACACGGTGCCAAAGGCTGGACCGTCAACGCATGCAACATGCACATTGCACGACACTCATGTCCTTACATGACCCACATCACACTACAGTCTGATGTTGCAGCCACCCTCCAAGCATTGTCCATCCAAGGAGCTACCGCCTGCTCTCAGGCATACCCTAGGCGCACACACAACACATTTGCATGATGAGTGTGCAACTTCAACTGCCTACACAGCACTGCCCCGCCTTCCAGGCCCTGTCACACCAACCGGGTCATGTCCCTCCTACTCCCCACCGGCTCCGTACACCAGCAAGGCCATGGGAGTGGGACTCAAGCCTTCAGCATGTAGTATAGTGGCAACATCTGGCACATGGCCCAGGTATCATCTCTCAGCGTGTCAATCTTCAATGTGTCCAGGTCCCCCTCACCGGCATCAAATGCGCACAGCACCTCATCATCAGCTCGTATGCCATTGACAGCCAGGTGCTCCTCACCCTCACCAAAGACGCAGCCATTGGCAGTTCCAACATTCAAGAAGGCATGAGATCCATTGATGAATGGCTGAACATCAGCCACCTGAGGCTGGACTTGTACAGGACTGAGGTAATCATTTGAGGATTGTCCCCTTACAGGTGAGTCAACTGCTTGTGTCCCACCCGCAAGAGCCCTGCACATGCACCCAGTGCCCACACACACAAGATGGTGTGAATCATGGATTTGTCACTCACTTTTGCCATGCTAATCACCAGCATCTGTACCTCAGGGTTCAACACCCTCTGCATGATGCACATGATCCACAGATAGATCCCCTCCAGGGAAAGACAGACCATGCCCCAGGCCCACGACACCAGCCGTGTCAACTACTGCCTCGCCCTTTACGGAGCAAGTACATCCTAACTCCCGGGAAACTTGTCCACATCCAGGCTGCATGTGCACACCTCAGCTTCAACATCCCGCGCCCCAGCCACATCACCGTCCACCAGAGATAGCTGCAATGGATCACTGTGTGCTGCAAAATGACCTTCAGACTCCTCACCCACACTCAGGAGGCAGGCCACAACCCCAGACCCCAAACCAACCTTGGCCGTCTGTTATCCGAGACCCCGTTGTGCCAACTCCGTGCATCCAACCTTGCCCTGGCCACCATTTTTCACATCCATCGTACTCCAGCATGCAGGACATAGTTCTCCCACCTGGCAAGACATACCTGCTACTCCCTCCCTGGCAAAATCCACATGAGCCATGACCTCTACGCCTTCAGGATACTCTTCCCAATTGGTCTGTCCGCACAGTAATGCATGCCCCCCCCCCTCAGCAGCTTGAGGCCATCACGGCTGAGTATTGTGCTCCATGTCTGTATAGTATGATACATTGTGACCCATGTGTGTCCTGTCCCAGACTCAGATTCCAGGGTATGGATGGCTGGAGTTAGTTCAACACTCATGCATAGTTTGACATTTCCCCACACGTAGGTTGTGTACTCATGCAAAATGAATGCAACATGTAATTGTAGAAAATAAGATTTATTCTCGGTGGGGGGCCTGTTTAGTGTGGACAAATAGGTGCTATACAGTGTGCATGGAATCCAAAGTTCCTTGTCAGTTGGAGTCATCAGAGTCCAGACCACAGTGTTGGTTATCATTGGTCAGACTGTGACCAGCAAGTCCATGTGGCAGAGAATGTCATTGGATGAGGTGCTGCTGTTGCGAATGAGGGCCAGGTGCCAGGCCAGGTGACCTGGGAGATGTGGATGGTCCGCTGCCTCTCACAGTCTTTTCCGTGGACGACCCACCTTCCTTGAGGGACCCTCAGATGCAGGCCTTGACGATGCTTGGGACGCTCCGTCGGACGAATCCTCCTCCTCCTCCCTCCGTGTGGCTGGTGCTGGTCTTCACCTGGTGGCACAGGGAGGGTTGGCCATGTTGTCAGCGATCCGACGGAGTGAACGGCTTATGTCCGTTTGCACCACCAGGAGCTCAGCCAGTCTTGCCTCCATCCGTCCTTGGTGTTGTTGTTGACTGGCGTGTTGCTCGGCCTGCTGGTTCTTAATCTCGTTGAGGGTCCCCACTACCTGGCTGATGCCCCTGGTGTCACGCCGGTATGTCTCCAAGATGTGGCGTATGTGTGACATACCTGTTCCCTCAGCTGGCTGGTCAGGTTCGCGCCTCTGCCTGCCTCCACTGCCACCACCCCAGCCCACACGAGCCTGGCCTGCTGTTGTGGGCACATCGGGTCTACGGGACCCCTGAGGGATGGCATTTGCAGGGTTGTCTGCCTCCTCCTGGGTGGCCGGAGAACCTTGTCCCTCCAGGTCAGACTGGATCAGTTGTTCTGTGCGGGCAGGGCTCCTGGGTGTCTCCTGGGATTAGGCAAGAATGGGGGTGGTGGTTGGCACAGATGTACCTGACGCGGGTGCTGCAGGGCCTTGGGCACCAGAGGGTCGAGGTTGGTTGGGGTCATCCATAGAGTGCTGAGAGTCGTCGCTGCCGGTGGGATCATCTTTCTGCCGAGCCTGGGCCTGTGATTGTTCCCCCCCAGTGTTGGGGGGAGATCTATGACGTTTCCCTGTGTGTGAGAGAGAGACAATGTTAATGCTGTTTCATGCGACATCCATGTTACATACATGTTCTGGTTGCCACAGTTCCTCAAGGTAGTTGTATGTGCCTACCATTCACATCAATGTTCACTTGTGGATGGGTATGTTGCAGGGGACTGATTGAAATGTTATCCAGGGTCTTTGACATGTCGCATTTGGCCTTGGATGCTTTTTTGGCTGTGGCTTGATCTTGTTGTGTCACATGTCCATTGTGAGAGTGTGTGACTCCATTGGCTGCCCCGGGGGTGTGAGGGGTGTTGACGCTGTTCAACATCCACATGGCCCCCTCAAACAAGTGGCCCGCCACCACAACCTCAAAGACATCTCCTACGCCGACGACACTCAGCTCATCCTCTCCCTCACCAAGGACCCTCACACCGCCAAGACAAACATCCACGAGGGTCTGAGGGCCATCGCCGACTGGATGCGGAGTGGCCATCTGAAACTGAACTCGGACAAGACGGAGCTCCTCATCCTGGGACCCACACCCTCACCCTGGGACGACTCCTGGTGGCCGATCGCTCTGGGGACATCACCGACACCCACCAAACACGCACACAACCTAGGATTGATCCTCGCATCCTCCCTCTCCATGTCCAAGCAGGTCAACGTTGTCTCCTCCTCCTGCTACGACACCCTACGCACGCTCCGCCAGATCTACTGGTGGATCCCGACTTAAACAAGTAGAACAGTGACACAGGCCCTCGTCAGCAGCTGACTGGACTACGCCACTGCACTCTATGCAGGACTCCCATCCACACACCAACGGTGGCTACAACGCTTCTGAAACACCTCGGCACAACTGATCATCAACGCCCCCCACCACAGCCACATCACCCCCCTCCTGAGAGACCTGCACTGGCTCCACATCGACAAGAGGATCACCTGTAGGCTCCTCAGCCACGCACACAAGGCACTCCACACCGCCGGACAAGCCTACCTGCACATCAGACTCAGCTTCAACACCCCCACCCGCCAGCTCCGCTCCGGCATCCTCGCCCTCGCAGCTGTCCCCCCGCATCCAACGTACGCCCGCCTGCAGCAGATCCTTCTCCTACCTCGCCGCCAAGACCTGGAAGATCCTCCCAACCCACCTACGACTGACCCAAGACCTACTTGCCTTCAGGAGACTCCTCAAGACCTGGCTCTTTGAGCATTGGTGTAACCCCCCCCCCCCTCTGCACCTTGAGACCCTGACAGATAAATTGCACGCCTTACAAGTACCATGATCGATTGTTGATTGATTGACGCTGCCTGCTGGTGGGTGTGATGTGATGTGGCAGTTGGTCTCCCAGGTGATGTATCTGTCCTACCATGGCGCATGATGCCATGTCAGTGTGTGTGAGTTCCTGCCCTAGATTTCTGAGCTTGTTGTGTTTGTGTTCGAGTTTGCAGTTGTCACAGGAGGGCCTTGTGCTGCCTACAGCAGGGCCAAGTGTCAGCTACCTTGTCAGTACTTTGCCAGTCCCTGTGCATTTTGCATGGTGCATGGGTATGTACCTGGGCCATATGGGCTGAGGGCAATTGTGTCTGTTTCTGAGTTGTACAATATGTTTAGTGATCCCCACCCTCCCAGCATTCCGGACATCCTGTCTTGGGTTTGTGGTTTGTGTAGGCTGGGACATGGCATGGCCTTGCTATGTGAATGGGGCATACTCATGTTAGTGGCCTGAGCGTTGTTTAGAGTGTGGTTGTGTCAGGTGAGGGCTTGGGGGTAGGTGAGTGCATTTGTTGTAGTTGGGGTGTGGATGCCATTCCCCCCATGTTACATGAGTTGTTTGTGTACTCACCAGGCTCTCGAACTCCTTCGACACCGTGTACTCCCACCGGCGGAAGCAGGGCCATCACCTTCTCCTCCCAGGGATGGTAATGTACCGGTCTGCGGGGCAGCCCACCTCCTGTGATGTTACTCTGGGCGTATTCCTCGTTCATTTTGCGCTTGACTGCCCTGCGCAGATCGTACCACCTGGCTTGACATTCATTCTGTGTCCTTCTGATGGGCGCAACAGCATTCACCCGATCGATGATCCTCTGCCACAGGCTAGTTTTTGGGATATGCTGGTCTGTCTGACCAATCTTCCAAAGAGCTGTGGCTCGACTCTGATGATTTCGTTGACAAGGATGTCCAGCTCCTCCCTTGTGAACTTTGGATTCTTGTCTGTGGGCATGGTGTGGGGTGTGGGTGTGGATGGTTGTGGGTGTGTGGGTGTGAATGTGTAGGTGTGTGTGTATGTGTAGAGGGGGTCTGTCTGAAGGAGGTTGTGTGAAGGTGTGTAAGTTAAGGTGTATGGGTGCAGTTGTTTGTGTGTGATGTCTCTCAGCAGTGGGTCCGTTGCAAAGGCTCATGGTTTCTGATTGTGGGCCCTTTTTATTGGTCCATTTGTGGGTGTGGCTTTGTTTGAACTTTTGGTGGGTGTGTTATAAGAGGTGGTTGTGAGTTTGGGCCTCTGTTTGACTGTTTGGATGTGCCAGGTCAGTCTTTTAGTTGTTTTTTGTCCTGTAGACGTGTTTTGTGGTGTTGTGCGAGTCGAATTGACGGTCCTTGTGCTGTTTTACAGTGTCCTGGTTCAGTACGAGTCTCTTTCGCGAATGTAAGGTGCGCCCATGGCTATGTTGTTGTACAGTGATCACATATGCAATGGTGTTGTACAAATCGTACATACGCGATGCTGGGGTACGGTGTTGGGGTACGGTGCGTCCAAGTACGGGGCTGGGGTGGGGGTACGGGGCGTACATACATGGGTGCTGTAGTGGGGAGTACGGCGCTTACAAACGCGTGTGCTGGGGTACGGCGCGTACATCCGCGGGTGCTGGGGTGGGGGGGTACGGCGCGTACATACGCGTGTGCTGGGGTATGGCACGTACATATGCGGGTGCTAGGGTGGGGGGTACGGCACGGACATACGTGGGTGCTGGGGTATGGCGCGTACATACGCGGGTGCTGGCGTGGGGGGTACAGCGCGTACATGCATGGGTGCGGGGGTGGGGGGTACGGCACGTACATACGCGGGTGCTGGGGTACGGCGCGTACATGCGCGGGTGCTGGAGTGGGGGGGTACAACCCGTACATACGCGGGTGCTGGGGTACGGCGCGTACAAGCGCGGGTGCTGGGGTGGGGGGGTCCGGTGCGTACATACGCGGGTGCTGGGGTACGGCGCGTACATGCGCGGGTGGGGTGGGGGGGCCGTACGACTCATACCCCGGGCCCAAGTGTACCCGGGGTAGTGGTCGTACAAAGTTTGCTCCATACAAGACGTTTTCCATACACTTGTGTATTCGGGACGCAGGTACGGATCGGACTTGTGCGCTCGGACTTAAGTTTTACGACTCGTACGTAAATCTGTCCGGGGACGTCTCATAGACTTTTCCCGAAGCAATTTGTATGTATTTTTACAGTACGAATCGTACTTTGCTGTTTGAATGGGACTTGTACGACTCGTACGTAAAAAAATACAGATACGAGTCGTACGGGTAAAATTTTACCCGATCGGAATCGGCACCTATGTGTACAAAAAGGTTTATGAATAGAGCTCTTCATTATCTTTTTTTTGGGGTCATACATGTTGCTTTGAAAACAGGAATATAAGCCTGAAGTTGGCATTCATAGAGCTTTCTAATCAGGCAACCCGTGAATTAAGAAGTAATGAATTGTGCATTTATTTTTATTCAGTTTCTGAACCTATATTCCTTTTTAACTGCATTATATAGAAAATTCTAAACTTCATAAATCGTCATAAAGCATTTTGTCAATGTTGTAATTAATTTATATTATTGTTGCTATTAGTTTTATTATGCTGCTACTTTATGTATTGTAATATATTGTAATTGCATTTATATAGCGCTTATTACCCATGACAGGCGTCAAAGCGCATTTTCGGCGGGTAGCATGCTACTCTGGAACCAATAAAAGATTAGTGGTGAACTAGTACGGTGAAATATGAAAGTAATTTAAGTGGAGGATAAGTTAGTCAGTTATTTGGATTGAGAAGGATAGTGGAGGGATAGAAGAGGGAAAAAGGTTTGCATTTATATAGCGCTTGCTACCACTGAGGAGGTGTTGAAGCGCTTTTTTGGCAAATACCACGCTACTCTGGAACCCATAAAGGATTAGTGGTGAATTAATATAGTGAAATATGAAATTAATTTGAGTGGTGGTGTGCTCTTCTGCCTGTCGACTTAAAGACTGAATAATAAAATTACTTCTGAGACCTGTATAAACACAAATGTTCTGGAATATTATTACGCTTTACTTTTTTTTAATCATGTTTTTTTAATTCCCTTGTACAATAGCGAAATGTTTAACAGATTAAAATCTATGGGTTCTTATGATCTGTGATTATTTTCTTTACCCTTTATGAGCAGGAAAATAGCCCATTTTATTGCATGACATTTTCTTCCAACCCTTTATACATTCAAGTATGTGGCAAGGGGGTGGAGGTGGCCAAGCACTGATGTTTATTTGCCCGGGTTGACTGATCTGACAAACGCATGCATCACAAAGATGTGTTGAGGCAGCTGAGCTCAACTTCTCTTTCAGTGACAAAGATCTCTTAATAAATAATTTCGTTCATATTTTGATGCCCTGCTTGAAAGCGAAAGATGCATCTATCCAAAACCTCGTCCCCCATGCTGCGTATCCCATTAATATCAAGGCAGGAAGGAGACAGCTCAAGTCATTGATCCATTATTCATAACCCATCTAAAGGGGTACCTTATCCAGTGAGCCATGCAGGGTTCAGTCTGTATTTGTTAAACTTGTCAAGTGACAATGATCCTCCTCGAACTCCTGAGGCGGGTGTCTCCACCTGACTTTTTTAGGACAGGCCTTTCTTTATCTGTCTTTCAAATAGCGCTGTTCGTCATGGGAGATGCGCCCATCAGAGCACATGGAAGAGTTCAATCAGGTAAACAGACAGCAGAGAAGCATAACAGACAGACACTAGGGCAGAGGATGCATGAAACACAGGTGAGACTGGTGAATGGGGCTATCTCTGCATCTTGGTCTTGGCTAGCAAGGGATACCAATGGCAGTCAAGGGTGAGAGGCTACTGTATTTTTTATTTAACTATATCTACAATGTAAGTAATCTGTGAATTGTCAGAATTTATATGGAGTCAATTGTTTAATTATGTAGCTATTGGTTTAACAATGTTTATTTATTTTAGTTTGCTTTTTATTTTTTAAAGCATGTTATCACAAATAGCACAATGTGCACACTGGGACAGAAAGAGTGAGGTTAGCAAATAGAGAAAACACCATTAAAGGCCCTATTACAAGTGGCCCAGATTAAGGGGGCTTTTATATGATCGCCAATACCGGGCAATACTAGGGACATCAAAATTCAGGGTGCAAGTGTTACTGGGGGATTGTGCCATTCGTAATCAGGCCCATTTTATTTTATTAGAGAGCCTGAAGTGAAGAAGAACATGTCATACCATTGTAAAATTCACTCCTTTAGGTTACCAGCAAGGTTAAATGTAATAGGTGGTAAACAGGCCCGGACTGGCCGTAGCGGGCACCGGGCGTTTCCCCGGTGGGCCGACAGTGTGGGGGCCGGATTTGGGCCCCTGGGGGCCGTTTCTCTTACAGGGACGTTTTTGCAGCATAACTGCTATATCGGCCCTGTAACAAAATTGTCCGAAACCGGCCCTGGTAAACAGCTCTGGTGCACCCCCAACCCCCCTGGGGGGGAGGCTGGCCGAGCACTTTGCCAGGGTCGGTTTTGGTTCCCAGTCCGGCCCTGGTGGTAAATGCATGAAAGACACTAACAGGCACATGCATCAAACCTTTTTGCGATCGCAAAGGGTGCGAATCGCAAAAATAGGCCGTTTGCGATCGCAAAAGTCAGTGTTGAAATGCATCAACTGTATATTTGCGAAAATCCATTTTTTCGCAAATATAAGGAATCGCAAAACATTCTGCGAATCAAATAGCGAATCGGTATTAGCGTGTCCCAATTACCGAATCGCAAACAACGAATCGCAAAATGTATGCATGACAAATCGCAAATAGCGATTTCCATGAAAATCGCAAATTAGCGATCGCTAAATAAGAAGGATCACAACCAGGTGGTAATCATGAGTGCAAATCACAGACAGGTGAAAACCAACTGAAACCCATTTAAACACACCCAGAATGAGCCAGCACTGTTCACAATGGCAGGGATTTACCTGATGGCGAGGAGGATGAGGCTGCAGGCTGCCGCACAGAGACGGAGGCGAATGAATGAGCGCATCTTCAGAGTCCGCATAACTTTGCTAGGCCAGCAAGAGGATGAGATATACGACAAGTATAGGCTCAATGCAGCAATGATCCATGACCTAATCAATGAATTGGACCCCATAATGCAACGACAGACACGTAGGACCAATGCCATCCCAACGCATGTGCAGGTCCTATGTTGCCTACACCTTCTGGCGTCAGGCAGTTTTCAGGGGGTCATTGCTGTTGCGGGAGGTGTGTCACAAAGCGCACTTTCAAGAATATTGAAAGCATTCCTTGATGCCATGATGGCCGTGATCGGGTCTCATATCAAGTTCCCTACCACCGCGCTTGACCTTGCAAAAACCAAACAGGAGTTCTACCAGATAGCTCGTTTCCCACATGTTTTGGGTTGTATTGATTGCACCCACGTTGCAATATGTCCCCCTGCAACACAGGAATATATATATAGAAATAGGAAATCTTACCATTCCCTCAATATTCAGGTTGTTTGCAATGCCAAAAACATTATCACTGACATTGTTGCGCAATTTCCAGGGAGTGCACATGACTCTTATATCTTCAGGCAAAGTGGCATACACACCCGTCTTGTCAGGGGAGAATTTGGAGAGGGACATCTGCTTGGTAAATATGTGTTATAGTTTATCACTGTCATTGTACGTATGTCAATGTGAAGCTGCCACTGACTCTTTGCTCCATTACATGTAGGTGACAGCGCATACGCCTTGCGTAATTACCTAATGACGCCTTACCTCAATCCCACAACTGCCAATCAACAGAGGTACAATGCAGCACATATTTCGACAAGGAACATCATAGAGCGCACATTTGGGCTGTTGAAGAGCCGATTCAGATGTCTACATAAGACCGGTGGAGCACTGAAGTACAACCCTGAACAATGCTGCAAGATAGTAGCGGCATGTGCCATGCTGCACAACATAGCGACAAGGGGAGGAATGGACATCGAGGTGTCTGACAGCGATTCGGAGGATGGGAACCAGCAAGTGCCACAACACCATGCAGCACAAGGGGCAGGCGCAGCAGAAGGGCGTAGGAGAAGATTTGACATCACACAAAATTATTTCTGAGGTGAGTAATGATGACACAGAAACTGACTATTGCTATCAGAGTATTCTTTAATTAAATAAAATTGCCATGAGTGTTCAAGCACACTTGTAATCTGACCAGTGCAATGGACATAAGTGGTTTGCAAATGTCAATTCACTTGTCACTCTGTGAAAAGTCAAATCCAAATAAATGGTTACGTCACCATAGTGGAATGCACTTGTACATCCCAGTCTAGCGCTTTTTCCCACGAACACCCAGACGCCTGTCAGACCCAGCATTGTCATCCGTTATGTTGGAAGCGGCGGGGGTACTGCTGCGTGTGTTGCGTCTTCCTGCAGTGCGGACTGGAACTGCCACACTACTTAGGCTTGAGCCACCCTCACTACCCTCTTCGGGCGTGGAATTGTTGGCCGCAATTGTGGAAGCATTTAGCAAATCAACTGCATTGGTGACCTGGTCCAGTGCTTTAGCCACATCGCCGCTCCAATGGCACATTTCAGTTTGCATGGTCACAGACCTACGTGCTAGCAGTGCAGTTGTCGTGGCCAATCTATTGTTTGATTTAGCAAACATTTTCAATTGCAGCATTAGTTGACGATGCTGTCTCTTCTGGGATACATTTCCCTCATGCATCACCTTGCTCAGTTGCTGCACACTTTCTGACAGTACTGCTATGTTGCTAGCCATCTTGCCAACTTGCAATTGTACTAATCGTGTGTTTTTTGTCTGCAGGCGCTGCATACGGAGCATCTGTCCCTCAAGACCACCCCAGACATCACTTGGTTGCTCCTCCTGCTGTGTCCTGAGTGCTCTTCCTCTCCTACGCCGGGCTCTGTGATTAGTTCTGGGGACCTGTGGTTGTGTTTGTGTGATGGAAGTTGTCTGGCCATGGCTGCCACCTGGTGTTGCATCAGCCTCATCATCTTCACACTCCATGGTGACTAGGGATGGAACAGTAGCCCTGCGTGACTTTGTTGGACGTGAGGGATTTATTTGCACCACAGGTGTGTCCATCTGTTCACCTGCGCTGGTGTCCTGCATGTCTGGGGAATCGCTATCCACATCTTCTACACGTTGTGCATCTGTGAGGTGAAACAGTGCAACACTGTATTATTTCATGTCTGTGATATTAATTGCACAGTAATAAATTTCTGCCTTTGTAAATGATTTTATACTCTATTAAGCTTTTTTGGGTTGTTACTCTGAGATTTGACATTTTAACTGCTTGACCTGACTACATCTCCCATAATGCCCCTCACCTACTGAATGCATTGTGTACTGGATGTTCAGGGTCTGCACTTGGGCTGTACTGTGGTCGAGTTCTACCTTTACATTTTGTAACACTAAGAAAACATACATTCATCTTACCTTCAGATGTGTTTGCTGCTCCGGACGTGTCCAGCTGGGTCACACCAACAACAGCTTCTGGCTGGATGGTGGATTCAATCAAGTCCTCCATGGGAGTGTTCCCAGTGTCTGTTGGTGTTCCCCCTCCTGTCTTCTTTGCCTCCTTCAGGCGGTCAGCTATGCGCACCTTAGCCCGACTGCGCAAGTGGTACCATCGTTTTTTGAGTTCTTCAATGGTGCGGTGTGTCACCCCAATGGCATTGACCCTGTTTTGGATCCGGAGCCAGATTTTCCTTTTCTCCTGCTCTGCCACTTTCAATGATGCCTTTCCAAACAGCTTGTCATGGCTGTGGACTACTCCCTCAATGAGGGTGTCAATTTCTTTTTCTGCAAATTTAATTTTGCGTTTCCTGCCTGTTTGGCTCTCCTCTGCTGTTTGTGAGGCTTCCATTTGATATCACAAGTTTTTCTTCTGTCTCTGTCACACTCCTGTTCTGCTCCCAGAGCCAGCTCCCTCCTCTCCCTGACACTGTGCACTGGAAATGAGGCTGGAGCTGCTCACTTCCTGGTTGTGATGTCATCAGGATGCATCAAAAAGCGACTTCGGTATTAGCGATTTCGCTAATTGCGAAATCGCTAATAGCGAGTTCGCAAATGCCGAAATCGCAATTTATTTAGCGATTTTTAGCGATTCGCAATATTCTCGCAATGTTTTTGTTGCATCGTGTTTTGCGAGTCTTTATTTGCGATTCCTTAAAATTCGCAAATAAGGACTCGCAAACTCTCTTTTTGATGCATGTGCCTGTAAGGGCCTGATTTAAATCTAGGCGGACGGCCTGCTGTTACGCCATGGCGATGGAGGAAATTACTCCGTCTGTGTGACGGAGGGAATGTCAGCTTAATTTGAAAATGACCGTCAAGAAGTTGGTCATCTAATACAAGCATTGGCAGGAGCCCTGCTACGGTGGTTCCTTTCAATGCATTTTACTCTTTGTTACAGGGCTGCATCACCAGGATGCAGCCCTGAAGCAAAGATTATTATTTTTTTCTTCACAAAAAGAAAATCCTGAATCTGGATTTTCTTTTTTGCAAATAAAAAAGTAAGGCTCTCCTCGCCATGGGGGTCATATCCCATGGTGGGGAGCATTATTTGCATTTTACTGACCCTCACCTCCAGGATTTGCTTGGCAGTCAAAGACAGTAAACAATGACCTGTATCCACCAAGTTGTATAGGGTGCGCGGACATGTAGCCATTTCCCTGACAGCCCTAACTCCGCAGGGCTGTTGGAGATGTTTGGCAATGGTGAAGCCAGAGTAGTCTCAGCTGTGCTCGCTGTGGCCAAACTTAAGGTATGCCCGCACATTGATCTGGCGGGCAGACACTATGTTGGCAGGGAGGGAATTCCATCACCTCTGTGACCGAGTTCCCTTCCTGCCAACATATAAATCAGGCCGCTATTCTGATTGCAGGCAATATCTGCTCAGAAGTTACATAATTTATCACCCAAAAAAAGATCTACTCTGAAATGGTCAAAAATGTCCAAAACCAGATTTTACAGCATGAGGGTTTGGCTATATTTAATAACTAAACCTCAGACTGTGAAAATTAGTGTTTTTTAATTTTTGCTAAAGGAGCCTATCAACAGCCCCGAAAATTGAAATGTATTTGTTGTTATGTGTTGAAATGTATGTTTCCTTGATGGTACTTAACCTGTCTCTTTCTACCTCTGGGAGTAACTTAATTCTGCTGGCAGTAATACACAATATAATATTACCAGTGAGCATTAATCTTGACGGATCTGTAATTTATCACTGGCAGTATTTTTTACGTAATGCCTAGCGATATGCTCTCTTCTTGACCTCTACCAGTGTATGCCAATCTGGATTTCCTTGATGTAGCCTACGCAGTGTCTTGTATTATTGTTGTTGCTATTTCCCTTGGCTCCATTCATACTTCACTGGCACTTTATGGGGCAGAGACTGGTGCTGTGCAGTCTGCCTCTACTCCCGCTAATGTTTGTTTCTCTCTTAAATTGCACCAATGTTCGCCTATTCCCTCTCATTGCAATATCATGATTCGTCCATTCTGAATTTTTGTAAACATCTTGTTTAGCCTTGTAAGGCGCTCTGATACCCTACGGGGTCACATTTGTGCTCTATTAAACACTAAATAAAATAAAATAAATAAATGAAATAAATTAGGTCCAAAAGAATTCCCTGGAAATTGTTGCAATCCTTTGAAAGCAGAAACGGTATGTTATCAATACGTTCTATATATTTGTGGAACTCGGTTTGTTTATGTGAAATAATTCAAGATCTTGAAATAATACAAGTGAAGGAATTTTCCTTGTACACATCTTCACTTGCCTTGCATTGCAGAGAGATCTTTGTTACAAAGAGGGCTGAAGATTTCTGCTGAGCTCATAGGTACTGTGAACGGAGGCAAAGCCATGAGTGGGGTATTATGCATCGGACAAACACATTCCCATAAGAAAGTCAAACATCATTCTGTATGCACTCTACTTTCTCAAAACACCTTTTAAAAGCTATCCAGGGGAGTACCTGTTGGGGCATAATCACCGCAATCACTTCAGCAGTTCGGTAGGGAGGGCTTTTAGGGCTAATGTACAAAGAGAAGTAGCGGTCACAATCCTTGAATTCCAGGGTTTGGGACCGCTAAATGAACTTTTCTGATGTATTAACCTCATTTTGATATTGGGAGAACTATTTCCAAACCACAAACTGATTTTTAGAAACAATTGGAAGGGGCGTGTTAAAGGCATTCCATCCAGACGGGGAACAACCTTTACAACGCAACTTTTACAACGCACTACACTTACAACGCATTTTTTACAACGCAACATCCACTACAACGCATTCCATTACATAGCATGACACTACAACGCATTTTTAAAAACTACCTTTACAATGCATTCCATTACATCGCATACTACCTTTACAACGCAAACCATTATAACGCATAATATTACACTACACTATCCAACACTTACCCTACTGTTGCACCCCCTGGAGTTAGATTAGTAATTTTTACCCCTATACTATCCAACACTTACCCTACTGTTGCACCCCCTGGAGTTAGAATAGTAATTTTTACCCCTATACTATCCAACACTTACCCTACTGTTGCACCCCCTGGAGTTAGATTAGTAATTTTTACCCCTATACTATCCAACACTTACCCTACTGTTGCACCCCCTGGAGTTAGAATAGTAATTTTTAACCCTATACTATCCAACACTTACCCTACTGTTGCACCCCCTGGAGTTAGAATAGTAATTTTTACCCCTATACTATCCAACACTTACCCTACTGTTGCACCCCCTGGAGTTAGAATAGCAATTTTTACCCCTATACTGTCCAACACTTACCCTACTGTTGCACCCCCTGGAGTTAGAATAGTAATTTTTAACCCTATACTATCCAACACTTACCCTACTGTTGCACCCCCTGGAGTCAGAATAGTAATTTTTACCCCTATACTATCCAACACTTACCCTACTGTTGCACCCCCTGGAGTTAGAATAGTAATTTTTACCCCTATACTATCCAATACTTACCTTAAATGCAATTTAATATTATGCGTTGTAATGGTATGCGTTGTAAAGGTAGTATGCGATGTAATGGAATGCGTTGTAAAGGTAGTTTTTAAAAATGCGTTGTAGTGTCATGCTATGTAATGGAATGCGTTGTAGTGGATGTTGCATTGTAAAAAATGCGTTGTAAGTGCATGCGTTGTAAAAGTGTGCGTTGTAACGACATACATCCCATCCAGACTACTAGTCATCTATAAATGGTTTCAGACCGGATATCAGTTTGCAAACAATTTATCTGTTAACAACTGCCAAGCTATGGTGGTAACTGATTCCCAAAGGGCAAGGTGCTCATATTTGGAAATCTTCTTCTTTGGAAATTGGAGTAGCAGCTTTTGGGGGTGGGTGGGTTGGTAATGGCACAGGAGTTCACTATCTGCTCTCACAGAAGTTTTCCAAAGCAAAACATGTTTTCTTTTTCTTTTTAAATCAACCCTGGTCCCTTAAAGGAACTTAGGGTTCTGTTATAGAAAGCGGTCAAAGCGACTGTGGTCTGCTGCCTCTTGCAGGCTACCATTCCTGTTATTGTAGCCAATCACAAGGTGTCATAAAGTCCTACCTGCCTAATTAATATTAATTAGGCAGGTGATTCTGTATTTTGGGAAACAACTTAATTGTACTTCGGTACTTTGAAACATCTGCTTGCATTTGCAAAAAACACATTTTGCAAATGCAATCTTTGTATATCAAGCCCATACAATGGTAAAAAAAGCACTTTTGACTACAACATTCAATTCATTTCAGTCATGAAGAGTAGATGTACATCAAAACTGACTTCTAAGTTGTTGGGATTTTGATCCTCATAAATGTTGTATCCCTGGAAGAAATGAATGTGTATGTTTACTCAGCAACCCAATCTTCATCTGTTTTGTTTGTAGGCCTGCTTAGCATGCATTTCTGGGTTTGAGTTAGGCAGTCCGGGATGTAATTAGATAAAAGTGATGGATGAAAAATCTTGAGTTCATTTTAACATCCAAACATCTCTCTCGGTAGCATTACATTTCACCAGTGTTACCTTGTTTGTGTCACTAAAAATAAGGATTACCCTTATGAAAATCAGACTTTTTCGCATCCCAAACTGCAATGTTTTCTCGCCATGCAAACAGAAGCAAAATCAAACATATTTAGACATTGGTTGGCTTTATTAGTGAGGTACATGTGGCGTTCCTGTGGCACAGAGATCTTGGGCTCCAAATCTGAGCCTCATCCAGTCTATCTGCTACGCTCATTTAGAAAACATTATGACACAAAGTAATAAGAATAATTAATCAATATAGTATTTCTCGATATTATTTTCCAATACTATACTACATTTTTATAAAAAGTCTGAGAACAGTACAAGATGATTAAATGAATACTGATATTAGACAATTAACAATGGAATTGACATATTGGTGACAAGGAGCTCCTAACCTTGTGACCAAACCAGGGTAGCATGTTGACATCACTTAAGAGTGAACACATAAACTTGATCTGTAACCAGCTTGACACAGGCAATCAGAAGAAAAAGAGTGCATAATTTCATAGTTTCATTTTTCCTGGCATCACTGGTGCACTACTCTTAAATTGCATTGGATGTATGAATGATGGGGCCAAATCACAAAGAGGGTTGACACATACTTCTGCCTTATCCAAACCATACACATGAATATTCATGAGTCACACATCTTCATGAATCAGACCCTGCATGGTTGACTAGGCTAACAAAATACTCCCCATAAGAAAACATCACTTGGACCTTATGTTTGAGTGTTCAGTTATAACAGATGGGATTGATAACCCTGTTACTGAGCCCATGAAGAATTATGAGGTCTGCAGAGTTACTGCAGGCCTCTGTTGTTTCCCCAGAAGATTTCAGCTGTCAAAACATCAAACAGCCTTGAAGAAAGCTATAGAGGCGAATTAGGACATTTGTAGTATGCATTATGGACCATGAAGTCAAATGAAAATTACTAGTTATTTGCCAAGATCTAAATTACAGGCCTGAGTCAAAGTGGAATGAACATTCAAGTAATATGGGACAATGCCGAATGACGTCTCCAGCCCCAACAATGTTTTTTAGTACCAGAATGTATAGCATCCTCACCCTATTCTTTCCCAACACCTGTTTCCTTCGCCTTTTTGACTTCCAGTATAAGTTTATCTTGTGCTCATTGCCAAAGTTTGACGTATACTGCATTGCTTTAAGAGAGATTTCAAAGCAGTCCATTAGGGATTACTGACTATCTTCTGAGAAATCAGAATGCTCTCAGTACAATTTATGTGAGTGTTCTATATCTACACTTTGATATATAAGCGTTGGGGAACTCATGCTCTATGAAAAATGCACCATGCTTGTGTGATTTATATGGAAGCGGCTGTACAGATAGAATACATGCTGGTTACCAGGATATTCTTGGCTTGCGGCCAGCATCAGTATACATATGTTGCTATACCATTCTAACTAGCTCCAGAAGACAATGGCAATTTGTTTAAATAAACCTCATTACACCCATAAGCATAAGAAATCCCTGATCCTCTTTCATAGGAAGTGCACCAAAGATGTGCTATCCCGCCATAGGTATAGTTGTCAAATTTGTCTATGATTAATGACATCCTGATTTAGAAGGCTTAACCTATATATGGCGCTCAAATTACCTATCTTCTAGGACTTTCATGCCGTTCGCAGGTTTGTTAGTAGTCAGCTGTCATTGTACATGTTCTCATCAGGCATTTTATCCTCAGGAGAACCCCCATACATAGGTCCTGAATTAAATTTACCAACATTACTGTTGGACATGGCACCCTTGATGTAGTTTCCCCTCAAACGTTTTGCCATCACCCTCTTGTTTTCAGAACCCGTTTGTGTTGGCCTTAGGAATCTGCACTTTACCACTGCTAACCAGTGATAAAGTGTGTGCTCTCTCCTTAAAACATGATAGAATTGGCTCATACCCAACTTGCATATTTAATTTACTTGTAAGTCCAGAGTAAAGTGGCACTGCCTGTACCAAGGGCCTGTGAATTAAATGATACTAGTGGGCCTGCAGCACTGATTGTGCCACTCACTTAAGTAGCACTTTAAATATGCCTCAGGTCTTAAATTGCAGCCTGTGTGTGCAGTTTTGTACTGCTCTTTTGACCTGACAAAATAAACCTCTTGCCTGACCCAAAACTTCCTTTTTAATACATATAAGTCACCCCTAAGGTAGGCCTAAACAGCCGCAGGGCAGGGTGTAGTGCATTTGAAAATTGGGTCATGTATATTTTAATTTTACATGTCCTGGTAGTGAAAAGCTCTTAAATTCATTTTTCACTACTGCAAGACCTATGTCTTCCATAGGATAACATTGGAGTTACCTTATTACATTTAATAAGCTGTAATTTCCAAATGGGAGCAGGTAGCCAGTTCGTGTTTGGTGTCTGTGGAATTGTGATGAACATTCCTAACTGCTGGTGAAGTTGGATTTTAATTTCTCATTTTGGGATTTTCCTGCCTTAGCCATGTGGTGCCTGAAGTCTGTCTCTGGGTGACTTGGTGCAATTGGGCTTTGTGCATTCCTTCTAGACAGCCGCACACAATAGAGAGCTTAGGTGTGTCTGGATGGGCCCTCACTGGCAGGATGAGAGGGCAGAGTTAGGCACAACCCTACTTACACTTGAATAGTCTGTGCCCTGCCTCCACACAGAGGGCTGCATACCGCCTGCAGTTAGTCTGGAGCCAGGAAAGGGAAGGCACTACAAAGAAAACCTTTAGAAGATTCTCCCCACTTCTGGGTATAAATATTGGATCTCAGACACAAACTCTTCAGTGCACTTCTGGACCTATGGATACTTTGCCAGGAAGAAGGACTTCTGTGGTGCTGAAAGGACTTCCACTCTGATGAACTGCTGCTCTGCAGGACAGCTGCCCTGCTCTGCTGACCTCTGCCTGCTGCACTCTTGCCTTAGTAGGAAGGACTGGACCTGCATCTATTGAACCTATGACCCCAGAGTGACTCCAAGGTCTAGTAGGCTAGCCTCCTCATTTGAGGGACAGAAGGCTCCAACAACTTTCATCTGTGGGTCTACCCTGCCAAGTGGTGCCATCCCAGTCCTGGAACCTTGGAAGTGAGCCTAAGGTGCCCTGCCAGCCTCTACAGATCCAGAAAAACTGACGCATTTCCTCTGCTGTGCGGCACAGCCCTGCGCAGAACCGATGCATGGCTGTCGCTGTGTGCAATTTTGCCATCACAAAGACCACATCGCAGCCCACTGTCTCATCAAACAATGGTCCTGACTCAATACTTAGCGAATCAGCAGTATGTCATCCAGTTAGTTCTTTAATAACATTTCGCAAAGCTCACAAAAACTCAATTTTGACACTTCATCATGAAGCGATACAACATCCACTATTTGATTGAGCGATATTTATTTGATTTTTTTACAACAATTTTTGATTATATAAAGTTCGGCGCATGGTTGCTCCAGAGGGAACGTGCATAAGATAAGGGTGCTGAGAAGTGAATGTGTAAGGAGAGAAATTTCAGAGAGCAATAAAGAATTAAGATAAGTAACAAAATACACGGTTTACAATTCACCGTACAAAGTGTCCTGGTCACGTGTCAACGAATACAGTCACAATTTTATGTACAGAATCCAATTCATATTTTAGCACGTTGGGTGAGGGACGTGTACCAGGCTCATTATTGAGGGGGTGTCGACGTTTCGACCCGTCTTGGGGTACAAAGGTAATTTGATGCCTTGACCATGCGGGTCTTCTTCAGGACAACAAGGGAAGAGGGGCAACCTGACGAAGTCCTCAGCTTGGCTTAAGGGTCTAGAAAGGGGGCAAAACAGATGATCAGGATGTTGCATCGCTGATGCAATTAACACCTGCCAATGCGGGTGTATGCTTACCTAGCGTGAATCCAGGGGTGGTTCAAACATGGATCGCTAGTGGCAATAATTCAATGACCATGCGTGTGGTCTGGTCGGATTATATTTCACAGACACTGGAACTGAAATTAGACAAAATGAACAGTGTGAGAGCCGAGCGGCAACCTGCTCGCTCTGATACGGAGATGGAGGCTTAAAAAGGTATAAAAACACCGTACCTGCAATGCGGACTCAATCCGTTCTGCAGTGTATCACAGGGAAAAGGACTTCAACTTAGGCTTCTCATTTCCAGGACACTGGCCGTTCTAAGGGACAAGGTGAGTGATATAAGTGCCAATTGGCCAGCGTTGTGAGCTAAAACACCAAGAAGGCCTGCCAGCGTTCTTACCTGCCTCTAGTGCAGAGCGTGCTTCTCGTGGCGTCTCAACCGGAGAGAATGCGGGCGCATGCGCTCTGGATATAAAGCGCACCGAGTAACTGTACACGTCGTGACGGTGCGTCGGTAAGAGTCAGAGTGGAAAGACTCACCGAAGCGTTAAGCCTGTAGTTCCAAAGGGGCCTGTGATGTCTATACGAGGGCCAGCGCTTGGACCATAGTCTACAGTACCAGGAGTGGCTGGACACAATTATGAATAGTGACTTAAAAATAATGGCAGAACTCATGGTTCAATAAAATCAATAGGCACACTGGAATTCTTAATTCTGTCATGCAATAATGAAATTATGACAATCAGGGATCCATTAAAATGGATATACAGTTCATGAAGGAACATCATTTCTTAAAATACAATGAATGAAAGACCAAAGACGACAGACAATAGAACAATAGTTCCAACGTATATACAATTCAAACATACATACAATTAAATACAATTAAACATCCAAAGGCTGTCAATGTAAAGGCCAAAATTATACAGTGTTGACCAGTTGTAATTTGGGGCAATCTACCTCAACCGAGAGATTGACAGACCGGGCCACATTTCACAGTATTAATCAGTTGTAACCATGGGCAATATGCCAGTGGCGAGAATTGTTACCACCAACATACTAACCAGTACTCATAATGGAAATCTGTCTATTAATCTCCTCCAACTCGTTCAATCCTCTATGGATAGTGTCCAAGGAATCTATCCATCTGCATTCCCTTCTGTTAAGTGTAATACTGAGGTCCCCTCCCCTGGGGTTTGGCTTGATCTTTTCAAGAACCCACCATTTTAAACTGTCAGCCGCATGATCAAACTTCGTAAAATGGTCAACCAAGGGTGCTCCCACTGTTTTGCAGCGTATACGGCTGCAGTGCTGGAGGATGCGACACTTAACTTTTTGGGTCGTCTGCCCCACATACATAAAGTCACATGGGCAAACAATTGCGTATATGACACCTGACGAGTTGCAATTACTGAAACCCTTCAGCGTGTATAGGTATTGGGTAACATACCTATCCCCTTACATGCATTCAAGAAAGGGAAAAACATACGAGATCACTTGGTTAAATCTCTACTACCTATGCCACCCAATATCGGTCAGACCACTTTATGGGGTGTTCCGTCCGTTACGGGACACCATAAATGTGGATCCTGCAAAGCCTGCCCTTTGACCAAAGAAATCAATACATTTACACACCACGAAAAGGCACACACGCTGAAGGGTTTCAGTAATTGCAACTCGTCAGGCCCCTTTGGAACTACAGGCTTAACGCTTCGGTGAGTCTTTCCACTCTGACTCTTACCGACGCACCGTCACGACGTGTACAGTTACTCGGTGCGCTTTATATCCAGAGCGCATGCGCCCGCATTCTCTCCGGTTGAGACGCCACGAGAAGCACGCTCTGCACTAGAGGCAGGTAAGAACGCTGGCAGGCCTTCTTGGTGTTTTAGCTCACAACGCTGGCCAATTGGCACTTATATCACTCACCTTGTCCCTTAGAACGGCCAGTGTCCTGGAAATGAGAAGCCTAAGTTGAAGTCCTTTTCCCTGTGATACACTGCAGAACGGATTGAGTCCGCATTGCAGGTACGGTGTTTTTATACCTTTTTAAGCCCCCATCTCCGTATCAGAGCGAGCAGGTTGCCGCTCGGCTCTCACACTGTTCATTTTGTCTAATTTCAGTTCCAGTGTCTGTGAAATATAATCCGACCAGACCACACGCATGGTCATTGAATTATTGCCACTAGCGATCCATGTTTGAACCACCCCTGGATTCACGCTAGGTAAGCATACACCCGCATTGGCAGGTGTTAATTGCATCAGCGATGCAACATCCTGATCATCTGTTTTGCCCCCTTTCTAGACCCTTAAGCCAAGCTGAGGACTTCGTCAGGTTGCCCCTCTTCCCTTGTTGTCCTGAAGAAGACCCGCATGGTCAAGGCATCAAATTACCTTTGTACCCCAAGACGGGTCGAAACGTCGACACCCCCTCAATAATGAGCCTGGTACACGTCCCTCACCCAACGTGCTAAAATATGAATTGGATTCTGTACATAAAATTGTGACTGTATTCGTTGACACGTGACCAGGACACTTTGTACGGTGAATTGTAAACCGTGTATTTTGTTACTTATCTTAATTCTTTATTGCTCTCTGAAATTTCTCTCCTTACACATTCACTTCTCAGCACCCTTATCTTATGCACGTTCCCTCTGGAGCAACCATGCGCCGAACTTTATATAATCAAAAATTGTTGTAAAAAAATCAAATAAATATCGCTCAATCAAATAGTGGATGTTGTATCGCTTCATGATGAAGTGTCAAAATTGAGTTTTTGTGAGCTTTGCGAAATGTTATTTAGCTCTAAATTTAACAAAGAACTAACTGGATGACATACTGCTGATTCGCTAAGTATTGAGTCAGGACCATTGTTTGTTGTATTAAGTCGATTCCCAGGTCCCTGATTTTCTTGGGAAAACCCCATTTTTTGTAATCACTGTCAAACTGTTGCAGTGCGATGCACCCTTGGTGCAGGCCCTCGCATCCCTCTCCAACAGCAGCCTGGTCAATGACACCAGACTCCACATTGCAGCCGCACAGCTACTCAGAACCAATGCATCTCCCAGATTCCGAGACGCATCCTCGATGCCGTACTTTGCATCACAAGCCTTTATTGACAGGATCCTTGATGATGTCAATGGAGGACCTTGCGGCACAGCATTGCCACATTTCGGAACCGACACGTTGCTTCAGCTGCATGAAGCACTCCAAAGCGGACCCTCACAACAATCCGCAAACCAGGATTTAAGGTACTTTCTTCAGCGGGCCTAACTGGGTCCCTTTAACTGGCCTGCATTCCATCATGGTCGGCCTGAACTTGTTACGTTGCCCTGATCCGACATGACCAGATATGCACAGTTATGCACAGTTGGTGCGCTGCTCTTTTTGGTGCTGTTTTACTGAAATATTTAAAAATGCATGCCTCCAGTTCTAGTGATTGCATTTTGGTCCTTTCGTTCTTGTTTTATTTATTAGAAATAATTAAATTTTTCCAAACTGGTGTGATGTTGTTCACTTTATTACTGTTTAAAGTATTGCACAAATACTTCACACATTGCCTCTGAATTTAGCCTGACAGCTCTGTGCCAAGCTACCAGAGAATTGAGCACAGGTTAATTTGAGGTTGGCTTGTGCCTCACCCTGACAGGGATTATGGTTGCTGCTTGAGTAGGGTTTCACCTTCCTCAATCAATAACCCAGTATCACACAATTACTATCAGGGAATGCCTCTAAACAAATCTTGTCTTTGAAATTCTCTGTGAATCCGTGGCTGGATACTTCTCTTGAAGCAATGACTTAAAAACTTTGACCATCTTTCTTATTCACTGTAACATTTTTACATTTGGATGTATTTTCAATGTGGAAAAAAGTCCTCATAAAATCAAAAGAATACATTCCCAGCTCTCTGCATGAAGCAATCAAAAAAACATTACCTAAAGTACTCTGAAGTATGCTGATGAAAGACACCAGACAATGTCTGTCTCAACCTCAAAGGATCAAAGAAAACAAAGTAATATTTTCTGCAGCAGAAACTCAGCAACATATTAATGTTACAGCTGATAGCATTACTAAGAGAGTTAAAAAAGTGACTGCATCAAACCACAAATGCGTACTATAGACATGGCTTCAAAATGAAAGTGGGGACACCACTGCCTTTTCGGTATTACACAAAAAAGATAACCAAATCTTTAAATTTAAGAGTACTGAACTGTTCATTTATTTTTCAAGCTGTAGAACATGGATGTTAGACTTGCTTCTAGATCTACACAGTGAACATTCTGTGTAAATTTATTTGCACAATTCCTCATCCGTAGGAAAAGCTTTTCAACCACTTGAGTTTGCAAACATAGGGGCAAACATAAAAAGCTCATGTTTGTTTGTGCACTGCAGTGCATGAAATAGAGAGGACAAAACAGCGCCATATCTGCTACTTTTCTCTCTCGCCATACTTGTGCACTATAGCACATCTTTGGTGCACTCCCTTTGCTCATGGCCACAATGAGGTTTGTTTAAACAAATGTCCTTTGCATTAATAAACATACCCATGCACCATAAGGCAAGGGTCTGTTGGTGATGTCAGGCAAAGGTTTTACACTAGAAGGGAATTCTTCAGTACAAAATACTGTGGGCCTCATTTATGAGAAGTGACGCATCGCTGCGTGAAAGCAGCGATGCGTCTCTTCTCAGTGCGCCCTCCTTGCGACACCAATGATGCGTCATATTTATAATATGACGCATCATGTCGCAAGGAAGGACAGATACGTTAGTATAACTGACGTATCTGTCGGCGCAAAAAGTGGCGCATTGCTGGAGTTGTGTCGGAAGCCTGACGCAACTCCAGCAATGTTACTTTCACATGGGGCAAGCCCCATGTGAAAGGGCCTGCGTCACCCTTACACCTGCCTTGAGGCAGGCGTAAGGATTTGACACATTGGCATCCTAGTAGTGGCGCAGCGAAATCTCATAGATTTCACTGCGCCACTCCTACGACCCTTTCTTCCGGGCGTACGCCCACCCTGCATACATTATACCTGGCGCAGGTATAATGTAGCGCAGGGGTTTACGAAGTGACACATCTACCTAGATCCGTCACTTCGTAAATATGGCGCAACATTGCGCATGTTTTACGCCACTGGTGCGTCACAAAAAGTGACGCACCGGTGGCGCAAAAGTGACGCAGGGGCTTATAAATGAGCCCCTGTGACTTTACTTAATTGAACACTTGTATAATTTTGTAAGTGTGTTGTACAGTACAGCACGCATGCAAACCTAGAAAGGATTTTAGAAAAGAAAAAGGTTCTCTAACGTTATTATGCCTGACTCAAGAAGAAGGCAAACATTTTTAGGCAGCTCCCTGTCTGCTTCACAAGGAAGGTGGAGGGAAAGGGATTTTTTTTACTGTACTATAGCAAAGGTATATCCTGCCTCAATAATATGCATCACCAAAATCCCTGTCTTCGAGTCATGGCAACATAGCAAACTTCCTATTTAGGGCTATGAAGCAAACACAATGAGCGTGAAACAGCTTTAAGGATCTTCCCTGAAAAGAGCAAAAACATTCACTTACCGATGTGGCATGCTTCATCATCGGGCACCTCCTCCTGATAGTGACTGCAAGTTACACAGTGTGGGCTCCTCCTGGAGCTTTTTTGAGAGGTATTGTTGATGCATGCCAGAAGTCAGAAGAGGACCTGGTTTAAAATGTGTACGGGAGTGGTGTTACTTCGATAAACTTTAATAATCCCTCCCTATCAAATGGTTAAAAGAGGTGTTAAAAGAGATATACTCATGTAAAATGGCGTCATCTAGATTCTGTCAACATGTTTCTGCCCGATCTGGACGGCCTTATCAGGTAAGAGGCATCATACCGATGGAAGAAAAGTACCCTAAAATCCTGGGTAAGTGTGATTTTAGCCAGCCGGTCTAAGAGAAATAGAGGGTTAAACTTTGCATATTGGTGAAGTCCCAAATAGTGACCTGTCATAAAACAATATTAAGTACACTTAGAATTAAATAATGATGCCAGTAGCAGTGGCGGCTGGCATGTACCGAGGGTTGGGGGGCTGGTGAAACAATCAAAAAAATACAGTCACCTTCGTGCGCGATACGACGTCCTTCTCCTTCTGTCTTCTTTCTTCAATGAAAGCTCCAACATGGGAGCCAGCCAGCTCCTCTAACCAATCCTGGTGCTGCTTTCACCAGCATGAGAGCAGCACCAGGATCGGAGGGAGCGGCCTCACTCAGCGCTCTCAAGAGCACTGGAGACCTGCGCATTCTCTAACCCAGCCGTCTAAGACAACTGGGTTAGAGAGATTTAAAATGTGCATGTCTGGCTGTCCATCGCAAGGAATGTACATTTTAACTTTAGCGCACAGGTCCCTGCTGCCACTTGGCAGCAATTGCCCCACCCCATCCTGACACTCAGTTCGGGAAGGGTTGGTTGTTTAAAAATAAAATGGTTATAAAAACCTTTATTACCATTTTGTTTTTCAGCTCTGACATGGGGCTTTTCTTTGTATGGTGACTCTCCTCTGCTCAAACGGTGGAGTCGCCCTTGGTCAGTAGTCATTGTTTCAGTATAAAACACAATAGTTATATATGCTATGCAGTGACATTAGAAAGTTTCCGCATGCACAGGTTCACTGTGGCCTTTTGCCTAAACGTTGTGTATTCTGCACCATGTTGTCAGCGTCAAGCCGATAATGGGGTAGTGAAACTAATCTGTGATAAATGTAGCACAAGATACCCTAGTTAATAAAAAGCTTGTGAGTTATTCCTAACCTACATGTCCTTAAAAAAGCTTTTGTCCTGTTATGAAAATGTCATTGAACCTTACTGCCAGACACAAGATTTAAATTGTAGATCACCCTTACCAATTATGCTGCAGTGATGTATTCAATACCCAAACGGGGGTGGCACTTGATCAACACATGGCATTAATAGATAGGTTTATGTAAAGTAGTAGCCATACCTATGATGTATGTGGGAGCAAGTGACCATAATATGGACAACAATCTGCAGTTAGAAATTACTATGTACAGTATAATTGGTTCTGTTCAGTGTTGTCCTTAATATCTAATATTTAGCTCTTGAGGCCAAGTACCCAACATTGCACAGAACAAAGCAGAGTCTTAGAGTATCCATTTGGAACTTTCTCCAGCACATTCTGTTATCTAACTCTGGCCGTGTGTTGTTTGTCCATGTAAATGTCTCAGTAGTTTAAGTCATTTTCCCTAGTCTGATGCTCACAAATTCTTGTATTGACCATCTTTCTCATTATACAAGCATACTGAAGCCAGCTTTGGCATGTTATAAGTAAACCCGGGCGTAGTGCTCCGCTCCGCCCACGGAGTGTACATAGCGCTGCCTGCTTCGCGGTTTACGAAGTAGGCATAGCAGGCAGCGCAATGCACACGCCAGGGCGAAGCAGGGCTGCCCGCCACCCGCTGCCCGCCTCCCGACCGCCCTCATTTTAAAATAAGTTAAACTATGATAAAAATAGGATAAAATGCCTTACCTGCAGCCCAAGTCTAGTTCCGTGGTGGACGTGGTATGATTGCATACAGTGCAACCTCCACAAAGGTGGTGTCTTAGGGGCAGATGTAGGTAAAATGATCTTTGCAAGTTCATAATAGCGATTCTTACCGAATCGCTATTAAGAAATCGCAAACCGCTATGTAGAGAACAAAAATCTAAAATGAATTGCGATTCCCTAAAACTCGCAACCCCCCCCCCAGTATTACTGATTCGGAAATAGCAAAATCGCAATTATGAAAAAATTGCAAATTCGCGAATCTGCCATTCAGGTGCATTCTGATGAAATCACAAACAGGAAGTGGCCACACCCATGCTGTTCCTGAGCGCCTGAGGCTCTGGGAGAGGCAGAGAGCAGGAGCTCACACCCGGGAGCTGTACAGGAGTGTTCAGGAAGACACCAACTGACAGGATGGATACACAGGAGAAGGGAAAGGAGTCTGCAGAAAGGAAAAGAAAGCACAAGTTTAGTGAGAAGGAGTTGGAGGTCCTTTTTGAACAAGTGGTGAAGACACGTGACCAGTTATTTGGCAAGAAATCCCTGCATCTACCAGAATCCCAGAAGAGAAAGATCTGGCTGGAAATACAAGGCAAGATCAATGCCATTTGGGTCACCCAGCGCTCAATCGATGACCTGAAGAAGCGCTGGTATGACTTGCGCTCCAGGGTGGAGGAGAGGGTAGCTAACAGGCTGAAACAAGCAAAAAAGACAGGTGGCGGACCATTCACAGCGCCTGCAACCAAACCCCGGATGATTTGGTGGAGTCCATCCTCCAGCCTGAGACCTTCAGTGGCTAGGAGACGTGGGCACCTCAGCCCGAGACAATACCAGACAAGGTAAGATGCATGCACAGCATGGCCTGCACCCCCCCTCCCCAATCCCCAATCCCCCATGAGCAAGTTAGAATTCCACTCCAGTCCATACTTTGCAAACAACCAGCAATGCATCATGGGAGATGTAGTCCCAAATCCCATGAAGCAAATCAGTGAGATTTGTGAACACAATTGCAGGGGCCTCACATCAGTCAATAACCAAGTGGGGGACTGTTAGTGTGAATAGCAACTCATGTAATTTAATGTAACACAAATGCTGAAAGGAAAGTCAGTAAATGGACATCTTGTATCCACAGGCGAACCTGCGCCACAGACAGAAGAGAGAGAGAGACACATGAGGCACCTGGGCAACAACATATTTTGGAGGAAGAGTCCCAGACACCCACAGATGTCACACCTACACCACCACACCGACCTAGGAGGTACACAGTGGAAACACTACAGGAGATGGATGGGGCAGAGAAGGAGACCACGGGAGCTCCACAGACCATGCCTGAAGAGCCAGCACAGTCTGCCGAAACACAGTCATCCATGCAGCGTAGCCACACCAGTGGTCTCCGACGCAGACCAAGGGCACACAGTCCGTCTGCGCAGGGTGAGGAAGCCAGTGTCTTCGCAGTTCTTGAGGGCACCATGGTGAAGGTGCAGCAGCTGCAAATGAAGACAATGCGATTAATGCAATGGCAGCTGGTGTCCCTGGACAAGAACATGAGGGACATTAAGGAGGGCATCAATGGACTGAACACCACTGTTACTGAGAGCCATAGGGCCAATGCAGAGTGCATGAGGGACTTGACTGAGGCAGTACGACAGTTATGCAGCAAATTGGACAGTGAACGTGGCGCAAGGTGCAGGGAAAAACAGAGCCTGGAGGGATACACAAAGGCGGTCAGCCGCCTATGCAATGCTACATCTGTCCTGAGTAGACGCACAGTTGCCATGCTGTTGGAAATGGCCCACTGCAGCTAGGATGTTGCTAGGGGGTTGGTGCAGGTCTGCTCCAGACAGCCAACATAGCTGCCACAGGATCTGGGGATGGTGGATTCAGTGAGGAGGTCACCAGCCGCAGCAGCACAACTCCACCTGTTGCTGAGCCCAGACAGCGTAGTGCAAGGCAAGGGCCATCAGCAGAACAGTACGCAAGGGAGGGAAGTGTGCACTCTGAGCGAAGCACTGCTGGGCTTGGGCACAGGAAATAAGTCCATGCTGTCACTGACATTCGCTGATGGGTGAGGTAACCCATGTGACCCAGTGAGAGTGGATGACAACGTGCATGCAGTGTCGACGTGCCACGCTGGGCAACTCAAGGCACACAGAGACCAGTATGGTGAGACGGTGTGCATACATATTGCCTTACGACAATAAAACACCGTTAAACAATTATCAGTATCGGCTTGGTGTCATTACTTACTTAGAAAAAGTTGCGTGTGATCTCAGCACATCTGTGTCTCCCATCTGCCGCTCCTACAACACCGGCTGCGCAGTGATGTGGCCGTGGACATTCCCCATCCTCTGAGTCCGAATCAGAGATTTCAACTGGGTTCCCTTTTTTGTGGCCAGGTTGTTTAGCATGGCACAGGTAGCAATGATTTTGCAACATATTTAGGGGTGGTACTGCCGTGCACCTCCACTTTTGTGGAGGCAGCGGAACCTGCTCTTCAGGAGTCAAAATGTCTGCTCCACCACATTCCGCATCGACTTATGGGCAGCATTGTATCTCCTTTCACTTGGGGGTTGAGGAATGGGGTGAGTATGAATGCACACACAGCATATGCACAGTCACCTAAGTGGGAAAGGATGAAACATCAATCACAGGCAAAAACATATACGTCCAAGGTATTCATCCGGGTGTGTCACATGCATTTACCTAGTAGGTATCCTTCTCCAAATTCACCCCCAGCCAGATGTGTATAGATTCCACTGTGCCTGAAACATCAAGTTGCCGATCGCGAGCGTGGAAAAGAAACCTCCCGGCGAGTTTCTCAACGCGGGGAGGTCAGGTTTCTCATTGCGAGTGGTCGCGTATGCTCGTGACCGCTCGCGATGATAAACTACCAGTCCGCGTTGAGAAAACTGCCGCTCGAGTACAAATCTACTCGAGCGGCAGAAAACGGCCGCTTGCACTGTGCAAGATACAGTTTGCAATGAATGCACAGTGCGGACAAGCATCCGGCACTGTGCAATCAGTGCGAACAACATTTTCCCTACCGCACTACGCGGCTCGTGCAGCTACGCGTAGCTTGCATTGTGCGAAGTGCACTTCGCGTAGCGTAGCATAGCGCTACTACGCAAACTACGCCCAGGGTTAAATTTAATACAATACCTACTTAAATCATAATTTACTTGGGGGCCGATTACGATGTCGGCGGAAAGGCTCCGAAGGGCATTCGGTTCGTCTGAATCTGTCTCGGAAGCCTTGTTTCCGACGACTCAGAAACATTTCCAACCAACCGATTACGATGGTTGGAAACCATTCGGACTGTCCAACTCGGTTCTGACTCGTGTCTGAGCGGCATTCGGAGACACTGAGTCGGTCACTGACTTTGGGGGCTGCAGCAGGCCCCCTTTCACCTGGGGGCCTCTGGTTGGGGCCCGTGGGGGTGCCCATGGGTGCCCTCTTTCTAACCATGCACAGGGTGGCATGCACCATGGGATGCCCGCCACAGGGTGCAAGGTTTTCCACACCCACCCCTTTATTCAATGGGAGCCTGTGTTGTCAGTTGAAACACAGGCTCCGCTTGAAGTCAATGGGAGTCCAACCAAATGGTGTTCGGAATCAACGTAATCCGTTGGTCGGACTCCTCGAACCCGAGTCGGTTGAAAACCATTCCGACAAGGAGTCGGTCAGAATGCTTCTGACCGTCATCGTAATGAGGCCCTAATTTCATTAATTTTATCCTCTCAGAGAATGTGTACATATCTTTCAGATCTATTTTCAGAACAGCAGGGTTTGCTTTTGTTATTTGATACCGCAGTAGCAGAACTTGTGGTCTGTATGATATTAGCCCAATTGAACTTCTTCAGGAGGTTCAGATTACCTGTAGGTATTTTATACATATACTGTCTTGTTCTGAGAATAGTGTATATAAATTTGATCTCCAAAATAAAGATTTTTGTTTACCAATTCCTGGTCCTCATTGTGTAACCAATAGTTGGTATCCTGAGTCCTTACCCCTTGATGCAACGAGCAAGGTCCATAGGAGAACCAAGTTTGGTCGTATGATTTATAGAGCATGCAGAGACAAATCTTTTGTGGGACTACTACACATAAGGTGAAAATGTGGTAGTAGATCTTCGGCTGCAACAGTGATCATGCAATCTTTTACACATTTTATAGTTTTTTTAAGTACTCCTCTCCACTCTGAGAATTTCCCATTGTCTATTAATGATGTGTTAATGCCATCGGAAAATGGTGAGTGAATCATAAACACAGTGATTCTTTCAAGTTTTCTTTTTTCATGCATTCTAGGAGAGCTCTCTGACACTTTTATGTGCCCTTTTTCTACATTTCTGTATAACCTTCCATGGTACTTTATAGCCAAAATATGTTCGGCAGGTCTAAGTCTACATCTTAAACGCTTCTGTTTTTAAACAATTCCTGTGACTAGGCATGAACTGTCTGGAGGAAAGATTTTCTGTCAGGAAATGCAGATGATGACCATCAAATAGCAACGATGCATTTATATTGGTTATCATATGATATATTTCATTAATTAACCTGCTGTCCTCTGACTTGACGAGGAGGTTTAAAATGGGATGTTGATGACAGTCAATATATTGGAGGATTCTAAGGTGAGTTTTTTTTATCATTTACCCAGTTAACAAGAAGTGTTGCTTCCTCTCTCTCTTTTCCAGATAATGAAAATGTCATCTATTTACTGTCTTCATATCCTGACCTTTGTGGAAAAGGGCTGGATGGCTCATAGATGTACTTCATCTAAAAGAAATGAAAAGAGAGACAGGTTAGACCTTGCCTGGTACATAGACATATATTAATATCAAATTCTTAAATCTGAAAAATGTGTTGAAAAATAAAAGCTCGAGGAAAACTGAAAAAGGGGAAAAATATGGGAAAGGAAAGTAGAAATTTGAATAGAAAAATAGCAAAACCTTTTACTTTGTAATACACAAAAATGCAATCAAAACATCTTCTTTTGAGTAACCAATGTTATCTTTAAACGAGAACATACATCCCACGAACAAACCAAACAATTACTACAATCAAAAATTCAATATCCATAGAGGTCCTACAGAATGTAGGTACAGTAGTCTATGTATTAAAAAATAACAAACATAGGCCCAATGCACTTACTAAACTTATCTACAATTATTTCCTTAACCTGGCTAATCAAACCACCTTAATTAAATAAAATAAAATACCTTAAACTTAATTTTGACCTACTAATATTACTTGAAAATCATAAAAGAAATACTCTTTCATGGAAAGCAGAGCCACATTCACACAAACACTATTCAAGAGGACTGCTGCTACATACTGATGAAACAAAAGCTAGAAAATAAAGTTTCAGTAAAAACAAAACGGCAAAATTGAAAATATAAAAAACTTTCTATACATTGCAATTAATGTAAAGTTATTAAAAAATTGTTTATTAAGGTAAACATGTTTTTCACTTCTGCTTTGTGAGGAAATAGCTTTTTGCAGGCTCACCCCCATTCTTGTTGCCCCACTTTCTGACTAGTAGGTACTGGTTGGATGAGTCTGAGAGTGCACTGAGGCACGCTAACCAGATCTCAGTGTCAATGCTCTGACACTTAAAAGTCTATGTTTAATTGGCGTATACACATCTGGCATAAGTTAACTTACTTATACATCCATAGTTCATGGTAGCAAGGGTACCCAGAGCCTATAAGTAAAAGTATATCTCATACACTGCAGCAATTAGGGCCAGATTACGAGTTTCGCGTCTCAAGGGCGGGCGGTACGCCACCACCACGACCCCGCACCATCGAGACTCACTGCCACCCATCCGCCAGTTTACATGTTTTTGTAGTCTGGCGAGTGGGTGGCATGGCACTCCCAGGCTGGTGCCTCTTTCAAAGCCCGTGGTTCATTTGAAAAAGGTACCGCAATGGGAGTGCCTCACAAGGTTTGTGCATGGCAGGACCTGTTGTGCATACACACTGGGGGACACATGTTATTCCCCTCCTGTGTACATGAACAAGCAGAGGAGGCACACTTTGTTTCCTTTCCACCAGGGTTGACGTGGAGGAGGAACCTCCATATCACCGCCGCCGGAGAGTAAACTTGTAATATGCTTGGCGGGACAGCAAAGGTCCCGTCAAGCATAGTGCAGCTTCTGACTGCCCTTCCAGGTAGTCGCACCCGCGGTAGCTGGACCCCCACTGCCGTACCACCAAAGGTACAGTCCTTGGACCACCAGAAGAGTAATCAGGCTGTAATTGTGCCGCCATGAGCATCACAAAGTAAAACATGTCTCCCAGCCTGCCACTGCAGACTGGTAGAGCAGTTTTAAAACTGCTAATTTGACTTTGCCATTTAAACTAATTATAAAGTCCAGACCTCTTGTTTTATTATGTATAAGTCACTCCTAAGGTAGGCCTGTCGAGCACTAAGACAGGGTGCTGTATATTAAAAAGCAGTACATGTGTTTTTATATGTCCTAACAGTAAAAAACCCAAATTGTTGTACTTTCTGTGGAAAGGCTGGTAGCCCCATTTGCAAGTACAGGGTTACACAATGACAACTCAGCTGTGGTAAATCCTGAATGGGATAACTAAAGTTGGTACTTCAAGGTATCAAATTATTTTTATATTAAACTCAACAATGCTAAATCAAATTAAATATAACTTTTGAGTCAAAGACAACATTAGATAGTTGTCACTTTGTTGCCCACATTTTCCAGTGGTCATTTGCAGATGGTGGCCACCTGGGGAGAGCTGTGAATGACTCTTAGGCAAGGACACAATAATGGCCTGCCATCGGAAGAGGTGTTGCTTCTCCCTGGCAGGAAACTGAAACTGGGTGTGAGCCCAAGAGGTTAGCTTCAAAAGGGAAGCCTGTGAAGAACAAATTGTGGACACACACAAGAAGGGATGCTCTTCGGTTTTTGGTAGAAAAGTTGGCATCGGGTACAGTTGGGGGTAACAGTTGCTGAGCCTATTTTCCCATGGGCGTGTAGCTCTTAGGTAGCCACACCTGTAGGGTAGGCTACCAAGTTCCACACCAAGAGAAGGGTTCTGTCATCATAGAAGTGGGCAGAACATTGCATTCTGGGATAGCTGGTGCCACACATTGCAGGAAGTCATCAGATGGGTGGGAACTTGATAGTTACTGCATCCCTGAGGGCAAGTTGTGGGCATGAAAGTGGCACCCTTTGCACCCAAACCTCGGTTCACATCCACACTGGAGGACCAAGGAAGGACTGCCTTGCTATCTCCTGGACTCAGCAAAGAGAGGTTAAACCAAAGACTGTGCTAGAGCGGGTTATGCAAAAATGTTTATACCCACCCCATTTTGCATTTTATTAATTAGATTAATTAATTAATTATAATCGTACTAATGGTTTGGAGTGATGTGAAAATAACTATCCAACCTTATTAATGACCGAAATACACGTGGGATTTGCATCTGCATGGCCTAATTAATGACATGAACTAAATTTCGTACGCATACTAATGATAGATAAATAGAACATTGCGTGATATATGTTGCTTTAGTGATGTAATTGTGATTCGTGCTTTATTTTGTAAGTATAATCCGCAATGGGTGTTGCTTTTGGCTAGATAAATACACACACATATGGGTATTAGTGAGGGAATAACATTTAATTAGTCATTTCTATGTATTAATTATGTTTTTGTGTTTCTTTGCTTAAGTTGTCCATTTTGGCCTGCCAAAAGATGGCTGACTTTGGTGCCTAACCCGACTGCCAACGCTGAACAAGGCTTGGGTGAAGTGCGCCTGCGCTGACAAGATACACAGTGGCCTTCCTGTGACCCTAACTCGACTGTGCCCCTCAAGGACGCTCTGGGCTGCAAGCCAGATGCCCTGAAAGAAACAATAAAAAGATACTTTGGACCGGAAAATTATGAACTACATCTAAAGAGACATTTAGCGCATGGGAACCCTGTTGAACAAATTGGACTGACCAATCAGAGACATTCTAAAATAATATTCGATACTTTTTGGAATGTGATTTTACTATAAATTATGGTAGAATAGAGAGGTAAAGAGATTCATCGGAACGAGCTTTTCGATTTCCTGATGATATGCTGACGGAGAGGACGGTGACAGTGCAGGACAGCTGTTAGCCTAAATCTCTGACGGACTGAATTAATGCCCAAATTCCTGATGAACTTAACCTGCTAAATTGATGGGCATAGAATTGCGAGACTACCAGATTTTACATAGAGGGCGACTTTAGCCAGAATAGGTAAATATGAATGGCCACTTGATCAAATGAATGATTTAATCTGCAATATTAATATAAATTTGGAATTGAACATCTACAGAAATGAGTCGGGTTGTTTATTCATTGAAATGTGTTAATGTATAGTTTAATTAGAAAGTTAGGATTTCACTAAAACTACAACTAACAGATCCGTCCCGGTTTGGGGGGATAGTACCAAATGTGGAATATAGGGCCTAATGAGTATGAGAAGGGTTTGTAGGTTTGTTGCTCATTAGGGTAAAGTGGTATCTTCCTCCCTTATTATCCAGCGCTTAGAAGGAATAATCTCCTCCCGCACAGACTAATGGTAAGTGTGTGTTGGTGTTATGGGCCCCACCAGCGAATGTATGGATAGTGTGCATGTATGAGATCTGTTAGTCCATGGCAGTAGGGAGGGATTTTGTATTCAGCGCTGCATCAACTGCACTGCACCTGCTGATCCTTGGGCTAGCAAAGAGAGGCCTGTGTGTCCTGCTCAAGAAAAGTACTTCTCAAGCCTCAGATAGAAGAAGTAAACTCCAAGACTCAGTTGGCTGACCTCCCGTTACAACACCTGGGCCGCAAAATGGTAGCCACAATTGCTGAATTGCCACTGACTGCTGAAGTGCATCCTGGGAGACCGAGTTCTGACACTCAAAAGTTGCACTTAAGTCTACTGGACTTGGAGGGACGTCAGAGGGCAGTTTGATCACCCCAGATGGACATTAGCCTGAATTAAAGGGAACCGCTGGTTTCTCCTTGACCGGACAATGGACTTTGACTAGACTTCACCTGGACTTCGAAGGACATCATTCCATGTGGCCCAAGTGACCCCACCGTATTTGTGGAACAAGGGGTGGCCCTAGGAAGGCCCCTATCAACCAGATCAGCATCCACATCATCCCCAGCATCATCAGCATCCTATATCCCATGCATCGGGACCACTCCATTGAGGTGTATGGCAGGTTGCCCATAGAGCCTGGAACTGGACTAGAGACTGCTTTGACTGTAAGGTAATTGTCCTGCTGAACATTACTAGCCCCTGTGACTTGCTCCTTGCTAGAGTTGGTCTCCCAAAGTGTGCTGGAGTCACCAAATACAACTTTACAAAGGTTTTTCCAAAGTTTTCAAAGTAACAATTAGAGTGAAAAAGCAGTGATTTATGATTTTCTTTATAGTTTTTATCTCCAGAAACCTCTGGTGGATTTTGTTCATTTTGGTGTTTACAAACTCCTAGAAATAAGATCTATTTTTATAAATTTGTGTCAGATTTCTTTGTACCTTGTTTATTTCTTATTAACAAAATTTTGTATTTCTAAATGATTTGCACTTATTCCTTTTAAAACCTGACTGCACAAATCCACAGGTACCCAAGGTTGAGTTAAGGTTTTACAAATGTGCCTGATGAGACCCAAAACTAGTATACAAGTTTATTAAATGGTGAGGTCGCCGAACCACAACATTTAATAAATAGCATTTCCTCACATACTTTTTTGAAAGAGCATTTATATTGCTATAACTAAAATAACAAATATGTTAAAATTATCTTTGAAATTATTTCTTATGGAAGTATGATTCTTTTCATTTTTTTAATTAAAAAGTACTTATTGTTTCTCTAAATATTAAAATATATATATTTAGATTTTACAAACATATACACTTAAATAAAAGATCCCAAATGTAACATTTATTATGAACTTAACATACTCCTTCCTTAGTAAATGGACTTTTTAAAATTATTATTGTTTATTAATTTTAAAAGTGCTATTATGTACCTACATTACAATAAGTGAATATTTTAAAATGTTTTGAATAAATGAGTACATTTATAAACATTTTACTCATATAATAACACTAATTCATTTTCTCTATTTTTTAACGTAAAAACCCAATAAAAGTGGACCTAATATCTTAATCATATAAACCACCTAAAGATATAGATTTACATATATTATTTATTTAAAATCTTACTAATAGCTAAATTGCTATTTGATGAAAACTTAAAGAATCTAATTGACTCTAGTCCCTGCATTGCTGTAACATCAGACTCTTACATCAAACAGACATTCCTACAGTTGGAGAAACTCTCAAAACAAGAACTAAATAAGTGGTGGAAAGTGACATCCCTTGAAAATTATATTGATGTAGAAAGAGTTCACAGAGGATTAAGAATGTTTACTATTCGTACACAGGAGAACTCCACCTGTAATTATTACATGCATGGACACAATGTATTGCTAAAACTCGTCAAGGTATGTTGGAAAGATTGGCGGAATATGTGAAAATTGTGAATATAGTGACTAAGTAAAATTCAACTAAACTGAAATAAGCAATTGAAAAAAACCAAAGAGGATCTTGTAGTAAATTCATTCTTAGCAAGTCTTGAAAATAGATTCTAACAGTAAAAAGAGCAAATAGAAATCAAGAATCTCTGGATCAGGAAACACAGGAAGTTCCTTAGGGACAAGAAAGATAACGCAGAGGGAAGGATACTGACTTTTAATAAAAGAGTTGATGCACTTTAAAAGAATTAATAATTTCTCCAACACAAAAATCTCAGGAACTGGCAACAGGATCTGGCTCAGATAGGAGCTCAGAGGCTGATGGCGCACCTGGCAAATCTAGTAATTTGCAAATGCTGTTCAGTTTTCTATAGGAGATCAGACTTTTAAAGGGAGACCATGAAAGCCTTAAGAGGGTCATACTGAAAGAACGAGGAGGAAGCAGATGATTATGAAAACGAGGAGGATGGCAGAGGACCAAAAAAAGTAACCAAAATATGGAGAAAAAAAGATTGATGCACAAAATAAACGGGTGAGCTAATTGTTGTCAAGCTATATAGATATTTGTTGACAGACATTGAGAAAACTGTATTGGAGAAATGACTCTCCTTCTGTCCAGGAAACAGCCTTTACAACATGGTTTTTACCACGTTGTGCCTTTATCACACACCTTTTACCAAGCATGATTTTCTCATGTGTATGTCTTTACAACGCATGCCTTTGCCACACATTTAGGATACGTTGGCGAGTGTGGGTGGTCTCCCCCTACAAATTCATTGTTTTTAAATAGATAAACAATGCATGGTAACAGCATGCATTATAAAAGCATAAACCGGAACCGGAATATGGATAATTGGAGGTAAGTAAACAATTAAATAAATAAAACGAATTTCGTAGCGCGCTCTGCATCGCAAATTGCGATGCAGTGCGCGCTACGAAATTCATTTTATTTATTTAATTGTTTACTTACTTCCAATTATCCATATTCCGGTTTTTAGTACCCCCCACCCTGCGCCTCCCCCGCCCCGCCTTTCCGCCCCACGGAACACCTTCCACGGGCCGCGGCTGGTGAATACACTATGAAACCACATTCAGAGTTTACATAAAAATTATAATATTCCATCATGCCAAGCATACTCCTTTCTTTGTGATGGTGAGATATGGGGCCTCAAACTCCCACAGAAAGGGGTACAGCTTTATATTTTGTTGGGCTTTTGTAAATTGGGTGATTTTTATAATGGTGCTAATCAGATGACCTGGGAGGCGTTTGTAACACAATTTGAAACACATAGCCGTGACCTCTGGCTAAGTTTTAGGCAGATTTCATGCTTCCTCTGGACTAATTTCAGAGGAATCAGTGAGAATACAAGAGTAATTTTAAAAGCTGCTTTTGAATCAAACTTATTGGGCATTGGCAATTGGTACAAGGTAATGCGCCAGGAGAAGAACAAGAACCTCATTGAACTAATGCTCCCAAAAATCGCTCAGGAAACTAACTGCAGGTTTAGTAGATAGGAATGGATACGAGTCTGTGAGCTTGGCCACAGGGCATTAAGAGCGGCTAACTTTCAAAGAATGTCCTTTCTTTCAAGATGGGTGGCCTATTGCACTCCCTCCAGGCTTCATTAATGGTTCCCTACACTACCGAATGACTGTTTTAGATGTAATCTGCCGGAGGCAGGGGACTGGACACATATATTTTTCACTTGTCTGAAATCACAATACTTTTGGGAAGAGGTTTTTGGGTTTATTAGTAGATGTGTTTCATTAGATATCCTTCCATCTGCTTCGCTGGTGCTATTTGGCTTCTCCTACGTATTTGATCAGTTCTCACTATACAAGCAATTTTTTGTGTTCCTTGCCATAGCAGTAGCCACATCTTTAATTTTGCAAAATTGGAGAGCTCAGAAACTACCTATACTGACTCTGTGGCTACAAAAGATGGAGAGGACTTACAAATTCGAGGAGGCCTACGCAAAGAGATAGGGGCGGTGCGGAAATTTGGAAACACATGGAAGGGCTATGTCGCAATTACACAAATAAATGATACTATGTGATTTATTACTGTGGAATTTTTAGGCGTAGAGTGTAATTATATAGGTTTTTAAGTTAGGGGTCACACGTCATCATAGATTTGTCATCTAGAATGCTGGTTTTATACATCATGTAAAATAGAGCATGAATTTATGTTTTTTTTTCCCATGCATTTTAAATATGAGACTTAATATGTAATAGGTTTTATCTTTTCTGCCTCTTAGTATACTTTGTGGATCATATTTATTATGTACTATTGGATTATGAAATTTGCTAAACTTATTGTCTATTTATTATATGTGATTGGAGAGTCTGCAAATGTGTATGTACTATGTCTGTTCCCTATGCTCAATAAAAAATATATAATAAAAGAAAATAGTGGATGTTAATTTCATGTATACTTCTATCGATCACAATCAGGGAATTAATGCCTGCACCTTTTTTTCTGAAAAGCAAATCATGAAGGGGCATATGCATCAACCAAAGTAATACCGATTCCTTAATAGCGAAAAATAAGGAATCGCCATTAAGGAATCGGTAATTGGCATGCATCAACAGATTCGGTAAAATTTAGCGATTCCTTAAAAATCGCTAAATTAACCGATTCCTTAATAGCGGGGCACGCAAATGGCCCCACTAGCAAATAGCGAGTTCGGTAATACCGATTTGGCTAATAGCGAGTTCGGTAATACCGAATTAGCAATTACCGAATCGGTAATAGCGAAATCGCAAATTGCCGCGTCGCACCGGGAACAGGCTGATGACATCACCAACCAGGAAATACTGCTGCCCCACCCACATAGCCTCGACAGAGGAGCAGACAGGAGCTGGAAAGAAGGACAGGCTGTGCAGAGTGAGGCCACACAGATTCTGCCAGTCACAGCACACATCCATCATGTCGCAGGAAGTGCCATCCAGCGCTGAATCTGCACGCAAGCGCAAGAAGAAGTTTTCAGACAGGGAGCTGGAGTACCTCATCGAGGGAGTGGCCAGCAAACACGACCGCCTCTTTGGCAAGCTGTCCCTCAAGGTGCCTGAGACCGAGAAGCGGCGCATCTGGCAGCGCATCCGTGAGAGGGTCAATGCGGTTGGCGTCACTAGCCGCAGCATCAACGATCTCAAAAAACGGTGGTATGACCTCCGGAAGCGCGCAAAAGAGAGGATTGCTGAGAGGCTCCGGGAGGCAAGAAGGACTGGAGGCGGAACAAGCACTGCACCATCCAACACAGCCCTGGAGGACCTTGTGGAAGGGACGATAGAGCGGGAAGCCGTCGTGGGGGTGATCCAGATGGACACGTCCGGCGCAGCCACAAGTGCCCAAGGTAAGATGCATGCCTGTGCCACACCCAGCATAGCGTAAATCCATACCCATGCCCCCAGCCCAATCTCACTGTGTCTGCAGCTCTGGCACAGACAGTTCCACACATGACACTACTGCATCTTGGGAGTTGTAGTCTAGTCAGCCCAGAGTGCAGGCACAGGCGTAAATCCTCACACAACACATATTTTGTACATGGCTGTAGACTGTTCATTTGTTGGACCACAGAGGGACATTGATGGGTACAACACTATGTAGGTGTAATCATCCCACTAATCATGCACTGTTTCACACACAGATGCATCACCTGGGGACTCTGACGACAGCGACCAGCTGATCATATCTGAGACACCCGTGGAGTCAGACCAGGAGACTGTGCAGGATGCGCACGCACCGCCAACACCTGCCACCCCACCAGCACAACCTCCACCAGCGCCACAATCATCGGCACCAGCACCAGTGCCACAAGCCAAGGCACCACCACCTGCGCCACAAGCAACGGCACCAGCAAGCCAGCCTGCAGCCAGTGCAGCCACAATACCGCAGAGGCACAGGCACCAAGTTGCGCCCTTGCAGGAGATGGCAACCCCCCCCCCCGCAATTGGCACCCACGCAGCGCACATCCACACCACCTGCTGCACCACATGGAGGCTCAAGACACGCACGGCGTCACAGGGCCCGTCGCAGTTCCGTCTCCTCAGCTGACCAGGATGTCCCAACAACCTCTGCAATTGAGGAGAGGATGCTGCGCACACAGAACCTGCAGGGAAGACATGTGGCTAGCATCAGCTGCAACATCGTGCGCCTAGCGAGGGAGATGCGCGCCATGACTGCAGCAGTCACCGACATGGGCTCCGCGGTCAGGGACATGGGCACGGCGGTCAGGGACCAGACCACTGCGGTTGCTGATGGCAATGCTCAGCTCAGGGAGGAGGTACGTGAGCTCACCCGTGCCATCAGGGAGGGCCATGAGTCCCAGAGGAGGAGTAACCGGCAGCTAATGTTGCGTTCTGCCGCCGCTACCAAGGCCATACAACGGCACAGCAACTGCACCGCTGTGTTGGCACGCCGCACAGTCTCCCTGCAGGTGGACCTTGGGCACTTCTGCGGTGATGTTGCCAAGTCACTGGGACACATCACCACTGCTGTGGAACAACTGCAGAGCAGCACATGCAGTGCTGCAGCATTGGGAGGGGATGACACCAGTGAGGCTGCCTCCAGTGTCAGCAGCGTGTCACTGGCAGAGGCCAGCACCAGGCGCCGAAGTTCGCGTGCCTCCACGGGGACAGGCCGTGGTGAGGGTTTGGATGCACCTGAGCGGAGGCTTGGTGTACGTGGCAAGCGGCACTAGAAATTTGGACATGCTGCAGGTCCATGGTGGAGCAACCATGGCCATCCAATTATTCTGTTTGCACAGGCCTGACTTTAAGGAACCTTTTATTTACATTTATGCAATCGGAGCATGATTCACAATGCTAGTTCTGTTGCACAATCCTCTGTGCTACTGTGCATTAAACAGTTGCACCCAACACCAACTTGTAATGTCTCATTTTACCCAGGGTCAAAAATGATTTTGCGTTATGTCTGTCCGCCTCCTATGGCCCTCTGCTGTGTTAGGGATGTGTGCCGGTCGTCGTTGGGCGGGTGGTTGGTCAGCCTGGGGGTCGTCATCCCTGTCCACCTCCATGGGTATCCCCCTTCTGGTGGCAATGTTGTGCAGCATTGCACATACAGCAATTATTCGACAGCATGTGTCTGGTTGGTATAGCATTGCGCCGCCAGTCTTGTGGAGGATACGGAAGCGGCTCTTGAGAATCCCAAAAGTCCGCTCTATCACATTCCTCGTGCTGATGTGTGCAGCGTTGTAGCGATGTTCCTGCGGGGTTGCTGGATTTAGGTATGGGGTTAGTATGTATTCCCGCAGGGCGTAAGCACTGTCACCTAGAAGATAGAAGCATAGACTTAGCATTGGTGATGTACATACATGTGTGGTGTTGGTGTGGGGAAGCGTAGTTCTACTTACCTAACAGGAGTCCCTCTCCAAATTCGCCATTGAGTAGTCGCCTGTGCATTCCACTGTTGCGGAAGATGTATGAGTCGTGTGTGCTCCCTGGGAATTGTGCCACTAGGTCCGTTATGATGTTGTTGGCATCGCACACAACCTGCACGTTGATCGAGTGGTATGACTTGCGGTTCCTGAAAAGGTACTCATTTGCTGACGGAGGGCATATGGGGATATGCGTGCAGTCGATGCATCCAATCACATGTGGAAATTGTGCCACCTGGTAGAATGCCTGTTTGGTGCGGTCCAACTGCTGTGGGGTTGTGGGGAAGCTGATGTGTCTGTGGAGCATTGTCAGCATGGCATCTAGGAATTTTTGGAAGAAGCGTGACAGTGCGCTTTGCGAGACACCTCCGGCAACCGCAATTACCCCCTGGAAACTCCCTGAGGCCAGTAGGTGCAGGCTGCATAGTACCTGAACGTGCGCAGGGATTGCATTTGTCCGGTGGGTCTGGTGCTGCAGTATTGGTTCCAGGTCTGCAATCAGGCGCATGATCATAGCGCGATTGAGGCGATATTTCTGGTACACCTCGTCCTCATTCTGGCCGAGCAGGGTTATGCGCAGTCTGAACACTCGCTCCTGGACCCTTCTCCTGCGCTGTCCTGCTGCATTGATCCGCATCCTCCTTGCAAGCACGTAGAGAGCAGCCATTTTGTGGGAGCCAACAGGGTCTCCTGGGCCAAATTTAAGGGTTTAGTGATTGCCTCAATCATTTGCACATGTAGGAATATTTTTTTTTTTTTTTTTTTGTGACTTTACCTCCAGGTTTTGATTCCCCTTATTTTGCTCTGGCAAAATAGCGATTTTTGGGATTTTCGTTATTAGCGAGTTTTGTTGCATTGGGGTGCGATTCGTTATTTGCTATTGGCAATTTCCGGGAGCTAATAGTGATTTCGGTAATTGCGAATTCGGTATTTAGCGATTCGGTAAATTAGCATTTTGGGTATTAGCGATTCGGTATGTCCGAGGTTATTTATTTAGCGATTCGTTATTTGCTCGGGTTTTGGGTTGATGCATTGGGATTGGGTATTTTTAACACAATACCGGGAGCTATTACCGAATCGGTATTTTACCGACTGGATTTTGGCTTGATGCATAAGGGTGGAAGACTTTACATCACACCCATGTGTTGAGATTCATTATGAAGGAAGTATTGCCGTGAAGAGAACATCTTATTTTTGGTGATACTTGTTGTAGCGTCCTGGAAGTCCAGGTACTTGCTAATAACCATGCCACATACGGAGAGTAATTTTACATAGCTTTATTCCACTGCATTTAAGTCAGACATTCTAAGCCTGCCTTTAACTCATCTCTCCAACACTTGAATCATGGCCTACGGTGTACAGTGGGAACCAAATGACTTCCAGCATTATTTTATTTACAAAACACTACATCTCCCACTTTGTTAAATAAAAAGTAGCAACTTTTCAAAAAAGACAAATAAGTAGATAAAAAATAAATACACAGATAATCATGGATATACGGGCAATTATAATTCTTTAATTATGCATTGTGGTGCTTGAATCACACGTCCTGATTGGGTCACTGGAACCTGGGAACTGGCAGACAAAGTGTCAGTGATCTGCACAAGTGAGGGGGAATTATCAGCAGACACAGAGTCACCAACAGTCTGTCGGGACCCAGTCTCTACGTTGACATCCATGTTTGGTGAGTGATGGGACACATGTCGAAAGTAAGAGGAATATCTCATACTTCCCAGGATGCAGGGCAGTCACCTTGTGTCCTTTGGTGTTAGTGATGGCAAGGGGTTGAGCCTCAAAAGGAACAACAGACTTTTATTTTCTGTGGTGTTTGATAAGCACTCGATCTCCTCTTGTAAAGGTGACATCTTTTACATGTCAGCAGATATTTTCATCTTCTGTTTGCGACCAAACACAGTAGCTAGAGTTTTCTCCTCATTCTTGGATCTGAGGTTGCTCACTGACGTCAGCTTGGTCATCGTGGCGCTCTCAACCAATAGAGTTGTAGGGCTTTCCCCTGTGGTTGATTGAGGGGTCGAATGGTAAGCTCAAAGAGTAGTGTTCAAAACAACATTGAGGTCGAGCTTATCCAAAGCAGCAGGATGAACAACTTTCTTTAGAGTACTCATGAATCATTCTACCAGACCATTGGTCTGGGGCCAATAAAGAGTGCTTTTTTGATGCTTTATATTGAGGTGATTTAGAAAGTCTTTGAATTCTCGACTATTGCAGGTACACCCCATGTTGCAAAGATGCCATCTAATATTTAAATAACCTTTCATGTGTTGTGGATGAAAGGTCTTCTACCAAAGGAAAACAAGAGTATTCATCAACAATAACTAGAAGATGATGTACATGCTCAAGAGGACAGAAGAAATCAATAGCAAATTTCTCACAAGCATGACGTGGCAATTCTGACATGTTCAAAGCATGCTGAATAACTTCGGACAAAAGACAGTTGCATATGTGACAATTCTTGAATTCCTTTTCGACCCTTTCGTCAAGATATGGAAACCAGACCCGGCCATGGAGAGCTCTCTTAGTGGCACTATTCCACAATGTCCATCATAGGCCTCTTCAATTACTTGCTGTTGAAGACTCTCAGGAATAACAATTTGCGTACGTCTCAGAATGAGGCCTCTTGAGTCACTGAAAGTTCATCTCTTACATGTTTGAACTTCAAATACTCACTGTCAGTACTGAGATGTCTAGAGTGCTGTTTCCATGATTGATGAGCAATAATATCTTTTAACTTTAACATGTGACTATCTTGGCTCGCGACAGTGACAATTTGTTCTAAAGACATGGCAATTGGAGTACTCAATTTCACAATAAAATTGATGTAATCCTCCGCTGTCTTAGATGGGGTACTAGACCATTGCAATGGCACTCTTGAAAAATAATCAGCAGGATTCTGATCTTTCCCTGGACAATGATGAATTGTATAGTTGCATTCTTTTAAACTCAAACCCCAGCTTTCAATTCTAGGAGCCATTACTGTGAAGGGTTTTCTGTACAAAAACACATGGAAATATTCGCAAACCCAGACCACTGCCAAATTTCTTTTTCAGGGTGTAAGTAAACACATTCAGTTTTTTACAGGCTTTTATTTGCGTATACCACAATACATCTGCGGGCATTCGGCTGTTCATTGTGCTGTGCAAGGATTACATCTAGCCCAACAGGGCTAGCGAAAACTACAACCTCTATATGAAGTTTGGAATCAAAGTATGCTATTTCAGTTGCTATTTCAGTGGCACTCTCAACAGCTTTCTTGATCTCCTGGAAACTCTTCTCACATTCTTGTGACCAATGAAAAGTCACATTATTTTTATTGGTATTCGTAACGGTGCACTTACCATAGCAAAGTCTCATATGTATCTAGAATAGTAGCAGGCCATTCCAAGAAATGATCGTAACATAGAAATGTCTTGTGGGGGATTTACAGTAGACATCGCTTGTATTTAAGCTGGATCAAGGTTTCATATCCCCATTAGAAAATACATGGCTAAAGAATGTCAAGCTTTTCTTGTGAAATGCGCATTTATCAGCATTCAGAGTTAAGCCTGCATCATTCAGCAAATGACATACTTGCATGAGAGCTTCGTCATGCTCTTTCTGTGTAGCTCCGAAAACCAATATGTCATCACTATGGTTAAATGCATTTACTACAGGCTGTATGATACATTGAATGATGTCTTGGAAAATTTCTGCAGCAGAGGATATACCAAAAGTCAATCACTTGAAGTAAAACAAACCAATATGTCTAGAACAGGTTGCAGTGTACCTGGATTTTTCTTCAAGCTCCAATTGGAGATATCCTTTATGTAGGTTGAATAGAGAGAAGAATTTCGTACCATTCAATTGAGTTATCATATCAGCAATATGCGGACCGCAATGTCTCTCTCGCTCAATTGCCTTGTTTACCTGACGCATGTTAGCGCATATGCGTACAGCTTCCTCACGGTCTATTTTAGGCACGATTACAATGGGAGAAACCCATGGTGTCGGACCAGTGAAGTGTTCAATGATGTCATATTTAAGCAATGAATTAAGTTTCTTTTCAACAGCTTCTTGCAAGTGAACCACAACTCATCTGTGTCTTTGAGCAACAGGATGAACATCCTCATTTATGTGTAACTTTACTTTAATTGTTTTGAGTTTTCCTAACCCATGAAATAATAGAGGTCATTGGCTGACAATTTCATGATGAACATTCATATTGTAGTTGACTGATATCAGTCCCATATCAATAGCAGTGTTGAAACTCAGCAAACAGTCACTTGAAGCTATTCCTTGAAGTACATGAATAGGCACTTGTGCCACAGGTTCCTTATGTTTCATCACGGCTTGACTCTTTAAGGATGTTAAGGCAGGCCATGTGTATTTTTTAGTCTTTGACTTCGTAAGTTGTGGTAGCAGAGATAATTCTTGGTACTTCTCAGGCATGATATTTATCTACGTACTGCTGTCAATTATGAATGGTATTGAACACTTGTTTATCTTTAGAGTGATCTTCAGACAATGTTTGAATGCTTTTGGTGCTTTTTCATTTCGATTTTTCTTTACCTTGAGTTTTCCTAGTCCCACATGTGCATGCACTTTTGAAGTACACATTGACACTGTACAATTGCCATTGTCACTTTCACTGGAAACTGATATTGAGGAACTCTTTGTCAATGATTTAGACAACAACCAACTTTGTTTAGTGTCAATTTGCCTCAGTTGGTGTAAGCGCCTAGCCTTGTGGTAGTGCGTCCAACGTCACTGAGGTCGCATTTGGCCAGCCATTTTGTCTTCACACTGTGACACACTTACTTTTCTCTTCACCTTGCAAGTAGTCACAAAATGATTCACTTTAAAACATCCAATGCATATCTGTCCAAAGGTGGGACACTTACCTTCATATGGAAATGACTGTCTACATCTGTAACTCGTCCCTTGGCCTTGTATCTTAGCTTACGTTTCATGTACATGACTAACGCACTTTGGGTGCCTCCTGCCTCCATGCCAGTCACTTCCCAGCACGCTCTTCAACATGGGCAGTCTTGAGGACTCGTTCTGAGCTCAGAGTTTCTTTCAGCATTCATTATCAAAAGGAATCTGACAGACATCCATCGATATTTTCTGAGACGGGTAGCTTCCTAATCATTCATTTAATTGGATTTACGGTGCTTCACCGGAACATCAAGTCTCTCAACAAACCTGGTCTTTGATGTTCTTGACTGAATATGTATCTTTCATATTCCACATTTGGCACTGGATTCAATTTGACATTCAAGGCTGTTTTGATTTTATCATACGTCACTTCACCTTCTTGTGGTATCTTTTTGATGGCATCTTTCCCTCCTTCACCAGCCATGTTTCTCAGTTACTTTATGAACTTTTTTTCATCTTTTTCATCTATTGCATCTATGAAATCTTCAAATATCTCTATCCATGCAGTCCAACTATTGCCAATATTGTGTTTCTTGGCAGTATCAAATGCAATTGGCGGTTGTAAGAATGCAGCAGCTGTATATATATTGGTGGACTGTGGTGGTCTCTCAGCCTCTTCTTGTGAAACTTGATCAAACAGAGGTTTGCTAGCTGCTCTTGATGTGCTGGCCTTCAGGTCAGTCTTAATGACTTTTGGAGCTTGGGTTTCGTCCTGGCTCTCCAATGGAGCTCTTGACTTGATGGCAGTCTGTGGAGTTATTCTGGGCTCATATGAGGCAGCTTCAGTGGTGGGCTGCTTTGTCCGGGGACAGCTCCACAAGCACAACTCCTCTGACCCTTCTTTTGGGGCTACTATGCAGCAAATTGTGGCACAATGAATTGTTAATGGTTTCGGTAAGTAGATAAAACTTTGTACACTACAAGTCCATGAAAGCAGATTATATTGGTCAGCTTTGTGCTAATTCTAAAATGTTTCTTCACAAACACCGCGTTAACCTCGGGTTCGTAGCACATGAATTTCAATTTGATTTGTAAGGAAATATTGCAGTGCTCTGCTTTTGTAACCTGGTTGCATCCACCTTTAGGGTTATTACTCCATATAGTGTATGACATTAGTATTTGGGTAATGGCGCAGTACCTTTTATTTGCAGCTGTTTCATTCAGTTTCTGGCCACTGACAAATAGACTTTCAATGTTGCTTTCCTCAACTTTAAGTGTTTTATATAGGCTGACGTTGCGTTTAGACTCCACCGGTGCCAATGGCGATTATGCACTATATCTACAGCACACTTGACAAGCACAAGGGGCCCGATTCACAGAACTAACTTACGACAAAATCCTAAACTTACTACCATTTTGGTATTCACAGAAGGCACTTACTCATTTTGGTATTCACAGAAGGCACTTACTCATTTCGGTATTCACAGAAGTTAGGAGTCCTAACTTTAGGACTCCTAAATGCCTTCTGTGAATACCGAAAGTCTTAAAATTAGGATTTTTCGCAGTTTAGTAGTGGTATAGTTAGGACTCCTAACTTTAGGACTCCTAAATGCCTTCTGTGAATACCGAAAGTCTTAAAATTAGGATTTTTCTCAATTTAGTAGTCCTAAATTTAGATTTAGGACTACTAAATTGAGAAAAATCCTAATTTTAAGACTTTCGGTATTCACAGAAGGCATTTAGGAGTCCTAAAGTTAGGAGTCCTAACTATACTACTACTAAACTGAGAAAAATCCTAATTTTAAGGCTTTCGGTAGTCACAGAAGGCTTTTAGGAGTCCTAAAGTTAGGAGTCCTAAACTTAGGACTACTAAATTGAGCAAAAATCCTAATTTTAAGAATTTCGGTATTCACAGAAGGCATTTAGGAGTCCTAAAGTTAGGAGTCCTAACTATACTACTACTAAACTGCAAAAAATCCTAATTTTAAGGCTTTCGGTATTCACAGAAGGCATTTAGGAGTCCTAAAGTTAGGACTCCTAACTTCTGTGAATACCGAAATGAGTAAGTGCCTTCTGTGAATACCAAAATGAGTAAGTGCCTTCTGTGAATACCAAAATGGTAGTAAGTTTAGAATTTTGTCTTAAGTTAGTTCTGTGAATCGGGCCCAAGCAGTTTACTAGACCACAGCAAACCATCTGGAAGAGTGCTTTTAGTGTACAGGCTTCACATCCCCTATCTCTTCACCTGTTGTAGAGTCCTGCCAGCACAGGTACTCGTCAACAGCCACACACAGAGAGTAATTATTCACTTCTTTATTCCACTGCGTGTAAGTCAGAATGCAACGCTCTAAGCCTGACTTCAACTCATCTCTCTAACGTTTACATTACAGGCCTACGGTATACAGTGGGAACCAAAAGAGTTCCAGCATTCTTTTATTTACAAGACACTACACTTGCTATTGGGAGTTGCAATGAGCACCTGCTCCGCACCAGCTTCACAAAGCATTTTATGGGCTGGTGTGAGAAGCAAGTGGTCTGGACAGAGGAGAATGACCAAAACATCTCAAACATTATTTTATAGATGTGGTATATTGATGATCCCTTCTTTATTTAAGGTTAAGAGTGGGAGAAAGTGGAGGAGTTTATCTGGAGATGAATCTCAGTTTCACTTACAAAATCAGTAGGGGAAAGAATGGAATATCTAGATAACCATTTGGAAGTGAAACAGGATACCCTCACTACCACACTGCATTGCATGGAGACAGCGAAGAACAGCTTACTACAGGCTAATATTCACTAATCTAGAAGCTTAAAATAGGGCATCCCCTATGAGGAGTTTTTAATGTAAACAGAATTGCTCTTATAATGACTTATTTGGAAGAACAACAGGTCCCAGCAGGTTCATGGAGAGAGGTTATGCAAACATGGTTTAATGGGAGGCATCCACCAAAGTTGTAAATAAAAACATGATAATCTACTTTTCAGTAGGAACGAAAAAGAGAACACCCCTGAGAAAAATGTGATCAGATTCATTATAGACTTCAACAATAAATCAGGCACTTGACGTATATCATGAATAACCATTGGAATATTTTAAAATTGTATTCCATTTTGTGACTTATGATAGGCCCAAATGTGTTCATGACATATCAAAGAAACCAAGGATTTACAAGTTGTTTTACTACTCAGCCATTTTGAGGGGCCTACACTTACAACATGGTTGACAGCTCCAGTGGCTTTTGCAACTGGGGGGAGCTGTAATGCCTGTCACAGTAGTAACTAAAACAAATACTCATTGCCCCAGGGAATATCCAAATGATTTCCAAATTCATCACAAGTAGTTCGGATTTCTGTGTTTAGATTTTGGAGTGTGATGTATGATTTTTCTACTTAGGAAAATAATTCTTGAGAAATTAGTGCTATAAGAAAGAATTATATTGCTTATCCTGTGGGCAGACATTTTGATTAAATGCGTGAATGACAATGCAGACTTACCTACCTTTTTTGGTATTAACAGGATTGAGAAGATTCATCTGGTGGAAATTGAGAAAAATCATTCCGGACCTTGGAGTTGAAGCGGTTGATAGAGTTTAAATATTATTTTAATTTATGTGCTTGCCACCCTATTCCCTTACAACCATGACAACCCATAAATTATCAAATAAAATTAATAACTTAAATAGTGACTTTACCAAAATAATTAACAAACTAACTATCAAATTATAACTAACATATAAACTTCACTAATTTACTGTTGAAAAATCCCTCCACCTTATTCCCCAAAAAACCTAACAGCCCATTTAAAATCATTTAAAATAATTAAAATTTGAAAACAAAAGACCCAATTTAGCTGCCTTCTACCTCCCTCCTACTGCCACAAGCTCGACAACTAGAGCAAAAAGTTCCATAAATATATGCAGCAAGAAAAATAATTAATAAGCTACAATGCATAAAAATAATAAATAACATAATATGTAATTTAAAAAATAACACTAAAAGTGATAAGTAAATTTTAAAAAGGATTAAACATACTTAAAATAATAAAAAACAATATAACACAAAATGAAATTGAACAAATAATAAACGTATAACAATGAATCAAAAAACCAACATTACTTTCAATGATTAAATACAATGTGATAAACAACAATATATTTGTTTTAAAGTTAAAAAAAAACGTTATTTTTACTATTGATATTATGTTGCATGATTTCCTGGATACCACAACATTTTGGAAGCTAAATTATTGTCCGACAATATTCCTGAGTCGATATTAATGAGCTTGGTACTGGTAAATCCTACTTGGAAAGTTGTTAAGGGTTTCTGCCATGTACTGTCCAATGGTCTAATACCGAACTAATGAAGGAGCACACCCACGTGGGAGTCACCCTACCAGATGGATTTCGAAGTCAAGTCTGTTTTAAGGATCCCTTTTCTTGCACTTCATGCACTTCTTGAAATTCTGTCTGCTGCACCCTTTTGCCATTATACTGACATTAAGATCAACATTATCCTTTAGAAATATATTCTTTATTTATTAATTAAAACAACTTTTAACTTCTCACTTGTCAGTGATTATGGCTATATAAAACGTGTTTGTTCTTGAAAAAAATAGCTGAGAAAAATTTCCTAAACAAACGGTAGTGCAGCAAAACACCTTTCTGTGCTGCCCTTTGTCAAAATGAAAGGGTAGCAATGTGCCTTATCTGTGGCACTCCTGTCCTTTGTCCTTCCGCTGGCGCCGTTTAGGCAGCCTAGCGCCAACACAGGCTCCCTTACACAATGGTACAATGGTGCCTGTGTTGTAGGCAGGATTCTTTTCAATCTTTTTTTAATTTATTGTAACAAAACTAGTGGTTTTCTAATAATAAAAAAAAGATGTGCAACTTAGGAAACGTGTTGTTTGCGCAAACTGTGCTAAAAAAATAGGACTATTTATGTCATTTGAAATAATATGTCCATGCACAATAATTGAAATTGAATAAAAAATATAACTATGGACACGTGTCGAAGAATTCACAAAAGTACTTAATGTAGTTCTTTCAGAGAAAGAAGTTATTGTCTTCCTTCCCCTCCCTTCCAAAACCAGTCTGCACACTATCAGGCATGGCAGTGTTAGTTAAGGCGAAAACTCGCCACGTTGTCATAATGTGGGATGTCATGAAGGACAGCACTACAACATGACGTGTCATTTCCGGTGGTTGTAATTTAGAATATCTTTAGCGAAAAGAATTTCTGACAGAAATATTGTGCCTTAAAAATTGTTTACTAGTTTATTGTCCCATTTGGTGTACATTTTCTACTGGCAACTACATTCGGACGATATTTATGGAAATAGTATTTATGACACAATATTCAGCGGTGGCCGCCACAAAGAAAAAGTGGTGGAGCGCGGGAGGGAGAGCGTGGGGGGGAGTGAGTTTAACAATAATTGAAAAAAATAATAAGTTAAACTTACCTGCTGCTGGCGTCCTCTGGTGTCACACTTGTTTGTTGGTTTGTTCTTATCCTAGCAGACACTAGGACTACGTCAGACTCCCTGTCCAATCCCAGCGCTGTTCTCAAGCAGTGCGGGGATTGGACTGAGCAAACTGAAAAGATGCTCCGCTCAGGTCAAAGAGTCTGTGGGGTTTCTCCAGCCTGGCTATTCAATACAGCTGGGTTACAGAAACCTAAGTGTGCATGTGTGTTTGGCCAGCCTGAGACAGCCAGCCAATCACACATGGGCACTTAGAGAGTGCACATAGTACTCCTTCGCCCCCCCCCCCCGCTTCCATGCCCCTGCTCCGCACCTCCCTGCACATTCTGGCTGAGCTAACTGCAAAATAAAACAATAATGAAATATCATTTTATTTTTTCGCTGCTGGCTCTGAGCCAGTGAGGCTACTCTCCTCTGCCTTTGCGGAGGTGCCGCCCCTGACAATATTTCTTTCAGGCGATATTTTGGTTTCTGTGTTCCTATATATACCTGTCGGGTACTTACAGGAGTAAAATCCCAGTTTCAGGAGACCTAGGGGACATTGAAAAGTGTAGCGCATTCTGGTGTGTGTTGAATAACACCTCATTTGACTGGGAAAGGGTTGGCCAGTTATGGTTTTTAGGGGTATGCATTGTCACCTATACAACACAACATTTTCAAAACTGAAAGAAAAAGGCATTACTGGTTTTGATATATAAAAATATCTATAAGATTACATCATATTCGACCCCATCTACGGTGGAGGTTGCAAAAAATCTGGGAGTGTGGTTTGACTCTTCCCTCTCTTTCAAACCCCATGTTTTAAAGGTAACAGGGACATGTTTTGGCCTTATTAAAACTCTGAAAGAAGTATTTGACCTGATTCCGCTTGCTGCAAGGAAAACAGTGGCAGTGGATCTTAGACTGGACTACTGTAATAGCCTTCTGGCAGGGACTAACAAAGCTACCCTGAGGAGACTACAAGTAGTACAGCATGCAGTAGCCAGATTGGTCCTAGGGCTCCCTCGTAGAGTTTCTGTCTCTGCCGCCCTGAAGACCCTTCACTGGCTCCCGGTTCATAAAAGAATTCTGTTTAAACTATTGTTGACGACCTTCAGAGCAATTCGCCGACTGGGCCCTGTATACCTCTCGACAAGATTCAAGTCATACATGACATTGAGGACACTTAGATCCAGCTCTGCAAACCTGCTCGAACGGCCAGGTTTCAAACTGAAAACCAGAGGAGGGAAATCTGCCATGGTTTTAGGGGCAAAGGCTTGGAATTGCATGCCGAATGAACTCAGACAAATGGAACAGGAAGAGCAGTTTAAAAAGGCACTAAAGACATGGATCTTTGGAACATCGGATGCCTTTTGCCTGGAACTTATCTAGGCCTTAGTCTGCTACAGCTGATCTTCCTTATTTGATAGCGCCAGGAGACTTCGTTAGGAGTGACAGTTGCACTCTATAAGCAACACATTTCATTTAATTTCATATTTAGTGATTAGGACAAATAAAAAAAATCTCACAATGCAGTTAGTTACTTTTATTTTGTCAAATTCCCATCACTGCTGGTATGCTGATACTTCGCATAATGAATGCAGCATGGATGGTTTTGGTATAATTGGCATTGCAGATGGTGATGATTAGGCCCGCAGTACTTGACATTTATACTTTAGTTGACTAATGCATTTTGTATTTCATGTACATCAAGTTTCGGGCTGTAAATGAAACTAAATGCACATGGGTGTAGTTGATGTCATGTCATGTCATGTAATGTTATGTTATGTTATGTTATGTTATGTTATGTTATGTTATGTTATGTAGAATTGTAAAGAGCATTGTGACTCAGGAATCTATCCTGGCGCTGAGCAGGTGTGCATCTAGCCAAGCCTATGGCCAAAGTTGATTATTCAAAGAGCCAGGTGTTCAGCTTCTAGAAAAATTGAAAAAGCACAGGGGAGGCAAGGATGTGAAGGAGCAGGTCATTCTAGCGTGAGGGAACGATGTAGAAAACTCGACCGCCGGATCTCATTCTCTGAACCTGTGTGATGTGTGAAAGTAGAAGCTCAGATGAACAGATACGTCTGGAGGGTTTGTGAAAGTGGATGCAATTGTTGAGGTATGCTGGACCGGAGTTATGTAGTGCTTTGAAAGTGTATATGAGGAGTTTGAATTGTGCTCGTTTGTGTGTGGTTGGCCAGTGCAGCTCTTTGAGGTAATGCAAGATGTCTGTACGGCATGGGAGGTTAAGTGTGATTCTGGCTGCCAAGTTCTGAATGGTCTGCAACCTCCTGGTGAGCTGCTGGTTGACGCCGGCATAGAGGTTGATCCCATTGTCCAGCTTGCTGGTGATGAGGATCTGGGTGACAGTTTTCGGGGTGTTAAACAAGGAGCCATTTGAAAATTTTCCTTAACATGTTTAGAATGTTGAGGCATGAGGCAGCCATACGATTGCTTTGCAGTAGATGATGATCCCCAGGTTCTTGGTATGGATGGTGGAGGAGGGTGTTGGTTTTAGTTCTGTGAGCCACCAGGAGGAGTCCAACAGTGAAGAGTTTTTGCCAAAGATCATGACTTCAGTCTTGCCAGTATTCAGCTTCCGATAGTTTGACTTCATCTAGTCGGTGGATTTGGTAATGCATGCCATGCTCTTGTTCCGGGTGTTGGGCCTGTTGATCTTAAGGGAGAGCAGAATTTGCATGTTGTTAGTGAAGGAGAGAATGCTGATGTCTTCCTGAGAGTGATGGTAGTAGTCAGAGGAATCATGTAAGCGTTGAAGACAGTCGGTCTCAGGAAGGATCTCTGAGCCCCACTTTTGATGCAACTGAGTTCTGATGCAGTTTTGTGTAAAATCATGAACATGGAGATGTGCTTCAGCATGGCGTTCCATACATTCCAGAGAAATCTACAGAAAGTTAGCTGTGATACACCAATAGTCATGAAGTAAATTCAAATCATAAACTTGGAGATGTGCTTCAGCATTGCATTCCAGACATTACATGCAAATCTGCAGAAACCCAGATGTGGAAGACACATAGCCATGAGAACAATGCCTTAGAAAGATTTAGTGCTAAACACTGGATCACAGCCATGATAATACTTTTTTCTTCAAATCTATATTTATCAAGTTAACCATGTATTGGATTGCATCCACATCAAACCAGTGTGTCATCAACCCTCTCTCCCTAGGCATGCTGAAAAAAGTTCCTATGTAGCCAGCCTTTGCACATGGGAGCAGACAACAGCTGGGTTGCACTCCATTTTCTGGAGGCACTTGCCATTTTTGCCCAGAAATAATGGCTGCCAAGATGGGAAAATGCTGAGGTTTATTTTTAGTGGCACTGAACAACTGCATTGTAACAGGATTCTATAAGTATGCTTTCTGGTCCAGTGAGACGTGCTGCTAGAAAATTAAGATGTGAAAAATGCTACGGATTGAAACTTGTCATGAGACCAAGGTACTAACAGTAGATCTGTCAAAAGACACTGCTACTAAAACAAGCATTTGCAATGCAATAGGTCTCGCATTTGTGAGAGTTTAAGCTACTGGCATTGTAAATGGCAATGCCTTTTATTTATCTGTTTTGATAATTAAAACATAAATAAAAGGCATGGTCATTTACAAAGCCAATAGCTCAAACCCTTGTAAATGCAAGACCTATTTCACTTCAAAAAAGCGCCCACCATTGTCCCGGGCTGCTTGAAAAGTGAAAGCGCGCATGGTGCTCTGGATGTTGCAGGAAAGCATGTTGTGCCTGAAGTAGAAGAAACTCATTAAGGAAAACAGTGCTTACAGACTAAATAAGACATACCGTGAATCAAGAGAAGTAAAAGAGACATTCCTCATGGGAGGTTACAAATGAAGACAGGGCAGTAACTAAGGAGGGTCTAACAAGCCTATTAATGAATCATAAGCCAGCATTTACAAAGGACAAAGACACAAACCAATGAAAAATATAAGCAAAAAGTGAGGGAAGCTTAAAGTCCATACTCAAACACAGCATGCCTCGCAGAGCAGCGCAAGCGCTGCCCAGGCCCGACCTAAAAAGACCTCTATTTAATTGTGTTACACACGACTTCACTGAAGATCGCAGATTTAGTTTCAAAGCCATACTCTAAATCTCTCCAAACTGAACAGCATTTTAATCAAAGCCTGGCAGATTCAAACTGAAGGGTGATTTTCCATGCTAGTCCTGCAGATTTGTTACCTCGCACCAAAACAGTGAAGTACGCCATGCAGGTAAGAGAGACCTTTGAGAACCACACCACGTCCCGTTCCTCAGCACATCCCTTTCCTCCTTTTAATAGCCGATTCTTAAACATACACCCTGGAAAATGAGCCGGTTCCAACAAAGAATCACAATCAACACCTAGCCAAATACCTTCCAGGCTGTTTAAACTAAACTAAGCCGAGGTAAGGTCCAGTTATCTAAACAACATTCTAAATTAGGAGACTCTTATTAGGGCTTAAACGCATTCCAGCTCTGGTTATTTAAAGGTCTCTTTAGGAGGTTGCTGTACTCGGGAGGCAATCTGCTTAAATGTGCAGCCACTCAACTCTGAAGAAAACAACCAGTAATGACAGAAATATGCTTTTCAGAGTTGTTTAATTGGGAATTACTATAGATGGTTATGTTTCAGTTAGCAGCGATAATGGTAAGCCACACAGGTTAGTAAAAAGTTAACTATTTCAGTGCACTGGTTGGTGCCTGCAGTCACCAGCGCACTGGTGACTGTTCTCTAAAAGCAGGGCAAAGGGTATCTTACCGACATCCAATGCGCCTTGGCAGTTCATAAAGACCCTTCGGTAAATCTACAACATCAGAATCACACATCCTCAGCTCATTAAACAGGACAGGGACACCTAATCAGACTGACTGGAACACAATACCCAGAACATATCATCACAGGACAATTCAGACTCTGGGCTGTGAAGGAAATACCTAAATAGCTGCAGGGCACCACCAGACAGCCTACAGCGCCATCAAGGACGGTGAATGTGCATTATAAAAATGCCAATAACACAACATAAGACAAACAGGGCTGTGCAGCAGCACATAAACAGCAGTAGTTTACTAACCATCACCTACATGATTCCATCATTCTACATTAAGCATTCAACACACATCCATGGCCCCTTGCTTCCACGTGTGTGGCATCTCCACACATACCACATGCAATTCTTACAGAAAGCACAGATTACAAAGTGCTTTGGTAGTCCCCGGCTGCCTCCCAAATAAGGAAAACAAGACTTCAGGACAATGTGAAGCGATTGCTCCTTGGAGGTAAGTTGTCAAAGGTGTTCACGCTAAAAAACAAAGGAATTATCAAAAAGTGGGAATACAACGGTATATTAGAGAAGGTCTACTTTTAAGCTCTATTAGTTACAAAATCGGAGGCTATGGGACACAAGTCCAAGTCCCACAGATACATTTCAATAAAAATAAAGGGACGGCCAACTCGTGGTAAGTGTCAAGTACAGTGCAGGAACCCGTGCCTCTCTGGAGAAAGTACGTCCTGCTACAAACACCAACACCCTCTTGTGCTGTCTGGCAAGACCGAGTAACATCCACAAATGGCAACAAACACCTCGCCATGGGGCACAATCAATCTTGTGCAGGTAAAAATAAAAAAACGCACTTCTAGGCTTAGAGCCCACACGGAAATCCTTTTCGAATGAGAATATAGAGGCTGGCAACAAAGATATGTTCACCTCGTTGTAAACTTCCTATGTAAGATAGCACCAGCCCAAGGCATGGCAGCGGGGGAGGGGGGGTGGAAACTCGCCGACCTGACAACAACAAAGGAGGTCGGTGTGACTCAGGCAGGTGATCTCAGGCCCAGAAGGTTCAAATGGCGAGGCACATACGTGGGCATCTCTGGTCCTGGGTGAACATCCCATTGGCCACCGATACTACCAGTCTGCCAAGTAGGTGCGAACGTTAAAGTAAAAGTAATCATTTCGCGGGCGCTTTGATGTTCGCAGTGGCCGCGCGGCTCACTGAGAACATCAAAGCGCCCGCGAAATGTACACGCAGGCTGCCAAATGGTGCGCGCGCCCGGCGCACATGCACTGTAGTTGGGGCCCTGAAAAGCACTCGTTTGCACTTCCAAATCCCCGTTTTCTATAGCTCTCGCCAGAGCAGCGCTAAAGCGCTAGCTCAGGCGAGGCCTAAAAAGTAGACTCTTGGAGTCCTTTTGGCTTTTAACAAAACCAGAACAAGCTGTTTTTTCAAAAATGGTGACAAATCAAAATAACATATAAACTAAGGAAATGCAGCAAATAATACAAATCTGATGCCAGCATGTTCTTTCCCTTCTGCACTCTGTTGGTGAAACTTTCTCCCAATAATTCGAAGGGAAATATGTTCGGTGGATTCTTCTTAGGAACTTACTAGAAGTTTAGGATACACACCTAATAAATAATGATACCACAAGGTATGTTATTTTTCGGGTGCTATAAATAACACCTATTAAGAGTTTGTAGAGAGTAACATGCAGGTTTTGGTGTTTAATGCACCAAAACCCCCATGATACAGTTAATATAGTATGCCTTTCCCAAGAAAACTTTTGTCGGGTTTGATCTTCTGAAATGTAACTAAGATTCTGTTATTTAACTCATCTAATAACTAACGGATGCATTAAATACCTCAAGGCTCATAATTTCGACCCATGCGTAAATAGGGGTTTATGCAAAAGTCAGTATTAACTGACGCACTCATATTGAAGCCTTTAGTGCTTAGTACTCACTCCCAATGTCGAAGAATTTTCCTTTACCACTGCTAGAGCGGGAATCAGTTTAATTTGAAGCAGTTTACCATCTCACACAGGTCAGATTTCCCATTAAAATCATTTTTCCAGTCTCAGGTCAGTAATGCGAGAGACCTTGAAGGCCGTATTTGAGAAGATTAGGAGAAAATCATCACATAGATTTCAATCACAATTTCTTATACAAGTTAAGTCAATAAAGAGAGTTTAGGAACGGTTTAAGAGTTTTATTATTCAAAGTTTAGTAAATCATCTTTTTATTTGATTACTTTAATACAGTCATTTAACAGAATTGATAACAATAAATAAATTGGTCAGTTTGAACACATTAATATGCATTAAGTGTGTTCCATTAAGGAAAGAATGTCTATTCTAAGAATGGGGCGAAAAGGTGTGAGTAGTAACCCAGACAGCATTCTGGGTCAAGAGAAAAGACCGAGTTAGAGAATAAAGCTTACAATTCATTTAATTGATAACAGCAAAACTTCCCATAAAGGGAGGTTCACGAAAGCAGTACAGTCTCAAAGCAATAAGGAATAAGGCTGGAAAATAATGCAGTCGCAGTAGCAACCGCAATCAGCAATAAGGTTTGAAAAAATATCGCAATGGGTAGAATGGGGTAAAGTCAGCATTCAGCAATAAGCCTTAAGCATACAGCCTCAAATGTGTGTACCTGCTCTAGGAACACACACTTTTATAAACAGCAAAAAGAAATGTTGCAGGCCGTGTTGCATTTTCTCCTCCTCTCATCCAATCAGCTTATGGTATTCTTCTGAGACTAAGCTCACTCCTTCCTTTCACACATGTAGGAAGCTGGCTCTGTATATACTATACTAAAAAGAGGTATAGAATGCACTGAGTCCAGTGCGTCCCCAAAGGTATAGCAGAGGATAAAGTAGATAATACCTTACTCTCAATTTAGTGGCAGCTGGGATGAGCAATTAGGCTTATTAGAGGGCAGTGTGAATGCATTTGATGTACATACACATACAAGGCAGGACCACACACTCAATGACTAACTCCAGGCCAATGCTTTGTAGAAATATTACTTTAGTTACTTTAATCTTAGGAACCAAGTTGAACTCAGTTACAGGTAAGTAGACTTTTCAATTATGCAATCATTTTACGTTATTACTGGCAAGAGGTTGGTATACAATCAATACAGTGCTTTACATGTGTATGTAATACTCTTTAATGCAGAGAAAGATACTTTGCATTCAGGATCATGCTTGGTACAATACAGTGAAAGACCAATGCAATCCTATGGGAGGACAGACAGGTGAGTAACTTACAGGTAAGTAAATGGCTTTCAGATTCAGTCTCCGGGTGTTTTGGTCAACACCGGGCAAGGGTCAGACCAAGGTAGGTACTGCACCACCAGCAACACTGGAGTGGCCAGGTGCAGAGGTCACTGAGCTCAATAATATCCTATGGAGGCTGGGGGCTCCTAGAAGAGGCACCGGTTACAGGTAAGTACCCGAGGGTGTAGGTCAATACTAGAGCACTGAGACTGCACCAAAAGCAGCACAGGGGCAGCCGGGTACCGAGTGCAAAGGAGGCGTCAGGTGCCCTGTAGAAACCAATGGAGATCCTCAGTTGAAGACAATGGCTGCAGGCTTGAACCAGAAGGCTTGCTGAAGGAATCCCAAGACTGGTGATGTAAGTCAGATAGTGAGGGGATGCTGGAACACTGTTGGTTGTGCACCCCTAGGCCTGGGACCTGCAGGTGCAAGGATGTCTTTTGGCATCGAGTTACTCTCACTGGTTCCAGTCATGGTCAGGGGGACCCTTCAGGTTGAGGCTGCAGGCATAATGGGGAAGTTCAGGAGCGGTCGCCCAACACTGGATCCCAGGTCTGAATCACTGGGGAGACTTGACTGGGTCAGTGGGCCACCTGGACTTAGGCCGTGTGCGTCGGGTGCAAAGTGGTGCAAGGGTTGCAGATCCGCCTGGGTGTTTACTTTAAGGGTGTTACTGAGGTTGAGGCAGTAGCCAATGGCAACTGTCCCCTAGGGTGACTACACCTTTTGGCTGCCCCCTCCCCTTGGTGAGAGGGGCACATCTCTATTCCTATTGGGCCTAATTCTCCAAATCAAGATGGAGAATTTTCAACAGAGGGGTTCATCTCCACTCCTGGCCGGGTATGCCAGGCCAAGGTGGGCACTCCTACTCTGCTACCTAATTTTCCCACCTGTTCTGCCACCAAAAGAGAACCTAGGACAGGGGTGCGGGGATGTCCACTAGTTGGAGCTGCCCAAATAGGTATAAGACGAGGTAAGAGCCTTTGAGGCTCACCTCCAAGTAATGCTGTTCCTGCTAGAAGGAAGTGAGAAGCACCTCCACCCACAGCAGGCTTTGATTCTGAAATCTGAGACCACAAAGGCTCTCACCTCATGAGGTCAGAATCCTGTCTGGTGGTGGCTGGCAAGGACCAGTCAGCCAATATACTAGAAGTTGGTCGTTTTTCAGGGGGCATATCTAATATGCCCTTTGTGTGCATTTTATAATGAATCCAACACTGGCATCAGTGTGGGTGTATTATGCTGAGATGTTTGATACCAAAATTCTCAGTCTTCAGTAAAGACATTATGGAGCTGTGGAGTTCGTGTTGACAAACTCCCAGCTCATGTACTCAAAACGGCTTTACTGCATTTAAAGTGTCCAAGAATGGACTCAGAACTGTAGGTGCACACTGCTCATGCACCTATGCCCTCACCTGTGGTATAGTGCACCATGCCTTAGGGCTGTAAGGCCTGCCATAGGGGTGACTTACCTATGCCACAGGCAGTGGTAGGTAGGCAAGGCACCCAGGGAGGTGTCCAAATGAGTGATGGAATGCACTCCATTTTACTTCATTTATTCACAGTTACTTTAAACACAATTTTTTTACTCATTCATGCCTTGCCCCAATGGCACACTTGTTTAAATCCATCAGATGTGGAGCACTGTTGCACCTCAGTCGCACAGCAATGTCCATAAGTACACAAAAAGACTCCATTTTATTTGTGTAATTCATCTTTAACCATTTTATACAATGTATTTTCATTTCTTTCTCCATCCACATGTAAGGTTTCATACTTTCCCAATGCTTCTGATGCTCGAGATATGCCCATCCAGGCCTTTTTAGAAAGCATGCAGGGAAATGCATTGTTCATCTTAAGGCAGTCTTGTCCACATAAACCAAATGCATTTCGGGCTCTATAGCCCTTCTTCAGAGGTAACTACAAATTCAAAAACCCAGGGAGGTGTGCCATGTTCACACCACAACGCATAGCCTGACATGGCAGTGTTTATGTGTTTGGTGTGGGACCTCTTAGAGTGCCATAATCCATACTGCAGCCCTAAGGGACCCGCACTAGTCACAAGGCCCAGAGGTGTGCCGATTGTTGAAGCAATGGTATCGTTTTTGGAAAGAACACAGGTGCTGGGGCCTGGTTAGCAGGGTCCCAGCACACACTCAGTCAAGTTAGCATCAGGCATCTGGTAAAAAAGTAGAGGGTAGCCATGCAAAAAGGGGCACTTTCCTATACAACCCCCACCCAAATAAAAGAGGATGAGACTAACCTTTCCCAAGGGAGCCTTCATTGCCTAATTGGAGGAAACTGGAAACTCCATCTAAATTGCCATGAGCAGCCCCAGGTGTTCCACTGTAAAGTCCATTCCCTGTAGGGAGAGGCACCACCTCAGCAGTTTGGGTTTTTCACCTTTTGATTTGCATTAGCCATCTGAGAGGTTTGCTGTAAGTTTGTATAAAGAAGTGAGTCCCAAACAGGTAGGGTCTCAGCTTCTTCGGGGACCAAACCACAGCAAAGGTCCCCCTCTCAATGGCACTCCAACGTTGTTCCTCCTGCTGCTTATAAAAGCAACAGGTTGGTCTTAACCATCATCATTGGACTGAGATAGGATCGCTCCTATTCCTAGCTCAGAGGCATCAGTGTGTACAATGAACAGCTTGGAGTAGTCTGGAGCTTTGAGAATAGGTGCTGAGCAAATTGCCTCTTTCAGGGTGTCAAAAGCACTAAAATGGACTTACAGACAGATATCGAGTGTAAAACTTTGTTGTTATCATTACTACATATGACATCTTTCTATTTCAAACCTCTTTTCCCACGAACATAACTACATCGCTAACCTTCTAATAATATGACAGATTGTATGTTAGCTTAACAATCAATTATGTAAAATTGAAGCATAAGCTGTAATGATGAATATTATGGACACCACATCTTGTGTTAGTACATTGGAAAAAGATATGTTAAAAGGTCAACATTTTAGTTCAAGCATTGTATTTCTTGTGTAATTATTTTTCAATATCCCATTGAAAAATAATGTTTTAAACAAACATTGCAAAACGTTATTATGTTAATCAGAAACATTTTGCAGATTTATTTGAAGCATTCACTAAAGGCACAGTCATTGAAAGGTCAAGTTCTAAACATTTTATGCGTTTTCAGCACATCTAGTAAAGCTACTTATAAGGCAATGCTGCTTTGAGCATTTTGAGGTGTAGTTTGAATAAGTATATCTACCCACTGCAAATGCATTTTTTTAAAAGCATTTCTCATTTCATTTTAAATTGCATATTAATAATACACAGGTAATCTTTAACTATATTCTTTTGTCTTTTAAACGATGCAGCCAGAGGTGCACCAATATTCAAAATGTATTCAATGATTATAAATGGGTTCTTTTTTGATAGATACATTTCATTGGTAAATTGCTTTTATGTCATATCTATATAAATGTCACTTATTTATAGGTGTCTTTGTCACATATGTGGTAATACAAAGCAATTTTTTTTATTTTTTTTATTTGTCATTTTATGTTAGTGTGTTTTTATTTATATTCTATACGTGTAATATTTTAGCCCTGAAGAAATCCACTGTTGTTGGACAAAACGCGCTGGCTGGCTTTTGAAATATATTAAAGAAGAATCACTAAATGAAGATCACATATGGATTTATATAACTTTGTTTAGATAAATGCTTATTTTTAGAAAAGTAACCCATTTATAATCATTGAATACATTTTGAATGTTGGTGCACCTCTGAGTGTATTGCTTAAAAGAAATACCTCCCTATGGTAGGGATATATATCCTTTGAGATAACATTTAGGGATATAGCGGTAAGGGTGCAACATGTTGCTAAGGTCAACTGACCTCTTTCTTTTGTGTCTTATATTCTTTTGCGTTTTTTATAAAATTCCCTGTCAATTCTGCACTCGGATGGTTCTCTTAACCAGCACACTTTTGGATGTGACTCCATTCAGAGCTCACTCTCATCTTCAGTTTAAGCTTTTAAATTGTTTTGATTTTATGTTCTCTTCATTAATGTGATAATTCAGTGCTATTTCTTTCTGTAATCTTTCACTCATTTCCCTATTCTTCCATTCTTAATGCAATATCTACAGCCTTTGAATAAAGCAAATAGGAAAATTATACAAAGCCCTATTATTAATATTGGCATAAAAACAGTTTTCAGGATTCCTCCTCCTGCAAACTTTTCAAAAATGCTAGATGTTTCTCACTGTTCCTAATTCAGGTTTCAAATCATAAATGTTCTTTGGGAATTATTTTATTTTCTTACTTTCATCTGGTATATTTGAACAACAATGCTGAGTTTTCAGCATCTTGCAAACGCCTTCTTTTTCTGCGAGTAAAATGTCTAATGCTAATCTGTTTTGCAAAACCATGGATTTAATAGCCACTAAATCCACATTTAAAACTAATAAAGATCCAGATGTACTGGTTGCCTGTTTGTCGACAACTATTGAAAGCTTTCTAATCTTTTCATCATTGAGTATGACTTCTACTAATGGTATGATTGCACCAAAAATGTCTCCCACTATTTGAGTTTCATCTTCTGCACTACGTCTGTATCTGAGTGATGGTGTCATTGTTAATGCATGTATACTATATACATGATACTTCTTAGGAAACATATGGCCAAATAACAAATACCCTCCCAATCAGCAGGCTCTTAGAAGTAAGCATCTTGTCCACAAATGAAATAAACTCCTGGAATTGCAGTTTCTTTCCCTTGTAAGATTTGCCATGTGCCCTCCATTTATTCAAATGTGTGTTCACAACTACTACTTACCACATGTCTGGTTCTACTGTGCGTCCTTTTTGGCTTCTGTCTAATTTCAACTTGGGATAAAGCATTTTCTTTTTAAATTCATCTTCTTCGTTCTTCCAGATATTGTTCAAAACATCTGCTTCTCTATTTTTACTATGTGACATGTTAGTATTTCTTCACTCCAGTGTCATAATAAAAACTTTTTCATTAAGTAGGTTTGATTGTTTTTTGTATGCCTTACCACATAATACCAAGCTGAGTCCATTTCTTTTGCTTTTGGATATCAATACATGCTTTATTGCAATGGTACTCTAGAAAGTACTAAATCATACTTTGAATAGAATTTAAAATGTTCTCGCCTATATACTGATGTAAGCAAAATTCTACATGTGCTTGCATATGACAATGGAATAGGATTGTAGGTAACCTCTTCTGTAGCTGCTGACAGTAAGTGGGGTCAGCACCCAAAACCGGTCCTAGGATGCTTGATTCCGGTCCAGACATGGCTTGGCAGTTCGGGCTGGACTCTTCCCATGAGGCACAGGGTCAAGACTGATTTGCATATGGCCATGTCTGAACTGGGGTGGCGTGGTGAGCAAAATAACGATGGATTAAACCCAGATCTGTGACTGGGGGTGAATGTTTTGCCAATGTGCAACATTCCGACCATCATCTTGTGTGTTTTGCTGTTTGCCCTATGTGGGAAGGGTATGTCCAGACGTGGGTCCCGTGCTCACTACACCACTGGAGTCAAGCTATCCTGGCTGAAGAGGGGTGAAACCCCGAAACCGGTCCTAGGATGCTTGATTCCGGTCCAGGGAAGACATGGCTTGGCAGTTCGGGCTGGACTGTTCCCATGAGGCACAGGGTCAAGACTGATTTGCATATGGCCATGTCTGAACTGGGGTGGTGTGCTGAGCAAAGTAACAATGGATTAAACTCAGATCTGTGACTGGGGGTGAATGTTTTGTCAATGTGCAACATTCCGTCCATCATCTTGTGTGTTTTGCAGTACGTGGGGTCAAACATAACAGTGTTTTGTGCCCATAGCTTGTGTGTAGTCTTGCACTAATCTAGAATAAACATTTGTTGTGTAATCATCTCCATTGTAGTTTGCAAATTATGCTTTCAATTGCTTCTTATCTGTTGTGTGTCCAAATGTTGTAGTTACATTTATAGATTCTAAACTCTTTATCAGGTGTGAAATAAAACCCTATTAACACTAATATAATCCCTAATACTGCTATCACAAAGATAGTACCCATAATAATCTTGCATCTATTTCTAAGGCAATACATGTTTGTCTATAAACAGATAATTAATCCAAAAATGTACAGCAATATTTCAATATTTCAATTCAGAGTTTTCTCCAGACAATATTCTAGTAACGTGTTTGTAATGCAGCTTCTTTTACACAGTCTTTTTATTTTCAGAAATCTTGATATAGACATCCTTAACCCTAAATATGCTCATTTTTTTTTCTCCAGAAATCTTCATATAGACATCCTTAACCCTAATTCTTCCTCTAAAAATGCCATTCTTACTCTTCTACTGCAGCCTAGATCCTAGGTAAATCTTCTAAAAACGAAAAGTATTTCATTTCAGTCTTTTGCATCTTCTCAAGCAATACATTTTCTCATTGTCTCTCAATGTACTTTTCAGAAATATTTGTCAGATGGATTTATCAAGTTTTGTTATTAGAATTAGAATATCATGGCAGTTAAAACAGCTTAGATTTCACACCACACAGTTTATACACTGATACATTCATTGCTTGATTTATGAAGTAAGTCCAATCAGGTACAGATTGCCTCTGACAAGACACTCTTAATTTCTTTGACCTCCTCAGTCTTTGTTAAACAACGCTTGCCAGAACTACAAATCCGTTATGCGCTCTTATTCCTGTTAAAACTTAAAGTCATATATGAGGATTGCTCTCATATCTTTGCCACCCCAGAAGATACCTGGTCCTGGCTCTTATAAAGGCCTAATCTGCACGGCTAACAATGAACATGAAGATGACACCTGGGTGACGCCTAAACCACGGTTCCATAGGATTTCGCGCATCCGTCTGGACCAGGTACAAGTAACAGTAGAACGGGCATGAGTGGAAGAGGTTGCAGTTCATCGCCATCTCTGTCCTGCAAGACAAGCCGTCTGAGGACTCTTGTTCCAAGACCTGTGTTTCTGAGTCTTCATTGGCTTCCAGGACCGTAGCCCCCAAGGTCAAGTCAAGATCCGCTGATGACCTCCTTTGACTTGCAGCCATGGGGCGCTGACGACCTTCTTTTTACCACCCGCCCTTTTGGTTTTATGTGCCACTCCCTCTCCCTGTTTTCGTGCCCTGGCTGTCCACACTTGCTTCCATCATACAAAGCAAAAGACACACAAATCATGGACGGAATGTGGAACCTTAACCCCCAGTCAAAAGGTCTGGGTTAAAAACATTTTTCTTTTTCTCAACATGCCACCCCAGTTTAGACACAGCCATATGCAAATCAGTCTTGGCCCAGTATCGCATAGAACAATCTAGCCCAAACTGCTCAGCCAGGTCCTCCCTGGACCGGAAACAAGCATCCTTGGACCCGTTTAGGGGTATCACCCCTCATCAGCCGGCTAGCTTGAATCCAGTGGCACAGTGAGCCACTATTCCCATGGGGAGCAGGGTAAAGACAGATCTGTACTGGGGTAAATGTTTGACATTGTTCAGAATTCTGTCCATCAATTGTTCTTTTTGCATTGTTCACCCCTAGTGGGACAGGCATGCCCAGATGAGGGTCCTGTGCTCTCCATGCCACATTGCTGTCTCGCTCCTATGCCATATCCTACAACTGTTCCAATGTGGTCTCTTGCTTCTCTTATTTTTCCTTGGTTCCAGGCCCATCTGTGAGTACCGCCCAGGGGGGAAGTGCTGCCACATTGGCTAGTTGATGTTTATTTTAGTAAGTTTTGCTCTGAGACTACCACTGCCGATTTGAGGTATTCCTGGATACTTTCCATCAACATGCCCGCATCACAATGGAGGGGACAGATGGGTGGGACACAGCCAGACAGATAGAGGTGCACTATTATCCTACACACCCTGAAAAAATCCATGACACCTGAAACTATGCCCACACCGACACCTATCCACTCTGTATCACATGGAATGTACTAGGCATTGCCACCTCAGTGTGGCGCATGCAAGAGGTGTTCTTATCTGGATTGCACCTGGGGTCCGCATCTGTCTAGGAACTCAGCGGGTGGACACGAATGGAAGGTAATTTATATTGGAGGGGCACCTAGATGGGTCTCCCTCACCTTGGTGGCTTTGTATGTGCCCAACTCCAACCAGACAGAGTACGCACCTACACAATGCATGTTTAATGAGGCACCCAAATGACCGCAAATATTCTTTTTTTTCTGTGGTACATGATCTGCACACCAGAATCAACCTCATTCTAATCTATACACAACTCCTATTGGCCCCTGGGTTATCCGCTCAGAATACCTGGCAAGATCTCTGTCAGATCACTGCCCCTGCTGGTTACGCTGAGTTGGGGCAGGTAACACCCCACTATACTCACTTTGAGACTGCAAGTCGAGGCTCTGTCCCATTCTACCTTGCAGGAGGATCTGTCTCTGTATCAGAGCACTTTACATGAGCTCCAGTTGCTTTAGAGATGGACACATTTATTTTGTGAGGCACAAGGAGATTAAGTTATTTGCCTTGCTAATTACTTGCTAATTACTTCATGGAGAACCAGGGCCTGGAATGGGATGCACATAAAGTTGCGGTCTGTGGCCACTGCATGACAGCCTCCTGGGGTATCCATCGTCGCCTGAATGAGGACCACGTGTCCTTTGAACGTGATCTCTGCCAGATGGAAATACAAGTGGCCAACAGGACCAGGTCACCTACATGGTTGAAGCCGCTATGTGTGCATTGGGGCGAGGCAGAGACAACACTGAGTCACCACAATTACTGTAAGAGGACGGCCCTGCAACATGCCCAGGGCGATCGCTCCAGCATTCTGTTGGTTTGGCTTATTCGTGAGGAACACCAAAGCGTCCCGATTGTGGAACTTCACGACCATGATGGTGAACATATTACCTTCTAGATGGTCATTAACGCAGCCTTCTGCGACTACTACTGACAACTGTAATGAGGCACCCACATCTCCATCCCCGGACTCTATACTCGTGTTCTTGGATCACTTCTCCCTCCCTAAAGTTTACCCACTGCAGTCGGCTGGTCTCGATGAACCCCTACAGCTAGAAGAAGTCTGTGCTGTTATCTCTAAGACCACCCAAAACAAGACCACGGGCACGAATGGCCTGCCAATAGAGTATTATAAGACCTTTCCCGCACAGACTGCTCCGCATCTACTGACCATTTTTAATTAAGCCAAGGATTGTGGCGAACTCTCAGTCTCCCTTCAAGAGGCACTGATTGTAGTACTGCCCAAGCCAGGCCATGACCCATTAGGTATTAGATCATATCACCCCCTCTCGCTGCTGAAACTGGACTGCAAGATTTTAGGTAAAATCTTAGTGAACCTCCTGCTCCCTGTCACCCACATGCTTGTGCATGATGACCGGTCAGGTTTTATACTGAGCCACAGCACATTTGTCAATGTGTGGAGATTACTGCACCTCATCCACACCACCCTCCCCAGACACTTACAACCAAATGGCTGTGTCATTGGACAAATAAAAAATGCCCTTGATACTCTGGAGTGGGATTTTCTTTTTTTGACCCTCATTGCAATGAGGTTCGGGCCGGTGTTTCTGGGCTGGGTACGTATTACATACACATCTCCAAATTCCAGGGTGAAGGCTGGCCAGGGGATATCAGACAAGTTTCAAATATAGCGAGATACCCATCTGGGCTGCCCACTGTCCCCACTCATTTTTGCACTAGCCATGAAGCCACTTGCTTGCCGACTGCGGGCAGTGTGCGGCTATGGGTTGTTCCGTAACTGGGGGCTCACCATGTAATTTTACTCTATGTGGATGACGCCTTGATCAATTCGCGTGATGCCCTACCCAACCTCATGCAGCAGCTAGATGACTTTGCGGATGCTTCGGTCTTACGAGTGAATTGGTCAAAGTCCTGTCTATTCCCTCTGGCACCATGCCTGACGCTGCGTAGAACTGAGGCCACGAGCATGGACCTTCAATGGTGCTACAATTCCTTCTACCTGGTGGTGCAGATCTACCACACACAGAGGAATCACTGGTAGGGCAACCTTGATAGAGCGTTTGACTCTCTCTGTTGTTCTATGGCTTTTTGGTGATCGCTGCCCCTTTCTCCGGTGGGTCGAGTGGCCATTTCTAAGATGCTGGTGCTGCCGAGAAAGCTGTACATTTTTGAAGCCCTGCCAGTTGTGCTCCTGCTGAGGTTTTTCCGAACGCTTAGCGGCTTACTCCTTGAATTGATATGGAGTGCCGAATGTCACCGCATAGCCCTGGCCACGATCCAGTGGCTGCTTCTAGAGGGTGAATTCAGGCCCCTAACCTTGAATTATACTGTGCGGCGGTGCAACTACAGTGGCCAATTGCCTGGCTGTGCACTGCAACCTGCCCAGAGTTTCCCCTTCTTCAAACGGTGATCAATGGTACAGGAATTTATACATGACTGTCTGATCCCTACATCTCCCCTCAGCAGGAAACGCCTCAGATGGTGGTGGCCCACAGTTGCTGGCGAAGATTCGTTCCCTTCATCCCTACTCATCGGTGATTGCTGTCTGGGATGGACCGTCACTCTGTGGAGCAGACCGGTATACTGACAGGGACCTCTGAAGGGAGGCGGGCATTGAGCAAGTAGGAGATCTCTATTTGGAGGGTGACGGTATGTCATTTAAAGATATCATGAACACTTATGGTCGGCCTGCTGGTCAGTTCCTAACTTATTGCACCATACAATATGCATTGCAAGACGCTTGTGGTGGCGGAGAAGAGGAACCTTCCGCCTCCACAGTACTGCATGCATTAGTATCCTCCACTGGCACATGACATGCCATCTCCACCCTATACACCCATTGCATGTGGCCCCGCTGGAGCACGCGATGGGTCTGCGTGCCCGATGGGACACAGTGTTTCAGCAACCCGTGACAGATGGGGCCTGGTCCCGAGCTATCCAGTTGGTTGACGGTGTTTCCCGAAACCACAGGTTCAGGTTTACACAGTTTAATTATGTACACCAAGCCTACCTAACCCCTCATCACATTACACGTATGTTCCCAATGCTTTCCCCCATCTGCCTTTGCTGTGGACTGCAGGCAGCAGGGTTTACCATATGGTGTGGGTTGCCAACTATTGCAACAGACATGGCATATGCTAATAGCAATGGTTTCAGACCTACCAGCACACACTCTGCCTCCTACGCCTCCCTCCTGCCTGTTGGGACTGCACCCCTGTAGAATTGGAAGCAAACACTTACATAGATTCATTGACCTTGCATTCGTCCTGATAAACAACAAGTTGCCATGGCCTGGAAGCCTTCCCCCACTGCTGGACCATCAACGATGGATCCATAACCTCCTGACATGGATTCATGCGGAGGCTCATACCCTTCAGAGACTCCGAGGGTGGGGGATCTCCTGCTCCGGTAGCAAGTGTTGGGAGACTTTTCTACTTAATGTTGAAGCCAGGAACGATACTCGTCCACCCTGAACCCACAACCCATCGATTCAGTGGAAGGACGATCACTGAGTACCTACTTGAAACTGTCCAGCAATTGTGACTATCCTCTCATATATGCACTATGCTATCACCCACGCACTAGCTGAAGATGAGCTCCTCTACCCCACTCCCTACTCACCAGAAGACATATACACATGCATTACAGTGTCTTACGACGTTGTATGCCCTCACATCCCACCCCATTCTTTAGGGCTGGACCTATTACCTCTTCCATACGGTCTCAAGAGTTTACTTTTTTCTATTATTCTTATTGTTATATTGTTTTGATTGCAATGCTGGTGTTCATCATTGACACATTGATAGCAGACATAGACGTACCGCCGATGCTATAGCTTGATATATATCCTGTGCATGTGCCGCACGTTACGGCAGATCGCTGCCTGCTGTTCTGTTTGTAGCAGCTCTCTATTCATTTGAATAAAATCTAATAAACACATTCTAAAACAAAAATGGACACACTTGTTCTCAATCTCCTTTGACACTAGTTTGTTGAACACTCAACGTTGCAAGTGACACTTCTTGTTCCTTCACCCAAATCTTCTGTTTGTTCTGCTGCTGTCTCAATGGTTTTCTAAAGTTGAGCTTTGGTCTCTTCTTCTTCATAAGAGACTTCAATGGCACTTAGTGAAGTGTCAGGAACTTGGTTCTGTGTGACTGTCTGTAGTTCATCGCCCCTTTCTTCTCCTTGCTGCTGTTGTGCTCTTTGTGTCACTGCTCTTTGTGGATGTGTATTTACCAGTGCTCTTCATTCAGACTCAGATAACACAATTTATTCATATGGATGCCTTACTCTTCAAGTGTGCGATGCATGCACCCAGTTTGGTACTCCAGCACACTTAACAGCAGTGTTCTTGACTACGATCACTTGGAAGGGACCTTTCCATCTCGGTTCCAGACAAGTCTTCTGAATGTGCTTCTTGATCATGACCCAGTCTCCTGGATTGAGTTAGTTGCATTGTTGTTGATGCGGATCTAGTGTGGAAGCTGCAACCTGGTGAGAAACAGAACACACCACATCAGCCAATACTTTGCAATAATCGACTTTCATGTCATATGTGATGCTCACAAGTGCATTTGCAGGTACAGCAGGCAGTCTCATAGCACACCTCATGAGGATCTCGTGTGTTGATAAACCAGACTTCCTACCAGGAAAAATTCAGTTATTCATTAGCACCAAAGGCAAAGCAAGAGGCCATTTCAATGATGTTGAAGCACAAACATTTGGCAATCAAGACTTTATGTTGCTCGATGATACCAGAAGCTTCAGGGCAAATGCTACAGAGCAATCTTCTCAATTTGTAATGCTGCACATAGCATCTTCAGGACCTCATTGTTGAAATAAGTCTCATGATCTGTTTCCAGAGAAAGTCGCATTCCATACCTGGGTATCAACTCACGCAACATCAATTTAGCTACAGTGAAAATGTCATTTCTCCTTGTTCTGTAGAGTTCACCCCATCTTGAGACAATGTAAAATATAACCAGCACATATCTCAACCCATTGCAAACAGGCATCTTGATAAAGTCAATTTGCATTCTGTGAAAGGGACCTCCTGATTTCCTTATGAGACTCAGTATGATGAGTGTTCCTTTTCCTACATACATTTGATGACATGTTACACAACTATGGCATCATTCTTCTGTGAGCATCCTAAATCTGGGGTTGAACCAATTTTGCCCGAATTGCCTCACCATTGCATCTTTACTAGATGTGTGTGTCCATAGAAATGTTGTGTCATTGGGAACAACAAACTGTCATGTAGCGTTGGTCTCCCATCAGCTGACATCCAAATGTTGTTTGCATTTTTCACACAACTTACTCTGATCCAACCTTGCTGTTTTGATTCTTAAACATTTTCCTGCACTCCTTTGAATTTTTCCCATCTGCCAGATACTGACATCAACAGTGAAAAGACAGTGTCCTCTTCAGAATCACATTGGTAAGCCCTGTTAAATGTGCAGGCCACCAATACACAATATCTTGCAACTTCATCAGCATATTTATTTCCAACTGCGATTTAACCATAGCCACCTTGGTGAGCTGCGTATTCAACTACCGCAATTTCCGTTGGCAACTGTTGTGCTTCTAACAGATTTTTATCATTCGGCGTTTCTGATGGACATACCAGAGGATGTAATGAAATCTCTTTCTGACCATAACTGTCCAAAGTCGTGGACAACACCAACGCTATACTGACAATCTGTAAATATAGTCACTCTTAATTGGGCTGTCAATTTTCAAGCTCTTGTAAAGGCAATTAGTTCTTCAACTTGTGCTTAGGTAATACCTCAAAACCATGAAGCTTCCACAACATCATTAATTGGGCAGAAAGTGTAAGCTGCTCTTCGGATACCTTCATTGTTTCTCAAACAAGAACCATTAACAAAAATTATTTAATCATGCTCATTCAGGAGTACTTCTTTAATATCTGGCTTTGGCTTGGTGCATAGATCTATGACATCTAGACAATCATGTTCAATGTCATCATCATTAAGAACTTCAGTGATGGGCAACAGACTAGACAGGTTCAAAATCTGGCAGCACTTCAAAATCACATTATCTGCTGCCAAGATCTGTTGTTCATACTTAGTTACATTATAGGTCATGTATTGGGTTTTTGTTCTGGTAAGCAATATTTCAACGGAGTGTGGGACAATTACAGTTAAGGGATGTCCCAACACTATGCTCTCACTCCTTTCTGTACTGACACCAACAGCTGCGATCGCTTTAAGACAACCAGGCAGTCTTGTGGCAACAGGGTCAAGGGTTATTGAGAAATAAGCCACATGTCATCGAGCATCTTCATGCATCTGAGTAATCACTGAGAGAGCACAGCCTTCCGTCTCACTGCAAAACAATGTAAGCATCTTACTGTAAACAGGCATTCCTAGTGCCCGGGCATGACAATACTTTCTCTCAGCCCTAGGAAAACTTTCAAGCAATCGTTGTCACATGGGAGTGGATCAGGTACATCTTTGTGTGTCAGCCTTTGTAAAGTCTTAGCCCCTTGAGAAAAAATAGGTATCCACTGTCTACAAGAATGAACCATTCCCAAATAAATTCAGACTTCTCTCTGTGTTCGAATCATTTGCAAAATTGCTTCCACCCTCGCTGGTGACACTTTCCTCGCTCCTTTCCCAATATAATGTCCCAGATACTGGACTTCTTTTTGACAATATTGAAATTTACCTGGAGACACATTATGTCCATTCTCAGCCAGGTGATTTAGAAGTACAATTGTATCCTGTTTACAAGCTTTTCGTGTTTCTGATGTCCCAAGTAGGTCATCAATATATTGCATGAGAATTGAATTGAAGGGCATCTTCTATGACTCCAGATTATTTTTCCAGATCTGGTTGAAAATGGAAGGACTCCCCTGTATACCTTTGCAAGGCTCAACACCATGCCAAAAATCTCTGTTGGAAGACAAATGAGAAAAGGTACTGGCTGTGTGTGTGCAATGGCATTGGAAAGAATGGTGAACTATTCTACAGTACATGGGATTGAAAACATTTGGTGGCTGAATTCGGTACCACAGGACAACATGGAACAACAATGCTGTTAATCTTTCGGAGACCCTGCACATTCCGATATTTACCATCGGGCTTCTATAAAACCCATGCTCCGAGAATTGCATGGACTCTCAATTAGTTCCCTCAAAATCCCTTTCTTCAACATATCTTCAATTATGGGTGTTATTTCCACAACTGTTCTGGTGTCAAATTGTATGGTGGGGTCCTTGGATTACTGCATTTGATTTCAATGTCACTCGGCCAGGTTCCACACCTTTAATCAGTCTAACTTCCTTTCTTGTGAAATGCCAATACTTCTGGGTTCACTGTTTATTTTAAATCAGGAGGTAATTGTTCGATTGTTCTCACTGGGAGCAACCCTACAGCTGTATCCTGTTGGCCCATTTCAAACTCATCATCTTTATCATGTGTCTGTAACTCAATGGCATCTGGAGTACAGTAAATTATGCAGTTTGAGATGCGCAACAAATTTCTCCCTAACAGATTTACAAACTTGAATCAAAAATAACAAATTAGCATTTTTCATCAAACAAGCCTATTTTTACAGGAACTTTCTCTGTAACTGGATTTGTAATTTATTTATTTGAAACTCCTACAACGTGGATCTTTTTTCCCGAGATGGGTAGGTCCAGGACATCCACTGTTCTAACAGTGGATCGGCTAGTACCAGTGTCGATTAGAAATGACTCTGGATGGCCATTAACCTCTCCTTCTACAACTGGTCCACTTAGGTCTACCTCCAAGACTGCGCCAAGCACACAATCTTCCTTCACCCCCCAGCAACCATCCTTGAGAATTGTTGGAGCAAAACCTATCAATATCAAATACAAGAAACTGCTAAAAATGGTTTCTGATTCTGGTTCTGGGATGGGTTTGAATTGTCTTATGCAACTGATTCAAGTTAAATCGAGGGTTTCCCATATTTTGCGGGATCATCTGAATTTGTGGGGCCTGTATCATTAGAATTTGTTTCTACATTGGTACTTGCATCTGCTGAACTGGCGCATTTTGCATTTGCAATTTGCATTTGATTTCCTCCCTGCATTTGAACATTTCTGTTTATTCAGTCAGGATTAAGGGTTTTATTATGAAATCAACGGTCCTCCTGTAATCCTGCCACCAATGCACCGTCAGGGGACCACAAAGCTCGTTATGCACCTGCCCAACAGATTATTAGTGTAATCCAGGGCGGGCAGGCGGTGCTGCAGCGGTCTCATGTTGGCGACTGTGTACGGCTTATAGGAGAGCCTTAACAACAAATTGCCTCCATGACAGCACCTGCAGCACTTTCCTGCATGGTGTGGCATGCACCATGTCATGCATGCTACACCGTGTAGGAACAGGGTGCAATTCCATGGGGACACAAAATGTGCCCCCGCATGCATTTCAGGCCCAGATGTGACCAGGGGGCCTGTTAAGGTCCCCTTTCCTGCATGTCCACCACCCTTTTCATGGCAGACTCACCACTTTGAAAAGGGTGGTGGAAATGTAGGTTGTAATATGCTCTGCAGTGCCGGCATCAGCACTGCCACCATATTGGGCTGGTTGCAGACTGCTGGTGCAGCGGGACCCTTGATCCCGGTGGAGCCGGCGGTCTCGTCGTGGTACAATAGCCACACTCCAAATACAGCAGACGGACCAGCAGGGGTGGTGGTGGTCAGACCCCCACTGCGAGTAGAGCGGTCCTGAGTCTACACTCCCTCTTCCAATGCCTGATCTTGTTACAATAATGACAAGGAGTCATTTTCTTCAGAGTACTAACATCCATACCTGAATTCGGATCAACTGGACCACCTCTACCTCTACCAAATCCTCCTTGAGTAGCCTGTCCACCCGCTTGAAAACCAACACCTCGCATAACCCCTTGATTTCCTCCAAATGACTGATTTTGAAAACCTTTCTGAGCAAACTTTGTCTGGGCTAACATGAAATTCTCCATAAGCTTTCTCTGCTTCATCTCTTGTTCATCACTACAATATTTTGCATACCTCAGAATTTTGTGCAACAATTTAGTCTGCCAGCAGATCACACTTTGTTGTATATGTGTACTAATCTCTGGTCATAACCCAATGACAAACTGAGACACAAAGAATTCCATATCACTCGGTTCGGGATGCTCTCTCCCAATGTATTGTTGAAACACATGAAACAATCAGTTGTTGAAACACCTGTAACAATCACTCATAGCAATCATGCACTGATTCTTTTGGTTCTTGTGAAGTTCTTCACCCAATCAATGCCTTTCAGAGGCACCTTGCTTTCAGAAATGTAATCACTGCTTCATATTTTTCCATTACTACAGGAGATGGTGCATTAGTGCCAGCATCTCTTGTTGGCTCTTCACGTGGCCATTGTACGACAACTTTGCATTCAGCCTACAGATCATTTGGCATCACAATGTCAAAGAAAGTATTCAAATCAATTAATATCACTTTTGAAATTTTGACAAATATATGAACCTGTGTGTATTACTGTACCAGCTTGTCTCCTAATTTTGGAAAATTGGTCGTAAATGCTGCAAGATCACCTCTGTTCCACGATATGTGAACATACATGCCACATGCTATTTATCTCAGTGGGTAATCCGAAGCTTTCCCTCATCTGTTGTTAACCTGTTGCTAGCTTTTTATTCTCCCCATCCATCTGTGACTGTTTCTTTTTCTTTTCATGTTTCTTTGACCATTTATTCTCAAATTTTTCAAATTCACTCCATTTACGGATGCGTTTCACCAATTCAGTTATGTGCAAAAGCATTTATGACAAACGCATTGTCTCAATTGCACTATAATCTATTGAACTTCTCTGCAGAGGAAAACATTTTGAAAGATCTACATCCTATTTTTGGGCTAAATCAGGTAATTTATCTTGTGTATTTGCTGCACACCTTGTAATTTCTTTACTCAGGCAGGTCAATTCTTTGTCTTAATACTGGTTTAAATTTTAAATATCCCGTAATAATCGCCTCTAATTCCTCTTTTAGTTTGGAAACATTAAGTGGCCTCTCTTTTTCAGATTCCGGGGTAACGTGGCATTTTGTACCTTCTGTCTTTCCAAATCCAGAGCTTCCTCAAAACATGGTGGAAAAATCCCATCTTCAAATAAATTGGTCACTCCCATAGCTATTGGGGTTGTAAACTCAATCCTTCTCCCTGCTCTCAATGAATACATTGTTTGTGGTGGTATTCAGGCAACAGTCTATGAATTCTACAATGTCAGAAAGAAGCCCGTGGCAGCCACTTCTCCTACAGGTTCTTGAGCTCTTCAAGCTGGGGCAATATTTATTGGGGCAGTCGCAATTGGTTATGGCACTGTTTGTACTGTTCCAATTTGTGGTAATTGTATCGGAACAGTCATAATCAAAGCAATAAAGCCTGGTGTGGCCATAGTTGGTGTTGTACCATCAAGTGGTGGAGCAATCTGGAATATTTAAAATGGTCTCTCAATCTGAGTTATACTCTTTTCAACAGGGGCAGTAGCCACTTTAGTACTTGTAGGTGCATTACTATCAGCACTAGTGGTAGGGGACACATAAGGTGGTGGACACACCATTAACATTGCATCCAACGTTTCATCCCCTGAATCATTATCTGTATCGGACTTCTAGTCATTTTTTTCATCTTCTTTTCCCTGCATTGTATTCTTTTCGGTTTAGCAGATATCTCTGTAGTAATAGCTGGGTATAGTCTAGTTCCCTCGACTACTGCTTGTCTCGTTCTCTGCTGTTCCTCATCGCATACAGCATTTGCATAATTACTCGCTGCCCTTCCAGTCATACTCTGGTATGTCTCTCTTTCCCTATATAGTGCTGTCTTTTCCCACATATTTAGAGCTTCGCACATTGCAGGTCTAGGTGTTGGCTTCATTTTGTATAACTTTTCCTTCAATCTTTCAATAATTCTAAGTTTAAATGTACCATATCTTGGAAAACGCAATGGGTTCTCTTTCACAGTAATCTAGCACCATTGACGAAGCCACAAACATGTTTTGACCCAATTTTGTTGTCATATAATGAGCAGATGTACTCTCGGAAGGCGTCTCTTCACCTTCCCATATCAGAATTGTAACATCACATCTCAGCAAATTTTTAAATCCTTTAAGGCATTTCATGATTTTTGTAAATTTCAACAAAAAACTGTTCAATAATGCAATCCAAATTCAATGTTTTGATTCCATTCCCTAAACGGCAAATCTCCTTCTCCAATCCTGTCACAGTTTATATCCTTGATGACTTGTTAACCAATTGCAATACAATACCCAAACAACAACTGACCTATCACAGCGCAACACTCTGTTTAGTCTTCAACCAATCACAGCGCGGCAGTACACCAGCAATCTAGCCCATTGCAGCACACTGTGACGTATAATCTCACTCCTTGCAGCAGCTCACCCTCCTTTACAATTTCTCATACACACAATTCTACAACTTCTAACAAACATAAATAAACAATCTTTGTCTGCTCCACTAAAGAAAGCAAAGACAACTCTCAACAATCAGAATATTAAGGTAGTTACACCTTCTGACTTTATCCACACAAAATAATTTTCACACCACTTAATGAAATCTCAACAAGTGGGAAATCATTCTAATCAATATATCTTCGCCCTTAGCGCAATTAGGTTCTGTCAACCTCAATCAATGCTGGTACAATCACAACAGATCATTATAATCCCTATCTCAATTATGTAGTTGATGCAACCTCACTATCTACACCACAAACCTTAGCAGAAAAGTAAAACATAAAGTGTATTCTGCACATATCTCTCAACTTCAATATCAATATCAATATCCAGGGATCTTAGGCTACGCCAAGCCTGATAGCCATTTCTACTTCTTCACAATAAACACATAAGCATACCAAATCATTCAACACACGTACTGCAAATGTAATCAATAAGACAACAATAATCAGAATTCACGACGCATAACCCTATTTATATTCACACATCCAATACAGCAACCACCATAGAAAATCGCACCTCGTCAGTCATCAAGTCCTGGGCGTTGGGATTTGGAACTCTGGCATTACGCTAAATTGGGCAAGTATTTATAGCTCCTCTTCTCAAAATGTAAAACGTAACTCTTCTACCAGAAATTGCTCGAGCGGGAATCAGTTTAAACTAACGGGATCTATCATCTCACACAGGTCTGATCACCACTCATAATTATTGTTCCAGTGTCAGGTCAATAATGTGAAGGACCTTGGAGGCTGTATTTGAGAATATCAGAGCAAATCTTCACATAAATTTCAATCACAAGTTCTTGTTCTAGGTTTATTCAATATTGAGAGCTTTAAAACATTTTTTAGGCTTTTATTATTCTAATTTTAATAAATCATCTATTTATTTGATTAGTTCAATATATCAGTCATTAAACAGAATTGATAATAATAAAAAATATGGTCTGATCAAAACACATTAATATGCATTAAACGTGTTCCATAAAGGAAAGAATCCATATTCTAAGATAGGAGTCAGATTGTATGTTAGCTTAACAAGGAACTATGTAAAATCGAAACATCAGCTGTAAAGATAAAACTATTAGCACCCCATTAAAAAATAAGAAAACAATATTTTAAAGGGCCAACCTTTCAGTTCACGCATTGTATTTTTTGAGTGATTATTTTTCATAATTACATTAAACAACAAAGATTTTAACAAACATTTTGAAACCTTATTATATTAATCAGAAACCTTTTGCATAGTTATGTGAAGCATTCATTAAAGGCACAGCTAATGAAAGGTCAAGATCTCAACATTTTGTGCTTTTTCAGCATATGTGGTCAAACTATTTATAAAGCAATGCTGCTTTGAGCATTTTAAGGCCTAGTATGAATAAGTATTATCTAACAACTACAATTGCACATTTTTAAAAGCATTTCGCAGTTCGTTTTAAATTTCACTTAATACTCCACAGGTCAACTTTCACTATATTCTTTAGCATTCTTAATACAATTCCCTACCACCACCCATCCTAAATCCGAGTCTCTGTCCCTGTTTAGCCTTTGAAAAACAGTGCAGGCCTGCCATGGCTTGAAGCTTTCAGCAGACAGACATTAGCAGCCCACAGGAAAAATAAAATGATAATAACACCACTGTTTGCCAGTGTGGGCAGGGTGAAAGAGGGCTGGGCTGCCCACAGAGCAGGGGGAAGAATGGTGGGCACTTTCTAAGTGTGCATGACTGTTTGGCCGGCCGTCTTGGGCTGACCAGTCATGCGCACTTAGCATGTTCTCCACCCAGCCTGTGTGCAGAACATGCACAGATGGCCAGTCCCTGTCTGAGCACCGAACCACTGCGCGCAGGCCAATCATGATGCTGCTGTCATGCTGGTGACAGCAGCGTCGTGATTGGCTAAGGGAGTCTGAGAGCCTGTGTGCTTCCTGTCTCCTGCGTGGGACAGAGGAGAGACAGTGTCTGTCAGGTAAGTGTATTATTCATTTTTTTTTTTTTTAAATCCCCCAAACCACTACAGCCCCGTAGCAGCACTACCGAACACGAGACTCACTTGCATTCTGTGAGAAGCTAGCTAAAAGTGCTGTGCTATAGTAAAAACACCGAAGAGTCCGAGCATAAATGTAGCTTTTAAAGCATGTGAAAAAACATAACTCTAAATGATGGCTTTAAAACTACAGTTGCGCCCAATGTATGCAATAATACAGATAAAACAACTGCTTGCAAATGATTTTCATATTTTCACAATGCTCCTGCTGTGGTACAATGTGTAACCTTTTCCATCTTGCTGGCACTTTGCGGTCATAATAGTAAACAGGTCTGAATTTGCTGTGCGAGGCAAGATAAATAGGTCTGGCCATTACCTGTCGAGGAGTGTAACGATGAGTTATGAAAATGTGCAGCATTTTGTTGCCAAAGTACCATAATAAAAGTAAAAGCTTCATTAAGCAGCTTCTTTTCAAATCAATCTCTGTTTTTTTGTTCTCTCAAATGTCCCTGAAGCATCTGTCATCCTCATTGTGCTGTAGTTTCCTTTTGGCCGACATTCAGTTATAAAAATAAAGAAAGTAAGAATAAGTGAAATGAGTACACGAATCAGGTTGACTTTGCCAGTGATCAGTCCAAAGATTTACATGTTGAAAGAATTTCCATATCTGGAAAAATTTGAATATCACAATTGTGTCGAAAAAAATCACTTTCCAGTATCCCGGAGAGAGATGCTTTCCTAACTCTCTCAGTAGAGCTGCCTCATGTAATGACATGAGACTGCGGTGTGTTTTTGATATGTTAAGTAGTAAAGTTTGATCCGTGGCCAAGGCCATAATTTGAGCATAGGTAATGATTTCTACTAGTAAATGAACTTGGCAGAATTCTCCTCTGTCTATAAGGGACTTGCATGGCCAATTTACTTAGAGTTTTTCACATTTCTTTTTAATTAAAGGTACCTGGCTGCTGGTGTGGACAGTGCCACGCTTGCAGTCAGGATACCAGCAGGTTGAAGATGAAGAAATGCAAGAATAAACAATCAGAAGGTAGACTTTGTCTATTAGGAATGGGGTTATTATTTTTGGAGAGGGCGAACCCAACCAAACTAACCGAACACAGTTCTGAAAGTCTCTGCTCAAACCCTGGTAGCTATGGTGCGAGCAGCAGGCAATCCTCGCGGAAGTGTATGCCAGTTTCAAGTAGTATCAACAAATTGAAAGTAAAGAACACAACCCAATAAAATTCCCAACCCAGTTTTGAAAAATAAAGAAACAATGTAATTAGCAAAAAGGCACCAAGATAATCAAAAACCGTTCAAGGGAACCAGCGATGTGGCTATTAAAGTTTTAAGGGATAAAGCACCTAGAAAAAAGTCAAGCACTATGGAAAATCAACAGTTCTCAGTGGACCAGGAGATAGGCACAAGAGAGCAGAGGCTGGATATACCAAGTGGGTTTTCCCAGTGAAACTTGGTCCCCAACTATTGGGGAAGCTCCTTCTTGTCAATCCCGCAATCCCTATCTCCTCAGGCAAGGTAGTGGCCAAAAAATGTAAATTCTCCCCACTTAGATCCATCTCACTGAGGACATCGAGTGAGTGAAGCGACCAAACTCTACCCACTCTAGATGAGATCCATCCATCTATCTCTACATCCTTTAAGCCTTTCATGAATCCATCTATCTCTTCATGTTTCAACTCATGCTTTCACCATTCCATCCATCTACCCTTTCATCATTACAGTCTTGCATCCATCCTTACTCTCACATGTCCAACCATTCATCCATACTTTTCCAATCCATCCATCAATTCACTGTCCTTTTATCAATCCTCAAGTCTATCCTTTCAACCTTCCATTCAGTCTTCCATTCATCAATCCATCCATTCATCCAGCCTTTCATCATTCCAGCTACTTTCTTTCACCCACCAATGCAAATCATGTGTTACCCTTCCATCCATAAGTCCTTTTAATGTTGCAACCATCCGTTCATCCACAGCTTCTTCCTTATTTTCATATGCCCTTCTTTTCAAGCCCCCTCTCCCTCTCTTTTATTTCCTCTTTTTCTCTTAATTCTTTTGCTGTGGTTAACGCCTGATCTCCGTTATCTTTTTTCTTTTTTTTTGATTTTTTAAGAATTTGTGTCTGCAGTGCTTCAGACAAGACATACTCATAAATAACTTTAATTGTCAACATCACCCCTGCTTAAGCTGTGAAAGCGGGGGTTCACGATGGCACTGTCCTCAGGGCTGGCTTCTGTGCACCAGGTCTTTCTCCAGCTAGGTCTTCCGCAGAGTCTAGTTCTCTTCAGACAGTTGGGCTTTCTCGATTTAAGAGTCCTTCTACTTTTTGTGTACTGGAAGCAGGTAAACAGGAGCTCTACGACTTGACCCTTGGAGAGAAGTTTCAGTCCCTGAGGGCCAGCAGGGTTCAAGGGTCCTTGAACTGTTGAGTCCTTGCGTGAGGCCTCTTCTTCCAGCAGGTTCTAGGAGTCAGGAATTAGATGTGAGAATTTATCTTCCAGCGGGAAACCTCTACCTCAGATGGAGTCTTTTCAGGTGCTGGAATTTATGAGGTGGTGAAATAGTAGGTTCTGGATTTATCCTGCACTCAACAAGTAATTGGAGCAATTCTGCCCCAATCCTAACAATTTTCTCACACTCCCCCAACTATCTTTGCAGCACTTTCTCTTTGCGTTACAGTAATATTAACCAGTAGCCCCTGTTTGAAATTGACAGGACTCAGCTGTCACCAGGCAGGTCTCTCTTCAGCTTCTTGACCACTTCCCTACCTTACAGTGTCAAACCTTTTCCCCTCCTACTGTGGCTGCACCCTACTGTTTAGGAGGGTCCTGAGGGGGAAAAGGATTAGGAGAATCCCTGTCTAGCATCTCCAAGACAAAAAAAGTTGTGTTAAAGCAGCCCTTTGTTCTTCCAATTCCTCCTTTTCAGTCCAGGATAACTAGTTCCTGCTAAATAGAGAGAAGCTAACACCTTTCTGTTGTCTTCCGATCAAATGTTGTGTATTCTCCCAGCTACAGATGTGTATTTGACTTATGGAGGTAATCTAGGTGGCAGAAATGGTTTTCTCTCCTAAAGTGATTGGGACCGGATTGTTTAAGAAACCCACTAGACACCAAAGAAAAGGAAAAGGAAAAAAGGAGAGTTGGCCGTGGCCCACCTAGTCATCAAGTCACACCTCCATACCAGAATGGCCTTTGCAGTGTTTGTGAGCCCAATGGGATAGGCATGAGGTTTGCCCCAATTTGACCCCGAATTGGGCTGGAAAGCCCACTAGACACCAAGGATAATATTTAAAAAGAGTTGGGCGGCCAGTCAGGCATCAGCCTGTGTCCCACCACACAATGGACTCAACAGAAGTTTTTATGTTTGCATTAAGCATTCTTCTTCAATTTCAGTGACCCCAAGGGCTAATATCTAGAAAAATAAATAACAGATGTATTCCCATAGGAGTATCCCCATCTCACAACTATGTGAAATGTTGATCTCTTCTCTGTGTACAGCACACTAAGACTGAGCACCAATAAAAGCAGGCAAAGCATCCCCGCTCTAGCCTGAGGTAGAACTTTGGAGCAGGCTATAATCCCAATGGAGGAATGATTTTTCACTTATTAAAGCCAGATCTGATTTAATATACCAAGAATTAGAATCTGGGATACTCTGTTGCAATTTACTGACACCATCAACAGTGTTTGCATTAACAACAATACGTCCAGCATTGATGCTGAGGAGGAAGAAACAGCACAGAATGGGCCAATTGGATAATCGGATGTTCTGCCTTCCACCAAACTCTTAGAAAAATAAATCCAGTTCCAGTGAGGCTTTCCATATAATTCAAAATTTGTTACGCAAGTCACCTTGCTTTGCTGCCCTGCGTGATAGGCAAAGGGCATGAATGACCCCTTATTTGTCCAATACGGTGCATTCCTATCCTTTCCCTGAGTGCTGGCTCCCTTTTGGCAGCCTAGCGCCAGCGCCGGCACCAATGCAACATGGTGCAAGGGTGCTGGTGTTGTAGTCAGGATTGCATTCGTGCAGGAAGGGGCACGTTCCAGCACAAATATTATCCTGAGAGGCTTTTTCCTCTTTCTATGTGTGCTGCATAATGGAGCACACATAAAAAGAGGAAAAACGAGGAGAAATAAATACTTTTCTCGTTGTTACACCTCTCCTGGGAAGGCATATCTTTTTGGGGCATTCCCAGGTTTACAAGTCTTTGTAAATCCGGGTATGAGTCAAAAATCATAGAAGTTGCATGGACACACCCACGCTACGCAACGCCCATGGAATGCCTTTCTCGTGCAGAGTAAGGCAATGCAGCATTGCCTAACTCCAGATTTTTTAAGCCATTCAAAGGCACGCAAAGTGGCTTTGCATGGCTTCATAAGTCTTAATTTGAGGTTTACCTCACGCATGTACCACGTTGCGTGGTGCAGGCATGACGCAAAGCTCTCACAAATATGCCTCTAAACAGCGAGAGCCCCTGGTACATGGAAAGTTATTAAGAAACATTTCATTAATTTAATGTTAGTTACTTTTTTAATCCGTGTCTGCCCTAGTATTATAGCTCTTCACAGTAACCTTAAATCGAGTTCATCACAGCAAGGAAGCAACATTATGAAAGAGACAATAATTATATTGGTAGCTGTTCCCAGTATATGTAAGAACACACTCAAGAATTAGGAAACAATTGGATAGATAAATATCAATTAACCTGACTAGGTAAAGAGCAAATGAATTCAGGTAGAAGCAGAAAGGGGGTTGTTTTTTAGATGTTTCCTAAAGTTCAATAAACATCAGCTTGATTTGCGAGCACATCCCTTTCGCACATTAGAACATGCCATTCCTGTGCAGTGCATCCTTCTGCAGGGATAGAAAAGGCACTTTGACTGTAGTAGTCAGATGTATCGCTTGCATAATGTAGCATATATCACGGAAATACTTAAACGCTGGTTAACAGTGGCAGCTGGTTGAAGAAGGGATTTTTTTGTCCTTCTCTTTTTATAGCTCTTTATACCTAGGAACTTCTCAAACAGAGTCGCATGCCAGAGCATCATTTTGTTGTCGAAGTAAAATGCTGCTTCATATAGGTCTCTCTCGAGACCCCCCTACCTGGGCGGCAGCATGTGCTGTTGAAGCGGGCTGGCAGGCGAGTCAGTGACCAGTAGCCATCCACAGAGGGCTCTTGCTGACACAGGGGTCATGACCAGCCTCTTGAGAATGTGAATTCACACCTATCCTCCTGCGCTCCAGATTCTTCTCTGCCCCAACAATGTGTATCCAATCACCTCCAAGGTGTATGCGAACCGTCAGGAGGGCGTTTGTAAACAAGCTCATGGAAACCTCGGTATCGCCAAGTGACAGGGGGGCATATTAACAAGCCAGGCGATAAAATTATCGCCGTTTTAGCGGCACAAAACTGCCGCTAAAACGGCGATAATGGGCTTGATAATATGCTCTATGGAATTCCAATTGAAGCCCATGTTAGATGTCCTTCACACTTAACATGGGCTTCAATTGGAATTCCATAGAGCATATTATCAAGCCTATTATCGCCGTTTTAGCGGCAGTTTTCTGCCGCTAAAGCGGCGATAATTTTATCGCCTGGCTTGATAATATGCCCCAGACATCGTTTAGGGTGCGTATGTACCCGACTGTGCAATTCCCTCCATATATCAGACTCAGTTGATGATTCATGTGTGTGGCCAGATACTCACAAGAGGCTGCATTCATGCTCTACAAAGCTCATTTATGTAACTTTGCTGGAGGTGAGTGATATACATTTTGCTTGGACTTCAGGAATAGTCAAAATGTGTGCATCATACTTTGGAATTAACTTTCTTATAATGTTTTTTTTATTTTGTAGCTCATAAAGTACTGCATATATCATGCATGTGGTTCCCCGTCACCTAAGGACCAGTCTGTCCCTGTTCCATGAATTGTCCATGGCCTTTTGCCAATCTTGCCCTGACGTCAGCGCCTCTTAAAGCAGACCATTGCCCACCATCGCCTGAAGCAGATCAGCCAACAACTGAAAGACCGCACACTAATCTTTCTCTCTATCTCTCTCTATATCTTGCATTCTCTCTTTGTTGTTCTCACACATAGAACAAGAACCAGGGCACTGGGAGTAGGAAAGTATACCTATGAGCTGCTAGGGAGGTGAGAGTATGAAGACAGGCCTTGTGAAGTCTCTGATGTTCCACTCTGTCCTGTGCTGGTTCACTTTAACCAATGTTAACATTCGTCTTGAGATAGCTAAGTGAGAAGTGTCGGACCCCTACTAGGACTTCACCTGTTCATGACGCTGTGGGCAGCAAGTGACCTTGGGGAGGTATAGAGGCGGCTCCATTAGAATGCCCAACTGGGGGAGGGCATGGGGGCGCAGCGAGTTGTTTACTAGGGCTGGTTTCTGCCGATTTTGTTACTGGAGGCCGATATTGCTGGCCCCCGGTAACAAAAATGGCACTTAGGGGCCCAAAACCCGCCCCCACCCTGGCGGCCCACTGGGGAAATCCCCAGTGCCCGCTACAGCCAGTCCGGCCCTGCTCCTGGGGCATATTTGCAAAGAAGTGACGGAGTGCGGCTTTAGCCTTCCTGGCTTAAAACCGCACTCCACCACTTCTGAAACACAGGGCTGCACCATATTTACACCAGAGTGCAAGGGTGTCTGCGTTGAGGGGAAGATTGTTTATGTGCAGGAATGTCTTCCTTCCTTTAAATGGCGTTTTGTAACTTCAATGTGTGCTGCTTAATGCAGCACACAAAGAAATTGCAAAACGTCACTTTTTTAAATGATTGTTCATGTGCAGGAAGGAACACCTTCCTGCACATAAACAATCAATGGCATTTTGCAGTTTCTATGTGTGCTGCACAACGCAGCACACATGAAAAGAGCAAAAAGGAGGATAAATTAAACATTTCTCCTCGTTTCGCCAGGTTAAGACCAGGTTTTCGCTGGTCTTAATTTAGGCGCTGCCTCCAAATCAATGGGTGTTTCGGTGGAACGCCCACCGCAACACCCATTGCCCACTCCTTTCACGTTAAGTGTAGCCTTAAAGGGTACCCTATTGATCATAAGGCAGTGATAAGCCACGTTAAGCGCTTAATGCTGCCTTGTAAATAAGGCGAAGCCCCTATCCCCACTAAAACGTCCTGAAAAGAGACGTTGTGGTGGGGATAGGGGTTTGTAAATATGCCCCTTCTTTGTCGAATCATCCAGAGGCTAGAAAACAATACAGAATTAGAGAGTGAAAAGTGACAGCCCAGAAGGGGACAGTGCGTTCTCTTCTATTGACTGCATACAGATGCAGTGATAAAAGGCGGATTGTACATACCGGTAGCTTCGCCACAGATGCTTTTGTAAGTCACCAAAGAGTACATCAAACAGACAGTGTCAGCCTTTGAGGATAAACCCATGATGGCTCGTGCCGCTCTTTCAACTACCTCTGAGGCCGAAACACAGAAAAAAGCAGGGGAGGGGGGACTCTTCATCTGCATCCATGGGGAGGGTTCAGAGCTTCAAAGAACAGAGCTATAGATCCAGGGGGGACGGCACTGATTGAAGGAACGGGTTTGAAACAGCCTAAAATAATTACCAGGAAGTTGGAATCGACTGAAGTTTGGCTGTGCTATATTTTATCTTTATTGGATTCCCACTGACACAGTAGGTTATGTCAAAGGGAATCTGCATGCATATTAAAAGTAAATGTGGTGTGAATAATAGATGACATGTATTAGATGTAGCAGCATGCGGTACTTTTTCTGTCATCGCTGAAATTAAATTAAAACAAATCTACTTTATGAAAAGCATTATGTTATTACAATCACATTCTTCAAAAAGGCACCTGTTAATGAAAGCGCGTGTCAATATGTCTTAGCAGTCTGCTTCGCAGCAGGACTGAGTCATCCAAAAATGATGTACACACGCACCTGCAGGGTCATTTGGTGCAAATAAAAACCTTTTTTTAAATAAAGCAGGAGTTTCACTGATGACTAAATTGGAATGAATCTCAAACATGCATTCCTTTAAACTTAATGACGAAGTACGTAGACAACCGAGACCACACTGAAATTCAATAAAATTATAGGAGTATGGCCAGTCCCAAGAACAGACACAGGAACATTCAGAAACATGGACATTCTCATTATTGGGGTGCAAAATGTGGTCCATATATGTCCCGCAGTGGCGGCTCTTCCACTAAGAAGGAGGATGGTCTTTGAGCAGCGCAAATAAAAATAAAAAACATTATAATAGCAAGACGTTATTATCATTTTATTTTTCACTGCCAACTCGGAGCCATGATGGGGCGGGGAAGGGCTGGCCAGAGCCCTTAAGTGAGCATGACTGTTGGACCGCCCTTTTGGGCAGACCAAACAGTCATGCACACTTTGCATGTTCCCCACCAGGCTGTAATGCACAGCCTGGAGAGGAACATGCACAGGCTCCCAGTCCCTCTCCAAACACTGAACTATGTCGCTCAGACCAATCACAAAGCTGCTGTAAAGCAGCATTGTGATTGGCTGGGAGAGTCTGAAGAGCCTGGGTGTTTCTATTCTGCCAGTGCACTGCCGAGAGAAGAGGACGGAGGAGCGGTGGTGTAAGTTTATTTGACTTATTTTTCTCATCCCCCCACCACCCCTGGTCCGAGGAAGCTTCTGATGTCCTGAAACTGTTTCTGAGCCTGCAGGACCTTGCTGTTGGGGGGGGGGACAGGGCACCAAGCACAGATACCTTACTTGTAGTATGAGCCTAGCCCTTAATCCATAGTTAAGTAGCATGCTCGTGGCGAGTAGACTTGGGAGAGGACCTAACAGAGGACAAATGAAGGTATTCCTGATCCATAATCAGACTGCTGTCCCCGAATTATAGATTGAGACTCATCCACATTAAATTTCCTCCACCGCATATGTCGTACCCCGGCTGCTTTGCAACAGATGGATCTGGTACCAGAGACTTGATGTGTGTGTTGCGTGGCTGCTGAAGCTGACTTTCTGCACATTGCTTGGTGCTTCACTGCATTGCCATCAATTAATCAGCCATACTAGATTGAATTGGCTCAGCGATAGCAGACTCTGTACCTCGTACTCCACATCCTACTGGGGTTTGTCAAGCATGTTGCAGCAGGTGCCTACTGTCTGCGAAGAGTCCCAGTCCACTGGGGCCTAAGGGGCAGTCCACAAGTATCTGAATTGACTTACTGATGCTGCCTAATGCCAAGAATGCCTCGAACACAACTGAACATTAATTACCACCAGATCTCACCCCAAGGACATTTGGAGCCCTTTCAGAACTTACCTGGCTGCCCAGGTGGCTTCCGTTTTCTGCTACCCGACCCCGGACTCTGTAGTGCCTATGCCTACTGCATCGCTCTCATCCCCTATGACCCCAATGCTATCTGTCTAATCATTGACTGCATGTCAGTGTTTTTTGCATGTGTTTACCCTAACCATCTTTGTAATGACGGAAACTTCACTGTGTTTTGCGGTTTGTTCTTGTTTTATTGTCTAGTTTTTACTGTGACTGTTTGCATCTCAAAAACTCAATAAACACAGTAAAAAAAGTAGCATGCGTGTGTCTACTCATTTGTTATGCAATTGCTCACATCAGCCACCTAGGGGTAGTGACAGGAGCCTGGTAATGTCTGCAGGCTCCTCCCATTGCACTCTTGACAGTGATTTAAAGGGCCCTCATATGCCCATGTAAATAATAAGCTTTCTGACCTTTGGAACTGATTTCAAGTAGGGAGAAGAAGTATTCCAGGGTAGCAGTCTGCCATGATTGATCACAACTGGCTCAGTTTCCTGGAAACCCCACCCAGTACAATCTCAGGAGGACTGAGCAGGAGATTCAGGCACAAACAGAGACCGACGCTCCTGACCCGCTTTTATGGCACTGGGAAGCATGGATGACGATTCCCTTCCTGACCCCTATCACCCACGTCCGTGAAACCCACTTGTCTCCACTCCATCCCAACACAACACAGATTCCCCACTTCCATTTACTGCCTGCTCACAGTGGGTGGTAAATGTAAGCATTAATCCAGCTGAAATATGGTTTACATTAATAATTTTACCCAGAACAAAACGGGGCGGAATATGTATTTCCCATTATGTTGGAACTGACATGTAACCTCAAAGCTGCATTGTACTAGAGTTTATGGGTTTAGTGTTTGCCCCCCTCAGTACCTTGTCAAGTGTACCCTGGTACTAAGAAAGGGATGCAAATTTAATTCTGTACTCCACTCCTCGTGTATTTAACGAGATATGATGTCCAAGGATGTGCACGCTGTCCATGTCTGGCTTAAATAGTTAGCCAGCAGCCAACTAGAATGGTGCAAATAGAGGGGCCTAGCCAGAATGGTTAACGCGCTGCTAAGCAACGTGCTCGAAACAACAGGTTGTTTCATCAATTCAGATCTGCATTTCAGCCAATGACAACTGATCAGTGTTCGTAGAAGATTCTGATTTCTCAGAAGCCTGTCAGGATGGTGCCGAGTGTCTGAAGAATAAGCTGTCACTTCTGGGGTGGGTGACACATTAAGGTCTCAGAGGTGTTTGGCCTGATATGGGATTCCACTCTCCATTACCCATTATGTATGTGTCCTCCAATGCTGAAATAAATCTCAGAAAAGATAGATTTGCCAGGTGACAAGCCTCCAGTCTGGAAACCTTGGCAGAAAATCCCTAATTCCACCAATAACTATTCAATCAAACTCAATCAATCAATCAGGGTTTTATAGAGTGCGGCTAATCACCTGTTAGGATCTCAAGGTGCTGTAGGGGCAGTTCTGCAGTTCAGTCAAAGAGCCATGGCTTGAGGTTCTTCCTGAATTGAGGCAGTGAAGGTGATTGCTTGAGATGTAGAGGTAGAGAGTTCCAGATCTTTGCTGCTAGGTAGGAGAAGGATCTTTCTCAGGCCGAGGTCTTGCAGATCCTGGAGATAGTGGCCAGGGCCAGCTGGGTGGAACAAAGACATCTGATGGGTGCGTAGAAGGACAGGCGGTGATTGAGGTATGCAGGTCCAGTGTTGTGGAGGTCTTTATAGGTGTGCGTGAGGAGCTTGAAGGTGATTCTTTTGTTGATTGGGAGCCAGTGAAGGTCTCTCAGGTGACTGGAGATATGGCTGTGGTGGGGGATGTCCAGGATAAGTCTGGTGGAGGGGTTCTGGATTCTCTGCAATTTCTTTTGGAGTTTTTGGGTGTTGCATTGCCGTAGTTAAGCTTGCTGCTGATGAGTGCCTGGGTGACCATTCTCCTGGACTCAGTGGGGATCCACATGAAAATCTTCAGAAGAAGGCATGTGGAAGCATGAGGATGAGACGGCATTGATTTGCCAGTTCATTGAGAATGAGGAGTCGAGGATGATGCCAATGAGGTATTCAAGATATTACGATATGATTAGCGCAGTATATCTAATGATAGTTTGACTAGTTATGGTGTATTAAACGGTTCGAAATCCCCGATTATGTTTAGTACGACAAAAAGGGCCGAGAAACCGAACCGCCTCCATCTTGGATTGCGGCTCTCTCTCTCACTTGGGAGTCACGTGGTCTTTTCCGCGCACCCTCTGCTTTCCCCTTTCCTTGCATTTAATTAGGAGACAGGCTGAGTTGATGAGAAGCAAGGTCACATCTGCTAAAAGGGAGTATCAGGCAAATTCCTCTAGACCTGGGACGTGAAGGGAGTCACCCTTTCGACCTTCTCTGTAAAGATAGTAATCCTTTGTATGTGTAGCCGAAACTAGAAATAGGCATGAGCTCATTAGGGGCGCCAGGACTAACTGGTACTTTTCCACATATAAGGTTTTGTATGCTGTACTGATAATGTATAAAAGTGTGTTACTGTCAAGGAGCCAGCAGTCTTCCTCGGCGCACCTGATGGGTGAGGATCGACGAGGCTCCTCTATATAGAGTTCTGTGGTGGCTAATAAACGTTTGAACCTTCCACGTTGCCAACTGCTCCTTCTTGCATAATATTGCGGGCCAATGGTAAGTGTGGCCCTTGGAATAATTATTTGGACACAACAGTTGGCGACCACGAAGGGACCCCGTGAAAGGGTCTTCCCCCCCCCCCCGTATTCGGGTGGTGGGGTTGGGGGCGTCCTGACCGGTTGGCGGGAGAGGAGCCTGAGGATTTCTCCCACCCTGCACGACTTTTCGGTACGTCCCCTGCTGCTAGTTACCCTTCACTGGGGTCCTACGGGCTTAACCCAGAAACTGGATCGATTTGGTCGGGAGGAGTTGGCAGCGGAGAACGAACATTCGTATCTGGGTGCACCCGGTGAGTATTGATTTGATTTTGACGCACGCATTGTAAACGGTGCATTATTGGTTAAGGCACGCGTTGAAGACGGTGTGCTATTTGATTGATTTAAGAGCATTTGTTGAGAACGATGCATTTTTGATTTTGAACACGGATTGCATTTGTTTGAAGCTCGCGCTGGACAGCGGTGCATTGATTTGAAGGCACGCACCGGAGGGTGGTGCCTTGCTTGATCGAGGTTAGCATTACCGTGGTTTGACTCGAAGTACGTACAGGTTGTATTTGATTTGAGTAAAAACGGCGCGCCGAAGGATTATAAAACAGATTGTGCGTGGAAGGACCCACGACCTAGACTGGGTAGCCACAGGGCATACTCCTGACGGGGCAAGTCCTCGTTGGGGGCTGGTCTTAGTGGTGAGCCAGGAGGGTGGCCGGAATCCCGCGTGCAGTTGGGTGTTTGGACTGTGAACCAGAGTCGACGGGCTTGGTTCTCTGATACTGATTGTATGTTGTGTATGATTCGTGTTGATTGTTGTTTGTGTATACATGTCTTAAAACTAACAAAAATGTCTTGTTTTAGTAAATTGAATTGTTTTGGCTGCTGCTGTCGAACAAGTGACTCCAGACTAGCTGAGAGCCAACCTGCCCCGCCGGAGGGCAGTCCTAGCCATTTTATGTATGTCAAACATGGGATCTCTCCGTTGTTGTTTTGCACTCTGTGGCATAAGTATACCAAGGGCAATGAGGAGTTACGCTGGCCCAAAACGGGTTCATTTGATGAGAAGAAAAGTGCATTCCTACAGGAACAGCTGTTTTCTAGGCGAATTAGGCAGGCCATGTTTGACGCTCTAATTGCATGGCAGAAGGAGGCCAAACAACGGCGAATGAGGGAAGAGAAAGTAGCCAGAGCCAAGGCAGGACAGAATGTTACTCAGAAAGCTATGGCCTATGACCGAGACAGAGTAGAAAAGGGATTGGATTGCATGAATCGCGAATTTCGATTAAAGGTGGATAAGAGCTATGTGACCCGCCCGAATGCAGAAGATGAAATAGAGGATTTATTGGACACCAGGCCACCACCCCCTTATGTACCGCAGAGGATATATCCGGAGGTATCAGGGGCCTCGGCCCGGCTCCAAATATGTCCCTGGGGGCCTCGGCTTCGGCTCCCCCGGCCACTACTACCCCTCCCTCCCTGCCGAACCTCTCCCGGTTACCGACATCTGTGTCTGAAGTTATGGCCATGCTGCCTAATTTATTGACGGCAGCTGCAGCCGGGACCCCTCAGCTGTCGCCGGGGTCAATGCCTTCCCCTTCTGTTCTGCCCTCCTCCTCCGCCAGTACCACGCCAGTAACAGCTGTGACTACTCCGATACGTCCGGCCAGTCTAACTGAGGGTAGGAAGTTGTTCACTCGTTCGGCCTTGGGAACGGAAGAAAGGGAAACTATTGCTACACAAGCATCCCAGTGGATGCGACATCCCATTTATACGCTTGCCGATATTTGGAGTACTATGAGAGACTATTAACCGGTGATGCAACAGCATGCTCTGGAGCATATGGCCAACCGTCTTATTTCTGTGTGGGAACAGGTACACCAGGAAGGGAAGGCTCCGGCTATATTATATGATATTCTTGATCAGGTCCATAAATCTCAGTTGACACCGGACGAGGTGTATGGGAAGGTACAGACTTTGGTCTCTTATAGAACTCGTTTGCAGTCTGCCACTCCCGCCGGATTCTCCCAGTTCCCTATGCGAGAAGTGCACCCTATCTTCCATCCAGAAGTTGCCGCAGTAGTGGATGCCCACGGTGTCGTTACCCGCCCGGGAATAGACGCCCGGTTCCAGGAACAATGGGTCTATACCCCCTGGAAGCGGAGTGAGGTACTATCCCTAAAAAGCCAGTTGCCAGATCCTAGGAAAAACCCCACCGCATATTACAAGGAACTGACCGAGGCCGCCTCGTCAGCAGTAATGACGTTGGCAGATATTGAATTATTCTTTGCCTTATTAGTACCGGTGGACATTTGGCGCCAGGTACATGACCAGGACCATGTTACGGAATTTGGTGGGACATGGGATCAACTGAGAACCTGGGATAGAGATCGTAAACCAGGGAACAAGCCCCGACCTGAGATACTGATTTTGCCTGAGAGAATAATAACTTATATGCATTCGCTGATCCCACCCAGGAAAGTAGATTGGGACAAGCTGACGGCCTGTAAGCAAAAGAAGGACGAGAGTGTCTCTGATTTTTGCACAAGGTTTGAGGGAGTGTTCATTGACTTCAGCGGACAGGACTTGGCAACGGAGGGGGGTGTACGTTTATTTGTTAATAGATTTGTAACCAATTTGCTACCTGAGGTATCGGCCCGGTTACAGGCAGCTGAGAGTACCTGGACGACCACCACGCCCTCCACGGTACTAAGCATGGCTCAGTATTATGAGCATCGGGAGAATGAGAGCAAGGATAAGACAGAAAGAAAATCGAAAGAGTTGAAAACACGAGTGTTACTGCAGCAAGTGGAGAGGGGCAGAGGAAGAGGAAGAGGGTTACAGAATTTCGCTCCAAGAGGGGCGGGACAGACGCAAACAGCTGGGCGAACAGATCTGGGCATAAATCAATGTGCTTTTTGCAAAGAGGAGGGGCATTGGAGAGCACAGTGTCCGTTGCTGTATGAACAGAATACTGCTTCAAGGGGTCGTGGACGGGGAAGGATGAGTGGGCATCGAGGTGGATACACGAGACAAGAACAGGCAGCCCGAGGTGAGAACAGTCAGAATTATTTCGACCAAAGCCAGGGTAAACAGTACTACAATGATGGACGTGTAACGGACGAAGACACCGGGTATACTCAAGCATAGGACAGCCAAGGGCAGAGTAAGGGGCATGTGTCAATCCCGATAGATCAAGCTGGACCTTATGTCCATGCACGATTGTTGGATGTGTCAGGTAAGTTTTTGGTTGACACAGGGGCTATGAACAGTTCTGTTTCACGTGCCCTGGTCCCGGGGGCCACTCTGTCTGGCCAGACTAATGTTTCCGTGGAGTTCTCTGGAACTCCGGTGGTGAGCCCCATTTCTAAGCCACTTTCCCTTACTCTGGGACCGGTTACGATAGAATCGCCTTTCCTCCTCACCTCCCAGTGTGGGGAAAATCTCCTGGGTATGGATATATTAAAAAGATTGCATGCCCGCATCTATTGCTCCCCCGATGGAGTTTATCTGACCATTCGGAATACCTCTATCCCCTCCATTCAATGTTTTTCAAAAACGGACTCACTACCTCCTGAGCTTGCACAACTCCCGAGGGATCTTTGGGCCCTGGGGAACACTGACGTAGGATTCCTACAAATTCCCCCGGTGTCCATCACCCTGAAACAGAATGCCAAATTGCCGAGGATCCCACAGTACAAAATAGCCCCCGCAGGAGAACGCGCTTTACTGGCCATTATTTCTGATTTGATTAGAACCGGGGTGGTGGAGGAAACGACTTCCAATATCTGCAACAGTCCCATTCTTCCGATTCTTAAACGAGCTCCCGTACCCCAGTCCCCTGATTATGCTGATACCTACCGATTTGTGATTGATTTGCGAGAGATTAACAAGATTGTGGTACCCCAATATCCGGTGGTGCCAGACATTAATTCCATTTTGACCATGATTTCTCCCACTGCAACATTTTTCTCGGTGATTGACTTGAAGAATGCTTTCTTTAGTATTCCCATACATCCAGATAGCAGACATTTGTTCGGTTTCTCATTGGGGGGCCGCAGCTTTAGATTCTGTCGCGCCCCCCAGGGGTATACCGAAAGCCCTAGTATCTACAGCCAAGCCCTAAAAAGAGTATTGGATTCTTTACAATTGCCGCCAGGTAATGTCCTATTGCAGTATGTTGACGACCTCCTTGTGGCCTCTGATACAGAACATGGTTGCCGCGATGCCACGGTTACCTTGCTACGGCGTTTGGCCACTCATGGTAACAAGGTGTCGCTCTCTAAATTTCAATATTGTCGACCGGAGGTGACCTATCTCGGTCATCTCCTGTCGAAGGAGGGAAGACGGTTGACTTCTGAGCGCATCGCAACCATAACTAACATGCCTGTTCCTCGCACGCAACGTGATGTCCGCGCTTTGCTTGGTATAACCTCCTACTGTCGCCAATGGATTGCTAACTATTCTCTCTTGACTAAACCTTTCTTGTATCTAACTACGAAGGATGTGCATGAGCCTTTACCTTGGACCGATGAATGCCAGACTGCCTTTTCTGCTCTGAAAACTGCTCTTTGCTCTGCTCCTGTGCTTGGCACCCCTGACTACCGGAAACCTTTTGTGCTCTACGTGCATGAGGTGGACGGTTGTTCTCTTTCAGTGTTGACACAAGACTTTGGTGGTAAGCAAAGGCCTTGTGCATATTTCTCGGCGGTTTTGGACAATGTCGCCAGAGCACTTCCCAGTTGTCTGAGGGCTGCAGCGGCAGTGGCTGTAGCGATCAGACAATCGGAAGGGCTAGTCCTGAATACGGATCTGACAGTGATGGTGCCTCATGCTGTGGACGTATTATTAAACAGGACACAGACGCGCACTTAACTAGTGCGCGTCTTACAGGGTACGAATTGACCCTGTTTGCACCTCATATAACGATCAAACGATGTGTTAACTTGAACCCTGCCACGTTGTTGCCCCTCCCTTCGGGGGATGGTGGACAAGACATACATGATTGTATTTTTCGAACTGAAGAAGAAACCAAGAGCCGGATAGATCTAACTGACACCCCACTATCTGATGCCCAAGGAGAATTGTATGTTGATGGGTCTTGTTTTAGATTACCGGATGGTACGACAGCTGCGGCTTATGCGATCACTACCCTGCAAACGGTAGTCGAGGCAGCAAAGATACCATACCGGTCGGCCCAGGTGGCCGAATTGGTTGCATTGTTCAGGGCCTGCGAGTTGGGGAAAGGTTTGAGGCTAAATGTCTACACCGATAGCCAGTATGCGTTCGGTGTAGCACATAGCTTCGGGAGGTTATTGGCGGAAAGAGGATTCTTGACATCTCATGGCGAAAAGATAAAGAATGGACCATTAGTTGACCGATTACTGGCTGCATTAACATTGCCTAAAACCCTGGCCATAGTCAAATGCAGTGCACACAAGGTTATAGTTGATGATGTAGGGAGGGGAAATTTCTTTGCGGATAGAATCGCCAAAGAAACAGCCCAGTCTGACACCACTTCCATGTTTGTAGTGACAAGAATGATAGAAGCAGGGGTTTTTAACAACACCATAGACAGTGTGAAAGAGCTACAAAAGGAGGTGACCCCGGAAGAACTGACATACTGGCAAGAACAGGTGGGGAGGCTTGATGAGAATGGATGTTGGACTGACTTGTCAGAGAGGTGTAGATGGTTACTGCCAAACGCATTTGTAAATGCAGTAGTAACTATGGCGCACGGACCTTCACATGTAGGGGTTCAGGGCATCTGTGCCACATTGGATCCTGTCTGGTATAATGTTAATATCCATAAGACAGCTAGGAACCTGGTTCAGCATTGCATGATTTGTCTCCAGCATAATCCTGGGGTTAGCATTCCCGTCTTGGTGGGTAGTTTTGCACCGCCCACCCTGCCTTTTGAAGTACTTCAAATGGATTACATACAGCTAGAGCGAGTTAACAATCTGAAATACGTGCTGGTGGTGATTTGTACTTTTAGTAAATGGGTGGAGGCGTATCCCACAAAGGAAAATACTGCCCTGGCAACCGCGAAAGCTCTGGTAAAAGAGTTTTTCCCTCGATATGGGTTGCCACGGGTGATTTGGAGTGACAACGGGACACATTTTAATGCTAACTTAGTTAAGTATGTATGCAAGGGTCTGTCCATTCAGCAGAAGTTTCACGCAGCCCGACATCCTCAGTCAGCGGGTCTGGTTGAGAAATATAATGGGATTCTGAAATTGAAACTGGCTAAACTTCAGGACACTACAGGATTAAAATGGCCTGATCTCCTGCCCCTGGCCCTGTTGTCCGTAAGAACTACTCCCCATTCCCGGAGCGGTATCTCCCCTTATGAAGTAATTTTTGGCAGACCTGCCAACGTGTGGGGAGTACCCCGGCCCAAATCCTTCAGGGACATCGACCATCCTATGTTGACTGATTATTTGTATGCTTTGACTAAAGATCTCCATTCCATTCATCAACAGATATCTGCCGTACTGCAGCCCCTGCCGGAGGGACCTGGACACAGCGTGGAACCTGGACAGTGGGTCTTGGTTCGAAAATACCAACGAAAATCGAGTTTGGATCCGCGCTGGTCCCGACCGTACCAGGTGCTCCTGGCAACGCGAACGGCGGTGAAAGTCGAGGGGAAGCAGCGCTGGATCCATATCTCCCATCTTAAGCGAGTTCCTCTCCCATTGCCAAGGGAGCAGCTTGACCAGGAGGAAGGCCTGCCAACTCAGGGCGAACCCAGCACTAGAGAACGACTTTCCCTGGACACCCGCAGAGAGGTTGACGGGCTAGGGGAGAGTGCTGTGAGCCTGAAAGACCCTTTTTGCGGCATCTCAATTGCTCTAAGCGAGGCATCTGGTCGGGAGCCCAGCTCCTCGTCTGACCCCACTGTGCCCGTTTTGTTTGTGAATCCTGAAACCCCTGGTCGGGATCGATATCACCTGCGGCCCCGGAAATAGGGAATCCCAGGTCTAGCCTTGGAGAGTGAAGTTGGAGGCCTCGGCAAAAGACCTGGGGATTGGTAGAACACTGGACTGAACTCGTTGAGAGCATGGAACTTTCAGTAAAGCTCTGTTCAGAACGAAGGTAGAGACATTGGTCGGTTGGTGGGGGCCCAGGTGGAGTTTCCTTTCAACAAGGGTTGCGTCAAGTGCGACCCCAACGCGAGAAGTTTTTATCTTTTCCCTTTTGGTTTTTCTGAACAATAGGAGTCTGCCTGTGAGGCTCTATACGGACACAGGAAAGAAGCACCCTCCGGCAGGTCGGACTGCTCGTAGCCCTTTTCCCGAGATTATATTGGACTTTTAGTGAGAAAATGTACCCTTTTGCTCGTTTTGTCCCTGAAGAAGGGCGGCCCATAGTACCCCGTACCATTCCCCCGCATTTGCCAATGTTCTCCTCATGGAGCTTGCGTGTTAAAATTGTTTTCATTTCTATATTGATTGTATAATTTGTACTATGCTTAGGTTTGTTTATATATCTAGAGTTTCGCCATCCTGTGCACACCTTGATAGTGTCTACCCCTGCTCCTAAGGAACATCATTTCCAGACTTTTGCCCCCCATAAGGAGAGACACCGACAGACATATGTACATAATGCCTTCATTGAGATGCTACACCAGACTCATAGTTCCACAAATGTTACTGATTGTTGGGTCTGTGGTCTTCTCCCGTCAGTGATGCATAAGCAAGATTTGTTCATATCAATGCCCTTGTCTTATTTAGGTAGTTGCGAAGCCTGGTTCAAAATGTTATCCATGCTATATGAACACTACACTATAGATGAACGTCGATTCTCAGAGAAGGATTATGCCTTGATTTTAGCCTATATAGAGACACACCAAGGTTTTACTCCTAATGCTGAGGGGACGGATGGTACCCTTGATCCTACCGCCTGTATGAACGTATACACTGATCATGAGAATGATACCTGGTTGAGGGATGAAGTGTTGGATTTCATGACTTTTAATTTTACTGAGTATTTCAAGTATTTCCAGGAACGAAATGTCTCAGATGAGAAGATCATTCCGGTCCCGGTATTGAATACGTCTTCCTCCTTCTGCGTGCAGGGTACTGGACATTTATCCGTAGGATATAGTAGATGTAATTACACTTATAAACTACAGACTTTCAGTAGTCCCCCAACACTCACCCCTCCCAATGTTTATTTCGTGTGCGGTGAAAATGCATACACTTGGCTACCCAGAGGATGGGCAGGTCGATGTTACTTATCTTTTCTTTACCCACCGGTCTACATAGCTCCTTCTGATTATCATAAGTCTCATTCCTTAAATCGGCGGAGCCTAAAGGCCGAAGCCGCCAGTAATGATGCCACTGACCAGACTGATACTCCAGCCCAACACTTCGTTGACATCATAAAAGGGGCGTTGCCCATATGGGGACCCATCCTCAATAGTGAAGAAGTTAGGAGGCTATCTAGAGTGGTAGAAGGGGTGGTTAATACTACTGCAGGAATATTAACTAATATCACTGTGGAGCTCCAGGCGACCCGGCTTGTGACCCTCCAAAATCGTCTTGTTGTAGATGTTATCCTAGCTGATCGCGGAGGAGCTTGTAGAGTCATCGGCAGCTCCTGTTGTGTATATATACCTGACTCCGCCCCTTCTGTCCATTTAGCCATTCAGAAACTGCATCGGCTAGCTTCAGAAATTCACACCGAGACTGGTACTTGGTCTTTGTCCGGGTGGTTTTGGGATTTGGTGACCACCTGGGGATGGAAGTTATTTATGATTCTTTTAGGAATAGTGGGGTTCATTTTCACCTGCTGTCTTTGTCTACAGTGCGGGCCTGCTTGCTGTGCATACTGTGCCGCTCAAGTTCGCCGATCCATCCCTAGGCCCGAGCCCGTCCAAACCAGAATAGATACTCAGCGGGCTCAGAAGGAGACGCATGACTTAATGCAGATCGATGAGGGTATTTTCGACGACTGACCCCGTTATTAGCTATGCTGCGCTAAAAGGGCCGTTCTGCGGTATTCAAGATATTACGATATGATTAGCGCAGTATATCTAATGATAGTTTGACTAGTTATGGTGTATTAAACGGTTCGAAATCCCCGATTATGTTTAGTACGACAAAAAGGGCCGAGAAACCGAACCGCCTCCATCTTGGATTGCGGCTCTCTCTCTCACTTGGGAGTCACGTGGTCTTTTCCGCGCACCCTCTGCTTTCCCCTTTCCTTGCATTTAATTAGGAGACAGGCTGAGTTGCTGAGAAGCAAGGTCACATCTGCTTAAAGGGAGTATCAGGCAAATTCCTCTAGACCTGGGACGTGAAGGGAGTCACCCTTTCGACCTTCTCTGTAAAGATAGTAACCCTTTGTATGTGTAGCCGAAACTAGAAATAGGCATGAGCACTTTAGGGGCGTCAGGACTAACTGGTACTTTTCCACATATAAGGTTTTGTATGCTGTACTGATAATGTATAAAAGTGTGTTACTGTCAAGGAGCCAGCAGTCTTCCTCGGCGCACCTGATGGGTGAGGATCGACGAGGCTCCTCTATATAGAGTTCTGTGGTGGCTAATAAACGTTTGAACCTTCCACGTTGCCAACTGCTCCTTCTTGCATAATATTGCGGGCCAATGGTAAGTGTGGCCCTTGGAATAATTATTTGGACACAACACCAAGATTGCGTGCGTGTTCGGTGGGTGATTGGGGTTTCCGGGTGCTGCGGGCCGCAAGGAGTCACTTGAGGTGGAGGACGTGGTGCAGAGCATGAGGACTTCATTTTTTTTCGGAGTTGAGTTCGAGGCAGCTATCCTTCACCAGATGGCGACTACCTTCTAAAATACTCGGTATTGAGAGGAGGTTCATTGTTAGGATGCGCGGTGAGCTCTGGTTTCTCATAAAACATCTTAGAAGTAGTTAAGCAATATTTCAAAATTACCCTCCCTATGATATTTCATTACAGAAAAGAACTCTGGAGCTAATGGGGAAATATCTATGTCCGTAAGTCACCAAATGCTTCCACCTACCCAGTCAACACGAGAAAGACTTTATCCACCCGCTCCCAAAACACCCAGGAGGCTTTTCTTTCTTTTATAATGCTTCATTTGTAATCACAGAGGAAAAGTAATAGCTTTATTGCAACTACAAAAAAGATGAAAAATAGACTACTAGAAGAATGATTAAAAAATATGTATAGGTTTATAAATCACAAAAAACAGTACTGATGAGTAATGAGAATCTAGGATGGTATGATTTGTTTGGGGTCTTCGGTCAAGTGTATGCTTAATGATGTCTGAAACATATTGTGGACGTGATGTCAGTCAGTCAAAAGCACTTTGTTACAGTCACGAGGACCATACAAGGGCCATATAAATAAATGCATCATTATAAATCAACTCTATGCTCAAATTTACAAGGTTAAAACAACAAGAATAAAAGAATATACAAACCATAGTATAACCCTCCCCAAAGTCAATGTACAGAAATATATTTGCATGCCTCCCATATAATATGGGGTGCATATCCAACAGAGTAAGATTGATCAACCATATTAACAAAGTGCAGGTGCTATAAACAGATCTACATTAAAAAAGATAAAAAACATGGGACCAGGAAAATATTCAGACCGGTAATCCTGGCCTTATCAGGACCTTCCAGCCCAAGCGAACCCTAATTTTAACCTGTGCTCAACCCTCGGGTAGCTTGGCACAGAGAGTCAATGTGTAAAGTATTTGTGCAACACTTCAAACAGTAATACAGTGAAAACACACCACAATGGAATCCCACAACAAATTTAGAAAAACTGAATAATTTGTACTAACTAAAACAACACCAAAAACAACAATAACACAATCAAAAGAACCAGAGATATGCAAGTTTGAAGATTTCAGTAAGAAATTGTGCCCTAAACCACAAAACACCAACTATGTCTATCTGGTCTCACCGGACCAAGTCAAAATCACTAGTTCAGGCCGACTAAGATTAGCACAGGCCGGCTAAAGGGACGAGGCACTAAGAGGTCAAGGCAGGAAAATTTCAACTTACTAGAAGTGGTATTTTAACAATTTAAATTTAATATCCAACTTTACCATGAAAGAGGATTTTAAGTTTAAATTCCAATGATATCAAACATGAATTGGTTGCCGGCTCTCATGTGGAAATTACAGCTTATCAAATGTAGTAAGGTAAGTCCAATATTACCCTATGGGAGAGGTAGACTTTGCAGTAGTGAAAAACAAATGTAAGAGTTTTTCAGTACCAGGACATGTAAAACCTAAAATTACATGTCCTACTTTTTAAATACACTGCGCCCTTCCCTCTGCTCTGTCCAGGGCCTACCCTTGGGGTAACCTATATATATTAAAAAGGAAGGTTTGAGCCCAGTGGCGGCTGCCACATACAACAAGCATTGGAAGTGCAATAGGTCTTGCCCTCGTTTAAGTTAAAGCAATTCTGTTTGTAATTAGGCGGCTTTTTAGCTTTGCTTTTATTAGTGTTTTTCAAACTTTCATGTACATAACATACATATGTATGCATATCTGTATGTGTATGCATGCATGCATTTGTATTTATGAGAAGTAGAGGTAGAGAGGTAGAGAGTAGAGAGTAGTAGAGAGAGGTAGAGAGGTAGAGAGTAGAGAGTGAGTAGTTTTGAGTGAGCATCAGAGAGTGAGTAGTAGAGAGTAGTAGAGTGAGTAGTAGAGAGTGAGTAGTAGAGAGTAGTAGAGAGTGAGTAGTAGAGAGTTAGTAGTAGAGAGTAGAGAGTAGTAGAGAGTGCATTCCTGCACAAAGTAACAAAATGCATGTGAGAAAATATAATTTCCTCACCCATGAGCAAGGTGGGTGAGTGAGCCTTTCCTTCCATTGCCGAGGCTCATGTGTGTGAGCCCGGGTGAAGGACGCGTTTCAGCAAATGCCGTTGCCGCAGTTGCAGCTGGGGTCGTGACACTGAGGAGAGCCATGAGCTCGAGCCCACATGTGAGGACATGGTGTCACTGATTCAAATGGCGCCGGATGAGGGCGGATGTGACGGTTCTAACGCTTCGCCGTGTTTAGGCGAGGGGCGGTGCTTGGCGGCCTTGGACACCGTGTGCTGTGAAGGCCGAGTGGACAGTTAGATTTTTTGTGTTCGGGGGTAGTTATAACAAATTGATATTATATCAAGGGGTAACTTTCGTGATAAAGGGCTTTAACCGCGAGGGCTATTCATCAAAGTCTGTTGCAAGCAGATAGGTAAAAAGAAATTATATTGCACTAAAGAGTGTGTGTCTTCTTATCTCTGCCGCGCCAGGGGAATACCTGACCTGTTGTCAGTTCTCCCGAGGCTTCTCCGGGAGCAACGTTACTTTTATTAAGTTCTTGTGACTTTTAACCTGCCGCCTACCTGCACTGCCTTAAAGCGCCTCGGATCCGGCGCCCTGATCCTCCCTGGCTGCCCTCTCTCCTGCACGCGACCAGACCGCCTCCGCTGATCGCCCCCTCCTCGCCTGACTCTCGGAGGGGGACGGGCGGCTCCTCCATCTTGGGCGGGCCTGGCCTCGGCGCTGCAGCTCTTTGGCTCCTCCCCCCCTGGCAATCACTTAAGGCGCACACCTGCCCACACTTCCTGACCTGTTGTCAGTTCTCCCGAGGCTTTTCCGGGAGCAACGTTACTTTTATTAAGTTCTTGTGACTTTTAACCTGCCGCCTACCTGCACTGCCTTAAAGCGCCTCGGATCCGGCGCCCTGATCCTCCCTGGCTGCCCTCTCTCCTGCACGCGACCAGACCGCCTCCGCTGATCGCCCCCTCCTCGCCTGACTCTCGGAGGGGGACGGGCGGCTCCTCCATTTTGGGCAGGCCTGGCCTCGGCGCTGCAGCTCTTTGGCTCCTCCCCCCCGGCAATCACTTAAGGCGCACACCTGCCCACACTTCCTGACCTGTTGTCAGTTCTCCCGAGGCTTCTCCGGGAGCAACGTTACTTTTATTAAGTTCTTGTGACTTTTAACCTGCCGCCTACCTGCACTGCCTTAAAGCGCCTCGGATCCGGCGCCCTGATCCTCCCTGGCTGCCCTCTCTCCTGCACGCGACCAGACCGCCTCCGCTGATCGCCCCCTCCTCGCCTGACTCTCGGAGGGGGACGGGCGGCTCCTCCATCTTGGGCGGGCCTGGCCTCGGAGCTGCAGCTCTTTTGCTCCTCTCCCCATGGCAATCACTTAAGGCGCACACCTGCCCACACTTCCTGACCTGTTGTCAGTTCTCCCGAGGCTTCTCCGGGAGCAACGTTACTTTTATTAAGTTCTTGTGACTTTTAACCTGCCGCCTACCTGCACTGCCTTAAAGCGCCTCGGATCCGGCGCCCTGATCCTCCCTGGCTGCCCTCTCTCCTGCACGCGACCAGACCGCCTCCGCTGATCGCCCCCTCCTCGCCTGACTCTCGGAGGGGGACGGGCGGCTCCTCCATCTTGGGCGGGCCTGGCCTCGGCGCTGCAGCTCTTTGTCTCCTCCCCCCCTGGCTATCACTTAAGGCGCACACCTGCCCACACTTCCTGACCTGTTGTCAGTTCTCCCGAGGCTTCTCCGGGAGCAACGTTACTTTTATTAAGTTCTTGTGACTTTTAACCTGCCGCCTACCTGCACTGCCTTAAAGCGCCTCGGATCCGGCGCCCTGATCCTCCCTGGCTGCCCTCTCTCCTGCACGCGACCAGACCGCCTCCGCTGATCGCCCCCTCCTCGCCTGACTCTCGGAGGGGGACGGGCGGCTCCTCCATCTTGGGCGGGCCTGGCCTCGGCGCTGCAGCTCTTTGGCTCCTCCCCCCCTGGCAATCACTTAAGGCGCACACCTGCCCACACTTCCTGACCTGTTGTCAGTTCTCCCGAGGCTTCTCCGGGAGCAACGTTACTTTTATTAAGTTCTTGTGACTTTTAACCTGCCGCCTACCTGCACTGCCTTAAAGCGCCTCGGATCCGGCGCCCTGATCCTCCCTGGCTGCCCTCTCTCCTGCACGCGACCAGACCGCCTCCGCTGATCGCCCCCTCCTCGCCTGACTCTCGGAGGGGGACGGGCGGCTCCTCCATCTTGGGCGGGCCTGGCCTCGGCGCTGCAGCTCTTTGGCTCCTCCCCCCCTGGCAATCACTTAAGGCGCACACCTGCCCACACTTCCTGACCTGTTGTCAGTTCTCCCGAGGCTTCTCCGGGAGCAACGTTACTTTTATTAAGTTCTTGTGACTTTTAACCTGCCGCCTACCTGCACTGCCTTAAAGCGCCTCGGATCCGGCGCCCTGATCCTCCCTGGCTGCCCTCTCTCCTGCACGCGACCAGACCGCCTCCGCTGATCGCCCCCTCCTCGCCTGACTCTCGGAGGGGGACGGGCGGCTCCTCCATCTTGGGCGGGCCTGGCCTCGGCGCTGCAGCTCTTTGGCTCCTCCACCCCTTGCCATGCCCCCTTGACCCTCCTTTCTCATGTGTCGTCCCTATATAACGGCTCCTGTCTTCCGGCAGTGCAGCGGACGAGCGCAGCGGGCGCGACGAAGGCGCGCCGAAGTTGCGCCTAAGTTAAGCCCGTCTGCGCCCGTCCGCGACGGGCCGGGACCAGGGGCCACACACCCTGCTCCTCACTTGGTCTATTCCCCTGCACAATTGATAGCATTATCTGCCTTTCCTTCTTCCCCCCTTATTCCCTTACATCATTTACACTCACTCGGTATTCTTTCCTCTCCCTTGCCTTACCCGACACGAACCTCTGTCAATTCTTCCTTTTGTCCTCCTATATCATCTCCGGTTTCTCGTCCCCCCCCTGTCCCTACTGTGGCATCAGCCTACTTACTTAATACCCGGTCTGCAGTCAAACACCAGACAGCACTCTTTAACCTTCTGATCACTGACTCTCCTGACTTTTTATTTCTGACTGAAACTTGGTTCTCTGCCGACTCCCTCCCTGATCTTTTAGCCATCCTCCCCGACACCTACTATGCCCTCCGAGCTGATCACTCGGATGGTAGGGCCGGTGGTGGGGTGGCGATGATCGTTCGGTCGGCACTCAAATTTCAACTCCTCCCTCACTCCCACATATCCAATGTGGACTACCTTGTGGCCCGTTCCCTTAATCTTCCCTCTCCTCTTACTGTTGTCCTTGTTTACCGTCCCCCCCAATCGATGCCTTCTTTCGTAGCCTCCATTCAGGATCTTCTAGCCACCTTGGTGGTTAATAACTCCTCCGTTCTATTTCTCGGAGATTTCAACTTCTGGCCAGGAGATCCAAAGGAGGATTTCCCTTCCAAAGATTTTTCTGCCACTCTCCACTGCCTGAATTTCACTTCCTATGTCACAGCCTCTACCCACGTTCAAGGTCACATCCTTGATCAAATCTGGTCTTCTCGCCCCCTTGCCTCACCTCCCTCTATCTCCCCCTGTGTTTGGTCGGATCACCATATTATTTCTTTTTCCATTCACTTGGGTGTGGTTGACAAGCCCTCTTTTCCCAAAAATCTTCTCGTCCGTAATTGGAATCAGACCGACCTTGACTCCCTTTCATGTTCCTTGGCTTCCTCCGCTCCTGATCTTACCAACCTTCCCCTTGAGTCCCAGGCCAATGCCATCAGTACATGGCTTTCCTCTTCGTGTGATCGAGTGGCCCCGCTAAAAAAGATCAAGGCGGTTCGCCCTTACGATGCGCACAAATGGTTCTCTCCAGAGCTTAAAGCTTTAAAACTCGACCTCAGGCGGTCGGAACGTCTCTGGAGACGACAGTACTCTTCCTCCTTGCGCACTAAATATAAATTACTCCTCACCGAGTATAAACAAGCTATCCTAGTGGCCAAAACCTCCTATTTCACCGAGAGAGTAGCTCTCTCTGCAAATAAATCCCGTGAAATTTTTTCCCTGGTTCACAATCTTGCCACCTCCGATCGCTCTTCCCTTGGTTTTGTTCCCTCTCAGTCCCTCTGTTTGTCACTCAATGACTTTTTTATAGACAAGATCGTGAGGATTAAAGCTAACATTCCGACTGTGCCCCAACCTACTTCTAGGTGCTTTGTCACTTCCCCGCTTTCTTCCCTTGCTACTTTCCCCCCTATTTCTCTTGATCTATTCTACAACTACCTGCTCAAAGTTAAATCGGGTTCCCCTGCAGACTGTGCCCCGGCGCGCATTCTAAAAACTCTTTTCACCGACTCTCCTGTTCCCCCGCTCACTTTACTTAACTCTTCTTTGGCCTCTGGTTCTGTTCCTTTATCATTTAAATCCGCCGTTGTTCTCCCCATTCTAAAAAAACCCGGCCTGGATCCTTCCCTCCCTGCCCATTTCCGACCCATCTCCCTTCTCCCCTATTTAGCCAAGATCCTCGAGACCCATGTCACCTCTTGCCTCTCCTCGTATATCGAGGACAACGGCCTTCTCGCCTCCCACCAGGCGGGCTTTCGCTCAGGTCACTCCACGGAGGCAGTGGTTCTCGCGGTTCTGGATGAACTTAAGGGGAAGGCAGACTCCAACCTCCCCCAAGCCTTGGTCCTTCTCGATCTGTCCGCTGCGTTTGACACGGTTGACCATTCCATTCTTCTCGCCCGTGTCAGCGCAGCGGGCATTCGGGGTGCGGCCTTTTCCTGGCTGGCATCCTTCCTTCGGGATAGGTCCCAGGCGGTTCATCTCTCCGGCTTTTCTGCCCCCCCCCCCGTCCGGTCACCTGCGGTGTTCCTCAGGGTTCTTCTCTTTCCCCCCTTCTTTTCAATCTTTACATCTGTCCCCTTGTCACCTCTCTTCTTGAGCTGGGGGTCTCTGTGTATAATTACGCAGATGACCTCCAGCTCGTCTTTGACCTTTCCTCCTCTCCTGACTCTCTTCCTAAGTTCAGCTCCACCTTAATCTTCATCTCCGAGTGGATGAGCGCTAACCATCTTAAGCTCAACCCTGATAAGACGGAACTTGTCCTCACGGGTGGCTTATCTAACCCTTGGTCCCCAGTACACTGGCCCCTCTCCTTTGGTCCCCCTCCTACGCCTTCCTCCTCTGTTCGCACCCTCGGCATCAAAGTTAGTTCTGACTTAACAATGCATAGTCAGATTAGCTCTGTTGTGTCTTCCTGCTTTCTTTCCCTCCGTCTCATCCGGAAAATCTCACGCTTTTTCACCACGGATGCACTCAAAACCATAGTTCTGGCTTTAGTCATCTCTCGCCTCGACTATGGGAATGGCCTGTACGTGGGCATTCCTGCCTACGAGTCTCGTCGCTTGCAGGCCATTCAAAATCAAGCTGCCCGCCTCATTTTCACCCTTCCCAAATCTTCTCACATTACTCCTGTTCTTTAATCTCTTCACTGGCTCCCTATCCGCTTCAGATCTCTTTTCAAATTAGCCTGTTTTGCCTTTCGAGCTTATTCCCGCTCTGCCCCTGCCTATATCACCTCCCTTATTTCATCCCACGTTCCTAGTCGAACCCTCCGTTCTTCTTCTCTTTTTCTTTTGCGCGTCCCCCGTTTCCGCAAATCCAGAACTGGTGGCACTCGTTTCTCTGTTTTGGCCCCCAGTTCTGGAACAGCCTTCCACTCCATATCCGTTCCATCCCCATTTACACCCACTTTCGAAAAGCCCTCAAAACTTTTCTTTTCACCCAGGCCTTTTCCTCATAGGTCCCCCGGATCCCCTCTGTGAGCTTTGACCAGGTCCCCAGTGCCAGGAAGCCGCTTGGTAGCAGTGCGCTTTATTAATATTAAATATTTTTTTCATTTCATTTCATTTCAATAAGGGACAAGCCGATCGATACAGTAGCTGCCCAGAATCACAGGATGTTGAGCACACACTGACACTCGAACCCGGTTCCCCGGGTCCAAAGTCGGCAGCTCTGTTCCTTACGCCCCATTCTGTGTTACTGCGAAAGAGAATTAACCTATGAAATAAAACGTGTAGTGAGGTTTCGGTGAACTCAAAAGTGTTTGCTTACAAGGGCATTCCTGCACAAAGTAACAAAATGCATGTGAGAAAATATAATTTCCTCACCCATCGGCAAAGTGGGTGAATGAGCCTTTCCTTCCATTGCTGAGGCTCATGTGTGTGAGCCCGGGTGGAGGACGTGTTTCAGCAAATGCCGTTGCTGCAGTTGCAGCTGGGGTAGTGACACCGAGGAGAGCCATGGGCTCGAGCCCACATGTGTCTACATGGTGTCACTGATTCAAATGGTGCCGGGTGAGGGCGGATGTGACGGTTCTAATGCTTCGCCGTGTTTAGGCGAGGGATGGTGCTTGGCGGCCTCGGACACCGTGTGCTGTTAGTGAAGCCAACCATACCACAGGCCCACGTGAGCCCCCGGGAAGTGAGAGCAGAAAAAATCAGTAAATACCTAGACTTCAAAAAGGCGAAGATTACAGTGGGAGACCTTTACACCAAGCAGAGATCCATACAGACACCACGCCATGGTGGTTTCAAAACATAAGCAAGAGGACAGATGAACGTGCTGTTACCAAATAAACAAGCGACAGTGAAAGGGATCGCATTTTTTGTTGCTATGACAACGAAAGCAAGCAGCAGTGAAAGCGATCGCTTTTTCGTTGCTGTGACAATGAAAGCATCGCAAGATGGCGTCGGGCTGTCCACTGTCATGTTTGTCCATGCAGACACGCGCATGCAAGCCCTCCGCAGAATCGATTCCAAAAGGTACTTGCAAGAGCGAGGGCAGCGCATGTGCTGCATTCACTAGGCGAGATCTAAAAAGTGATGGGGCGGGGGTGGGGCGCAGTGGGAGCACAGGACAGAGGAGCACAGGGGGAGGGGGAGTGTGGGAGGGTGGAGGGAGTTTAATAATAAAAATGTTTAAAAAGTTCAACTAACCCGCTACCAGCCGCCTCCCGTGTCGTGCATCTGTGTTGGTTTTTCCTAGTCCCAGCAGACAGTGAGACTACTTCACAGACTCCATGTCCAATTCCCACGCTGCTCTCAAGCCATGAGAGCAGTGAGGGAATTGGCCTGAGCAGGCTGAAAAGATGCTCGCTCAGACACAGGGAGTCAGTGCAGTTTCGCTATGAACAGCTGGGTTAGAGAAACCTAAGTGCACATGGGCGTTTGCACATAGCACTTAGCACTCCTCCTCCCCCTCCTATTCCCCAGGCCTGCCCCTCCCTGCACATGCTGGCTGAGCATAAAATGATAATAAAATATTGTTTTATTTTTTAGCTACTGGCTCTGAGCCAGTGGGGCGACGCTCCTGTGCTCCTATGCCATTGCGGAGGAGCTGCTCCTGTTTGGGCCTGGCAAAAGATTTTTTGGGGCAGGTCGAAATGGCAGTTTCAAAACTGCACACACATGCTGCAATGGCAGGCCTGCGACATGTAAAAAGGATACTTAAGTTGGTGCCACAATCAGTTCTGCAGGCCCACTAGTAGCATTTAATTAACGGGCTCTGGGTACATGTAGTACCGCTTTACTAGGGACTAAAAGGTAAATGAAATATGTCAAATGGGGATAAGCCAATGTTGCCATGTTTTAATGAGTGAGGTCATGAACTTTAGCACTGGTCAGTACTAGTTAGCACTGGTTAGCAGTGGTAAAGTGTAGAGTCCTAAAGCCAGCAAGAATGAGAGCAGCAAAAATATGCAAAAGAAACAATTGACGGACGGAATGCTGGACAGTGCAAACATTCACCCGAGTCATAAGGATCTGGATTTAATCCATCATTCTTTTGCTCACCACACCACCCTAGTTTGGCCCCAGCCATATGCAAATCATTCTTGACCCTGTTCCTTGTGGGAACAGTCCAGCCCAAACTGCAAACCCTGGCCCTGCCTTGACCGGAAACAAGCATCCTGGGACCAGGTTCAAGGCATCACCCTTCATCAGCCAGGCTAGCTGGAATCCAGTGGTGTAGTGAGCATGGGACCCATGACTGGGTATACCCTTCCCACTCACCACACCACCCCAGTTTGGAGCTAGCCATATGCAAATCAATCTTGACCCTGTTCCTTGTGGGAACAGTCCAGCCTGAACTGCCAAGCCTGGTCCACCCTGGACCGGAAACAAGCATCCTGGGACCAGGTTCAAGGCATCACCCTTCATCAGCCAGGCTAGCTGGAATCCAGTGGTGTAGTGAGCATGGGACCCACGACTGGGTATACCCTTCCCACTTAGTGCGACATATGCAAAAGAAACAATTGATGGACAGAATGTTGGACAATGCAAACATTCACCACCAGTCTCAAGGATCTGGGTTTAATCCATCATTATTTTGCTCACCACACCACCCCAGTTTGGAGCTAGCCATATGCAAATCAATCTTGACCCTGTTCCTTGTGGGAACAGTCCAGCCTGAACTGCCAAGCCTGGTCCACCCTGGACCGGAAACAAGCATCCTGGGACCGGTTTCAGGGCATCATCCTTCATCAGCCTGGCTAGCTTGAATCCAGTGGTGTAGTGAGCACGGGACCCACGTCTGGGCATACCCTTCGCACTTAGGGCGACATATGCAAAAGAAACAATTGATGGACGGAATGCTGGACAAAGCAAACATTTACCCCCAGTCACAAGGACCTGGGTGTAATCCATCAATCTTTTGCTCACCACACCACCCCAGTTTTCACCCAGCCATATGCAAATCAGTCTTGCCCTTTTCCTTGTGGGAATAGGCCAGCCCAAACTGCCAAGCCTGGTCCTCTCTGGACTGGAAACAAGCATCCTGGGACCAGTTTCAGGATGCTTCTTTCCAGTCCAGGGAGGACCTGGACTGACAGTTCGGGCTGGGGGAGCAAAAAAACAATGGATTTAGGCCCGGGTCTTTGTACTGGGGTGAATGTATGACATTGTTCTGCATTCTGTCCATCAATTGTCTTTTTGCGATTACCATGACATGGGCAGAACTGTTTAGTTAGTAAAGTCAATGCAATCATTAGGTTTAATATTGCTTGCCTTGAGCGAGATCTATTTCTTAAGTAATCCTCAAAATGAGCAGTAGTTTGTGATGTGGAACAAGGAAATGTAAATCTGAAAATAAAGGTTTAAAGGGTAATAAAATACATGCACATATTTGATCTGTGTATTGAGCCAAGGAGTGGCGATACCCAAAGAGCTCCTCCATGTAAAGATTTTATCATTATGGCAGTGAAGCACATCCATGCAAAGCAGTCAAACTGGCCCACCTGGTCGTTTTGAGTGTTTCTGGTGGGAATTTGCCAGCTCTTCTTCTTTATCCCAACCGCAGCTCAATGGGGCTTTTCCAACGGGCACCACAAGTCGGCCCCATTTATATACTCCAAGTGGGACGTTCTAAGAGAGACAGCACCTCCTTCGATCAAATATTCAGCTTCTCCAAATAATCCATCCACAAATTACACTAGAATTTTGTCACAAATATTGCACACTGATACTCAAGGTCAACCTTCACAAAACCAACTCAAAGGAATAATGATACTACCCTTATGGAGACTTTGGGACAGATTTATCAATTTATCATGTGGCGCAGTGCAAAAGCCATAAATGCTGGGCTGCATGAGAAGGAGAGAGCAGGAAAGTGACCAATGTACTGAAAAATGGCACTCTCCTCCTCTCTCCCTAGCGCAGATGCTGAAATTAGCTGTAGTGCACCACAGAGACACTTTTGTGCCATAGTGCAAGGGTTTCTCTGTGGGTCAAGCATAGGTAGAGTAATAGAAGGATACCTTTCCTGTACAAAATACTCTGCTTAGAGTAATTAAAAAAAAAATCCTACTTTGTATGTGTGCTGTACAGTGCAGCACACATGCAAAGTTGGAAAATAACGGAGGAAAAAAACATGTGTCCTTCATAGCACCTGCTTGAAGGGTGCGCTATGTTCTCACGTTAAACCCTGTCTACTTTATTTAGTAAATAGGGTTTAGCGTCAGAAACCTTGGCTGGTTGCATGGGAACGCCCATGCACTACCCATGGTATGCTCCCCTTGGTACTAAGTAATGCGAAGCACAGCTATGCGCTGCTTCGCATTACTTTCCCCTTATTTCCAGCGCTAAATAAGTTTAGCACTGGAAAGTGGCGCAAAACACAGCGTAAAATCTTAGTAAATCTGCACCAAAGTGTATCCGAAGACATTTTAATATAATGTAGTCCCAGTCCATTTTGAGGCATATAAGCGACATTGTATATGTAAAATAGGCTACAATAATTAATAATATTACCTTTCTAATTGTGCTGCACCAGAAGCATAAAACAAATCAATCCTAAGAAACCAGAGCTGGCTCTTTTGGTAATGTACATTTTCTGATTGACTTGTAAAGGCATTTCTCTACAGCGGTAAATCAGTATTGCATTAGCCGAGTCTCTCTGATTATAGATATTTAATTAAAATTAGTTTAATGGCAAGTAATACTGCCAGAACTAATGTGGTGATCATATGAAATGAAATAATAAGCAGGGCGCCTTTTAGGGTTTCGGGAAAATTATATGATAATTATTTCTGTAGCGGCAACATATTAGGCTCCACTTTCCCTTGGAAGCAAAATAGAGGGAGGATATTGTTCAATGAACTGCTATGTCATTTACTGCCTTAATTGTGTCTCATTACAGCAAGACAATCATTACTCTGCTTGTCTGCCTGATTTAGAGACCACTAAATGTGTCCTGTAACAAGAAGCCATCTCCTCTGCAGCCGTCCTTTAGCTCTCACCCTCATTACTCAGGATCTGTCCAATTATTTGTCATTAAACGCAATAAAAAGGACTGCAGCGGCAAATGTGGGAGGTAATTGTTGGGAGGCTGCTGGGAGAAAAAAATGCGCACTGTTTTCAAGGCAGTGGGAAGGTGACATCGCTAATTAAGTGTTAGGGAATATGCAAATCAGTCACATTCTCAAGAGACTGTGAAAAAACAGGGAAAACATTATTATCGCTTGATGCACAGGGAGTGTTCTGCCTTCAGTAACGTGGCGTCGTCAGCTTCTAATGCAAGTGGGAGACTAAGAAGAGTCACAAACTGTTTAAAGGCAACGCTGGCAATTTATTTTGTTGCTTTCTAGCCACAGGTCGCAGAGGCGACTCCTTCATTTGAGCGGAGGAGCGTCGCCCCACTAACCAAGCCCAGAATGCCCAAAATAAGCCCCAGAGCGGAAAAATAAAATGGTAATAAACTTATTTCATTACAATTTTGTTTTTCATTCTCCCCGTCCTGAACCAAGTGTCAGGACGGGGCGGGCTTGTTGTGAGGCAGCAGCAGAGAGGAGGGTGGACTGGCTGGCTGCGCACTTTTCAAAGTGCGCATGTCCCTTTTGATGAGCGTCGTGCGACAGCCAGCCAGACATGTTCACGTTGAAAGCTCTAACCCAGCAATCTTAAGATAGCTGGGTTAGAGCAAGTGCAGAGCTTCAGTGTCCTCTGGAGCGGTGAGGGAGGCCGCTCCTTCCAATCCTGGCCCTGCTCTCATGCAGCATGAGAGCAGCGCCAAGATTGGTTAGGGGAGTTGATGAGGGTCCGGCACTGGAGAAGAAGACGAGAAGAGTGCAGAGGACATTCGTGCAGGTAAGTGAGTTTTTTTTAAAACATTTTTTTAATTTGTCCCCACTCAGCCATTGCTGAGAGAGCAACATCCATTTTTGATTATTTCTGCACTCCACTGCTATTTTGTCAGAACGTTCATGCAGGATCTTCTGTACTAGATATTGCATGGGTGCATATTTGGCACATAAAGAAATGGCACGTGGTTGTTCCTTAATTTTTATGTGCTACTTCTGTCACCATATAATTAGTGGAAGAGCGTGATCCTTTTTTAAAATGTATGCTAACACATTTAGGAGGGACATGATGGATGCTAAAAACACCCCCTGCTCCCCTCACTTTCCCTGCCCCCCTTCTAGAAGGAAGGCTGCCATGTTCCTTCACAGACACTGACTGTGTAGTAGAGTTTACACTGTCAGTAACTTCTTGGAGGCATGAACACCCAGGGGCCTGATGGAGGCCACCGTGGGTGGGCGCAAACCTGTGGATGCGGCCACATTCAGGAGGTTTTCAGGTCCTCAACAGTCAAGTGGTACCTGGACCCTAGCATAGTGTGCCAGATGAACTTTTGCTTTCTGTTTCTTTGGAAAGCTGTGCTGTCTTCTGCACATGCTCTAATTATTTGAGTAAACACGTGGACTGGATACACAGAACCTTTTTTGCTAGCATGTCTTGTGGTATGATATGTGTCTGGTCCTTCCAGTTCTTGTTCCCTCAGATAAAAAGTGGGCCAGATGTCCAATGAGAAAAAAAGCCCCAAATTAGGTGGTTTTGTAGAATCTAAAGGGAGATATTTGGTGCCACCATTAACCAAAGCTAAGGAGATACATGTTAATGTCCTCAGGTGTGGTGAGTTGCACGTGCATTAACCAATCCACAAATCCTTCCATAGGCCAAACTTGCTAATGGCTTGCATAATGGGGCAGGGCCTTTTCCAGTTTCTCAGGGTTTTGGTAGATCAAGGGGCTTGTCAGGGTGGCAGGCTGTGGGACGGAGCCCACAGCCCGCAGCCCGCAGCCCGCGGGTGCCCCAGGGTCCGGTCAGAGCTCCTGGACCTGGCTGAGCAGGGGAGGCCTTGCCATGCCCGCAGGAGCCCATCCCAGGAACTTGGCCATCCGGTGGACCAGAAGACAGAGCCCAGGATGGGGGCACCCACCCCAGGGCCTGTTGGGACCCCGGTAGGAGCTTCTGAACCAAGCCAAGCAAGGGAAGCCTCCCCGGGTCCGATGGACCCCCGTCCCTTGTATTTGGCGGTGCAGCAGGCTGGAGGACAGAGTCAAGGGCAGGAGTGTCTTACCTGAAGCCTGGTGGGACCCCAGGTCCCTGTCAGAGTTCCAGGACCTGGTCGAGCAGGGGAGGCTTTCCCAGGCCCATATGAGCCGATCCCAGGGGCTTGGCCATGCGGTGGGCCAGAAGACAGAGCCCAGGATGGGGGGCACCGATCCCACGTCCTGCGGGGGGCCAGAGTCAGATCTTCAGAACTAATCCAAGCAAGGGAAGCCTCCCTGGTTCCGATGGACCCCATCCCAGGTCCTTGACTGTGGGGCAGGCCATGGGACGGAGCCCAGGGTGGGAGCCCTGAGGCCTAACGGGGCCCGGGACCAATTCAGGCCTGAAGGACCCCGTCCCGAACACTCTGGCATGCATCAGGCCTGAGGACGGCGATCAGAATAGGGGAGGCCCCCATCCTGCTGGGGCCCCTCTTATCTGCTCACCGACTGAGAGCCACCGTACCACAGGTGGGCACTGGGCACGTTGTCCCTAGTAATCCGGACGAAGGCTATCCTCCTTTCTTGTAATCCATGCACACTGAGTGACAGAGGGGACCAAAGGCACACACACAGCCAGCCTCCTGGATTCCTGGCTTAGCTCAAGAAGGCAAATGAGCCCTGATCAGGACTTTCAGGGCAGCCCAGCCATCTGACCCACCCCCCCTAATGAAAACCAAGGCGTGCAACCAAATGGCTAGGTTCAGGTGACCCTGTGGTCTAGATGCTCGGAGCCCCAGCTGGGCCTCAGGCATAAGGCTGCAAGGAGGGCCCTGACGGAGCTCCGACCCAGGGCTTGCAGGCACCTTATCATGCGGACGAAGCGGGGGAGGCTTTTGTGGGTCTGATGGAACCCTGTCCTGGGCACTTGGTGGTGCAGCAGGTCGGAGGATGGCGCTCAGGGGCCCTTGAGCCTAGTCGGAGCTCCCAGCCACACAGGTGAAGGCTCTTTGGGCCCAGAAAAATGCTAATAACACTTGTTCTACCATTTGTGTTCCTCGGCCACCGCAGCGGAGGACATAACCTTTACATCCTTGGCACAGAAAGGGTTAAAACTAAATGATGTATCAGATGATCCACTTGCACATAAGGCATTTGTTTGCTGATCACAGGAAACATAGCACAGTTGAGGTGGCACCTATATTTTGAAATCGAACTCTGCAAGGTGGGTCTGGAAGTCCTCTGAGCTCACCACATGGAGTTATCGTCTATGACTATTGCTGTCTTATAATTCATGAAGGATGAGGCAAACACCCTAAAAAATAGGTCTGTTATGTTTTTCTCTCAAATGACGTTAGGAAGGTGTGCCACAAAACCTGATATCAACATGATTACTTGCCATAGAAGTACCTGTGTTAAAGTGTGCTTCAAACTTCTAGAGTTTAAGGAACGTTTGGGATGCGAGGAAAAAACTTGATTCCCTGACAGGATCTATAATTGTGACAAGAGAGTAGTGGAAAGTTGTTCTAACTCACGATGGAGTGCTACATTTGGAAATAGCTTATAGGGTAGGTGGTTACCACACTGGTTATAATGAAAGTCAACTTTTGATATTTTCTCAAGGATGTGCATGCTAATATTAGTGAAGCAAGTTCCTCAGAAGCAAAGATCAGAAATTGGACTGTGTACTGAATAAGAAGATAACTGGCTTTTATACAATCTTTAAAGTTGTCGGTAAATTGAGGGAGTTTTAGGAAGCTATTATCGCAATCTGATCATACTATTTGCATTTTGTCTTTAGCGAAGGAAATTTGTAAATATGTTTTGTAACGTATTTCTGTGCAGTTTTATAGCTACAGAAAGTAAAAATCCAAAAGAACAAACTTAATGGTGATCCAAAATCATATTTCTTTCTCTCTCTTCAAATAATTAAATATGGATCTAATTTTGCAGAATATCGGTCTTACTTTCTGTCAATATATTGACAAATTTCAGGTAGGGTTGGGGGAAGATCGGAGCACACTGTGCATATTTATCACAGTTGTGTTTGACTTCATGGGCCCTCATTATGATGAGCTGCATGGTACCGGTGTAGTGGAATCTCTGCACATGAAATTAATGTTACAGTGTGATAATACCATGCTAGTGATGTACAATAATGAGCTAATCCTCTTGAATGGGGATCGCGGATGTGGATCCAGTTTTATGGGGTGGAATTCTGCATAACTTTCCCTGGACTTAATGCTCACATTTACCATCAGCTCTAAGTAGGTTGAAAATGTGGGCTGGGGTCAGGTGCTGAGGTGGGGTGGGAGGAGACTGGGAGATTAGGAGGGAGAATCTAAAAAAGTTACCCTAGCACGGAAGAGCTTTACATGCTCCCACTTGCTTAAAATTGGTCAGGCTGGGATGGGAACAGGTGCTTGGCTGCAGTTGTAGCCAAAGCCACAAGAGATTTTGCCAGAATGACCAGACAGTAAAATCGGTGGCCCTTGTTCCTCTACCCTGCAAAACCGAGTGCGGGAACACCGTTCCATTCATGATGAGGCAGAATGCCATACTGGGGTACCACTTTGCCTGTAGCACAATGAGGGATGTAGTGAGACATTTTGAGTGACTATAATACAGTCAGTGTGAAAAAAAGAATAAGGTAAGAAAGTAAGTAATTACGGGGCATATTATCAAGCACGGCGTTAAAATTATCGCCGCTTTAGCGGCAGAAAACTGCCGCTAAAGCAGAGATAATGGGCTTGATAATATGCCGCAGAGAATTCCAATAGAAGCCCATGTTGACACAAGAACATGGGCTTCTTTGGGAATTCTCTGCGGCATAATTATCAAGCCCATTATCGCCGCTTTAGCGACCGTTTTCTGCCGCTAAAGCGGCGATAATTTTAACGCCGTTTCTTGATAATATGCCCCTACATTCTTTAAAAGATATATGGCAACGACCCACCATGCTGGTCACTGCTGCAGGATCAGCCCTTGCAGGTAAGAGCCGTGAGGCTGGGTTGGGGGGATATTAAAGAAAACGACGACAAGGGTAAATTAAATAAATAAATAAATAATTTTCCCTCTTCCAGTCGGGGCACTGTACATAAGCCTTGGAGCGTTTATTGATGAAATTCAGTATCTCTCTAATAAGGCCACAACACCCTCTTACTAACCGCACAAAGTTTTCAAAGGGACATTAATAGGAAAACCTGCTGCCAATTTTTAGCTGAAAACTATACAGAAACTAAATGAATGCAGAAATCATATAGCTAGTTAAGCATTTTAATAGAAATCGAAGAAAGCATTCGGCCCATGTTTTAACCTCTTCCTAGTTTATGGACAAATGATGAATTGTGTGTGTATATCCATGAAATTAGATTAAAAAATAAATTCGTTATGACGTAAGGGCTTTTATTTTCAAATGATTTCTATTATCAATGCAGTAGGTGAAGCGAGACACAGCAGCTTAAATCATGTACTTCCTGTTCTAAATTTGAGAAAAACTCGGATGCCCTCAAGTGGAATGAAATCCATTCCACAGTAGGGCTTGCACGTTACCCCATGTACACTAATAAAAATATGTAGTATGCATTTCAAGATTCTACAAAATAGCGTGATTTTTACGAAGCACGAGTTATAGAGTAATTTTCTTTCAAATTTCACGCTTGCCTTTTTTTACCAGTGCTCTTTTTCTCAATCCAGATTATCCTTAAAATACCCACGATTCTAATGAAATAATTGCAAAATGGTGCATTGTTCTTTCGCCAGTGGGAAGAACGAAAAGCTCAACACATAAATTGTTGCTTCAAACTGTGGTCTACGGGCCTAATGATGTTTTTCTGTGCAACTTTGTAACTTTTTTTTACATCGGAATTACATCACGGTCATAACATTAGGAGGCTTTACGTACAGGTAGGTTTTTAAATCTTTACATAGGACATCATTACATCGCAGGTAAGTACTAGTAATTTTTATTTAAAACATATTTTAAATGTGCTTAATCTTTCACCATATATTACACACCTGGGTGCTTTTATTACAAAAGATCCGGTGATATAAAAACCCACATTTCATAATGAATTATGGGAAATATTTCAACTACCTGTAAAATACAGAACTCAGCATCATAATGGCAGCCCCCAAACCACTCTGTAGAACTTTTCAACTGTTACTGATACTAGATTTATGCAGCATGGTAAACCACATTATGAGTCAAGGATTTCTAAATAATGTGTAAGAATGAAAATTATGTGCAATATTCTCCGGCAGAATTATATTCATCCACTTTAGTTAGAAACAACATTTTTTGGGTAAAATGCAAAATATGAGGAATATTATGTAGCAAAAGCAAAAAAAAAGATAATTATGTGGAAATGTAAAATAGGTATGGCAGAAGAAACCCAAGGAGCAAGAAGAACTGATCTGGCAGCTTGATTTGGATGATTTGGGGCCTCTGGATCTGTTGGAAATTCCAAGATGTAAGAAGCTGTAGTAGTTAAGCCTTGCACAATTCAAAGCTGAGATGGACATCTGCCTTGGTGCCTCAGAGAGAAGCTGGAAGATCAATCTTAATTTGTGCAGATAGAATCCTCATGACAACATTACAACATAGAATCAAACTTGACCCCTGGATTCTTTACAGTAGGCTTTGCCGAAGGGATAGGGGACAAGTTCTCAAGGCCACATGAAGGGGCCCATGCAGAGAGATTGTTACCGGTCTCTAACATTTTGATCTTCTCAAGATGGATTCCAATATTTTTTGCTTAAGCTGGAAAGAGAATGATAAGACAGTAGACATGGGTCGCAGTTGCCCTTCTATATCGGGGGTTTGACTATCCCTTTTTTAATTCAGATGGGACAATGTCAGAACTATTAAAAAATGTTGCTATTTTATTAGTTACTTTATGGAGTTCATAAATGATTATGGGTAATTTTTCTTGGGATGGGATCAGTAAGAGACCCTGCTTTAAATTTAATGTTATGCGACTGAGCAAAAAAAGGAATATGTAGAAAAAGAGAGGAGGGTTGTTCTTTTTACTCACATTGCCTATGGTGTCATTAGGTAGATGATTAACTATCTTAGTGAGAAAGAGGCGGAGATGTTATTTCATATGCTACCTTGAATCAGAGAAAGTTTATCTATAAGAAATGAGCATATGTAATCACAGAAATGTTGTGAACAAATAGAGGGAGAGGTGAAGGAGGAGCTATTGAAGATTTTCACAATAATTTGAAAGATTCCTTTTGTTTATTTTTGACCAGAACTAGATGTGAGGAACAATACTCTTTCCTGGCAACCAAAATGGACGTTTTATATGTCAACAGCTTGATTTTGAAAATAGTTTTAAGTACCTATGAATAAGGACAACACAGTTTCTGCTCGATTTGTCTCAATGAAGCTTTCAACTTATGAAGGTATTCTGGAAACTATTGAGAGAATATGATTTTATTCAACAGGATTTGATTTTGACTTCTCCACTAAGGCTAGTGACCAGCTTAAATACTCAACATAATTGTGCTCTGTATAATTAAAAATAGGGTAGGATGGGGGCGTGGCTAGGACGCCGAAGAAGATGGCCGCCTAATACGGGAGCTCCGCTGTGCCAGGACGATTTTTCACGGCATGCTGCATTCTCGGAACCGTAATATGGGCGTCTTCGATAAATTCGACAACCGGAACCTGCCATCCGTCTCCTGAGGTCTGCATAATTGTTTTTTTTCTCTCAAACACATCGATAATGCCGCTTTTTCAGTCCCCCTCATCGCGGCCGCCATTTTGTGCATCTCGGAGCGCTCGTATGTGCTCAGCGCATGCACACAAACTGTTTTAAATGCTGCCTGCTTTGCTCCCTTATGTCTTTTTTTTTTTGCGCATTTTGGTGATTTTTTGAGGAGAATCAGGAGAGGTTTCTGCTCAGAGATGCCATAAGGAGTTGACCTCTAATTGTATTTTACCCACTCCTTCACTTGGTTTCATCATCTGTGGACTTCAACTGAGGTGACATATTATGCCCCTTTTGTGCTATGTGTGTGAATGAGCATTATATGGCGCTAACTTGTTATTGGACATTACATCTTACTCTCTGACTCGCTTTTACTGCTTCTTTGAGGAGATACTTCAGGGATACGTGTTGAATCACGCGATATGGTACCGGAATTCCCTCTTTTGAATACCTTCACTCTGCGTTGTGGCTCTAGGAGGTTTGGTGATATCTGTGGTGGTCGCACGTACACAATACCTGACAACTCTCATGTTTTTTGGTTGAAGTCCATTATCGCTTCGACTCTTATTAAGGCGTCACACCTTTTCCTGTCTCATGCTTACCATCAGGGATTTGAGTGTTTTTGCATGCCTTGCTGAGTTCAGGTTTTGATCGCTGTTGCTGTCGTCTACCTCACATCTGTGCTGCCTAACTGCACTGTACAGTGCCTGCCTGTCAAGGTCAGGAATATCTTTTCTTCTCTTCCACCTAATCGCCTTAGTACAGTTGTGTTACCTAGCCCCCTCAATACCTATGGGCAAGTTGCGTAACCCGAAGTTTGTTTTTGTACCCTCAAAAAACTTCTCTACGACGTCATCTTCCTCCTCCTCAGCTGCTGATTTTTCATCTAATCTAGACCAAATGGCTGCTTCAACTCCCAATCGAGCTTCCTCCTCGCAGCCCTCTTCAAGTAAGGTCTCTCCTCCTTCTACATCGTCAAAACGCTTGAAGCAGGATTCTCCTCCTCCGGACAAACCATCTTCTCCTATCTCTCTGGAGCTACTCCTGGAGGAGATCCGTGCTTTACGTCCATTTGTTGAGGAGACCAATAATAAAATGCTGAATTTTGAACTGAAATGGTCAACTATGGACAACAGAGTCTCTTCGGTGGAGCAGCAGGTTTCAGAGATCCAAGTTAATTCTCAACATATAACCTAACTAGAGAAGTCCGTTCTTGCCCTCCAGCAACATACTGAGGAGTTAGAAAATAGGAATAGGAGGAACAACCTGCGCATTTATGGCCTTCCTGAGTCCTTGGAAGGCGATGATCCTGTCTCGTTTTCCTTCTCCTTCCTCCTGAAACTTTTGGATTTGCCTGCCACTACCTCTCTTAGCATCCAAAGAGCTCATAGACTTGGCCCTCGCTCCTCCACCTCATCCAAGCCTCGTGGAGTCATCATTCTTTTTTTTAAATTCACAGATCTACTTCTGGTCCTTTCTGCGGCTAGATCCAACCGTCAAGTTTCATGGTTGGGCCAGAGGGTTTTTCTTTCCCAGGATGTTTCAAATGCAACTGCAGCAAGACGGAAGGAATTTTTGAATCTTCGCGCCCCTCTACGCTCTCTTGGAGCCAGATATGGCTTATTCCATCCTTGCATCTTTAAAGTTACTCATCAGAACCAAACTTGGACTTTTCAAGATCCTGCGGAACGTAAAAACTTTTTTTCACATTCAGTCTAATGCTGGCATGGATACTTCTACTGCTTGTGATTGAATGTTTAACTCTCTTTTTTCTTGCAGGTTTTATCTAAAATGTTTTTGCATTGCCTTGTGTCTTATTGTTGGTTTGCCTTTAGATCAATTCTTTTTCATCTAGCATTTCGGTGCTTGTTTCTTCTTCACGCATTTTGTTTTATTGTTATTTTCTTCATCATAATTGTTCACATCCTCTTTTTCTTTATCTAGGCCGACTGATGTGTTCCTCTTCATTCCATATGGTTTGTCTTTTTTGTCTTCCGTCCTGACTCGGTGTGTTCTCCTGGTTTTGGGTGGTCAATCTTGTCGAATCCTTCCACAACCCCGCCATCCTTTTATGTCCCCTTCAGGTACGTTATCTTCAGTCATCCTTTTGGATATGTACTGTCTCTTCTTGTATTTTTTTTCTCTTGTCCTTTACCTTTTTTCCTCTCCAATTTGCTCTCCCTATTATCCTCTTTTGTCTCTTCTCTATTAGTATCATGTTTTTGTCTTTCTACTTATATTCTTCCATTTGATTCTATTTCCTTCTATCTGTTGCGACTTCCTTTTTTTTTTATTTGTTGTCTTTGATATGATATCTTTTCGCTTTTTCATTGTTGCTGTAGGTATTGTTTCTATTAATGTTTTATTGCGTTCAAATTCAGAGTAATCTCCTGGAACGTAAAGGGTTTTATTAGTCCCATTAAACGTCAGAGGATTCTTTCCCACCTTGCTTCTTATTATCCTGACATTGTTCTGTTACAAGAGACTCACCTCTCGGAGGCTGAGTCTCTCAAGCTAAAGCGATTTTGGGTGGGTACGGTGTTATTTTCTCCCTCTACCAATAAGAAGAATGGTGTTGCTGTCTTGTGTCATAAAAGGTTAGCATGTAAAGTATTATTACAAGAAACAGATTCTGATGGTAGGTGGATACTAGCTAAGTTACTGATTAACGATGTTCCTCTGACTGTCTTCAATGTCTATGGTCCTACACAACCCGATTTATTTTTCTGGCCTTCAATTACGAGAAAATGTATACAGCATAGAGATGACCTCTTTATTCTAGGTGGTGACTGTAACCAGAGTGTGGACCCTTTTCTGGACCGTAAATCAACTGTTCGGTTTATTCCTCATAAGCCTCATAAACAATTTCTAGATACTATTTCCCAATCACATCTCACCGACTCCTGGAGACTTTCACACCCTGACACTCTTGACTATTCCTTTTTCTCTCCTCCTCATTCATCTTTCTCTCGTCTTGACTATATTTTTCTTTCTCCTTCCTTATTACAAAATCTACTCTCTTCTTCTATTGAACCTATACTTATCTCGGACCATGCCCCTATTGTGACGGATCTCGACTTCCTTCCTCCGCGTCCCAGGTCTTCTCGCTGGCGATTTAATAATTCTCTTCTTACTGATCCTTTCTTTTCTTCCTCATTTCGATCCTTTCCTACTGAATTTTTTATGTTAAATGATGTTTCTAACATTTCCCCCCATTCTCTTTGGGACTCCTTTAAGGCCACGGCTCGCGGGTTTGTCATTAACTTTGTCTCTAAGAAGAAGAAGCGTTTTCTTCAGAAGCAGAAAACTACATTGGCCCATATTAAATATTTGGAACATAAGTTTTACTCTTCTCCCAATAATTCCGTCCCTTCGGATCTTATTCGTGCCAAACTCGAGTACAATAAATCTACTACTGACAACGCTTCGTCGGTGCTTCTTCGCAGTAGTGCTCGTTATTATGGTGGACGCAATAAGGCAAATAAACTTCTTGCCAACTATCTTAAGTCCCGCAAGGAGCGTTCCTTTATTGAATCCATCTACTCTTCTGAGAACACCTTATTACATAAACCTCAGGATATTCTTGACCAAAGGCAAAACCCCAGAATATTCTTACCAAAGGCAAAACCCCAGGTCCTGACGGTTTTTCGGTTGAATTCTATCTGCACTTCTCTGATCTTTTACTCCCCAAACTTCTTTCTCTCTTTCAATCGTTTTGTTTGTTGGGCAAGGCCGAGGGTACATTCCAGGAAGCCACCATTTGTCTCATTCATAAGGATGGTCGCGACCCTAAATTCTGCAAGAACTATCATCCGATCTCTTTAGTAAATGTGGATTACAAGTTGTTTGCTAAAGTTCTTGCGTTACGGCTCGACCCCCTTATGCCCCATCTTATTGGGAAGGAACAATGCGGGTTTGTTAAAGGCAGACTTACCTCCGATAATTCTCGCCTCTTTCTTAATGTTTTAAATAAAGTCCCATCTCTCTCTATCCCCTTGGCAGCTATTTCTGTTGACGCTGGGAAGGCTTTTGATAGAGTTGACTGGTCTTTCCTTTTTGCTTCTGTGCGTTGGTATGGTTTTGGCCCTCGTTTCATTTCTCTTATTTCTCTCTTGTATTCCTCCCCCAAAGCTGCTGTCCTGGTTAATGGTCAAGTTTCTTCGTATTTCCCTCTTCAACGGGGTGTTCGTCAAGGTTGCCCCTTATCTCCTCTACTTTTCGTCCTTGCCCTTGAACGCTTTTTGTCTTCCATTCGTAACAATGATTCTATTTTAGGTTTTCCTTATGGGGCTAGTCAATTGAAGCTTTCTGCTTATGCGGATGATATCCTTCTTTTCATTTCTGCTCCGGAAACTTCTATCCCCCCTTTACTGTCCGAGTTTGATTCCTTTTCCCAGGTCTCGGGTTATAAAATTAATTCGGATAAAACTGAGATTCTCCCTCTTACCAAATTTTGCACCCCTTCTGTATTCTCTTCTACTGGATTTGCTTGGAATAATTCCAAAATTAAGTTCTTAGGAGTATGGTTTTCCAACTCTATTTCCTCCTCAATTTCTTTAAACATGTCTGCGGTTTTGTCTCGTATTGCTCATTTATTTTCCACCTGGAATCCCCTCTTTCTTTCTTGGTGGGGACAAATGGATTCAATCAAGATGATGATAGCTCCCATTTTAATTTATATTTTGTCTATGTTACCTGTTCATATTCCCGCAATTTATTTTAAACGCATCGATTCTTGTTTGTCGATATTTCTTTGGAGCCAGAAGAGGGCTAGAATCTCATTAGCATGTCTTCGCAAGTCCAAATCCAATGGTGGGGTTAATTTCCCAGATTTTCGTCTCTATCATAGGTCTTTCTCTCTCAGTCAGGCATCCAGGTGGCTGGCCTCTACTCCCTCTCCTCTTGCTCCTCTGTGGCTGCATATCGAACAAACATTGTTGTTGCCTTTCTCTTTCAAAGAGACTATCCGCTTCTCTGCCAAGGCTCCGCACTCGTCACTCCCTTTATTTAAGCACACCTCTTCTCTTTTAAAGCCTCTCTTTAATCCTTCACCTACTACTCGGGAGTCCTTTTTGGATTCCACCATTTGGTATAATTCACTTATTCTTATAAAGAATAGACCCATCTTCTGGAAAGCTTGGAGGTCTAAGGGCATCATCTGGGTGAATCAATTTTTTGATGGACTTTCTCCTTGTTCCTTTCCTCAATTTCAGAGGTCCTTTCACTGTCCTCGCTCTTTTTTGCAAAAGTTTGTTACTTTAATGACACTTATTCTTGATATTTTCTACTCTCTTCCTTCTTCCCCTTCTTCTGCTTCCCACGCTCCTCTTCTTAAGGTGCTTTCTGTCCTCCCCAAAGCTTCCCTTATCTATAAATTCTTTTCCGCTTCTAACCCGGATCGCCCTAAATCTAAATTGGAGCTTTCCTGGGAGGCGGATTTAGGTTGTGTTTGGTCCGTTGCCATATGGGATAAACTCTGGTCCAGATCTCTAAAAATTTCTCATTCTGCTTCTCTTACTCAATCTCTCTTTTATCTGTATCATAGGCTATATCTATCTCCACTTTCTCTAGCCCGTTTATCCTCCTCTGCTGATTCTCTCTGCTGGACATGTTCTTCCCCCAATGCCAACCTTTTTCATCTCTTATTCTTATGTCCTTCTGTTTCTCACTTTTGGGATTCTGTCTGGCTATACATCTCGCGCATTTTCGCTATTTCCTCTCATTATTCGATACCTATCCTTTTTCTTGGCAGTTTATCAGATTCGCCAGTTCTCCCTCTTCATTCTCGCGGTCTTTTTGACCTTATGCTTGCCTTAGCCTTTCAGCATATTTCTTCCAACTGGAAGTCCCTCACTAAGGTCTCCATACGCTGCTGGTGGAACTCTCTATGTCACTTCCACAGACTTGATACCGCTTTTGCTTCCTCCTGTAATCCCACTCACAATAGGGATCTCTTTTGGTTACCTCTTACCTCATATCTAGACCGGATGGTTCGTAAGAATCTTTCAGGGGCGCCTCTTCCTAGGCACCCCTGAAGCGACTCTCAACAAACTCCAGCAGGTTCAAAACGCTGCTGCAAGGCTGCTTATGAACACTCCTAGGATGCAGTCAGCCAAACCCGCACTGAAGGCCTTGCACTGGTTGCCGGTGCGGGAAAGGGTCAAATTTAAGGCTCTATGCACAGCGCATAAAACTCTGCAGGGGAAGGGATCCCCCATTTTGAGGAACCTAGCTGTGCCTTATAAGGCCAATAGAGACCTCCGTTCCAACCAGAATTATCTGCTCCAAGTTCCTAGAGTGAAAAGGGCGCGGGCTGGTGGACGTAGATTCTCGGTTAATATAGCCTACTTGTGGAATGCGCTTCCGATGGGTTTGCGCTCTGAAACGAGCATGGTCCGGTTTCGGAAACTTCTGAAAACTTTTCTTTTCCCTGCCTGAAGTTGTTGACATTTTAGCCGTTTTTTTGGTTGTTTGCCCTGGACAAGCGCTGGGATGCCCTAGGGTAACTATGCGCTATATAAAAATTGCATTCATTCATTCATTCAAGTACCAATGCAGAAAACTTTGATCCGCCTTGAGGAATTTACATATTCTTTTCTTGCAGTAACATTACAGGATTTATTTATTGTTATAATTGCTCTTCGTATTTTCTATTTGAATACTGTTTCGCCTACAGCACTTACTTTCTAAAGCATGTTATTGTATTTTCATAATGCATTGTATCATTTCCTTTTTCTTTTTTTTCCCCTTTTTATCTCTTCCCCCCTTCCCCTTTCCCCCTTTCTCCTGTTTTTTCCCTTAAAATCCTTATAAAATGCTTTTGCTCGTTTCTTATGATATTGGCCTTTTCATGCTATTTAACTGTATTTATGCTGTTGCTGATATCTTTGTACTAATATTTTCCTGAAATAAAGCTTTTCAAACATAAAAAAATAGGGGAGGATACAAAAGAAACCTCGGTTTAGAATCGCTCAACCTATGGAAATGTTTTATCTTTTAGAGGTCCAACTAGTATAAGTGTAGCTGAGTACAGTGTCACTGTCAAAAGTGGCAAGTGAATGATCTGCCCAAGTTTGACGAATCATCACAAAATACCTAATAGTACTTGGAAATGCCAGGCTCCATGGAAAATACCACCAACATCATGTGCAAGGACATTCACACATTGTTAAAACCCTAAAGCATTACAATTAGCGAGGAGATGTTTATCTAAAGAATCTTCCATAGTGTCAAGGGCACATTTTTGTGACTAAAATGATACAAGAGGCTGAGTAGATATGAAAGTGGTGACAAAGTCATTAAACTTTGGGAGAACGAAGAGAGAAGTAGATGCAGACAAACAGTATAGCAGAAGAACTAGTTTATGCTGAGGATATAGTTTTCTTAAATGAGCAAAGCCACACGCCACCTCTTTTGAAACCTAGACAATCGTGTCACAGAAATAAAAAACCCTGCGGTATAAAATCCGTAATTGTGATCAAGATCCTCTTTTAGCAACTATTCAATAATTCCAACTGAGAACTACATACTGCCAATTGTGCATGCCAGCCCTTGCAGCTTGTGTCATTCTTTATATGAGCATATATCATTTCCCAATATGAGTACAAACCACGCAAGAAACATGTGAGGATCTCTTAGATATCTTTTTCATCTATGCATTAGATCATGCTGCACATGTAAACGCAAATAGGGATGGAGCAACGATGCAGCCTTCAACTCTAGAGGATGCAGGTTAAACTGTACATGAGACCCAATTGTTCAACAGAGTCCTGCTAGTCTTTTGAGGTAATCCACCTTGCTTATTCATTCCAGTTGTTTCTTTCCTCGTAGGAGACAACTGGATTCCATTATTATTTTAGTTCATCTTGTTATTTTCTTATTTTGTCATTTCTCACCTTTCCCTATAACTATTCTGTCTCTAATTACATTTTTCAGGGTCTCTCTGATGATCCTGTGAAAAAAGATATAGCAATAGTGCATGCATTAGCTTCTTCAATGATGTCTATAGAAAACCGTCAATGATATTTGTGCAACTTTCACCTATTGGGCGATGGATGGACTTGCATAATTTGATGCTGAAATTTTAATATACAGTGATAGATATCGGTGAGGTGGGTAACAGTTTCTAACCTTTAATCTTTGAGTACCACAACCCCTGACATCTAAAAATGGTGGTGGTACTTGGAACCCCTCCCACAGATACACTTAAGTGTGTAATTCTTTTTGTAGTGTTACATTTGGTTTTGTAGTGTTGTGAGGCATGCCATAAGACATTGAAAACTCGGGTGACCTTTATTCCGTAGCATTAGCGAATTTAGTGATGTTCACAAAGAGATGTTATCTTTCTTGTCAGCAGAACATGTCGGCAATTATTTGAGCGAGAGAATCAGCCTGGAAATAAGGAACAGAATGAGAGTGAAAGTGTAAATTAGAGAAAAACTAAAAAGGAGCACTCAAGCAACATTGACCATCAGCTAGTCACTTTGTGAAAAGCTTGTGTATATGCTGTACCTAGAGCTAAACCGTGTTATGGTATTGATGGAGCGGAAATTTCATTTACATTCGTAGGGGTGAATCATAATTACGTGCAGAGCGCACACATGTCTAATCTTGCAACTATATTCATGTGAGGTGTTAGAACTGTGAAATGTATTAACATAGCTACGTGACATGTTTTAATGTATGGATAAGTAACATGGAGAATTAATGTAGGAGGTGACTGTAACTAGCAGAAAACGTTAACATGAAGAACTTGTGTTGTGAAGTTTACGCCACTCATATACTGAATTTGTCTAACAACGATATTTCTATAATTTGGTAAATGTGTTAGTTAAAATGCAATATGGTTATGCCAATCTGTAATGCTTAGAGTGACACGTTCTTATGTTAGCTAAAATTGTAGGCCTGAAATGCAAGTCCCTGACAACTCTCTCTTTAGAATTTCTAGTTTGAATCTCATGTGCACTGAAGAATCTGTTTTTTTGCTCTTTCCATTGCAGGTGGAGAAGCATTCGTTAGGGAAAAGTAATGTCTTTGTTTAAGTAGCTAGGCAAGGAGAGAAGTTACAGATATATGGTTTGGAGGTGATAAAGAAGGAGACAAATTAACATGGGAAAAGACATGGGAACCAAGGACAAACTGTTGTAAAGGAGCTACATGGAGAACATCGTGGAAAAGTACTTGCATGCCTGTACGCATTGTGGACTGTGCACATGCTGTGCATTATGGGAGAGCTACCTGTGGATAACTGACTGTTGAAATTAGGGAAAGTGTTCACTTCTTTCTCGTCTTTGGAGAGAGAGCATCTCAGAACGAGCTCTTTCTTTTGCGATTGTGTCTTTATGCTACTTGACACATTGATGGTGGAGAGGCTTCTTAGGAAGACTCCATGTACTGACACATTTTTCCCTTTCACTGAAAATGCTTATGTAGGGATGCCATCTTAGCGCTAGAGTAGGGATATATTTAATGCTTTCCGCCCATCAACCCTATATGCAGGGAAATTCGGACTCATGCTTTCTAATTTTCTGTATTTTACTCCTTGAATTAATAGTCTTGTTTATGCTGCACAGATTAAAATGGATGCATAGATTTAGCTTCCTGCTAACTCCTTTGTATTTCTATACCCTCGTGTTGAGGTGTCTATATGTTCAGTTGTTTTAGGCTTTGTAATAATCTAACTGACCTTATATATCTGTCTGCAAATTATTAAGTATCAAGGAGTTATTAGCAATTTGATTGTGCATTAACGATTTTCTCCCCTTCACACTTTCATACTGTGAAAAAGTATCATTGGCGTGTATCTCTAGAAAAGGTCTAGAACTAATGGGCCCGGCCCTTTCAGTATGTAAATGCCATCCCTGGTTACCTACCAAAATTAATCTTATACAACATGATACCTAAGCTTGCAATAAATCCCCAGAAAGAGGCATGAGCTAAAATACTTTTTGCCCTCCCAGGTACATTTCCTTTAGCTTCTAGAGCCTTAAATCTCCTGTTGATCAGAAGGCCAGGAAAAACAAACTGTTGTCTCAGAAGCCCTCTCCTAGGTGCAGTACACAAACATGGGTTAGAATGGAGACTACCTAAGACCTGTGAGAGATGAAGTAGGCTGGGAATATTGAATCCAAAATACCGAAGAGGTAGAATATCATTACCACAATTTCATGGGTCAAAGTATTGAAAGGTAAGTTTCTATACATTTTGCACAGCTAAATCCACATATACGTACCTTAGTGACATATATATCTTCAAGGTACGTAAATGAGGAGATAAGAATAGTAAATCCTTACCTCCCTGTGTGCACTTATCTTTTGATATTTTACCCCTCGATATTGTGGTAACGATATTCTCTCCTGTTGATATTTGGGATTCAATATTCCTTAGTACAATTGTGAGAGACATATAGATATGTGGGATCCTCACCTTCACTCTGAGAAGTCAAAGATTAACACAAGTATAGCTATGTGTTACATGTTTTACCTAACACAAACTTAAGTCATACTAGATGCAAAGAAATTATAATGAAGATTAGAAGCATATGAGTATAAGCAAACATTTAAAAGGTGAATAAATAGAAAACACTTGGGCCAGATTTACATTGTGCTCTGTGTATGCGTCATAAAAGCTGCACAAACAAGCACAAAATGTTTTTTTTTCGTTATTTACTTTCCAGTGCTGCTTTGCGTTACTTAACGCCAAGGGGGCATTACCTGGATGGTACATGGACATTCTCATTCAACAACCCATGCTTTTTGTTGCAAAACATCATCAAAAGGGTTTGCATAAAAAATTAACGCCACTTGAAAGCAGGGGTTCACAGGAGAAATATTTTCATTTCTCCTTTCTTTTTCGACTTTGCATGTGCGCTGCACTATACAGCGAACATGCAAAGTAGGAAAGGTTTTAAAAGTTGTCTAGGCCTAGTATTTTGTACTTGAAGAGGACCCTTCCAGGATAAAACCTATGCTAGACTCCTGCACACACCCTTGCACTATGGCGCAAAGGTGTGTGCGTGGCGCCCGGCAGCCAATTTCTGTGTCAGAAATTAGGAAGAGGGGAGGATGAGAATTCAGTAAATCCAGCATGGATGTAATTTAGGGGTCGCCAAGGTAGCAGCTGAGGCCCCTAGCTTGCCATTTGCGACCCCTGGCTTTTGCCCTACGACCCGTGGCTTCAGTTTTTCAGCTACGATCAGAACGGTGATTAATGTTTGCTGAAGAGGAAATGTATGGGACGAATATTTTAAAACTATTTAATAAAGACAGTGATGTTTTCATTTCGTTTTTGTAGTCTGCAAGAGTGCAGTTTTAGACAGAGGAGGAGTATAAGGTGAAACACCATCTGAATTTCCTTTTACTATCAGGTCACAAGCCGTATGATGGTCGGCCTGGTAATGTCCCTGTTGTGGTTTACTATGGTGAATATATGTCGTTACTACGCATTCCGTTGCAACGCATGCCTTTACCACGCATGCGTTACAACGGAATGTTTTTTCTTCGCATTGCCCTTACCTCGATTTCGCCTTTACCCCGCTTTTTCTTTTTTGGGGGGGAGAGCCCCCCAAAACCCCTTTCTTCTTTTTTTTTCCTTTTTCTTAGGTCTTCGCCGACACTAAAGAAGGACTGACGCTTTTTTTCCGACCAGGATGACGTTTTTCCGTGATGACGTTGCTTGCGTGGTAAAGACGTAGTTGAAGCAATACGCGTTGTGAAGACGTTTACGAGGTAAGTGTACCGTTGTAAACGTAGCGCGTAGAAAATGCTTCGTGGTAAAGGCTGTTTCCCACTATGGTGAATGTTGCAGCGAGCCTGTGCTGTGCAAATAGGGCCCAAGGAAGCTAGAACACTATCAGATTTCAAACTACTTGTTGGCCTCCTTTCCTTTAGTCAATAAATGGTTAACAAAATTACCCCAGTGACCTGACGGTGGAACTGTTCATCTTGTTACTGGACCAAGTTGGTGCTCAGGAATCAGACCAATTTACTCTTGCAAGGTCAAGTCGAGTTTTGGAATGTTTCTTCTCCAGCGACTTCAGTGCATGGCAGTCATGAGATCTTCGTAGTGGCTACATCGCTCAGGACAGACAATGAGACACAGACTCCATGAATTTGGCTCTCTGAGTCCCTGCAGCACTTTTACCTCAGGTTTAGTGCATTGTATCACCACGTGTATCTCCCTGCACCTATAGTTATCACATGGCCACCAGGCTGGAAGCGTCAGGGCATTCTCTCTCAATGCAGAATTCATCCCAGGTATCTTGAGACAGGGCCAGGAGTCCACATCATAAGGTAATTATCTGTTGCTTTTGTAGTTACACTTCATGTCTCAGTATGGCTCTAAAGCTCGGTAAATAATGGGTGTTTATGGTGCCCAATGATGAGTAGTTTGGAGGGTTAATGTGCCTAGTCAAGAGTTCTGTGTGTTAAATTGGGTCAAAGATTTGTATTTTTTTACTTAACTTGTACAGTTCTAACAAAAATTATTTTAATATAAATGCAAAGGCAGAGTTTCAAAATTAGTGCCTCACTTCATTTCATTACACCACTAACACGAACTATGTTTATCCTCTATCCGTGATACTCTAGCTGATCCCCAATCCGAGGTGTAGCGTTGAAATGTGAGTGCCCCAGTAGTACAGCCTTCCTTTCACTTTATTTACTTGTATGCCATGCTAGTTCACTGGAGAGACCTAGACATCGAAGGGGCATTCATTAACTAAAATAGCGGCGGGTAAGAAGAAGTAAAATGTGAAGAGTGGGAAGGAAGGATTAGCTAAGGAAGGGTGTAGAGCGAAAAATGAAGAAAGAGGATATAGTGCGTATACTTCCATCCTATTTCTGGAAATAAGGAAGGGGAAGGTGTGGTGGCTGGGCGAGTCACTGGTACCATTGGAAGAAACCGCACAGGAGAGTCCACAGAATTTTTCCTTCCTGTAGACCACTCCTAGGTCCTCAAAAATCAGGTGTGTGGCCTCCCTGTGTGACCCTTTGGATGAGCTAGATGGTGCAGGCAATACAGCATTTCTGGTGCCAGAAATCAGTCCATCTGATAAAGAACCCCAGTTCTTTGGAACATGGCAGCTTTGGATTTCATGCTACTGTAAAAATACAACGTTATGTCTAAATCCAACAGGTTGTATTTCTGGAAGAAAATGGTTTGTGTTCGTCTTTCTATTGGTCCATGGCATGGAGTCCTGAATTGGCACATAGGGCAGTGATACACTGCTTAATTGCTCATGCCTGTGAAAATGTCAAAATAATCCATTATACTTTTCAATGTGTTCTGGTAGATATTGCTGAGCATACAGTTGTGAAAGAGTGAGGCTGGATATCCTTTTGAAGATACACCTGTACAAGGGAAAGCATAATTGGGCATTTGAGACTGTATCTGAGCATAATGAAGACCTACCTCATCATGGGCTGGGCTTGATTGGCAGGGGCTTATGATGCTTGTAACTAGGAATACCCTGTGACCTGGTATATTTTGCTTTTATCCTAATGTTTGGCTTGTTGCCTGGGAATTTGGTGCAATACCTGAGGATTTGCTGCTGTGCACTGGCTCATCTGGCCTTCTGCCTGTTTATTAGTGTACTTGATGCAGGGCAGTCAAAGCCATGTCTAGATACATGAAGCTGTGCTTTTGTAAATGATGCTTCTGATTTGGTATTTGTACTGTATCGTTAATAATTGAGTTAGTCTTGGGTGGTTCAAGCTGTTCCACAGAATCTGATAGTTGCACACTGGACCATTATTTGGAATTATACCTATGAATTTAGTACTGTGTCTGGGTGCTTGATACTGAACATTATATAACAAAACATTAATTTTTAACGCACATGTTCACCTTTTGTGCTTCTCTCTTGAAGACATCAGCTTTCAAAACCAGCCTCCAATGGTATGGAGGTAGGAAGAGTACATATATACTTCCCTATATACACTTATCATTTGATAATTTGTCCCTCTGTAGCCTGCCCACGATATCCTTGTAAGCCGATATTCTGGGGATTGAAATTCAGTCGTACAACTGGTTGGGAATATGTAGTGATATGGCACAGAAATTTCCATTTCCTTGTCGCTTCTTTCTGTACAACTCAAATGCTTGAAAAACACTCTTAGTGTTGTAGGACCATCTAAAATGTGTTCATATCTTATGTGTCACATGTAGTATGTCACTGATGGCAATGTTTGCATATTCCTTGCATGTACAAGAGGCCTCTGGGGGAACTGAAAGAGCATGCTCCTATTGCCTTACAGTAAATGGGAATGTGACCAGTGTTTTCTTACAGCCATGAAGTATATGCTTTGACCACTGGCCTACATGTCCATGATAAATTAAACCCCCCTACTATATGACTCGTCTAATGCCTTTCCCATCACAAGATGGCGAAAGGTATGCATCCAACACTACTGCCGGTCTGGTATTAGTCAGACTTGCTCTGTGATAGTTCTGGTGGTAATTATAGCTTAATTTAAATGATTCACATAGGCTGTGTGGTGAATGCTGTTGTTTTTTGGGGGGCTGACAGTAGTGCTGCTAGGCAAATATGCATTTCCTTGCCAAGCAACACTTGCTGAGCTAATTTTATGGGCAAAGGTCAGCATGCTGTTGAAAGTTGCTCATGGAGGTTTTCTGTGTCTGCTGTCCCCATTTTCCCTATGGTGCCCTCTGTATTACCCTGCAGAGAAACAACATACAGATTGGTGTAAGTCTTTTCAGTAGTGGTAGGTTATGGCACAGATTGCAGGTGCAATAAATTCACACAGTGGACAAGCATGCTGTTGGTTCTTTGTCAGAATGTGAGACAGAGACACAGATAACTCTAGAGACACAGATAACTCACCATAGTCAGTGTAGCAGTTCAGCACTATGTTGTGCAATGAAGAAATATACAAATTAAATGTATCCCTGTTTCTCAATTGTTCTGTGAACCCATTGACCTATCAGCACCGCACAACAGAGAGATCATTGATGTATTTAACTGGTAGCCTGGGTATCTTGAAGAGATCAGTTGTTGGATGTATGTGGGTCAAGTCAAGCATATATTTGTGATGTTGTGTATGAAAGCACCATGCCCATCAATGTGCATGTTTCTACAATCATGTTAGTAGAGTACTGCAGAGTACTTCTCTCTATGTCAGCTTAGCTGTGAAGTAGATGGCATGCACTATTGTGGGGGTAAATGGCAGTGAACATGTACCACGTTTTGACTTCCATTCGGACTCATCAGCAGACATATATGTGTATTGAAAAGTGCAGCGATAAAGAATTTGTATATCAATCTACTCATCTTATGTAGATGGCTTTGAGCGTCCTCTAAGGGCTTGTGATCTCTAGGAGAGTAACAGATGCAGCACATGAGCATGAAAACTTAGTTAGTTGAAGCCCTACAACTGTAGAGCCTCTTTTTGGCCAAATGAAGGCCTTCTTCCGGTGTTTAAACCTGACTGAGGGGGGCTAATAAATAAATGAGAGAAACTGTGTCACCTGGCCCTAACATGTTGCATGTCACACAACATTGCAGTGCAATGAAGCACTGGGTACCAAAGCCCACCGAGGACAAACCCGATCAGACACATGATGATCATGAGGATGTGCAAACAAAAATGAGACATGATGCAGAGAATGTGAATAAAGATGTCTTACATCCTACCCCATCATACCCAGACCACACCAGTGCCCAAAGAGCTGTATCATACTCCTGACTTAATCTCAATACAGCCTTTATTCTGATTGTAATATCCATCAACCTTCCTAACCTTAATACATCATATTCCTAAACAGCTAAAACACCACCCTAACCCTGAAACACCCTTTGTCCAGGCTGGAAAATCCTACCCTACCTTTACCCATAGACAGCTGATAAACCTGGATTTGTCACACACATATACCCATATCCTAATGTCTGTTTGTTATATCCTAGCACCTAGCCATACACATTGTCAGCACACAAAAGTCGCCTATATTGTTTTTAAAAGTGATCCATCACAAGTCCTTGGGTTTGCAGCAAGTTAATCAAAGCATGCCGATTCTCTCCTAGCCTTGAAGGGAAACATTGCAGAAGAATAACATGTGGAGAAGAATTCCATAGCAGTTAAGGCAATGCAAACCTTGAACAAAAGCCAGCTACCTGGGATTTTTGTAATCCTTCTGGTAACTTTGATAGCATGACAAATACAGATCCCGTATATTCTTTGTCTTCTTCTATCTGTCTGCCGATGGTCAGGGTGGAGGCAGGTAACTGGTTGATAGCACAACACGATTCCTTTTTTGACACCTAAGTTATTCTCTCTTCATGCTTACTGTCCATCTTCTAACCTCCTAGTTCACTGCTCCAGATTGTCAATAGAATAGGACTGTGGTTAATTAACAGGAACATATGAAGATGGAATTTGGGTTCTGCGTGTGATTCTTCATCTGTTCCCATGGATTGAAATGTGTGTTATCTATGTTCTTCATATTATACCCTATGTATGTTTCAAGTTTGTTTTCTCATACTTCCTATGAGAAATTGACTGCAAGGGGTATCTTTCCAATGGTTGATGGTGTGTTGATGGGCAGTGTGGCAAATGCAGTTGCCAGTAATGAAATGGGCATGGTTGTTGGGAAAGTAGATGCTAATCCTCTGTGTCTTTGCCTGGGGATTCCATTTGCTGTGTATTACCTGCAGAGCGAATTTGTAATTAGTGTACATTTCAGGATCATGATGCCTTTTACATGCAATTAAAGCATGACTAACGCTTTTAGACCGGAACATTTCTACATACATTTCTTCAAGTGTTGTCACTATTTTTTATTTTCATTTGACTACGTTATTGCACTTCTCATATAATTTGTATTTGCTCACATTTCATTGTGATTTTATATTTAGATTGATCATAATAGCCTTAGTCACCAATGGTCTCGAGTCGAAAGGCCCATAATTAAATGACATTTTGTGTTTCTGCTTGCTGTTCATAATGTTTTCTCTAATTTCAGAAACCAAGTTCTAGCAGTGTATTCATTAAACTGTATTGTTATTTTAGATTGTGTGTGAAGGCCACTAAAGAATCCACAACGTCACAGCGCTGGAAATTGTATGATTCATGAGAAGAGAGCTGGCAGAGAGTTTTGTGAACGTTTTGTTTTGATTGGTTCCTTCTCTGTGGGAACCATAGGACTGTCTATCCTGTTGAGTTTCATATTTTAATTGCATTCTACTGACTTAGATAGTTAAACTTGTTTTTGTCTATCTTTGAAGGTGGAAATCTCTTTGCCACTCTTCAGACCCCATGCTTCTTTTATACCTGCTCATTGAGGTAATCTCTCGAGCAAACAATTTTCTCCTTTCCTTGATTTGAACCTTTATTTGGTTTTGCCGTAGTGATTTAATTTTCTGGCACCTGCTGCTTCAACATCCCTGACTACACTTCTGAAACTTTGGCTTAGCATTAGGGAGTTTCCCCTTCAGGAGAAACACATCTTTCATGATTTGCCTACAACAATCCATGAATAACTTGGCTTTGTATGCAATTCTGAATTGATTGGATATTTGACTTACATTGAAACCTGATGATTATTGATTTTAAACCAATTTCACTGGTGTAAGTTTGTAACCAATCTGCTAATAAATCTCCATGGTTTCAAAATCTACTCTATGCAATTCTTGTAGGGCAAAATGTTCTTTACTGTTATTGATATGCTATTGAACTGTTGATGTTAAGTCTCAATTTGAGTCAAAAATCCATCCATTTCGGTACAGCTGACACATGAGGTTTGCACCAGCCTTTGCAAGGTGCAAAAACCATCCTTATCTGCTAAATCAGATCGTTGCAGAGAATGGCTCTCATTGAGGATTAGAGAGTTAGAAATTGCCCCAGAGATAGTTAGAACCTGCCCTAGTCTGCATCCATGAGATTTACATGGTGCGGTTAAGAGAGAATTCAAGGCGTTCCTGGAGCAGTTCCAGTGACCTAGAAGAGTGAGTATAGTAGGGCCATGAGTCTTTTATTATGTGCTGCCGAGTTTTGTAGTATGCGGCTTTGATGAATTTGTGTACTTTGCAGTGTGGTGTTCATTTTGAGTTGAAGTGAGACTTCAAATACTGTTTTGTGTATATCACTTTTGCCTATGATGAGCAATGCATTTGTTGTAAGAGTTCACTTTTTAGTTATGAGACTCATGGTAGCCCAAGATCATGGAATAAACATTGAGTATATGATGTTGTAACTTGCCTGTTAAGGTTTATGGTTTTGGACCGTGAAGTGCTATCAGACGCACAAACAATAGGGACTTATTAAACTTCTGTTGTGAGAGTGCGCAAACTGAGATTGATGTTTGGCTAATTTTGCACAGAGGAGCAGATCACACTAGTCACTGTGATTTCCAGCTGGTTGAGATTTCACTTCTTGTGTGTGACAACGCCAGGAGGGCATTATTCTCCAATCTCCTTAGTGTGATTATGAACCTTAAACTCTCTCTTAGTGGAACAGACAAGAGTTATTGTTTTGTTTAAATAACTGTTAGTGCAAAACTGATTGGTGTTGAATGAGAGCTGCCAGAGATGCGTCATAGGGTACCGCGCTGGTATCAGTCAGTTGGTATATGGGCCACTATGCGATTGGTCATTACATCAGAGGGTGTCATGCTGTGGGTGGTCAGTTCAGTGGTGTTGCACTGAGATTGAATGTTAGTATTTTTGCATATTGCTTTATGATTTGCTGAGAACTGCTGTTCATTTCAATTGATATTTATTGACTTTGTGTTGTGCCGCATTTAGAGAAAAGATTATATTTTTCAAGAAATTGAGAGCTTTGCTTAGCAATGATGTGGGAATACCTGTCTGCGAGGACAAAGAAACACTCCCAGGGCACGGATGCGCATTAGATGACAATCAGTGTGGGTTTATACATGTGTATTTGTCTCAAACAGTGGAAAAAAATCACTGTAAATGAAGGGTATTTGCAGTTTCTCCCAAATGGTACTTTTGAGAATAATTGAGGCAAGTGTTGAATAACACAAAATCTCACCTGGACCAGCCCAATATGGAGCCTTGAATAAATAGGAGCAGGTCGCACATGCAAAAGAGTATGAGAAATATCAGACTAAACCTTAAACTATGGTCTGTGTCTGGATGGAAGTGGAGTGGGGTGCTGAACAGCAGGTAAGATGTGATGGAGGGAATCGAGATGTACCCCATCCTAACCAGTGGAAGAACAAGGTAGAAATAAAGCATGAGAGGGGGGTGTGATGGATGCCAAGAGTGATGAAACTAACAAGACAGATTCTAGCAATTACTTTTTGCATGATATATTGGCTTCTTGATCACCTATGTACAGAGTTGTACAAGCAAGGGGAGGAAACCCACAGATTGAAAGAAATCAGGGAGCGATGGACTGCCACCCGTTGCTGATTCCAATGTAAGTGCACCAGTTAGTCAGGATCTCCTGGAGGAGGGTTTGCCAATTGTTAAAGGTTTTCCCATTGTTGCACCAGCTCCACTGTTATTGACTCTGAATATTATTGTTGTTACCCCAGCCCCTTTTGTCCCTCTAGTCATAACCTTACCTATAGTCTCATACACTAGTGCCACTGTAGATCCAGGGAAGAAACCCTGAATGGTAGCAACTCCCATTGGAGCCTTGGATCTTGTGAAAATAAAGACAGAGCTTGAGGGAATTATTAAGGAAACTCTGAAGGTGGGATTTATAAATGGGTAGAGTAAAGAAGAACTCTTGTTCCTGTGTAGAGAGGCATACATATGAGGCTTATACATAATTAGAAGGAATAGCAGCAGAATTTGAGGTTGATTTGTCCAAGAGTACATAATTGTTGGATGTCCATGACAGAGGAAACTTTCAACAATATGCAAATGCATGGTTTGAAATTACATTTGAGGGGATTAGTTGGGATCATCCAAAAATGTATTGATACTCAAAAGATCAAAAACTGGTGGCCTAATGAATTGAAGAAGAAGAAGAAGAAGAAGAAGAAGAAGAAGAAGAAGAAGAAGAAGAAGAAGAAGAAGAAGAAGAAGAAGAAGAAGAAGAAAAAGAAGACAGTGACTCTGGAGGGCCAGGGGGTTAAACGAGTAAAAGTGACTCAGAGGTTAGGATTTATCCATTGAGAGAAGTACATGGTGGTGAATATGTGCGTATATGTACCTTGCATCCTTCGTGATCTTTTCACATTTACAAACCAAGTAAACCCTGACCCCTTGTATACCCAGGTTGACATGACCGTGAAGATTTCAAAGGTGCTTTGAGAAAATTGAATACTTTCTTTGATATTATTGTCTCAAATCACTTGTGGGCTGAGTGTAAGTGTTTGTTCGGTGGCCGAACGCAAAACAGCTGCGGGATGCTCTAACGCATACTCTCTCTACCATTGTTATAGAAAAGTATATTCAGGTGATCAATTTGTAGAAGACTAAGGTTGCACAAAAAGAGGATGATTTGTTGAAGATTTCTAGAACATCCCAAGAATCTAAAGATTTGGTGCATGCTTATTATGAGAGGCTCATGCAGGTTTTCTCCCAGCACAGTGGTGTTGACAACCGACAATGAGGAATTATTATTAACTTTGTGTCCCAGTTTGTTCTTGGCTTGTGTCCTGAGATTAGCTCACATATCATGCAGAATGTGATTTGTTGGCAGTCAAAGACTTCAGACGAGACACTGTGATACATAAAGTATTGCAGTGCTGATTTGGAAACAAGGCAGAAGAAAATCAAAGAGAAATTCATGTTGGCTCAATCAAAGTTAGCCCAAATTGAATTTCAGAATGGTCTTTACACAGCAAATCCTGGTTCTGGTGTTGGCGCTGGAATTCAGGGAGTTGGATATTAAGGTGGTGGTCAGATGACGCAGAATAGCCATGGTCTTCCACAGGGTAGAGGACGGGGCATGTCTTTGGATACTAATTCAGGAATGGATATAGCCAATCTAAAGAAAACTACATTGTGTCATTATTGTAACAAGTTAAGCCATTATAAACGAGAGTTTAGGTCAAATCCGTTTTGAATGCAGCTTGATGGTCAAGTGCCTAATGTGAATATTATCCCAGCTCAGAATATGCAAATGCCAAGACCTGAGAACCCTAATATGCCACAAGCCCCATTAATGCAGCATAATCTGAATAACCTGAGATTTAATGTAAAGCCGAAACTCAGAGTGCAACAGAACCTCTTCATGAATTGTGACAGTTCCCACTCTTTGACAGTTTCAGAGATCCAAGTTCTGATCAATCACATTGACAGTGCCTGAAAGGGGAGGAAAATTGCAAGCTTGGTGGAGTTTTTGACATAGACCAGAGTGGCCCATATGTGGATGGAGAGATGGAATGGCCACCCTGTATCATTTCTTATCAGCACTGGTTCTACCCATTCTACTATGAGAATTGTAGAAGTCCCAAACATACCCCTCTAGGAAAAACAAGTCCAAATTGTAAGCATTTCAAATAAGCAGATGGTAATTCCTGTACAAGTTAAGGTCCCTGTGAAAATAGCTCACCTTAAACAGGACAATCATTTTGTGATATGTGACGCAAGCCCAGTTAATCTAAAAAGACTACAATTTTAACTAGAATTACACCAAAAAGTATTTAAACATGTATATATAAAAAATGCTATAAACATTGAAAAAAAACAATACATTCATAAATAATTTTAAAAAAGTAATAACGCAATTTTTTATAGATAGTATGGCAGGGCTGGAGGTGAGGATTATGCCTTCACTTTCTTCGTTTGTTTAACAACAGTCATTTCATTAATAGTACTAATCACTTTCTTCGTTTATTAAACAGCAGCCGTTTCATTAATATTCAAACAGAACTACAATCTCCATGAACCACAGGCAATTTAGTAGAAATTGACAACAGATAAGCTGGAGGCACAGTGCATCAAAATCCAATCACTGAGCAGCACTCCCATGACATCCATCCTCCTTTGAGATCACAGCTTCTTTCTTAGCTGGTCACAGCCAAGCTAAGTTCCCCTTGGTTCTCCTTACATGTGCAAGACTGTGTTTTACTTAATACTAGTATGTCAAAATTTGTGCTTGATGGGCATGTTGCTTATTTACCGTGTTTTAAACTGTATTTTTTCTGCTAGATTGCATGTGTGACGAAGTTCACCGCTGCGGGAACGCTACTCGCTGCTTCGCAGCTATGATCCTTTCATGCGGCTCATTGCAGTGAGGTCCGCCACACCCTAGGGGGCTGAGAAACAGCACGTCTCTGTGGTTAGGCGCATGATTTCTGAATCTCCTCAGTATCCGAGTTGTGCGCCATCCATACTGCTGTCCAGACTGGTGTTGACGCCTTAAACCTCTGCCCTTCTGGAGAGTGACGCCCTGCATAGCAGGGTCTGTACAAGGTGCAGCCTGAGTTTTTAAAGTTTTACCTTGATGCCCAAAAATCGCGTCAGTACTGTATGTGTTTTTTCAACTCCCCGTGGGGTCTGTATCTCTGTTTAGTTGGCGGAACACTGCCATCTAGGGATGTGCATCCAGGTAGGGGTGACCCATTGAGAATGTGCACCAAGGGTTTTGTGTCTCTGGGCTGTGACCCGATTGCCTGTGTGGCTTCTGCCCATGGTAAACATCGTTTATCAATCAATCAATCATAGCATTTGTAAAGTGCACTACTTACCTGGGAGGGTCTCAAGGCGCTGGGGGCAGGGGGCATGCTGCTACTGCTCAAAAAGCCAGGTCTTGAGGAGTTTTCTGAAGGTCAGCAGGTCTTGGGTCTGCCGTAGGTGGATGGGGAGGGTGTTCCAGGTCTTGGCGGCGAGGTGGGAGAACGATCTACCACCGGAGGCCGCTCTTCGGATACGGGGGACTGTGGCGAGGGAGAGGTCGGCGGAGCGAAGCTGGCGGGTGGGGGTGTAGAAACTGAGTCATCTGTTGAGGTACGCTGGTCTGGTGTTGTGGAGTGCCTTGTGTGCGTGCGTGAGGAGCTTGAAGGTTATCATCTTGTTGACGGGGAGCCAGTGCAGGACTCTCAGGTGGGGTGTGATGTGGCTGCGGCGAGGGATGTTGAGGATTAGGCGTGCCGAGGCATTCTGAATGCGTTGAAGTTGTTTCAGGAGTTTGGCCGAGGTTCCTGCATAGAGGGCGTTTCGGTAGTCCAACCTGCTGCTGAAGAGGGCCTGGGTGACCGTTCTTCTCGTTTTGATGGGGATCCACTTGTAGATCTTGCGGAGCATGCGAAGGGTGTTGAAGCAGGAGGAGGAGACAGCGTTGACCTGCTTTGTCATGGAGAGGGTGGAGTCGAGGATGACCCCTAGGTGTGTGCGTGGTCGGTGGGTGTTGGAGCTGTTCCCAGTTGCGGTCAGCCACCAGGAGTGGTCCCAGGCCGAGGGGGTGGATCCGAGGATGAGGACTTCCGTCTTGTCCGAGTTCAGCTTCAGTCGGCTGTTCTTCATCCAATTGGTGACGGCTTTCATTCCTTCGTGGAGGTTGGTTTTGGTGGTGTGGGGGTCCTTGGTGAGGGAGAGGATCAGCTGGGTGTCATCGGGGTAGGATGTTGATACATCGCATGCCATTACAACGTGTTCATTACAGCGACCGTGTTGTTACATTGCATACCATTGCAATGCAAGTCGTTACAACAAATTGCTGTAGGGGGCCGAAGGTGTTGGATTTTAAATCCAACACCTTCCCTACTGTTGCACAGACTGGAGTTGGAATTGTAAAGAACAGCAATGCATTGTAATGACTTGCGTTGTAATGGTAAGCGGCGTAACAATGTGGTCTTTGTAAGGACCACGTTGTAATGGCATGTGTTGTAAAAGCATCCGATGTTACATGGCCTATTCTCTGCCCACCCATATTTACGGCTGACACCCAGCCTTTCTAAATATATTCTGCAGCGCTTCTGCCCTGCACTTCAGTGTAAAGTAATTTTTTTTTTGTCCTCATGTCACCACCGATCGGCACCAATTGACTCGCCCTTTGTATGTGCCCAGTATCGTCTCTCAGTCAATCAGATTTACTGGGTTCCATTGAATATCCACAGCCTTCCCAGTTTTGCTGAATTGAGAGGGTGTAATCAATGGACAGAGAAGTCATCAGATTTTTAGCAATTGCCAAAACCAACCCCTACTTTTGTCCAGCTCCTTAAAAAACACCACAGATCTCATCCATCCCTACCATTAAGGGGCCTCTACCTGAGTCCAGAGTTTACAAATTTCTCTCCTTGCTAGTAGTATTAAATAAAAGATCAGATGGCAGCAGTTTACCTGCAGATCATGCATATCTTTCACTAGTTGAGATATCCCAAACATAATTAAATCAGATCTTAACTCTATGTTAACTCCCACTGAATGAGAGACAGTCTTACCCACTGCTGACCAAAATTCTTCTAACTTTGGGCAAGTGGCAGACGTGCATGTCGTCTGTCTCTCCGCTGCCACACCATTTACACTTTAGGTCAACACTTGCCCTTATCTTTTCCAGCTTTGTAGGGGTCCAGTAGATTCTATGCAAAGTAAAAAAGAAAAGTTTTTTTCTTAATGCAGCAGGTTTAACCTCCAAATAAAGTGTAGCACGAGATACGTGCCATATCTCTGCCAGCTCCGCATCCGGAAAGTATCCATCCCATGTACTGTATGGGGCGTTCATCTCGGCCAGCTCTGCTGCCAGTAGTTATTGATACCAATGTACCACTTCTCTTTTCCTTGCTGCCATGTCCTGAAGATCTAACTCCATTTGTCCAGGATCTGCATCTGACCAGTTTTGACTCTTAAGCCACGCATTAACTGGGTTCAGAGTAAAGTTCTGAGACAGCTCCCCTCAGAGGTGGTAAGACCTCAGCTAATACCTTCTGCTTGGATTTTTGTTGTAACCTCCCACTTGTCCAATGGGGATATCTGATGACATGTTGGGTGAAAGGGACCCACTCAATGCCCTGCCTAGGGATGATGAATTTTATCAAGCGGTTGATGCCTCTTTTTACCGGACAGTGGAGGAGGCCTTGGTGCCATGGAGCAATGCTTGTTCTAGCAGATAGCTCGCACCTGCGCTAAATTGACCCCTTAAAACCCAGCTCTGACCCCCCCGTCAGTATTCAGACACGATTCCAGCCATGCGGCCTTGGGCAGCAGGGTTGGACTATGACGTGCATGAGTGTCTGAGGGAGGCTTTCTTGGTGCAGCATCCTCAATCCATTCCTAATTTGGATGCCACTTACATGGAGATTCCCTCCCCTCCACTGACTTCCCCAGATGCTCTTGATGATTATGACAAGGTTGCGTGCCCCTCCAGACCTTGGTGACCCTCTCCCTGACCCCGGGTCCGGGGCATGGTGCTGCTGCTGATGGTTATAATGATTTACTTGACCTGTAGGAGAGATTGCGCCCTCACTGCTCAGAGTGGGCTCCTTCCTCGAAAGTCAGCAAGTACGTAGCAGCATGAATCAGGGTCCCTATGGGCAAGGAGGCGCATAATCGCTTGGGGGCCGAGTGTCCGTGCCTGTCCTTAGATGGGAAGGTGGCTCTTAGACCAGAGATTAAACACAGGATGGTCACCTTCTGGGCCAAATTTATAAAAGACCCTAAGAAAGAAATTGACAGATCTTGGCTGGTGTGCCAGGATAAGCTGGTTGATGCACTTGGCCCGCTCACCAAGATATTCGACATGGTAGAGGATGCAATCATATTTTTGGGCAAAGCAAACTATGGTCTCTCCACAGAGTGCCATTGCTCCTTGCTTATAAAGGTGGACCTAAAGTTGGGTTAACTGGCCAAATCCGAGGCGGGCACTGTGGCCCAGGGTGAAACCTATAATCAAAGAAGTGGGAAAATGTGTGAATACATTCATGTCAGTCCTCCATTAAAAAAGTTTTCCCTGCACTTGCTTTTTAAGGAGCCGGCTGAGGTAGGGGCTACCCGGCCGGCCAGTCTTCCACATAATACCATCCGAGAGGGCAAGGCTCCAGATGGGGACAAACCAGGACCAGTCCCGTTTTGGCAACCTTTACCCAACAAGGGGAAGACGTGCCAGATGGCATGGACCCAGAGGTTTCGACCAGGCGACAAATTCCAGGGAGTGTTCACCCTTCTTCCCTTCTAAATTAGTGGGCCATCTGGTGAATTTTATCCAGCAATGGGAGCAAATTACAGCCGATGCATAGGTCCTACAGACTATCCAGGGGTTCCACATAGATTTCCTGGGTTCCCCAGTCCAGTCTGTGCATCCCCGTCCCCTTCTCTTTTCAGCTCAGGACGCCGCCCTGCTAGATGCAGAGGTCTCAGCACTCTAGGACAAGGGTGCAATATGGCCAACCAAACTGCATCCTCATGGGTTTGTCAGCAACATCTTTTTGGTCAACAAGGCAGATGACCAGTCATCAACTTACGCCAATTCAATGAGTGGCTTCTGTATCGCCACTTCAAGATGGAGGGAATTCACGCTCTTCGCGACGTGCTCCGCCCTGCCGACTGGATGGTTCGCTTGGGCCTAAAGGACGCCAACCTGTCCGTTCCCGTGTTTCCACCGCACAGGCATTTCCTCCAGTTTTTTTGGTGGCACGAGGTATTCGAATTCTCCACTCTGCCTTTCGGCCATGTGGTGTTTCACGAAGGTTCTCAAACCAGTCATGGAATGCCTACAGGACAGGGTCTGCGCTTGTTCGTCTGGCTAGATGACATGCTTTTCATGGATCAGGACCCACACAGACTGTCTGGTCACCTGTAGGGTGCGGTAAATCTGTTAGAAAGCCTGGGCTTCATCATCAGCGAGGGAAAATCCCTCTTTGTTCCCTCTCAGATGCCACCTTCTTGGGCTTTGTAATCAACTCTACAACAGTAACTTTGACTCTTCCCTCCCGCAAGGTGGTGGAGATTCGCCATGAGCTCTGGAGGGCCCTGTCCTGCCAGCATGTGTCATTGTGTCATCTCACTCGCCTGGTGTGGGATTCTCTCAGCCTCTATTCAGGCCATATTTCTGGGTCCTCTTCACTACTGGGCACTGCAGCGCCTCAAGGCGGCCCATCTGTGCAAAGGTCTCTCCTACTCTACTCTGATCGCCCTATCCACAGAGGCGCAGGAGGAAATTTGGCGGTGACTCTCCAGTATGGAGGCATGGAATGGGAGAGCAATGTTTAGGTCCGCTCCAGAACTCATAATAGAGTCCGAGGCCAGCAGGTTTTCCACAGGTGGTGTGTGGTGTTCTCAAGAACAGAGTCTACATATAAATTGTTAGGAGCTTCTGGCCAGATCATTTGCAGTCTGCTGCTGGACCAGGGATAGGATTCAGTCCTGCGTGCTGCTCAAAATAGACAACAGATCCAAGGTTCATTATATCAACCACCTGAGTGGTACTCAGTATAGGGCACTCTCGGAACTGTCCTTCCTGCAGGACTGGAGCCTGGAAAGGGGCTACGCATTTCCTCCGTTTACCATGATTACCAAGGCGTACGCTCATATCAGGCAGAGGTAGTCCTGGTTTCCCCAATTTGGAAATCGCCAGTTTGGTTTCCAGTTCTTCTGGAACTTTCTTGGGTTTTTCCAATCTGATTCCCCCTATTTCCAACACTTCTGCTCAGCCCCGATCACCTTCCCCATCAAATGGTGTTGGAGGGCTCCTTGTTTCTCACGGCCTGGGGGGTTTCGGGAGTAGATGGCTGGTCCCAGGCCTTTCGAGCAAGGCTGAGGAACTCATATCCAGAGCCTGGGCAGACAGTACCAACGAGAGATATAGGTTTGCATGAACACCATGGTGTTGCTGTTGTGTGCGCTGGGGTTACAATCCCGTGGGCATCGATGTAGTGCAAATTCTGAACTTTCTGACTGATTTGGCACAGGAGAGTTTGGCATGCCGCTCCATCAACACAATCCTTTCCGCTATTTCTGCGGGCCATGGGCCTATAGATGGATCCCCAGTGGGAGAACATCCTTTTGTTTGTCGCCTTTTATGTGGCATATAGCTGTCGCTCTCTCCGGAGCCAAGGTTTTAGGTACTCTGGGATGTGAATATGTTGCACAACCTGTTTCTGTCATGCCAAACCTAATAGGTTCTTGTCCAGGAAAGAGTTGTCAGCAAAACTGCCCATGTGTTCACCATTAACAGGTGTACTAAGTCCAATACTAGGGTTATTGAGTACCCAGCATTTCTGGATGTCCGAAAGTTGTGTGTGGTACGGTGCTTCAAGGTGTATGAGGAAATGTCAGAGGAATTCCACCCTCCGGGTGAGAGGCAGCTTTCGATTGTGCTTAGAAAACCGCACAAGGCGGTATCTTCCCCTACCATTGCCCATTGGGTCCGCTGGGTCATGCAAGAAGCGGGGATAGATCTCCGAATTTTCAGCGTACACTCTGCGTGAGGGGCAATGGCTTCAAAGGCATTTAGCCTATGGGCACGCCAGGAGGACATTATGATTGCAGCAGATTGGTTGTCTGATTATACATTCAAGAGATTTTATTTTAAGTCTGTGGTGGATGTAGCTCGGCTTGTGAGCAAGCTTTGAACTGGCATGTGCCTCGCCTCCAGTCCTGCCATAGAATGAAAAAATCCTTGGCTAACGTAATGGAAAGTTTGAATTCTATTGAGGACTAGGAGGCGAGGATTATCCCCCCCAAAAAAAAGTTCACCCTACCCGTAATTAGTAAGTATGGAATGCTTTGTTCTATTAGGGGTCTTTTTGTCTTACTTGAATTGTTCAGTTATGCCATTCTTTTGCTTAGATGTTTGCCAGCTTGGTACTGATGGAACTGTTGCTTGTGTTTATACTGCAACTTTTGAATTGAAGGGTTACGGTAATTGATCTCCCTTTTGTCTTCAGGATCAGATTCGGGGAAGCAGGAGATATAAGAACAGAGCTGTGGCATGACTAGCACTACGAAAGAGGATGGACATCATAGAAATGCTGCTCCATGATTGGACATTGATGAACTGTGCCTGCAGCTTATCTGTTGTTGATTTCAACTAATTTGCTTGTGGCTCATGAGAATTGTGGTTCTGTTTGAATATTAATGAAATGGCTGCTGTTTAATAAATGAAGAAAATGAAGACACTTCCGGTTACAATAGCTAGGACATTTTTTATTATCTAATATTATTCACGTTTTCACAAAATTAGAGAAAAAAAAATATTTATTATATTATAATTAAAATCATTTAATTGGAATAAATTTACCTAATACATAACTTTTTTAAATTTATGAATAACTACAAAAGAAATGTCAACATTACAATTAAAATCAAACAAAATGAGTTCTTAAAATAGTTTAATTTGGTAGTTAATATAAAACATTTCAGAACAATGTAAAACGATTGCATTGAAAAAAAATTCTTTATAAAGATTACAAAATATCAAAACAATTATTTAACTTATTATCAAAATAAGATATTGAGAACGTAACATTATATTTGAACATATATTTTTTATAAAAATTTACAAAAATGCAATGATAAATTATAAAGCACTTCCCAACCTTTTCCTCTATAAACTATACATCCTGCATAAAAAGCAAAACAAACTCAAATTAAATAACAAAAATTCACAGACTGAAAATATAAATATCAAACAATCAATATTATCTTTATTTGTCACTTAAATGTTGAATATAAATGGTCCACAAATACATTTAAATAAACAATATCAGGAGAAAATGAACAGAGATATCAAATTATTTTTCTCCTGGTCAACATTTAGATTAATACATAAAATATTGCAATTATAAAAATCCATGCAAGCAGAGGATAAAACATAAATTAGTAATGCAGTTGGGTTAAAGTCATACGTTCTGAACACAAATACAAGAGCATGCCAAAGAATCAAGAAACGATTAATTTTCAAACAAAGGATTTAAAAAATAGACCTAAACTTTAACATACTTCTAGGCAACCCAATAATTACATGTAGATCAGGGCCGATCTATACATGGAAAATGTAAGCTTCCTAATAATTGCCACTAAATATCTTCTTGCAAAAGACTGATATAATTTACAGAACAAAATAAAGTGCAATAAAGTCTGGGGAGAAACTTAATCGAAAGGATAATTGCAATTATTGGATATCTCAAATTGTCCCCGAGGAAAACTAAGGCCCTAATTTTGATATCGGGCAGACTTCCATCCGCCGGACACCGTTGTGGATTGGAACCGCCTGACCATAGGTCGGAGACTCCAACCGCACAATTTGGATGCGACCGCTCGATGGGCAGACAAAAAGATCCATTTTCAAATGACAGCTTGTGCTGTGGGCAGAAAAGGCACGCACCACAAGCTGCAATTGAAAAATGTATGTTTTTAAACATCCCTGCACCATGTGGCAGGCACCATGGGTTGCCTGCCACACTGTGCAGGGATGTTTAGGGATGCACCATAGGTTCCCCCAGGCCCCATAGTGGAGGGCCAGGGGAAGGGGGCCCTGCTAGGGGCCCCCAATGTCACTTTCTGACAGCTTTTCAATGGAAACGCTGTCGTGAAGTGCCATCATAATCCCAATGGTGCAGCCGAGTCTGTCTCTTCCATCCCTATGGGATTATGGTGGCTTCTGAAGTTCCAACAGGCTCCTTGAGTCCGTCGGAAGGGCAGCAGAATCCCCTCGTAGGTTTCACTCCAACCACCGGCATCCTAATACGGTGGTCAGGGTGAAGCCAACGATGTCAGGCAGAAAGCCTCCAACAGCTGGTCGGATGCTTTCCGCCCAACATCGTAATTGGACCCTATGTATCCATCTAATAGAAGCTAATCTATGCCACCGCACACTAAGAACACGCCTCCAAGAAGCCGGAATCCAGAAGAAGGCCCTGGACTGGACCACGTCCTTCCTATCCGGCAGAACCCAGAGAGTCCGCCTCCCGCCCATCCTATCCGAAGCCACCAACATCATCTGCGGCGTACCCCAGGGCTCAGCCCGACCCTGTTCAATGTCTACATGGCCCCCCTCGCACAAGTGGCCCGCCAGCACTACCTGAACATCATCTCCTATGCCGACGACACCCAGATAATCCTCTCCCTCACCAAGGACCGGCACACCGCCAAAACCAGCCTCCAACAGGGAATGAAGGCTGTCGCCGAGTGGATGAGGGACAGCCATCTGAAACTGAACTCGGACAAGACAGAGGTCCTCATCCTGGGTCCCACCCCCTCTGCATGGGACGACTCCTGGTGGCCGACCACACTGGGAGCAGCGCCAACACCCACGGACCACGCACGCAACCTAGGATTCATCCTCGACTCCTCCCTCTCCATGTCAAAGCAGGTCAGCGCCATCTCCTCCTCCTGCTACAACACCCTCCGCATGCTTCGCAGGATCTACAGGTGGATCCCGATAGAAACAAGAAGAACAGTGACCCAAGCCCTCGTCAGCAGCAGGCTGGACTACGGCAATGCACTCTACGCAGGCATCCCGGCCAAACACCTGCGACGACTACAACGCATCCAGAACGCCTCAGCCCGACTGATCCTCGACATCCCCCGCCGCAGCCACATCACCTCCCACCTAAGAGTTCTGCACTGGCTCCCCATCAACAAGAGGATCACCTTCAAACTCCTCACCCACGCACACAAAGCACTCCACAACACCGGACCTACCTGCCTGAACGACAGACTCAGCTTCTACACCCCCGCCCGGCAACTCCGCTCCGTCAGCCTCAACCTTGCCACCGTCCCGTGCATCAAACGAACGACCTCCGGTGGCACATCCTTCTCCTTCCTCGCCGCCAAGACCTGGAACACCCTCCCCACCCACCTGCGGCAGACCCAAGACCTGCTCACCTTCAGAAGGCTCCTCAAGACCTGGCTCTTCGAGCAGTAGCAGCACCCCCCTTCCCCAGCCCCTTGAGACCCTCAGCGCGCTTTACAAGTTCACTGATTGATTGATTGATTGATTGATCTGATCTGATCCTGGTCAACAACATCCATTCCCAAGTGTCGGTGATCAGATCAAGGTAGGGCTCCATCCACAGTGTTATTTGAATTGAGCATTATTCCTGTCCAAAAGATTTAATTAATTCCCCTTTTTCCCTTTTGTTTTTCCTGCCAGCTATTAAGCACTCTCTGATTCACCCTTTATCTTTCATATTTAGTTTAAGAGGATCTTGGAAGACAGACAGACAACCGACGGCAATGGTGATGTCCCTGATATTTTGTCACCGTGATCACATGAGAGACAATATTTTGTTATCTCTTAATTTAAAGAGGCTTGAACGTTACTCCAAATCAAGCCCCACAATTGCAAAGAAGCTACATTTTTAAGATCCTCGATGTAATCCAGTTCCAATTCTTGATGGATCGCTAAAATGTGAGCTGCTCAAAGGGACACCCAATATGCATCTACAGGCCCTATTCTGCTTGAATGCAGCCCACATCCTTATAGCCCCAAATGCCCACTCCGTATGTTAAAATGGAAATGTATTTTCTTTTATATATTTCCAACAAGGTACTAACGGGCTTTTTCCCCATGCTAAAGGCAAGGGAAAAGATGGTATCAATGGCATGCAGGAACTCATTTTTCCTGTTTGTGAGACAGGGGGCCCAAGAACTAGTATGATCAAACATTATCCACAAGTATGGGAAATGGTTAATCCTCCTGATTGGTCTATCCTTAGTACTCATAGAGAGCGTTTTCACATTTTTTGGGTTTGAAGAACCAGAACCTTTCGGACCTGGCGGGGCAGGGTACACCCTCCGTCTCCTGGGTTCACCTGCTTCGATACACAGAGACACGGGACACTCTGTCGGCGTTAGAAGATTGGATTTATTTAGCTGCAGCTAGTACAGTTATCCTAGAAGTACACAAAGTAGGTTCTCAGGAGACTGCCACTTTACTCTGTGGCGCATCAGATTAAATACAATATAGAATTATTAACAGTACACACGCCCCAAGCAAAGAAGAAAAGAGCCAATAGGGTAAGTGGAAAACAAAGCGGAACCAGTAAGAAGGGTTCGAAAACAGAAAGATCAGATGACTCGAAGAGACCTCTCCTCCAACTGTGTTTGTCATCCCACCCCCGAACTTAATATATTAATAGATTACAACTGACTTGCAGGTGGTGAGATACGTTTGTGTGTATTGGAGGACGGGCATGACACAAGAGAATGCTAGCAGGAGACAGTGAAGGCCAGTTGATAAGATATGATCGGGAAAGAATGGTGTGAGCCTACAGTTATTGGAACAGGGATTAGGGAAGCAGACACGGATTAGTGTATTCGGCTAGTCCAAACACCAGCCTCGTAAACAAGGCCGAGGACGTATTTTGACACCAAGCTACGGGAAAAGCAGAAAATACTTTGTTCGCCGTGCTGCCTGAGTGGTGGCAACACAAAATGGCGGTGGGTTACAAAATGGCGGGTCGATTCGATCGTAATCGAAAATCGAAGTTCCTCAGACCCTCCTTTTGCCAGAACTCAGGCAAGATAGACTCACGTTAATCTGAGTCCACATCAATAGCCATGAGATCATCAAGCTGTTGTTGTAACATCATCCTTATGTTTTCTGTCACTTGAGGTTTGGGTCTTGAAATGCACATAGTGGCACAAAGACCACAGATAGCGGGACCACAGTGCATACAAAGACAACAAGAGAATATGATTGTCAAAATTACTCCAAGGAATGTCAATACTTTCCAGCCCCATTTTGACAGTAATCCCCAAAACCATTCCGTTAAGGACCAATCTCCTTCGTCCTGATGAATAGACTCGGAGATTATATGCAACTTGGAAATAGCTTGGTATACTGTCGGAGCGTCATTAGGAATGAAAATACAGCAGCTTGACCCGATCAATTTACACACTCCACCACGATCGGCAAGAATAAAGTCTAATGCAACTCGATTTTGTAAGGTCATAAGATGATCCGCCTGTAGTTCCGCCGTGATATTACTCAAGGCTCCTACAGTGATGTCTGTTGTAGTCTCCACAACACGGACCAGTTGCCTTATATTTCTGCTATTGGCCATTGGACCCTAGAAAGTAAGAAAACCTTTAAGGAAATCTCCTCCTTCTTGTCCCGTGGTGTCTTTCGAATCAATAATTCCTCGACTGAGACGGGTTCGGTGATAATTGGCAGAAGCAGTGTAAGTAGGGGGAAAAGAAAAGCTATGTAGCAGGTACCAGAGAAACCCGTTGGCAACCAGGTATAGGCTCTATCATAACAAATGAAATAGGTGCCTTGTGACGGTACTAGAGGAGGTGAGTTCAGAGAGGAATAAATGTATGTGTAGGAACAGTTACTTTTTGGTACAGTGTCAGAAGAGCGTTTGTTTATCTTTAAACAGAAGTTACCTTGATGCGGTACAGTCCAGATTGGTGAGGATTTCTCTTTTCCCATTTTATTATTAAGACTCGACATGTATTGGGTGACGTTCCAATTAGTGTATGCTTTTCTTTCATCGATAGAAATCTTGCTATTCTCCATGATTTTAGCCATAACCACCATACCCTTAATCAAAGAACTATGACTAAAATCCGGATAATTAATTTGTGAAGCAACAGACCGTCTGAATTTACTTTGATATGCATTTCAGAAAATAACAAAGAATGCCCAAGCGGAACCTTCGTAGGAGAAAGGAAGAACTAGAAATGGTATTCCCTTCTCAGTAGTATGCGGCATAAGACCACATACCCAACAATCAGTTGTGTTAACCACTAATTGATGCTGGTGTAATAGTTGAACAAAAGAATTATTGTAATACTCGGTTCTTCTGACAAGTTCATGTGAAGGGAAAGTATGGAAAAAGTGTGGAGAGATAGTAGAAGAAGGCAAAGAAAAGGAAGGGGAGGTGTGTCTTGGCTGCAAAACATAAACTATCCAACCAATAATCGCCAAAGCAATACATAATGATATCAAAACACATAGGGTTATACTGTAACGACTGTACATTATTTTACAAGATGCTTTCTTTGTTTCATTTCTTCTCTCTTCAATACTTGGTGTAGTTTCCATTTTCACTAGTGGATGCTCACGGCAATCTTCCTCAATCACTAAAATCACGATGCTCTACCGTCCTATGACACTGAAAGATCCTGCAGACCTATTGTCACTACTCAGGTCGTGACCCAGACTCCTACATTGACCCTGCAACCTAAACAGAACACTACACAAGGAGAAGGGGAAAAAAAAAGTCTTCAAATGTTCTTTTGTCGGGGCCTAAGATTGTAGTGATCCTTCCCAGGAACACTCTGATCTTGAAACAATGTTTTTGGTTCAGTCGTGTTCAAGCGACGGTGCAATGGAATCGCTTTCTGTAACATGTCGTCGCCCTCTTTCTCAGAAAATGTCCCATTCAGATGTGCATCGCTAAAGGGTACGAATCGTGGAACTGTTTCGCCTTCGCAGTCACCAACCCCTCTGCGAACCCACTGATCGAAAGGCAAGGGCAAAGGTACTTTCTTGCAGTGCACACCGTGAATCCAATTTTTCTTTCCTTCAACTTTAATTGCTGTCCTCGTCGTGAGAAGAACCATTCGGGGCTTCTGCCATCTGGGCTCCAAATTCTTCTTCCTCTGAAAATTGCGGATGCAGACCCAGTCACCTGGATGGATGGAGTGACCTGGATCTGTGGAAGCCTCCGGCAAAGCACTCCGAACCTGTCGATGAAGGACATGCAATTTAGTTGTAAGGTCATGCAAATAGTCAATTAACATTGGGTAGGGCAAATCTGAGTACTTTTTAGGACGAGGTATTCCCCAGACGGCCAAACACCACTTCATAAGGGCTAAGTCCCAGATGAGAGTGTACTGCAGTTCTGGTGGATAGCAAAGCTAACGGTAAAGCATCAGGCCAATTAAGTCCCGTACTTGCTTGAATTTTCGCTAACTTTAGTTTCAGGGTCCCATTGTAGCATTCTACTAAACCTGTTGATTGGGGATGATTTGCCGCATGGAACTTTTGTTTGATTCCAAGACCTGCACAAACTTTCTGCATGACTTGGCCAACAAATTCGCTCCCGTTGTCGCTCCAGACAATGCGCGGCAATCCAAATCTGGGAAAGAATTCTTTAAGAAGGATTTTGGCTGTGGATAAAGCTGTGTTGTTTTTCAAAGGGTATGCTTCTATCCATCTCGAAAAGGCACATACTACCACCAGAACATATTTGAGGTTGTTGCATCGATCCATATGAATATAATCGATTTGCAACACTTCAAATGGGTATGTCGGAGGAGCAAAGTGACCTGCTGGAGCGGGCGTTCCCTTTCCTGGATTATACATCAGACAAACAATACAATGCTTTACTACGTTGTCTGCACATTTAGGGATGTTCTCATTCTGCCAAACTGGAGCTAACAGTTTACAAATACCTCTTGCACTAAGGTGAGCTGGACCATGAGCCATAGTTATCACTGGGAGTACGTAAGCATCTGGCAACAACCATCGTTGATGTTCGGACAATTCTACCCAACAACCCATCTCATCTAACATTCCCGTACTTTCTCTCCACTTGTTTATCTCTCTTTCTGTAGCCTCTTTCTGAATCGTTTTCACGCTTTCCATTGTATTCTCACACATTCCTCTTTCTGTGACCCAATTCGCAGGACCTGCCATATACATTCGACTCATTGAATCTTTCGCTGTTTTCTTTGCTGTTTCATCAGCAAATGCATTTCCTCGTCCAACATCATCCGTTATCCTCTTGTGAGCACTACACTTCACTATCGCAATTTGGACAGGTAAAGTAAGTGACTCAAGGAGATCAGTCACTAACTGACCATGCTTTAACTTAGTGCCACATGAAGTTAGGTAACCCCTCTCTTTCCAGAGACGCCCAAAATTGAACGCGACACCAAAGGCATATTGACTGTCAGTGTACACGTTCACTCTTTTCCCTTTTGATAGTACACAAGCTCTCGTCAGTGCTATCAACTCTGCTGCTTGCGCTGAGTTGTGTCTAACACGTGGAGTTTCCACAATCGTATGTAAGGTAGTTACAGCATAGGCTGAAACCATATCCCCATTAGGCATCTTAAAACAGGAACCATCTACCCATAGGAGTCCCATCTGGATTCTCTAAAGGTGTGTCTCTCAAATCAATCCTTCCTTTTGTCTCTTCCTCAGTACGGAAGAAACAGTCATGTTGATCTTCAATACTCTCCTCATTAGGAAGGGGCAACAAAGTGGCTGGATTCAGAGTATTGCATCGTTTGATGTGTACATGACTAGCCAATAGCGTCAGCTCGTAACCAGTTAAACGTGCACCCGTGAGATGCTGTGTCTTTGTTCTGTTTAGTAAGGTATCCACTGCATGTGGCACCATGACAATAAGAGTGTTATCTAACACTATCCCAGCGGACTGTTGAATAGAAATCGCTGCGGCTGCTGTGGCTTTGAGACAATTAGGCAATGCTTTAGCTACGGGATCTAACGTAGTCAAAAAATAAGCACATGGTCGATGTCTATCTCCAAATTGCTGTGTTAAGACTGATAATGCACAACCTTCTTTCTCGTGAACATACAGCGTAAAAGGCTTAGTATAATCTGGGGTACCCAGTACAGGAGCAGAACACAGAGCAGTACGTAAATCAGTGAAACTCTTTTGGCACTCGTCAGTCCAAGGAAGGGGCTGAGGTGTATCTTTTAAAGTGAGTGCCAACAGGGGTTTGGCGATCAAAGAGAAGTTAGGGATCCACTGTCTACAATAAGAAGTGATTCCCAGAAAAGCACGTACTTCCCTTTGTGTGGATGGTACTGACATTCGCGCAATTGCCTGAATTCGTTCTGGTGTCAATCGTCGTCCCTCCTTTGATAGGAGATGACCCAAGTAGGTAACCTCTCGACAAACATACTGTAGTTTGGAAGGTGAAACCTTGTGATTCAGCTTGAACAAGTGATGTAGCAGTGCAACAGTGACATCTTTGCAGATATCTTCTGAGTCAGCGGCGACTAACAAGTCGTCCATGTATTGGATAAGGGCAGCACCAGACGGCAAGTGAAAAGTATCAAGATGACATTTCAAAGCTTGGCTGTAAATGGAGGGACTTTCACAGTACCCTTGGGGTGCGCGCTTAAACCGGAAGCTTCGGCCTCCAAGAGAAAAAACAAAAATGTCCCTACTCTCTTCTGCAATTGGAATACTAAAGAAGGCATTCTTTAGATCAATAACAGAGAACCAAGTCACTGTGGAAGGTATCATAGTTAACAAGGCAGTGATATCTGGAACAGGAAATTGTGGAATCACAATTTTGTTTACTTCTCGCAGGTCAATCACAAACCGGTACACAGGAGGCTGAGAAGGATCAGTACGTTTAAGAACAGGAAGAATAGGGCTATTGCATGTGTTGCCTCTCGTTTCTTCGACCACACCCTTCCGAATGAGATCGTGAATGATTTCTAAAAGCGCCTTTTCACCTTCAGCAGAAATTCGATATTGTGGAATACGTGGTAATTCAACATTGGGCTTGAGAGTAACAACATAAGGCGGTATCTCAAGACAACCCACATCGTTCGGACCTGTGGCCCAAAGTGCTGTCGGAAGAGAAAGCAACTCAGGAGGAAATTGATCTTTAGACAGATACATTGGGGAGATCAACTTCTGACCTAGAGTGAGATGTACGCCTGAAGGAGAACAATATATGGTAGCATGCATCCTTTTTTTCAATAGGTCGAGACCCAACAGATTTTCACCACAACCATTCGTTAACAGAAGTGAAGCTTCCAAATCATAAGGACCTACTGAAATAGGCATGGGACAAGAAACCGGATTGCGAACAGGGGCGCCAGAAAATCCTACAGAAACATTCGTTAAGCCGGACAAAGGTGCGCCAGGGAGTTTAGAATGAATGATAGAACTTCTCATTGCTCCAGTATCTAGAAGAAACGGCTCTGATACACCCATAGTAGTGACGTTGACATAAGGGCCATTTTGATCTACTGGGATTGGCACAACTCCTCTACTTTGTCCATGGCTGTCCTAGTTGGCATGAAGACTCTCATTTCCGCCTTCAACATAATGGTCCTCATTATAATATTGAGTGGATCTCACATTTTGCTGATCAAAATAGTTCATGGAATTAGGAGAAGGAAGGGCACGCTGTTCTTGAGTCAATATACCTCGACCTCTACCTCTGTGTGCTGACTGGAGGCCAGCATGACCTCGTGGAGCAGACGATGCTCCATTACGCTGCTATAAAACCGGACAACTGCTTTTAAAATGACCTTCCTCCTTACAATAGGCACATTGATTAGGACCTAACAAAGGTCGCGAAATGTATGGCTCAGGTTTCTGATACAATCTCTGAAACTGCAGTGGCTGTTGAGTTTGAGGCTGAACGTAACGTGGCGTATAAGCTTGCTGTAAGAGAACCTTTGTTTTTAGATCTTTTGTTTTCTTTTCTTGCTTTTCTTTTTCTTCTTTGTCTCTATTCTCGTAATATTGTGCGGTAGCCAATATCTGGGCAGAAGAAGAAACAGCCCAAGAACTTTCTGAATCCTTTAATTTGTGTGACAGCTCGGGAAGCAAATTGAATACAAATTTGTCCACGAATAATCGCTGTCCACCCTCAGTAGCCATGTCCTGACCACTATGATCGATGAATGTCTCTTCGAACCGAGTAAAGAAATCAGAGACACTTTCATCTTTCTTTTGTTTACATGCTGCTAGCTTATCCCAATTCACTCTCAATGCAGGCATCATAGTTTTCATTAACGTAATGATTCTACCAGGAAGCTCCGAAATCAAAGCGTCAGGCTTTGCACCACCCACTTGGTCTCTATCTGTATTAGCTATGACATCCCAAGTAGCACCCAGTTCCTGTGCATGATCCTCTCTACGAATCTTAGCCCATATTGTCTGTGGAACTACATTACCCATTAGCATATCAATATCTGCCAGATTCATTATACAAGCATTGATTGTCTGCGATAATTCTTTGTAATAACCTGCAGGGTTCTTACGAGGATCTGGTAGAGTCTGCTTAAGGGCCAAAACTTCAGATCTTTTCCATGGTACATGTACCCATATACGCTGGAAGTGAGCAGGAATAAGAGGATTAGCACCTGCTGCTGGAACCTCTTCTTTCCATACTGGAAGGAACCTCTCTCATAGGATAATTTTTCGATGTCAGTTTAACCGACGGATCAGAATCAAGAAAAATCTGAGAGAACAATAAGGTTCTATAAGAGATGAGTGTTCTTACAGCTTCCTCAGCCTTGGAACCTACAATAAGTCCTTTTTCAAAATCAGTTTGGACATCTAATAAATCTTGTGAGATCGGACTCGAACTCACATCTTCCCATTCTTTAATGAGAATGTCGCACATTACATTGAAAACATACCTTTGTGTAGGTGCATTCCATTGCAAAAAGGTAGGCATAATATCAGACATACTATATTGTGGACCCTTCTTAATCCATCTTCGTGCCAGAGAATCTAGCTTCTCTCCTTCCTCGGAATCTGGGAACTGACTACGTGATTGTCTTCGAGCAAAAGCCGGGGACGCATTAAGAGCTCCAAAGAAAGGAGATAAAATACTAGTGACAGAATCCTTTGAGACGCTTACGTATAGACGGTGAATTAGACATCAGAACTGGAGATAGAATATTAGGAGAATTATCAAGAGAAGAACTAGAAATTACAGGAGGAGCAGAAGGCAAAGGAGATGATGGCTGAGAAACTGGTAATACCGGCAAGGGCGGTAGTACTGGAGGAGGCAGATGCTGAAGAGCCGGAACCGGCGGAGGTACTACCAGCAACTGAGCAGGCTGTAACGGCTGAGGCACATTAGCATTTTGCGCATAGGGCGGAGGCAACCTCAATAAATGAGACATTAGGGGATCTTCTTCTATATCTTTCTTGTTATCAGAAGGAGAAACAGGCAACACCGGATAGCATTTATCTATCGCCATACGATGTCGTCTTTCTGAGATTTCAGTTGCATTGTCAATTTCATCATTTTTGAACTGTTCGGTAGCCTGTATAATCGTCATACCCTGTGCTTTCCTATCTCGTTTTGCTTGTTTAATTTCTTTCTGTTTGGCTTCCTTACGCCAAAGGCGAAGTGAGTCAAACATTGCCGGCCGGGCTTTTCTTTTGAACAAAACTGTTTCTAAATTATCTAGCACATTAGGATCAAAACTACCGTTTTCTGGCCATTTAAGAACACCATCTTTCTTCGTGTATCGAGTCCATGTCTCATTAAAGGCAATGGGGCCGATACCATGTTTCGAGTAGAGCTCATGTGTGGGAGTTCCAACCGAAGGAATCGGACAAGAGTCCTCAAGTCGGGAGTCCCTATTACAACCAAGACAACAAATTCTTCCAAACTTAGTCAGGCCAGGCATTTCACAATGACTCTGGACTGTTCACAAACTTCAAGGGAGTAAAACTCAGTTTTACGCAGCACAAATGCACTTACCCTCGGCTTTAGTCTTTGCAAAAACTAAATCTAAGTAACCTAAGGACATCAAACAAAGAACCAAGATTTGTGGGCGCGATCCACGAAAATACTTAACTTAACTAAGGGCGTCTTCTTCCACCAACAGAGGCCCGTCTATCATCTCGCTTTACCATACATCACCAAAGGAATGGGCCAAAGCAGGGCAGCAGTCAGGGTAGCGGTCGCCAGTAGCCGTCAGGAAGGAGTAACCACGCTGCAAAAGACCTTCGGACCACTTTTCGACATACAGGGGTTGTTTAGTGTGGCTCGCGAACCCTCCGGAATTTTCTTGCGAGGTTCCTCACGACCTTCGAGCAGAACCGGTACCACTGCAGCCGCTCCACGTTGGGCGCCAATTGAAGAACCACAACCTTTTGGACCTGGCGGCGCAGGGTACGCCCTCCATCTCCTGGGTTCACCTGCTTCGATACACAGAGACACGGGACACTCTGTCGGCGTTAGAAGATTGGATTTATTTAGCTGCAGCTAGTACAGTTATCCGAGAAGTACACAAAGTAGGTTCTCAGGAGACTGCCACTTTACTCTCTGGCGCATCAGATTAAATACTAACCAATATAGAATTATTAACAGAACACACGCCCCAAGCAAAGAAGAAAAGAGCCAATAGGGTAAGTGGAAAACAAAGCGGAACCAGTAAGAAGGGTTCGAAACTTAATATATTAATAGATTACAACTGACTTGCAGGTGGTGAGATACGTTTGTGTGTATTGGAGGACGGGCATGACACAAGAGAATACTAGCAGGAGACAGTGAAGGCCAGTTGATAAGATATGATCGGGAAAGAATGGTGTGAGCCTACAGATAGTTGGAACAGGGATTAGGGAAGCAGACACGGATTAGTGTACTCGGCTAGTCCAAACACCAGCCTCGCAAACAAGGCCGAGGACGTATTTTGACACCAAGCTACGGGAAAAGCAGAAAAGACTTCGTTCGCCGTGCTGCCTGAGTGGTGGCAACACAAAATGGCGGCGGGTTACAAAATGGCGGGTCGATTCGATCGTAATCGAAAATCGAACTTCCTCAGGTTGCATACTATAATAAAAGTTTTAAAATAATTTGTTTCCAAATGTAGGCTCGTCAAGTCATCTACAAAAGCACCAAACAATTTTCTAAGCCTGTTCACTGGTCTTGCAAGCAAGTCAGAATCATCTGTGTACAAAAGCACTGGAACTGGCTTTTTTTTCACTACTGGCACATGAATCCCCTTCCTGACCAAGACAGTTTCTATCCCATTTACATAAAGCAGAAAGAAAATTGGAGCCAATATGCAACCCTGCCGAATACTACATAATAAAGGGAATCACTCAGTTCATTCAACCCTCCTCCATATATCACCGAGGCAGTGAGGGCAGTATAGAATGGTCACAAAAAATCTACCAACCTTCCCTCAAGGCCCACATCAGTTAAAAGGTCGCATAGCTTGGATCTGTTGACACTGCAGAATGCACAGAAAAGATCAATAAATGCTAAATGGAGCTAATTACATTTTGCAACTTTGTATTTACTGACCGACATGTGCAAGGTTAGGCATTGTTCAAGAGTTTCCCGACCTTTCCTGAAACCATATTTGAACCTCAGATGAGATGTTATTCTCTGAGGTCCAAATCAACAGCTGATCCAAAATGAGTCTACAGATTATTTTCACTGTGAAATCTATTAAGGAAATCGGACAACAGCATTTTAGATCCTGAACAGTCTCCTCTTTAAAAATTGGGACAATTATTGCTGAGTGCCAAGAGCATGAAAGGGCAATGGTACATGCAGCATTAATGGCATTGGTAAGGAGGAGTGACCAAAACTCTGGATTATTGTTGTAGAGGTCCATAGGGACCCCATCTGGCCGTGGAGCCTTTCTTACGGGACTATTGTTTATGGCATCCCTTACTTCTTCCAAAGAAAATGAAATAACTATTGGGAAAAGAGAGAAGTCCCTATCAGTGAGTTTCTAAGTACTATCAACTGGATAGTACGAAAACTATTCTCCAGGGCCAATATTGAACCTCAATATATTCCTTGGGTTACTGAGAGATCTGTGAGAAGCTGACTAACTTCCAAAAAATATATATAAATATAAAACCTAAATATTATATATAAACAAATAGTAAAAACAATATATAGTCCTAAAAAATTCCCTTAAACTATCCACCTCAGACCCTAACAAAAAAACAACATCCTCTTCGGAAAATATTTTCATTTTTTAATACAAAAAAGCACATATTATATTTATAATACTAAAATAGTAAACAATAGAACAATATTAGATCATCTATATAATATACAACTTAGCGGCTGATGTTTCAGCTGTTAACTCATGTTTAATATTTCCTAAAAGTTATATTTATTTAATGTAATTGCTTTCTATGGCTATAGCTTGAAACCCTTAGTTAGCATCAATACGGTAGTCATACGGCAAATGCAAGGGCTTACTATCCCTATCATCCCCCACATGGTCCAAATCTTCAGAGACCTGAGCAGATCAATGGAGGGGAAGATTATGGGCTGCCCGCTCTCGTCGAAGACCTGAAGGAGGAGGTCAAAGAAGAGGGTGTGATTTTGCTCCACCAACCACTGTTTCTGCTGTCAGCTGTGTTTTTGTGCAGACCCAATGCTGCCTAGTTCCATGGCTGAATATGGACCCATGCTGACGTGGAACACTAAGGGCCTGATTTCGAGTTTGGCGGTCCATAGGACTGCCAAACTCGAGGTAGAGGTGTGGTGCCCGTCAGGGACCGCCACACTAGAGGTCCGACTACTTTATTATGAGTGCGCCAGTCAGACTGCTTTGGGACTCCGCAACCACCAGTGATCCACGATCCCTGGAGGAGGCGTGGCGGTCTGGAGAAGCAATATGCATGGTGGTACCGCTGCGGAATCACCATGCGTATTATGAGTTTCCCCACCTCCAGCCTTTTCATGTAGGTGAGTCTACCAGGAAAAGGCTGGCTGTGGGGAAACAAAGGGCCCCCTGTTGCCCCTGTGCATGGGGTGAATGCAGGTGGCACATGTTTTGCCCCCCTGTGTGCATGCACCCTTGTTCCAGGAGGGCATGCATGGCTCAGTCCATGCCATTCAGGCACGTTCATTGGCGGTCCCGTGGCGATGCAGTTCTAAGGCTCACTTTTGAGCCTTTAAACTGCACTACCATGGGACCACCACGCAGCCCGTCCACCAAACCACGAAAATACTCGTAATCTGGTGGGCGGGCTACAGTCGACTTTAGCGGTTAGGGAGCGGGGTGCTGGCATGTCAGCCCGCTCCAGGACCTCCAAAGTCATAATCAGGCCCTTAAAGTCATTGTCGGCATGGATGATGCTTTTCCGCTTTTATACCTCTCCTGTCTTACCCATCAAATGCTACTAAGGCTTCATCCACAACTAAATTGAGTGGACTCTCGCTGAATAGAGATAAGGAATCGATATTGCCGATTGCATATCAGCCCAAGCTTAATTCGAGATTTTACACTTGAATCCAAGTTTGGAAAGTACCAGTGTAGTTGGTAGCTCTGCAAGGCAAGACTAAGAGCAGAAAGTACACTATAAAATACCTCTAACATAGCATAACTTTTCCAATGCTAAAACCTACCACACATCCATATGTACACCTATTTTGCCATCTCACGATTGGTTAAACCGTATCTATTTACAGATTTTCCTCAGTGCCATCTGCAAACACAAAATTTATGTTTTATCGATCTAACTTTGAGTAGAAGTGTAAAAAATCAAACTGCTGTAAAATGCTAAATGGCATTAAAAACAGCAACAGGAAGCAACTTGGCACAAACTTGAATTATGCACACAGAATGGGAACTAGAGGAAGTGCTCGCTCACTTAAACTGCCACTTATCTCTTGATCAGGGCTAGCTGCTGATGTTAAGTGGAGACCACTACATTTTTACGTCGCAAATGTTATATATTTATTGACACATATACGCAGGTTGGGTTATGCTTTTGTACTCGATAAGAACAAAATGTTACTTCCGAGTAACATTTTGACAAAAACATTCAAGACTTCAATTAAAAAGGGAATCAACTGCCAGAGTTAGAAGACATTGTCCGGCAGCAGTGAAGAAAACAAACACAAGCCTGGCTGCCTCTGAATGAGTAATGCCACAGTCTGCAAAGGCAATCCTTCTCCTGTTCAAGGCATTGTTCTTGTGCCTGTCCTGTATTCAATTATGGTTCATGGGAACAGTCGATTCAATACAACACAAACAGAAAGAAGGCCTGAAAGAAAATACAGAGCAAAACTGATTAGTTTGACTGGAAATAATGAACTGTTATGAAGTTTTCTTTTATTTGATTGTAAAGCTATATATATGTATAAATATATACCATTATAAATAAACATCATATAAATAAACGTTGGATTCGGTCTGGCAGTAATACCTAGTCCCTAATTTGTATATTTATTGTTTATCTACGATCTCGACATAACAAAGGTTAATTACCTTTTTTAAATATAAATTTTGAAAATCTGAATCGATTGTGAAAATCACATAATACATTTTAGTTGAATACCGCAATTATGGTAGGTAGGGTCTAATTAAACATTCTTGTAAGACATTTCTCTCTATTTCGCAATGTAGCTATTGGGTAGCCCTTTATTTTCTATAAATTTGCAGTTGAGTTTCATAGAAGCACTGTTTACCAGGCTAACATGGCCATTATAAAATACATATGTAATTTACATGCATCTTTGGAAATTGAATTGTATTTCAAGATTAGGAAATACATTGCATATATTTGTTTATGCTGTAATTCTGCGATGGGTTTACTAGAATGGCATGCAATTTAAAGAACCCTGTTTTCCACGACATTGAATTGCTTTACAATTGTTTTCTTAGGTGGTGGGGCACATCGACCTGACGAAGCCAGAGATCGCTGAAACACGTTGTCATCATTAAAATGGTGAATTGCATACAGGAGTGCTGGTGTCTGGATTGATTGTTTATACATCTGTAGTCATAGTTAGGATTCCCAGGTATAGGAATTCTGCAGAATTTTGGTTGCTAATAACTTTTCACCTGCTTGATGATTCTCCAGGAAACCTTGCAGACCTATTCCTGTTTCTACTCTGAATTTGGGCACCAAAGCATTTCCCATAGACTTTTTACTCAAGCTTAGCATGAAAATGGGTGGACAGATTTGAATCCAATTTGACAAGAATATAGCTTATGGTGTGCAGGTGGTCCTTCTGGTGACTACAGGTGAGTATTTGTTTAATTTATACTTTATTTTAACTTATTAATATCTATTGTCGCAGTAATTTCAAGGTATTTTGTAAAGGTACTGCAGGACCTAGTACCTGGTGATGACACATCATTATATGATTGACTAATAACTGCCCTTACAAAGGCAGCCATGTTGTTTTTTAAGCCCACTTTCCCTGAGTTCTAGGTTAGGGGATTAGCTATTGGTAAGTATTAGGTTTGATCATTTTCCCCTACCAATCACTACTTAGGTAGGGAAAAACTATATATAATTTCAATAACTTTTTTTTTTAATGTCACAGATTACTGCAGGACTTACAAGGATGTACTGCTGTGTTTAAAAAATGTAGAAAAATATATATGTGTAAAAAAATATAAAAACAATGTTAATACACTATATTTTACAAATGGTGTATACTACAGTGTTTTTTTATTTTTACATATTTCATTCTTTATTTAAAAAGGGGATGGAGTACCACAGAAAAACTAAGAAAGTACCGATCAATTTGAAAACAGTTAACATAGAATACATACATTTTCTTAGAAAATATGGTCTTTCCTAGGTACTAGGGCGGACTCCATAAACTTAAAAAGAAAATATAGAAAAATATAAAATAATTTACTTACTATTAACACTTTAATTAAGCATTAATAGGTAGGGATTAATAATAAAACCTAATACTTAAATATATGTGAGGCCCTAACACAGAACACAGACAAAGTGTATCAAATAAAAAAAAACTGCCTTTAAAATTAGTAACGGCAACTATTAGCCACTTATATACTACCTTGTCATGGGCATTTATCGAGGTATACTGCGAAGTTACTGGAGGATACCATTGCACAATATATAATTAAGGGACACATTTATTATTGTATTGCTTTATCCTTTGTCACGAATGGTCTTGCATAGGCAACAAAATACTTAAGTCACATTTACAAAGAAACACAGGGTCACTATGCTAGCCCCTGGGTTGTTTGGTAAATTGGAGAAACACAAGGCAGCAGAAATCTCTGTCCTGGGTTATTCTGCACACCATATTCTACATTCCTGACACATTTAACCTACATTCTTCCCCACTCCACTCTACACCACTCCAGTCTATTAAAAAATTCCACTATACTCTATTCCACTGTATGTCATTCCACTCTATGCCACTCCACTGTATGCCACGGTACACTGTTCCACTTTATGCCACTCCACTCTATGCCACTCCACTCTATGCTATTCCATTGTAGGCTACTTTAGTGTATGCTACTCCACTCTATGCCACTCTACCCTATGCTATTCCACAGTGCACCACTCCAGTCTATGTCACTCAACTCCATGCTATTCCACTGTACGCCACTCTACTCTCCGCCACTTCACTCTATGACACGCCACTGTACTCCAAACCATTGTATGCCACTCCACTCTATGCTATTTCACTATACATAACTGCACTGTAAGTCACTTCACTGTATGCTATTCCACTCTTCCCCACTCCACTCTACACTAATACACTGTACCCCAGTCTCCTCTATGCTATTCCACTGTAAGCAACTCAACTGTACGCCACTCCACTCTATGGTATTCCACTCTACCATACTCCACTGTACGTCACTCCAGTGTATGCCATTCTACTGTACGCCACTCCACCGTACGCTACTCCACTGTGCGCAACTCCCTTCTATGCTATTCCACACTAATCCACTCCGCTGTACACCACTGCACTCTATTCTACATTACTTTATGTCAGTCCACTCGCCACTTTACACAGACCCAGTGTGTGCTACTGCACTGGGCGCTACTCCACTCTACGACAGTTCACTGTATGCTGTTCCACTCTACCCCACTCCACAGTATGCCACTTCAGTCTGTGCAGCTCCACTATACACCAGTGCACTGACACTTCACTATAGTCTGCTCCACTGTACACTATTCCACTGTATGTCACTCCAATCTACGCCATTCTATTCTAAGATATTCCACTGTATGCCAATCTATTATTTGCTACTCCGCTCTATGCCATTTCATTGTATAGCACTCCAGTGTATGCTAATCCAATCTATGCCACTCTATTGTACGACAGTCCACTGTCTGCCACTCCACTCTTTGCTATTCCACTCTATGCTACTCCACTCTACACCATTCCACTTTATGCATCTCCACTCCACTCCAATATATGATACTCCACTATACACCATTCAACTCTGCATTGACCCTGGGGAGTGTGGACCCTGAGGCCTTTTAAATGCTTAGGGAGGAGGGCTACGGAGTGATGTAATTATGGATGTCATGAGTGATGTTATAAATGATGTCATAGAACATGTCATGATGTAATGTATGAGGTCAGAAGAAGTGCAAGGGGGGGCGCAAATTCTAATTAGGTCTGCTAATGATAACTGGTGAATTTCTATGGTTTGAGATTAATTCTGTCTCTGACATATTCACCTAACCATAATGCCACTTTAACCTTTGTTTTTTTCCAGTGGAGGTATATATATATACATATATATATATATATATATATATATATATATATATATATATATATATATATTCACTGAAAAAACCATAGGTTTCACACATGTTATAGTTAGCTGTACATTTCACTCGTAAAAAACCAATGAAATTCCCCCGTTATAGTTAGTGCAGGCAACTATAACTCACGCGACCGCAATCCTCTGCTGATGCTAATACTGTATTTAGACACTTATTTGCCCATGTCTTCTTCCATTAAATTTTAGCTATACATATATTACAAATATTTTTTTTTCATAAAGACACATATGTCATCAGCAGAAGATTGCGGTCGCGTGAGTTATAGTTGCCTGCACTAACTATAACGGGGGAATTTCATTGGTTTTTTACGAGTGAAATGTACAGCTAACTATAACATGTGTGAAAACCTATGGTTTTTTCAGTGAATTTGCAAGGTTTTTTAAATGCTAATTCCTAACTATAACGTGTGTGAAACCTATGGTTTTTTCAGTGAATTTGTACGGTTTTTTAAATGCTAAGTTACTTTACGCCATTCGTGGGGGTTGTTTGGGGACCCCTATATCAATGCTGGGTGGTTAGGATCTCAAGAAACTGCCTCTTTAGACATTTTTTGGCATCGTTTTTGCTTCCCAACTCAGGAGAGCGAGAGAGAAAATGGCGGCCGCCGCTTCCTGGTTTCGACCGATTCGAATGTTTACTAAGATCTAACAGCCAATCAAAATCGCGCTCGCGCACGCCACCGTACGCGTACGGTAAGCGCACCGTAAGCGCACCGTACGCTGGCTCAGATATATATATTGATTTAAAGGCTATTTTCTCTGAATCTACTGAACAGATTTACACCAAACCTACAAAAGGCACTTCCTTGACCTGAGGACTACCTCTCTGCCAAATTTCAAGTAATTCTGTTCAGCCGTTCGGGCTGTAGCTGTGTCTAAAGGTCCTATGGAAAAATGCATGGGAAAAACGCGTTTTGGGACCCCCCTTTTATCTCAGCCCCCGCTTGACGAATCCCCCCGAGACTTTCAGGGTAGGAGCGGAGCGTAGCGCCCCACCTATTTTGAAAAATTCGCGAGGATTCGTCAACCGGCGCCAAAGTTATTCAAAATAGAATGTTGCGGATTTCCTATGGAAACGTGGTCCTAACTATAACTACCTACTGGCGACCGCCAGTAGGTAATATATAATATATTATATATATATATATATATATATATATATATATATATATATATATATATATATATATATATATATATATATATATTCACAGAAAAAAACATAGGTTTCAGGCACGTTATAGTTAGGAATTAGCATTTAAAAAACCTCAGAAATTCACTGAAAAAACCATAGGTTTCAGGGGTGTTATAGTTAGCTGGACTTTTCACTTGTACAAAACCATTGAAATTCCCCCGTTATAGTTAGTTCAGCTAACTATAACTCACGTGCCCGCAATGCACTGCTGATGACGTCACATATTACATCACTCATGACATGGTCAGTGACATCACTCATGACATCACTGATGACACCTCAAATGACATCACTGATGACATCATCCAGTGAATGTGTGTTTTTCTGAAAATTAAATATGTTTTATATATGTATATCTCAAGGTCGATGGAAGAATAAATGGGTATATAAGTGTCTAAATGGATGATTTGTTTTTGAAAAATTGATTGTGTAACTGACTGATTAAGCGTATCATAGTGAATACATGGCTTAGTGAGTAATGTTTAAATATATAAATATCTGTATCAGTCTCTCACTTTGTGTATAAGTGGCTGCATGGGTTGGTGAGTAGCTACATGGGTGTCTATTTAGGTTATTAGTTGGTTTTTTGAGTATCAGTCTGAGTGTCTGTATGGTTCGGTGGGGTGTATTACGTAGTGCATAGTTGCATGAATGAGTGACTCACTGTTTGTATGTGTTGAAGACAGCATGTGTGCAGGACTGTATGGGTGGATGAGTGTGTGTATGGGTGTGTTAGTGAGTGAATGACTGTCTCAATAGTGTCTTTATGAGTAACTACATATGTTTTAAACTAGTATATGTGACTATTGGTGTATATAAGTGAGTATATGTGAGAGTGAGAGATTGAAAGAGTTCCTGTATGAATAAGTATGTGTTTCTATAAGTGATTGTTTAAAAGACTAAGTATGTGTAAGTTTCCGTAGAAGTAAGTGTGGTGGTGTGTGTATAACTGTATATGCAAGTAAATGTATGTTTGATTCTTTATTAGCATGAGTGACTATGTGTGTGAGTAACTCTGTGGATGAGTGGCATTGTGTAACAGGATGTATAGGTGTATGAGTACATATGATGAGTGAGTACATGTATGAGTGACTGTATAGGACTGTTGGTAAATGAGTGGATGTGTATGTGGATCTTAGAATTACTGAAGAGGTTGTTGTAACTGGTATTGGTATGTCCATTGTTTTGAAAAGTTTAGTCTCTATTTTTGAATGTGTGTATCAAAGGTTATATTAGGGTGAGAGGAGGTCTGCCACTCTATCACAAGGATGATGGCATCAGTGATGTCATCAGTGATGTCATTTGAGATGTCATCAGTGATGTCATGAGTGATGTCACTGACCATGTCACGAGTGATGTAATATGTGACGTCATCAGCAGTGCATTGCGGACGCGCGAGTTACAGTTAGCTGAACTAACTATAACGGGGGAATTTCAATGGTTTTGTACAAGTGAAAAGTCCAGCTAACTATAACACCCCTGAAACCTATGGTTTTTTCAGTGAATTTCTGAGGTTTTTTAAATGCTAATTCCTAACTATAACGTGCCTGAAACCTATGTTTTTTTCTGTGAATTTCAAAGGTTTTTTAAATGCTAATTTCTAACTATGCATTACAAGACCGGAGGCTACCATTATGCTTACACTTTTAATTGCGTCACCAGGACAGCCGCATACATCACAAAGGAAGTATTCCAAATAGAACATTAACAATAGTAAAAGGCATGAGCCCACAGTATTCTGCCTCTTTTAAATGCGGCTCCAGGACAGATAAGTTCTCTTTTGTGATCCTTATCTAACTTGCTTCTCTATTGTCTTGTTCATTTTATGCGATGTTTTTTAAAATGTTTTAATCCATTTTGATGTATTTTACATGTACCCGTTGATGTAGTTTACTGGGTGTCTTTCCCCATACCCTGCGCGCTCGCATTCTGGTGTTATCGTGCTTCTGCACCTTTTACTCGCTGTTTCGGGACTCTCCCCCCACCCCCCCCGCGCTTCCGCACCTTCCTCACGCTGTTTCGGGACTTTTTCTCCCTCCCTCAGCGCCGTTTCTATCCCTCCCGCCTCCAATTTATGGAGGTTGGACTCTACCTTGCACTGGTGCTGTTTCCCGACGCTCATAGCCGATTTTTCATCCCGCAGTCCGCCCCACGGTACACTCCGTTATTTTGCATGTTCTGCCCTTTGGGGGCTTTCAGCGGTACGTTTCCCCTCCTCCATTAGAGGAATGAACCTTGGCAACGCGTCGCTAACGTCGTCGTGTTGCCAAGGAACATTCCTCTCTCCTATCAGCCTGTATTACACGCGTCATGCTCATCATGACAACCAGGCCATAAACAACCTCCGGTGATCGCGCTCGAGCGCATTTCGATCACCGGAGGAAGACAGTTGTTTACCAGATACCGTTTTTTCTCTCCAGCCTACGCTCCTTCTAGTTTAATAGGCAGACTGCACTGCTGATTTAAAATTAACAGACTGTTGAGCATTTATTTTATCAATTTATTTCTCAACCTTATTTAAAAAAAAAAAAAAAAAATACAGATCTAACTCAATATTATTATTTACATCCCCATCATTATATTTATTAAAAAAAAAAAAAAAAAAGAGAGAGAGAGTATTTTATTTATTAATATTTAATTATTAAGATAATATTATCCCTACCTTCATCTATCATGTCTGATTTCGACTCAGACGAAGCAGAGGCTAGTGCGCCTACCCCCAATTTAAATAATGAGGCTTTTAAAGAGATCATTCACGAGGAAATGAGATCATGTATGTTGGAGACCTTGTCCAAAGTAATGACTTCTAAAAGATCTTTCCTATCTGATGAAGAGATTAGCTCCCTTGACCAACATACTCTCTCTAATGATGATCTCACTCACACAAGGGGAAAAAGAACCAAAAAAAGTAAGAACATAGAATTTTTCCCCAAGAGCACTGAAGGGGCTAGTACCTCTTTCTCCCTGGGTGACCCTAGCGGCACAACATATAAAGGTGTCCCTAGCGGCACAACACATAAAGGTGTCCTCAGCGGCACAAAATATCATGGTGTCCCTTGCGGCACAAAATATCAAAGTGCTCTAAACAATGACCTCGCTACTGATGATGATCTCTACATTGATGACGCCTCTGACTCTCCGGACGAATATGTCCTAGACCTAGATCAAGACGATCTTGAATTTAACTCTCTAGATGAAGACCTCTCTCACTCAAAAGATACCATCTTAGACCCTTTGGGCCAAGAGATGTTTTCTCCTCTCAACATTAAACATCCCAGGAGCTCAGACTGGATTCCTCACGACCATGTGAGCAAATTTATAAACAAATGGCTGAGAAACCCCCTTGATAGAGATGCTCGGAACCTACTAAGAGCTGAATGCTCTCGTCCTTCCATTGCAGATAAGACTTGCCAGACTCCTAATCTCGACCCAGAACTTATCAAGTATCTCTTCAAACTCGGAAGAGATCCTAGAAAGGGTATGGAGAGGTCCTTAAAAGGCTGCCAGGATAGAGTCCTTGACATTCTGGGCCCATTGGCAAGAATCATCGATATTTCGGAAGAAAGCCATATTAATGGCACTCCCCTCGACACAGAACTCATTAGAGGACTTAGTCAGAGAGCTCTTGTTCTGTTAGGCAACGCTAATGCCAGCCTGAATTCCGAGAGGAGAAGAGTGGTCCTAACCAAGATTAGCCCGAAACTCAGTGATCTAGCAGACAAAGAACCTTCTGCCAACCCTAAAGGCTTGCTTTTCGGAGAAGACCTGATTAAGACCCTAGGGAAATACGTTTCTACGTTCACAGCCCTTGATAAAGCACATCAGAATATGAGGAGAGTGTTTAACTCGAATAACCTTTTCGCAAGGGCCGGTAGACGGGGCCAGTCTTCCAGCCGATTCAACAGAAGGCCCTACCCTAGAGGAAGAGGTTATGCCGGAAGAGGCTTCTTCAACCCAAACACTCCCCAATTCTTTCCGCAAAGAGGAAGAGGGTTTCGCTCAAGAAGCTTCAGATCCCGCGGACCATCTACCGACAACAGCAACCAAAGTGAGTATAATTTCTACCCTTTCCCCTCATTCCCCTATCCCCAAAGTGGGTGGAAGACTCAAACTCTTTTTCAACAACTGGAAGTTGATAACACAAGACCCATGGGTTTTAAATACCGTGAGGGGATTCATGATAGACTTTATCCAAACTCCTTACCAATCTTCTTTCCCAAAAGAAATGCCTCTTTCCCTAGATCAGGAAAAGATTATAGAGGAGGAGATCTCCTCTATGCTTCAGAAGGGTGCTATAGTAGAAGTCCCTTTAGAGATGCTAAAATTCATAAGCACCCTCTTCCTTGTCAAGAAAAAAGACAAGGGGTGGAGACCCGTCATAAATTTAAGAGCCCTCAACAAATTCCTTGTCTACAGACACTTCAAGATGGAAGGTATTCACCTTCTGAGGGATTTACTTCTAAAAGACGACTGGCTTGTAAAGTTAGACCTAAAGGACGCCTACTTCACGATTCCTATGGCCAAAACCCACCAACCCTTCCTTCAATTTCTTTGGAAAAACCGTCTTTTCCAATTCAAGGCTCTCCCCTTCGGACTTTCTTCAGCCCCCTGGTGTTTCACCAAGGTAATGAGATCAATCGCTTCCTGTTTAAGGAAAAAAGGTATCCGCATGATAGTTTATCTAGACGATATCCTCATCCTCTCTCAGGACCATTGTCAAATTCTCCAAGATCTAAATACTGTGATGGACCTTTTGGAAAACCTGGGGTTTATTATAAACAGAGAAAAATCCATCCTTTCACCTTCAAAAAAACTAGAATTCCTTGGTTTTTCAGTAGATACCACAAGTCGTCTACTACTCCTTCCTCCAAAAAAGATATCCAAAATAAAAAAAGAAATAAGACATATCCTAAAACTTCAGAGTTTTCCCCTAAGGGAATTAGCCAGATTACTAGGTCTCCTTTCCTCTTCGATTCAAGCCATCTTCCCAGGCCCTCTAAATTACCGTGCACTTCAGAGAGTGAAAGCGAGGGCCCTTCAATCGGGCCTCTGGTACGGAGACCTTATCTCGCTAGACCAGGAGGCCAGGGTAGAACTGACCTGGTGGTTAAACAACCTAGAGGCATGGAATGGGAAAGCAATTTTTGGCTCAACTCCAGAATTCGTTTTAGAATCAGATGCCAGCCTTCATGGCTGGGGAGCATGCTTTCAAGGCCAGAACACTGGTGGAATTTGGTCTCCGGAAGAATCCTTACATCATATAAATTTTCTGGAATTGACAGCTGGTCTTTACGCCTTGATGAGTTTCAAACAATTCATTCAGGGCAGGTCTATCATCCTGAAAATGGACAATATCTCCGCCGTAGCCTACATAAATCGGCTAGGTGGAACCAAATCTGCCGACCTCTCCAATCTTGCCAAGAAACTTTGGATGTTCTGCTTGGAACACAAAATCGCCTTAAGAGCCGAATATCTCCCAGGCAAATCCAATGTATCGGCAGACTGGAATTCAAGGTTCCTTCTGGACTTCAGCGATTGGAAACTCAACGTCTCCGTCTTCAATTCCCTCAACTTCTATTGGGGACCTCTGGTTTTAGACCTCTTTGCCAGCAGATTAACCTTCCAAATCAAGAATTATTACAGTTGGATGCCAGATCCGGGTGCTCTGGCAGTGAATGCCTTCCTCCAACCTTGGCAAGGCAGAAACAGCTACGCCTTTCCCCCCTTTTCCATGATTCAGAGAGTGCTTCAGAAAGTCAGACTCCACCAATGCTCAATCGTGTTAATCACTCCCTTCTGGCCCTCTCAAGCCTGGTTCCCAACTGCCCTAGAGATGAGCTACGACTCCCCATTCCTAATTCCCTTCCTTGCGGACCTTCTTACAGACATAGACGGTCATCTTCACCCCATGGTTCAATCAGGGAAACTGAACCTTCTTGCCTGGAGAGTGTCAGGAGATCCAATGATCTCTCAGGACTTTCGTCAACAGCTTCAACTCTCCTTGGCGAATCCTGGGCCCCTGGCACACACTACCGATACAACAACATTTGGAAATCTTGGGTTCGTTGGTGCTTGGAAAGGAATCTGGATTCCGTTCAGGCACCTATCGTTGACATAATCAACTTTCTAGTGGAACAATTTGAAAGAGGCCTTAGTTATAGATCTATCAATTGTTATAGATCTGCCATCTCCGCCGGCCACTCCCTCGTCAACGGTAAAACTATTGGTAAAAATGCAATTATATGCAGGGTCCTTAAAAGTATCAGACTCAGAAGACCTCCTAGACCCAGATATCAATCCCTTTGGGATGTGAACCTAATCCTTGACCTTTTTTCAGTTTGGCCCATTAATTCACTCTTAGACAATAAAAAACTTTCTATTAAACTAGCTACTTTACTTTGCTTAATTTCCTGTCGTAGAGTCTCTGATGTCAAGGCTCTGGAGATTTCTAATAGATCTTATAGCATGTTCGGAGTAAACTTTGAGCTCTTCAGAAGAACAAAGACCATGTCCAATTCTATTTTTTACCCTCGTTTTGATGATTACCCCAAACTCTGTGTAGTTGACTGTATGAAAGAATACGACTCTAGAATGAATTCTCTTCGACCTCCTAGTGCAAACCAATTGCTCATTTCCTTCGTTAAACCACATAAGCCTGTTTCTTCCAGTTCTATCTCTAGATGGGTTAAAATTGTGATGAACCTAGCAGGTATCGACCTTAATATTTTTAAACCACACTCTATCAGAGGAGCTATGGCCAGTAAGTCCTTCTGGTCAGGAGGTAAGTTGGATGATATCCTCAAGGCTGCTGATTGGTCTAATGCTCGGACCTTTGCTCATCATTACTGTAAACCTATCCCGCATGTGTCTGACATAGTATTACAAAGCTACCAACAAGCATAATGGTAGCCTCCGGTCTTGTAATGAAATTGCGATTCTCCTATTTACATGACCAGAGAATCTGGATTTCATTAAAGACACGGAGGCTAACATTATCCCCCCCTCCTCTTTCCCTTTGGAGGTTGTTATGCTTCTATAGAAATTATTCTAATGTTTATTATTATATTCTATAGGTATTATATTGTTGACTTGACTTGTTATTGTTGACTTGACATACTTTTCATGCCTTTTATACATTGTTGTTTTTCATGAGTCTTTTACTCTTATTATACTTGCACTAATTCTCTCTCTTTTGCAGATGCTCTCTAAAGAATTTTTTGGATTTGAGTTTCTTCTCCTTCTCCATCTTCGGTGTCCTTCCTTCTACGACTTCCTACATTTCACCAAGACGTTTTTTCTTCACTTACTAAGTTCAAAGGATTTTATCGAACTTTTCCTGTTGTTTTTCGCGATTTAAAAGAGGCAGAATACTGTGGGCTCATGCCTTTTACTATTGTTAATGTTCTATTTGGAATACTTCCTTTGTGATGTATGCGGCTGTCCTGGTGACGCAATTAAAAGTGTAAGCATAATGTTAGCCTCCGTGTCTTTAATGAAATCCAGATTCTCTGGTCATGTAAATAGGAGAATCGCAATTTCTAACTATGCCTACAGAGATAGGACATGAGAAGAAAGAAGAAAAAATGCACATAAAGAAAAAAAAGAAGTGCAGAAAGAAGCAACAGAAGTCCTCAAAGACGAAGAAAAGTGCAGGAAGAAGGATAACGTGCAGAAAGAACAAAAAGAAGAGCAGAAAGAAGCCTTGTTGCAAAATCATCCTGTACCCTCAACTTTTTCAGATGGATACTGGTGGTAACTGAGTCTGACTAACCAGTCCTAGAGCCAGTGCTATGTTAAAAGACACTTAGAATACAGTGAAAACACCTACATACACTAGGGAACATTATGCGTTGGGGTCCCCCTGTGATTAGCATGACCTCCTCTGTAAGCCCCTAGTATATAATAGGGCAGGGGGATTAAAACTACCTCTTAAAACAGGCCACAGGGCGTTTTTGCACACGTTAACTCAGGCCCCGTCCCCTCCCTTCACCACTGTGTAAACACGCCCTGTGTCCGTTTTTAGTTGGGAGATTAAGTTCATTTGAATCCTGAGGGTCCCTAGGGTCCAACTAGCCCACTAGGTACCTCCAGTAAGTGCCACAGAGCTGCGTTGCAGAGAGGTGTAAAAAGTGGCACGGCCTGGACCACCTCTCTGCAATGCAGCTCAGTGGCGCTTACTGGAAGCACCTGGTGGGCTAGTTGGCCCCCAGGGTCCCTCAGGATTGAAAGGGAATTATTTCCCCAACTTAAAACGTGCCACAGGGCGTGTTTGCACACGTCACCTCAGGCCCCGTCCCTTCCCTTCACCACTGTGTAAACGCGCTTTGTGGCTGTTCTAAGTTGAGAGATTAAGTCCCCTTGAATCCTAAGGGTCCCTAGGGTCAAACTAGACCACTAGGTACCTCCAGTAAGCACCACAGAGCTGCGTTGCAGAGAGGTGTAAAAAGGGGCTTGGCCTCAGAACACCTGTCTGCAGCGCAGCTCCCTGGCGCATACTGGAGATGCCTGTTGGGCTAGTTGGCCCTCAGGGACCCTCAGTATTGAAGAGGAATTAATTCCCCAACATACAACTCGCCAGGGGGCGCATTTGCAGAGTGCTGCAAGGAGGGGGCGTGGCCTCCGGCACGAGGCCAGTCTTTTATTTATTTTAATTTTTTAAGAAGGGGGGCTGTGTGGTTCCCCTTCTTATTCTAATTTATTAGCCCTGATGACCCCATCCATCAGGGCCTGTCTCCTAATTATATTTTTTTGACCCCAATCCCCAGGGCCGACCACTGTTTTTTATTATTTAAAAAAAATATATATTTATAGACACACCTAGCACATGCTGGACAAACCGTACGTACCTATCACCATGACGATTTGCGTGATATTCATTAAAAGGCGACTATGCATACAATGAATCCACGTGGAATGTATTTACACCACTAGTGAAGCTCTGACATGTCTGATGCCCTACGGTGCCTAATCCCGGAAGACACCCTTGTCGTTTATTTATACAAACATGGGTAGCTATTGACAGGCACATTTAATACACATGCACACCAAGCCATTCAAAGGGGATTCGACAAAAATTCGACCAAAACTATGCAAGAAACCCCCCTCACGGTTAATAAAACACACATCCACTGCCGGATGTGTAATACTTTTTATTTTACTCTCTGGAAAGGGGACGAACATCACTTGAGAGTCACAGCGCGCTCCTGGCAGAGCCCAATGCTGTGTTACACCCACCATTGCCTGCTGAGTGCCACACACCTCTGTGTTGTATTCCACTAGCTAGTGCATATGCTATGACACTCTCTAGCCCATGTGCACTGTAACACCACCCCGTGAATATGTCATGCCACACTTGTCTTCGCACAGGTTATATTGCCCCATCTAACGTGCCTTCCTCGATGCCTATGTTATAACGCACAGTGCTATGCCATACATATTACAATCTGGGATGCATATGCAACGTTACACTCCCCAGCACATATTTTATATTACAACTTTAGAGACTAGTTAGGTTACACAACACTGCCCTGTGCATATTACACTCAAAGGCGCATATCGCATAGCACGCGCTAGTGCCTCTGCTATCCCGCGCTCTCCAATGAATCTGTCATTGCGCAAAATGTATTGCATATTATATTTCACGCCCGGTTCATCTTATATCACACTTTTTGGTGCATAGTTTATACCATACACTATATCTAGTTTTCATTTTCAATCGTGCTCTCAGGACTATGTTCTATATAACACTGTGTTCACCTACCCTTTTCACGGGCATTACATTTTGCGATAGGGGGTGGAGGGTCAGGAGGTGTTTCTGCCGAGTGAGCCCGGAGTCACAGTCACAAACGTCCTCTTCTTCCTGAATAAAAGTGAGATTATGCTGCATACTTGTTCATATTTTAAGTAGTTCGCACAGACACACGTTTTAAAAACAATAAAGTTCCTAATACCCGCCTTCTCTGAACAGTTAGCTTGCTGCCCCATCCCCCTCCTCCCTATCCTCTGTTGTGTGAATCCATAGACTAGCCTCCTCCCTCCTGCCACGCATGGTCTGATGTGCTGCCACTGCCCTCAATTTAGTATGATGTACCAGTCCACTCCTCCTGCCCTCCATTGCCCAATTCTATGCCCCATCATTGACCTCCTGCTTAAACTCTGTGCTTAGCTTGCTGCCCCTATTCTCCTTCCCCCTGCCCTCCGATGTCTTTGTGCATGCCCCTGCTCCATCCTTTTTGCCCACCATGTTCCATGGACCTGCCACTCCTATCTACTCTGAGTGTTCTGTTGAGCTGCGACTCCCCTCCCACCTGCCTAGCATTGTCAGATGACTGTAACCTGTCCCTGCCACCTCCACCCTGCCTGTCCACATGCCATGCCCCTATCCTCTTCCTCCTGTCCTACATGGTCCATTGTACTGCCACACCCTTCTGCCCTCCCTGGTCTGTTGTGCTGCACCTGCTCCTCCTGCCTGCCCCGTGCGGTCTGTTGTGAGGCCCCTTCCCCTGAACTTTCTTGTCTGTGCACAGGTCCTGACCCTCCCTTCTATCCTCCATCGTCCTTTGTGCATGCCCCTGCACCCTCCTTCTTGCCCATCATAGCCATTGTGCTGCCACTAACCCTCCCACTTGCCATGCATGGTCTTCTGTGCTGCCATGGCCCCTCCCACCTTCCCTGTGTGGTCAGTTAGCTGCCCCTGAACCCCTCCCACCTTCCCTCCATGGTCTGTGTGTATGCCATCACAGTCTCACTGTTGCTCTTCATGGTGTGTCTTGCTTCTAGTGCCCGTCCTGCCTGACCTCCATGGCTATCTTGCTGCTCCTGCCCTGCCCCCTTGCCCCCACCCCTCTGTTTACATGTGCAGACCCCTACTCCCTCCCTCCTGGCTTGTCTGTTCCATTGTAATGCCCCTGATCCGTCCCTCCTGCCCTTTATGGTCTGTTATGCTGCAGCTTTCTCTCCTGTCTGTCCATTATGGTCAGCTAGCTACCATTGCCTCTTGCCCCTCTGTTCTCTGTTGTCCATGTGCATGGTCCTGTCCCCTCCCTCTTGCTTTCTATGGATTGTTGTTCTGCACTCCCGTCCCGCATGCCCTGTGTGGTGTATTGTGCTGCTGCAAACCCTGATGCCTGCCCTGCAGGGTCAGTTTGGTGCACCTCTCCATGTCCCTCCTGTCCTCTGTTATCCAAGCCCATGTCCCTACCTCATTTCCTTCCATGATCCAATGTACCATACTTGCGAACATTTTGAACTTGGTAAGAGGGAGATTTTGAAAAAAAACTGGGCTATTGATTTTCCCCTTTGAGTTACATTGAAAAAGAGGAGATTGTAGACAGGAGACAGATCAAATAAAGCCCATTTGAGCTTAAAAACAATGGACGTTTCCTGGCTGAATCGGGTCTGTTGGCATGTATGGTTGTACTACCATTGCCTCTTCCTTCTTCCCACAATGGTCTATTACATTGCCACAGCCTCTCTTGCAAGTCCTGTATTGTTGGTTTGTTGCCCCTGCCCCCCTTTCCACTGCCCCCCATAGTCTGTTGTGCTGCCACGGCCCTTCCTGCCTGGTCAGTGTGGTTAAATTGTTGCCTTTGCACCCTCCTACCTGCCTTCAATTTTCAGAGTCCGTGCCCCTGGCCTCTGCCTCTCAACAGTATCCTAATGAACAACTAGATTGCTAACATTCTATATTTATTACAAAAGTGTGGAACGCCTGACGTCATCTTGATGTAATCAAAACTGTAATACCTAGAGCATTTACTTTAGAAATTACATATATGAGAGGGTCTTATTGGCATCAAAATTATGGTTAGTGCTCTAAAAGACTAAAATAAGGACATATTTTCTGAGTTTTCAAATAGCGACAAAGCACTTTTAAATTATTTGTTACCTTTATGTTTTTTTATCCAGTTGACCACTTGATTAAATGTTGCACTTAGGGGAGAGGATGTGGTGTTACTTCCAGAACTGCAGACTTTGCAAATGGGGAACCAGGTTGGAGTTTCTGCTTCAGCTCGACATTCTGTGATTCTGGTCAAATCACTTAGTCTCCCCATGTCTACAACCAAAATGAATTTGTTCTTGTGTGATGTAACCAATGCTCATGTAAAGCACTCCAATACCTGACAAGTCTGCACTATATAACACTACAAAAACACAAAATAATAATTGTTTTGCACACTTCTGTCATTGGGCTATATTTGGGCTACATCTGGGTGATTTTGGGCTACATTTGGGCTCTTTTGTCTCCGGTGGCCATCTTGGGAGATTTATTTGTTATGAAGTTTCCTCATTTCCTCATGTACTGCAGTCTCCTCAGTAGGAAATGCTTTCAGTTTTTTACTTTGATTCCATCATGAAGGTATTCAGATATGTCACACATTTGCCATAAATTCTGAATGTTAGCACTCTAGTTGCTCATTAGATCACTGTAGTAAAACTACTGTTCACCATGGAAGTCTGCTCCTGGTATTAAAAGTGCATGTTTCAGTCTTCATGTCAGAATTTTTTAATGAAATAGAAGAGGATTTGAGAAGTCACTCAAAATGTGCCCTCATTTTCTTTCTTCAGCATTAATCATAATTTCTATGGCAAAATGAACCCCCTCATTGTGTTCCTTTTTAAATTAAATGTTTTAAGTGTTACCAGTTTATTCCAATCAAGATGGCTTCAGGTGTGCCATACTTTTGTCATAATAAAGATAGTAAGCGCTCTAGTTGTTTTTAAGAACTCTCTGGGACTTTCTGTCATTGGGCTATACTTCGGCTACATCTGGGTGATATTTGGGCTACATTTGGGCTCTTTTGTCTCTGGTGGCCATCTTGGGAGACTTATTTGTTATGAAGTTTCCTAATTTCCTCATTTATTGCAGTCTCCTCAGTAGGAAATACTTTCAGTTTTTTACTTTGATTCCATCAAGAAGGCATTCAGATGTGTCACACATTTGCCATAAATTCAGAATGTTAGCACTCTTTTTGCTCATTAGATCACTGTAGTAAAGCTACTGCTCACCAGGAAAAACTGCTGCTGGTATTGAAAGTGCATGTTTCTGTCTGCATGTCAGAATTTTTTAATGAAATAGAAGAGGATTTGAGAAGTCACTCAAAATGTGCCCTAATTTTTCTTTCTGCAGCACTAATCATACTTTTTATGGAAAAATGAACCCCCTCATTTTGTTCCTTTTTAAATTAAATGTTTTAAGAGTTACCACTTTAATCCAAGCAAGATGGCTTCAGGTGTGCCATACGTTTATCATAAGTAGGACTGTTAGCGCTCTAGTTGTTCTTTGGAACACTCTGGGAAGCTGCAGTAGAACACAAAGGAATCAACTGACAGTCTCTGCCCTTGTTGGATGTACATGTTTTACTGAGAATGTCAGACTTCATTCTCACATGACTGAGAAAGATAATGTGAATGTACAGAAAATAAGCTCTCAGTTTAGCTTATAGATCACCTTCCAAACCTCTGTGGGAAAAGCATGAGAAAATATTTTTCTCTCAATCATGATATCCCAGCAGAAGGCTTTTTCACATGGTGAAATCACCTTAGAACATACCACAATTCCTAAAATGAGTATGGTACCATCAACAAATGATTTATAATGTAACTAAAGTCATAAAACCTTCTATTAACTGCAATGCTTTTTAATGAGGTGCTATCATGTATATTGGTCCCAAGATGGCTGCCAACACTTCTTGGATGAAGTGCTGACAGCCAATCAGATCTCAGGATGAGATGTGTGGTTAGGCTCCGCCCACATATATATGTGATTTTACTTTTGATTTTCTCAGGAACTACTGAACAGATTGACACCAGACCTGCAAAAGGCACATCCCTGACCTGAGGAATACCTCTCTGCCAAATTTCAAGTAATTCTGTTCAGCCGTTCGGGCTGTACCTTGGACTAAAGGTCCCTATGGAAAATTGTATGGGGGAAACGCGTTTTGGGACCCCCTTTTTCTCAGCCCCCGCTTGACGAATCCCCCCGAGACGTTCAGGGTAGGAGCGGAGCGGAGCGCCCCACCTATTTTGAAAATTTCGCGAGGATTCGTCAACCGGCGCCAAAGTTATTCCAAATAGAATGTTGCGGATTTCCTATGGAAACACGGTCCTAACTATAACTATCTACTGGCGACCGCCAGTAGATAATATATATATTACTAACCATAATTTTGATGCCAATAAGACCCTCTCATATATGTAATTTCTAAAGGAAATGCTCTAGGTATTACAGTTTTGATTACATCAAGATGACGTCAGGCGTTCCACACTTTTGTAATAAATATAGAATGTTAGCAATCTAGTTGTTCATTAGGATACTGTTGAGAGGCAGAGGCCAGGGGCACGGACTCTGAAAATTGAAGGCAGGTAGGAGGGTGCAAAGGCAACAATTTAACCACACTGACCAGGCAGGAAGGGCCGTGGCAGCACAACAGACTATGGAGGGCAGTGGAAAGGGGGGCAGGGGCAACAAACCAACAATACAGGACTTGCAAGAGAGGCTGTGGCAATGTAATAGACCATTGTGGGCAGAAGGAAGAGGCAATGGTAGTACAACCATACATGCCAACAGACCCGATTCAGCCAGGAAACGTCCAATGTTTTTAAGCTCAAATGGGCTTTATTTGATCTGTCTCCTGTCTACAATCTCCTCTTTTTCAATGTAACTCAAAGGGGAAAATCAATACCCCAGTTTTTTTTCAAAATCTCCCTCTTACCAAGTTCAAAATGTTCGCAAGTATGGTACATTGGATCATGGAAGGAAATGGGGTAGGGACATGGACTTGGATAACAGAGGACAGGAGGGACATGGAGAGGTGCACCAAACTGACCCTACAGGGCAGGATCAGGGTTTGCAGCAGCACAATACACCACACAGGGCATGCGGGACGGGAGTGCAGCACAACAATCCATAGAAAGCAAGAGGGAGGGGACAGGACCATGCACATGGACAACAGAGAACAGAGGGGCAAGAGGCAATGGTAGCTAGCTGACCATAATGGACAGACAGGAGAGAAAGCTGCAGCATAACAGACCATAAAGGGCAGGAGGGACGGATCAGGGGCATTACAATGGAACAGACAAGCCAGGAGGGAGGGAGTAGGGGTCTGCACATGTAAACAGAGGGGTGGGGGCAAGGGGGCAGGGCAGGAGCAGCAAGATAGCCATGGAGGTCAGGCAGGATGGGCACTAGAAGCAAGACACACCATGAAGAGCAACAGTGAGACTGTGATGGCATACACACAGACCATGGAGGGAAGGTGGGAGGGGTTCAGGGGCAGATAACTGACCACACAGGGAAGGTGGGAGGGGCCATGGCAGCACAGAAGACCATGCATGGCAAGTGGGAGGGTTAGTGGCAGCACAATGGCTATGATGGGCAAGAAGGAGGGTGCAGGGGCATGCACAAAGGACGATGGAGGATAGAAGGGAGGGTCAGGACCTGTGCACAGACAAGAAAGTTCAGGGGAAGGGGCCTCACAACAGACCGCACAGGGCAGGCAGGAGGAGCAGTTGCAGCACAACAGACCAGGGAGGGCAGAAGGGTGTGGCAGTACAATGGACCATGTAGGACAGGAGGAAGAGGATAGGGGCATGGCATGTGGACAGGCAGGGTGGAGGTGGCAGGGACAGGTTACAGTCATCTGACAATGCTAGGCAGGTGGGAGGGGAGTGGCAGCTCAACAGAACACTCAGAATAGATAGGAGTGGCAGGTCCATGGAACATGGTGGGCAAAAAGGATGGAGCAGGGGCATGCACAAAGACATCGGAGGGCAGGGGGAAGGAGAATAGGGGCAGCAAGCTAAGCACAGAGTTTAAGCAGGAGGTCAATGATGGGACATAGAATTGCGCAATGGAGGGCAGGAGGAGTGGACTGGTACATCATACTAAATTGAGGGCAGTGGCAGCACATCAGACCATGCATGGCAGGAGGGAGGAGGCTAGTCCATGGATTCACACAACAGAGGATAGGGAGGAGGGGGATGGGGCAGCAAGCTATCTGTTCAGAGAAGGCGGGTATTAGGAACTTTATTGTTTTTAAAACGTGTGTCTGTGCGAACTACTTAAAATATGAACAAGTATGCAGCATAATCTCACTTTTATTCAGGAAGAAGAGGACGTTTGTGACTGTGACTCCGGGCTCACTTGGCAGAAACACCCCCTGGCCCTCCACCCCCTATCGCAAAATGTAATGCCCGTGAAAAGGGTAGGTGAACACAGTGTTATATAGAACATAGTCCTGAGAGCATGATTGAAAATGAAAACTAGATATAGTGTATGGTATAAACTATGCACCAAAAAGTGTGATATAAGATGAACCGGGCGTGAAATATAATATGCAATACATTGTGCGCAATGACAGATTCATTGGAGAGCGCGAGATAGCACAGGCACTAGCGCGTGCTATGCAATATGCGCCTTGGAGTGTAATATGCACAGGGCAGTGTTGTGTAACCGAACTAGTCTCTAAAGTTGTAATATAAAATATGTGCTGGGGAGTGTAACGTTGCATATGCACTGTGACAAAGATATGGATCCCAGATTGTAATATGTATGGCATAGCACTGTGCGTTATAACATAGGCATCGAGGAAGGCACGTTAGATGGGGCAATATAACCCGTGCGAAGACAAGTGTGGCATGACATATTCACGGGGTGGTGTTACAGTGCACATGGGCTAGAGAGTGTCATAGCATATGCACTAGCTAGTGGAATACAACACAGAGGTGTGTGGCACTCAGCAGGCAATGGTGGGTGTAACACAGCATTGGGCTCTGCCAGGAGCGCGCTGTGACTCTCAAGTGATGTTCGTCCCCTTTCCAGAGAGTAAAATAAAAAGTATTACACATCCGGCAGTGGATGTGTGTTTTATTAATCGTGAGGGGGGTTTCTTGCATAGTTTTGGTCGAATTTTGGTCGAATCCCCTTTGAATGGCTTGGTGTGCATGTGTATTAAATGTGCCCATCAATAGCTACCCATGTTTGTATAAATAAACGACAAGGGTGTCTACCGGGATTAGGCACGGTAGGGCATCAGACATGTCAGAGCTTCACTAGTGGTGTAAATACATTCCACGTGGATTCATTGTATGCATAGTCGCCTTTTAATGAATATCACGCAAATCGTCATGGTGATAGGTACGTACGGTTTGTCCAGCATGTGCTAGGTGTGTCTATAAATATATATTTTTTTAAAATAATAAAAAACAGTGGCCGGCCCTGGGGATTGGGGTCAAAAAAATATAATTAGGAGACAGGCCCTGGGGGATGGGGTCATCAGGGCCAATAAATTAGAAAAAGAAGGGGAACCACACAGCCCTCCTTCTTAAAAAATTAAAATAAATAAAAGACTGGCATCGTGCCGGAGGCGACGCCCCCTCCTTGCAGCACTCTGCAAACGCGCCCCCTGGCGAGTTGTAAGTTGGGGAATTAATTCCTCTTCAATACTGAGGGTCCCTGAGGGCCAACTAGCCCAACAGGCATCTCCAGTATGCGCCAGGGAGCTGCGCTGCAGACAGGTGTTCTGAGGCCAAGCCCCTTTTTACAGCTCTCTGCAACGCAGCTCTGTGGCGCTTACTGGAGGTACCTAGTGGTCTAGTTTGATCCTAGGGACCCTTAGGATTCAAGGGGACTTAATCTCTCAACTTAGAACAGCCACAGGGCGCGTTTACACAGTGGTGAAGGGAGGGGACGGGGCCTGAGGTGACGTGTGCAAACACGCACTATGGCACGTTTTAAATTGGGGATATAATTTCCCTTCAATACTGAGGGCCCCTGGGGGCTAACTAGCCCACCAAGTGCTTCCAGTAAGCGCCACTGAGCTGCATTGCAGAGAGGTGGTCCAGGCTGTGCCACTTTTTACACCTCTCTGCAACGCAGCTCTGTGGCACTTACTGGAGGTACCTAGTGGGCTAGTTGGACCCTAGGGACCCTCAGGATTCAAATGAACTTAATCTCCCAACTAAAAACGGACACAGGGCGTGTTTACACAGTGGTGAAGGGAGGGGACGGGGCCTGAGTTAACATGTGCAAAAACGCCCTGTGGCCTGTTTTAAGAGGTAGTTTTAATCCCCCTGCCCTATTATATACTAGGGGCTTACAGAGGAGGTCATGCTAATCACAGGGGAACCCCAACGCACAATGTTCCCTAGTGTATTTAGGTGTTTTCACTGTATTCTAAGTGTCTTTTAACATAGCACTGGCTCTAGGACTGGTTAGTCAGACTCAGTTACCACCAGTATCCGTCTGAAAAAGTTGAGGGTACAGGATGATTTTGCAACAAGGCTTCTGTCTGCTCTTCTTTTTGTTCTTTCTGCATGTTATCCTTCTTTCTGCACTTTTCTTCGTCTTTGAGGACTTCTGTTGCTTCTTTGTGCACTTCTTTTTTTTCTTTCTGTGCATTTTTTCTTCTTTCTTTCCATGTCCTATCTCTGTAGGCATAGTTAGAAATTAGCATTTAAAAAACCTTTGAAATTCACAGAAAAAACCATAGGTTTCAGGCACGTTATAGTTAGGAATTAGCATTTAAAAAACTTCAGAAATTCACTGAAAAAACCATAGGTTTCAGGGGTGTTATAGTTAGCTGGACTTTTCACTTGTACAAAACCATTAAAATTCCCCCGTTATAGTTAGTTCAGCTAACTATAACTCGCGCGCCCGCAATGCACTGCTGATGACGTCACATATTACATCACTCATGACATGGTCAGTGACATCACTCATGACATCACTGATGACATCTCAAATGACATCACTGATGACATCACTGATGACATCATCCTTGTGATAGAGTGGCAGACCTCCTCTCAACCTAATATAACCTTTGATACACACATTCAAAAATAGAGACTACAATTTTCACAACAGTGGACATACCAATACCAGTTACAACAACCTCTTCAGTAATTCTAAGATCCACATACACATCCACTCATTCACCAACAGTCCTATACAGTCACTCATACATGTACTCACTCATCATATGTACTCATACACCTATACATCCTGTTACACAATGCCACTCATCCATAGAGTTACTCACACACATAGTCACTCATGCTAATAAAGAATCAAACATACATTTACTTGCATATACAGTTATACACACACCACCACACTTACTTCTACGGAAACTTACACATACTTAGTCTTTTACACAATCACTTATAGAAACACATACTTATTCATACAGGAACTCTTTCAATCTCTCACTCTCACATATACTCACTTATATACACCAATAGTCACATATACTAGTTTAAAACATATGTAGTTACTCATAAAGACACTATTGAGACAGCCATTCACTCACTAACACACCCATACACACACTCATCCACCCATACAGTCCTGCACACATGCTGTCTTCAACACATACAAACAGTGAGTCACTCATTCATGCAACTATGCACTACGTAATACCCCCCACCGAACCATGCAGACACTCAGACTGATACTCAAAAAACCAACTAATAACCTATATAGACACCCATGTAGCTACTCACCAACCCATGCAGCCACTTATACACAAAGTGAGAGACTGATACAGATATTTACATATTTAACCATTACTCACTAAGCCATGTATTCACTATGATACACTTAATCAGTCAGTTACACAATCAATTTTTCAAAAACAAATCATCCATTTAGACACTTATATACCCATTTATTCTTCCATCGACCTTGAGATATACATATATAAAACATATTTAATTTTCAGAAAAACACACATTCACTGGATGATGTCATTTGAGATGTCATCAGTGATGTCATGAGTGATGTCACTGACCATGTCATGAGTGATGTAATATGTGACATCATCAGCAGTGCATTGCGGGCGCGCGAGTTATAGTTAGCTGAACTAACTATAATGGGGGAATTTCAATGGTTTTGTACAAGTGAAAAGTCCAGCTAACTATAACACCCCGGAAACCTATGGTTTTTTCAGTGAATATATATATATGTATATATGTATATATATATATATATATATATATATATATATATATATATATACATTATCTACTGGCGGTCGCCAGTAGATAGTTATAGTTAGGACCACGTTTCCATAGGAAATCCGCAACATTCTATTTTGAATAACTTTGGCGGCCGGTCGACGAATCCTCGCAAAATTTTCAAAATAGGTGGGGCGCTACGCTCCGCTCCTACCCTGAAAGTCTCGGGGAGATTCGTCAAGTGGGGGCTGAGAAAAAAGGGGGGTCCCAAAACGCGTTTTTCCCATGCATTTTTCCATAGGACCTTTAGACACAGCTACAGCCCGAACGGCTGAACAGAGTTACTTGAAATTTGGCAGAGAGGTAGTCCTCAGGTCAAGGAAGTGCCTTTTGTAGGTCTGGTGTAAATCTGTTCAGTAGTTCCTGAGAAAATAGCATTTAAATCAATATATATATCTGAGCCAGCTTACGGTGCGCTTACGGTGCGCTTACCGTACGCGTAAGGTGACGTGCGCGAGTGCGATTCTGATTGGCTGTTAGATCTTAGTAAACATTCGAATCGGTCGAAACCAGGAAGCGGCGGCCGCCATTTTCTATCTCGCACTCTGAGGGGGTGGAAGAAAAACAAATGTAAAAAACATTTAAAGGGGCTGTTCAGACTGCTCCCAACCACCTAGCCTTGATGGAGGTGTCCTCATAGAACCCCCAAGGGCAAAAATGCAATTTTAATTTTTTTTGAAAAATCGCCGATTACGCTTACCGTACGCGTACGTTAAAAAAACTGCAAAAAAAAAAAATAGCCATATTCTCCACACCCCGTGTGCAAATGGTGCCCGAAGGCCACCATTTGTGCATGGCATATCACCATTTCCATAGCACAACAAAAAATCAAACAATACCTTTCACAACGAAGCGCATAATATGTCCTCCATGCGCGCACGGTGCGCGAAGCGCACCGTGCGTACATGGCCCATCCAGCGTAACGTGGGCACGCGGTGCGCGTAGCACACCGCGTGCCCACCCAGCGTGCACGGCACTAAGTGCGTAAAGTGGGCGCGCGGTGCGCAAAGCGCACCGCGTGCTCACTGTGCGCGCACGGTGCGCGAAGCGCACCGTGCGCGCACGGAACGAACTGCGTTAAGTGGGCGCGCACGCCACGAATGGCGTAAAGTAACTTAGCATTTAAAAAACCGTACAAATTCACTGAAAAAACCATAGGTTTCACACACGTTATAGTTAGGAATTAGCATTTAAAAAACCTTGCAAATTCACTGAAAAAACCATAGGTTTCACACATGTTATAGTTAGCTGGACATTTTACTGATAAAAAACCAATGAAATTCCCCCGTTATAGTTAGTGCAGGCAACTATAACTCACGCGACCGCAATCCTCTGCTGATGACATATGTGTCTTTATGAAAAAAAAATATTTGTAATATTTGTATAGCTAAAATTTAATGGAAGAAGACATGGGCAAATAATTGTCTAAATACAGTATTAGCATCAGCAGAGGATTGCGGTCGCGTGAGTTATAGTTGCCTGCACTAACTATAACGGGGGAATTTCATTGGTTTTTTTATCAGTAAAATGTCCAGCTAACTATAACATGTGTGAAACCTATGGTTTTTTCAGTGAATATATATATATATACACACACACACTTTCATAACCAAAGATTACAGGGATGAAATAATTAGGAAATAATGTTTAAAAAAACATAAAAATTCACTGAAAAAAACAAAGGTTGCAGGGATGCTATAGTTAGAAATTAGAATTTTAAAAACCTTAGAAATTTACTGAAAAAAACAAAGGTTACAGGGACGATATAGTTACGCTCGGATTTCACTCATACAAAAGCATTGAAATTCAGTTACCTGAGCTAACTATAACTTTTGCCCTGCCATGCACTGCTTATGGCCTCACATATTACATCACTCATGAAATGGTCAGTGACATCACTGATGACATCACATAATACATCTCATCATTTCAGATTGTCTTTCAATATGTAATTGCAGAGAAAACACACATGCTTTGCCTTCGCCAAGCCCAGGAGTTAGTATCATTTGTCGTGGGGCACCAGCTGTGTTTATATTTGTAAATGTATCCTGTTGAGGTTTCATTTCTGTGAAGTGAGCATCTAGGCCACAACGGCGCGTGGACCCCATTCCCTGGGTCCCAGCCATGATGACTTAATGGGGGAAGGGGGCTGCAAGGCCTCCTCCTCGGGCCAATTTTAGCCCCAGGGACCCCATCTCCAGCCATATCTCCCTGGGTGCCCTAGAGGTCACCCAGTGTGCAATAATGGGGACTGTGGGAAGAGCCTCAAGGCCCCTGCGGTCCCAGCCAGCATTGCTCCCCATGCAGCTCCCTGAGCGCAGGAGCAATCTTTCATCTGTTTCCCTGCCTGCATGACAGCGGGCAGGGAAACAGATGAAAACTCTGCTTCCAGCAGGCAGGATTGGTTTGACAGCTCCTGCTTGCTGGAAGCAGAGTTATGTTTGCTCTCACTTGGCAGGAGCTGTCAGCACCCACCACGCGAAAGCAAACTGCTATGTCCTGGGTTTAGGCACCCCAGACATAGCAGGAGCTGGCGCTAGGGGGGTGTCAGTCCCCAGGTCATCAATAGGCTCCAGGAGGGGGAGAGCCACGCAACCCCACTCCTTTGTTTTGCAAAGGCTGGCCACGGGGAGGTGGTGGTCCCTGGGGCCATATATGGCCTGGGAGGGGGGCCATACAGCCCCTCTCTCAGTTTTTAAAACTATATTTGTCAAGGAGAGGTGGTGGTACCCGGGCATGTCAAAACCCCAGGAGGTGGGCATGCATGGCCCCCCTCATTTTTTTTTAAAAAGCTCTGGGGAGGTGGACCTTGTTGTGCCTGATGGTGGGGGACCACGCAGCCCCTTCAATATTTAAATAAAGCCCTGGGGAGGTGGTGGTCCCCAGGATAAAAACAGCCCTAGGAGGGGGGCCCCATATGCCCCACCTTGTTTTTTAACATATGAATCTGCCCCCGGGATCTGGCCCACACAGGGGCTATAATTTCAACAAGCACAGAAGACCGTCCCTATTTTTGATTGCCACAGGTCTGCCACTCTGGCACAATTTTGTGGCAAAAAAGTTTTTAAAGTGCTTTTATGCCCTTACAATGTCCCAGAGGGACCCCAGGACCTAGGACCTTGTGCAACCAGTGCTAAAGTGTATGTACTCTCTCCCTAAAAAATTGTACTATTGGTTCATCCCCAATTAGCATATTTAATTACTTATGAGTCCCTAGTAAAGTGTACTGTGTGTGGCCAGGGCCTGTAAATTAAATGCTATTAGTGGGCCTGCAGCACTGATTATACCACCCACTTAAGTAGCCCTTTAACCATTGCTCAGGCCTGCCATTTCAGAGCCTGTGTGTGCAATTTACACTGCCAGTTCAATCTGAGAAGATAAACCTCTTGCCAGGCCCAAACCCTCCTTTTTTATACATATAAGTCATCTCTAAGGTATGCCCTGGACAACTCAGAAAGGAGAGGGTGCAATGTATTTAAATTGCTGGACATGAACTTTTCAGTTTTACATGTCCTGGTAGTGAAAAACTCTCAAATGTATTTTCCACTACTGCAAGGCTTATCTCTCCCATAGGATAGCATTGGGATTACTTTATGCCATGTTATCAGTGTAATTCACACCAGTGAAGTGAAGAGATAGACTTTTCAAGTTTGGAGAGAGGAGCTGGACCCAGCCTCACGTACATCTGAATAGGCTGTGTCCTATGCCCACAAAAAGGGCTACATACCCCCCTTTAGTGAGCCTGGAGCCAGGGCAGGAAGGGAGGGCCTCTGTACACTTCAAATACCTGCCTTTTTGAAGTCTCCCCCACTTCAAAGGCACCACTGGACCTCAAACACCACCACTTCAGAACACCTCTGGAACTGTGGATACTCTGCCAGGAACAAGGACAGTCACTCTGCTGGACTGCCACTCTGAAGGAGTTGCCGCCTTGTTGTGCAGTTGCTGAGCTAACCTGCTGCCTCCTGCATTCCTGCTTGGGGAGGAAGAACCTGACATGGAACCCATTTTGAACCCAGGACCCTAGAGGAACTCCAAGGGCTAGTCTGCTGGCCTCCTGATCTGAGCCTGAGGTACATAATAGGCTCCCCACAGCTCCTGGACCCATCCTAAATGGGTTTCTGACCCCCGAAGGGGTGCCTATCAATTACCTGGGCCCTTTGTGTGGTTCTCACGCTCCTAAAGACAAGCTTTTGAGCTGTTTGTAAATGTGTCCATTCACACAGGAACCGCGCTGCTGGCACAAAGAGTTTGCGGCAGCCACCTCAAGTTTGTCTCTTTGCACAACAAGCATCATCTACAGGTGTGCATCGCCACTGTGAGGCACCAGCTCATCCATCCACGACACTCAGCCTGCACCTTGCACCCCACTGACCATTGCCAGAAATGCTCTTGTTGCTCCTGACGAACTTCTGCCTCCCCCCCGCCGAACGGGACTCTTGGCACAAACCTTGAAAAGGTATAACTTTGACGGGACCAATCATGTATTCGACCCGCACTCCATCGCGGTCAGCTTAAAATGTTGGATTTGGCCAAGGCCAGTGCGACCAGATATCCCCAGTTGGTGCTTAGTGGTTTTAGGTGCTTTTTACAGTTTATTCTTTAAAAATTCATAACTTCGGTTCTACTGATTAGATGATTTTGGTTTTGATTTATTTATTAAATTAAGCTTTATTTTTCTAACTTGGTGTGGAATCTTTTTGTGTGAATATTTTCACTGTTTTACTATTTGAAGTATTGCACAAGTACTTTACGCAGTATTTTACCTGACTGCAAGCTACCAAAGGTTCAGCATAGGTTAATTTAGGGTTTGCCTGCTTCTTACCCTGACTAGGATTGTGGCTGCTGCTTGACTAGGGCTCATACCCCAGTAATCTACCAACCCAAATTCCAACAACTATGTATTACATTTAGTAGTACTACTATAGCAAGTCAAATTGTATTAAAAAGTACAGTTTGAAAATCAGGTCCATTGTGTCCACGTCTAACGTAGTAGTGATGATTTGTGGCATGTTGTGGCAATTATTAACCCCTGTTGTCTTTCTGGTATAACAGTGCCTTTCTTTGATATATTGAAGGCATTATTGACAGCACATTGGCGATCCTTCGTATAGTAGTGGGCCATAAATGAAACATTGTAGTCATTTTTTTTAAACATATTTTAATTAGGTTACATAGGTAGTGTAATAATATTAGATCTTTGTATACGAATGCAAAACTATGATGACAAAGGAAATACATATCCTTTAGTCTAGGAGAGGTTGCAAAGTACATTTACAATACAATTGATGAGTTTCATATTAACAATACAAAGTACTGTAAATTCAGAACATGTCAAAAGGAATAATCTGGGAGGTCAAGCTCCAGAAGCCACTCTCTATCCGATATCAGAGAGGGATATGGAAAGGAATAAAGAAAAACAACAACAAATAAACGTAACACTTTTGTATGCTTTATAGATGGATAGAATGAAATATAGCTGGCAACATTGATCTATGAATAAGGAAGCAAGTGGCTGAGGGCTTAATGTTAATGAAGAACTAAGGAAGCAAGGAACGAAACATGGGAGCGAAAGCTCTTCTGAACCCATAAGTAGGCAGGTAAAGAGGGATTATATCTCGAGCTTAAGAGAAAGTGGTAGGAAAGGTAATGGCAAGGCTGTGAGGGAGGTCTTCTCAGACACAGCGGCTTCATGGATGCTGAATCCGCCACTGTCAGGGGTTTCTGGTGGGGGGAGTATGAAGAACAAGGCTCCCATAATCAAGAAATCAATCTGTGTAGGGTATCTAAATCACGCTCGCTCAAGGGGGTAGGGAATCATCTCTGTTCGTCTCCCCCACACCAGTTCAGAACCCATCCCAGTCTTCAGCAATCCAATATTTACAGAGGCTTTTCACCTCTTTCCTAATCAGGGTTTTACTCTCCAATCGGGCCCAATGAATTTCCACAGTAGGGAAGGACATGTGCGAGGTAGAAGTCTCACCTTTCTATCGCATAGCGATTGTAGTGTCTTGTAAATTAGGAAACACAGGATCTCTTTTGGTTCCAACTGTACACCATAGGCCTGTGACATAAGTATTGGAGGGATGAGTTGAAGACAGGCTTAGAATGTTGAGTTCAGACTTGCATGCAGCAGAACAAAGACATGTACAACTACTCTACGTGTCTGGCCTGATAATTGACGAGTACCAGGGCTGGTAGGATGCTACAACTGGTAACGAGCTAGGGGATATGAAGCCCATACACTGAAAGCGCTCTTCCAGAGAGTTTACTGTGGTTCATCAAATTGCTCCTCCATGCCATGTGTGCCGCAGTCGAAGTGCAGAATCGATGTTGATATTGGTGGAGTCTCAGCGCAACGCCAGCCTGTGTAAATGCTTGAAGATACAGAAAGAGACATTGAAAGTCATGTTGGTGGCAGGAACTGAATGAAATGGCTGTAAATAAAGGGCACTATGCCATTATCAAGAATAATGCCATAGACTAAATGGGGCAAGAACGCTAAAGGCGGACGCAATCAGGATATTAAGGCAGCGCACAGCAATAGTTCAGTACAGATTAAACTGAAATGCATGTGCTACAAAGCCGAGATTAACAAGGTGCTTGTGAAGAAACTTTCAAGCACAAATCTGACAAACTAGCATGACGTTAACTGCTTTCATGGGTTAGTAGTATATAAAGCTCATCTACTTACTGAAACTACTAACGAGTCATCGCACAACGACATGCTGCGGAGTGGCCCCAGAAGGAGGGTCAGGGATTGCACCTGAGGAGCAGTCCCCAGACGAAGTAGCCCACCACCAAGGCCTCTGCACAATGGCCCGCAACAACCCTAATATAAAGGCCTCAGATCATCCAAGTCACTAAAGCTGACCCAGAAGAAAAAACATCACAAGGCATTAGAGTAACTCTGCCAAATCAAGTTCCACAAGAAGCGCCTAAGAGACAACTACTGTCCACCAATGTTACTGCTGCTGAATTCTTAAAACTGCCATCTGCGTTTGATACTGCCTAGAAACAAAATATTGGCAATAGATGGACTGCATGGATAGAGACTTTTGAAAATGTTATAGATGCAATAGATGAAAACGATCACAAAAAGATCATAAAGTATCTGAAGAACATGGCTGGTGAAAGAGTGAGAGTAGAGATGAAAAAGATGCCACAAGAAGGTGAAGTGAAGTATGATTTAATTAAACAGCCTTGAATTTCAAATTTAACCCACTCCCAAAGGTGGATTATGATAGATACATATTCAGTCAAGAACGCTAGAGATCAGGTGAAACCATCAATGAGTTTGTGGAGAGACTGGATGATCTGATGAAGTACTGCAGATTCAATGAGTTTAATGATGAGGAAGTTACCTGCCTCAGAGTAATAGATGGATGTCTGTCAGATTCCTTTCAATGACGAATGCTGAAGGAAACTCTGAGATTAGAACAAGTCCTCTAGGCTGCTTGCATTGAAGAGCATGCTGATTGTCAAGCAACTGACATGGAGGCTACAGGCGCCCAAAGGGCTCCAGTTATGAGCATGAAGAGGGAGCCAAAGTATAAGGCTGAGAGACACAAGGTGATGTCTCCACAGAAAAAGAAAACATGTACAGATGTGAATTGTCATTTCCACACTAAGGCAAATGTCCGGAAATCAGACAAATATGCGTTGACTGTGGTAAAGCAGACCATTTCGTGACGACATGCAGGGTGAAGAGAAAAGTAAGTGTGAAGACAAAATGGCCGACTGACCGCTACCTCAGTGACATTCGATACTCTCGCACAAGGTCAAGTAGTCACGACTAAGGCAAATTGCACCAAATGAACTTAATCATCGTCTAAATCATCAACAAAGAGTTCCTCAGTATCAGTTTCTAGTGAAAGTGGCAATGACAATTCGATGTTTACTTCAGAAAGGCATGAACATGTAGGACTAGTTGGATGTGAGGAAAAAATTCAAAATTAAGAAAAATCGACATGAAAAGGCACCACAAACATTCAAACATTGTCCGAAAATCACTCTTAAGATAAATGGATGTTTAATACCGTTCATAATTGATAGTGGTGCGTCGATAAATATCATGCCTGAGGAGAAGTATCAAAAGTTATCTCCATTACCTCACTTATGAAGTCAAAGACTAAAGTATGCACATGGGCTGCCTCAATGCCCTTAAAGAGTCAAGGTTATTTTGTAGCTACGATGAAACATAAGAAAACTGTGGTACAAGCACCTATTCATGTACTTCAAGGAAGAGCCTCAAGTGCTTCTTTGCTGAGTTTTAACAGTGCTGCTGATATGGAACTAATATCAGTGAACTACAATATGAACGGCCATCATGAAATTGTAAGTCGATTTCCTTCATTATTTCATGTGATAGGAAAACTCAAAACAATGAAAGTAAAGTTACACATAAATAAGGATGTACGTCCTGCTGCACAAAGACACAAACTAATTGCAATTCAATTGCAAGAGGCTGTTGAAAAGGAACTCAGTTCATTGCTTAAACATGACATCATTAAACTCTCCACTGGTCCAACACCATGGGTTTCTCCCATTGTAGTAGTGCCTAAAAGATACAGTGAAGGAGCTGTACACATATGTGCTGACATGCGTTAGACCAACAAGGCGAGTGAGTGAGAGAGACATCCAGGTCTGCACATTGCTGATATTATAGCTCAACTGAATAGTGCGGAGCACTTCTTTTGGCTCGACTTAACTTAAGAATATCACAAATTGGAGCTTGAAGAAAAATCCAGGTACATTAAAACCTTTATTGGTCTGTTTCGCTACAAGCGATTGAGTTTTGGTGTATCCTCTGCTGCAGAACATTTCCAAGATGTCTTTGACGTATCATACAGCCTGCAGTAAATGCATTTAACTATAGCGATGACATATTCGTTTTCTGCGCCACACATAATGAGCATGACAGAGCTCTAATACAAGTATGTCATTTGCTGAATGATAGAGGTTTAACTCTAAATCCTAACAAATGAGAATTCCACACAAAAAACTTGAAATTCTTTGGCCATGTATTTTCCGATGGTGGTATGAAACCTGATTCAGCTATGGCTTGCTTTAGATAAATACAAGACTTAGCTACTGTCAGGGTGCCGTTACGAGAACTGACGAAAAATAATTTGTCTTTTCATTGGTCATGTGAATGTGAGAAGAGCTTCCAAAAGATCAAACAAGCTATTGAGAATGCCGCTGAAATGTCTTATTTTCATCGCAACCTTCATACAGAGGTTGTAATTGACGCTAGCCCTGTCAGGTTAGATGCAGTCCTGGCACAGCACAGCAGACAGGTGAATGCTCAGAGACATATCGTGACATTTGCCAGCAAAAGACTGCCACAAACCGAATATGATTACTCACATCCTGAGAAAGAAAGTTTGGCAGTGGTCTGGGCTAGAAAATATTTCCATGCGTTCCTGTACGGAAAGCCTTTCACAGTAGAGACTGATCATCAAGCACATTCAATGCCTCATCGATTTGAATGTTGGGGTTTGAAGCTGCAAGAATACAACTGTACAATTCTCCATCATCCAGGGAAAGGTCAGAATCCTGTTGATTATTTTTCACAAGTACCATTGTAGTGTCCTGGTACCTTATCTAAGACAACTGAGGCTTCCGTCAATTTTATTGTGAAAGGGAGCACACCAGATGCCATGTCTTTAGAAACAATATTCCCTGCCACAAGCCAAGATAGTAGCATGTTAAAGTTAAAAGACATTATTGCTCATCACTCGTGGTACCAGCAAAAATGTTCATATATGTTGGAGATGAGCTTTCAGTGACTCAAGAAGGCATCATTCTGCGATTAAGACGAATTGTGATTCCCGAGAGTCTATGCCAACAAGTGATGGACGTTGCCAATGAAGAACATCGATGAATAGTTGCCACCATGATCGAGTTTGCTTCCATATCTCGATTAAATATATATATACCACTGTCTTTTGTCTCAAGTCATTAAACACTCTTTCAATATGTCAGAATTGCCACATCATTTGTGGGAGAGAATTGCTTTTGATTTCTTTGGTCCTCTTGAGAATGGACATCATCTTCTAGTCATTGTTGATGAATACTTCTGTTTTCCATTGGAAGAAGTCTTTTCATCCACTACCCATGAAAATGTTATTCAAAAGTTAGATGACATCTTTGCAACCTGGGGTGTACCTGCAATCCAGAAGTCTGACAACGGGCCACCTCTTAACAGTTGAAAATTCAAAGACTTTCTAAAGCACCTCAATTTAAAGCATCCAAAAACACTCATATTTGGCCCCAGGCCAATGGTATGGCTGTATGGTCATGAGCACTCTAAAGAAAGCTGTTCAGCATGCTGCATTGGAGAAGCTTGATCTTAAAGGTGTTTTGAACACTAATCTTCAAGCTTACAGTTCGATTCCTCAATGAAAGACAGGGGAAAGCCTTGAAACTCTCATGTTTAGATGAGTCATGACGGCCAAGCTACCCCAATGGACCAACCTCAGAACCAAGAATGAGGAAGAACTTCATACTATGGACTTTGGTAGGAAACAGAAGATGAAAATATATGCTGACATACAACATCATGTAAAATACATCATCTTTACAAGAGGAGATCAAGTGCTTGTGAAACAGCACAGAAAAACAAAGTCTGATGCTCCTTTTGAGGCTGAATTATTTATCATCACTAATACCGAAGGACGCATGGTGACTGCCCAACATCCTGTAAAGTTCCTTATGAGTGACTACTCTCACTTTTGACATGTGGCCATCACTCCCCAAACATCAATGTCAATGTACAGACTGAATCATGCCAGACTGTTAATGACTCTGGGTCTGCTTAAGAATTCTACCTCACCTGTGCAGATCACAAACACTTTGACTGCCAGTTCCCGGTTTCCAGTGCCCCATTAGGACGTGTGATTCAAGCACCAGGATGATTAATTGAAGAAATATAATTGCCTGTATATCTATAATCATCTGTGTTTTTATTCGTGTACTTATTTGTGTATTTATACATATATTTATATATTTATCTATTTTGAAAAGTTATAACGTTTTATTCAACAAAGTGGGAGATGTAGTGTTTTATAAATAAAGAAGTGTTGGAACTCTTTTTGTTCCCATTGTACATCGTAAGCTTGTGATGTAAGAGTTGGGGGGATGAGCTGAAGACAAACTTAAAATGTTGAGTTCTGATTTACACGCAGGAGAAGAAAGACGTGTACAATTACTTATCATGTGTGGCTTGGTCGTCAGCAAGTACCAGGGGTAGATGCTACAGTGATCACCCTTTTAGCTGGGAGGAGATCTAAATCTAGGAATCGGGTGTCTGCTCTGCTATTTTCGGGATGTGTGTGTAAGTCTATGGTGCATGCCACCCAAGACGTCAATAATGCATGAGTCAGAAGAATAGCTTCCCAAAAGCTAGATAGTAAAGGGCAGCTTCACACCAAATGATAATTTGCTGGAGTAAATGAGCAGTGGGGGCAGCAGAAAGGCCAAAGCACCCAAGATGTATTATTATTAATTTTGGGAGAAGAGAGGTAGGATCTATTAAGAATAAACAATTGAATCAGTTTTGAACTGTGTATTCTTAGAAACAGAATGAGGATACCCAAGCATTATATGCCACTCTATCATTGAACCCTCTTCAAATTTTGGTCTCCCAAGTGTCTCTGAAACACTAAAGAGGGTAGCTAGTTAGGTTCATTGTGCTCTATATAGCCAACTGACACATTTCCTACCTGTACCCATTGTGTGCAACATGTGTGTAGTAAGATGAGTATCGGGTTCTGAGATCAAAAGATAAATGCTTTATTAGCCTGTAGGTGAGAAATTGACCCTCATGCAAGCCGTTGTTGTCACAAAGTCACTGGAATAATTGGAGCTATCTATAGCAAAATAAGTCACCCAGAGTGTCCAGCCCGACCTTCTCTCAGTGTGTCAGATCCCTACAGTGAAGAAAAAAAGATTATTGAGGAAAGCCCAAAGGCGGTATACTTGGGGCATATGAGGCTGGTTGTTCCATTAGAAAGACAAGGCATTGGTACACAACAGTTACCCAGTGGGATACAGTACAGGGGAATTTGGATCCCAGTAGCGCCAGATGCTAGAGTTCAGGCAGATGTAGTGGAGGGCTGCCCACAGTAGTCTCCTCTAGAGTCTCTCCCGATAGCCAATGGGACAGCCACCAGCATCTGCAGGATTAGTGAGTGCCACCCTACATGACCCCCCTACTCACACAAAATCTCCCAACACGGTATCAAGGTCCCTAAGGAATTAGCAGGGTAAATCAACAAGGGAATTGATGAAATCATATTGAAGCCTAGGGACCATGTCTACGAAAAGCCACTTCACCCCTAAGCAAATTCACCACTGTGTTATGGGCCCCTTCTTTGTGGTGCATATTGATGCCCAAATAGCAAAATGTGACTCTTTCCCATAGGATTACACCACCACCTTGATTTAAAGTTGGGTGGTATCAGGCCATAGGGGTACATGCAAGATTTGCCCTTAACCAAGATGCCAGAGGTGGCCCCAAATACATCCAGGATCCCCACAATGATGGTAACCTTAATCTGGGATCTCTAAGATAAAGGAGTAGATTGTTGGCATACAACAAAACTGTGTGTAGCAATGTCGGAAGGGAGATTCCCAGAACATGGCACGATTGACACACAAGTGTTTCAAAATGGCTCCATCACGAGAAGAAAAGGGAAATCCCTGACCGGTGCCTCTGCCAATTACAATTGGGGTCAAATTCCATCTGCTCAAGCTAACCCTTACATATGGGAGTCATATCAAGCCGTATCATTTGTATCATACTGAGGCTGAAATCGAACCTTCAGAGGACCTTGAAAAGGTAGGTTTAATCCAGCATGTTGAACATCTTTTTGAGGTCAAGGACTGCCACTTGTGGGTATCTTTGTTGGGCCACCTCCATCACCCTGAAGAATCTCCTGATGTTGTTGGAGGTACTTTTCCCTGTGACAAAGCTACTCTGGTAGGGACGGAAGAGGAGGGGAAGTGCAGTTTGTACTCCGGCTACCAATATCTTGCTGAGAAGCTTCAAAACTACATTTATTGGTCTGCATGAGGTTGGAGAAGGGGAGGCACAATCTTGTTCCAATAAAGAGGCTAACAAAGATGCTCATAAGTTTCAGGAAAAATATTCCTTTCTCCAGGGCTTCCATGGAGGAGATTAGGGGCCAGGGTAGCAACATAGGCCTTATACAATTCAACTGGAAGACCCTCAAGTCCCGGCATCTTACCCACAGCTATGTCCCTCATGGATGCCCTGATCTCCTGAATAGCGATTGGGACATCTAATTCACCCCGGAACTCCCGCTGCCAACCTTGGGAGGGTTACAGTATCCTGGAAGGACTAAACAGCTGTAGGCGAGCGGTGATGATCTATCTTATATAGGCGACCATAAAAATGAAAAAATAACTCAACCGATCACCTGTTGAGTAAACACAGGAATCCCCATGACCTCCCAGACAGCGATAATGGAAGATGCTTTGTATCAGTTGATTAGAGCCAGGCAAGGCGGCGTCCTGACTTATCAAAGCAAAAACCAAAGGAAATGATGGACGGAGTGTTGAACATTGCAAGCACTCACCCCCAGTCAACTGATCTGGGTTTAATCCATCACCGTTCTTTAGCCCACTCTGCCACCCCAGTTCAGACATGGCCATATGCAAATCAGTCTGACCCTGTGCCTCATGGGAACAGTCCAGCCCGAACTGCCAAGCCATGTCTTCCCTGGACCGGAAACAAGCTTCCTAGGACCGGTTTCTGGCATTTCAGCCATCTTCAGCCAGGCTTGCTTGAATCCAGTGGCAAAGTGAGCAAGGGACTCACGTCTGAGCATACCCTGCCAACTTAGGGCGAACAAAGCAAAAACCAAAAGAAATGATGGACGGAGTGTTGAACATTGCAAGCACTCACCCCCAGTCAACTGATCTGGGTTTAATCCATCACCGTTCTTTAGCCCACTCTGCCACCCCAGTTCAGACATGGCCATATGCAAATCAGTCTGACCCTGTGCCTCATGGTTTTTGTCCTGACTTATCAGCCTTAGAAAGAGAGCACGCATTATATGTCACCCAATTAAAGCAGTGGAGCTTCTCTAAGAGGGCAGCTTCTTCCTTATGAAGGCTATGTAAGATGGCGTGGGTCTCTGTGTCTGAGAACGACCGCCATTTATTTTCCAAATAGACTTGTGCCAATAAAGTAAGCCATTTCAATAGACTTTCTGCTGCCCACAAAGGCTTAATGAAATATCCTCTGTTAACAAACTTTAAAACCTTCTATTCTAATGCTCAAGTAGGGACTGAGCATTCATTGATGTTGAGGTAATCAGTTAGCTGAGAGGCCAGAGCATCCCAAAACACCAACAAAAATATGTCCTCCGGCATGTATGGAGGAATTTTTCAAGGAGGACTGGTGAGATGGGTCTGCCCCAAACAAATTAACAATAAGGGGCTATGATTCGAGACATCATTGCCCAAATAGTCTGACGAGGCAACATGGGGGAAGAGTGTGGTAGCACAGAACATTTTGTCCAGGCATCCAAACAAGTCGGGCAGCACAAAATAAAAATAATTTAGACAAAAGGTACAATTGTGAAGGTGCCAGACATCAGTCAAGTTTCAATGGCCAAGCCATTGTGAATCTCAGCAATGAGAACTGTCTGTGCCTGGGGAAGTGGGGAATGAGACCTATTGAGGACACCATCCAGAAGATTATTCCAGTTCCCACCCAGCAACCAAGGAGTATGGGCCCATTTCGCTAAATGACTGGAAAGAACATCAAGAAAAACTGTTGGTTAGTACTTATACTACTTATGGCCAGGGGGTCTCCATGCAGTTTCCCTTCAAGCAGAACACACCAGCCCTCAACATTGATCATGGACCTAATAACTGCAAAGGGAGTACCCAATCTAATGCATATTAGAGTCCCTCAGGCATAGAAATAGTTTGTACAATTAACCTGACCTCGTCAGCATTTCTGCAATCTGGAGCCATTTTTATTAGTCATATGGGGCTCTTGAATGAGCGCTATAAGTGCTTTATGCCTCTTTAAGAGAGAATGAATCTTATAGTATTTAGTCAGATTTTTCATACCACTTATATTCTAAGTGGCAATGTTACATTGATTTAGTTGTGGTCTGGGGAACGACATAGATACATTGGGTTAAATGAACCCCGAGATCGCACACATACCCCACCCCCACCACACCATCCTTTGTCTCCTTTCAGGAAGGAAAATTATGGACGAGTGCCTCACCAATTTGTTTTTGATATCAAAATCCATAGAAAGAGATATAACAAAACATGCAACAATACACAGCAAGGGCAGGTCACAATTGACTGCCTGCCCAAACAAGGGTAGAACATCCAACACATTCCACTGGGAGTTAGTAAGACACTTTCTAAAACACTCCTTTAACTCAGAAATGCCTAGCCCGTTCGTGAAGTACGTCTGATGCAGTGTGGGCCGCCAGGAATTTGATTATCAATAGGTGAAGCTCCCCACGGAGGACCAGGGGCCAAGCACACTGCAGTGCGAAGAGCCAAGCAAGCTGCAGACTCCCAGGTGAGGGAACTGACCCAAGGAAGGGAACCTCAAATGAAATAGTCGGTGCTGCTCTCACCCAGAGAACCACGTAAACAGAGGGTCACAGGAACCACATTAGGTAAGGAGATCAATGGTAACAGGAGGCCATCCACAGTTCTAGGAGTCAGAAGTGGCGGGGGTACATTTAACATCCCAAAGGACAGATGGGGTCCTCCTCCTCTGAAGACTCTCCCGATGAGGAAACCAAGGTTTACCCTGGACTTCTAGGAGAGACTACACTGAGTAAGGTGGATTGTCACTTGCTCTGTGTTTGATCCAGAGAGGGAGGACAAGCCTGAGCCCGGGCTGGAGGTTGCAAGCATCTGGATTGATGGTACCTCACTCTGGCCTCTTATTTGGTCCACTCTGAGATCCCCCACGTTGCGAGGAGCACCCCTGACACTTGGCTCAAGCCCATTCTAACTCTGGGTCCTCAAATAAATATGTATTCTTGCCAATGGTGGCTCGGAGTCTAGCCAGGAACAGTAAAGAATACTAGGCACCAAAGTTGCAGATTTTCTATTTAACTCCAAGAAAGAATGCTTGCTGACATTATAAGACCAAGGTATAGTTTGGGAGGAACATGATACAAGGAGTTTCCCTCTCAAGTTTCCCCACTTGTCTTGCAACTTGAATGATAAAATCTCAGTTGTGAAAGTAGAGGACTCAGACAATCATGGGACAACAGAGGGCACCATGGAGGGGTATTGTGAGCGGGGAACCAATGGATGCACTCAATGAGGGTAAAGGTAAACAGGCAACGAGTTGGGATAAACTCCCAAGGAAGCCAATTAAGCTGGACCCCTCCACTCTCTCTGGCATACCCACCGCACAGATGTTGCATCTGGAGCAGCCCTCTTCATCCCCCACTCTTCCCTATAAAATGTACACCCGCTCTGCACGGTACTTAAGTTGTTGGGAAATATTATTTGTCAATGAGTGCAACTCTGAAATGGTTTTCTCTGCCTGCAAAACCCTGCCTGTCAGCTTGTGATGACTGTCACTCTCAAATAGCAGATTGAAGTCAGCTGTGATAGAATGTCTGGGTATGCTTAAAGCAGCCCATGTTACTGAGTTCAACAGGTGAGCACCGAGCTGAGCGGTGAGAGTGAAAGGTCTCCCTAGCAAGTGACTGGTTCCCGGCCAGAAGAAACCAGACAAGTTTGTTGAAACAATGGGTCTAAGTCCAGAGGGATGCCACACCCCCAATCCAGTTCACAATGTCATTGAACCAAAACCCGCTTGCTCCCAACAGCCCTCAAACTGGGCCGCACAAGCAGTCCTAAAGAGGATATGTGCTTCTGAGTAGTCACTGGTTTCCATGTACCCACAAATGTAGTTGTAGTGGGAGCCAAGGAAACTCCCATGAGTCTCCAGGGAAGTGAGTCTCAAGCTCCCGGGGTGGAGCCCACTCCCAAAACCGGCTCCAGAACGTAACCTGGGGAACACCCGATCAAGTCCCAGCTCACCTCTCATTCAAGAATCACTTCTGGTCCAACTAGAGAAAGGGATGAAAATCGATAGTCATAGATGCTTCTCAGGGGCTGCGATCGTCTCCCAGCGCCATCAGAGGATGTGCACAGCTAGATCGGACGAGTGTAACAGTTCAGGCTGGAATGCCAGACATCCCACTATCCTGTAAAAAACAGTCTCCTGCTGGTGCTTCACTCTCCGCGGCCCAGCACCGTGAATGTCAGCTTCAACCCCTGCATTCAGCTTTGCCTGGGTCTTCCAACACCCACAGCTCCATTGTAGAACCCAGAACACATTCGCCATGCTCGGCCACACTTCCCATATTGCAGTCAGTCTTTACATTAATTCAGCAATCCCTGGCACAATAGTAGCTCATCTTTCATATTTTTTAGGAACTCCTGACAACATCCTGTTGCTGGCATGCTTGGCAACATTCTGGCTAGCTCTTACATAGTAGTGGCACATCCAAGATATACTGTGGGCATTCTGTAATGATGTCTGGAAATTGATACCACATTATCGACATCGCTGGTATTTAGATATTTAATTATTAGAAATGGGACTGAAAGTAACAATCTGTCCAGTGTGGAACATGAAAATACTTGAAAAAAATGCAAAGCTGATGTTTAGGAACCAAACATCAATTTACTCCAAAATGAACAGCTTGTATTTTACGGGGAAAATAATCTTTTGTTCATGAAAATGACAGGTGTGTATTTCGTAAAATTGAGATCATTTTTTCCAAAATAAAAAGACTGAATTTTGACAGCAAAATGTATTTTCTGAAACTTGCATGCTAATTTCATTGATTGATCAATTGGGAACAAAATGACTGCACTTCAGAATTATACTTAGAAATGACATTTGAATGATAATTCATGTTCATTTCAGGTGGGTAGTTGCTGATCATGGTTCCTTGGTACCAGAGGGAACTTGCTGCTATCAATATTATTTCCTGTCCAAGTCAAAATTGAGGGCCTGATTTAGATTTTGGCGGCACTGCATTCCTCCCACCACAACAGCGGTTCCAAGTACCCCTTCGAGCTGACGGCGGTCCCTCGCCGTATTTAGATGTTGTGGCAATAGACAGGTCTCCACCGCAGCAGCGGTCTTCTCAGCAAGCTAGCAGTTTTCTGTCACCGTCAGGCCGGCAGGTTTGCGCCGAGCCGATTTAGATGTTCCTGTTCTGCTGGAGGTGTTCTGGCAGCGGTGTGCTGACGGAGTAAGGCCATGATGGTATGAGGAGAGGTAAGTACGACTCATCATAATCTTACTATACATATCTGTTGTGTTTCTGTCAATATGTATATGTAGGTAATGTGTAATGCCATTTATGTTACATATAGTATTACACACCACACTATTGTATGTACACCCACATTCACCACAAGCACAACACCCACACTCCTCAACAGCAAAAAAATATTTTTTATGTGTCAATACAGATGTGTTAATTTTACCAAGATAAGTTGCAAGATGAACACTTATGCATGACACATAAAAGAATTGCATGTGAGAGCAATGTAAAAATGCGCTCAGAGATAGCAAATGTTTACATACGATTGATAGGGAAACAAGTGACACAGAAGCATACCTTAGATTCCAGTGCCAACGGGGTTGCTGAGCATCGTGGTGAAGTAGCAGCAGCACAAGAAAGACCTGGACAATGGGTTTCAAGGCGGAATCGGAAGTGGGAACCCGAAAAAAGGTATGTTTTCACCTCTTTTTCTTCGTTTCTGCCAACCCGAGTTTGGAGCTATTCCCACAACAGTTGCCTCGAAGGAAAGGCACATCATAAGCGGCTCCGCTGCATTCTTGATGGTACTCTCTCTGACATCGGCTGATGCCTCTTATGCCTCTGATGTTGTCGACGCTGGAGCAAGATCCTGGGGGATGCGGCGAGACTCCCACTGTCTTCCCTCCATTGACCTGCAAACATCTAAATAGATTGGGCAGACTGCCAACATCTAAATCAGCCCTGAGTGACAAGATCAAAAGGACAATGATATATTCTTTTTTGCTAGGGGCCCGGGTACAGTGAAAGCCCTCTCTAGCACTCTCTCCCTCTCTCTATCTCGCTCCCTTTCTCTCTCTCTCTCTCTCTCTCTCTCTCTCTCTCTCTGTGTCTTACACCCACCCACACCTTTTTACTTCCTTTTCGCTCTCTTTCTCTCTCTCATGTTCTCTTTTTTTCTCTTTGGCATTTCTTCTCTGTCTCTCCCTCTCAATCCAGATCATCCTTTCTTTCTCTCTCGTCCTCACCCAGTTTCTCTCATTCATTTCTCATTTTCTCTTTCTCAGACCTTTTCACGAATTCATTCAGTTAAGAATTTTGGATCGTTTAGTAAAAACTGTGTTAAACAAAATACAATTCTCTTAAAAAATCTGCTACTTTTCAAATTAAAAGTTAATAAAGTTTTATTTTCTGTATTGTTAATGATATGGCACGTTTAAAATGCTATGACTACCCGTTGCCCTATTTAAACTATCCAAACAAAGCTTTATCGGAACTATTAAAATCACTTTTCACAAGGAAAAACAATCCTGCAGGAGTATTCATCCCAATGAAAAACCTGAGTTTCGTGTCAGAATACGCTTAGAAAGAGATTTCAACATTTTCGAAAGATTTACATGTATAAAGTGTATAACAGCAACAAAACAATCGGAGACGTACATAGCGGCATATTTAAATGTGTTTCTTTTCATCCCCAGAATCTGTGAAACTACGTGGTAACAATTCAGAGGATGATATGTAAACCTGTAAGGTGTGGAAACTTAATCAAGAATTTTCTGGCCACAAATATGTTATTATTATAACAAAAACAACTTTCAATTTTCACCAGGTCAAACCAAGGGTACAGAGGTTGACCTAGACCGCCAAGAGACAATACTATGACCCCCTCTGCATGATCTGTGATTTTACCTTTACACTTGCTGTCCTCAGGGACCCCCACACATCGTATTTAGCTTATAAGTACCGCTGGCTATAATCTTGTTAACTTCAAATTCCTGAACTTTTATTTTTTCCCAAAGGTTGAACACGTCTTTTAATGAAAAATACCTCACTTAATTTAGAAGACAAGTTTGAATTCAACAGAAAGCATTTTGTTGTTCCTTTGGAACTTTGTTGTCAAAGTGTAACTTTCAGAAAACAGTAACTGCACATAGGGGATTGCATTCATCTTTTTTAATTGCTGATCATTTGCAGACTTCACAACTTGACAAACGCGGGTGCACAGAGGAATAGTTCAAGCAGAAGAAACAGACCCTGACTGGACTTGCCTTGTCTCCTTCTAGCTTTCAGCAACCTGCAGTGATTCACACAGACTCCAAAATTACTTTTATTGACCTGGAAAGCCGAAAGATATACTTTTACTAATCCGAAAAGACTCAGCAGGACTTTGACTAGATAATCAGTGACTTGGAAAGATTGCTTCTGTAGCCTTGTTAGGTATGTTGTTAGAACCTTACGGCAATTTGGATTCAGCTGCAATGTGACAAGTTCATTTCTCCCTCTGACTGATATGCACACGCAGTGGAAAGTATCAGTCCCCTTGCATTACCATACCTAGTTCCAAATTACCTAGACATCTTTACACTGTTTGTGCAGTGGCTAGTGTGTCTATCCCGCATTACGAAGTATATATATATATATATGTAAATAGTATTAATTAACTCTATGAACTTTAATTGACCTATTCAACCCTGGGGCTTATTACAAGCCCTTCAGTAAAAATGAGGTGTTAATACTATACAGTAAATTACGGATACAGCAGGGTGTGGTATTTCCCCTGTGCATTATTATGAGTTTGGCAGATCAAACTGAGGTATATCATGCAGTATTGGAGTTTATACACCTATTAGCACGTGTTTTGTGTCTTTCCAACCTCTTTTTCCCATATTGCCCCGATTTTGTCAGTTTTTCCTTGCGTAATGTGCATGGGAAAAAAACGTTAAAAAAATGCTGTAATTCTGCATCATTTGTATACTGGTTTGGGCAGACACTCCTGTTTTCAGGCAATTTGAATTACTAAGGTACTCTGAATCATCCTGATATTCGAGTTTCAAAGGATTTAGAGGTATTACTGGCACAGTTCGCAGAGTAAAGAATACGCGTCTGCTATATAAGTTATTTGATTGCTGAAATTGTTTAAATTACTTTTTTCAATGGAAGTATTTGCTGTAAGTATTTTCTCAGTCTCAGTATTAACTTCCAAAAATTCAAAAGATCCACATTTCAAGTGTACAGGGTAATCATATTTGAATATAAAATAATTACCACAAAAGTTCAAATATGTCTTGTTTCTGGAAAGGTATGAAGTATGTAACATTTTTTGTATTTAAGCCTTGCTGGGGATTATCAATTCGCTATGTGTGATATAAACCGGACCCACTTCCTGTACTTACCGGGTTTTACAGCAGCTGCTCCTTTCTTCCCATGTAACGGACACTGAGACCTGAAAGAAAAACAAAGTTACTGTGTTAGAAGAGGGGCATTGAGAAGTGAGTTTCTTTTCCAGGAAAAAGAGGGAAGAGTCAGGCCATCAAAAATGAGGCTGGATGAGGGAAAAGCCGGCTACCATCCAGGAAGTAAAACGAGAACACCACAGAGGAGAATAACCACCAAGAGAGTGCAGAGTCAACCCCGGGACTCGACAGCGAGGAGGGGACTCAAACTACACCCTGGGAGAAGACAGAGGGAATTTCAGTGATGCCCAACCAGCCGAGGACAGCCCCGATACCTGGAGCAAAGGGTGGTGGACACCACCAGGAGAAGCATAGAAGCCTCCCACAACTCAGGAGAGTTGTGGCACTGTGGTGAGTGACCGGTGAGAGGGGTAAAACCGGAGCCTGCTACAGAGAGAGGGTGGCTTGATTTGGGGGGAGGGTTGGTATTGGTTGTATACTTATGGTATTATTATCCCCATAGTCATGCATTTGTATATCTGAGCACACCCGACCAGAACCAGTAAGACAAATATGAATGGGTGCTCTAATTCATGATGAGAGGGGAAACCAGGGTCACTGGCCACAAAGCTATCCCCTCCAGCTTTTTGTAACTCCTGGCTACAAACCCACATTTTGTAGTGCACGGAACAAGGTAATAGTACTAAACATACCTATCTTTTTGTAAGTTTTTTTAGGATAACCCTATGGGCGTACGGGGTAAAGAAACACGTACTGCCTACCTTATTCACGGATCCTTCGGGATAAAGCCACCTGGGTGCACTGGTGAAGGAATAAGCCAATCACTCATTTTATCTTATACTTACCGCAACATTCTCCTGTCTTTTCCTGAGGGAACTGGCAGCAGCAACCATCTTGAAGACCCTAAGAAGGGCAAGGGAAGTCAACCTTACCATCAGCTGTCACTTCAGGAGGAACACCCTCACCCAGCGGCGCTACCCTCACATCAGAATCCTCCATTTAAATGCCCATCTTGTTTATATATATATTTTTAATATAAAGTCATCATAAATGAATCAGGGAAACCAACTTAGCTGTATTTCGGCCTATCCCTCTTACACTCTGTTACTGACTTAGGGTCTAATTTACATGTTGGTGGGCTCCCTTTTTCTCCATCAGGGAGACAGAGTAAGTTACTCTGTCACCCTGATGGAGGTGCTGCCCCCAAATTGAGAAGTTACCACCAAACAGGTGGCCATTTCTTAAAGCATTGACAGGAACCACCAGGTTCCTGTCAATGCTTTGTGATGTTTAGTGCACGGCTCTGTCAACGTGATGGACCCTTGCACCAAACTGGTTTCTTTTTAATTTTTAAAAAGAAAATCCAGAAGCAGAACTTTCTTTTTGAAAATAAAAAATAAAATGTTCCCCTCGCCATGCGAGTAATCTCTCACGATGAGGGGAGCGTGTACCAGTTTTCACTGCCCTTATTGACAGGGTTTTCCTGGTGGTGAGGGGCAGGTAAAACTGACCTCTAATTCTGCACATCTAAATCAAGGGAGCTGAATTAGAGGTCTGCCACTGTTGGCTCTTACTCCATCCAGCCATCGGAGGGGTTTAATCAAGGCAGAGACCGAGTAGTCTCTGCCGTGATTAAACCTATGGTCCGCCCGCATCTAAATTAGATGATCAGACCTTTAGCTTTATGGTATGTATATTCCGATGCCATTGCGATGGAGTATAGACACCACCAAGATATAAATCAGGCCCTCAGTCCTCTAAGTTTGTTAAAAACTCTTCCAGACTGCTGACTCAATTGGAATTTCTTCACTTCACAAAAGCAGCAGAAAACAGATTCCAATGGCATAAATGTCATGGTTTAGTAGTGGCCTCCTTGTTGTATTGCCACCTTTACTCTTCATCTCTTCATCTCTTCATCTCTATTTTGCTCTGTCATCCTTTAGGGGAAGATATCTTATATTGCCCCTATACTCTATTTCTTTCCTTTCCTATCTATATTCTGCTCCCCTCTACTTCTATTTGGTACATTCCATGTAGTGAAGTGGATTTAAAATGTTGAGGTTTGGACAGTTGGCCCTGTGAGGTGGGACTGAGGGCACTGCTAGAGAATAACAACAAATATTTTAGTTACTTACTTACCTTAGTATCTTTTCTTCACTGGCGACGAGGATGGGATAATGCGCAGAGGGTAGTTAAGTGTCCTCACCGCTGAGGAATTGATATCTCATTGTCCCTGTTCATCAATGAGCCTTATATAATTAAAGAGCTACCTGCAAGGATTTGGATAGTACAGGACTCTTGCCTTAATTTTATTGGCTTGTGTGCCCTTGTTCAGATTTGGAGGAATTTATGGGAATATTTTTGCTCGTCATGAGATACTGACTGCATATATTGTTTGGCTCGTGTACTTTGCATCTCTTAACGCCTCATCTTTATGGCCAATTTTGAGTGCTGTTGCCATTGCTGAGATACTTGTGGTGTGTTATGGATTTATGTCAACAGCAATAATGATCTATTGTTGGGCACTGTGATTTTCTGCCTTCTCTACCATATTATTTCAAATTGTGAACATGCATTTTAAAATTTCAGGGGCATATGTATCATCATCTCCATTTGCGATTCTCAAATAGCGATTTTTTGAGAATCGCTATTTGAGAATTGCAAAACGAGATGTATTTAAAAAAATCGCACAAATTTTGCGATTTCTTAAAATTCCTTAATTGTGATTAGCAAATTGCGAAATCGCAATTAAGGAATACCTTCCCATTCATTCCTATGGGTCAGGAGGCCCATAGCAATGAATGGGAAGTCCTTCTCAATTTGCGAATCACTATTTGCTAATCGCAAATTGAGAATATTTTCAAAGGTGCAAGGGTGTCATGATGACACCTTGAAGCACCCCTGAAATCAGCATGTGTGCACTAAGGGCATGTATGTGCACCACATGGCACTTTGAAATATGCATAAAAGTGCATATTTCAAAGAAATCGCAACTTACCACCAACTTGAAGTTGGTGGTAATTTGCGATTTCTTAAGGAGTAATCGCACAACTTGGGTGCGTGTTACATTGCATTTAAGAAATCGCAATTTGCGATTTCTGAAATGCTTACGCAACCTTAAGAAATCGCTAATTTAGCGATTCCTTAAGATTGCGAGGCTGAAATGCCTCATACATCTCCTTTTGCGATTTTGTATTCGCAAACGCTGTTTTTTTGCGATTCGCAGCGTTTGCGAATACAAAATCCTTTGATACATATGCCCCATAATTGCTAATATTTTAGTTTTATTCACAGTTGCATTTCTATTGTTGAAGCATGGCTGCTGCTAGTAGGAATCAGCCTCCGCCATTTTTAAATGACATCGGTGAATCTGATATACCCTTGGAGAAATGGATTAAGGTATTTAAAACCTATTTGATTGAATAGGGGGTGAGACATTTAGCTCAATGTGCAAACAACATATTTTGCTTCATAACTTGGGCATACAATGAAGGAACATTTGGGAAGATTTACCCTAGCCTACATAGACTCAAGATGGGGAAGCAGAAGAACCCTAACTGGATATTTATCAATTAACATTAAACAAATTAAAGGTTTACTTCAAGGAAAAAATAAATGTGATTTTAGAGAGACATACATTTTTTGGAGCGTTCAGGGTAAAAATGAGAAAGTGTTGTATTATATTGCTGTGCTGAGACGATTATCAGCCACTTATGAGTTTGTCGTTACCTGACTCACTCATATGTGATCAGTTAGTTGGATGTACCAATAGTTCCAAAATCAAAAAAAGATTATTGGCTGTAAATCCTTGTTTCCAAGAAGCTATAGACATAGCAACAAGTATAGAGAATACAGCAATATGTATTAAAAAAGAAATTATTGTACACTGATGCTAAAAATAATGATAATATCAACAACCTTACAGAAGGTAACAGTATAATGAGAGTCAAAGATACATTTTCTCAAAAAACAGTTAAGGCTAATAAATTAATGCTTTAGATGTGATGATACAAATCACTTGGTCAATAACCTTAAGTGCCCTGCTAAAGGAGCAATCTGTAGAAAATACAATAAGTGGGGACAGTTTATGAAGATATAAAAAACATGGATAAAAAAAGCATAAATATGGTTAAGCCAGTATTGCAAAACAATGATGATGATACTAAAATAATCTTCCAGGTCAAACCCATAGAAAAACAGGATAAAATTGACAATCCTACTCATGATGTGGCTTTAGATGGTATTCTCTTTAAAGCCTTTGCTGACTTTTGCTCTCCTTATACACTGATTGCTTATGAAACATTTCTTAAACATTTTGAAGGAAAAGAACACAAAATTGAACCCCCAGGCAGAAGACCAGGGAGTTACAGTTGTGATCCCATTCCATTAGTGGGTATGTTAACACTGCAAATCTCTTTTAAGGACAGGAACACTGTTGGTAAATTATACATAACCACATGTGGCTCAAATCTTTTAGGATGGAAACATCAAAAAGATTTAGGAATAAAAATAGGTCCAAACAATGATGAGCAGGTTTTATTAGTAGAGGGGTCAGTTATTGGAGTGTTTAATGAATTTCTTAGGGTGTTTTCTGAAAAGTTAGATTTACCAAAGGATTTTGTGCACACAAATAAAGTTAAGCACAACGCCATTCCCACTGCTCATAAAACACGTCCCATTACATTCCTTATGAGAGATCTTCTTAAGAAGGAATTAGATAATCTAGAACAGCAAGGCATAATTAAAAAAGTAGAAAGTTCAAAATGATTATCCGCAATTATCATAGCTACATATAACAATTCTAATAATATAAAGCAAAACATTTGGGTAGACGTGCATTCATTACCAAGGATAATTGAAATACTGAGTACCATAAATAATGCAAATTTTTTTGTGATTTGGATTTATCCTCCACATATCATTAAGTTGCAATTCATCAGGAATCAATAAATCAAATTCTTTATTCGGCAAAAATGCTATTACCATAAAAGATCATAAAATATATCACAAATATATATAACATTTAAAAAACAATGGGAATAAAACAGTCAAATCAGTTCTAAAAATATGTGTTACAACACAATGCTTTTCCTAAGATGTATAGAGCCCCCAACAAAACGTGCAGTACTAAAACACACAAAAAGGGTTCTCAAGTGCAAATAAATGACATGCCACAATTTTAAAATCCCTGATATTTTGTGCAAGAAAGATTAGTTTTAAATAACGTTTTCTCAAACCTACATAAAAACTGCAGAATAAAATTAAGTACTGTGTGCTTTGTGTGGATACACCATCACAGGGACAAGGGTCAAACTTATAGGGCATTTAATCATATCAGGAAAGGTAACAAGGTGATTAGCACTGCCCAACCGCAATCTGGTTAGGACAAAACGGTGTTGTTCGTTGGTTACCCAGATAAGATATGATTGACATCAAACTGGCAGATTTCTCAATAAATATATTTCAACTATTTGCTTCCTGTATTCTTCCTGCATCCTACTCTCCTGTCTATAATTAATAAAGGAGGCCTTGATTACACTCTTCTCAATAGAGAAGCTACTTCTGGGGTTTTTCATCACCGGTAGATCAAACAATGATAAGGAGTCATTTAAATAGGTCAACCCCGGAATCTTAAGAGTGTAGTCTAAGGCAAGGCAGTCTAAGATAAGACTTTGTAAAACTGGTTTCATCTTTTGCCCAGACAGACTGCCATAATAATAAAGGTTTCAAAGCTTAAATGTCCTCTAGGTAACACAGACCAGTTTCCCAATGAAAGATAAAAGTAGATGCAGAGCTAGGTACACAAAACAAACATTTGAGGAAATGAGTCTCTTCTGGCTGGAGGGATTTACTGGGTGTGTAACCCAACATTCCTCCCTTGTAGGTGGCAGTTGATACATCTCTTGCTTTAGATATGTCAACCATCACCTTGATTGGCTGACAACCAACTTCATGTGATAACCTAAATAATCCCTTAGATATTCGATTCAATTTTAACTGAGTGTTTGAGACTTGTTGCACCCATGATCCTGTGTTAGAGAATAGAACCCCTAGATAGCAAAAGGAGTTTACACTAGCAATTGGAGAACCTTCTATTTAAAACAAGCATTTGCAATGCAATCAGTCTCGCCTTTGGGACCTTATTATGGGTGGGTGGAATTTGCGTAGTTGCCATACGCAAATTATCGCGAAATTGCTCAAAATCTCCGTGAGCACGTGGAACTTTCGCGAAGACGCGGTGATTGCTTTTCCCGCCCGTTCGCGATGTGTTTTTGCGTGCTCACGAGGAAATATATCTCTAACTTGCCCATGCGGTCGCTAATGGGCGCTGCCATCTTGCTCACGATGCTTATTTCCTGTTCCGGGTCGAATGACGTGTTCGTGATCGTAAACTCTCGGGGGATAGCGTGACTGGCTACCAACAATCCAACATCTCGTGGCGCACGCGAACGGATAGGAAAACTTGTCGGCAAACGCAGGGATCCGGTAAGTCGCTACCTCGCGCGCGAGAACGCATTTTTAAAGCGCGAACAAGAAAATACTTCTGCTTTCGCAGCGGATCGCCGAAGTTTCGACATCTCCACGTTCTCCGCGGAATGCGGAAATGCTAAAACTTCGCAACTTCTGCGAGCGGAACAGAAATTTGCGCCCAGGCCTAGACCTTATATGTATGCAGCACATTAGTCTGGGTGCTGAAACATCTACTGTTCTTTAACATGGAGGGAAAGTAAGCACCAAACTGCGTGGCACGGTATGGGAACACATGGAGAGAAATATTGCCTTTCAGCCAGAAATGGTATAGTCCTTTTTGATTTAAATTTTAAATTAATTTGAATTTGAATTTAAATTTAAATTTACATTTTTTAATTTAATGGAATAGTCTTTTTTAATTTAAAATCAGGGCCTTCAGTGGTCATATCACTGAAAATCAAGATTTGAAAAAATACTATTGTCTACGGGTGCTCGTGGAAGACAATTTCTTTGGACTGGAATCTAGAGAATGCTAAGGTGATTCTGGTATTTTACTGACCTCTGCTGGTCGTTTTCTATCAAGAAAGTTAAATAGAGGAATTTGCCAAAACAATTAAAAAAAAAGAAAGTCTCTCAGCAGAAAGCAATTCTGGTATTTTACTGACCTCTGCTGGTCGTTTTCTATCAAGACAGTGAAATAGAGGCAGTTGAACTGAAAAAAGTCCCTAAGCGGAAGCAGCAAGTCCTAGGGCTGATCTCCAGAGCCCAAAAAGTACGTACACATATAAGTATATAATAAGTATATACTAAAGTTTATACAAGAGGTCTCGAATGTTCGACCTAACCTAAAAAGGACTTGCACTTGCGCACTTTTATCCCATAGGCCATTTGAATGTTTTTTCTTTGTTTATTTTCATTCTCCTAGATGCATTGAAATATCCAATGGTATCCATTAATTTTTGTAGGCCAACCGGCATCCTGGATAACAGGACGGCATCGTCACCATACAATAATACTGGTACCGAATGGCCCTTCGCAATGGGAGCATCAGCTTGGAAAGACTGTAGGGTATCATCCACCCCATTAATAAAGAGTGAAGGCAAAAATGGCACAAGTACACACCCCTGTCTGATGCCCCTCTTTATCTTAAAAAGAGTAGAACATTCCCCAAAGGGGCCATATCGGACAATAGCCTGTAGATTTTCATATAACCTAGCTAGGAAACTAATGATATTCCTCGGAGCGCCTAGGGAAATCAGAGTAGACCAGAGTATTGAATGGTCCACTAGACCGAAGGCTGTGCTTAGCTTAGCAAAACATGGCTAGAGAGACTCTGATTTGGCTTCTGGGTACCTCCCTATAAGTAATTCAAGATTCACGAATTGCTCTACTGTCCCCCGCCCTCTGCTGAACCCATTTTGTATTTCAGATATGATGGAGTTATCTTCAGCCTAGTTCTCAAGTCTTTGAAGGAGGATCTTGACCATAAGTTTAGCTGATGAATCTAGGTGGGAAATCGGCAGATAACATTTCGGGGATTATAGTTGAAATAGACCAGGAGGGAGGAATCGGGCCCTCTATAGCTGCATTGGGTACTCGTGTCAAAATGGGACCCCATATTTCCCCCTCACTTTCAAAAGCGTCTACTGGAACCCCATCCGACCTAGGTGATTTTCCTCCTGCACTCATACTTAAGGCGAGAAGAACCTCCTCCAAGGTAATGTACAGTGGGGCCTGAGACATATTTCGTGCCTCCTTGTCCTTAAATGATGAATAATCTATCAGATGTGAATTGAAAATTCCATAAAGTGGATCATCCATTTATCACAAGACACCAGTGAGGTGAATTCAGGCAGAGTGTCAGCTTTTAAAAAAGGGGGCAATTAATTTATTGCAAAACCAAGCGGAATCCTTAGTCTCCGAGGCCTGGGCCAAAATGCTCCAAGCCTCCTGTTAGACGGCGACCTCAGAGGAGCCCGGAAAGGGGTCCTGACTACCCTGAGACCCACCCTCAAAGTATCGTAGCCGGGCACTGGCGGGAGATTCCCCCGGGGGGAGGACTCTCGCAACCAGGATCGTACTTCTGGTACCACACGACACAGGGGGACCACACTGGGTATTCTCAGAACAAACTTTATCAAACAGGTATCACTGCAAATATGTACAAAGTGAGCACGGGCTCAAGAGTCTCGGAAAGGTAGGGGGTAGCGGGACTGTCTCTGGTAACGGTTCAAAGCAGGGACGTACCCGGCGCACAGCTCACAATCCTCGAGCTGGGGGATACGTGGTCGGAGTTGGGGTCCGGCGGGACCGTGAGAGTCTGGGGGAGCCGCGAGTCACTCAGCAGGGCTCAGGTACAAGTTCGGAGGTCTTACGATCTTCAAGGAGCCGCGAGTCACTCAGCAGGGCTCAGGTACAAGTTCGGAGGTCTTACGATCTTCAGGGAGCCGCGAGTCACTCAGCAGGGCTCAGGTACAAGTTCGGAGGTCTTACGATCTTCAGGGAGCCGCGAGTCACTCAGCAGGGCTCAGGTACAAGTTCGGAGGTCTTACGATCTTCAGGGAGCCGCGAGTCACTCAGCAGGGCTCGGGTGAGTTCCAGTTCCAGGAGCCGCGACCACGTCAGCAGGCTCTCGTTGTTCCAGCGTCGAATCTGCCGGACAGCCCCAGAGCACCCCTTGTTATAGTTCGACCCCTCTTTGATGTCCGGAGTCTGTGCAGGCAGGGGTCTTGTCACCTGGGGGTCGCTTGTCGGGATTTCCTGCTATAGTCTTTTGATCCTTTCAGGGCCGGGTCGGGAGGAGTCCCAGACACCCAGCCGGCGTGGAGCCAGCCCTCAGGGAGGCCGGAGGGCCGATCGAAACCCATCGTCCCAGGGGAGTTCAGAGGTGCGATAGAAACTGCTCCTCCCTCTCTCATCCCCGGGAAGCGTGATGTCCTCCAGCCGGAGTGGCGCCTCTAGGCCCGGGTCGCGCTGGGGCCGGGCGGCCATCTTGGTGCATGAAGTGGGCACGCGGGCCCGGGGTGGCCGAAAGGGGAGAGGCCAGGGACGGGGATGTCCGGGTCGGTGCGTGTGTCCTGGTGGGGAGGTTCGGCTGGGCCGGGGGCTTGGGCTGTAGGTACCAGGTTTCGGTGGTGCGGGGGCACGGAGGGCCATTCTACGAGGCCGGGTCCAACACGCGTCCCCCCCAGCTGAAAGCCGGAGAGGACTGCCCATCAGCTTGGGGGGTTCTCTTCGCTGAGGCGGAAGAACCGGGAGAGGCCGTCAGCATTTGCGTGGTCCGTACCAGGGCGGTGTTCCACGGTGAAATCCATCCCCTGGAGGGAGATTGACCACCGCAGTAGCTTGGGGTTTTCTCCTCGCATCTGCATGAGCCAACGTAAGGGCCGATGGTCAGTTTGGACTCTGAAATGGGTGCCAAACAGGTAGGGTCGTAGCTTTTTGAGTGCCCAGACCACGGCAAAGGCTTCGCGCTCTATGGTGCTCCATCTTTGTTCTCGGGGCAACAGCCGCCGACTGAGGAAGGCGACGGGCTGGTCTAGGCCTTGGTCATTTACTTGGGACAGGACGGCCCCAATGCCATGCTCGGAGGCATCGGTTTGGACTATGAACTCCTTGGCGTAGTCGGGAGCCTGGAGGACGGGGGCAGTACACATGGCCCTTTTTAGGGCATCGAAAGCTTCCTGGCAGGCAGCCGTCCACTGCACTTTCTTTGGCTGTTTTTTAGATGTGAGTTCTGTGAGAGGGCCGACAAGGCTGCCATACCCCCGAATGAATCTTCGGTAGTAGCCCGTGAGTCCCAGAAAGGCTCGGACCTCCGTCTGGGTGATGGGTGGTTCCCAGGCCAGGATGGCGTCGATCTTTGGCTGTAGCGGGGCGACCTGGCCACTCCCGACCTGGTGCCCCAAGTAGACCACGGATCCTTGCCCGATCTGGCACTTGCTGGCTTTTACTGTGAGGCCTGCCTGGCGCAGGGCGATTAGCACCCTTCGGAGGTGCTGGAGGTGCTCACTCCACTCTGAACTGAAGACAGCGATGTCGTCCAGGTATGCCGCGCTGAACTGTTCTAGCCCGGCCAGGACTCTATTCACCAGTCGCTGGAAAGTGGCCGGGGCATTTTTCATCCCGAAGGGCATTACGCGGAAGCGGTAGTGCCCATCGGGGGTGGAGAAAGCGGACCGCTCTTTGGCCCCTTCGGTGAGCGCAATCTGCCAGTATCCGCAGGTGAGGTCGAAGGTGCTGAGGAACCGGGCTGCCCCTAGTCGGTCAATGAGTTCGTCGGCTCGTGGAATGGGGTGGGCATCGGCTCGGGTAACGTCATTGAGCCCCCGGTAGTCCACGCAGAATCGGAGCTCGGGGGCGACACCGGGGGCCGCTGCCTTCGGGACCAGGACCACGGGGCTGGCCCAGGGACTGTCAGAGGGCTCGATCACCCCCAGGGTCAACATCTTCGAGACTTCCGCTTGAATGCAGGACCGGACCCGGTCAGGAACCCGGTAGGCTCGGTGTCTCACCGGCGGGCTGTCCCCGGTGTCCACATCATGAACACACCAGTTGGTGACCCGGGGGGTCAGGGAGAAGAGGTCAGAAAATTGTCTTAGGAGCTGGCGGCAGTCCGCTTGTTGCTGGGCAGTGAGGGCTGGGGAGAGGTTCACTCCTTCCACGGAGCCATCCTGCTCCTTGATACACAGGAGGTCCGGGAGGGGATCCGACTCATCTTCGGCCCCATCATCGGTGGCCAGCAGGAGGCTCAGTTCTGTCCGCTGGAAGTGAGGCTTGAGGCGGTTCACGTGCAGGACCCGGAGGGGATCCCGAGGCGACTGGACGTCCACCAAGTAGGTGACTTGGCTCTTCTTCTCGACCACCTTGTAGGGCCCAGTCCATCGGTCCTGGAGAGCGCCAGGCTTTACGGGGGCCATGACCCACACCTGCTGGCCCGGCTGGAACTCGACCAGAGTAGCATTTTGGTCGTACCAGCGCTTCATTTCTTCTTGACTCGCCTCCAGGTTGGCCTCGGCCAGTTCCCGGAACCTCCTGGTCTGGTTCCGGAGGGCCAGGACATATTGGAACACATCTCGGGGGGTGGTCTGGGGTGCTGCCTCCCACCCTTCCTTAACTAAACTGAGGGGACCTCGGACGGGGTGCCCATAGAGTAATTCAAACGGGCTGAACCCTAAGGACTTCTGGGGGACCTCCCGGTAAGCGAACAAGAGGCAGGGGAGCAGGACGTCCCACTTACGCCGGAGGGGCTCTTCTAGGCCAGCGATCATCCCTTTCAAAGTCCTATTAAACCTCTCTACTAGGCCGTTCCCTGGGGGATGGTACGGGGTGGTGAACTTATAGGACACCCCACATTGTTGCCACAGGGACGTCATATACCTGGATATAAAATTAGTGCCGCGATCGCTCACGACCTCGCGGGGGAAACCCACCCTGGAGAAGATCCCCATCAGGGCCCGGCCCACCACGGGGGCCGTAATGGTGCGTAGGGGAATAGCCTCTGGGTAGCGGGTGGCGTGGTCCACTAGGACCAAGATGAAACGGTGTCCTTGGGAGGTGGGGGGGTCCAGTGGCCCCACGATGTCGATCCCGACTCGTTCGAAGGGGGTACTGACGACCGGGAAGGGTTGGAGGGGAGCCTTGCGCTTCCCCCCACTCTTCCCACTGGCTTGGCACGTGGGGCAGGACTTGCAGTGGGCCTCTACCGCTGCTTTCATCTTAGGCCAATAAAAATGGGTCACGAGACGGCTGTAGGTCTTGTCCTGACCCAGGTGACCGGCGAGGGGGACATCGTGGGCTAAGCCCAGGAGGAAATCCCGGAAGCGGAGAGGTACCACCAGTACCCGTCCGGATCCCAGCTCCACTGATTTCTGCTCACTATACAGGACGTTATTCTCCCAATAGATTCGGTGCGTTCCGGTCTGGTCACCTGCGGCTTGGCCCTCGGCCTGGCGCCGCAGCCCGACCAGGGAAGGACAGGTGGCTTGCTCCTGGCAAAATTCTTCTCGGGTGGGCCCGCCCTCGTGGCGCCAATGGGCCAACTCGGGTAGATCCCCCAACTCGGGGACCGGGGCGGGGTCGGATGGTGCGGGTTCGTCGCTGGCGACGGACCCTTCCGATGGGGGAACGGGAGGACCCTCGGCGGGGACGGTGCTGGCTACTTCAACCGGGGTGCTCTCGATTTCTCTCCGGGGAGTGAGTCGGGCTGTCATAGATCGGGTGGTGGCGCACACCCACTCGGGGAGTCCCATCATTCCTAGGTGGGCCTTGCGCTCTACGTGCTTCCAGGGAGAACTCTCCAGGTCGTTCCCTAAGAGGCAGTCGACCGGCTGGGAGGTTCTTACGGCCACCTTGAGTTTACCTATCACCCCTCCCCACTCAAATGGCACCAGGGCCACCTGACACATACTTTCCCTATTGTCTGCAGATATTACGGGGCAAAAGACATTGGGGAGGATCTGCTCCTCGGGAACTAGGTGCCTGAGGACACCGGTGATACTGGCCCCGGTGTCCCGCAGGGCCTCTACCTGGTGGCCATTGATCTTGACGAGCTGCCCATATTTCTGTGTGTTGGACGGTAGGAGGCTACCAGGGATCATTTCCCTATCTCCCAGGGATACTAGGGCCATCGCGGCGGGTTCCCACTCCTCGGCTCCCTCAACCTCCTCCCCTAGGGCTACGTTGGCTATCTGTCTCGCAGGGGTGACTTGGGTGGCCATGGGGCACTCTGGGTCATTGGCGTAGTGCCCGGGTTTCTGGCAGCGGAAACATGTGACGGTCACCCGGTGTCCCCGTCTCCCAGGGGGCCCTGTTACTGGTGGGGGGGCGCCGGGAAAGGTGGAGGTGGTGTCTTCGGGGGGCTAGGCTGGGACTCCCTCGGCCCTCCCTGGTTCCCTCCCCCTCTCTGGCGGGGTGGTCCCTGACTGGTTCGGGGGTACTCTCCTACCATGCCCCGGGAGACCCGGGTGTTGGTCCAGCGGTCGGCCTCCACGGCCAGCTTCCGGGGATCTGTGAGCTTGCTATCCAGCAGATGTTGACGTAGCTCTACGAAGCAGTTCGCAGCCAGATGTTCCCATAACATGAGGTCAGTGAGTTCGGCAAGGGTGGTGACTTTGCTGCCCTTGACCCACCCATCGAAGGCCCGACTAAAAAAGTTTACATACTCCACCCAGGTGGTGCCCGGGATCTTCCTGCAGTCCCGGAACCGTTGGCGGTACATTTCTGGGGTGAGGCCGTATCTTGTGAGGAGAGCCTCTTTCATGTGGCTGTAGGAGGTCTGCAGGGAGAGGGGTAGGTCGAGCAGGGTGTCCCTTCCTTCGCTCAAAAACCGTCCCCACAACCCCGCCCCCCAGTCCTTCTGTGGAATCCGATGGGAGGTCATGGCGACCTCGTAGGCCCGAAACCATTGCTGAATGTCATCGTTTTTATAATATACTTTGACCACATCCTTGGGGATGTGGACCTTCTGTTCCGCTGGGGGGGGCCGTCTCTCGGTTCCCCGAGGGCCTTTCGTCCTCATTTCGGGCCTTGAGCTCGAGTTCCTTTAAGCTCCGTTCGTGCTCCAGTTGGAGCTTTCTTCCTTCGTGCTCCCGTTGGAGCTTCTTTTCTTCCAGTTCGCCTTGTACACGCATTTGCTCTACTGCTAGCTTCTTCTCTGCTAACTTCAATTCGCCCTCGATTTTGAGTTTGGCTAACTCGAGTTCATGACTGCGGCTTCTCTCTCTGTCCGCGAGCTCTTCCGGGGACAGGCCCCCGTCTGGTACGATGCCACGCACCTGATTGCTACTGCTTTCACTTTGGGGGGGTTCGGCTTCGTCGGGGCGCTCCCCCGTGCCTTCCGGGCGGGAGGCCCCGGTCTCCACCCAAGTTTTCAGTGCTTTCTGCAAGTCTTCCTTAGTGTTGAGGCCAGTGGTAGCGATTTTGAGTTCTTTGCAAAATTGTTTTAGCTCTTTGTGTGTGTATTCTTCCAGATTCTCCACCTGGAACACTCTGTTGGCGTTGGTTTCTGCGGAGCTCGTGGCGCTTCCTTCTGCCATCTTTGTTGGTCGTGCGTCCGTCGTTTACTGTACGATCTCTAGGTGATGGGCCCGAATCCCGTCGCTTGCCACCAATGTTAGACGGCGACCTCAGAGGAGCCCGGAAAGGGGTCCTGACTACCCTGAGACCCACCCTCAAAGTATCGTAGCCGGGCACTGGCGGGAGATTCCCCCGGGGGGAGGACTCTCGCAACCAGGATCGTACTTCTGGTACCACACGACACAGGGGGACCACACTGGGTATTCTCAGAACAAACTTTATCAAACAGGTATCACTGCAAATATGTACAAAGTGAGCACGGGCTCAAGAGTCTCGGAAAGGTAGGGGGTAGCGGGACTGTCTCTGGTAACGGTTCAAAGCAGGGACGTACCCGGCGCACAGCTCACAATCCTCGAGCTGGGGGATACGTGGTCGGAGTTGGGGTCCGGCGGGACCGTGAGAGTCTGGGGGAGCCGCGAGTCACTCAGCAGGGCTCAGGTACAAGTTCGGAGGTCTTACGATCTTCAGGGAGCCGCGAGTCACTCAGCAGGGCTCAGGTACAAGTTCGGAGGTCTTACGATCTTCAGGGAGCCGCGAGTCACTCAGCAGGGCTCAGGTACAAGTTCGGAGGTCTTACGATCTTCAGGGAGCCGCGAGTCACTCAGCAGGGCTCAGGTACAAGTTCGGAGGTCTTACGATCTTCAGGGAGCCGCGAGTCACTCAGCAGGGCTCGGGTGAGTTCCAGTTCCAGGAGCCGCGACCACGTCAGCAGGCTCTCGTTGTTCCAGCGTCGAATCTGCCGGACAGCCCCAGAGCACCCCTTGTTATAGTTCGACCCCTCTTTGATGTCCGGAGTCTGTGCAGGCAGGGGTCTTGTCACCTGGGGGTCGCTTGTCGGGATTTCCTGCTATAGTCTTTTGATCCTTTCAGGGCCGGGTCGGGAGGAGTCCCAGACACCCAGCCGGCGTGGAGCCAGCCCTCAGGGAGGCCGGAGGGCCGATCGAAACCCATCGTCCCAGGGGAGTTCAGAGGTGCGATAGAAACTGCTCCTCCCTCTCTCATCCCCGGGAAGCGTGATGTCCTCCAGCCGGAGTGGCGCCTCTAGGCCCGGGTCGCGCTGGGGCCGGGCGGCCATCTTGGTGCATGAAGTGGGCACGCGGGCCCGGGGTGGCCGAAAGGGGAGAGGCCAGGGACGGGGATGTCCGGGTCGGTGCGTGTGTCCTGGTGGGGAGGTTCGGCTGGGCCGGGGGCTTGGGCTGTAGGTACCAGGTTTCGGTGGTGCGGGGGCACGGAGGGCCATTCTACGAGGCCGGGTCCAACACCTCCTCTTGTAGAACTCTTTTCCTGGCTGCATGTAACTGCTAATAGTTTTTGCGTATGGAACTAACGGCTAAGCTATCACTAGGAGACCTGTGCAGAGCCTCTCTAAGAGGTTCCGATGCCTGAGTGCATGAATGGTCAAACCACCCCTATCAGGAATTAAAGTCCCTCACCACCATTACCACACAATTTGGAACATACAGATACTGTAGAATGCTGTTTGGCTGAGCCTCTGCTGCTGCACTTATTCAAAGAGTAATGAATCAGATATTTAGAGATAAAGATAGAGTTCTATGTTTTCAAGATGACATCCTGTTGTATGGCGATTCTGAAGAACATAACAAATCCTTGAGAGATGTCCTTATCAAACTGAAAGATGTAGGATTTACCCCGCAGAAAGAAAAATGAAAAATTGGTGTCACTTCTGTAGAGTACATGGGATATAAGTTTTCCAGTAACAGAATTGGAATCAGAATTAGCCTGATTGATTCTGTTAAATGTGCCCCTGCCCTTACCAATAAAGATTAACTTAGGTTTTTTTTAGGCTTAACTGAATACATGTCTAATATGTCAAAAATGTTGCTGATGTTGTACGTCAACCAAGAACATTACTAAAGAAAGGTAATGCCTTCTAATGGAATGATAGCCACATCAACAACTTTAATGATTTGAAAGAAGCCATTGTACATGCTCCTAACATTGACAAGTTTGACACCAAACTTAAAACAATATTAACCACTGATAATAGTGATAAGGGCTTGGGAGCTACCTTGTCCTAATATGTTGATGGTACTGAGAAAATTGTATCCTGAGGCAAGATGGCGCCTGTGTAAGAGACTGTGACGGTCATTCCCCTGCTGCTCTGGGATTTTTTAAAGCATCTAAATACCGTCTTTTGCAACACTTCTTATCGGCAAGGAAATGTGGGATGCACCCACCTTATGTTTAGTAGCCCCCTTCACGGCAAAATAAATATTTAGGGGACTAAGCAAACTTCCTGCGGGCAAGGCGAATGGACCTGCTCGGATTTCCTTTACATTTTATGGTAACTAGTCATAATATCGAAAAAAAAATATTGACTGGACAGAATATCGAGTTTTTTATATCGAATGGACAGAATATCGATTTGCAAAAATATAGTGGTGCAGAATATCGAAATGCAGGTAAGAAATATAGATTTCCACAATATCGAAGTTAGTAATAGTGCATTTTTTTGTGTGTTTTAAGTATTAGTATATGTGTTAAAAGTATGGATTATTTTTGTAATGTATGTTTGAATTTTGTAAAAGTAATACATTTTATGTTAATTAATTTTTGTGTAATTTAATTCCGTAGTGGGTTGTGGGTTTATAGGGGAATAGGGTGGGAAGTAATTTAATTATAATATATATATTTTGCATTCTGTAGAATAAATTAATTATATGTTAAATATTTTTTGTGTGATTTAAGTCTGTAGCGGGTTGTGGGTTTATAGGGGAATAGGGTGGGAAGTAATTTAATGGAAATTAATTGATTTATTATTGTATTACTTAATAATTTAATATGTAATAATTTATATTGTTAATTAAGTTAATTAATGTATTACTAATTAGTTATAAACTGACTAATAACCATTAATAGGTAATTATGTTAATGGTGTAATTTTTTTATTAATTAGTAATTAATTAGATAGTAAATATTAAAAATTAATTTGTAAATATGTTTTTTTTTAAATTATCAGTGGGTTGAGGGTTGATAGGGGAGTATGGTAGGAAGTACTTTATTTTTAATGTAATTTTTATTACTTGTTATATTATAATTTTTTAATAATTGTGTGAATTAATTTAGATATGATTGTTATTAATTATATTGTTAATTGTAATTAGTTAATTAATTAAGTGTTAATTAATTATATTAATTTATTATTATGTTACAATATTGCAGGTAATGTTTATAGGGGAAAATAGTGGGAGGTAAAGTAATTTAAAAAAAAAATAATTGTTAATTAATGTTAATTATATTGCAGGAGTGGGTATATTAAATTATTCCCCTACGCTATCCAACACTTTCCTTACTGTTGCACTCACTGGAGTGCAAATAGTAATTTTTACCTTCCCGCTATCCAACACTTTCCCTACTGTTGCACTCACTGGAGTGGGAATAGTAATTTTTACCCACCCCATATCCAACACGTTCCCTACTGTTGCACTCACTGGAGTGGGAATAGTAATTTTTACCCTCCTGCTATCCAACACTTTCCCTACTGTTGCACTCACTGGAGTGGGAATAGTAATTTTAACCCTCCCGCTATCCAACACTTTCCCTACTGTTGCACTCACTGAGTGGGAATAGTAATTTTTACCCTCTGCTATCCAACGCTTTCTTTACTGTTGCACTCACCGGAGTGGGAATAGTAATTTTTACCCACCCGCTATCCAACGCTTTCCCTACTGTTGCACTCACTGGAGTGGGAACAGTAATTTTTACCCTGCCACTATCCAATGCTTTCCTTACTGTTGCACTCACTGGAGTGGGAATAGTAATTTTTACCCTCCTGCTATCCAACGCTTTCCCTACTGTTCACTCACTGGAGTGGGAATAGTAATTTTTACCCACCCGCTATCCAACGCTTTCCCTACAGTTGCACTTACTGGAGTGGGAATAGTAATTTTTACCCTCCCGCTATCCAACACGTTTCCTACTGTACCACTTGTTGGAGTGGAAATAGTAATTTTATCTTTTACGCTATGCAATCTTTTCAGTATTGTTATATTTAGGTGCCGATTCCGATCCTGTAAAACCCGGGTACGAATGGTCATACGGAGCGTATTCTCCATACGACTCGTACCCGGGAATTCCATCTTACAAAGCAGCAAGTACGATTCGTACAGAAATACCATTTCCGTACGATTCGTAAAAAACTAGGTGCGGCGAAAAAATACCCACAATTCCGATACGGGACATCGCGTACGTGACGTCCGGACGGAGTCAGGCAGCGTTTTACGGACCAGCAAGTATGATTCGTGCCTACGTCACTCCGCACGGCTAATATTTTACGGCAGCCAAAAACTCCCGGGAAATTGAGGACGACGCGAAGAAGGAGCAGCGGTACGCGTCGGACAGCCATGGACCCCATCCTACGTGTTATCCCGGCCCTCCTAGCCTACGACCTGGTGCACCGAAACCGCCGCGCACACCGCAGAAAGTCAGCACAATACCCAGGGGCAAAGGGGGGGCGAGGGGCAGGAAACATAACCTCTACCTAATTTTTAAAATACCATATACTGTCCATACATTACCTCCAGGGTCTGGTCACTTCGGGGGGCGAGTCCACCAATCCCCGCGTACGCATACCCGTCACCACCACAATGGTGGTACAGGCCGTACCCATGCCCTCAGAGCGTGTGTACAGCCAGTACCACGCGTACCCCTTCATCACCACTACAATGGTGGTACGGGCCGTACCCACGCCCTCAAAGCGTGGGTATGGCCCGTACCACCATTGCAGTGGTGATGTAGGGGTACGCGTGGTACTGGCTGTACACACGCTCTGAGGGCGTGGGTACGGCCTGTACCACCATTGCCGTACACACGCTCCCAGGGCGTGGGTACGGCCCGTACCACCATTGCAGTGGTGATGTAGGGGTACGCGTGGTACGGGCCGTACACACGCTCTGAGGGTGTGGGTACAGCGAGTACACCTACATCACCACTACAATGCTGGTACGGGCCGTACCCACGCTTTGAGGGTGTGGGTACGGCCCGTACCACCATTGTAGTGGTGATGTAGGGGTAAGCATGGTACGGGCCGTGCACACTCTCTGAGGGCGTGGGTACGGCCCGTACCACCATTGCAGTGGTGATGTAGGCGTACGCGTGGTACGGGCCGTACACACGCTCTGAGGGCGTGGGTATGGCACTTATACCTACATTACCACTACAATGCTGATACGGGCCGTACCCACGCCCTCAAAGCGTGTGTACGGCCCGTACCACGTGTACCCCTACATCACCACTACAATGGTGGTACGGGCCGTACCCACGCCCTCAAAGCGTGGGTACTGCCCGTACCACGCGTACCCCTACATCACCACTGCAATGGTGGTACGCCGTACCCACGCTTTGAGGGCATGGGTACGGCCCGTACCACGCGTACCCCTACATCACCACTGCATTGGTGGTACGGGCCGTACCCACGCTTTGAGGGCATGGGTACGGCCCGTACCACCATTGTAGTGGTGATGTACGGGTACGAGTGGTACTGGCCGTACCAACGCTCTGAGGGCATGGGTATGGCCCGTACCACCATTGCAGTGGTGATGTAGGGGTACGCGTGGTACGGGCCGTGCCCACTCTCTGAGGGCGTGGGTACGGCCCGTACCACCATTGCAGTGGTGATGTAGGGGTACGCATGGTACGGGCCGTACACACGCTCTGAGGGCGTGGGTACGGCACTTACACCTACATCACCACTACAATACTGGTACGGGACGTACACCCGCCCTCAGAGCGTGTGTACGGCCCGTACCACGCGTACCCCTACATCACCACTACAATGGTGGTACGGGCCGTACCCATGCCCTCAAAGCGTGGGTATGGCCCATACCACGCGTACCCCTACATCACCACTGCAATGGTGGTACGGGCCATACCCACGCTTTGAGGGCGTACGTACGGCCCGTACCACACGTACCCCTACATCACCACTACAATGGTGGTTCGAGCCGTACCCACGCCCTCAAAGCGTGGGTACTGCCCGTACCACGCATACCCCTACATCACCACTAAACTGGTGGTACGGGCTGTACCCATGCCCTCAAAGCGTGGGTACGGCCCATACCACCATTGTAGTGGTGATGTAGGTGTACGCGCCGTACCCATGCCCTCAGAGCGTGTGTACGGCCCGTACCACGCGTACCCCTACATCACCACTACAATGGTGGTACGGGCCATACCCAAGCCCTCAAAGCGTGGGTACGGCCCGTACCACGCGTACCCCTACATCACCACTGCAATGGTGGTACGGGCCGTACCCACGCCCTCAGAGCATGTGTACCGCCCGTACCACGCGTACCCCTACATCACCACTACAATGGTGGTACGGGCCGTACCCACGCCCTCAAAGCGTGGGTACGGCCCGTACCACCATTGTAGCGGTGATGTAGGTGTACGCGCGGTACGGACCGTACCCAACCTATGAATGCGGGGGTACGGACCGCATCACCCATACTCCTAGGGCACCAGTACATTTGTGATACAAGGCGTACACAAGCCACGAATGTTGGCTTCGGGCCTGGTGCAGCATATAACCAGTATATTGGGGTGTGTTCATGTCCAGGACAGCAGTGTACAGCACCAAGGGTGCGGGTGGGTGGGTGGGTGTCTGCCTAGGAGTCCCAGCAGTGGACAGAGACATGTGAGGGGTGGGTGCCTATCACTCCCAGCAGTGGACAGAGACATGTGAGGGGTGGGTGCATATCACTCCCAGCAGTGGACAGAGACATGTGAGGGGTGGGTGCAGAGGAATACCAGCAGTGGACAGAGACATGTGAGGGGTGGGTGCCTATCACTCCCAGCAGTGGACAGAGACATGTGAGGGGTGGGTGCAGAGGAATACCAGCAGTGGACAGAGAGATGTGAGGGGTGGGTGCCTATCACTCCCAGCAGTGGACAGAGACATGTGAGGGGTGGGTGCAGAGGAATACCAGCAGTGGACTGAGACATGTGAGGGGTGGGTGTCTATCACTCCCAGCAGTGGACAGAGACATGTGAGGGGTGGGTGCCTATCACTCCCAGCAGTGGACAGAGACATGGGGGTGGGTGCCTATCACTCCCAGCAGTGGACAGAGACATGGGGGTGGGTGCCTATCACTCCCAGCAGTGGACAGAGACATGTGAGGGGTGGGTGCCTATCACTCCCAGCAGTGGACAGAGACATGTGAGGGGTGGGTGCCTATCACTCCCAGCAGTGGACAGAGACATGTGAGGGGTGGGTGCAGAGGAATACCAGCAGTGGACAGAGACATGTGAGGGGTGGGTGCCTATCACTCCCAGCAGTGGACAGAGACATGTGAGGGGTGGGTGCAGAGGAATACCAGCAGTGGACAGAGCCATTTGAGGGGTGGGTGCCTATCACTCCCAGCAGTGGACAGAGACATGTGAGGGGTGGGTGCCTATCACTCCCAGCAGTGGACAGAGACATGGGGGTGGGTGCCTATCACTCCCAGCAGTGGACAGAGACATGGGGGTGGGTGCCTATCACTCCCAGCAGTGGACAGAGATATGTGAGGGGTGGGTGCCTATCACTCCCAGCAGTGGACAGAGACATGTGAGGGGTGGGTGCAGAGGAATACCAGCAGTGGACAGAGACATGTGAGGGGTGGGTGCCTATCACTCCCAGCAGTGGACAGAGACATGGGGTGGGTGCCTATCACTCCCAGCAGTGGACAGAGACATGGGGGTGGGTGCCTATCACTCCCAGCAGTGGACAGAGACATGTGAGGGGTGGGTGCCTATCACTCCCAGCAGTGGACAGAGACATGTGAGGGGTGGGTGCAGAGGAATACCAGCAGTGGACAGAGACATGTGAGGGGTGGGTGCCTATCACTCCAAGCAGTGGACAGAGACATGTGAGGTTTGGGTGCCTTTCACTCCCAGCAGTGGACAGAGACATGTGAGGGGTGGGTGCAGAGGAATACCAGCAGTGGACAGAGACATGTGAGGGTGGGTGCCTATCACTCCCAGCAGTGGACAGAGACATGTGAGGGGTGGGTGCCTATCACTCCCAGCAGTGGAGAGAGACATGTGAGGGGTGGGTGCAGAGGAATACCAGCAGTGGACAGAGACATGTGAGGGGTGGGTGCCTATCACTCCCAGCAGTGGACAGAGACATGGGGGTGGGTGCCTATCACTCCCAGCAGTGGAGAGAGACATGTGATGGGTGGGTGCAGAGGAATACCAGCAGTGGACAGAGACATGTGAGGGGTGGGTGCCTATCACTCCCAGCAGTGGAGAGAGACATGGGGGTGGGTGCCTATCACTCCCAGCAGTGGACAGAGACATGTGAGGGGTGGGTGCAGAGGAATACCAGCAGTGGACAGAGACATGTGAGGGGTGGGTGTCTATCACTCCCAGCAGTGGACAGAGACATGTGAGGGGTGGGTGCAGAGGAATACCAGCAGTGGACAGAGACATGTGAGGGGTGGGTGCCTATCACTCCCAGCAGTGGACAGAGACATGGGGGTGGGTGCCTATCACTCCCAGCAGTGGACAGAGACATGTGAGGGGTGGGTGCAGAGGAATACCAGCAGTGGACTGAGACATGGTGGTGTGTACATCATGATCAGATGACCACTACTCCATGGGTGTATGTACGCATCCCTAATGTTCAACTATGTTGATAGTGCCATAACAACACATCACTGACAGCAGTGTCCCACTCCCATGAGGATGGATGTCTTTCCCCCACTGCATGACACACCACATGTGGGTGTGAGGACAAATGACACATGCATACCAACCCCTGGCGGATGCAGCACAATACACACACAGAGATCATGCCACAAGACTGTATAGTCATGTCAATGCCTACTAAACTAAGAGAGCAAAAGGGAACACACACATCCCAGGACTGGTAGGAATGTACAGGTGCTGGGACAGCCACCAAGATGTTGCCTCTCATGGAAGGAATAGGGTGGGACAGCCACCAAGATGTTGCCTCTCATGGAAGGAATAGGGTGGAGTTCCCACAGATACAATGCCCACAATTGTCAGTCAGGTGCCCAAATACCCTGCAGAACAAGTACCAATTGTGTGCTAGGCTGGGATAACACACATGCATAGTGCGAAAAATGGAGAATTTCGCCATTAAGGCATTACAACATACTCAATACACAAGTACAGTGACTAGCAAGGATGGCACAGACGATGCAGCCGGAGACATTGCTGAGCAGGCATGGCCATAGTTGAAGGGATCCGTCACCAACAAAGGAAATGTAGACAGAGGTCAGCACAACAATTGTGCAACTCCCTGCAGGGAAGATGTCAGGTGCCACAGAGGAACGAACACTCCTTGGGACAATGTCTCCAAACACAAATAGCACACACGACCAAAGATTCTTTGCAGAGACCTTGTGATGGCACGCAGATACCAGGGTCCACCCCATGAGCATCAGACTACAACATTTCCCTGAAACATAACACATTACCACAACCCCAACTCCTGGAGCATCAGCACCCATATCAATACCTGAAATGCAATAGTGTTCAAAGTGAAAAGAAAATGCTTTATTCCGCATTAAAAGCAAAATTATAAAAGGACACTATTTACAAAGGCACATTGCCAGTCCAGATCAGAAGTCCTTGGTGGGGGGACACATGGCCACGTGTCTCCCCTAGCTTGCCTGCACATTAAAACCCTCAGGTTCGTCGACTGGGGGGGGCATCATGTGGGGAAGGACCAGGCACTGCAGGGACAGGAGGTGTAAGGGTAGGTGTGGTGGGTGCAGGGACAGACGCCTCCACCACAGGAGGTGGGGCAGCGCCAAAGGTGGAGGTGAGCTCGGCGCTGCACACTGCTGCCAGGTCATCCAGCGTATCCCCTGCACCCGAAGAAACCACAGGCTCAAAGGAGGGGGGGTCGGAGGGATGGGGTGCAGCGCTACTGGGGGAGGGGGTGGACAGGGGGGGACTCAACTCCCCTACCCGTGGAGTGCCGTTCCCGTTTGCGGGCTGGTTATCTAGAGGGGCTGAGGCCCAGCACAGCCAAGTAGACCTCCTTGTCAGATTGTGTGGTAGGGGAGCCGAGGGGAGTGCCATTGGAGGGACTGGGTAGTGCGGCATGCGGACTCGGACTGTGGCTGCGTGTATGCCTGTGTGCCCCAGACCCAGTGGGTGTGCCTTCATCCCCCTGAGTGTGTGTGTGAGGATGTGAGCGCTTGCCCCAACGTGGTGGTGTACTGCCTGTGTCTGGTGGGGTGCGTGCTTGGGAATGTCTGGGTGTGCTTGGGACAGGCATGGGAGTGGGAAGTGTGGATGGTGCAGGGGTAGGGGGGGATGAAGCGCTGCAGGAGACTCACTGCTGCCGTCAGTGAAGAGTCCATGGACCTCAGCAACATCCGTTGGTCAGACATCGCTGATGACATGCCCTCCATGTACAACACCATCTGTGTCATCAGTCTGGTGTGGCCATGGAGGACATTCAGCATCGATGTCTGGCCAACCTGCAACTGCCGCTGAATGTCCACAGACGCTGCAATGAGGGCAGCAGGGGGGACAGGGGCAGGGGGTGCGGTGCCTGGCACGAAGGAGACACGGTGGTGCCGTGCACGGACAGAAGGGACCGGAGCAACTGGGAGGGCGGTGATGGGAATGGAGGGGCGGTGACAGATGTGCTGCTGCCAGGTGTTGTAGCAGCCTCCGCCCCCTCGAGGAGTTCAGCCTCGGACCCGTCAGCGTCGTAGTCAGTGTTGCCACTAGACAGGTCATCCGCCTGACTCCCCTCGCCCTCCATGCCACTTGCTCCCGCAGACTCGCCAGCAGTGGTGGCAGTGGTGCTGGATCCCTTCTTCATGTCCGTGCAGGTGTCTCCCTCGGTGTCCTCCGAGGATGCTGTGGGCAAGGTGAAGATACAGAAAATAATCAGTCACCTGTATACAACTGACACATGAGTCCAACAAAATATGTCACAGTGCATATCAGGAAATGCATCATAAGTAACATCTAGAATACTCCGCACATATGTAACCCTGCACTCCCCAGTTGGTTGACCCACCATGCCACTTGGAAACAATGGAGATTATGACACAACAGCAAATAACTTGATATCGAATTATACTGAGAAGCTAGTGTCTGGGAACAGTTGAGCACAGCAAGACTATGAAGGCATGCCACCTCTTGTTCACTGTGAACGAAACAGTATTGGTGCACCCAAGGCCAAATAACAGACCTCAATGATGAAGGTGTCCCCACACTCAGAGACCTGTGAGTACTTTGGAAACCCAAACGAAAAACATTGTGATCCCTTGGGACTCACAACACTTTACACAATGTACATGTTTAGAATGTGTGAATGTGCCACTTTGTGAAAAGAACACACATGTGCCTGTATAACAGAAGTCACACAAGGAGGTGCACACAAAACTACATTTACTCAGTCATTGTATGAGCTGCCAGCCGAATTCAAATAAGCCACTGTAAAGAAGAAATGGGGTATCAGTGAGTACATATACATGGCACCACGGTGGTCTGGATGACTTGACACTCGTAAGTTGGTATCAGCAACAACCAAGGACTTACCCACATGCAAACACACTGTGGGAGCATGGATATGTATAATCAGAAAACAAGTGGTAATCGAACTGTGCCATTCTTTTAAATTTGCCAGCATGTCCCAGGAAAGTGTAAAGGTACTTTCTTTTGCACTTCCTTGGGAGACATCTGTCATGCAGGCACATTATTGTCCTTCACAACAAAACATCAAAGTCAAGCATATGAAAAATTGAGACATGTTGACAAGTGTAGTGCGTGCCAAGGTACAATACTTCTTGACTAACAACTTGAATCATGCCACCTGTCACATGGCCATCCGTACCATGATGACACAGTTGGCAACACATCTGACCAACTGCCTGTCATGTGGATTGGCACACATGTCCAAACACAGGACAATGCATTAGCTAATGGGCCTACAATTGTTTCGGGATAAGGAGCACCTGCACTGAGGAGACACCCTCATGGGAACCAAGAATGTCCACACAGATGTCAGCACACACAGACCAAACTACGTAGCATCTCGGCCACACACTGGTGGCAAAAATGGATGAGCATGAACCATGTATTTTCACTTTTGACACATGCTGCAAAGCACAAACATTAAACCCTGCACAACATGACTGGGTCACTGAATGTTGAGTGTCTGTCCAGACAATTATCACACACAGGTCAGACCTGGCAAGGAGACATAAGGTTTGGACATGTAGGCCTTGCCCGCACAAACCCCCCATACCTGACACAATGTGATTGAGACAGATCAAGAAGTTACACCTCTTAATCTGGGTTTACTAAAATGTGCATCAAGAATTCCTAAATGTACTCCACATCACCTTGTGAGGATGCCAACACATATTTGTGACAAACAACCATCAACAGATAGTTGTACATAGACACACAGGCACTGCCCAGTGTGAGGATGCACAAGCTAAATGGGGTCAGCCTGTACAATGGGCACATGTAGCACACTTTAGATAGGGAACAATGCCACAGAGGCCAACCTATGCTGAACACACAGAGAATGGGCACAGTGTTGGATGACACACATGATTCCGAGGCAAGGGTGTCTTACGGGACTGTAGTGGGCACACTGCTCCATGGTCCTGGAATGATCTGACTGTGACATGAGCAACCGTACCGGCACTATGCATATCTCCCACTCATGCACATCATGTCTGAGGCCACATCGGTCATGCATGCTGCAAGTCTGTTCATTTGAAAACTCACACTCCTATGTTGAGACTCTGCATCAGTGCCAACTAATATGGACCCCCAAATGACTGAACAGGACAGGGCACAGGCAAGGTAACAACACATGTCTCAGACTCCCCCCCCACATGATGCAGAAATCAATGTGCACTTGGATAAACTGGCAGCCTAGATAACCATGTGCAATAGTGATTACACACAGACCAGGGAACACATGTCAAGGAGGGGAAGGGAGGAAGAACAGCACCAGTTGACTTGGGGGAACAGGATATGCACTGCACATATTAACCCTCGCAGTGTATCCAGGCGACTGAGCACTTCCAAAAGCTGGTGACACACAACAAACACACATGTACCTACCCCTTTCCTGCTGCTGCAACTCCTGTAACCGCCTATCCAACTCTGGGAAGACCACCGCCAGGACACGCTTCATCTGGTGGGTCAGGCATCGGCGCCCGCCGTGCTTGCGTGGAGGTGAGTCCTTCAGCAGGACCCGGGCGATCCTCCGGGTCCAGCACCGGATGTCCTACCAGCGTTTCCTCACTTGGGCTAGGCGCCGACTGCGACCCACCACCGATCTCAGGGCTCTGACGGCCCGCTTCCAGATCTTCCCCTTCTCGTAGGCAGTTACCTGTGAGGATGACAAAGTGAGACAACATCACTACACCTGCTCCATGTCACAGAGACACACATTTGAACATCTTTTATATGTTGAACAGGGCATAGTATGCTGGCAACAAATAGCACCTTTGTCATAGGGACATTAGCCTCTGTGGAAGCCCCAATGCACTACATGGCATTGAAAGTACACAGGTGGCATGGAGTGTGGAAATTTAGCGTGCAAACTGAACATCATCTGCGCCATCTTGCCTCTCCCCAGCGTCACGCACAGCGAATGCGCGGCCGCCATTTTAGACACCCCACTCTCTCCCCACTCATTGTCAATCGTCAGCGCGGTCCCCTTGGCGCTGCGAGCATCCCCCGCGCGCTGGCCACCCCCGCTCTCTCATACAGGCCATAAACCCTCTCCTTCTGCGCGACCCTGCTACGGAACCACTTCCAACCGACAACCCATACATGGTCATGCCTCTCCTTTGATAACCCCCTTCCTCTGCGCCCCATTGTCTGAACTGGTCCCAGGCCATCACCTAGCCCTGCGGATGCAGTTTATTGCCCCTACTGTAAGGGAAACACCCCACATCAAAGGGATTACAGTAGATCAAAGCCCCTACCCCCTGAGACCCGGCCAGTTGCACACACCCCGGGAATTAGCGGGATTCCCTGCTGCGCGATAGCCATCTCCCACTGCGGGTAGGGTGGGAACTTCTACTGTATCTATGTGTGGGATCGGATCTGAACCGGGGCTCCAGGGGATATTCCCCCGTACTTCAAAAGAATCTCAAGAATGTACTATGTGTAATAAAGCAATAAACCAGTGTATAAGAGACCAGGTCTCAGAGATGCGGTTAGAGCACCTCGTGACGATACCTTGCTGTCTGATCTGATGTGTTCTGCTCCGACGGAATAAAACCTTGTTTCCTGCCTTCCAGTCTCCGGCGCCTGCCTCTTTTATTGGTAAATTATCGAGTGGTATGAGAGGCGATTATCGCCGGGCAAATACTTGGAAGGTTATCGACTGAAACTGCCGCTACCATTTAACAATTGGCGTCCCAAACGTGGGGCCCATCAGCGACACGTGGATCCAGTGGGAGAGGTCCCGACGACAGAGTGAACGACTGCAACGATCGGGAGAGCTCCTGCCCAATAGACCCTCGTCTGGCAGCCGATCATCCGAACTTCACTGGTTCCGAGCAGACCTCTCTCGAGTGATCTACGGTCCTGACTGGGAACCATCAGGAGTGCCGCGGCAAATACGGAGAATAGAGGACGATCGGGCGCTGGAGGCGGAAGACGAGAAACTGTCCATGCGGTCCGGGTAAGGTCGTGAAACACGACAAAAGTGCGAAATAATTGATTGATTGTTTGAATACTAGTATTGCTCATTGATTGTTCTTTTTGAGATATTCGCTGTCTACAAACGGGGAGGAGTAGAAATACTCTCTCTCTCTCCCTTTGCAGATAGTGAAGGGTAGGTAACGCAGACTTTTGTCCCCATTGAAACCCGTCGTGCCTATCTTTATCTCCCCATTGATTGATTGTCCGAACATTGATTGTTTTGAAGAATAGTGCTTTTTGAGATATTCTCTGTTTGCAAATAACGTAGAATAGGAATATTCTGTCTAGTCTTTGCAAATAGTGAAGGGTAGGTAACGCAGACTTTTGTCCCCATTGAAACCCGTCGTGCCTATCTTTATCTCCCCATTGATTGATTGATTGATTGTCCGAACACTAGTTGTTCGATATTGGTTCTTTGGAGGTATTCTCTGCTTACAAATAACGAGGAATAGAGATATTCTGTCTAGTCTTTGCAAGCAGTGAAAAGATAGGTAGTGCTGACTTTTGTCCCCGTTGAAACCCGTCATGCCTATCTTCTCCCCACTGATTGGTAGTTGGTTCTGCCCGGACCGCTTATTAGAGGTGAACCACCCGGCTCCACTGGAAGGCACCCCTAATAAGGACATGTTCACTAAATATGGACTAGTCGCCGTGGCTTATAGCAAGCTGTGGCATAAATATACCAAGAAGGAGCCCGAAAGTCAGTGGCCACTGATGGGATCCTTCGACGACCGCAAGATAGAAGCGCTAGAAGTAGCTCTGCGTAGCAATAAGACGACGCCTACTATGCTTGACAGTATTGGCATGTGGCGCAAAGAAGCGACGCAACGGAAAAAGAGGGAAGAAGTAAAAGCAGAAAAGGAATTACGAAAGGCAGCTCACCTTGCCGCTAAAAAGTTAGAAGAAGACATAAAAGAGAGAAGGGAAACTAAACTAAGACAGGAGCCCGAAACCTCAGGCCAGTACGCTGTTAGGACCCCTTCTTTGCTCTACCCTGTGTTGTCCTCCAAGCAGCAAACGAATGACGAATTACTGTTAGGTCCCCCGACCATTTACATGCCCCCTCCGTATGCACCCTCCCAATCAGTAGTGCAACACCCACAACCCCCGAACACGAACGAAAGCAGTACAGGGGCCTCGGCCCTCACGGCCTCCGCGCCGGCTGAGCCTCTTGTACTGAACCCAACGTCGGCTATAACGCTAGATGACCATGAGATGAGAAAGAACGATTCCACCAGAATGAATCGATTAACCAAGGATGAACGAGCAGGAATCGATAGGATAGTAGGGACGCTGGTGGAGCGAAAAGAAAGTGAGGAGTATATAACGGATGTGTATAAATCGTATGCCGACAACCGCAGACGACACTTTGTCGTACGGCTCTGTTATCACGCCCTGAATGCATATGAGGATAGGTACCACGATAAAGGTCCCGAAGGCTTAGCGGCCCTATATAGAAAGATAGACATCGGGGAAGAAAGAGAGGGCGATGTAGCGAACCTCTTCACTCGTACACTCGAGGTCTACCGACATCTTAAAGAACATGGACAAACAACCGAAACAGAAACCCCCATAGCAACTAAACCCCAGGGAGGAAGGGCCGATGCCATGATGCCCATTAAAGAAGCTGCCCCCTACTGGGTCCCCCCACGGGGTCAGGGAACACACGACGACATCAACCACCAAGATGCGAAGGGAAGGGTTGTATATAACTGGGTCTACCAGCCGTGGGACCGGCAAGATATTTTGACCTTTAGAAAGACCCTACCCGACTTGAGAAAGAACCCGACTGCCTTCTACACTGAATTAGGTACAGCCTTAGGCTCAACGATAATGACGTTAGCAGATATCGACTTGTTCTTTGGGCTATGTCTGCCGGCTGATGTGTGGAAACAAATCCGGAAAGTTGACCACGCTGAGCCGTTCGGATATACCTGGGTACAACTCGATACCATAGATAAACAGCGAGAACCAGGACAGAAACCCCCGAAAGCCATCCTAGAGCTCCCAGATAAGATTGTACAAAAGCTGAAGACTCTAATCCCTGAAAGAAAGGTAGACTGGTCGATAGTGACGGCTTGCCGCCAGAAACCCCAGGAAGACGTGTCTGAATACTTCTCCCGATTCGAGACTGTGTTTTCCGACTACAGTGGCCAAGACATGACCACCGCAACCGGACACCACCTCTTTGTCCAGAATTATGTAAAGGGTCTGTCGCCAGAAGTTTCCCAGAAACTACAGACCAGCGAGAGTAGTTGGGCAGCCTCCAAACCCGCAGCCATTCTCCAGATGGCCCAATACTACGAAAACCAGAAAAACGAGAACGATAGGGCGTCAGAGAAGAAGAAAAAGGAATTAAAGGAGAGGGTGATGATAGCACAATTGCAAGGGGTGACAATAGGAAGGGAACCCCCGAAGGAGAACTACCAACCAACCGCCCCTAGAAAGCAACCCCCTAGAGACCATGCACCTACACCCTACAACGGACGGAGGGACTTAGATGGAAATCAATGTGCGTTCTGTAGAGGGTTCGGACACTGGAAATCCCAGTGCCCGGTCCTTCTGGAAATGAACAAGAATAGGGGCCCCAGAGACGCAGCATATGACCCCAGAAATAGAGAACAGGGACGAGGGCACACGAACAACACCATCAACGACAGGCCAGGCAGACCAAACACCTTTGATCGCCCCCGACAAAACCAGTGTCAGCAGTCCGACTATGAAAGCACTCATGACTTCGCATAGGACCGCCAGGGGCAAGGGAGGGATCCAGTCGAACTCCGTGTTGACCAGCAAGGCCCTTACGTCACCGCTAAGGTCTTGGGCACAAAATCTCCATTCCTGGTAGATACTGGGGCGACACGTAGTGCGTTATCTAAACGACTGATTCCTAGGGCACCCTTGTCTGGCTCACACGTAACCTCAATAGGCTTTGACGGAATGCCCTCCACTAACCCCTTATCAGCACCAATCCCCTTTGACTTGGAAGATAACACCACTGACACGACCTTTCTGCTCTCCTCCAACACCCCCGATGCTATTATGGGACTTGATTTGCTAAAACATTTTCGAGCCACTATCAGATGCTCCCCAGACGGAGTTCGAGTCATCCTACACGATAACCCAGATCTGTTCAGACCCTGTCACACTCGGCGTATGCTCTCTATAACCGATGCTGATATGTCCCTACTCGACACATTACCTTCACATCTATGGGCTAAAACCGACTCAGATGTAGGGCGCATGGTGATCGACCCGGTACACATAACCGTCCGACCGGACGCAGTGCTCCCAAAGCTTCCTCAGTATCGGATATCCCCCGAAGGCGAGAAGGCATTGGTGGAAATCATCGAGTCCCTGGTCGAGGCAGGAGTGGTAGAAGAAGTAGTGAGTAATGTTTGCAACAGCCCTATCCTACCCATTGTAAAGAAGCAAGGCGAGGGGGATGAGAAAGCCTACCGTTTCATTGTTGACTTGCGAGAGGTTAACAAAGTAGTCATACCCCAGTACCCCGTAGTCTCAGACATCACCACCATCCTCACCCTGATTCCATCCACCGCCACCATCTTTACTGTTATTGACCTCAAGAACGCATTCTTTTCCATCCCCATCCACCCAGACAGCCGCTACCTGTTCGGCTTCACCTTAAAAGCCCGTTCGTACAGATTCTGTAGGGCACCCCAAGGCTATACTGAGAGTCCCAGTATTTACAGCCAAGCCCTCAAGAGGCAACTAGATGCAGTCCAACTACCCGATGGAGTGGCATTGATACAGTACGTCGATGACATTCTTTTGGCGGCCGACACCACCCCTCTTGCCGTCACGGCCACCATTCACCTCCTTCGCTTCCTTGCGGAAAACGGTCACAAGGTCTCCAGAAAGAAATTGCAATTCTGCCAGCCCCAAGTAACGTATCTAGGCCACCTACTATCCAAAGATGGGAGGAAACTTACCCCTGACCGAATTCAAACCATCCTAGAAACCCCTGTTCCCAAAACTCAGAAGCAAGTGCGGTCCCTAGTGGGCCTCACCTCCTTTTGTCGTCAGTGGTTGCCAAATTTCAGTCTTATCATAAAACCTCTGCTTTCCCTACTGGCTAAAGATACCCCCTTCCCCCTCCCCTGGACACCCGAATGCCAATCCTCCTTCAAGGAATTACGAGACGCCCTCTGCTCAGCCCCAGTCCTAGGAACCCCAGACTACACTAAACCTTTCTCCCTTTACACCCACGAAAAGGAGGGATGCGCATTGTCTGTCCTAACCCAGTCCATAGGCCCTAAACAACGCCCTTGTGCCTACTTCTCTGCCACTCTCGACCCCGTAGCCAGAGCCTTGCCCGCCTGCCTTCGAGCAGTAGCCGCCGCTGCTGTCTCTATCCGACAAAGTGAGGGGATCGTGCTCTCGAACCCCCTCACTGTATTGGTGCCCCATGCTGTTGATACCCTCCTGAACCAAACCAAAACTCAACACCTGACTAGCGCACGACTGACTGGGTACGAACTGACTCTGCTTGCACCCCACATCACATTGAAACGATGCACCACTCTGAATCCAGCCACTCTACTACCTCTCCCTGACACTGACCCCAATGCGTCCCCTATACATGACTGTGTGACCCTCACCGACGAACAGACCAAGAGTAGGGTTGACCTCCGGGATACTGCCTTCCCGAACCCTGACGGAGAACTGTGGGTGGATGGCTCATGTATCAAGCTCCCCGATGGCACCACCTCAGCTGCCTATGCAGTCACCACGGCCCGAACCGTTGTTGAGACAGCCCGCATCACCCAGCGATCCGCACAGGCGGCTGAACTAATTGCCCTCACACGAGCCTGCATCCTGGCAGCAGGGACAACCGCAAACATTTACACAGACAGTCAGTATGCCTTCGGGGTAGTTCACCACTTTGGGCTCTTATGGAAAGAGAGGGGATTCTTGACCTCGCATGGCACACCCATCCTGCATGGAGATCTAGTCTCTGCCCTGACCGAAGCAGTCCTCCTCCCCACACGGCTGGCTGTGATCAAATGCCAGGCACACAAGAAGGTGACAGACATTGTAGGACAGGGAAATGCACTAGCTGACATTACTGCCCGAACCACAGCCGAGAATAGGTCCACGACCCGCATGTACGTGACCAGGTCACAAACTGAGAATTGGAAGGATGCTAGGGAAACGATTAGGGATATCCAATTAGCCAGCACACCACACGAATTAACTGAATGGGCCCGGGTAGGATTGAAGGACGATGACGGTTGTTGGCGAACTAAAGACTCGAACAAATGGTTGCTACCCGACTCATACTTGATCCCCATGCTGACCATGGCACACTCCCCCGCACACATAGGGTCTGCCCCCATGATCGAACTCATCTCTAAAGTCTGGCACAACGACAGGATACCCGACTCAGCCAAACGACTGGTCCAACAATGCCTAGTATGCCTCCAACACAACCCTGGGAAAGGAACTGCTGTACCCCGGGGAGGGTTTGGGGTCCCCAATCACCCCTTTGAAGTCCTACAAATGGACTACGTCCAGCTAGAAAGGTGCCGAGGTTTAAAGTATGTGCTCGTCGTTGTGTGTGCCTTCAGCAAGTGGGTGGAAGCCTACCCAACCCACGACAACACCGCTATGACTACTGCAAAAGTACTACTGAAGGAATTCTTCCCCCGATACGGCCTTTGTCGAATTTTGTGGAGCGACAATGGCCCCCACTTCGTAGCCGAAGTTATCCAACTCATCTTAAAAGGGTTGGGTGTAAAACAGAAGTTCCACGCGGTCTTCCATCCCCAATCTGCAGGCTTGGTTGAGCGACACAATGCCACATTGAAGCTTAAGATAGCAAAAATAGTCGCCACCACAGGGCTAAGATGGCCAGACGCTCTCCCGCTAGCATTGCTATCAATGCGTTCCACCCCCACCAAACACCACTTAACCCCCTACGAGGTCGTCTTCGGGCGGCCCATGAACCTTTGGACTGCACCAAAACCATCGTCCATCCACGACGTCCCGAACGTCCTCATGTCTGACTATTTGTATAACCTAACTAAGACATTGTCTGTTATCCATCAGCAGGTGCTGCACGCCATTCCCGATGTTTCCAGGGGCCCGGGACACGACATCCAACCCGGCGACTTTGTCTTAGTGCGTAACTTCCAACGCACCAAGAGTCTGGAGCCCCGGTGGACGGGTCCCCTGCAAGTCCTGATCACCACCCGAACAGCTCTTCGAGTGGAGGGGAAACGCAATTGGCTGCATGCACACCACTGCAAGAAGGTATCACCGACCCTGACAACCACGGACAGCATCACCGCCCAAGAAGAACTCCTGGACAAAGATCGACCATCCCTGAGCCGCTGCCCAGATACAGAGACACTCGAGTTAGTAAGATATCCTGATCCCACTGTGCCATCCAAAGAAGGGTATAACTTGCGACGAAAGGAGAGAACTTCGGCTAAGCAGACCACAAGCTAAGTGAAAATCTCAAAGCGGTAGCCTAGTCACCCCAGAGGCCACCAGGAGAGAAACCAAACAAAGTCTGTGGTTCTGCCCGCTACCGAGTCTCTTGAAGGTGATGGAAGCGCCCAACATGAAGATGATGGAAGCAACCGGACGTCCGAAGATCCACTACAGAAACCCAAAGACTGACCGAATGCACAGCTTAAAGACTATTGCACTTTTCATTACCCTTCTCTTCTGCCTTCTCCTCATGGTCGCCTTCTGGATCATGGAGGAGAGCACACCCGCTCATAAGACATTACTGGCCACCGTTCAACCTACCACCACGAAAGAACATCATCTGATCTCGCTTTCACCCCAACTCCGAGAAAGGCGTAAGGAGTTCTGGAATAACTCCTTTGTACAGTTGCTCCACCAACACAATCTTGCTACCAACGCCACTAATTGCTGGATCTGTGGACTGCTACCACATGCCACTGGACACTCTATCCCTTTTATCCCTTCACCTTTTTCTGTCCATGGCTCCTGCCTCGCCTGGCTAATCCTCCTGCAAGAAAGCTACAAGGACAATGCCACTTCCGGCAGAACCATGTCACACTTCTACCATGGGTTCTGGCTGAACAAAACTGGAAGAACTTCTGCCCTCTTCTGCCCTCTGAGATCGAACACTTCCTTTCACATGGACATCCCTGCCAAAGAACGAGTTGAAATGCAAGTGTTCAACAATCCAGCCAGACCCACCTTCTCTTACCTCCGGAAACGAACGGCCGCCACCCTAACAGTGGCCCTGTCCGTCATCAACATCACTGGGTCTGTATGCCTCGAAGGCCTGGGGGCACAGCTGGTGGGCCACAGCTCCTGCCTCATCACCCGAACATTGGACTCAGTTGACCCACCCTCCTTTGTTGCCTCCCCGAATATGTACTTCATCTGCGGTACTAAGGCCTACACCTGGCTTCCGAAAGGTTGGGGAGGCACCTGCTACATCGCCTTTGTCCTTCCTCCGACGTATGTGGCTCCAGCAAACCAACACCGACAGAAACGGGCCAAAGACATTGTTCAGGCCGACTCCACCGGAGCACAGTTCATGGACGCAGTCAAAGGCCTTGTTCCTCTCTGGGGTCCAATGGCAAACAGCCGTGCCATCCGCCACTTAACCCAGGCAGTCGAAACGGCAATGAACATTACAGCTGGCGCCCTCGCCAACAACACCGCTGAGCTTCAGGCCGTCCGCCTGGTGGCTCTCCAGAACCGCCTTGTTCTAGACGTGGTTCTAGCAGATCGTGGAGGAGCATGCCGCATCATTGGGTCCAGCTGTTGTACCTACGTACCGGATAACTCACCCTCAGTCTACAAAGCAATTGAACACCTCCACAGACTGTCCGCAGAGGTCCATCAAGAACAAGAAGAATGGTCGCTGGGGAGTTGGTTTTGGGACGCTATTAAAGGTTGGGGATGGAGGCTGTTTTCATTTATCCTGATACCAATTGTGATACTATGTGGATGTTGCTTGGGGATTCAGTGTCTGCCACCTTTATGTTCGCTTTTTATGAACTGCATCTGCCCTAAGACTTTGGACTTTGAAACCGAGCGGATGAAAGCTCTGAACGAGGTGGAGGTACGGGGTATTATGGGGATAGATCCAAACTAGGCAAGCTGGCGAGATATGTTAAAAGGGAGGACTGTGGAAATTTAGCGTGCAAACTGAACATCATCTGCGCCATCTTGCCTCTCCCCAGCGTCACGCACAGCGAATGCGCGGCCGCCATTTTAGACACCCCACTCTCTCCCCACTCATTGTCAATCGTCAGCGCGGTCCCCTTGGCGCTGCGAGCATCCCCCGCGCGCTGGCCACCCCCGCTCTCTCATACAGGCCATAAACCCTCTCCTTCTGCGCGACCCTGCTACGGAACCACTTCCAACCGACAACCCATACATGGTCATGCCTCTCCTTTGATAACCCCCTTCCTCTGCGCCCCATTGTCTGAACTGGTCCCAGGCCATCACCTAGCCCTGCGGATGCAGTTTATTGCCCCTACTGTAAGGGAAACACCCCACATCAAAGGGATTACAGTAGATCAAAGCCCCTACCCCCTGAGACCCGGCCAGTTGCACACACCCCGGGAATTAGCGGGATTCCCTGCTGCGCGATAGCCATCTCCCACTGCGGGTAGGGTGGGAACTTCTACTGTATCTATGTGTGGGATCGGATCTGAACCGGGGCTCCAGGGGATATTCCCCCGTACTTCAAAAGAATCTCAAGAATGTACTATGTGTAATAAAGCAATAAACCAGTGTATAAGAGACCAGGTCTCAGAGATGCGGTTAGAGCACCTCGTGACGATACCTTGCTGTCTGATCTGATGTGTTCTGCTCCGACGGAATAAAACCTTGTTTCCTGCCTTCCAGTCTCCGGCGCCTGCCTCTTTTATTGGTAAATTATCGAGTGGTATGAGAGGCGATTATCGCCGGGCAAATACTTGGAAGGTTATCGACTGAAACTGCCGCTACCATTTAACAGGAGGGTGCAACACACTCCCTGATCATGGCACACACTGTGCATCACATGCAACACCAGGCTGATGGACAGCACCTCCAAGCAGTCACATGCCCCAGGCCACTGACGCAACCTCAGCAGAGTACACAGACACACACAGGCACAGATCAATCACCTGCCATTGGCAACAGCGGATACAAACCTCACTCTGCACATGTGCCACTTGCTTGTGGGGTGTCACAGGTGTGGTGCTAGCTCAGCAAGTCAGACACTCCGCACGGCTTACTTCTCACATCAGATGGGTGGAGCTGTTGCCTCCTCCATGCGGCTGTGGTGCAACACTCCACATAGACACTCACCCACATGACAAGGAACATTCACACACATCAATGTCCAGGGGCGTACACATCATTTGGACACTCTCACCACTCTCACCACACCTCCACTCAACTCACACACATCTGTGGGTACAGTCACCTGTCACACCGGGGGGGGCACTGAATCACCTCAGGACTATAGAACAAAAATGGCCCAAAGGATTGGGCAGGCTGAATGTGCCATGCACTATGCAGTGAATGTCACAGTAAACACAATGCAAGTGAGGAGTGCACACATGAACTACATCTTGCTCTGCATGAGAGACATAAGCCATTCCCACCCCTGGGACCCACTCTAAACAACATTGCATGTCTGTCACACCTGGACAAAATGCCAGAAATGACAGTCACAAAAAAGGTGCACAGTCAAAGGTAGTGGAGTCAGCACTCACCTGCCCCCCTGGTCTCCCATACAGGCTAGGGTACTGTGGGAGGATGACATCTAGCAATGCGTCATTCTCCTCTTGTGTGAAATGCTGGGCCCTTTCCACAGACCTTGACATGGTGCCAGAGAAAGCAGAGGCAGCAGCAGTGGTGTCGACTGAAAGGTTGTGCAGGCAAGTGCCCTCTCATGGGTTCTGGCTGACTTATATCTGCCTTGCTGGGCTGTTTCATTTACAGGAGTACAGAGTGATTGGTCAGACTCATTTGCATCCTACGTTTCCTCCAATCCCTTTAAACATACACCAGTGAGTGCCTTTGCATGGTTCAAAATTTGAGCCTCATGTGAAGTCAACAACCACTTTGCAACATTGTATTTAGTTGCCAACTGACTTTTACAGGCCACCTGATGGAACAATTTGAACTGGAAACTCGGTATCCATGACAACCAGCATGCATTTAGGCCCTAATACTTGTCCCTCATGTGTCCCTATGTAATTTAGAAATCCACACACAGGTACGGTGCGTTTGACACATACCCCTACGGCACCAGTTGCACAGTGCGTTTGACACGTATGTGTACGACCAGTGTGTACACGCAGGTGTGCACACTGGTCGTACACGTACGTGTACGACCAGTGTGTACACCTACGTGTACTACGGTCGTACACGTATGTGTACGACCAGTGTGTACACGTACGTGTACTACGGTCGTACACGTACGTGTACGACCAGTGTGTACACGTACGTGTATTACGGTCATACACGTACGTGTACAACCGTAGTACACGTACGTGTACACACTGGTAGTAGACGTACGTGTGTACGGTCTGTACACACACCCGTACTCCAGCGGCAACACCAATATCATGATACGGACCGTTCACACGCCCTCAGAGCGTGTGTACGGGGTGTTTCACAGCTTACACTGGTGATAGGAGGCGCACACGAAAGGAATGGAGGTGTCAGACTCATGCACGGCTGTACATCAAGTCATTGTCATTGCAGTCCTTCATGTGCAGGGCCTAGGTGTGTCAGGCAGTGATATGGCACATGTCTCCTCCTGTTTTAGCACAATAGATGTGTGATAACCTGTGTACACATGTCATGTGTGATGGGGCAGTATGTGGCACACTTCCCCTTCCCACTTTGCACATGTGTGCATGTAGTACAAACGTGTCAAGCACTGCATCACTGGTATGACATAGTCACCACCACCCGCAACTGTCTCCTGATGCCAGGGACAGGGACACTAACACCTGACATCTAAGTACCAGCATGCCCCGATGTGACTATGTCCTGTGTGTGTCATGTGTTCCCATGAGCTTGCTGTTGGTGTTCCGTCAACTGCATCTGCTGTTGCTGCATCCAACATGTGTCTGTGTGTAGATGGGCATGGCACACATATACGCACACCAAGCCACATGTGGATTCACACGTTACGTGTGTCTGGATGCTTCGAAGATGATTTTTTGACATGAGGACATATCTGCGCCGTATCCATGTCTGTGTTTTCATTTTTCACGTGTACCCCTTCATCGCAATGTGTGTGATCTGTACATTTTCAAGGACATGTGACCTGTGCGTCTAGCTTGCCGCCAGCTGTCTGTATGAGATGACATCCTTCAAATGCAGATATGTGGATGTATGTCACTCCTGTGATGTCTCTGGCTGTTCACTTACACTGGCCCACAGCTAGTTTCGGGGCATGTCATGTAGAACTTGACAATCAACGGGTGTCGCTGGCTTTTCGTAGGAGTATCACCTGGCTGGCATACGTGTCCTGGATGTATTGCACAGACCAGACTCTGTATTTAGCAGATGTGTAGTAGCAGTTGAGCATGTGCTCAGTTCATTGACATTGATGTCATGTACTCACTCTTCGTTATTCCTTCCAATGTTCTGCAGGGCACCGCCTCTCCCCCGACCAATGCCAGACTTGGGTGCCATGAGGGAACGTGACTGCATAAGACGTTACCGCTTCTCGCAACAGTTGATTGAGAACTTGACCGCAAAGCTGGAACCACACCTCCAACCGCGACACAGGTATCCTACTGCGCTGACCCCCAAGATGAAGGTGATGGCAGCCCTACATTTTTTTGCCACCGGTACGTTTCAATTCACCATAGCTGATGTGGGTGGCATGTCACAGACCATGTTCAGCCATGTCCTGCATGATGTTTTAGAAGCCATGTTGGAGCACCTGGATGAATTCATCCATTTCCCTACTCCTGAGGAGTTGACATGTGTCAAGGGTGATTTCTATGCCCTGGGAGGGATGGCCCATGTCATTGGGTCCATTGATGGCACACATGTGGCTTTTGTACCACCACAGGCACAGGAGGTCGCCTATCGCAACCGTAAACATTACCACGCTATTAATGCCCTTGTGGTGTGTCTTGCTAACATGCTGATTTCCCATGTCTGTGCACGTTTTCCAGGGTCAGCACACTATGCCTACACCATGAGGTGTAGCAGGGTGCCAGAAATGATGCTGCGGCTGCACAACGAACGAGCATGTCTTGTTGGTGGGTATACTCTGTTTGTCCTTTGTTTAGCGCTATCTTTGTATCTTACGGCATCTCCTGACCCACTTCTTTACATGATGTTTCCATGTAGGGGACTCTGGCTATCCCCACATGCCATGGCTGATGACGCCTCTCCGCAACCCCAGAACAGCTGCAGATCACCGTTACAACAACGCACATGGGCAGACCAGGCGAGTGATCGAGAGGACGTTTGGCCTCCTGAAGAGCCGATTCCGGTGCCTTCACAAGACAGGCGGGTCCCTCCCATATGCACCGGTGAAGGTCTGCAAAATCTTCCTCGTGTGCTGCATGCTGCACAACATGGCAGTGGAGAAGGCTGTGCCACTCATCCTGGATCCGGATGAGCAGGAACATCCACCCGTGGAGGATGAAGGGCAAGTGAGGATGAGGAGGAGGAGGAGGACGACATCCGGAATTAGCTCATACGCAACTTCTTCTCATAATGGTGAGTCCATGGGTCTGAGTGTGCACGCTTGGAGCCTTGTGTGGCACGTGTTGCAATGTGTGTGTCCAGCTGACTGTATGCTAAGTGACTTAGAGGTGTGTTCAGATGTGTCACTCGAGTGATGATGTCCTTCCACACATTTTAGCTTAGACACTCAATTTAAAAATTGCATGGTGACACACTTATTCCTGTAGAGTAAATGACCATGCATGCGGATGACAATCTTTTCCCTGACTTCTTGTGTGTCTGTCATCCCCAGGTAGTTGCGCATGCTGTCTGCTCGTGTCATCCTTGGCCTCCCGCTAATCCTCATGAGTATTGCAACGTGTGCTGAATCAGCATCCCATGCACGGACATGGTGAAATGTCTTTTTGGTTAAGGATTGCTGCAAGGCATTTTGGTGTTGGTAGGTGTTTGGAATGTGTGGGCACTGATCCTGTGCATGTTGTGTTACTATAAATACATGTCGACCATGGGGCACATGACATGTTGCATGACTCACATGAATTGATAGTCAACCTTCGTAACAATCATCTGTAATGGGACTGGATTTTGATGAAGGCATCAATGTGTGTACAACTTCCCTCTGAAACATAAGGGATGCTACGGGCGGACATAGTGTGGGACATCCCCATGAGAGGATCAATGGGGAATTGCAGCCCCTCCGTGTGCAGCAGGGGGTGTTTGGCTCACCCCCTTCACTTGTGTGCCAGTTCAATGGATTTACAGCATCTGTGTTGTGAAGGGAGTGTCCAGTGTAGGTCCCACATGTTTAGCCTAATGACCTGTGAGTCTGTTCATATTGATGCATTTCCCTAGGTGTGAACCTGAGTAATAACGGTGTTCCTCACCCTCCAAGGTGCCTCATCTCTGTCAATGCAGGTCTCTTGCCACTTTGCATGCGGCATCTCTGGCATAGTTGCCAAAGATTGTGCATATGAGTCTATGTGTAGTTTGGCAACATGCATGCAGTTCTTCAGGGATTAGGATCTCTATTGTGCATGATGTCCATGGTTGTGTATGTATTTGGGCATGTTGGTCACCACAACGGGCCGTCAACACCTGCTGAGGGTGTGTATCCTGTGCGCAGCTCGGCCTTCAGTTTCCTGATCCTGTGTCAGTCATCTTTGGTGATTGTGCATCCATTGTCTCTGGGTGTGCCATGGGAAACCGGACACTCCTTCCTTTACATTCGCCTGTTGCAGTTGTCCTTTCTGACATCCTAGTCTTTGTGTGCAACTTGTGGTATAGTTTCCAGGACATGCCGCCTGCTGCTGCGGCCCCTGTAGCAAGGGCCCACAAAGTTTCCGGATTCGGCAACACACACACCTCAAAGATGCTCCTCCCTTCCTCCCTCCACCCATTCATTTGGCTGTCATCAGCTTGTCTGTGGCACTGTTGCGGCCACACGGTGCCAAAGGCTGGACCGTCAGCGCATGCAACGTGCACATTGCACGACCCTCATGTCCTTGCATGACCCACATCACACTACAGTCTGATGTGGCAGCCACCCTCCAAGCATTGTCCATCCGAAAATCTACCGCCTGCTCTCAGGCATACCCTAGGCGCACACACAACACCTTTGCATGATGAGTGTGCAACTCCAACTGCCCACACAGCGCTGCCCCGCCTTCCAGGCCTTGTCACACCAACCAGGTCATGTCCCTCCTACTCCCCACCGGCTCCGTACACCAGCAAGGCCATGGGAGTGGGACTCAAGCCTTCAGCATGTAGTATAGTGGCATCATCTGGCACATGGCCCAGGTATCATCTCTCAGCGTGTCAATCTTCAATGTGTCCAGGTCCCCCTCTCCAGCATCACATGCGCACAGCACCTCATCATCAGCTCGTATGCCATTGACAGCCAGGTGCTCCTCACCCTCACCAAAGACGCAGCCATTGCCAGTTCCAACATTCAAGAAGGCATGAGATCCATTGATGAATGACTGAACATCAGCCACCTGAGGCTGGACTTGTACAGGACTGAGGTAATCATCTGAGGATTGTCCCCTTACAGCTGGGTCAACTGCTTGTGTCCCACCCGCAAGAGCCCTGCACATGCACCCAGTGCTCACGCACACAAGATGGTGTGCATCATGGATTCGTCACTCACATTTGCCATGCTAATCACCAGCATCTGTACCTCAGGGTGCAACACCCTCTGCATGATGCACATGATCCACAGATAGATCCACTCCAAGGAAAGACAGACCATCCCCCAGGCCCACGACACCAGCCGTGTCAACTACTGCCCCGCCCTCTATGGAGCGAGTACATCCAAACTCCCAGGAAACTTGTCCACATCCAGGCTGCATGTGCACACCTCAGCTTCAACATCCCGCGCCCCAGCCACATCACCATCCACCAGAGATAGCTGTAATGGATCACTGTCTGCTGCAGGATGACCTTCAGACTCCTCACCCACACTCAGGAGGCAGGCCACAACCCCAGACACCCAAACCAACCTTGCCCGTCTGTCATCCGAGACCCTGTTGTGCCAACTCCGTGCATCCAACCTTGCCCTGGCCACCATTCTTCACATCCACCGTACTCCAGCATGCAGGACATAGTTCTCCCACCTGGCAAGACATACCTGCTACTCCCTCCCCAGCAACATCCACATGAGCCATGACCTCTACGCCTTCATGATACTCTTCCCAATTGGTCTGTCCGCACAGTATTGCATGCCCCCCCTCAGCAGCTTGAGGCCATCATGGGTGAGTATTGTGCTCCATGTCTGTATTGTATGATACATTGTGACCCATGTGTGTCCTGTACCAGACTCAGTTTCCAGGGTATGGATGGCTGGAGTTAGTTCAACACTCAGGCATAGTTTGACATTTCCCCACACGTAGGTTGTGTACTCATGCAAAATGAATGCAACATCTAATTGAAGAAATTAAGATTTATTCTCAGTGAGGGGCCTGTTTAGTGTGGACAAATAGGTGCTATACAGTGTGCATGGAATCCAAAGTTCACAGGGGGAGATGGGATCCTTGTCATTTGGAGTCATCAGAGTCCAGACCACAGTGTTGGTCATCATTGGTCAGACTGTGACCAGCAAGTCCATGTGGCAGAGAATGGCATTGGATGAGGTGCTGCTGTTGCGCATGAGGGCCAGGTGCCAGGCCAGGTGACCTGGGAGATGTGGATGGTCCGCTGCCTCTCACGGTCTTTTCCGTGGACGATGTTTGTGATGCTCCGTCGGACGATTCCTCCTCCTCCTTCCTCCCTGTGGCTGGTGGTGGTCTTCGCCTGGGGGCACAGGGAGGGTTGGCCATGTTGTTGGCGATCCGACGGAGTGAACGGCTCATGTCCGTTTGCACCGCCAGGATCTCGGCCAGTCTTGCCTCCTTCCGTCCTTGGTGTTGTTGTTGACTGGCGTGTTGCTCGGCCTGCTGGTTCTTAATCTCGTTTAGGGTCGCCACTACCTGGCTGATGCCCCTGGTGTCACGCCGGTATGTGTCCAAGATGTGGCGTATGTGTGACATACCGGTTCCCTCAGCTGGCTGGTCAGGTTCGCGCCTCCGCCTGCCTCCACTCCCACCACCCCTGCCCACACGAGCCTGGCCTGCCGTTGTGGGAACATCGGGTCTACGGGACCCCTGAGGGATGGCATTTGCAGGGTTGTCTGCCTCCTCCTGGGTGGCCGGAGAACCTTGTCCCTCCAGGTCAGACTGGCTCAGTTGTTCTGTGCGAGGCAGGGCTCCTGGGTGTCTCCTGGGATGTGGCAAGAATGGGGGTGGTGGTTGGCACAGATGTACCTGACGCAGGTGCTGCAGGGGCTTGGGCACCAGAGGGTCCAGGTTGGTTGGGGTCATCCACAGAGTGCTGAGAGTCGTCGCTGCCGGTGGGATCATCTTCCAGCCGAGCCTGGGTCTGTGATTGTTCCCCCCCCCGTGTTGGGGGGAGATCCATGATGTTGCCCTGTGTGTGAGAGAGAGACAATGTTAATGCTGTTTCATACGACATCCATGTTTCATACATGTTCTAGTTGCCACAGTTCCTCCAGGTAGTTGTATGTGCCTAGCATTCACATCAATGTTTACTTGTGGATGGGTATGTTGCAGGGGACTGATTGAAATGTTATCCAGGGTCTTAGACATGTCGCATTTGGCCTTGGATGCTTTTTTGGCTGTGGCTTGATCTTGTTGTGTCACATGTCCATTGTGAGAGTGTGTGACTCCATTGGCTGCCCCGGGGGTGTGTGCTTGTGTGAGGGGTGAGTGATCATCCCTCAGCCCGACGCTGTTCAACATCCACATTGCCCCCCTCACACAAGTGGCCCGCCACCACAACCCCAAAAACATCTCCTACGCCGACGACACCCAGCTCTTCCTCTCCCTCACCAAGGACCCTCACACCGCCAAGACAAACATCCACGAGGGTCTGAGGGCCATCGCCGACTGGATGCGGAGCGGCCATCTGAAACAGAACTCGGACAAGACGGAGGTCCTCATCCTCGGACCCACACCCTCAGCCTGGGACGACTCCTGGTGGCCAATCGCTCTTGGGACATCACCGACACCCACCAAACACGCACGCAACCTAGGAGTGATCCTCGCATCCTCCCTCTCCATGTCCAAGCAGGTCAAAGGCGTCTCCTCCTCCTGCTACGACACCCTACGCAGGCTCCGCCGGATCTACTGGTGGATCCTGACTTAAACAAGTAGAACAGTGACACAGGCCCTCGTCAGCAGCTGACTGGACTACGCCACTGCACTATACGCAGGACTCCCATCCACACACCAACGGCGGCTACAACGCTTCGGAAACACTTCGGCACAACTGATCCTCAACGACCGCCGTCACAGCCACATCACCCCCCTCCTGAGAGACCTGCACTGGCTCCACATCGACAAGAGGATCACCTGTATGCCCCTCACCCACGCACACAAGGCACTCCACACCGCCTGACAAGCCTACCTGCACATCAGACTCAGCTTCTACACCCCCACCCGCCAGCTCCGCTCCGGCAGCCTCGCTCTCGCAGCTGTCCCCCGCATCCAAAGTACGCCCGCCTGCAGCAGATCCTTCTCCTACCTCGCCGCCAAGACCTGGAAGACCCTCCCAACCCACCTACGACTGACCCAAGACCTATTTGCCTTCAGGATACTCCTCAGGACCTGGCTCTTCGAGCAGTGGTGGAACCCCCCCCCCCCCTCAGCGCCTTGAGACCCTGACAGGTAAGTAGCGCGCATTACAAGTACCCTGATCGATTGTTGATTGCTTGACGGTGCCTGCTGGTGGGTGTGGTGTGATTTGGCAGTGGGTCTCCCAGGTGATGTATCTGTCCCACCATGGCGTATGCTGCCATGTCAGTGAGTGTGAGTTCCTGTCCTAGATTTCTGAGCTTGTTGTGTTTGTGTTAGAGTTTGCAGTTGTCACAGGAGGGCCTTGTGCTGCCTACAGCAGGGCCAAGTGTCAGCTACCTTGTCAGTACTTTGCCAGTCCCTGTGCATTGCGCATGTTGCATGGGTATGTACCTGGGCCATATGGGCTGAGGGCAATGTTGTCTGTTTCTGAGTTGTACAATATGTTTAGTGATCCCCACCCTCCCAGCATCCCGGACATCCTGTCTTGGGTTTGTGGTTTGTGTAGGCTGGGACATGGCATGAGCGTTGTTTAGAGTGTGGTTGTGTCAGGTGAGGGCTTGGGGTAGGTGAGTGCATTTGTTATAGTTGGGGTGTGGATGCCCCCATGTCACGTAAGTTGTTTGTGTACTCACCAGGCTCTCGAACTCCTTCGACTCCGTGTACTCCCACCGGCGGAAGCAGGGCCATCACCTTCTCCTCCCAGGGATGGTAATGTACCGGTCTGCGGGGCAGCCCACCTCCTGTGATGTTACTCTGGTCGTAGTCCTCGTTCATTTTGCGCTTGACTGCCCTGCGCAGATCATACCACCCGCCCTGGTATTCATTCCTGGTCCTTCTGATGGGCGCAACAGCATTCACCCGATCGACGATCCTCTGCCACAGGCTAGTTTTTGGAGATATGCTGGTCTGTCTGACCAATGTTCCAAAGAGCTGTGGCTCGACTCTGATGACTTCGTTGACAAGGATGTCCAGCTCCTCCCTTGTGAACTTTGGATTCTTGTCTGTGGGCATGGTGTGGGGTGTGGGTGTGGATGGTTGTGGGTGTGTGGGTGTGAATGTGTAGGTGTGTGTGTATGTGTAGAGGGGGGCTGTGTGAAGGTGGTTGTGTGAAGGTGTGTAAATTAAGGTGTATGGGTGCAGTTGTTTGTGTGTGATGTCTGTCAGCAGTGGGTCTGTTTCAAAGGCTCATGGTTTGTGATTGTGGGCCCTTTTTATTGGTCCATTTGTGGGTGTGGCTGGGTTTGAACTTTTGGTGGGTGTGTTATAAGAGGTGGTTGTGAGTATGGGCCTCTGTTTGCCTGTTTGGATGTGCCAGGTCAGTCTTTTAGATGTTTTTTGTCCTGTAGACGTGTTTTGTGGTGTTGTGCGAGTCGAATTGACCCTCCTTGGGCTGTTTTACAGTGTCCTGGTTCAGTATGAGTCGTTTTCGCGTATGTAAGGTGCGTCCATAGCTATGTTGTTGTACAGTCTTCACATATGCAATGGTGTTGTACGATTCGTACATACGCGATGCTGGGGTACGGTGTTGGGGTACGGTGCATCCAAGTACGGGGCTGGGGTGGGGGGTACGGGGCGTACATATGCAGGTGCTGGGGTGGGGGGTACGGTGCTTACATACGCGTGTGCTGGGGTACGGCGCGTACATGCGCGGGTGCTGGGGTGGGGGGGTACGGCACGTACATACGCGGGTGCTGGGGTGGGGGTACGGGGTGTACATACGCGGGTTCTGGGGTGGGGGGTACGGCACTTACATACGCGTGTGCTGGGGTACGGCGCGTACATGTGTGGGTGCTGGGGTGGGGGGGTCCGGCGCGTACATACGGGTCTGGGGGTACGGCGCGTACATACGGGGGGAGCCGGGGGTATGGCGTGTACATACGGGGCTGGGGGTATGGCGCGTACATACGGGGGGCTGGGGGTACGGCGCGTACATACAGGGCTGGGTATACGGCACGTACATACGGGGGGCTGGGGGTACGGTGCGGACGTACGCGGGAGGGGTGGGAGGCTGGGGGGGCCGTACGACTCGTACCCCGGGCACAAGTTTACCCGGGGTGGGGGTCATGCAAAGTTCGCTCCGTACGGGATGTTTTCCATAGGCTTGTGTATTCGGGACGCCGGTACGGATCAGACTTGTGCGCTCGGACTTCAGTTTTACGACTCGTACGTAAAACTGTCCCGGGACGTCTCGTAAACTTTTCCCGAGGTCATTCGTATGTATTTTTCACGTACGAATCATACTTCGCCGTTTGTACGGGACTTGTACGATTTGTAGATAAAAAAATACAGATACGAGTCGGATGGTAAATTTTTTTACCGGATCGGAATCAGCACCTTGATGTAGTGTAAAATATTACTATGATTTTTTAATTAATTTTAATGTTTTAACTTATTATATATAATTTATTTTTATATTTATATTATAGGTTTATATATATATATATGTCATTATATTTAAAATTGTGTTTTTAACAGTTAATTATTAAAAATATTGATTGTTTTTTAATATTATCAAGTTAATATATATGTAATAAAAAATAAAAATGCATGTTTATTTTATTTTTTACTTACATTTATTATTTAATAATTTTAAGGTTAATGAAATATTTGTAAGTATGTTTTACTTAATTATATGTATTATTTCATTAATTTTACATTACTTTTAAGACATTTAAAAAAGTTGATATTTTAGCAAACTATATTTTTTACAACGATATTTAGGATTCAATATTTTTGTACTTACCTGTTTGTAGATAGGAATTCGATATTCTGGTAGTCGATATTTTGTCACAGATATTTTTGCAGGTCGATATTTAGCTCCTCGATATTCAGTCAGTGATTCAAATTTTATAAAGTGTTTTGGGCTTCCCTTGGGCCTGGCCTTATTTATACCCTATGCCAGGTATGCAAGGTGCACCCCCCCCCCCTCCCGGACTCCTGAGCTCAGGCCAGTATTATTGTTTTCCTGAAAAACGGGAAGCCGGCTACAGATCCAGGATCATACCAGCCAATCACACTTATGAATAGCTACGCTAAAAATACTCTAAAGTATTAGGGAATCAGCTGACCCGTATTATAGGTAAAGTTATTTCCTCTAGGCAACATGGCTTTATTCCAGGTAGAGGGACCACAGATCACGTAAGAAGATTCATTACGCTATTTGATATTGCCTTGATCACAGCAGACCTTATGGCACTTATACTTTTAGATGCAGAAAATGTTTTTGATAGGGTCTCCTGGGACTACCTGTGTGCTACTCTTGATTGGCTCAGGCGGGAAGGGGTTTTATCAAGTCTCTGCGCACAATATATGTGGCACTTACAGCAAGCCTATTAATGATGGGACGGCAAACGGAGGAATTCACGATTAATAGAGGGACCAGACAGGGGTGCCCTGCTTTCCGTTATTGTTTGCCTGGTATATCGATCTACTAATACGCAAAACTGAGGCGAACTTAGGTATTAAGCCTATATGTTTACAATAGTTTGAGGACAAGGTTCTGGGCTATGCTGATTATTTAGTAGTTGTAGCACCGCTTGCCGGGGCGGCGTTGATAGAAATCGGGAAAGAAGCAATGGTATTCAGGAAGATCTTGCGGTATTTGCTTTACCAACATGAAACTCAAATCATTATAAATGGCATGTGAACTTAGATGATCCACGGGTAACACAATCGGCAACCTATCTAGGGGTGAATATATCATCTAACTTTAAATAAATGATAGAATTGAATTGAACACCAGTTACACAAAGGGATGCAGGACTTTAGCAGGATGAGCAGGGCTTTAGCAGGATGAACAGCTTACATCTGTCAATAGTCGGCCGCTGTTATGTTGTCAAAATGATCTTCCTACCTAAAGTACTCTACCTGTTCAGATCAATACCCCTGGAAATTGGGAAATCTCGGTTCAAGCAAATGGATGGTATGGTTAACAGATTCATATGAGTGTATGGGAAGACCAGGAGGGCCCTGAAATATCTGATCCTTCTTAGGGAAATGGATGAGCCGTTCCCGACTTTAACATGTATCATCTGGCAGTGGCCCTTCAATACATGTGTACATTAGTCGGGGGAAACCCCTTGGACCCTTGGAACCAGGGTAGGGTGCCAGACTTTCACGTTTAGTGGAGAAGTGTGGCTCAATGGTTAGAGCGGCAGACCTCGATGCAGAGCACCGGTCCGGGACCAGGGTTCGATTCCCGTCGCGGCAGGGTCTCGGGCTATAAATTCCGCGGACCGGATATTCTCGCCTCAGTGCCTATTCTAATCATGGGTCCCACGCTGAAACTCTGGGCAATAGCTTGCTTAATCTCCACAATGGCCCCAACAGCGCTGGGATGCCTGGCCTCACCATGGGGGTGCCCAGGAGTGGACACCTCACATGGAAAGCCAAGAAGGGTTCCTTCAGCAGTATGAGTACAGCGCTGAGATACCCGTAGTGGTGATCGGCGCTATATAAATACCTATACATTTACTTTCACAAACTATTGATGATGCTAAAAACTTGCTTTTAAAGTTTAATAAACCGAGTTGCTACAAGAGAGCATTTCGGGTGTGTGTGTGATGGCAAAGAGAAAGATTGAGATCGGAAGAATGAACCACTACTCCCCGCTCTACATGAATCCATCATTTCCGGAAGTCTTTCATGATACTGTAGTGAAACGGCGGGGAGACTTAGGGGAGAAGAGAATTGGGGACCTGCTTGGCACTGCAGGATTTAAGTCATTTACTGAGATCCAAGATAGCCATGGGGTTTAATGGAAGGACTTGTTTATATACCTGCAGATACGCAGCTTCGTAGCTAAGATGACTGGGAGGCCAAGCGGGATAATTAAAGATGCCATTATGGAAAGGGTGGATGATGAAGGGGGCCTGCACAATTAGCCAGGTCTATAGTGAGTTGAGTAGTCAGCGACAGGATGACCTCAAGAAGCAAGCTGATAAATGGGATCACAGGCTGGGCTTAAAGGGATCAGGTTTTATAGAATCCCTAAACCTTGGCCAGACAATATTATGTTCACCAGGTTTGCAGGCACAACACTATAAGATGATTTTAGGCCTCTACTATACGCTGGCTAAAATAGTAAAATGGGGAGGTCAGTTGGCACAAGATGCCCGCGTTGTCAAAGCTCCATGGCAGATGTTGTTCACATGTTTTCTACCTGCCCACACCTGGAAACGTTGAAGAGAGACATAGAGAAATTATTAGAACTCTCCTTGAAGATGAAAGCAGCTTTGCTAATGTTGTTGGAGGTTAGTAGTTCTGGGCCCAATGGAGTCCACACACACTTTATCTTTCTGGCCATGGCAGTGGTCAGAATTTGCATTTCCACTGCCTGGTTGGAACATTGTTACTGAAATTCTACCCTTCACGTCGCGATGTTGCTAAAAGACTTATCAACAATCAATCAAGATACAACCATTGGTATGATAAAGTATGGTGTAAAAGATCATAGTTAGTTTCAAAGAGAGTGAGTTAGCAGTGGTAAAAGAACAAATTGACTTAAACAAATTCTCAAATCCTTTGAAAATTTAGAACGTCAAATGACAAGTAGTAATTCTTGAAGATGGTAAATTATGGAATACTGACAGAATTGCTAAAATCTCAGAAATGAATGAAAACCTTGATATTCAGACAGCTACTGTGGCTAAAGACAACATTGAAGGAAACAGGCCATCTCCTCTCAGGAAAAGCTATAGATACACATGTTCTCCTAGCTGGCAGTAGGATTATATTATAGGTTAAAGAGTTTCTTTCATATTATTCTCTTATGATTCTATGCTCTCTAATTTATATGAATTATCCGTTCTCTATAACTGGTTTGCTACATAACATACTGTATCATGTCATGTTATCTAGGCCTGGGCAAAAATTTCGTTCCGTTCGCGGAAATTGCGATAATTTGACATTTTTGCGTTCCGCGGAGAGCGCGAAAATGTCAAAAATTCCGGTTTCCGCAGCTTGGCGATAATTTGTTTCTTGCTCGCGCTGTAAAATGATACATTCTCGCGCGCGCGCGATCGCCTTACCTGAATCCCTGCGTTCGCTGACAAGTTTTCTTGATCCGGTCGCGTTCTCCATGAGATGTTGTATTGTTTTTAGCCATTTGCGCTGTCTCGCGACAGTTCGCGCCCGCAGTGACGTCATGCGTCGCGCGATCACGTCTTTCTTCTCGCGATCATGCACCGCGAGAACAACTCAAAACAAGATGGCCGCGCCCGCAAGCAACCACATGGGTAAGTTGGCGACCCGCAACCATGCAGAAAATCTCGCGAACGTGCCGGAAAAAAACTTCCGCATCTTCGCGATATTTCTGCTTGTTTGCGATAATTTTAAACATTCTCGCGATAATTTGCGAAGGTTAATTCCGCAAATTCCGCCCACCCCTAATGTTATCATTGACTATACAGAAATATTAGGCACATCTTCCATTAAGTGATATATAATTTTGCAATCTTTGTTCAGATTATGACGTTTTACTTTTGTACCTGGTTGGCCAGAGGCCTGCTCTTGATGACATGGTGAGCAGTTGTGGCAGAAAAGACAATGCATGATGGCGTGCCATGATCTGGTGGCAAGGCAGACTAGTTAGCATTTTTTATTGATTTTCAAATATAAACCCCTAAAGAGGGGCTAGGCTTTTGGAACACAATAAAGCAGTGTCACGGAGAGCACTGGTTGTTTTCTCCCTCTATGTGAGGGACATTGCTTATTCTTGCCATGCAGTAAGAATTCTACACAAAATCTTTAATCAGCGATAATAGAGCACAATTTAAGAAATCTGAAATGTGTCAGTTTTTGGAAAATCCTAAAATTTGCCATTGCCAACCATCTTTACATTATCTGCAGACTAGCAATTTGATGGAATACACCAATCAAATTATTTAAAGATGTGAGGGCAGTGGTTTGGGAAGAGTCATATTTAATTTATGGAAGCTATGGAAGCCATGGTATGGTTTCTTTAAAAGGTTGCCAACTCGATTGGGCAGAGGAATACTTTTCATTTCCAAAAACAGAATGATGGTGTTTTCCAATGTTCATCTAGTGTGGAGAAACTGACGAGCAATTGCACTTCTGTTAGGGTGGATTATGGGAAATTAATGAAAGAGTTCCATCTGGAAAAAAGTTTACATTAGTTATATCGATACAGTTTGAAATGACTACCTTTTACGTGGTATTCCCCCAAATTGTTTTGTCGCTACCCTATTTTTGCTGAGCATTTTTTTGGGGCTTTAGGACTCTCCGCAGTTTGCTAACCAGTGGAAAAGTGCTTGCGTTTTTCCTTCCAAGCAATATAAAATTGGTATACCCCCGATGGGTACATTTCATTTACTTATAAACTCTTATAAATGTACTTATATACACAGGACCAATAAATTAAAGGCAAGTAGCTGGCTGCAGCACTCATTGTGCCACCTGCTAAAGTAGAACTGTGAAACACATCTCAGGCCTGGAGCTGTAGCCTTTGAGTGCAGTTTTAAACTGACATTTCGACCTGCAAAATAAACATTTTGCCAGGCCTAAACCTTTATGTTTAATACTTATAAGTCACCCCTAAGGTAGGCCATAAAGGCTCATATCAAATGGTAATTATAAAGCAGCATTGTGTACTTGAGTTGTACATATCCATGGCAGTGAACCACCCCCTCCCCCCCCCCGCACCCCCCCCCAGCCAAGTCATTTTTCACTGCAGCAAGACTAACTCTACGATGAAATGGCTGAGCCCAAATTCCTCCCAGGTGACGAAATGGCAACATGATTTGATTGAATGGGAGGGGTCAGAAGTGGCCCACATGAGAAAAGTGTGCAGTGATGATAAACTGGCGGATTACTTGCTTTCCTGGGGGACTATGGTACACGATCTGACAGAGCCTCTGGTTGATATCTCTCCACATAATGAGGCCGATGAGAACCAGGAGGAGACACCTAACAAACCTGTCTTGATGTTGCATTGGGTGTGAGGGTGCACACCGGAGAGGGGATGAGGCAGGGCCCAATGCAATGACAGTGGTAATACAGGACAGGGCTCCTTAGCGTCCCTGGGAGGCCGCGTACACACTTGAATTGGGCTCTTAGCCCTCTCAATTAATAACACTGACACCAAGAACGTTGTGAAAACATGGGATGTTCAGGGATGTAATGAAGCCGAGAAAATCTAGTTTGATGATGAAAGGTCTGATCTCTTTATTTTATATCCACGCACACCGAGTGTGAGATTTGTAAATAGAGAGTAGAAACCGCTGGGCAGATTTACAAGAAACTGAAAAAACTATATAGATGAGTCAGTTTCACTGTGCCTCCATGCGAAATCCTTGCGCCACCATGGCTGCGCCGTATTTAAAATACGGCGCACCATGGCGCAAGGATTGACAGATGGTCAGAAATTCTGACGCATCAGTTGGCTCAAAAGTCACGTATTGCTGGAGTCATGTCGCAAGCACGACGCAACTCCAGCAATGCATGGGGAGGGTTATACTTACTGTACTGTGTCACTCCTTACGACTGCTCCAAGTAGGCATAAGGTTTTGACGCAGTGGTGTCCTAGAAGTAGCGCAGTGAAATCTTGTAAATTTCACTGCATCACTTCTACGTGGCTTTCCTGTGTGGGAACGCCCATCCAGCATACATTATACCTGACGCAGGTATAATGTGGCGCAGGGCTTTACAAGGTGATGCATCTCCCTAGATGCGTCACGTTGTAAATGGGCTGCAACATTTAAGCCACTGCTGCATCACAAAAGTGTCTCAAGGGGCTTGTAAATCTGCCCCTACAGGTGGTTGACAGTTCTTTGGGCAGGGGGTTCTGGGGGCAGGGGAGACGATTCTTCTATTGTCGGTTCACATGGCTAAGGTGAAGAGGAGGCTTTTATTCCACATCTAGTTGGTGTTGAACAGCTTTCTGAAGGTTTTACCAGAGATTTGTGTAAAGTTGGTAATGGACTTGAATGTGAGAATCTAGTTGAACATGCTTTGACATTTTGGTCTGGGTAGGACTCATGTTAGAAATTTAATGGCATTAGGGGTCAAAGATAGATGGTACTATGGCGCATGTAGTTATTAAAGCAAGGGCGCTTTGGTGTATAGAGATATGTGAGAAAAATATACCTGAATGTTGGTTTTATTGCTGTACCAAAACTGTGTCGATTTCCATGAGCAACTGACATCACTTATTGAATTTTAAATGCTTGCATTGTGTTTATTACACACAAGTTGCTTTGCGAAACTGTGACCCTTTGCGAAGGCCTATTTGTAGTGTGTAGTAGGTGTGACAATACTGATTTCCATCATGAAGCCTGGAGTTGATAAAGTCTGCTTGATTATTGGTTACAAGTGCTAGTGTGTTTATCTGAGGCAATCGACTATAAAGTCCTTACTTCACGAGTTAATGTGCTGATGGAAATATTAAGGAAATTCGTAAAACTGTCATGTGGTTGGCTGCTTTAGTGCTTTTATTAGTTAGGCAGATCGGATATGTTAACGACCTTACTTAAAATGTCAGGTTTGGTGCTTGAGCACTTTTGTTGGGTAGGCTGCAAAATGTTTTGATTGGGATGAGAAGCCAGTGCCTCTGAAATGGACTGGTGCAGGACCTGGCACTTTGCAATGAAAAGGCAGAAACACGTGCTAGCTTTCAGCCTATCAAATCATGCCCTGGGGACATCTGGGGTCCATAACGACCCTACCTATGTTCATAGGCTAGGGTTGACTAAGCATAGGATGTAAGATGAAGATGATGGAGGAAGTGCGACTGACCAGATTTGTGCAAATCTAGCATTATATATGTTTAAATAATATTTACGACTATTGATCAAGCATACTCCCACATTATAATCTACGAACCATTGTACTTGTGATATATGGGCAATTCATGAGATACAGTAATTGATAGCTGAGAAATTGCCCTGTATTTGTTGAGCTGTATGGGATGGGTTAATGTCGATCCAAGTCTTGCAGACCAATACATCAGATTGCTAGGCTGCAGTGCTCATCTTCGCTGGTTGCACACGACTACAATAAAAAAAAATCTGATGATACTGCATAACTGCACACATAGAAAGAGGTAAGGCCTTTTCTTTCTTTGCCACCATCCTTCAGAACTATCTTTCTCTCCAGCTGAGATTGCCTCCCACACTTGACCTTCAGGGAAAAGCCCAACATCCTCCTCTATTCTATTCACTCTTGCCCTTGTGACCCCCGCAACATCCTTACCTTTGGAACAAAAGCTGGGTTTAGACTCTTTATTCCACTTCTGTATACATCCCTCGATGCATCTGTAAACCACATGCCCAACATATCTCTGGGCTATAGCAAGTCCTTTATTTTCCTGAAGGGATCTGTTTTTCACAATAAAGACAGAATTGTAAAACACTCTACTTCATCGCAAGAAAAATAGAGAGTATGAACTTAAAGAGCTCTGGACTACACCCTGTCAGAGCAGTTAATGAGCAAAGAAAATAAACAGAGACTCCGTTGGGACTGTGTGGTTATAGTAAGGACCTAGTTACCATAGGATATTGATTTTGTTGTTTACTAATAACTCAAATTTGTCTGTCAAGCAGGGGCTGAGAAAAAGGGATTCCCAAAATGCAATCTCCCTGATACAGTTTGCATAGGGATTTTTGAGCAGCACTACTGCCAAAACGACTGAATTGCATTACACCAAATTTAATCGGAAGCTAGATCTTTACCCAGATAGTGTGCTTTTTGGGATTTGGTGTAAATCCATTCAGTAGTTTTAGAGAAATAAAGGTTCAAATTATATAGATATCTGGATGCTTGGTTTTGCAAGGTGAAAGTAGTATGTCGTATGGCAGGGGTGCCTTACCATATAATACTAGCACAGTACACAAAGATGGACCCTGGGTACTCTCCAAGTACACCTTCTCTCACTCCTGGTAGAGAGGCAGAGAGCAGACAGTCTACTTAGAGCAACATGTGTTAAGCATTTCACATTACCAACATGAAGGATAAGTAATTGACACAACTCAAGAGATATCTAACACCAATTTATAAAGATAGCTCTGATTTTTATATATTTTAGACACCTAAATGAAATCAATAGATACAGTATAACTGGAGTTATCCATTTTAAAGCATTAAATAAATCAGTACTTTTCAATGTGAAAACATTAACGTGCGGTCAATGGGAAAAGCACATATATGCAATCATTGACTTAGAGAGTGTGTTCAATGGAGCCCACTCAAAGTTAAGGTTTCATGAGTCCCTAGACCAGTTCACAACAGCTAGCACAATTTTACCTGGGTCAGGGGAGCGGGTGCAGAGGTGCACTTTAGCTGTCAAATGGAGCTGCCAATCAGGCTTGCGGAATTGAAATGGTTACCTTAGCAAAAAGGTACTTGTGGTGCGGAGTTGAGCAAAACACTGCAGAACTTAAGAAAGGAGCTGGACCAGGAGTCTCCAAGCAGATCTGATCTACCTGGCTTGGGGGGCCCGGTGCAGAGGTGCTCTTGGCTATCTGCAGTGCTGAACTGGATCTGCGGCCAGGCGTGCCAAGAGAGGGTGGAAAGAGAATTAAGATCTTGATGATGGAGCCACACGGGTGGTTGGTCATTCATGAAGGTTGTTCTCTTCTCTTGAGGCGTAGAGTAAAGCAGGTTGTAGTTGGACTAACTACTAACAAGTCTTGGCACATGCAAGCATTCTGGTTGAGGAAATCTTTATCCAGAGGATAAGAGGAATGATGTAGAAAGCAGAGCCTCACTGAAGGTCAGTACTACAGTTCCCAGATGAACACATGCCCCAGGACTTTGAGCGGGCACGCCAGACGGCTTAGGGAACAGGACTTCAAGGTCGTGGACTTTGCGGTTTGTGTCTGCCAACTGCAGGGGACTCGTTCCTCTAGCCAAAGGAAGTTCTAGGGAAGTTCAGAGTTTGCAGAGGGGTTCACCTTCCTTTTGGAACTGGCTTCTTGCCTTGGTCGAGTTGAAGTTCAGTGGCTGCAGGGTGGCTGCCACAGGTGCAGGGCTTAGCACCTCTCTTCATGGAGTCCTGTCTTGTCATGAAAACAAGTCTCTTCTTGGTATCATGTCGAATCTGAGGTTCTGGTGTCTGGGGTGTCTCTTAAATCCTGGATTTTGGGGCTCTTAATGGGTGTAAGGACTAGTAGCCAATGCACACTTAGTCGAGCAGCTAATTCACCTTGATAGTGACGACATCCTGTGGGTGTATGTCACTAAAACTAGTCAGAACCTGATTTCTATCCTAAATTCAAAATGGCCAAAACCATACTCGGTCATACACCTCAACTGCCAGCCCCTAGAGGTGTGGTCAGCCTTGTGGAGGAGGATGCTTCCTGCTTAGCTAATTTCCAGGCTTCCCGTGAAAAACAGTGCCTGGGGCAGGGGTAGCCCTTGTCCTTCAGTGGGGGACAGTTCTTTTGTCCAGTGGTGCCAGTGAAGCCTTTGAGGCTTACCACCATTCTGGGATAATTACTAGCCATCCTGTGTGGGTGGAGGTGTCATCTCCTGCTCACACAGGTCTTTTGTCTCTGCCCTCAGGGAGCGGCGCACACACCTCAGCATAAGGTCAGACTTCGGTCTTAGCGGCAAAGCTTCGAAAAAGCCCACCATGGCACGAGAACACTGGGTTAACTTGGTGGACACTGTCTAAAGTGCCACCTTGGTAAATGCAGGTTAAACTTCGACACCACCATCGTTTGGGGGTTAAAAAGCACAGTGTTTGACACCAAACACAAAAGAAATTGGCCGGGCCATCATGGAGCTGGACATATAGGTAATACCCATATGCCAGCCCATTTTATCCGATGAACCTCTGGTTACTTGTGGTAGAATTTTGTTTAGAATTATACCACAGGGTAGTATGTACTTGAACATACACTCCCACATATATAATATAATGCACCCTGGCTTCTGGGCTCTAGAAGTCCTACCTTAGGGGTGACTGACATATATTAAATGCAGTGAAGTGACCCTGTCACACATGATATGTGCAGGGTCAAACTCGAGCAGGCAAGCTGCTCATGCAGGGCTGACATGGCAGAACGGAAGACTTCGATTTTACTCGGGTCACACAAGGTGGCACAATAAATGCTGCAGCCCTGGTACCTCTTTTACATCCCAGCTCTGGGAACCCCTGGTTCATATACTAGGCCTTACAGGGGTGTAAAAGTGCTTGTCAATTGTGTATACAAATTCACATTTAAAGTTTGAGGAAAAGAGTACTGGTACTGGGCCTCGTTAGCAGGATCCAGCACATTTTTAGATAAATTACCACAGCATCTAGCAGCAAACAATGGGGAATGACCATCCAAAAAGGGCACTTTACAACACTTTGATATGGGTACTCTTGTGGGACGCAACCTCAAATAATAGAGCAGTATGATAGGCCACGGAGGCTTTTTTCCCATTGGCCACCTCGCTTCTGCGAGAGGCTTCCATGAATCTGGCTGGCCCTTACACTCTGATTGACTGGCCGCAACATGAAGAGAAATGTTGCAGCTGCCATTATAGGACACAGAAATTTGATCCCTGTTAGGGGCTTGAACTCCATGTGAAGGGCATATGTTTGAGCCCTGTCATACACATGATAGTGGTTCTGGTCCATAGCACAGGGGTGACATAATTCAATGGGTGATTTTAAATACTGAAAAGCATGAGGTAAGTTGAAGCATGGCACATTATTCTCTGGTACAGAGTTAGTGAGAAGTATTTGTTCAGCAATAAAGTAGAGCCCACATTGACTTCACTTGTTTGTGGGGGTGGCTGCCTATATTTCTAATTCAATGCAAAATATTTAAGTATTAAAATGCAAATGCAATCATTGGAGTGGTATGCTCCCTTCTGCTTGCTACATTCAAAGCAGTCATAGAAGTCATATTAAATTAAAGTAATGGGGTTATATTTAATAATGTCTAACCAAATAGGAAGTATGTTTTAAAATAATACATCTCAATGGGCCAACATAAATTGCCATTGGGTCTGTTTGCCTTTTTTTTTTTTCCCGGCATCGATAAATGGGAGCTTCTTTTTGCTAAGATGGCAGTGACGGGGCCTGAAGACAGAGAGACTAGATACTTGTGAGTATGGCTGACCATGCATAGTCAACCCTTGCAGGCAAAGACTGCATGGGGGTATGCAACAACTTCTCGCATCATGGGCCCACGTCTGAATGCCTGAAGTTTGTCTGGTAAGCAATAGGGTAGCCAGTGTGTCATAGGTATCAGAGCAAGGAAGGAAATGGGCGTCCTAGCTGCTTTTTGTAATATAGAATATGACAATAGTCAGGGTTCAGTGAGCCCCGGACCCCGGTGCTACTGCACCTGCTGCACTGTGGAGAGCTACACCACTTCTGATGAAACAGTAGATGGTAGTGGACAGGCTTGGGGAGGCAAGCTCCTACCGACCTTTCATAGTGGAGACTGCATTCAAATGGGTCCACAGTTACAAGGTTTTATGCAGTCATCCTCTGGGGAGTTGGCTCTTCGTGCAGTGCCCAGAATCCTTCAAGTGCTTTCTGAGCTTTTTGCCGGGAGTGTCCAAATGAGTAAAGATATGCCGCACGGGTGCTAGTGCAATAGGCAGCTGCTCAGAGTAAACAGACCACAATAGCAGTAAGGGCAGTTGGCTTATGCATCAAGTATTATTTAAAAGCATCTACAATAAGAGGTATTGCTGACACCACAGCCCACATGGGAGCGATATGCACATTAACCTTCCACTCTGGTGAACAGTCACACAGCGAGGTCAGAACTCTGGGGGACAGCCCTCTCCTTCAGGTGCTGTACAAGGTGCAGGTGAAATGCTAGTCAGCCGTTCGCATCTGACCTACAGCATTTGTAGCACCTTATCAGGGGCACTAAGCACTAGGTAAATGCGCATCCTACAATGAGCTGCTATTGAGAAATTGTCCCTTCTCCAGCAGATGTTAGTCCCTGAATGCCTTACTACAGAGCCAGAGCACAAGATTGGCTCAGCAATCACAAGAGAGATGAGGCTAGGAGATGACAATATGTCACAAACTCCTGATAGAGTGGAGGAGGCATTGAGCTTTCATGTGCCAATGTTACCCTAAGCATGCCAGAAAGAGGCACCTCACTGCAGGTGAGGGGATGATCCTCATGATACACCTATATATGTAGAGTACAGTAGGTACACATTGGGAATATATTAACATAATTATGTGTAGTGTAAAGGGCTATAAACATTAGCGTTTATTAGACCCCAGGCTTGGTCTGTGATGTTGAATAAAGCCTGTTGGTACTCAGATTGTAAGGATTAGACAGGTAGTTGATCGTGTACACCTTCAGTACGACATTGGTATGTATCATGATATCATGCTCTCTAGATATCGGCATAAGGAAATATCTCCCAATGTCCCACACTATACATACCGTATACGTCCCTTCAAGTAAGGGAACAGACATTTAAATCGGGATAAGCGATAGAAGTTTCATAGTGAACTTTTTTCAATGGAAAACTGTGTCAGGCCAGGGGTCATTCACATTGTGGAATCAAAACAATGGTCTGCTGTTATTGCCCCATTTGTAACCAAGGGATGTCATCATTTAGACCAGTCTCCCAAGAGCGGAGTCTGAACACCCATCGTTGTTCCCTAACGTGCAGCCTCTTCGCAATATCTGTCTTTTGTTTCTTCATGACTTCCAGAACCACCCATTTAAGGTCGGTGTCTTTATGGTTTTGTTCTAGGAAGTGTTTGGTAAGTTTGGTATTAGATTGCCTCCATCTGATGGTACTCCGATGTTCATTTATACTGGTCTTAATTTTTCTTGTGGTCATTCCCACGTACCTATAGTCACATGGGCATGTAAGTAAATACACCACATTTTCAGTGTTGCAGTTACTGAAGTTCTTTAGTCGCCATGGGTGGTCCGTGCCTATATCCACTTCTTTAGTTGTGTAAGTGAGTGGACATGATACGCAATTTCCACATGGGAAGTGTCTGTAGGGTCTCTGATGGTTCCAGAGTGTGGTTTGCTCTGTTATTTCTTCGTGCTGCAACATAGTATTGACCAAGTCGTCACGTAGGCTCCTACTTCGCTTAAAGTCAAAAAGTGGGAGTGCCCATTGTTTCTGTGCACTGTTCAAGATGTTCCACTTCTTTCTTATGATGCTCTGGACTTGGTTTGATACAGGAGTGTATGTTGTAACACACACTACTCTGTCTGTTTTCTCTTTGTGTGTTGTTTCCAAAAGTGCCTCCCGGTGGTTGTTCCTGGCCCTCTTCTTCACCCCTCTAACCATTTTTTTAGGGCAGTTATGACCCAGTAGTTTTTTCTCAAGTTGTTCAGCTTGTTCATTAAATGTTTCAATGTTTGAGCAGTTTCTCCGTATTCAAAGAAACTGGTCCACGGGCAGATTTTGTCGTAGGGCCCTTGGGTGGTAGCTCTCGTACAAAAGTAAAATGTTCCTGTCAGTTGGTTTGTTGTGTACTTTGGTACTGATCCCTTCTGGAGTCATTGAGATGTCTAGATTCAAAAAGATACCATGCTCTTTGTTAATGGAGTGTGTAAACTTCAGGTGCACATCCTTGGTATTAATCCACTGTACAAAGTCTATTGCTTCCTCCATAGTTCCATGCCAAATGATGAGCACTTCATCAATATAACGCTTCCAGGTCTTCAATTGTGTCGCATAAGGGTTACTTTGGTTGAAGATGTGATCTTCCTCGAAATGGTGTACGTAAAGGCATGCCATGCTTGGCGCGAAGGTGCTGCCCATGGACGTGCCTTTGATCTGGTGGTATATGACATCTTCAAATTCAAAAACGTTTTCGGTGATGGCCACCTGCGCGCATTCAAGAATGAAATGCCTTGGGGTTGTGAATTTCCAGTCCATATTCGGAAGGATGTGTTCTACAACAGCCAGAGTGCGTCTCTGCGGGATACTGGTGTAGAGCGCCTCAATATCCATTGTTATGAAGTGGTCCTCAATGGTGTCTATCTCCAAATCTCGTAGATGACACAGGACGTCTTTGGTGTCCCGTAGGTACGTGGGTGATCTCTGTACAATGGGTTTCAGGAACACAATTGCGAGAGGGGCTCAAGGAGTGATCCAATGCCCAAAACAATGGGTCTTCCTGGTGGGGGCGTCTTATTCTTATGCCTTTTTGGTAGGGTATAAAATCTCGCAGGTACATCTTGGGCACATCTTAAGATATGGTGGTGATTCTTTTATCAAAATATTTGGAAGCTTAGGCGGGGATGGGGAGTTTGCCAGTTACCTCGTCACCCCGTGGTGCAAATTTCAGCAGAAGAGAACGAGGCTACCAGGGAAATTGGACTGACTGGAAGGTCTTGTCCCCTTGAATGCGTAATGATCTTGGTGGGCACAAGGGAGGACTGGGGGTACTGTCCTGCTGGTGGTCCTGAACCTTTCAGCCCTACCCTCTGTTGCCTGGAGTTGATTATGGGTGGATGCTTCACCTGGAGGCTGGTTAAGCGACAGGTACCCTGGCAGGGATTGGGTGTTATGCGGTGCCCTGGAGTTCTATGTTTTGTATCAAACTGTGTGTATCCATCCCTCTCCTAGTCAGAGATGAATGGTTATATAAATGAATGATGATGTCATTATTTGCCAAAGAACCCTCGATGGGAACGTGAATGGTTAGCACTAGGTGCCTACCCTGCAGGGGTTGTAAATAGAACGAATCTGCTGGCATTTGTGAATTGTTTCTCATGGGCATGAGGAATCATGGCCAAATGTGTTTTGTTTCATATATTTCAAGAGTCACTTGCCGCACAATTTGTGCATGGCCTTCCTTGTTTCCTTGCGATGCTTAGCCTACTCCTATAAGACTGACCTTGCATTTTCTGATGAGGTTTTACTTGATTAAAAAGCTACATCTTGGTAAACCACACACTAAGGGCCTGATTACGAGTCTGGCGGTCCAAGGAGTGCCAGACTCATGGTGGCGCAACGGTGGTGATCCAGTCGCCAGCGCACTGGTGGCCCGACCACCCCATGACGAGTTGGGCGGTCAGACCGCCTTGGTACCGCCATGGGGGAACTGCCATTCCCTGGAGGTGACGTGGTGGTCAGAGGCCGTAATATGCTTGGTGGGATCGCCGTGATCACACCTAGCATAATACGAGTTTCCTCTCCTCCAGGGTTGACATGGCGGTGCCTTATCCATGTAAACCTTGGAGGAGAGGAAATAAATGGGACCTACAGAACCCCTTGTGCCTCCTCCACTTGGGCATGCACACAGGGGGACATAACATGTTCCCCCCTGTGTGCGTGCACAAAAGTTCCTGCACAGCATGGACTTTCGAGTCCATGCTGTGCAGGGATCTTGTGAGGCGTTCTCATTGGGGTGCCTTTTTCAAAGGCACTGCAGCCTTTAAACGAGGCACTGCCCTGGAAACGCCATGCCACCTGCCCGCCAGACTACAAAAAACTTGAAATCTGGCATGCTGGCGGCGTGCCTCAGCGGTGCAGGGGCACGTTGGTGGAGTTCCACCCGCGCCCACATTGCCAAAACTCGTAATCGGGCCCTTAGAGTATGTCTCTCACTCACCCTGGGGATGTGGCGGTTGTGAAGTCCAGCCACTTCCACGTTGTGCGCGCACTGTGTTCATCACCAACCGGTGATAAAGGAATACCACCAGACATTTAACCTGCACTGAATATGAGGCATATGGATGGATCGCTGCCTAGTTCCTGCTTTGTTTTCCTCTAGCTGTCATGTCTTTATGTGACAGCTCTACCAGCTGCGCCTTAAGGCTGAAGTGTATTTATGATTATTGGGCGCCTTTATTCCAGGCGGACTGCTTCGCCCTCTGGCTCACCTGGGTCAAGTTCCTGTGACCGGACCCTGCATGTCATCTCCAGCCAGAGGGTTGGATTTTTATGACGCTGATCTATGTCGGAATCAGATCATAGAACCTTCATGCAGCAGCGTCCTATAAAAAGCACTCGCACACACACACAAATATAAAACACGTTCATATTTCTCTGCGCCTGCAGTCTCGTGGGTGTAGGGGAAGTCACCGACCCTTTGCAGAAACGATTCCGGCGTTTAGAGCAGAGCTGTGCTATTCTCGGAACTAAATTCCACAACGCTCTCTAATTGTGCGCCTCCATAACCGTCTTAATTTATTCATTCCCCCCATTAATTTGCATAATAAAAACATTGCTCCAATTTAGCTCAAATTTCTTTACTGCTTCATTACATTAGACTCCCCCCTCTCTCCCCCCTTGCCGCCTCGCTCCCTCGCTGCTCAGCTCCGAGATGAATACACACGGCCCCCGCGCGCTCTATCTCCTTTTAGCAATAATTTGCACATAATAGAACCGCCAGAGGGGGGTGTGATCAATGACCTCTGTCTCGGAGACGCTGTTAAAAGGGAAACACATCTGCCAGCAGAAAGTATTGGAGCAATCATAGCTCAGTGTGCGCCCTAATAAGCAACTGTTACGCCGCAGCCATCAGTCATGTTCAGTTACAGACCTGAAAGGATACGGTACCTCGGGGACCAATGTCCTTCCATAAATTTGGGCAGCAATGAAGAATGATTTGCAACCAAGACATAAAAGGCGCCGAAAGAGGTCCGCCACGCATACAAAGCACCCAGGGCAGCTGACAAAGGAAATAAAAGGCCTTGGCATTGTTTGCTCATTATGTAAACTCCACAGCTGTCCAAGCAATTAAGATATGATTTTGGGAATTCGCTCGTAAAAAACAACGCGCGCGAGCGGTGCTCCCACTTGTGAAAGTGACATTCTTTATCGGTGGAGTGCATTTCATTAAGGCGATGATGGCGGCGATTGTTTAACCTTATGGAAGGGGCTACGTAAACATCGTGAAACTTAACGCCGCGTCATGCACCGGGAGAGGGTATTTGAATTAATGACAGGACCTTGAAGCACTTTAAAAAATAAAATACAACCCCTGCAGGCGGGCTTCTACCCCCTCAATAGGGACGTCCTCGCGGTTCATTAGCACATGGGTCTAAAAACAGAAGGACATTTTGAGAACAGACTTTAGAAAGTCCTTTTTTTAGAGTTTGTACAACAGAACACATCGTTATAAAAAGATGTGGTCGATGACCCGCCCTCTATATTTAGAGTAGATCTGGGTGAAATTTAAATTTCATCAGCGTAATTTGTGTAAATTAGTGAATTATGCATTAGTCTTGTTGCATGGCATTCCCAAAATAATGCCAGCATGGCCCATTCGCATTGAAAAATCTACCAGGAATGATCAATTTGGGCTAAAAATGTACAGCAAAAGCAGGATAGCCACGCAAAGGGAGCAGCAGTTGTTTGAAGTGCTGCTGTTTAAATTTGTCTTGTGCCAACAAGTGCCACAATAAAGTATTTCGCTCTAAAATATAGTGTAAATTACGCATTAACATTTCATGCAATTACACAGAATTGTATGCAATTTGTCATATTTTGATCAATTACGTGAAAGCTAATCACGCAAATTCCAGATAGCCTAATTTAGAGTTTACATTGCCTAAACTGCACTTGTGATATTTGGGGGGGGGGAGGGGGCAGTACTCTAAATAAAACCCCTTGCCAGTTTTCTTTTACCAATTTGTCAACAGCGCTCTACATGACATATTGCTTATAATGACTTTGCAATTAGTCAGAGGCATAATTTTGTGACAATTATAAGTTAACATGATGTCAAAAAGTAAGTTTGTATCAATGCTCATCCAAGACAGAAGACAGAACTGCATGTCCAAAGAGAGCATAGATTGTTAGTGAAATAAATAACTTCAGTCACAATCCCTGTCAAAGTTCAAGCATGTGAAAAAGACTTTAAAAATATTCAGTTGTCAACTTTGCAGTACCTCTTAACCTGCACAAGATTTCTAGGAATGCGTCAGGCCAAGGTGCTTGCAAAAGTTTACTGCCCTTCTGCTCTGTTAACTAGACAGGACAGCCTGATGGCAATTTTTTTGTACCATTAGACACCCACACATGCCCTACTCAAGGCATTGCCAACAACAAGCATTGGTAGAGCCGATGCAGCCACTGTCATCTTAAGATTTTTTGAGGCCCTGGGCAAGACTGTTTTTTCATTAGCCCTTGCTGAAATTTTTCAACTTTTGCAGCTGTATCCGTCTGTTTTGTCCTTTGTTGTATTTTGCTGTTTTCAGTCTCGCTCATTTTTGCCACCGTAATTGCCGATCCTTTCCCTCCCGCTTCTAGCCTCCCAGCAACTCTCCCTCCTCCCAGGACCTACTTAGTGGAGGCTGCAGCACAGCAGTGAGGCCGGCATGCCAAATGCATTCCCATCTGTGCCTGTCCACGTCTGTACTGCACCCAGTGCAAGGAAAGCTGGTTCTCCCACCCGCGCAGCTGCACCGCCGCAGACCTCCAAGCCCTAGATCCTGGGAGAATGGACAACAACTGCTGCCGCACATCTCCATGCACCACCAAAAGGCTATTCTCCTGCCAGCACTGCTGCTTCACCTGCAACACCGAAGCAACCAACAACACCGGAAACACCGCAAACATGCCTGTGTCCACCACACTGACTGAGACCATCACAGCACAACACTAGTGTATTCTACTAGTGTGCGATTGCTCAGCCAACACACCAAGGAGATATGGGGCACAATCAAATCCCTTACCCGGACGTCATCTTCCTAACAGAGACCTGTCTGAATCCTGCCTCTGTGCCAGACCACCATCACCACCCCTGAAGACTGCATGATAACACACTGAGACCAAATGAACAAATACAGAGGTGGAATTGCCATCATGTACAAAAACACATCTGCTGCACGATCACCTCGGACGATTCAACCATGATAATGGAGCATCTCATCTTCCAACTCCACACAGATGGAAAAATCATCAACAGAGAAACCCTCAACTTCTGACCACCAGAACCATGCCCCATCTTCTCCAACGCCTTCCCTGAACTCATCGACCCGATTGCCATCAACTCCAAGCACTACATCTTCCTAGGAGATCTTATGTTCCGTCCCCAGCAACACCACCATCTCTGACCTCCTGGAAATCATGAACAACATCGGCCTCAAGCAACTTGTCACCGACCCTACCCACATCGCAGTACAGCATGCTCTACCCCATCCAGTGGCAGAGTCAAGTACAACCATATGTCAGAGCACACCTGAATCAGCCACTACAGCATCCACTTTACCATCTCAGGACCTACAAAAACTGTCACCATGCCCCGCAGCTCCATGAAATAAACTGGAAAAACAAAATCCAACCCTGAACAGGCTATAAAGAACTTCTCCCAGTGGATCACAGAATGCCCTGACACAATCGCCAGCTCAGCCAGCCAAATACAAAGGATTCGCCAGAAGAGCCAGCTGGTTCACGGTAGAGCTGAAATCCACCAAATGCAACTGCTAGCAACTAGATAGGAAGTGGAGTACCAGCAAAGAGACAGACCACCATATCACCTTCAAGACAGCACTCAACCAGTAGCACGCCTCCTCCTGAAAGAAATAAAGAATAATGCCCTCGCAGAAAACATAGAAGTCAACACATACCACAGCAAGAAGCTCTTTGCCATCATAAAGGAGTTCTACAACCATGCAGCTGCCGGGAATTACATCACCCTCTTCCAAGAACTGTGTGACACCCTGGTGGACTTCTCCCATGAGAAGACATCAGTCATCTACTAAAACTTCAAACCCCAACTCCCGCTGCAGACAGCATCCGCTTGCTCACAACCACGAACACAAACCCCGAACACCTACTTATCCATTTGGATCCACTCACAGCTCAAGCTACAATCTCCATCATGAACTCTGTGCACTCGGGAGCACCTACAGACCTCTGTCCCCAACATATCTTCAACCTCGGGAGCAAGACGATTGGTGACAAGCACTCCTTCCTGCAAGACTGGAAACACACTGAAGTGAGGCCCCTCCTGAAGAATCTGCTGACCCAGCGGAACCAAAGAGCTACCGGCCCATTGCCATGCTCCCCTTTCTAGTGAAGGCAATTAAACACCAACTCACTGAACAACTGGAACACAACAACCTCCTGGACCCCTGTCAATCCAGATTCCAAGCCAGTCATATCACAGAAACAGCCCTGATTGCATTCACTGCCAATATCAAGGCAACGAGAACACACTCTATATAGAAGTCACCGCATGCCTCCTGAATAGACTACAGACAATACAAAACTCAGTAGCAAGATTCATCCTCGACCTCCCCAGACTGAGCCACATCACACCCCTCCTCAAGAAGCTACACTAGCTCCCGATCCAGAAGAGATGCCAGTTCAAGATGCTTACCCACGCATGCAAAGCCCTGCACAAGGAACGACCAGCATACATCAACAAACGCATGACCTTACACAAACAGACCAGACACCTATGATCTGCCTCCCTCTTCCTCGCATATACCTTCCGGATCCACTGGGGCAACAGCAGAGGATGCTCCTTTTCACACCCAGCAGCCAGAGCTTGGAACAACCTTTCCCTGCACCTCAGGACCACTTCTTCATTCCGGCAATTCAGTACAGGACTCAAGACTTGGCTGGTTGAATAAACAGATCACCATGAAACAGCTAGCAACCAGCACCTTGAGACCCTCACAAGTAATATGCCGTGCTTCATAAATCGTTCATTGATTGATTGGCATATTTTGGGGCACCTTGCTCAGAAGAACTTCAAATTGTATTACCTATTTTCTCATAAAACACAGCTGCATGATCCCAAACAATAGTATACTAAAGTTACCTAAGCACAGGACCCATAAATCCTTAAAAGGACACTGAGCAGAGATAGACAGTCATAGGTAGTGGCAGGAAGAGAGAGATTCTGATTATAAATAGAAGTGAGACAGAGTGATAGAAACTGAGAATGATCACTTTACAAGGGGGCCGATTAGAAGGCGGGGGCTTTAGGCAGTTGCCCAATTTGCCCATACCTTAATATATCTTGAAAGTGAAACTTATTGGCAATTCTGTTTTTCGGCTTATTTTGTCATTGAAAATGTGTGCGCATGTGCGGTGTCATCTTGGAACAGGTTCTAAAACATTGCAAAATGCATTAATAAAAGGCCCACCTTGAATGTATTTTGCAATGCTTTATTAAACGGTCTTCAAAGTTCGCCATCAGGGGATGTGATTGCATCCGTGGCAGCCATCTTTGAATAGGATTTGTTAAACATAATGCAAAACCATTCAGAAATGCCTGCTCAGCATGCATGCTTATGCCATAAGTAGTCAGCGTTTTTGCTATAGTAAAAAAATACTGCCGGTTGACCAAATAGTAACAAGGGACTCGGAGGGACAAAATGATGTTGAGTGGTAGGGTAGGGATGGGATGTGGTTAATAAAGAAAGACATGGGACGAAAAGAGAGGTGGAGAGTGGAGCAGAGAGAGAGAGGGAGACAGAATAGTCCCTGACATACACTGGAATGCAAGGGCTAGGATGAATAGAAGAATGCTTGCACCAATCAAAATGGTATGCGAACTAAAGGCTCCTGGGTGGGATAAACACAAGAATAGGGAGGAAAGATATCAATTCAGGAGCAGGATAGTTGGATAGTCAATAAAGTCATCCGATCAAGAGCAAGGGGCTTTCCAAAACACTCTCAATGTACGTCTAACATAGTAGAAACAATAGATCTGCCCAAATGCAGCTAACGTTTTCTGTAGGCATACCTGAAAACATGATAAAAAGGGTGGCTAGACCCAGAAATCATGAGTTTGTCGACATCCATGTATTCAAAACGGAGATTTTACAGCCAAATTATGTGCGAAGTTAGTTGCTTTTTGACTTACATGGACTGTAGATTATGTTAGGATGAGAGACAAGAATTAAGCAATTAAAGAGGGAACAGAAACTATAGGAATGAAAACATGGCAGGAAAAATGAGAATCAAAGGGACACTGTTAACAATTGAAAAACAAAAGGCAGAAGACAATACAAATTAGAGAGTGTTGCCAATGAGAACCAGAAGTACTGGTGCGCAAATATATGAGAGTAAAATTGTCTTGTAGTTTAAGTTGAAGGAACCAAGGGGAAGATTTACAAGCCCCTTGCGCCACTGGTGCGTCACTTTTGTGACGCACCAGCAGCGCATTTTGCTGCCCCATATTTACAAGGGCAGAAAAAGCCACCTTGCATGACTTTTTCTGTCCTTGTCAATACGGCCCTTTTACACGCAGCACTTTGCGTGAAAGGGGCGTTCCGTGGGTGTTGCTGTGGGTGTTCCCACGCAACACCCATGGAACCTGACACATTTCCAGATTTACAAGAAATCATGAATCTGGAAATGCGTCTGAAGGCTACGCCTCAGAGGCGTAGGGAGGCGAAACAAGGAGAAATGTATTAATTTCTCCTTTTTCTTTCCTCTTTCTATGTGTGCTGCATTCGGCAGCACACATAGAAAGAGAAATTCACCTCAGGTGATTGTTTATGTACAGGAAGGTGTCCCCTCCTGCACATAAACAAACATTAAAACAATGACGTTTTGCAAGTTCTATGTGTGCTAATGCAGCACACATAGAAGTAGTAAAACGCCATTTCTGATTGTTTATGTGCAGGAAAAGAACACTTCCTGCACATAAACAATCATCCCTGTGATGCAGGCATCCTTGGTGCATGGGTGTCTGTGTGGACGCATGGCAGCAGTTTGTGCGCCAGCGCAGGGGGAAGCACAGAGATGTGACATATTATTGTAAATATGTCGCATCCCTGTGTTTCCAAACAAGCGCAGCACGGCGCTGCCAAATGACTTGCTACACCACACTGCGTTAGTTTATTGTAAATCTGCCCCCAAGTGTTAAGGAGATATTGGGCAAATACAACCTGCAAACATTTACCTAATGTGAATTCCATGTCAGAAAGCTGAAGCATATCTGCTAAGTGTCCAGATATCATAGAAGAACGTTTTAGCCAGTCTTGACTTTTAAGGCAACAGCATCAGACTTTTAAGGTAACCACATCTTATACACTGAGATATTCCATGATGATCCCTGTTTCACAATAACGCCACTGTTAGCTAGAAAGCGAGACTGGGAGACAGCATTCTGACATGGGGCCACTTAGCAACTGTGTTCATACATTCCGTTCATGCAGTTGATGGTGGGGAGCTGTTTACATTTGTGGCATGACAAACGCAGACCACACCCCGGATATTTCCCTCCAGTCTGTTGCAAAAGGATGGGCTGCAGGCTCTGCTCATCTTCAGCATAGCTAAAGAGCCTGCTACTAGCAAGCACTTCTTGTACACAGTCTGGTTCCTATACACGGGCTTGGGGCAATAACAGTCTGGATGTTGTTGTTGTAGGAGTTATTTATGGGTTTATAATTTCATGTTGCAGATCATATTCAGCATTATTGATTTTAATATTGAATTGTAGTCTCAAATATTGAATTAATGCTTTTGCAGTAGAAACGAGTTTTATATATAAGTTAGAAGTGTGTTGATTAATGTGTTTTAGTAAGGCCACATTTTAGTGAAAACTGCCTTATTGGTAAAATGGATGCTGTTTCTCTCTGTGTGTCTTCGCTCCTGTTTTCACCACCCCTCCCATGAAGTTTTCAGTGACTCTTTTCTCCGCACCATGCAGTACCTCTGAAAAGTATACCAGGCCACTCATTTCTTTTCAATACTCATTGCCCAGCAGCTTCTAAAATGTGCTTCCCTTACTGCCTAATTGGTATGTGGAGAACCTGGCAGCCCAGAAGGGCAATGTTCACTAGATTATATCTGTGGGAGATCTTGACAATATAATGCATCATTACTACTACTACCATCATAAGCATTGCTACTACCACATCACCATTACCATAACCACCACCACCAACATCATTACCATAACCACTGTTGTCATTATACAATTATTTCTGCCACCACTAACATTACCACCACCACTGTTACCAGTCCAACTACAATTGCCACCACCATTGCCACCACCTTTACCACCAACATTATCACCACTATAATCACATCACCATTAGCGCTATCAACAGCACCACTTCCACTACTGCTTCTACCATTATCACCACAACCACTGCCATTACCAACAGCGTTATCAATAAGACCAACACCATTGCCCACAGCACCATTACCACCACCATTACCATTATCATCATCTCTACCAGCACCTTAAGCACTATTTCAATTACCATTACCTGCAACATCCGCATCACCGCTTCTTCAGTTTTAACCATCTCCAGCTCCACCATGAAGTTCTACAGTGTTTTTGTGTTTAAAAGCATTGGCTGTTTGAAAGTGCTATCAGCATGCGTAAGGAGAAGTGGGACGTGGACATGTCTGTCAGAGACATTATGTGTTGCTATCAGTAATACAAAACAATTGGCAAAACTAATAGGTAAGGATTTAATATAGGAAATTCATGCAAACAGCATGTCTTCTTGCTTGTGTTTGCACGAGTTAACCACATTAAAGAAAGAGTTATTGGCTTTCCCGGTGTTTGCTTTTCCATTGCCGTTGTTTTCCATCTTATAGCTGCAGGTTAATGCTCTGAGAGCACACAGTTCCAGTTCACCAACCCTCCAATACATAGATGGCCGAGGAGCTGCTTTTTTGACATTATGAGTGACATGTTGCTGACATTAATTACTGCTCCAACCCTCTCAAATGCATTCATTATGAGGTGTGGGTATCTCGAAGGCATAGCTGTGGTCAATCTGCAGACTAGGAGGAAGGTGGACTGCTGAGATATCTGGATTGTGATGATTGAAATAAAATCACTAAAAAATTTAAAGTTGGACTTCTAATCCATTTTTATTTTTAAAACAGCCCTGGGTAGGTCGAGTGGAATGTGACAGTGTCTTGCAGCAGAAAATGTACATGACTCTGGCCCTCTTAGTTCAGTTGACAAATGCACAAGCACATATGTTTTAGAGTATGATGTCTGATGTTTTACAATGCCCCCAACCTCATTCTTTTAACAGAACCAAACTACCCACTCTGTATGACTTCTGAAAAACAAACTGTTCAAGGACACATTCAACAGAGGCCTAATAGGATGCAGTTAATAAGGAATATGGATAGGAGACCTCGTTGGATGCAACTAGTCTCCGCTGGCCCAATAAAGATGACCCAGCACTATGGGTTATTACATCAGCAGAGCTAGAGAAAGTCATTAAAAAGTCGCGGGGAGATTGCGCCCCCAGCCCAAATGGGCTTCCCCAGGCTCTGTTTAAGCATTTTACATCATAGTGGGCAGTCTTTTTGGCTCCAATGTTTAATTACATTCTGGAAAATGAAGCCATCCCTGATAGCTGGAGGGGCTCAATAATCCATCTGATTTTTAAAAGAAGTCTGGCAAGTTCACCTAGCAATTAACGACTAATCGCTCTCATGAATGTAGACCTCAAATACTTTTCCAAGTTAATATGACATGATTTGGAATCTTGGTCATATGATAATGGGATACTCCCTTTAAATCAAACCAGCTTTTCAAGGGGTCAAGGCACTATACCTAATCTCATGACCCTGAGCCTAATTGCAAACAGAGCAAAGGCAACTGGCACATCCCTCTATATGTGTGTTGTTGACTTCAAGGCAGCCTTTGACTGTATACCTCGGAACATGTGATGGGCTAAGCTCTAGCGATGGGGAATCCCACCCAACATCCTACGAGCAATTAGGTTAGTATATTCGGACACATGGATTCAGATAAAAATTGGAGATGGTACACAAGTATCAAAGAAAGTGCAAACAACAACGGGTCTAAAACAAGGCTGTGTGTTAGCCCCCTTCTTTTTAATTTGTATTTGGCGGATCTTTTAACAGAGTTAGATGGGCAGATAGCTCATGCACCGTATATGGGTGGTCAACAATTGTCTCACATTCTTTATGCTGATCATTTACTGTTGTTTAGTCACACTCAAACAGCCCTCCAAAGACTACTCAATTACCTCGGTACATATACAAAAAAAATGGCCTGGAAGCAAATCACAATAAAAAAACAAATGTGATGGCTTGTAATCGGGGCTACAACAAAAATCAAAGATGGCATCTTAATGCAAAACACTCGATGAGGCTGTCATCTATGTATATTTAGGGGCAAAATAGAGGCAAATGGTACATTTGCATACAAGAAAAAGGCGATCAAGGGGATAGTGCAGACCATCAATTATGCATTTTCATGATTGGCTAGATCCATTCGAAGGTCATGACCTGAAACCCATGGGAGCAGTAATGAAAGCTGAATTGATGCCAACTCTCATGTATGGATCAGAGATAACGCTAGGCGCTGAGGCACCTCTACTTGATAAAATATTGATAAGATTCTACAAACAAACCTTCCGGCGGCACAGGTCGGTCTCGCCGGCGCAACTCCCGCAGACATTTGTCAGGCCGGCGGCATTTGTTAAGCTTTATCACAAATTGCGTGCAGCGGCCGATTACACCTTGGCTAACCGAGTTTGGTCCGAAATCAATCTACAACAGGGGATTGGTGCCCACAAGAAATATCTTGAGAACAGTATCCAGATTCTAGAACTGGGCAAATGATGGAACTCCACAATAGCTGAAAAACCTTCAAGAAATTCATAAATAAGTCGACCAAACTGCAAAGTTGGTCTGCAGACAAGGAAAGGTTGACCAAACGCCGTCATGGGTGGCTGGTGTTGAAATCTTATTCAATCTTATGAAAATAACCACTGTTTGCAGCACCTTATAATCAGAAGTTTAAACAGTCATTCCTGGCCCTCAGACTCAGTGAGATACCCACATTAGACTTCCTGCCAAAATGGAGGAAAGGTGACCAAAGTGAAGATCAGAACTGCTGACTATGCCATCAGGGAATTGAGACTCTGTCCAGTTTTGGTCAACCAATGAAGAAGCCTACTAAGACGAGAGTTCCTTGCCCGGGGAATCAGGTCTTGCAGGACTGCACTGGTGGAGTCAATGGACCCAAGCAACACAATGTTGAACATCAGATTAGTTCAGTTTCTGGGTATTTTTAAAAACCTGATTAGTTTTTAGGTCGGGTTCGGATGATCCTGGTGTCGGCTGTGACAAGATGGATAAGTTCCTAGTAGGCTCCAGGGTCTTGTTGATAAGGGTTGCCAGAGAATTTGATATAAGGTTCTGCCATTCACGTCTAATTATGTAAACTTTAATGAGCTGGAGAAATGGATGCGCAGAGACGGTTGCTAGGGATAACAGCAGTAGCTGCTCCCTATCCCATCACGCTAAGGCAAAAATTGCTTAAACCAGCAGTTATGTCCTACACATTGGCACTTCAATAGCATATAGTTTCTCACACTTGCACTTTATTGATAGAATTACCACTGACCTCTTAGTAAAGCACATATATTTTACCCACTCTGTGGACTCCACAAGGGCAGTCAAACCGGTCATAGACTTGACTAATGGTATTCACCATTAGAATTACAGCTGGCTGCATTGTAAAGAACACACACGCTAACCAATCAGGGAATAGGTCGGTTCACGACCAATTACCCTTGAGTCGTAGGAATATTGTTCAAGAACACCTCCAACAAAGGTGTAATAGGATGCAGTTAATAAGGAACATGGATAGGAGACCTACTTTGTATTTTGGCCATAGTCAAACTAGCCCCAACCAATAACACGAGTTAACATGACTACCCACTCTTTCTGCTCTATCCTTACACACCCTTCGCTCAGGCATTCAACCGGCGTTCTGACGTTTCTTGAGAAGTAACGTGATCTGATGCATTTTTTACCAGAAATAATACCCACCACTAAGTATGTTGCATACTCTTCCCTGGACATGCCCACTGATCCTAATTTTAGATGACTATGTCTAACAAGTAGGTTATGGATCAACGGTCTAAGCTCTGTGATGCATAAATCTCAGACACATACACAGGATGACATAATAACATGCACTAGAGCTCTAACAATGGCCTTTAGATGCTATTAGAGCCTTCTCTGAGATCACTGACAATGAATGTGCAGCTAGTTTTACACTTTTTTTTCTCTATGGATACATTTTCATGTGCAGTGTTCACCGTGTAGTTCGCAAAGTAAATTATTAGCTATGACTATTACTAATGATGTCTCTCTTAACCAATGGATACCCGAACTAAGGAAAGAACCCAGTGTAGTTTGTATATGTGGCATGTTTGAGTGAGTGAAAGTTACATCGTTTAAAGCTCACAAGACAGCCTTACGAGGTGGTCATGTGTAGTGACCGGCTGGTCACAGGTCCAGTGTTTGTAAAATACTGAGTTACCACCAGCCACTCCTTGAGGACTGGCTTCCACACACCCCACACCCATCTATTACAGATTTCACTGGTCAGGTGACCCTGCTAATAAAAGGGGCCGGGCGCACATTCTCCTGGCCTGTTCCAGACTATATCACTATGTGTCTGTGACCTTATTAGCTGTGCATTAGGGCCTAGGGCTCTAACCCTTACAATCTCTACGAGCGGTTAAGACCTGTGGGTGCACCAGCCCTGAAGGTTGGCATGGGGGAAGTGTAGCCTGTGTCGGCAGCTCCCCTGTCAACAAGCTGTACGAGGAGAGCAAGGAGAATGGAGCCTGCCTGTGCATGACCCTGCAGCAGCTGCCTGCCGTGATTCTGCGCTAGCACACCAAGAGTGGTGTCCCCAAGACAAGGAAGGAGGAGCTGGCCTAAGGTCTCGGTGCCGCGACTCTAGGGAGGCCATTGGGGACCAGCAGAAGTGCCGGTGCAACCGCCAGGCATGAGGTTAGCCCGCAGGTTGAAAAGAGTTAAGCATCCCACTACATGACCCTGCCGCCTGCACAACTGCACCTGAATCAGGGTAGGAATGAGGCTATGCAGAGGGTAAGGCGACAGCATACACCAGCCATACCCCATACCCCGCAGCCGCTGCTGTACTGGTCAGCCTTGCGAGAGAGAGAGAGAGAGAGAGAGAGAGAGAGAGACTTGCAGCAGTCGGATCCCCCAGCTGTCGCCCGCCTGTGTAGTGGTGGCACAAACAGGAGGACAGCATGGCATGGAGGGGCCCCCGCCGACAAGCAAATGAGCCCAGGACAAAGCTTGAGGTACAGCAGAGACTGGAACTTTGCAGGCACTCCCCCCTGTTTGCTTAGGAGCTCACAGGATGCCCCACTTGCTACCGGCCATCCCGGGGAGAAAGGAGGGTGAAGCGCCCTCCCATGTAGGACTGTTTGCCTGAGCGAAAGAAAAGACTGTCTCCTGCGATAGCCTGGTAGGCACCGGGTATATCCCTGAAATGCACAGAGCGGCTGCTCTCTCACTGCCATCATCCCCACACGTCTGTGTCACCACCTCACCTGCGTATAGTGCACATTACTGTGCCTGAAGGAAGTATGGTGACCTGACGTGAAGCGCTCCTGCCCACAGCCGAGTGCAAGCCCTTGCCAGCAGTAAAAGGGAGCACGGCGCAGCCAACAGGAGCGAGGTGGCAGTCGTAGATTGGCCCGGCATTCGGTAGCTGATGGAGGTATGGGCCGGCATGGAAGTGGGCCTGGTTAGTGCCCGGTGCTGAAGCATGTCCAGGCAGCAGTGCGTATAGTTTCCTGAAGGGGGAAAACATCATCAGAGAGAAAGCGAAGAGAACCACAGCATCAGGAAAACTGCTGGGGGCTTAGGAATAATAAGGCAGTGCCACCTAAGGCAAGATGGAGATATCGTGCCAGTGAAAAGGGTGCGGTACCTTGAAGAATGGCCTGCAGAACAGGGTATGCTGCCGTGGCATATCGGTCACGTGGCGTGGCCCCGCAAAAGAGGAAAGCAACCGCCGCCTGTAAGCAAAAAGGTTTATACCGTGTCACATAGAGAGTACATGGGCTACCAGGGTTACACCAAAAGAAGAAGGATCGCTGCTGCCTCCGCAAGACAGTGTCAGAGTATGAGCACATATTGAGTGGGGATAAGTGCCTTTGGGGCAAAACCACATGCTCAGGGTGAAAGACACAATACAGCCCCAAAGGTCTGCAAACACACATCACAGGCAAACGGCAACAAAGACTGTTTGGGGAAGTGTTTGCCAAGCAGAATAACACAGTGAATGTTATGCCCCCCCCCCACCAGTGGCAATAGGCCCCTGTACTAAGAGAAATTAACTGGTATTTCTGAACAGCATGCAGAGGCTGTTCAAAGTGAATGACACAGAGGCCCCTGTGGGCTGTATAGTGAGTTGAAAGGGAGAGACCGTAAACCCCTGTTGGAAGAGAGCACCAAGAAGACCAAAGCTGCCTCAGCCAAGATAAGTGTTGAGTGACCAGGAAGGGTCCAGCAAAGGTAGAGATACCAAGTGCCTCAGAAGGGGACAAGAAGAAGTTGTTCCAGAAGAGAGAGGACCGGATTCGCCGGCACCAACAGAGGGCACCTAGGAAGAGAAAGACTGAGAGCATGTAATCTGCAGTGGGAAGAGGGCCACTTTTGGAGATTGAACAGCATGGGCAGGAGCCCACGGAAAGTGAGAACCCTTAGCGTACAAGAAGGCATGTCGCAAGCCAATGGCCACACCAGTCGGCTACCTCAGCACAGATTGGCCACTGTTGGCCACCCGAGCAGGTCACACAGAGTGACCGACATTGAAAAGCATGCCCACACATTGGCAGGACCAAGTGCCGCCACAGAGTAGCTTTGAGGCTCAAGGAGTGTGTCCTCAAGTGAAGATGAAGAGGTGAAAGAGGAAAGGTGACCCTCCAGTCAGGGAGTAGAGCACCAAGAAGATCCCTCAGAGAAGGGACAGGACCTGTGAGAGGTCCATCACGAGAAGACCTGTGAGAGGTCCATATTGAGGAGACCTGTGAGAGGTCCATGACGAGAAGCCTGTGAGATGTCCATGACATGAAGATCTGTGAGAGGTCCACCACGAGAAGAGTTGAGTCCTACTGAGAGGACAGGACACGACCAGGGAGGTCCCAGTGAAAAGAAGTACAAAGCAAGAGGCCTGGTAGGAGAGACAGGGGAGAAGAGAGTCACTCCTAGAGGGTAGGACGTGACCAGGAAGGTCCAAGTGAAGTTCACATCACATGGTGAGGCCTGGTCAAAAGAAAGAAGAGAAGAAGGGAAGAAAAGAAGATGGGAAAGGAGAAGAAGAGTGTGGCACGAGGCCACAGCACTAGAGTGCAAAGAAGATGAAGGAAGAAGAGAAAGGTTTGTAGTAGCACCTGTCACATCACGAACCACTGAATGCTATCTGTGAGTGCCGGCATTGTCAAGTGCATCCAAAAGACCATCTAAGGAGCACCTGACATCTAGAGTGGAGCACTGTGCCTGTGAAACACCCAGAGATCAACAAGGCATCTTCGATGCCATGGATGGCTGGCCTCCCAGAAACCATCTGTGTGCCCCGGTGAAGAGAGCACCATCAACCATTGTACCATCTACCCTTGGGATTGCACTAGAGGCTTGGGAGTGGTCCTGTTGAGGGTTCATCAGTGACCCCTTGACCTGGCCTTTGTGAGGCCCCGCACAGCCCACGCAGTCCCATGGCAATCCAGGAGCAAGGGCCTCAAGGGATTCCTGAGAGAGAGAAATCCCATCAAGAAAGATGTGTCTGTAGCCGCTCCACAATAGGAATCAGGAAGCACAGAAAGCGTGTATGGAGAGTGGGTCACCACAAAGACTATCCTGTAGATGAAGGCGCACCAGAGTCTGGTTGGCAAGAGCATACAGATCCTAGAACAACCACCCTTGCAGCAGAACGAGTGACTTGTATATTGTCCTGTAAGCGGTTCCCCAGTGGCCACTTCACGCGGCCTGGGAGACTAACGGCGCAGTTCGGACAGTCCCGTTCAAGCCGTTGTAAAGGGCCTCATGTATGCCCCACTAGAGGGGAATCCTGGTAAAGAGAGGAAAGCCTGAAGTTGCTCCACCATAAGGCACGGGGAAGCACTGCAGCATCCAAGGAAAACTATTCAACCATCGCAATGTCATCAACTATCTTTGGAGGCTTGAGATCCATGGAGCCAGGGCACCTTTAAACAAAGCAGACTCCACTATTGCTTCAGATGCACCACCACAGTGGATTTGTAAATAGACTTCCACACAATGAGACCAGGCGGACTTTAACAACATGGACGGACTTCATCCACACTGCCTTACTTGTTCAGGGGAGTCTGGTGAAACTGCGGAGGCATGTCATGATGCCGGGTGATCCCAGCTGCACCAGTCCCCTTATCCTGCCCTGCAAACAACCTGAATAGACTCAGTGGAACTTTTGTTTTGTTATTTTGTTCTTTCCCACAGGTTAGACTTATTATCCATTTTTAATAACGTTTGGAAGGGATGTAATGACCGGCTTGTCACCGTCTAGTGTTGTAAAATACTGTGTTTCCACCAGCTACTCCTTGAGGGCTGCCTTCCACGCTCATCCCACACCCATCCATCCCAGGTGTCACCGGTCAGGTGAGCCTGCTAATAAAAGGGGCTGGGCGCACGTGCCCCTGGCCGGTTCCAGACTATACCACTATGTGTCTGCGTCCTTATTAGCTGTGTATGAGGGCCTAGGGCCCTAACGCTAATATTCATGTATTTACAAAATGTAAACGTGAACTGCATCTGTGCATCTTTCGCAGTGGCTCATTATCCACTTCAATTTCTGGCATAACGTGGAAATTAAAAGTATTTGCTAACTCCAGACTTGAAAATCTTGGGACAGCCTCCGGAAAATGTCTGCTTCTCGGTTCATACAGAATGCAAACATTCTAAACTATTTAAAGAAAATGTTGGCCCTTATTAAGTAAATAAAGGGAATCCCACTTCGGTCCTGTAGCAAAATTTGGATTCTTAGCTTGGTCAAATCACCTCACTCGAGTTTTTACCTTCAATATGTTTTACCAAGAAACACCTGCTGAAATATGTAGAGGAAAGAAGTCGAGAATGCTTGGAAAAAACTGTGGGAATCAATGTGGAATCACTTAATCCTTTGGCAAGACTCTTTCTTTTGGGGATAACCCGTGATACGGTGGTAATTCTACACCTCGGAATTGTTTTACCCCTGTGATTCCGAGTGCTAAATTACGATGTGGTGTTCTGCTAGCGTTTGCAATGGCTTCTTTTGTGGTGCACTATCTCATCGAATAGCTGGTCCCTCATTTTCAGTCTTTGAGAAACTTTACAATAATCCTTTAGAAGTGTATTTTCAACAAAGACACAAACAATAGGCCTGAAAGTTCCAGACCGCCACAAAAATAATTCGTAGACTTTAAAAAAAGTTGTCGGTGATCTATGAAAAACTATCTGAGGGAATAGACCAACGATTTAGTGTATGTCCTTTTGTGCTGGTGACAAAGCTGAAAAACATTGGAAAAGTGCCCTTCATTGCTCTTTCACTTGCAGGTCCCTTCCATTCATCTCTGTGAATGCAATGCTAACCTGTCTCCAGAGAGGTGTAATATTGCTTGCAGAATGATTCAGCAGATGGTGCTTCATGTTGTAACAGAAGGCTGTAATTACACCTGAACTCTGCAGGAACTCCATCTGAAACAGCAGAACATGACAAATAGACGGCTTGCAAATATGTGCATATTTCTCTATTTATCTCCTTAACCACTTACCTTTGGGATCATAGTGGGACGTTTAACAGTGTTCTCACATTCCAGATTCAGAGTTGTTTAGATTTCCAGCCAAATGGATATTAAGGTCACATCCAATTATATAGAAAAGTAAGGAAAAAAAAAAGTGTTGCAATTGAACACATTCAGTCTGATACACAAAAGCATTTTTTGGCATGGGAAATAGTACTACGAGAATACTCTTTAACAATTTCTTAAATGTCTTTCTTGAAACGCCCCCAAAACGCCCAAGTTCCAATCAGCAAAAGTGCAATGACAGCACCGTCCTTTCTATTTGTACGACTTGTTCCTGACTATGAAGCTCATATTTGCATTGTATTTATATTGAGATGTTTTAAGGCCTTTTCACAAAGGTTTGTAAAAGTATGTGAAAGAGTACCACAGGAATACTCTTACATGCTTTTCTGATCTGGCCCCAACGTTGCCTCAGATAAAACCTCCACTTCTGCCTACACACTTTCAGAAAAAATACTGCAAACTGTTCAGAATTTTTGAACCGTTATACTTCTCTTGAACAGAAAACTTGCAGGACATCTTATAGGCTCTACTGGAGGGCTGTCTTGCTGATTTTGCTTTTCATGGCGCCTCTCACTTTTGTTGCTGGGCTACAATTACCTGTGGACAGTTTCCTTTGAATTGACAAGTTTTTATTTTCCTTTGTTTTCATTAACAATTGCTTTTATTTGAGTGGCAGAAATGGGCTCAATGTTGGTTTGTGAGTCTGAGAAATTGTGGAACAGTCCCACCAGGGCTTAATTTGTACCGGAGGTTGTAGGTTGAGGGCACTTGCACTCATTTTTGGGTACCAGGACTTATTTCCCATCACCAGACTTTGACCCAGAGCAGAAGAGAGAAAGTGGAACATAGAGAAAGGACTAGGAAGTGAAAGATGGGAAACCTATTGCAAAATTACAAAGCAGAAGCGAAAAACCACTTGCAAGAGGCACAGATTTAAGACTCCTTCTATTATTGACAATACACTAAGGCACACTCAAGCTGAATTTACATTTGATTTATAAAACACATTAACATTTTCTGCTCCTAGGCTTTCAGAGGCGTTATTAGAAGCACAGGTGTTAAGAAAACAATATGAACAGTGAATTATTGTGTCTGAAAAAAATGATTTGAAAAACATTATATTTGTTGTATTAGCCTATTGTAGACAGCAGTTTACTGGAATTTCAAAGATAATGTTTTCTTCTAACAAAAATAGAAGGGCTGCTGTAAAAAAGTGGATTTGGGGTGGGTGACTACCCACCTCAAGGAGTAATCACAACCCCTATCAGGGTGAACCCTCAAAGTCACTCAATTAACCTGTGCTCAACCCCCCTGGTAGCTTTGGCACAGGGCAGACAGGCTAAACTTAGACCAACGCGTAATGTATGTATGCATTGCCAAAACAATAATAAAGTTGAAATACAACAAGATAAAAATCCCAAACTAAATCAGAAAAATAGTGTAAAATGTAATAAACAAAATAAATGACATTTAAATGACCATAAATCAATCATAGCATGTATAAAGCGCGCTACTTACCTGTGTGGGTCTCAAGGCACTGGGGGGTGGGGAATGCTGCAACTGCTCGAAGAGCCAGGTCTTGAGGAGTCTTCTGAAGGTAAGCAGGTCTTGGGTCTGCCATAGGTGGGTGGGGAGAGTGTTCCAGGTCTTGGCAGCGAGGTGGGAGAACGATCTGCAGCCGGAGGTCGCTCTTCAGAAGTGGGGGACTGTGGCGAGGGCGAGGTCGGTGGAGCGGAGTGGGGGTGTAGAAGCTGAGTCATCTGTTTAGGTACGCTGGTCCCGTGTTGTGGAGTGCCTTGTGTGTGTGGGTGAGGAGCTTGAAGGTTATCCTCTTGTTAATGGGCAGCCAGTGCAGGTTTCTCAGGTGGGGTGTGATGTGGCTGCGGCGAGGGATGTCGAGGATCAGGCGTGCAGAGGCGTTCTGGATGCGTTGAAGCCGTTTCAGGAGTTTGGTCGAGGCTCCTGCGAGGAGGGTGTTTCCGTAGTCCAACCTGCTGCTGACGAGGGACTGGGTGACTGTTCTTCTCATTTCGGTGGGGATCCACTTGTAGATCTTGCAGAGCATGCAGAGGGTGTTGAAGCAGGAGGAAGAGACGGCGTTGACCTGCTTAGTCATGGAGAGGGTGGAGTCGAGGATGACCCCTAGGTTTCGTGCATGGTCGGTGGGTGTTGGAGCTGTTCCCAGTGCGGTCGGCCACCAGGAGACGTCCCAGGCTGAGGGGGTGGATCTGAGGATGAGGACCTCCGTCTTGTCTGAGTTCAGTTTCAGCCGGCTGTTCCTCATCCATTCGGCGACGGCCTTCATTCCTTCGTGGAGGTTGGTTTTGGCGGTGTGGGGGTCTTTTGTGATGGAGAGGATCAGCTGGGTGTCATCGGCGTAGGAGATCATGTTGAGGTCGTGCAGTCGGGTGACGTGGGCAAGTGGTGCCATGTAGATGTTAAATAGCATTGGGCTGAGGGATGAGCCCTGGGGTATGCCGCAGATGATCTCGGTGGCTTCGGAGTAAAAGGGGGGGAGGCGGATGCTCTGTGTTCTGCCGGAGAGGAAGGAGGTGGGTAAGTCCAGGGCCTTCTCTTGGATCCCGGCGTCATGAAGGCGTGTGCGTAGTGTGCGGTGGCAGACCGTGTCGAAGGCAGCTGACAGGTCCAGGAGGATGAGGGCCGTGGTTTCTCCGTTGTCTAGCAGGGTCCTGATGTCATCAGTGGCGGCGATGAGGGCGGTTTCGGTGCTGTGGTTGCTACGAAACCCGGACTGAGACAGGTTCAAGATGCTGTTTTCCTCAAGGTAACTGGTCAGTTGTTTGTTGACCGGCAATTCTTGAGATCAGTGGGGTCCGCCTTGGGTTTCTTGAGTAAGGCGTTGATCTCGGCTTGCTTCCAGCTCTCCGGGAAGGTTGCAGTCTCGAAGGAAATGTTGATGGTCTTCCGGAGGTGGGGTGCAATGGCGGTGCTGGCTTTGTTGAAGATGTGGTGCAGGCATGGGTCTGACGGAGAGCCGGAGTGGATGGTGTTCATGATTTTGATGGTGTCGTCGTCGTTTATGTTGGTCCAGGAGAGCAGGAGGTTGGTGCGGTGGTGGTCGTGGGGGCGGAGGTCTCAGTTGTTGTCGGGGCGGTCGTGGTGTTGAAGCGGTCGTGGTTGTCTGCGATCTTGCGATGAAAGAAGGTGGCCAATGAGTCGCACAGGTCTTGCGAAGGTGGGATGTCGTTGGTGTTGGAGCTGGGGTTGGAGAGTACCTTCACGATGTTGAAGAGCTCTTTGCTGTTGTGTGTGTTGTTGTCTAGGCGGTCTTTGAAGGTGGCTCTTTTGGCAGATCTGATGAGGGGATGGTGTCTGCGGGTGGTGTCCTTGAGGGCTGCGTAGCTGTCCGGTGTTTGTTCACGGTGCCAGTTCTTCTCTAGCTTACGGCAGGTTTGCTTGGAGGCCTGGGGGTCTTCAGTGAACCAGCTGGCTTTCTTGCTGGTGTGGTTGTTGGAGGGTTTCTTGACAAAAACTGTATAAAGGGAATCAGAGATATGAATTTTTTAAATTTTAAGTAGAAATAGCACCAAGAAGCATAAAGTGCACTTGACATTTGATGGTTGCAGTAGACCAGGACCCAGGTGCAATTTGACAATGACCGCTCTGGAGCGCAGGTCGGATACACCAACTAGGTGTGTCCTGGTCAACAATTATACCCTCTCACTTTACTCCTTTAATTCACAATTCACCACAGAAGTACACTTCTGAAGTCCCCCAGGACCTATGGGAGGCACTTAGAGACTCGCAGGGTGCCCGGCAGGCTGCAATCCAGGTTCAGTTGCTATTGACCAGCTGGCATTTGTCAGGAAGGGCTGTTGTATCTTGTTATAGCCATGTGGTTTGAACAGCAGGTCTGCCTTTTAACCCTTGGAGTCCATTGATTTGTCCTGGGTACAGGAGTGAGCAGATCCACTCCTTGAGGATTTTTCTCCGGTCAAAGACAGCAGGTCCAGTCCTCTTCTGTTCTTCCTCAAGTCTAGCAGTGTTTTGAAGGAGAGTGTGGAGGTTCCATGTTTATGCCTGGCACCAGCTAATGGGTTGGAATGACTCCTGGCCACGCCCTAAGCAATGGGGTAAAAGTTCTCTGCGCCAATCCTACCCACTGCAGATCTTTTCAAGACAGAAAAAATCTTCAGTCACACTAAACTTGGGCTCTAATGGCCTGTGATGTAGGTGGGGAGTGAACTATCATAATCCTAGTGGCCTCACACATCTAACACTAAAATCCAGTTTGGAACAGTCACCATACCCACAACACAGACACAGAAGTCTGGTAGCACAACAGTAGGGTTTCCCAGCAACCAAACAGCGCATTAAAAAATGTTTTGGAATCCTGTTTCCCTTCCTTTCAAATGTGCCCCCAGTAGTGTTATACGAAAAACCCAGAGGCAGAAATCTGGTAGAACAAAGTCTTTTTTTTCTCGCAATAGAACAGTGGAAACACAAGAATTGTTTTGGCATCCTATTATCCTTACTTTTAAGTGTGCCCCAAAGAATTATGTGTAAAACCAGCAGACTTGTCAAGCAGAATTGTAAATTCAAGCTGGATTTGCCACTACAATGTCAAAAAGGATGCTTGCAGCCCACCCTGCCTAGTCTGTTGAATTCTAAGGAGTCATCTCTGCCAACTCAGGTCATCCTATTGTTTGCTCCTGGGAGGAAATTTGAAAATAAAATCACACCTATTCTAATGTTAATTACTGTCTAGCAGAAGTTATAGAGCAAATGCTAATTTAGCCTTCAGGAACTTCAGGAAGGGAAAGAATAACTTTCTGAAAGTTACTTTTGCTTAATATTAATTAAAAATCCGACTTTTACATTAAACTATTTAAAATAGGTGCTTAATTATTTTTATAGCTAGTCCCATTCATTAAATACAGTACTAGGATCTGTAATGTGTAATCTGCCTTATTACATAGGACAACTAGACATGCTACAGTGAAAAATAGCTTTTGGGTGATAGTTGCTAGAAGCATATAATAACATTAAATGCCTACTAGTTCTATATTCAAATACAATGCACCCTGCCTTGTGGGCAACACGACCTACATGGGGGTGACTCATTACTATTTATACTAAAAGGAGGTGTTGACCTGTCAAAAAAGTTTATTTTGGCAGGTTGATTTGCAGTTTTTACGTGACTACAGTCAGCCCACACTTGTAGGCCAAAGTCATGTTTTAAACTTTCACTGTAGCAGATGACATAATAGAGGCTGCAGTCCATGGTTGCATTTAACTTGCAGGCTCTGGGTACATGTTGTACCATATACTAATATGCTTACATGAAAGAAAAATACCAGTTAGGAGGATACCAGCTTCATCGAGTTGAAAGGAGGAGCACAGGCGCTTTACCTCTGGTTATCAGGGATAAAGTGCACAGAGTTCTACAGCCAGTAAAAGCAGTCAAGTCAAAAATCTGGAGGTACACCACACAGAAGATGGTCATTCCTACACCTGCTATCTCTTAAAATCATAAGACCCATGTTTAACAATAACCTAACAACTACTGAGCACATCTATATTGTGAGAGACTCTGGGAAAAGATGTAATTATGTTTCTACACAAGCACTGTCAATTTGATAGTAATAAAGGGCTTGATGGCTATTTTTTATGTACTAAATCAATTTCACGATTCGGTAACAGGTTATGGAATCACAAAATGGGTCTAGAAACCCATAATGAGTCACTATTTGGAAGTGGTGAGTTTAGGGTGTTCCTTCCAAAAAAAACGTTTGTTGGGGAGTAAGCAGTGCTCCAGTGGAACATTGTCAAGTTTCACACACAATTTAAAAACAATAAAAACGTTCTTTTTAAATGCAGTCCTTTTCCTTTAAGGAAACCAGGGTCCCAAAAAAAAAACAATTTACAATATTAAAATGAGATCTCAAATACGATGGTCTGCTTACTCCAGAAGGCCCCCATCCATGTCATGGCATCCAATTGTAATGAGTCATGATTTGCAATGCACTCCCTACTTCATAAATATTGACGAGGTAGGTCGAATTGTGACCCACTATGATTCTGAATTTTGTGAACCAACATAGTAGTACGTAGGTTTAAATAAGCTTGAAAAGCCTAAATTTACCTTGAATAAATGCTTCTAAAAATATAGGACCATATTTTAAAATAATACTTACAGTTGAATTATTCTGCCACCTGTTAAATTACACTTTAATTGTCCAAGCCAAAGAAACTTCCAGGTAAACCATTAATATTGAAAATATGCATTGAAAAAATGACATGAGCAAAACAGCCAAGTGTGATAGGAGGGTAACAGCAACTGTATCACAGGAAGTAGCTTATCCTACCCAGAGGTGTTATTAGGCATGGGCAAACTAGGCAATTGTCCAGGATCCCCCCTTCCTAGGGGCCTTCTGAAAATGTGACTTTCTCTCTATTAAACCTCGGTCTATTCTATTTCTTCTAGACCTCGCTCTCTCTCTTGGCCTACATGTACCTCTGACTTTCTCTCTCTCTCTGCCCAGTGTCATCTTAAGTATTTTAGTGGTCTCAGGAAACACATAATTCAACAGTTTATTGTGACTCTGTTAAACTTTAACATATAGTTCAGTATTGTTTGGCATCGTGCCAGCTTTAATTAGCAGTAAATAGGCAATAAAACTGCAATTTGTTCCTTACAGGGGCTCCGAAATATGTCTTGGCTGGGCACCCCAAAATCCATAATATGTCACTGCCTAGGACAGAAGAAACTGAGCATGAGTGAAACTAGTATTCTGTGCAGACAAACCAATTTATTCAAAACATGTTTGATTGTAAACCCAACTCAAACCAAGGTGTTTTTAACTAGCTAGATTGGTATAAAAATGAAAAAAGCTTACAAAATATATGAGTAATAAAGGTTTATTATGCATACAGATCAGCAGAAGATGTTTTGAAAATAGAATATTCTTTACATAATCAAGAATAGTGTGCAATCCAATTTGTTTCACAAGAACCACAACATTATGCATGTCTGCCAGCACATTATGCATGTACATAATTAGGGTACACATTCAAAGCATTAGGTCTTCTAATGGAACCAGAACATCACACCAGATATGCTTGGCATGCATATTAGTATTGTAAGATTGTAAATCACACATTCACATTTGCATATTGTATTGCAAACCAGTGGGTTGCACATTTAATCCAATATGTTACACATAAACAGCAGCACATTACAAAGGTGAAACAAAATATGAACCAGTACATAAAGCATGTGCAACAGTATGTTTCTCTAGTAAACAAATTAATGAATTAATAAATGAAAATGAATTAACTTATAGCAGTCACCCTTGGGCATCAAGGCGCTGGAACTGACTGGAAGTGAAAAAGAACTCAACAGAAATGGAAGGTTTTGAGAGATGTCCTAAATAATTAATACTGTTTGAGCTGTCAGAGATGGAAAGAGAACAAAGCAAACACAAGGAGATGATGGATGGAGAGCTGAAACGTTTCAGACACTCACCCCCAGTCACACATCTGGGTTGAATCCATCATCGTTCTTTAGCTCATTTCACCATCCCAGTTCAGAGCCAGGCTTATGCAAATCAGTCTTGACCCTGTGCCTCATGGGAACACTCCAGCCCAAACTGCCAAACCAGTTCTTACTGGACCGGAGAGATGGAAAGAGATCCAGAAGATAGCCACAGTGATAGAGACTTCCTATTCTGGTACTCTGGCTCTTGAAACAAATACAGGATTGTTTGAAGGGACGGCAAACTGGACCTTAGAGAGCACTTAGGAAAATGAAGATCTTCATGACAGAGGCACAGGATCTTAAACTAAATTCACCTAGCAACTGGAAATCAATGCAGTGGTTGCCAGCCATCAGAAAGCTTGTCATACTTAGGAAGGTTGTGGACAAGTCTCACTGCTAAATTCCGGACCCCTTTAAATCTAAGGAATGAGAAGCGTAGGAGGCCAAGATAGCATGCATTGGCGTAATCCATTCTAGATTTAATGGGTACATTGACCATGAGCTCTTTTCACCAGGAGGGGATAAAAGAGAGGATTTTCTTCACAATTCTCATATTTAAAAAACAAGCAGAGGTTATAGCATTGATTTGCTTTGCTATAGTGAGATCATTCTCAAGCCAAAATCCTAAACTTTAGTTTTTTCCTACTGGTGTGGGCATAGTTAACTGAAATGGCAGGCCAGAGATTTGATGACCAGGGTGTATGACCTAACAGGATTATTTCAGTTGTCGACCCATTACATTTTGGAAAATTCAGTGGACCAAAGATTTTCTTATGAGTGCACTACTACTGTGGTGCTTTAGCAAAACATCAGAAAAATATAGTAATACATTAACATTGTCTCATTTATACCATGATTACAAAAATATTGCCTTTTTAAATATCACAGGTAAGTATGTTTTCTACAGGGTTTTTATAATATCGTTGTAAAAAATATCATAGTATATAAAATAGATATCTGTAAGATTGTTAGTTTCTGAATGGTGGTGATTTTTGAGTATGATTCTTCAATGTATATGTTATTTAAACTGTTTAAATGCCTTACAAATGGGATGTTAGGTTTATAGAGGAATAGGATGGCTAGTATCTTTAAAGTTAATTAAATAAAATATATATATATTCAGTAAAAAAACAAAGGTTACAGGGATGTTATAGTTAGGTTCAGATTTTACACACACAAACCGATAGAAATTCATCAGTTATAGTTATCTCAAGTAAATATAATTTGTGATCTAAGGTAACTATGACACATGCCCCTGCCATGCACAGTTTTCTCATCAATAATTTCACTGTAAATGTTGCAGTGATATTATCAAAGATGTCATAGAAGATGTCATGAGTGATGTAATATGTGGGCTAATTAGTAGGGCTTGGCTAGAGCGTGAGTTATGGTTACCTTAGGGCATGAGTTATAGTTACTTGAGATATTTATAACGGCTGAATTTCTATGGTTTTGTAAAAGTAAAATCTGAACCTGACTATAATATCCCTGTAACCTTTGGTTTGTTCAAAGAATTTCAAAAGTTTTTAAAATTGTATTTCCTATCTATAACGTCCCTGTAACCTTTGTTTTTTCAGTGAATTTCTATGGTTTTTTAATGCTATTTCCTAACTATAACATCCTGCAACCTGGGCGAGGGGGTGTGTGAGTGGGTGTGTGAGTAGTTGTGTGGGTGTATAAGTCAGTGTGTGTGTTACTGGCTATGTGGGTCTGTGAGTGGCTGTGTGGGTGTGTGAGTAGCTGTGTGAGTGGCGGCTGTGTGGGTCAGTTAGTGGTTTTGAGGGTCTGTGGGTGGGTGTGTGAAAGCTCTGTGGGTCTGTGAGTGGGTGTGTGAGTGGTTTTGAGGGCCTGTGAGTGTGTGTGTGAGTAGGTATGTGCGTGGTTGTATGGGTATGTAAGTGGGTGTATGAGCATGTGAGTGAGTGTGTGAGTAGGTGTGTGGATCTGTGAGTAAATGTATGTTTTTTTTAATTGGAGTCTGGATCCACGGGTCCAACCGAATTGGGGAGGATCCACAGATCCTCATGCGGTTAAAAAAACACTTTTGGGACAGTTTTTTGGCACTGAAGGGTCTCTCACAGGCCCCTTCATTAGTCCCATGGGCTCAAGGTACCTCAACCTTACCCCTTCTATCACTTTTTAACTTTATTATTAATTTTAACTTTATTTTCTCTATTGGAAACTGAGTCCCGATTAACAAAATGGTGACCACACCTTTCCTCTCAGGTTGTGTGAGGATTCGCAAATCCAAGGAAGATCCATGGAGGATCCGCATACCTAGATATATGAATTTGGATTTCAGTTCATATCTCAAAACTAAGCAAACTCAGCATATCCCTCTGCCACAAACCTTTTTTAACTCTCTCTCTCTCTCTCTCTCTCCATCTCTGCCTCTCTCTCTCTCTCTCTCTATATATATATATATATATATATATATATATGTATATTCACTGAGGCGGGATCCTCGTGAATCACAGATGCCTTAAATTGCGTTCTGCCGCTTTCCTGAACTCTGAACATTGCAGCCCATGATTAAGTGCTATCGAGCACGAAACGCGTCGGGAGCAAGATTTTACCTTTGATGTCATCAGGTTTCCCTGTTTGCAGTGCCTTCAATAAAGATTTTGGCAGCTGAATACTCACCGGTCGTGGGCTCTTCCTCAGCAGGCACCTTGTTTGATTGATATAAAAATATATATATATTTATATATATAGTTGTACAATTATTAAATTACATAACTGCACATCATGAAAGAATACAAACTTCCTTTGCAACCCAAAAAGCACCACGATGTGAACAAATTTAGAGATTTCTGATGCCAGGTGGATAAGTCATGATCTCCCACTTAGGGGTTGATTACGATGCCGTTCAAAAGGGCTCCGAATCAGATTCGGATTTGCTGAATCTGATTCAGAACCCTTGTTTCCGACTGAACCGTACACACTTCCCAATGACCGATTAGGAAGCCCGTAAACTATTATGGCTGTCCGAATCGGTTCGGAAAGGCATTCTGACAGGTCGCATTTTTCGGAGCCAAATCGTACAGATCTTTGGACTCGGTTTCCGAGCAAGCGATTACGATTTGGACAGCCGTTCAAAATCATGTTCTCTGGAACAAATCGGCTGCTAGAATCTGTCTTTGGGGGCCCGTAGCAGGCCGCCCTTCACCAAGGGCCCTCCAAATCGGGCCCGTGGGTGTACCCAATGGACCCCCATTTCCAACCATTCACTGTGTGGCAGGCACCAACGGGTACCCGTCACAGGGTGCACGATTTTCCCGAGCCATCCCTTTTGTCAATGGGAGCCTGTGTTCTCGGTCGGGACACAGGCTCACATTGAAGTCAATGGGAGTCCGATCGTATCCGGAAGCATCAGGATACATCCAAATCACTCAGTCGGACTCACCGGATCCGTGTCTACTGGAATGCATTCTAGGACCGATTCGGTGGGAATGCTTTCCGAACAAGATCGTAATCAGCCCCTAAATGTGTTGCAAACATGTTATCACATAGCTGATGTGTCATTGTCACAATTACCTACAACACAATGCCATTTCAGTTTCTGACTGGTGGCTAAAAATCAGTGGTCCCTGGGGCTATTTTGGGCCCATGGAGGGGGTTTTGCAATGCCCCCCTCCAAAATTATTATTAAGCTCTGGGTAGGTGGTGGTCCTGTGCATCCCCTTCTATTATTTTATATATATATATATATATATATATATATATATATATATATATATATATATATATATATTCCCAGTCAACTCGCAAAATCTCCTTCTGGTGCGAGAAAAGAGCCACACGAATCCAGTTTCCTGAAATCCTTGTTTATTTCACAGGGCAAAGACGCGTTTCGAGCAAACAAGCTCTTGGTCACATGACCTTAGGTTCAGAGTTCAGTCATTATATCGAGCCTCCGAAGACATAAACAAAAGACTTTCACACGAAAGAATTACTCCATGTCATAATTTAACAAAAAAATATATATATAAGTTTGTTTTAAACGCATAGATCAAAATCATTTCACAACTAATTTTTTACTTTTCTTAATACATATAACAAACGATCAGGTCGTAGTTTTATCAGACAAGGAAAAAGTGTGTACCCTTAGTGTAAACATACTCAAAAAAGAAAGAAAAGAGAGATTATGGTATAGTACCATTGTTGTCTCCATTACTAGTCTCTAATTCCTCTGCTAGTGTCAATCTTGGAGTGCACTTAATTCCAATTTCTTATTAAAGTGGCCCAGTGTTCTATATAAACCAAAGAGAGAAGGAGAAGGTGATAAGAACAACCCTCTGAATCTCCGTGCTCGTATTATTTATCAATAACAGTGCTGCATGTCGGTTTCATGGGTCCGTTCTAAGAGGGAGAGACAAAAAAGAGACATAAGATAAAAGATAGGGTACAGATCAAATAATTCAGTTCTTTACCATTGATTCTACACGTTGATATTGTGACTATAATCACCATCCATACAAAGAAAAAGTTTTACTAAAGTTAATTTATACATGGTTTCAATCACTATGCATACAAGCAACATCAAGACTGAACTCAAAAAATCAGAAGGAAAAAACTGGAGTTCCTAAAGGCAGAAAGGACAGTGCTGCACCGATCTCAACCAATTTCAGATTGGGGGATTAAAGGTGTACATGCATTTCTTCATCGTTATTCATCCCAAACGGAGCTACACAACCGGCTTGTAAAATAAATTTTGAGTCCAACCTACGTAAAGCTTGGTTTCTGTCCCCTCCTCTAGGGTTTTTAATGACGGTGTCAAGGGCAAAGAATTTAGCCTTCGTCCAATCGCCATCATGTTCTTTGCAGAAATGTCTGGCTGTGCTATAACTAAAATCCTTATTAGTAATAGCCCGCCAGTGTTCTAGAATCCTCTTTTTCACTGGGAAGATAGTTGACCCTATGTACCACTTGCCACAAGGGCAAGTGATTACATAAACAACATAGTCTGTAGTGCACTGAATATTCTTGCGAATATACCATTTTCTTTGAGTTCTCTCAAGGATCACATGTTTCACACTCTCGCTGTGGCTGCATGCTTTGCACTTTCCACAACGATTGAAACCTCCTATTTTCTCCAGCCAAGTAGGTTGCTGGTTACAAAAATGACTCTTGACAATCATGTCTTTAATTGAGGTTCCTTTTCTATACGTGATTGCAGGGTGTGGGCCAAGTTTTTCTTTTAAAACCTTATCTTGGATCAAAACATCCCATCTCTTCTTGACTATTTGGTGAAATTGATGCGACTGGGAATTAAAAGTAGTGATGAGTCTGATTGGAGAATCAGTCTCCGTTTGTTTGATCTTAGGTGCTTTATACAGCGCCTCTTCTCTCTTAATGTCATCAGCTTTTTTCTCTGCTCTTTTAATCATTCCCTGTGGGTACCCTCTAGCAAGAAACCTTTCTGACATTTCTTTTTTGTTCCTTTCATATGCTTCCTCTGTGCTGCAGTTCCTCTTAGCACGGAGGAATTCACCAAATGGTATACTCCATCTAAAATTAGGAGGGTGGCAACTGCTTGAATGTAAGACTGAGTTCCCTGCGGTGGTTTTTCTGAAGACTTCTGTTTCTAATTTGTTATGTTTTGCTGTTACTCTAATATCCAGAAAGTCAACTGTTTCTTGGCTGTATTGCATAGTGAATTTTAAATTTACAGCATTTTCATTCAATACATTAACAAATGCCAACAGTTCTCGTTCTCCACCTTCCCACACAAAAAAAATGTCGTCAATGAATCTTAGCCAGATACTGACCCTGTCTGTCCATTGTTCCATCACTTCGCTTCCGAGCACCTGCTTCTCCCACCAGCCGACCATAAGATTGGCATAGCTGGGAGCGAAGCAGGTGCCCATCGAAGTGCCTTGTATTTGTTTGTATAGTGCCCCGTTAAAAGTAAAAACATTTTCCACAAGGCACAGTTCAATCAACTGCAATAACATGGATGTGTGACTCAAGAGATGTTTACCCCTAGAGTTCAAAAAATATTCACAAGCTTTCAGCCCATCTCTATGCCTAATGCTCGTATAGAGACTCTCCACGTCTAAACAGACCAGCCAATAGTTATTGTTCCAGTACAAATTCTCAATCTTCTGTAAAAAATCTTTAGTGTCTCTAATGTGTGAAGTTAAATCCTTAACATAATCAGACAAGAAAAAATCTACATAAATAGAGACATTCTCAAATAGGCTATTCTTAGATGAGACAATAGGTCTGCCTGGGGGTTGCGTGGAGTTTTTATGTACTTTCGGGAGCAAATAGAAGGTGGGAATAGTGGGTGTCTCGTTCTTTAGAAATTTCAATTCGTCCCAACTCAGCAGTTTCTCATCTGCCCACTTATCAAGGAGAGTAAAGAGGGTACCTTGTAGTTTATTAGTATATGACCTGTCAACTTTGACATAGCATGTTGCATTATTCAGTTGCTTCATAGCTTCGTTCATATAGCTTTTTTTGTCCCATAGGACAATGTTTCCCCCTTTATCAGATGGCTTAATCACTACACTATTGTCATCCTGTAGGCTCCTTAAAGCATTCCTCTTAGATTTACTGAGGTTAGTGTTAGTGGCAGGTTTCTTCAAAAGATGTTCAATATCTTGGTTAACCATTTCATGGAATAAATCAATGTTATCTTTAGGGGTTTGTGGTCTGTATTTAGACTTCCCCTTAAAGGGTGTAGTGATCGGTCTTACAGTATCTAAGCCTCTCGTGGTGTCCAAATTCGTACCCTCCGGGATCTGAGTTACAGATTCCAGGGTGTTCAGACTATCCTCCTGTGAGGTCACGGATTGTGTATCAAAAGTACTCTGTTCATTACTTAAGTACCGTAGGGTTTCTAACATCTCAGTATCATCTAGAGAGGGTGTAGAGGTAAGAGAAACTGGCCCTGTTGCATTCATGCTACTATTTCTCATGTGATGGATTTTAAACAGTTTCAATTTTCTTACAAAACAATACATATCAATTCTAGTTTGTGAGTAATCTAGTGGGAAATCTGGACAGAAACTTAATCCCAATTTCAGAACCTCTTCTTCCATTGGAGTCAAAGATCTGTTAGAAAGGTTTATTACCGTAAGTTCTTGGTGCTCCATTATTTGCCTCTTTGGTTCTGGCTCTTTGTTCCCACTCCAGTATTGTTTCTCCTTTTTGCGCCGTTCTCGCCTCCTTTTACTTGCGTTTTTCCTCTTCCTCTTCCTCTCCCTTGGAACCTTGTTCTTCCTCTCATCGAGTGTTCGTTTGCCTCTTGCATGAGGCGTAGTTCCTCGGAAAAAGATGTAATTTCCGTTGGAAAAGGAGTGTTGCTGTCTGTTGATTCCACATCCGAACTCAGGCTTGTACCGGATTCCCATCTTCCTTCATCCGCGGCTCCCAGAGCCTGATCTTTGGTCAAATTTGAACGTATCTTGTCGAATTTTCTGGCGAAAGTTAATATTCTTCCAGAGCGATAATCTCTTTCATCCCTCTCAAACTTTCTTTGTTTTCTTTCAATTATATCTTTTTCAAATATCTTTATTCTGTCGTTTATTGTTGTTAGGATTTTATTTACTTCACTCTGGTCAGTCTCTTTAGCCAATTCGTCAAGTATTTTTTGTATTTCAATGACTAGGTCCTTATGTTCCTCCCATGCATTTTTGATGAGGATTTGTAACATCATTTTAGAGCATGCAGTGGTATTGTCTAGCCATGCCTTCAGGACCTCTTGCTTAGGCTTATTCAGCGTTGGTACGATGAAAATTCTCAGGCCTCTCGGGATACGGTCTACTTCCAAATAATTTTGAAGCGACGTAGCCTCCCACCATCTACTTAGCTCTTTCTTTCGTAATCTCTCCAGTAGGTTTCCCTTCTGCTTAATGTTGGAGGCAGAGGACTGATTGGAATTCGTCATGCATCCCCTTCTATTATTTTATATATATATATATATATATATATATATATATATATATATATATATATATATATATATATATATATATATATATATATATATATATATATATATATATATATATATATATTACCTACTGGCGGTCGCCGGTAGGTAGTTATAGTTAGGACCACGTTTCCATAGGAAATTCGTAACATTCTATTTTGAATAACTTTGGCGCCGGTTGATGAATCCTCGCGAATTTCTCAAAATAGGTGGGGCGCTACGCTCCGCTCCTACCCTGAAAGTCTCGGGGGGATCCGTCAAGCGGGGGCTGAGATAAAAGGGGGGTCCCAAAACACGTTTTTCCCATGCATTTTTCCATAGGACCTTTAGAACGAGCTACAGCCCGAACGGCTGAACAGAATTACTCAAAATTTGGCAGAGAGGTAGTCCCTAGGTCAAGGAAGTGCCTTTTGTAGGTTTGGTGTAAATCTGTTCAGTAGATTCTGAGAAAATAGCCTTTAAATCAATATATATATCTGAGCCCGCTTACGGTACGCTTACCGTACGCTTACGGTAAGCGTACGGTGGCGTGCGCGAGCGCGATTCTGATTGGCTCTTAGATCTTAGTAAACATTCGAATCGGCCGAAACCAGGAAGCGGCGGCCGCCATTTTGTGTATTTCACTCTGAAAAAAAAGAGTGAAAACAAGGAAAGGGGGCAATGAGGAGAGTTACAGACCCCCTAACAATTGTAAGGGGGTCAAAGAAGGACAGAAAAGTACAAAAAAAACATTTATTGATTTTAAAAAAAATCACGGGGTACGCGTACGGTAAGCGTACGGTAAAAAAAAATAAAAATAAATAAATGAAAAGCAGATTTAAGAGTTTAGAAATTAGGGAGCTCTAAAAAGAGCTGTTGTGTTTATGAAGTCATTTTTTTAGTGGTACCTACAAGTAAGTACCGATGCAGAGTCTAAGGTTCAAGAGGAAGACTCTGTTCCCTTCATCATTGAAGTGCACACCATCTCCTCTATAAATGTCTTGCATGTCATAACGCAAGTTGTTGTGGTAAATGGCACCCATACCATAGTCACGGAGGAAAGCAGAAACAGATTTGTTGACGTGCTTTCTTGCTTTGTCAATCTGTGGACAGAAATGATTGGACCAGTTCCATTTTTGCCTTTGGCATATGTTGGAAAACACAAAGGCAGTTTTAGGGAAAAGTGTAAACAGTTGTGCAAAGGTGTCCTTCATAAGCATTTCCAGACCTACCCCAGTCAAAGTGCCTAGGTCATTGCCACCACAGTGCACTATTATGAGGTCAGGGTGTTGGATTTGCATGAAGGATTTCACCAATGGCATCAATTGGTGCCACTTTAACCCTCTCTGACCAATCCATTTAATGTCTACATTTGGCAAAGCAAGGTCTCTCACCATATCTGTTTTCTCTGCAAACTTTTCACTCCAGAAGACATAGCTGTGCCCTACAATCCACACTGTGAACATCTTCAAAGGAGAACTGGATGCACTCAGGAGGTGTCTTTCAGTAGAATGGCAATATGAAAAGAAAGACAGTTTGGAAATGGAGGCATACATATTTTTTTAAAACAAAAAGAACTGATTGGCTGTTTCATACCATTCCAGAATAAAAACTAGGCTGTATGTGAAAATTAATAGAAGCATGTTTTGTATTGGTACAAAAAAATGTGTAACCAAAGAACAGTACTATGGATTTGCTGTTAGGTTTGAAAAGTCAAGCACTCTTGCTCTGTGGAATTGAAACATTGTGTGTCGAACTTCTGACCTAACTCCACACAGCAGTGTTCCATGAGCTGTTGCTATGGTAGCAGGCAGAAGTCAAGTTGGGGGAAGGGTACTAGGCAGAAGTCAAGTTGGGGGCAGGGTACTTTTGGAAAAGGGTTGGTTTTCAACCAATAGAAATGTGTGATTTCATTTGAAAAAAAGGGGGAAGCACTGAGATTTGAAACTTACATGTATATGTGTGGAAAAATAGAGGGAAAGTTTGCCATTATCTGGTTCTGCTGAGAGGAGAGAGGTGAACACAACAGAGATCCTGGCTCTGATAATCTGCTGTTTGAGTGTCACATTTCTTTCACAACTAACTAATTTTAAAGGTGAGTTTACAGTTTGAGAGGGGATGTATGTGGTAACTTAAGAAAAGAATAATAGAAATGGAAATTGTTTTTGTTGTAGTTACACATGGTGGTTTCATAATGTGTCAGTCTGTAAAAGTGATTTCAAATTGTAAAAAGAGATTTTCACTTGGCCCGAAAAAAAAAAGAGCAGTAAGTGTGCTTTGAAATTGGCAAAGAAATTTCGTTTTGGCACTAATGTGAAAACATGACTCTGTGTGCATAGAAGAATTATAGGCAGAGATTTATTGCGTCTTGCTCTGGTGATTTCACAGTTGCATTAGATGGAAAGGGGGAGCGAATTATTGGGGGAAGAAGCAGAGGCTTAGCACACACCCATGTCCTTGCCGTGTATAGTCATGCACAGTATTTACAAGCCAGTGGGGTTTTCAGGTTTAAGTCTGTAATGCAAATACATTCAGCATCACTAAGGCTGGTTGCCCTTGCTGGAGTGTAGGCAGTCACAGAGAATGCACATGGTGGTGGTCTGAAAAAAAAACAGCTTGGACACGTGCAATTAAATAAATCAAAAATAGTGGTTTCATAATGTGTCAGTCTGTAAAAGTGATTTCAAATTGTAAAAAGTGATTTACACTTGCCCCGAAAAAAAAAGAGCAGTAAGTGTGCTTTGAAATTGGCAAAGAAATTTCGTTTTGGCACTAATGTGAAAACATGACTCTGTGTGCATAGCAAGAATTATAGCCAGAGATTTATTGCGTCTTGCTCTGGTGATTTCACAGTTGCATTAGATGGAAAGGGGGAGCGAATTTTTGGGGGAAGAAGCAGAGGCTTAGCACACACCCATGTCCTTGCCGTGTATAGTCATGCACAGTATTTACAAGCCAGTGGGGTTTTCAGGTTTAAGTCTGTAATGCAAATACATTCAGCATCACTAAGGCTGGTTGCCCTTGCTGGAGTGTAGGCAGTCACAGAGAATGCACATGGTGGTGGTCTGAAAAAAAAACAGCTTGGACACGTGCAATTAAATAAATCAAAAATAGTGGTTTCATAATGTGTCAGTCTGTAAAAGTGATTTCAAATTGTAAAAAGAGATTTTCACTTGGCCCGAAAAAAAAAAGAGCAGTAAGTGTGCTTTCAAATTGGCAAAGAAATTTCGTTTTGGGACTAATGTGAAAACATGACTCTGTGTGCATAGAAGAATTATAGGCAGAGATTTATTGCGTCTTGCTCTGGTGATTTCACAGTTGCATTAGATGGAAAGGGGGAGCGAATTATTGGGGGAAGAAGCAGAGGCTTAGCACACACCCATGTCCTTGCCGTGTATAGTCATGCACAGTATTTACAAGCCAGTGGGGTTTTCAGGTTTAAGTCTGTAATGCAAATACATTCAGCATCACTAAGGCTGGTTGCCCTTGCTGGAGTGTAGGCAGTCACAGAGAATGCACATGGTGGTGGTCTGAAAAAAAAACAGCTTGGACACGTGCAATTAAATAAATCAAAAATAGTGGTTTCATAATGTGTCAGTCTGTAAAAGTGATTTCAAATTGTAAAAAGAGATTTTCACTTGGCCCGAAAAAAAAAAGAGCAGTAAGTGTGCTTTGAAATTGGCAAAGAAATTTCGTTTTGGCACTAATGTGAAAACATGACTCTGTGTGCATAGAAGAATTATAGGCAGAGATTTATTGCGTCTTGCTCTGGTGATTTCACAGTTGCATTAGATGGAAAGGGGGAGCGAATTATTGGGGGAAGAAGCAGAGGCTTAGCACACACCCATGTCCTTGCCGTGTATAGTCATGCACAGTATTTACAAGCCAGTGGGGTTTTCAGGTTTAAGTCTGTAATGCAAATACATTCAGCATCACTAAGGCTGGTTGCCCTTGGTGGAGTGTAGGCAGTCACAGAGAATGCACATGGTGGTGGTCTGAAAAAAAAACAGCTTGGACACGTGCAATTAAATAAATCAAAAATAGTGGTTTCATAATGTGTCAGTCTGTAAAAGTGATTTCAAATTGTAAAAAGAGATTTTCACTTGGCCCGAAAAAAAAAAGAGCAGTAAGTGTGCTTTGAAATTGGCAAAGAAATTTCGTTTTGGCACTAATGTGAAAACATGACTCTGTGTGCATAGAAGAATTATAGGCAGAGATTTATTGCGTCTTGCTCTGGTGATTTCACAGTTGCATTAGATGGAAAGGGGGAGCGAATTATTGGGGGAAGAAGCAGAGGCTTAGCACACACCCATGTCCTTGCCGTGTATAGTCATGCACAGTATTTACAAGCCAGTGGGGTTTTCAGGTTTAAGTCTGTAATGCAAATACATTCAGCATCACTAAGGCTGGTTGCCCTTGGTGGAGTGTAGGCAGTCACAGAGAATGCACATGGTGGTGGTCTGAAAAAAAAACAGCTTGGACACGTGCAATTAAATAAATCAAAAATAGTGGTTTCATAATGTGTCAGTCTGTAAAAGTGATTTCAAATTGTAAAAAGAGATTTTCACTTGGCCCGAAAAAAAAAAGAGCAGTAAGTGTGCTTTGAAATTGGCAAAGAAATTTCGTTTTGGCACTAATGTGAAAACATGACTCTGTGTGCATAGAAGAATTATAGGCAGAGATTTATTGCGTCTTGCTCTGGTGATTTCACAGTTGCATTAGATGGAAAGGGGGAGCGAATTATTGGGGGAAGAAGCAGAGGCTTAGCACACACCCATTTCCTTGCCGTGTATAGTCATGCACAGTATTTACAAGCCAGTGGGGTTTTCAGGTTTAAGTCTGTAATGCAAATACATTCAGCATCACTAAAGCTGGTTGCCCTTGCTGGAGTGTAGGCAGTCACAGAGAATGCACATGGTGGTGGTCTGAAAAAAAAACAGCTTGGACACGTGCAATTAAATAAATCAAAAATAGTGGTTTCATAATGTGTCAGTCTGTAAAAGTGATTTCAAATTGTAAAAAGAGATTTTCACTTGGCCCGAAAAAAAAAAGAGCAGTAAGTGTGCTTTGAAATTGGCAAAGAAATTTCGTTTTGGCACTAATGTGAAAACATGACTCTGTGTGCATAGAAGAATTATAGGCAGAGATTTATTGCGTCTTGCTCTGGTGATTTCACAGTTGCATTAGATGGAAAGGGGGAGCGAATTATTGGGGGAAGAAGCAGAGGCTTAGCACACACCCATGTCCTTGCCGTGTATAGTCATGCACAGTATTTACAAGCCAGTGGGGTTTTCAGGTTTAAGTCTGTAATGCAAATACATTCAGCATCACTAAGGCTGGTTGCCCTTGGTGGAGTGTAGCACTGTGGACATGGGCTTTTTAAAAAATCTGAAAAGTGGTTTCATAATGTGACAGTTTGTAAAAGAGATTTTCACTTGCCCAAAAAAAAGAGCAGTTTGTGTGCATTCAAATTGGCAAAGAAATTTCGTTTTGTGACTATTGTGAAAAGAAATGTAGTAATATATTTAAATACAATAACAGATTTTTTTTTTAGTTTTTTTCAGGTATTGCTGAAGAACAGTGAACAAAATTTAAGATGCCTACAAAATCTCGAGTTCAAAAAACGCAAAAAAAAAAACTATATTTGAAGACAACTGGAGGACCAAAGTTAGTAGAAGATGCTGATGTTGGGAAAAAGAAAAAATCTTCTGGTAAGCAAAAAAAACAATTTCTAAACAAAATATTCAAAACAAAGAAAAATGTACAAAATGTCTGTTCTCGGAAAAATGTAACAAAACATAGAGAACAGCAAAAAATTGAGAATTTAGTTAATGCAAATATACCTTCTGCAATTGAAAAGTTTAACATAAACAGAAAAACAGCATTTAAAGAGATACGTAGAAAAATGTTTCAGAGAAGAGTTATGTCCAATTTGATAAAGGATATAAAGAAATATAAGCAAAAGGCTAAATATTACAAGAGAAAAAAAGAAATTGAAGCCATTGCAGCAAAAGCATTAGAATTAAAAAGGAAACTATTCATATTAATTTTGAATAGGATGCGTACATTAGATAAAATGGTTAATGTACTGAAATCACAAAGCAAAAGCAAAAGAGTAGTGAACAGAACAAACTTTTGTAAAGTGTTTTTAGGAAAGTGGATGCATAGTTCAAGTAGTGAACCTTTTTTTAATGAAGAGAGCTATTTTCAAAGTAATAGTTTGCTGCATGCAGTTGACACCAGAGGTCGTTCATACGAAGTAAAAAATGGTTGCATAATGGAGAAGGAGATAATGGTTCCAAGAGATGAGGTACAAGTGATGGCAGATGAGGCAATGGGGAGACGTCCTAAAGCCCCAGTGTACACTTGGAATTGTAGTAGTATTTGCACTGTGCGTCAGGAATCTATTGACAGATTTCGAGAGTTTCTAAGAGAATATAGTAAAAAAAGTGTAAAACAAAAGATTAAGGTGCTTCAAAGTCTGGATCCATGCAGAGTGAGAGAGAATACTGGTTTGCAGGGTCATTCTCTTGCTTGTCTATCTAGAAAAGTGTGCAATAGTGTTTTCCATCATTTTAGGATGCTGGCTGTTCATCATACTGAAATGAGAAAGTTTGTGAGACGGTTGTATTTTGCCAAAAGTCCAGCAATAAAGTTAAATTAATTGAATAGGGCTCTGTTCCGAGGAACGGTATCAGATGTAGAGAAGGTTGTTGATGAAATTCAGTTTTGTTACTTTGGTCCTGAACAAAACAGTGCAGAGAAGGACACAGTAAATGAGGCAGAAGTGGAAGACAATGTAGAACCCTCTGTAAGTAACACATTTAATGATCACATAACAAAATTTGCAATAGTCTCTAATGAAAGACCAAATTTTACTTGTATTTGTTGCCGCAGAACTCATTATAGAAAACAAACTAGGAATGTTGATCTCTACAGAAAGAGTGAAAATGAAGATAATTATAAGTGGAAGGATTTTGCCACATATATATTTCTAGAAAATTGTTTTGAATTGGGTGAAGATCAGCGTATTTGTAAATACTGTTATAACAAGTTAGAGGAAAATAGAATGCCGACCAGAGCTGTACATAATAATTTAGAATTGGATGCTATTCCTGCTGAACTTTCTGAATTAAATACATATGAGTCTATACTCATTCAATGTGTTCATCCGTTCCAGACCATAGTACGTATGGAGCCCAAAACTGGTAAATTACCTCCTTCAGATTTACTGAGAGGTTTAAAAGGTAGAGTGGTGTATTTGCCCTTGGATTTGAAAAAAAATATGGAAACTATTGATGCGGATACTTTGGAAACTGAACCATTAATTATTCTGGTTAATGGTGTACCTACAAAGAATAAGAAGATTTGGCAGGAGCTGGTAGATGTGCGGAAAGTACAAAGAGCAAATTTGTATTTGAAAAAAATAACAAATGGTATGAATCAATTTATATAGAAGAAGAAGAAGAAGAAGAAGAAGATTTACAAGGAGACACAGAAACACCAACTGGACAAATTGAAAAAGTGGACAAGTCAAAGGAAGAAGAAATTTATGAACATTTTAGCATACATCCTCTCCATTCGAAAGAAGTTATGGGAGACAATATTGATCTCTTTCAGATGAAGAAAGCAAAAGGAAATCCCGTGAGTGTATGGGAGGAGAGCTTGGAAGCTCGATGTTTTCCCCAGCTGTTTCCTAAAGGAAAAGGAGGACGATACGATGAACGTCCAGAACAGATTCCAGCTTCAGAGTATCGAACTACAAGACTATATGCTGAAGATCCCAGATTTCGACAAAGTATTCCTTATTTGTTCCATCTTTTATTTGAAAGCGACTTGTCTTATGCAGTAAATCACATTTTAAAAAGTGGAGTACATTTACAAAATGTGTCTGCTAAGGATTTTATGGAGAAAGTGCAGCACCGAGATGATCATTTGGAAACACAACTGATCAATCTGATGGCTTGTCAGCGTGGGACAAATGAATATTGGTACCGACGCCATGGTGAACTAAAATGCATGTTACGCAATTTAGGAACACCAACATGGTTCCTTACCCTAAGCTGTGCCGAGTACGCTTGGGATGATTTACTGGATTTTCTACGAGACGCCAATTCAAACATTAAAAACATCGAATACAAGACAGCAGGAGAACTGTGCTCATTGGATCCGGTTAATGTTTGCAGATATTTCAATCATAGATTTGAGGCTATGATATCCTTCATCTGCAATAAAAAAAATCCACCCCTTGGAGAAGTAGTGGATTTCTTTTGGAGAAAAGAGTACCAGGCAAGAGGTGCTCCTCATATTCATATGCTGCTGTGGATCAAGGATGCCCCAAAGTTTGGAACAGATACTGATGAAGCAGTGTTATCTTACATTGAAGAATATGCAACATGTGCTATACCTAAAAGCACAGAAGAGAACAAGTTAAAGGAGCAAGTTCTACGTTTCCAAAGTCATCGGTGTGGAAAATACTGTCGACGGAAATACAAGAGCAAAGAAAAATACTACACTAAATGTCGATTTGGATTTCCTAGACCTGTTCTTTCAAATGGAAGAGTCAACAGTTTTATGTCAGCTGTGAGACATACTATCACAAGAAAATCACCTAAGAATACCTACAACCTTAAAAGAAAAGAAGAATCAAAAAATATAAATGACTACAACCCAGTCATTTTATCCATGTGGAACGCTAACATGGATATACAGTATGTTGCTGACAATTCCATTGCTGTTGCTCGATATGTAACGTCTTACATTACGAAATCAGAAAAAACAGAATTGAAGGAAATGTGGGAAGAGATTTCTCACGAGAAGACTGTCAGTAAGAAGCTGTACAGTTTCAGTTTGAAGATGTTATCGCATCGAGAAATTGGATCCTACGAATGTTCAGATAAGTTATCTTCTGCAAGTCTCTACTCGAAGTCAAGAAGAATAATTTGGGCAAGTTTAGGCCTTGCAGCAATGAGAAATCGGGTACTGAAATCTGTTGGAGAAATTGAATATTTGGCTGAGAATGACCCAGAAAGTACAGATATATTGAAAACAAACATGTTGGACACATATTATCCCAAGAGAAGTCATCATCTGGAGAACATGTGTCTCTATGAAGTGTTACAGAACTACATTTATTCACGGAAAGCTGCAGAAGACATCAACAGTGGAAAATATAAAGTTGTTGGTGAAGAAGGATGTTTGGTGAAGCAAACCAAAGGAAGTTTGATAAATCACCGGAAGCTGAGTTGCGACACAACCGACAAGAAAGAATTTTACTACTTGGCTCTTTTACAGTTGTTTAAACCATGGCGTACAGAGGATGAACTACTGGGAGAATTCCAGAGCTATGAAGATTCTTTTAATGCTTGCAAAGACAGCATACAATGCAGTACATTCTCAACTTATCTGCAAATGTTAAATGAAGAAATTGAACAGGAAACTACAATTGCAGCAGAAATAGCTAGAGACAGTTCTCAGGACAGCCAAAGTTCAGGAACACTCAGTCAAGATCCCCTAGGACAACCAATCGTTGAAAATGAAGCATCAATAGCCATGAATGAAGTGGAAACGGCTATGAATCAAGCTCAAGAAGAATTTATAGACTTAGAAAATTTGGAAAGACAACTGAATCAAGAGCAGCAACAAATTTATGAAGAGATCAAAAACAAAATTGATCACGGATTTCTACATGAAAAAAAAGAGTGCTCATGCACATCATTTCATCCAATCAGGATGTATGTAAGCGGACAAGCTGGCACTGGAAAAAGTTTCCTAATTAAAGTCATCAGAAGCTACCTAAAGCAAAAAACGGATTCTACTTTGTCTTGTGTGGTTACTGCTCCAACTGGGTTAGCAGCATATAACATAAAAGGAATCACCTTACATCGTTTGCTAATGTTACCAGTGGAGCATGAGAACAAAATACAATTCAACAAGCTAACTGGAGAAGCATCCTTGGAAGTTTCAAGAGTATTGAAGAAGATGCAAGTTCTCATTATTGATGAGGTGAGCATGGTATCAAACTTAATGCTTGCCTTTGTGCATTTAAGAATGCAGCAAATTTTGAAGACAGACTATGACGTGTTATTTGGTGGAAAACACGTCATAGTTTTTGGGGATCTTTTGCAACTTACTCCAGTTAAAGGACAACCAGTGTTTAATACTGTGACACATGAAGACACGAAGAAGTCATTGGGAAGCATTGGAAATACAAATATTTGGTCCTTCTTTGAGTACAAGGAACTTACAACTAATATGAGGCAAGCAAACGATGAAGAATATGGAAGTATTCTGAAAGATATCAGGATTGGACTACTCACAGAAGTTGGGAAAAAAGCATTACAGAGTCGGCTGCTACATAATTTATTTCCAAAGGAAGAAATAGTTGCAGAGAAAATATACAAGAATATTGCAGAAAACAAAAGTGTCATCTGCTTAATGCCAACTCTACGTGAATGCTCAATATTCAATGAGGAGCTTTTGAAATTGGAAAAGGAAGATATCAGGAAATTGGAAGCAGTGGACAAAATTGAGGATGGAAGAATTACTGTCACAGTAACAGGCAAACTGAAAAATAAATTGGACTCACTAGAGAAGAACATCTCCAAAACAGCAGGATTAGAAAAAAATCTATATGTTTGCATGAACTGTAGAGTGTTTTTAAGGAGAAATTTGGATGTTGAGAAAGGTTTAGTTAATGGAGCGATGGGAAGAGTTGTGGGTTTTATTAATTATCAGAAAAAAGAAGGAATTGAATGTTTAAAAATAAAATTTGATCAGATAGAAGAAGTTAAAGATATTTGTCGTTGTACAGTTCGTTTTATGCTTGTGAAAGACTTATATGTACGTAGGAAGCAGTTTCCGTTTTCACTAGCATATGCTGTAACTATCCACAAGTCTCAAGGATTGACTGTAGATTGTGCATTTATGAACATTGGTTCAACTGTGTTCAAAGAAGGTATGGCATATGTTGCTTTGTCACGAGTGAAAACATTATCAGGTTTATTCATGATAGACTTTGATGACTCAAAAGTTAGTGCTGATACAAACTGTGTAAAGGAGTATAATAGATTAAGAAGAAGCTATGCTCCTCATTTAGGTCAGTATCCTGTGTTGGAGAAACGTGTAGTTTCTCGTAAAAGGAGAAATGAGAATATCTGTAATGAAGATATAGAGAAGAGGAAAAAAAAGAGGAGTGATGTAATTGCAAACAAAAAGAAAAAGGACAATGAAGAACAGGTTGTAGGATGTCATTTTGAAAATAGCTCTGGTGTCAACTGCTACGCTAATGTAGTGCTGAATGTTGCATTTTATCTGGAAAGTTTGCAAGAGCAGATAATAGTAAATCAGGGAAAAAGATTCTGTTCAGAGCTGAGTCTCCTTTTTCAAAAGCTGAGTAAAGATAAAACTCAAATAGAAAGTGCTACTGATATTAGAAAACTTTTAGATGTATGTTCAGGACGAACACAGTTTTCTCAAAATGAACAGCAAGATGCACACGAATTTTTGATGTATTTTCTTCAGGTAGTGGAAGAAGAAGGAGTTCCCATTGACATTTTTTTTGGTCTCTCTTATAAATGGGAACATAGTTGTGATAATTGTTATAATATATGTGGCTCTATTGTTGATAATGAAAGGTTTATTTATTTGACATTGCCAGAGAGTAAAACAGTCACTTTTGCAAAATTAGTTAAAGATGCTAATCATAGCATGAAATGTGGTGAGTGTAATTCTGACATGTTTTCAACATTAATTTTAAAGGAATACGGACAGTATGTAATTTTAATGATGCAACGATGTAGAGCTGATGGATCAAAATTGGATACTTTAATAAAGAAGTTTACAGGACAGCAATTATCAATTTCAGGAAAAACTTTTGTAACTGTTGCAATAATTTTCCATGATGGACCTACTGTTACTTCTGGACATTACACAGTTTATCTAAAATGTGAAAAAGGCTGGACACTGTGTAATGATTCCCAATTGATTTTCAAACAACGTTTGCCTTTTGATTTAGCAAATTCCTATCTAATCTTCCTGAAACCTAAATTTTAGAGAGACTTGGCAAGATCTGGACAAAATAATTTTACCATTTTACAGGATTACCATTGCAATTTTGTAGAAAAAATATTTTTAAAATTATCATTTGGCCTAAAGGAAAGATAACCAATTGTAATGTGGACTTTTTTAATTTTTAATGCAATTTTGAAAAACCAATAATTTAGAGATAATCGGTAACTTCTGCACATTTTAAATTTTGGAATGCTATTGGACTGCCATTGGAAATTTTTTCAAAAATGATTTAAAAAATTACTATTTGGCCATGTGGAAAAGTAAGCAATTCTATTGTGGACTAAATAAATTATTCAAAAAATTTTCGTGAACCAAAATGTTACAGAGAATCGGTGAGATCTGGACAAATTAAACTTTAGAATTTTAATGGATTTCCCTTGGAAATTTATTCCAGGAAAAAAAAAAAAATACTATTTGGCCTAAAGGAAATAAAATCAGATGTATTTTGGAGTTATTTGAGATATAATATTGTGATTATACTTCTGAAACAAACATATCAGACGGTATTTTAAAGAAAAAAGTATTGTTTTTAGATGATATTTTTTTAGAATAATATGCATTTCTGTAATGATAAGTTTAAGTGAGAAGAGATTCTGGGCTTTTTTAATACAATCTTTGAGATTGTTAATTTTTTTTGCCCGCTGTAAAATGATGAATGCAATTGCTTTCACAATTTATAGTGAAATGCAATATATTCTGAAAACAGCAAAAATAAGGCAAAAATATTTTTTGGTAAAAAATGTAAATATGTGTACTGTATTATAAAATGGTTTAAAAATATTAATACTTTTTTCTTTTTTTTCAGATAGATATAGAAAATTTTCGGAAACTACAACCATTTTAAAAACTATTTTTTAAAAAAACAAATGAATAAATATTTTTTTGAGTGAGTATGGTAAGTCAATAATAATAATTGTAGTCTCTCAAGGACCTTGTAATGTGATAAATGATTTTTAGTGTTTTTTTTAAAAAATAAAAAAAAAGGTACGCGCACCGTACGCGTACGGTAAAAAAAAATAAAAAAAAGTTTTTAAAAACATATGTAAAAAAAAGATGAAAGATAAGGTTGGCTCTTAAAAGAACCGTTGTGTTCATGCAGGGACAGAGGAAAGAAAGATTGGGAATATTAGACGGTACGACAAGTGTGCTGATCTATTTTACTGTTCACCAGGGAAACACTGGTCTCCCTATAAGTAATTAGATCGTGACAAGTGGCGCACCGTACTTCAACCCTCGCAAACCGAGGGTTAATTTCCAGAGGGCCAGCAAAAGGAGATTCTCCCCCCACAGATGAAGGGCTCACCTGACCTGCAGAAGAAGGAGTCAGCCCTGCAGATGATGGTCCAGGCTGAGCTGCTGTGGATGTACTGGCTCGTCTTTCTGAAGAGTTACCTCCAAAAAGATGACCATGTGTCCTTCTGTGTACATCCTGGAGGTGTCTCTTCATGGTGTGATTCCCAAAGGAATACTTCCTGTCAGGATTACCTCTAGAAAGTACACGCTTGCACAGCTTGCAAGTAACTAAGGGTGCATTCACCTTTTGCTGGCCTTCTGGAAAAGTAAAATAATCCCAAACATAAGAAGGCTTTACTTTCCTCGCTCTCTGCCTCAAGACAGTGCTGCTGGTGCTAGCCTCACTCTCAGAAGGGCTCTGCTGTTCTGCCATCGTATCCCAAAGACAAACCAGCTCCTTCTCCTAAGGGATCACAAGCAGAAATGAGGGGAATGGGTGTGGTGTAGGAGAGTTCTAGAACTGAAAGTAGTTTCAACCAATCAAAAGTTGTGTTTCATGATCACATGACCTACCGTACGCTTACGGTACGCTTACGGTACGCTTACGGCAAAAAGTGCGCATGCGCGTAAAAAAGACACGCGCTTCCGCGCATGCGCATAACAGTCACTCCCCGGCACTTCCGCGTAACGTGCGCGTGTGGCGTAAGCGCGCACGCGTCCCACGCGCAGTACGCGCGGCTACGCAAAGTACGTAACTATACGCAAGCAGCGTAGATAGATTACGGACGTTGCGTAAACCGTACGCTTACCGTGAGCTTACGGTACGCGTACTATAAAAAAAAAAAAACAGGAAATACATTTTACATGTTTATTTTAAAAAATATATATAAAAAAAATATTTAAGGATTTTAAAAATTTAAGCATAGTCTTTATAAAAGGAAAGAAAATTAAATTAAAAATATGTTTGAAAAAAATGAAGAATAAAAAAAAAAATAGCATTTAAAAAACCTTGCAAATTCACTGAAAAAACCATGGGTTTCACACACGTTATAGTTAGGAATTAGCATTTAAAAAACCTTAGAAATTCACTGAAAAAACCATGGGTTTCACACACGTTATAGTTAGGAATTAGCATTTAAAAAACCTTAGAAATTCACTGAAAAAACCATAGGTTTCACACACGTTATAGTTAGGAATTAGCATTTAAAAAACCTTAGAAATTCAGTGAAAAAACCATAGGTTTCACACATGTTATAGTTAGCTGGACATTTTACTCGTAAAAAACCAATGAAATTGCCCCGTTATAGTTAGTTCAGCTAACTATAACTCGCGCGCCCGCAATGCACTGCTGATGACGTCACATATTACATCACTCATGACATGGTCAGTGACATCACTCATGACATCACTGATGACATCTCAAATGACATCACTGATGACATCACTGATGACATCATCCTTGTGATAGAGTGGCAGACCTCCTCTTCCCCTAACTTTTGATACACACATTCAACAATAGAAACTAAAATTTTCAAAACAATGGACATACTAATACCAGTTACAACAACCTCTTCAGTAATTCTAAGATCCACATACACATCCACTGATTCACCAACAGTCCTATACAGTCACTCATACATGTACTCACTCATCATATGTACTCATACACCTATACATCCTGTTACACAATGCCACTCATCCATAGAGTTACTCACACACATAGTCACTCATGCTAATAAGGAATCAAACATCCATTTACTTGCATATACAGTTATACACACACCACCACACTTACTTCTACAGAAACTTACACATACTTAGTATTTTTAACAATCACTTATAGAAACACATACTTATTCATACAGGAACTCTTTCAATCTCTCACTCTCACATATACTCACATATATACACCAATAGTCACATATACTAGTTTAAAACATATGTAGTTACTCATAGAGACACTATTGAGACAGTCATTCACTCACTAACACACCCATACACACACTCATCCACCCATACAGTCCTGCACACATGCTGTCTTCAACACATACAAACAGTGAGTCACTCATTCATGCACCTATGCACTACGTAATACCCCCCACCGAACCATACAGATACTCAGACTGATACTCAAAAAAACAACTAATAACCTATATAGACACCCATGTAGCTACTCACCAACCCATGCAGCCACTTATACACAAAGTGAGAGATACACTTAATCAGTCAGTTACACAATCAATTTTTCAAAAACAAATCATCCATTTAGACACTTATATACCCATTTATTCTTCCATCGACCTTGAGATATACATATATAAAACATATTTAATTTTCTGTAAAACACACATTCACTGGATGATGTCATCAGTGATGTCATCAGTGATGTCATTTGAGATGTCATCAGTGATGTCATGAGTGATGTCACTGACCATGTCATGAGTGATGTAATATGTGACGTCATCAGCAGTGCATTGCGGGCGCGCGAGTTATAGTTAGCTGAACTAACTATAACGGGGCAATTTCATTGGTTTTTTACGAGTAAAATGTCCAGCTAACTATAACATGTGTGAAACCTATGGTTTTTTCACTGAATTTCTAAGGTTTTTTAAATGCTAATTCCTAACTATAACGTGTGTGAAACCTATGGTTTTTTCAGTGAATTTCTAAGGTTTTTTAAATGCTAATTCCTAACTATAACATGTGTGAAACCCATGGTTTTTTCAGTGAATTTATATATATATATAATAAAAGGTCCCACGGGCATATATATATATATATGTATTTACTGAAAAAACCATAGGTTTCACACATGTTATAGTTAGCTGGACATTTCTCTCATACAAAACCAATGAAATTCCCCCGTTATAGTTAGTTCAGCTAACTATAACTCGCGCCCCCGCAATCCACTGCTGATGAAGTCACATATTACATCACTCATGACATGGTCAGTGACATTACTGATGACATCATTGATGACATCATCCAGTGAATGTCTGTTTTTCTGAAAATTAAATATGTTTTATATATGTATATCTCAAGGTCGATGGAAGAATAAATGGGTATATAAGTGTCTAAATGGATGATTTGTTTTTCAAAAATTGATTGTGTAACTGACTGATTAAGTGTACCATAGTGAATACATGGCTTAGTGAGTAATGTTTAAATATGTAAATATCTGTATCAGTCTCTCACTTTGTGTATAAGTGGCTGCATGGGTTGGTGAGTAGCTACATGGGTGTCTATATAGGTTATTAGTTGTTTTTTTGAGTATTAGTCTGAGTGTCTGCATGGTTCGGTGGGGGGTATTACGTAGTGTATAGGTGCATGAATGAGTGACTCACTGTTTGTATGTGTTGAAGACAGCATGTGTGCAGGACTGTATGGGTGGATGAGTGTGTGTATGGGTGTGTTAGTGAGTGAATGACTGTCTCAATAGTGTCTTTATGAGTAACTACATATGTTTTAAACTAGTATATGTGACTATTGGTGTATATAAGTGAGTATATGTGAGAGTGAGAGATTGGAAGAGTTCCTGTATGAATAAGTATGTGTTTCTATAAGTGATTGTTTAAAAGACTAAGTATGTGTAAGTGTCTGTAGAAGTAAGTGTGGTGGTGTGTGTATAACAGTATATGCAAGTAAATGGATGTTTGATTCTTTATTAGCATGAGTGACTATGTGTGTGAGTAACTCTATGGATGAGTGGCATTGTGTAACAGGATGTATAGGTGTATGAGTACATATGATGAGTGAGTACATGTATGAGTGACTGTATAGGACTGTTGGTGAATGAGTGGATGTGTATGTGGATCTTAGAATTACTGAAGAGGTTGTTGTAACTGGTATTGGTATGTCAATTGTTTTGAAAATTTTAGTCTCTATTTTTGAATGTGTGTATCAAAGGTTATATTAGGGTGAGAGGAGGTCTGCCACTCTATCACAAGGATGATGTCATCAGTGATGTCATCAGTGATGTCATCAGTGATGTCATGAGTGATGTCACTGACCATGTCATGAGTGATGTAATATGTGACGTCATCAGCAGTGGATTGCGGGGGCGCGAGTTATAGTTAGCTGAACTAACTATAACAGGGGAATTTCATTGGTTTTGTATGAGAGAAATGTCCAGCTAACTATAACATGTGTGAAACCTATGGTTTTTTCAGTGAATTTGCAAGGTTTTTTAAATGCTAATTCCTAACTATAACGTGTGTGAAACCTTTGGTTTTTTCCGTGAATTTGTACGGTTTTTTAAATGCTAATTTTTGAATTATTTAATTAAAAAAAAATTTTTATATTAAAAATAAAATTCCTATGTATTCATTTATATATTATCTGTATCTTTTTATTTGTTTTTGCTTTTTAAAAAAAATTTAAATTAGGATAAATTTGAACAGTTTTTTTAATTTTTGCAATTAATTTTTCTCCACTTTTTTTTTTTTATATATAAATTTTTGGGGTGCGCGCTCTGAGCGCGCTCCTAGTACAATTTCGTAAGTTTTTTATGAATACCGTCGTACGTTATTTACGTACGCATATATACGTCATAGTCCGCGCTGGGAGCGCGCACCCAGTACGTATGCGTACGTACGCACGCATGCGTGCGTGTGTCCTATGCGCTCCACGCGGTTTACTTCCGCATACGCTTAAATTACGCGCAATAACGTTCGCGTATACGCGTGTTCACTGTATGCGCGCTACGTACGCGCATATGACGTATGCACATGCGCTCCTACGCGTTCGCGCATGCGTAATCACGAGGTGCGCGCTCGGAGCTTGCGCAGTGCGCGCTCCTCGGGTTATATGCTTAATAAAACAACACTTCTTATTGGTTATCATTAGTTTCAGTTTCTGATTGTTTCAACACCACACCCAATCCCCTCATGGCAAGTCATGTGATCAAGAATCATCACTTTTGATTGGTTTGAAGTACTTTCAGTTCCAGATTCTTCCCAAACCACACCTACTCCCCTCATTATTAGTTCTGATTCCTTTGGAGAAGGAGCTATTCTGTTGTTGAGATACAATGGCTGAACAGCAACCATCTTCAGACAGTGACCAGGACACTCTTGAGAGGCAGAGGAGCAGGAAGCAGAAAGACAGCTTTATATGGCAGTTTTTCACTTTTCCAGAAGGACAAAAAAAGGTAAATGCACCTAAAGTTACATGTGTACTTTGTCAAAAAGTCTTGTCACGTGGGAATCCTAACAAGAAGTATTCTTTTAGCATTCACACTATGTTGAGGCATGTTGACAAAATGCATCCAGTGACTTTTCGTCGAGCTTCTGGAGCAAACCCTCCACCTGCTCAACCGACGACGTCTGCAGCAGCTCAGCCGAGCACATCTTCGGCAGCTCAGCCGAGCACTTCTTCTGCAGTGGTGCCTTTGCCTTCTTCCACACCTCGTTTTGGACCACCTTGTTTTGCGAGGTTGTCCACACGCTGCACTGATTGCGGTAAACTTATTTCTGTGTGTGAGACCAGTCTTGATCTCATTCAGAGAAAATTTGATGCGCATGAGTGCAGTAGGCCATAGATGTTTTTTCTTTTTTTTCGTTTTTCTCTTCCTGTTTCCCTCCATTAACTCAAGGGCTCTTTTAAGAGCCACTTAAAAACTAAACCCCAAAAATTTTGGGGGGGGATTTATTTTTTTTTTTGGGGGGGGTGCGCGCACCCTGCGCGCACCCAAGGTTTTTAAAAACATTTTTTTTTTTTTTTTTTTTTAAATTAATGAACAAAAAGAGGTGAAGAAATGGAAGCATGAAAAGGGAGGATTGAGAAATACTAATATTTTTCACTTATTTTAAAAAAAAAAAAAAAAATTTGAAAAATCTTTTTTTAAAGTATTTTGCAAGGGAACAGAATATTTTTTTTTTTTCTTTCCAGTTCTGCAAAAAAAGAAAAAAAGTATTAATATTCAATCATACATTACAAAAAGCATTACATGTTTTTACATATTTTACAAAGCAATTTTTTGCCCTTTTTTTGCTGTTTTCAGAATTTTTTATTTTTCACTTAAAATAGTGAAAACAATTGTATTCATCATTTTAAAGATTGTTTAAAAAAGCCTTAAAACTTTCCTCACTAAAATATACCTTGTTAGAAATATTACATATATATTACATGTACTTTTCTAGATGAATAAAAATTTTCTAGACAAACCGTCTTTAAACCTTGTCGCAAAAGCACACATGCCAAAATAATTTCTGTCAAAGGAGTCCACAATTGTTTTTATTACTTTTCCTTTAGGCCAAATAGTAATTTCAAAATCCTTTTTAAGTGATATCTTCAATTATAATCCTTTAAAATTACAAAAAATGCTTTGTTCAGATGCAGTTTTTAGTTTTCAAAATTTAGGTTTCAGAAAAATTAAGTAAGGATTGGGTAAATCATAAGTCAGTCAGTCAAAGCTTTTATTTCGGTAAAATACCATAAAAAGACATAAATACATAAATACATTTAAAACATGATTAAATAGCATTGTATAGAGTGAAATCCATTAAAACATTAAGACAGTTCTATGGAACTTACACAGTAAAAAGAAGATCTTTTCCACGAAACGGGAAAAAAGTTAAAATTAATCCAGGGCCAGAGATATACACATAATACCTCAAAGTACTAAGATGATGATATGGGTAGTACTGAATCAGGGAGGTGAGTAGCAGAAGACAAAAATTTGGACCTAGCAAACCACATTGAGAGGAGGAATTTAGCCATTGCAAACACTACCAAAGGGGTGGTGTCATATTTCAGAATTCTGAACACCTCCTTATAGTCCCTAAGACCCCTAGACTTGCATAGCTGGATGATCCACTTTTTCCGTGCAATAGTATATGAGGGGCAAAAGAGAACAACATGCAGCTCTGTTTTGCAAGTAGCAGAGCATAGGGGGCACGAGCTAACGGGGTTTGCAACATTAGACCATCTATGGGTAAGATCTCTCAGTGGAAGCGAACCGTGTCTAAACTGTATGTAAAGTTTCTTAGCCAGAGGAGGTTGGATCACGTCTAGGAAGATTTCAAATTGGGGACTGCACTTAATATCCAGAAAAGTGTCAGTAAGCCTGCCCAGGGAGGAATGGAGTAAGATACCCTTCCTAAAAGATTTCAAAGCCTCCCTCAATGAGTTCTTCGAAAGTGTACGGCAGGTCACTTCCGGGGCAGACCATAAATTCCTCATCCCAATTAGGTTGCAAAGGTTCTTTATGTAGGCAAGCCAGGGGATCTTATCCGATTTTCCCCTTGCCATAACGTCACCAAGATCAAACCTATAGCTTTCCAACTCGGGCGTTGACCAAAGACGCCTCCAGAACTGAAGAGGACGGTTCAGGGCAATCTCTTCTATGGGAATCAAACCCAGATCCCATCTCAGAGGGATTAGTGGGGTGCTGACAGGTAGTTTCAGCAATCTCCTGATAAAGGAATTCTCAATAGATGAGAAGGAAGCGGGGGTAGAATATCCCCATAATTCAGCACCATAAAGTGCTCCTCCTCTGGCTTGGGATTTGTAGATTTCCATTGGGGGGCCCAGAGGTTTACACGAAGAGTTATTAAACACCTTCAGGATACCCCCCACTGATTGGGCTAGTCTCAGATTTGCCTTTGCCAAATGGGATCCCCAATTCATTTTATCATTAAGGGTCACCCCCAAATAGTCAAACGTGGCAACCCTATCCAACTCAACCTCTCCCAGTTTAGGGTGGGGGCAATTAAGTGGATTAGAACCAAAAACCATAAATTTGGTCTTAGAGAGGTTCAGTTCCAGATCCCTGATTTTACAAAAGGAGCAAAAGGCCTCTAGTGTACGCTGTATGCCCATGTAAGATTGAGATAACAAGAGCGTATCATCAGCGAACATCAGGGCCGGGACCTTACGCCCCGCCAAAACAGGGGAGTCCAGGTTAGCGGAGCGCAAAAGATACTCAATCAGCCCATTGATGAAAAGGGAGAAAAGGGTGGGGGCCAGGACACAGCCCTGCCTCACACCCTTCTCTACCGGGAATGGCCTGGAGATTTCCCCGCCTCTCCCATATCTCACCCTTGCATAGGTGCCTAGGTGGAGTCGTTTGAATAAGTGGCAAAGGTAGGGGGGGGCCCCCATCTCTAGCAAAATGGCCCAGAGTTTTTCCCTTTGCACCATATCAAAAGCGGACCGAAGGTCCACAAAGATCAGATACAAATTACCAGCACCCATGCTGACTGTCTTCCAATAGATCAAGAGTAATCTAAATAGTTGATCAATAGTAGAAACCTTAGCTCGGAACCCCGCCTGTAGGGAGGTTAGGATGTGTTGATCCTCCATCCAGAGCTGCAGTCTGGATAAGAGGACTCGAGCGAACAGCTTCTGAAGAACATCAATCAGGCTTATGGGGCGGTAATGGGCTGGGTCCAGTGGGGAAGATTTTTTGTGGATGGGTATGATTTCTGCACCCAACCAGGTGTCCGGGATTCTAAGGCCCTGCAAAATGGCATTAAAATATACACGTATATAAGGTGCCCAAATTTTTACATCACTTCGGTAGAGATCACCGGGGATCTTGTCGAGCCCCGGAGCTTTCCCTACTGAAAGGGAATTGAGGGCCAATTCGATTTCTGGGAGAGAAAAGAGGCTAGACTCCATTTCTTCCTGGCTCAGCAAGTCCATTGCAATATCAATCTGTGAGAGGCCTGCATCGATGCTACCCGGAGGGTTACTGGCCGAGAAGAGGGGTTGGAAATGGGCGAGCCAAACCTCCTCACTGAGATTAGGAATAATTGCTGGGGTACTAGCTACCGTGCCCGATCGAACAATGTTCCAAAACGCCCTCGAATCACGGTCTGCTAGAGCTTGGAGTAAATTTTGCCACCTTAGATCCTCCCACTCGGCTTTTGCTTCCTTGATCAGGTCTTTGTAGGTGGCCCTGGCCGCCCGGATACTGGACAAGGTTTCCTCTTTCACTTCTATTAGCAGGGCAGACTTAGCCCGCCTACAGGTACCATTGAACCAGTGCTCGGGCCTAAAGGGCCTTGGTTTTGAGGCCGTAGGGTTATAAAAGAAGAAGCTAGCCAAACTGCCAAGAAAATCCTTGTGGATAGTCTGGAGTTCGAAAAAGCGGGACTGCGGGATATCCCCAGCAGGACTCAAAAGATGGAAGACTGCTTCCAAGGAGCGGGTCACAGTACTATATATATCGGCCAGCTTTAAGTCGTCAGACGCTACCCTTTCCCACCTGATCCGTCTGCCACCTGCCGCTAGAACCAAATTCTCACTATGTACTGGAGATTGGGGCCTAAAAGATTCACTACCACCTAGATTGGTAATCAATTCCAGAGACAATAGGTTGTGATCGCTATCGACCCGTGGAATAATAGAAAAAGAGGCCAAATGGCCCCAGAATTCCACGTTCACCAAAACATAGTCGATAGTCGAACAGCTCCCAGCTCTGTTAAAGGTGAAAGACCCCGGCACGTCCGGGCAGAGTCTACCATTGCAGGCCCGCAAGGAGTGTGCAATGGTAAGCCTATTAATCTCGAGGGCAAGAGGGGAAAGACATTTGGCCGGATAGGATATAAGATCTGGGATTAGATAGATTTCATCCTCCTCGCAGGAGGGGGAAGGGATCCCTGGGAGGGGTTCAAAGTGGCAATTAAGATCTGCTCCAATTAGTTTATGGGACGCCGGTGGAAGAGAATGTAGAACATTTTCCAGGGCGCCCAGGATAGACAGACCTAACTGAACCGGCTGGGGGCGCAAGTATACATTTATAACTACTAGTGAATAGCTAGCAGGAAAGGTTAGTAGCAGGCATAGAATATCAGGGGACTTTGGATCCAGTGGCTTTACTGAACACCCCAAGTGTGTTGCAACCCATACAACTAGCCCCCCTGAAGGTCTCCCTCGCATCCCCTGGACTGCTGGGACTGCAAATGATGCGTAACCCACCCTCCGTGGTATAGACCGTAGCCAGGTTTCTTGGAATATACAGATGTCATATTTGTCCATTAACTCTCCCCACTCGGGATCAGAGAGTTTGGACTCTAAACCGGCCACATTCCAGGACCCAACTAATGGTTTCCGGGAAGGTATACGGGGTGGGCTGTCAACCGAAGGGATGGGAGAGGGGGGGCTGTGGGAAGCAAAATGCACAAGGGGGATCGACCCTAGACAACCCACTGATGCGCTGGGGGACAGGGACGATGGGGAAGGGGGCCCAGGGCCACTCTCCGTACCCGGAGCTACCGAGGGCACCATCGTCATTATATCATAAACATCCTCATCCTGGATCCCCCCCACGGGCAAGAACTCACCCTTGCGAGGACTCAGATGTGATGGTCAGTCCACCGCATTAAGCACACCAAAACGGTTTTCAACCGGGATGTTAAAGTAAGAATTGAGTGGGGCCTGGTGGAAGTAAGGTAAATCAGCTGGGTCCAGAGTATTGGAGATGGAATAGAAGTACCCCAAATGCGATGCCTCAATAGCACCCCTTCTGTGGTGCCCTCCCTGCGCCAGAATGTGATCTACTACTCTGGGGTCCCTAAAATTAATCAGGACACAGCCCCCCCCTATGTCCTTTAGACGGGTCCCTAGCCAGCTAACCCTCCGAACATGAAGGATCTCCCCTCTCCCTACTCCCTTCAGTGGTCTATTTTTGGACAGCCAGTGGATGACTTTATTTTTTAGTTCAAGATAGGATTCCCCCCTTCCATTCATTACCGGTGGAACTCCTGTAAGCACGATCACATAAGGTGCTGCCTCCGGAGGAAGCTGGACTAAAAGATGAGAATCATCCACGCTCCGGAGGGGTCGGTTCCCCCCCCCCATGAAGGCGGGATCCATCCCCGTCTATATTCCGAGAACCTGAATCCCTGCAGCGGGTTAGCTGCTCATTTGATGGAACGACAGTAGGGGCTCGGGGCATAGTCAGGGACAAATAAGGACCAGCGTTAAGGGAGGGGGCAGTTGGATGCACCATAGAAGGCTGGCCCAGATCCGTGGCCACCTGGATCGGGGGTAAAGGTGGCTGTGATTGGGGGGTGGAATTGGTAAGATTTACTTGAAGACTAGCAACCTCCGAACTGCCCAAGATGGGCTTAGGGTCCTGGGTTGGCTGCTTCTTCCCAAATCCTTTGGAATTAACTAAGGATACCAACCTGTCGATTTTAGATGACAGGGATTTAACCAGAAGGTTTAGAGACTGGTCTATGTGGGACTGGAGATCAATTAATAGGGTAGTCACCCAGGTCGGAGGGATAGAAGTAGGGGGGTGGTGGATCGGGGCCAAGAGGGGAGAGCTATCTACAGCAGGGGCTGGTAAGAATCTCCTTTTTCTCTGTTTCTGTTTGTTTTGTTTTTTCCTTGGCTTAACCTGCTTTATGGGGGCCACAATAGAAACAAAGGAGGATGATGATAACCCCTCTTCCACTAGAGCTGGCTCATCTATTTGAGCCTGGGTGCACGGTAGTTGCGTAAATGAGGGCAACATGGAAGACATAGCTTCAGGATCCACCTGGTAGGAAGAAAAATCAGACAAACCATCTAAAGGGGGGGCCGTATTGAATGCCGGTGTGATCGACAGCCGTTTTTCTGTATTTTCAATGGCTGTAGCCACCACCCCGATAGTCTTTTGCAGCATCTTATCTATCGCTGTAAGACTAGGGATCTGAGAAGTAGAGTTGGCTAGCTGTCTAGTCATCGGACGACTAGCTGTAGATTTGGAGTGCTTCCCCATGCTTCTAGTGAGCCCCCACCAATAAGCAATGAAAAACTTATGGCACAACTCTCTAAAAACGAACGGTACTAAGTAAAAGGAACACACTCTAGTCCAAGGAAATGACTGACTATAATAATTAAAATGGAAATAGCCAATGGGAGTTCAATCACTACTAATCCGAGGAGCAATACTTAGAGGGGCGGCCCAGCCCGGCTTCCTCCGGCCCCGGACGGCCACAGACGGTCCCGCCCTTGTCCCGGGCTTCTCCCGGCGCCGCCCGCGCGCGGTCCCGCGATGCGGTGGTTCGCAGTGTTTTTCAAGCGCCTCCCGGCGCGAAAGAGCAGTGGGCGTGTTCGGGTTCCGCTTCCCATGGCGCCGCTAAGGATCCTGGGGATGGTAGTCCCCCTCCGTGCAGCATCCGCGTTAGTAGTGGCGGGAGCAGGAGGAAGACAGACCGCAGCAGTCAGGAAAACAATAATCCGGCAGAATCACCCCTCGCTTCCTCACCAGGTAGGAACGCCGCCCCATCATAAGGCAAACGTTGCTTGAAAATCAATTGGGAATCATTACACAGTGTCCAGCCTTTTTCACATTTAAGATAAACTGTGTAATGTCCAGAAGTTACAGTAGGTCCTTCATGAAAAATTATTGCAACTGTAACAAAAGTTTTTCCAGAAATTGATAATTGTTGTCTTGTAAACTTCTTTATTAAAGTATCCAATTTTGAACCATCTGCTCTACAACGTTGCATCATTAAAATTACATACTGACCATATTTCTGTAAAAATAACGTGGAAAACATGTCAGATTTGCATTCAGAACATTCCATGTTGTGATTGGCATCTTTAACTAATTTACTAAAAGTCACTGATTTACTCTCTGGTAATGGTAAAAATATGAACCTTTCTGAATCAACATTACTACTACATGTGTTCATACAGTTTTCACAGCAATGTTCCCATTTGTAAGAGACACCAAATAAGTTTTCTACTTCTACTCCTTCATCTTCAAGTACACTCAAAATATATATTAAGAATTCCTGTGCATCTTGCTGGACATTTTCTTTAAACTGTGTAGAACCACAACATACATCTAAAAGATTTCTAACATCAGTAGCACTTTCTATTTCAGTTTTATCATTACTTGTATCAGCACTAACTTTTGAGTCATCAAAGTCTATCATAAATAAACCAGATAATGTTTTCACTCGTGACAAAGCAACATATGCCATACCTTCTTTGAACACAGTAGAACCAATGTTTACAAAAGCACTATCTACAGTCAATCCTTGAGACTTGTGAATAGTTACAGCATATGCTAGAGAAAACGGAAACTGCTTCCTACGTACATATAAGCCTTTCACAAGCATGAAACGAACTGAACAACGACAAATGTCTTTAACTTCTTCTATCTGATCAAATTTTATTTTTAAACATTCAATTCCTTCTTTTTTCTGATAATTAATAAAACCCACAACTCTTCCCATAGCTCCATTCACTAAACCTTTTTCTACATCCAAATTTCTCCTTAAAATCACTCGACAATTCATGCAAACATATAGATTTTTTTCTAATCCAGCTGTTTTGGAAATGTTCTTCTCTAGTGAATCCAATTTATTTTTCAGTTTGCCTGTTAATGTAAAAGTAATTCTTTCATGCTGAATTTTGTCCTCTGCTTCCATTTTCTTAATCTCTTCCTTTTCCAATTTCAAAAGTTCCTCATTGAATATTGAGCACTCGCGTAGTGTTGGCATTAAGCAGATTACAGTATTTTTTTCTGCAATGTTCTGGTATATTTTCTCTGCAACTATTTCTTCATTTGGAAATAAATTATGTAGCAACCGACTCTGTAATGCTTTTTTGCCAACTTCTGTGAGTAGTCCAATTCTGATATCTTTCAGAATACTTGCATAATCTTCGTCGTTTGCTTGTCTCATATTGGTAGTGAGTTCTTTGTACTCAAAGAACGACCAAATATTCGCATTACCAATGCTTCCTAATGACTTCTTCATGTCTCACAGTATTAAACACTGGTTGTCCTTTAACTGGAGTGAGCTGTAAAAGATCTCCAAAAACTATGACGTGTTTACCTCCAAATAACACGTCATAGTCTCTCTTAAGAATTTGTTGCATTCTTAAATGCACAAAGGCAAGCATTAAATTTGAAACCATGCTCACCTCATCAATAATGAGAACTTGCATCTTCTTCAACACTCTTGAAACTTCGAAGCATGCTTCTCCAGTTAGCTTGTGGTATTCTATTTTGTTCTCATGCTCCACTGGTAACATTAGCAAGCGATGTAAGGTAATTCCTTTTATGTTATAGGCTGCTAACCCAGTTGGAGCAGTTACCACACAAGACAAATTTGAAGCTGTTTTTTGCTGTAGGTAGCTTCTGATGACTTTTATTAAGAAACTTTTACCAGTTCCAGCTTGTCCACTCACATACATCCTGATTGGTTCAAATGATGTGCATGAGCACTCTTTCTTTTCATGTAGTAATCCATGATCAATTTTTTTGGTGACTTCTTCATAAATTTGTTTTTGTTCTTCATTCAGTTGTTGTTCCAGATTTAGTAAGTCGATTGAATCTTCCTGTGCATGATTCATAGCCGTTTCTACTTCAGTCATGGCTACTGCAGCTTCATTTTCTATGATTGGTTGTCCTAGGGGATCTTGACTAAGTGTTCCTGAACTTTGGCTGTCTTGAGAACTGTCTCTAGCTACTTCAGCTGCAATTTTTGCTTCCTGTTCATTTTCTTCATTTAACATTTGGACATAAGTTGTGAAAGTACTGCATTCTATGCTATCTTTGCTAGCATTAAAAGAATCTTCATAGCTGTGAAATTCTCCCAGTAGTTCGTCCTCTGAACGCCATGGTTTAAACAGCTGTAAAAGAGCCAAGTAGTAAAATTCCTTTTTGTCAGTAGTGTCGCAACTCAGCTTCCTGTGATTTATCAAACTTCCTTTTGTTTGCTTCACCAAACATCCTTCCTCACCAATGACTTTATATTTTCCATTGTTGATGTCTTCTGTGGCTTTCCGTGAAAAAATGTAGTTCTGCAGCACTTCATAGAGACACATGTTCTCAAGATGATGACTTCTTTTTGGGTAATATGTGTCCAACATGTTTGTTTTTAAAATATCTGTACTTTCTGGGTCATTCTCGGCCAAATATTCAATTTCTCCAACAGATTTCAGTACCCGATTTCTCATTCCTGTAAGGCCTAAGCTTACCCAAATTATTCTTCTGGGTTTCGAGTAAAGACTTGCAGATGATAACCTATCTGAGCATTCGTAGGATCCAATTTCTCGATGCGATAACATCTTTAAACTGAAACTGTACAGCTTCTTACTGACAGTCTTCTCGTGAGAAATCTATTCCCACATTTCCTTTAATTCTGTTTTCTCAGATTTAGTGATGTAAGATGTGACATACCGAGCAACAGCAATAGAATTGTCTGCCACATACTGAATATCCATGTTAGCATTCCACATGGATAAAATTACTGGGTTGTAGTCATTTATATATTTTGACTCTTCTTTTCTTCTTAGGTTGTAGGTATTCTTAGGCGATTTTCTTGTAATAGTATGTCGCACAGCTGACATAAAACTGTTGACTCTTCCTTTTGAAAGAACAGGTCTAGGAAATCCAAATCGACACTTTGTGTAGAATTTATCTTTGGTCTTGTACTTCCGTCGACAGTATTTTCCACACCGATGACTTTGGAAACGTAAAACTTGTTCTTTTAACTTTTTCTCTTCTGTGCTTTTAGGTATAGCACATGTTGCATATTCTTCAATGAAAGATAACACTGCTTCATCAGCATCTGTTCCAAACTTTGGGGCATCCTTGATCCACAACAGCATATGAATATGAGGAGCACCTCTTGCCTACTACTCTTTTCTCCAAAAGAAATCCATTACTTCTCCAAGAGGTGGATTTTTTTTATTGCAGATGAAGGACATCATAGCCTCAAATCTATGATTGAAATATCTGCAAACATTAACTGGATCCAATGAGCACAGTTCTCCAGCTGTCTTGTAGTCAATGTTTTTAATGTTTGAATTTGCCTCTCGTAGAAAATCCAGTAAATCATCCCAAGCGTACTCGGCACAGCTTAGGGTTAGAAACCATGTAGGAGTTCCTAAATTCCGTAACATGCATTTTAATTCACCATGGTGTCGGTACCAATATTCATTTGTCCCACGCTGACAAGCCATCAGATTGATCAGTTGTGTTTCCAAATGATCATCTCGGTGCTGCACTTTCTCCATAAAATCCTTAGCAGACACATTATGTAGATGTACTCCACTTTTTAAAATGTGATTTACTGCATAAGATAATGCAGACAAGTCGCTTTCAAATAAAAGATGAAACAAATAAGGAATACTTTGACGAAATCTTGAATCTTCAGCATATAGTCTTGTAGTCCGATACTCAGAAGCTGGAACCTGTTCTGGGCGTTCATCGTATCGTCCACCTTTTCCTGTAGGAAACAGCTGAGGAAAACATCGAGCTTCCAAGCTCTTCTCCCATACACTCACGGGAGTTCCTTTTGCTTTCTTCATCTGAAACAGATCAATAGTGTCTCCCATAACTTCTTTTGAATGAAGAGGATGTATGCTAAAATGTTCATAAATTTCTTCTTCCTTTGACTTGTCCACTTTTTCAATTTGACCAGTTGGTTTTTCTGTGTCTTCTTGTAAATCTTCTTCTTCTTCATCTATATAAATTGATTCATACCATTTATTATTCCTTTTCAAATATAAATTTGCTTTTTGTACTTTCCGTACATCTACCAGCTCCTGCCAAATCTTCTTATTCTTTGTAGGTACACCATTAACCAGAATTACTAATGGTTCAGTTTCCAAAGTATCTGCATCAATAGTTTCCATATTTTTTTTCAAATCCAAGGGCAAATACACCACTCTTCCTTTTAAACCTCTCAGTAAATCAGAAGGAGGTAATTTACCAGTTTTGGGCTCCATACGTACTATGGTCTGGAACGGATGAACACATTGAATGAGTATAGACTCATATGTATTTAATTCAGAAAGTTCGGCAGGAATAGCATCCAATTCTAAATTATTATGTACAGCTCTGGTCGGCATTCTATTTTCTTCTAACTTGTTAGAACAGTATTTACAAATACGCTGATCTTCACCCAATTCAAAACAATTTTCAAGAAATATATATGTTGCAAAATCCTTCCACTTATAATTATCTTCATTTTCACTTTTTTTATACAGATCAACATTCCTTGTTTGAATGTTATAATTACTTCTGCGGCAACAAATACAAGTAATATTTGGTCTTTCATTAGAGGTGATAGTAAATTTTGTCATTTCATCCTCAAAATTTTTAGTAATAATGAGTTCTACATTCTGTTCCTCATTTTCCTCATTTACTGTGTCCTTTTCTGCACTTTCTTGTTCTGGACCAAAGTAACAAAACTGAATCTCATCAGTAACCTTCACTACATCTGATACAGATCCACGGAACAGAGCATTATTCAACTCATTCAACTTTACTGATGGACTTTTAGCAAAATACAATGTTCTCACAAACTTTCTCATTTCAGTATGATGAACAGCCAGCATCCTAAAATGATGAAAAACACTTTTACACACTTTTCTAGATAGACAAGCCAGAGAATGTCCCTGCAAACCAGTATTTTCTCTCACTCTGTATGGATCTAGTGTTTGAAGCACCTTCATCTTCTGTTTTACACTCTTTTTACTATATTCTCTTAGAAAGTCACGTAATTTATCAATAGATTCCTGACGCACAGTACAAATACTACTACAGTTCCAAGTGTACACTGGGGCTTTTGGACGTCTCCCCATAGCCTCAGCAGCCATTACTTCTTCCTCATTTCTTGGGACCATTTTCTCTTTTTCCATCACACAACCATCCTTAACTTCATATGCTCTACCATTGGTGTCAACTGCATGCAACAAACTATTACTTTGAAGATAACTCTCTTCATTAAAAAATGGTTCAGTACTTGAACTGTGTTTCCATTCTCCCAAGAACACTTTACAAAAGTTACTTTTTTTCACTTCTCTTTTCCTTTTGCTTTGTGACTTCATTGCATTCACTAATTTATCTAATCTACGCATCCTATTCAAAATTAGAATAAAAAGTTTTCTTTTTATTTCCAAAGCCTTACTTACAATATTTTCTATACATTTTTTTTTCTTTATAAATTTTGGTTTTTTCTTATATTTTTTCACATCTTTTAGCAAATTTAACATCACTCTTCTCTGAAACATTTTTCGACGAATGTTTTTAAAATCTAATTTTCGTGTTAAATCAGTTTGACATACTTCTGATTGTACATTAGCTTTTTTTTTTGCTGTTGACTGTGTTGTTGCTTTGTACATAAAACACTGTTTGTTTTACAGTTATTTTTGCCATTTTTTTGTTTTTTGAAAATCTTTTTTAAGAAATATCTGCTCTGCTTACCAGTAGACTTTTTCTTTTTGCCATCACCAGCTTCTCCTCCTATTTTTTTTTCCCAGTTTTGTCCAGATATACTTGTTGTTGCTTTTCTTTCCTCTTTCTTGTCCTTAAAGGCTTTTTTTTTCACTGTTGCTCAGCAATACCTGCAAGGAACTTAAAAAAAATCCTTTTTGTAATTATAATTCATTACAATATTTTTTTTTACTTTTCATTAATTTCAAATGTTTTTCCATTTGCCTCTCATTTGTGATTTACAAATTTGTGCACAGTGCTAACCACCACAGTTGAAAAAAAACAAGCTGCCCCTTTCCTACAAGTGCATGTTTTACAGAACAACTGCAACACAAATTATATCTGTGGCCACAATTCCTGTGCGCACACAGCCTCATGGTGTGCTTCTAAGCAGAAAACAGAATTTGATTTGCAAATTCAAAGCACATTTACTACTCTGGTAGATCAAGTGATAATTGCTGTTGCAGCCTTACACATTTTCCTTGTAGATCACAGAGGCAGAAAAGAGCACATTTCCTAACAGCTACTTCATACCATAAGCATCTGCAACCTGGGTGAGTGTTTAGAGTAGAGCAAAGAAAATGAGGCCTTGGTGACGTTGAATGTGTTTGCATTACACACAGACCTGAGTAGTACACATGGGAGTGTTGGAGAAGCTGCTGCGTGTGTGCCAAGAGTGTGTTTCTGCAGACTATGTATTGTCAGCTGCAAGAGAGATGAGCAAGGAGATTTCCAGAACTGCATGAAGACTGCAGGGATGTATGTAACAGTGCATGTGTGCTAAAGGATAATTTGTGTAAACACAACAGGCTGCCCCTTTCCTGGGACTGCAATTCTTACTGAACAACAACTTCACAAATTAAATCTCTGCCCACAATTCCTGTGCGCACACAGACTCATGCCATCATTTTAGGCACATAGCACAGGCTGCCCCTTTCCTGGGACTGCAATTCTTACTGAACAACAACTTCATAAATTAAATCTCTGCCCACAATTCCTGTGTGCACACAGAGTCATATCATCATTTTAGGCACATAACACAGGCTGCCCCTTTCCTAGGACTGCATTTCTTTCAGAACAACAACTTCATAAATTAAATCTCTGCCCACAATTCCTGTATACACACAGACTCATGCTATGTTTTTTGGAACAAAACAGTGTTCCTGAATAGTACCACATTACTGTTACAGCCTGACACATTTCCCTTATCATTTACAGAAGCAGAAAACAGCACATGTCCTAACAGCTCCTTAAGACCATGACCATGTGTTACAGGGTGAGTGATTAGACTAGATCAATTTAAATGAGGCCTTGGTGACGTTGAATGTGTTTGCATTACACAGTGCTATCTGAAACAGCACACAGAGCTGAGTACTACACATGAGAGTGTTGGAGAAGCTGCTGCGTGTGTGCCAAGAGTGTGTTTCTGAAGACTGTGTATTGTCTGGTGCAAGACAGATGAGCAAAGAGACTTCCAGAACTGCATGAAGACTGCAGGGATGTATGTAACAGTGCATGTGTGCTAAGGGTTATTTTCAGGTTTGAACATATGGCATCTACATGTGCCTTTGCTATTTTGAAAGGGAAATCTACCCTGTTGGTTTCAAATTTTTTAGCTTTTGCCTCCAATTTGCGATTAAGTGATTTCTGCTGAGTGCTAACCACCACATTTGAAGAAAACAAGCTGTCCCTTTCCTGCAAGTGCATGTTTTACAGAACAACTACAACACAAAATACATCTCTGGCCACAATTCCTATATTCACACAGACTCATGCTGTGTTGGTAGGCACAAAACACAGGCTGCCCCTTTCCTGGGTCTGCAATCCTTACAGAACAACAACTTCACAAATTAAATCTCAGACAACAATTCCTATATGCACACAGACTCATGTTGTGTTGGTAGGCACAAAACACAGGCTGCCCCTTTCCTGGGTCACCAATTCTTACAGAACTAATGCTAATTTCAAATGTGCTGCCATTTTCCTCTCTTTTCTTTCAAAGTGATTTCTGCTAAATCCTAACCATCACAATTAAAAACAAGCTGTCCTTTTCTTTCAACTGAAAGTCTTACTTTTCAACAGCAACACAAATTAAATCTCTGTCAACAATTCTTCTCTGCACACAGACTCATGGTTTGATGGTAGGCACAAAACAGTATTCCTTATTGTTACCAGTACACATTAACTTATGGTGAAAACATAGTCCTTAATATCTTACAAGTTCAAGACAGTTAAATATCTCCCAAACCTCAAAATGTAAAACATAACTTTTGACGAAGATTCACAATTCTAATATTTATCTCAAAAATCACAACATACTTTCCCTCTCAAACTCATAACTCACCTTTAAAATTAGTTAGTTGTTTAAGAAATGTGCCACTCAAACAGCAGACTATCAGAGTCAGAATGTCAGAGCTCTACACCTCTCTCCTCTCTGCAGAACCAGTAAATGGCAATGTTTCCCTCTCTTTTTTCACACATATACATGTTAATTTCAAATCTCAGTGCTTCCCACTTTTTTTCAAATGAAATCACACATTTCTATTGGTTGAAAACTTGAACCCCTTTCCAAATGTACCCTTCCCCCAACTTGTCTCCTGCCTGCTACCATAGCAACAGGTCATGGAACACTGCTGTGAGGAGAGAGGTCAGAAGTTCAGCAGACAATGTTTCATATCCAAAGAGCAAGAGTGCTTGACTTTTCAAACCTAACAGCCAATCCACAGTAATGTTCTTTGGTAACACATTTTTCTGAACCAATACAAAACATGCTTTTTAAAATTTAAACATACAGCCTAGTTTTTAGTGTAGAATGGTTTCAAACAGCCAATGAGTTCTTTTTATAAAAAAAAACTATGTGTGCCCCCATTTTTCAACTGTCTTTCATTTCATATGGCCTTTCTACTGAAAGACACCTCCTGAGTGCATCCAGATCTCCTTGGAAGATGTTCACAGTGTGGATTGTAGGTCACAGCTATGTCTTCTGGAGTGAAAAATTTGCAGAAAAAAGAGGTATGGTGAGAGACCTTGCTTTGCCAAATGTAGACATTAAATGGATTGGTCAGAGAGGGTTAAAGTGGCACCAATTAATGCCTTTGTTGAAAACCTTTCTACATCTCCCACAGCCTAACCTTATTATTGTGCACTGTGGTGGAAATGACCTAGGCACTTTAACTGGGGTAGGTCTGGAAATGCTTATTAAGGACACCTTTGTGCAATTGATGCCACTTTTCCCACAAACTGCCTTTGTATATTCTAACATATGCCAAAGGCAAAAGTGGAACTGGTCCAACCAACATTGTCCGCAGATTGACAAAGCAAGGAAGCACGTCAACAAATCTATTTCTGCTTTCCTCAGAGACTTTGGTATGGGTTCTATATACCACAACAACTTACGTTACAACATGCAAGACATTTATAGAGGAGATGGTGTACACTTCACTGATGAAGGCAACAGAGTCTTCCTCTTGAACTTTAAACTCTGCATCGGTACTTACTTGTAGGTACCGAAAAACACACAATAAACACAAGGGCTCTTTTTAGAGCCACCTTATATCTTTTTACTTAATTGCGATTTTTTAAAAATGTTTTTGTTTTTTAAAATTTTTCGGGTGCGCGCTGGGTGCGTGCACTCGGCGATATTTTTTATCAAAATATAAATCTTTTTTTTTGCCCTACAAGGTCCTACTGTGACCCCCTTACAATGCCTAGTGGGTCAATATCTCCCCACTCTGCCCCCTTTTCAAGTTCTCCCCCTTTGTTTCTCACCCCCTCTTTATGCGAGAGACAAAATGGCAGCCGCCGCTTCCTGATTTCCACCGATTCGAATGTTTACTGACATCTAACAACCAATCAGAAGTGCGCTCGCGCACGGCAAGGTGCGCGCACAGGACTTGCTCAGTGCGGGCACGCTGCGCACTTACAGATATATATATTGATTTAAATGCTAATTTCTCAGGAAATACTGAACAGATTTACACCAAACCTGCAAAAGGCACTTCATGGACCTTATGGCTACCTCTCTGCCAAATTTCACATAATTCTGTTCAGCCGTTCTGGCTGTAGCTGCGACTAAAGTCCCTATGGAAAAATGCATGGGGAAAACGTGTTTTGGGACCCCCCTTTTTTCTCGGCCCCCGCTTGACGAATCACCCCGAAACTTTCAGGGGAGGAGCTGAGCAGAGCGCCCCATTAGTTTTGAAAATTTTGCGAAGATTCGTCAACCGGCGCCAAAGTTATTCAAAATAGAATTTTGAGATTTCCTATGGAAACACGGTCCTAACTATAACTACCTACTGGCGACTGCCAGTAGGTAATATATATATATATATATATATATATATATATATTTTCACTGAAAAAACCATAGGTTTCACACACGTTATAGTTAGGAATTAACATTTAAAAAACCTTGCAAATTCACTGAAAAAACCATAGGTTTCACACATGTTATAGTTAGCTGGACATTTCTCTCATACAAAACCAATGAAATTCCCCCGTTATAGTTAGTACAGCTAACTATAACTTGCGCGACCGCAATCCACTGCTGATGACGTCACATATTACATCACTCATGACATGGTCAGTGACATCACTCATGACATCACTGATGACATCTCAAATGACATCACTGATGACGTCACTGATGATGTCATCCAGTGAATGTTTAATTTGCAAACATTTTTATAAATATAGGGATAGGCCTGTTAAAGAATGAGTGGGTGTACAAGTGTGTAAAGGGATGATTTTCTGTGTTGCGTAACTGACTCGACAAGTGAGTCCTTTAACTGCATCTTACTTCAGACTAGTGCATAAACTGTATAAATGTTTTGTATGTGTCTGTGTGTTGGTGTATAAGTGGTGGCATGGTTTTGTGAATAGCTATATAAGTGTCTATATGGATTATTGATTGCTTGTCTCAGTATCTGTATGAGTTCCTGCGTGTTTGTGTGGGTAAAGTGTGTGTGAGTGTGCATAGATGAGTGAGTGTGTGATTCTATGACTGGATGTTATTAAAAGTGCATCTCTGAAGGACTGTATGGTTGAGTGAGTGTATGTATGGCTGTGTTATGGTTTGAATGTATATCTCAGTGGTACATTTGTGACTAACTAAATATGTAAAAGGCATTATATATGTGTGTAAGAGTATATAAGTGGCTAGATGTGAGAGTGTGTGATTGTGACAGTGACTGTATGGATGAATGTGTGCTTGTGTCAATGATTCTAATAGCGCATAAGAATATGATACTATTTTTGTGAGTGAGTGAACTTGAGTGTGTATAACTGCATAGGTGAGTAAATGGCAGTGTGATTATTTGTATGAATGACTAGGTGTGAGAGTACCTCTATGGATGATTGTTAGTGTGTGAGTGTCTATATAGATGTATGTATAAATTCATATGATCACTTTTTTATGGACTGAATGTAACTATGAGTGACTGTACAGGTGAGTGTGTGGAGGTGAATGAAGACCTAAAAGTTATTTTTTGGGTATGCAGTTATTAGTATTGCATTATTTATGGATTTGAGAATGGAACTGTGTAATTTTCAGTTGGTATATCAAAGGTTTTATAAGGGTGTGAGAAGATGTGGTAATTTATCACATTGATGTCTTCAACAGTGACATCATCAGTGATGTCATTTGAGATGTCATGAGTGATGTCATGAGTGATGTCACTGACCATGTCATGAGTGATGTAATATGTGACGTCATCAGCAGTGGATTGCGGTCGCGCAAGTTATAGTTAGCTGTACTAACTATAGCGGGGAAATTTCAATGGTTTTTTACGAGAGAAATGTCCAGCTAACTATAACGTGTGTGAAACCTATGGTTTTTTAAGTGAATTTGCAAGGTTTTTTAAATGCTAATTCCTAACTATAACGTGTGTGAAACCTATGGTTTTTTCAGTGAATTTGTATGGTTTTTTAAATGCTAATTTTTGAATTATTAAATTATATATATATATATATATATTTTTTTTTTAAATCCTATGTATTCATTTATATATTATCTGTATCCTTTTATTTGTTTTGGCTCTTTTTTTTTTTACTTTCAATTAGGATAAAGTTGAACAGTATATTTAATTTTTTCTATTAATTTTTCTCCACTTTTTTTTTTTTTATATAAATTCTTGGGGTGCGCCCTCAGAGCGCGCACTTAGTACGTTTTCGTAAGTTTTTTATGAATACCGTTGTACGTTATTTACGTACGCATACATACGTTTTAGTGCGCACTGGGAGCGCGCACCCAGTACGCATGCGTACGTACGTATGCGTACGTACGCATGCGTGCGTGCGTCGTACGCGCTCCACACGGTTCACTTCCGCATATGCTTAAATTACGCGCTTTTACGTTCGCGTATACGCGTGTGCTACGTATGCGCGTTACGTACGCGCATATGACGTATGCGCATGCGCTCCTACGCGTTCGCGCATGCGTAATCACAAGGTGCGCGCTCGGAGCTTGCTCAGTGCGCGCACCTCGGGTTATGTGCTTAATAAAACAACACTTCTAATTGGTTTTCATTACTTTCAGTTTCTGATTGTTTCAACACCACACCCAATCCCCTCATGGCAAGTCATGTGATCAAGAATCATCACTTTTGATTGGTTTGAAGTACTTTCAGTTCCAGATTCTTCCCAAACCACACCTACTCCTCTCATTATTAGTTCTGATTCCCTTGGAGAAGGAGCTATTCTGTTGTTGAGAGACAATGGCTGAACAGCAACCATCTTCAGACAGTGACCAGGACACTCTTGAGAGACAGAGGAACAGGAAGCAGAAAGACAGCTTTATATGGCAGTTTTTTACTTTCCCAGAGGGACAAAAAAAGGTGAATGCACCGAAAGTTACTTGTACATTGTGTCAAAAAGTCTCATCACGTGGGAATGCTAACAAGAAGTATTCTTTTAGTATTCATACTATGATGAGGCATGTTGAGGCAATGCATCCAGTGACTTTTCGTCGAGCTTCTGGAGCAAACCCTCCACCTGCTCAGCCGACGACATCTGCAGCAGCTCAGCCGAGCACATCTTCGGCAGCTCAGGCGAGCACTTCTTCTGCGATGGTGCCTTCGCCTTCTTCCACACCTCTTGTTGGACCACCTTGTTTGGTGAGGTTGTCCACACGCTGCACTGAATGCGGTCGACTTATTTCTGTGGGTGAGACCAGTCTTGATCTCATTCAGAGAAAATTTGATGCGCATGAGTGCAGTAGGCCATAGATGTTTTTTCTTTTTTTTCTTTTTTCTCTTCCTGTTTCCCTATATTAACTCAAGGGCTCTTTTAAGAGCCACTTAAAAACTAAATCCCAAAAAATTTTTGGGGGATTTATTTATGTTTTTTTTTTTTTTGGGTGCGGGGATGTTTTTTAATTTTTTTTTTTTAAATTTAATGTACAAAGAGAGGTGAAGAAATGGAAGCATGAAAATGGAGGATTGAGAAATACAAATATTTTTCACTTATTTTTTTAAAAAAATAACTTATTTTGAAAAAAAAAAATTTTAGTAATTTGCAAGGGAACAGAATTTCATTTTTTAATTTTTCTTTCTAGTTCTGCAAAAAAAGAAAAAAAGTATTAATATTCAATCATACATTTTAAAAAGCATTACATGTTTTTACATATTTAACAAAGCAATTTTTTGCCCTTTTTTTGCTGTTTTCAGAATTTTTTAATTTTCACTTAAAATAGTGAAAACAATTGTATTCATCATTTAACAGCGGGCAAAAAAAAAACAATCTGAAAGATTGTTTAAAAAAAGCCCCAAAACTATCCTCACTAAAATATACCTTGTTAGAAATATTACATATATATTACAAATACTTTTCTAGATGAATAAACATTTTCTAGATAAACCGTCTTTAAACCTTGTTGCAAAAGCACACAAGCCAAAATAATTTCTGTCAAATGAGTCCACAATTGTTTTTATTACTTTTCCTTTAGGCCAAATAGTAATTTCAAAATCCTTTTTAAGTGATATCTTCAATTATAATCCTTTAAAATTACAAAAAATGCTTTCTTCAGATGCAGTTTTTAGTTTTCAAAATTTAGGTTTCAGAAAAATTAAGTAAGAGTTGGGTAAATCATAAGGCAAACGTTGCTTGAAAATCAATTGGGAATCATTACACAGTGTCCAGCCTTTTTCACATTTAAGATAAACTGTGTAATGTCCAGAAGTTACAGTAGGTCCTTCATGAAAAATATTGCAACTGTAACAAAAGTTTTTCCAGAAATTGATAATTGTTGTCCTATAAACTTCTTTATTAAAGTATCCAATTTTGAACCATCATCTCTACAACGTTGCATCATTAAAATTACATACTGACCATATTTCTGTAAAAATAACGTGGAAAACATGTCAGATTTACATTCAGAACATTCCATGTTGTGATTGGCATCTTTAACTAATTTACTAAAAGTCACTGATTTACTTTGTGGTAATGGTAAAAATATGAACCTTTCTGAATCAACATTACTACTGCATGTGTTCATACAGTTTTCACAGCAATGTTCCCATTTGTAAGAGACACCAAATAAGTTTTCTACTTCTACTCCTTCATCTTCAAGTACGCTCAGTATATATATTAAGAATTCCTGTGCATCTTGCTGGACATTTTCTTTAAACTGTGTAGATCCAGAACATACATCTAAAAGATTTCTAACATCAGAAGCACTTTCTATTTTAGTTTTATCATTACTTAGCTTCTCATAAAGGAGACTCAGCAGAGAACACAATCTTTTTCCATGATTTACTATTATCTGTTCTTGCAACTTTTCAAAATAAAATACAACATTCAGCACTACATTTGCAAAGCAGTTGACACCAGAGCTATTTTCAAAATGGCAACCAACAACCTCTTCAACGCTGTCCTTTTTCTTTTTCCTTGCTATCACATCACTGTCCTTTTTTTTTTGTTCTGTTCATCCACATTACAGATATTTTCAATTCTCCTTTTCCGAGAAACAACATGTTTTTCAATCACAGGATACTGACCTAAATGAGGAGCATAGGTTCTTCTTAATCTATTATACTCCTTTACACAGTTTGTATCAGCACTAACTTTTGAGTCATCAAAGTCTATCATAAATAAACCAGATAATGTTTTTACTCGTGACAGAGCAACATATGCCATACCTTCTTTGAACACAGTAGAACCAATGTTTACAAAAGTACTATCTACAGTCAATCCTTGAGACTTGTGAATAGTTACAGCATATGCTAGAGAAAATGGAAACTGCTTTCTACGCACATATAAGTCTTTCACAAGCATGAAACAAACTGAACAACGACAAATGTCTTTAACTTCTTCTATCTGATCAAATTTTATTTTTAAACATTCAATTCCAACTTTTTTCTGGTAATTAATAAAACCCACAACTCTTCCCATAGCTCCATTCACTAAACCTTTTTCTACATCCAAATTTCTCCTTAAAATCACTCGACAATTCATGCAAACATATAGATTTTTTTCTAATCCAGCTGTTTTGGAAATGTTCTTCTCTAGTGAATCCAATTTATTTTTCAGTTTGCCTGTTAATGTAATAGTAATTCTTTCATGCTGAATTTTGTCCTCTGCTTCCATTTTCTTAATCTCTTCCTTTTCCAATTTCAAAAGTTCCTCATTGAATATTGAGCACTCACGTAGTGTTGGCATTAAGCAGATTACAGTATTTTTTTCAGCAATGTTCTTGTATATTTTCTCTGCAACTATTTCTTCATTTGGAAATAAATTATGTAGCATCCTACTCTGTAATGCTTTTTTGCCAACTTCTGTGAGTAGTCCAATTCTGATATCTTTCAGAATACTTGCATAATCTTCATCGTTTGCTTGCCTCATATTGGTAGTGAGTTCTTTGTACTCAAAGAACGACCAAATATTCGCATTACCAATGCTTCCTAATGACTTCTTCGTGTCTTCATGTGTGACAGTATTAAACACGGGTTGTCCTTTAACTGGAGTGAGCTGTAAAAGATCCCCAAAAACTATGACGTGTTTTCCTCCAAATAACACGTCATAGTCTCTCTTAAGAATTTGTTGCATTCTTAAATGCACAAAGGCAAGCATTAAGTTTGATACCATGCTCACCTCATCAATAATGAGAACTTGCATCTTCTTCAACACTCTTGAAACTTCGAAGCATGCTTCTCCAGTTAGCTTGTGGTATTCTATTTTGTTCTCATGCTCCACTGGTAACATTAGCAAGCGATGTAAGGTAATTCCTTTTATGTTATAGGCTGCTAACCCAGTTGGAGCAGTTACCACACAAGACAAATTTGAAGCTGTTTTTTGCTGTAGGTAGCTTCTGATGACTTTTATTAAGAAACTTTTACCAGTTCCAGCTTGTCCACTCACATACATCCTGATTGGTTCAAATGATGTGCATGAGCACTGTTTTTTTTCATGTAGTAATCCATGATCAATTTTTTTGGTGACTTCTTCATAAATTTGTTTTTGTTCTTCATTCAGTTGTTGTTCCAGATTTAGTAAGTCTATTGAATCTTCCTGTGCTTGATTCATAGCCGTTTCTACTTCAGTCATGGCTACTGCAGCTTCATTTTCTACGATTGGTTGTCCTAGGGGATCTTGACTGAGTGTTCCAGAACTTTGGCTGTCTTGAGAACTGTCTCTAGCTACTTCAGCTGCAATTTTTGCTTCCTGTTCATTTTCTTCATTTAACATTTGGACATAAGTTGTGAAAGTACTGCATTCTATGCTATCTTTGCTAGCATTAAAAGAATCTTCATAGCTGTGAAATTCTCCCAGTAGTTCGTCCTCTGAACGCCATGGTTTAAACAGCTGTAAAAGTGCCAAGTAGTAAAATTCCTTTTTGTCAGTAGTGTCGCAACTCAGCTTCCTGTGATTTATCAAACTTCCTTTTGTTTGCTTCACCAAACATCCTTCCTCACCAATGACTTTATATTTTCCATTGTTGATGTCTTCTGTGGCTTTCCGTGAAAAAATGTAGTTCTGCAGCACTTCATAGAGACACATGTTCTCAAGATGATGACTTCTTTTTGGGTAATATGTGTCCAACATGGTTGGTTTCAAAATATCTGTACTTTCTGGGTCATTCTCGGCCAAATATTCAATTTCTCCAACAGATTTCAGTACCCGATTTCGCATTCCTGCAAGGCCTAAACTGACCCAAATTATTCTTCTTGATTTCGAGTACAGACTTGCATATGATAACCTATCTGAACATTCGTAGGATCCAATTTCACGATGCGATAACATCTTTAAACTGAAACTGTACAGCTTCTTACTGACAGTCTTCTCGTGAGAAATCTCTTCCCACATTTCCTTCAATTCTGTTTTCTCAGATTTAGTGATGTAAGATGTGACATACCGAGCAACAGCAATAGAATTGTCTGCCACATACTGAATATCCATGTTAGCATTCCACATGGTTAAAATGACTGGGTTGTAGTCATTTATAAATTTTGACTCTTCTTTTCTTCTTAGGTTGTATGTATTTTTGGGAGATTTTCTTGTAATAGTATGTCGCACAGCTGACATAAAACTGTTGACTCTTCCTTTTGAGAGAACAGGTCTAGGAAATCCAAATCGACACTTTGTGTAGAATTTATCTTTGCTCTTGTACTTCCGTCGACAGTATTTTCCACACCAATGACTTTGGAAACGTAAAACTTGCTCTTTTAACTTTTTCTCTTCTGTGCTTTTAGGTATAGCACATGTCGCATATTCTTCAATAAAAGATAACACTGCTTCATCAGCATCTGTTCCAAATTTTGGAGCATCCTTGATCCACAACAGCATATGAATATGAGGAGCACCTCTTGCCTGGTACTCTTTTCTCCAAAAGAAATCCACAACTTCTCCAAGAGGTGGATTTTTTTTATTGCAGATGAAGGGCATCATAGCCTCAAATCTATGATTGAAATATCTGCAAACATTAACTGGATCCAATGAGCACAGTTCTCCAGCTGTCTTGTATTCAATGTTTTTAATGTTTGAATTTGCCTCTCGTAGAAAATCCAATAAATCATCCCAAGCGTACTCGGCACAGCTTAGGGTTACGAACCATGTAGGAGTTCCTAAATTCCGTAACATACATTTCAATTCTCCATGGCGTCGGTACCAATATTCATTCGTCCCACGCTGACAAGCCATGAGATTGATCAATTGTGTTTCCAAATGATCATCTCGGTGCTGCACTTTGTCCATAAAATCCTTAGCAGACACATTATGTAGATGTACTCCACTTTTTAAAATGTGATTTACTGCATAAGATAGTGCAGACAAGTCGCTTTCAAATAAAAGATGGAACAAATAAGGAATACTTTCACGAAATCTCGGATCTTCTGCATATAGTCTTGTAGTCCGATACTCAGAAGCTGGAATCTGTTCTGGACGATCATCGTATCATCCTCCTTTTCCTGTAGGAAACAGCTGGGGAAAACATCGAGCTTCCAAGCTCTCCTCCCATACACTCACGGGAGTTCCTTTTGCTTTCTTCATCTGAAACAGATCAATAGCGTTTCCCATAACTTCTTTTGAATGAAGAGGATGTATGCTAAAATGTTCATAAATTTCTTCTTCTTTTGACTTGTCCACTTTTTCAATTTGCCCAGTTGGTGTTTCTGTGTCTTCTTGTAAATCTTCTTCTTCTTCATCTATATAAATTGATTCATACCATTTATTATTCCTTTTCAAATATAAATTTGCTCTTTGTACTTTCCGTACATCTACCAGCTCCTGCCAAATCTTCTTATTCTTTGTAGGTACACCATTAACCAGAATAACTAATGGTTCAGTTTCCAAAGTATCTGCATCAATAGTTTCCATATTTTTTTTCAAATCCAATGGCAAATACACCACTCTTCCTTTTAAACCTCTCAGTAAATCTGAAGGAGGTAATTTACCAGTTTTGGGCTCCATACGTACTATGGTTTGGAACGGATGAACACATTGAATGATTATAGACTCATATGTATTTAAATCAGAAAGTTCGTCAGGAATAGCATCCAATTCTAAATTATTATGTACAGCTCTGGTCGGCATTCTATTTTCTTCTAACTTATTATAACAGTATTTACAAATACGCTGATCTTCACCCAATTCAAAACAATTTTCCAGAAATATATATGTTGCAAAATCCTTCCACTTATAATTATCTTCATTTTCACTTTTTTTATACAGATCAACATTCCTTGTTTGAATTTTGTAATGGTTACTCCGGCAACAAATACAAGTAATATTTGGTCTTTCATTGGAGATGATTGTAAATTTTGTCATTTCATCTTCAAAATTTTTAGTAACAGTGAGTTCTACATTCTCTTCCACATTTTCCTCATTAACTGTGCCCTTTTCTGCACTTTCTTGTTCTGGACCGAAGTAACAAAACTGAATCTCATCAGTAACCTTCACTACATCTGATACAGATCCACGGAACAGAGCATTATTTAACTCATTTAACTTTACTGCTGGACTTTTAGCAAAATACAATGTTCTCACAAACTTTCTCATTTCAGTATGATGAACAGCCAGCATCCTAAAATGGTGAAAAACACTTTGACACACTTTCCTAGATAGACAAGCCAGAGAATGTCCTTGCAAACCAGTATTCTCTCTCACTCTGCATGAATCTAGTCTTTGAAGCACCTTAATCTTCTGTTTAACACTTTTTTTACTATATTCTTTTAGAAATTCACGTAATTTATCAATAGATTCCTGACGCACAGTACAAATACTACTACAATTCCAAGTGTACACTGGGGCTTTTGGACGTCTCCCCATAGCCTCAGCAGCCATCACTTCTTCCTCATTTCTTGGAACCATTTTCTCCTTTTCCATCACACAACCATCTCTAACTTCATATGCTTTACCATTGGTGTCAACTGCATGCAACAAGCTATTACTTTGAAGATAACTCTCTTCATTAAAAAATGGTTTAGTACTTGATCTGTGCTTCCATTCTCCCAAGAACACTTTACAAAAGTTACTTTTTTTCACTTCTCTTTTCCTTTTGCTTTGTGACTTCATTGCATTGACTAATTTATCTAATCTACGCATCCTATTCAAAATTAAAATAAAAAGTTTTCTTTTTATTTCCAAAGCCTTACTTACAATATTTTCTATAAAAAAAAAATTCTTAATAAATTTTGTTTTTTTCTTATATTTTTTCACATCCTTTAGCAAATTTAACATCACTCTTCTCTGAAACATTTTTCGACGAATGTTTTTAAAATCTAATTTTCGTGTTAAATCACTTTTACTTATTTCTGATTGTACATTAGCTTTTGTTTTTTGCTGTTGACTCTGTTGTTGCTTAGTACCTAAAACACTGTTTGTTTTACATTTATTTTTTCCATTTTTTTGTTTTTTGAAGATCTTTTTTAAGAAATCTCTACTCTGCTTACCAGTAGACTTTTTCTTTTTGCCATCACCAGCTTTTCCTCCTATTTTTTTTTTCCAGTTTTGTCCAGATATAGTTGTTGTTGCTTTTCTTTCCTCTTTCTTGTCCTTAAAGGCATTTTTTATTTTTTCACTGTTGCTCAGCAATACCTGCAAGAAACTGTAAAAAAAATACCTTTTTGTAATTATAATTCATTTAAAATTTTTTGTAGCTTTTCAATAATTTAAATTTTTTTAGCTTTTGCCTCTCATTTGCGTTTTAGTGTTTTCTGCTGAGTGCTAACCACCACATTTGAAGAAAACAAGCTGTCCCTTTCCTGCAAGTGCATGTTTTACAGAACAACTGCAACACAAATTACATCTCTGGCCACAATTCCTGTGCGCACACAGCCTTATGGTGTGATTCTAAGCAGAAAACAGAATTTGATTGGCAATTTCAAAGCACATTTACTACTGTGGTAGAGCAAGTGATAATTACTGTTATAGCCTGACACATTTTCCTTGCAGATTACAGAGGCAGAAAAGAGCACATGTCCTTACTGCTTTTTCATACCATGAGCATGTGCAACCTGGGTGAGTGACTACACTAGAGCAAAGGAAATTAGCTTTGGTGACGTTGAATGTGTTTGCGTTACACAGTGCTATCTGAAACAGCACACAGAGCTGAGTACTACGCATGGGAGTGTTGGAGAAGCTGCTGCGTGTGTGCCAAGAGTGTGTTTCTGGAGACTGTGTATTGTCTGGTGCAAGACAGATGAGCAAAGAGACTTCCAAAACTGCATGAAGACTGCTGGGATGTATGTAACAGTGCATGTGTGCTAAGGGTTATTTTCACTTTTGAACATATGGCAACTACCTGTGCCTTTGCTATTTTGAAAGGGAAATCTACCCTGTTGGTTTCAAATGTTTTAGCTTTTGCCTCTCATTTGCGTTTTAGTGTTTTCTGCTGAGTGCTAACCACCACATTTGAAGAAAACAAGCTGTACCTTTCCTGCAAGTGCATGTTTTACAGAACAACTGCAACACAAATTACATCTCTGGCCACAATTCCTGTGCGCACACAGCCTTATGGTGTGATTCTAAGCAGAAAACAGAATTTGATTGGCAATTTCAAAGCACATTTACTACTGTGGTAGAGCAAGTGATAATTACTGTTACAGCCTGACACATTTTCCTTGTAGATTACAGAGGCAGAAAAGAGCACATGTCCTTACTGCTTTTTCATACCATGAGCATGTGCAACCTGGGTGAGTGACTACACTAGAGCAAAGGAAATGAGCCTTGGTGACGTTGAATGTGTTTGCGTTACACAGTGCTATCTGAAACAGCACACAGAGCTGAGTACTACGCATGGGAGTGTTGGAGAAGCTGCTGCGTGTGTGCCAAGAGTGTGTTTGTGGAGACTGTGTATTGTCTGGTGCAAGACAGATGAGCAAAGAGACTTCCAAAACTGCATGAAGACTGCTGGGATGTATGTAACAGTGCATGTGTGCTAAGGGTTATTTTCACTTTTGAACATATGGCAACTACCTGTGCCTTTGCTATTTTGAGAGGGAAATCTACCCTGTTGGTTTCAAATGTTTTAGCTTTTGCCTCTCATTTGCGTTTTAGTGTTTTCTGCTGAGTGCTAACCACCACATTTGAAGAAAACAAGCTGTCCCTTTCCTGCAAGTGCATGTTTTACAGAACAACTGCAACACAAATTACATCTCTGGCCACAATTCCTGTGCGCACACAGCCTTATGGTGTGATTCTAAGCAGAAAACAGAATTTGATTGGCAATTTCAAAGCACATTTACTACTGTGGTAGAGCAAGTGATAATTACTGATACAGCCTGACACATTTTCCTTGTAGATTACAGAGGCAGAAAAGAGCACATGTCCTTACTGCTTTTTCATACCATGAGCATGTGCAACCTGGGTGAGTGACTACACTAGAGCAAAGGAAATGAGCCTTGGTGACGTTGAATGTGTTTGCGTTACACAGTGCTATCTGAAACAGCACACAGAGCTGAGTACTACGCATGGGAGTGTTGGAGAAGCTGCTGCGTGTGTGCCAAGAGTGTGTTTGTGGAGACTGTGTATTGTCTGGTGCAAGACGGATGAGCAAAGAGACTTCCAAAACTGCATGAAGACTGCTGGGATGTATGTAACAGTGCATGTGTGCTAAGGGTTATTTTCACTTTTGAACATATGGCAACTACCTGTGCCGTTGCTATTTTGAGAGGGAAATCTACCCTGTTGGTTTCAAATGTTTTAGCTTTTGCCTCTCATTTGCGTTTTAGTGTTTTCTGCGGAGTGCTAACCACCACATTTGAAGAAAACAAGCTGTCCCTTTCCTGCAAGTGCATGTTTTACAGAACAACTGCAACACAAACTACATCTCTGGACACAATTCCTGTGCGCACACAGCCTGATGGTGTGATTCTAAGCAGAAAACAGAATTTGATTGGCAATTTCAAAGCACATTTTCTACTGTGGTAGAGCAAGCGATAATTACTGTTACAGCCTGACACATTTTCCTTGTAGATTACAGAGGCAGAAAAGAGCACATGTCCTTACTGCTTTTTCATACCATGAGCATGTGCAACCTGGGTGAGTGACTACACTAGAGCAAAGGAAATGAGCCTTGGTGACGTTGAATGTGTTTGCGTTACACAGTGCTATCTGAAACAGCACACAGAGCTGAGTACTACGCATGGGAGTGTTGGAGAAGCTGCTGCGTGTGTGCCAAGAGTGTGTTTGTGGAGACTGTGTATTGTCTGGTGCAAGACAGATGAGCAAAGAGACTTCCAAAACTGCATGAAGACTGCTGGGATATATGTAACAGTGCATGTGTGCTAAGGGTTATTTTCACTTTTGAACATATGGCAACTACCTGTGCCTTTGCTATTTTGAAAGGGAAATCTACCCTGTTGGTTTCAAATGTTTTAGCTTTTGCCTCTCATTTGCGTTTTAGTGTTTTCTGCTGAGTGCTAACCACCACATTTGAAGAAAACAAGCTGTCTCTTTCCTGCAAGTGCATGTTTTACAGAACAACTGCAACACAAACTACATCTCTGGCCACAATTCCTGTGCGCACACAGCCTTATGGTGTGATTCTAAGCAGAAAACAGAATTTGATTGGCAATTTCAAAGCACATTTACTACTGTGGTAGAGCAAGTGATAATTACTGTTACAGCCTGACATATTTTCCTTGTAGATTACAGAGGCAGAAAAGAGCACATGTCCTTACTGCTTTTTCATACCATGAGCATGTGCAACCTGGGTGAGTGACTACACTAGAGCAAAGGAAATGAACCTTGGTGACGTTGAATGTGTTTGCGTTACACAGTGCTATCTGAAACAGCACACAGAGCTGAGTACTACGCATGGGAGTGTTGGAGAAGCTGCTGTGTGTGTGCCAAGAGTGTGTTTGTGGAGACTGTGTATTGTCTGGTGCAAGACAGATGAGCAAAGACAACAACTCCTATATGCACACAGACTCATGCTGTGTTGGTAGGCACAAAACACAGGCTGCCCCTTTCCTGGGTCTGCAATTCTTACAGAACAACAACTTCACAAATTAAATCTCAGACAACAATTCCTATATGCACACAGACTCATGCTGTGTTGGTAGGCACAAAACACAGGCTGCCCCTTTCCTGGGACTGCAATTCTTACACAACTAATGCTAATTTCAAATGTGTTGCCATTTTCCTCTCTTTTCTTTCAAAGTGATTTCTGCTAAATCCTAACCATCACAATTAAAAAGAAGCTGTCCTTTTCTTTCAACTGCAAGTCTTACTTTTCAACAGCAACACAAATTAAATCTCTGTCAACAATTCTTCTCTGCACACAGACTCATGGTTTGATGGTAGGCACAAAACAGTATTCCTCATTGTTACCAGTACACATTAACTTATGGTGAAAACATACTCCATAATATCTTACAAGTTCAAAACAGTTAAATATCTCCCAAACCTCAAAATGTAAAACATAACTTTTGAAGAAGATTCACAATTCTAATATTTATCTCAAAAATCACCACATACTTTCCCTCTCAAACTCATAACTCACCTTTAAAATTAGTTAGTTGTTTAAGAAATGTGCCACTCAAACAGCAGACTATCAGAGTCAGAATATCAGAGCTCTACACCTCTCTCCTCTCTCCAGAACCAGTAAATGGCAATGTTTCCCTCTCTTTTTTCACACATATACATGTTAATTTCAAATCTCAGTGCTTCCCACTTTTTTTCAAATGAAATCACACATTTCTATTGGTTGAAAACTTCAACCCCTTTCCAAATGTACCCTTCCCCCAACTTGACTTCTGCCTGCTTCCATAGCAACAGCTCATGGAACACTGCTGTGAGGAGAGAGGTCAGAAGTTCAGCACACAATGTTTCTAATCCAAAGAGCAAGAGTGCTTGACTTTTCAAACCTAACAGCAAATCCATAGTAATGTTCTGTGGGAACACATTTTTCTGAACCAATACAAAACATGCTTTTAAAAATTTAAACATACAGCCTACTTTTAACTGTAAAATGGTTTGAATCTGCCAATGAGTTCTTTTTATAAAAAAAAGTATGTGTGCCTCCATTTTTCAACTGTCTTTCATTTCATATTGCCTTTCTACTGAAAGACACCTCCTGAGTGCATCCAGATCTCCTTGGAAGATGTTCACAGTGTGGATTGTAGGTCACAGCTATGTCTTCTGGAGTGAAAAGTTTGCAGAAAAAAGAGGTATGGTGAGAGACCTTGCTTTGCCAAATGTAGACATTAAATGGATTGGTCAGAGAGGGTTAAAGTGGCACCAATTAATGCCTTTGGTGAAAACCTTTCTACATCTCCCACAGCCTAACCTTTTTATTGTGCACTGTGGTGGTAATGACCTAGGCACTCTAACTGGGGTAGGTCTGGAAATGCTTATTAAGGACACCTTTGTGCAATTGATGTCACTTTTTCCACAAACTGCCTTTGTATATTCTAATATATGCCAAAGGCAAAAGTGGAACTGGTCCAACCAATTTTGTCCACAGATTGACAAAGCAAGGAAGCACGTCAACAAATCTATTTCTGCTTTCCTCAGAGATTATGGTATGGGTTCTATATACCACAACAACTTGCGTTACAACATGCAAGACATTTATAGAGGAGATGGTGTACACTTCGCTGATGAAGGCAACAGAGTCTTCCTCTTGAACTTTAGACTCTGCATCAGTACTTACTTGTAGGTACCAAAAAACACACAATAAACACAAGGGCTCTTTTTAGAGCCACCTTATATCTAAACACTTAAATGCTATTTTTTATTCTTTTTTTTAAAAAGTTTTTTTTCGGGTGCGCGCTGGGTGCGCGCACTCGGCGATATTTTTTTTCAAAATCTAAATTTTTTTTTTTGCCCTACAAGGTCCTACTGTGACCCCCTTACAATGCCTAGTGGGTCAATATCTCCCCACTCTGCCCCCTTTTCACGTTCTCCCCCTTTGTTTCTCACCCCCTCTTATGCGAGAGACAAAATGGCGGCCGCCGCTTCCTGATTTCCACCGATTCGAATGTTTACTGACATCTAACAACCAATCAGAAGTGCGCTCACGCACGGCAGGGTGCGCGCACAGGACTTGCTCAGTGCGCGCACGCTGCGCGCGTATAGATATATATATTGATTTAAATGCTATTTTCTCTGGAAATACTGAACAGATTTACACCAAACCTGCAAAAGGCACTTCATGGACCTTATGGCTACCTCTCTGCCAAATTTCACATAATTCTGTTCAGCCGTTCGGGCTGTAGCTGCGACTAAAGTCCCTATGGAAAAATCCATGGGGAAAACGTGTTTTGGGACCCCCCCTTTTTCTCAGCCCCCGCTTGACGAATCACCCCGAGACTTTCAGGGTAGGAGCGGAGCGCCCCATTAGTTTTGAAAATTTTGCGAGGATTCGTCAACCGGCGCCAAAGTTATTCAAAATAGAATTTTAAGATTTCCTATGGAAACACGGTCCTAACTATAACTACCTACTGGCGACCGCCAGTAGGTAATATATATATATATATATATATATATATATATATATATATATATATATATATATATATATATATATATATATATATATTCACTGAAAAAACCATAGGTTTCACACACGTTATAGTTACTAATTAGCATTTAAAAAACCTTGCAAATTCACTTAAAAAACCATAGGTTTCACACATGTTATAGTTAGCTGGACATTTCACTCGTAAAAAACCAATGAAATTCCCCCGTTATAGTTAGTGCAGGCAACTATAACTCACGCGACCGCAATCCTCTGCTGATGACGTCAGATATTACTTCACTGTATTTAGACACTTATTTACCCATCTCTTCTTCCATTAATCTTTAGCTATACATATATTACAAATATTTATTTTTCATAAAGACACATATGTCATCAGTGATGTAATATCTGACGTCATCAGCAGAGGATTGCGGTCGCGTGAGTTATAGTTGCCTGCACTAACTATAACGGGGGAATTTCATTGGTTTTTTACGAGTGAAATGTCCAGCTAACTATAACATGTGTGAAACCTATGGTTTTTTAAGTGAATTTGCAAGGTTTTTTAAATGCTAATTCGTAACTATAACGTGTGTGAAACCTATGGTTTTTTCAGTGAATTTGTACGTTTTTTTAAATGCTAAGTTATGTATTTATTAATGCTTATTTTTTTCAGGTTTTTCACCGTGCGCGCACCGTGAAATTTATTTATTTTTTATAAAAAATCGCGAGGTGTGCGCACCGTGCGCGCGCGGTGCGCGCACCTCGCGATTTAAAAAAAAAAAAAAAAAGATTTTTTCTCCCTTGGGGGTCCTTCTGTGACCCCCTGACCAAGGCTAGGGGGTCATGAACTGTCCACTCTGCCCCCTTTTCACGCTCTCCACCTTTTTTTTTCACCCCCTCAGACTGCGAGAGACAAAATGGCGGCCGACACTTCCTGGTTTCGACCGATTCGAATGTTTACCGACATCTAACAACCAATCAGAATTGCGATCGTGCACGGCAGGGTGCGCGCACCGTGCGCGCACGGTGCGCGCGTATAGATATGGATATGCTTTTAAATGCTATTTTCTCAGGAAATACTGAACAGATTTACACCAGACCTGCAAAAGGCACTTCCTTGACCTTATGGCTACCTCTCTGCCAAATTTCACGTAATTCTGTTTAGCCGTTCGGGCTGTAGCTGCGACTAAAGGTCCTATGGAAAAATGCATGGGGAAAATGCGTTTTGGGACCCCCCCTTTTTCTCGGCCCCCGCTTGACGAATCACCCCGAGACTTTCAGGGTAGGAGCTGAGCGGAGCGCCCCATTAGTTTTGAAAATTTCGCGAGGATTCGTCAACCGGCGCCAAAGTTATTCAAAATAGAATTTTGAGATTTCCTATGGAAACTAGGTTGTAACTATAACTATCTACTGGCGACCACCAGTATATATACACACACACAAGGGTTGCCCTTTAGAAGCTGCCACACACAGAGGGGTTGATACACAAATCGCCACAGGTAGCTCTGTTGACATTATGCCCCAAAACTCTCCATACATGCCATACGCGTTTCGAGCGTGTTTGCTGCTCTTGTTCACTGGCTGAAATGATGGAAGAAGCAGGCTCATTTGAAAACAGCTGATTTATTTCAATAGCGAGTCCCGCCCAAGTGGGCGTCCTACACACAGGCATTCTGGTCACAGTAGTCCCGAAATAATGCCTGAAGACTCCCAGTTTTCACAAAACAAGGGTGCTGCTTCCTTCATCATCTAAAATTATAATTGTCCTTGTTAGGTGAAGAGCGATGATTGCATCACTAGCCCCAGCGCCAATATCTACCTGTGGTTGAGGCCCCCACCGTTCCCTCAAGAGTCCGTGAATAACAGCAAACGTGTTTTGGGACCCTCCTTTTTTCTCGGCCCCCGCTTAATGAATCACCCCGAGACTTTCAGGGTAGGAGCTGATCGGAGCGCCCCATTAGTTTTAAAAATTTTGCGAAGATTCGTCAACCGGCGCCAAAGTTATTCAAAATATATTTTTGAGATTTCCTATGGAAACACGGTCCTAACTATAACTATCTACTGGCGACCGCCAGTAGATAATATATATATATATATTAATATGCCCCTGGGACCTGGCCCATCCAGGGGCTTACTTTGAAAACAAGCGCGGATGACCCCGCTTGTTATTTAAAAGATATTTGCAACATATTTGCGACTCTGGTGCGATTTCGCGACAAACTGTTTTTAAACAAAATTGTTTTTTGCCCAGGGCTAGAGGATCCGGGTATTCCTACCCTGTCCCCTTTTCTTTTTTTCTAACTTTATTTGGGGATTCGTCCCAAGATGGCTGTCAACAGTTCCTGGTTATAATACTCACAAAAAGTAACCAGATGGTGTGCCAACTATACCTAAATACTGGTTGAAAAATGGTTGTAGAAATGGGAGACAATTATTTTTGTAAAGACGAGAACCCTCACTCACCCAGAGGTGACATGCTTCATCATTGGGTTCCCTCTTGCACACTGCGACCGCAAGGTACAAAGTGTGGGCTACAACTCTCCCACAGGAGAGGAGCGTGAGGTGTTTTAATCATCCAATGTTGATATGAGTGAAGGGCAGAGTGCAAAAATTAAATCAAAAAGTGGTGAATTAAAACTATCTCATCAGAGGACAATGACATTTTAATGGTTGTCCCCAGCGTATAGAACTAAAAGACAGTGTGAGGAATAGGGATATGGATGTTCCCTCTAAGACTAGGTCAACATGTTTCTGCCTTGATGACCAGAGGTTTGTGGCATTCTTCAGGACCGACATCATGTCACTCTGCTGTCAATGTGAATAAAGTAAAAATAGCGTACTCATTTATATGGAGAATCATGGAACCAGCTGCAGTCTGGTCTGTTTTGTGTGAATATAAAATAATTTTACTATGTCAAACATTTTAACATCCCATATGAACAACCAAACACACCAGTGTATGTGAAAAGCCAGTGCCCAATCCACCACACTACACATTTGGGTAATTGTGTATACTACGTCGTCTCACCAATCTCAGACCAATCGTCTACCTCCACCTTTAGAGGGTCCTTTACGCGTGGGTCTCGAGAATCTAAAGTGTAGTGACCAAAAACCAAAGTTAAAAACAAAAGTTAAAAACACACAACCATGTCATGGATTCACAGACATGTCGTTTTTATGTACCTTACACAGTCGCAATAATTCGCATATTATCAATCTAGAAGCCCAAACACCTCCGAGCTCCTTATAAATCAGTAAAACAAAGTTACCAATCTGCCCCCATCAAAATGTATTAGACCAAAAGGTCGAGGAGGTATAGCATAAACCACATTATACTTCACTAGCTTGCAATGGACTTAAAAATGGGGCGTTCATACCAACTTTCGCGGCTCCTCCAGCGTGCATGTAAAGGCCGAAAGGGGACGAGAAAACGGCTGCACCCGATATTAAATGCCGTTCCTGCACTGTACATCATGCCCCGGAAGTGGAAAACCTCTTCCAGTTCATCAGGACGACGTGATGAAAAACATCTTAAACAGACTGGTAATTTGGAGAATAAATGCCAGCTCATGAATTACATATATTGGTTTCTCCCTACCCACAAACATACTATTTACAAGTTCAACGAACAAGGGAGATGTAATTATATTATCGGTTATTGCATAGCGAGGACTACAAAGCAGAAGGGAAATGTAGTTTTTAGAAGGGCTAGTGTATATTATAGCTGTGTGATTCAAGTATGTGATTTCAAGTACCAAGCAAGAATATATTAAAAAGTGTATTAAAAAGGGGCACAACTCCCCCACCCAACAAAAACGAAAAACTTTGTATGTGTACCAGCTATATATGGGGAGCATCCTGTCAAGCTTGATTCAGGGAGATTTTGATATGGGAGTCCTACAAGTGCAGAAGGAGATAATAATATAGCACATATTCCCTGTACACATATCTCCATTTATAGTGAGCACCATGGTATGTCCTCATTGAGTCCTGTCACATGACTCTTAGAGCGGAACACCCATCTTTGTTCACGCCGGACAAGCACTTTATCGAGGGGCCCCATGTTGACATCATATCTAGTTTTATCAATAATAACCCATGAAAAATTATCCTCAGTATGGGCCATTTCGATATAATGTCTAGTCTTGCGTGTATTAGATTTGTTGCATCTAAACGCACTACAGTGTTCAACCATCCGCTGTTTAACTTTACGGGTCATCATCCCAATGTATATTAATGAACAAAGGTGTGTAATCATATAGATTACCCCGCTCGTATTACAATTGGTATGTGAATTAAGTTGCCAAGGTGTTTTTAAGCCCATATCCAGCTGTGTCACATGTTTAGTAAATGGGCAAACAGAACATGCACCACATGGGAAGTGCCCTGTCACCAGCGAAGCTCCCCACAAAGTACTCTGTCTTACCCCAGGGTGTATCAGTCTGGGTCTTGTGTGTACCAATACATCTCGGAGATTACTACTCCGTTTCAGGGAAAAAGGGGTCTCTCCAGAGTCAATGCACACATATTCAAAATGTGCCAAAATGTATTAATGGCCTTTTGATGTTATCGGTCAGATTACTAAAAGTTGTGACACAGACCATTCTTTTATTTTCCGGTTTGTCATAGGACTCGAGGAGCGCTTCTCTGTGGTTGTTCCGCGCTCTCTTTGCTGCTCCACGTACCAATTGAATTGAATATGCTCTTGCCAGTAATTCTTCACTTAAGTTTTTGTCATGTTGTTTATTTCTGGTAATCTCACTACAATTCTTACGGAGCCTTAAAAATTGACCTATCGGAAGATTGGTCAATAAAGCATGTGGATGAAGGCTATGATAGCTAAGCAGTGAATTCCTTGCCATGGGTTTTTGGTATAGTTCTGTATATATTTTCCCATTCTTGGGGTACAAACGGAGATCTAAATATGATACTGCCGTGGTACTTGCTTCACCAGTAAACTTGAGATTGATATCATAAGAATTCAACCAATTGGAGAAGGCATCTAGAGACAGCTGGTCACCTTCCCAGATGACCAGGATATCATCTATATATTGTTTCCAAAGTTTGAGATGGGGTTGAAACGGATTCGTACTGGAATATATGAACTTAGTTTCGAAGCCATGCATATACAAGTTAGACATGCAAGGGGCACAGGTGCTGCCCATCAAAGTTCCAGTAGATTGCAAATATAGATTTCCTTCATAACTAAAGAAATTATCTTTTAAGGCCAGACTGGCACACTGCATGACAAAAGAATTAGGTGTTTGATCCTCGCGTGGGTGACACTCAAGCAGTTGTTCTATGGTTTCTAGAGTGGCAATCTGCGGGATATTGGTGTATAGTGACTCCACGTCATATGTCACCATCATGTTAACCGTAGGATCGAAGGGCACTGTTTCCAAGAGAGAGAGAGAACATGTTTTGTTTCCTGCAGATACAAAGGCATATATGCCACTATGGGTCAGAGAATGTGATCCACAAACCTTGAAAGAGGTTCTAAAATAGAACTGATTCCTGACACAATTGGTCTGCCAGGTAGAAGTCTTTGTTCCTTGTGGATTTTGGGGAGAATATAAAACGCCGACACCTTAGGATGTTTTTGGATCAAAAATTCTGCTTCACTCTTTGTGATCCAATCCGATTCTCTTCCCTCCTCAACAAGAGATTTAATCTGTTGTTGTAGCCTTAACGTGGGATCCAGAAAGATGAGAGTATAAAATCTAGTATCATTCAGTTGTTTAAGACATTCATTAAATTCACAGAAAATGGACCAGACTGCAGCTGGTTCCATGATTCGCCATATAAATGAGTATAGTAATTTTACTTTATTCACATTGACAGCAGAGTGACATGATGTCGGTCCTGAAGAATGCCACTAACCTCTGGTCATCAAGGCAGAAACATGTTGACCTAGTCTTATAGGGAACATCCATATCCCCATTCCTCACACTGTCTTTTAGTTCTATCCGCTGAGGACAACCCTTAAAATTTCATTGTCCTCTGATGAGATAGTTTTAACTCACCACTTTTTGATTTAATTTTTGCACTCTGCCCTTCACTCATATCAACATTGGATGATTAAAACACCTCACGCTCCTCTCCTGTGGGAGAGTTGTAGCCCACACTGTGTACCTTGCGGTCGCAGTGTGCAAAAGGGAACCCAAAGATGAAGCATGTCACCTCTGGGTGAGTGAGGGTTCTCGTCTTTACAAAAATAATTGTCTCCCATTTCTACAACCATTTTTCAACCAGTATTTAGGTATAGTTGGCACACCATCCGGTTACTTTTTGTGAGTATTATAGTGTGGAGCGGTACCGTTGATGGTAATTCCTCCATTTATGACCTTTTTGTGAGATTACATAACAGTTCCTGTTTGAAGTGTTAGCAACCAATCAGATTTCAGCACAGGGGCTATCGGATCCTCGGAGGATCCGTGCCCCTAGATATACAAATTTGGTTTTCCTTTCATATCTCAAAAACTACTGGTCGGATTGGCAGCAAATAACAAAACACACTCTTTTTGGACAAAAAGCTAGCTTTCTGACAAATCTGGGGTAATTCTGCTCAGCAGTTCGGGCTGTATTTGTGTCTAAAATACATATATGAGTTAACCTAGGAAAGGCACTTTTGTACTCCCCATTTTTCTTGATTCCCACTTGATGGATTGCCCTGAAACTTTCCATGAACAACTAGAATCACCGGGGCACTTTTTTTAGAACATTTCGTGAAGATTCGTGAAATGGCGCCTAAGATATAGGCAAGTCAAAAAAATGCTTTTCCTGTGGAAACTTGCTCCTACCTATAACTCCCTACTGGCAACCAACAGTAGGTAATATAGATATATGTTTAATATACTTAGTTTAGAGTTTCTTTAATTATTTTTAATTATGTTCATTTTTTGTTTATATTCTTTTGAATACTTTCTAAAGTTTGCTGCATGATTTGTAGGGACATTCTACTTATTTTTCATTGTTATGATTCATTTTAAATTAAATAGCAGTTTTATGTAATTAATAAAAAATGTAAAATGTGTACGTCTGTTAATTTATTCGTCTACATTTTTCTATGTCTATTTATGATCAAATGTAAATAATAGTTTCAATTAAAGCTTTTGTAATTGTTCATTTTAAGTAATTGTTATAGATTAAATTAAATGAAATGAATATTTTAACTTTTTATATATGTTTGATTTCTTCATTACTTTTTTTTTTTAAATGATGTAGTGTAGGCTATTTTTGTTTACTATAAAACTTGTTTACAATTTATTTCTAGAATTGATTTTTAATTTTTTTTTAATTCATTATAAACATAGTTTTGAAACTTTTGTTAGTATTATTATTCATTTAAATTATAAATAAAAATTTGTATTTAATATTATTATGGCTTTTATATGTTAATTGGATAAAAGAACAGTTTATTCAAATTTTATCTTTAAAAAAACAAATCTCTTTATTGACTTTTAGACAACCGGGTGGAAAGCAGCCACCCTTCCGCAACAAAACGCTTGAGGAATGGAAAAGACAATACAACAAACTCTGTTGATGAGGTACTGGCCCAATCCCTGTAGAAATTGTATACATGAACATATACCATGTAGGTGGAAAAGAGCCTGGGCTTTGTGCCCACAGCCAAGTTAGACAAATTCAAACTTAGCTGTGAGGTCAACGAGTTTATAAGAAAGCTAAAAATCTTGGCCTTTTTTGCAGACAAACAAGAAAGTGAGGAGCCAAAAGATAACATGTGAGTTAAGATTAAATCTACTTTCATCCCAGCGGCGACTGCCATCCCTGTGGAGGAAGATCCTAGATTTCGAAAAGCCAGTCCTAAAAGAAATAGGGGAACTCAACCCCAAGGACATTGGGGTGTTCCATAACAACTCCAAGCAGGAGCTACAAGCCACCAAGGAACTCTCAGAGAATGACAACCTAGTCATAAAACCAGCAGACAAGGGTGGAGCCATCGTCTTTCAGACAAAAGAGGCATACCGGACAGAATGCCTCCGCCTGTTACAAGATCAACAAAACTATGAACTTCTAATCAGTGACCCCATGGAGAGAATAAGAACATAAGGAGTATGGTAGAGGAGGCAATTGCCCATGATTGGGTGTCAAGAAAAGAAAGCAAATTCTTGACTAACAAAAATCCAGTGACCCCTTACTTCTACACAATTCCCAAAATACAAAAAGGATTTGCACCGACCCCTGGACGTCCCATTGTCTCAAGGATTGGATCAATTTTGGAGGCCCTTCCCAGGTTTGCGGATGCTTTTTTGAGGCTGATTGTTCAGAGCACTGAGACTTACCTAAAAGACACCAAGGGCGTCTTGTGAATCTTACAAGATCTACCTTTTGATCCACAGATAAAACTTTTAATCAGACTTCACGTAGAAAGCCTGTACACCAGTCTCCCCCACACCGAGACGTTGACATCCTAGAGGAATTGCTGTTCACCATGGAGTGGAAGTATCAGACCCCACGCAATCTGATGATGGAGTACTGCATTCTCGCCTTGACAGAGAACTTCTTTGGTTTTGAAGACAGCTTTTACTTACATAAGCATGGCACCAATATGGGAAGCAAATTCGCTCCTAGTGTAGCTGGACTACATGTCCACCATCTTGAAAGACAGAAAATCTTATCAGCTTCTAACCCATACCTTACCAACATTGGTCTCTGGAAGAGATATTTTGATAATATCCTGTTAATATGGCACGGAAATGAGGATACAGCCAAGGAGTTTACAACATGGTTGAACGGGCAAATTAAGTTTCTGAATTAGGTGTTTGATCCTCGCGTGGGTGACACTCAAGCAGTTGTTCTATGGTTTCTATAGTGGCAATCTGCGGGATATTGGTGTATAGTGACTCCACGTCATATGTCACCATCATGTTAACCGTAGGATCGAAGGGCACTGTTTCCAAGAGAGAGAGAACATGTTTTGTTTCCTGCAGATACAAAGGCATATATGCCACTATGGGTCAGAGAATGTGATCCACAAACCTTGAAAGAGGTTCTAAAATAGAACTGATTCCTGACACAATTGGTCTGCCAGGTAGAAGTCTTTGTTCCTTGTGGATTTTGGGGAGAATATAAAACGCCGACACCTTAGGATGTTTTTGGATCAAAAATTCTGCTTCACTCTTTGTGATCCAATCCGATTCTCTTCCCTCCTCAACAAGAGATTTAATCTGTTGTTGTAGCCTTAACGTGGGATCCAGAAAGATGAGAGTATAAAATCTAGTATCATTCAGTTGTTTAAGACATTCATTAAATTCACAATTACTTCTACACAATTCCCAAAATACAAAAAGGATTTGCACCGACCCCTGGACGTCGACGTCCCATTGTCTCAAGGATTGGATCAATTTTGGAGGCCCTTCCCAGGTTTGCGGATGCTTTTTTGAGGCTGATTGTTCAGAGCACTGAGACTTACCTAAAAGACACCAAGGACGTCTTGTGAATCTTACAAGATCTACCTTTTGATCCACAGATAAAACTTTTAATCAGACTTCACGTAGAAAGCCTGTACACCAGTCTCCCCCACACCGAGACGTTGACATCCTAGAGGAATTGCTGTTCACCATGGAGTGGAAGTATCAGACCCCACGCAATCTGATGATGGAGTACTGCATTCTCGCCTTGACAGAGAACTTCTTTGGTTTTGAAGACAGCTTGTACTTACATAAGCATGGCACCAATATGGGAAGCAAATTCGCTCCTAGTGTAGCTGGACTACATGTCCACCATCTTGAAAGACAGAAAATCTTATCAGCTTCTAACCCATACCTTACCAACATTGGTCTCTGGAAGAGATATTTTGATAATATCCTGTTAATATGGCACGGAAATGAGGATACAGCCAAGGAGTTTACAACATGGTTGAACGGGCAAATTAAGTTTCTGAAGTTCACCTTTACCATCTCCAAAACCGACATGGTGTTTCTAGACCTCAATCAATATCTCTTTAAACGAAGGAGGCTTAAAAACAACCACTCATTTCAAGGCCACAGCAAAGAATGATACTAAGTCTTGACAGTTATCACCCAAGACACCTGAAAGAAAACCTACCTTTCGGGCAATTCTTGAGATTGAGGCGCAACTGTTCTGAAATTAGCGACTACAAATCGCAAGCAACAGATTTGGCACTCAAATTAAAAGCACAAAATACCCTGACAACATAGTGGCAAGAGCAATGAAAAGGGCAAGAAACAGCAACAGGCAAGCCCTCCTAGAACTCACTAAACCAATAGAAAGTGAGACATGCCCTATTCGAATCACCACATACAACAGCGCATCCAATGCAGTAACCAAAATTACTAGCCGGCACTGGAGAATTTTGAGTGGCAGCGCCACACCAATACCAAAACCAATGTTTTCTCACAGAAGGAGTGGCAACTTAAAAGATATGCTGGTACATACATGACCAGGTCCATCCAGGGAAATATAGCCTGGCCAGGGCTTCATTGCTTCCATCAGTGGACATAACCCATGTGGTAATTGCAGCTTATGGCAACTTACAAAGACTGGTAAAGTGATTACCTTTAACGACAATACCAAATGGGAACTGAGAAGATTTACCAACTGCAACCCAGAGGGGGTGATATATCTGATTACCTGCCCATGCAATCTGCATTATATTGGCATAACATCCAGAAAAATCAAAACCAGGATCTGTGAACATCGGAGCAATTTGAGATGCAAAAGAGCGACAACAAAAATGACCACCCAATACATTGAAGAACAATACACAATCAAGGATTTACGGTGGCTAGTAATCGATCAAGTGAGTAACAAGTCTCGCTTGTTCGAAAAAGAACAGCGGTGGGTCTAAAGATTAAAATCCCATGAGGTAGGGCTGAATTAAAATATCCCTTGGGAACAATTCATATGATGCCTAGGGGGACACACACAGGGATCCATCTCTATTATTAAGATGGCCACCATGAAATGACTATCTGACAATCACCTTTCATTATGGAGCCTCTCTAATACACAAAGAAACTTTGACCTGGACAGGGCCCATGTTCCTGCTGTTAACAGCAATACTTTCAGTTTCTAAATAAATACCAAGCCCTTTGTAATTTTATAGTGACAATGTACACAAATCTGACTCTTTGTCATTTAGGGTACTTTTGAAGCATCTACTTATCTTCTGATAACGTCATTTTCATTACACTTGGGGAAGTTTTTCCTCCTTTCCCCTTTTTTTGCCCCTGGTCTTTTCTCTGTTCCTTTCCCTTTCATTCTCTATAAAAATTTATTGATGATCATTTTCAAGGACTGTGCCGAAACAGCTTCCAAAATGTGGCTCTACACCAACGGCATGAACCGACTATTCACAAGAACCATTTCCATTTAACCTTTTTATTGTTCAACAGGTGCCCTTGAGTTTTGACCCCAAGAAGCAATCCTTTGTCACCACTGATGCCAGCCTCAAAGGTCTTGGTGCTGTTTTACAACAAAAAGGTGAGAATGGTGTCAATACCATCATGTTTATGTCCCGTGGTTTGAAAGATGCTGAAACACGGTCATTGAGAGGGAGGCCTTGGCTGTGTATTGGGCTGTCAGGAAGCTGAAGAAGTTCTTGTGTGGTTTGAGATTCGTTGTTCGATCTAATCATAAGCCCCTCGTTGAGGATTTTACAAAGAAGGGTTTGGATCAGGTTTCCAGTAGGATTACCAAGTGGGTCATTGCCCTTCAAGAGTACGACTTTCATCTGGAGTACCTTCCAGGTGTTAGGAATACTATTGCGGACACTCTCTCCAGGTTGCTTTCCATTGAGGATGTTTCATCTGATGATAGTGAGTGTTCGGTTGATGATGTAGAGGCTAGCTTTGTGTGCCTGGTTGATAGCAAAACCATTTCAGAGGATATGTGGCCAGATGCACTTTCCTCTGATTGTGTTCTCATGGAAGTGATGCGTCTTTTGGGAGTGTGGTTGGAATGCCAAGAAAGTTGGTACCTCTGGATGTGAGTAGTTTTGGAAGGTCAAGGATGAACTGAGTGTCAATAAGGTTTTACTGTTTAGGGGGACAAAACTGATTCCTCCTGAGAAGCTGAGGGTGGAGCTTATTGAACTTGCACATGTCTCACCTAGGGATGTCTAAGTGTAGGGAGAGGCTTTGTTGTTCTTACTGGTGGCCTGGTATGGACAAGATGGTTGAAAGACTTGTCAGAGGATGTTCAGTGTGTGCACTCAGTGATAAGACAAAGCAAACTAGAGTTCAGTCCATGGAGATCAGGAGTTTACCTGATGGTCCCTGGTGTGAGATTGCTTTAGACATCCTGGGACCAATCCATGGTGAGGGTGTACAAAGATTTGTCATTGTCGTCATCGACATGTTCTCCAGGTGGCCTGAAGTTTGCATTTCCAATTCCATAGAGAGTAAAGATGTCATCAAATTTTTAAATGTTCTGTTTGGGCGTGAAGGGTTCCCTCGCACTATCCTCACGGACAATGGTGTGCAGTTGGTCTCTAAGGAGATGAGTGTGTTCCTGTCTGATCATTCTATCAATCACAAAAAGTGCTCACTCTATCATCCAGAGACCAATGGGATGGTGGAAAGGCTGAACAGGGTTCTCAAGGAAACTATTGCTGTTGCCAAGACTAATTCTCAAAACTGGAAAGAGGAATTGTTAAGGCATGTTGAAATGTACAGGTTTACTCCTCATTGCACCACAGGCAAAACCCCTTTTCATATTTTTAGGGGGAGATTACCCAACACATTTGTGGAACCCCCCCATGGTCAATGAATTCGAAGGGGAAGTTGGCGAAAGGTGTGATGGTGAGGGTTGACGCATGAGAGAAGAGAAAAAAAATGTGCACAGGAAAGAATATTTTGATGGCAAACATTCAGTGAAAAAACTCAATGTACAGGTGGGCGATTTGGTCGCTTTTAGGTATCCAGGTTTGGGTGGTGTTATGAAATTTTCAAAACCCATTCATGTTGTGAAAACCTTTAATAATGCTGTACGCACTCAAGATCACCGCATTTGGAACATGAACAGCATTGTTGTACTTAAAAGTGCTGGTGGTAATGTTGTGAACTCACCTGAGTCAAAGGATGGTGTTGTCCCAAGGAAGTCTGGTCGGATTGTTAAAAGACCTGGGCACTTGGTAGATTATGTTTAATTTCTGGTGGGAGCCCTCTTCCCATTTTTTGCTGTTTATCTTCTTAGTCCTATCTCATTCTTTCTTATTGTTTTGTTGTTTCTTTTGTTGTTTTTCAAAGGAGGGAGGTGTGTGGTATTCCTTAAAGTATATTTCTTGGCAATCACAGCTGGGCCCTCTTCAGACACCTGAAGTGATTGCCACTATGATGTCATGTGCTGTGCGGTTACCATGGGAATGGAATGTGTTTACTTGAATGTGTTGAGTCATTTGGGAGCTGCCCTGCTGATGGATCGCTGGGATCTTCTGTGAATAAAGAAACATTATCTTCATCACATCTCTAGCTCGTCTACTTCATTTGCCTGCGAGGAAGACGTCATCTGAAATTATTACATCTTTCAGTTTAAATCAGCACTTGTTTTGAGGATCCCATTAAGGCATAAGAAGAATCCCCGACATTTTCCCAAGCGAGCAGGGACATACAGCGACTACCCTGCTACGCAGGAAGTGAGTATCCAACCAGCTGGAGTGAACGGTCTAGTTTTCAAGCGTGACCGGCAAGCCCCTCCGGCATCTCCGGAGTCTCGGGCGAACAGGTCAGGTTTACAGTGAGAGAGTAGCCTTGAAGAAGTAAATGAATACATGCTAGCACTCACTCTGCACATGCAAGCTTTCTTCACCTTATTGGCCGTATCTAACTTCCCTGAGTTTTTGCTTCTCAAAAATCCGATAGGGTTTGACTACAGGTGTCCCTTTTTTTGCCCGCTGGACTCATGAGGCGTATTCATGGTCTCTAACATGTACATAACAGCATAACGCTACTTATATATAATTGTGTATTTGATTGTAACTTCAAGTTCTTTTGTCTTGTGTATTATACGTCACAAAACTATGCACAGTATGCTCACATATTTGGATAATTTTGACCACAATACCCACAAATTCAAAAACGATTTTTACATGGATGTAGGCCCTACGGGTCGTGCATTTTTTTTAACTCTTTTGTCTTTTTCTCTCCAAACCTCTGTCCAATTTTTCTATTTAAACAGACCAATTAGAGGATGTATAACTTTTAATTTCTGTACTTTTTAATATTATTAATTATGAGTTAATAGAACTGTAGGAGTGGGAGCATTTTTTCTCCTTAAAGGTCCTGAAGAAAAGCCTTGGGGTAGGGCTTGAAACTAGTCGACCAGGGAAACGGTGGGTCATATACCTAAAGCATTTTCCAAACATCCCCAAATTTTAGCATATCAACTAGGGAAGTGAAAAAAGTAATTTTTTACCACTAGTTTGATATTTTTAACCTTTTTTCATATAGATAACCTACTCCACAATTCCAACCCACATAGGTGTATAGGAACATCCTTATTACAAAGTGCTCCCACGTCTTCGTAGGTAGTAGCATGCCCCTGTCCGTAGAGGGCAGGGATGAACCCTATGATGAAGCATGCCAACATGGGGCAACCCTGGTGGGTGAGGGTCATTCAAAAGAAAACTTTATTTTCCCAGTCCTACCTTCAGTTCACATGCCTTTTCTCCTTCTCCAGCAGGAGGGACTCTTTTTGGTTATTTTGATTGTATTCTGGAGGATGAGTCTACATCTTTTTACCTCTACCCTCCCTTATTGATGTTATATACATACACCATGTAAGCCACCACCATGAGATTCCGAGGCTACTCCGTAGTACCCTCTGTTCTCGGGCCCTGACGGTTATCATGCCTGTTGGAAATGGCCCTTTTTGCAGGGTCATCCCTAAGCTTTTTGCCTTCCTCCTGGATTTGTTCTAACCTGTTTTTGTTGGCTTTATGACTCTGAGCACTTTACCACTGCTGATCAGTGCTAAAGTGCATATGCTCTCCCTGTGTAAATATGACATGTGAATTGGTATATCCATGATTGGCTTATTTGGTTTACCTGTTAGTCCCTAGTAGCGTGGCCTGTGTGTGTCCAGGGCTGGTAACCCAAATGCTGCTGGTGGGCCTACAGCGCTGGTTTGCGCCACCCACAGAAGCAACTTGTAAAGTGTACCTCAGACCTGCCACTGCAGTGTCTGTGTGCAGTCCAGAACTGCCATCTTGGCTGTGAAGTGCCCACACTTCCCAGCCCCTGAACCTTCTCTTGGCATCATGTGAGTCGCCCCTATGGTAGGGTGCATTGTATGTGTAAGGTAGGACATGCCTTGGTGGGTATAGCATGTCCTGGTAGTGAATTACACCCAATTTCGTTTTTCACTACTGTAAGGCTACCTGTTCTCCATAGGCCAGAATGGGCAGTCTGACTATTACACTCTATAGTCCTAACTGACCCAAAGAACATGGTAGAAAAACGAATTTAGTATGCCTGAGATCAGAATATTAAAATACATCTTTTAGGGAAGTTTATTTTTATATTCTGTGTTTGAAAATACCACTTTTAGAAAGTAGGTATTTTCTTGCCTAAGCCTTTCAGTGTGCTCTGCTGTTATGTGTATTGGCTGTCTGGTTTTGGAGGGACAGGACAGGCTGAGTCAGACCTGGGTTGAATAGAGAGATCTGCATTGGAGTATGGGGAGGGGGAGCTCCTTGACCTGAATAGGGCTGTGCCTGGCAAGGTGAATGCTGGCTCCACCTCCCACTGTGCGTCTGATGGCAGACCCCCTCTTTCTGAAAGGAAGGATGCAGCCTGGTAAACAAAGTGCTCCAGGACTGGGCAGAACTGGTTCTGGCTGGGTTCAGTGACTTGTAGCTTCTGAGAACAAAGACTTTTGGGGTATAAATATCTGTGCTGAAGCCCCTACAATTTGTATTGCTCCTGGACAACAAGAAGAACCTCTGTCTGCGAAACTGAAGGAATCTGCAGAAGAGGACTGTCCTTGTGCTTGTGTGCTGTTTCTTGGATTGGCCTGCAGTGGTTACTACTGGACTTGGAAGAAGAGGAAAAGGACTTTGAAGGAACTTTTATGTTATCTTGCTACAGCAATCACCCAAGGGCTAGAAGAGAGCTAGCCTCCTGCTGGAGTCTCAGGCACATCAGACTCCACCACCAGCCTCCTGTTTCCTCCCAGCGAGGATTTCTATCTGCAGGTGAGGCTCCTGTGAGTTCCAGGGCCTCTAGTTCTACTGTGGAGAAGAGAGTGCTGAAAATCGTCGCTAACGCCTGTTAGCGAGCCCCCGCAGCTGAAGAGCATAAGGAAAATCATCACGCTGCTGCCGCTGTGTGCTCGCTACCGGAGATCATCGCATCACACGTTTGCGGGCTGCCAAATGCTCGCTAACCCGAAGATTATCGCATCGCTTGTTTGCGGGCCTCCAAGTGCTCGCTAACCAAAGATCATCGCATCGAGTTTATTGCTTCACGACATCGCAGCACGGACGCCGAGCGTTCGCCATTTTCATTGCATCGCATCAGGATCGTCGCTCCCTCGCGGGGCGCCATTTCTTTTCATCGCAACAAGATTGCATAAGCAACAGGCTCGGCGCATCATCCTTCCTTCGCGGCAAGGATTTCAACGCATCGCCGGCTTAGCGTGGAGAAGTTTGTCGCTTTGTCCTGCACACAGATCAGCGCATCATCCTCCCTTGCGGCAAGGGTTCAACGCATCGCTGGTCATGCGTGAGGAAAATCATCGCTACAACTCCTTAGCGACATTTTGGTTGTTTTGCTATAGAATCCAGGTACTTTGTAAGTAAAAGGGTCGCAGAGACCACTGCTTTGAACTGCACTCCTCTTTGCACACTTTGAACTATTTTTACAGCATTTCAAGAGCAACCCTATTTTTCTAGTATTGTGACTTTTTACTGTTATTGGTCTTGTGTTAAGTCTATATATAAAGATACTTATTTTTTATAATTACTTGTGTGGTGTCCCTTTGTAGTGTTCCTCACTGTGTAACTGTGTATGGTCATAAATGCTTCACACACTGCCTCTGAGATAAGCCTAGCTGCTCGTGCTACGTTACCACAGTGTTGAGCAGGGGTTATCAAAGGGTGTAGCCCGCTTACTCTGACTTAGGAAGAAGGGTCCCTACTTGGACAGTGGCCAGCCATTGCCAACTAGAGACCCCATTTCTAACAATGCCCCTTTCTCCCCCTCATGAAACATCTTCCTCAGCATGTTGCCAAGGTCCCCACACCTTCTCGTATTTTCTGGGGCAGCCGCATACCTGATACACCATTTTTTCAAAGTGTATGCACTAATCTACTTTGGATTCCCAGGCCCTTTGCGTTGGGATTTCTCTCCGTCCCCACAGCCTAACCACATCATGTTTCGCCGCCATCAAGGTGGTGTTACAGAAGAGTAGAGAGTATTGGTCTAGGGACTGTTCCCCCAAGATCCCCAGGGCAATCAGCTGGGGGGGCAACGCCAGTGTCCATCCTAAGACTGTGGATATCTTCCTTCCCACTCCCCCCAGTACCTCTGAAGTTTGATGCATCCCCATATGTTGTGATGTAGTGTGTCTTTTTGCCTGCAACCTCTCTGACACAGTTCTAAGAGGTTGCAGGAGTTTTAGTTGGATCAGTTGGAATCTGGCCCTGTTGGCTGCCTCTTCACGGTACCTGTACGCTGCCCCCAATCATCATCGTCCAACCTACCTAAATCTCCTTCCCATTGTCCTCGGAGATGATCCAGTGGGGGGTTGCTATCGTGTAAGAGTATTGAGTATAATTTAGGCACAGTGTGGTCGGTCAGGGGAACCCCTAGTAGTCTGTATTGTAGGGGGGGGGTTCATCAGAGGCCTCCCTGAGATCCTTGAAATGTGGCAGTTGTAGATGTGGCAGATATTGGTAGCAGAGGTATTGGTCCCAGGACTCTTCCTGTTGGTTTTGCAGTGCGGGGAACACCACCATTTCTTGCCCCTCCACCTGTCCCCCACCTTAGATATTCCAATCAAGTCTATTATTGCATATCCCCCAGCCACCCTCAATCCCTTCAACTGGTCTGTGGCCCATAGTGGGGTGTCTAACATCAACTTATCCTCCAACCGAGGGCCTTGGCCCCCTTGGGTCAGATCCCGACCACCTCCTAGGGCTTCGGCAATCGAAACATCCCATGTCCATCGTATAACCATTGAGCATATCCCTCAGTGTCTATTGCACACCTATTGACTATCACTGAGGGTTCCTGCTGGGAGGAGAAGACCGAGTCATTGACTAGCTGTAGCTGGGCAGCCCAATAATACATGTGGATGTCAGGGAGAGCTATGCCCCTGTCCATCAGCCTCCTTGTGAGGGATACCTATGCTATTCTAGATGTCTCACCTTCACAGTGGAGGCTTTTCATGACATTTACCACCTCTTGGAAAACTCCGCCGGGACCTGAAATGGAGTATTTTGTAGGACGTACAAAATTTGGGGCGGTATATCATTTTATATACGGGCGCTCTGCTTTTTCCACCATTCCACCTCAATTTTATAAGATTCAAGGATTATCCGCAGGTTTTCTGCTAGAAACAGTTCCTGATCTTTTGTGACCAATATTCCCAGATCCCTAAAGCCCCTGGGTTGCCACATTAGGGGGGTGATGCCAAGTCCTGCTTCCCAACCCCTCAGAAAGCGGGAACACAATTGACTTATGCCAGTTGAGCCTCAACCCTGAAAAGGAGCCAAACGCTTCCAAAATCTCTAGCACCCTGGGTGCCGAGTTTTCCAGGTATGCCAGGTACAGCAAGATGTCATCCGCATATAGGGATATGGCATCTTCCCAATCCGGCTTTCATCTCAATCCTACATCTGAGCAGTACCTGCATGCAAATGGTTTAATCCTCAATGCAAGCAGCAGTGGGAAAGTGGGAACCCCTGTCTGGTATCCCAGCCAAGGGGAACTCTCCCAAGAAGGCCCAATTCGCTTATACCCGAGCCATAATGGCCTTGTACAATAAACACACCCAGGACATAAATCTTCCATCAATCCCCATTCTCCACAGTATAGCCATGAGATAAGGCCATTCAAGGGAATCAAGAGCCTTTTCAGCATCTAAGGAGAGAAGGAGAAGTGGCTCTGCAAGTCAGCCCCATCTGCAAGGCAGCCGGCTAGCTGGCAAAGATTACGTCTGGTCGCCCAATAAAGCATGAATTCTGGCTAGTCCGAGGCCATCAGTGTGTCAATCACCTGTCCCAGGTGATTGGCTAAGACCTTCCCCAAAATCTTTATTTCTATTGAAAGGAGGGAGTTGGGGTGGTAGGAAGTGCACCCCTCTCTGGACTTCCCCTGTTTATGATTCACAACTATCATTGCCCCATGGGGGTTCCAGGTGAGGCAACCCTCCCCCCCCCCAGCAGGGCCCTGTTAAACATTGACCTGAGCTAGCCCATTAAATATGATTTTGCTCATTTAAACAGATTGGGGGTAACCCATTGTGACCTGGGGACTTCCTGTTTTTCATCTGGCTCATGGCCTCAGCCAGTTACCTCTCTGACAACTCCATGTTGAGGGACACGCCCTGGTCCCCCTGCTGCCCGGGTGCCGGCATTTCGCTTATAAACTTCGAGCTCACTAAGCTGCAACCCTCCCCTGGCCCATGAAGATCTTCGCAAAGGCCTGCATTATGCACCTCAGAGTTATCACCCTTGTCCCATCGTCTCATGCACCACAGTCACCCACCTCTGGTCTGCTTTCTTTCTGGCCAGCCATCTCAGCAACTTTCCTGATTTATTGCTTACTTTGTATAGTCTGCCTTGCTGTGCCCTATTCATAGCCCTCATCTCTTGGTGAAACAGGCAGGTCATTTCCTCTCTCCCTCCCTCTAGCTTTCCTGCAAGGCCAGGGGTGGGGTTGGATATGTAATCGGCCTCCCACTGAATCAACTGCCTTTTGAGCTCCTCTATCTCCTGAGTCCACTATCCCCTAGTTTTAATTAAAGTACTGAGTTGTGGTCTCTACCATCAGCTTTCTTGTATCCCAAGCAGTCAGATCTCATGAGTCCAACATCCACTCCCCACCAAACTCTCAATGTTAGTTAATAGTGTTGTCAGTGGTGAATGATCAGATATTTCCCCTGTGAGGATATCTCCATGCCCAAAGCAACCCAACTGGTGTTGTAGCATCGGAAAGTAGTCCAGCCTGGACATGAAGCATAGCTGGTTAAAGCTATATGTGTTCCTCCCGCCATAGGTCTACCAAACCCATAGATTCTAGAAAGGACGCCAAACGCATGTCATCTGGGTAGTACCCCAGATTGTGTCACTCCATCCAGGTCACCATGGTGGGTTAGGTTCAGGACCCCCTAAGAACCGTACAAACTCCGGTACCTCTACCAGCCTTGCGCCCAGTATATCCAGCCCTCCTGCCTGCAAACTAGGGATGAAATAGCAGGTGGCTAATATCAGGTCCGCCCTATTCAATCAGCTGCTCACAGCAGCCTTGCTGCCCATACTATCCACCCATGTATGAGTCACTTGCAAGGGAAGCGACCGGCGAGTCAGTATGGCCACCCCCTGGAACCGGATGAGAAGCCGACTTGGACCACAGTCGATATTTGGCATGGGGCAGGACTCACCAGGTGTTTCCCATGAGATGCATCTCCTGAAGGAGAATAATATCTGAATTCTGTCTCACCGAGTATTTTCACATTGCCCCCTCTTCAACTTGTTGCCCAGGCAACTGACGCTCCAGGGTGAGGCCCGGGGTATTCAGGTTATGTGTTACCATCGTCCTTGGTGTCTCTCCCGGGCCAGTGTCTGTCCTTCTCCACTGTGCCTCTGAGTGCCTCTAACAGTCCCTGAAACTCCCGCTCTCCCCACACAACCTCCTTGTGCTATGGATTTATAACTATCCGTTCAGCAGTGCCCGAGGTCTCTGTCACCCCCACTCAAACAACCACAACAACATTACACGTTAAATTGCATGTCTCGCCTGGTGAGTGTAAAGGGGGGACAGGCCTAGCCCGTGCAGCTTGCATCTGCATCTGTCCACCAACCAGGCAGCAACTAGCCCTGTTTGGGCAGCTTTTCTTCCCCCTCCCCTTCCCACACAATCAGCAATGAGACTCAGATTAGTGTATCGGCAGTCAACGGGGTAACTGTCGGCCTGTTGTTGTCCTCTGAGCCCGCTCCTGAACCAACAAAGTCAATGGCATTCTCATCAAAATCCTTTGACAGAAACCTCCCATTTGTTACCTGATCCCACCACAACTTTGCCCCTCTCAGTCTCCACCTGGGATCTCGTCTGGGCCACCGCCGGACCACCTCGCCTCTCCCACCTCAACTTCTGTTGTTGCCATTCCCTTTCGCCAGCCCACTTCTCCAGGAGAGGGTATCCTTTCAACTCCTACCAGTCCCTAGCAGCTCTGACAGTGTGAAAAAAGTGCATCTCCCCATCTGCGCAGACTCGCAGCTTTTCTGGGAAAAGCAGGGCTTATTTTAGGTTTAGCAACCTTCATGCTCTGAAATGTTTCACATTGCCCCTGCATTGCATTAGTGTAGCCCAGATATATGTTACCTGTGGCACCCCTAATTTGCCAGGGTCCGTGAACCCTCTCCCCCTGCAGGATATGGTCTCAGTCAGGGAAGTGAAGTAGTATCCCCACTATTGGCCAAGGAGGTGCCCCAGATGCTGAGGGCCTGCCTAGCACTCAAAAACAGTTCCAAGCTGGGAACTTCCGATGTCTCTGAGACCCCACCACTCTGATATTGTTTCTTTGGTAGCACCATTCTGTGTCTTCCACCCTATCCATTAGGTGAGCAACAATCTGTTGCAGGGAGCGGATCAACTCCTCTTCCCCAGAGGCTGGGCACCAGGTTAGCTAGAAAATGCTCTATTTCACCCACTCTCTTGCCAATTTCTTGTGATCTCTCCGCAGGAGCCCTAGGCCCAGGAACACTACATCTATTTTGCTCACCAGGCCACTATCATATCCCTATTGGCTGCCAACAAGGTAGCTGTGTGGTTCTACAAGCCGTGGGTCTACTCTGGGGAGTCCTGTCCTCAGGCTGCAGCTGTTGGTGATAGAGGGCCCACAGAAGATCCCTTCCTTTGCCCCCTGGGCCAAACGATCTCTGCGCTGGTGCCTCATGCCTCACCACAGGTCCCTCAATGTGCGGCTGAAACACTAGCGCTGTTGCAGCAGATATCCAGAAGTTATTGCAGCAGGGCTGTCCTCAGTATGGGGCGCACAGGTATTGCCACTGACGGTCTATTCTCACCAAGGGATGGGCCCCAGCTGGACCGCAACCCACACCCCCCTACAGACATGAGCACCATTTGCCTACCTCTGGACCCCAGGGCCGGTGGGAACAACCCAACAACATGGTATTCACTCTTGTCCTGGGGTGTCCCTGCCAGTCGTGACATTAGACTCACTCTCTGCCTGCAGGGATAGGTGTCCCGCCAGCCTGCGGGTCCCCCCTTCAAGCTCCATTGCTCTGCACCCCCTCCATTACCACCAGGGGGTGTTCTTCTATCCTCTGCACCATCTTCTGGCCCTCCCGGGTGCTGGGGCATTCCTACATTCCCAACCAACAGAGTGCCCCTACCCTCCTCGAGGTTGCCACCAGCACAACTGTCCAGCCCCTCCTGGGACCGGTCTGCTGCAGTCTGTACCCTCTACTCCCACCTCCGCTTTCACTTATGCCAGGAAGGGGCCACCAACACTCTCCGTGCCCCCCCCCCCCCCCTTGTCCGGGCCCAGGTCACCAGGCCTGTTTCCTCAGGTCTCTCACTAGGGGCTGCCCCACATCTCCGGGGTCCACCTTCATTCTTCCTGACCTCTGACCTGGCTGGATCCAGGCCCTTGACTGGGCTGTGGCCGATTACTGCCGCCTTACCCACACTCAAGGACAGGCCCTCCATCCACAGGGGCCACCGTCAATTCCCACACTCTGTGCGGCCCTCAGCTGGGACTGTTGCGGGGTCAGCATGCTCACCTCTCTATGCTGGAGCCACGGCTGCCATCTTGCCTAACTTCCGAGGTGGGCCGATATCAAAGCCCTGTGGGCTTCTTCCGCCGGGCAATCAACATTCTCCCATCGCTTCCGGCTCCAAGGCCTTCCCTTGTCTCCTCTGGTCTGGTGTGACAAAAGGGAGGCACCAGGATAGTTGCAATACTGGGTCGATGGCCAGAGCTTCGTGTTCATGCAACCATCTTGCCCGCGGCTTAGGCTACGTCCCCCAAATTGTATCTTTAATTGTTTTAAAATAATTTAGCTTTGTTGCATAATAGTTAACTGATTTTTCTTTCATTTTTAACTTTTTCGATGTTTAGTAGAGTTCAAATTATTACATTGCATTTGTATAATTATTATAATGTTTGTATATTAATGATTATTATTAATTTTTAAATTTTTTAATAGAACTTTAGCACTCACAGTGATTGCAGTATCATTACAAATAATATACATCAGCATATAAGGTAAAGTACAATTTTCGTATAGTTGCACCCCTCCACACCTGCTTAAATATGTCCATTCCGTCGCTGTTCTCGTAGTGCCCATCTCTGATGTGGGAGAGGTACATATCTCCCCCCTATAAGTGTTCCATTGGCCCTACTTTTTGTCCCACTTCTTGGGGCACCCCCTGGATTTAAATACTTCTTTTTCAGTGATCATGCATTTATCCAACTCCTTAGCCCATCCTCCGGTAGTCGGCACCTCAGTTACACTCCAATGCATTGCTATAGAGCATTTTACCAACCTGAAGCCCATGGTGACCCACTGCTGCTCCACACTAGTGATGTCGGTTGTATCCCATATATTTAGGAGCCCCAATCTCAGTGTCAGTTGCATATTCTGCCCAAGGGCCCTTTGCATGTGTCGTGTTGCTCCCTCCCATAGAGTCTGTATGTGTGGGCATTCCCATATGGTGTGGCAGAAGGTTGCTTCTTTGGAACACTGCCACAAACAGAGTGCCTCCTCAATGCTCCCAATCTTCCTAAGTCTGGCCCCAGTGAAATACAATCTGTGCAGTACTTTCATTTGGATGAGGGATAGCTGCCTCCCTTGGGGACATGAGTGCAGATTGCCAATCTTCATCATCAAGTGGACCTATATCAGCTTTCTATTTGTCACAAAGGCTCCGATGTGGGTCAGACAGATTATTGCTTAGCTTGCGATATGTCAGTGATATTGCTTTTTCCGCAAAGGTTCAGAGAGTAACCTATCCTCCAGGGGGGACGACTTTAGTATATCCCCAGTCTCAGGGAGCGCATCAGTGAGGGCATGACGGATCTGTAGGTAACGGAAGACCTCCCCCTGGCCAGGTCATAGTCTTTTTCCAGTTGTGTAAATGGTACCATTTTCCCATTTTTCCAAAGGTGACCGATGGTGGAGATACCGATAGTGTCCCACCGGTCAAACCCCGGTTGGTAACATAGTGTCCCCAAACTTTGGGTCGACCACAGCGGGGTAGCCTGGGTCAAGGTGTCCCACCAGCCAATCCTCCTATTGGCCTGCCTTTAGATATCAATCGTTTGTGCCATTGGGCCAAAGTATCGGCCCCTCTTGGCCTTAGAATACAGAGCCCCTAGATATCCCTCTATCCCCATTTGGTATTTACCCAGAAGATACGCTGGGTCTGTCGGGGGCGATACAACCAATGATTCACTACCACCAGCTGTGAGGCCCTGTAATAGAGGCATACATTGGGAAGTGCAATATCCCCACCATACCAACTTCTGGTTCATTTAAGCAGGGCGATGCGGGCACCCTCCCATCCCACAGCAGGGTCCTCACTTCATTCTCAACGTTCCTAAAGTAGGACTCCAGGATTTTATTTGGGCAGTTCTGTAGTATATATAAAATCCAAGGGAGCGCAAGCATTTTGAGGAGGGCAGCTCGGCCCAGCAGGCATAGGGGCAGGGTCCTCTGATGTTTAACATCATTCCGCAACCTATAGAGGGGTGTAGCCAGATTTTTTGTGTGCAAGACATGCGGATTCGGGGTCACCTAGATTCCCAGATAACGAAACCCCTCCTCCGCCACCTCCACTTCGCAAGCCGGTGGAAGTCTCGGGGCTGGACCGTGTAGTGTGAAGAGCACTGATTTGGACCAGTTAATCGAGTAACCTGAGTATTTCCCAAAGTTCGTAAAAATGTTCATGATTCTGTGTAGTGACTTTGTGGGGGATGCGAGATATAGCAGGATATCGTCGGCGTAGAGGGATATCCTATCTTCTTGTCCCTCAGCCCATTTCAACCCTCTTATAAGTACGTCCCCCCTAATCCACATCACCAGTGGCTCCAGTATCAGTAAGAAAATCAATGGAGACAGGGGGTAGCCTTGCCTTTGGGCCCTCTTCAGTGGAAATATACGGGATGTGTGATTATTAACTTTAATTTGGCCTTTAAGATCTGTATATAACAGCCTAATCCAGCCCAAGAATTGTGGGCCAAACCCCAAGCGCCGCAGCACCTCAAAGAGGTAGGGCCATTCAATCGAATCAAACACTATCTTGGCATCTTGAGATAATATTATGGCGTCCTCTGCATAAAGCCGGACTGGTCGGCATGTACAAGTGAGGTGAGAAGGGGGCCAAGCAGGAAGCCAGCAATTTCGCTAGGATCTTAGCCTCAACCTCGATCAAGGAAATCGGTTGATAGGACCCACATCTGTCCATGGGCTTCCCTGGTTTGCAGATTACGACAAAGGACGCGAGCCTCTGATCCTCCCGCAAAACCCCTTTCTCATAGCTCTCATTGTACATTTCCCTCAAATAGGGCGTGATTATTGAGGTGACAGATTTGAGGAACTCGATAGGGATCCCGTTGGGGCCCATTGCCTTCCCAGATTGTATGTTACCCATTGCTCTATGGATTTCCTCGTCGGTGATATCTTCTTCCAGCGAATCTCGGTCACTGGGGGACAGGGTAGGCAAAGGTAAGTCCACCATGAATTGACGAGAATCTGCTGCGGTGGTAGTGACCGAGGGAGTATATACCTGTTCCAAATAGTATGCGAAGGCCTCTGCAATTTCTTGCGGGTCTGAGAGAATCTGGGTGCTATTGATAGTTAACCGAGGGCCACATCGCTCCACCTCCCTCCTTTCCAACCAGGCGAGTAGCTTTCCGGCCCTATTCCCCAGCTCATACAGTCTATGATGCGTTGCTAGCAACTTGGCCCTGGCCCTCTCATGAACCATAGGTTTATATTCAAGCTGTTTGACCTGTAGTGTATGCCTAGTTGTCTCGCTAGGGGACCGTATATGCTCCGCCTCAAGAGACTGGAGCTCGGTCTCCAGCTGTTCTATCTGCGACTGTTGTTTATTAATATATCCCACTTTGAGTGACAATGCCTGTCCCTTCACCACCGCTTTATAGGCATCGCATATAGTCGACATTTTCTATAAAATAGTTTTTGGAGTGCACTTGCAGACTTTCTTTGATACCTGGGACCATAAGCAGACAGGGGTTGATTGATATAGTATTTTTCTGGCACTGATTATTGTAGGTGAATTCGGCCCAGACCGGGGAGTGATCCGAGATGCCCCGCAACAGACATCGTGGCTCCCGAAAACTCCCAATACTAGCCAAGTGAGTTAAGAGATAGTCTATACAGGAGATGCTGTTATGGGCATTGGAGTAATAAGTGAATCATGTCAGGATGGAAGTGGCGCCATATATCTGTAATGACCATAGCGGTGAGAAACTCCGACATGTGTGTATTGAGCCTCGACGGAGGCCGCGCTGGTTGTCTGTCTATCTGATCATTTATCGTCATGTTAAAATCTCCCGCTAGGTTTAGAGTCCCAAGTGGGAGATTGAGCAGGACTGCCAGTGCTTCTTTACCTAGAGCTGGTGGGACGTACAAAGAGATGATATTGATAGGCCTACTTTCCCAGCTTGCCTCTAAGACCGCAAACCTACCCTGGGGGTCTGCCAACATGCGTTGTGGAGTTAGCGCAAGATTTTTCCTGATTAAAATGCCTGTGTCCCTAGACCCCGAAGTGTATCCAGCATGGACCAGGAGTTTATATCCCCATCTGGTCAGGGCTTTGCAATTGTTGCCCGCCTCGTGCGTTTCCTGTAGGAAGACTATGGGCCAGATGTAGCAAGCCAAATTGCGATCGCAAACACTGAAATTCGCAGAATTTCAGCATTTGCGATCACAATTCAGATGTGTGCAATTTAGGAAGGCAAATACCTACTCTAAATGCTATGCAAGTAGGCATCGCAAATTGCGATATTGTCTTAAGGAATCGCAAATTACCACCAACTTCAAGTTGGTAGTAATTGGCGATTTCCTTTAAAAAGCACTGTTTTGCTTTTTACTAAGTGCTATGTGGAACACATACATGCCCTTAGGGCATGTGCACATGCACATTTCAGGGGTGCAACATGGTGTCCTTTTGGAACCCTTGCACCCTTGAAATTGCGCATGCAATTTGCGAGTACCTATTGGGTACTCGCAAATTGCGTGCGCAATTCCCATTCATTCCCATGGGCCTCAAGGCCCATAGGAATGAATGGAAAGGTATTCCTTGATTGCGAATCGCAATTTGCAATTCTCAATTAAGGAATATTAAGGAATCACAATTATTATTGCGATTCCTACATACATTCCATTTTGCGAGTCCTTAATAGCGATTCGCTAAAAATCGCTATTAAGGACTAGCAAAACTGATTTTACCTACATCTGGCCCTATGTTGGGAGCTTGTCGTTTGAGACACTGCAGAACAATCCCCCGTTTAATTTTATCACCCATCTCATTGACGTTCCATGTAAGGACAGTCAGTGATGGTTTTACCCAATTTGATGCCATTTTACAATTTTATGGAGGATGTCTGGACAGCAGGTTCAGTTCAATGGATTCATGATGGGCAGCTCAGTCCCTTCACCCATCATGCTAGCCAATAAAATGGGTGGTGGTCGGCTCCAGCCATTGTGAGATGTATGGGGCTATGTAAGCCGTGAGTGGAGATGTGAGAAGTGAATGGTGCAGGTGGGTAATGTAGTGACCTGTGCGTGAAAAACATAACTAAACTAACCCCCTTCCCCACCAACTGTCCCCCCTCCCTGCCCCCTTGCCAGTGGATTTCGAACTACCCACCCCCCAACAAGGCAGAGTGCCTGTCGTCGTCCCCACCCTGTATGAAAAGGTGCCTGGGAAGCAGCCTCTCTTCTCCCCGCCCAACAGAACTATATTGCAAACATAGTTTATGTGGCCCACAGACCAAACAGGTCTAGTTTGCCTCAGTGTAAGATTTGGAGCTTACCCTCCACTCACCGCGGCAGTCAGTGCAGAAACACTGTCGGAGTCCCGCAGAGCAACCCCCCCAAATACAGTTACACCCCCCTGCTCACACGTGTGACTCCCCCCACTTATCTGTACAGTAAGTCCTCTGCCGTTAAGTAAAGCACAATATCCTTTCAGCTGTCAAGATTCAGGGTTCTTGTCCGCTCCTCCACCAGGTAGACCACTGCTCACCCCTTGGGAGGGTTCGGGTCTGTTCCCTCTCACTCCGACATGTCTTTCTTTAATGGGTTTTCCCACTTGTTGCCATCCCTCCAGCCAGTCCCAAGCCTCCTCTGGGGAGGGGAAGAACCAGTTCTTGCCATCAGCTTCAGCGCATAGCTTGGCTGGAAAAAGCATGGCATATTTTATGTTCTTGTCTCTAAGTGCCCTATTTACCTCCAGGAAACTTTGCAGTTGATTCTGAACTTTAGTTGTGAAATCCGGAAAGAATGGTATCACACTATTCTCCCACAAAACCGGTGGATTCTTTTGCGCCGTTTGGAGTATTACATCCCGGTCTCGAAAAATGAAGACTCTGGCGACTATCGGTTGGGGTGGAGCCCCTGGCCTAGGGCGCCCCCCAGGAACCCGGTGTGCTTGTTCAATTGAAAAATAGTTTGAGAGGCACTTTAGTTGCAAGTGTTTTGTGACTAGCTCCTCGACGAAGAGGTCCGCGGCCAGACCCTCCGCCCACTCCCGCACTCCCAGGATACGCACATTATTTCTGCGTGCCCTGCCCTCCTAGTCATCCACTTGCGCTTTCATTTTGACCTGGTTTTCTAGTAATTGTTGTACCTGTCTTTTAAGTTGGGAGGTGTCAGTGGTGATCATTTTGGTGATGTCCTTCACTTCTTTGACTCTCGTGTCCATTTTCCGGAGGTCGGCCCATATAAGGGATACTTCGATGTTCACGGAATCCAGCCGGGACTCCAGGGAGGACCGTACCCCATTAATAGCAACCATAATGTCTTGAAGCATTAAATCAGGCTGTTCAGGATGTGTGTGTGTCTTATCCTGGTTGGAAAGTTTAATAGCCTCTGGATCCTCGCCATTTTTAGGTCTTGCTGAGTCAGCGCGCATGCGCTGCTCGGAGAGACATTTTGTAGATGAGTTTCGTGAGCGTGCACGCACGCAGCCGGCCGGCCGCCAGCAGTCTTTCACGGGTCATTAGAACCGTGATGACTTTCACTTTCGCAAAAGTAAAGAAAAAGAAAAAAAATCTATTTCTTTACTTTTGCTATAATCGCGGCACCCGCGCTTTACTTTTAATCTTCAACGTAAAGCGTCGGTGCCACGATGCTTGTTCTCGCGCGCGTGGCCACTGCTTGTTGAGCGTGGGAATAAGCCATGCTTTAGAGGTGATTCTTAGAGTACGTCATAATGCCCTTGCCGCGACAAAATTAAATAAAGTAACACATCGCATTTTGAGCATCTGCATAATGCCATGGCCTTATTTCATGCTGGGTTCCTTTCATGGCAAAAAGAGGGTTTTCCGTGTTCCAACAGATTGGTTCATACAGTTTGGCATCGACTCTTGAACAATCAAGGTTTATGTTACAAAGCATTTGAATTCTGTTACTGTGGCAACTTTGTAAATGCCTCCGCGGGCTCATTTTACTTTTCAGAAGATATGGATCCCAAGGCCGCCCACACGCTCCTCTGCACATTTCTTTTTTTAATGATGATTATTATTTTTGTCCCCCGGTCTGCTGCATGCCCACATCACTCCTTGCACTGTGGCCATAAAATGGGCTCTCAGAGGCGCGGAGTCCCATTTGCTGCTTACCGTGAAAGCAGATTGGTAATGCTTTCCTGAAGCACCATTTCAGAGCCCAAACAGGGAGCCTGATGCCTCAGAGGAGATTAACTACAGGTGAGGCACAGAGGCAGCCAGATCCATCACACACTACAGCAGCCAAGCCGGGCACTGCGTGGGGACCCCGATTACTACTTTTCCCTTCGCCCACCCAGATTGCATATTTCACAAATTCCCAGGCACGGTGGTGAGCTGGGCCAGTGGGCATAGGCTGGTGCTTTAGGCACGGGAGGAGGAGCCGGGGCAATTCGCCTGCTTCCTAGGGGCAGCCTCCTCTCTACAATGTACCTTAGCATTCGCGACTGGTCCAGGCAGGAAGACGGGAAGTAGATAAACAAACGCCGCTCCTGTCTGCTGTTCCTAATTTTATTCAGCCATGCAGTCAGTGCTGGACAAATAAAAGGAGGGCATCGCCATCTATGAAGTTCGAAGACATTTTATGTAAACACCGCATGCATTTTGCGAAACGGCAAATTTAGCATTTTCATTTTTTGTTTTTGCATATCGCTAAATTGTGAAATCCTGGAGGACCTGGTCCAGGAGAGCATTACAGTCTCGGCATGTTTTGATTGGATGAGTTGAATCATACCACTGCCTGCGTCAGACCCCGCATCCCGGTACGTGGCAGATTATTTTGTCTCCCTATGTATGTTTCTGTCCCCCCGTGCCCTTTCCATCCACAATCTATTTTTTTAAAATATGAGGCCACCCAGTGGCCTCTTGTCTCCACAGACCCCTCACACTTCAAGCACCACCTGTTCCAAAAGTGGTCATCTTGGCCATCTTGAAATGTTTCTTAGACCATTACAAGATGGCCGTCAAAGTCTGTGCGCGGTGGAAGCCACTTTGGGAAAGTTTAACTCGATTAGCGACTCCCATGGACCTGAGAAACTTGAGAGCTTTTAAATATTTGATGCCCTTATTTATTTATTTAATGTGATTTTATATAACGCAAACTCTACCCAAAGGTGTCAGAGCGCTTTACAAAAGGACTAGTTACATTACATAAGGACTTCAGAGTCCATAAATTACATAAAAGATACAAACAGAAAAACTCAAAATTCACATAAGAATGGTAGTAAGTACAAAAGTCTACTACAGATACTAGTGGTTAGAGTTACATATATACAAATTTAAAATTCACTCAAGGTTACATTTTAATGAAAGTTGAAGAAGGTTAGGGTTGGACATATATGAAATACATATTTACACAGCATTATCCTCTCGCCATTGACTTAACTCCTGGAGAGATACGATGCTATGTTTTGGCATTCTGCAGGAGAACAAAATCTACCAAAAGCAGCTCCGCGCCAGACCTCCTCCACCCCCAATACCTACACCAGTGCTGGATCGTCGAATTAAAACATTTTCCCTGTGGCAACCCGCTCCGCACCCATTGCAATCTAGAGACTATTAGCAAATCCCCAAAGGAGAGGAAGAGATATAGCTGCCAAAGATCACATAGCGCGTCAAGCGATTGAGCCAAGATTTCACCTCGAGGCTTCTAGCATTCAAAGTTCCTGGCTCATCCCAGGTACGCACAGTGTGCACAGAAGCTTTGATGCCCAGGAATAATGGATAACAAATCAACAAAAGACAAGGCATTTGAAATTAAAGCTGCTTTTACCGACAATCGTTTGGCATCCTGATCTAGTTAATGACAAGTTTCAGCTCTGCAGCCTGCAGCAGAAACGCATATTCATCACTTCCTTGAAATTTGGCCATAAAACAGATTCTCGGAGGCGCGCAGACCCATTTGCTGATTACCGTGAAAGCAGATTGGGAAACTGCTTTTCTGAAGCACTGTTGAAGAGCCCAAACATGGAGCCTGACTCCTCGGAGGAGATTAACTCCAGGTGAGGCACAGAGGCATCCACATCTGTCACTCACTACAGCAGTTTGTCTACTGCAGTTTAGACTTCTGGGGACCCCAATTAATCATTACTGGAACCCGGAGACTCCCACCCCCCCAATCATTATTGGAATCCGAGGACCCCCCCCCCGAGCAATGGCTGCTAGTCGATGGCCACAGCCTAAGTATAAACAATGCTTTGAACGCAAGACAATACACAAACAGTACAGAAAAAAACATTCACACAAATTACACAAATGATGACACATTCTATTTAGTTCTCAAGCACACACAAATAAAACAAGCATTGGCATAGCCAACAGGTCTCACCTTTGGGACCTTATAAGTGTTTAGCCATGCAACAGTTGATGTTGTTGCACCAAGGATATTGTGCTGCATAATTAAATACTTATAAGGTCCCAAAAGCGAGACCTATTGGCTATGCCAATGCTTGTCATTCCATGCATATTTGTCCAGTTTGGTTTGTAGTGACAACTTGGTGCCTCTCCCGCCCGCCATCTTGAAACACTCATTGCTTGCAAAAGGGCAGACCACAGTGAAGGAGGTGACTCGGTAGTCCCCGCCGCCTGCCTGGGGCAATGGGCCTCCAACAGCCTGTTCGGTTTCCCGTGATGGAGTTCACTTAAAGTCCCCCCAGGCATTGGAGTGCTGTCTGCACAGTTCCCTCTGATGTTGTGTCAGCCCCTCGAGGCGCAGCGGCTTACCTTCAGGGTTAAGAATACGATAGTCCTTCTTGTGCGCCTTCTCCCCAGCCTTTTGGGGAATACAGTACTGTGGTGTAAAGCGATGTAGGTAGCAAGAGGTGAGGGCCACACGGAATCTCAGTGCACAGGAATGATTGAGGTCTCCCCGCTGGTATAGGTATGTTATGGAGACTGCTCTGTAGGGGTAGAGTTGGCTCCCCACCCCACCCCACCCCACGGTGCAGGCCCATAATGCCCCGTACACCAGGCCTGGCCGGTTATGGTATTGCGGCTGCCACCGGTGAGATGCGGGCTGTTCATTGAGGGCCTAGGCTTCACACATCGCCTTTGGCCAACCTACTGCGGAGCTTTGGTCTCCATCTTTCCTTCTGTGCCCCTGAGAGCACAGATTGAGGCCGGTCTGGGAGCTGGCTAGTGCGAGTTGGCCCCTCACATTCAGCTCGGTGCAGGATGCGTTTCTCGGGTCCCGATGCGGACCCCAGCAAGGCAATGCCGTAACAGGCCAATCTGCTGTATCTCTCCGGGCTGCAGGGTTGCTCTGATTTTCCAGGCCAGAGCCAGGGAGTTCGCTTAGGTGAAGGCCCGCCCTCGGTTCCTCACAGTGGGGGCTTTATCTGTCCAAGCAGGACACTGGGCGCTCCACGCCGGACAGCCGCTCACCTGACTTTCTTCCACCTCCGATGGGCCCCAACGTGCCAGCAATCATGCTTCTCTGCCACTGCAGGATCACGGGTAGGCTGACTTGTTTCAACATCAATAGGCCGGCCCTGGTCAGGTTACTCTGCAACCTAGTCGGCAGCTCGATCTCCCCCTGGGACTACACCAGTCCCACCGCCACCATTTTATATCTCCTCACCTCCGCAGAGGCAGGGTTCAATTTGCCGCGACACGGCCTTTACTTGCAGTTTTCCACTGATGTGCGGGTACCCACAGTGGCTGGGGCTTTGGTCCCACTAATTACAGGTTCCGTGCTGCTATATTATTCAGGATAAATGACGGATGTTAGGCAAGGGCTCCGGAGCCGGGCTAGTGCGCGGCCATTCCCTTCGGCTGCTGACCACAATTCTTTCATTTTTAATTTACTTTTTTGATTGTATTATTATACTGGCTTTAGAATCTTAAGTATATATTTTTCAATGTTAAAGAGTTTTTTCAATGTTGATAGATTGGAGTGAAATTCATTCATCTATACCTTCAAAGTCCAACGCTTTCCCCAGTGTGGCTTATATTGGAATGGGAATAGTAAATCTACCCTCAAAGTCCAACACATTCCCCAAAGTGCCTTAAATTGGAACAGGAATTGTAAATCTACAACCCTCAAAGTCCAACATTTTCCCTAGAGTGACATAGATCAGAGTGGGAATAGTAAACCAACACCCCTCAAAGTCCAAGACTTTCCCCAATGTGGCTTAGATTGAAGTGAGAATACTGGACGACCAGACTCATGGGGGCACAGTGGTGGCGGTCATCCGACATTACAATTAGGACGGTCGGACCACAATTGCCTGCCTGCAGCCGCCAGAGAGCCACATTCCCTGGTGATGTTGTGGCAGTCAAGAGGCCGCAATATGCTTGACTGGACCACCGCAATCCCTCCAAGCATATTACGAGTTTCCTCTCCACCATGGTTTTCATGGCGGTTCCTCCTCCATCAAAACTGTGGTAGAGAGGAAACCAAGGGGGTTCTACAGGGCCCCCTTGTACCTTTGCACCCTGGGATGCATGCAGGGGGGTACAACATGTGCCCCCCTGTATGCATGTACCACTGTTCCTGCATGGCCTTGACTATACAGTCCATGACACGCAGGAACTGTTTTTGGCATTCCTATTGCAGTGCCCATTTTCAGGGCACTACTGTGGGAACGTAAAAAGAAAGCCTTCCAGACTCGAGAAATACTTGTGATCTGGTGGGCGGCCCAAACATGGGTTTGGCGGTGCGGCTGCAGGCGGACCCAGCGTCGCACTGCCAAACTCGTAATCATGCCCTAAATCTACACCCTCAGAGTCCAACACTTTCCTCAACATGGTGTAGGCGGGAATGGGAATAGTCAATTTAAACCCCTCAAAGTCTCACACATTCAGTAATGTAGGTTACATTGGAGTATGACTATGAAGTGTATGCCTTTTTAGCACTGTTAGATTTTATTTTGTGGTTTGTAGTTGTGTGGTATAAAATATATGCATCAAAAGAAAATAAATATTTATTAGTATAAACAATATTTTTTATATGAAACTGAATTCAAGTTTAAATCATGAAACATTGTAGTGGTAACATACAATTTATTTTGGTACACATTTATATTTTTATATTTATATTTTTTGAATTTTTTGAACATATATTTTATAAAACACTATATTTAAGCCATTTTTGTAATACTATTTACGGTAATATATTTCTTTTTTATATACAAATAACTACTAAAAATTACTAAAAGTATTGTTCATAGTACTTTTTATTATATTTTTATGTTTTTGAGTATGTATATTTTTACAATTACAAAAAATAACTTTAATAATGTTCATATTTTTAGTTATTAAATAAAAGTAAAATGCAAAGAATGTATTATTTTTTTGAGTCAGTTGTAGTCTTTTTTTAATGTTTATTTAGCAGCCACTTTATTCACCTCTTTCTTTATTTTTCTGGCTGTCTTCTTTGTTTTGGGTTGTTTGAGCTTCCATGTGGTTGCAATTGCCAGTTCTTGCTCTTGTGGTTAGGTAAAACAAATTTCAAGTTACTTTTTAAGGTTTTAGTATTTTGGTATATAAGTTTACAATTAATTTACTTTGTATAGTTTAGTGTTTGTTGGCTGTTTACTATATATATGTTAAGGTATTAATTTAGGGCCTCATTACGATGTCAGGTGGAAACGTTCCGCCCAACACTGTCTCAGATTCAGAGTCGCGGTCGGCGGTTCCTCACGACCAATTATGATGCTTCCGAACACCGTTCAAAAGGACTCCCATTGACTTCTATGGAAGCCTGTGTTCCAACCGACAACACAGGCTCCTATGAGGAAAAGGGGTGTCTGCGGAAAACCTTGCACCCTGTGGCAGGCACCCCATGGTGCCTGCCACACAGTGCATGGTATTACAGGGGGGTACCTTGGGTACCCCTGCGGCCCCCAACCGGAGGCCTCAGGATGAAGGGGGGCCTGCTAGGGCGCTCAAAGTCAGTTTCCGACAGCCTTTTCGAGTCGGACAGACCAAGTGGGAAAGGCTGTCAAAATCTGACATCGTAATCGGTTGGTCAAAAATGCTGTCAGTAGAGCTGTACAGATCACCGCCGACCGACTCTGATTCTCTGATTGCCGGTCGGGACCAATTTGGAATGACCGAATGGTTCCCCTTCTGACGCAGCATCGTAATAGGTCGGGCGGATTTGATTCCAACTGACTCAGGCGGCTGGGTTCCGACACGGTCTAGGCGAATCCGACTGTCGGTCGGATGCTTTCCGACCGACATAGTAATGAGGCCCTTAGTCGTGTTACTGAAGTGCAGTAGGCCTCATTGTATTTTCCTATGTTTTATTGTATGTTTGTTTGTAATGTGTGAAATATATGTATTTTTTGACTTGTTAACATTTAAATGATTATGCTTATTGGGATCTTTATGTTGTGTGGGTGGGTATTGTGTGTTTCTTTTATAGGTAATTTATTTTTGTCCTCGATTTTTTCTATTTTAGGATACATTTATGTAAAGTAAATACATCTGGTTATATATTAACCAATATTATTCTTTTATTTTCTTGATTTTTTGGTTTTCCTGGAGTGCCTCTTTATATTTTATTTTTCAGGGTTTGGATTGCATTGTTTCAATTTTAGCATTTTCTTTAGGATTCCTTTTTCTATATTTTTGTGGATTATCATTGGTATTGGTCTTTTTTTCTTGCTGATGGATTTCAGCTGCAGAAATGCAAGTTACATGTTAATTTTATTATTTACAGTGTGGGAAATGTTTATGTGTTTTAACGTTGTTTTTGTGATTGAGTTATTTGAAAATGTATTATGTGTTTTATTTATCTATTGGTTTTTGCATCTTGTGTTTACTGTTCAGTCTGAGTGGACTTGGTTTAAGGTTTAGTTATTTTAGACTTGTATGAATTACTTTAATATTATTCATAAATGAATATATGTTGTTTTACAGTTGTATTTAATATGTTAGTTTGTATTATTCTTGCGATAGATTCTAGGTATGGTAGTTCTTGATTATTGGAAAAAGGAAGGACTTTGTTTTGTGAAAGTTTGTGCTTTTTCTTGGTTCAATTTGCTACTTTACATTTTAGTTTGTTATAGATTATTCTATTCTTAAGTTTTGATACATTTGCTCTTTTTTTAATATATTTAAAAATAGTTATTATGTAGGGGAGCTGTGTCCTAATGTTTCTTGTCTTTGCTTGTTGTGCTATGGTGTTATCATATATATTCCACCATGGTATATGATATTAGTATTGGTGTCCGTGACCAAAACGGTGTAATCTGCCAGTTCAAGTATCTTCAAACAAGTCCATTAGGGGAGAAAATGTGTAGAATTAATTTGTGATCATATGTTTGGTAGTAAGGTGATTTTATTTGAAAGTACAGTGTTTTGCTATCTATTAGATATTCTACACTTAGGCCCTCATTACGGTTGTCAGTGGCGGTTTGTCCTAAATCCAGGGCATCAATCCAACCGCCACATTTCGATGCAGCCAGTCGGACTGCAGACGTTGGGGGTTGGACCGCCACCTTTTACAGGATCCAAGATCCTGTCCAGGCAGCGGTCAGACTCCCATCCCTACAATCAAGGCACCACAGTAGGAATTAGGATGTTCCTTTCCGACTGCCTTTTCATGGCGGTCACATCGCCATGAAAAGGCAGACAGAAATGGATTTTCGGGGCCCCAAGCAGGGCTCCTGTCCCCGTGGGCTGCTGCTAAGTGGCCTGGAGGGCACATGCAGTGCCCCCGCACAACCATGCACCATGTGCCAGGTACCACATGGCACATGGTGCATGGATGTCGACAATGTGCCTTTTTCTACTGCAGCTTGTGCTGCGGCCTTTTTCCTGGGCAGCAGCACAAGGCTCAGTAGAAAAAGGCATTTTCTGACTGCCTGAACGACGGTCTGATCATAATAGGGCAGGTGGAACTGCTGGTTCATTCTCGGACGGTCACCTGCCCAATACGATGGCGGTCTGTGGCCCAATCAACCACCATCGTAATAATGGCCTTCATATAGATTTTTGGGGAAGTGTCTCCATAGACTTTGTCTAAAGTGATAAAAAACCCCTGAATATCAGTATGTGATTGATTGCAAAGTCAATGATTATTTTTTCAGATAGCAATTGTTAATTTTGGATTTTATTTTAGTTAGTATTGTATGGTATAAACAACCGCAATGGACCGCACTCCGCTAGCTCCTCCTCCGGGTCGCCCCAAGGGAAGCTGGTACATGAAGTTCTTGAGTGGTTCACCCCAGTGGGTGCAAGTAAGTACTTGTTGAACTGATGATCTCTGATGGAGTTCTTGAGTGGTTCACCCCAGTGGGTGCAAGTAAGTACTTGTTGAACTGATGATCTCTAGACCCGATACATGTCCCGGGTTTTAAAATATCGCCCGAGACATGGCTCGGGTTTCGGGATAACTTCCCTCCTCAGTAGAGAAAATAGTTAGGGGTGGAAGAGAGGGCCGCCAAGCAACCGTCAAGGGCCTCAGTGCCCGCACAGGCACGCAGGTGCGTCGTCCAGGAGCTCGTCAGCTCAAAGCTCGAGGGAGCCATTTTTATAAACAACCGCAATGGTATTTTATGGTATGTTGCACTTCTGTAAAAGTGTGTAGATGAACTAAATGTTTGTGTTGTGGTATTCTCTACAGACTATGTAGATTAGTGTGAATGGTGGAGGACATGATTTGGATGTGCAATCCAAAATCCATGCGTTGATCTGAGTTAATATTAGTAGATTATTATCAGTTGTATATATAATTATTGTCCTTTCATGATTGGTGTTGTCATATAAAAGGAACATTTAATTGGTGTGTATTACAATTAAGCTTTTGTGGATAATTATATAGTCAAATCTTCTTGGAACATCAGGATCTTCTCTGGTTGCTTACTCTAGTTCTATGAGTCCTTTTAAATTAGGTATAGCTGGGTGTTGGCCTGAAGCATACTCAGGATCATTAGGTATTATATATTTTTAATTGCTTCCGTTGACTCTTCTGAGCTCATACTGGCTTCCCTGAGGTCTTGCAGTACATATATGACTTTAATATTGGCAATGGTTGGGAGATGATTGTGTTCTTTAACATTTTTAATAATTTCATTCTTTGTAGTATTACTGCCATGAAATCTATTATAATAGTATTTCATAGACATCTAGTGCATTTTCTAACTGCTTGCACTTTCCTTGCTTATTTACATCCCATATGATTTAACAACAATTTTTGATTCTGAGATTTTATATGTATGGCTCGTTCTTTGGTTTTTTTTTAGTTTAAGCAAGAAAAAATTTATTTTGGAAGAGATACAACTAGATATAAGCCATTGGATTTATTAACAGGAAATACAATCAACAACCTAATGATACATAGTAATATAAAACGATTAAATATAAAATGGATTGGTTGGTTGTATTAGGGGAAATAAATATTGCCATTATAGTAAAGGAGGGAGGAAGGAAAAGCAGTGGGGGGGGGATGAAGGGGAGAAGAAAAAAAGGGGGGATCCAACAGCAGTTATAGTGAAATATACAATATAAAAGTAGGAGGGCCTAATGTCGTAAAAATAAATATTGACATTGGGAACAAAGTAACTGTAATGATGTACTATGAGAAAAAGGGGGATGGATTATATACAGAGGAACACAATAAAATAACCATGAGGATTAATAAAAACAATTCAGGGCGGTTTGGGAGCTTCTTCTATGGTTGGTTGGTGTAAAGCAGATTTTAGTGCTAAAGCATTTATGAAATCAGTTACAGGGGACCATATTATTTGTCATTTCAAATGTAAAGATAAAGGGGAAACATATGCACGATCAAGACGGTGGTTATAACAAACACTATACCACCAAGTTTGGAAGGAGAGTTGCATAGTTTGTTTCCAATTTTTTGTTATTTGTTGGAAGGCGATAGCAAGCAATAAATCTACAACGTTAGTGTTAGAGGGGAAATCATGCCAGAGTCAGATAAGGAACCCAGAAAAATATCTACAGAGGAATAAGGGAAATGTGTATGAAAAATGTTATTGATTTGAGACCAGTGGTGAGTGGATGGACATACAAATAGCATATGATATAAATCAGCTTGAGGGGTATTACATGACCAACAATTTGAAGAGGAAGTAGAGTTGAATGTATGTAAGGACATTGGCATAAACAAAACATAAGTCTGTTATAAATAAAAAGAAGAAGATGATGATGGAGAAGAGGAGATATTCTGTGTTCATATATTACATTTGGTAGAAAAGGATTTTGGTAATTTATAAAGGGTTTGAGCTTCGGAAAAAGTGAGTAGAGTGTCATTAGAGTAAAGTTGATGAATCCAAAGTAGTCCTTTATCTCGCCAAGTTTTCCAGCATATAGGTTTATTATTTATTTTAAGAGAGTGATTATGCCAAATGGTGGACTTAAGAAACTGATCCTTATCGGAAAGATGAAAAATCAGAAAAGACTGATAAAGCCTATGAGCTGTTTTGTATGTGGGGGAACATTAAAAAACACGTCTTATGAGTAAATGTAAGAGCTTCTGTGATAGAGAAAGGGGATAGGAAAGATCATTCCATAGTTGTCCATAAAGGAAGGACAGTGATTTGGGATGCTGAAGCATTTTTAAGGATAGGCATGCTTTTTTTTTGTTCCATAGGAATTTCAGATAAAAGAGAGTTCATCTTTTTGAAGAAAGAAACTGGAAAACTGAGAGGAGTAGCAGAAATCATATAGAAAATAACAGGAGCATGCATCATTTTGATTGTATCAAATCTTCCCCACCAGGAAAGAAACAGGGGATGCCATTTAGAGATGGATGTAGATAAGACGGTTAGAATTTGAGACATGTTCAGGGATAATGTTTCTTTAATAGAAGAGGTGACCCAAATACCTAAATACTTAATTTTCTGGGGATTCCACGAGAAATTGGTAGTAGCAAAATCTTGCTTAAAACATAATACATTAAGTGGGAGGATCTCGCATTTGTCGTGATTTAATTTATTACCACAAATGGCAGAGCAGTCCTTAACTTCAGTAAGACAAGAAGGGATAGATTGTTCAGGATTAGAGATATATAATATAATGTCATCAGCATAAACGCTCATTTTAACATGGACATTATCATGCTGAAAGCCATGTATGTTAGGATTTTGTTTGATTTTTGCAAGAAAAGGTTCTAGGGCAAGGATAAATAAAAGTGGAGAGAGAGGGCAGCCTTGACGGACGCCTCTCTGCAAGGAAAAAGAATCAGAAATTGAGCCATTAGCAAAAATAGAGGTTTTGGGTGAAGTATAATGTAAGGAAATATAAGAAATAAATTTAGGCCCAAAACCAAACCAAGACAATGTATGAAAAATAAACGACCAGTCCATGCGATCGAAAGCTTTCTCCGCATCTAAAGAGATAGCTGCCAATGAACGAGGGTATTTATTAGCTTTATGTAATAGATTAAAGAAAACTCTAGTATTATCCGAGATGTGTCGCCCTTTGATGAAACCAGATAATGGATTGGAGAAAGGGTTCAAGATGAAGAGCAAGAATTTTGGCAAAGAGTTTGTAATCGGAGTTGACTAACGAGATTGGTCTGTAATTTTTACATAAATGAAGATCTTTTCCTTCTTTCGGGATTAGACAAATAAGAGCATCTTGAAAAGTGCCATTAGAGGCTTTAGAGGAAATATAGTGGGAAAATAATGAAAAGAGATCAGGAAGTAAAGATTTGGAGAAAAAGGCATAGAATTCCATGGGAAAACCATCTGGGCCAAGGGCTTTCCCTTGTTTGAGAAGTTTCAATGCGTGGGAGATAATGGAAATATCTTTCTCTAATGGGGAGAAGTCAGTATCTAGGGGTGATTGTTTTGGTATGGTTGAAAGGTAAGATTGAATATCTGTAGGAGTAGGAATAGATTCGGGGGTGTAAAGAGAAGTATAGAATTTCTTGAATTCTTCTAGAATTTCCAAATTTTTTGTTACTGGGCATGAATGTGAATTTAGCACATAATCAATGTTATTGCGATCTTTTTTAATTTTGAGGTAGGATGCTAACAATTTTCCTGCTTTATTTTGGCCACCATAATAACAGGCACTACCTTGGAGGAGATAGGCAGATGCGTTTTCTGTAGATAGTTTATTATATTTAATTTTCTCTTTAATAAGGTTATCAAGATTAAGTTTGTAGTTTGTAGTTGTATAACGTGATTCTAGTGATTTAATGGTTTTAAGGATTTCATCTGTTTTTCGAACATTAAGACGTTTTTGGTGGCAACATAAGAAATAATAAAGTCTCTAGATGATGCTTTAAAAGCATCCCAGACAGTTGGAAAAGATGATACAGAAGATACGCTGAAAGAAATCTGAAATAAAATCTTCAAAAGAGGAAGTAAAAATGCGATCTGTCAATAACGATGTATTAAAACGCCATCTTTTACTGGTATTATTAATCGGGAGTAACTCTAAATCCAATATGACAGGGGCGTGATCTGAAATTAATTTAAAACCAATATCAGCATGTAATATAGATTGCGTGAGTGCTTTGGAAACAAATAAATGGTCAATGCGTGATTGTGAGAAATGAGTGGGTGAGAAAAAAGTGTATTCATGGAGTTGTGGTTACAAAATCGCCAAGAGTCAACAAGAGACCTATGAGAAAGTAGATTAGTGAATTGATGGTGCATTGTGGAGGGAACAAAAGATGTTTTGGAAGTAAGATGAATATATGGATCAACAACTAAATTGTAATCACCTCCAAAAACAACATATGGGGAAGAAATAGACATTAACCCCTTCGCTGCGGCGGGAATTCCGCCACAGCGCTGGGGGGTGTGGGGGGGCAGCGCGGTGGCGCTGTGCTCATGACGGAGCCACTCCGTCATGAGCTACGGTTGAGCTGTGCTCATGACGGAGTGGTTCCGTCATGACTCCGCCCAGTTGCATTGTCCCCCCACACAGGCGGGGAAACAGCGCTGCATGGGCGGAGCGGCCGCCAACGGTCGCGGCATGACGGAACCGCTCCGTCATGAGCACACGGCAACCGTGGCTCATGACGGAGTGGTTCCGTCATGAGCGGGGAAGGGGTTAAGAGGGTAGAGATTTGGGGCCAAAAGTTGTTATCAATTTTTTGGGAGCATATACATTGAATAAAGTAATAGGAATATCATCAATTTTGAGATGTACAATTAACCAACGTCCTTCATCATCTGAATCTTGAGAAAGAATAGATACTTTAAGTTTCTTATGACATAGAATCACAACACCATTTTGTTTACTAGAACCAGGGGAAGAAAAAACATCACCTACCCATTCTGAAGAGACTAAATGTGATTCTTGTAAAAATAGAACATCTGCTCTAAGGTGAGATAAGTGGGAAAGAACTCTTTGTCTTTTGCTAGGCGTCCCCAAACCTTTAACATTCCATGTAATAATATATAACGTCATTTATTAACTATAAAGAATAATTGTGATGGTTGAAAAACATAACAGCAAATAGAAAAATAAAAAGAGATTTGCAATAAATAGAAGAATAAAAAATAAGCACTCCAATCATAATAAAGAGAGAGATAAAGTAGAAAATATTAGGATATAGAGGAGAAATGTAAAGAGAAGAGAAGATGGAGAGAAAGGGAGAGGAGGAAGGAAAAAGAAATAGGAAAAAGAGACTAAAACAAAAAACAAATGAAAGACTAAAACATACCAAATACTAAAACATGGGTGGAGGGAGTTGGAGCCACATGGAGGGAAGCGGAACAGCTGGCCACGACACTCCATGGAATGAGACCAAGAGGCAAAATATTTTAAAAAATGGCCTTTAGGACAATGGATGGGTCAGGAGAAGCAGGCAACACCTGTTAGGAAAAAACAAAAAAACACAAGGACAACAATTAGTAAAACATATCAAAGAACATTATGAGATACAGTTATATTAAACTTCAACATAGAAAAATATCATTCAAGAAGAAGATGCTCCTGCAAACTCCAAGGAATCCTCTCTGCAGTTATCAAGGAATTGTTGAAGTATGGCTGGGTCATCATAAGTCGTTGTCTTGTTTTTGTAGGTCACTTTGAAAAGGCTTGGGTGCATTAAACCAAATCTAGCGTTACGATTACGTAAAGCTGGACGCATGCTTAGAAAACTCTTTCTTTTGCCAGTGGTGGCTTTTGCATAGTCTTGGGAAAAGAAAAGTTGAGATCCTTGCCAAGAAATATGTTGTTTTGTTTTGGCAGCTTGTAGAACCTTTAATAAATCTGTGTATTCCAAGAAACATAAAATTACACCTCTTGGATTGCATTGGTTAGACATGTTTTGTGGAGGTCGACCAAGCCTGTGAGCACGTTGTATGTTAAGTGGTGTAGATTCTGAAAGTTGGAGAACTTGATGTAGGAAGGATTGGAAAAAAGTAAGAGTTGGAGCCTTCCAGTCCTTCAGATAGACCATATATGCGTAGATTATTACGTCTACTTCGATTTTCAAGGTTTTCTATTTGTTTTTGTAGGTAAGATATGTCTGTTTTCATAGAGGGAATTTGTTGAGAGGAAATGTGTAGAGAAGAGATTTGATGTTCCATTGTAGTTACTTTAGTGTCTAGAGCAGTCCATTTATCTTCGATGGCTTGTAAACGAGTGTTTGTTTCAGTCATATAAGGTTTAAGGGCTCGTATCTCATCAAGAAGCAGTTCCAAGGAAGCTGGAGGTGGAGATGTGGTTGGTGAAGGAGGATCTTTCTGTATCCTTTTAATCGTTGAGGAGGTAGAATAAGATGGTATTGAATGAATTAATGAATTGAATTCTTGTTGAGCGCAACTGCCACCCCAAGCGTATCCTGGCGCTTGACCTTCAGTAATTCATCAGATCTAATGCACTACATTGGTTTTGAAAAGAGAAAGGTCTTCAACTCTTTTTTAAAGGAGGTTAGTTCTTGCTTACTCCTTAGCAGCAAAGGAAGAGTGTTCCACAACTTAGCTGCTGCATAGCCAAAAGCGCGTATACCCATCCTCACTCTGGCGATTTTAGGAACTTTTATCAAAAAAGCCGAGGAGGATCTTAAGGGTCTGGCAGCCTGATACCAAATGAAAAGGTTTTGGAGTGGCAGAGGTCCTAGACCGTGCAATGCCCTGAACACAATACAAGCGGCCTTAAAGAGAATACGCTGCTGGACAGGCAACCAATGGAGATCAGATAAAGCTGCTGAAGACGACGCGGAGCGTGGTCGGGTTAGTGCCAGTTTGGCTGCCATGTTTTGGATCCTCTGCAACCTAGACACCAAAGACTTCGGAGCCCCCAGAAGCAGTGCGTTACAGTAGTCTAGTCTACTGAGTATAGTACTACGCACCACCTCTGCTCGAGCTTCCAAGGGAAGCAACGGCAAGATTTTATGTAGGGCTCGGAGTAAGCCCATGCACGTTGCTATGGTCTTGTTTACTGAGGTGTCTAGCTGCAGACTAGGTTCAAACATGATCCCCAAGTTACGAGCCGACTCAGCAGCTGTCACAGTACCCATAATGGAAGCCGGCCAGAAATCCTCTGGTAACGGGCGGGAGGGCCGGTCCAAGGAGCAATGAAGCACCTCGGTCTTTACCCCATTAAATTGGAGTGAATTAAGCCGAAGCCATTCTGCTGTTTCCGACATACACTGATGGAAAGTGTCCCTCGAAACCGCCTCCTTACCCTCAAAGGAGAAGATCAGTTGCGTATCGTCGGCATAGTTGATAACTGAGATGCCGAAAGATTTTATCAAACTGATTAAGGGTCGGAGGTAAAGATTAAAAAGAATCGGGCTGATCGCAGACCCCTGTGGCACACCCTGTTTCACCTGACGTATGGCTGAACGAAAAGGTGGTAGTGCAACCGCTTGTTGCCTATTATCAAGATATGATTTTAGCCAGTCCAGCGCCAAACCAACAACACCCGCTTTCTGGAGACGATCCAAAAGGACACCATGATCCACCGTGTCGAACGCGGCCGACATGTCCAGCAGCACTAAAAAAGCTGCCTTACCCATGTCGACACGCGTTCGCAGATCATCTAGCACGGTGATCAGGGCGGTCTCAGTCCCATGTGCTGGCCTAAATCCGAATTGGACTGCGTCCAGACATGAGTTAGATTCCAAAAAGTTGGATAGGGTTCTTGTGACCAGTCTCTCTCGAATTTTTATAGGAAATGGTAACAACGAGATAGGCCTATAGCTAGCTGGACATAGCGGGTCTAAAGAAGCCTTTTTTAACAGAGGTGTCACTATTGCTAATTTCCAGCTATCGGGTACCAAGGATTTAGCCAATGACTGGCAGCAGATGGTGTACAACGGGGGTAGCAGTTCTGTCTGGAGGGTCTTCCATATTTTGGGCGGCAGCGGGTCATGTGGGGAGCCTGAAGATATACCATTAGCCAGTGTATAGAATTCCTCCAAGGAAGGGGTGGGAAAGCAAGATAGTTGCTGTTGCTCCCCTTTAACCTCCTCATCACCTGGGAAGTGAAGGGGTTTCAAAGGAGGAAGCTCTGTCACAGCCATGTGGCCCGGGATCGAAAGGCCACTCAAAATTAGCCTAATTTTATCCTCGAATGCAGCAGCCAAAGAGTCACACAGTTCCTGAGATGCTACGGTGACTGGTGCTGCACAGGTAGGGTTTGCCAAGTTGTTTACCAGTTTAAAAAGGGTCTGTGATTTATTGGTGGCTTTGGCCAGGGAGTCTTCCAGAAACTTCGCCTTAGCCAACCTTAAGTGAACTTTATATTCCTGCAAGGCCTGCCTATATGCCACACGGTCCAGTTCCCCGTAACCTCTCCTCCAGGCGAGTTCCGCCTGTTTACAGCGGAGTTTCTGTTGACTAAGGTCGCTAGTAAACCAGGCGTTAACTCTCCGGGGTTTAGTCTTCACCCTCTTTAGAGGGATCAGTTCATCTAGTGATGTCAAGATTTGTTTACTAAAAGCAGCGTAGCTTTTATCCACGGTTTCCTCCACCGCGAAGATTGTAGGCAGCAGTGAAGTTGGGCTTGACCCCCTTAACAAACGGGACCACTGTCTACTAAACTTATACCTAACCAGGCCATCTTCACTACGCTGTTCTCCTGACACAAAAATAGACATAAGGATCAGAGCATGATCTGTCCAGCATTGATCCAAGACCTCATTAATAGCGACCAGCTTATTATCCGCAAAGACCAAGTCCAAGGTGTGCCCCTTTACATGCGTAGAGCCCTGCACAAGCTGCTCCAGCTGAATATTACTGCATGCTTGGCAGATTTCTCTAAAGGCTAGTTCTTGTGAGCCTGAGGATCGTAAATTGAAATCGCCCAACACTATAAAGTTAGAGTGTGAGTTAGCTAGGTCGTAGACAAGGTCAATGAAATGCTGGAAAGAGGAAGCCGTTCCAGAAGGCGGTCTATAGCACAAAAGTCCTGCTAATACAGTGCCACCGTGAGCCATCAGGGAGAAGCCCATGAGTTCGAAACCTATCACCTGTTTCACTGCGAACTGTAAGAGGGAGAGTGTATCCTTACAAATAATTCCCACTCCACCACCCCTTCCCGTCGCCCGGGGGATATGTCTTATGAAATATCCCGGAGGACAAGCCCACCCCAACTCTGCTCCACTATCTGTTCTAGTCCAAGTCTCTGTTAGGAACAAGATATCCAACTTAGTCGACTCAACTAGCAGAGAGATTTCAGCATAATGCTTTACATGGGAGCGAACATTAAGAAGGCCACAGGATATAATGGGCGGGGTAGATGAGCGCATGGTGTGTCCTTTCCTAGGGCCGTATGTTGATTCAAAGCACACAGTTCTTTTCGGGAGTATACTAAGTGTGGAATACTGGAGCCCGTAGAACCGGAAGCAACCGGGACGCGAACGGGCGCAAACGGGCTTACCTCTGGCGCACCTCCGGAGCGCCCACGGCGCGCCCGCTGCGCGCTAACGCTGCACGCTAACGCTGCGCGCCTGTTCCTCCATTCTAATTTATGTATTATGCCACACGGGATCCGCCTACTATGGCGTCCGACCCACCCAAGATGGCGCCTACAATGGCCAAGCCTTCCCTGACCCACCCAAGATGGCGGTCAAGCGCTACAGACCCGGAGCCCCGCTAACTAAGTCCCGCCGAATGCAGGTGACACCACAATTTAACGTGCAGGTAAGCCTGACTGTCTCCCCAATATAGACGGCAACGCAGTGTGGCAGCAAGTTTTAAAAACAAATTCCAGTAGCGATATTTTAAAATGATGCAATGCGCGCGATGAACGAGGTCTGCCTTACCGTGTCAGAGAAGCCATTAATATAGCTCTCCAATATGCGGGATCCGCCTACTATGGCGTCCGACCCACCCAAGATGGCGCCTACAATGGCCAAGCCTTCCCTGACCCACCCAAGATGGCGGTCAAGCGCTACAGACCCGGAGCCCCGCTAACTAAGTCCCGCCGAATGCGGGTGACACCACAATTTAACGTGCAGGTAAGCCTGACTGTCTCCTCAATATAGACGGCAACGCAGTGTGGCAGCAAGTTTTAAAAACAAATTCCAGTAGCGATATTTTAAAATGATGCAATGCGCGCGATGAACGAGGTCTGCCTTACCGTGTCAGAGAAGCCATTAAAATAATGCTCTCCAATATGCGGGATCCGCCTACTATGGCGTCCGACCCACCCAAGATGGCGCCTACAATGGCCAAGCCTTCCCTGACCCACCCAAGATGGCGGTCAAGCGCTACAGACCCGGAGCCCCGCTAACTAAGTCCCGCCGAATGCGGGTGACACCACAATTTAACGTGCAGGTAAGCCTGACTGTCTCCCCAATATAGACGGCAACGCAGTGTGGCAGCAAGTTTTAAAAACAAATTCCAGTAGCAATATTTTAAAATGATGCAATGCGCGAGAAACGTTTTTCCCAACTGGTGTAGATGGAAGTGATAAAGATAGAGTATCTGAGCGCTGGGGAGATGTGGCTTGATCAGATTCCACCATATCCAACTGTAAGGCAGAAAAAGAATTAGGAGAGAATATCCCAGTGGATTTGGGATGTGTAGAGAGGATGGACAACGAAGTCGCACCTCTACCAGACTTAATTCTCCCATGGACATATATATATTGTAGTAAGAAAGCTATGGTTTTTGCAGAAAGTCGTTAGAATTATAATATGTATAAGAAAAATGTCGATATTGAAAAGAGAAAAAGGCAAAAAGATCCTCAAAATGTCCACCAAAGATGCAGAGGAAGGTATTATCCGATTCTGGTTGGCTTGAGAAGTTTGTGACAGGAATATTAAGTAGCGTCAGAAAATAATAAGCGATGCAATTCAGGAGGCAAAATGATGAAGAAACATGCTAATGCACCACACACTGTAGAGGAGGATGTTATAGTCATTAGAATAGATTGGTAGAGCATTTGTCACATATCAGGCTGTGTGAAAATATTCCTCAAATAAAGAAAGTTCCATGCGAGGCTATATTGACATGACAGGAATCATAAAAAAGAGCAGGAGAAGGAGGGAAGCTTCAATAACTGCAGAAACAGAAGCAGTTATGTCCGCAGCATGATGCCAGTAGATTGGACATGCAGCGGAGGCAATATCGTGCTATATGCGTTTAAATACACAAAATGGCGGGCGCGAATCCAGTCACGGAGACGCGCCGCGCATTTGTGTGAAAATCTGGTGCTATTGGGCTTACCGCGGCTGCAAGCAGTCTTCACTGGAGTCCAGGCATCCTTAGAGGGGGAGTCGCTGTGAAAAGAAGATTGACGCACGGTCCTGCCATCTGCCGCCGCTAAAAGCCTCTGGTCGCGGCACGGAGCAACCCGGGGCAGCCGCCATTTCTTCCGACGCCAAGTCACGCCCCTCATGTGTGGCTCTTTCTGACATTTTATCTATGGGTTTCAGAATCATAAAATAATTATTACATTATTTGTATCTAATATTATTCTTTAAGAATCTTTTTTGCACATTTACACTTATGGATAAGAACTGGTGGTATTTTTTCAGATATGTTTGTTGAGCTTTTCTTTTTTATCAACAATGTTCGGGCCTGGTCTTTGAGTTTTCTGTTGAAAAAGTAATTATGTAGTGTGATGTTTAATAAATAAATATATTTGTTTTGGGATCACTTTTTAACTTTAAATTGGTTGCCATTTATTTTTGTATTTAGTTATATTTACCTTTTTTTAATTAATGCTTGTTGATCTCCAGTGCCTTGAGACCCTTCCGTGTGAGTAGTCGTGCTTTACAAGCCATTGATTGATTGATCTTGGTTTTTCTGAATAATAGTGTCTTTCTATTCTTTTTGTTGTTATTGTCGGTCTGTATCCATTTTTATTGTCTGTATTTAAGAAATATGAATAGAAAGGTATATATTCATTATTTTGTTAAGGTAAACATTTGGAGTTTTATTTTTATTTAGCTATCATTAATACATTTTATTTCACTTACTATAAAACGATGTTACTTTAATGGTGAGTTGTTTGTTGATCTGATTTAGCAATCTGGCAGAGTTTCAGTTGCTTGTAAAGTTGGGTTTTTTTTGCCACAATTTCTTGCATGTTTCTGTGCCTTTTGTATTCGCTTTTTAAATTAGTAAAATATTTGTATTGGTTATTTCTTACCTGTAATTTAATTGGTTGTTGTTTTTGCTGTTTGAATTTTGTTTTTGTCATGTCCTTATTTAGTGATCGCTAATTAGGTGCCAATTCCGATCCGTTAAAAAAATTACCGTACGACTCGTATCCGTATTTTTTTACGTACGAATCGTACAAGTACCGTACAAACGGGCAAGTACGATTCGGACGTGAAAAATACCTACGAATAGCGTCGGGAAATGTCTATGAGAGGGAGTTGCAATTTTTTACGTCCGAATGGCCTCGTGAAAAGTGTACGAGAGGGAGCCGGACATTTTTACATGCAAATCGTAAAACAAAAGTCCAAACGCACAAGTACGATTCGTACCGCCCGTCCGAATACACAACCGCATGTAAAAGGCCCCGTACGGAGCCAATGCAGTAGCACACATGTACATGGGTAAACTTGTGCCCGTGTACGAGCCCAATATGTCAGCACCGTACACCCCCCTGTCCACACTGTACCCCAGGCACCCCCGCATGTACACGCTGTACCCCCACCCCATGTACGCGGGTACTCCAGGCCCGCACCTGTACGCGCCGTACCCCAGCATGTACGTGCCGTACCCCCATGTACGCGGGTACCCCTGGCCCACACCTGTACGTGCCGTACCCCCGCATGTACACGCCGTACCCCCCCATGTACGCGGGTACCCCTGGCCCACACCTGTATGTGCCGTACCCCCGCATGTACGTGCCGTACACCCGCATGTTCGTGCCGTACCCCCCCATGTACGCGGGTACTCCAGGCCCGCACCTGTATGCGCCGTACCCCCGCATGTACGTGCCGTACCCCCCTCAAGTACGTGGGTACCCCAGGCCCGCACCTGTACACGCCGTACCCCCACCGCCCCAGGCCCGCACCTGTACGCGCTGTACCCCCACCACCCCAGGCCCACACCTGTACGCGCCGTATCCCCGCATGTACGTGCCGTACCCCCCATGTACGCGGGTACCCCAGGCCCGCACCTGTACGCACCGTACCCACACCGCCCCAGGCCCGCACCTGTACGCGCCGTACCCCCACCGCCCCAGGCCCGTGCCTGTACGTGCCGAAGCCCCACATGTACATGCCATACCCCCCATGTACGTGGGTACCCCAGGCCCGCACCTGTATGCGCCGTACCCCCACCGCCCCAGGGCCGCACCTGTACGCACCGTACCCCCACCGCCCCAGGCCCGCACCTGTACGCGCCGTACCTCCACCGCATGTACACGCAGCACCCCAGCCCCGTACCCCAGCACCTTCACCCAGCATCGCGTAGGTACGGTCCGTACATACTCGTACAGTACCAGGACACTGTACACAAGGAGGGTCAATTCGACTCACACAACACCACAAAACACGTCTACATGACAAAATACATCTCAAAGACTGACCCAGGCACATCCAAACAGGCAAACAGAGGCCCAAACTCACAACCACCTCTTATAACACACCCACCAAAATTGTAACACAGCCACACCCAAAAATGGACCAATAAAAAGGGCCCACACACACAACCCATGAGCCTTTGCAACAGACCCACTGCTGCCAGACCCCACACACAAACAACTGCACCTTACTGACCCCTTAACTACACCTTAACTCACACACCTTCACACAACCTCCTTCACAAACACCCCCACTCACATTCACACACACACCGTCACATTCACACCCACACACCCACAACCATCCACACCCACACCCCACACCATGCCCACAGACAAGAATCCAAAGTTCACAAGGGCGGAGCTGGAGCTCCTTGTCAACGAAGTCATCAGAGTCGAGCCACAGCTGTTTGGAACATTGGTCAGACAGACCAGCATAGCCCAAAAAACCAGCCTGTGGCAGAGGATCGTCGATAAGGTCAATGCTGTTGCGCCCATCCGAAGGACCAGGAATGAATGCGAAGCCAGGTGGTACGATCTGCGCAGGGCAGTCAAGAGGAAGATGAATGAGGAATACGCCCAGAGTAACATCACTGGAGGCGGGCTGCCCCGCAGACCCGTACACTACCATCCCTGGGAGGAGAAGGTGATGGCCCTGCTTCCGCCGGTGGGAGTACACGGAGTTGAAGGAGTCGCAGAGCCTGGTGAGTACACAAACAACTTATGTAACATGTGGGCAATGGGGTCCACAACACAAATACACCAAATGCATGCAACTTCCCCCAAGCACTCACCGCACACAACCACACTCAAAAACCACGCTCATGCCACCAACGTCTCCATGTACCATTCACAAATAAAGCCAATGCCATGTCCCAGGCTACACCAATCACAAACCCAAGACTGGATGTCCGGGAGGCTGGGAGGGTGGGCCTCACACAACACATTGTGAAAATGAGAAGCAGACACCAATGCCCTCAGCCCATATGGCATAGGTACATACCCATGCACAATGCACAGGGACTGGCAAAGTACTGACAAGGTCACTGACACTTGGCCCTGCTGTATGCAGCACAAGGCCTTCCTGGGACCACTGTACACTCAAACACCAACTCCACAAGCACAGGTAACTAGCACAGGAACTCACACTCACTGTCATGCCAGCATTCACCATGAGGGGACAGACACATCACCTGGGAGACCCAATGCCAACTCACACTACACCCAACAGCAGTCCCGGTCACACACACCCCCCTTACACAAGCACACACCCCCGGGGCAGGCAACGGATTTACACACTCTCACAATGGACATGTGACACAAGACCAATCCATAGCCAAATAAGCATCCTAGCCAAAATTCTACAGGTCAAACACTCAGGAGAACATATCAATCTGTCCCCGCAACATACCCATCCCCAAGTGGACATTGAGAGGAATGCTAGGCGCATCCAACTACCTGGAGGAACTGTGACAACTTGAATATGTATGAAACATGGATGTCACATGAAACAGCATTAACATTGTCTCTCTCTCTGGGGGGGGAACAATCACAGTCCCCGGCTCGGCGTGAAGATGACCCCACCGGCAGCGACGACTCTCACCACTCCGTGGATGACCCCGACCAACCTGGCCCCTCTGGTGCCCAAGCCCCTGCAGCACCTGCGTCAGGTACATCTGTGCCAACCACCACCCCCATTGCTGCCACATCCCAGGAGACACCCAGGAGCCCTGCTCGCACTGAACAACAGAGCCAGTCTGACCAGGAAGGACAAGGTTCTCCGGGCACCCAGGAGGAGGCAGGCAACCCTGCAAATACCATCCCTCAGGGGTCCCGTAGACCCGATGTGCCCACAACGGCAGGCCAGGCTCAAGTGGGCAGGGGTGGTGGGAGTGGAGGCAGGCGGAGGCGCGAGCCTGACCAGCCAGCTGAGGGAACCGGTGTGTCCCACATAGGCCACATCCTGGACACATACCGGCGTGATACCAGGGGCATCAGCCAGGTAGTGTCAAGACTCACAGAGATGCAGGGGACCCTCAACGAGATCAAGAACATGCAGGCCGAGCAACATGCCAGTCAACAACAACACCAAGGACGGATGGAGGCAAGACAGGCTGAGCTCCTGGCGGTGCAAAGGGACATGAGCCATTCACTCCGTCGGATTGCCGACAACATGGGCAACCCTCCCTGTGACAGCAGGCTCAGACCAGCACCAGCCACAGGGAGGGAGGAGGAGGAGGATTCATCCGACGGAGCGTCCCAAACATCGTCAAGGCCTGCATCTGAGGGTCCCCGGAGGAAGGTGGGTCATCCACGGAAAAGACCGTGAGAGTCAGCGGACCATCAACATCTCCCAGGTGACCTGGCCTGGCACCTGGCCCTCTGGCGCAACAGCAGCACCTCATCCAATGACATTCTCTGCCACATGGACTTGCTGGTCACAGTCTGACCAATGATGACCCAACACTGTGCTCTGGACTCTGATGACTTCCAATGCCAAGGATACCATCTCCCCCTGTGAACTTTGGATTCTATTCCCCCGGTAGAGCACCTAATTTCACCTACCAAAACACGTACCCCACCGCAAATAAAAATATTATTTGGTTCATGAGACGTTGCTGTCAGGTTGCTTAATTCCACAACATATGTGTGTGTAAAACTGTGTTAAACTAACTCCAGCCATCCATACCCTGGGATCTGAGTCTGGTACAGGACACACATGGGTCACAAGGTATCATTCAAAGCAGGCATGGAGCAGAACACTCACCTGTGATGGCCACAAGCTGCTGAGGGGTGGCTTGCAATACTGAGCGGACAGACCTATTTGGAAGATTATCATTAAGGCGTAGAGGTCATGGCTAGGGGTGGGCGGAATTTGCATAATTGCGTTACGCAAATCTCCGCGAAATGGTAAAAATCTCCGCGAACATGCAGAAATGCCGCGAACACGCGGAATTGCTTGTTCGCGATGCTTTTTTCCTGTTCACAATTGCTGTTTGCGTGCTCGGGGAGAAATATCTCGCGAACACGCCTTTTGAGAACGCAAACATGCCAAAAATTTTGCGAAGTCGCGGAACGCAGAATTTTGGGCAATTTCGCGTTCTCCGCGGAACGCGAAAATGCCCAAATTCAGCAAATTTCGCGAGCGGAACGGAATTTACCACCCAGGCCTAGTCATGGCTCATGTGGAGGTTCCCGGGGAGGGAGTCCCAAGTATGTGTTGGCAGGTGGGAGAACTATGTCCTGCATGCTGGAGTACGGTGGATGTGAAGAATGGTGGCCAGGGCAAGGTCGGATGCACAGAGATGGCCCAACGGGGTCTCGTATGACAAGACGTACAAGGTTGGTTTTGTGTCGGGGTTGTGGACTGCCTCCTGAGTGTGGGTGGGGAGTGTTGAGGTCATCCTGCAGCAGACAGTGATCCATTGCAGCTATCTATGGTGGACGGTGATGTGGCTGGGGCACAGGATGTTGAAGCTGAGGTGTGCAGATGCACCCTGGATGTGGACAAGTTTCCCGGGAGTTTGGATGTACGTGCTCCGTAGAGGGCAGGCCAGTATTTGACACAGATGTTGTCGTGGACATGGGGCATGGTCTGTCTTTCCTTGACGTGGATCTATCTGTGGATCATGTGCATAATGCAGAGGGCGTTGCAGCATGAGGTACAGATGCTCTGGACTGACATGGCAAATGTGTGCGAGCAATACATGATGCACACCATCTTGTGTGTGCGGCCACTGGGTGCCGGGGCAGGGCTCTTGCGTGTGGGACACAAGCACTTGACCCAGCTGTAAGGGGACAATCCTCAGATGATCACCTCAGTCCTGTGCAAGTCCAGCCTCAGGTGGCTCATGTACAGCCATTCATCAATGGATCTCATGCAATCAGGAATAATGGAACTGGCAATGTCTGCGTCTTTGGTGAGGGTGAGGAGCACCTGGCTGTCAATGGCATACCAGCTGATGAGGTGCTGTGCGCATGTGATGGTGGAGAGGGGGGTCCTGGACACATTGTAGATTGACACGCTGAGAGATGATACCTGTGCCATGTGCCAGACGACGACACCATACTACATGCAGAATCCTTGAGTCCCACTCCCATGGCCTTGCTGGGGTACAGAGCCGGTGTGGAGTAGGAGGGACATGACCTGGTTGGTGTGACAGGGCCTGGAAGGCGTGGCAGCGCTGTGTAGGCAGTTGGAGTAGCACACTCAGCATGCAAAGGTGTCGTGTGTGCGCTTAGGGTATGTCTGACAGCATGCGGTAGATTTGCGGATGGACATTGCTTGGAGTGTGGCTGCTACATCAGACTGTAGTGTGATGTGTGTCATGCAAGGACATGAGGGTCGTGCAATGTGCACGTTGCATGTGCTGATGGTCCAGCCTTTGCCACCGCGTGGCGCCAACTGTGGCATAGACAAGCTGAGGACAGCCAAATGAATGGGTGGAGGGAGGAAGGGAGGAGCATATTTGAGGCGTGTGTGTTGCCAAATCAGTATACTCTGTGGGCCCTTGCTGCAGGGTCCACAGCAGCAGGCGGCATGTCCTTGAAAATATTCCACAATTTGCACACAAAGACTAGGATGTCTGAAGGACAACTGCAACAGGCGTGTGTGAAGGAAGGAGTGTCCGGTTTTACATGGCACACCCAGAGACAATGCATGCACAAACACCAAAGATGAATGACACCGGATCAGGGAACTGAAGGCCGAGCTGTGCACAGGAGACACACCCTCAGCAGGTGTTGATGGCCCATTGTGTGGACCAACATGCCAAAATACATACACAACCATGGACTTCATGCACAATAGGGATCATAATCCACGAGGAACTGCATGCATGTTGCTAAACTACACATGGACTCCTCTGCACAATCCTTCACAACTATGCCAGAGATGCCGCATGCAAAGTGGCAAGAGACCAGCATTGACAGAGATGAGGCACCTTGGAGTGTGAGGAACACCTTTATTACTCAGGCTCACACTAAGGGAAATGCATCCTTTTGAACAGACTCACGGGTCATTCCTCTGACCATGTGGGACCTACACTGGACACCCCCTGCAACACACAGATGTGTAAAATCCTACTGAGCTGGCACACAAGTGAAGTGTGTGAGCCAAACACCCCTTGCTCCACACGGAGAGTCTGCAATTCGCCATTGAGCCTCTTATGGGGATGTCCCACACTATGTCCACCATCAGCATCCCGTATGTTGCTGAGGGACGTTTTACGCACATTGATACCTTCATCACATTCCACAAAACATTACAGATGACTGTCAGGAAGGGTGAATATCAAGTCATGAGAGCCATGCCACATGTCATGTGCCCCATGGTGAGTTGACAGGTATGCATGGTAACACAACATGCACAGGAGCAGTCCCAACATAAACCAAACACGTGCCACACACAAAATGCCTTGCTGCACTCCTTACCCAAAATGACTTTTCACCATGTCCGTGCATGTAACGCTGATTCAGCACACGTTGCAATACTCATGAGGAATAGCTGGAGGCCAAAGAAGACACGAGCAGATGACATGCGCAAGAAACTGTGGATGACAGACACACCACAAGTCAGCAAAGAGCTAGTTATCGGCAGACATGGACATGTACTCGACAGGAATGATGTTGTCACCATGCTAATTTAACAAATTAGTGTCCATGCTAAAATGTGTGGAATGACATCATCACTTGAATTACACATCAGAACACACCTCCAAGTCACTTAGCACACAGTCAGCTGGACACACACATTGAAACACATGCCACACAAGGCTCAAAGCGTGCACACAGGGACTCACCATTATGAGAAGAAGTTGTGGATGAGCTGACTCTGGATGTCCTCCTCCTCCTCCTCACTTTCCTCGTGCCCAAGCCCTTCATCCTCCACGGGTGGATGTTCCTGCTCATCGGGATCCAGGATGAGTGGCACTGCCTTCTCCACTGCCATGTTGTACAGCATGCAGCACACAAGGAAGATTTTGCAGACCTTCACCGGGGCATATGGGAGGGACCCGCCGGTCTTGTGGAGGCACTGGAATCGGCTCTTCAGGAGTCCAAACGTCCTCTCAATCAAGCGCCTGGTCTGCCCATGGGCGTCGTTGTAACGGTGTTCTGCGGCTGTTCTGGGATTGCGGAGAGGCGTCACCAGCCATGGCATGTTGGGATAGCCAGAGTCCCCTACATGGAAACATCATGTGAAGAAGTGGGTCAGGAGATTCCGTAAGATACAAAGATACCGCTAAACAGAGGACAAACAGAGTATACCCACCAACAAGACATGCTCGTTCGTCATGCAGCCGCAGCATCATTTCTGGCACCCTGCTATGCCTCATGATGTAGGCATCATGTGCTGACCCTGGAAAACGGGCACAGACATGGGAAATCCACATGTTAGGTAGACACACCACAAGGGCATTAATAGAGTGATAATGTTTGCGGTTCCGAAAGGCTACCTCCTGTGCCTGTGGTGGTACCAAAGCCACATGTGTCCCATCAATGGCCCCAATTACATGAGGCATCCCTCCCAGGGCATAGCACTCACCCTTGACACCTGTCAACTGCTCACGAGTGGGAAAATGGATGAATTCATCCAGGTGCTCCAACATGGCTTCTAAAACATCATGCAGGACACGGCTGAACATTGTCTGGGACATGCCACCGACATCAGCTATGGTGAATTGAAAGGTACCGGTGGCAAAAAAATGTAAGGCTGCCATCACCTTCATCTTGAGGGTCAGAGCAGTAGGATACCTGTGTCGCGGTTGGAGGTGTGGTTCCAGCCGGGTGGTCAAGCGCTCAATCAACTCTTGCGAGAAGCGGTATCTTCGGATGCAGTCATGTTCACGCATGGCACCCAGGTCTGGCATTGGTCGGGGGAGAGGCGGTGCTCTGCAGAGATTTGGAAGGAATAACGATGAGCGAGTACATCACAACAACAATGTCAATGAAATGAGCACATGTTCAACAGCTAATACACATCTGCTAAATACAGAGTCTGGTCTCTGCAATACATCCAGCACACGTATGCCAACAAGGTGATACTCCTACGAAGAGCCAGCTACAATAGTTTATTTGCAAGGTCGACGTGACATGCCATGAAACGAGCTGTGTGCCAGTGTAAGTGAACAGCCAGACACATTACAGGAGTGACAGACATCCACATATCTGCATTTGAAGGATGTAATCTCATACAGACAGCAGGCGGGAAGCTAGACGCACAGGTCAGATGTTATTTAAAAAGGGCAGATCACACACCTTTCCATGAAGGGGTACATGTCAAATGCTGATAACCCAGACATTGAGACAACGCAGATATGTCCTCAGGTCGCAATAGCATGTTCGATGCATGCAGACATATGTCACGTGGTATTGCACATGTGGCAACAGCAGATGGAGTTGACGGAACACCAACTGCAAGCTCATGGGAACACATGACACACACATGACATAGTCACATTGTGGCACGCTGGTAGTCACATGTCAGGTGAAATTATCCGTGTACCTGCCATCAGGGTACAGTTGCGGGTGTTGGTGACTGTGGCATACCAGTGATGCAGTGCTTGACACGTTTGTACTACATGCACACATGTGCAAAGTGTGAAGGGGAAGTGTGCCACGTAGTGCCCCATCACATATGACATGTGTAAACAGCTCATCACACATCTATTGTGCCACAACATGAGGAGACATGTGCCACATCACTGCCTGACACACCTAGGCCCTGCACATGAAGGACTGCACTGACAATGACTTGATGTACAGCCTTGTGCGAGTCTGACACCTCCATTCCTTTCGTGTGCGCCTCCTATCACCAGTGTAAGCTGTGAAACGCTGTACACATGCTTTGAGGCCGTGTGTACGGGCTGTACACGCGTGAGTATGGCCCCTATCACTATAGTTGTGTTACCGTAGGCCATTGTGATAGGGGCCGTACTCACGCGTGCACGGGCCGTACACGCTTGAGTACGGGCCGTACTTACGCGTGTACGGCCCATACACGCGTGAGTACGGCCCCTATCACTATAGTTGTGTTACCGTAGGCCATAGTGATAGGGGCCGTACTCACGCGTGTACGGCCTGTACACGCACGTGTACAGCCCGTACTCACGCGTGTACGGGCCGTACACGCGTGAGTACGGCCCCTATCACTATAGTTGTGTTACCGTAGGCCATTGTGATAGGGGCCGTACTCGCGCGTGTACGGCCCATACACGCGTGAGTACGGGCCGTACACGCGCATGTACGGTCCGTACATGAGTGAGTACGGCCCCTATCACTATAGTTGTGTTACCGTAGGCCTTTGTGATAGGGACCGTACTCACGCGTGTACGGGCCGTACACGCGTGAGTACGGCCACTACCACTATAGTTGTGTTACCATAGGCCATTGTGATAGGGGCCGTACTAACGCGTGTACGGCCCATACACGCGTGAGTACGGGCCGTTCTCACACTTGTACGGCCCGTACACGCGTGAGTACGGCCCCTATCAATATGGCCTACGGTAACACAACTATAGTGATAGGGGCCATACTCACGCGTGTACAGCCCGTACACGTGTGAGTACGGGCCGTATCACTGTAGTGATGGTGCCCTAGGGGTACGTGTGAAACACGCCGTACCTGTGTGGGGATTTAAAAATGACAATGGGGACACATGAGGGACAAGTATTAGGGCATAAATGCATGCTGGTTGTCATGGATACCGAGTTTCAAGTTCAAAACTTTACATCATGTGGTCTGGAAAAAGCAGTTGGCCACATTATACAATGTTGCAAAGTGGTTGTTGACTTGACATGATGCTGCAAATTCGAAAGATGCTAAAGCTGTCACTGGTGTATGTTTCAAGGGATTGGAGGAAACGTAGGATGCAAATGAGTCTGACCAATCACTCTGTACTCCTGTAAATGAAATATGCCAGCAAATGCAGATATAAGGCAGGCAGAACCCATGAGAGGGCACTTGCCTGCACAACATGCCAGTCGATACCACTGCTGCTGTATTGTCTCCCTCTGGCACCATGTCAAGGACTGTGGAGAGGGCCCAGCCTTTCACCCAGGAGGAGAATGAGGCCCTGCTGGATGTGATCCTCCCACGGTACCCCATGCTGTATGGTCGACCAGGGGAGCAGGTGAGTGCTGACTCCACTACCTTTGCCTGTGCACCTTTTTTGTGTCTGTCACTTCTGGCATTGTATTTGTGTCCAGGTGGGACAGACATGAAATGTTGTTTAGAGTGGGTCCCAGTGGGGGGTGGATGGCTTATGTCTCTCATGCAGGGCTTTATGTAGTTCATGTGTGCACTCCTCACTTGCATTGTGCTTACTGTGACATTCACTGCCTAGTGCATGGCATATTCAGCCTTCCTAATCCTCTTGGGCATTCTTGTTCTATTGTCCTGCGGTGATTGAGTGGTCACCCCGGTGTGACAGGTGACTGCACCCACAGATGTGTGTGAGTTGACTGGAGCTGTGGTGAGAGTGGTGAGAGTGTCCAAATGATGTGTACGCCCCCTGGACATTGATGTGTGTGAATGTTCCTTGTCATGTGGGTGAGTGTCTTTGTGGAGTGTTGCACCACAGCTGCATGGAGGAGGCAACTGCTCGACCCATCTGATGTGAGAAGGAAGCCGTGCTGTGTGTCTGACTTGCTGAGCTAGCCCCACACCTGTGACACCCCCCTGGCAAGTGGCACATGTGCAGAGTGAGCTTTGTATCCGCTGTTGACAATGGCAGGTGATTGATCTGTCCCTGCGTGTGTCTGTGTACTCTGCTGCGGTTTCGTCAGTGGCCTGGGGCATGTGACTGCTTTGCGGTGCTGGCCATCAGCCTTGTGTTGCTTGGGATGCACAGTGTGTGCCATGATCAGGAATTGGTTCGCACCCCTCATGCCACCTGTGTACTTACTATGCCATGTAGTGCATTGGTGCGTCCACAGTGGCAAATGTCCCTATGACTAAGGTGCTATTACTTGCCAGCATACCATGCCCTGTTCAACAAATCAAAGATGTTAAAATGTGTGTCTCTGTGACATGGTGCAGGTGTAGTGATGTTGTACCACTTTGTCATCCTCACAGGTTACCGCCTACCATAAGGGGAAGATCTGGAAGGAGGCTGTCAAGGCCGTTCAATCGGTGGAGGGTCGCAGTCAGTGCCTGCCACAAGTGAGGAAGAGATGGCAGGACATCCGGTGCTGGACCCGGAGGATCGCCCGGGTCATGCTGAAGGAGGAGGATCCCCGCAAGCATGGCGGGCGCCGGCGCCTGACCCACCAAATGAAGCGTGTCCTGACGGTGGTCTTCCCTGACCTGGATAGGTGGATACAGGAGTTACAGCAGCAGGAAGGGGGTAGGTACATGTGTGTTTGTTGTGTGTCGCCAGCTTTTGTTGCTGCTCAGTCGCCTGGAGACACTGCCAGGGTGTATATGTGCAGTGCATATCCTGTTCCCCCAAGTCAACCTGTGCTGTTCTTCCTCCCTTCCCCTCCTTGACATGTGTTACCTGGTCTGTGTGTTATCACTATTGCACATGGTCATCTAGGCTGCCAGTTAATCAAGGTGCACACTGCTTTCAGCATCATGTGTGGGGGTGGTCTGTCTGTGCCCTGTCCTGTTCAGTCATTTGGGGGTGCATAATTGTTGGCACTGATGCTGAGTCTCAACATAGGAGTGTGAGGTTTCAAAAGAACAGACTTGCAGCATGCATTACCAATGTTGTGGCCTCAGACATGATGTGCATGAGTGGGAGATATGCATAGTGCCGGGACGGTTGCTCCTGTTACAGTCAGCTCATTCCAGGACCATGGAGCAGTGTGCCCAATACAGTCCCCTGACACAGCCTGCCCTCCTAATCATGTGTGTCATCCAACACTGTGCACATTCACTGTGGGTTCAGCATGGCCCTGCCTCTGTGTCATTCTTCCCTGGCCTAGATTGTATTTTTCACATGTGTGCTACATGTGTCCACTGGACAGGGATACACCAGTTTGCTTGTGCATACTCACACTGGACAGTGCCTGTGTGGCTATTCACAACAATCTGTTGATGGTTGTTTGTGACAAATATGTTTTGCCAGCCCTACAAGGTGATGTTGTGTTAATGAAGTGAGTTTTCAAGCACAGTTATTGTAACCATGAATAAGAGGTGTCACTTCTTGATCGGTATCAGTCACATTGACTCAGGTATGGGTGGGTGTGTGAGGGAGGGGCGTACATGTTCAACCCTGATTTTTCATTGCCAGTTCTGACTTGTGTGTGATAATTCGCAGTACAGAAAGTCACCGTGCAGTGCCCCCAAGATGTTGGCCAGTGCTTAATGTTTGTGCTTCTTAGCCTGTGTCAGTTTTTGACAATCATGTATCCTGCTTGTACATTTTTTGCACCTGTGTGTGGTTCAGATGCTACACAGTTGTGACTTTGTGTGCTGACATCTGTGGGTACATTCTGGCTTGCCATGAGGGTGTCCCCACAGTACAGCTAGGCTTTTTTACAAAACAATTGCAGGCCCATTAGCTTATTCATTGTCCTGGGTGTGGACATGTGTGCCACTCCAGATGAAAGTCAGTAGGTCATATGTGTAGCCAACTGTGTAATCAGGTGACGGATAGCCATGTGACAAATGACATTATTCAAGTTGTTACTCAGAGAAATTGTCCCTTGGCAATCACTACACCTGTCAACATGTCTCAATGTTTCATATGCTTGACCTTGTTGTTTGGTTGTGAAGGACAATAATGTGCCTGCATGACAGATGTCTCCCAAGGAAGTGCACAAGACACCACCTTTACACTTTCCTGGGACCCGCTGGCACATTTTAAAGTAAGGCACAGTTTGAACAAAACTTGTTTAGAGTTCATACATATACATGTTTCCACAGTGTGGTTGCATTTGGGTGTTTCCTTAGTTGTTGCCGATACCAACTTACGAGTGTCAAGTCATCCAGACCACCGTGGTGCCATGTATATGTACTTACTGATACCACATTTCTGCCTAACAGTGGCTTATTTGAATGAGTCTGGCAGCTCAGACAATGACTGTGTACATGTAGTTTGGTGTGCACCTCCTTGTGTGACTTCTGTTATACAGACACATGTGTGTTCTGTTCACAAAGTGGCACATTCCCACATTCTAGACATGTCCATTGTGTAAAGGGTTGTGATTCTCCAGGAATCACAATGTATTTCTTTGGGGTTTCCTAAGTACTCACAGGTCTCTGAGTGTGGGGACACCTTCTGCATTGGCATGTGGTATTTGGCCTTGGGTGCGACATTACTGTTGGGTTCACAGTGAAGAAGAGGTGGCATGCCTTCATAGTGTTGCTGTGCTCAACTGATCCCAGACACTAGCTTCTCAGGATCTTGGGATTTCAAGTTATTTGCTGTTGTGTCCTAATTTTCATTTTTTCCAAGTGGCATGGTGGGTCAACCAACTGGGGAGTGCAGGGTTTACATATGTGGGGAGTATTCTAGATGTTACTCATGATGCCCTTTCCTGTTATGCACTGTTGCCTATTTTGTTTGGACTCATGTGTCAGATGTATACAGGTGACTGATTTTTTCCTGTCTCTTCACCTTGCCCACAGCATCATCGGAGGACACCGAGGGAGACACCGGCATGGACGTGGAGGAGGGATCGAGCACTGGTGCCACTACTGCTGAGGTGTCGGCGGAATCTAGTGGCACGGAGGGCGAGGGGAGTGAGGCGGAGGACCTGCCCAGTACCAACACTGACTACGAGGCTGACGGGTCCAAGGCTGAACTCCCTGAGGGGGCGGAGGCTGCTCCAACAGCTGGCAGCAGCACTCCATCCATCACCGCCCCCTCCATTCCCATCACCGCCCTCCCACTTGCTCGGGTCCCTTCTGTCCGTGCTAGGTGACCACATGTCTCCTTCGTGCCAGGCACCGCACCCCCTGCCCCTGTCCCCCCTGCTGCCCTCACTGCCGAGTCTGTGGACATTCAGCAGCAGTTGCAGGTTGGGCAGACATCGATCCTGACTGTCCTCCATGGCCACACCAGACTGCTGACCCAGATGGTGTCGTAGATGGAGGGCAGTCATCAGCGATGTCTGACCAACGCATGTTGCTGAGGTCAGTGGACTCGTCACCTACGGCAGTAGTGAGTCACCTGCAGCGCTGCATCCCCCCCCTACCCCTGCACCATCCACAAGTCCCACACCCATGCCTGTCCCAAGCACACCAAGACATCCACACACACGCACCCCACCAGACACAAGCAGCACACCACCACGTAGGGGCAAGCGCACACCTCCTGACACGCAAACTCAGGGGGAACCAGGCACACCCACTGGGTCTGGGGCACACAGGCAGGCACGCAGCCACAGTCCTTTTCCACATGACTCACTCCCCAGTCCCTCCGATGTCACTCCCCTTGGCTCCCCTGCCCCAGAATCGGAGAAGGAGGCCTACTTCGCTGGGCTGGGCCTCAGCCCCACTAGTTCACCTGGCCGCAAACGGTCAAGGCACTCCACGGGTAGGGGAGTTAAGTCCCCCAGCCTGTCCACCACCTCCCCCAGTAGCGCTGCAGGCCATCCCTCCGACCCCCCCCTCCTTGGGGCCTGTTGTTTCTCCGGGTGCAGGGGAGACGCTTGAAGAACTGGCAGAAGTGTGCAGCGCCGAGCTCGCCTCCACCTTTGGCGCTGCCCCACCCCCTGGGGTGGAGTCGTCCGTCCCTGCACCCACCACACCTACCCTTCCCCCTCCTGTCCCTGCGGTGCCTGGTCCTTCCCCATATGATGCCCCCCCAGTCGCTGAACCAGAGGTTTAGTATGTGCAGGCAAGCTAGGGGAGACGCGTGGCCATGTGTCCCCCCCAAGGACTTCATATCTGGACTGACCATTGGCCTTTGTACATAGTGTTCTTTACTACATCTTATTTTTTCATGCTGAATAAAGCATTTTCTTTTCCGTTTTGAAAAGTCTTGCATTTCATGTATTGATGTTGATGCTGAGGCTCCAGGAGTTGGGGTTGTGGGATTGTGTTATGTTTCATGGAAATGTTGTAGTCTGCATCTCATGGGGTGGAACCTGGTATCTGCGTGCCCTCACAAGGTCTCTGCAAAGAATCTTTGGTCGTGTCTGCTCTTTGTGTTTGGAGACATTGTCCCTAGGAGTGTTCCTTCCTCTGTGGCACCTGACATCTCCCCTGCAGAGGGTTGCACAATTGTTGTGTTGCCCTGTGTCTACATTTCCTTTGTTGGAGAAATTGTCCCTTTTCCGCACAATGCATGTGTGTAATCCCAGCCTAGCACACATATGGTACTTGTTCTGCTGGGTATTTGAACACCTGACTCACAATTGTGGGCATTGTATCTGTGGGAACTCCACCCTATTCCTTCCATGACAGACAACATCTTGGTGGCTGCCCCAGCACCTGTGCATTCCTATCAGTCCTGGGATGTGCGTGACAGTGTGTGTTCCCTTTGTCTCTCTTAGTTTAGTAGGCATTGACATGACCATACAGTCTTGTGGCATGATCTCTGTGTGTGTATTGTGCTGCATCCGCCAGGGGTGGGTATGCATGTGTGATTTGTCCTCACACCCACATGTGGTGTGTCATGCAGTGGGGGAAAGACATCCATCCTCATGGGAGTGGGACACTGCTGTCAATGATGTGTTGTTATGGCACTATAAACATAGTCCAAATATCGTGATGCGTACATACACCCATGGAATTGGGATCATCTGATAAGGATGTACACACCCCCATGTCTGTGTCCACTGCTGGTATTCCTCTGCACCCACCCCCATGTCTGTGTCCACTGCTGGGAGTGATAGGCACCCACCCCCATGTCTGTGTCCACTGCTGGGAGTGATAGGCACCCACCCCTCACATGTCTCTGTCCACTGCTGGGAGTGATAGGCACCCACCCCCATGTCTCTGTCCACTGCTGGTATTCCTCTGCACCCACCCCCATGTCTGTGTCCACTGCTGGGAGTGATAGGCATTCACCCCCAGGTCTGTGTCCACTGCTGGGAGTGATAGGCACCCACCCCCATGTCTGTGTCCACTGCTGGGAGTGATAGGCACCCACCCCTCACATGTCTCTGTCCACTGCGTGGAGTGATAGGCACCCACCCCCATGTCTCTGTCCACTGCTGGTATTCCTCTGCACCCACCCCCATGTCTGTGTCCACTGCTGGGAGTGATAGGCACCCACTCCCCATGTCTCTGTCCACTGCTGGTATTCCTCTGCACCCACCCCCATGTCTGTGTCCACTGCTGGGAGTGATAGGCACCCACCCCCATGTCTCTGTCCACTGCTGGGAGTGATAGGCACCCACCGCCATGTCTGTGTCCACTGCTGGGAGTGAACGACACCCACCCCCATGTCTCTGTCCACTGCTGGGAGTGATAGGCACCCACCCCTCACATGTCTCTGTCCACTGCTGGGAGTGATAGGCACCCACCCCTCACATGTCTGTGTCCACTGCTGGGAGTGATAGGCACTCACCCCCATGTCTGTGTCCACTGCTGGGAGTGATAGGCACCCACCCCCATGTCTGTGTCCACTGCTGGTATTCCTCTGCACCCACCCCTCACATGTCTATGTCCACTGCTGGTATTCCTCTGCACCCACCCACCCACTTGCCGCCTTGCTGTGGTAGACTGCTGTCCTGGGCATACACCACCCCGAATTTACAGCTGATGTGCTGCACCAAGCGGTAGACCAACATTCGTGGCGTGTGTACGCCTTGTATCCATTATATAATGGGGCTGTAGGGGTACGGGTGGTACGGCCCGTACACCTGCATTCATAGGGTGTGTACGGGTCATACCACGCGTACCCCTACGTCACCTATACAATGGTGGTACGGCCCGTACCCACGCTCTGAGGTGCGTGGGTACGTCCTGTACCACCATTGTAGTGGTGATGTAGGGGTACGCGTGTACGGACCATACCCACGCTCTGGGGGTGTGTGTACGGTCCGTACACGCGTACCCCTACATCACCACTGCAATGGTGGTACGGACTGTACCCACGCTCTGGGGGGCGTGGGTACGGTCCGTACCACCATTGTAGTGGTGATGTAGGGGTACGCATGTACAGACCGTACCCACGCTCTGGGGGGCGTGGGTACGGTCTGTACCACCATTGTAGTGGGGATGTAGGGGTACGCGTGTACGGACCATACCCATGCGCTGGGGGCGTGGGTATGGTCCTTACACGCGTACCCCTACATCACCACTGCAATGGTGGTACGGACTGTACCCACGCTCTGGGGGGCGTGGGTACGGTCCGTACATGCGTACCCCTACATCACCACTGCAATGGTGGTATGGACCGTACCCACGCTCTGGGGGGCATGGGTACGGTCCGTACATGCGTACCCCTACATCACCACTGCAATGGTGGTACGGACTGTACCCACGCTCTGAGGGGCGTGGGTACGTCCCGTACCACCATTGTGGTGGTGACGGGTACGCGTCCACGTCCACTTCCACTGTGGCGGGACGTGGGATTGGTGGACACGCCCCCCGAAGTTACCAGACCATGGAGGTAATTAATGTGCAGGATATATTTGTTTTTTGTGGGGTGTGGGTTATGTTTCCTGCCCCTGGCCCCCCCTCCCCCTTTGCCCCTGGTGGTTGTTCTGACCTTCTGCGGCGTCTGCGGCGGTTTCTGTACACAAGGTCGTAGGCTATGAGGGCCGGGATGACACGTAGGATGGGGTCCATGGCTGTCCGTCGCGTACCGGTGCTCCTTGTTCGCGTCGTCCTCAATTTCCCGGGAGTTTTTGGCTGCCGTAAAATATTATCCGTGCGGAGTGACGTAGGCACGGATCGTACTTGCTGGTTCGTAAAACGCTGTCTGACTCCATCCGGACGTCAGGTACGCGGTGTCCCGGATCGGAATTGTGGGTATTTTTTTGTCGGTCGGTCTTTTGTACGACTCGTACGGAAATTGTATTTCTGTACGAATCGTACTTGCGGGTTTGTAAGGTGTTTTACCCGGGGATGAGTCGGACGGAGAATACGCTCCGTACAACCATTCGTACCCGGCATTTACAGGATAGGAATTGGCACCTTAGTGTTTATGTGTGTAATATGTATCATTAATATGCTATATGAAATAAACTGAATTAAAATATTTATAATGTTGAAATTATAATTTAATTGTATAATGTTTCAATAATTAATCTGGTATATTATTGCTGGAGCATTTGTTGTTATTATTATATATATTTTATATTATTGTTTTAATGTTAGTATTTTGTATTAAAATGTAATATTGTCATACATGTTAAAATACTTTTTGATAATTATTTTTATTTATTTACATTATTTACATTTACTTTTTTAAATGTTATATATTGTAATGTGTTTATTTATGAATACTGTTTTAATTATTAATGTAGTGTATTTGAATTAATAATATTCATGTATTTAATGTTAACGATATTATGGCTATCAATAATTTAGTTTTCAATATATTTGTTGTATTTTATGTCTTTTAATGTGGGTACAATATTTCTTGTTATCTTTACTTTTGTTTTTGATATTCAGTAATTTAGCTATTTTTCAAGGTGATATTTTTTCAGTCACTATTAATGCATTTATTTTTTAAGTATAGGGTTGCAACATTAAGGATGTTGACATTTTATGGGTGATATTTTGTATTTCAATCATTGTTTTCCTCTATATTGTGTCACAAGAGCACTGGTTCTGCTGAGTTGTTCTTCTTTCATCACCATAAACACATTTTTTCCTCTTTTTCTCCTTTTTCTCTCTCCTTGCTCTGGGTCAAAGTCTGATGATGAAAAGTAATCCCTGGTCACCACAAATGACTGCCGGTGCCCTCCATCGGTAAAGACCCACCCATGTTGAGCACTGGGGGGTCACTAGTGAAGTCTATTAACTGCAGATATGTAACTTGAGGGTTTGTTTACTTCCTTTTCAGGACTGAATTTATTGTAGTATATCATCCTGCTGGAGTTGGATCTGAAATGAGAAGGGTCCGAGCAGGGGTCCAGTTTCTGAAATTATCTGAGCCATTTAACACCATAGGCTTTTTTGTGGGGGATTTTAGATGGATTCTCTGTTCCAACAAAATAAATAAATAAATCTATTTCAAGGTCCGTTTTGTGAGGTCAAATTTAATATTAATATTATTAACAGATTTGTATCGCGCATGGCTGCCACAGCAACGGGGTGTCCCAGAGCTACCCAAAACAGCATACCAGTAAGTAGTGACAGCATGGGAAAGGAAGAGAGAGTTACGCTGGGAAAAGCCAGGTCTTTATGGCTTTCCGGAAGGCTAGATGATCTTGGAGCCCTCTGATACCAGTAGGAAGAGAAGTCCAGAGTTTGGCAGCCAGAACTTTAAAAGAACGACCACCCGCTCTGGCTCTTAAAACTCTAGGGGTATACATCAGCCCTTGCTCAGCTGACCGTAGGCACCGGTTCTGGACATAAGATGTTAACAAGTTTGATAGGACCTAGGGGGCTTGTTCAGTCAAACTTTTGTGGGCGATGCATAGAGTCTTAAACTGAATTCTTTTCTCCACCGGTAGTCAGTGTAATTTGGGTAGAGATCTAGACACGGAGCAGGCTTTCTGTAGTGCTAGTAAGGTGCGAACTGCTGCATTTTGTATTCTCTGCAGGCGCTGAATACAGGTTTTGTTGGCACCTAGATAAAGGGAATTCCCATAATCCAATCTGGATAAGATTGTGGCCTGTACGATAATCTGCCAGACTTTGGGCTCAAAAAAGCCCAATAGAGGTTTTAGACCTCTCAGAAGCCCAAAGCATGTCCCTGCAACTACTTTGGATTGGGTGTCAAAAGAGAGACCTCTATCCATCCAGAAGCCCAAGTTCTTGACTGCCTCCTTCGGCAAAGGAGCTGGTTTTAATTGATCTGGCCACCATTGCTCTGACCACATATCGCTATCTCTTCCAAACAGCAAAATTTCAGTCTTACTGGCGTTTAGCTGCAGAAAATTTGTTGTCAGCCAATTGGCGACCGCCAATAAATCCTCCTTGAATTTAATAAGGTTTTGTTTACATTTCTTGGAGAAGGCAATAACTAATTGGGTGTCGGTGGCATAAGAAGCCAACGACAACCCTCTGCTTTTTGCTACCGCTGCTAACGGTTGTACATAGATGTTAAGGAGCACAGGGCTCAGTATTGATCCTTGTGGAACCCCATGTCTGATCGCCGACTCCTGGGAATGATAGGGTGGTACTGTGACCTGAAAAGTTCTGCCCTCTAGAAAGGAGTGAAACCAGGCCAGAGCCGAGCCTTCGATCCCTATCTCCTGTAGCCTGCACAGTAGTATTTCATGCGAGACAGTGTGGAAAGCGGCATTTAAATCTAAGAGAATTAAGGCCGCAGACTTTCCATCATCTAAATTCCTACGAATTTCCTCTGTCACTGTCAGCAGAGCCGACTCAGTGCTGTGGCGGGCTCTGAAACCGTTTTGAGAGGAGTCCAAGATGGCCTTTTCCTCAACAAACTTTATCAGAATATTATTGACATAGGATTCAGTGACCTTAGCTAGAAAAGGGAGCTCGGAGATGGGACGATAGTTGCCCGGTTCAGATGGATCTAGCGATGCTTTCTTCAGAAGAGGAGTCACTTTAGCGTGTTTCCAGACTGATGGTAGACACGCTGAGGTTAGGGATATATTAATTAATTCCAAGTTGCAAGAACAGTGTCTTTTTTTTAATCTAGAGTTTTTTAGTTTTATAATCATTTTTTGTGGATGCCACCTAGACAATATTACTGACTTCCACCATGTGGCTGGCCTGAAAACATAGCTGAGCATCATTAGTGGGAAGTTTATTTTATTGACCAGTGCACTTATCTGTGCGGTGAAAGAGTGATTTGGAATGAAAAAGATTCCCAGGTTCATCTTGTCTTTGCCAGTGAAGTGCTGTTCTCGGAACCTGAGGCCCTCTGAAAGGTATGATAGTCCTGTTTCTCTTTCCTGGGTCCAGGACACGTGTTTTTATCTACAGGCACCTGTAGTCTCTTTCACTGCAATCTGCTCATGTTTAAGGCATCCAGCAGTGTTGCTCTGAGGACTGAAGTCCTTTCCTAGGTGCTGGCATATGTGTGGATATTTGTGTAAACAGAACTAATGATGGTGAGCTCACAAATGAGTGTATGCAGATGTTTGATAGAGCCTGCAATTGAGAGGAAGCCTAAGGAGTTAAAGAGGTGATTATGTAGAAACGGAGGAGGTGGTTAGGAATAGTCCTTCCAAACTGTTGCCCTCAGTGCGTTATTACAGAGGACTTTTTAATACTTTTTTAGTCCTTACATTTGTCATTTATCTTGTAGAATTTGTGAAATGATGTTTATGTACACGTTGTTATTGAAGACATTTTAAACTGTATGTGTATATGTAGGTTTATAATGTAACCATTTTGCTCTGTTCAAAGGTCATGTTTTTTGTCAAACTTTCAGTCATTTGCCCTTTTATTTTAATCCACTGTGAGCTTAAATCTTATGTGACAGAATACGGTCATTTTAGTAGCATTTGGCAGTTGACACAAAAAATGTTTTATGATATATGCATAGTTTGAGCGAGTGAACAAATTACTTTCCTATGTTATGTTATATTATGTTATGTTGTGCAGATTTGTAGAGCTCACCTAAGCTGGTGTGACCCTAGCCATATCTAGGGCCTAGTGGGACTTATTTGAAAAGCCAAGTCTTCAGCTACTTGCAATATTCAAGAAGTGGGGAGGAGGGTCTTATATGTAGTGCCAACTCATTCCACACTTTTGGAGAAATGCCGGAGAAGGCGCGACCACCAGATCTTGTTTTCCATATGCATGGAATGTGTGTATGTAAGAGTCAGGATGAGTGGAGGTGTCTTGAAGGGTTGTAAAGCAGATGCGATTGTTGAGTAATGCTGAGCCAGTATTATGAGGTACCTTGAAAGTATGGGTGAGAACTCTGACTTGTGCTTGATGGTGTATGGGAAGCCAGTGAGCCTCTTCAGGTGTGGAGTGATGTGAGTGCAGCATGGGAGGTGGAGAGTGAATCTGGCTGTCAAGTTCTGAATGGTGTGCATCCTGTTGGTTGGTTTTAGAGGGTTGTTAGATCTGGTATACTTGGTGTAGTATTCCCCCAAACCTTTGGATTTTACCCCTTCTGTGTGCTGAAATCATTTTTATTGGCATTAGTACTCAGTACACCTCACAACTGCTAACCATTGTTTTTTTTAACTTTATTTAACATTTTTCATCCACAATTTACCACAATGCATACTGTGCTACCAATGTCATCGTACAGTGACCAGATCAAATAGGCAGTAGCCCACACCGGGGAGCAATGAACACTTCAACATGTTACCAGCTTAGGAACCCAGCCAAACAATGTCATAGCATCAGTACGCCCCTCTGCTGTTCCCTTAGCTGTGTGTTGAGGGAATATCCAAGTATACAAGTGTTATGTAGGTTTACCAGGGGACAGGATCAGCCCACCCCGGTCGGAGCAACCCCTGGAGGAGGTTGAGATGGTGCAACAGACCCAAGTTCCTGTAGGTAGTCTTTTAAGGGGCCCCAAATATCCCTTGGTATCAACGTCACGGGAAGTGTTGATGCAAATAATTCCCCATTAATTTTACAATAAATGAGACTATTTAACCATGATTTCGCAGTGGGAATAAATGTATCGCCCCAATGTAACGCTATCTCACTTTTAGCAAGTGGGAGCGCAATAGAGGTGAGGCGGTGTAACGTTTTGAGGATGTTTCGAACATAACCTAGAAGGGCCACTTCAGGAGTAGGGTGGAGGTCCATGTGCGTCATCTGTGAAAGGATTCGGTACACTGCTCTCTAGAAACCCCCAATTTTCTCACAGTTCCAAGTCATATGGACAAAGTCAGCATGCTGAGTCCTGCATTTAGGACATCTGTGTGATCTAGAGGGATCAATCGAATTAAGTTTGGAGGGGGACATGTAGGCTCTCCTTAGGAACTTAAAATGAATCAGTTTATGATGACTGTTTGGGGAGACTTCCTTCGTTTGAGTGCAGCAGAAGGACCAATGGGAATCCTCTATAGGGTGTCCCAGGTCTCGTTCCCAGGTCTCACGGATTTTAGCATCCCTGGCAGGGACTAGTGTCATGCAGGCCCTATAGAGCTTAGAGATTAAGTGTTCCCCCCCCAGTGCTTGCAATTAACAACGGCAGAGGTGTAAATGACTTCGGCTCCAGTGGGAAGTCAGGAATCGACGCCCGCAGTGTACTGCGAAACGTACTGAGAAGAAAATGGTCCATAAAAGATGCCTCGCTAAATCTGGTGTCCTCGGAACGGCTAAACACACACCCATTTGGAAATAACTCACCACAAGTGTCTAGGGAGTACTTGACCAAAGTGCAATGTACTAACTTTTCTTCGGTAATAGGTAACCAAGGGTTATTGGGTAATTGAAGCGCTGAAGAGTGTAGATTGTGGCTGCCAGCTATTCGTGCCAATTTCCTTCAAGCCCAACAAGTGGTGGATACTGTTTGAATGTCTCTGGGTCTCTTGGAAACCCTTTTGGGAGGATTGTTTTAATCGTAGCCGGGAACACAAGGTTGGCTTCTAGCTTTGAATAGGGGATACGTGCATCTGGGTGATACCAGGAGTGCGCATAGCTGCACTGTGCAACTAAATAATAGATCTGAAATTTGGAACCCCCAGTCCTCCCCTATCATATAGTAGCATCAAGGTGTCCCAACTGACCCTGGCTCTTCTCCCACCCCAAACCAAGCTGATAAGGTGCAATCAAAGCATGCAAAAAAAGATATTGGGTAAGGGGATGGGTATATTTTGAAACAAATACAAACATTTAGGAAGAACACCCATTTTTATGATGGCCACCCTCCCTGCTAAGGAGAGGAGGAGCTTAATCCAGCACTCCACCTGTTGTCCCAAAGTGTGCATAGCTGGGCCATAATTAAGCAACTCCACCTGTGCAGCTACAATATGAATCTGAATCCCCATATATCATGTAGTATCATTACACCACTTTAGCGAGTATTCACATTGCCACCTGGAAGTGCTGGTCGTGAGAGGAAAGATTTCAGATTTACCCCAATTTATGTTCGGTCCCGAGTATCTGCCAAACCGGATGATCTCACAAACTAATGGTTCTAAATTCACTTGGGGACGCGAACATATAATATAATATAGTCTGCATATAGGGAAATTAAAGGAGTCCCAGTCTTAAACTGAAGTCCCCAGCGAAAGTGTTGTTCCTGAAATTGTCGAACCATGGAGTCCATTGTAATTATGAACAGCAGCGCCGAGAGTGGGCAGGCTTGTCTGGTGCTACGAAATAGATTAAATTGAGGGGATAAAGTACCATTTAGCCGCAATGGGGCTGTGTGAGAGGTATATAGCAAAAAAGTGAGTTCAATAAACCTCTTTGGCATCTCCATCTTCCTCATTACCACCAGGAAAAAGGGCCACTCCAAGGAGTCAAAGGCCTTTTCCGTGTCTAGCAATATTGTAGCGGCAGGGAGGTCAGCGTCGATCCTATTAATAGTGGCAAAGAGAGTTCGGAGGTTGAGGCCTGTAGACCTACAAGGTACAAACCCCAACTGCGCAGGTGAAATAATACGATCTAGCAACAGCGCAAGTCACATCGCTATCATTTTTGCAAGGATTTTATAATCCAGGTTTAATAATGACAATGGCCTATATGACCCACATAAAAGCGGATCCTTGCCTGGCTTGGGGAGTAAAACAACCACAGCCTCTGACAGTGTGGGGTGGAGTTCTCACTTCTCGAGGGCCTCATTATACACCTCTAGTAAGTAGGGAGCTAAAATGTCTTTATAAGCCTTATAGAAGTAGACAGTAAACCCATCTATCCCCGCGGCTGTCAAGCCATTCATATCGTCTATGGTGCTGACGATCTCTTCCGAAGAGAATGGTTCTGCCAAGAATTGCTGCATGGCTTTTTCCAGCCAAACAAGCGCTAATTCAGCTAGGTAGGTATTGCGATCAGCAACACTATGTTTAGTACGCGTTGAATATAACTCAGTGTAATAGTCCAGAAACTCCTTCCGTATATTGGGAGTGCAGGTCAGAATTTGCCCTTGCGTCGAACGCAGGCTTGTAATTCATGAGTTACTAGCTGGGGGTCTCAATAGCCGCGCTAGCATGCGGCCCGGTCTATCTCCCTCCCCGTATCTGCGCGCGATGGCGTATTTGCTGAGGAAGCATGCCTTGCACTCCGCTGCCTCCTTGAATGCCTGCAATAGCGCCAATCGGAGGCCTTGTTGGACCGAATCAGCACATGCCAGTTGTTCCTGATCTAGGTCAGTCAGCTTCTTCCCAATGCTTGACAGTGTACATCTTAAGTCACGCAGAACCCCGGCGAGTTTAGAGATGGAAATCCTACGTGTGAATGCTTTAAAAGCCTCCCAGTGGGTAGCCCAGGATTAAACTGAACTGTTGTTAATGTCAAAATATTCAATAATGGCATCATGGAGTTCAGAACGAAATAGTTTGTCTTGCAATGCCTGACTAGGGAATCTCCACTGCCTTTTGCAACCTTCTGGTCTGGGGACCTTAAGTGTAAGTGACACGCGGGGAATGATCAGAGAAGGTTCTAAGGTGTAGGGCTTCACTATACCAAGCTGCAAGATTGGAGGTCACCAACCAAAAGTCTAGCCTCATCCAGGTATTGTGTGGAGCGGACTAATGTGTGTATGCAGATTCCCCGGGTCTACAGCTTCGCCACACATCAATGAGGCCACACATTTCGCACAACTCAACTAGGGCGCGACGCGGACGGGGCTTTGTATCTGGGGATTCTGAGGTGCCATCCCGTGCAGAATCTAAAAGAAGGTTGAAGTCACCCCCATGCAAATAGAATCCGCAGCTAGTTGTAGGATTCCAGAATTTAATGAGTGGAAAAATTACGGGTCATCTACATTGGGCGAGTAAAGGCAGACTAACGGTATCTGGTGCCCCATAAATTGACCCACTACCATAGTGTATCTACCCTCTTTATCCGTGCGAACCTCCAACAGACAGAAGGGTAGTCGTTTATGTATAAGTATAGCTGTCCCCCTTGCATTAGTGCTGTAATTAGCAAAGTACCTGTGGGGACCCCAGGAGGAGGTGAAACATATTACCGTGGATTTTGGCAAGTGAGTTTTTTGTAGCAACACTATGTCAACGTGATGCCTCAGTAAGTAATTCAGCACTTGTTTTCTTTTTTTGACATTGTTGAGGCCCCTGACATTCCAAGTAAGCAGCGTAACATCAGAAAAGTTGAACAGTGGACCCCCCACAGCCTTAGTCTAAGTTGTAAACAAATCTGTACCCTTTGACAACAGGACAACACACCAGCTACATTGAGGGACAGTAGATGAAAGCAATTGTATACCGCGCCAAAAAACAAACTCCCCCGCCACCCCACCCCAACCCTGTAACCCCAACCTCAGGGAGATACCCCATTGAGTAATAGGTGGAATGCAATAAAAACAAACCCAACCATGGGAAATAGATAGAAACAACATACTTTCTGAGCAATATATCCAATATTCTGTAATAAACACTTGGGGGAGGCAACGCCTCGCCATCTACCCAAGTTTGCAAAACATGAGAATTGAAATACATAATGTCCTAGAAAAGAAATGATTATCAATGGTCACTAATCAGCCTGCAATACAGTTATAAACTCAATTCAATCCATTGAGAAGAGTTCCACACTAGCTGCCGAGCCACTATGTGGAGGAGAGGCACATAGAGCTTCATTGACCTGTGTGCACACGGCTCCCTTATAATTCCGGCAGAATTCCTGTACTTCTGTGGGTGAGTCAAATACCCTGGTTCTTCCAGCGACATCCACTCGCAGGCGTGCCGGGTATATCATTCCATACTAGAAGCCCAAATTACGGAGAGTGACCTTCATTTCTGTGAACTTTTTCAGCGCCTCCTGAACCATTGCTGTAAAGTCTGGGAATAAAGTAATTGTGGACCCCTGCCAGGTGAGGGTGCCAGCTTCATTGGCCAGCCAAAGTGCAGTGTCTCTATCGCGGAACTTTGGGAGATGAGCCAATATTGGACACAGGGAGGGCCAGGGATGAGCCGAGACCCCAGGCTGCGGTGCGCTCACTCCACTGGGAAGATGGAAGTAAAGGACTCTTTACCAAAAAGATCTACGAGGAAGGTTTCAACAAAGGTGTCTATGTGGCCAGTGTGCGTCTATTCAGCAGCACCCAAAATGCGCATTTTATTGCACCTGCTTCTAGCTTCTAAATCCTCGTTTTTCATAGCAATGGAGTTTAAAATCTTTTCCATCCGGTCCAGTTATTTTAGTGATTGTGCGGCTCCACCATCCAAAATGGACACCCTGCCCTCTGCAACATCCAAGCGGTGTTAGTGGCCATCCAGTCTGGCTCCCATGCTGTCTAGCTGCTTCTCAAGCAGGTCAAAGTGACCATCTAGCGCCTTGAATCCAGCTTTCTTTGGAATCTTTATGCACCATGGCGCAATTAGGCAGTGCCAGCATTGTTCGTTGCTATCATGGGAAATGCAATCAAAGTATGCCAACACATACAGAGTGTCGCAATGGAGCAGAGACGGCCTATGACAGGGAGGGGGCCTCGTGGCGGGGGTCAAATCGATATCCCACTATGGCGAGAGTAGTGTCGCCACCTAACGAGGGCCGCAGCACTCACCAGTCACTACCCGCGATGGAGCTCGAGTGGACCGTTGCATGCAATGTGGCCAGTACGCTGATTGTCTATTTGTGTACCCCACAGGATCAGCGTGCCCAGCCAGATGGCCAGCCCCCAGGCTCACCCGCGGCCCCTGTCACTGCGGAGCCTCCGGGAGCAATGTGGGCTGACTTACCTGTTGGGGCAGATGCCATGAGCAAAGTGGGAGGAGGGGCAATCTGGCAGACTTCACCGTTGTTATCAACTGACCGCTTAATCTTTTCGAGCCACAAGGAAGGCTCATTAGTGCTCCTCAGCGGCGGCCTCAAGTTCCAGGAGAGGCCGCATTGGGTTGCTGATCTCTTACAGCCCACTCCCCATAACACCGGAGACAGGAGACACTGCCGTGCGCGGGGAGAGTGGCTGACTCGATGCCATGCTCCTCTTCCCCCAGATGGGCAAGGGCCTCCTCCTCAGCAAGGGCCGTCGTAGCCGCGAGGCCTCAGGGAGGACACGGCCGAGTCTTCTGCATGGGCCTGACCGTGCCTGATCCAGGCTGCTCCCAGTAAATCACTCGAAACTTGGGCAGCGAGGCGTCCCAGGACCTCGGAGCACCCGGATTCACCAAAGTGGCGCAACAGCCTCACAATTGAGTCTCTAGTGACTAGGACGGCTTAGCATTTAGGGCAGATGAGGCAAGGATGTTGGGTCGGATGGCGGAGCTCCAGCACTATGCAGCCATCTTGGTCTGCAACCTGGCCACGCCCGCAACTGCTAACCATTGTTAAAGTGCAGTGTTGCCAGACCTAAACCTTCCACTTTTATAAATATGTCACCCCCTAAGGTAGGCCTTTAAAGGCTCATAGGGCAGGAAGTGTTGCATTTAAACCGTAGGATATGTGTGCTTAGGTTTTACATGTCTTACATTCATAACGTTGTTTTTCACTGGTGTATGGCCTATATCTCCCATCGACTAACATTGATTCGCCTTATTACATTTAATAAGTCATAACTTTGTGGGAACAGATAGAGATATACTGTTTACACTCAAATTAATTGTAATTTAAAACCCTCTGTTATGGTAGAGTCAGATTGTAAGTCACAATTCTGAAACTGACACTTTTAGAAAGTTGACGCTTCCTTTTTTAACCATGTGGGCCTTCTGGCACTCCCGGGTCACATGACTGTGAATGGCATTGCTGTTGGGGTTTGTGTATTGCTTCCAGAGTGTAACACATTGGGGGCTTAAGCTTGGACAGGAAGGCCATTCAGGGAGGGTCACTAGGAGGGACTGTAGTCCACCCAACTTACATTTCAAAGGGCTTTGTCTCCTGCACACACAAAGGAATCTGACACCAGTCCTGCCCGTCTTGTGTTACCCAAGACAATTTAGATGCATAACAAAGGGGGAGGGAATTACATTTTTCCGGAACTGGAATCCCTCACTCAAAAGCTGATACCAAGTATAAACATTGGACCTACACAGCCAATCTTCAGACCACTCCTGTTACAGAAGAAGGGCTGCCCTGCTACCAGAGGACTGTCTTCATCCAAGGCTAACCCAGAGTGACGCCAAATATCAGTTGCCTGACAACCTGTGTGACATACAGGGACACAACAAGATTCAGAGGCCTCCATCTAACAGCCCAGCTGACCTGTTGAACTGGACCTGCCTGGACCTGCAACCGGACCCACCTGAGCCCTTTTGCTTGCTTCTACCTGGAGTGTGTTCTGATCCCCAAAAGACACCCTCAAGGTCCTGGACCACTGGCTGGCTTCAGAGTGTCCTCCTCTCTGCCTAACTGTGAGTCCCATCAAATTAGACTCAGCAAGTCGCAACTTGATGTAGGACCTTGCAACGCAGCTCCTGATCAGAACTGATGCAGTGCAACACAACGCGATGCAGGACCTTGCATTGCAGCACTCACAGATCCTGATAGGAAATGATGCAGCGAGATGCAACTCGGCGTAGTACTTTGCATTGCAGCACAGCGCACGTCCTGATCGGAAGCGATGCACCAGGGACATAAGGTACAACTTTCAGTGGGACTAACCTGGACCCTGTGTCCAGCCCAAGCTCCGCCATGGTTGGCCTGAACTTGTGAATTTTTCCTGGGCCAACGTGACCAGATAACCGCAGTTAGCGATTTGTGCTTTTAGGCGCTATTTTCACTAAACAATTTAAAAGTTAATGTCTCCAGTTCTACTGATTTTTTTATCATTCTGCACTTTTATTTATTAAATGTATTAATTTAGTTGGGGATTTTCGTGTGTTGTGTTTAAATTTTATTACTGCTTCTGTACTGCAAAATAACTTTATGCATTGCCTCTAAGTTAAGCCTGACTGCTTTGTGGCAAGCAACCAGAGAGTTAAGCACAGGTTAATTTTGTGGTTCACCCTAACAAGGATTGTGCTCACTGTCTGAGTGGGACTTGCACTCCCCTTGACCAATAACCCAATTTGTTACAAGAGTATTCCCGTAGTCCAGCTTACTTGTGACCAGGGAGTGCATGAAGGATTTCCGGATGCCGATTGGGAGCCATTTAAAATTATTAATCAGCATCTTCAGTGTATGAGACATGAGGCAGTGAGGACATGGACTTTGAGTTTGCTGTCGCCGACAATCTTGAGGTTCTTGGCGTTAGTGATGGGAGGTGTCAGTCCTAGCTCTTTTAGCCACCAGGGGAAGTCCCAGGGGAAAGTGCTCTTCCTGAAGATCATAATTTCAGTCTTGTGAGTGTTCAGCTTTAGTCAGCTGGTCTTTATCCAGTAGGCAATTTCAGTCATGCAGGCACTGAACCTGATCCAAGTGCTGGCCGTCTTTTCAGTGAGGGAGAGAATGGTTTGCTTGGCCTTGGTGAAGGAGAGGATGTTGATGCAGTGAGAGTGGATGATGACATTTTCCACCAAAAGGACTATCTTCATGTGGTCTGGTCGTATGACCGTGCTCAGCCACTAGTGCCCAGAGCTCCTCCCCCAACCTTTAGATCTAAGTACGGCAAATGGAAGCCACGGCTGGGAAATCGGCGGTAGCGGCGACAGGGTCTGGCGGTCCACCGTAGGTGGCACACACTGAGATGTGCTACTACGAGGAGCCGGGAACTTACGGCTTTCATTGTGCAACAGATTGGCGCTCTTTTGGCTGGAGCCCTTTTTGGCTGGTTTTGCGGGTGCATGGAGGGCAGAAGGCGGCTGGTGACTGATGGCTGAGCATGGGGGAAATGGAAAGGAAGGCGCTCAGCGGCGGCGAGATCAATTGAGAATGTGAGCCTGGTTTTTTTTTGGTGATAGCTGGATTGCTGGAGAGCTGGTAGCCCTGGCAGCAGTGAGGGATGGCTGCTCATTGACTGTGGTGGGGACTGACCCTAGGCACCCCCAGGAATTGTGGCTTTCTTTCCTTTTTGGGGGGGGGGATTTTGAATTTTGATTGACTTTGGTCTGATTGATTTAATTGATTCTGTCTCATGGCGTTTCAGAGCCACAGAAACAATCTAAGGGGCCAGTGGGAGAGAAGTCAGCTCCCCAAGACCTAAGACCTGAGCAGAGCTGAGCTGGGTGGAGGCAATTGCTAATAATTCTGGGCTTCGGAGATTACCTGGTGTGAACAAATCTAAGTGCTGTCACTGGAAGGGACTCCCAGGTTCAAAATAAAAATGGAAAAACATTTAAAGTAGTCAAATCTAATGGCCAAAGTTGACTAGGCAGCAGGTCTTAGAGCCAAAATGTGATTAGCTTAATCAAAAGCTGTGTCAACCGCGGCTCGAGCTGAGTACAACTTAAAAAAGCGACCTGGCATAAACTCTAGCTTTGAGAGCTGGGAAGAAGAGCAGCCAGAATTCCATCAGGAAATGGGAGTTAGAGACCCAGGCGCAGAGAAAGAAATAGAAGGAGTACCAGAAGAGGGGACAAGATCGGAGGAAGAGCAGGCAGTCGATTTAACTGCTGGGGGAAGCAAGGAGGGAATAAAAACCTATAAAGACTTCCCGCTATTTTTAAAAGGAAAGGCATCACAGGCTGCTCAGTCTACACCGGCAAAACTGACGGCAAAACCAGAAAGACCTTTTGAGGGGTCTTCTGATGAGATGCCAGATAGTCCTTCTCAAATGCGCAATTACTCTCACGACAAGTAGCCATCTTAGAGGAAAAAGCTCTAAAACATTCCCTTCAAAAGATCAATAATACCTCAATGGATCTCCAACTTCACGGTCAGGTATTGCCACTATTGCCAAAGGTTCAGGTCCAGGCTCAGTCACAGGTGCCTCCACAAGATTCAATATTACCGCTGCAGCCAACTCAACATCAATTTTACCCTCAGCCCCAGTCACCTAGGAGGATCAGAAGTTTTAAGATAGCAAGTCGGAACCCAGAAAGAAAATGGAGGATTTCAACATAGCTTGCCGGAAAATATCCAAGAAAAAGACACCATCCAACAAATGGACATAAAGTCTATGCTGAATCTTATTTTAGAGGAAATAGGAGAAGTGAAGATATCTCAAGTGAATGAAATAGTCTCCCTCCATCAATGCCTCAGAAAAATTGAGGCGGCAGTGGCTAGTTTTCCAGCTAGAATACAGGAAGCAGAATCAAGGAATTCACATCTGCAAGATCAAAGGAATACAATGCATCAGAAAGTGAATGAAGCAACAAAGGAAAAAGTTACCTTACCGAGTAGGAACTCGAGAACCACTCACGCAGTGCAAATTTACGAATAGTTGGGGTTCCGGAGGGGAGTGAGGGGCACCAAACACTTCAATGGGTTGAGACTTTTATTAGGAAGAATGTTTTGCCTGAATTTACTGGAGACATCACTATAACAAGGGCACATCGGGTCCCCTCTCACCCACTGCCAAATTAAAATTTTGCATGTTAAATTTTGATTAATTTGGCTGATTACCGTATTAAAGAAAAGATTTCAGCTAAGGCAATCCAGCAGAGGCAATTTGCGATTAATGAGGTTTCTAGCTATAGGATTTTTGCTGATATGTCAACAGCAGCCGCACTTAGGCGTAAAGAGTTCGTTAAATTGCTATATCTTTTTAAGGCTCAAGGCGCGCAGGCTTCAATAGCTCAGCAATCGAAGCTAAGAGTACTTGTGAAAGGCAAGTTCCATATGCTTACAAACATAGAGGAAGCGCAGGATTTGCTTAGAGAAATTTCCTCTATGAAATAGAACAGAATCTACAGATTGTGATGATGGGTCAGTAAGGAAGAGGGGGTCACTCAGGGTGCAACAACAGGGCACCCCATAAGAGCAGTAGGGGAAGATGAGATGTGGCTTGCGGGCTTCTGCACACCTCTCAGGGAGGGTAGGGTTTGGGATAAGTGAGGGAGTAGGCGAGTGTATGGCATTAAGAATAAAAAAGAGCAGAAGCATAGTGGAGAGAGGAGAGGAAAACAGGGTTTTGAGCCAAGTATTATCATTTTTGGTGGGAATAAACCATAGAGATGGGTATTAAATGTGAAATCATTTTGGTTAATGTCAATGGAATTTTACACAAACAAAAGTATGGAGGGCTAGTAAGATGGCTGGCTTCCTTTGCACCACAAGTCCTTTTTCTCCAGGAAACTCATTTAAAAACAAATTCACCAAAACTCTTTGTCCCAAGAGCATTTTCGAACGTTTATTTGCTTCAGCTGGGCTGGCAATGAGAGGGTAGCTATATATTGTGTTAGGGGCATGGATTGGAAATCCGTTCAAGTGCACAGGGATCCTCATGAACGATGGCTATGGATAAAGGTGAATTTAAATGGGACCACTTTAAATTTTGTTAACTTTTATGGTCCAATTACGGATGATCCCACATCAATGATAAAGATTAACAAATTACTTAGAGGAGCTTCGGGGCAGATTATTTTTGGAGGGGATTTTAATTACATTCAAGACTTGCTAAAGGATACTTCAAATAAAAATACAAAACAATTAAAGCCAAAGACCAAACAAATTCTAGATGCAATAATACAAGATCATCAGTTAATTGACCCATGGCACAAAGTTCACCGGGAAGCGCTTGAATATACTTGCTATTCCCGTCAATTCCAAACTGCATCCTGTATTGTTTTTTTTTTATAATATCCTGGTCCCCGAAACATACTGGCTCGGAAAAAGGGGCCAACTCATTCTCAGACCATTCTTTGGTCAAGTTAGATCTAGTAATTGAGGAGGGAAAGAGGACAAGAACCAAGTGGCAGATGGGTCGACTCCTCCTCTCAAATCAACAATGGGTAGCAGGCATAAGGGAATAGATACAAGAATTTTTTAGGATCAATGAGGGAACAGCTTACTGTTTTCAATATGGGGGGCTTCTAAGGCGGCAGTGCGCGAGCAAATGATTGCTTTTATGGCGGCTCAGTCAAAAAATTTAAGCATTTATGTAGCCAAACCCCAGCGGGCAGTAGATACTGCTTTGATGCAGAAGAATGCCTTTTTACGGGGTGACGGGTTAGCTGGAAGTCAGCCTGAAAAAGTAAAATAAGAATTAAGAGATTTTTTCTGCTAGAAGAAATTAACAGCTTCCAGACATTCCAACACCGAGCTTATGCAGAAAGTCAAATGATAGGCAAACTGCTAGCTTGGTCAACCAAGGTAAAACAGGAAGCTGCCTTAATTACTGAAGTTATAGATCCTAGGACCAGGGATACAGTGACGGACAAGGATAGGATTGCCCAAGAATTTGTGGAGCATTATGAACAGTTATATGCTTCTAAGTATAGGGTCGAGCAAGAATCAATCCAGCATTATTTCCAGGGTGTAAATCTCCCTCATGTGTCAACTACCCTGGCTGAGAAAATGCAACTTGATATATCAAGAGCAGAAACTTTGGCAGCCCTGGATACAATGGCGGCTGCTAAAGCTTGTGGAAATGATTTGTTGCCAATAGAATTCTATCAGGTTTTTGTTAAGGAATTAACACATTTTTTGACAAAGCTTTTTAATTAATTTAAGGCACATGGTTTTGTTCCCTCAACTTTCAAAGACTCCATCATTGTTAGTTTTGTTAACTGGTCAAAAATCCTACGGGTATTAATGCCTATAGACCAATTAGTCTACTTAACTCGGACTACAAACTTTTAATGAAAATCTGGGCATGGCTTTTCACCCCTTTGGCACAAGAAGTGATCCACAGAGACCACACATGGTTTGTCGCAGGGAGGGTAATGTCTGCAAATACAGGGTTTATAGTACAGGCACTCAACTTTTTTAATAGTAATCGAACTCCAGCGCTCGTCATGATGGTAGACGCAGAAAAGGCTTTAGATTTGGTCAATTGGGATGCTCTTTTTATGTTCTGAGCAGGTATGGGGTTCTCCCCTAGGTTATAAAAATGCTATGGAATTTTTACCAGGGGGCACAGGCTCAGGTAGTTATCAATGCAAACTTAGCAGGGATAGATAATGGGAATCGGGGACCAGACAGGGGTGTCCGCTTTCACCCGTCCTATTTACCTTCTATATTGAGCCCTTGGCCACTAAAATTCGTAATAATATGACAATTAGAGCTCCAGTAATAGGTATGGCAAAATTAAAGTTGTTTGCGGATGACATCATTCTCTATCTGAGTCCAGAGAGTCAGAATATGGAGCGCGTATTAGCAGAATTTGCGCAATTTGAATTGATTGGGGGTATAAAATTAACCATAATAAAACTGAGATTTTAACCATCAACATTGAGAGTGATATTCTCCCCGAACATCTTAAGCAACAAGCCCTTAATACCGATCCAATTCGATGTCTAGGGATATATGTTACTAATCAATATGGGGAACTTTATAAATTAAACTACGGAATAAAATGTAAAAACTACTAGATGACTGGTCTTTATTACCTCTCACATTGATAGGCATGACCATTTTGCCTTTACTTGTTTTCCTTTTTACAAATATCCCTATACAAATGAATACCATTTACTTTAAGGAGCTTGAAACAATGTTTAGAAACTTTATCTGGAGTAAGAAGGCACCCAGGGTCAAACTCACGGTGCTCCAATTGGATATTAACCAGGGGGGGCTTGCACTTCCCCAAATTTGTACATATTATGTAGCCACCATTCTAGATCTGACAGCGCGCTTAGTGGACTCAAATGAATTAGTGGATAATTTTCTTTTTGGACAAAATGATGCAAGAGGCAGGCTCACAGATTCAGATATTTTTAAAAACAGAAAAACTCCCTAAAAAACTAGGTACAAGACTTTGCAGGAATATAGACTGCAGACTTTTTTTAAGCAAGCAGGTGCTACAGGGTATTATTATGTAAAATTAGGTAAATGTAAATTCTGTGTCTTCAAGTACAGACTAGCCATTTAAGAGGTTGGAATAACTGTGGCCTGAAAGAGCTAGGATATTTTCCAGTGGGAAATAGAGTGATTACTTGGCAAGAGGTCCAAAGTAGATGTGGCGACCGGAGTAAGCCTTGATTTTTTTAATATATGCAGATTGTATATTTTTTTAATAGATACAATCTTTCTTCAAGTGCAGGTCCAACTAAGCTTGTGACTGCCATATTGGGAGCTAAATTAAGAGGGGTGGGAAATTGGTACCATCTTTTATGCTCCCAAAGGGAATCAACCCTTGTCGAGAAATTTCTAGAAAAGCTCACCCAGGAGACAAAATGTACACTCTTGAATTGGGTCTGGCAGGCTATATCACAGTTAGGGAGTAAGGCCCTAAGAGCAGCCAACTTTAAAAAAATGGCTTTTCTGTCCCGATGGATGGCATAATATAAACCCAAAGCACTACATAAAATATGTCCAGAATTGGAAAATAGATGCTTTCGCCGCCAGGCAGAAGGAAGGGGAGATTGGCTACATACTTTTTTTACTTGTCCAAGGTTAGGGCAATTTTGGGAAAGGATCTTCGCAGTCTTAAGTAGGGGGATCCAGAAGAGATTAGATCCTGAGGCAGATGTAGCTCTATTCGGTATTAATAGGCAAGGTGCAAATCTGTCAATGACAAGAGTTGAGGAGACATTTATAGCAATGGCCTCCCTTGTTACACGCTGTCTGATACTTCAGAATGGGAGGTCTTCGAAACTACCTACTTATGTGGGATGGCTAAATAAGATGAAACGAACAAGGAAATTCAAAGAAGCGTATGCAAAGAGAGTGGGGGCTACTAAAAAGTTTACTGCTGTTTGGAATTTTAAGGCGCAGTTAGAGATCACGCTGGAAGAATAAGATTATATTGCATTGCAAAGTTTTGTTTAGAATGAAAGGGGGTTGATAAAAAAATGCACTTTAATATCACGCTTTAGGATGTGTAGTTTAGGAAGATGAAGGAAAGTTGGCACTGGATGCACTTTACTACTTTACTACTTTAAGCACTGCACTTTAGAATTAAGTAGGGATATTAACCACGGTATTTTATAAGAATTGTATCCAGTCGGGATATTACATGAACATGCCATACTGCTCTTTATAAGTGTCTGCTTCATTCAAATGTTTTTTATATGTATAAACATGAATATTGGTCTAATGGTGTTTTAATTCCCTGTTTTTAGCTATGGTTGTTTTTCTTTTCATGCTGCTGCTCAATTAAAAAAAGAAAGAGAGTGGATGATGATGGCTAGAGGCATCATGTATGCGTTGAAGAGGGTCAGGCCTAAGGATGATCCTTGCGGAACTTTGCAGATGAGGTTGCGCATGTCCAAGGCATATGGTGCAAGGCTGACTGACTGGGTCCTTACAGTCAGGAAAGAGCTAATCCATCAGAGTGTGTGTCCTTGGAGTCCAATGTCATGTAGATGTTTTATGAGGGTGGGCTTTAGAACGGGTGGAGTTTGGTGAGGTCTGTCTGGTCCGGTTATGGGTTAAAGTTACTATAAATGGCAACAATTATTTGCTGACGAATTGATTGAGATTGTTGCAGAGGTCCTGAGAGGGGGTGATCAAGACAGAGGCGGCCACTGGTGAGGTGAAATCCAGTGGTGGTTAGTGGAATTTGAAAGTGATGAGGCATAAGAGTAATAAATGAATTAGTTGAAGTGAGTAAAGCGAACGTGCTGGAGGCATAGGAGATGGGTTCCAGAGTGGTTTCCCAGTGAGAACATGTTTAAACATTTGTGTATTTTGATGCAATTTTCAGCACTCTTTCTGAGATAATTGGACCAAAAATACAGTTCGGATAGGCATTTACAAATGAAAACTCATGAAATAATCCATAGATATCTGGTTTGCCATTGCACAGCACTGGTGCACAGGTTTATGCATCTGTGACTGCCCATAAAGGAATGCGTACATCTAAGCAAGTCGGTCGTAGCGAGTGTTTATGCAGAGTGTTTTTGCTAGAAAGTGTGTGTGCGTATATTCAGTGAATATGTGCATCATAAAGGCCCATTTAGTATTCAAAGATGTCCAAGAATTGTCAAGTGATCTGATTTTACAGTGACTGCTACATCAGCTTCTAATTGAGGAACAGCTTCTGAGGTATGCCTGGTCCTGGTTATGAGTATAACCCCGCTGAGCTTTAATGAATTTCTTATGTGCAAACAGGCAGAAGAAAGAAGTCAGAACAGGCAGGGCACAAAGGTCTAATCAAATGACAATTATATTGATTTGATTCAACTTGCTAGAAGCTGAGGGTGTATTTCTTTAATATGTGGAAGCTGTAGCATTAAAGTGTCACGTTATAGCAGTGCACTGAGATGGTTTTGTTAGAAGATAGTGTTTAAACAGGAACTTAGAACCATTACTGACCCCGCCCACGCTCCCACCTTGGTGACAGTGCCATTAGTGAATTAAATGGGAAGACAGTAGTCATGTGAGTCCTGTATATGGCCTAGATTCTAATAGCTCGAGTAATATTATAGTCTAGTAAATCAAACACATTAAGTTTTTGTAGAGCTGGTATTCTGAACTCACATACTTAAAGATGCTTTCAAATGCAATAATAAAGAAAAATTAAGATCAGTAAATAAACTATCTGCCTAAGATCACACAATTTGGTTAAGTGGGGAAGCCACGATAAATCTATTTTTTATGGTTTCACTTTGTACAAATCAATCACTAAATGGATATCTGTTTGTCTCTCATTGTTACCTTAATTGTTAACGCTTTCTCCTCTGTGCATGATGAGGATAGAGCGAGGGTGTCGATAGCAGGCTGAAGAAGCCATGTGACAGTTTGGCTTGTTATTTATGGGCTTCAATGGGGCCAGGCTACAGATGAGAAAAAGAGTGCCAAGAGAGGCAAACAGATAAGGCTCCACACGTAATGGTATTTCGGCTGTTAAAAAAATAATAATAACCTGTCCCTTTCCCAACTCGTCACAGGTTTCAGTGGGGTCAGTTATGCTTGATGACCCCACCCAGTAATTACTAAGGAAAGGGTGGAATCTTCTGAATAGCATTAAAATCAAGCAGCCCGTGAAGTACAGGACTAATACTGCACCTGCCTAGGGCTACTTGAAAACATAACGCTGCCTCGCGTCATTAGTGGGTAGTCTTTGAGGACCCCCAAACACTATATTACAGAGCTGACACTGTCATCCCATATTCCCCAATTACATTTATGCAGTTCGTGTAGCAACAAAACTATTCTGTTTGACACATGCGCACTAGAGCATGTGTCACAGGAAGCCTGCCTGACTGCTTGCCTAATGCTCATTTCTGAGCATCATTATCCATCAGGCAGGCAGCAGCAGTCCGACTGGAAGCTGAGTGAAGGCACTGGTGGAGGCCATCAACATTTCTTTTAGAATGCTAAGGATCGACAGTGGCGTTACTTAGCATTCTATAAGAAATGTCTGTGGATGCCAGTAATTGCTGTTTGCAATAACCTTCCACATGCATTAAAATAAGGCAGGCACCAAAGAAACCGCTGCTGGTGCAATCCTTCTCATGCGAAGATTCTATGCGTCTGTTGGTGCTGGCTTTGATGCAATCTGCCAGAGTGTGGTCGAGATCATTTGATGGTAGCTTCTCAGGGCAAATTTGAACGTGCTCCTGGACCTAATTTCCCATGTTTCTGCATCAATTATTTTCCTTGTTTAAGGTGTCATGCCACTTGAATTATTATTTTTTCCTCAAGAAAAGCACACTTAACGTGACCTTCTAGCTGGAGTAGAAGACAATGACTCGCATACTGAGCACCTCAATGTCTCCTCCATGTATTCAAGCTCGATTTCCAAGGAGTCTTGAGTGATTCAGCATTCCACTTTTTCAGATGAAACGCCAGTCGTTCAGTTGTCAATTTGGGACATGGATGCCCTACATTCATGGTGATTCAGGATTCTCTTAGACAACTGACAGGGTAGTCATTCATTTGTCAATTTAGGATGTGCATGCCATCCCGATAAGCAGAAACTGACATGCACGCTTTGCTTTTGAGCACAAGCGCAGTCAATTTCATACTCAGTTTTCGAAATGCAGGCAGGTTGTCCACATGCATGTAGCCATGTAATATTTATTCCCTTCTCCTTGACGTAAGGGAACACAGATTTTGTTGAAGGTGAGCATGTGACTACACTCTACACTGGCATGATATTCCACGGCACTTAGATCATCCTACTCGGTGTAACGCATTGATCGCCTTTTTAGTTTTTGGAATGTACTGCCTTTTTTGCTTTGTGCTGATTTCTTTTTGATTTCTTCTGAAATTGTAGTGTAGCTTCACGAAGTAAGTCCTGCGTTGCAAGGTGCTAGCAGGAAGGTGGAGTAGAGTTGGAAGTTTCCTGTCATGTAAGACCTAAAACGAGGATACAAATAGAGGGGGGCTGTCACATTAATTTACTTGTTAACCTGTGGCAGGTAGTCCTTCCTTCGAACAAAGGCCAGGAAAGGGCAGGAGAAACTCCTTAAGCATCAAAGGGGCCCTTTGTCTCCTCTCCTTCATGCCTTCTACATGTGAAAGAGTCTGACCCGTGCAAAAGTATCCCTATAATAACAACGAAGAGCCCCTGTGATTCTCTAGGGTCTCTCCAAACTCTATCTTAGGTACCACTTAGATGTTGGGAACACAAAATGGATTCTATTGTAGCTATGGTTACAAGTGTCACACATGCTCCACACACATCCTCTACAAACTTCAGTAAGGTATTCACATAAGACATCGAAGTCCACTTGGATAGGTGACGGACCCAGTTGTTGGGGTCTGACAAACTAAATCTAGAAAGGTGGGAGAGGCTACTAAACTGCTCTTTCCAGAAGGGACAGGCAAAAAGTCTTGCCTTACCACTATAATTGTTATTGCTGTCCCCGGTGCCAATCTACTATACCCCAGCAAACTGATGGTAGTCACTAGTGGTAAAATGGGTTGCACAAAGTGTTCAGCCTCTAAACCACAGATGCCCACTCTGGGTCTCAATCTGTATTGCAAAAAATGTCCTGCTAAATACACACGCGTGATTGCCATAGGTTTCAAAGCAGTATCAAAAAAGTGCAGCTTGCTGTAGTGAACCCAAGGGAGGAGACACAGCACATTTCTCCAGAAATGTACAGAAGACCTTTCTCCATTCCAACAGTCTCATTATCTTACATTCTAGCATCTATCGAGAGAACTCTGGGACGAATCTTTTCAGTGAGCTATGGGTTCCATTGAGGCAGATCATATCAACTATTTTTGTACAAAGGCACTATACAAAAGTCATAGTGATATTTAAGCCGTGCCCATCTAATTTGTTGTTTGTTGCATGTTATTCTTTTTCCTCTGGGATTCAAACTTCGTGTTTTTTTCTGGTTAATCTGTTCCTCTTTTAACCATTTTGCAGCCAACTCATTCTCTGGATTTGCTTTCTTTGAGCTGCACATATCAGTCTATCAAACGTTCAGAAGATACGGGGATGGGAGTTATCCAGTAGTTTTGATGAATCAATGCCTGATGATGAACATTGATTACACAGTGATCTGTTAATATTTAGTGTTAGGTGTGCAGACCATATGTTTTAATATCGTGAGCAAGAATATAATATGCATCAGCACTGCGGGTAGAGCACTTAGCTAGTTAACTGAATCTCACGCCTTCCAAGTTGCTCATTATCTTCACAACTTATCTATTGTCTCATTTATTAGGATTCTTTTGAAAATTGACGGAAAATGTATTGACATTTTTGAATCTCCTATTGAAATGAGAAGTGTTACCATGGTTAAAACATAACATAGACAGAATAAAAGGGGAGTATGGATTGGAGAGGTGATTACATTTAAGAAGTTTATAGGATGTCCATGGTATGATTTCTGACAAAGATTACTCAACATTAAGGATTACTGCTATTTTTCTTGTTCTGGCATTACTCACTTTATTGACAATTCTTTAGGGCAAATGGAGACGTATGTCTCCATCAGGGTAGGAGACAGTTCCACTTTCAAACCCTTAATGAATTCAGAGACTAGCTAGGATATATCTGGTTCAGTTTCTAACCCACATGCTGTTGGGTATCTAAGGACTGTGTGCCTAGTAATTAGTTACGACAGACCCCCCCCCCCCCAAGTCTGAATCCAAAACTAGTCCATTATGACAAAAATAAAAAAAGCAAAGCAAAGTATTCCAAAGTGAAAGAATGATCCATTTCCCCAAGAGACATGAATCTCAATCTCCTCTCCTATCCGTAAATCCTTAATACTACACTTCAGTGTATTATGGCTAGTATAGCTGTAGCTTTAGTTGTAGGCATGATAAAGATGCATGTTGGGAAGCCCCGTTTCTGGGGCAGCTATGTGCTTTATTTGTCTTTATAACATAACATGTTCATGCAATAACTCAAGGCCTCTGTAATCTCACAACTCTCGCCACTACTTTTTACACTAATGGGCTCTAACCTATGCATGCTTTAATCCAACTAATTCTAGTGAGGGTCACTATGGAATTATTAATCGAGTGCAACATTGCTCTTTATTTAATAGTGGTGCTTTATAACCATGGTTAGTCCGCATCCACATATAATCTATAGTTGTAGTAACATTAAGGTATTAGAAAGTGAACTGTAATAACATGTAAGTGAGATGCTAGAGATTTTTTTCATGTAATCAAAGAATTAAAGTAGTAAATGTATGTGTTTAGGTGAATTATATACGTGTGAAGTGTATTCATGACTAATGAATTTCTCATATAAAGGTTCATATAATGTGTGTATATTAATGGTTCACATTTGTTTGTATTTTAAAAGTGGGCACTGTTCCTATGTTAGCTGAACTTGAAAGGCCTAACTTTCGTTTCTCCCTGTTTGCCCTAAGTGGTTCATATATGTTTGTATTTTAAAAGTGGGCACTGTTCTTATGTTAGCTGAACTTGAAAGGCCTAACTTTTGTTTCTCCTTGTTTGCCCTAAGTGAAACTGCTAATTAGAGTGTCTGGAATATTTTTTCCTATTCACGTCTCTCTTGCAGGTGCAAGAATTGGTCCTCGTTAGTTAGAATAACGTCTTTGTTTCAGGAGTTAGTCAGACATAGGGTGGAGAGGATGCTTTTGAACAAGCGGAGCTGATAATAAAGGAGGGTGTCTTTTGTGTCTGGAAAGGCCTGGGAACCAAGGTCACCGAGCAAGAACCTGGATGTACTATTGCTTCATGGAAAGTTACCTACAAGGCGGTGCTCAACTGGACGAAATAGTCATGTGATGTATTTGTGGATGTGATTTTCACTTTCTCTATTAAGGGTAGGGACCGGGTCCAGGGGACTTCTGCCTTACCTGGAGAGGGGACAGCATCTTAGAACGAGCTCTGTAGCTTTAAGCTACTCGACCCATATAACGGCAGTGCCCTTCTTAGGAAGTCTTCACATGCTGACACCTTTCTGGGGTTTGCCTGGGAAATGCTAAGTAGGGATGCCACGTTAGATATAGTGTAGGAACAGATAGTGTTGTCACTATTATTCATTAATGAAGAATACCCTGGATGTGGTTTCTATGATCATTTGCGTCTTCATTTTGGAATTGGCTATTCTGTGCGTGTTGCACCGCTTAAATATTATTTGTAGATTTGGATTTTTGTTAGTACCCATATATTTATAAACTCTCGTTTTGAGGTGTTTATATGTCCAGCTATTTTTGGCTTTATAATAAAATTATATAATTTGGATTAGGAGTCTGTGATCCTTTGGGTTCATGGGATGTGGTAAAATAATTAGCTAAAGACTTTTCTCCCCTCCACACTTGCAAAGCAGGCAAAAAGGGAATTGGCCTGGAGTTCCAGAGTAATTCCGGAACGGGGAACCCGACAAGATCAGTATTGAATGCAGATATTGGGAAAATGCATAAACTAACTCATTTGGGTCAGACTTTACTTACTTATCAATTTTGACTAAAATAAAGGCTGCCCCAAAATTAGTTTGTTTGTACACTACCCTAATACTTACATCAGAGATTGGTAACTGCTCCTGGACAACATTCATCTTTGTGTGTAATAAGTTTTAAGCATAAAAGAACTTACACAAAGCCATTGAATACTTCATTAATGTTTTGAAATTAAACCCATACAATGCAGTGAGCATCTATAACTCTAACTGAAGAACCTACAAAGATTTATTGAACAGCAAACCACTGTCACCCAGCAGAACCCTGAGCAGAGCTCCTTCATGATGTATTACACTGGCCTATAATAGTGAGGGTCATCTGTAAATGTGCCAAGTTCAAAGTTTTTGGTTTACAAATTTCGTAAAGTTCCTTCAAAACATCGAAAGCTGACATTAAAGTGACGGGAAATAAACTTTTCAAAAGTAGGTTTTGTGGAGGAAACAAACGAGCAGAACACAATTTAAGTGGGAACATTGTCTAGAATTGTTTTTTGTGAACACATGCTTTTATGTGCAAAGCTTTGCTAAGTTTACAAAACGTATCCACCATTTCAAATTGTGAAGTTTTTAAATTTTGCTAAATTTCGAAGATGACATTTTAACTCCACCCACCCCTAACTAGGTTGCGTTATGTGACTTTTCGAGGAAAACAAGTGCCTTCTGACGCTCTTCAGGTAACATGCCTTCTAAACTCACAGGCGTCTTTCTTTAAGTATAAATAGACCCAGTTTCATTTTATCTCCACTGAACTGGGCACATAACTATCACGCTTTGAATGTAAATAGCTCACAGGCTAGGTTCAGCTGACAGCATTTTGCCAGTGGTTTCTGCATTCCCTGATCTCTGCTTTACAATACTCTTTAAGGCTACTTATAACCTATGTTCCCTCCAAGCTGCGCGCCTGGGTGCGCGCGCGCACTACCTTCACCAAGCGCTCAGAAATAATCTGAAAGCGCGCAGATCGCTCGAGAAATTAGGAAGGAGAGCGCCTGCTTTTTGTTAGCAGATCATCTTTTGGACAGACGATCAGTGTGAAAGGCAATGTTGCTGAGAAAGAGAAAGGAAACCCGCTGGGAAGGGGCTCGGAGGTGTCGGACCCCTGTGGTGGTTGAAAGCTGCACAACATCCTGGGCATGCAGAGCACAGAAGGGGGGGCGGGATTTCTGCTCTTTACATGCCTTCTAGCTACTGCAGATCTAAATCATTAAAAATGTTAAACCGCTGCTTAAAAACACTGCGTTGGTTTAATGGGACTGAAACACAGAGCTAAGGCTGTAAATAAAACATTAATATGCATACTGCTTGCCCTGGGGTATGAGACCGCTTTGTCGATGAACGAACAGGCGAGGTTCGCACAGGTTGGCATCCATTTTGCCTCAAGTCCTTACCAGTTAGTGTTTCCAGACAGTGCCCGCATTGCTTGTGTTGTGGTTTGGCCAGCCAAGCAGACAGACAATAAATATATAGAAAACGAGTAAACGCTCCTATTCCAGGGGCTTTGTTTCCGGGTGTAGACGTCAGCAGTGCCGGCGTCTGCAGGCTTGCGCAGCTTTGGTCAGAGTAGTGTAACCCTCAGAACCGGGCTCCTGTTCCCAAGCGGGAGTGCGTCATCCCTGTCTGGACAGCGGGGCCTGCCGAGGGAACACCGCTCTGGGGAATCTACTTTCTTACAGGCTTTGCTGCCTCAAAACCCTGATCTCCCTCACGTGCAGGTTGCAGCTGTTATTCTTGTATTGTAGGGACTAGGGAGCAGGTTTGGTACTTCATTTTGTCGGTGATGGACATTTGCCCATAGAGCCCATGCCATATGTGCCACCTGTGGCATCAGTGTTTTCCACTCAGAGCCTTGCAATCCCACTTTCACCCTTTATAATATGAGGTTAAAACTCACAGCATTCAACATGCTGTTTGTTAATAGACCTTGATTGCCGGAAGGTGTCAAAGAACTAAGGCCAACATAACATGCATGGTTGTGGCTTCTAACGCTAATATACTCCGGTGCACGGCTGTATTATCCTTTCCCTGCTTCTCCTTCTGGCCTGTCCCTTTCTTCCTGGATTTTTGTAGGGCCAATACATGCTGACATATGTTTGGCCTTGCTGCCATACCGTGCCTTTTGTTTTTTTTCATATTGACTTTAACAGAGATAAAGCCTATTTTATTAATCAAGGTATCACATCACATGCGCTTTAAACAAAATAAAGATGAGGCGCTTAGGCAACGTATGGCTGTCTGTCACCAGATAAAATGAATACTGTCGACATAAAACCTTTCTGTTATTTAGGTCTGCAATGGTGCCTGCGTCATCTGCAGTGTTTTAACATTCACATCTACACCAGAATGAGGTGTGCATCTACAGCAGTCTGATATGTGCATGAGCAAAAGTAAAATATGTACTAATATAATGTAATAAACGACATAGAACACACAATAGACAAAGATGCATGGCAAAACTCCTGAAGGTACACAAGGAACGATGGCTGCTCCATTGATACTGTCCAATGTGCCACCAGTTTCTTCCTTTCCATTTAAGAATTTAAAATATCCAAGTGTGATAAAGTTTCCAACATCACAGGCTACATCATTTAGTTATTAGTAAGCTTTAGCTCTAGTGGTATGAAGTCTTGTGCATGTTCCCAGGTGGACCTGTGTACAATTGGCTGCCCCAGTTCAAATCTTTTTTTTTTGCATTCTGGAATTTTTTGCGTAATTTGTCCCGTTATAAAAAAAACTGGACCCAGTCTCAGAATACAAATAAAACCTAGACTGAAGCGGCGAGTCATACAGAGGACTGGGAAACTTTGATGTCAGTGTGAAAATCTCTTGCATAGGGTTAGTGGATTGTGTGAAATTTGCTTGTATGTTATTTTCACATTATTGCAACTGTTCCAGTGAAAAGAAAGTAAAACAAGCATTGGCATAGCCAATAGTTCTCGCCTTTGGGACCTTATAAGTGCTTAGCCATGCACCAGTTTATGTTGTTGCACCAAGGATATTGTGCTGCATAACTAAAAACGTATAAGGTCCCAAAAGCAAGAACTATTGGCTATGCCAATGCTCTCTGCCCCCCAAAACACTTTTTTTTTTAAACTTTAATAAGCGCAGTGGCGTCTTCACGGACACCTCGCTATGCAATGCAATAGGTGTTGCTTTTGGTATTGTAAATAACAATGCCTTTTAATTTTTTTAAAGGCATTGCCATTTACAATGTCAATAGCTCAAAATAATATCATTGTGAGACCTATTGCATTGCAAATGCTTGTTTTTACTATTAGCCTGGGGGTGTGAGCTGCACAGAGGGGCTTTTGCCTGGTCTGCCTTCTGCCACATCTGCTTGGTATAGAGCAAAACAATTCTTGTTTTTAGAAAACCTTAAAAGTGACAGAGCTGTACTTCACAGCTCTGTCACTTTTAAGGTTTTCTACAAACAGGGCCTTTTAGCAGGACAGTGTTTATTCACAGGGTTGTTGTTGAGAAGGAGCTGCAGTTAGGTTCACCACCTTTCAAAGGGAAAAATACCAGCCCTTTTTAAGAGTCTGCAAGGGCATGATACTAAATAGGACTGTAGACAAAATTGAATGTCGCACCACTCTAATAAGTCCAAACAAAAGTGTCCATCCAGTGATATATATATTTTCAAATCTTCCTCTTTATTCTTCTTACAGTTTGATAGTTCATAAACAGCCAACGCGTTTCGTTCTTGAAAAAGAACTTCGTCAGGGCTGACAAAACATTTAAAATACATATGGAATACAAAAATTAATTCGGATTGTATAACTAACTTGATACAATTAAATTGTATATGAATCACAAAGACCTTTTTCGACAGAAGTTACGATTAGCATCATACTAGAGACTTCGCATGTCCAATGATTGTACAAAACAGTTTATATAAATATTAAATTAATAAATTAATAAACAACTTGTGTTTCATCTCCAAATTCCTGATAGGGCAAGTCATAGAGAAAACACTTTGGTATATGATGTAAATACATCATTGCAAATGCACTCATTAAAGGTGCATAATCCATTAACTCAACATGGCTTCTACTGAATGTATAAATCCGATATCATTTATGGAACATTGGTTTGGTCTAATCACTAGTTGTGTTCTGTTCAAATATACAGTTCAAAAGAAGATTAAATGCACCTACCAATGTTTTCTTGGCTTTTAGACAGCGTTAATTATACACTGTGCAAAACACAGCCATTTGTTTTTCTGGTCATTCCATATTGTTGGGTATGATAATCCTTCAATATTGTATTTTTCTAGAATCAGGCGTTATGAGTCACAAGTCTAATTCCCATCGATTGTTTCAGGGCTAGTGTGCCTGTAATGTAATAACACCATATAGATAATAACCAATATTGTATCCTCCAATATTTTACCAAACGCTAATTATTACCTTGCTACGCATATCAGATAAAACAGCCACAATTTAACAAGCCCTACACATCTTATAGCTAAAACGTGCACGTCCTTATATAAGAGAGACTCAATTGTAGAACAATGCATCACCACATTTGAAAAGCGTTTGTTAAGCCTCTCACTCCTCCAATATAGATAATAACCAATATTGTATCCTCCAATATTTTACCAAACGCTAATTATTACCTTGCTACGCATATCATATAAAAAAGCCACAATTTAACAAGCCCTACACATCTTATAACTAAAACGTGCGCGTCCTTATATAAGAAAGACTCAATTGTAAAACAATGCATCACCACATTAGAAAAGCGTTTGTTAAACCTCTCACTCCTCCAATATAATGTAGCAAATTTGCCGATCAGCCAACAGTTCAATTATAATTTACAAACAAAAGCTCGCGGAACTTTCCGTTTTGTTGTATTCGGAGAGCCACGTGTGTCTCCCAACCCCACGTTCGTTTGTAATTAACTATTGCCAGTATATAAGCGCCAACTGTTGAAAAATACGCAAAATAGAGATGCAAAGCAACGCAAGCTTCATGCTTTATAACTAACCATTACACCGTCCCTATATAACAGAAGCTCAGAGTTAAACATATGACGGTATTTTAAGATGCCTTTGTTTAATCTCTCTCACCTCAAGAGCCATGCACGCTGACGGTCGACTAGATGTTCCTGTCGGGTCTCCAACAAAGACGCGCGAACATCTTTCCGTTTTTTAAGTTAAGAGCCACGTAGGTCACATGACCTTACGTGTGTTAGCAGTTTGCTAGGGGCAGTGTCTAAATGCTGGATACTAGAAAAACGTTCAGGAAAAGCCATGTTCGAGAAAAATACTGCTATTATAACAAACATTATTATGCCACACTTATATCCAAATACCATATTTCACCTATCCTGTAAGGTTACAAAAGTTCATCCTCCTCTTTTGCCTTCATTATTATTATATTATCAGTGTCCGCTATGGCCAAATTCAAAGACAGAAGACAGGAATTTGCATCCAACTTATTTTCAACACAAAAAATAGGGGGTGATAAGCCGGTTGAAACATGTCCAATGGGAGGCTTAAAAGCACAATTTCAAAAACTAGAACGACTAAAGAAGCAGGAACTTGCAAGGTGGTGGGACGGCATCACTTTGCAACAGTACTTGGATAACAACAGAGTTCCGACGGGATTAAGAATTTTTATCTTCCCAACATTCGAGGATCTAGATGAACAATTATTGAAGGAGTGGGAGGAGAACTTATCCCACTCTTCCAATACAATGATGAAAATACTTATTGTGCATGCTGAGAAAAAAGCAACATTGCTCTTGGAAGAAATAGACAAATTAGAGAGGGAAATAGGGGCAAGTCCCCTTATTGAGGTTGTGAAAAAGAATTATGAGATCCTGGATAAAGTGATGGAAGAATATCAATTATATCAGAGAGATAAAAAGGCTAAGAAAGTCAGGAGAGATGAACAAAATTACCGAGAGGGAAGAATTTATACATTTGCAAAACGTTTTGATATTACTCAACTGTTGGAAACAGCTAAGAGAAGTAGAGAGGAGACATCTGAATCTGGAACAGCTAGTGAGAGTTCCTTTGTATCTACTGAAAGCTTACATTCAGGGAGTGACAACCCTAATGTGTTATTGCCACAGGAGAAAAAGAGTTCTTTTTTATTAGAAATGGAGAGATTACGCATCAACAGCAAACAGCCCAAAAGAAACATCAGACAAGGCGAGGAGGCAGGAATTGGGCTAAAAAACAAAAAAGAAATTCCAAAACTAGGAGTAGACTTGAGGTCCTCAAGGAGGAAGTAGTTGAAGAGCATGAGAGTATAATGAATGAGGACCCTTTAGACACAATGATGCCAAATACAAGTGGCTTGTCAATTATCAATCTGTCAGATCATAATCTTACATTGGAAGAAAATAGTGTTCTACAAAGAGGTCTAGGTTTCTGTCCGACACAATCTTGTAAAATCATTGATGTCATAGTTGATTTATACAAATTTGTACGTCTTTTGAAATTAAAACATTTTTTTCATTGCAATTCTGGAATTAAGGAGTCTAATACTGTGAGCAAGGTACCCATTGAGTATACGGTGGGGGATGTGGAAGGTATACATGTAATTATGTCACTCAATGAGGAAAACAACATTACTCTAGAAGATCTAAATAAGGAACTGGGAGTCAAGGCAAAGGATGATATAGACAGTGGTCTGAAAATGAGATCGAAATTTGTACCACACTGCACACACCCTAATATTGAGTCTTTCAAAACACGTATAACGGAAGACTTACATAAACTGTTGAATGAAAGTACTCGCAGAGATAGGGGCCCCTATAATTTAACACAGGGGGAACAGCTAGCTTTACAGGCACTGAGTAACAATGATGATATAGTAATACGTGAAGCCGATAAGGGTGGAAATGTGGTAATTATGAGAAAGTCAGACTATATGGGAGAAATTACAAGGCAGTTGTCAGACACTTCCTGTTATGAACAACTTCGATCTAACCCCATTGCTGATCTCACATTTCTTATAAATGTTAAGTTGGGAGATTGGAAAGAAAGGGGTTTGTTGACAGAAGATGAAACTAGGTACCTTAAGGTCTGTAAACCTAATTTCCCATGTATATATGTCCTCCCTAAAATACACAAGGGGGGGCCTTTTCCCCCGGGCCGACCGATAATTGCAGGCATTGACTCACCCACTGAACGATTATCAGAATATGTGGATTCCTTTTTGCAACCGCTGGTAAAAAATCTGCCAGCATATATACAGGACAGCAAGGACATCCTCAATAAATTTGAGGATGTTACATGGGCGGAGGGACTATCTTTTGTTACCTTTGATGTAGTCAGCCTATACACATGTATCAAAAAAGAAACAGGCTTACGGGCAATAAAATATTTTCTTAACACGAGATCAGCAGAATGGTATGAACACAATGACATGCTACTTGAGATGACGGAATTGATACTCTCAAAAAACTTTTTCTTACATGATAAGCAATGGTTTCACCAGCTACAAGGTACCGCGATGGGAGCCAAATTTGCTCCTTCGTACGCGGGACTTTTTATGGGACTTTGGGAACAGGAACATGCCTGGGGTAGATATGCCTCCCCTTGGATGGAAAATATCCTTTTCTGGGGGAGGTATATCGATGATATCATTGTGATTTGGAAAGGCACTAAGGTTGAACTTGATGGTTATTTCATGTTCCTAAATGATAATTCATGCAATGTGACCTTAACTATGTCATACTCTACTGACAGGATTGATTTCTTAGACATAACATTTGTGGCTTGCGACAACAAGATTCAAAGTACCTTGTACCGCAAACCGACTCATAGTAATAGCACTCTACATGCTACCAGTGCACATCCTAAGGCTACTATTAATAGTATCCCATACGGGGAAATGATTAGGATACGCAGAAATTGTAGTGACAGGACATCTTTCTTGGAGAATCTAAAAGACACCAAACTTAGGTTCAAACAAAGGGGATATAAACAATCAACTCTGGATAATGCAGAAAAACTTACCCTAGCAAAATCACGGGAGAGTACGTTATTATGTACCAATCATATGGACCCCATTGGAAATAAGAACAAGAATCGATCAGCTCCTATCAGTTTTGTGACTAGGTTTAATAAGCAGAGTCAGGATGTATATAGAATTTTCTGTAGACATTGGTCCCTGCTCCATGAAATACCTGGGGTCAAGGAGGTGATCACCCCAAAACCCAAAATCACATATAGACGGGGTAGAACTTTGAGGGAAATGTTATGTCCCAGTTATGTATCCTACAAGGAAAACATAGGAGCAACTTGGCTACCTGGACCATTGAATGGCTTTTTCACTTGTACAAATTGCAATGTCTGTCAATTCGGAAAGAACAAACTAAAGGAGTTTAGTTATAACACACAACGGACCATTACCATTAGACATACTATTACGTGTAGAACAACATATGTGACATATGTAATAGGTTGCAGTTGTGATATGATTTATGTGGGGAGTACTATTAGACCCCTTAAAAGTAGAATTCAGGAGCACGTACGGGCCATTCGCAACCGGGACACAAGATACCCTATGACATCACATATGAATGAACAACATGGAGGGAGACCTGAAATCTGGTTCCACGGTATAGATCATGTCCCAATGAGACCATGGGGGGGTGATAGAGAGACTGCATTAAGACACAATGAAGCGGGTTGGATTTGTAGACTGCGGAGCACTGACAAGGGACACAATAGTGATGATGAATTACACTATTTCTTATGAAAGCAGTCTGGGATCCTATTGAATCAATAAGCAGGTTGATATTGTGGTAATATATTATTCTGTTGTGGGAGTCCTCCGCAGGTTTGAAGTCTCCTAGCAAGATTAGGAACTATACTATTTCTTATGAAAACAATCTGGGACCCCTTGAAAATAATAAGTTGGAAGATATGGTAGTAAAAAGGTTTTTGAGATGAGAAACCCCCCCTTAAATTTGGAATCTTCCTGTAAGAATAGGAACATTAAATATGATACCTGGATTTAATGATTATGATATCTAGATTTTGTAAATATAACAGTATTTGATCATTGGCTGTTCGGCTGGTCGTATCTTACAAATACCAGGAGGTAAGCGTTTTAGGGGCTTGAGTGTAGGGCCTCTGGTATTTATGATATTGTGGCAATATATTATTCTGCTGTGGGGGTCCTCCATAGCTTTGGAGCTTCCTAGCAAGATTAGGAACTACACTATTTCTTATGAAAATAATCTGAGACCCCATGGAAATAACAGGCTGGAAGATATTGTGTTAATTAGGTATTTGAGGTGGGACCCTCCCTCCTGTTTGGAATTCTCTCGCAAGATCAGGAATATCAGATATCAAACCTGGATATAACTATTACGCTATCTAGATTTTGTGAATATAACAGCATTAGATTATTGGCTGCTGGCTTGTTGTATTTTATAAAAGCCAGGAGGCAAGTGCGTTAGGGGCGTGTGTGTAGGGCCTCTGGAATTCATTACAAAGAGTTTCTACATTCATATTGTTTATAAAGCACTGTTATTCAAAATGCGATAGGCACGTGGATTGCGGCGCCCGGCATTTGTGAGATTGCCCCTAGTAAACTGATAATATAAATAAAGGCATGTGATTCACGTCGCTGAATATATATAAAACTAAAAGAGGCGCGTGTGACCTTAGGATGAACTTTTGTAACCTTACAGGATAGGTGAAATATGGTATTTGGATATAAGTGTGGCATAATAATGTTTGTTATAATAGCAGTATTTTTCTCGAACATGGCTTTTCCTGAACGTTTTTCTAGTATCCGGCATTTAGAGACTGCCCCTAGCAAACTGCTAACACACGTAAGGTCATGTGACCTACGTGGCTCTTAACTTAAAAAACGGAAAGATGTTCGCGCGTCTTTGTTGGAGACCCGACAGGAACATCTAGTCGACCGTCAGCATGCATGGCTCTTGAGGTGAGAGAGATTAAACAAATGCATCTTAAAATACCGTCATATGTTTAACTCTGAGCTTCTGTTATATAGGGACGGTGTAATGGTTAGTTATAAAGCATGAAGCTTGCGTTGCTTTGCATCTCTATTTTGCGTATTTTTCAACAGTTGGCGCTTATATACTGACAATAGTTAATTACAAACGAACGTGGGGTTGGGAGACACACGTGGCTCTCCGAATACAACAAAACGGAAAGTTCCGCGCGCTTTTGTTTGTAAATTATAATTGAACTGTTGGCTGATCGGCAAATTTGCTACATTATATTGGAGGAGTGAGAGGTTTAACAAACGCTTTTCAAATGTGGTGATGCATTGTTTTACAATTGAGTCTTTCTTATATAAGGACGCGCACGTTTTAGTTATAAGATGTGTAGGGCTTGTTAAATTGTGGCTTTTTTATCTGATATGCGTAGCAAGGTTATAATTAGCGTTTGGTAAAATATTGGAGGATACAATATTGGTTATTATCTATATTGGAGGAGTGAGAGGCTTAACAAACGCTTTTCAAATGTGGTGATGCATTGTTCTACAATTGAGTCTCTCTTATATAAGGACGCGCACGTTTTAGCTATAAGATGTGTAGGGCTTGTTAAATTGTGGCTGTTTTATCTGATATGCGTAGCAAGGTAATAATTAGCGTTTGGTAAAATATTGGAGGATACAATATTGGTTATTATCTATATGGTGTTATTACATTACAAGCACACTAGCCCTGAAACAATCGATGGGAATTAGACTTGTGACTCATAACGCCTGATTCTAGAAAAATACAATATTGAAGGATTATCATACCCAACAATATGGAATGACCAGAAAAACAAATGGCTGTGTTTTGCACAGTGTATAATTAACGCTGTCTAAAAGCCAAGAAAACATTGGTAGGTTCATTTAATCTTCTTTTGAACTGTATATTTGAACAGAACACAACTAGTGATTAGACCAAACCAATGTTCCATAAATGATATCGGATTTATACATTCAGTAGAAGCCATGTTGAGTTAATGGATTATGCACCTTTAATGAGTGCATTTGCAATGATGTATTTACATCATATACCAAAGTGTTTTCTCTATGACTTGCCCTATCAGGAATTTGGAGATGAAACACAAGTTGTTTATTAATTTATTAATGTAATATTTATATAAACTGTTTTGTACAATCATTGGACATGCGAAGTCTCTAGTATGATGCTAATCGTAACTTCTGTCGAAAAAGGTCTTTGTGATTCATATACAATTTAATTGTATCAAGTTAGTTATACAATCCGTATAAATGCTGCTTTGCATTACTGTGCGTTAAGGGGGTGTTACATGGGTGGTACATGGGTGTTCCCATTTGTTTTGTACAGCTATGTCTTGATGTGGGACAGAACATCAGCCAAGGACTTGATGAAGCTGGATCATGTCTCAGCCTGTAGAGCAATGCACTGTCTCTCAGTTAAGGTTTACACCTCTATGTATAGCCTAAATCTGTGTCTCAATAATTATTCTAAGCCCTCACGGATGCTTAATTCCCAAACCCCAATTTCTTCCACAAAAATGCACCTTAATTTTCAAGTGGTCTCATTTAATTGGTTGAATTGACTGGAATTAAATCAAAACACACATTAAGCACTTGTTAGCTTATAGAGAGCATTTGCTTGCGTAGGGATTTTTTGTATGTCGGCGCATTACCTGTGGTACACAAACATCCTTCTTTGCCGCACACAGAGGCACAAAAGTAGAGGGAACATTGCTTATGACTGAATCACATATTGTCTATTCTCCCTTTTTCAATATTCTTACAGGTAGCTCCTTGGTTCTCACATAAGTGCACTTGACTACAAATGAATGGAGACAACAATCTTTAACTCTGTATGATATGTTCATTATTATTTCCAATTCGACGGGAGCAACATTCACAAGTGTTTCTGACAGGCATCCCTGATCATATGGAATTATGTTGAAGCATTTCAAGGCGTGAATGATATACTGTCATATGCCAGGGGCTAGATGTAGCTGTCAGATCTTCAGTGTACGTTTGTGGCGCACATAATGTTCTGCAAACATAAATAGGCCATCTGGTATCCCTGAAGGAGTCTAGATACAAATACAAAATAAAGCATTGGCAAAGCCAATAGATCAGCTTTCACTGTGAGTTCCAACTAAAATGTTTCAAAAGCCCACAGCAGCAGTGATAAAAAGGTTTCTCCGGGTTTAAAATGCACCTGTGAGATTAAGATAGAGAATTTAGTTGGTGATGACTCAATCCACGTTTGAGATATAAAAAGGTTCTTCTTACAATGCAATCTTAGCACTCCACAGGAGGTGGAATATGAAATAGCTTGAGGTGAGAGGGAATTACACCTTTGCTGGAGCCCCAGCTCATTCTATGTATTTTTTTAAATCAGTAACAATAGCTCGTCAAGACAGGTGCAATGGCAATCTTATATAGTGATAACTGACTTCTAACAAGACATTAAAAAACAAACAAATGTATTTTAGAAGCAAGTGGATACACAAACAGTGTGACTACAAATAAATATAACAATTACTCAAATCATCAAACATTATCGGCACACAAAATAAAGTATCAAATTCTTGAGTTAGTGACCCATGTTCTCTTCAAATTAGCAGCTAGTGTTCTTAACCTTCCAATGAAACACTGTCAGTGCTGGCTCTGTTGTTGTATGAAGATGTTAGGCTTACATTTTTGAACAACATCATAGTCCCTATGTTCTGCTACAAATCTAGACATAGAGTAATAGAGATCAGAGTAACTAAACAGAAACTCATGAAGAAATTGAAAATAATTTACTTTTTATGTATGTTACCTTTAGGAGAGTTCCTTTTCATTCTTAGCCAATGTAGGTGCCTTCTTTCTGGCAGATGCTTGAAACGGAGTGCAACAAGAAAATCCAGATTGCCCAAGAGCCTGAGGTCTGTGGTTTCTTCTCCACTGGCAAAGAGCAGAAAGTATCTGCATGCAGTAGCAACAGTCTGGTGCATAATGATTTAGGTGTGCATGTCTTTCTATGAATAAGAAAGTGAAAAAGAATAAGTCCAGGTTGCTGTGCTTTTTAGGTCTGCCTTATGACAGTACATCTGTCAAACATGCTTATTGCTTACACTTGGGTCTGCCCCTTTCAACAATTGGCTTTAAGCCTTTATAGGAACAGTGTCTTTAAGCCATTGGCTTGAGACGTTGTCAATCAGGTCTTGGCTCAGCCCATTGGAGTATTTATCTTTCATCTAATGCTAATGGCTGTTTCGATATATGTTGTCATCACTACTCAGTTTGAGCTACATGGAGAACTACTTTATAATTATAGCTCTCTGCCCCTGATGATTTCATTGACTGTGCTAATGCTGAATGAACTAGCACATTAAACATAGACCTACTGGACTTGCCAGCGTTTGCTAAAATATCCATGGCAAGCTTGCTAAGAACAAATTTGCCATCACCTATTCATTGTTGTAAATATTTGATTGTCATTGATGGATTGAAACATAAACAGTGAGCATCTGTGTGCCATATTAATTACAGAAAATACTTTGCATTGAGAATTTTTAATTTCTCTTCATTAAAAACAATCACAAATAGTTAGCCGTCAAGACCACTAATGGGCACTTAATGACATTCATCAAGAGACAGAAGAAGCTGGTACTGACTGGTACTCAGAGAACTGAGGTGTCTGCAGGCCACCCCATTGTGCATTAAAACCATTATGAAGGTTAATATTGACTTTAGAAACGTTTTTCAATAAACAAGATAAAGGTAAATAAATTTTAAAATCACAGCTAAAGACCACTTATAATAATGATCGAAAAGATAAATTCTGAAAAGTTTGGGAAAAGCCACAAAACGTACTTAATTGACGTTGACCCTAACCTTGCCCATGCACTAAAAAACATAGATTAATATCACTCCAGAAATCAGCAGCTAATATGGCCCACTGGATTTCAAGATTTAAAAAGGCGGATGATGCTCACATCACACTATTCATCAATGAGATTCCAAACACAAATGCACGTTTTTCCTGAGCCTGTACTTTCCATTAGCAATTGACTGTAATCTGCTTCAAAGGAAATGAACCAGGACCCCAACTCCTGGCATGTGAAATGAAATACCAAGGATAAGTATGTGGTGTCCCAGGCATTTTGGATCCTGCTGATAACCCTAAAGTCTTTTTACAACATGTTCTCTTCTCTTCAGACACATTTTTGTCTACACCATTCCATAGCCAATATTGCTACTTAAAATGATCAACCAGAACACTCATACCAAGAAATCAAAGATTAATTCCCATATTGATTCAAAACATGAAGCATCATGAAAAATAGCATTCAAACAAAAAAAATCAATCCTTATACACTCATCCAAAATTAATATTCATTGGCTTCGTCAGCCATTATGGGTTGCCAGAGGTATCTGCAAATTTCCCTGGATTGCTCTTTGGCACCTCTGACAGCGCCCGGCTATACTTATTCTTATGGGGTCATGAAGGTAGCAAGAAAAAAGATAAAGAGGGATATAACAGTTGTTTACTCTCTCTACTTTCTAATCCTTGCTTATTCCCTCACACTTCAACAAAAAGTAGTTGGATAGTGAGAGGCTAAGTGTCGATCAACAGATTAAGCCTGCAATATCATTAGTAGATTAAAGTATTTGTGAACTCAGTTGAGCTACCCTGGAAAACCCAACTTTACAATAATACAGTACACCTGCACTGAGCACATGCTAAGTGTCTGGTTTAAATATTTAGAATCACTTGCTGCTATTTTGAAAAAATTACAGTTATTTGCTATATCTCATAATGACATGCCTTTTTAAGCCTTGGCTAAGTCTATTGGCAAGTCTATTGGCATTACCTATTGTTTTTAAATGTATAACATATACTAATATTATGCTTTGGGTCAGCCGCTTGCTCATGATTAGACAGCTGTGTAATATATTCCAGTTGTCAAAGATACGTCCAGCCTGAAGAAACAGAGCAACAGGTGCTATCTATGATGGATACAAATACAAATTAGGACCCAGTGGGCTTGTGTATAAAAGGGCTAGTCCTCTATGTAATACAACTTAATTTCTAGTCAGTCTAGACAGAAGATACAACCTTGTTGTTGTCTGGAAGCTTATAAAGTCAATAAAACCCCATCAGGCACAATGTATGTTCTGGCTGACAAATATGGAAAAAGAAAATTTAACAAAAGTTGTACATACAAAGCTCACAGGTTTCTGGATAAACATTTCTAAATGTCATAGCCGTTGCACAATATAAATCATAAAACTCAGAATCAAGCAAACAAAAGTATAGGTTTCTTATCCATGCATGTGTGCCTTCAAACTTAAGTGAAACGTGTCCTCAGGAGAAATGGGTAGGAGACTCCTGCCATGTATGGCTTCACCACCTCTCTAGCAATGATCCCCATCGCTGTGTCGAGAATCTCTTCCTACTCCTTCTGCGTGAATTAAAGTCAGAATAAAAAACAATTCAAATACACTTTTAAATATAATGCAACCCATAGAATAAGAGAATCACAAGAGATATTATTTCCACAAAAGGACATTCAATTGTTCCTCAGTATTGCAGCCCAGGAGATCTTTTGTTTCAAGATCAATGATTTGTTTGGATTATTTTCTCCTGTGTAACAGTGTTGTATTACCGCCTCTGATATCATGTGTGTAAAAATGTGTTAGTTAGTTGAGAGGGGTGGAAGACCCCATCAGGCAATACCCACAATCCTTGTGAGGGTGAACCACAAAAGTAACTGAATCAACCTGTGCTTAACCCCTTCGCAACTTGCCAAAAAGCAGTAAGGCTTAATTCAGAGACGTTGGGCCCAATTCACAAAAGTAATCTGAGACAAAAATCCTAACGTTACAACTTTCGGTATTCATAAAAGGCATTTAGGAGTAGTAACGTTAGGAATCCTAACTTTACTACTAAATGCCTTTTGTGAATACCGAAAGTCGGAAAGTTAGGATTTTGACTCAGATTAGTTTTGTGAATCGGGCCCATTGTGTAAAGTATCGTCGTAGCACTCAATCAGTAATACAGTGAAAACACAACTTAATAATAATCCAATAAGTAGAAACGGAGATATACGCTTTAAAGTTTTCTGATGAAAATAGCACCAAAAAGCTCACAGAGCCAACTGCAGGTATCTGATCATGCTGGACCGAGACAAAGTCAAACGTTCAGGCTGACTGTGATGGAGTGTGGGTCAGATACAGGACCAAGAGCAGATTGCGGGGAGTTTGACCTTTTTATTCTTGGGGCTGTGGTGAGAGTTCCTGCCTCAGACTGATCTGTTCTGCATTGGTTCTGGTGAGCCACTGATCATGAGTTGCAAGAAGCTGTGATATGAGGACCTGCACTGGTCTGCATCGCACTCCGTAAGACTTCATTGATTCCGGTGAATCTGACGTTCAGAAGCTGTGAGATGCTGTGATGCAAGGTCCTGTGTCTGGATGCATCTTATTGCGTTGGTTCTTGTGAAACCATCAGTTGCGCCAGGAGGGGTCAACCCTGACTCCAGCCAAGTGTCCAGGACCTCGAGGAGAGCGCTTGTTGGGTCAAACAGGTCAGGGCCAGTTGGGTCTGGTCAGGAGCGAAACAGAAGAGGTCTGTGGAAGCTTGTTGTGTCCCTGTAGCTCACACAGGGTAGCTCACACAGGAGGTCAGCAAACTGACCCTCAGAGTCACTTTGTGTAGCCTGGGATCAAGTCAAGCAGGTTTAATTTTCCTTCTTCAGACAGCAAGGAAGTCCTTCACACAGTAGGGCAGTCCTTCTTCTGAATCTGCCACAGGTCCAAGTTGTTTAGGGTGACAAAAAGCAGAGCAGGCCTCGTGTCAGGCATGTTTATGGCTGATGCAGACAGAGCCCTTTGAAATGTAAACAGGGCAGGGGGCAGCTCCTTCCCATGCATCCTATCAGAAAACTCTCTCCCCCCTGCACCTATGTTTCCTTTGTCTCACTGTCTGGAAGTCATACACAAAGCCCAAAAGCAAAGTCATCCACAGCACACTAGTAGACAGGCAGAGTTCATTGGGACAAGAAAATGCCAACTTTCTAAAGGTGCAATTTTCAAAATTGTAACTTAAAATCCAGCTATTCCATGAAAGAGGGATTTAAATTCCAATTAATTTGAGTGTAATCAGCATATCTCAATCTGCTCCTAATTAAGCCTGGGCAAAGCACTACGCTACGCTCGCGTAGTTTGCGAAGTTCGCGCTACTTCGCACTACGCGAACTGCATGTAGCACAGTGCGAACATGCATAGCGTAGTGTTGCGTAGTGCTGCGGTCATTTTTTGCTTGCTCGCGGTCCTCAACGTCAAGCTGGCGATCGCGAGCAAGCAAAATGACATCCCGGCGAGACTTTTTCCTTGTTCGCATCAAGTTGGCGATCGCAAGCATGGAAAATAAACCTCCCGGCGAGATTCCCAACGCAAGGAGGTCAGGTTTCTCATTGCGAGTGTTCGCGTATGCTCGCGACCGCTCGCGATGAGAAACTACCAGTTCGCGTTGAGAAAGCTGCCGCTCGAGTAAAAATCTACTCGAGCAGCAGAAAACTACAGCTCGCACTGTGCAAGATGCCATTTTCAATGATTGCACAGTGCCGGTTGCTTGTCCGCACTGTGCAATCATTGAAAACGACATCTGGCACAGTGCGAACAAGGTACTACGCAGTTCGCGAAGTGCTACGCGTAGCTCGCGTAGTGCAAACTGCACTTTGCGTAGCTTCGCGAAGTGCTACTTCGCGAACTATGCCCAGGGTTACTCCTAATCTGAGGTTAGCACTTATTAAATTTAATATGGTAACCCAGCATTGGGCTGTTGGAGAGCTAGGCCCTTCAATAGTGAAAACATGACTTTAGAAGTTTCTTACTGTCAGGACATGTACAACTTAAATACACATGCCCCACCTTTGAAATACTGCACATCCTGCCTTAGGGGTGGTTAGCGCTTATCTTAGGGGTGACTTACAAGTTTTAAAAGGGAAGGTTTAGTCCTGGCAAAAGGTTAATTTTGCCGAGCTTGAAATAGCAATCTAAAACTGCACTACAGGCTTCAGTGGCATAATGAGTGCTTCTGCCCACTTGTAGCATTTAATTTACAGGCCCTGGGTGCATGGAGTACCATTTACTAGGGGTTTACAAGTAAAATCAATATGCCAACTAGGTGTAGGCTGAGGTTATCATGTTTTAAGGAGAGAGCAGAAGCACTTTAGCCCAGGTTAGCAGGGGTAAATTGTACAGAGTCCTAAGGTCAACAAAAGTGAGTTCAGCCACAGAGAGTGAAAGGAAAAAAATGTTTGTGGGAACACACCAAGGATGTCAGGTCTAACAATGCAGTATTTGTTCAATGACATAGTAGATAAGTTGATTGCTGTCACTCTAGTGTACCACCTTGAAGTGTCTTGCAATGGGGTAGTGTTGGTTTTTTCGTTGTTGGTAGTCCTCTATGTTCTAAAATCCTCCTTTTCACTTAATGTATAGTTCTACCAACAAACCTCTTGTTACAGGGACACAAGACATGAATAACAAATTTCAAAATACAGATCAAAAATTGTACTATTTCTTCACATGTGGAACTGTATATTCCTTGACACTGCTGCTGTTTTTGCACACCTGTCACTTCTCACATGCATAAATACCTCTACATTCAGTCACCTTAGTCATAGGTTTCTTGGTAATGTCACTCTTCACAAGTATGCCCCTAAAGGAAAGTCTTTTCTATAAGTAATGCTAGATTTACTGCTCAGAATGCTTCCTATAGACTGGTCACTGCTCAGTATATTCCAGTTCTTCTTGATAATGTCCCTGACCTGTCCTTGTCCCTGGCCATTAAACTGCAACTAAAAGATCATCTGGAAAGAAACAAACTGCTGGACCCATCCCAATTGGGGTTTAGATCCGACCACAGCACCGAGACAGGCATGATTGCAGCAACAGATGACATCTGAGCCCTACTGGACAGAAGTGAATCAGCCACCCTCATCCTTCTGGTTCTCTCCACAGCTTTTGACACTGTCTCCCATCCCACAATCATCGGTCGACTACGCCAGATCCAAACCACAGACGATGCACACAGATGGATGTCATCCTTCCTCAGGGGACGCACCCACAAAGTTTGCCTCCGGCCCTTCATCTCCCAACCCAAACACACAATCTGCGGAGTACCCCAGTGCTCATCCCTCAGCCTTACCCTCTTCAACATCTACATGACACCACTTGCAGACATCGTCAGATCGCACATCAACATCATCTCCTACGCAGGCGACGCTCAGCTCGTCCTCTGACTCTCAGCGATCCCCACCTTGACAAAGTACAGCTTCCATATTTGCATGAAGAACATCACAACATGGATGAAACCCAGCTGCCTGAAACTCAACACTGATAAATCAGAAGTTCTGATCTTCAGCAGACACACCATTCTCTGGAACGACTCCTGGTGGCCAGCGGAATATGGACCTACCCCTACGCCGAAAGACCATGCCCACAACCTCGCCATCATACTGTACAGCAAGCTCTCCATGAAACATCAGGTCAATGGCATCGTCTCATCCGGCTTCTACATGAATGCATGCTCCGCAAAGTCCTCAGATGGCTCCCCATCAGGACAATGAGAACTGTGATGCATGCCCTCGTCGCCTTAGACTACGGCAACAAACATGCCGGCACCTCCATCGAACTCATGCAAAGACTAGACAATCCAGAACACAGCAGCCAGACTGATCCTCAACCTGCCCAAGAGGACATACATCACCAAACACCTGAAAGACCTCTACTGGCTCCCCGTGCAGAAGAGATGCCAGTTCAAAATCCTGACTCACGCCTACAAAGTCCTCCACAACCAAGGACCAGACTACATGAACTGTCACCTGACCTTCAATCAACCCACCAGAAACATCCGCTATGCACACCTCTCCCTCGCTCAGACACCTTGCATCCACCGCAGCCGCTCCAGAGGCTGTTCCTTCTCCCACCTCACTGCCAAAGCTTGGAACTCCCTCCACCTCCACACTTCACCATCACTGAACAACTTCAGGAAGGAACTCAAGACCTGGCTCTTATACCGATACCAGCAGCACAGTGACTAGATATCCCCCAGTGTGATTAGCTGCACAATAGAAATTCTACTTGATTGATTGATTTTTTGATTGATTGATTGATTGACCAGTCTGAATTATTTATTGTATGTGGTAATCAGTCTTATTTTGTCTTCTTCACAATTTCCATTCATATCACTTACTTTGAAAGGTATGTCATCCCTACTCTTGATTTTGATCCTCTCTCTTGCCTTGTTTAAAGCTCAAAAGTCCATGTGGGTATCCCCTTTTTCTGAACCTCTGAAACATTTCTTTTTTTTCTTTTAAGAAAATAGCCTCTGTGTTACAGTAGCATTTTACTCTCAGCAGTTCCCTGTAAGGTGTGCTTCATTTGAGAGCCTAAGGCAGACTGCTGAGAGTGTGCAATAGACTGTTAGCTACAGTGGGTTTCCTTAATATGCTGGTTCGTAGTGTATCCCCCTGCACTTTGTGACTAACACATCCAAGAACACAATTATTTCATTACTGATCATGCAATTAAAGGCTAGGTTTAGAGCACTGTTCTCACGTTCCTGCACAAATCTTTGGACTCTTGCCAAATACTAACTATACCATCTAGAAATGTAAGCAAGACAACTATGTGTTCCATCTCTGTCACCATATTGGAAGCCATAGACACCTACTCCTCCAACCACCCCATGAACAGGTTGGCATAGCTGAGACCAAGCAGGTGCCCATCGCAGATCCCTGAAGCTTTCTGAATATGATCCCATTAAACATAAAAATGTTGCTCTCCACTCAGTAACTCATCATGGCCAAAAGCATCTTTGTGTGTTTGAGTTTGTGTAATGGCCTCTTCCTCAGGAAGTGTTGACATGTGTGAATTCCACCTTCATGTCTTATATGGGTGTAAAAGGAGCAAGCACCTAAGGTCATGAGAATGTAGTCTTTCTCCCAAACTATCCTTTCTATCCTATTAAGGAAGTCTTTATTGTCTTTCATATATGATGGAAGTGCACAAATGTTCTTAAAAAATAGTGCACATATCTGGAAGTATGTTTTAGATATGATAGGTCTACCAGGTGGATTGTTACTATCCTTGCACACCTTGGGAAGGATGTAAAGTACAGGGAAACATGCATAGTCACAGTTAAGGTAATTGAATTCTTACCATTCCAATATATCCTGATTTATCCAACCCTCAAGTTTGTCTTGGTATTAAATGATTGTCTGATTATGTGTCTCTTTATCATGTAACAGCTTGTGCCAGAAATTTGACTCTGGGCTTCTTTTATATACATATACCAGGGTACGATCACTCTGTTCCCTTCCCTATCAGACGGGTTGATGACAATGTATCATTAGAAAATGTCTCAATAGTCCTTTCCCAACACAAAGATAAGTTTAAATTCTTTCTGTGATTTTTGCTCCTATGTTTTTTCTCAAATCACATTCTCATGAAATGTATCAATAGCATCATAGAGCATTTGCAGCATGAATCAGTTTAAAGTTGCTGGGAAAGCCCTTTTCATAAGTTATGACTGGATTGGTAAAAAAAAGTCAGGGAGAGACAGGAAACATTGAACAGATTGATTAAATAATTGCTGGTATCCATCAATGGCCTATGGGTGCTGTTTGAGAGGCAGGCAAAAATCTAATAAATTAATCAAATAACTGCTGGTGTCCAACCAGGACCCATGGGGAACCTACGGGAGGCAGATGGGGAGACAAAAATTGAATAGCTTATTTAAAAATAATACCTGGTATCCTATCCTCCGGGGCAACATTAGACAAAAGCAAAAATTGAATAAATTACAAAAACTACAACTATGTAGTACAGACTACTACAATCAAGCACAAGCACAATTAAATATAACAGGAGGAAACGAAAAAATAAACAAAAATGACATGAGCTTCTCCTATCAATGTTACTAGAAAATGGCTTTTAAATGTAAAATAAATGATTGAAACACACATTGGCTGCACAAAAGGGTTGTTTTTGGGTAGCCTGCAAAAAAGGAGGTCTGGAGGACAAAGACAAAAGGGCCACCACACACAAACACTCACTAGATGCACAAAATGGTGGCCGATCGATGCCTAGACAACAAAAAACAAAAACCACCATTGGCGTATGAGGTTCCTTCTTTCTGACATCCCTCCAACACTTTCATTGCGATTGCGCACTATAGTATTAATACATGATTTACCATTCCACGGGAACCGTTGTTTCAGATATTAATTAATCACCCTGGTTCCTTAGTGAGTAGGGTCCCCTTGTTTTTGTTTTCAACAAAGAAAGGAGGCATGGAGAACAAAGACCATGGTTGGCGCATCCTGCACAGAGCACTCCCCCCCCCCCCTCCGCCAAAACAAAATCATATAGCATTGCACAGAAGATTTGCACAATTATATATGCCCAAAATGTGTCTGGGCACACCCATGAGGCTGTGTTGGACCTTACCCACCACCAGGAAATCAGTAATGTCAAATAGAAAAATACACCTTAAACATTCCCCAAAGTCACAAACACCCCCAAGGCAACATCAATGACTCCCCCAAATTACTAAAAAAATCACTTTAATCAACCATCTCACACGGACACAATCACTGGGGGCAAGCACACAGGGAAGAAGGTAGTGGAGAACAAAGGGAAATCAATGTCTGGTTACATGAACCTGGACACCAGGAGCCACCAACAGGCACACACAGGCAAAAAATACCTTACATTTTGCAGGAATACAAGGCCATCCATAAGCCCATAAAATGATTTACAGATGTACAAAACTAGAGTGCAGCAGCAGTGAGAATGCACAAAATATATTTTTTTAAAACACCAAAAGCCTACTGCAGGATAGACCAGGTCCCAAACAGTAAAACAACAACACAGCGTAATAATTAACAAAAAACTAAGAAATTGACAAAATGTATATTATAACTCCAGTCCTTCACTATCAAAAAATTTGCAAACATTATCTCCTAAACAAACTTAATCCTAGAATGACCCCTACTCTAAACTACGGGCTATCCAACGACAAACAAAAATGGGACAAAACTGGTGGTGCCCGCCCTCCTTCAAACAACAAACTTTTGCAACGTACTGCATTGAACTTAGTTGATTTTTCCAAAAACGTAAAAATGTCATGGGTGTGGATGCAGCAGATATTGCATACAAAAAGAAAGTGATGATTTCCCTCCAAAGCCCAAATTCAAAATGACACACTTCTGAAAAAAACAGAGGGAGGAGTATTTAGGATAGGAAGAGAAAGTTGCTACTGCATGTACACTAGCCTTTATCTATGGCACTTTCATCCTTAAAAAGAAAATGTTCTGTGCTAAAACATTTATCTGAACGGTCTGCTTGGGGAAAAATTCAAATTAAAAAAAAATTCTGTGCGAGTTAATTTTCATGTGCCTGCATTAAAAGAACTGCCGCTCGAATTCGCAACTACAGTTCCACGCTCAGAAAATTACCCAAACGTCCACTCCGGTAAAATGTCCTCCTGAAATGTATGCTGACTGCCTGCGTCAACAAACTGCCACTCGCGTTCGGGAAATGCTGTGGCTTCCATGACATTCACTTTGTTTCTGTGCTTCTGGCATTAAGGTTTGCCCGCAAATGTAATTCTCTCTATCCGACGCATCATAATGACATCATCTCAGTAATTATGCTTACATTTTATTCGGAACAATTACCAAAATTGTGCCGGCGTACTTAAAATTTCACCCGGGCCTACGTGAGAATTCCTTTGCCCACCCTTCTGCTTTCTTGTGAGCACTGTCTATTCCAATGAATACATCAATATATGAACTAGAAAAATATTATCAAAACACACAATAAACGTAATGCATGTAATGCACATGATTGTACAATAATGAAAATAAATGCATCAGCTACTGCAAATAAATAATGACTTTCATGACCTAGGCAAAAGAGCAAATGCACAATATTAGAGGGCACCACAAAGACATATAAAGCAAAATACAGGACAGGTCTAAGTGGAAAGAGATTGATGATGTGCATCGAAAGCATCAATGTCCTATGAGCTGCACGCAGGAGCAGACTAATAAAAACTCAGCTTCCCAACCTGAACAAGCGTATTATGAGTTTATAGGGACCACTGAGGGCAGTGAGTGTGCAACCCACTGGAAGAAGCAGCTTTCCAACCGCACCAAGAGGAATAATGACTCGGTTACTTACCGGTAATGTTCATTACTCCGAGTCATAGTCTTCCTCGTCACAGTCACTAAGGAGCACCCCGTGTTCCAGACACAGCATTTACCCATAAATTAAAAAGCTCCTCACCCAATATAGTCGCCTGGCAGGAAGTACCCGTCACCTGGCCTATAAGGGTGGGACCAACACAGAAAACATCCTGAAATACAAAAGCAGAAACTAAAGAAAAGACAATAAATGTCTGCATTCCCCCCCCCCCACCACCAAGGGCGGGCGGGAGGTAACATTAATGTGACGAGGAAGACTATGACTCGGAGTAATTAACATTACCGGTAAGAAATCGATTCATTACCATCCTCGTCCGTCTTCCTCGTCACAGTCACTAAGGAGCGTATACCCAAGCGCCGGACGAACAAAGGAACAAACATCCAGGATGCCAAGGAAAATACAATGCAGACAAGCACAACCAGTGAACAGCCGCGAGGACGGGGGTGACAAAATCCCCAGAAAAACCACTCCCATCCGCAAAAAAAAGGGAGAAGAAAGCATGTGGGGAGGACCAAGACGCTGAAGCACAAAGTCCCAACAAGGAAGCCCCCAGAAAGAAGTCCAGGAGGAAGACACACACTGAGTGTAACAACCCTAAATGACTGGGGGAAGAGAGACACCCGGAAGCAGGAAGGCCAAAGAGAAGCGGACCGAACCCAACGGGAACAGAGGCCTTCGTAGGATGATGGCCCCGCCAGGCAACCCCAAGGGTGACAAGAAAATGTCCACCAGGCGAAGGGAGGCCGTATGCCAAGGCAGATCACCTGAGCCCAAGGCAAACCAGGGAACGGAGCCGTATCCCCACCCAGAAGGGGGGCAGCCGAGGACATGTAGGAGAAGAAGGTTTGGTCAGGACGAAGGCCCAGGTAGGCAGGGAAGAAACGCAAGAAGAGGATGACAAGCAAACGTCAAGCACCCCCAACGTCGCCCAAACAGAATGGACCAGAATGCAAAGCATGAAGGACCAAAGGAAGATCCCCAGGGGGGAGCAAGCGAAGCAACGACAGGCCATCGCAGGAAAAAAACTGCGCAGAAGGCAAGAAGCAGAGGACTCAAGGGAGACGAGAGAGGACCCCCGGATAGCCGCAATGGCGGACCACCGGCAGCGGAGAGCAGAGAAGCACAAACCGCTCCGAAGGAACTCAAGCACAGAACCCTCTCACAGAAAACAGGGAGAACCCCCGCGAAGTAGGAAACCGCCAGTGACGGCCGCAGACCCCAAGGGTACAGCAGGTCCGAAAATAACGGGAAGAACATGTACCACAATGTGAAACTTCGAAAGCAGAGGCAGGATTTGAACCTTAGTACAGCGGGAGCCAGAGCTACCAGAGACACAAGACGCACCATGGAGCTTCAGCTCCTTGGTTGTAACATTGCCTTAACTATTGACCGGGAACTACAAACCAGAGAAACACCAGAATATGAACACATAACCTGTGGAGGAAGGACTGTGACTGCAAACACTAGGCCACAGCATCACCGCCATCAACTCCCAAACCCCCAACCCCAACCAGCTGAGTGCCAGACGAAACAAGAGAGGAAAGCGGAGCGGAGAAGGGGACAGCAGGAACCACCACAGAGGAGCAACCACCAGGAAGGAGGAGGGGACACAAAGGCCGGTGAGGCACCAAAGCACCAACACCCCACGCAAGGAAGAAGGGCGGAAACCATGGCAGAAGAGCAACCTGAGGGGATGCAAGAGAACCAACCAGGGCCACCCGAATCACCCTGCCAGGACCCTGAAGAGAAACCGAAGAAGGAGGTGAGCCATCCGAACCGCACGCCCATCCACCCTCCCCGGCAAAGAAAGAGCAGCCGCACAAGACCCAACCGCGCCAAATCAAAAGAGGAGAGCAAGCGCCCCCCAAAAGGCGAAGTAGGCACGGGTCACATGAAGACCGGTCGGACGTGATCTCCACACGTCGTCAGGTGAAGGTCAAAGTGCACAGGAGCAGCGAATACAGCAGCCAGCACCACCCAAGACGAGGACACCCAGCGAATCGCGGGGAACCAAGAACCCTGAGCCGAAAGAACTGAAGTTAATGAGAAGGGAGTAGACGTCCAGGTCAAGCCACATCAACGCACAACCACCAGGACAAAAGGAAGACAAGGAAGAATCAACCAGTCACCAGGGAAGATGTAGCATTGGCAGGATCTGAACCTGTGTCCTGCGAGAGCCGATGCCACCAGTGGCACAAGACTTACCAATGAGCGAAAGCCCCTTGGAGAACCAAGCACCCCAGGAGCATGCATTAGACCCCCCAGGGGAGCCAAGGCCGAAGGAAACACCCCAGGGACAGAAGGCAACCCAAAGCGGAGGATACAAAAAGGAGGAGCTGACCCAGGGCAAGAACCGCAACACCTCTGAAAGAGAGGATGCACAGGTAGCCCACAGCACCAGGTTTATCCTGGCAGGCACTCATCCAGGAACAAACCAGGTCCGACCATGCAGACCTCTGAGAACAGACGTGAGCAGGTGTTTACAGGGTCGTACGGCAGTAGGCACCAAAGGGCCAAGGAGCCAGAAGGGCCCCAGAGGAAACAAGAGGCAGGAGCCGCTGCAACACACCAACAAGTCTGGAAGCATATAGAAGACCACGGCCAAGAGACCCAAGAAAGGGCAGAGACCCCTGACGGGCCCAAACCCCTGAAATATAGAGTGCAGCAACCCAGACCCAACACCGGCCCGGGAACCATCTACCACCAGGTGAAGGACCCAGGAGCCGGAGAAGGCTTGGGAACCAATACGGCCGCCCACCATGAGAGGCAGGATGTGGCAGAGGCATCGGGAAGGGCAGCACCAGAAGGGGCGCCACAGCCACAACCCGACCCCCGAAAAGGCTGGGAGGAACTCCGCACAAGACGGGGGATAACCAAAGGCAGGCCCGCATGAGCCTGTGACACCAGATGCTCAAGATGAACCGAGTAAGAGCTCCTTGGGGCCAAGAGCCCGTCTAACATAACATGTGTATTTGTAAAGCGCACATAACACCCAAGGGTCTCAAGGCGCTGAATAACAGATGTATATTGTCACCCAAATCAATGGAACTCATTTTATGGACCTCAGATGGATGAAAGGCTGAGTGGACCCGCCGGGATTAGAACCTGTGACCATGAGGCCGAACACAGGTCCCTACAGTGGATGCTTTAGTCCACAGTGCCACCAGACCCATACAGAGAGAGTGGTAATCCAAATCCGTGGACCAAAAACTCAGGACCAAAGGGACTCGCAGGAATGAAGCCAACACCACTAAAGCACCAGGGAGCGAAACAAAAACCAAGGGGAAGAGTCAGAGGCCATAACCACAAGGTCACGGTGACACAACGAGGCGAAGCCTGCTGTGAAACATGCGACTAAAAGCACAGCATGAACATTTACCACCATGGGACACTTTGAATTGTAACTGCATGACTTTATAAAAGTAAGAGTACATTTAATAAACACACACACCACTCAATACTATGCACCAATTTACAAATATACATAAGCTGTTGGAATTACTTTGTGACATTGCATAAGATCTCCACCCCTCCCGCAGGGGGGGTGGGGTCTAGTACATCAACTTGCCCCCAATGCAGTTAGTTGAACATAACCTGGAGCGAGGGCCCTGCGCACTGGCACCATCCCAGTGGCGACCCACCCCATTACCTCAACAAGCATTAACAAGCATTTGCAATGCAATGGTCTCGGCATTGTTAAAGTTAGAGCTATTGGCATTGCTCATGACATTATTTTTGTTTATGTTTTTGTTTTTAAAACATTTAACCTCTTCAGTGCCCATGACGAGATAGTCTCGTCATGGAGCACGGTTTCGCTGTGCCCATGACGAGACTATCTCGTCATGAACCCCACCCACTAATACAATGCCCGGCACAGGAGGGGTAAAGGGCGTGGCACTGAAGGGGTTAAAGAAACTGCATTGTTATTTACAATGTCAATAGCTTAATCACTCTCAAATGCGAGACCTATTGCATTTGCACCCACACAGAGCCACACACAAAGCCACCCACACACACAGAGCCCCTCACATAGAGCAACCCACACACAAATAGAGCCACCCACAGAGCCACCTACACACACACACACGCAGTAGCCCACTGACCTATTTACATTATGTGCACTTTGTGATCTGCATGGTACATGTTCTTTGCTGCAGGCACATTAACCCTATGTGCTACCTTTCCAGGAGTCAAAACTTCCACTAGACAAAACTCCGATCTCTCTCTAGGAAGAACATTAAACACCAGAGTCACAGTTACATTGCACATCGCCCTAGTGGCATAAGTGTACATATACAGTTTCCCTGTATAAGAGGTAGCGCTAAGATGACCACACAGCAACAAGCTTAGCAGATACTGAAAACTTCTCCAACCTGTAAGTAAACATTAGGCATTTTACCCAAGCTCTCATCTCTCTACAACAGAACCGAATAATGTTACCTGGCCATGCTTCAGACTGTCAAGTCACAAAGGCTTGGAACGCAGGCGCTTCATCGAAGTTAATGCCCGCAACTTAAACCTACCTCAAAATCTCATAGAGGGCTATAATGCTTTTGAACTTCATACAACAGCAATGTGCCCAGTTAATCCTCTTCAGGGAGAGATGCCATTTATGACTTGAATACTTGTTCCATAACAAGACTGCAGGTTCGATGATAACTAACCTTCTTTACTAATAAATCTGTAGCAGCAAAGTGTAAAACAAAATATATTAAAGGAAAAAACATGGAGGCATGTGATGCCCTTTTTGAAAAACAAGGTTAAAAGTCCAGTACTGGTAGAACACATTACATCACAACATGTCAGTGACGTCCGTTTTTACAGTTAAATACAGACCGAAAACATTTATTTTCGTATCTGCATTTATTTTTAAATGTGGATAAAATCCGAAATTGGGTTGTCTTTTAAGTAATTCTAAAGTCTGTCTGCCATGACTGCCAAGCCAATAGTTTTGTGGGTTGATAGGAAAGGGGGCAAAAAAATAAAGGGATTTTAAAAAAGAGGCTTTAACAGCAAGGCTGATCTTGAAATATGCATATTTTCATAGAAGTGCATAGATTTAACTTCAGCTGGTGCTCACAACACTGAAACCTGGCACGCATTCAAGCATGAGTGCATTTTTATCAGTTAAATAAATGTGGAAATATACTAATTCCAGCTTAATTTTTTCACAAAGACTAAAATAAATATGGATAAATACAGATAAAATTAGGAAAAAATAAATATGGGTAAATACAGACGGAAATGTCAAAAAGATAAATACCATAAAACCGGGAGCCCTAATTACATATCACCTTTTTTTAAATAAAAATCTTACCTAGAAAACCTTTAATAAAAAGAATTATGTGAATTTATTTTATGGTAATTTTATAAAACGGTATCCTTTTGTCAAACCAAGTAGTCTCTAATAAAGAACTTCCTCAAGAAGAGCTAGGGTCCGTCCTAGTACAGGAGCCGCTGACACAGTTAAGAGCGGTGCGGCGGGGGAGTCGACAGACAACAGGATAGGTAAAATAAAATAAAAGCACTTACCGTGTGCTACCCGCATCGCCTATTATGTTACAAGGATGGGGTACGGTTGCTAATGATGAAGCATGCCACAAATGCATGGGTGAGGTTTTCTTACACAGAAACACATGTTTCTGTTGCTAATCAGGCACATGGTTTCCGCTGGTAATTGACGCCTTCTTTGCACTCTCTTAGAGACGCACCTCCTCTCTTGGCTGTTGGTATATCATCGCCAGTTGGCGTCCGGAAGCTTGGCAGTCTGTTTACTAAAAAGCCCTTTGACATGGTCAGTTACGTTGGAATCCTTGTTGTAACGGATACTATAAAGGTGGCCAGAATCCATCTGTCAGTGTTTACTATGCCAAAGCAACGTTTGTGAGTCGCAACCCTAATGTGGATTTTGAGGGGATCACACTCCGTGCCAGTTATTAGATGCTTCTTTCCATCGGGAGACTCAACATGGGTTACGGTCTACATTCATACCAGGAAGAGGCTGGGGTGGCTGAATCTAGGCAGAGTGGAGCTGCAGGGGCTCTTAGAAGGGGTGAAACAACAGCGAGGCCTCATTAACATGCAAATGGTCTTTTTAAAGACCTGTGAACTGCTCGGGCGCGGCTTTGTATCTGCCCGGGAAGCGGTCTCATCCCGGGCTGCCACACACGACGGGGGGGGCTGAAGCCCTTTGAGTTCAATGGGTGTTGCGCGCCTGACTGTGGACAACATTTTGCAAAGATGTGTGTGGAGGCGAAGCGACAGCTTGTCCATATGGAGTGCTACATCGATCCGGATATCTGAACGGACTGACAAGGGGTCAGCCAGCTTATGAATCATATCACCCCCTGTGAATTGCTTTCTAGTCTGCGTTACAAAGCTGTAAAAAATAAGAGATTGAGCATATGCTGGAAAAATGTTTCTTCCTTCGAGCACTCGTTCTCCAGCATGGAAGTGTTCCTCAGGGGTTCGAGCTCCTGTTTTTCCTAGTAATATTTCAGAGAACGTTGAAGAGACAAAATGAGAATGGTAAATCTCTTTCTGGATAAGCCAAGTGTTTTCGCACAGGCCCTGTGTATCCTTGGACTCTGTTAGTTGGTCAGCGCTGCCATCTCTCACCCCGTGACTATCGTGGAGCCATTGGCGCCGCACGTTGTGCTTCAGTGACTACAAACAGCACCGGCTGAGTGGTTCATTACTCGCTCGCTGCAGTGGCATTACTGTATATTTTTACGATTAGGTGGCAGCAGAGACTGGCAAATGGCTATTGTACTCCTAAATTGATGGTTTGGAAACGTTTGTTATTCAGGAATTTAACAGCACCGGCTGTTTCCTCTGCGGTTTGCGTGCATACCTGTGGCGTAGAGAGGAGCCCTTCAGGGAGTTGTTTATTTAGTACTTTGGGTCTGGCTCAAACTTCTATCGTGTTTTCCTAAACTCACGTTTGGTAGGCCGAGAGCAGGGGGAGAGGACGCCATTAACACCGCCGCCTTTCTCCGAGGCGAAGCAGAAATGCCTCGGAGAAAGGCAGCGGCGTTTCCGGATTCGGGGGCGTGTTTTTCTGTTCTCTCCTCTTGCCATTGGCTGGAGGAGATAATGAGAAAAGTAGCAAAAAACACGCCCCCGAATACGAAAAGGACGGGGCCTGTTCGGAGAGACAAACCTCTTCTCCAATGGGTGGCCAGCATTCAAGAGGCCAGCCAATGGAGAAGAGGAGAGAAGAGGGGCGGGTTCAAGCCCCTCTTCTCCAAAACATTAAATCTCGGAGCGAGACTGCGCAAGCGCAGCCTTCGAGCCGAGACCTAAAAAGGACAATTTTACTTATGTTTTTCCTAAGTGCACCAAGCGCCTGCTCGGGGGGCTCTCGTGTTGCGGGTCTCATACACCACCTGGTCACTGCTGCTCATCTTATTAGGATGCGATTCCATCAGTGCTAAATCCAAGCGCCGCCATTCTGGGATTCGGGGCCTGCACCCCATGCCTTTTCTGACATCAACCTCCCTCATGAAACAAGCTGGTTAAGCAATGTACTCCTAAGTGTATTTACTGCCCTTGTTGCAGCAGCACAAAAACACAAAATAAACACGCCAGGCTTTCCGGAAAGGCTGGTACAGGGTGCCTATAATGAATCATACTGGTCCTTGCGCTTGCATGCACCAACACCAGTGAGATGATCACAATCCCTCCACACCGCCAGAGGCAGTAGTACCTCAACCCTCACTTAGTGGTGGCGATCCTTGCACGAGGCACCCAATGCCAACTCTTGGTAGTGCAGAGCAAGTGGTGGGACACCCCCTCGTGCAAGAAACTTCGGGAAAGATTTGCCCTAAAAGCCCATCAATAGTCCACTCAAGTGTTGCCCTAAGACAATGATCCCTTGCTGCGAAGCACAAAGGTGTGTGGCAATGGCTGTGGGTCAAAGTAGATGTGTATGAAGCCTCTACTGGCGATGACTCCCACCCAGCCACCGCGACACAGCATCTCAGAGCTGGTATCCCTTAAAGTATACCCGATCCGTTTCCCCCACTTTCTGACGATCAAGAACACGGCTGCAAGACCCGCTTTTCCTGTGAACAATGAAGACCAGGCCACGGCAGTAAGGCCTGAGAAATCTGCCCTCTGGTGGCTACACAAAGCCACTGCCTGATCTTTAGTGTCCCTTCCTTTATTGTCAATAGGGACCAGCTCATATACAGACTCCAGCTCTGCCACTCTCTGGAGGGACCGGCTCATATACAGACTCCAGCTCTGCCACTCTCTGGAGGAAGCAGCTCATATACAGACTCCCGCTCTGCCACTCTCTGGAGGGACCAGCTCATATACAGACTCCAGCTCTGCCACTCTCTGGAGGGACCAGCTCATATACAGACTCCAGCTCTGCCACTCTCTGAAGGGACCAGCTCATATACAGACTCCAGCTCTGCCACTCTCTGGGGACCGCCTCATATACAGACTCCAGTTCTGCCACTCTCTGGAGGGACCGGCTCATGAAGGTTTCTAAATTCAGGTTTGAAAACAGTCAAAAGAAAAACTTCAATGCACTGATATAACCCGATGCACTATGGTGGCACGCCTCGTCAAAGGGACTTTCTGATATTCTTACACGTTTGTTGAAAGAAGTCTTCGAATATGAAAATGTTCTTGAAGTTAAGAGTGGCGCAAGACACCTGCGCTTCTTTTTTTTTTTACTTCGGCCGGCCTTTATATAAATAATTGCTGTTTATTTAACATCTTTATGAATGTTAGTTCCCTGTAAGGCAGGCAGCAGCCCAATGCTTCTGTTCTCCAGGGCCCACAAGTAAAGGCCAGGAGAGCTGCAAGCGCCCTCCCCTGGCAGTACTTTGACTATCACTGCTCTGTAGGGACCTCCGCCCACACAGACTCCAGCTATGCCATAAGCACAGAATAAATGTGTGGGATCTAATGGAAGCAACACATCTAATGTCTCTTAGGGCCTCATGTAGGTAAATAAATTTTACCGGTTCTAAAATACCGAGCCGTACCGAATCGGTAAATAAGAATCGGTAAGTTACATGTAGGTAAAAATTCGGTAACAGTTACCGAATCGGTAACATTCGGTAATTAAGAATCGGAAATGACCGAATCGGTAAATACCGAGGTGGTATATACCGATTCGGAAAATACCGAGGTGGTATATACCGACTCGGAAAATACCGAGGTGGTATATACCGAATCGGAAAATACCGAATCGGCATGTACGGATTCGGTAAAGAAAATCACATGACTTGACGAAACAGCTAATCAAGTGCAACGACAGCCCACCCAACAAGGAACAGGCCACACCCAGGCAGGTGTACAAAATTAGCCGAAGTGGCCACACCCAGGCAGGTGTACATAATCAGCCGACCCTGGAGAGGCTTGGAGTGCAGAGGAGAGGCAAGGAGCCGTTGCATGTGCGAGCGGGTAAACGAACAGCATGTCCAGCCAGAGAACACAGAAAGACGGAGGGGAAAGGAGGAGGAAGCTGAAATTTAGCCCCAAGGAACTCCAGGTGCTGGTGGAGGAGGTGGTGAAGCAGCACCACAAGCTGTTCGGAAGGCAATCCCTGCAAGTGCCTGAGGTGGAAAAGCGCAACATATGGCTGGCCATCCAGGCGCAGGTCAATGCTGTGGGAGTGACCCACAGGGACATTGAGGTACTCAAAAAGCGCTGGTATGACCTCCGGATTGTAACCAAGAGGAAGATGGGCGACATCCAGAAGGAGGCCAGCCAGACCGGAGGTGGAACCAACAGGGCACCTGCCCTCACCGAACTGGAGGAGCTGGTGGCGGCCACAATCGAGCAAGAGAGCGTCGTGGGACTTGGGGACGCCGACAGCTCTGCCAGAGCCGCAACACACCAAGGTAAGACGAAAGCACAGCAATGTAGCCCCCCCAACCCCTATCCCACATCCCCCAATTGTGAATCGAGAATCACACTGCAGTCCACACGTGTCAGTGCAGACAGGCAATGCATTCCGGGAGATGTAGTCAGGGCAACACTAACCATGACGTAAATGTTACAGGGCAACAAGGCATGTCACGCACTCGAGGCACAAGGAGACAGGGGACATATTGGAATGTGAAATGATTTATTGTGACGCATGCAATGCAGCCCTTCGGGGACACTGAGCCAATGTTGTATTTCTGTCCACAGATGTGACACCATGCAGGACAGGGCATGCTGCAGGAGAGACGGCACACCGGCCACATATATCGCCGCAAGCCAGCACATGTTCAGACCAGGGAGCAGGCCCACTGGCAGCCGCACCACCTACACAGCCAGCCTCGCCGCACACAGAGCCAGCATCACCTCACCCAGAGCCAGCATCACCACCACCAGAGCCAGCATCGCCACTCATGTTCGAATCACCAGCCACATCCCCGCTTGCAGGCGTGAGAATGAGGAGGCGTCCAGCAGCCAGGCTACGAGCCTTAGACACCTCGTCAGACGCATGGGACCAGAAGACCGCACCGGGCCCCAGGAAGGGAGCCATGCCACTGTGCCCCACACCTCACAGGCAGCACAGACGGAAGCAAGAGGGCGCCGCAGGTCGCGTGTCCAGAGTCCACCAGCACCCACTGACGGCCATGGTGTCTTCTTGGGGCTCGAGGGCCAAATGTTAAAGCAACAGCGCCTGCAATCAAAGGCAGTCATGTCAGTCCAGAGGCACATGCGGGTGATGACGACAACATTAGTCAACATGGACACTAACATTAGCGGCATGGCTGCGGGCATTCGGGACATGTCCCAGTCTATCCAGCAGTTGTGCAGCAAACTAGATGCTGACATCGAAGCACGGCGCCGGGAACGCCAGAGAAGGGACACCACCAGCAGGGCACTCAACCGTCTGGCAACTGCGACTTCTCTACTGTGCCGGCGCTCTGTGACGATGCAGGAGGGCCTCACACAGTGCTGCAGCGACCTGTCTCGGGGGATGGTGCAGGTGACAAGTGCACTAGGGGTGCTATTGCCTAGTCAGGCGTCGACAACTGCTGCAGGGGATGCTGCGGAGAGCATCGACACCAGCAGCAGCATCACACCCCCCGTCCCAGAAGCACGCAGGAGCAGCAGGCGGCTTGGGGTTGGCTCTAGTGAGGATGCACAGGCCGTGCAACCCACCACTGCAGCGCGTATGCGCAAACATTGATGTTGCCCTGCTTTGCCACTTCCCATTGGGTGACGTAACCCTGGACATACTACTTGTATAGATGGCATATTGCCAGATTGGCCTGTTCATGTGTTCATGGCGTGGTGCCACATTAAAACTACGTCATGACTTCTCACAACTCGCTGTGTCCCCTTACTTACTCAGAAATAGTTGGCTGTGATCTCTGCCCGTCTCTCTCTCCCATCGATTGCAGTTGGCACTCTAGCTGCGTTGCCCTCTGGCTGGCCTGACTCATCCTCGTTGTCCTCATGATATGTTAGTTCCACATCTGTCCCTTTTTTCGTGGCAAGGTTGTGCAGCATTGCACAAGTGGCAATAATCTTGCAGCAGGTGATGGGTTTGTACTGGCGTGCGCCTCCGCTCTTGTGCAGGCAGCGGAACCTGCTCTTCAGTAGTCCAAACGTGCGCTCCACCACATTGCGTGTTGTTTTGTGTGCCACGTTGTATCGTCTCTCACTCTGGGTTGCTGGGTGTAGGTAGGGAGTGAGGATGAATGACCGGCATGCATATGCACTGTCGCCTGGATGAGTGAAAGGGAACCATCAGTAACATGCCTCATGACACTATGATTTGCAGGTTTCAAGGGGCGTCACTGTTACTTACCTAGCAGGTATCCCTCTCCAAATTCTCCGGCACTCAGTCGTGTGTATATCCCACTATTCTGGAAGATGTAAGAGTCGTGGGTGCTCCCAGGAAACTTTGCAACAATATCCGTGATGATGTTCCCTGCATCACAGATCACCTGCACATTGATGGAGTGGGTGGACTTCCTGTTCCTGTAGATGTGCTCTGTATCAGCTGGTGGACAGATTGGGATGTGTGTACCATCAATACAGCCGATGACATGGGGGAACTGTGCCATGTGATAAAAGTCTGTTTTTGTTTTCTGCAGTGCAGCCTGTGTGTTGGGGAAGCTGATGTAGTGGTGCATTCTCTGCATCATGGCATCCAGAAACTTCCTGAAGAAACGTGACAGGCAACTCTGGGATACCCCACCCACCGCAGCTATCACCACCTGATAACTGCCGGATGCCAGCAGATGTAGGCTGCAGAGCACCTGCACATGTGGGGGTATGGCGTGCGCCCTTCTTATTGGCTGGTCCAGGCGTGGGTGTAGGTCCCTGATTAAGTCCATGATGGTTTCGGGGTCTAGCCTGTACCTCTCATGTATCTCTGCATCAGTCAGCTGGAATAGTGTGATGCGCTGTCTGTAGATTTGTTCCTCCCGTCGCCACACCCTCAGTCCTGCTGCCTGTAGACGTAGGCGCCTTGCAATGACGTACATAGCGGCCATGTTGTCCACGCTGTAGCATTTTGGGTTTGCATTTATCCATTGTTGATGGTTACCACCTGCTTTTCATCCGTGTTAATTACCGACTCTTATTTAACGAATTTACAGGATTTCTTAATTACCGAGTGCTCCTACATGTCATTTTAAAATTTTACCACTTCATATTTACCACTTCATGTTTACCGATTCGTTAATTTTGTATTCGGTAAATTTGAATCGGTATTTTAGAATTCGGAATATATGAATCGGTATTTACCGCCTCATATTTACCGAAAAGTGGTTTTTGGACTCCTACATCTCACTTGTCTGAATACCGGTCGGTAACGGCATATTTACCGAAAATCGGCCGTTACCGACCGGTATTTGGCTACCTACATGAGGCCCTTAATGAGGAAACCGAATGGTTTGAGGGAGAAAACCCTCATCAATCCTAGGTAGCATGCTTCATCATCGGGCTCCTCCCCACATCACTCACCCATGTTGGCAGTGGTGTGAACAAAAACACACCCAAAATGGAACGGAGCACTTTTGGATTTATATTTGCATTTATAGCGGTAACAGCAATGTCAGACGGCTAGTGTGAGTGAGTGCAGTGTGTGATCAAGAAAACTGAAGCTGCTAAAAATGCCACTCAGTGGACAGAATCAGTGTACTGGGTGACCAGAGAGGCGTATTAGAATAGAAACGGGAGATGTGACTTCAACTAGTTTGTGATAATGGGGTCAATATGTTTCTGCCAACTATTGCAACTCTATGAAGAGGTGTGGCATTCGTCTGGACAAAAATCCGATCACGCTGCAGTTGGAGGTGTTAGTAAAATGAAAGAGCACCTACAGTGTGGGGACTAAACATACAACCAGTATCCTACATTCAATATGGCTTTATCACTATTGTCAGCACTTGCAAAAGTCAGGTATTTCACCCCAACTCGCCATCCCTCAGACAGACAAAGCCAGTGCTTAATTTGAGCCAGTGGTTTCCAGTTCTCAGCATTGGCACTTGGATGTAAGCACCAGCTCTAGTGACAGTCCACCACATGGTGGCACGTTGTTTAATTTTGGGATGAGCACAACCAGGTTTATTAAGACAATATACACTAAAAATGAATTCCAGCCTCATGCCATTATTATAGCTTTGTATGACCTAAAATAGTTTGAATTGTCACACTTTTAGGAGTGAGATTTTTAGGTGTTATGTTGGTAAAGTCATCAGCAGCGCTGGCTGGGGAATGTGTGGCGCAAGCTGCAGCAGGGCTTTAATAGTCTGCAGCGCCATCCGATAGAGTGCCTGTAGTTATGCCCTGCCAAGCTCTCTAGAGCGGCTCACATGCACTCTTGCTATACCATGCTCTGTAGGGATACTACTGTACATGTGGTTAATCAGACTACGTAGTAAGCACCAGATAAATTCAATTTCAACACAGCGCCAGCAATAGGGAGCTCGTATCTCACCAGCTCTTGCATTATCCTTCCTTCACAAAGGAAAAAGATAGCTAGCTTCCTTGAGGACTCCAGGTGTGCTTGCATGCTGCTCAGAAAACAAGGCGCTTTCTGCAATCCTCCAGCACTCACATGCACACTCAATACCTGTAGGGAAGGTGGACCCACACTTCCTTGAAGAGTCTACAAATCCTGGATATCATTGAAGTATACAACATAGCGAGGGATGCGATACTTGAATTCAGCTCCGCCACTGGTAATTAACCAAGCCGCATCCAAGTCTATCGCTAAGTAGGTCGAAACATGTCCGGGGTGGCTGGTGGTCTCTCCAGGGGAGACCTGTGCTGGCAGTTCAGGGTGGACTGTTCACTTTTGGTCCTGCTCCAATGGATCTGCATAAGGCGGGCCTTTGTGCAGAATGACAGTGGGAGCCCTACGGCCTGGAATGCAGCTCAGTGGGCGCCAGGGGCTGAGATTAATTCAAGCTTTGCTTTTCATCACCTTGTTGATTTTGCAAATTCTGGACACTCAAGCACGGAAGCGTCAGTTTGGACAGAACTGGTGAGTGGCACAGAGACTCTGAACTGACATCGATCAGAAGCTCAATAGGATTAAATAATCAACAGGTTTGAGGGTTAATAAGGGTCTATTGAACCAACCTCCTACAATAACGGACCATAGTCCTTAACTTTGTGGTTTATTTAGAGTTTAATCATCTCAAAATATGGGTTAGGAGCATATATGCACAGCACGCCTCGCGCACCAGAAGGTTGAAGGATTGAAACCCCACATGTTTAGGACTGAAGTGTGTGAGATGCTACAGAGCCTAGCACGCTCTGTCCCTCATGGGGGAAAAAAAACGTGTTTCAATGGCTGGAGGCTTGCACAAGCAGACTAACACGCCGACTCGAAGGGGGCTCAGAGGGTGCCAGTGTAAGGTTTTAACATTACGAGTTGGGATTCTGAGAACCAGATAGGCTGCATTTGCATCCACCCCATGTGTGCCTGGACAGGAGAGGCCCGTGCGCACAACAATGACGCAGTAGTCAGTTTGTTTAGTCTCTTCTCCGGCAGCTGCCTGTTGCCCCAGCAGTGCCAATAGAGGCCAAAGCTGGAGACCCATTCACTCCCATACAGCCGCGGCCTCCAGAAACGGACTGCGCCCCTCTATTAAGTTCACTTTTGGAGTCAGGCAATGAACAGTCAGCAAAAACAACCCGGAGTACATAGTAAACCAGGGAACAAGTCAACCACGTCACTTACACGCTACCCAGAGAGTTTGACATTGGATGTAAACCACAAATGCGCGGCGAAGGCGTCAAAGCACAACTCGAAAGTACGAGCAGCATAGCTAAAACGGCACAGCGTCATGCCAACCGGCAGCCATCCATGCACCCCCCCGTTAGTGAACTGGCAGCAGGACACACACGCAGCCGGCGCTGTGTGGCACGCCAACTGTGTTTTCCTTATAGCATTAGCGCTCACCTCTTGCCAGACACCAAATGCAATTTATTCTGGGTACACTGAAGGAAAATCTTGGGGTAATCACCGCACTACAAGAACGCCAAGTTCAGCTAATTAACTGGGCCATCAACACACGGATATGCTCAACCCCATTCTATTCGATACTTTGGTCTCGTTTGTCCACCAACGAGAACCCAGACAACAAGACCCAGAATGCAACTCACTGGGACACGAAAGGTCAGGGCAAACCAGTGATGCTCACGCTGCGCCCTAGAAACAAGTGTACATGGATGGGTGGGTAAAACAGTCGTCATCTACCGCCCACGAACTTGTCCTTGAAGAAAGTTAACAAGTGAAAGTAAGTCACTGGCCCATTCTATGCAATCAAACCTTCATTCACCATCTGACAAACAACAAGCACACAGCCACCTTTTTCCGAGGCGAAGCAGAAATGCCTCGGAGAAAGGCAGCGGCGCTTTCGGATTCGGGGGCGTGTTCTCCTCTTGCCATTGGCTGGAGGAGATAATTAGAAAAGTTGCAAAAAACACGCCCCTGAATCCGAAAAGGACGGGGCCTGTTCGGAGTGACGAACCTCTTCTCCAATGGCTGGCCAGCATTCAAGAGGCCAGCCAATGGAGAAGAGGGGCGGGTTCAAGCCCCTCTTCTCCAAAACATTGAATCTCGGAGCGAGACTGCGCAAGCGCAGCCTTTGAGCCGAGACCTAAAAAGGAGACACAATCAGCCAGTCATACAGGTAGGCATAAACCTGAATAACTTTAGAATGAGGAAACCTACCAATGGGGCAAACAGCTTTGTAAAAACTCTTGGCACCGATGAATGTCCAAAAGGGAGAAACTGGAATGTATAATGATCTGTTCCCACAGCAAAACACAGATACCCCTGATGGGTTTTGTGATTGGGAACACAGAAGTACACGTCCATCAGATCTAAATATGCCAAATAGTCCCTTTGATGGAGCAATGGAAGAATGGACTAAATGTCACTATCTTGAATGTCCTGTGGAGAATATGGAGATATACCCCTTTGAGATCCAGGAAAGAATGATAGTCTCCTGCAGCCTTCTGAACCAGAAGAAGGATAGAGCAAACACCTTGACCCTTCACTGAAGGAGGAACTGGTGTTATGGCCAATTTCTCCAGAAGCAAATTGATCCCTGTCAACAATGCTGCTTGTTTCACAGGAGCCTTTGGCAGGAGGGTGGGTCTGAAAGTCTTAACTGGAAGAGAGGACAACTCTCTTCGATACCCTGTGGACACCATCTAAATCACCCAAGCAACTGAAAGCCACCAGTGACAGAAGAAACAAGACGGCCGTCCGCTGGAAGGGACGGATAGGCATTGCTTAGGAGAGGCAGGCGTTGAGTTGGCTGTAAGTTGAAACCAAATTTTGTCTCCCCCTGGGGCGCCCGAGCCATGATCCCTTCCTCAAAAGGGCTGGATTCTACCTTTGCACTGAGCAGGAGAAAACGCTGTCCTATAACCCTCCTATGACGCCCTGCCCTTCTGAGGAGGGTGAACTGGAGTGATCAATTTTCTGGTTTCCACAGTCTGTTTCACCATATCTTCAAAATGTTGAGCAAAGATTTTAAAACCCTCAAAGGGTAATTTCATCAGGTTTGATTTCTGCAAAGCGTCCATTCTCCAGGACCACATCTGAATATGGCTTCTGGCTGTTATAGATAGTCTAGAAGCAGCCACAGAGGCACACAGGTGATCAAATTAGAGGTCCGAGAGGAACCTGACTTGAAGGCCCATCATCAACAAGAGGGAGGATGAATCCGACCCTCATGCCACAGTTGCACCAGAGATTGAAAATCCTTCAGGAGGGACTGTACCATATACATGGTGTAGGTGGTTACTCTGACTGAAAAATTAGAAGCAGAAAAACACGTTTGACAGCACCCTTCACCTTCTTTTTTAATATATATTTTTATTGTTTAATGCATTACAACACGTACATTATCACACAAATTACAACATCCCATAAACACCCCATTTGCCCCAGAGTCTGGGCATTGCATTACTACAGAATCAATGTTCACCTCATCACCTCCTGTCTACACTATCTCCTTGATCCTCCCAGTGTTCTGAATCCGCATGTGTAAGGATGCTGGATTGGTTGGTCTCCACCCTCCCAGCCTATATTTGGGTTTGCATGCCCATCTCCGCAGCTCTCTCAACCCACATTCATGTCCCATTCTCCCAATATTTGATCAAAGCTCCTCTGGCACCCTCTTCCTTTGTAGACTTCCTTTTCCATAATTCCACATTATTTCATTCCAAGCTCCTATTCCCGGTGCCTAAGGGAATTCCAGAGTCCCTTTTACAAGCAATTTCTCTATTTGCCACCATACTATCCAGATTCACCAATAGTTCTGATAGAGGGAGTGATCTGTCTGGACCCCTATATATCCAGCAGTGCCAGTATTGGCTGCAGCTCCAGGGGTAGCCCTGCTGCCTCCTCTAGAGAACACCCAAAACACCGCCCATACGCCTTGTATATAGGGACAGCTCCAGAGTGCATGTTAAAATTTGGATTTCAGCCCACAACCCCTGAGGCACTCCACATTTCCCACCCTACCTGTCCTTAATAGCAAGCTAGGTGTATAGTAGGCCCGGTGTATGATCTTAAGTTAGATCAGCCGGAAGCTTGCCTTTATTGCCACCACTGCTGGAAACTCATAGACTCCCGCCAGTCATCCTCATCCAATTGCCCCAGATCCTGCTCACAATCAGTCTGTAGTTTTGACAGAAGGGGTTGCGTGTTTCTCGTCACTATTCTATAAGTCATTGACATCAATTTCCTTTCAAGGAGTCTGCCTTTCAGTGTGGAGTCTTCTTCAGTCTCCCCATCTAAAGACACAGATTCCCTGAGGGTATGTCTCAACTGACCATAGCATAACCATTGCGTCTCTGACATTTGATACTCCGTTCTCAGGAAGACAAAGGGAACTATCTTGTTCGCATCCCAAACATCAGCCACTACAGGTTGTAACCTGGAGCCCTCCCAGAATGGAGTCCTAGGGGTCAGACTGTTGCCCCACCCCATCTCTTTGGCCAGTCTCCTTCAGATATGTACCACTGTGCCCGTCACTGGGCCTGCTTCGGGCATCAGCCTGAACCTGTACAGCGTGTGCAGGTAACTCCTGTCTCCCATTCCTATCCTATCCTGTAGAAATGCTGGGTCAGGCCAATCTGCGTATGCTAATCATTTGCTATGCTCACTTGTGCTGCTTAATAGTATTTCCGGACGGCTGGTATGGCTATGCATCCCTCATATTTAGATCTTGAAGGACTCTCATAGTACTATGAGGCTGTCCCCCCACCTAGAGTAGTGTCCGCATGAGTGCATAGACCCTAGTAAAGAACCTGTCCGAAATCTCATATGGGCTGTTCTGGAGTACGTACAAAAACAAGGGGAGCGCCACCATGTTTAAAACAGCCACCTTCTCCAGTAGCAAAAGCATCAGCAACTGCTGATGTTTCAGGTATTGCTCCAGTCTTTTGAGCAAAGGTCCCAGATTTGCCTTGTAGTACAAGTCCGGATATTTAGTAATCCAGATCCACATATTTATAAACTGTTCTGTCTCTATCCACAGCAGCCGTGCAAGTGTCTCCTCTTGAGTCTATACTCCTATTGGGAACAACAAAGATTTATCCCATTTATGGCAAAGCCTGAATGGCGCCCAAATACACAGAAAATATCCCATAATTTGTCAAGTCTTGGGGCCCGTCCTTTGACCGGGTTGATCGGGGGACCTTGTGGCGAAAACTAGTTACTATGGGGATACCTGTGAATTTACTAAGATTGATTATTGCACTGTGCTCCTCCACTTGGGCACAGGTCTTTGAAGGGGGGAGAACACAGGGTTTGTCAAGCAAAAAAGAGATCCATAATGGGTTAAAGCAAGGGTGCCTTTTGGCCCCTCTTCTATTTTCCCTTTGTGTCAATGATTTACCAAGCAGAGTGGGACTCAGTAAAGGGGATTCCCCAAAATTAGGAACTTTAAAGCTGAGCTGCCTACTATACGCTGATGACCCCATTTTACTTGCTATAACCCCAATTGGACTTCAAAGACGACTTGCTGAGTTAGCTAGGTACTCAGAAGAATATTACTTAAAAATAAATATCTTAAAAAGTAAAATTATTGATTTTAGATATTGGGGATGCAGAGTCAGAAAGAACATGCATTGGTTCTTGGGGAATGAGAAACTGGACGTAGTAAAGTTGTATCCATATTTAGGAAGAATTTTCACAAGCAGGTGTTCCGGTTGCAACCATATGGTTCAATGTAGAGGCAAGGCAATTTCTCAGGCATCTGCAATCAGTAGATTTGATACACACTGCGGGAAAAGACACTTTGCACATATTTCATCAGTCTATAAAATGAACATACTGCCATCATTGAGCTACGCCTGTGAAACAGTAGATGCACAGGAATGGGGTAAATTTGAGAAAGTAGAGGGTCGGATTTGGCGCCAAATTTGTAATCTGAATCGCGCCGCTCCTATAGTGGCAATTCGGCTAAAATTTGGTTTACTTTCCACCTACGTACTCTCTATGGCTGCGTGCTTAAGATGGAGCTACGCATTACCGAATAGCTTGGAGAATGCCCTACGGGTAGCACTGTGCGAGAAAATGTTTGACACCTTGAAGGGAAAAAGTGCTCTTTTTAGGAATTATCAAAAAGCCAAAAAACTGTCCGGCTTTGAGATGGACAGTATGGTGGCTATTCCTAAACAAGTATTGAAAACCAGAATTAAAAAAACAATCTATGGTGTATCTCGTAAAAGAGACATTTGATTATGTGCAGAGAATCGTAATAATGACTGCATAGCAGGGAGTAGTATCTATAAAAAGCCACAACCTTATGTTTTATGGAACCTCCAGCACAGAGTACGTAGAACCATTCTGCTGCTCAGGCTGAACTTTCTACCCTTAAGAATTGTACAGGAGCTTGGGAGGGGCTTGCTAGACATGATAGACTCTGCCACTTATGTGATTCCTGTGTACAAGACTTAAATCATGTTCTATTTGTTTGTCCTACATTACAATCTTTACGCCATAGATATTTAAGAAATTCTTTCCTAAAGTACAACATTGCCACAGCAGAAGAAGCCTGTAATTGTCTGCTGGCCCCACCTTCTGAACTTGTCTGTTTAAAAAAAAAATGTTTTTTAAAACAATTTTTAAACATATTTTAGAACACTATCGGTCTATTAAGTACACATAAAACGATTAGTATTAGGGCCATTATGGTGAATTTATATTCTAACTTTTTGGGATGTTGCTACGAATATTCTTTAGGCATAATTGCACACCAAGTTTCTTATAACTTCGTATTTGAGCATTTGTACTTTTTGCTATTCACTATGCTGCTACCTATCGTGTATGGTACCTAGAACCGTAAAACCCTGTTTTCATCATGAATTTTTAATTCTCATGCACTCTCTTGCTATTTGTCATGCTGTTAGCTATTGTGCACTGTACCTTGAATCATAAAATCCTGCTTTCACTATGTGTTTATAATCTCCAAGCACTAATCGTAGTATTGTATATATATGTATGTTTGTTATTTATTTGTACCTTGAACCGTAAAATCCTGTTTTTATCATGAGTTTTAAAGTCCCATGCACTCCTTTGCCATTCGTTACGCTGCTAGTTATTGTGTACTGTACCTTGAATAGTAAAACCCTGTTCTCACTCTGTGCTTTTATTCCCCAAGCATTGATTGTAGTACTGTATATACATATATTTTTATTGTAATAATTGCAAAAGTCCAACAAAAGTTTTCTAAGGATTGCATGTTGGTAATCTGACTTGTTAGGCCCTGCACACTCGGCACTTGTATGGTCCTTGGAACGGTTTTTGGATATATGTATTTTCTTTGTTTTTTATATGAAACAATGAATTTTAAATTGTAAAAATAGAACAGTGTCTTTTAAGAGTGGGTTGTGATGACCTTGGATGTATAATTTTTCTCATTGAGAACTCTTCGGAGTCCCAAATCATAATAAATAAAAAATAAAAAATAAAAAATTAAATAGGGCCACTTTTTCAGGTATAATAAGATATTGTCAGCATATAGTGATATGCACCCATCCCTTCTGTCATCCCCTAGCCAGCCCAACACCTGTGCATCTACTCGCACCCATTCCACCAAGACCTCTATTGTCAGAGCAAACAACATCGGCTTGAGTGGACACCTTTGGCGCGTTGCCCTTCGCACTCTAAAATTCCGCAAAGTGTAGCCATTAATCTGCCCTGTGGCCATTGGCCGATCATAGAGCAGTTTGACCCAACTGATGCATCTGTGGTCAAACCACATCTTAGCTAACACCCCAAAGAGGTATGTCCATTCCACTGATTCAAAGGCCTTATTTGGTATAGTGAGGCAATCACCTACCGGCGAAGCCCCACTGCTGTCAAGTTATTGTGTAGTCGTCTCAGGCTCCGTCTGGTCGTGCAACATGGCATATAAGCATTCTGATCCGGGTGCACCAACTCTGTCACCACCACCCTTAGTCTGGTTGCTAGGAGTTTGGTGAGGATTTTAACACCTGCATAAAGCAGTGATATGGGTGGGTATAATTTGCATCTATCTTGAGGCTTCCTAGCCTTTGGGGAAAGCACCACTGTCGCCTAATGCATATCGTCCGGTAGCTCTCCGGCTTGGAACGCCTTCACGAAGGCCATGTAAAAAGGGGCCGTACTCCACTTTTTCATTCTCTTAAAGAATTCAACCGGGTACCCGTTCAGCTGTGGAGCATTTCTGGATTGCTTTTGACCCATGGCAGAGAATACTTCCTCCGCCCTAAAGTCTGCATCTAAGTCTCTCGTGTGTTCCCTGCCATACCGTCTCATGGGGCAGCCATATATAAAATCTAGCACTTCCTGTTCAGGGGCACACATATGTGTATTGCAAAAGGTTTCTAGGTGTCTTGCAAACTCATCGCTATCTCTCCACTTCCACTCACTGTGGTCCCAGAGTGTACCATAAATCCTCTAATGGACATACTGTCCCTTTCCTTACTTCAATCCATGCCCACAATTTACCTGTCTTATACATCCACTTCACATATCCTTTTCTGTTTCTGTCTCATGGTTTGCCTCATGGTGAGCAACTGCCTTGTACCTTGTCCTCTTTAGATCCATGGCCGACTTATCGGGAGGGGGGTCTCCGCGTATTCCCGCTGGAACTGAGTCAGTTCCCCTTACAGGGTAGTCAATCTAGTCTTCTGTCACAAATTTCATCTGTGATGATGACTCACCTGATTGTGGCCTTGTATGCCTCCCACAGTGTAACAGGGCTCTGCACTGAGGTCTTGTTTTCCTCACAGTAGTGTTTGGATACTTTACCTAAGCGTTTGACCTCCTGCTCATTAGATAGGTGCCATGTTGCCATTCTCCACATCCCCAAGGTTTCCGATTAGTGTACATCATCACTCGCAGAGATGAGTGGTCACTGATTCCCCGCGCTAGGTATGCAGCCTCGCAAAATCTAGGGAGTGAGTCACCTGTAGAGAAAAAATAGTCAAGTCTCAAGTGCCTGTTGTGTGCTCTGGAGTAAAATGAATACCCTCTCTCATCGATGTAGAGAGTTCTCCAAATGTCACACAGCCCCAGTGCTTGCACGAAGCTCTTAGCTTTACCTATATCCCCTTCCACCCTGTAGCTCCTCCTATTCAGATTTGTGTCTAGTTCCAGATTAAAGTCGCCGTCCACCACCATCAGTGCCAGGGGTTTTTCCCAGCAGAATATTTCTCACTTTTGTAGTGTTGCAGACTGGAGTCCAGGGGGAACATAGATATTGATCAACAACACTGCTTCACCGTCGTGAAATAGTAGTGCCGGTCAAATTAGGATCATCACCCCTCTCGAACCCGAGGGATATTGCACATTTCTCACCAGTCTGTATCTCCCCTTCCCTATACTACAATGCTGTCCACCGGTGAGTTGCATCTCCTGCAAATACACGTCAGGTTTATATCTGCTAAGGAAACTGAGAACCAAACTTCCCTTTACATTATTGCCCAGATCATTAACGTTTCAAATTAGTAGCGTCAGTTCTTGGATTTGTGCCATGGTGGGCTTGTGAATTCTTCCACTGTAGCAGACTTGGCCTCTGTGAGTGACGTAGCCTAGGAATCCCCAAACCTGTGGCGTGTCAAGATGCTATGAGTTACCCCTAAACGTAACCCCCTCCGTACCTTACCATGTAGTGATTGCAGAACTAACCACCCCTCATCTCACAGTACATTTGAGTCACAAACCAAAATACTATTAAGCCAACTTGTGCTGCTATTACTGGGGCGTAGCTCACCGCCACTTGTGCAGGGCTGTCTATATCTCACCTTGGGCAGTCTCAGTTAGTAGCAAAAAGCCTCTGCGACCCCCCCATCCCCGGGCCCCAGCATCCCAGTGCCAGTTCCAATCTTACCAGACTCCTACCTTGAGTGGTCAGATGTCATTCGTGTCACAAGGGGCAGTTGGCCATCCTCTGTTTCGTGTTCTGTTTCAGTTCGTTCTGAGCATCAGCCCTCCTCTTCTGAGACAAGGGGTCTCCACCTATTATTGATTAGGACGTTGCTGCATTGATGGACCTCCTTGACAGTTTGCTCTTGTGGTGCCTTACTCTGCTCCTTGGTTGGGGAGGCCGTGATGTTCATCCTGTTGTTTCTTTATCTTGACAGTGCCGGTTTCCATCCTTCATCGCTCAGAACCCCGGGTGGTGAACCTGAACAGAGACCCTGCTGTTTGAGCCAGAACCAGGCCTCCTGCACTGTTGTCAAGAAGCGGGTCGGTCACCCATGCACTACTCGCAGGTTTGCTGGGTGCAGGGGTGCATACTTAAGATCCAGCTGGCGCAGCAACCTCTTGACCAGCACAAATGCCCCTCGCTGCCATTGAACAAGGTTAGAATAGTCTGAGCACAGGTTTACCTCTGGTCCATCTATTATCCAGAGACTGTGTTTCCTTGCTGCCTGTAGGATGACATCTCTGTCCCTAAAGTTCATAAGCCTCGCAAAGATCTGGCGCGGGCTCGACCCCAGGAAGTGACGGTTAAGATGGGATCCTATGCAACATTGTGGCAGTGGGACCTGCCCTCTGCATCTTCCAGTCTAATTTTCAGCATATTCTCCTCCTTCTCCATGGCAGAGCATTTCTTAGTAAAGTCTTTTATCTGCGGCAGGGCTACACCCAGTTGATCTTTCGACTCTTTGACCTTATCTGATAGCTTTCTGTGATCATCTCTCAGTAACCCCATCTCTCTCACCACCACTGCTATTTAGGTTTCCAAGGATGTCTTTGTGTCTTTTATATATTGTAGAATAGTCGCTGAATGCACAGCAGGGATGAGCTATTGTCGCTCTTCTCAGTTACCTCCACCCCGGCGACTACGGCCCTCATGTCTGGGGGAGTCTCCCTCAAATAACATGGTGGAAACATTGTCCAGTTTGCATTCTTTCTAAAAGAAACTCTGTACTGGATTTGCGTGTTTGACCAACTGATGGGATGTAATGCAAGTATGCAAGTGCTCTGCCAGCCCCGTTCTCTGCTTTCTCTACTGCAATGTTTGCACTTCACTTGGTCCTCCGCTGATCAGCTTGCCGCTCACGTTCTGAAAGCTGAAGATGGCTTGCCCTCTGCTGTGGTGCTACACAAGAAGATGGTTGCCTGCACCACTACCCTCTTCCCTGAAGCAGCAATAGTTGTATTGTATTGGACGGTAATTGCATTTATATAGCACTTACTACTCCTGACGAAGTGTCAAAGCGATTTTTCAGTGAGTAGCACGCTATTCCGGAACCCATAAAGGATTAGTAGTGAATTAGTATAGTGAAATATGAAAGTAATGTGAGTGGTGGATATGTTGGTCAACTATTTGGATTGAGAAGATAGCGGAGGGATAGAAGAGAGAAAAAGGTTTGCATTTATATAGCATTTGCAACCCCTGATGAGGTGTTGAAGTGCTTTTTTCGGCGAATAGCATGCTACTCCGGAACCCATTAACGATTGGTGGTGAATTATTATAGTGAAATATGAAATTAATTTGAGTGGTGGACATGTTAGCCTGTTATTTGGGTTGAAAAGGATAGTGGAGAGATAGAAGAGGGATGCTCATAGCAGTAGGAGGAGGCTTGGGATGAGTAAAAGGGAAGTGGAGGGAAAAGAGTCAGAGGGAAGGGTTTAGAAAAGCTTGTTTTGGAGGATCAGAAAAGGAAAAGAGCTATGAGATGATGCAAGGAGGGGTAGAGTAGGGAAGAGTCTAGAAAGGGTTATTTCGGGGATCATAGTTGTGGTATGGGGTTTGGGATGAATGAGAAAGTGGCGGTAGAGGATATACTGATAGAGGTATAGGGTGAGAAATAGAGTAGTGCATTGAAAAGAGAAGAAGAAAGACATTTGAGATGAGTTAGAGAGTTGAGGTAGAGGATATATTGAGAGTGGTGTAAGGTGAGAAATAGGGTAGTGCATTGGATATGCTCAATTAGAAGAAAAGTAATAAATATATTGATCCATAAGTACATGGAAGGTATATAGATGCATAAAGTAAGGTAGTATATATAGATTAAAGATGCATTAAATAAACTCCGGCTTTCAAGTGTTGTTGTACTTTAAATACATTTTTATTTATTTATATATATTGTTTGTAATTCAGTAGTGAAGCAATTGTAGATAAATAGTTATGATAAAAGATTTACTTATCTATGCAGTTACTTATATATATGTTAAAAACAGAATAATCTATCAGTAGTATGTACATTTGTTAAGCAGAAGTAAACGAATATCTATATTTTTGAAAAACAATTATTCTACACGTTTATACGAAGAAATACACATATATAGGAACATATCTATAGTACAGGGGGATGCTTCCCATCCAGAGAATTACAGACTGATCGCCCTGTTGTAAATTAATAGGATGCCATTTGCAAAAGTGCTCCTGAAAGAGCTAGAGGCCTGGATAAATATCAAAATCACATTATACCTCAATATCAGACAGGATTCCGTCCCAATTCATCTATGTTGGATAACGCCATCGACCTGTCATATCTGGCAACCTGAGCCACAGAGGTCGCCTCCTCATCGCTCTATGCCTGTTTTGTTCATTACAGTGCCGCCTTTTATGGCATTGACCGTGACATACTCTAGGCAAAATTTGCAAAGTGGGGTATACCGACGAAACTCTTGGTGGCCATTATGATACTCTACACCGGCTCATGAATTCGCACTAAGCTCACGCAGCCACATGTAACGGCCAAGAACTTCTCAAACAAAGAGTTAAAACAGGGTTATGTGATCGCTCCCACCCTGTTTAATTTTTACACTGCAGACTTGGGAGAGGCACCATTGAAAGTCAACATCTTTCCACCCAAACTAGACCATCTTAGACTCCCCATTATGCAGTATGCGGACTATCTGGTACTACTGGATCATACCAGAATTGGTATGAAAAGGGCGTTGGAGACATTACATCTATATAATATGGAAAACAAACTTCAAGCTAATGCCATAAAAACGAAGAATCTGGTCTTTGGTTATAAACCAAAAAAGCAACTGGAATGCCATCTTAGCCCGCTAAGGATTGCCACCAATAACAAATATAACTCTCTGGGAATACAGCTCACAGACACTGGCAGATCAACTCTGCAGGCTAAGGTACTGGAAGCTGTGGCGGCTAAAGTTACACATGGACTATGTAAACTAAACCACAATCTCCAAAGCCATTCCGCAGAGGGTATTCGATGGGTCATGCAAGCTAAACTAATTCCAACACTGAGCTATGGCCATCTTATCTTCCCGGGTCAGCTTACCAAAAAATTAGAGCAACTGCACATCATGACCTACCGAAAGGTATTCAACCTCCCAAACTCAACACGGCGTACATTGATTCGGCTGGAGCTCAATATCTCAACGATGGACATTGAAAGCAAAAAAATGTAATCAAACTTTACCATCACGTGACTAAGACGGGCCCTGACACAATCAAGGAAGCGCTAAAAGTAGTTTTCCAGGTCAATAACAGCCATTGGGCCAGGTATCTCACAAAGGCAAACGAGTCACTGGGCCTAACCCCAGATATTATAACTGATACATGCTTAACAATGGCCAGCCTGAAAGTTTTGTTAACGAAACAGGGTAAGGGAACAGGATCTTGAACGGATTAGATATACTCCTGGTGCAGAGGGCCTTGTCCACTCACACGAAATCACAGCAAGTCAGCCATATCTGAAAGCAGGGCTGGGAAGGCAAGCCCAACAAAACATACTGAGAACTAGGCTCCTAACACTGCCAATATGGGATTATAGGGCCCACTGGAAAAACACATTGCCAGAAAACAAGGGATCCTGTTTGTGTCAATACCACACAGAATAAGCCGAGCATATCATTTGCTGCTGCCCAGTCCTGCTGGGACAGAGATGATTATATCTAAGAACAATGTTCCTGCAAAATGGTGTAAGAACATGTCAAGAGGCCTTAATGCTAATTTACACTAACACAGTACTGATGATCCTTGCACAAATTGGCAAGTTTTACACGGACGCAGCAAGGACATTACGAACAACCTAAGAAATGGTCAGAAATTATCGCAACATACAAGCCGCCGATCATCTATTGGTGTAGTAATACTTTCTGGAGGAGCACTCCATATAAATTGGCACTAAATTACTGCACACTTGCACCTTGCATCTTAGATCTCTGGGGAGCACATTAGTACGCATGAAGGGTGTACTACTCAAGGATCCTGTGCGCGGGCCTGACCTTACACGTATCGTTTTATTTACCGCTGGCACAATTTCTTGGTGTGGTTCTTTGCATAAATACGCGCCATATAGACTCATGCGCATTACCTGTACTGTCGGTTTTAATACCTCTTCATCATTGAGCTGGGAGGAGTATTGTTTTTAAATCGCATCATTTGTTGCACCAACTCCGATGCACGCCCACGTACAACTTAATTCTATGCATGTTTGCATGGAACAACACTGCACGCTCACGCACCCCCTGGCTTTTGGCTTTGCCCAGCATTCACTACAGTAATCATTTGCTGCTCCCATATCACTGGATTGTAGCACTTCCTTATGCTGTCAACCTCGTTTGGGTGATACATATTGTGACATTATATATTTTTATATTTAGTGTCATTTGTATGACGTAATTTACATTGTCTTTTTATATTTTCATATTTGGATTTGTTTTATGAAGTAATTTCCATTGCCTTTTGCTAAAGATTTTAGGTAATCATACAATTAAGATTTTACTTACTTACTATAGTTACAAATAAATGCTTATATAAAGAGGGATATGGTGTATATTTCTGTTTGAGTAGTTTTATGAAGATAAGGTGGTTATCCGTGGATCTTATTTTGGGGGGTAAAGAGTTCCATAGTTTGGCTGCTTGAACAGAGAAGGATGTGCCACCCATGATTTTTTTCTTGTACCTTGGGCTTTTGAGGTGAGGTGCCACTCTAGAGCGGAGGTTCCTTTGTTGAATGTGTTTAGTGATTTTATTCCCGATGAAGAGCAGTCCCGTTGCATGTATCGCTTTGTGGGTGATACAAAGCAGCTTGAATGTGGATCTTCTGTCAACTGATAACCAATGCAGGGCTTTCAAGGCAGGGGAGATGTGGTCTCATAGTTTTATAAGTTAGAATAGTCTGGCAGCCGAGTTCTGAATCCGTTGTAGTCTTTTCATGGTCGTTAAAGGTGATCCATGGTAGAGGCTTTTGGACAGAACAAGGGAGATGGTAGCCTGGACCTTGTGTGGAAATCCCAAATGGGGGAAGATTTGTTGCAGAGTTTTTATAGTAACAAAGCTTGATCTTGCTAGTTTGTCCACTTGGACATTTATCAATAGCTTGGAGTCCATTGTTTCTTACTTTCTTGGATAATTTAGGCAGTGTTCCCAGGTCATCAAGCCAGGTGGCAATCGGGTCATAATGTTTCCAATCACCACACGTTAGTATTTCTGTATTAGAAGCATTCAATTTAAGATGGCTCTGCGTCATCCATTGATCCACGGCTCTTAGACAACCGAAAATTGGCGAGTTTTCAATGGCATTCCAGTTGAAGGAGTATTTGCGTGTCATCTGCATGGTTATAGCACGTGAGGTGAAATTAATTGATCAGTTCAGATAATGACTTCATGTAGATGTTGAAAAGCATGGGCGATATGATAGAGCCTTAAGGGACCCCTGCTTTTGTGAAGTACAGCTTGGATGAGAAAGGTGTGGTATGGATGGCATTAGTTCTGTTGCGAAGGTAGGATGTGATCCAGTCTAGAACAGTCTCCTCCATGCCGGCTTCGTAAAGTCTTTGTATCAGAGTGTCATGGTCAAACGTGTCAAAGGCAGCCGAGAGGTCCATGTGAAGTAGGGCAGCAGCCCTTTTGTGGTCAACTGTGTTTCGTCAGGTCATCCCAGATGGCAATGAGGGCAGATTCTGTGCCTCATCCTGGTCAGAATCCCTTTTGGAAGTCTGAAAGTATGGCATTATCTTCAATGAATTGTGACATCTGGGCGAATGCCGCACTTTCTATCAGATTGCCCAGGAAGATCCATTTGTAATCGGTCTGTAGTTGTCAGGGTTCAGCGGGTCCACGTTTGTTTTCTTCAGTAATGGGCGTATGTATGACTTTTTGAGTTCTTCTGGAAATATTCCGGTAGTTAAGGAGTTGTTGATGATTCTTCTTACTGGAGTGGCAAGAGAGGCTGTTTGAAGAATTGTCTTGAAGGTTTGCCCTGGACACAGGTCAGAAGGGCTGCTGGCAGGCCTGCTTGCTTTGACCAGGTCTTATAAAGTAAACGTGTGAAATGTGTTGGAAGGAACGGAGAGGCTGGGTTAGAGTATTCTTGGATTGTTGTTTTGTAAAAGGTCAGTGCTGGTGCTTTGTCTTTGTTTTAAGTATACGTTCAATGTGTCTGCTTTTGCCAGTTTGTCTGTGAAATCTTGAGTAAAGGGATGTGCTCCTTCAAGGCAGTTTGGCTACAAAATTCATTGAGAATTCTATAGAATTATTTATTTGTACATTTAGCATTTTGAATTCTGTCTGAATAGTATCTTATCTTTGCTTTTTGATAGTTGACTTGTATAATGTGTTAATTTTCCGTAGGCGAAGTTTTTCTTGATTGGCGTTTGTTTTGAGCCAGGCATGTTGCAGCTTTCTAACTTGCTGTCTTATCTTTGTATTTTTCCAAGGTGCTTGATTTCTTTTGTTCTGTTTTGTGGTTTTTAGTGGTATCAGGATATCAAAAGCTTCCAGTAGCCACTCATATCGTTTTTTAACAGAATTTATTGTGTATAGATCTGTACTGGATGTTAGTTGTGTTTCTAAGTGTTCCAAATTGAGTTTGTTCCACGTTTGCAAGTAAGGTGGTTTTAGGTGCATCGCTTTGCGTTGTGTTATGTTGAAGTTAAGCGAATGGTGGTCTGATTATGTGACTGGAGTTATTGTTTGAAACGTAAACTAGTTCTAGATTAGTAAAAATGACATCTAGGATGTGTCCATCGATGTGTGTGGGTTTATGGATGATCTGATGCAGGGTGAGTGCGTTTAGGCCAGGGATGATTGTTTTTGGATGGGCATATTGGGTTTGCCAAACCAAATGTTGATGTCACCCAGGATGCATAGGTTGGAGTGAAGTGTTATCAGGTTTGAAACCATGTCTAGAAGTGTGGCTGGAAATGGTGCATTGCTAGGTGGAGGTCTGTAAAGGAGCAGGAAGTTACAGGAGGAAGACGGTGTGGGATTGCATCTGGTGAAAAGGGCCTCACAATCTTTATGGAGACATCGTCCGCTTCAGTGATATGTACTGTTTGCCTGAAGACAACAGCTAGGCCACCTACTTTTTTCCCTTTATGATTTTCGGTGATGGTTTGGTAACCTAGAGGAATGGCTTCATGCAGAACTGGAGACTTATCATCTCCTAGCCATTATTCAGTTATGAATAGTATGTCTGGTTTTGCGGCAGTGAGAAGGTCATAGATGTGATGTTTGTTTTTCGAGAGCGATAGTGCATTTATCAGTAGACAGTTTAGAGAATGTGCTTTGGCTTTGGCAATAGTGTGACTTTGTTTTGCAGAAGAGCGAGCAGTATTTTGTGGGCTTGTAGCAGGTGTGTCCTTAGCGTTGGTGTTAGGTATATGAGGATACCAATTGTGAGCTGTTCTGTGTTATGTTCCTCATCCAGGAGGCTAAGAAAGCATTTTGATGGGTCTGCATGTGTAGGAGATGGTGTTTGAGAGTGAGTTGGAGTGCTGTGTTGTTTTTGTGGTGTAACCTTGTTGTGCAGTAGACATGGAGAAGAGAAGTTGTGAGGTGTGGGTTGCTTATTTTGCTTGCTTGTGTTTAGGGCAGAAGGTGTACGAGTTAGGAGTGGTGGTGCAGCATGTGGGTCATGTAGTAAGGTTCTAAATTGTCCAATGGATGAGAGGCGGTTAATAGAGAGTTGCTGTGCTGCTGTATTTGTGTTAGGTGTGGTGGAAGAGAGAAAGCTTGGCATTGGAGTTTGTTCATTTGTGTAGTTTGAAAGGTGGGTGTATGTTTGTAGTTTGTGATGGAAAATATTATGAGTTATTGCACTTGAGAGATTTTGTTGTGCTGGTGTGTGTGATATGTTTTGTTTTTGAGGAGTAGAGAATGGAGGTGCTGATGTATTTGTTTTATGAGATGGATTTGTTTGTATAGTATTGTTTGTGAGTGGAAGTTGTAGGGTAAAGGGGGTGGTGATGTGTTTGTGAGTAGAGTGTATGTTGTGTGTAAAAGAGGATGAAGTAGAGTAAAGTTTTGTCTTAAACATCAAATATAAAGTTTTGTCTTAGACTTGATTGCTGCAAGAGGTAACATGTGTGGTGCAGTGGCGTGTACGTGTTGTGTGGTTGTGTAATTGTGGTAGTAGGAAGAGGAGGGTGTTGGTTGGAGAAATTATGGAAGGAGTATAGATTTCTTGGTGACAAAAAGAGGTCTGGCAGGGGTAATTAGAGCAGGGAACGTGTGTATGGATGGATATATTTAAGCATGGTATTGTTTTGGGTTGTGTTAGTGATGAGTGGATTGGTTAGTGGTATGGGATGGAGTTGTGTACTGTTTGTAGGTGATGGTGGAAATGTGTAATAGCTTGGATAGAAGGTTGTATAGGTGTGGTTTGTGGGGTTTTGTAGTGGGTACTGAGACATTGAATTTTGCATAGGGTTAGTTTGTAGTAAATTAGCAGAGTACATGTGCTGTGAGTGTGTTACTCTGGTTGTGGATGGGGTAGGGTGGGTGCTGGTTTGTACGAAATTGGGCAGCGTTTCTGGCCCTAGTCCCACACCAGTCTTGAACAGACCCAAACAGGCAATTGCCCTTATCCTCTCTGCCCTTAGCCTCGATGCCTGGGCTGAGATGTCCTGCCTTAAATAGCCCTAGTAATCAGGTGATCCCTTCAGCCAATGGGAACCCTAACCAGTCACAACACTAGCCCTAAGCCCTAGGGTCAATAGGAGACTAGCCTCTTACAGCCAATCACCGCCCTAATCCCAGCAGTCAATCAGACACAAAACCATAAGCCCTACATCCAATAGAAAGCCTAACCCCAGCCCTTGTCCCAACCCTATTCCCAGCAGCCGATCATACAGGAAACCCTAAACCCTACGTCCAATAGAAAGCCCAGCACCAGGAACCAATCCATAACCCTAAACCTATCCACTAATCAGATCACTAGCCTAAGACATACATCAATAGAATCATTGACCTAGGAACCAATCAGTACCCTCAAACACCCAACCAATGAGAATACCAACCCTAATCCAATAGAAGCACCAGATGCAAGCACCATTCATTGCACACATGCAGCATCCAATAGCAGCCTATATAAGGTCCCTGCAACCACAGGCAATGTTTGCTGGCCATAGAGCTGGAAGCTGCTCCTCAATTCAGAATCTCCTAAAAGGCAGGCAGGCTCAATCCACACTTTGGAGTTCTGCAGGTAAGGGCCTCAACAGCTTTGCCCTCTAACAATACTGTTTGTACAAAACTCTACGCACTCTCCTAGCCAAAAAACGAGTATACAACCCCTAGAAAACACAGCTTAAACAGGTGACTGCAGATTACTGCTGCCTCAGAGCAGCCTCTGTTCAGTATCTGATGTATAATATCTCTGTTGCTAAGGGGGGAAGGAGGAGGTAATCTGGTCTGAGCACATGCAAAGGGATAAATTAGGAGGGACACTCAGGTAGTCATTGGCAATGTGAAAAAACAACATATTTTGGACTGCAAAGTCCACAATTCAACAGGTAAAATGAAACAGTCACGGGCAAGTAAAAAGCACAAATTTCAAAACAAAACAGGCGAAAAATGATGCAATCATGGGCAGGTAAAAAAACTTAGGGGCATATCAACAAAGGCTTTATCTCTGCTTTTTTGGCTTTAAAAGCCAAAAAAGCAGAGATAAAACTAGCGCCCTATGAACAACAGGGTGCTAACATGCAAATTTGCATGTTAGCACCCTTTTACTCTACGCTTCCCCTTGCATCTCTAATGAGATGCAAAGGGGGCGTTCCAGAGTAAAATAATAGGAGAAATGTCGCTAAGCGACATTTCCCCTATTATCAAGAATGTCGCTAACCCTGTTAGAGACAAAAAAAGCAGCGCTAACCGCGGTTAACGCTGCTTTTTTACGTCTGCTAATTTTCAGACTTAGCCATGATATCCTATGGAAGGAGGATATCATGGCTAAGTTTGCCTGTCCCTATCAACAAGGTAACGTGTGATTATCGCTGGGTTTCCAGAGATAATCTCACGTTAGCCTGTTAGCGTGTAGATTTTTATCGCTATTGAGATAAGCGTTGCTAATAGCACGCTATTTCAGCGATAAAAATTCACGCTAGCCGGCGATAATTATCCTCACGCTAAGAGCGCTGAGCGATAATTATCGCCGGTTGTTGTTGATATGCCCCTTACATTTTTAAATTGTAACCACCACAAGCAAAACAGGTGAAAATGATGCAATCACAAAGAGAGGAAAATCTCTTTTTTTAGATTTCAGGAAAGAGACAGGACTAGTCTGCCTTATTTCCTCCTCCTGGTCTATGGTTCACTGCAATCTTGGGCACAGAGAAACTGCAGCTCGCAAAATGGAGGTTACTGTTTTGGGGTTCAACCAACATTAAGGGGCCTGGGCAGGTGAGAGAGGAGGGCTCAGGGTTGCTTGGAGGCTAGGGAGCAAAGCAGCAAGCTTAGCCTGCTGCCCAGGGGGGCTGGAAGCTGCTCCTCAATTCAGACTTTGCCCTCTAACAATACTGTTTGTACAAAACTTTACTCATTCTCCTAGCCAAAACACGAGTGTACAATCCCTAAAAAACACAGCTTAAGCAGGTAACAGCAGATTACTGCTGTTTTAGAGCTCTGTTCAGTCTCTGATGTATAATATCTCTGTTGTTAAGGGAAGGAAGGCGGGAAAATCTGGTTTCACTGAATTGCTAACACAAAATGGGAGCTGGGGATGGATTGCTTAACACACAGGTCTGAGCACAGAGCAAGGGAGACATTAGGAGGAAAAATCAGGTAGTCACGGGAAATGTGAAAAAACAACATGTTCAACAGGTAAAATGAAACAGTCACGGGCAAGTAAAAAGCACACATTTCTAAACAAAACAGGTGAAAAATGATGCAATCACGACCATGTAAAAAACGTCAATTTTTAAACTGTAACAACCACAAGCAAAACAGGTGAAAATGATGCAATCATGGGGAGAGGATAATCGCTTTTTTCAATTCCAAGGAATGATACAGCACTAGGCTGCCTTCTTACCACCTTATTGTCCTTGGTTCAATGCAATATCAGGCACAGGGAAACTGCAGCTCACAAAACGGAGATGAATGTTTTGGGGTTCGCCCAACAAACCCTTAAGGGGCTGGGCAGGTGTGAGAGGTGGGCTCAGGATTGCTTTGGACCTAGCGAGGCAATCAGCGAACGTAGGCTGCTGCCTAGGGGGGCTGGAAGCTGCTCCTCAATTCAGAATCTCCTAGGAGACTGACAGGTTCAATCCACACTTTGGAGTTCTGCAGGTAAGGGCCTAACAAACTTTGCCCTCTAACAATACTGTTTGTACAAAAAGAAATGCACACTACTAGCCAAAAAAACTGTGTTCAATGCCTAAAAAATGTACTCCTGATCAGTACTTTTTCTATTCTCCTTTAATGATCCTTCAGGGATGCATACAGTTGCATCTGATAGGGAAGGTCAAGAATCTCCCGTTGCCAGGGTGCTTTCATGAATTTGGAACACCAGTTCTCTTTCAAATCCGTTATCACAGGTGGATCTCCCTTCTGTGGTGAAGTTCAACTGGGAATGGCTACCTCTTGTGGTGATCTTCACTACAACCCACATCTGAATACCCAATGCAGTCTACATTTCAATGGTTCTGAACAGTTTTGGTTTAAGACATGGCCCTTCAATAGGTTGATCAATTAAAAGTTTCACTGGTGTGGAAGTTTATTAGTCTTCTGACGAATATCTGTTTGGATGATGCAACACCTATCTTTCTAAACCATTCCAATTGTCAGTCTAAACCAGACGTGGATTCCACAGGCAGGCAGAGGCACATGCTAGTAAAACAAGAAATGCCCACTTTCAAAAAGTGGCATTTTCAAGCACACAATTTAAAAACCACATTCATAGAAAGATGTGTTTTTAAATCCTGAGTTCTGGGAGTCCAAACACTGAATCTCTACCTCTTCCCAATTCAAAGTTCTAAGGGGTTACAAGGCAGCTCCAATGATAACCTATGAGAGAGATAGTCCTTACAATAGTGAAAAACAAAACTGGCAGTATGTGGCTTAATGGCTAGAGCCGCCGACTTTGAAGCTGGGGAAGCAGGTTTGAGTCTAGTGGGAAGCTCAAGCATCCTGTGATTTTGGGCAAATCACTCAATCTCCCAGTGCCTAAAAATGAATGTGTCTGTCTGTAATGCAACTGGTGCTCATGCAAAGCACTCTGATACCTTCGGGTTGAGTTTGCGCTATATAAAATTGCACACAAAAAATCATTATCAGGACAGGTAAAACATGCCAGCACATGTCCTACCTTTCACATACACACTGCACCCTGCCCATGGTGCGACCTTGAGTCTACATTAGGGGTGCCTTGCATATAATAAAATAGAAGGTTTGGGCCTGGCAAGTGGGTGCATTTGCCAGGTCGACATGGCAGTTTAGAACTGTACTTGCAGACACTGCAGTGACAGGTCTGAGGCATGTTTTCAGGGCTACTCGTGTGGGTGGCACAAACAGTGCTGCAGGCTGACTAATAGCATTTGATTTACAGGCCCTTGGCACACACAGTGCACTTTACTAGGGATTTACTAGTAAATCAAATATGCCAGTCATGGATACCGAATCATGATCACAATTTACACAGGGAGCTCTTGCACTTTAGCACTAATCAGCAGTGGTAATGTGCCCAGAGCTCAAAAACCAGCATAAACAAACACCAACATACAGTCAAAAATACAGGTGGAGGAAGCAAAAAGACAGGGGAAACCACGCCAAGGATGCCAGGTTTAACACACTGCAACAGGGAAGAGGCCAGTGGAGGTAACAGCTTAGACTCCTTCAGCCAGATTTATTAACCTTTCATCACACAACACAAAGGAGCAAGATAACTTGCTGTGCTGATTTTGTGGAAGCAATAGATCAAAAGTGCACCTCACAAACTAAGATACGGTGCGCTTCTGCTCTCTCATAACGCCAGTGCAGTTCAGACAGCCTTCTATTAACTCAAACACCCTTTCACAATGGTGCAAGGGTGCCTGTACTATGAGCAGGACTTCTTCCGCACAGAAAGGGGTACCTCTCAGCACAAATACAGTCGTCAGAAGCATATTCCATACTGCAGCACACATAGGAAGAGGAAGTAATGAGTAGAATTTTTTTTTTGCTAAAACTAGCCTCTGGTAAGTACACCATTTTGGTGCAAACCCAGGTTTCCTGCCTTTAATAATTCTGGGTTTATAACTTTGTGTTAAAATCAATGGGAGAAAGCATAGGCATGCCCATGTTCCACTTATGGAACACCTCCCCTATGCAAGTAATGTGAGGCATCACACTGCGCTGTGTTCTGTTAATTAGAATTTTTTTTTACAAAGACACTCAAATACACGCAAATCGGCTTTTGAGTGGCTTAGTAAATCAAGAAATACATTTTGTGCTAGGCTGCGTTAAAAAAGTGCAACCCTTACACAAAATGTTAGTAAATCTGGGCCTTTGAATCTAAGAACAAGCAGTGGAAGTGAATGTTTTCAATGAGATGTGCCAACTTCTTTGCATTCATGCTGCCAAGGCAAGCCATAATGAGGGTGGCAGAGCCAGCAAAAATGGAGTAGCCAGAGCTCCTCGCTGCCACTCAGATGCCCAACAGCCCCAGACACTTGCAGCTTCGGCGGCCCGAGAGTCTCAAGGATGCTTCTGAGGGGTGAATTCCAGCCTATTTCACGCATTGGCCCCGGGAGACTCTGAGGCTGCGCTCAAGATGGCGACCCAGTAGTTGCAGACTTACTGTGGGGCTCACCGGGGTGTGTGGGGTGACTCCCTTTGGATTTCTGCCCCCCGGTCAGATGGCAGGGCCACATTGGATAAGACTGCCCCATGCACAGTCCCTGAGAATGAAGCTGTGCTGCTTCAGGAGTGGACCTGGAATGATGGACCCCTGCCCCTCCCATTTACAGCATGGATGTTGTGCGGCTGAGGCAGCAGAGGAGAGGGCTGCCCCTATAAAATCCCTGCTACTTCGGGCAGTGCAGGGTGACTTGCTGCACCCCAGTGAGGACCTTGTGACTGCTATTGTGCCCACCACTGCAGCAGAATGGGACTGGACATGCCAGCTCTCCTTAATGTTCCTGACATCTCTCTAAGGTGCTATGTTGGGCTACTGGGCGCCTTCTGATTTGAAGTTTGATCATGCCGTGCTGAGCCCATCCCTTAGCCTTGGGGGGCCTCAGAGACAGCGGGAGGTTGTGCACTCTGGCCCTGGGACTAGGACGTATTGCTGCTTTGCCTTTTGCTGGATCCCCCTGTTGATGGATTGGGGTGCCGCACCAGCTCCTGTGAGCGGACCCACCACTGTAACTGTCTGGGTGTGCATAGGAGAGTGACTGGGGTAGTGTTTAAATGGCCCTTGGTGGGCTGTAACACAGCTGACGGATATTTCTACCAGCTGCTTCATCTTCTTCCCCCTGCCACTCACCATGACGGATAATGGACTGCCTACAGCGTCACAAAAATGGACCCTTGTCAATTGACACATCGAAGACACTGGTGGTTCAAACACTGGGAACCCACCCATCTAAGCAGCCGGCGGCAGAGAAACACATTAGGTGGGTGGAGGTAGTGGCCTCTATGCACTCAGGTGGAACCTCTCCCCACCCCGATGTTCAATCCTGGAGGGGCTCAAGCTCGAGATCAGGAAACCCATGAATATAATCTGCAGTGGTGCACAGCTGGGGTCTTAGCTCCTAAAACCTTTGGACTGTTCATTGACTCTGTATTTTTTGCTGGATTGGGGGGTCCTAGGTATGGGGCGGGCCTGATCTTATGCTGCCTGTTTCACAGCTTTATTATTTTACATTTCCTTGCTTGACTGGTCTCTGGTTCCACTCAATGTTACAACCATGGACTGAGCATGCCACTGAGGTGGGGCCCTGCTTGTTAGACTTGTTACCTCTTCTTAGCTGTTTGGACAGGGTGTGTACACGTCTCAGTCCTGGGGGTTTTCATGGGAGTTGCTCGGGGTTGTTTACAGGGGGGGATTTTTTATGTGTGTTTTTACTAGGTGTGCTTTGCTGTTGACAGGTGTGGTTGATGTGCGGCATGATATCTGCTGAAGGGCTGTCCTACCCCTTGACTGTGAGTCTATAGCTGGGATAGCTGATCACCTACGACTCATAACCTGGGACGTACCGCGACCGGAATCACCCTATAAGTGCTGAAATGTTCTGGCAAACTTGAGGCAGAGAGGGACGCCAGTTGCATTTTTGTAGAAGACGTATTTAACAGCTGTGAGGGCAGGGCAGTGCACAGGAGGTGGAGAGGCCAACTATACTATACTGCTTAATCTGCCTTTGCAAGGGGGGCCCATATTTGGATTAAACCAGGGGTGCCATTCCAACTACATAGATCAGTCGTGGTCCTGGACGGTTGGTTTGTGCTTGTGTTTGGATGGCTGGATGATAAGGACATGGCATTGCTTAACCAACCAGGCACCCTTCCTGGACAGCCTCATGGCCCTTCTTCCCTCCATGCTTCCCTATATCAAAATAGAAGGGGCCAATTTCAATTGCGTGGCCAATACTTGCATGGATAGGTCCCATCCCCCTCTGTGCACTGCACCTGCAACTAAAATAGTGCCTGCCTTCTGTAGTTGGGTGCAGAACTGCGGGCTGTGGGACTGTAGGAGAGTGAGGTACTCGGCAGCTAGGGTTTACTCCTTTCGCTCTAGTGTGCACAACTTAGAGGCAGTGGTGACTCCTCCGCAATGGAGTAGGTGCATCAACGCAAACTGAAAAATAAAACAATATTTTATTATCATTTTGATTTTCAGCTGCTGGCTGAGCCAGCATGTGCAAGGAGAGGCTGGGCCACGGCCATGGGAGGGGGATTAGTGGTAGGTGCACTTTTAAGTGCGCATGTCAGTTTGTTCGCTTGTCTTAGGCCGCCCCAAACTGACATGTGCGCTTAGTTTTCTCCAACCCAGCTGTAGTGCACAGCTGTGTTGGAGAAGCAGCACAGACTGTGTTTCTAACATGCGGTATATGCTGTGGGTATGGGGTAGATGACTCAAAAATCTTATGGTACATATTGGATGCATCCCCACCCATGCTGAACTTGGGGCTGGCCAAGCAGCTGGGGGCAGAGGTTACAGTGCAAGAGGTGCAGGGAGCAACGCAGTTTTTACATCGCATCATCCTTTACAATGCATTCTTTTACATCGCATGCCAATACATCGCATTTTTAGAAACTACCTTTACAACGCATTCCATTACATCGCATTATACCTTTACAACACATACCATTACAATGCATACCATTCATCGCATTTAAGGTAAGTGCTGGATAGTATAGGGGCAATAATTACTATTCAAACTCCAGTGATTGCAACAGTAGGGTAAGTGTTGGATAGTGTAGGGGTAAAAATTACTATTCTAACTCCAGTGAGTGCAACAGTAGGGTAAGTGTTGGATAGTGTAAGGGTACTTTGCGTTGTAATGGTATGTATTGTAATGACTTATGATGCCTGCGTTGTAGTGACATCCATTGTAATGACATGCGTTGTAGTGACATGCGATGTAATGACTGCATTATAATGACATGCAATGTAGAGGATGTTGCGATGAAATGACTGCTATGTAAAGGTAGTGCGATGTAATGACTGCGTTGTAAAGGTTGTTTCCCGTTACAAGTAATATTTCTTTAAAAGTTTGCCGTTCCTACAAACTACACATTTAAAGTTAGTTAGCGTGCATTTTGCATAGTAGTAGGTGTGGACAAACTTCTGTACATGGCACAGGCAGTGTTTGCCTAACTCCACCCTCCAAGCAGAGTGCAGAGTGACACAACCTCTGTGAACTACGCCGGAGGAGTGGAGATTACCACCCACCCTCTGTAATTGGCCCATCCACTCTTCGGTACCCATTATGATAGGATTAGTGCCATGTTTATTGTTATTCAGCTGCTGCAAAACTCTCCTTTGTACCCACAGATAGAAGCAATTTCTTTGAGATTCAGGAGAACCTACTACAATTCTTCATAAGAATTAGACTCAGACAATTCTTTTCGGAGCGACCCTCACGTGAACACAACACACGCTCCCCTTTTCATTTGCCATCTACCTTCAATCCTCCATCAGTATTAATGCCCTCCGAAGTTCTCACTTTCGAGAGAAGAATTTTACTTGAGATGAAGAATATTCAACAACATGAATTTGTCCCCTTAACTTATCTTTGTCAGAAAAACAGGCCCTTCAGTATCTTAGTAAGAACAAGGATATAATCATTAAGCCCGCCGACAAAGGGGGAGGTATCGTCATACAAGATCAAACCAAATATGACATGGAAATACTTCGTCAACTTAACAACGTGGAACATTACCGCGCTCTCCCATCTGACCCCTTACCGGGAATAAGATCTAAAATACTTACCCTTACTGAACAGGCCAAATTGGACAATATCATCTCTGATAAGGAGGCCTTGTTCCTCAACAATAGTAACCCACGTACTCCAGTACTCTATGTCTTGCCAAAGATACATAAAAATCAACAAAATCCCCCTGGCAGACCTATAGTTTCTGGATGCGGCTCTATTCTGGAGCCCATTGGCAAATACATTGACAGTATCCTCAAAGAATGTGTGCCCATCACTGACACTTTTGTCCGAGACAGCATGGATCTGATTAATCTTATCGAAGACACCCCTTTCATACCAGGAACCAACTTGATGGTGGGTATGGACATTGAATCCCTCTACACCAGGGGTACTCACAAACTTTCTCTCGAGGGCCAAATTTACAGTGTGGTTTGTAGCAGAGGGCTGCACCGGTGGGGGCGGGGTCAGTGGGGGAGGGGGCGGGGCTAGAGCAAAAAAAAAACCTGTGAAGATGAGGTTGAACACAGGCCCCTGCAGCAGACGCCTTCGCAACGCAATAGGTCTCGCATTTACGAGAGTTTAAGCTATTGGCACTGTAAACGACAATGCCTTTTATTTCGGTTTTAAAAACTAAAACAAAAATAAAAGGCTTTGTTATTTGCAATGTCAATAGCTCAAACTTGTGTAAATGCGAGACCTATTGCCTTGCAAATGCTTGTTATATCATATCTCCTCCCAAAACCTTCCTCAGCCCATCCCAATTGTGTTTCTCCATCTTCCGCTCTCCTTATCCTCTTATTTCCCTCTCCTTTCCCCTCTCCCTTTCTCCACCATCTTACCTCTCATGCCACTCTCTTTCTGCTAAGCATCCTTCTTTAATTCAGGGGTGGAGCTTCCATTTGTGCAGCAGGTTCAGCCGCTCCAGCTTCAAAGGTCGACGGAACCATGAATATTGCTGTATTTTACAGTTCAAACAGAGAACATAGGGGGCCCACCGCCTTCCTTGCAATAGGGGTCATGATACACTGGCTATGACACTGCTTTAATGACCACAATCTGAGCATTACAGACTCCCTCATCCTAGCGCCCCTCCTCCTTCAGTGGGTAGTGTCACTTTTAGGTACACAGGAATCTGCAGACTGGCAGCACCTGGCAGGGGCTGCATGCACGGGCCTCACAGCCAGGCACTGATCTCAGCGCATTACTTGGGCTGTGTGCACAAATCTCAGTCAGGCACAGATATCAGCGCATTCCTGATATCACAGAATTGCGCATATACAGCCAGACACCCTAGCAGGACTGTCTGGCAACATAGCCCCACTTGGCTTATGACGTCTCCTTACACATGTGACTTACAGTCCCTTCAAAAGAAGTACTCCTGGCAACTACACTTCTCCTGCAATGCGCCTCTTCACTTTAAAAGGAATCACAGGTAAAAGCATAGGATTACGTAAATACAGCCAGACCCCCTAGCAGGAGGGTCCAGCAACATAACTCCATTTAACTTAACATCACCTTACACATGTGACTTACAGTCCCTTCAAAAGAAGTACTCCCGGCAACTACACTTCTCCTGCAGTGCACCTCTTCACTTTAAAAGGAATCACAGGTAAAAGCATGGGATTACGTAAATACAGCCAGACGCCCTAGCAGGAAGTTCCAGCAACATAACTCCATTTAGCTTAACATCACCTTACACAGGTACTTCACTTTACACATGTGACTTTCAGTCCATCTAAAAAATAACCAATAGTAAATGCATTTCGGTGCAATTACACCAATTCACCTCCAGAGGATGCCCTTCTCCAGACATCCCCAACTCAGCAATTCACTCCATGATGCACTTCATAGTACACCCTCAGCTGTAGAACATAAGTTCCAGCCTAGAAGGTGTTAAAGGCTGGCTGAGCCCTTGAGGGGTTATTCTTTCAGATGCCCCGTGAAACTTATGCTTATACTTCTTTATGCTGGGGGAGACTGCGGTGCTCCTGCAGCCCCGCTGCACCCCTTTTCACACGTGAGGGTGACCCCCCTCCTCTGGGGGCCACAAAGCACCAAAACTGCAGATTTCCAAATGCCTGGCGAGGCATTATGGGGCGCTTCATGCTCCTCTTTACCAGCCACTGGGAACACTCTCCTCTGCCCTCTGGGTCTCTGAGGGGGTAGATTCAGCAGTGTGCTGTCTTCACTGGCTCCCTGCGTCAGCCTTTCACCAGGCTCGCCTTCTGAGCCTCTCTCCCTGCGCAGAGGCCCCTGCTTCTGTGCACCAGTCCTGGGCTCTTCTTCTGGTGCTGATAGGGTCCTGGGGGCAGTCAGGGGATCTCTCCTTCCAACTGCCCATTGCGCCAGGCTCCAGCACCTTCACCCTCAGCAGACCACACCCCAGAGAGACCTTCTCTTCCTGTGCAAGCACTTTTTAAAAGTTGAGTAGGGGGCTGGCAGGAAGTCTCTGTTGGTCCTATCAAACAGCGACATATCACGTCCCTGCCACTGCTCCCTCCTTCTTGTCCAGCCCCTCAGCTTGTTCAAAATGGCATCGTCCAGGGTTTCTGCAACATGTCTCGGAAGCACCTTCCCCCCAAGCTGCCTTCCCTCCTTGGTGCAGCCTGGTGCCTGGCACCCAGCGACAGCGGTTGATGGATTGGCCTGTAGCCCCACCCATCTTCTCTTCGTGGAGAGGAGGCCCTCACTTGTGGAAGAAAGGTTATCAATCCATCCAGCTGAGGTCAGCCCTCCGCCTGGGTCTGGTCATGGCTGGCTCAGAGAAATATGACAGTTCTGGATGACCCAAAAGCAGTACAAATATGACTTTGGACTCTGCAGAATACTTATTTTCACATTCGCTACATTGAACTTAAGTGTCTGGAATCTGTAGGCCTAACGGAAGTTAATCTAGCCATGGGCCCCACATTCCCTTAGGGGAATAATGAAGTGAAAACACAGTAAAACACACTGACTTTCCTTGGCATGTTTCTTTCCAGCCTATAAAGCCTATTCCATGTACACACGTGTCTGCATGTAACCATCCCGGTGTCCCTTACTCCAGCTGCTGCGCAGTGGCCTGGTCAAGCCAGGGGAACACCAGTAAAATCCCCATGCAGTCTCTTACATCCTGAGATCACTGTGGGTGAGTCCCAACTTATGAGGCTCCCCCACAGTAAAAGCTCAACAATTAGGTGCTCAAAAAGCAAAAAATCCGGGCGGCCCATAGTGTCAGAACCACCTTCTAACAGCCCCTCATCACTGAGATGCAACAAGTGGGTCGCACATGAGTGAAGGCACCGCACGAAATTGTAGCGCAGCTGAGACTCGAACCAGGATTTCCAATATCCCCGATCGGCAGTTCCGAAACCGGAAACAAGGGCACTGAAAGTGAAATGGCAAAAGAACCACTCAAATGAGCATGGCCCAGCGCAAATACCGCTGAAGTAGTACTGCGCACACCACCGGAGCCCAAACCATATCAGCCTCCAAGAGGCAGTATAACAACAATGCACCTGATCGCTCAAGCATAGGACCGTTACAAGCACCGCATGTAGGAGGAAAATGCCACCAACCCAGCACCGCCGTACCTCAGACCCTCAGCGCGGGAGCGGCGGTGCAAATGCATTTAAAGATGCCGGGCAAAGTAGACAGGCATCCGCCCCCATCGCTCAGCGCGGGAGTGACGCCAAACAAAACCGCTTCCCCAATTCAAACTTACAAAAATAGGAGGGGAGCGGCAGCTGTAAGCAAACGGGGACGCTAGAGCAGACCCCAGAAAAAACGTAAATCATACATTACCGAGACCGGATAAATGATTACCGTCCTCATTCAGAGGATGGGTGCTCTGTAGGAACACAGAGAAAAAAACAGGATGTTTCCTGTGTTGGTCCCACCCTTATAGGCCAGGTGACAGGTACTTCCTGTCAGGCAGCCATATTGGGTGAGGACCTGTTTAATTTATTGGTAAATGCTGTGTTTGGAACACGGGGTGCTCCTTAGTGACTGTGACGAGGAAGACGGACGAGGATGGTAACAGCCTTTTGGGTCCATCCAGGAGTGGCAGAGTTGAAGCCCAATCGAAGACATGTCTTCCAGAGACCATTATGAGTAATTTGATTCTATGAGGTTCAACCAATTGTGGCACAGATTCTACGAAGTCCCACCAGCAACAGCTGAACATCACATTTACCAATTGCAGTAAGATTACAGAATATTCTGCTGAGATTGGTGCATTAAAAATCAAAGTTACATCCACCTCTGCCACAAGTGTGTTTCCCATTGAACAACTAGCCTAGAACAAAAAGTAGACCTGGGCAAAATTTAAATTCTGCCAGTGTAATTTGCATATTTTCAGGAACTTCGCTTTGTGCTTGATGTGCAAAAATTCCTAAATTACATCATTACGCCACTTCACATAATTATGCATCATTGGTTATTAGAATTTACTACAAATGCTCCATTAGCAATACAAATGTACCACATACGCAAAGGAACAACAGAAAATGCATAAAGTGAGCGGCTGCAGTTAATAGAACTTTTTTTGCACTCTTTTTTTAACAAGAAATGCGTCATTGCATAAAACATTGTTGCGAGGTCGCATTTCATGCTAAAATATACCAACCAAAAGATGGATATGCATTTTGTGTAATAAAGCATACTTTCATGTTATTTTGCAGACATTTCACATAATTATGTGAAAGTAAATTACGCACGTTTTGCTCTCCCCTAATAAACAGAAGTTGAAGAGGGAACCGCAGGCATTTTACCAGTTCCCCTTCCTCCCATCTCTAACCACAGTGACTCATTTAAGAATGGCTGCCAGTAATACAGGCCTTTTGGCCTCTTCCGCACCCACGGTATGGAGGATTTTGAGTCTGAACTGCAGCAGTCTCTCCTTGCTGATCTTGCAGCCGCAGAGAGTGAAAAGACGGAATCCAATTGTAAATTGGATTCCCAGGTTTCTTAAAAAGCAAACTATACATATTCAAAATATTACTCACCAACAAATACTGATTTTGATTTGCATGGGAACCCAGTAATAATTTTTACATTTTTTAATAGAGTTCTTTCTAGTCTCCAGCATGAAAATTATTGTGTAAAACATACAGTGTGGCACTCACTAGCAAACAGGCCTGCATGTACAAACTATTTATATTAAAAAGTGATCCTTATTTAGCTACAAATCCTAGTTATCCTTTAAAACTTGTCTTCATTTTTTTAGATTATCTTGGGTTAATTGTATACACACTATGTACGTAACTTACTGGGGAGCACTGTAGTAATTAAGATGTTGGGCCTTAAAAAGAGATGCAACTAGTGGTGCTGAGACAATTTTGAGAGTAGAGGTTCTGGCCAGTAACATCACCTCATTAAAGGTATAGGGACACATCACGGCCTGTAATTAGAAACACAAAAATTCTGTCAGATGAAAAAACACTTGAAGGGCACCTATAATGTTTGTTTCCCATATGAACGCTATCAAATGCTATGGTGGTGCTGCAGCATCTCCAGCACTCCTGGTTCCAGCACGTCTCAGCAGCGGCCGCTGCAGGTAAGAGTGGTGGGCAGTGAGGCCAGGTGAGGGGGGATTTCGAGAGACGACCACGAGGGAAAATGAAATAAATGATTGATTTTCCCTTGTGGTCGTCTCTCGAAATCCTTCCTCACCTGGCCCCACAACCCCACCGCTCTAACCTGCAGCGGCCACGGCTGGCGCCTCTGGTATCGTAACAATCAATCAATCAGGAGTTTGTATAGCAAGGCTACTCACCCGTGAGGGTCTCAAGGTGCTGAGGGGACAGGGGCTGCTGATCCGTCTGGGGTGGAGGTTCAGTCGAAGAGCCAGGTCTTGAGATCCTTCCTGAATTGGGTCACCAACGGGGTTTGCCTGAGGTGGGGGCAGGGTGTTCCAGGTCTTGGCAGCGAGGTAGGAGAAGGATCTTCCTCCGGTTCTGGTCTTTTGAATCCGTGGGATGGTGGCCTGGGTAAATTTGGTGGAGCAAAGTTGTCTGGTGGGTATGTGAAATGAGAGGGGGTGGTTCAGATATGCTGGTCCTGCATTGTGGAGAGCTATGTAGGCATGTGTGAGGAGCTTGAAGGTGATTCTCTGGTTGACTGGGAGCCAGTGGAGTTGTCAGAGGTGTTGTGTGATGTGGCTGCGGCTGCGGAGGGGGATGTCTAGGACCAGTCTCGCTGCAGAGTTTTGAATGTTCTGCAATTTCCTGAGCTGTTTCTGGGTGACGCCGGCATAGAGTGCATTGCCACAGTCGAGTCTGCTGGCGATGAGTGTGTGAGTGACCATCTTTCTGGATTCTGTGGGGACCCATCTGAATGTCTTCGAAGCACGCAGAGCATGTGGAAGCAGGATGAGGATACGGTGTTGATCTGGAGGTTCATTGTGAGAGAGGAGTCTAGTAAGATGCCGAGGTTATGTCGTGGTACGTTGGGGTGGGAGGGGTTCCCGATGAGGCGGGCCACCAGGAGTCGTCCCAAGCTGAGGGGGCGGGTCCCAGGATGAGTACTTCATCTTCAAGTTGAGATTGAGGCAGCTATCTCTCAACCAGGTGGCCACGGCCATCATCCCGCTGTGAAAGTTGGTTCTGGAGGCTGTGGGTTCGTTGTGAGGGGAGGACCAGCTGGGTGTCGTCAGTGTAGATGACAATGTTAAGTCTGTGGTTTCTGAAGATGGTTGTGCGGGGGGCCATGTAGACGCTGAAGAAGGTGGGGCACACGGAAGAGCCCTGGGGCGCTCCACCTCTGATCTCTCTAGGTTCTGAGAGGACCGGAGGTAGTCTGACTCACTGAGTTTGGCCAGTAAGGAAGGAGTGGATCCAGTCCAGGGCCTTGTCATGGATGCCGGTGTCGTGGAGTCTCGTGATTAGGGTGCGGTGGGAGATGGTATCGGAAGCAGCCGAGAGGTCCAGTAGGAGGAGGGCTGCAGTTTGCTGTGGTTGAAGAGGTAGAAGATGCTTTTGGCGGCGGCAAGGAGTGCGGTCTCGGTGCTGTGGTTACTTCAGAAGCCGGATTGAGAGATGTCCAGGGCATGATTCTCGTCGATGAACTCAGAGATCTGGGCGTTGACGGCCTTCTCGATGACATTTGCTAGGAAAGGGAGGAGGGAAAAGGATCTGAAGTTCTTGAGGTCTGTTGGGTCAGCGGAAGGATTCTTCAGCAGGGAGTTGATCTCTGTGTTTTTCCAGTCATCGGGGAAGGTGGCGGTTTTGAGGGAGCAGTTGTTGGTGCGGCGAAGCGCTTGGGTGATGGTGGTGGCTGCTCTATGGAAGACTTGATACAGGCAAGGGTCCGATGGGGCTTTGGAGTGGATGCTCTTCATGGTCTTGAGTGTGTCGTCTGTGGTAAGCTGAGTCCAGTTGAGCAGGATCTGTTGGGGTGCGGCATGGTTGCGTGTGGTGGTGACGGGCGTTTTCGCAGGGTCTTGGGTATCGAAGCTGTTGTAGATTTGTCTGATCTTGTGGTGGAAGAAGGTGCCAAGTTTGTTGCAGAGGTCTTGGGAGTGTGGGACATCTGTAGTCTCGCTTTTGGACCTGACAAACTCCTTGATGATGGCGAAGAGTTATTTGCTGTTGTGTGTTGGCATTGATTCTGTCTTGGAGGGCCGTTTTCTTTGTGGTTTTGAAGAGGAAGTGGTGTCTGTTGACAGCGGTTTTGAAGGTTGCATGAGTTTCCAGGGTTTTCTTGTTCCTCTATTTCTTTTTGAATCGTCCGCAGGTGAGTCTGGACTCGTGGACGGCGGTAGTGAACCAGCTGGCTTTCTTGGAGTGTTAATTGCCTGGTGCCTTCATGAGGGGTTGCCAGAGAGTCGGCGCAGTTGGAGATCCATCAGTGAAGGTTCCGTGCTGTTGTGTTGGCGCCTGTTGATGTCGGCGGTGTGGTAGTGCTGAGTAAGGCGATGAGATGTTCTTCGTTGGCCATGTTCCAGTTACAATGGGAGGGGGTGGTGAGGGCAGTGGTGAACGGTGGAAGTGGTGAAGGCGAAGTGCACGTAGCGGTGGTCGGTCCAAAGGAGTTGCCATTATTATGAAAAATATAACAGAAAGATAACATTCTTTCCATCCTGCTTGAATTACTTGTACCCAATTTACATTTCTCTTTCGTGCTGACAAAAGCACTTTCAAGAAGATTTTTACACAATATAAATAAAACGTTCACCGAGTGCACCAATAAGCAGCGAAGAGGTAGCCAGTGATCTGTTCCAAAGTGTCAGGGGTGTCGTGAATCTCATTGATTAACGATGTTTTAGCATTTTCCCTATACTAAGGTTCCGGAGTAGCGTGCTACTCACCGAAATGCGCTTCCACACTTCGTCAGGGGTCGTAAGCACTATATAAACAGAATCACAATTACGTTTGATTCTTTTAAAAATAATAAGCCGTACATTTGTCAGCAGATGGGGGAGTTTGTCACAGATAGCCACATTTAAGTGGTCTTGGCTATTGACTTTCATGAAAATTCTAGACATATACATTGAAAAAACACAAGGTCACCGTTAAAACGAGAATTATTATCGTCGGTTATTAAAATGCTGCGTTTGACTAAATGAGAGCTGTAGTTTTTGGAGCTATCCTCCTACATCCTAGGGCTTCAGGACCAAGCGCACAAATAAAAACTAAAGGACATATTAACAAGGAACAGGGAAAATTAACGCTAAGGGCGCTTAGCGTTAATTTTTTTAACGCACGCTATCGCTGGATAATATCACCTGGTCATCGCGTTATTAATCCAGCGATAGTGGTATTTTGGGAGGTTATTGCTGGTAATGCAGCGATAAAACTACAAGGATAGGGATATCCTTGTTGATAGCCCATGGTGGAGTTAGCCATGTAATCCACCTCCCATTGGATTACATGGCTAAGTCTGAAAATTAGCAGACGTAAAAAAGCAGCGTTAACCCGTGGTTAGCGCTACTTTTTTTGTCTCTAACAGGGTTTAGCGTGAAGCTTGATAATAGAAATGTCACTTAGCAACATTTCTCCTATTATTTTGCTCTGGAATGCCCACTTTGCATCTCATTAGAGATGCAAAGGGGAGCGTAGTGAAAAAAGGGTACTAACATGCGATTATGCATGTTAGCATCCTGTTGTTGATAGGGAAATATTTTTATCTCTGCTTCTTTGGCTTTTAAAGCCAAAAAAGCGGAGATAAAGCCCTTGTTAATATGCCCCTAAGATAGATACCAATACGCATGACTTCATCACTAGGCGGTTGCCTTGGCAAAAAACAGATCACGCAGCTATCTACTTTTTCTCGCAGTCCGCGAATTTTCCCTTCAAAGTACGAAGACAATTAAAGTTTAACTTCTGCGCTCTCTGTGCGCCATACCGCTTTGGCTTGTTTCCATGTTGCTCTGTGCAGTTCTATCCGAGCACGTCCAAAATGAATCTCTCCCAGGAATTAGCTTCGTTTTCTTTTTCAAGCCCGTACACCCATCGTTTGACCTGCAGGCAAATGAAGCCGTTCAAATGTTTGCTTATTTGTCATCTGTTCTCATCGGACCTTGCCATTCCCGTCATGCCCCACATGTCAGCGTAAGGCGTAACGTCATTAATACCCCCAGTGCCCTAATGGATGCTTCACACATGAGCGCGTTAATGAAATGTGTTATTGTTTTCCTCACAGGACATTAGCAATCTCCCTCATGCCGGGCCCTGGAACACTGCGGGGCTGCTGAAAACCGCCAGCCAGCAAATGAACCCTCAATTACGCCTCAGTGACTTTTAAGTTCAAGTTTATCGCCAGAGCGTCGCTCATGTGAGGAGAAGATACACGCCTCCGAGGCCTTTCAGGCGAAGCTTCAATTACCATAAAGAGTAACACGAGGGGCTGGCCGCGAGCGCAGGAAGCGGCAGCCTATAAATGAGGCCCTGTCAAGATAAAACAGGAAGGAGCCGGGTGTCACTGCCGTGATTTGTTTCTTGTTTTTCCCCCCTTTGTCTCTGGGCCGATGGTTTGAATAATGAACGCGGGATTGGCTTTCTTCTCGAGTATACAAGCATGGGTGGTCTAGTTTCCGGGTGGCGCAGCTGAAAGATTTAAAAGGGATTTAGGTTTCACTGCAAGGGCAGATGTTCAGACTGGATGCGTTAAATGCAAAAGATGCTGCAAGGATTTCCTGGCAGCTGCATTATGCAGCCGGAGGTAGGGCCCGGAGTAAGGCAGTTTCGACTCCTCGGATATTTAAGGACTCTTTTGAGGTAATCATATGTATTTTCAGTAAACACTATATTTTATGTTTACAATTACTCTTACTATTATACATATTATTAGTAGTAATTGTAATATGAAGAAAAATCACCACTGCAATTCATTCAAATATTATTATTTTTACTATTAATCTGCCACTTTATCAACTTTCTTAATGAGTAAGTAGCATTGTTAAAAATAGCAAAGAGCTTATTTAAAAAAGTAGTTGTGCTTTAACAGTATTATACAAAGAGTTTGCATGTTATGTACTTTGACTGGGTAGCCCGAAGAAGGCGCATGGACTTTCAGCAATCTAGGTGGACTTTCATTTTGCCTTTGGTGCACTCATCAGAAGTTAAACATGTCGGGCCGATTTACAGAACTAATCTGAGATAAAATCCTAAACTTACTGCTTTTCGTATTCACAGAAGGCATTTAGTAGTAGTAAAGTTAGGACTCCTAACTTTACTGCTACTAAATGCCCTCTGTGAATACCAAAAGCAGTACATTTAGGATTTTATCTCAGTTTAGTAGTGGTAAAGTTAGAACTCCTAACTTTACTACTACTAAATGCCTTTTGTGAATACCAAAAGTCGTAAAGTTAGGATTTTTTCTCAGTTTAGTTGTCGTAAAGTTAGGACTCCTAACTTTACTACTACTAAATGCCTTTTGTGAATACCAAAAGTCGTAAAGTTAGGATTTTGTCTCAGTTTAGTAGTGGTAAAGTTAGAACTCCTAACTTTACTGCTACTAAATGCCTTCTGTGAATACCAAAAGTAGTGAGTTTAGGAATTTATCTCAGATTAGTTCTGTGAATCGGCCCCGTCATTTTTATGTCTTTTGTTGCACTCTAGTGCCACATGTGGGGCGCTGTAAGTCTGCTGCCTTACAATTATTTATTGAAGTGTCAGCCCTGGGTAGCCCTACACTTTTTCACTGGCACTTTCAGTAGGACATAACCTACTGCGGGAACTTCTTCATAAATCCGCAGGGAGACAGAGGTTAATGGGCCCAAATTGTAGCAATAACGGCAATTTATCTCTAGTGTAATGGGGCTTGAGCTTACTATTGAGGACAAAACTGAGCATCAAGCGCAGCCCTTCAGGACTTCACCATCTGAGTAGAGAAGTTCAGTGGTCAAAGGCTAACTCACAGAGCTGGTGTGGGTCTAAAGATTCAGAAGCCAATCAAGTAATTAATGTTAGTCAATAAGCCATTGTTCAGCCAAAGTTTCTGTGTAAGAAAAATAAAACTTTACTTCAACCCAAAGCACAATACTGTGGAATTTAGAAAAGAGCATGAAGGTTTATTACAAAAGTCAAATGTAAAAATACAGAAATGGTAAAATGCAAATGCAGCAATAGTGTCATTTAAATGCATTAAATCTTTGCCATGAAGGCTCTCAGTAATAGGAATAGTGTATAATAATAGGCAAAATCAGAAATAGACCAAGTCTCAAATGTGCACCAAAATCGGTCAACTATTGGACACCATCCCCAGGGAGTCAGGTAAAGTCTTCTGGCTCACCTCCAAATGGAGTGGTTTATATAGGTTCTTGCACAGGAAAGTACAAAATCTGCAAGTCATCATAATATGATCATGGTTCCACCAAATCAGAGATTTATATTTCAAAACATCACTAATGGGATGGAAAAGTCCTCTGTCGGGTAAAAGATGTGTACTCCTGCCCTGATTGCCCAACTATACTATTGTCTTGATCCCTAATGCTGATTTGTTGTTACAGGCTAACACAGATCATGCCTGTGCACCATGACATAGGCATGTCTCATGGACTACGATCTTGTTGGACCGGGAGGTGCACGAAAGCACTGCCTTCATAGTGGTGGAAGGCTACCACCTTCACCAAGAGTTAAGCAGCACGAGCGCTGTGGTGGCAGCATACCATGTAGTAATCAGTAGGAATGAACAGGTCCTTTTTACCATACTTCACTGAAGTGAGATCTACAGGTTCACTCACCTTTTGAAACTGCAGCGTCTGTGTGCTTAACTCACCCGTGACCTATATCAGACAGATGCAAAGTGCTGCGTAGCACAGGAGTAGTGACTCTGTGCTGGATGTATGTGTACCTGTGAAGCATACAGTACAGAGGTAGAGCAGTGCTGTGCAGTACATGTGGGATTAGTGCATGTGCTAAATGTTTGTATGCCTGAAAGGAATGCAGTACATGAAAGATGTGTGTGTGCAAAGAATTGCATGTGCTGGGCGTATTTGTGCTTGCGAGAAGCGCAGTATACGAAGGGTGAAGTGTTGTGCAGTGCACGTATAGTGAGTGTGTGTGCGCTGGCAGTGTGCGTGTTTGCAAATAGGACACTGTGGTTCACTAGAGAGAGGCTACGGTTCGGAACCGTGCACGCAGATTGACTGTGTGTGCTGAATGTATGTGTGTAGTGGCCCAATGCATGAAGGCAACAGTACTGGAGAGTATGCGTGCTGTGAAGGTGCACTGAGTGCAAGTGTGCCTGCAATGATACATTATATGGAGAACCCTGGGTTTCATTTGGGAAGCCCAGGTCTGTCTGGTAAGCATATGAGAATTAGAGATATCCCCTACAGGCAGATTTATGTATTGCTGCATTCTTGTGAGCTTCTTGTGAGTAAGGAGATGGGGCTGATGAGGGGATCATAAAGAGTTGGGTTGGAAGCCCTGGATTAACCTTTTGATACCCATATCACTGTGGCTAACATCCAGGTGTGCCAATGCAGAAAGGGGAACCCCTGTACAATGGATGTGGGTAGAGATTCAGGGGAAAGGAAACACAATAAATTCAAACACAAATATCTCTACCTATTAATTTCAACACGTACAATGTATCGTCTTCATTAGTGTGCCCACAATTGGACTAGGGCAGTACGATTCAGAACAGTGAACAAAAATAGATTTTAATAGTTTTATTATCAAATTAAATTAAGTTGCGAAGAAATAAATTCAGTACATAAGAAATTTATCAAATGACAGAGAGCATGCTTTTCGGGGTCCCAGACACATTCAAACACACACTAACAAACACACTCAAACCAGATTCATTCTACAGCATAAATACTAAAGTCACACAATCACATAAATATCTTACAAAGAAAGGGATTTTTTCAAAATGAGGACATGATTCAATAAATGTTCAACATAGTATTGGCTAACATGTGTCCACAATTTAAGACAAGAAAACAAGGTTTAGGTGGGCCTCATGTATGCGCCGACGCGCGTTTCGGTGAATGCACCGATATGTGGGTACCACCTTCCTCAGGGCGAGCAGAGACCATGTGTCAAAGGGACCTATCAAAAACAGGAATTATAATACATTAAAATGGTAAATCTAGAAAACATCATTAATCCAAATCAAAAGAATATAATACTCGCATCAAGAGTTATAAGAGTGGGCAGCAATGGATTTGAGGAAGAAATGCATTCTTAATAAAGTTCGGTTAATGAACGGATATGCTCTGGATTCCAGGAGATTACCAAAGATAGGAAAGGAAGGGCAAAGAAAAAATAAAAATAAAATTAAAATTAAGTATCAGGAGGGTCATAATTGAATATATACAAGTGTAGAGAGTTCTTTCTTAATATGTATTATTGAGTATTATCCCCCCAGGTGAAGAAAGACAAAGGGGCGGGAAGGGAGGATGGGAGGTGGGGCAAGGAAAAGGAGGGGGAAGGGGAGAGGGGAAGAGGGGAAAAAGGAAAGGAACAGAGGAACGGAAAAAACCAGGGAGGAGGGAGAGGGATAGTTGGCGCTCACCTGTGGAGTCGTGAGAAGCGAGTAACACAGGTTAGATGCCGTCACTCAAGCCAATAGTTTGAAATAGTTCTACTAGGAAAAGCAAAGTATAAAAATGAGTAGATCATGGCCGAAATACCGTCCAAAATGATAGCATAGATCATACAAGCATACAAGTATTCAAGAATGGTAATTTGGGCTGAGATATAAAACTCTACTGCACATAACGGAGAGAGTTAGAGCTCATTTGGGGGGAAGGGGAATAATGCAATATAACATCAAGTCAAAAGTGACGAACCGCTTGGCTTTGCTGAAGTTTCTAAAAGTAATGTGGGGAATACAGTGTTAAATGCTAATGAGGGCAGGTACATATAAAGAATGAAATGGAAAAGGATAAGCGTACAGACTAGTTGCGAACCTTATGGTCTTGTAAGAAGCATGTAGATATCAATGCATCAACGTAAAAAGATAAAACGATATAAAGAGAAACAAAGAAAAAACACAGGGTAGACTGGGAATGTATGAGTACTCAAGTGGTCAGAGGACAAACGCACCTGACGGGAAAAACCCGCTCTCAAGGTTAGTTGCAGATCTCTTACTGGGTATGCTCCAGGTGCGGAGAGATTGAATGGCCGATTCTGCAGGGAAAGGCGATAGAAACAGAATGACAAGACTAAATTCCTGTGGGTTTAGCGAAAAAACAAACGGCTAGGGAAGGGGAAGAACATTACCTTTAATAACAAAGCTAGAATGGATAGGTTAGGAACTTCTGTCCAAAATCTTCGGAATGATCGCTTGAGGCAGAGTTTAATCAAGACAAAAAAAATACAAAGACATAACCGGGTAAGGATACGGGAAGGGGAATTCAAGTTCGTGAGATAAAGCGATGAACGAAGAGGGCAGATGGAGCAGGGGCGTCTTAGCAAAATACCTGATACGGTACGAGTCAGCGCGATGCTCCAAGTGAAGCGAGAGTCCTCAGGTGAAACGAATTTGGCCCGGTAGCACACGTGATGTACGAGGACCGTTTAAATAGGCCGAGAGGCTTGCGCATCACGAATTAGACGCGGAGCAAAAAAACAGTGACTCGCGTCTTTGCCAATAAAGAAAAAGAAAAGAGGGGGGGTGTGTCCAGGATCAGCGGTTGGACGAAAAGCGAATTTTTCTAAGGGCTAACAACATAGCCAAGCGAGAATGAAATAGCTTCAGTTTGAAACGTAACAAAATGAGAGGGAGCCAAGTGACCAGGGGCGGTCAAATGCTGCCACAAAAATAGGAATAATTATGTATGTAATGCACGCGTACAAAATGTGCTTGCAGGGATAGGTGGCATCGAGTGGACAGAATTTAGACAGATCTAGAATAAAGGGACAAATGGATGATGGGAATAAAAATGATGGACATCAGTGACTACAAAGGTCGGAAAATAAAGTAATAACAACGTAATAAGAATAAAAGAATAAAAGAATGGGGATACACTTCACATGACGTTGTGATGAGGTTTGTCATAATGGACCATGTGAAACACAGCGGAACGGACAAGCAGAAGAGAATAGCCTAAACAATTGCATTTTCCCAAGGTAGGGATTCGTTGAGGCCCTTGTCCTTAGATTTAAGAACAAATATCCAAAAAACTTCCCGTTTCTTGCGTACGTTGTTGCTGTCTGTTCCTCTTTGTGTGCGGATCTTTTCCAGAATAGTCCAGCGTAAGTCGGCTTCAGAATGGCCATTTTGAACCCAATGGTCTACTAGGGGGGCTCCAAGTTTGGATCGTCTGATGTTCGATTTATGCTCACCAATGCGTATCCTTATTTCGCCTACATAGGTGAGAGGGCATGGGCATTGAATGGCATAGATGCAGTTGGAGGTCCTACAGTTAGTCATGTCCTTCATGTTGACCGTATATTCGTTTATACAGATGTGGTCGCCAACTAAGGCATGGGGACATGCATGGCAGGTACCGCATTTATGATTCCCTTTAATGGGTATCGAGCCCTCAATAGATTTTTGTGTGCAGCCCTTAGGCTCAGGTGGTTTAGCTTTGACAATCCAGTTTCGCAAGTTTTTGTTTCTGCGAAAAGCAAAAAGAGGTTTGGGGATATTGGTAGTTTCCGAGTTCAGGTTGAGTAAATGCCATTGCGAGTTGACAATTTGCCTGATTTTATTGTTCATCGCAGAATGTTTGGTGACACAGACTAGCTTGTCTGGTTGGTTTTGTGTTCTAGGTTAAAACATGGAGTCGCGATTGAAATACCGCGCTCTCTTGAGGGCGTTCTTCACCATTCTGCGGGGGTATCCTCTTTGGATAAATTTGTCTTTCATGACTTCCGCATGAGAAAGGTAGTCATTGAAGGAAGTACAATTTCTGCGCAAGCGTAGAAACTGACTGAAAGGTATTCCGTCCTTTTGGCTTCTTGGGTGGAAACTGTCGAAATGGAGGAGTGTGTTCCTGGCAGTAGGTTTCGTATATAAAGAGAAACTCAGTTTGGATTGCCGATGTTCAACCCAAACGTCGAGAAATTCTAGTTTGGAGGTGCTGGTATGTGCCGTGAATCTGAGATTAACATCGGCCGCATTAATCCATTCAATGTACTCATCAAGGGACCTTTGGTCACCGGTCCAGATAAAGAAAATGTCGTCGATGTACCGGGACCATAGACGCACATTCTCAAAGAAAGGGGCAACTACATTGTAAATATTGTGTTGCTCAAAATGTCCCATGTACAGGCAGGCGACGCTTGGGGCACAGGCCGCCCCCATGCTGACTCCCTTCACCTGTTGGTAGAATTCTCCATTGTATTCGAAGAAGATTTCTTCTAGCACAATGTTCAGACACCGGATAAGGAACCTGCCGTTGTGTAAGGTGGGGTCTGCCTCAATCATGTTGGTCACAACTCTACAGGCCTCGGCCTGGGGGATGTTCGAGTATAGGGATTCTACATCCAGTGTGACCAAAATTTCTTGTTGGGGGTTATACTGAAGACCTTCTAGCTTTGAGATGAAATGTCCTGTGTCCTTGACATATGAGTCCAAAGATTCCACCATGGGTTGTAGAAATTTATCGATGTATTTTGATAATGGTTCGGTGGCCGAGCCAATAGTAGAAACTATGGGTCTCAGTGGGGGATTAGTCTGATCTTTATGTGTCTTGGGGATACCATAAATGATGGGAATGCGGGTATGTGTGGGGGTGAGAAAAAGTGCCTCTTGAGTACATATTTCGCCTCTCTAAACTGCTAGTTCAACTTCGTGTAAGATCCTGCGTTTTACCCTAGGTTCTGGGTTGGACATAATTCTACGGTAATGTCTCTGAGATCCTAGGAGATCCAACATTTTGTCTTGATAGTTTCTGCTGTCGAAAATTACAATGCCGCCTCCCTTATCGCAGGGTTTGACAATAAGGTCCTTATTGGTTCTGAGGGATTTTAGGGCAATGTTCTCTTCCCTAGTGATATTAAATGGAGGGGTAGGGACAAATTTAATTGCCTTCTGTACTTTGTTCAGGACAGCTTTCTCAAAAAGACTGACCTCCATGCCGACCATATCAAGTCCTGGTGTGAAGGAGGAAGGTGGTTTGAGTCCTGAATGGTTGACAGTATCCGAAGTCAGACTTCTATCTGCAAAGTATTTTCTCAATCTGACTTTGCGAAAGAAAGTGTGTAGGTCTCTCAGGAGTTCAAATCTATTAATGCCAACTGATGGTACGAAGGAAAGGCCCTTAGAGAGGAGAGACACAGTAGAGCAACCCATGGGTAGAGATGAAAGGTTGAAGACAGGAATCCTGTTTATGTCCTCCAATACTGTCGTTGGCGGGTCTGAATGTATCTTTAAGGAGGAACTTGTTCCTGGTATTGATTCCTGTATTGTGAGTTCAGAGATGAGTCTTGGTATTGTCCTCTGTGTGGGGAATTCTGATATGAATTTTGAAAACGGTTCTGAAATCTGGGGCGGAAGTTGCCCCGGCGGTTGCCTAAAAAACGATTATCGGATGTAGGTCTGTCCGTTGCCTGTCTGGGTTGTGGGTTGCTGAATGATGGGCCTTCACTGTCAGAATCCGTTGTATCAGAAAAGGTGATAACCCTCTTATGGCCCCAGGAGGAAACAATATTATTAGTAGAATAGTCTGTGCTATTGGAATAGAAATTCTCAGTTAAGAATGGATAAATGCGCTCCTGCGAGAAATTCCTAATATCCTTTCTCAGTTTCTCAGTTTTTCTCTTGAGTAAGTATTCAGCAAAAGAATCGAGTTCAAGTTGGATTTCTTCTAATTTCTTTTTGCCTTCCTCAACACTATGTGATTGTTTGAGTTTTTCTTCCAATTCGCAGATCTCTTTATTCAGTAGATCAATAACCTCTTTTGTCACTGTGGCTAACATCCAGGTGTGAACTCTAGTCACTTCCATGACTGCATGAGAGTGGATGGTGTTCCGTTTGAGACTTTGATTCATGGTGTATTGCCTGATTGAAATGGATGGATAAGAGGGATGCAGGCCAAGGATTTTCAGTTCCCTAACCAGTTGATGGTGACAGAGCGACTCAAGGAGGAGTGCTCTACCCCACTCAGGCAAAGCCTGTCCAACAGATCTGACAGAGAGGGATCCAACAAAACTTGCAGTGTTAGCTGAGAAGTGGTTGCCTAACAGGGTTCACAAAGGGCTAAAGCAGCACAGTTTTAAGCCAAAGGGGGAGAACAACTCTCCACAGACAGGTTCCAAACTGGAGGGTAAGGGCCAGGTTAATTCTCATGAGACTAGAGGAGGGCCCAGGAAAAACAGGAATGGTAATTGTGTATCTGGAAAGCAACATCATGAGAAGGGAAGGCAAGGAAGCCCTTCCAAGTCCAAGGTGGTGACTTGTTTAAAGTGCCATAAGGTATGACATTTTAAAAGAGATTGTCAAGAGAAGGAACTTGGCCCAGCGACACCTGTGATAGCAAGCATGATACACATGGATGAAGGTACTGGGAGAGACCAGTTGCGCCCAACCTAGTAGCTATGGGCATTTTGGAAAGGAACCCAAATGCTCTGAGGTATATTCATTGTAATACAATGGGATTTGTGCAGAAGGTTTGTATCAAGAGGAGGAAAGTGCCTGCCCTGAGAGAAATTGGAGCCTTCAGCACGATGGTTAAGAGGAAATACCTTAAGCCTGAGAAGATGCTCTGTTGGACCTGGCCCTTTCTGCAGGGTTATCCCCAAACTTTCTACCTTCCTCTGCGTATTTGTTTGACCTTCTTTTTGTTGGCTTTAGAACAATGGGATTTTTACCACTGCTAATCAGTGGTAAAATGCATGTGCTCTCTCCCCTGAAATGATATGATTGGTTTACACCTGTTTGGCGTATTTGATTTACTATAAGTCCCTTATACAGGGGTATATCATATACCCAGGGCCTTTAAATTAACTGCTACTAGGGGGCTTGCAGCATTTCTAGTGTCACTCACAGACGCAGCCCTTCAAACCTGTCTCAGGCTTGCCACTGCAGTGCCTGTGTGTGCAGTTTTGTGCCACTTCAGTTAAAACGACTTCTGAAGCCTTAAACTCCCTCTTTATTACACATAGGCCACCCCTAAGGTAGTCCCTAGGTAGTCTTATGGGCATGGTGCTGTGTAAGTAAAAGAGAGGACACACGCCTTTATGTGTGGCACGTCCTAGTAGTGACAAACAGCCTTTTTTGTTTCTCACTGCTGTGAGGCCTACCCCTTTCATAGGCTAGCATTGGGAATTCCCTTATATACGTTTAAGTGGTACCTCCTGATCTGAAAGGAGTGACGTTGCCATGTTTGGTAAGTTTAGAATAATGGTGATAAATCCTGCTTACTTGTGTAGTTGGATTTCACATTACTATTTTCGAAATGCCACTTTGGGATGTGTTCATTTCTCTGTGTTTATTACTATTTGTGCTTTGCAGCCTTACTTCAGTACCAGGGGCGTAACGCAAGTTCCCGCAGCCCCCGTGTTGTAGGGGGCCCCCGTTCTGCAGGAGCCCCCTCACTCAGCATAGGAACTTGGGCCCCCTCACTAATTAAATGGTGCGCACAGCACACGCCCGCATCTTAATTAATAAAATAATGCGCAATGCGCATGATCCGCCGGGCCCCGGGCGGGCCTCTGAGGCAGGCTCTTTATTAATTATGGTGCGCACGGCGAGTCTTCAGTGTGGGGCATAGGGTGTGGCTGCTGGTGACAATACCATTGTCATGTGCATTGCGCAGAAGCGCAATTAAAAGTGCGCGTGAGCGTGACTGCTACTGAAGCTGCTGCAGGTGTCTTTCCGAGCCAAGGCAGTAGTGAGTGGTCCGTGGTGGCGAGGAATCCCTCTTTTGTCCAAAAATGGAGCATAACTGCGGGAGAAGACAGAAGAACGGAAAGGCTGTTCCTGTGCTGTAAGCCCGGGCGCGCCGAGGCAGGAGGTGTGCCCGGCTTAAGAGACATGCTTGAATCCCAGTGAAGCAGTCTTTTGTCCTTCAGAACTTAGGTATTTGTGTAGGGCCAGTTATTTGCAATGTAGTGAGCTCTAGAGAAAATATACATTATTTATAGGTTGAAACCTGTGAGAATATACATATTCTCAATTTAAATGTTTAACTCATCACAGGCATACAGACTTAAAGGGAAGTGTCAGTGACAAGTCGGGTATACATTGATAAGTCCCACGTTTCTAAAAGGTTTGCGCCAGTGCAGTGTCACAATGAGTGATGCAAACTGCCACACGGTCTTCAAATCTTATTTCGTGACATGATCATTTTGGGGCAGCAATAACTTTAGTGACCTCATATACCTCTCAACTCACCATCTTTTAAGTGGTATCAGCCTCCTTTGACTCATCTTCACCCTCCAAACACGAAAAATTGTACCCATCGCCATGAATGAACCCACCAAAGCCATGCAAAAAGGTAATATCCATTGACTTCAAAGATATCCCTCCATAAACACTCTTATCTCACCCTCCATGAAGACTTAAACAGGTGGAATGGTATAGCCTTAATGCAATGGCAGCTTAATGGACTCCACTTTCAATGCAGTGATATTACACTAGAACTGCAGTCACTGTAGCAGCATGACGATGGGAGAAGCTTCACTGCAGTTTCATGACAATGAAAGCTGCCGATAACTGTAGTGGCATCACAATGGGAGCAGCCTCAATGCAAAAGCATGACAATGAGATTTGGTGGGTGGGTGGGGTGAGGTGGGATGAGATCATAATTTGGATCAGGGAGGGCATCATGGTGGGGGCGGGGCCCGGGTGGGAATTCAGGAATAAAAGTAAAAAAACGTAATATGTAGCCCAGCACCACCGAAGATCATTGTCCTTAAGACAAATGGAAGGGCTGGGCCAAATTAAAATGCAGCTGAAATGGAAGATAAACTTGTCACAGTACACACCCTGGGAACAAACTAAGAAATTGTAAAGACACACCCAGTGGAAAAGGCCTATACAGAGCACACAAAACTGATTTACGGCCATTCACCTGTGAAGTGTTGTTCTAAACTATATACAAGACCATTCGGGTTCCCAAGTTCCTTCTCCATGCAGACACTCCTTTTCAAAGAGTTCACGCACATTGGTGTTCTTGGTTCGGGCACTTACAAAGAAGTGTAGTGTCACTTAGATAAAAAAGGTGACCTCAAGTTATGATATTCAGTTTGGGGCCACCAGGAGTGGGGGGGTCTATTGAGCGAGGAGGGAACCAGGGAGGCGGATTGTTGCAGAATGTAAGCCTGGCAAGCCTAACAATGGAATGCGGAATGGTTGAAGGTCTGGGTCTCAGCAGCTGATGAGTGGTGAGGACAGCAGGAGGTGAGGCTGAAGCAAGCGGGGAGAAGAGAACCATACTTGTACAGTATGCCACAGCATTAGGCCTCTGCTGAAAGCTGCTGCTTCAGCCAGTACTGACAGCTCCCAATAAAATGGAGGATCAGTGGCCTCTGGAGTCCTAGCACAGAGGAGAGTGCAGGTGCCCAGGTATATGCCCGGTCAGAGATACCCTGTTTCCTGGTGGGACTTCACAAGCATAGTGAGTTCTGCATGTGCGGCAAACAGGCCTGGTCTCATCTTGCAGGCCTTTACACTCTGAGGCCCTGTAGAAAAAGAATGAACACGGCGAGGTTTGGGGTCCACTTTTAAGATAAAGATAGCCCTATTTTAAATACAATGGGAGCATTTGATTTAGACAACAGTCTGGCAGGGCAAATATTGCTCAACTGTCTGAGTTAAGAATATTTCCTCTCTGGGGCGTAACACAGGCCCCTGCAGCTCCTGTTACACTTGTGGTGCGCCCTCCCCCCACCCTTCAGGGGAACCTTATTCAGCCCAGAGCTTATGAATATTTGGGAGATATCTGAGACTAGGTCCTGTTATCACATTCTGCAGGGGGGCTATCATTTTGTGTTACGCCACTGTTTCTTCTCTGTGTGTTTGAGGCACCAGCAGCCCCACACAAAATATACTAGATTTCTGGGTGGTAGTGGTAGGTGGTAGGCCAGGCCGTCAGGGGGGAGCCTCCATGTGCTTTGCAGGGGGGCCCCCTCAAGTTTTGTTACACCACTGTCCAGTACACATCTAGGGCTGGGTGCCAGCTACACTTGGTGCATACTTTCTAGGCAGCCACAACACAGGAAGGGCTGGGTGTTACAGGGGTAACATCTGCATTCATTTGCATACTGATGGTCTTCCTGGGCTGGGAGAGGGAAAGTTGTTTATGCTTTACATTTGTATTGGTTGTGTTCTGCCCTCTCACAAAGGGCTGATATGCCCCTTACTGATATCTGGAGCCAGGGCTGGAATGAAAGGGATTGTTGCGCACTTCAAAGGGTTCCTTTGAAGTCACCCCTTGAACAAAGACAATTTTGAGTGTAAGTACAGGGGCTCTGACACCATGTTTTTAGACACTGCTTGGGACTTGTAACCACACACTGACTGCTGGCTCTACTTGCTGTACATTGCCAGAGGACTACTGTGCTGCCAGGAGGAACCACCGTTGGTATACTGTTTGCTCTGTTGTGTTGGTCTACTGCCTGTTGGGCATACAGGAGGAACTAATACTTCGCATCCTGCCTTATGTGCTGACCTGCTGCCTGTCTACTTGTCCTATGTACACCAGAGCTCTCCAGAAATGGGGTGGCTTGTCCCTTCCCTGTTCTGGCCATCATAAGCTTCTTAGTCAGATCGGGTGACCACTTCTTTGGTCACTATTCATAGCATGGTGAGCGCTTTACTTTTCAATATGACTGCAAGCGGTTGAGGCAGCATGTGGTGAGTTCTGGGTTCCTGATACCGAAAGGCACTTGGCAGCACTTGCCCTGCTCAGCCCAGAAGTATGAGTGCCAAGCGAGAATCTCTCCATGTGCTGCATTGTATACCTGCCGCCTGAAACAAAATTAGAAACGTATTCCTTCAGCTGCTTCAATTGCTGAGGGTGTTCCTGGCCGGCCCGGTGCTATGCTGATCAAGGAGAAGCGGATCCTCAGTGATGGGGGGCCACTCCGGTTGGGAGAAAGGTACTGGGCCTTAGGGTGGAGTTCTGCAACGTCCTCTGTGAATGGTTGGACCTACGCTGGAACTCCTAATTCCTGGCACCCTCAGCATCTGTGCCGCACATTAGCGGGCCACTGCCCTTTTCACTCCAGCACGTGGGGGACCAAAGGTGTTCTCCCCGCTCTCATCTACAGTGTGTATGCCCCCCATGTTTGGGCCATACCTTGAGGTGCTTTACCAGTGAAACAGGAAGGGGTGCCAATAGGAACCTGCCTGAGTAAGGAACTCACTGTAAATTACTGTAATACAACTAGTAAGCTCGCAGGTGCTTCTGTGCCCTACACGGAATCCCTAAGTACTGTGTAAGGCATAATAAGAGTGCCGTTGCGCTGCATCCTATGTTCTTATGGGGATATTTTGTGATCCATGCATTTATTGTGACATACGATGCTTCATGTATTTTGTCTACTAGCAAGGTTACATTACTTGCACTAATGTGGTGATTCATGTATCTTTTCATAATCTGTTGCATTTCATGCCCTAAGTAATTCATGATGTATATTGTTTTGATTCTTGCATTGTCAAGATAACGGGTACTATCTCAGGATTTGTATAGCATGCACAGTATTAATGATTCGTGTCTTTTTAGTCTATGTAATGTTCAATATACTATATGTTTTATATAATGTTGTGTAGACTCTTTTTTGTGGTGTGTTCATTGTGTTTCTGTGTGAGTGTGTTGCATAAACGCTTTACACATTGCCTCTGATGATCAGCTTGACTGCTCTGCGCCAAGCAAACAGAGGGTGTGCTCAGTTTATCTTTGGTGTGTAACTTTCTTGCCCTGCATAGAGTGGTGGGTTTTACCTGGCTTAGGTGCATACCCTAGCCAACCAGAAGCCTAATTTCTAACATGCTCCCTGAGACCAAGGATACAGGTTTGATAGCAATGTAGAGGGCATGGAGTATCTGCTTGCAAGGGTTGAGATTGAGTTCATTGGCAAGGCAGGCATGATTGATGGGGTAAGGAAAAAAGCAAAGAGATGGATGTCTCTTGGGCAATGATTTGATTGCCCCAGTCTGGGTGCCAGGAGTGGAAACCTTTATGGCTTCGATAACATCAGCTATGTTAACTAGACCACAGACTACACATCAGTCTCAGAGCAAGGCTGGGATCATCTCTGATTTGTCGGGACCAGGACAATGTCTTTTGCTGGAAAGAGCAGACTCCGGGAAGTCAAAAGAGGTCATCGCTTCTGCTCCAGATAAAGGGGATGATGAGGCTCTTGAAGAGGACCAGTTGCCGGAGTCTAGGTTGCTTCTAGATCTGCAGGATTTGTTAGCTGCTGGAGGACCTACTTGGGAAGATTTCTCCAAGGCACAGGAGGAGTGCCCTGTGCTTGTGGGATTCAGAAGGAAGCCCAGGAATAGGTCACCACAGGAGTAGTCAGGAAACACTGTTGACAGGGAGAAGGGTCTGATCTAGAGTGAACCAATAAATCCTGGGCTAGGAACTAGCAAGAGGCTAGTGGTTCCATTAGTACACAGGATCTTCCTGTTGTCACTGGCCCATGAAGTGCCCTTGGCACAACACTTATTGATCAGAAAAACCTAGGATAGGTTGAACCCTCTTTTCTACTGGCAAGGGATGCACAGAGACACAGAGAGGTTCTGTAGAACCTGTCCCACTTCCCAGATGAGTGGTGAGACAGGAAGGAGGACTAAGGTATTGTTTGCGCCTCTACTAGTTGTAGGTGTTTCATTTGAGCAAGTGGAAATAAACAAAGTTGATCCTTTCAACCTCCCTCACAGTCAGGCAACAAATATATCTTAGCTGTGGTGGATCATGACACCAGGTGCCCTAAAGCTGTGAAGAGGTGTTGTGTTCAGACTCTATAAAGATGTCATTGGCAATTATGACATCCCTTGGATGTTTTTTTCCAAGAGTTACATTGGTAACTTATTCTGTGTCCATTGTTTCAAACACCTACTCTATGGCCCACTAAATATTTGGATTAAGATCTTCTAAATTAACCATGTACACATTCATATCTTATTTTTAATAGACTTTGAGCATCTGCACCCCGGATCTGGCATGTTTACTAGACAATGTCTGGCAAGCTGAGAATTGCATGACAACCTCCGATCAGTTGTAGATAGGGTTTTTCATGAAATTAAATGTGACAATCCAGTCACATGACTAAAATCTGCATCCCCATATGGCTTTCATTAATAAAATAAACCTTTCCAGAGGGTTCCATCTTTTGGAAATTTCTGCCCCCCACCCCATCCCTCCTGGCCCTCGCTCTGTGTGTAATTATAATTAGGGACATACTTCTATGATTTCAAATGCTGCACTCCAATATGGCAGCTGCCATTACCGTCAGAATAGGACTTTGGGTTTGACGTTTGCTCAAACTTTTTTCGACATCTGAGTTCAACAATATACAAGACATGCCTTTCTTTTAAATAAAAGGGGTTCCTCCTCTAAGAATATATTAAAAAACAAAAACAGAATTTGTAAAAAACACACTTTTCCCATTACTCGGTTGCCATTTCAAGATGGTGACCATTATACACATGCACACAGCATGCTGACATAAGTAGAGACGCGTCAAGCACACATGAGGCGGGCTACAAAATGGATCTGTGCTCATACCCGGTTAATATTCAAGGGGTCAGAAAGGACGGTTCCCACCATGTCTCATCTAAAACCAATTAAGTGCACACCAGATCTTATTTTAAGAAGTCCTATCAGTGCTCTTCCACATATAAGTTGATTTCTATTGTTTTTGGCCACAGTATTGAAGAGGACTCCCTGTGGGGCCCTTATTAATGGACTAATTTTGGTATGTTTCCTTGCAGTTTTATGCTATATGCAATTTCATTTGTCGTGGGTATGGTACACCCGATTCATTCTGAGCACACCCCCGTTGGTTCCAATAACACGTGCGCTGCATGAAGTATGTTTTCGGGCACTTACAGGAATTCTGTGAGTGTGGATTTTGAGTCACAACCTATACAATAATTTTTATTTGTTGTGTTTTATTTACTTTACAGGTTAAGTGGAACAATGAAACCTTCCTTTTTTTAAATGTACTGGAATATAATATTATTCAACGAGTAGATTAGAGTCTATTACGGTCCTCATGAAATGTCTAGACCTTTCTAGCACTTTTAGGCATGAAACATGTTGACCCTACTGAACATAACCTAGGAATTATTATTATGCCGGTTCTGGTTCAGTCTTCCTCTTAATCTTAACATGGTCACTCAGAATAAATAAAGGTTACTTAGCAGTGCCTGAAGTCAATTTTAATCCGCTCATTTACCGAATCTACCAGCTATCACAAACACCCATCAATAGGGCAGTGACCTGAGCTCTGCCAAACACAGGGGAAAAGGAAAAGAAAAAGATCTCTGTCAAAGAGCCCCAGTTATTGGGAGCCTGCTGGGTATTGCAGCGTCCACCCAGTGAGAAGCAAGCCTGATGATGAAGCATGCCACGTAGGTGGGTGAGGGCTATTGCAATCTTGAAAAAAGGATCCCCGAGATCTGTGAATTACTAGTGGACCAAAGTTTAAGTTCATCCTGCGCCATACAGTGGAACAACACACTAATTTGTGGTATGAATTGTCAGTTCGAGGAGACTGTGTGCCGGACCACATAAAATATTCTCTCTCCATTCCCCTCAATTGTGGTTTATACCCTGAAGCAGTACCTCTGAGGAGCATGAATAAAAAGGTGGTAGTGAGAGCTCTCCTGGGGAGCTTATCCAGGGTCGGATTCCCAAAAACGGTAATTTCTGACCAGGGAACCAACGTCATCTCTTCTTACAAGAGAGATATATGGGAGCAAGCTAGAGTGACATGCCACTTTTCCACGGCATACCACCCCCAAGCCATTGGTTTGGTGAATCAGTTACAAAACACTGAAGAGCATGATGGGAACTTGGCCAGACAACCTTAGAAGGAAGTAGAATCTTCTTCTGCCAGGTCTCTTGTTTGCCTACCAAGGTTCCTCTGAAAGAAATAGGGTTCGGTCTCTTTTAACTTCTGTATGGACACCCGGTGCGGGGTCAACTCGCCTTAGTCAGAGAAGGTGGGGAAGGAATCCCAAAGTCTCCACAGAAGGATGTGGTGCACTGTGTGATTGGCCTCAGAATGTTGATGGTGCAATACATGAGTCAGGCAAATGAAAATCTTCAGATAGTCAAGCGCTGATGAAGTAATAGAATGACCAGAAAGGTACGGTAACTGGGTATCAGGCAGGCCTGGAGGTGTCGGTGTTAAAGCCTATTTGTCCCAGTGCTTTGGTGGACAAATGGTTTGGACCATACAAAGTAGTTCAGAAAGCTTCTGAGACAAACTACTTGGTGGACACAGGTGTCAAAAGGGAATCCAAGAGGTTTTCCAAGTGAACAGGCTTAGGCCTTACATCTGGAGAGATTACACAGTAAATATAATGGCCAAAGCAGAGGAAGGGGGTGAAGACAGTGAGCCTCTTGCTGACTTGCTGCACAAAAGTATGGCACTGTGGAAGGGGTTGAGTTAGCCCGGAGTTAAAACTGAAGCAGCAGTTAGAGTGTAGAGAGGTGTTGTGGCAGTATGCCAACCTGTTTTTGCTGACTCCAGGGTTGACTCTTCTCTGTGTGCTTGACATAGACACGGGTGACAGTCTGCCAGTAAAGGGCAGAATGTACAGAACATCTAGCCTGGTTCAGACATGCATTAAGGGGGAAGTTTCCCTGATGTTAAACCTGGGAGCCATTGGTCTAGTCCTTTTTACCCTGTGTCAGTGGAGTGAGGCCTACAGGCTGATTCACATTTTTACATTTCCGCTGCTGTGTGCTTAACTCCCCCTTGTCCTATATCAGATAGATGTAGAGTGCTGCGTAGTGCAGGAGTAGTGAATTTGCGCTGGATGTATGTGTGCCTGGGAAAGGTACAGTACAGAGGTAGAGCAGTAGTGTATAGTAGATACGCAATTAGTGCATGTGCTAAGTGTTTGTATGCCTGCAAGGAATACATTACATGAAAGATGTAGTGCTGTCCAGTTTGTGTAATGAAATGCATGTGCTGGGTGTCTGTGTGCTTACAAGAAGTACTGTACATGAAGGGTATATTGTTGTGCAAAAAGCACATAGTGAGTGTGTGTGTACTGGCATTGTGTGCGTTTGCAAATAGTAAACCCTGTTATATTGCAGAGAGGTTACAGTACTTAACAGTACATGTAGATTGAATGTGTGTGCTGAATGTATGTGTCTCAATAGTGGCACAATGCATGGAGGTAACAGTACTGGAGAGTATGTGTGCTGTGAAAGTACACTGAGTGTAAGGGTGCCTGCAATGGTACATTAATTCAAGGAACCTGGGTTCCATTTTGGGAAGTTCATACCTGCTTGGTGAAGACATGAGGAGTAGAGAAATCCCCCCAGACAGATTTGAGTATTGCTGCATTCCTGTGAGTGGGTGAGAAACACACAGGAGGAAGAGATTCCCCTTTTACATTTCAAAATGTTGCTCTTTGATTAAGTGATAGATCACAAGGAAGGGGTCTGGACACATGTCAGGAAGAAGATGGGGCTGATAAGGGAATCATAAAGAATGGTCTGGGAGCTGAGATTTAACCTTCTGATTGTGGGACAATCAGCTTCAGAGTCTTTCCTGTTGTGACAGACAGCCTTTGAAGAGGAAAGAAGAGAAAGAACAGTGACACTTCAAATGAAGCAGAACCCCAACATAAAACTCCAAAGACTCAGGGCTACAAACGGAAACTTAGACTTGTAAGTTTTCTCTTTTTCAGTATTTACAAAAGCACAATTTAACAGTAAGTTTATGAGTGCCGAGGGTCTACAGTCGGGGTGGAGAACTCCTCAGATAAAAAGATGGACCTACCCTTTCTTTTTATCTGCAGAGTTCTCTGCCACATCTGCTGGGTCTCAGGACTTGTAGACTTATTGTTAAATTTTACATCCACCTGCCTTGGGGCCTGGAGCACCAGTGCCTGCCTGCTTCCCAAGACCAGTGTGCCCTGTGAGGAAGAGGAGAGTGTTGGAGGAAATGAGGTCCAGTGGAGAGCCCTAGCGAGAGGGCTCCCTGAGCGAGTGTGGGGAAACAGCTGTGCAGCGATCGGGCCATTGCTTGTGTGCAGGGGTGATCGATAAACCCCCGTATATCGGGAGAGGGTTGCCATGGACTGAGGCATGTATTAAGCATGGTACGGGGAGCACCAAACCCGTACCGCTTTGTTGTGTTGACTCCGTATGCCTGAGGGTGCCACTGTTAAAGTTATTGTTGTCAGTGCATTGAGACTTGTGTCCACATTAGCAAGGACTCAATTTTCCAGGAGGTACTGTCGGGGTATAGGCGACTACTCCTGACGAGTCTGTGCCTAGACTGGAAAGTACTGCAGCAACCCTGTATGCAGAAGGAGATGCCTCTATCAACATTGCAAGAAGTTTAGGCTGTTGCCTGGGAGAAATTGCAGCTGTAACCAGTGATTTGAACCTGTACATCAAATCCTGCCCCTGATTGTCTCCCCTGAGGACCATGAAGGACGCCTGCCGGATGCTGCTGCATGTACCAAAAGCAGCCCAACTTCTCTGAACTGGATCAGGACTTGCGAGTGCCCGCAGATATGGCACTCGCTGCACCGCTGGACGTTTCCATACTGCAGGAGTGGGTAAGGCTTAACTGGGTCAATGGGGCCCTGTGGGACTTTCTGCTGATGCTGCTATGGCACCATAGACACTTTTGACTAATTCCTAAAGAGTCAAAGAAGAACTCTTGAGTATGGCCTAAAAGTGAGCATTCCGTGGATGTGACCACTAGTGAATGGGGAATAACCCAACCACTTTGCTAGGAACAAAATGGAACAGGGTTTTGCCTAACAAACTCTAAAGCCCAGCCTCAGGGGGATAGTGTTATTTCTTACAAATGTTGTTATTCCTTTGAATGCGTAGAGTTGGAAATAAAATACTTATTTTTCTTATCAATGCAAGTATTTTACTGGACATTGATTTATTGATAGTATTGTGTGCCCATTGAGTTATGAGTCATATTCACTCAGCTGTATCTACATTCACTTCCCTTCCCTCTGATGGAGTGTTAGACTGCTTCTCCACAGCTACCACTTAGAGACAAGTGCAGAAAGGGAACGTGGCCCAGCTGCTCTGGATCCATAGTAGGTCAGGCATCGGACAGCAGCAAAAGGCTTCAACCACCACGGTTGGGCCCAGTAGCCCCTGTGTGCCCTGTGGCCCTTTGAAAGGGGTTCTGACAGTCACATAAACCTATCACCTTCGCACTAACCCACCTCATGAATATTGACTCACCAGAAAAGCAAGTGTCATTCAGAGGTGTCAAAACAAACTAGTTACATAAACAACAGTGAACGATTGTGAAAGAATGCAATAACACATGCGAGTAGAAGAACTTTGAAAAATATCACAAAGGTTTCCCCTAGCTGACTCTTTAAGAACAGTGTCATTTGAAAAATAAACAAATCCAAATGTTGCTGCACATAAAGTCAGGTGAGAACTGTAAAAACAGAATACATAAAGATATGTTATGGCATCCATTTTTAACAAGATGGCATCACGGCCTAACCAAGGCCCAGTTAGCCTAAGCCAGAAATATACACTTTAACATGGTGTAGCATGTTTGTTTTAATTGTAATAGTTCCTTGTCAATATTCACTTGTGAATTTAAGGGTAGATCAATTTCTGTGCACACTATTATTAATGCAAATTTTTATTTAAAGGCACAAAAGCTCTCACACATTCAATGACTTAAAATCTCTCTCAAGCTAATCCAGACGTGGGTATTGACCTACCTCAAATTAAACCCAAATAGGACAGCATTATTTCTATTATCATAGAGTGCCAAGCAACCATTGATTCAAGCCATATTAGCAGGCATAATGTAGATTTTCCACAGCCTGATGAGCAGAAAATCTGGATTTTATTAAGGACACGGAGGCTAAGATTATGCAATCTCCTTTTATTGCCAGCTCACACAGCAGCAACAATAGAGAAGAATTTAGAACATTGAAAAACATTCTGAACATTAACATAGTCCAGCGACAGACAGCCATCTTCCTTCTTTTATGTGTGCTGCGAACAAAGTAAATTCCAAACAAGACTCTGGAGAGTAAAGGAAAAAGTCAACAGGAGGAACCTTCCAAGGAGAATCACCGTCAATCTGAAATAAAATATAAGATAGATTAATCCACCTGGGTGGGAAAAGAGGTGGGATAATCTTAGCCTCCGTGTCCTTAATAAAATCCAGATTTTCTGCTCATCAGGCTGTGGAAAATCTACATTTTATGGCACGACACGGAGGCCAAGATTATGCAAGTTCAAAGTGCATTCAACACATTATCAATTACATTAGAAGTAGGTTTGAAATAACAACTTTTAAACATGCTTTCATTAGACCAGTCGGCCGCCTTTAAGATATCCTGTAAACTTCCGCCTAAGATGAAAGCTTTAGAGGCAGAAGCACCTCTAAGGGAGTGAGCCCCAAAAATAGAAGTGTTTACCCCTCCTTCATACATTACGTCCTTCACCCATCTAGCTAAGGTGGGGGAAGAAACGGGTTTATGGGGGCTTTTGTGAGAAATTAAAAGTTGAGGGACATTATTCCTTAAAGTGTTGGTTCTTTTCTCATATTCTATTAGGCATTGAACCACGCACAATCTTGGATTTCCCAGAAAATAAGGGTAAAAGATGGTTGAGGAAAGGGTTTTAGTTCTTCTTTTAATATAAAAACATACTCCTTCAGGTTGATATGCCCTACTGGTGACGTCCAGAGCTTTAACATCGGATGTTCGTCTAAAAGAGACCAAGCAAAGGAGGGTCGTAAGTTTATAGGATAGTTTTTTAAGAGGTAAGGTGTGGTTGTCACCCCAGCTTTCTAAAACTTGGAGAATTAGTTTAACGTCCCAAAGGGAAGAGTATTTGGGTAAGGGGGGTTTGAGGACCCTAATGCTTCTCATAATTTTCTTTGTTAAAGAATCTTGGCCAACGGGGAGGCCGTTTATGAGGCAGTGACCTGCAGAAATCGCTGACCTGTATACATTGATAGTTCTATATGACAAGCCTGATTCAAAGAGTTCAGAGAGATAGTTAATAACGTGTACTATATCTGTTGAAATGGGATTGATACCCCATTGAAGACACCTAATCCAGACCACATAATCCTCAGCGGCATCACCCCCTTGCTGACAAAAAATGCAACATCTCATGGATTTACCTTTGACATAGACCATCTTCAAGAAACTCTTCACTAATAAAAAGAATATTATCTGGTACCAGCAATCCCACCTGAAATAATGTGTAATCCTTCCAATCCTTTTAATATGATCAACAGTGCAACAGGTTTTCTTCTACCTGGATGGAGACAATGCATTGAGTAATGGTCTCCCCCTTCATTAGTTCTCCTTAAAAGGCATTCTGAATTAAGTGGTTACTCTCATCAAGAGCCTGAAGAAATCTGACTAAATCAAATTAACACCAAAATGTCACTAGCTCTGCCCCTATGCCTGTATCATGATCAAGACAAACTGTATCACCTAGAAGGCCATCAGAAACAAAACCCATCAGCGTTTGAAGATTGAGACCCAAAGAAATATCAAGCACTATAAGGAAAATAAACATGATAAAGCTCTGTCAACCTGGCTTGATTTGGAAGATGTCCTGGTGTCATGAGTTCCCCGTTCCCCCGATCCGTGAGCAATCCGAAGAGAGGGAAATGCCCGAAGAGTGGTGGTCCTGTCCCACTGAGAGCCAATCTCACCTTACTTTTCAGCCCAGAGACTGGAATGCGGAAGTTGGCACCACCTGGTATGAGAGCCCTCCCGAGGTGCAGCAATACACCTTTAAACAGCCCGGGGATGGAGAACGCCCCACCCGGATGAGTGACGTCATCCTGTCCGAGCCAGTCAAGTCGCGTAGCAGGAGTGAGGCGGAAGACAGCAGACCCGGAAGACGCACAGCCAAGCCGGACGAGAGAGACGAACAAGGAGCAAAGGGGATTCCTGGAGAAGACCCGACGGTGGAGAGACGAGGAATTCCTGGTTCGATGCTGAAACAAGAGCCAGGAGGCCAACGTTCCCACGGACCGCCCAGCCACGTTCCTGGAGGAGCGTGGCTCCTTCAGGTACAGGACCGCATCGCAGGGTGGGTTGGAAAAAAAGTAGAGAGAGCACGAGTAGCTGTTTTGTATGCCTATTTCTCCAGGTTGCCTACACTCCCTTTCTCACGAGCACTACACCCCCAAGAGTGACTCTCCTTCACCGGTGTCCCTGCACTTTCCCTTCCCTTACTTGTAAAAGAAAAGAGAACAGCAAATCTGACGCAAGGCTTTCTTGGTTTTTTTTTTCTTTTCTTTCTGGACCCCTATTTGGTTGCCTCGAGTACACGAGACTCTGACCTAAGTCGAAGACCGGCCTACGACGGGAGGAGCCCATATATTCCAGTAGAAAGGCCCAGATAAGATGAATTATCCCCGCGTTAACAAGACTTTGAGACTGGCCTCACATAAACACCTTGTATACCTTAAAATAAAGCCACATTTATCAAGACGTGGAGTGGACCTTTTCTCTGACGCCGATCCCATAGTTCCCTCCCCGTCACACCTGGTTAATATAAACAACAGGATTTTAGCAGCTTGTAACAACTAGGATCCAATCTCTCAACAATTTTGAATATCACCATCAAAGATATGTGGGAGAGCCATTTTCATCTAATAAAAAGAGAGGAGTCTATAATGAAGTGATTATTGCAACACCCTCTATGTTGGCATCACTGCCCAACTACCCAAAAGATGCCAAGTAATACAGCATGCAGAAGCAAGACTCACACTCAAACTCCAATACCGCATGCACATATCCAAACACCTCAAAGACTTCCACTGGTTCCCAATCCAAAAGACCACCCTTTTCAAACTCCTCACATACACCTATAAAGCACTCGACAAACAAGGCTAAGCATATCTCAACAACTGCATGCTCTTCAACATCCTGGAAACAACTTCACATAAATACAGTAACAAGAATCCATTAACTAACTGTTTGGTAGCGAGGCAGTGAATGGCAGAGATCCCTCCCTATTTAATTTTCCCTTTAATGATAAGAATGATTATCTTTTTATTATTGGTGGTGATGTACCCATGGTGGGGAGCAGGGATGACAGTCTTAATTTTTTTTTATTCATGTGGTTATTTTAACAAGATCAAAGACTGGGTTTACTACCTTATATATGGGGCTCCATGTTTATTACAGTGACAGGGAATTGATGATGAGTGTTGAAAAATAAACAATGCCTATGATCTTTCCTAAAAATCCATTCAGAAACTGATGGGTTATTAGAAAACATTGTGCAAGTAAAAACACAGATTATTTGGAGGATCACTTGGTGGAGAATTAGAAATGGTATCTCCAGAGCACTTTTACCCAGTGACAAGCATCTTTACTAAGATCACAATTCTACTCAGCTTATGTGATCCATAATATAAGTAGAGTAACTAAAAAAATATAAACTAGACACAATTGCAGCCACTGCCCATGACATAGTTTTTGGGGCCATTCGCAAGCATCAGACTTGGTGGTAGTTCAAAAAAGGTTGTGAAAGTGCTACTAAGTGAAAATAGTAAAGGTAGGTGCAGTGCTCCGCTCCGCCCGCGGAGTGTGCGTAGTGCTGCCTTCTTCGCGCTTCGTAAAGTAGACGTGGCAGGCAGACTACGCACACGCCACGGCAGAGCAGAGTTGCCCGCTACCCGCCTCCCGCCCGCCCTCATTTTAAAATTACTTACAACCTTAAAAGTAAAGAAAATTACTTACCTGAGCTGCGGCGTCCGGGGGCTCCATCTTCCACGCTAACTTCTTCCTCAGAAATGCGCATGCGCGGGCGCCCGCGCATGCGCATTTGTGAGGAAGAAGTTAACGAGGAAGCAGGAAGAAGGAGCCCCGGGACGCCGCAGCTCAGGTAAGTAATTTTCTTTACTTTTAAGGTTTTAAGTAATTTTAAAATGAGGGTGGAAGGTAGGCGGGCAGCGTGTAGTGGGGCTACGCGGAGTGTGCGGGTGCGCGTAGATTTGGGCCCACTCCGTGATGCTCCACGTAGCCCCACTATGCCCATACTACGCCCAGGGTTATAAAATAGAAGTATTGAATTAATATCACTTTGATAAAACGAGTGTTGACCAATATTGAAACAAATGTAACATATGTACTGACCGTCTACTGGAAGAAATAATTGGTAACAAGCAAACAATACAGTCCTATGCTTACAGAAGGCAGAGTTGAGTTTCATAGTCTGCAACTGTTAGAAATCGGGTCTCAAGTTGGCAGTGGTTTGCACCCTGTCCCAGTAAGGACCCACACCAGTTAGGGTAAGGAAATTGCACACCAAAGATAAGCCCTGCTCACCGCCTTGGTAGCTTGGTACAGAGCAGTCAGGCTTAGCCCAGAGGCAATGTGTAAAGTATTTGTACAACACACAGTAACACAGTGAAAACACTACAAAAGGACTCCACACCAGTTTAGAAAAATAGCCAATATTCATCTTATTAACACAAGAACAAAACAACAAAATTCCAACATCTACAAGTCAAGATATTACTTTTCAAATGTAAATGCAATTGTAGTTCCTTGAAATCAATGAAGCTGTTAGAAATGGGGCTCTCTAGTTGGCAGAGGTAGATGCCTTTGTCCAAATAGGGACCCTTGCTTCTAGTCATGGTAAGGAGGATACACACTTTAGATAACCCCTGCTCACCCCCTTGGTAGCTTGGCACGAGCAGACAGGCTTATCCCAAAGTCAATTTGTAAAGTATTTGTACCAACACTCACAGTAACAGTGAAAACACCACAAATGGACACCACACCAGTTTAGAAAAATAAAGGATCTGTCTCTAAACTACACAAGAAAAAAAATGTCATAAATCCAACATACACAGTTTGAAAATATGACTTTAAAAAGAGTTCAAGAACTTGTTCCATAGAAATCTATGGATGCCTGAATTTTCACCAAAGTACCTGTAGATGTGGCAAAGTTCCACAAGCCAAACAGCCGCAGAGCTGAAATGTGACACTCCTGAGACCTTGGCAGAGGCGATTCAACAGCCCCCCTGCACACAGCGGACGGGTTGCGCCGAGTCTGTAGGGGGAGCGATGCGTCGAGTCTTCGGGCCATTTCCGGTCCGCACGTGATGCGTTGGGAAAGCATTGCGCACAGGTACTGTGCGTGGCTCTTTGGGATGTGACAGCAATCGATGTGGCGGCATTGCGCGGCGTCAGTCCTCTTTAGCCGCAATCCCTCAATGCGTCGGTTCTTGCAGCGGCGATAGGCGCTGAGACGATCTTCCCAGCGGCAGGGCGATGCGATGGAACCTTTCTCGCGCCATCGAGATGCGCAGATGAAACGTGCAGCAAGAAGAGAGATGCGTCAGGTTTTGCAGAAATCTATAGATGCGTGACTTTTCACCAAAGTACCTGTAGATGCGACAAAGTTCCACCAGCCAAACAGCCGCAGATTTGGAACCAAAGAAATGCAACACTCCTGAGACCTTGGCAGAGGCGATGCGACAGCCCTGCTGCATGCAGCGGACGAGTTGCGTCGAGTTTGGTCTGTAGGGGGAGCGATGGGTCGAGTCTTGGGCCTGTTCCGGTCCGCACGTGATGTGTCGGGAAAGCGTTGCACACAGGTACGATGCACGGATCTTCGGGATGCGACGGCGATCGATCAGGCGGCATTGCACGGCTCAGCAGCGGTCCTCTTCAGCCGCAATACCTCGATGTATCGGTTCTTGCAGAGGCGACAGTCACATAGACGATCTTTGCAGTGGCGCTGCGATGCGATGGAAATCTTCTCGCGCCGTCGAGATGTGCAGGTGAAACGTGCCACAAGAAGAGCGATGTGTCAGGTTTTGCAGCTCTTCTCACGCTTCTTCTTCTTCCAGCTCCCAAACAGCAGCAACAACCTCCAGAGGCCCTACAACTGGGTCAGGCACTCTAGACAGGTCAGAACTCACACAGCAGAGTTCAGGGGGAGCTGGGGGTGAAGTCCTTTTGTTCCTGGGACTTCAAAACAAAAGGCCAGCTCTCCTCAGGCCCTTGGAGATCTTCTTCAAGCAGGGGACACAGCACACAGCAAAGTCCTTCTCCTTTCCTTAGCAGAATAGCAACTGCAGGTTAGCCCCAGAACACACAGCAAGGGAAGTCCTTCTCTTCACTCTCTCCAGCTCTTCTCCTCGGCAAAGGTTCCTCTTGAACTCCAGGAATGATTTAAAGTTCAGGGGTTTTGGGTGTCATACTTATACCCCAAAATGTCTTTGATCCCTTTGTGCAGGGGGCTCTGAACCCAGTCCAAACCAGTTCTAGGTGCACTCTGCCAGTGCACAACTGCTTCCTTTGTTAGTGTAGGCCAGGTGCAAAAAGAACTATTGATGGACGGAATGCAGAACAAATCACAACATACACCCCCAGTCTGAGATCTGGGTTAAATCCATCATTCTTTTGCTCACCATGCCACCCCAGTTTAGACCTCGCCATATGGAAATCAGTCTTGACCCTGTGCCTCATGGGAACAGTCCAGACCGAACTGCCAAGCCAGGTCCTCTCTGGACCGGAAACAAGCATCCTAGGACAGGTTTCGGTGTATCACCCCTCATCAGCCAGGCTAGCATGAATCCAGTGGCACGGGACCCACTTCTGGGCATACCCTGCCAACTAAGGGTGAACAAAGGAAACACAAGGAGATGATGTAGGCCAGGGCCATCAGACACCCCACAGGGGGTGGAGCCAGCACTGTGGAAGGAAGACACAGCCCTATTCAGGCCCAGGTGCTACTCCTCCCACCACTATAAATGCAGATCAGCCTATTCAGCCTAGTGCTGACTCACCCAGACTCCTGGAGCCACCCCAGCCCCTGTCACTCTCAAGCCAGACAGTCAATCCACAAACAGGCAGAGGCACACAGAAAGGTTGACCAAGAAAATAGCCACTTTCTAAAAGTCCTATTTTCAAACACAGAATTTAAAAACCATCCTTCCTAAAAGTTGTGTTATTAAATTCTGTGTTCAGGGTACCAGACTCTAATTTCTTTTCTGACTCCTATGGGAAGATATGCTTGTAAAACTGTTACACAGCATTCCCCATTCTGCCCTATGGGCAAGATAGCCTTTCAATAGTGAAAAACTGAACTGGCAGTATTTCACTATCAGGACATGTTACACACACCAGTACATGTCCTACCTTTCACATACACTGCACCCTTCCCAGGGGGGTACCTTGGGCCTACCATAGGGGTGTCCTATGTGTAAGAAAAGGGAAGGGTAAGGCCTGGCAACTGGGTACACTGGCCAGGTCAAAATGGCAGTTGACAAACTGTGCACAGGCACTGCGGTGGCAGGCCTGAGACCTCTTTTGGGGAACAACCTTTACAACGCAACTTTTACAACGCACTACACTTACAACGCATTTTTTACAACGCAAAATCCATTACAACGCATTGCATTACAACGCATGACACTACAACGCATTTTTAAAAACTACCTTTACAACGCATTCCATTACAACGCATACTACCTTTACAACGCATACCATTACAACGCATAATATTACACTACTTTATCCAACACTTACCCTACTGTTGCACCCCCTGGAGTTAGAATAGTAATTTTTACCCCTATACTATCCAACACTTACCCTACTGTTGCACCCCCTGGAGTTAGAATAGTAATTTTTACCCCTATACTATCCAACACTTACCCTACTGTTGCACCCCCTGGAGTTAGAATAGTAATTTTTACCCCTATACTATCCAACACTTACCCTACTGTTGCACCCCCTGGAGTTAGAATAGTAATTTTTACCCCTATACTATCCAACACTTACCCTACTGTTGCACCCCCTGGAGTTAGAATGGCAATTTTTACCCCTATACTATCCAACACTTACCCTACTGTTGCACCCACTGGAGTTAGAATAGTAATTTTTACCCCTATACTATCCAACACTTACCCTACTGTTGCACCCCCTGGAGTTAGAATAGTAATTTTTACCCATATACTATCCAACACTTACCCTACTGTTGCACCCTCTGGAGTTAGAATAGTAATTTTTACCCCTATACTATCCAACACTTATTAAGTTATTTTTACCCCTATACTATCTAATACTTACCTTAAATGCAATTTAATATTATGCGTTGTAATGGTATGCGTTGTAAAGGTAGTATGCGTTGTAATGGAATGCGTTGTAAAGGTAGTTTTTAAAAATGCGTTGTAGTGTCATGCGTTGTAATGCAATGCGTTGTAAAAAATGCGTTGTAAGTGCATGCGTTGTAAAAGTGTGCGTTGTAACGACATACATCCCCTCTTTTATGGCTACTCATGTGGGTGGCACAATTAGTGCTGCAAGCCCACTAGTAGCATTTGAGTTACCAGCCCTGGCACACTCAGTGCACTTTACTAGGGACCTACTGGTTAGACAAATATGCCTATCATGGATAACCAATCACAATAACAATTTACCCAGGGAGCCATTGCACTTTGACACTGATTAGCAGTGTCAAAGTGCCCAAAGCATCGAAACCAGCAAAAGCAAAATCCAACATAGCATCAAAAACACAGGAGGTAGAGGAAAAAGGTTAGTGAAAACCACGGCAAGGATGCCAGGTCTAACACGTGTCCCCTCTAGCTGAAAAGTGGGGAGAACTACCCACCCTCTTGGGAGTTCTCATCACTAAGGGAGAAGAATCTTGACAGACCATCAGCATTGGCGTGTTCTGTACCAGGGCGGTGATCCACTGTAAAGTCCATTCCCTGTAGCGAGATAGACCACCTCACCAGTTTTGGATTCTCACCCCATATCTGTATTAACCATCTGAGGGGCCTGTGGTCTGTCTGAAACCAGAAGTGAGTCCCAAACAAGTAGGGTCTTAGCTTCTTCAGCGCCCAGACCACAGCAAACGCTTCCCTTTCAACTGCACTCCACCTCTGTTCCCTGGGAAGTAGCCTCCTACTAATGAAAGCTACGGGTTGGTCCAAGCCCTCGTCGTTCAATTGTGAGAATACTGCTCCCACACCATGCTCTGAAGCATCTGTCTGCACCACAAACTCTTTGGAGAAATCAGGTACCTTGAGCACGGGTGCCATGCACATGGCAGCTTTCAGGGCATCAAACGCGGTCTGGCAAGCATCGGTCCAGATCACCTTCCTGGGCTGCTTCCTTGAAGTCAGCTCTGTCAAGGAGGCAACAATGGTGCCATAATCCTTGACAAACCGTCTGTAATACCCGGTGAGACCTAAGAAGGCTCTCACCTCTGTCTGGGTCTTGGGGGGCTCCCAAGCCAGAATGGTATCAATGTTGGCCTGTAGGGGTGCCACCTGGCTGCTCCCTACCTGGTGTCCCAAGTACACCACAGATCCCTGCTTATCTGGCACTTACTCGCCTTGATAGTGAGGCCTGCCCTTTGCAGAGCCTTCAACACTTCGCAGAGGTGTTGAAAATGTTCCTCCCAACTGGTGCTGGACACAGCAATATCATCCAGGTAAGCGGCGATGAATTCCTCCAGCACGGACAGTACCCGGTTGACCAGTCTCTGGAAGGTGGCAGGGGCGTTTTTCAATCCAAAGGGCATAACACGGAACTGTTAGTGCCCCTCAGGTGTTGAAAATGCTGAGGTCTCTTTGGCCCCCTCAGTTAAGGCAATCTGCCAGTACCCAGATGGTAAATCAAATGTACTGAGATACAGGGCAGTGCGGAACTGATCCACAAGCTCATCAGCTCTGGGGATGAGGTGTTCATCAGTCTTGGTGACTGCATTGACCCCACGGTAATCCACACAAAACCGAAGTTCTGGGGTGGCACTGGGTGCAGCAGCCTTTGGTATTAAGACCACTGGGCTAGCCCAGGGGCTGCTGAAGGGCTCAATTACCCCTAGCACCAACATCTTGGAAACCTCTTCCTTGATGCTGGCCCTGACCTTGTCAGCTACTCTGTAAAATTTCAGTTTCACAGGTAGACTGTCCCCAGTGTCAACATCATGGACGTACCAATTGGTGACTCCTGGTGTCAGGGAGAACAGGGAGGCAAACTGACCCAACACCTGGCGACGATCCCTCTGCTGTTCTGGGGTCAGGGTAGGCGAGAGCTTTACCTCATCCACTGACCCATCCTGCTCCTTTGCTGACAGGAGGTCAGAAAGAGGCTCGTTTTCCTCCTCCATTCCATCACCTGTAGCAAGGAGCATAGTCACATCAGACCTTTCAAAGTGTAGTTTGAGGCGGTTCACGTGTAGGACCCTTAAAGAGTTCCTGGGAGTCTGCAAGTCAACCAGGTAGGTTACCTAACTCTTGCGCTCCACCACCTTATATGGACCAGTCCACCTATCTTGGAGCGCACAAGACTCCACTGGTGCCATCACCCACACTTTCTGCCCAGGTTGAAATTCTACCAGAGTGGCATTCTGGTCGTACCATCTTTTCATTTCTTCCTGGCTAGCTTCCAGGTTCACCTGAGCGAGATTCCTGAAGCGTTGAGTCTGGTTTCTGAAGGCCAGTACACAGCTGAACACATCTTGTGGGGTCTTACTAGGAGTTCTCTCCCAACCCTCCTTCACCAGACTCAGAGGTCCTCTCACAGGGTGACCATACAGTAGTTCAAAGGGACTGAACCCTAAGGACTTTTGGGGTACCTCCATATAGGCAAACAGCAGGCATGGCAAAAAGAAGTCCCACTGCTATCTCATGGGTTTTGCCAGACCCTTGATCATGCCTTTCAGGGTTCGGTTGAATATCTCAACCAACCCATTCCCTTGAGGATGGTAAGGAGTGGTGAACTTGTAAGTTACACCGCACTCCTCCCACAAAGATGTCATGTACTTCGAAATGAAGTTTGTACAGCGGTCAGAGACCGCCTCTCAGGGGAACCCCGCACGGGAAAAGATCCCCCTCAATGCATGGCCCACCACGGGGGCTGTGATTGTCCGGAGAGGAACAGCTTCCGGGTACCAGGTGGCATAGTCCACCAAGACCAAGATAAACTTGTTGCATAAGGCCGTCTAGGGTTCCAGTGGCCCCACAATATCAATGCCCATCCTCTCAAAAGGGGTGCTCACCACAGGAAAGGGTTGGAGGGGAGCCTTACACTTCACTCCACTCTTGCCACTTGCGGGCTAGTCTGACAAGATCTGCAATGTGTACTGACGTGCTTCCTCATTTGGGACCAGTAAAAGTGGGTTACAAGCCTCTGATAGGTCTTTTTGCATGTCATGACCAGACCCAGTAGGAAGGTCCTGAAGCGCTCTGGTACCACCAGCACATGGGCTGCACCGGGCTCAGCGACCTTATGCTCACTTTAAAGTAATCCATCTTTCCAGTAAATCAGATGTGACCCGGACTGATCGCCTGCTGCCTGGTCTGCAGCCTGTTGCCGCATACCAATGATAGAAGGGCATTTCATCTACGCCTTGCAGAACTCCTCCCTGCTGCCAATGGATCAGCTCAGGCAGGTCTCCCAGTTCAGCCACTTGTTCCCCTGTAGGTTTCAGGGCATCCCCCCAGGTTCTGCTTCCTCCTGGACTGTGGGAACTGCTGGGACTGGTTTCCCACGCCCCCTGCCCCTCCTGTTTCTGGCAGGCACCTGGGCCACTGTTTCAGGCTCCAGGTCCTCTTGATTACCCCTACTGGCTGCCATTGACCGAGTAGTCACACAGACCCACTCAGGCAGTCCCAACATCTCCAAAGGAGCCTGACGTTCCACCTCCTTCCATGGGGAAACCTCCAGGCCATTTCCAAGCAGACAGTCTGCAGGCATAGATGGACTAACAACGACCTTCAAGGAACCTGAGACCCCCCCCCCCACTCATAGGCGCACGGAGTTCTCTGCTGCAACTATAGGGTGAAGTGCATTGGGAATAACGTGCCCCTCAGACACCCATTGACACCTGACAGATGTCACACTGGCTCCCGTGTCTCTGAGCCTCCACCCTCCTCCTATTGATGGTCACCCACTGCAGGTATTTTTTAGTGTTCTCAGGCAGATAGGACTCCTGGACCATCTCTCTGTCTCCTAAAGAGACAAGGGTCATCACTGCTTGCTCCTCCCCATCACTGGAAACTAATTCCTCCCCCAACGCTACACTCACTAAACCCAGTGACGGAGCACCTGTGGTGCTGGGGGTTTCTTGGGGCACTTAGGGGCAATGTGACCAACCTCCTTACAGGAATAACATGTGGGGGGACCCCGGTTGTCACGCCTGCCCTAAGGGGGCCAGGTTGTCTTAGGCTGAGGGGGCTGGGACTCCTTTCCCTCTGAACTGTTTTAGGGCCCTTTAGAGAGCTCCTTTTGTTTGCCTTTGTCCCCCCCACTCTTCTGATGGGGACCCTGCCCACCCTTGGCTGGGTTACCCACAATCCCCTTGTGGACCCTGGTGCTGGATCTAGTGGTCCGCCTCCTTAGCAAGTTCACTGGGATCAGTTAACTTACTGTCCAAAAGATGCTGGTGCAGCTCTGGAACACACAGACTACTCAAGTGCTCCCAACTAATTAAATGGCACAACCCCTTATAATCAGTTACCTTGCTGCCCTTTATCCAACCTTCCAGTGCATGCGTGCACAGATTCACACATTCAACCCAAGTACTGGAATCAAGCTTCTTGAAGTTCCTAAACTTCTGTCTGTACTGCTCTGGAGTGAGTTCATACCTGAGGCATAAGGCCGCCTTCATATTGGGGTAGGTCAGGGTACCTGCCAACTCTAAGGGCGCTAGAAAATCCCTCCCAGAGGCCTCAAAGTGTTTCCACAGGCCCGCCCCCCAATTCTTCTCAGGCACTTCATTCATCTTCAATGCAATCTCATATGATGTAAACCAGGCATAGATATCCTCACTCCTCAGATAACTCTGTATCAAATCCTTGGGTATGTAAACCTTACCCCCTTGCACTGGCTGTGAGCTGTCACCACTTGAACTAGACTCCACTTGCTTGGCCTTAATGTCCAGTTCCCTCATGCTCAACTCATGAGCCAAAAGCAATTTCTTTTCCTCTAAGGCTCGAGCGTTCTTGCTCTCCACTGCCCTACTTTCACTTTCCAATCACTTCATCTGGAGTCTCATGAATTACAACTCATGCTCTCTGACCCTTTGGTTCTCCTCCCGTGCCTCTCAGGAAAGACTTCCAGCAGAAAGGACGCTGCCAGCCCTGGAGGCTGCTATTGACACAGGCAAATCCTGTGACCTGAACCCATTCCTTTGTGCATTCTCATCCACCTCGGCATCACCTGTCTCCCCAGCCTCTTTGGTTTCCCACCAGGCCCTTAAGGCCTTCTGCAGCTCATGGGACATCCCAAATCCTTTCAAAATTGTTTGAGCTTATCTACTTTGTAGGAATGAAACATTTCAATATCAAACTCCAATTCTGCCACCTCACTTGCTGAGTTACCCTTTTGAGACATGACGCGTGGATAATTTTACGGGTCACTCAAAAATAGAACCAAAAACAAAACACAGTGGGCCCGATTCACAAAATTAACTTAAGACAAAATCCTAAACTTAGTACCATTTTGGTATTCACAGAATGCACTTACTACTTCTGGTATTCACAGAATGAACTTACTACTTTTGCGATTCACAGAATAAACTTACTACTTTTGGTATTCACAGAATGGATTTACGACTACTAACTTTACGTCCGCACTCGGGAGGTGGGGATTTCGGCCAGTGGCGGAGATTTAGCCATGGCCAAAATCTCCACCTCTGGGCCGGAAGCTCCGCCTCTGGCCCGGAAGCCCCGCCTCTGGGCCGGAAGCTCCGCCTCCAGCCCAGAAGCTCCGCCTCCAGCCCAGAATTTCCGGCCCGAGTGCGGACGTAAAGTTAGTAGTCGTAAATCCATTCTGTGAATACCAAAAGTAGTAAGTTTAATCTGTGAATCGCAAAAGTAGTAAGTTCATTCTGTGAATACCAAAATGGTACTAAGTTTAGGATTTTGTCTTAAGTTTGTTCTGTGAATCGGGCCCAGTATTTGGTTGCATAGTGGTCTGCACTAAACTGGTGATGTACACCAGTCACTGTGGGTCAAGTACAAATACAGGCTCAAATCCTCACCGCTGACCACCAATGTTAGAAATGGGGGTCTCTAGTTGGCAGAGGTAGGTGCCTTTGTCCAAATAGGGACCCTTGCTTCTAGTCAGGGTAAGGGGGATACACACTTTAGATAACCCCTACCCACCCGCTTGGTAGCTTGGCACGAGCAGACAGGCTTATCCCAAATGCAATGTGTAAAGTATTTGTACCAACACTCACAGTAACACAGTGAAAACACCACAAAGGGACACCACACCAGTTTAGCAAAATAAAGTATCTTATCTAAACTACACAAGACCAAAACGACAAAAATCCAACATACACAGTTTGAAAATATGACTTTAAATAGAGTTCAAGAACTTGTACAATAGAAATCTATAGATGCGTGACTTTTCACCAAAGTACCTGTAGATGCGACAAAGTTCCACCAGCCAAACAGCCGCAGAGTTGGAACCAAAGAAATGCAACACTCCTGAGATCTTGGCAGAGGCGATTGGACAGCCCTGCTGCATGCAGCGGATGAGTTGTGTTGAGTCCGGTCTGTAGGGGGATCGATGCGTCGAGTCTTCGTGCCGGTTCCAGTCCGCATGTGATGTGTCGGTAAAGCGTTGCACACAGGTATGATGCGTGGATCTTCAGGATGCAACGGCGATCGATGCGGCGGCATTGTGTGGCTCAGCGGCGGTCCTCTTCAGCCGCAATCCCTCGATGCGTCGGTTCTTGCAGCGGCGACAGGCACATCGATGATCTTCGCAGCAGTGATGCGATGGAAATCTTCTTACGCCATCAAGATGCGCAGGTGAAACGTGCCGCAAGAAGAGAGATGCATCAGGTTTTGCCGTTCTCACACTTCTTCTTCTTCCAGCTCCCAAACAGCAGCAACAACCTCCAGAGGGCCTACAACTGGGTCAGGCACTCTAGGCAGGTCAGAACTCACACAGCAGAGTTCAGGGGGAGCTGCGGGTGAAATCCTTTTGTTCCTGGGACTTCAAAACAAAAGGCCATCTCTCCTCAGGCCCTTGGAGATCTTCTTCAAGCAGGGGACACAGCACACAGCAAAGTCCTTCTCCTTTCCTTGGCAGAATAGCAACTGCAGGTTAGCCCCAGAACACACAGCAAGGGCAGTCCTTCTCTTCAGTTACTCCAGCTCTTCTCCTCTGCAAACGTTCCTCGTAAAACTCCAGGAATGATCTGAAGTTCAGGGGTTTTAGGTCTCATACTTGTACCCCAAAATGTCTTTGATCCCTTTGTGCAGGGGGCTCTGAGCCCAGTCCAAACTAGTTCTGGGTGCACTCTGCCAGTGCACAACTTCTTCCTATGTTAGTGTGGGCCAGGGTCATCAGACACACCACAGGGGGTGGAGTCAGCATTGTGGAAGGCAGGCACAGCTCTATTCAGGCCCAGGTGCTACTCCTCCCACCACTCCAAACGCAGATGGGCCTATTCAGCCTAGTGCTGACTCACCCAGACTCCTGGAGCCACCCCAGACCCTGTCACTCTCAAACCAGACAGTCAATCCACAAACAGGCAGAGACACACAGAAAGGGTGAACAAGAAAATAGCCACTTTCTAAAAGTGCTATTTTCAAACACAGAATTTAAAAACCATCCTTCCTAAAAGATGCGTTATTACATTCTGAGTTCAGGGATACCAGACTCTAATTTCTTATCTTACTCCTATGGGAAGATATGCTTGTAAAACTGTTATACAGCATTCCACATTCTGTCCTATGGGCAAGAAAGCCTTTCAATAGTGAAAAACGAAATTGGCAGTATTTCACTATCAGGACATGTCTTACCTTTCACATACACTGCACACTGCCCAGGGGGGGACCCGGGGCCTACCATTGGGGTGTCCTATGTGTAAGAAATGGGAAGGGTAAGGCCTGGCAACTGGGTACACTGGCCAGGTCAAAATGGCAGTTGACAAACTGCGCACAGGCACTGCGTGGCAGGCCTGAGACCTCTTTTAGGGTTACTCGTGTGGGTGGCACAATTAGTGCTGCAAGCCCACTAGTAGCATTTGAGTTACCATCGATGGCACACTCAGTGCACTTTACTAGGGACCTACTGGTAAGACAAATATGCCAATCATGGATAACCAATCACAATAACAATTTACCCAGGGAGCACTTGCACTTTGACACTGGTCAGCAGTGGCCAAGTACCCAAAGCATCTAAACCAGCAAAAACGAAATCCAGCATTGAATCAAAAACACAGGCAGTAGAGGCAAAAAGTCAGGGAAAACCATGCCAAGGATGCCTTTTCTAACAGAAGCATTTAACCATGCCAAAGTACCTTAGATGCATTCAATATAATATCAAAGACGATGGGAGGGTGAGGGGAGGTGAAGCGCCGGAAAAGCCAGTGATGCGTCGGTTCCTTACTGGTGAAGGGGAGGTGATGCGTCGGTTCCTTGCTGCTAGTCAGGGGAGGTGAGGCATAGGTTCCTTACTGCCACAGGGGAGGTGATGCTTTGTTTGCAGCACAATGCATAGGCTCCCTTCTATTGTGCAGTGTCGATTACAAAAAGCGGTGCTCAGGGATGTGTCAGCGATGCGTTGAAAGTCAAGTTGTGTAGTGTCGGTTTCACAGGGTCGAAGCAGGCACTGCGTTGGAGTCAGAGCGATGCATCACAGACTTCCAGTGATGCGGTGCTTGAACCTCTCACAGCAGCAATTCATTTGAGGTACTGGGACAGAAAGCTTGGGCCTGCATTGTAAGTCACAGTCATTACGCTGAGCAGGAAGTATGCTTCGGTGCAGGTAGTGGCGATGCTACAAGTTTTGCGATGATGCAGTGATTTTTAATGATGCTGTGAGCCGACGCATTGATTTCTTCTTCTTGTTGCACCAGAACTCATTTTCAAGGGCCCGGGTACTGGTTTTGGCACTGCTTGGCAAGACAGGGCTCTCAGCAAGGGAGCCCCGATGCTGGTAGTAGAAGACTTTGATGGCCCTGAGACTTCTTAACAGGAGACAAGCTCAAATGAAGCCCTTGGAGAACCTCAGAAAGCAGAATGTAGTAAGCAACGTCCAGTCCTTTCACTCCCAGGACAGAAGCAGCAACTAGCAGGCCTGCAAGGCAAAGCAAACTGTAGAGTGGCAGTTCTTCCTGACAGCATCCAGCTCATCTTCCAGGCAGAATGTCTTCAATCCAGACATGTTCTGAGTATATGGTGTCTGAGGTCCAGTACTTATACCAATTTCTGCCTTTGAAGTAGGCAAACTTCAAAGGAAAGTCTTTGTAGTGCACAAGATCCTGCCTTTCCCTGTCCTAGCTCTAGACACACTACAACACTACAGGGGAGTTGAGATGTCTATGTGTGAGGACAGCCACAAACTTATTCAGGTGTCAGTGACAACTCCTCCCACCAGCTATCTCAGGAAGGCCCATCATCCTGGTGATGGCCCATCAGGATCTGCTAGGCACACCTCAGCTCCCTTTGTGGGACTGTCTAGAGGGAATGCAGAAGCACCTAATTGTCAGCCAACCCTGATGTGTTTTCTACAGACAGGCAGGGGCACAGAATGGTTAAGAGGGAAAACGCCCACTTTCTAAAAGTAAACACAAGGAGATGATGGACCAAGCGCTGCAACTTTTCAGACACCCACCCACAGTCTCAGATCTGGGTTGAATCAATCATCATTCTTTAGCTCACTTCGCCACCACAGTTCAGACCCAGCCACCTCAAATCCGTCCTGACACTGTGGCTCATCGGTACAGTCCAGCCCGAACTGCCAGGTTTTCTCTGGGCCGTAAACAAGCATCCTGGGACCAGTTTCGGGGGAACACCCCTCATCAGCCAGGCTAGCTTGAACCCAGTGGCAAAGTGAGCAAGGCATACCCTGACAACTTAGGGTGAACAAAGCAAATACAAGGAGATGATGGACCAAGCGTTGCAACTTTTCAGACGCCCACCCACAGTCACAGATCTGGGTTGAATCCATCATCATTCTTTAGCTCACTACGCCATCCCAGTTCAGACCTAGACATATGCAAATCAGTCTTGAGCCTGTGCCTTATGGGTACAGTCCAGCCCGAACTGCCAAGCCAGGTCTTCCCTGGACCAGAAATAAGCATCCTGGGACTGGTTTCAGGGTAACACCCCTCATCTGCCAGGCTAGCTTGAATTCAGTGGCATAGTGAGCAAGAGACCCACGTCTGGGCATACCCTGCCAAATTATGGCAAACAAATCAAACAAAAGGAGATGATTGACTGAGCACTGCAACTTTTTGGACACCCATCCACAGGCACAGATCTGGGTTGAATCCATCATCATTCTTTAGCTCACTTTGCCACCCCAGTTCGGACTCAGCCATATGCAAATCAGTCTTGACCCTGTGCCTCATGTGTGCAGTCCAGCCCGAACTGCCAAGCCAGGTCTTCCCTGGACCGGCAACAAGCATCCTGGGACTGGTTTGGGTGTAACACCCCTCATCAGCCAGGCTAGCATGAATCCAGTGGCATAGTGAGCACGGGACCCACGTCTGGGCATACCCTGCCAACTAAGGGTGAACAAAGGAAACACAAGGAGATGATGGACTGAGCACTGCAACTTTTCAGACACCCACCCACAGTCACAGAACTGGGTTGATTCCATCATCATCCTTTAGCCTACTTTGCCACCTCAGTTCAGACCCAGCCATATGGAAATCAGTCTTGACCTGGTGCCTCATGGGTACAGTCCAGCCCAAACTGCCAAGCCAGGTCTTCCCTGGACCAGAAACAAGAATCCTGAGACTCGTTTCAGGGTAACACCCCTCATCAGCCAGGCTAGCTTGAATCCAGTGGCAAAGTGAGCAAGGGACCCACGTCAAGGCCTAGCCTGACAACTTAGGGCGAACAAAGGAAACCCAAGGAGATGGTGGACCGAGCGCTGCAACTTTTCAGACACCCATCCGCAGTCACAGATCTGTGTTGAATCCATCATCATTCTTTAGCTCACTTCGCCACCCCAGTTCAGACCCAGCCATATGCAAATCAGTCCTGACCCTGTGCCTCATGGGTACATTCAAGCCTGAACTGCCAAGCCTGGTTTTCCCTGGACCAGAAACAAGCATCCTGGGACCGGTTTCAGGGTAACACCTCTCATCAGTCTGGCTAGCTTGAATCCAGTGGCAAAGTGTGCAAGAGACCCACGTCTGAGCATACACTGCCAACTTAGGGCAAACAAAGCAAACACAAGGAGATTATTGACCGAGCACTGCAACTTCACCACCCCAGTTCAGACCCAGCCATATGCTAATAAGTCTTGACTCTGTGCTTTATGGGTACAGTCCAGCCCGAGCTACCAAAAAGAAACCAATGGATTTAACCCAGATCTGTGACTGGGGGTGAATGTTTGATTCATTCAGCATTCCGTCCATCATCTGTTCTTTTTCCATTTGTCGCCCTAAGTGGGAAGGGTATGCCCAAATGTGGATCCCGTGCTCGCTATGCCACCAGATTCAAGCTATCCTGGCTGATGAGGGGTGAAATCCCGAAACCGGTCCTAGGATGCTTGTTTCTTGTCCGGGAGGACCTGGCCTGGCAGTTGGGGCTGGACTGTCCCCATGGGGAACAGGGTCAAGACTGATTTGCATATGGCTGGTTCCAAACTGGAATGGTATGACGTGCAAAACAACGATGGATTGAACCCAGATCTGTGTCTGGGGGTGAATGTTCGATTGATTTAGCATTCTATCCATCATCTGTTCTTTTTGCACTTCCTAAAAGTGGCATTTTCAAACTTACAATTCAAAAACCAACTTCACCAAAATATGTATTTTTAAATTGTGGGGCCAGAGACCCCAAACTCCAGATCTCTATCTGCTCCCAATGGGAAATTACACTTAAAAGATATTTCAAGGTCAACCTCATGTTAACGAGAGATATGCCTTGCTGTATTGAAAAACAAATTTAGCAGTTCTTCACTAACAGGACATGTAAAACACTCCAGTACATGTCCTACCTTCTAAATACACTGTACCCTGCCCATGGGACTGCCTTGGGACTACCTTAGGGGTGACTTACATATAGTTAAAGGGAAGGTTTGGGCCTGGCAAGTAGGTTCACTTGCCAAGTCGAAATGGCAGTTTTAAACTGCTCACACAGACACTGCAATGGCTGTTCGGTGCCATGTTTAAAGGGCTACTGAGGTGGTGGCGCAATCAGTGCTGCAGGCCCACTAGTAGCATTTAATTTACAGGTCCAGGGCACCCCTGGTGCACTGTACTAGGGACTTACTGGTAAATCAAATGTGCCAATCATGGAGAAAACAATTACCATCACATTTTACACAGAAAGCACTGGCACGTTTGCACTGATGAGCAGTAGTAAAGTGCTCAGAGTCCTTACACCAGCAAAAATGAAATGGAGTACAGGATCAAAAACAGGAGGTAAGAAGGAAACAGACAGGGGAAACCACGCTAAGAGCTGACAGGTCTAACAGTAACTATATAGAGAATAAAGAAAATTTAGGATTTGAAAATCACTTTTAATGCATCCTCCATTAAAATGAACATCTTTATATCGAAGTGTCATTAAGACTATTACCTGCGTGTGAAAGAGAAGGCAGCTAAGTGGGATTGTTGAACTATTTGCCTATATTGCGTTACCATACAATAATCTTTTTTTTTACTTCTTGTTATTTTTGCCCCTCTCTAAACAAATTCAACATTAGAACCTTAAAGGATTGAATGTTAATGTTATTCAAGTCCCGCATAAAGTTAGCTCAATTAGCACATGTTGAATATATTTTGATATCTTGGTAAATCTGAAAGAAATTCGTTAAATAAGAAAGATCTCTGCCTATAAAGACATCATAATATACCCGATAAGCATTTTACAGTTTAATTATCTACTAGATATCTTAGAAAAATAGATGTGAGATATTCCCGAGGTACATTTGCTGGCTATATGGGTAATGTATTAAACAATGTCGATAGTTGATAAAAAAAAATAGCAACTGCTTTTAATTGCATATGGATTTTCATATGTTTTTTGCTTGTTTTGATATCAACATATTTAACAGCAATTAACATTAAATTAATGAACTCACAGATTCCTTACTTTTAACTTGAATTAAGATGAGTTCTATTACTTTGTATTTGAATCCAAATTACACATAAGGAGCCACACAATATAAGTTGTACCCGTGCAACAATATTTTGCGCTGGATACTGCAATTTTCTTTGATGAAGGGCATTTCTAGAAGTTGCACAAGTCAGTTGAAACAAATGTTTTGGCATGCATCTTCCGGGAAAGTTCACTGAAAAAATAGCATGGCAATCGTGTAAAATTGGCCAGAAGCAGTGAGAAATGTATCACAACAGTGCAATGTATGTGAGGTGGCCTGAAGACATTTGGAACTTCTTTCAATTTTTATCAGGTTTACAGCATTGGTGTTTCAAGGTGCACGCGCTCTAAGCCTGGCGAGGGGTGTGGAAAAAGCTTTGAATCTGCCTGTGCGGTGCAATCCAATCTTCCTCTGTCTTTAGACTTTTCCTTCAGAAACTGTATGTATTCATCTAATCATCTTCTCCTGAATCCAAAGCCTGCCAGAAAATGACATTGCCAGTACTTCCCACTTGCTTTTCGTTTTCTTGTCAACATCAGTGTCACTGTCTCTCCAGGAACTTACCAAATGTGTCAGTTTCTGAACGGCTTAACTGCGCTCAAGCATTGATCACAAAATCCGTAGATGGGAAACTGCGTGGGAATAAAAGGATTATTGCTCTGTGTCGCCCTCCTCTATGAAGAAAAGTGAGCTTGAGTTGCCTTATTGTCACCTTAGGAGGGCACACACTCCCTCTGCCGTTTCTTTGTATTAAATGTGCATGTGAAGTTGTCGGAGGTAGCATCATGTTGACAGTCAGGCGGCAGGTGCTGCTACCCCTCTGCCTCTCGTTCCTTTCTGAAAATTGCTTTCTTTCTTTGAGTCTCTTCTGAGAAGGACTGCCAGCAGCAGTAAACAATCAGATAGCCGTAGAATTATCGCTTCAGCAGTGGTGTCACTGCAGGTGGGATGAAAGGTGATGCTTGTGGACATGAGCTTTCTGGAAATGAGCATGGGCCTTCTAAAAAGTATCACAGGCTGAACGTTTTACACGGAAAATACACGGTACTGCAAGCTATCAGGACATTACAAAGAACATTCAAACATAAGGGCAGCAAGTTCAACCCACAAATCTAAAAATGAAAAATCAATCTTTACCATGCCATGTCTATTAAGGAAAATTGACCTGATAACCTTTAGGAAAGCACTTAAAACCTGACTTTTTAACTAATAATTTTATCCTCTCCCTCACTACAGTTCTCCTCTCTGAGTTAGCGCCTAGACATCCTTGGGTACAAGATGTGCTTTACAAGTCATATTTTCATTTATTTCCATTAAAGATATTGATATGTGGGTTGGGTTCCTTTGTTGTTAAAGCAGCGATCTCCAGATGTCAAGAATGTTACCCCCTTATCACGATTGTCCTACAGGGGGTATTTTAATAAAAAAATGTTTACGACTGTACAAAATGGGTACAATTGTGCATCAGGAAAATAAGGCAGAGACCTTGCATCCAGACCTTCAGTGGTGGGGGTAGTTTGTTTATTCCCTAAAAGTTCCTGTGAGGTCCTATGGCCAGAGACAGTGGATGAATAAGGTGGGCAAAGTCTCTTTTCACCAAGGGCAGGCATAAGGCGCAGTGTCTATCAGACTCAATCAACACACTTTGAAGACTGGACAATTACAGAGGCTGAATTAAGGGTTGTCCATAACAGGAAATTTATGTCTGCGCTTGTTTGGATCAAAGGCCGCTTGCTAGAGGTGTAAATACTATAAATGGGGCAACTTGCTGGTGTGACGAGCAGTGTGCGACCAACTTGTGTTCAAATTATTACGGCTCCCGTGAGCTAACGGGCTGACGAGCCCTGGTTCTGCACCTGCGCGCCATGAGAGGTATTTGACCTGTTTTAATTACATTTTGGCAGTCCACTCGGCACCCCGTTACACTGTCCTGCTCCCTGCTGACGAGAGGCAACTACCTCGAAACACGTGTCCAGGGATGGCTAAATGCAACACATACTGTTTTCTTTTTACACATCGTGGCATAGGCGTACCCGCCGTCGCCACTACATTCACCACAGTCCTTTGGGGCAACTTGCTGGTGTGACGAGCAGTGTGCGACCAACTTGTGTTCAAATTATTACGGCTCCCGTGAGCTAACGGGCTGACGAGCCCTGGTTCTGCACCTGCGCGCCATGAGAGGTATTTGACCTGTTTTAATTACATTTTGGCAGTCCACTCGGCACCCCGTTACACTGTCCTGCTTCCTGCTGACGAGAGGCAACTACCTCGAAACACGTGTCCAGGGATGGCTAAATGCAACACATACTGTTTTCTTTTTACACATCGTGGCATAGGCGTACCCGCCGTCGCCACTACATTCACCACAGTCCTTTGGGGCAACTTGCTGGTGTGACGTGCAGTGTGCGACCAACTTGTGTTCAAATTATTACGGCTCCCGTGAGCTAACGGGCTGACGAGCCCTGGTTCTGCACCTGCGCGCCATGAGAGGTATTTGACCTGTTTTAATTACATTTTGGCAGTCCACTCGGCACCCCGTTACACTGTCCTGCTCCCTGCTGACGAGAGGCAACTACCTCGAAACACGTGTCCAGGGATGGCTAAATGCAACACATACTGTTTTCTTTTTACACATCGTGGCATAGGCGTACCCGCCGTCGCCACTACATTCACCACAGTCCTTTGGGGCAACTTGCTGGTGTGACGAGCAGTGTGCGACCAACTTGTGTTCAAATTATTACGGCTCCCGTGAGCTAACGGGCTGACGAGCCCTGGTTCTGCACCTGCGCGCCATGAGAGGTATTTGACCTGTTTTAATTACATTTTGGCAGTCCACTCGGCACCCCGTTACACTGTCCTGCTCCCTGCTGACGAGAGGCAACTACCTCGAAACACGTGTCCAGGGATGGCTAAATGCAACACATACTGTTTTCTTTTTACACATCGTGGCATAGGCGTACCCGCCGTCGCCACTACATTCACCACAGTCCTTTGGGGCAACTTGCTGGTGTGACGTGCAGTGTGCGACCAACTTGTGTTCAAATTATTACGGCTCCCGTGAGCTAACGGGCTGACGAGCCCTGGTTCTGCACCTGCGCGCCATGAGAGGTATTTGACCTGTTTTAATTACATTTTGGCAGTCCACTCGGCACCCCGTTACACTGTCCTGCTCCCTGCTGACGAGAGGCAACTACCTCGAAACACGTGCCCAGGGATGGCTAAATGCAACACATACTGTTTTCTTTTTACACATCGTGGCATAGGCGTACCTGCCGTCGCCACTACATTCACCACAGTCCTTTGGGGCAACTTGCTGGTGTGACGAGCAGTGTGCGACCAACTTGTGTTCAAATTATTACGGCTCCCGTGAGCTAACGGGCTGACGAGCCCTGGTTCTGCACCTGCGCGCCATGAGAGGTATTTGACCTGTTTTAATTACATTTTGGCAGTCCACTCGGCACCCCGTTACACTGTCCTGCTCCCTGCTGACGAGAGGCAACTACCTCGAAACACGTGTCCAGGGATGGCTAAATGCAACACATACTGTTTTCTTTTTACACATCGTGGCATAGGCGTACCCGCCGTCGCCACTACATTCACCACAGTCCTTTGGGGCAACTTGCTGGTGTGACGAGCAGTGTGCGACCAACTTGTGTTCAAATTATTACGGCTCCCGTGAGCTAACGGGCTGACGAGCCCTGGTTCTGCACCTGCGCGCCATGAGAGGTATTTGACCTGTTTTAATTACATTTTGGCAGTCCACTCGGCACCCCATTACACTGTCCTGCTCCCTGCTGACGAGAGGCAACTACCTCGAAACACGTGTCCAGGGATGGCTAAATGCAACACATACTGTTTTCTTTTTACACATCGTGGCATAGGCGTACCCGCCGTCGCCACTACATTCACCACAGTCCTTTGGGGCAACTTGCTGCTGTGACGAGCAGTGTGCGACCAACTTGTGTTCAAATTATTACGGCTCCCATGAGCTAACGGGCTGACGAGCCCTGGTTCTGCACCTGCGCGCCATGAGAGGTATTTGACCTGTTTTAATTACATTTTGGCAGTCCACTCGGCACCCCGTTACACTGTCCTGCTCCCTGCTGACGAGAGGCAACTACCTCGAAACACGTGTCCAGGGATGGCTAAATGCAACACATACTGTTTTCTTTTTACACATCGTGGCATAGGCGTACCCGCCGTCGCCACTACATTCACCACAGTCCTTTGGGGCAACTTGCTGGTGTGACGAGCAGTGTGCGACCAACTTGTGTTCAAATTATTACGGCTCCCGTGAGCTAACGGGCTGACGAGCCCTGGTTCTGCACCTGCGCGCCATGAGAGGTATTTGACCTGTTTTAATTACATTTTGGCAGTCCACTCGGCACCCCGTTACACTGTCCTGCTCCCTGCTGACGAGAGGCAACTACCTCGAAACACGTGTCCAGGGATGGCTAAATGCAACACATACTGTTTTCTTTTTACACATCGTGGCATAGGCGTACCCGCCGTCGCCACTACATTCACCACAGTCCTTTGGGGCAACTTGCTGGTGTGACGAGCAGTGTCGACCAACTTGTGTTCAAATTATTACGGCTCCCGTGAGCTAACGGGCTGACGAGCCCTGGTTCTGCACCTGCGCGCCATGAGAGGTATTTGACCTGTTTTAATCACATTTTGGCAGTCCACTCGGCACCCCGTTACACTGTCCTGCTCCCTGCTGACGAGAGGCAACTACCTCGAAACACGTGTCCAGGGATGGCTAAATGCAACACATACTGTTTTCTTTTTACACATCGTGGCATAGGCGTACCCGCCGTCGCCACTACATGCACCACAGTCCTTTGGGGCAACTTGCTGGTGTGACGAGCAGTGTGCGACCAACTTGTGTTCAAATTATTACGGCTCCCGTGAGCTAACGGGCTGACGAGCCCTGGTTCTGCACCTGCGCGCCATGAGAGGTATTTGACCTGTTTTAATTACATTTTGGCAGTCCACTCGGCACCCCGTTACACTGTCCTGCTCCCTGCTGACGAGAGGCAACTACCTCGAAACACGTGTCCAGGGATGGCTAAATGCAACACATACTGTTTTCTTTTTACACATCGTGGCATAGGCGTACCCTCCGTCGCCACTACATTCACCACAGTCCTTTGGGGCAACTTGCTGGTGTGACGAGCAGTGTGCGACCAACTTGTGTTCAAATTATTACGGCTCCCGTGAGCTAACGGGCTGACGAGCCCTGGTTCTGCACCTGCGCGCCATGAGAGGTATTTGACCTGTTTTAATTACATTTTGGCAGTCCACTCGGCACCCCGTTACACTGTCCTGCTCCCTGCTGACGAGAGGCAACTACCTCGAAACACGTGTCCAGGGATGGCTAAATGCAACACATACTGTTTTCTTTTTACACATCGTGGCATAGGCGTACCCGCCGTCGCCACTACATTCACCACAGTCCTTTGGGGCAACTTGCTGGTGTGACGAGCAGTGTGCGACCAACTTGTGTTCAAACTATAAATGGTGGTATATGCACTCCTTTAAGTAAAGAACTGAGTTCATCAGATTTATAAAGTTCTGCTTGCAGATCGGGTATCGCTCACTGGTCCCCAAGCGTCTCTGTAAAAATGTTGTGAAAGTATCCCCCCAGGGGAGACCTCCCCTCAGTGAACAGCAATATCTCCCGAATAGTGGATTGATTCCATTCAAAACGCTTTAAAATATATGGGTTGCATCAATTGAATTTATTTTTCTTTCATAAATTCTTTCTTGGTTTGTTGTAAGCAAACTTCATATTAATTCCAAAGCGAACAAATGTATTCATTGGATAACAAAATTTTTTGGGTCCCATTGTCAGTCCCAGTGCATTTCAGGCTCAAGGGGCCCTTCATCAGGACGCTTGCTAGAGGTAGCAACTCAGGTAATTGTAGGTAGGGGGTTATAGACAGGGGAGGGGCCAGACCGAGGAGAAATGAGAGTTAACTGCTGCTTTAGCCAAAACTATAGAGACAGGACAAGCCTCCTTTTGCCACATAGTCTCTTTTTTACCCTGAAATGTAAACTCAATAGAGCAAGTGTCTCTAGAATTAACAAAAAAAACTGGCCTTTAATGGACCGGTGAGGATATAGGGGTAACTCGAGGCAAGCCAAATTAATCTAATTTTGTTGTCAGGAGCAAATTACTAAACACTTCATCTCTCACCTTAGCATGTGCAGGATGCACTGGCTATGATCTGAGTCGGAACCCGACTAGAGTTCACCCAATTGGGCTTGCCCAAATTTAGAATCTTCAGAAGCATGAGAGGTACGAACCACTTCTCATAATTTTGGACTCCAGGACTAAATGCAATCTAGGCTTACTGCTGAGGTTGCCAAACTTGACATCTCTTCCACTTCTTTCCACCCTCATGAATTGTATTTGTAAACCAGTATCCATGCCTTTAAAACGATTTATGGCTATAGCTTATGTCAGCAACTCCCATTCTTTCATACTCATTTAGCAGCATCTTTGTGTGAGTATGTTGCATATGGATTACTGGGTCTTTCCTGATTACCCCTTATGTTTACGGTGTGTAGGCACTTAGCACTCTGTTGCCCCTTTGCTAGTTTGATGCTGTGTAGCTGCCTATACATTTCGGACCTAATTAGATTGCTATTTGGATGTATAATTCTCTCACCTCACATGCACACCACCAACATTCCCACTACATAGCATTGCAACAAGTACACCACTCTGCCAGCCACGCGTTACCCCCTTGGTTTAGCATGCTACCTGTCCAGAAACCTTCTTCAGCACCCCACAACAGGGTATGAAGGGCCATTTAAATGCTAAAATACAATACAATACTATTCAGTCTGTTCTTGAAAGTCACAGAAGTGCACATACTTCAGTTTCCTAGAGTATACTCCAGCTGTGTTTGAGATCCCACAAAGCTATGGAGACTTGACTGAGATTCTACATTAATTCTATTTAAATTGTCGGCAAGCGATTCAAGTTAAAATCTCTAAGTCGTTTTAAGGAGATGTGGGCATTCTGATGAAACGTTGAGGCATTTTGAAACAGATCTGTGACTTCTGCTTGGTTTGGGGCTTTGGCTGCGGTTACAGAGAGTGAAGCAATGGAGAAAATAGTATTTTGAGCGTAAAAGAGGAAAAAGAAGATGGTCATGAAGCATCTTGTTTTGAAACTTTATTTGGGTCCGCTTAGGTTTCCTGTAAAAGAAACATGCAACTTCACTTTTTTTCTAATGAATTTTTAGTTTTGCGTTTTAGATTTTCTTGGTAAGTATTTGCACACTGTGCGTGAATAAGAATTAAACATAAAATATCTCCGGTGTTAGAGAGAAGAAAGAGGAAGGTCTTCCTCAGGGAGGAGGAGGTGGCTGTGAGGTCCATGGATGTGGTGGGATTGCATTGGGGGCACCTCCAGTGAGTGTCAGCATTTGTGGGAGTGTCCTCACTTGGCTTGGCATAGGAGCTTCTGAAAATGTAGAAAGTTCTGAAAAGAGTTGAAGTCACTTGAGAGTGTCAGTTAAGGAACTGGCACTGCCCACTACTAGCAGAGATCACCACTGTGAGATCACTATTGTATGCCTCTGACATGGAGAGGCATAAACAATGTTAGGTTTCAGTCAGGGGGCCAGTTTAAAGATCACTGTTAATTGGTAATGACAAAGTTGCTTATCTGCCTTTGGTACCACAGTGGAAGAGGTACCATCCACTCTCCTCCACAAAGCTATTACCACATCTGCGGGTTGAATCAAAAGTCATCTTTGTACTCACTATTTGCACCACTAGCTGAACCATTGTTCATCTGCCAAATATCGTCCTTTCTCTCAGCTGGCTTTTGGGCCAGTATTTAGGAGTATTCTAAAGACTCATAAACTATGTCTGTAGTAAATGTCTACTTGACCCCCTTCAGCGTGGATTTCAGGCTCTGCACTCAACTGAGACTGTCCGACTACACGTACCTAACTTCGTCATGTCAGTTCAATTCAATCACCAGTCTTCCATCATAATTCAACTAGACCTATCGGCTGCTTTTGGTACTGTTCGCAATTCTCTTGCGATGAACACTCATATCTCTCTCAGTATCACTAGCATAGCCCACGAATGGCTCGCATCAGACTTATAATTAACTTTCTCTGCCTCCTTGTGCTCTTCTCTGCTGTCACTGACACTTCTCAATATGGCTATCACTGGTCAGTTCCTCCTCGGCCTACCGTTATTTCAACCCACGATTCCTCACAATCACATTACCATTCCCTATCATCTGTAAGTGGACAATAACCAAACATTTTTCTCCTTCTCTTCTTATTGACTCAGGTATCTAATTGATACAAGCACTGGAAGGCTTTGCAGTCACTCATGCACCTACATCCTTGTGTCATTCAACCCCTCTCCATTACCCTCACTCAGTTTATTTTAATTTTATTTAATGCGTTTTTATATAGCGCGGACTTTACCCGAAGGTGTCAGAGCGCTTCACAATAGGAGCAGTAATGATACATAAGGAGAAAAATTACAAGTGAGCATGTTACAAAATCAAACGGTACGTTACATGAGGCAATAGTGACAATTGTGCAAGTATCGAGAGCAAACAGAATACAAGAGGTAGCAAACGATACGTTACAAAAGGAAAAAGTGACGTGTGCAGGTTAAAAGAGCATACAAAGTACACGTAGAGGTACAAAAATTGCAATAAATGGCAGATATTCAAAACACTAAAACAAAAGTTACGTTACATGAGGCAGTGGTGGCCTTTGTGCATGTATCGAAAGCACACAAAATACAAGAGGTAGCAAACGATACGTTACATAAGGAAAAAGTGACATTTGTACATGTTACAAAAGCGTTCAAAATACAAGTAAACGTATAATACTGCAATAAATGGCAGACACTCAAAACACAAAAACACACTGGGAAGGCACTTCTATAGGCATGGAGAACAGAATTTCCTATAATGGAAGGACTTCCTTCAGAAAATAGAGGGCGTGAATTAAATTTGGAAGTGTCTTTGAAGGAGGAGAGCTTTGAGGTCAGTTTTGAAGGCCTGGGAAGAGCTGGTGGTCCGGAGCTGAGGCGGAAGTGAGTTCCAGATTCTCACTGCGTTGCCTGAAAAGGATTGGGCCATCAATCTTTCCTTCTTGAAAGTGGGAGGTTCAAGCAATACATTTTCTGCATTACGTGATGGTCTGGAGCCTCCAGAGAGTTTCAGTTTATCCACCAGGTAGCGAGGGGAGGAGGAGTGCAAGGCTTTGTGGGTGATACAGGCAGTCTTATAGATAGATCTTGCCTCTATGGGAAGCCACCGGAGGGTGGATAAAATGGGTGTGATGTGGTCACTTCTTTTGGCCCCATATATGAAGTGAGCTGCTGAATGGAGAACGGACTTCAGGGGGGGACAGGTGGGATTTGGGGAGGCCAGTAAGAAGAGAATTGCAGTAGTCCAATCTGGAGAGAACCAGCGATTGGACCAGGGTTTTAAGGTTGTGCTCCGGGAAGAAGCGACGAATCCCCCAAAGAAGGCGCAGTTGGTATCGAGCAGACTTTGCAATGGAATCGATGTGGGAGAGTAGATTGAGTTTTTTGTCGAGTATGACACCAAGGGATTTTGCGCTCTCGACAATGATGGGTTTATTGTTCAGTAGATTAATCTGATCCATCCATGAATGCACTGGGGGAGGAGAAAGTGAGGAGGAGAGGAGGAGGAATTCAGTTTTGGAGGGATTTAGGATCAGTTGATGAGTTAACATCCAGTTTTGAATGGAGTTGAGAGTAGAGCTTAAGAAGGAGAGATCGTGAGTGGAGGCCACCTTAAGGTAGATTTGAGTGTCGTCCGCATATAGATGATAGTGGATCCCGGATTTGCTCAGGAGATTTCCCAACGGTTCTAAATAGAGATTGAACAGTGTGGGTGCAAGTATAGAGCCTTGAGGAACACCTTGACCGACCGCTAAAGGAGATGAAAGACTGTTCGCTATTTTGATCATTTGGGATCCATCAGAGAGGAAGGAGGCAAACCATTTGAGCACAGTGCCCTCCATGCCCATTCTCTGTTGAAGAGTGTTAAGGAGAGTGTTGGAATTGACAGTGTCAAAGGCTGCAGAAAGGTCAAGAAGAATTAGAAGACAAGACTCCCCTGAATCAAGTATCCGCAGCGCGTCATCAATCACTAGCAGCAGGGCTGTTTCAGTGCTGCAGTTTTGAATGAAGCCGGACTGGAAATTGTCCAGAAGATCATTGTCCTTGATATGGTGAGAGAGTTGTTTCGCGACACATTTTTCTGTGATTTTCGCAATAAAGGGTAGGTTAGTGATGGGATGGTAGTTGTTGGGGTCGTTCGCATCAGCGGTGGGTTTTTTAAGCAGAGGGGTGACCTGCCCAGTTTGGAAGGAAACAGGAAGGGAGCCTTGACTGAGGGAGAGGTTGACCAGAGTGGTCCAATAGGAAAGAGAATGGGTATAGAAGTCAATGACAATGGCACTAGGGATGGGGTCAAGAGAATGGTTAGAGGGCTTTGTATCGAGGATGCATTTAAGGAGGGCATCATCAGAGATGGGGTCAAAGTTTTGCCAAATGGTTAAGGATTTGCGCTCCTCTGTAGGGGTAGGATGAATGACCTGATCTACAAGTGATTTCACCTTTTCGTCAAAGAATATAGCGAATTCCGCTGCTTTCTTTGTGGAATCCTCCAATTTGGAGGTGGGAGGAGAGCTGTTTGGGTTCTTGATGACGTCGAATAGTTTTTTTGGGTCTATTTTTGGCTGAGTCAAGGAGGGATTTGAAGTGCGACGCTTTACCAAGGAAGATGTCCTTGTGGTACTTGGATCTTGCTGAACAAAGCGTGGCCAAATTTTCGGTGGAGGGTGCTTGTCTCCATTGTTTCTCAAGGACTCTTAGGTACTTCCTTTCTTCATAGAGGGATTTGTTGAACCAAGGTGCTGAGGGAGTGGGCCTTTTCTTTTCTTTTTGCTTTGGAGAGGAGCGGCATTATTGATTTCGACTGCAAGGACTGTGAGGCATTGGGAGGTGAGTTCGTTAACATCTAGGTCCGGGTCTAGCCTTGGAAGTGATAGCAAAGCAGAGTCACAGAGGGTACTGAGGTCAATATTTTTAGTGTCACGGAACCAGGAAGTAGCCCTCTTAGGTTGGCCAAGAGTTATAGAGCGTGATAAGTGAAGAGAGAATGGGAGGAGGAGGTGGTCAGACCAATCTACATGAATAGGGGTAGCGATGGTCAGCAAGCCTGCTTTAGAAATAACAAGGTCCAGGGTTGAGCCCTTAGAGTGTGTTGTTTCAGTGCAGTGTTGGATAAGATCGTTTGCAGAGAGGAAGGTGGCCAGCAAATTCGCATAGGTGTCTTGAGGCAAGCCCCAGTGGACATTGAAGTCACCCACGAAGATCTGATTGTCACTTTGCGAGTATTGGTCGCTGATGCAGTCCGTGAGTTCCTCCATAAACGAAGGGCTGCTACCAGGCGGGTGGTAGATAACATGGAATCTGAGAGGAGAGGGGGGCGCTAGAGGGCGCACGGCGATATGGCCGCCTGTTAAGACAGCTCCGCCTGGTCAAGCCGAAAACGCTGGAATAAACACGTAAAGCGGACCCGAGGCGGCCCGCAAGCGGACGCAACGATGATCGGAAGCACAGGGTCATGATTTGACCGGGAGAAGAGGCGCAATAAGAGCTGCAGCACCTCACAGGACGAGCTTCGTCTCCGACCCGGAGCAGTGAAACGGCGCAAACAAGATGGCGGCGCCCAGGGGCTAACGGTGAACACCGGAGCGAAGAAGGCGACGAACCCGCCCCATAGAGACAAGAGGTGAACGGAGCACCACGCGACCCCCCGAGACTTGCTGCTACTGTGCACGGGCGCTAGGGGTGCGGCGGGGAAGCCGCACCGTCTGGTGACCAAAAATACCTCTGGCGGCGCTACACGTGGCGGCGGGGGTGAACGCAAGCAGGGTAAACATGGAGTGAAACCGGCGACATGAAGCGGAGGAGCAATGAGCAAGTGAGAGATAGGCTGCTGGGGCAAATCCACTGAGTGAAGGCTGCGTGGTGCGCGATAGCACAGCATATGGACAGCGGAAGCGCCCAGGGACCCTGTAATGGCAATGCGGGTACTTGGAGGGCTACAATTGACGCAATCGCACTTGGGAACTAACGGTGGGAGCCGGGACTGAGAGCAGGCTGGAGACGACGGCTGGGTGCGACACCCTAGGGAGATTGAGAAGGTGTACCCGGTGTGGTTCTGGGGGACTGCCCTGTCTCGGCTGGAGAAAAGTAGCGCTTTGAGGGTCTATGATCGCTGGTGGACGGATGAGGGCCTAGCTGCTCGCGATCTGCCCCTGTGGTGGGGCCGCGGCTGCGGTGGCGGATCGCGCAGTAGGAGAAGGTGAGCTGTGCTGAGCGCGCTGTGTGGTTGCCTTGCTGCGGGCCGGACCGCATACGCGACAAAACCCAGGGCGGGGGCTCCGGCGGCAGGGAGATACTCAGCTGGTGGCTGCGCCCGCAGCAGTGAACTGCGGTCCCTGCACTTGGTGCTGTGCTGTCCTGCACGGACGGCTGCAAGAACGATCGCACATCAACATAGAGGTAACATGGGGAAAACGGACAGGGTGCAGACCAAGCTCCAGTTTGAGGCGAAAAAAGCGACCAAAGAGGCGACAATGACACAGGCCACCGCAACGAATACTGACCCGGAGATGTCGGCGGGCATGGAGGGGGGTTCTGCAGGCCATACAAAGGAGCCTACAAGACATCAACGGCAAGCTAGACACGATCACACTGCGTGTGGACAATATGGCAGCCAAGCTGGACAAACATGGGGAACGTCTGGTCGAGGCGGAAACTCGCATTGCGGCGGTGGAGGATGAGTCCCATGGCACGACCAAAAAATGCACGGAGATGGAGCGGCTGCTGGACGTTATTAAAGCCAAGGCAGAGGATTTGGAAGCGAGGTCCAGACGCAATAACGTCCGTATCGCGGGGATACCAGAGTCAACAAACACAGGTCGCATGGAGACCTATGTTGAGGAACTACTCCGTAATGTATTTGGCGCGGAGAGCCTATCCTCAATGTTCGTGGTGGAACGTGCCCACAGATCTCTTGCCCCGCGACCGAAACCAGGAGCCACGCCACGGCCAATATTGGCCCGTGTTCTCAACTATAGAGACCGAGATACAATTTTGAGATTGGCACGGGAGAAAAAACAGATCAACTACCAGGGAAACAAGCTGGAGTTTTACCCGGATTTCACAATGGCGGTGCAAATGGCATGGAGAGAATTCGGCGCGGTGAAGGAGAAGTTGCGAAGCCTCAAAATTGAATACGCAATGCTGTATCCTGCACGGCTAAAAGTGATGTACGAGGGCCGCTCCACCATTTTACAGTCACCAAAAGCAGCACAGGATTTCCTCAAACAGTTGCTTGCCAAGCGCAAAGAGCTCAGGTGGACGGAGAAGGAGAATGGCCAGGACTAACTAAATACCATGGGTGTACTAGACCTCGAAAATGAAGCATCCCAAACTGGTAAGACCTGCCTATACCTACTCATATGGGGTGTTATTGACTAAGCCTGATGGGACCCAAACCGACGCATGGCTATGAGGCATGTAAGACATTGGCGGACATGGGCGGCGGGGCGGGGAACCGGACAGCTCTTATTGGTACTGAGTCTGGGTTTGTGGGGCAGAGCTCCGTCAACAAGATGCACCAAAAATAGGAGAGAGAATTCTGAAGGGGCATTGACATGTGATCGTTAGAGGCCCTGGACTTGCGGGCTGGGGTGGGTCTGCGAAATATCCTTAAGCTTGACCACATCCATTTCGGTGGACAGAGATTGTGCTCTCGGTGGATCCCCTACACGGGAGCTCCCCAAACAAAGTTTGAGTTATGTGTTCAATTGACAAGGGGATATGGCTTGGCATGGTTGGGATGCTGAAGTGGGCGGTGGGGGGATGCTAGGGGGTTGAGTTTTGTTTGTTCACAGGCTGGGGCGTTTGAGATACATTGCTGAATCCAATGAGACTGTCTGGACATATGTGATTACACGGCTGTGTGGGTCTTGGTGCACGGATGCAGCTTCTCAGCTGACTCCCTCTACAGGGGTCATAGATGACTACACACAAATATGACGACAAGAACTAAGCCATTGAATTTACTAACATGGAATGTCAGGGGGCTCCATAATCCCAAAAAAGTTAGACAGATCTTTGCATACCTAGACAGACATGGGATAGATGTTGCCCTGCTGCAAGAAACGCATATTGCACCCACAACTAAATCACAATTGGGGAGTCGATGGGCGGAGGCCACGCACGGTTCCTCGTACTCCTCATATGCTAGGGGGGTTATCATATTGGTGAAGAAGGGGGTACAGTTTACTATCGATACCACGCTCACGGATGAAACTGGGAGATCAGTCCTCATCACGGGACGGGTGCGGGGGCAGCGACTCGCCATACTAAATACGTACGGTACAAATGTGGACGACACCGATTTTTACCACAAGATTTGGCGCATGCTTAGTGAGCTGCCAGACATGCCAGTGCTTTGGGGAGGAGATTTCAACCTTGCGCTAAATGACACACTGGATAGATCAGGTACCGCGCAAGAGCCACATAGAAAGGCAGTGAACAAAGTGAAAGAAATCATGATAGACAGGCGCATATTGGATATCTGGCGTGTCTGGAACCCATCCGGCACGGAGGCGACGCATGTTTTGGCTGTACATGGCAGTTGGTCACGCATTTATTATTGGCTGGGTTCTGAGGAGATAGTACATTGGGTGGACACCATCAAACACCTCCCCAGAACACTATCGGACCACAGTCCGGTGTTGCTGACACTGGTGATCCCGCACTATGCGCCGCCGCCGTATAGCTGGAGATTTAATGCCAGGGCACTGTTGGATCCGAGGTATAAGGAGGCTTTGACTCAGGCTATTGAGGAATATTTTGATATTAATGCCCCCACCACGGAGGATAAGGGCCTATTGTGGGAGGCATTTAAGGCGACTGTTCGGGGCGTTTGCATTGGTACAACCGCTGGCATCCTTAAGGATCTCCGGCGACAGCTTACTATACGTGAGGATAAGCTAAGGGACCTAGAACATGAATATGAACGCACGCGCGACTCGAGACTTCAGGGTGAAATTCGTACTGTCCTCACGGAATATCAAACTTATGCGGATGATGAATTAAAATATATTGGCAGGCGACAGGAGGCGCGACGCTATGGTGAAAGTGGCAGACCGAGTAAAAGCCTGGCAGCGAAAATATGTTCAGGGCGGCAGCCTCAGATAGTCAGGGCGGTAAGAGATAGCAGGGGCGAACTGCGATCTGACATGCCAGGCATCATGGCGGAATTCATGAAGACCTATGAAGCTCTTTACGCCTCCCAGTCTACGGCAACGTCGGAAGAGATAATGGAATATCTGGCGGATGTTGTGATTGCGTGGCTGTCGGATGCACAGAGAGAATACCTGTCTGCGCCTATAACTGAGGAGGAGGTGACAGAGGTCATTAAATCTCTTCCTAACGGAAAAGCGCCGGGTCCGGATGGATTCACATGCGAGTTCTATAAGACATTCGTAGACCAATTGGTACCACACTTGGTGGACATGTACGGTGAGGCCCATGAACGACAGCGGCTACCGCCATCATTACGAGAAGCCATGATCATGACCCTATTAAAACCGGACAAAGACCCAGAATGTTGTGACTCATATCGGCCGTTATCCCTAATAAACGTTGATAATAAAATACTAGCCAAACTTCTGGCCATGCGGTTACAGCCACTAATGACTAAACTGGTGTTGCCGGACCAATCGGGGTTTATCCCATCTAGGTCCACAGTTCATAACACCAGGACGCTCTTCGCATTGTCGCACTATTTGACTCCCACTACCAAGGCGGCCGCGGTGCTACTTGATGCAGCGAAGGCCTTCGATTCCATTGAATGGCCTTATTTGCAAACGATACTGCAATGCATGGGCTTCCCACAGATTTTCCTGCAGGGGATACAATTACTGTACACGGCACCCACTGCCTGTATAAGGGTCAACAATTACATCTCCGACCCAATACGCATAGCACGAGGGACGAGGCAGGGATGCCCTTTATCGCCCCTGCTGTTTGCGTTAGCATTGGAACCCTTAGCATGTAAAATTAGACAAAAACATCACTATTCGGCGCTGCAGTTCCCACAAAGACCACTGCACATATCGTTGTATCCCGACGACATGTTACTCTATGTACGTGACCCTGGGCTTAACTTGAACCCTTTGCTAAGGGAGTATATCCGATTCGGACAACATTCAGGACTAAAATAAACTGGTCTAAGTCCTTGATCGTGCCGCTCACGGACACCACGAGTCCTTGCGCTTTGGACTACCCCTTGGAGTGGCAATCAGACCCGGTTCGATACTTAGGTATCTGGTACCATCGGGATCCGGAAGTTGTGGTTCGCACAAACTACGGAAGGGCACTTGGGACACTAGAGGAAAAGGTAGAGCGATGGATTCAGTTGCCCCTGTCCTTGGCGGACCGTCTAGCTGTGGTAAAGATGGTCATCCTGCCGAAGTTATTGTATTTATTTAACAATATTCCGATTCAGCCCCCACTCGAGGTTTTCCATAGGATCTCCACCCTAGCTCTACGTCTAATATGGGCGGGCAGACAGGCTAGGATCGGAATGCGTGCTCTCACACTGCCTTACACAAGGGGGGGTTTAAGGTCCCTGACTTCTTCCTTTATTACTTATGTGCACAGGCCCAGCATGCCCATGTGTGGTATCATCCGATTCCATATTTGACGCATGCAGCGATAGAAGAAGGAGATGCGCACCAAATTCCCTTGGAAGCTATTCTAACCCACCAGAGACCCCCACTGCACAATCGAGATATCAACACTATAGACACGACCAACAAAGCTTGGAAGACTATGGGTAGGAAGGCGGGTAAACTGCCTCTGTATGCACCGGCACTGCCGATACACTATCACCTAGAGCTATCGGTTACTCGGGAGGAGGTGGGAATGGGACTGCTTCGGCAGGTGGGGCTTGTCACCATGGGTGATCTTTACGAAGATGGGGCTTTCAGACCACTTACAGAACTGACATTTATAAGTAATCAAACGCTGCTATTCCAATTCACATATCATCGACTAGAGGGAGCGCTGAGGGCGTTATACCCGACACACCCTGAGGAGCCACCGGTGATGGCTACACTGCAACTACTGATAACAAATGCCACGGCCGCACGCCTGGTTTCGAGACTATATACTTCACTGCAAGAGGACATAGCGGGCAATACATATAATGCAATGGGTAAATGGAGCAGTGACTTGGAAGAGCCACTGACGGAGGAGGAATGGACTACAGCTTGCTCCCTTACTAGTATGCTAACACCTAATGGGGGCCTGCGTATGATTCATTACAAATATCTTCACCGCACATATTACACCCCAGAAAAACTTTATAAATATGGGCTGCGGGCAGACTCAAGATGTTGTCGCTGTGGGATGGAGGGCGCAGATTTCGCACATTTGGCATGGTATTGCAGCGAGGTGGCTGGGTACTGGGTGGAGGTGACACAGATAGTGGGGAAAATGGTGGATGCGACAATTGCATGTGACATTAAAACGTGTCTGCTGGGACTGCTACCTGGGATAAGGGCGACCAAGCAAAAATTCTGTGTGGTGGCGTTGCTATTGGCCAAGAGGAGGATATTGCTGTGCTGGGGTGGCAGGAGGGCACCCCGGATTAGGCAATGGATACAGGACCTGGCGTATTGTAAAGAAACGTTACAAACATATGAGGAGGAGCTGCCAATGGGATCTCGGCCCAGAGACTACTGGCACTACTTGGTGCAGTACTTACAAGCTTACCCGATTGACTAAATATAGCTGTACGCTTGAATTGTAATTACTGAGATCCACAGCCACAAGACAGTATTGTTCATAATGGATGAAGAATGTTGTTGCGCCACAGTTTGTAAGTTGACAATATGTTGGCATTGTATGTCGTTTTGTTGGTATTAAAATGTCAATAAAAAATAAATAAAAAAAACATGGAATCTGAGAGGTGAGCGGTGGTGCAATTGAAGCTCAACAGATTGGCATTCAAAAGTGTGGAAGGAGCTGTTAGGAAGAGCCTTAAGTTGAAGGGAGTTTCTAAAGATGACTGCAACACCTCCCCCAACTTTGTCAATTCAACTTGGACTATATGGGGTGATGGGGATATTGTACTTATATGAGGGCGCTCGGGAGGGTTTAGGTGGACGAGAGGATCGAACAGAGGAGATGGTCGGAATAGTGTAGATAACAGGGTTCGTGGGAAGTGAAAGTGGAAGAAGGGTGGCGTTCGAGTGCCTGTGTGAATTTGCAGACGACAGGCTATGCTTAGCTATTATGGGGTGTGGGGGCGAGGTGCATCTCGTGAGAGGGAGAGTGTTTTCAAAAGGAATTGAGGTGTATGGAAAAGTCGAGATCTTGGAGCTTAAAACTAAAATGGTAGCTTCAAGTTGGGAGATGGAGGTGATTAGAGAGCCTAGCTTATTTTCCAGAGAGAGTAAGGTAGAGCACGGCATGTTGGGTGGCTCGATGGAAACAGGAGGGGGTGCACTTGGCGGTGGAAGGCAGGGAGAGGTGGGGGAACGGGAGGGGAGTAGGGGTATAGGGTTCAGAGGTGGGGAAGGGTTTTGGATGAGGGCAGGAGTTGGTGCACCAGGGGTGAGAGGAGAATTGTCGTTGTTGGCGTTGCAAGAAGGATAGGAATTAAGGACAAAATTAGGGGGCGATAGGAGAGGAGTGGGCCGGTGGGGTGGAAGGAGAGGGGAGGAGTGTGAGGAGTCATAGGGATGAAGGAGGTTTAGGAGGAAGAGAGGGCAGGGGGTTGGAGAGGTCCTGGTAGCTAGGTGAGGTGGCTGTGAGGGAGCGGGTATCAGGTAGTGAGTGGGGATTGGGAGATAGGGAAGTTGAAGAAAGAAAGTGGTTCTGCTCGGTCCGAGGGAGGGAAAGGGTTACCAAGGGGAGAAAGGGGGTAGCACAGCATTGGTGGAGGAGAGTGGGGAAGGAGAGAGATGGAATGTATTTGTGGGGAAATCGGGGTACATAGTGAGGGGAGGGGTGGGAGGAAAAGCAGAGAGGAGGAGGGAATACGGGGAACGTAAGGAAAATTAACTAGGGGAGAGGGCTGGAGGAGAGGTGGTCTAAGAAGGGGGCCGGCCGGTAGGGATAGGGGGGAGGAGAAGAGAAAGGAGTGCCGGGACGGTGCAGAATGGACGAGGAGCGTTTTAGCTAGAGGTAAGGCTGAAGTGAAGAGGGGGGCACACTGTGAGGGGGAAGAATGGGAGGGGAGGGCAGAGGGGAGAGAAGAGGGTCGACCTGTGCCTCCCAAGGGTGCAGCCTATTGGAGAGTGAGGGGGTCAGGGGAGGAGAAAGGGAGTAGTTGGTGGAGCTAGATGAAGAGTCAAGGTATAGCCCGGTTGCAAGGGAGGGGAGTAGGGAAGGGAAGAGGTGGTCAAAGAGAGAGAGACAGGTGTCTTTGGCTTGGATCTTGACAGTACCGTTGTTATAGATTGAGATAGTGAGGGAGCCGTCAAAACCCGCAGAGGGGGAAATTTTTAGCTGTTTCCCATGAGGGATAGAGGAGGAGGAGGTGACGTTAAGGGAGTTGTAAAAGCTGGTAGACCAAGAGGGTATGTCGTGCGTGAAAAAAATGAAATCGTTTTTGAGCCTCCCATAACGACCATTGTAAAACTGATCAACAAAAAGGGAATCAGGGAAACTTTCAATGGTGTTATGCTTGAAACATTTTGCTGCAGCTTTAGTCAGGTTAGAAGGGTAAATGATTTTGTAGCAATTAATTCCAGACTTAATTTGAGTGGTGGTCATGTTGGGAAATTGTGGAGGAGGAGGGTGGTGGGGATATGAGAAGGGTGTTGCTAGGAAAGCAGTGGTGAGGAGAAGTGTGAAGACAAGAAGGGGGCACATAATCCAGATGTCGGGTGAAGGGAACTGAGCTATTGTGGAGTCAGGAAGGTGAGGCGATTAGGAACAGGTTGTTACTTCAGAACAGGACTGATACAACAAGATAGGACAGAAGATGGAGTGGTGTAAGAGGAAAATCACTGTACTTAACATCATCCTGTGAAACCACATTATGCACAGCATCACAATATTCCCCGAACGCATTGTACGCCCAAAATCTCATCAGTCTAATATTAGGCACTTACCTCCTATGTATCTCCAACATTAGGGGCATAAAGCACAGGGTGGAGCATAATCTCACTAGCATAAACCAAAGTATGCAAGACAACCTCAAAATCATACAAACACATTTAGAGGTAGTCAGAACCGGGTCCGAAAATCAAACTACAAGAAATACATTTCCTAGCACCACAATTACACATTGGGGCCTGGCGCCCTACAAACCTCCCGGTCCCCCTGGTCAACTGGCCATCTCAAAAGGGCTCAAATGCCCTGTGTCCAGAATGTTGGGGCTGCTGCCAATGCAGCGAAAGACCAGGGTGCGTACTTGCGCAAATCTAAACGTTGCAGCTGGCACTACGTGCTGCACAGCTGTGAAGAAATGGGGCAAGGAGTGCATCTCACTCCTAACTCAGGCCGAACTACCCCCAAATACCCTGAGAGTCTAGAGGAGGACAACTTTCGTCGGCTCACCCGTTGGGAGAGGATTTATCTGCCCTTATTGTCCCTTCAGGGCCCCAGACTTGTGGTTGCTCCTTCCCTACTGCACATTAATTACCTTGCACGCCGTCTCTGTCACCTGTGAACATGTGGAGGGTAGACCGATACGCAGCAGTGGTTGCCAATGGTGGTGGGAAGCCTGGGGTGCACACCTCTTGCTGCCCCTGCCACTGTCCCCACTTACTGCTCTTATCCGTGCATCACGGGTGTGGTTGCAGGTGTCAGGAGGTCTCAGGTAGGAGGATTCAGTAATGGAGGCTTGTTGTGATGCCCTTACTGCATGTGTGACGGCGGGTTCATCGCTATTGTGGTCTCCCCCATTGACCTCCCTGCTTAAGGTTCAGCAATCAGGCAGCAACGCAGCGTTACCCCCTAATCTGCACCCTGCACCAGCGCCTGGTTTGCCAGCCACTTATCTGTGTATAAGGCTTGGGCAAGAATCAGAGCCCCCAGATCCGCAGTTCTCAGTTTCCGGGGTGTTTACACAACTTGCGCCCCGGGCAGTACTATTCGCTTCTCAACCCCCTCTGAACGCTGGATGTCCTTGCGCCTCGTTCCACCTTCCACTCTAGTGGGGGCTTTCGCGTGTCTCCCAGGGCCTCTCAGCAACACGGGTAAGTCCTCGGCTCCCCATGTTCTTCCCCCTTCGGCATGCCACAAGCCAGCGCTCTCCGTGGGCTCCCATGCTCACCACCATTGGGGCCCTCGGCTGGTTCCGATCCCCCGCAGCTAATGAGAGATCCCCGGGTCCAGGCTCTGAGGGCAGTGTGCAAAGTATCCTGTCAGGGGGAGCAAGTGCTGGACAATCGCCGCTCCCGATCTGCGGTCTGTAACATTACCGCAGACCGCCTGGAGCTCCCAGCGCCGCCATTTTGGGGTCAGGCTGCCTCTGCAGGGCGCACGTTATGCCTCACCTCACCTGTGCACAGTCCTCAGCCGTCAGTTCATATCCCAATACTCTTTTCCCTCTCTGTCTGCCTAATTGTTTCATTTGGCTCAGGCCTCCAGCTGGACTCCTTCATAACCCACCTGCTCCTCCTGTCCGACACTGCTAAGTCTTGACTACTGAAAGATGAGCATATTGGACTACCGTCAAATCTTACTAGTTGATTTTTGTGCCTATTAATAAAACTTTGCCACTCATGTATTCTTTCATGGCTTTCTATCCGCTGGAAGAACCACAGAGTTTATTGTCCTCACCGTGCTGATCAAGGTTATTGATGGCCTATACCATCCCTAAAGAACTGAAATATTATCTAGACACACACCCAAACTTAAGGGGCATATTTACCAGAAAGTCACCTTGCTGCGCTGCATGACAGGGAAAGGGTAGGAATCAGGGTTGGACAGGCCGTAGTGGGCATTAGGCATTTCCCTGAGAGGCTGGAAGGGTGGGGGCCGATTTTGCAGTGGTGGGGCCCGGTTTTACAGTGGTGCTGCTATATCAGCCCCCAGTAACAATAACAGCAGGGTGGCTGGCCCGTCAACATTGCGAGGCCTGCTTTGGGTTCCCAGTCGGGCCCTGGCAGGAATGAACTGCATTTAAAAGAATATGATGCATTCCTGCCTTTGTTCATGAGCTGGAACCATTTTTGAATACCTAGTGCCAATGCAGGCACCCTTGCACCATGGTGCTAGGGTGCCTGCGTTGTAAGGATAATTGTTTTTGTGCAGGAAGGGGCACCTTTCTGCACAAAAACAGTCCACCGATACATATTCTTCTTTCTATGTGTGCTACAGAATGCACACCTACAAAGAAAGAGGAAGTAACAAGGAGAAATAAAGAAGTTTCTCCTCATTACACCTTCCCAGTGATTGCCCCTGCATTGCGTTACTCCTGATTTATGAAACTACTCATTTTGGACTTGTGTAGCTCTTGCACCACATTGTGTAGTGCACAAACGACGCAACTCCTCTCATAAATATGCCCCTATGCTCCTTGTGCACATCAACCGTCTCCGACTAAAAAAACTCTCATGTGCCCAGTCTTGCTTTCACTCCTTCAATCTCGATCACCACACTGCTCTCTATTGGGATCTTAAGCTCATAATCTCATTAAATGTATTCAATTTGCTGTGAAGAAGGCCCATCTGTTTTAAATTCAGGCCGCAGACCGTGAATAAAATCCTGGCCAATCATGATAGAGCGGAGAAACGTTTACCTGGATGTTGCTCTTGTTAAGAAATTCTCTTATCAGTCATTGCTCCTGTCTCTTAACCTGTCCATCTTAGTTCTCGATAAAACTGTCTTTTGTTTCCCATTACCAACTAACAAACAGGATGATGTACATGACTGATGTAAACTCATGTGAACCACAAAAGAGCAGAGGACTGGCTTTAACGTTGGTGTGCCCGGTCCAATACTCGTTGTTGGCACCTCCACCTGCTGCAGTAACCTGCTTCTTCAAGGATTCCCTCACTATCAACCTCCAATGGTGCCCCTCATCTCTGTAGCCCCTCTCTCACATTTATTTATTTTATAGCACTATTCATCCCATTGTAGAGTGTCAGAGAGCTTTAGAGAGACAATGAATCATACAAGTGTGTAAATCAATGTATTTGAAATGTTAATTGAGTCACACGTCAACCATACTGGTTATATATTAAGAGGGCTTGGTCTGGAGAAGCAAAGGGCCCAATTTACTAAGTTTTCACTAGATGTAGTACCCAAAGTTGCTGAGCTGTGTTGCATAAAAGGAGAGAGCATAAAAGTCCCATATTTATTAATCTATGGCACTGTTGCTCTCCCCTCTAGTGCTTTTGACTTTAGGATGCCTTGCGTCAATGCCCATACCCCTGCAGCATATAAAAAGGGTGTGTGCATATGTTAAATATAGGTTTTATACTAAAAGGGTACCCTTCTGTTACAAAATTCTATGCTTTTACAAAATGTAACACTTTTAATCTTTGCACGTGTGATGTATAGAACAGCACACGTGCAAAGTTGGAAAGGTTTAGAGAAAATAAATTGTTTCTTCAACTTTACGTCTGCCTCAAGGAGACATCATTTTTGTCAATTGTAGAATAATGAAAAATCGAGAAAAAAACGATAAGTTTCTGAACCTATGTTTGCAGTGTGCACGCAGGACTTTGAGGCCAGTCATAACTCAATGTGCTGCATGAGAAGCCTTGCAGCTCATAAACTCCAGGTAACAAAAGAATATCTGTGACAAAAGCAGTAATCAGATGGGCTACATACATAAAATACAAGTTTGTGATCTGCAGATTACACTCTGTGCTTTGCAGCAGGAACATCAACCTTCTATACTACTTTATCAAAACTGTGAGTAAACAATTCACAGATCTCTCCATCAAGTGCATTAACCAGATGTGTTATCATGCTGTTGTTATTATCCCCTGAGAAAGGCCAGACACACATAGATCTCTGGAGTCTGCTCCTCTCTCGCCTCAGTTTGTCATGCAAACAGTGCCCCCTCAAGCTTGGTACCAGCAACACCAGTCAAACTGCCCTAATGTTAACTCAGAAAGAACATTTCAGATAGCTTGTGTAAACATTTATGTCAATAGATTGATGAAGAATTAAAAAATCAAAAAAACTAAAGCCTCATTGGGAGCCTTAAGAAGCGTCATATGAAAGGGGTGATTGACCATTGCCGCCCGTCCTTCACAACTTCCTGTTTCCTTCACCAGTTGGTGGCAAGTGATTGCTGGACTGTATGAATTCAATACTGTTGACAATCATATCCCCTTGTTGTGCCCAGTGTGCGTAGTGTATGCAGGAATCGCTTAGAACTAGTACTATAAAATCAAACACCATATCCGTTGCATGTAAATGAATCAAAGAGGGTACACTTGCAAATGCAACGTGTGGAAACTAGCTGGACATGTAGAAAACCAACACCATAGTGAGAGGAAGTGATTGTGGAATGAACAGAAGGATAACCTAAACAGTATTAAGCCAAAAGAAAAACATCGGGCGACACACATTATCCAGTCTTTCCTTACTGGTTACTTTAAGGCACTCAATTCAATTCCATGTTAATTCGAATTAATTCATAAATATATATCAAAAATGCAAATCACTTTTTCCGATACATACTTTATTGGTAATTTCAAAAGACACTAGCTAAAAAACAAGCAATGGCAATCTCAATAATTCTCACTTACCACTACATGCAAGTGTGACCAATTGTCATTGCCAGTGTTTGTTTATAGTAGTTATCAATGTCTGTCAAGATCGATGTTGTATCTTCTACGTTTCTGCTACGGTTTTTCTAGTGACCACTAGATGGCACTGAAATGCAGCAAACAGGAGTTTAAATGTGGCTCTCTTTTCTTAAATCCAATGCAGTTCAGAGCAGGAGAAATGTCGAATCTACTGACAACATCACCAAAATGTTTCAGTGGGCGGGACAAACACAGAAAGGGAGGAAAGCAACAAATAAGAGCAAGGCAGCTAAGACTGACAAGAAAGCCATCCAATCTTAAGCAAGAAATGGCTCTGCGGATTACGGTATACAATGCTTTCTGTGACATACAGCTGGATCTGTCTGCAGAGAAACTGCAAAAATTGATAAGAATCATTTGAAAAAAATTATACATAAAGACTAATTCTCAATTTGTATCACTTCCCTTAATACTTATGGCTCAAAGTGGAGTATCAAAAGTCATAATCACTTCATAGTATGCATTTCTCTTCTCCTCTGTGCTTTTATGTGTAATTAGCTGTGTAGTAATGACTTGGTAACAAGTAATGTTGCCCATGAGTGCAATAGCACCCTGAAGGTCTGGCTGAACGAGCACCGCAAGAACATCCGCAATGGCAAGAAGATCATGCTCTGTAGGTATGTAGTATTTGTCTAACCCTAATCACCTCGACTTTTCTTAATATGTAATGTTGAGTGATTTTCAACTTGTATATATGTAACTCTAACCACAGGCATCTTTATTAGACATATGTACTTACTAGTGTCACATGGCCCATAGGGATATTGTCCTTTTCAACTAACTTAGCATGAGCACGTTGCAGCTTGCCTGCTGCTTTTGCGCACGTTGCTACACGTCTTTATTTTTGCAAAATTCCAATGACTTCTTTCACATGAGAACTCATCACTGTGTTCACGCTTTCACATGAGATCTCATGGCCGTGTTCACACTCTTCATGTTCCTGGGATTCTGACTGAACATTATGTGCAAGGTCGAACAACAATGTTATTTTGTTCTGGCCAGACCTTAGCCCTAGACAAAACATACAGATGCAGCTGTTGTTTGGACAACATACTTTGGTTTTTAGTGGGGTACACAAACTAGGTGAGACACACTTGGAGAGTGACCTTTCCAGGGAGAAGAGCGAGACAGCAACTATCATGTAGATCTACCATCTATAGGCTAAGGTATGGAGTCTGCTGACAAAGCCCGGAGATCTTCTAACATATAATAATACTTCTTAGCAAGGGGAGGGAGGTTAGGCTCCATTGTCTTTTTATGATGACATCTCCCTTCATGATTTATGGACTAGCTGCTATGCTGACTATATTTCTACCATGCATTTTCCTGCTTGTTGTGGCACATATAATGCATGTTAGGGCACGTTAGTAAAAATAAATATTTTAAACTGTTTAGTGTCTCTGTCAGATCTTATTGTGGACAAATACAAGAGTGCAAGCAAAAGGGTGTGTCTTGTTTCCACGATTCCTGAGAGATCTGGGAGTGTTGTGTTCTGGGGTGTCTAATCCTTTGTTTCTCTGTGAGTGAGTAGGAGAGCAAGTAAGACACTATAGCTAGTCGGTCCTGGGCTCGTGGATACTAAGGCGGTAGGAAGACCCAGTCCCTATAAACCAAGGTCCCATAATCCTGCGCGTAGTACTGTCTTTGTACAGAATACCTGCAACACTAGCATTCCTTTTGAGTTGAGAGTTTATCTGTTTGTACCTTTTATGTAATTCATGTACTCTGAAGTTCTTATGTAATGTAACTGGTTCTATCGTAAAGTACTCTTACACCTTCGGGTAAAGTATGCACTATATAAATAAATAAATCAAATAACATTTCCATTGGAATCCCAGCATCTGAAATTGCACAATATGTAAAACTCCACGGCCACTAAGTAAAATGAAGAAACACTGCTAGTCAGTGAAACCGAACCAATCAAATCCTTAACTCATCACCCCCACCCAGGGAATTGAACACAGCAAGCATCTACTATCCAAATCTCTCCACTAGGATTTTGTGAATATGGTGGGATGGTCCAAATGTCCCACATCAAATGTAACAAATGCTGATGAGTCCCCAAGGGAAAGGGACGCCCCCTCAATAATTACTCAAGCAGTTCAATGTGCACAATTGGGGAGGAAGTGTTCCGGAGTCCCTAGCACAGAGCTGTGCAAAGTGGCTTCTTTTCCACTGCGAAGCCCGATGGTGAGCCATCCATATTGCTAGTCAGTTGTTCCATGGCCACGATCGTCCATTGTCTGTGATGCCACTGTGAGAGTGGCAGGGTTTTGTGTTTCTTCCAGTTAAACACTATCGTTAGTAGTGCCACCAAGCACTGCAAGACCATTTGCCATTCAGTTTTTGACATTGCTTCTAACGCTGGAGGCTTTAAACCAAGTAGAAATACCTCTGGCGCAAAGAGCAGTGGGTAAACTTGGATTTCCTTTAGCAGGGCTGCCACCTCCTCTTAAAAGAGGCATACCAAAGGACAGGCCCACCAGATATGGAGGGCATGGCCACTGGCTCAGGTAGTCTAGAAATTGGAAACATTCTGGAGAAATCCCTATGAAATATCATAGATGCAACATTGATCGATATTGTGTTTATACATACATCGTCATATATGACTCAAACCCCTGATGAAGTTCCAAGTGTTGGAACGAAACGCGTTGGCTGGATTTTAACATTTTCTACTTTGAGAAATGAGAATAAAGGAGAAATCATAAAATTTACATTGAAATTGGTCTTCTTTCTGGTGCACCTTCCATTTCTTTCAAAAGTCTTTGGATCTGCTGTATAGTAGCACAAACCAGTGGCAGGTGCTGGGAGATTTGTGCACAGGACACTACACTTTTTTGGATTGGTGTTTTTGATGCAGACTATATAGTCTGCCGCTGGTTCATTTTTGCTTCAACTGACTTCCTCTTGCTGTGTAGGTCTGTTAAAGACCTCCATTTGGACGCCTGTTACACATGATAGTTGGATGTCCTCAGTGGTCGAAGTGGGCGGGATCGGGAGGGCATGGCATGCCCCTACTTCTTAAATTTCATAGATTCCGTTTCCCTACTTTCTTTTTTAAACATGCGTTCGGGGACGGGCGGAACGGGCAGAGAAGAAAAAGGACTCTGTCTTTTCCTTCTTGCCCAGAGAAGACGAGGACAGTCTCCAATTATCCTGTCCTGCGTCTGTCAGCTGCCACCCCTCCTCTCTTCCTCTTTATTCCCTCTCTTTCCTTCTAGCTCCTCCTCACTTACTGAAAACCGAGACCCCCAAGAAACTGGTATTACCCTCTCTTTCCTCCTTTCGTTTATTTGCTCCCCTGTGAAATGAATCCAAAAAAGAAAAACACTTTTGCTGGAAACATCGTCTTTTTCTGACATTTTTCAATGTCTAAGTGCAGCCTCGGGATAGAGAGAAATAAAACATTCATAATATGAAAACTAACTAACTAATTAAAGCAAGACAGAGTGGTTGCAAGGTGGCCAGATTGTTTTTATTCACAGCTAAACACATTGGCGCCACTTTACAGTGTTTGCCAGTGAAGTACTAATTTTGTCTATTAATCTCTCTTTGAACAACATTGTTTTCCCTGGCTGGGAAGGTGCACCATTCCGGGAGGTACTAAAATACCTGCTTGATGGGTGAATTGGAAAACAAAATGTGTACAGCGGCTGTGTGTTCAAGAATTACGTTTTGTAAGGATATAAGCAATCGACATTAGAAATGGGTCCTTCACTTTTCATGCAAAAGCACTCACTGATTTCTGAATGATGAGTGTAAAAGTGTTAGGGTAACCATGTTGTTCTTCTTTATATTTCACATGATTTACTTAATCTTGTATTCCCTAGGAGTGTTTGCTTTTTCTAGGATGTTATTTTTTTTTGGCAGCATATTGCTCTTGTGTAGTGCATAATTTGAATTGAGTCACATCCGGGTGTTCATAGCGTGTCACAATTGGGTTGTAGTTGAAGGCAGCGCAAGTTTCTCTCAGTGGGGCAGTATGGTGTTCAGTGGGGGAGAGGATGTGGCACTATGGTCAGAGCTGCTGAATTTGGAACTGGGAACCAGGTTCAGCCTTCATGACCAGTTCACCAGACCACTCCTTCTGAGGGAGCACATTACCATGCTAGACCTTAGAAGGCCCTGCAAGATCTTAAAAGCCCTGATGTCTTAGCACCCGCAGGAGGCCCTCAACGGTGGCAACTGTGGGTTAACCTTGAAGGCCTGTCCACCACAATTCATTCTGAAGTTTAACTCCAGTCTTGCAGGCAGGTCTATGAAGCAGCACAGCATAGACTGACAGTGACTCTGTCACTGAGGGGGAAACGACCTAAGCGACGCAGTGAAAACACCGCAATACATTCACATCGCTGCTTTAACAACTCAAGTCGTCACCACGACTTGCACTGGAGGGCGCTCTAGACTAAGGAATAGTGTGAGTTACTATTCCAACACCTTCCCTACTGTACGTAGGCTGGAGTTGGAATAGTAAATTATACTATTCCTAAATACAGCACCCTACAGCGCAAGTCGTTGTAACGACTTGCGTTGTAAAAACAGCGATGTAATGTACCGCGATCAAAGTGATCGCGTGGTAACACCATGCATCCTCACTGAGGTCACAGGACCCTTGAGCAGGGTGGCTCTAGGGCAGTGCGACCGCACAGGGTGCTGACTTCAGGTGGGGGGCGTCATGTTTGCAAGTATAATATGGTTTTAAAAGTACTTGCTGCCTCCTTCCTAGCCTCAAGCAATTTTCAGCAACAAACAAAATGTCATGATAACTCCAGTGATTAATGTTCTGAGTAGAGAGAGATGGTGTTTTGTCTAGTGGAAGTTTTGACTCATGGAAAGGAAGCGCAGAGGGTTAATGTACCTTCTGCTAAGAACATGTACCATGCGGATCACAAAGTGCACATCGTATAAATAGGTTAGTGGCTTACTGCTTTGTCAGAGAGACCCTATTGTTACTTGCAGTTCATAAGTTAACATAACATAACATAGAACAGTGAGCTATTAACTGTCATGTAAGAGCTGCAAACAAACTGCAAGGTATAAATTAGAGCGATATTATTTTCCCCCTAGTCTTTGATTATCCTAATGTTGCAAAAAGTGGGTTCATTTGGATAGAAATAAATTCTGATTATTAAAGAGAACCCCCAACCATGGTATTACGTTTTTTAAATTCTGAGTTTGTGTTTCTCCAGACCAATCACTTTTGAACTATGCTGCCTTACTAGTATTGGTGTCATGTGACTCCTACACCTTGTAGTCCTTTGTCTTATGTAACATTTCCTATACAGTGATTTATACATGTATGATTGATTGTCTCTGTGTAATATGTGTGATGCAATGTGCTCTGACATCCTACACTGGTATTATTGTCAATAACTGATATTAAACCTTAAATAAACATGCAAATCCATTGGTTGAATTAAATAATGTAATAAGCTGTAACCGGTCAGTGAAATGGGAAACAAATACCAAAAATTGGGATATTTTGCTCTTTCTGCCACAACTCTGACTCCGCCCACTGACCCAATCCACGGGTTATTCCCGCCCTCTCATTCTCCGTCAACAGTTCCCCTACTTTTTTTCCCCCACTTCGACCACTGGATGTCCTTCAGGTGAGCCTCTCGGCTTGCCAGCGGACATTCCACCCTGGAGTACAGGTCCGAATAAAAACTGCGATATTCGTCTACTTTATCGGCATCAACTGTGAGGACTCTACCAGAGGGGATAATTATATCTTGTACATAGTCTTTTTCTTGTTAACCTGTAATAATCAATCTAACTGCGTGCCTACTTTATCCGCTGTGATGTACAACGTCTGTCTTAAATGTAGAAGGGGCAATTCTGCTTTGTTAGTCTAATGCAAGAAAAGTTGTCCATGTGCGGGCAGTAATTTGCGAGCGTTCTGTAGTGTAGAATGCTCTGCCATAACCTGCTCTAACTCTTTTTCTTCCTGTTCTAGCTGTTAGATCACTAGCCTCGAGAGATATTGACGATCCAACGCAGCTGCCATCAAGTGACCCCCTAATTGGAGCCTTGAAGGCATACCTGACCAGTCCTGTGGGCACTCCAAAGTTTTCATTCAGGGTAAAATACTATGTGGCAGCCTATTTTGTCCTGAATCACTGCATCCCAGAATAGGGAATTATGGAGGCACCAACTGTGTGTGGGAGTCCTGGTCCTCAATATCACGCTTATCAACACTGGCGTGTAGTCCGAGATCCCTATTTCCCCTATGTGGATCTCCTGGATGTCAGATAATAGGAGATGCTCACCAGGTATATCGTAAAATTAGTTCTATGACTGTGCTAGTAGTAAGTAAACTTGCTTTTATGTGGGAATTTCTTTCTTCAGGCATCTTTGAAGCAAAGGTTCTACCAATGAGGCTTTCAGGCATCTGAAGAAGGTGCCTGTCAGTCCCATCCAATCTGCTCCCCTAACTAGCCCAGAGTTGAAATCCCCGGTAAGGATAATGTACCATGTCAAGAGGAAATAGATGCTGTAGCCATCCTGGGGCATGTTTGGTGCATACTCTGTGGCCAAAGTAATCAGTTGGTCACAGAGAGTCTCAATTAAGATCAGATATATACTCTCCCTGTCCTTGTAGATCCCCTGGGCCATGAATGGAAAATTATGCTTAATGAGGACAGCCGCCCCTAGCTGTTTAGTAAGTGTGGAGGCAAAGAAGGCAGCTGGATATAGTCTATGCAAGAAGTGTGCAAGGTTTCTTTTCATTGGGTGGGTTTCCTGTAAACAAATAATGGGTGGCTTAGTGTTGTACTTACTTATGCTTGTTTAAGGTTCCATGTAGAACCTTATGTGTTGTTATGGAGCTCTGTGGTGTATGTTCTGAGAAGAGTCAGTTGGTGCCTCTCTGCTGTACTGAGAGGAGCGGTGGCTCGTTGTACCCACGAATAAACCCATCATACCTACCATTGTGTCCTGTGGTATAAATTGGGATCACAACACCATTTTTGGTGACGACGGGGCGAGCCACTGCAACATGACGCTGATTAAAGAAATATACCTTTGAGGGAGATAGAGGTATAATCACAGCCTGGCAGAAGGTGAATGCGCAAAAAGAAATAATAATAAGAAAAAGACATCACCAATTATTATCAAAAAGATTCCCTACCTACCTCATCCAGCGGCTGATCGATTTGGAAGAGAAGTTTATCTGGAGACTTCTCCAGCGGCTGTTGGAAAGTATTTTGTCCGATCGGAATTGAAGAGAAAACGGTGAGGAGGTCAACGGGAGGGGTTGGTGTGTGCCCACATGTGTCTTCTGACTGGGAGGTTCGCTTCAGGTTTGCTGCATGCCGGTATCAAGTACCAACTGACTGGCGACACCGTTGGAATTATTTGCAGCGTGGGAGCTCTTCTCTCTTCAAAACCTAGGCAAGAGTGATGACGCATTAGAATCCTAAAGAGGATTCAGTGATTTGTTAGTGTCATCAGCCGCACTACGTAAGAGGTCATCGAACGCTAAAAACGTAAAAGATTCTCTGCCCTGAGCATCTGCGTGCGCAAGCGCTATTCATGCTTCGTGAGTTCCCGGCCGACAACGTTACGTTCACGAAAGATTTACTGGATGTCGTCTGACATTACGGTGAAAGATTGATCGAAGAGCAGTGGCGAATTGCAGGAAATGAATGGTACTTTGGTGGCATCTATTTGCTTTGGCAGTCACATTATTTTTTTTAATATAACGTTTATATTTAAATATGTAGCGTTTAAATACCGTTTTCCTCAGCTGCTGAAGACGATTGTCTCATTTGTGTGGGACAGCTGCTGTCAAGATACTTTTGAGCTGGTCAAATCTGAAATGGTGAATACCAAAACACTCAGAGCTTATGATCCGGCAGTTCCTTGTACCATTACTGTTGACGCTAGCAATTATGGTCTAGGGGCTGTGCTTACACAATTTGTTGGTGTGAATGAGGTTACTATTAGTTATGCCACTAGAGTTCTCAGAGATCCTGAGTTGAACTATTCAGTCATTGAGAAGGAGCTTTTGGCATGTTATTGTGCATGTGAGAAATTCAGAACATACATCTGGGGCAGAAAGTTTGTCACTCAAACTGATCACAAGCCCCTGATATATATTCTAGGTGGAGAACGTCTCAAGTATGCTACGCCCCGTATTGCACGTTTAACCACAAAACTCCTGCAGTATGATTTCACAGTAAAGCATATCCCAGGGAAACAGAATGTGAGGGCCGATATGTTGTCTAGACTTCCTGTAAGTGGAGATGACATTACGGATGTGGAGGAAGACAAAGAGGATTGTTTCATCGCTGTTGTGGATGCTGTTGAAAACAAAGCTTGCAGCGAGACAGAATGGAAGGAGGCTCTGAGTCAAGATGTTAGTCTGGTTAAGGTCAAAGAATATATTGTGAAAGGTTGGCCTAGAGAGAAATCTGTGTCCCCGGATATTCAGCCATTTTGGAAGGTGGCTGAAGAGTTGTCCATTGAGGACAGAGTAGTCATGAGAGATGGTAGATGTGTTCCCCCATGAATATCCGTACCAAGTTGGTTGATTGTGCACACAATGGTCATCTAGGAGCGACCATGACAAAAAGGCGAGCCAGACTACATTATTGGTGGCCCTCCATGGACAAGGATATAGAGGAGAGGGTTATGAGGTGCGTTGTTTGTAGTGGTGCTGAAAAGGGGATGAAAGTTGCTACTCCTCCCCTTCAGCCCATCCCGTTCCCTACTAAACCTTGGCTTAAGGTGGGTATTGATATGATTGGCCCATTCAATTTTCTTCCACACAACTTACGCTTCACATTTGTTCTCATGGATTTCCATAGCAAATGGCCTGAAGTTAAATTTTGCTCCTCTCCCACAGCTGGTTATGCCATTCTCTTTCTCAAAGAGATTTTTATGAGGGAAGGATTCCCGGAGGCTCTTGTCTCAGGTAATGGGGTGCTGTTTATTAATCAGGAGATGGGTCTGTTTTTGAGTGAATCTGGCGTGAAGCATCTTAGAAGCTCTGTCGGACACCCTCAAACCAATGGGTTGGTAGAGAGAAGTGGTAGAATGTATCAAGTGGGCAAAGAGTCACTGTTATGATGTTGAGGGTGCGGTCAGGTCCATGTTGTGGTTTTACCGCACTACGCCACATTCACTTACCAAAGTTGCACCTTTCATATCTCTTAAAGGCAGGGTTCCAACTTCTACTCTCTATCCTGCTTGGCTATTAAGAACTGTCTCTGAGAAAGTGTTGGGTTGACAATGATGTGCTAGAAACAAGAGTTAAATCCGCACAAAAGAAAACGTCTGATAGGTATAATCAGAAGAAATCTGTTAAAGCTGTCAATGTGTCTCCTGGGGACATGGTGCGCATCAAAACTACAAGTTTTGTAAAAAAGGGGGTAGTTCCTTTGGAGAACCAGTATGTGTGGAGAAGGTGTGTGGGAATGCTGTCATGGTTCGTGGAGGACATTGGTGGAACCTTGCAAAAGTTGTCAAAGTTCACTCTGCAGGAGATAATCGCAATGGTACCAGTAATATTGAGTTTGCAGAAGATTCTCCTATTCATCCAGCTGTTGTATCCGCAGGAACTGTCCCTAAAACAAATGTGATGTGCCAAGTACCAAGAAAGTCCATTCGTGCTAGACGTCTTCCTTGGAAACTAAGCTGAATTTGCGGTAGTGTGTTATTTTGTACAATGTGTATTCTATACCGACAGTAATTTATTAGATGTTTCATTTTGTTTTATTATTTGTTTTTTTTGTGGTTTCTTATTTTTGGGTTCTTTGTTGTTTGCATTTAGTGTTTGTATTTTTCTGAAAAAAAGAGGTAATATGTTGTACTTACTTATGCTTGTTTAAGGTTCCATGTAGAACCTTATGTGTTGTTATGGAGCTCTGTGGTGTATGTTCTGAGAAGAGTCAGTTGGTGCCTCTCTGCTGTACTGAGAGGAGCGGTGGCCCGTTGTACCCACGAATAAACCCATCATACCTACCATTGTGTCCTGTGGTATAAATTGGGATCACAACACTTAGCATCTTCAAAATGAACAAGATAAGAAACCTTGTGGAACCATATAACACACAGTGCTCTGGAGCATAAATGGAGTTTTCCACTCCATTTTGTGTCCCTGGAAACTTTTGAATTACAGAATGAGCAACAGATGTTCACATGATCCCTTTAATATGGATTGCGATAGTGCAAAATGTGTGCCTAATTGATTTCCTAAGTTGGTTTCCCTCATTTCAATTGGCGTGTGCCCCATTTAAATCAGGGTACGCTTTTCCCGCGTAGAATATCAATAATAGATATTACAGTCCATACCACATAGTGTTCTAAAATGTCTGACTTCATCAGTACACACAGGTAACATCTTGAATGGCTTCAAAGGTAATTTCGGCCCTTTCATAGAAAGTGGCCGTGCTCTAACGATTCAACCCTTTATTATGAGGTACATACAAAGACATCTTAAAAACCACATTATAAACCCTATCATAAAGAATTGCTAGGGCCCTTCTTGTACAATAGACAAAAATAACAAAATAATTCAAAGAATTATTTTTGTAAGTATTATGGACCCTTATAATTGATTCCATTTAATGATACAAAAGAGGGTAAAATGAATCCCAGACCAACAACAAATCCCTACAATATGATCACTTTTATTTTACACATATTTCAGAAAATGCTTACAAACAGATTCAAAGTAAATCTTTAGGCTTGGCTTTCCAAAGAAGATGAAAACCAAAACAGGTGGTGACATATAGTACATAATAATCAGTTTTAATTTATTGTTCCCCCAAAGAACTCAATATTAAGGTTCCTCTTTACAACTAAAGATATAGAAACGGGGCATGATATGATAGCACAGTCTGAAAGATAGGATAGGAATAGAAAAATGATGGACCCTTACATAGCCAAGTAAGGGAGCCACAACCATAGACTTGTCAGAGTTATTGATTCCTTGTGTGAAGTCAGATATTGGAATGTGCACATAGTCTGACCATATGGATAACTTCCAATTGCTGTCTCAAAAAGTAGAACTGTGTTTCTGCCTCAAAACTCTATAGCTATCCTTTCTGTCCCTGAATATATTTCCAAATAACTGAACTGACCTCAAGGTAAGATGGTGGCCATCAAAATCATATATAGGAGAGGCCTAATTAAATATCTTTAATTCCTGGCATCAAAGCATTTGCAAGATTTATAACACAAATTTATGGCACTCACCCAAATAAAAGGGGGAAAATACGTTTTTCACCTACTTGCAAGTCTGACAAAATTATCAAGATCAGTGCTTTAATACTCGGTGCTTAAAAGTTCAAATTTCTCCACAAGGTGAAACTTGGAACCATTGTTCATCAGGACAGCAGGCACACATATATATCTAATGAACAAACATGAACAACACTCACATCTTCTTTAACAGCATAAACAGAGTTTTACCTTCTGACAACAGGCAGCACATTGTAAACACTAGTAATACAGTGGTGGTTGCAAAAGTGGCAGCTGCAAAAATATGAAAGCGATGGGCGTAAAAATTGATGAAGCAAATTAAATGTTATTTTGCCTTACTTTGCTTTTCCTGCAGCTTGACTATTGTAATTCAAGAGGGAGTTTGGAATCGCTGATGGGCCTTTTCTCTGCATCCTCGTGGATAGCACAGTAAGTGTCTCCTGTGTGGAGGGAGCAAATAGCTGTGGCAGGTTCGAAAAATAGCCAATCGCTATGCAGCTATGAAATTAATCAATAAAGCTGAAGGTGATTGGTCATGTTTTTATTTATCCCCCCCCCAGGCCCTTTTAGTCATGGACCTTGGGGGCTTGCTACTGTCATATAGTCTTCCTCAGCGAATTCTACGCTTCTTTCATGCTCTGGATTGTAACACAAAGCTTGAAAGCAGCAGCAGGATTTGTTGGGCAAATGTACGCATGTCAGGCCACATTGAAGCTAACGGTCAGGTGGACATGCACACTTCACGGCAGCAGGCAACAATCAAGATGGATGATGTCTCATTGGTGCACTGTGACAGGGCCATGCCTCCTTTCCCTACAATACTGCACGCTCTCAGTAGTGCAGCCTGTCCCACTCCACATTAAACTCATCATGTGTCTGACATACCTACTTTGTGTGATGGCTCACATTGGGGGTAGTGCACTGCCCAACATTCCTAAAGAGAAACCACCCCAGGGTTACACCCTCAATTAAGGATCATATGCTTACATGCACAATACGTGTGAGGCACATAAGTATATTCCTCACAAATATACATTAGCTTCTCAGTTTCAAAAACCTGTTGGGCGGCCAACAATGTTGTATACATGTACAATGCGCAAAGGCCACTGTTATAAAGATAGAGATTTTTTCCAAACTGTTGCATTATAAACGTTGGTTATACAATATATAGTAAAACACTGATCTCAAGGTCTTATCCAGTTAATGGATCCCAGACGCCCAGAACTAAATATCATTGTTTCGGAGGCCATAGGAAATATGTTTCTATATTCAATACACCGAAAAACAAGCATTTGCAATGCAATAGGTCTCGCAGTTACAAGAGTTTAAGCTATTGGCATTGTAAATCAAAATGCCTTTTATTTATGTTTTTAAAAAGAAAACAAATATAAAAGGCATTGTTATTTGCAATGTCAATAGCTCAAACTCTCGTCAATGCGAGACCTATTGCATTGCAAATGCTTGTTTGTAAAGGCGGTTCACACTATGAACACGGGGGCAGAAAGGTGCTTTTTGGCCAAGGAACAACCCTCACTGTCCGTCCAAGTAAGTGGAGAACACAAGACCCGGTGGGTTTAATAATAACAGACCTAGGGGAGTTTTATAGCCCTGGGCCCTGGTGAGTTTAATAAAAGTGGACTAGGGTGACCTTTATAAAAGTGCATCCGGGTGAATTTAATAACCTGGGACCTGGATGTGTTTAATAACATTAGACCTTGGAGTGTTTAAAAATACTGGATTTGGTTGAGTTTCATACCACTGGACCTGTGCGTGTTTATAACTCATCTCCCGGGAGCATTTCATAATAATACACCAGAGTGAATTTAGTGGACCTGGGAGGGTTTAATATCGGGATGAGAGGGGGTGGTGGTGGGGGGAGTTAATATCACTGGACCCAGGTGTGTTTAACAACACTAGATCCAGGGGCCTGGGAGGGTTTAATGATACTGGACCCGGGCTGTACCCGGGTGGGTTAACCCATCTGGCCATTTCTTAGTGTGGACAATTCATTCCTTTTAAATGATTTGCTTCATCAAGAGATGTTGGAGTTTGTCTCGATGAGGTGCACATGGAACCATTCTCATCCGCCCTGTTATGCAGAAGGGTGTGAAGAAATACCTCATGTTTTTGTAAAGACGTTTCCTATAGTGACATAATAACAACTACAAACTTGTTTTCGGAGGCGGAATGAAATTGGCAGTGCAGCCAAGTAAGTGCATTTTAAAGACAAGCATTTGCAATGCAAATAGTTCTCGCATTTGTGAGTTAGAGCTATTGACATGGTAAATGGCAATGTTTTCTACCCACACGTTTTATTTTTGGAATGAATGTATGTAGTGTGCAAATTCCCTTGGAAAGGTCCTGCACTTCGTAATAAATATATTGAAAAAGACGCAAAGTGTGGATTGTGTCAACAATTGCTTGGCACGTATCTCATGGGTGAAGTGTCGCCACACATGCACACCGTGGTGCTTTACTAATGCGAAACTCATTAATACAAGTTGTGCTTACAGGCTAACCAACGCAATCGTGATCTGAGCATTTGAATCTGAATCCCGGCTTCTCTTTCATTTTCTAGACTATTTGACTCACTCTCCTGCGTCTTGGTTATCCCCCAAAACACTGGGAGGCAATGAAGTTTGCCAAGGGGGTGGGAGCAGGGGGGCTTCGGGGGTACATGAAAATGTATTCATTGCCTAATTGTCAAAGGTCGCCCAGTGCTATTAGTTAAAAGTGTGCAGATTTCATTAAGATATTAAGAGTACTTTACTTGCATCTATGAGAAAATCGACATTAACTAAACAAAATGCCAGAATCCATGTCAGTTTTCACAGTGTTTTAGACAGTACTGGTTGCTTAGTTTCATTGCATTAATTTTTGTATTTACTCTTTTACACAGCATTCAAAATAGGTTACCTAACCCCAAAGCCCCGAGTTGTTAAATGAAGGGAGTGTTTTACAGTTGAGCATATGTGTCCAAATTTATTTTTGGTAGTGCCATGGAATGATCAGCCAATGAGGTACTCGATGAGCAGTATTTAATTGCACGTTCAAAACGTACGGTATTGTGGCTGTTGTTTGTTTGTACACAACCACCTCTCTGAATGTGTTTATTAACCTCATCGCTGCTTATGACGGAGTGGTTCCGTCATGCGCGTCGGTCGCGCTGTGCGCATGACGGAACCACTCCGTCATGGCCCCGCCCGCTCAATGGATCCCAGACGCCCAGAACTAAATATCATTGTTTCGGAGGCCATAGGAAATATGTTTCTATATTCAATACACCGAAAAACAAGCATTTGCAATGCAATAGGTCTCGCAGTTACAAGAGTTTAAGCTATTGGCATTGTAAATCAAAATGCCTTTTATTTATGTTTTTAAAAAGAAAACAAATATAAAAGGCATTGTTATTTGCAATGTCAATAGCTCAAACTCTCGTCAATGCGAGACCTATTGCATTGCAAATGCTTGTTTGTAAAGGCGGTTCACACTATGAACACGGGGGCAGAAAGGTGCTTTTTGGCCAAGGAACAACCCTCACTGTCCGTCCAAGTAAGTGGAGAACACAAGACCCGGTGGGTTTAATAATAACAGACCTAGGGGAGTTTTATAGCCCTGGGCCCTGGTGAGTTTAATAAAAGTGGACTAGGGTGACCTTTATAAAAGTGCATCCGGGTGAATTTAATAACCTGGGACCTGGATGTGTTTAATAACATTAGACCTTGGAGTGTTTAAAAATACTGGATTTGGTTGAGTTTCATACCACTGGACCTGTGCGTGTTTATAACTCATCTCCCGGGAGCATTTCATAATAATACACCAGAGTGAATTTAGTGGACCTGGGAGGGTTTAATATCGGGATGAGAGGGGGTGGTGGTGGGGGGAGTTAATATCACTGGACCCAGGTGTGTTTAACAACACTAGATCCAGGGGCCTGGGAGGGTTTAATGATACTGGACCCGGGCTGTACCCGGGTGGGTTAACCCATCTGGCCATTTCTTAGTGTGGACAATTCATTCCTTTTAAATGATTTGCTTCATCAAGAGATGTTGGAGTTTGTCTCGATGAGGTGCACATGGAACCATTCTCATCCGCCCTGTTATGCAGAAGGGTGTGAAGAAATACCTCATGTTTTTGTAAAGACGTTTCCTATAGTGACATAATAACAACTACAAACTTGTTTTCGGAGGCGGAATGAAATTGGCAGTGCAGCCAAGTAAGTGCATTTTAAAGACAAGCATTTGCAATGCAAATAGTTCTCGCATTTGTGAGTTAGAGCTATTGACATGGTAAATGGCAATGTTTTCTACCCACACGTTTTATTTTTGGAATGAATGTATGTAGTGTGCAAATTCCCTTGGAAAGGTCCTGCACTTCGTAATAAATATATTGAAAAAGACGCAAAGTGTGGATTGTGTCAACAATTGCTTGGCACGTACCTCATGGGTGAAGTGTCGCCACACATGCACACCGTGGTGCTTTACTAATGCGAAACTCATTAATACAAGTTGTGCTTACAGGCTAACCAACGCAATCGTGATCTGAGCATTTGAATCTGAATCCCGGCTTCTCTTTCATTTTCTAGACTATTTGACTCACTCTCCTGCGTCTTGGTTATCCCCCAAAACACTGGGAGGCAATGAAGTTTGCCAAGGGGGTGGGAGCAGGGGGGCTTCGGGGGTACATGAAAATGTATTCATTGCCTAATTGTCAAAGGTCGCCCAGTGCTATTAGTTAAAAGTGTGCAGATTTCATTAAGATATTAAGAGTACTTTACTTGCATCTATGAGAAAATCGACATTAACTAAACAAAATGCCAGAATCCATGTCAGTTTTCACAGTGTTTTAGACAGTACTGGTTGCTTAGTTTCATTGCATTAATTTTTGTATTTACTCTTTTACACAGCATTCAAAATAGGTTACCTAACCCCAAAGCCCCGAGTTGTTAAATGAAGGGAGTGTTTTACAGTTGAGCATATGTGTCCAAATTTATTTTTGGTAGTGCCATGGAATGATCAGCCAATGAGGTACTCGATGAGCAGTATTTAATTGCACGTTCAAAACGTACGGTATTGTGGCTGTTGTTTGTTTGTACACAACCACCTCTCTGAATGTGTTTATTAACCTCATCGCTGCTTATGACGGAGTGGTTCCGTCATGCGCGTCGGTCGCGCTGTGCGCATGACGGAACCACTCCGTCATGGCCCCGCCCGCTCAATGGAACCTTCAGCACGGCGCGGTAATCCACGCCGCGCTGAAGGGGTTAACACAGAGCTTCATCTACCAGACAGTGCTCACAGAGGGGCGACTAAAGCACAGAACAAAATGTATTCATTTATCCTTAGTGTGAAGGCATCGGAGAGGCTAGGGATCCCATCGCTTCTTAGACTCTGCCGTGCTCCTCTGCACCAGCAGGGCACAGCTCAGAATCTGCCGCTTCTGCTAACAATAGGTGAGGGGGATGAGGTTGGGGCATGCAGGAGTTGCCGGCAGATTTCCAAGTTATTGAAAGTGATGATTCTGACATGATGCAATGGAGACTGACTTTGTCTGTTTATCTGCACCAGTCTATTTCTCTACCATCTATCGGGTTCACTGTCATGTATCCATTCATCTCTCTTTGTTAGAGGTGCACGAGCCAATATATTAATTAACAGGTAGAGCCAGCCGGAGACGAGCCTATGGGATACGAGCCAGTGGGCGGCCGTGAGAATGATCGGCATGTTAATCATACAGTAAACATGATGTAAATGTGCGATAATGTCTCTTCAGAATTAAAAAAAGTGCATTTCTTTAGCGCCTCACCTCAGTACACAAGATTATCGCACTGAATTGAGAGGATGTTATTAAAAGTGCTCGTTTTAAGCATGAGTTAAAACACTGCTGCTCCTCCCGCCCGACAACAATGCCTTGCGAACTAAGAGGCGTCAGTTGCCATGCATACCCCGAATGTTGCCTAGAGTATTATTATATTTAGAGTAACATTAAAATCTAGTTCATTAAACACGAGAAGTTTTTGTACAGCACGCATCTTGAACTCGCATATTTCAAGGTGGCAATAATGAATATGAAAGAAAGAAAACACGAACGGGAGTCGGGGTAGGGGGTGGGGGAGGGTGAGAAGTCACAGACTGAGGGAGGGGGCGGTGGGGTGGGAGACAGGGAAAAAAGATAGTGTTAGGAGTAAAGGGGCCAATAGCCTTGGAAGGATCAAAATGATAAATGAGGAGGGACTAACAAGCCTCAAACCAATTGGAAGGCAGCGTTTAAGACAAAAGCCAATGGGCAGAGAGTGGGCGTAGCTTCCAGGAAGCTTCCACACTACAGTATATACTGCATGTCTCGCAAAGCGATTGCAGCGCATTCGCACCGCTACGCTAGGCGAGACCTAAAAGAAAATAGTGTCAGGAGTAAAGGGGCCAATAGCCATGGAAGGATACAAATGATGAATGAGGAGGGACTAACAAGCCTCAAACAATCGGAGGGCAGCATTTAAGACAAAAGCCAATGGACAGAGAGTATATACTGCATGCCTTGCAAAGCGATGGCAGCGCATTCGCGCTGCGACGCTAGGCGAGACCTAAAAAGGAACAGGATACATCACTCCATTTCTATATAATATTCAATGTAAGGAATTTTAGAGCAAAGTACATGCATGTGCTATGACTGGTATTTGTTTCCAAAAAATTGCTATTCGTGGCAGTCAAAAAAACTTTTTTATATGGTGGAACAGGTAGTAATATGACGCCATCCAGAAACATGGGCACGATAACAGATCAAGCCTTAAAGTAAGCCACATCCTGAAAATTAGAGGACTGTGGTAAAGTCCATTGACTCCACTACTTGGCGGGGAGATGTTGCCCCGTTTTCCTACCATCATCCTCCTACAATAAACACGAAATGTCATTGCACTTTCACTTCTTATGTCGTTAGTTTTCACCAGGACAGACCACTTTGAGCTCGCATTCTGAAGAAATATTGGATTGAGTCTTGCAGATTGATTTCTAGAGGAATAAATAATGGAGATAAACCCCGGCTACATAGCTCCAGCACTTTTTCAATCTCTATGGTGTGAACTATCCCAACCTAGCGACTAAAATAGAACCAATGATAAATGGACCTGTAGGTGCAGTAGTGTTAAAATAGACATTGCACTAATTGAGAAAATGAAACCTACAATAATGTCTCAGAAAAGGTAAAGCCCTGGTCCCAGGTTTAGGCCCTCCAGATTTCTTTACACATAGGCATGGAATGTGTGCTGGTTTATTGAAAAACCCTCTTCAAAAATACAATAAATCAGGGTTCTCAATTTCCTTGATGGCGTAATGCTGTTAGGGTGCTCATATATAAGAAATGCAACCAGATGGACTCCCCTAACTATTGCCTCATTTTTTTATTAGATGGAGTGAGAAAAATATTTGGGAAGAATTTAGTCATTGGCTTCAAGTCTACATGTAGGTTTTTAAAGATAGATTGGCATGGTCGAGCGGGATATTTGCCTCATTTCCTTTAAAAGAGTCTAAAGTCTTGAGGTTAGAAAGACATTTTAGTCTTCTTTGACCTCATGCTGACATTTGATAACGTGAATAGAGTGCTTTCCTGACAAAGACTGAGTAAACATAAACTCCCAGTGGCTTTAACGGAGGTAATATATTTAGTATGCATGTCAAAAGAGTTTATCCCAAACTCAAGTTAAAAAAGTGAAACCATTTTACATACTACAGCACTTAACTCTCTGGGTATGGTAATAAAATGAGATTTAGATCATTGTTGGCCCCCTAGAAGCACACAGAGCTAAAACAATGGTAAGTGCCCTATACGCTGCTAAACTTTAGGTGGGTTTGAATGTAAATTGTTTATCTAGCACCAAAACCACTCTTATCTCAGCCACTAATGACATCCAGACCCTCCTCAACCAAGGAGAAACAGCACCTCTGATCCTCCTCGTCCTCTCTGCAGCTTTCAACACCATATTCCACCACACACTGATCGAAAGACCACACCACATTGGCATCTAAGGAGATGCACTCAGATGGATTACCTCTTGCCTCACTAGAGGAACCCAGAGTAACCACCTTTCACCTCCGAACCCAAGGAGATCACATGTGGTGTACCCCAGGGCTCATCCCTCAGCCCCACGTTCTTTAACGCATATATGATCCTGCTGGCTAACATTATCAAATCCCAAGGTCTAAACATAATTTCCTACGCAGATGACACCCAACTCGTCCTCTCACTCATGGAGGAACCCATCATCACCAGAACCAACTACCACAGTTGCAGGACAAGCGTCGCCGAACACATGGAATGACTCCTAGTGACCATCACACTTAGGATCCACTCCCACTCCCTCCGACCGTGCCAGAAACCTTGGAACCGTCATTGATAACAAGTTCACCATGAAATCACAGATCAGCGCTGTCTCCTCCCCCTGCTTCCTCACTCTGCACATGCTATGCAAGATCTTCAAGGGGCTACCCCTACACACAAGATGCACCATGACACAGGCCCTCATCACCAGCTGACTGGATTACGGCAGCGCACTCTACATAGGAATCACCGCATATCTCCTAAAGAGACTTCAGACCATACAAAACCCATCAACCAGACTCATCCTCTGTCTTCCCTGACAAACCCAACCTCAGGCAGCTTCGCTGGCTTCCCGTACAGAAGAGATGCCAATTCAAGCTGCTGACTCACACACACATCTCTACACAACCAAGGACCCACCTACATTAACCACCGCCTGAACTTCCACCAACCGCTGAGAAGACTACACTCCATCTCCGTTTCTCTTGCTCATGCTCCCCGCATATACCAAATTAGAAATAGAGGATGTTTTGTCTCTGACATCGCAGCAAAGACCTGGAACAGCCTCCCCACACAACTCCAGACCATCACCTCACTTCTGGAATTCCGAATGGCCCTTGAGACCTGACTGTTCGAATTAGCCTCCAGGACCTGCCAGTACGTGGATACCCTATTGGGTGATTAGCAGCCCTTTATAAATCCTTATTGATTGATTGATCTAAGACATAAAATTACTTAATAAAGAAAATATGCATTATGTAAAAATAAGCCACACTAAAATGATTACGCCTGGAGTTAGATTTTGATGAAGTAGTAAAAGTGTCTGCATTGATTCCAGTGTTTAACACGTGTCTGGTCTTATCTCTCCACATGTAATACTGATAATCATGAAAACAAGCAAAAGAAGGTATTGGGAAAGGAAGAGATGTATGATTTGTATTCTAAACCTGGACAGTTCACTGAGGGTGGTATATTTCTGTATTAATAATTGTGAAGTAAAAAAAACTGTTATGATATGATGATGTCCCAATACCCTAAAAGTTTCAACAAAGCTTATTACTGGTGAGATGTTTTGCAACAAAATGAGGAACCAGAAATTCTGAGTTATGTGACTGTTATATGGGTCAGACTAGGGGGGCGTGGCCAAGATGGCAGACTAGCTGGAGGCTTTCAGGCTCAGCTTCTGGATGTGCATCTTCTTCTTAAGTTTGCACCAATGTTCCAGGAGCCCAGTGCCAGCGTGGCTGAGGTAGCTCCACTCCTGTGGGATGTGGGACAGTCCCCCCACAGTGCGCAGCTTGGAGCATGGTGCCTGTGCACCTGCCTCGCAGCAGTGGGACCCCAGAACCGGTGCTTATATTTTGCGCAATGCTGGGGGATGGCAGGGGCTGCCGTGGCATGGGCCCGACTATTGAGGTAATTTGTAGGGGCCTGTAGTCTTGGGTCATGAGTCTGATTGCAGTGGTGGGGGCATCGGCCTTCCACTTCTGGACTGCCCTCAACTGGATTGCCCAAGGCTCCTTGCTTGCTGTTTGACCATATGGCACTGCTGGCAGCCATTTCCTGCATCCAGCCAGTGTGCCTTTCCCATAGGGGTGCATGGATAGATGTGATATCAGTTTAACAATATGCTTGAGGATCATTGTTTTATGAATATGATTTTGATGAAAGGTGCTTATATATGCATTTTTATTTTGCAACTCTTTGACTCATAATAGGCTTGTTCTCATCCTCCCTTCCAAAAATTGGCAATTATTTATATTTTTTTTTAATTCAAATTTGTATTTTATCTTTTTTAATTTGTTCTATTTTAATTTGTATGCGTTTTTTAATTGTCATTTTTGTAAATGTTATCTAGATTTTTAAAAACTTTTTTTAAAGTAATTTTTTCCCATTTTGCCGCTGTCAATCCCTTTATCCACCCATCCATCCTTCCACTAGAAGCGCACAGCAGGTCTTTTAGACATAATTCTATATCCTCCAGAACACCCTGGCTGTGGTGCACTGCAGACACACCAGCATCATCCATTTTTTTTCATGGTTTTTCCATTTCCGCCTGGACCACATTGTATTTGTATGTATCTGGGTTTTATATCGCGCCAACTCACCGACAGGTCTCAAAGCGCTACTGACCAAGTACAGAACAAAAATGGGAGAGATAGAGGGTGGCGGGTCTAGCAGTTCAATTATTGAAGTGGGAACGCGATCTTGAAGAGTAGAGTCTTCAAAGACTTCCGAAAGCGGAGGAGATTGGGCTCTCTACGAAGTGCCTCTGGCAGCTTATTCCAGTTGATAGGGGCCTGCACTGAGAACGATCTGCCTCCTTTGGTTGTTAGCTTAAAGCGTGGTTGAGACAGTAAGAAGGAACCTGACGATCGCAAGATACGTTTAGGTTCGTGGAGCTCGAGCCTTTCCTTTATATAGGCTGGCGCCTGTCCGTGTAATGCTTTGTGGCAAATACACATGCTTTTGAACTCCACTCTCTGCAGCATGGGTAGCCAATGTAATCGATGGAGCAGGGGGGAGGCATGAGTCCTCCTCGGCACTCCAAAGATCAGGAGTGCTGCGTCGTTTAGAATGACCTGGAGACGGCTGATGGAGTACTTCGGAAGGCCGAGGTACAGCACATTTCCATAGTCAATTCTAGACACTATTGTGGCTGACATAATAGTTTGCAGCATATTTCTCGAGAGCAGGGGGGCAAGTTTGCGTAGTTGCCTGATTAAGTTAGTGCAGCAGCCAACTACAGCAGAAACTTGATTAGCCATTGAGAGATCTTGATCGATTTTCATCCCAAGACTCTTGACATTGGGGCATGATTTTGGGGCAGGGCCTAGCTCTTGGGGCCAGTATAGATCGCTCCAAGGGGACGCAGCGGTTGAAACAACCAGGACTTCCGTTTTATCCGGATTGATTTTCAACAGATTAGATGACATCCAGTTCACTGTGAAACGTAGGATGTCTTTAGCCACTGATTGTGCCGATGAAGTGTTGTCGATGCTCAGCAATAGCTGAGTATCGTCGGCATAGTTAAATACTTTGCACTTCATCTTTGCCAACGACTCTACCAGTGGTTGCAAGTAGAGGTTGAATAGGAGTGGCGAAAGCGCTGACCCCTGCGGAACCCCACAAACTAACCTGCCCACTTCTGAGACCTGGTCTGCCAATTGGATCCTCTGCGTCCTTCCTGTTAAAAAGGCTGTGAGCCATTTTAGAGCCTGTCCCCCTATCCCGAACCCGGCCAGCCTATCCAAGAGCAGTGCATGGCTAACAGTATCAAACGCTGCTGAAAGATCTAATAATATCAGCGCGCATGGCTTTTTACTGTCAGCCATGCATCTTAGCTCATCCAGTACCGACAGCATTACCAGCTCCGTGCTATGGTGTGCACGGAAACCTGCTTGCCGGTCATGGAGAAGATGGTGACATTCCAGGAAGGCTGACAAGGACTTAAGTACATGTTGTTCCAGTACTTTTGACAGGAATGGCAGCTGGGAAATTGGCCTATAATTCTTCAGGCTAGATGGGTCGGCTCCCGGTTTTTTTATCAAGGGTCTGACACATGCCTCTTTAAAGGTGGATGGCAGAAGTCCAGTGGCTAATGAGGTGTTTAAAAGATCTAAGATCTGGTCTTCAAGAAGCGGTATTGCCATCCGAAGGGTGTCAGGTGGGCAGGGGTCCGCGGGGGAGCCGGATTTAGTAGACGCTACTAGTTTCCTCAAAATACTAAGGTCAATGTGGGGAAAGTCAGTAAAGTTAGAAGAGGGAGAGTCTGAGAGGGGAGGTTGTTTGACATGAGAGATTGGCATGTTCTTCTTAATCTCAGTCAAGATGGTCGCTACCTTACCCAAGAAATATCCTTGAAAGGTGTCGCAATCAATCTGGGTAACAGTCTTTTCCTCTTTCTTACTTAACTCTTTCAGTATTTGAAAGGTCTCTCTCTGTATATTGGTGGCGTTATTAATACGCGTCTCATAGTACTCCTTCTTTGTTATAACAATAAGCTTTTTGTATGCTTGGAAAGACTTTCGGTATAGCTCCCTGTCAATGGCCCTTTTAGATTTCCTCCAACATCTTTCGAGGTAGCGAAGCTTTCTCTTATTTTCGCGTAGACCTTCAGAGAACCAAGGGGCTCCTTTCTCTACCCCTTTTATTTTTTGTACCTTTTCTGGAGCTAGTTCGTCAATGGTTAACCTAAGGGCAGTTGTTATTAGATAGTACTTGGAGTCTAGATCGGTGCTATCAGCAGGGGATATAGAGTTCTGTATGTACTTGGGCATGGTCTTGGATAGAGTCTCGATGTTCACCCTTTTCCATTGGCGCACTTTTTTAGTTTTAATGGGTAGTTTAACCTGGCAGATGTCTTGCGGTAAATCATATAAGATGAGGTAGTGGTCTGACCAGAGGCAAGGTGAAACGCTGGTGATACATGCTTTTGGGGATGAAGACCAAACAAGGTCTAAAGTATGGCCTTTTATGTGGGTTGGAGCTTCCACTAATTGTTTCAGTCCAAAAGTAGTCATGATGGTCTGTAGCTTCTGAGCTGATAGGTCTTGAAGGCTTTTATCCCAGTGGACATTAAAATCACCAGTTACCAGAATGTTTTTGTAACGTGTGCAAAGATCAGAAATAATTGGATGGAAGAGATCGTTGAACCCAGGTGTGCTTTGGGGGGGGCAGTATACCGTTAAGATGATGAGACAAGAGTTATTCATAGTGATTTTTATACCCAGTAGATCAACGGTATTAGTTGTCTCGGCTAGGATCTTTGTTACCCTAAATTGCTTTTTAAAGATCGTTGCTACCCCCCCACCCCGGGTACCCTCTGGTCGGTTGTGCCAGACCATGTCATACCCGCTGGGAAGGGCGGCGATCATATCCGGGGAAGAGGCATCACTCAACCATGTTTCAGTGAGTGTCAGGATATCAATGGTCTCATCCTGTAGCAGGGTAAAGATCTCTAAGTGATGTTTCTGCAGCGACCTGGTGTTAAGGGTCGCTAGCTTCACAGGGGCTAAGAGGCTATGGTTCTTATAACTAGAGCTATACAGGATGTTAAGTTCCTTGAGGGTGGCACCTGTACTCGGGGATAGGATATACCTGTCGGAGTTCAGTCCGAGAAGGTCCGCTGATGTATAACAGGTGCGTGTGCCAGAGTCCCTAAGCCCTAAGCCCGGTCGTGCGCGGACGGGCGCAGTCGGGCGCAGACGGGCAGGACTCTGGCACGACTCCGGCGCAGCTCCGGCGCGTCCGCTGATCGCGTACGCTGCGCGGAGACATCCTAGCCCGTTTTTATAGCGCTGACGATGTCCTGGCTCACCTATCCCAACCCAAGATGGCCGCCAAACTCGACGCCTAGCGCTCTCGGCCTCGAAACTCAGGCGAGAGCGGGACAGGAGCTGGAGGGAGGGGGTAGGGGTGAAAATCCAGGCGCTGCTGAGCTCTCAGGGGTTATGGCTCATCAACAGCACGCCCGCCGCAAAAACATAAAAATTCACGGGACCAAACAATATCCCAAGGTGAGCTGTTAAAAATGATTCAAATTGTGGCAAGAATAGATAGGAGACCTCCCGGCTTCCGCCTCAGGAGGGAAAGGGGCGTACAATGTCAGGAATTACCTGTTCCTCACACCTGGCGCCTTTTATAGCGCTGACGATGTCCTGGCTCACCTATCCCAACCCAAGATGGCCGCCAAACTCGACGCCCAGCGCTCTCGGCCTCGAAACTCAGGCGAGAGCGGGACAGGAGCTGGAGGGAGGGGGTAGGGGTGAAAATCCAGGCGCTGCTGAGCTCTCAGGGGTTATGGCTCATCAACAGCACGCCCGCCGCAAAAACATAAAAATTCACGGGACCAAACAATATCCCAAGGTGAGCTGTTAAAAATGATTCAAATTGTGGCAAGAATAGATAGGAGACCTCCCGACATTGACTGCCATACGCACACAAACTTACAAGCATTTTTTAAAGTATTATTATTGCATTTATCCATGCAGTTTCCTACGGGCTACAGGTGTCTCCTATAGAATATATGGACATAAAGGAAAAAGCTCTATTTGTATATTGTATGTTATCCTGATGGGGAATTACATTATATGGTATGGAGTTGTGGTTTGACTTTAAAGTGGTTAATTGCTAAGTAAACAACCACACTAACATTGCTTTTGTCTGTAATAATTCTAACTGCAACAATACCATGTTTTACTAAATGTTTTTCTTGCTTGTTTGCCTTAAGATGCACAAGAGATAGACATTACCCGCAGTACTGCCAAACAGAAATCCTGTACTGTGATGTCACAAGTCAGTTCTCCAATCTCTTCCATTGGTGCTCCTTAATGCAGTTGCCAACTGAGAGCTTTAAGATGTCCCAAAAGAAAGTTACTTCCAAGAAAGTGGTCAGTGAGAAGAATCAGCTTCCCACCAGCAATTTGTCCCTTTCAAAAAGTAGTACCCAATCGTTTAAGGAAACAGAGAAAAGTGGACAACAGCTGCAGCCAGCAATAGTACATCTTACTGATGTTGTAGCAGAACAGGAGGGTGAGCTTCCTGACGAGCAAGAACCTCCTCTTTTAGAATCATTGTCTCCCAGATCTCCAGCATGGAAAAGAAAGGGTACTACTCCACCATCATCTCCAAGCAGCACTTATGATGATGATGATAAGGACATAGAGTAGACCCCAGCAGAGTACGGGAGATGCAAGGAGAGGCAAGGGAACAGAAAAGTTCTTTAGCCTTAGAATTATGGAAGGGGATGGTGAGGAGAAGGGTGACAATGACCAAGTCATTATGGAAGGTGACAAAGAGGAGTCCGGCATTTCTATTCAACCTGCTCCAAAGAATGTGGCACAAGTAGCACCGCCTGTTCCCATACTTTCAAAGCCACAGCTGAGACCTGCACTAAGCACTACCTTCGTAGAACTATGCACTGCAGAGAAGCAATCAACGACATGCCCACCTACATCCAGCTCTTCTTCAGGTTTTGGCACAGTAAAAAAGCACTCTCTCTTTCCCAGTTTGGGACTTTTTTATTTTTAGGAAAGTGGGGGTGCACATTGCAGTATGCTCCATTTGCCACACGAATGTTCATCGAAGTAAGCCTAGTACAATTATGGCACTGGAAGCCAAATTACCCATATGAAAAAATACCACGCAATCCGTTGGAAGGAGCACCTTAAAAAAATTGCTGAACGTGGTCATTGTGCTGAAAGTGAAGAGAGCCGGGGAACATCAGCTACAAGTCCAATCATAGTGGGAGGTGATGATGGGGAAGAAGAGGGTGACATCCTCATGCAAAGCAGCCCTGTCCCCAGCAGTGCACCAGCAGAATTACCAGCCTCAGTGACTTCACAATGGCACAAGACTCAGAATCAGATGGATACACCACAGCATACACTGACTGACCCACCACAACGCCCACTGAGTCTAACACCACCTACTTCTCAAAAGCCACCTGCACCAGTGGCCCCAAAAAAGAAGTCAAAATACAGGCATGTTTAGGCAGGAGGGGCCCTAATACCACAACCATCCAACGGCACGTTTATACAATAGGAAGCTGGCATAAATGTTAGTGCTGGCCCTCCTCCCTTTTTTATTTGTGGAAGGAGTGTGATTCTTAGAATTTGTGGCAGCCATCTGCCTGAAATGAACGGTTCCAAGTATGACCTATTTTGCCAGAGTTGCGGTTCCAGGGCTGAATCACAATGTGATACAATTGGCTGGACAAGCTTTGCAGCAAATTGTTGTTCACACTATACACTTGACGACAGACATGTGGAATAGTTTTCAGGTGACTGATTACACACTGGATCTCTTTTGCGGTAGTAAAGCAAAATATATCTATAGGTCTTGACCCTGAAGAAAGTTTTAAGACCGTTCGATGGTCTGCAACAGTGGTCATGTTCATCATGTAGAAATCACATACAGGTGTAAACATCTTGGATGAATTTAACAGCAAGGTGTCTGAATGCCTGTGATCCAGAGGTCTCATGATTAGGGGTGGGCGGAATTTGCGAAATTCACTTTCGCAAACTATCGCGAAAATGTTAAAAATCTCTGCAAACACGTGGAAACATCGCGAAGACGCTGAAGTTTTTTTCCCGCCCGTTCGCGGTATTTTCTGCGCCAACTTACCCATGCGGTTGCTCACGGGCGCGGCCATCTTGTTTTCACTCGTCCTTCCCACTCGCATTCGATATGACGTGTCCGCGTCCTCACGCTCTCGCTCGCGGTGGAGAATGACGTGTTCGAGATCTCAATCATCTCATACTCTCGCGGTGCATGATCGCGAGAAGAAAGACGTGATCGCGCGACAAATGACTTGGTCGCCCAACAAATGACGTTAATGCAGGCGCGAACTGTTGCGAGACAGCGCAAATGGCTACCAACAATCCAACATGTCGTGGAGAACGCGACCGGATCGGGAAAACTTGTTGGCGAACGGGGGGATTCATGTAAGGCGATCGCGCGCACGCGAGAATGTATTTTTTTACAGTGCGAGCAAGAAAAAAAATTCTGGTAAGATGCGGATTGCGGAAATTTTGACATTTTCCCGCTCTCCGCCGAACGCGAAAATGTCAAATTATCGCAATTTCCACGAGCGGAGCGGAATTTTCGCCCAGTCCTACTCATGATTTGGATTTATTGCCACAGACAATGGCAGTAACATAGTCAAGGCCATGGTAGATGGTGGCTATTTCAGGGTCCTGTGTTTGGCCTATTGCATCAACTTGGTGGTGCAAGACTTTGTAAAAAAAAAACAGTCTGCAACATACTGACCACCTGCTGAAGAATCTGCATTCTTTTTAGCCATTCTTTTACAGGAAGTGCCATCATGTTGGAACTTGACCTATTACATGTTGAAACGTCTGTTTGAGCAGTACAAACATATCAATGACATTGTCATTCAAAGAGGATGCAGTTAGGAAAGTTATGGCCATGGATACGGAGAAATGGGTCCTAGTCAAATACCTGACACAGATGTTACTCCCTTTTGAGGTTTTCACATGGGAAGTAAGCAAGGAGGACAGTACGATGGGCCAAACTATCACATTATTGCATCTGCTACAAGACCAGCTAAAGAAGGTGTCTGAAAGGCTCGCCCTTGCAGGTGTGAATGAAAACAAAAAGGTGCATGCCTAGGTTGAGAGCTTACTCTTTCAATTGGCTTCCAATGCAAGGCTGCAAGACAGCATCATCTCATCCAAACAGTACACCCGTGCCACACTACTTGATCCACGGTACAAAAAACATTGTGCTCACTTTCATTCCTTTTTCTGAAGGGGATGTTACAAAATACAAGGGATGGATTGTTGAAGGCAGGCCAGAGACCTGTAAGAAGAACAGCTGGAAGTTCTGGGGTGCTGCCTTCAACTTCCAGAGCGGACGGTCTTGTCTCACAGCAGACAACAACTAGGCTTGGGCAGTAAACTCCACTTCGCAGGTGGAGTTCACAGAGTTTTTGTCACTCTGTACTCCACTAGAAGGATGGAGTGTGTCAAAAATTCCACCTACGTTGCATAGCAGAGTTTACCGGCACCCACGTGACCCACTGAGTTTCCGAGGAGAGGGGCTGGCACCCAAATTGCCTGATACTCTGCTTATCAACATGGTTGTGGTAACATGAGCAAGCTCACAGCAGTGGGGGCTGATTGTGCTCAGCGGCAGTGTTCAGGGATTTGATTTCCCCATGGCGGCCCATGGCAGCGGGGCATCTCATGGCGCTCGTTGGACCCACATGATCATATTACTGCACTCTGGGGTGAATTTGGATGTGCTGGCAGGGGGGCATGGGCCCCACTGGGAAGACAGCTAGCAGCAGCAGTCAGGAGGCAGTTACGGTGGTGGGCGACATTGGGAGCTCGGCCATTTTTGAGGAATGCCTGACTTCAGTATGGTGGCCATTAGGTACATTGGCCCTTACCAAGCCTTGGGAAAGGTGCAGGAAAATGGCATAAAATAAATAAATGACATGGAGCCAGCGGAGGGGCCACAAAGCACTCATTTAATATATCTACATTGCTGAAGCCAACTGTGGAGCAATAAGTTAGGAAACATTACCTTTTCAGCCTGAATGTCATATGGCACTGTTAATCTAGTTAATAACATAGAATATATTTCCCTCCTTAGGTCTTTGAAGGACAGGTGTATGCTGGGCAGCGGAGAGTTTCTCTGTGAAAAGGCCATGGCATAAACCATCATGTCAGATGATGCAGATTGCGAGGCTCAGTCTTCTTTGAAGGCAGCAGTTTTGCGTGTCTGGGTTCTCCCTCTTTCATGGTATCACTCGGCTAGTCAGGTATGCCTTATATGACTGATGCATCCTAGTGGGGTAATTGTTTTGAAAATGCTTTGTAGGTGTGCGACAACAGTATAACTGCCCAAAAACAGCTTCAACAACAGCATGTAGGGAGAAGCACTTGGCAAATGTATCTACTCGCTCTTTTGAATAATCTGAGTTTATGCCTTTTGACCATTGCCTGCATCACAATTTTACTGTTGTTTGGTATCTATGACAGTCATCGCAGGGCTTGGGAAAAGCACAGTGGGAGTCAATATTCCTCATGAGATTATCACCCCCTTCAGCGTAAGAAACTTGGCCTTTCTTCCCTCTGAGAGAGGCTCACGTTTGTGAGCACTGGACTATGAACATGTTGTCAGTTAGTGATTGTGATTGATAGGGATGAGCAAATGGAACAACTCCGCCTACTTGTGGAATTCCAGAGTTTTTATGCAACTCTGCAAAATTCTGTGTAGTGCAACTCTGCGAGCTCCACCCATCGCTACCAACAACACCATCAACCATAACACAGCAACAACAGCAACAGGAGGACTGGACTCAACATCTGCATTGTATTGGCATCAAACAGCCGGGCTTAAGTCCAGTGCAGAGGTGATGGCAAAAGAGGTCGAGCAAATGGCAGCACCAATGGCCATCCAGAGAATTTTCCAGGAGTATCTGGATGATACAAAAGTGGTCTATGTGGATCAAAACCCATTGATGTATTGGTATGAAAGATGCACCAATGACCAGAGCTCAGCAGGCTGGCAATAAAGTATCTGACTTGTCCTGTAGCTAGTGTTTCTGCTGAGCATGTGCTCAGTGCAACTGGTGCAGTTGTTACTGTGAGAAGGACCAGTATCTTGCTTCAAAACGTGGAGTGATTGACTATGATCAAAATGAATCAACATTTCATACCACACAAGTCTCCTCTCGTGAAACAGCAGAGGGGGAGGAGGAGGATTGGTCAGAAATCAAGTATGTTAGATAACCAACTTTTGGGTGAACCACCTGAGTTTAGGGACGAACTCTACTTCCTAAACTGAGTATGTCATTGCCAATATAGAACATTTTAATTATTTCGCTATGAACTTCTTTCTTTGCAAAAAAATTTTAAAAAGCTAGTTCAGCATTTGTATTTGTATCAGATTCATGCTGCCCCACCATTTTTTAGTTGCATATATTGCCCGATTTCTGCTTCTGTATGTACAACATCAGACATTGGAACATTCAAGGAATAGACCAACATAAAAAGACAACAAATACTATGAACTTTATTGCTCTTATTACTTCAGTCTACTCAACTCGACAGATTCCTATTCCATGGACTGCTTGTGTGTGCTTTGGTACTCTTCTCATTGCCCGATTGCAGTTGGACCAGTGTGCAGTGAAGAAGCCTCCACTATTCCTTCGTGACATTGGAGACAATGCCTCCCTCTTATGTCTATCCCTTTTTGCATCACTTAGGAGGGCTGCCCCAGAAGTTTGTTGATTTACAAGAGTGCAAATACCAAATTCCAATGTGCTGCCTGTGTCAAAGATACAATTGTGTACCTATTACCTAACCTCCCCGTGCTTGGATTGGAAGAGGTAACTACAACTATTACAAGAGTGAATGAGTGATTATGAGTGATGATTGATGATTTAAGTGGTGGCAGACAGTGAGAGAGGGTGTTCAACTGTAATTTGGGAACCTGATTGACATGATTTGCAATGTTTGGGGCCTGAATTAAGGGTGATGTTTTTGTTTCCTGGAGGTGATTGGCCTTTACAAACATACTTAGCGTAAACTAATCTCTACGGTCCACTCCTATGATCCTTCTTTTTCTCATCATCTAGAATGGCTGTACTAGTAAATTATTTGATTTACAAGAATGCCAAATTCCGATCTGGTGCTTGCATCAAAGAGGAGATACAATTGTGTACCTACCACTGTGCTTAGATTGGAACAGGTAATAATTGCACCAATGAGTGACATATTATTGACTGATTGTGAGTGATAATTCATGTGGTGACAGACAGTGAGGGAGGGTATTCAACTGTAAGTTGGGAATTTGATTGAGATGATTTGCAATGTTTGGTGCCTGAATAAAGAGTGATCTATTTTTCCTAAAGGTGATTGGCTTTTTCACACCTAGCCAGATTTAGTTGCAGAGCCCACTCCTTTATTCTGGTTCTTCAGAGACCAGACCAGTCCCTTTAGTTAACAAACAAAAACCTATACAAAATACTGCAATTCTGTTTTTCTACTCGTTCTTTAATAGTAGTGCGATACACATCTAGCTTGCTCGGGTCCTGACTGGGACGGAGTAACTCGGAGTCAGGAGAAGGATGGAAGAACTCAGGGTGGGACTACCTCATCAAAAGTTAGAAGGAAAATGTTATCGACTTCGAAGGGAAACCATGACTGTGAGGCCTAGTACTCGGCTATGTGGAATGGAGAGAGGTGCATTGATTTGTGAAATGCTGCTGAGTGTGTGTGTTGCACTGGTTGCAAAGTGGAACTCTGAGTCTTTGCTCTGCCTCTGAGCCTTCTTGGTACACTTCTCATGAAGCTTACCTCCCTTCTGTCCTTGTTCTTGACTCTAAAATAGAGTTTCTGTTTTACAATCCGCAGGCCTTCTTGTATCCTACACGAATGAACGGTGAAAACTGAGCTCAACACTCCTGCTTACCTACTGGACCAGTCAAGACAGGCACCCAAGAGTGATGGACATTCCTGGGGTGAATGCAGATGCACCACTTAATTTTGCAATACAGTATAATTTTTCTTTTGACAATCATATTTTTAGAACTAGATGGGTTCCTCCATAATTTGATTTTTACAAACTTAGAAGACAGAACATTTATATATCTGATAACTTGGGTCTCTGGGGCTGAAGGAATGTTTGCAATGCATTTAACTGTACTGCGTCATTCTCATTAGTGTGAAGAAGTAGAGGTCCCCTGCTAATAAGGTAGAAGTTAATTAAGGCAGGGATCAATCAATCAATGTGAAGACTTAAGGCAACAAAAGAATATAACCATCTTACATGAATAGTAATTAGAAAAATAAAGAACCAATTCAGATCCTGTTTTTATCCAAAAGTAAAAGACATGCTTTTATTAATAATACTTAATACAATAACCTAGCCTATTCATTCTATCTCAATCGTATCATCAAACACACAATACCACAAAATGACTCCATTAAAAACATTGTCACAATAGTAACAACACTAATAGATTGATACAGTGCTTCTTGGTACATACAATTGTTAATTATTTTTTCTCAAATGTATTTGATTTCACAAGGAGTTAGGGCACACATTCAATTGACAGTCGTTATATTCATGCTCATTCCTTCGTTTCTTTCCACAACAGATTGATGACAATGATGTGCTGCTCATTCCTCAGATGAATATTGTTCTTGTGTACTGTTTGTCTTTGTCACACCTTTCCCCAAATACCCTTTCCCATCCATTCATCAAACCCCTAACCCTCCCCCTTGGCTACGTGATTTATTGAGGTGTGACTTAATTTACACCATAAATGGATCACACACGTGGTGGGGCAGATGTGGTGAAAGTGACACCAACTCACTGCAGGATCTTCTATTGCCTAAACAATAGCCGACACACTCATCCTATTTAGTTACCCACCTACACATAAAAAATGATCCATAATTCCACATTTTAGATATAGAAGAACATCAGTCATCAGTATTCAGACCTTGTGTTGTGTAAACACTCAACCTTGTCCACTCCAGACTTTGAGTCCACTTTTCATGACTTGAGGATTTTGTAACTTTACTTTTAATTAACTACTGGCTCCTCATTGCTAAGAAGAAGTTATTGTTATGTTTTTGTTATGAGGAAATATGAATTTTGTGATCAGTTATGTCCCCTATCGTAGACCCCAACGGCTCCATGTGCATGCTATAAATACATGTATGTTCCCTCCTATTCCAGTTTTGAAGACGCAAATATATGTGTGTCCACCGTCAACATGTCCTCTTTCAGATCCGCCATGAATGGGTCAGATATTCCATTCCTAAGTATGAAAGGCCACCGACTTTATATGGTTCACTTTCCACATTTTACAGATTCAGGCGAGTAGGCCCGAATTCTGTCATCAAGCCTTTTCCTGCCTTCTGCTTCTGAAAGCTCCAGTCTGAGCTCGCATCTGTGACCATGAACTTTGTCTTACTCCCTGCGCGGCTAACGGTGCCTGATCCAGCCTGTCGCCTGCCAAAAACTGTACTTCACCTTCGAGATTATCTCCTTCGCTCCTCATCCGATGCATTCCTGTCTAGTAGTTTAGGTAAACATTCCTCCAGCTCCCGTGCAAAGGGCCAGGCCTCGCTGCCCTCATGCCAATAATTCATAGCCCCGTTACCATGGAATATTCCTACCCCCTCGCATCTAGTGTAGACACTTAGACGCTTGTACACGCACTAACAGTCAGTATAGTCAGTATAGAATAAGATTCTATCCTAAGAGACCTCTCTTTTTGGATAACACAGTTCTTTAAACATAGGATATTAGATATGATTTGGGATTAGGTTGACATAACCCCAGACTTCTGTCTCCACATGTAGAGCTAAATGTCAAGTCCCCTTCACCCTCTAGTTGCACGTCAATCACACGTCATGCGGCTGCGCGCGCATCTCTGCCAACTATTTCTGCTGACATTGCAGGATTCTCTTATGGATCCACCCACTTATGACATCATGTTTTATGACGTTTCTTAAATTACGCCCTCTATTAGTTACGTATGCACCTTTTATCAGCTGTTACGCCTCTTGCATCTGTTTCACTGTAATGTATTTTCTATAAAACTGCCTATCTGTCAATAATATATGTTCCTTCCTTCCTGAACTTTCGTGGTGATGGAATAGAAGGCCCACAATTCGAATTGTATTCCTTTGTATAGGAATAAAGCCTTTTTAAACCCTCTAATACCACGGATTCTGCCTCTCATTTTACTGAGTTATTCTTAGATAGACTTTACCGCATAAAAAATAGTACCGGTAACGAAATATTTACCACATAAATTGGCGCCCGAATAGGGACACTTTCTCATCTCACGCGCCGGCGGTGCGTTGCAGGCCCGGTCCCCTGCCACAGCTGAACGGACAACAAAAACGCGTATCTGCAGGATTTCCTGTGTCTCCTTCCGGCCAAGCGGGGACGACTGAGGCTGCGATCAACACCCAGACGAGGCGGTGAGAAGTGCGAAGTATCCCGACCAGAGCCTAGCTGAGAGAGCAAGATCCGAGGTATACAGAGACCCGCCAGGTTCCGAAGTTCCGAGTCCAGTCGAGTCGAGTCCAGTCTGGTCCAGTTTCAAGTTCCGTTCCGAGGCCTTCCGTTCCGAGCTACCCGGTGAGTACCATTACCGAGGAGGCATTTAACGTGCACATAGTCTGTGCCGGTCAAGACGGGTTTGGGTACACAAATCCGGTCTGCACTGTTTTAGCAGTGTATCTGTACTGTTTAGCAGTATATATAGTATGTTTTGCATATAAATAAGTATTATCTAGAGTCAGTATTATGTCAGTAACCAGTTTCCTATTAGTTATCATTGTTCGTAAAACTGTTAAGTGTTAAATGTTTTAAAATACGTTCTATATACTGTGGTGTGAATGACTGTTCATTATTGTGTTTTTTTTGTATAAAGTGTGTTCTAGTAATAAGGCCAAAAAATGCCGCTCTTTTCGAAACTAAAACAAATCAAAACTAGAAAAGGGGTACTCGAAGAAGCCGTTCCCATCCCACCGAGGGACACTCCAGGGTACTTTATGTATCATAAGCATGGCCTAGATGCCGTATTATTTCTTGATTTATGGGTGGACTACACCAAAGAATTACCAGAGAGTCAGAGATGGCCCGCAGCGGGGACCTGGGATGCAGATTGCATCATGAGAGTAGAAGAAGAATTATGGAAAAAGAAAGCCAGACAGTCACAGAAAGATGCCATTGAATTATGGCGTAAAGAATCATATAGACGTACAGAAAAAGCACTCAGACAGGAAGATAAGGGTAAGGAGAATTCAAATAAAGTCCGAGAAAATCTATTACTTGAGGAAGGTACCCGAGTAAAATCAGAACAAGTAGATAGACAAAGAAACGCCCTTATGAATGGTATGTATCCACTTCTGGCCGAAGGGTTACCTAAGGCTACTCCGGAAATACCAAAAGACTTGCCACCCCCATTGTTTCCGATAAAAGCACACCCCAAGGGGCATCCCAGAACCGCAGAAGATGTTTTCCTTTCCCGCTATTTAGATGATGCAGCTCCCGAGTATGCTAATACCGCACCACATAGACCGCTTGCCGATGATGCTCATCGCCAAGAACTTTCGTCTGTACCTCCGCAACAACACGCTTCGACACACATTCCGACAAACACATCTGTTTCCACCGCTTTTCCCGCAACGACGGTTGCTGTCTCACCCTCAACAAATCCTTTCACGTCCAGCACCCCAGACGGTGCTACAGGAGGTACGACAGACATTTTTTCTACGCCACCCAGAGGAAATAAATTTTCCCTTAGAGAATTAGCACACCAACGTACACTCAAACTAGCAACTCCTGACATGCTTAAGGAACTTCTAGTAGATTGTAGATATGATCCTGTGCCCGGTAAACGGGACGAAATGCTGCTGTCATCATTACGTATTAGACGAGCTGCAATATATTTAACGAAGTTACCAGGAATGAATACACATTTAGAAAATATATATCACTTTGTCCAGTCAGGGCGAGGTCCTGAAAGTATTAGCAGAGCCATGGAGTACCAGAAAGCGGAGGTACAGGGACAACTGTTACGTTTCCTCATAAACTGTGTAATTAGAAATCAAGACCGGCCTGGGGTAAATCCGGAAGAAATGCAAACACTTGTCACTTGGGGCCGGAATATATCAGAAGGAAGACATGATAAACAGTTATGTATAGTAGCTATGTACCGAAAGATCCGCAAAGAGGTAGAACGAATACACGAAGAAAGATTAGAGGTAGACGCCGCTGACCTAAACAGAGAGGAGGAGGAGCAAGAATCAGAGCAAGTAGACACGATAGCTTATGTAAGTAAAGGAAGACCCCATAATAATACCAGAGGTTTTAACGACCCAATACGTCCAATACGTCCAGAATATAATAGACATTTTCCAAACCCTATGCTAAATACAAAATCCCCTGAACACCTATTCCAAGCCGCTGATAAATTACTCCGAGATCGAAGGGGATACCACGTGCTTGATTCCATGGATGAACAAGAATTAGTCAGGTCAGCAGTACAATGGGCTGACAGTCCCGGCGAATACAATGACGATGTACTTGCACACACGTTTCTGAATCTAGACCCATATGAACAGCGTTTAGCTAGTATATACATGATTCAACACCTCCTTATATTATATAAAAGCCAACACTCTGATCCAGGACCCTTACCTGACATATTGACAGAACTACTCACCAACATATGGAGAGGGTCAGGTACTGATTTGATTAAGGAAATACTAGAATCCCGAAACCAATATTTAAATTTCGTATGCCCAGAACACGTCTCAGTTCCCATAATGGGAAGAAAAATGTATCACATAGATAGACAGAACCCGTTACGCGAAGTGCACCCGATCAGAGGTGCCGGCGATAATTTCACACGCGTGTTTGTGTACACGCCTATAACTAAACTGGAATTATTAGAAATGAAGAAAGTAGTACCCAGTCATGACAAAGATCCAGCAGGTTTCCACCGTGAGATAAAAGACATGTTACTCATGGGAGAGTATACCTACCCCGATATTATGAAAATATTAAAAGTCCTATTACCCGCAGGTGTTTATGAAAAACTCAAAGAAAAAGAATGGGAGGTAGGAGACCAAAAGATAGATTGGACAGCATTAGAAAACGAAGAAAAGGCCCGAGCTGCAGGAGCAGGGCTTGGGGATAAGACTACAGCACTAGCAGGATTACTAATACAGGTACTGCCACGTTTATTAACTACGAAAAAGGAAGACTGGGGTGCAATCTCAGCCTGTAAACAAAAACCAGATGAAGACACTAGTGATTTCTATTCCCGATTTGAAAAATGTTTTAGTATAAATAGTGGCATAAAAGCCAGTAGTGAGTCATATCCACATCTGTTTGTGACAAAATTAGTTGAAAATTCTCTGCTACAAGTCAAGAATAGAGTATTGAAATTCGAAAGTACCTGGCAAGGTAATACCCCATCACAGATGCTACAGATGTTACAATATCATCACAATAGAATTAGAGAAGAACAAGAACACGAACAAAGACGTATGAAAGATACGAAAATGAAAATGCTTGTTGCACAGTCAGTTCCAGCTGATAGTCATCAAAAGGGTGATTCCACAGGCCCTGCAAAAGGGACATGCAACTATTGTAAACAACAAGGTCATTATATACACGATTGTCCAGTCCTGAAACATAATATAGCCACAGGTAGAACACATGAGAGACCACGTCCACCTAGACAGGATCAGAATCAACAACAGACGCCTCAGCAGGCACAACCTAGGTTAGCTCCGCAACAATTAGCTCTGCAACAGGCAGCTCCACAACAGATCGTAGTACCACCACAAACGCAGCCTACTGCTGCAACTCAAGCAACAACACAACAAATGTATCAGTATGCACAAACAGATTATCCCGATTATCAGCGATACTCATGAGATAGCCTAGAGAGGGAAGTTGGCTTACCCCTTATTGAGGTTCCTGTAGACCAAGAGGGACCTTATGTACATAGTGAACTATTAGGGGAATACAGAAAGTTTTTACTTGATACAGGGGCAAGCAGAACAACTATAAGACGCAGTGAAGTTCCAGGGGCACCCCTCTCAGGCTCACAGAATATTTCCCTTGGATTCTCAGGAAAACCTATAATTAATGACGTAACACAACCTCTTGCACTCACAGTAGGTCCATTAACACGTACAACAGATTTGTTGCTTACTAAATCATGTCCGGAAAACTTGTTAGGCATAAAAACATTGAAAGCTCTAGGAGCCATAATATGTTGTTCTCCAGAAGGAGTACAACTATTTTTACGTGACTTTAAAGGTCACTACGTATCCAGAGACATGGATCACCGACTGCAGAATTTACCTACACATTTATGGGCACAAGGCCCCACTGATGTTGGTTGCATGAACATTACACCATATCGAGTCACACTGAAATCAGGAATAGTACTACCACGAATGCGACAATACAAGTTACCACCAGATGCTGTAGTGACTTTACTGCAAATCATTGACGAGCTCATTACACAAGGAGTGGTTGTCGAAACCGACTCCAATGTATGTAATTCTCCGATAATTCCGATTCTTAAAAGAACGGATCCAAAAGCTCCACCAGTATATCGATTAGTTATTGATCTGCGCGAATTAAATAAATGCATTGTACCACAATACCCTGTGGTCCCAGATATCTCTTCATTACTCACAGCTATTGACTCAGAAGCAACGTTTTTCACTGTAATTGATCTCAAGAATGCTTTCTTTAGTGTCCCAATTGATCCAGAAAGTCAATATTTATTCGGTTTTAGTTTAAATGGACGAAGTTTTAAATTCACACGCGCACCTCAAGGATTTACAGAAAGCCCCAGCATCTATAGCCAAGCACTGAAACGAGAACTTGACAGTATCCACATGCCAGTTAACACTGCCTTGCTTCAATATGTCGATGATCTGCTGATCACCGCCCGAAGCGAACCTGAATGTGAAACAGCATCACTGACGGTTTTGAAATTTCTGGCTGACAAGGGGCACAAGGTGTCCCCTTCTAAGCTGCAATTCTGTGTCCAGCGAGTTGTTTACCTTGGGCACTCGCTGTCCAAGGAGGGAAGGCAGCTTACACCCGACCGCATACAGTTAATTGCTAACATGCCACCACCCAAGACACAAAAGGAGGTGCGGGCTTTTATAGGCCTCACTTCATACTGTAGGCAGTGGATCCCTCAATATGCATTTCTAGCAAAACCACTCATCCAGTTGACAACACAGGAGGCAGCCACATCGACTGTCCTCCCTTGGACTCCAGAACATACACACGCCTTTGAAAGCTTAAAGAAAGCTTTATGCCAAGCACCTGTCCTAGCAACACCATGTTACAGTAAACAGTTTACACTCTTTGTTACAGAACGCGAAGGTACTGCTTTGTCGGTACTCACTCAGGAACAAGCAGGATCGCACAAACCATGTGCTTATGTCTCTAGTACATTAGATCCAGTAGCTCAGGCACTTCCAGCGTGCCTGAAATCAGTGGCAGCAACAGCTTTAGCAATCAGACAAAGCGATGCCATAGTGTTAGGACACCAACTGACAGTACAAGTACCACACGCAGTAGAGGTTCTCTTGAACCGCACGCAAACACAACACTTGACTATAGCGAGACTTACTGGTTACGAATTAACATTGTTTCAGCCACATATAGAAATCAGACGTTGTAATACGTTAAATCCTGCCACACTGTTACCAGTAGGCGGAACAGATCCATTGGCACATGATTGTGTCGAAGTCATTACTATCACGACGAAACCCAGACAAGACTTGACAGATATCCCTTTGACAGATCCAGACTTGACATTGTATGTAGATGGGTCATGTATGAGAACAAGTACAGGAGAGTTAGTGGCCGCTTACGCAGTCACAACAGACACTGAAGTCATTGAAACAAATTGTATTAACACTTTGTCAGCTCAAGCAGCAGAGCTCATCGCTCTGACACGAGCCTGTATTCAAGCCACAAATAAAAAAAGTCAACATATACACAGATTCACGTTATGCATTCGGAGTCGTCCATGACTTCGGCGTACTGTGGCGAGAGAGAGGTTATTTAACTTCTCACGGTGCCCACATCCAACACGGACTCCTCATTCAAGCCCTATTAGACGCGATTCATCTACCTACTGCAATATCGATTATGAAATGCAAAGCCCACACAAAAGTTACCGATATCATTTCTCAGGGTAATGACCTAGCTGACAGAACAGCTAAACAGACTGCTCAGAATCAGACTCACACAACTGACATGACAAAGACAATAGTTCAGACACCAACACATTGCATGACAGTTAAGGATCCCGCCCTTGATGTAATTGATATACAGACACACGCTACACCAGACGAAATAAAGAAATGGACTGAATTAGGAGGGATCCAAACAGATCAAGGATGGATGACGAAGGAAAAATTTATATGGTTTCTTCCCGACTCAATGGTCCAGGTCATCATTAACACTATACATAGTCCAGCGCACCTAGGAGAAAAAGCTATGCTAGACAGCATTCAACACATTTGGTTCAACAAACATTTACGAGCCGCAGCTAAACAAAAAGTTCGTACCTGTATGATATGTTGTCAGTTTAATCCAGGTAAAAGCATCCCCGTAGAACAGGGTGGATTTCAAACTCCCGATCATGCTTTTGAAGTCCTCCAGATGGATTATATCCAGATGGAACGATGTCGAGGATTCAAATATGTTCTCGTAGTTGTCTGTGCTCTTTCCCGTTGGACAGAAGCATACCCGGTTTCAGATTACACTGCCCCGACTACTGCCAAACAGTTAGTTCGAGAATTCTTCCCACGGTACGGTTTACCACGTGTTGTCTATTCAGATAACGGCCAGCCGTTCTCATCCGAACTAATGAAACACGTTTCCCTTCTATTAGGCTATCAATGGAAATTTCACTGTGTCCGACATCCCGAGGCAGCAGGTCTCGTAGAACGCCATAATCAAACTTTGAAAATTAGATTGTCCAAAATATGTAGAGAAAAAGGAGTCGATTGGATAGTAGCCTTACCAGTTGCGCTCTTTTACATGAGAATGGTAGCACATTCTCGAACAGGGCTATCCCCGTATGAGGTGATCTTCGGTAGACCACCAAATATGTGGGGGACGCCTATACCTCGCAAAATCACTGACGTTGACTGTAATATGCTGACAGATTACCTGGCTTCCTTGATGTCTGCACTACAATCTTGTCGTTCACAGGTATCCGCAGCTTTTCCCGACAATACTGAGGTGAAACCCCATGACGTGGTTCCTGGGGACTTGGTGTTGGTCAGGAACTTTGACCGGAAGACCCAACTGGATCCTAGGTGGAAGTCACCGAAGTTAGTTTTACTCACCACAAGGACAGCCGTGAAAATCGAAGGAAGAAAAGGGTGGTTGCACTCGAGTCATATCAAGAAATTTTATGGACTACCACCCAGTATAGAGACTCAACCCTGTATTCCCTCACAGACAGACTCAAAGCTCCCCTTGGTTGAGCAATCGAACTCAGAACTATATAAACTAAAGTTGAGGTCCAGTAAGTCAGACAATTTGATTGTTTAAGTCCTCTCCAAGGTGAATCGGTTGAATTTGTCTCTGACATGTATCCTCTGGACCGGAATAGAGAAAGAAATAATCAAATGCTGCTCAAGAAGCAAGCGTATTGTAAATCATTTCGTAGTCATTGTACAGTAACATTATTAATTTTGTTTTTTCTAAGTCTTTTGATCATCATTGTCAGCATCCTATTGCACATGTATTACCCTATTCCTAAGCATGCTTATAATATAACTGCAGAACATTCTTTTAGTGAATTACCTCTACATGAATTGTCTTACAGATTTGCGCTGCGCAATAACACTTTCATTAGTATGTTACATCATTCCCATCAAACCAGCAATGCCACAAATTGTTGGATATGTGGCCGACTCCCTCCCTATCAGAACTATAAGGGAGTTTTGCCCCTCTTTCCCTATCCGTTTACACACAATGGCTCCTGTGGAGCATGGTTTAGTTTGATTAATACCCTAGATTCAAATTCCGCAGTTTATCAAGACAACTGGGTATGGGGAAACCTGAACCTAGTTTTGCTTAAAGTCTGCTACCCTAACAAGGAGGGACTTCCCAAAAGAACAGGAACTGATCTAGAAAATGAAGTATATGGATTAGGTAATTTTACACTTAACCTCATGATCCTGAACGTTGAATCTGAAGCTACACCAATCTTGCCCGCCATGTCAGTATTCCCAGTAAAAGGGGAATTATGTATCAGAAAGAATGGTTCCATACACATGGGCCATAGTAAATGCACCACTGTAATAAAATTCAGTGATCAAGGCAAGTCTACATTTAGAGCTTCTCGTCATTCCTACTTTATATGTGGCCAGACCGCATATATACGTCTACCTTTAGATTGGGATGGTACCTGTTACATAGCATTCCTTCTACCACCTGTTTTCCTAGCTCCTCCTGATTATCATAGAAATACCCATTTAGTACACAATAGACAGCAGAGAGATCTCCCAATTGTCGATTACACTGAAACAGCATGGGAGAAATACACAGATTTCAATAAAGGTTTCTTTCCCTATATAGGTACAGTCACTAATAGTAAGCTGATACGTAGATTAACCAGAACCCTTGAAGCAGTAGTGAATGAAACTATTTCCGCCTTAGGCAATTTAACAGAAGAGCAGTCTGCTATGCGGATTGTTGTGCTCCAAAATCGTCTTGTCCTTGACGTCATCCTGGCCGATAGGGGCGGAGCTTGTAGGGTCATCGGATCAAGTTGCTGCATTTTTATCCCAGAAAATTCGCCATCAGTATATAAAGCCATAACTCGCCTTCACAAGATTGTAAGCCAGATACATCAAAGTCCAGGCACCTGGACTTGGTCCGGTTGGTTCTGGGGCGTGTTGTCAGCCTGGGGATGGAGAATCCTCTCCTTCCTAGGTATTGGCTTTCTCATACTATTCAGTTGCTGCTTATGTCTACAATGTGGGCCAGCGATTTGTGGTCTGTGTGCCACCTCGTGTATCCCACATTCAAGTATTCGTTCGAGATCCCGGAAGAAGAAAGAAGAACAAATGATGCTATATGAACAGATCGATGGATTGATGAAGATCGATATCTCCTAAGGGTCCGAAGGGGACAAGGAGGGAATGAGGAAATATGAATTTTGTGATCAGTTATGTCCCCTATCGTAGACCCCAACGGCTCCATGTGCATGCTATAAATACATGTATGTTCCCTCCTATTCCAGTTTTGAAGACGCAAATATATGTGTGTCCACCGTCAACATGTCCTCTTTCAGATCCGCCATGAATGGGTCAGATATTCCATTCCTAAGTATGAAAGGCCACCGACTTTATATGGTTCACTTTCCACATTTTACAGATTCAGGCGAGTAGGCCCGAATTCTGTCATCAAGCCTTTTCCTGCCTTCTGCTTCTGAAAGCTCCAGTCTGAGCTCGAATCTGTGACCATGAACTTTGTCTTACTCCCTGCGTGGCTAACGGTGCCTGATCCAGCCTGTCGCCTGCCAAAAACTGTACTTCACCTTCGAGATTATCTCCTTCGCTCCTCATCCGATGCATTCCTGTCTAGTAGTTTAGGTAAACATTCCTCCAGCTCCCGTGCAAAGGGCCAGGCCTCGCTGCCCTCATGCCAATAATTCATAGCCCCGTTACCATGGAATATTCCTACCCCCTCGCATCTAGTGTAGACACTTAGACGCTTGTACACGCACTAACAGTCAGTATAGTCAGTATAGAATAAGATTCTATCCTAAGAGACCTCTCTTTTTGGATAACACAGTTCTTTAAACATAGGATATTAGATATGATTTGGGATTAGGTTGACATAACCTCAGACTTCTGTCTCCACATGTAGAGCTAAATGTCAAGTCCCCTTCACCCTCTAGTTGCACGTCAATCACACGTCATGCGGCTGCGCGCGCATCTCTGCCAACTATTTCTGCTGACATTGCAGGATTCTCTTATGGATCCACCCACTTATGACATCATGTTTTATGACGTTTCTTAAATTACGCCCTCTATTAGTTACGTATGCACCTTTTATCAGCTGTTACGCCTCTTGCATCTGTTTCACTGTAATGTATTTTCTATAAAACTGCCTATCTGTCAATAATATATGTTCCTTCCTTCCTGAACTTTCGTGGTGATGGAATAGAAGGCCCACAATTCGAATTGTATTCCTTTGTATAGGAATAAAGCCTTTTTAAACCCTCTAATACCACGGATTCTGCCTCTCATTTTACTGAGTTATTCTTAGATAGACTTTACCGCATAAAAAATAGTACCGGTAACGAAATATTTACCACAGTTATTCTAGCACTATCAGTTATTCATTGTCGTGTCATGTAGTAGTTTGGTCTCAATTCTTTGTAAAGCTATATCATTTATAACCTACTAACTTAGTGTTGTCATTTCTATTTAGTTGCCTGCAATGGATAATCCTTCCAATTACTACAGTTCGAGCTCACCTGGGTGTGGGTGGGACCTCCCTTGTGAAGTTGTGATGCCTTCCCTCTGCTTTATCTATATTTAGGTAAGAGAACTATGCTGTGAAGTGAACTAGTTAAGTTAGTAAGTAAGTAAGTAACTGCTACTGCATAAGAAATCATTTATCTAGGTTGTTGTAGGCAATATAGGTCATGACACCATCCCCTTAATGGTCACGATAGTAACTGAGGTTATATAACTTACTACAGCTAACCGGTGTACACTTTTATAAGCAGATTGGAAAAAAAACAGGCTGCACAATTAGGCAGCAGTGCAAAGTAAAAGTAAACACAAATAAAGTACTTCAGGCATAATTTGCGAAGAAATAAACTTTTCACCTTTATTTTTTACAAAAGAAACCTACCCTCTCCACCCATAACAGGCCCACCCCTCTTCCCAAATAAATTGGGGGTCCAGAGGCAATCAAGCAAGGCTCTGCTCCATCCGGGACATCCTAGCTCCAAATTGATCCATACGCTGCAGGAAGCAATGCTAGAATTCCTGGTCTGAGCAGGCGGGAGGGGCAGCAGTGATGGTTCGTGCCCCTGGCAGCGGCAATGTATTGGCCATAAGGCTTGCAGCTGCGGCTGGATGTGAGGGCTGGTGCCCAGGGCCGATGCTTCAGCCTCCTCTTCTTCCTCCTGAGCCACCAGCCTGTGGTATTCTGGCTGTATAGTATCCAGCCACTGCAGCTGGGCAGCTATCTCCTGCCTTGTAGGTGCAGGAGTAGCTATATCAAGTAACTATATCAAGAAAAGAACAAAAAAGACAAATTGCAAACAATGCTCTTTGCAAACACTTGTTTAAAATGTCATAGTGGCCCAGTAGCAGTACATTGCTGGTACTCTAAGACCATTGAAATTTGATGTGATTAGGAGAGTCACAGGGCCATTTTCTACACACACATGCCTCACTTAAAAAGCACTGACTGGCTGAAAAGAATTAAGGCAGAATAACAACAGATTGAAAAAACAGAGTGAATGTATTTTTTTCTTTTAATGGCTCTACTAGTAAAAATCTAAACAGATACTTTGGGTGGAAAATAAAAATAAATGACCTCTCATTAATGAGTAAGGCATTATGCATAATGGAGTACAAGTTGCTGTGCTAAATTAATGAAGGTATGCAAGCCAGCCCTTCGGGCACTTTACTGCTCTCTGTAGGCTGCAGCTGGAGCAGCTGTTATTGACAATTATCTTACTGTAATTCCAATGGCCCTGTTCTTCTTCTCCAAATGCCTTTCAAATTCTACCCCGACTCCATACAGCCAACACTGCAGTCATAATGCTGCACTTAGGGCCTGGTGGTGAAATGAAATGGGCAGGGAGGAGGTGATGAATGATGATGGGTAGGAAAATAACAAGTAAAGAAGTAAAGGAAGCAGGTGAGCATGACCCTATCTAGCAGAGCTCCCTTGTTAGTTCACCCAAGCAATTACTCATTCATCATTTCATTCTTCTATATTCACCCATCATTAACCACAATGATTTAAGCTTTACTTTCTATCGTCCAGTCTTTCACCAAAATCTGGAATCCATATATACATCCATACATCCATGCATTCAGTATACACCCTTTGAACCAAGCTTTCATCCATCCATCCAATAAGCAAGCAATATGACTTACCACTGCCTGTCCGTGCTGCTGCAATGTTTTCCCCTTCAACTGCCTCCGTAGCTGAACTGGCCCTGGCACTGGTGGTCTGTGCAAATAGAAAAAATATTAAAAATTTGTTAGATGCCAGATAATCCTCACCTTATTTTTTTAAGTATAAGAATACAACCGCAATACATCACTACAGTTCTGTTAACAGTAGCTTCTATCAAAAATATCACTTTGGGCATTTGGTTGGTTGACAATGTTAGAAAAGCCAGGTAGTAAAGCCAACCAAAAATGTTTTGTAATGGAGGGGCAGAGCTATAGACTATTATGATGACTCTGAGTCACTGAAGCGCAATAAAGGGGTGGAATAATGGGCAATGAAGGACATATGGTGTTGGTTGACAAATGCAATGGGACCTTATACTTTCAGCCATGCTGCACTGTGATGGAAACGGCTGTTATATTGTCTGGTATATTGTATAAATGAATTACAGTACAACATTGGGAGGTAGTCCGTGACCATGGCCACTCTTTACTTAACTGTTAGAACATGAGAAGGAAAAATAAAACCTTCTCAACAAACATGCATGGGGAATATTATTTATAATACAATCTCACTTAGGCCTGCAATCTTCACTGAAGACTGTAGAGTACCAAAAATCTGTTATTAGTCTTACAGTACCACAAGATATATAGGGAAGAGGGAAAGAGTGCTAACAAAGCAGAGGAAAATTATAGACTAGTACAGACAATAGTAGGTCAGCTACAAAACAAAACCATGAAATATGGAAAAAAAGGATAATGCAGGGATAACAAGATTGGAACAAAAGAAGACAATATAAAAAAGTAAACCAGGCATAGTGAGCAGGGGAAAAAGAGTGAATCCATTTTGCTTTGCACGCATGGGTTCGTATCCCAGCCTCAATGCCACGTGAGAAGAAACGGCAGGTAAGGGTGTAAGAGCAACTTTATTTCTCGTCAGCAACACGGAGGTCCAGGCAGCAACTCCCGTCCTGGAACCCAGCACCAACATTTCAATAGCTCAATATTCTACCCTAAGCCCACAACAATCATAAAACCCACCATTAGAGAAATCATCATAATAAATATTAGGACTTACTGGGGTTAGCAGAACCCTCTTCCTGTTCTTGGGTGCTTCTGTAAGAAATAAAGATAAAAAAACAGATTAGGGTTAGAGTTAATCGCCACAAAATTATTATGTCAGGAAAATGCACTCACATTGTACTTATCTAAAACAGATTGCCTATAGTACTAGATTTGAGTCTATCGACTGTCGTTGAGTTTAGCCAAACTAATCCTAAAATCCCTATTGCAAAGTTCCTTAACAAAACCTACATTTGGAACTAATGCATTGCAAAGAATGATCTTTGATTCTATTCTCATTTGTCAACCCCCTTGATGGACCAACTCAGTCTTTTTTGCAATACATAGATGCATACTACACATCGCTGTGGAATAGTATAGGACTGTAGGAGTTACATAAAGAGAATCATAGAAATCGCGAACTCACTGATATCACTAATTCACAATGGTGACAGGAGGACAGAAGAGTCTGCAATGACTTCCTAGTTAATCAGCCAAAGCGAGTGCCAATGAGTACGAGTAGGTAGTGCTGAGCACTTGTCTGGCTGAAACTGGATAACATAATAATAATATTCTAACGTAAACTAAATGTAACTTACCTCTGAGTGTGAGCAGCACGCTATTTTGAATTTATTTTTAGTATTGTAGAACAGAAACACAAAAATAATCATTCGTCACAGAGCCCCAGAATCTCGACGTGAAGCAGGTTGAGCAGGCCCTGTTCCCGATTTAACATATCCACCCAGCGGTGTGTCAGCTGCTCGGTGGTGCAGTGGACTTGGCTGGTGCGCCGCACACACCTGTGCACCCTGCCCCAATGCAGCTGACACACCTGCAGGGTGTGCCCACTGCCAGGCCTGCTGCAAGCATGGAGGGGATGTAGCACTGCATGAAAACAAATAGTGCTGCCAACTCCACCTTGTAAAAGATTGTCTGGGGCTGCACCTCTTGGCGGCACCGCCTCCATTTAAAAGCACCGCCTCCATTTAAAAAAAAAAAATCTTTTTATTAAGCAATACCAGAGTATAGAAATAGTAAATAATACAAAACAGTGAATACAAAAGTACATTAGTACGTTAGAGATTAATGACAAAAGGAAAATTTAAAGAAAATGGAAATCAAAACAAATTGGACGATAATCTTGAAATATTTACAGGCAGATCAATTCATTTGAAGTTATCCCCAATGATATTGAACAGTAAGCTAATTTATTATTGTCTAATTATGACCGCCTTACATTTCTAATCCAGGCAGTGATAGGTGACCAGATCTTATGACCCCGGATTCTTGACTGTCTACCCCTGATGGAATAGATAGCTTTTTCTTGATTGTAAACTCCCAGAAACCTGGTGAGCCACATCTGAAAGGTCGGGGGATCCATATCTTTCCATCCAGCTGCTAGTAGAATTCTATATACCGCAGTCCCCACCAAGAGACATGATTCCTCCTCCAAACTTAGCCCCAATGTACTATCGTAGCCAAGAATTAGCAGTGTAGATGATTCAGCTACTCTATGCCCAAATACTTCCTCCCAGAACTTTGACGGCTCCTTTTTTAATGAGGTTAATTTATCACAATCATAAAACATATGAGTCAGGGTAGCCGGCCCCGGTCCACATCTGGGACAATAATCATCTATCCTTTTCCCCCATATAAACAACTTAGCAGGGGTAAAGTATAAATTAAAAATAGTCTTATATAATTGGGCTTTTAAGCTTGGGGATAGAAGTATTTTCGATGTTAAAAAAAGACTCATATCAATGTCAAATTTGGGGTTAGTACGCTTCAACGCCCAAGATGACTCTGTTTGTTCCAAATCGTCAGGAGTTTTGTCAAGAAGCAAGTTGTATAAATTCCCAATTCTTGTCGATTTCCTCACTATAGCACCCAGAAATTGAATCTTTTCAAATGTAATCCTGGGGTCTTTAAACTAAGAATATTTTTTATCTGAATACATTTAAAATAGTGACTGTTAGGAATTTCAAAAGCACCGAAAACTGGAAATCTGATTTTCCCCCAGAGAAATCATCAATTGTTCTTACACCCACACTTTCCCATTTTTTGGCCATATCATCATTAACCTCTTCTGTGCCCATGACGAGATAGTCTCGTCATGGAGCACGGTTGCGCTGTGCCCATGACGAGACTATCTCGTCATGAACCCCACCCACTAATGCAACTCCCGGCACAGGAGGGGGAAAGGGCGTGGCACTGAAGGGGTTAACCTGTATGGGCAGTAGTGATGAATGCCACAAGGGAGTGTACCTGGTAAACTTCTGGATTATTATAAACCTAGAAACCTTCTTCCATATTTTCCATGTGCTGGTAATTACCTTAAATTTAACCTTTTTATAATAGCTTTGTTCTACTTGTTTCAGAAGGAGTCCTTGGGCTTTCTTTCCAATAGAAAGCTCAAATATGGTGGGTATTTCTACATCGGGTTTAGTTCAATTTGCAGTCCAAGTATTAAGCAAAGGGGCTATTTGATGAAGAAGGGCCGACCAATAGTACAGTGTAATATTAGGAATTGTTAGGCCACCCCTGCTATGTGGTAGGGCTAAATACTTCAAAGATCTCCTAATTTCCCCATATTGCCAAACAAAGTTTGAAAATAGTGATTCTAGTGTTTTCAAGATGTTGTCTTCCACCGCCAGTAGTATAGCACAAAATAAATACAGTACTTTCGGGAGCACATTCATTTTTAAAAAGTTTCCCCAACTGATAACAGATAAATGTAAGCTATTAACCCTCCTTAGGTCTTTCCCTATGTTTTTAATCAGGGGTTCATAATTATATTTATTGCTATCCTCTATTTTTGAGTATAGATGAACCCCCAAATAAGTAGCCTTGTCTGTTTTTCTAGGGTCATTATATTCAATGTTATCAGTGCATAGGATAACAGTTTTCTCTTTATTAAGTGCATAGCCTGAGTACCGACCAAACTGTTCGGCAATTATATCTATTTCTAAAATTGCCTCAGCTGGATTTGGTGTTAATACTGCCACATCATCAGCATAAGCGAGGACTTTAGTCTCATAAGCCCCAGTAATAATTAGTTTAATTTTCAGGCTCTGCAACAAATTAATAATCAAGGGGTTGATATATAGGGCAAATAAAATCAGAGAGCAGGTACACCCCTGTCTTGTTCCCCTGGATATGTTAATAATGTGTGACTCTTTACCCATTAATTGCAATCTAGCTCTTGGTTGTTGATACGTAGCTCTAATTGATTTTATAAGCTGGGGCCCAAAATTATTTATCTCAATTATCCCCCTTAAAAACTCCCAGGACACCCGATCAAAAGCTTTCTCGGCGTTGAGGAGGATCATAGACATCTGACCCCCCGTCTCAGACATGATATCCAAAAGCGAGATGACTCTGCGGGTATGATCAGTGGTACCTTTGCCGGGGATAAAACCATGTTGCCAAGGGGAGACCAGATGTTCGATGACCCTCCCGAGCCGGTTAGCCAAAAGTTTTGCATATAATATAGAGTTTGAATTGATAAAGGAGATTGGTCGGTATGAAGATGGATTCTCGGTAGGTTTGCTTTTTTTAGGAAATATAATTATATCAGTCTCTTTCCAAGATTCGGGGGGAATTCCACTTGATTGTACTCCATTAAACAGAACCAATAGAAGGGGTAATATTAAAGTACCTAGTATTTTATAAATCTCTATAGGGATTTTATCAGGACATGCAGCTTTACCTGAGGCCAAATCAGAGAGGGCTAGTTGGACGTCTGTAATACTAAATTCTCTTTCTAGTTCTTCTCTAATTGAGTCATCCAAACCTCTTCCATATTCAAGGTTTGCAGACAGTTTTTTTACTGCATCCCTAACTTCCGCAATGTCTTTCGGAATATCATCTTGATATAGCTTTTGGTAGTATCGTTTAAATCCCTCAATAATATCGTCCGGATTGGTATATTCATGACCATCTAGTTTGATAGAGGATATTACATTGTGGGAAATCTTCTGCCGAGTGCGTAGGGCCCTTAGCTTACCTACCCTTTCTCCGTTTTCATAAGAACTATTCAGATGCGACTGAAATACTTCAGCGGACCTCTGGGTTAGCCAGCTGTTTAATTCTGTTTTTAAAACCAATATCAGGTGACGAATATAGACCCCATCTTCACCCTGCACTATTGTTAAAACATGCTCTTCCTCAGCTCTGGCCAAATCACGTAACAGTCGTTGATTTTTAGATTCCTGCTGTTTTTTTGCTCTGGCTGTGTAGCTAATAGTTTCCCCTCTAAGAGTGGTCTTCAAACAATCCCAAACAGCCCCTCTAGTTGCCTGATAACGATTCATATCAAAATATTTTTGTGCCCATTCCCTAATAAATTTTATATAATCTTCGTTAACAAGGAGCTTTCTGTCAAACGTCCATTTAGTACGATGTCTGACAAAGGTAGTTAGATCTATTACTAAAATTAAGGGATTATGGTCCGAGAATGTTTTAGGGAGTTTCATAATTTCCGCTTGCGGTACCAAGTCTCTTGTTGCAAAAAAATAGTCAATCCTAACATATTTTTTGTGTGGATACGAAAAATAAGTATATCCAGGGTTGGATTGATTTTTTAAATCCCAAAGATCTAGCAAGTCATGACTATTTTTAAGTTGGGTTAGGGCCCTATATACTCTGGGCTTTCGACCTGCATATCTACCCTGGCTTTGTTTCCCAGGTTCAGAATCTAAAGAGATATTTAGGTCTCCACAAAAGATTATAGATTTTGGCCATGAGGCGAGCTCGATTTCAAGATCCTCAAATATTTGAGGGTCATCTTGGTTTGATCCATAAACCGAGCAAATAGTAATGCCTGATATAAGTTCTATAATAGCCCACCTCCCCAGAGTATCCACTACCTTACGCTTAACTAACCCTAATGATGTTTTAGCTAGGTTAGCTACCCCACGAGTATTAGAGGTTTGACTTGTACAGGCGAGAATGTTATACCCTCAAACCTTTAGTAATTCTCTTCTCTCCCAGGGTATATGTGTCTCCTGTATGCAGATTATGTCCATTGATTTTAACTTTTATTTCGGCAAAGTGGGCCCTTTTAGCCCTATCATTCAGGCCCGCCACGTTCCAGGAGCAGATTGTTATCTTCCCCATTAAGGTCTCCTAAGCAGTTCCAAGAATCTCTTTATCGACATCCAAAACCTCTTGTTAAGCTTCCAAGTGTATCTTAATTCTTGTCTTTCACTTTTCTTTCCTACCTGTTTCACTGTTTCAGTAATATTTCTGGAATTGCTTTTTTTACTTTTTTGTATTTCAAACCCCCCTCTCCCACAACCTCTCACCTTCCCTCCCATCCCCAAAACACACCCATCACCCCTACTGAGGCGTACAGACTCCAGCTAGATGATGAACGTGCAACACATGACCAAAGCTTTATCGCTATGACTTTCACCTTGCTATATAAGTGCTGAGCTCCAAATTCACCGAGGACCTTTTCACATATTTTTTCCCCCCTTCTTCTTCCTCCCCTTCTTCCCCCTTTTTCTCTTCTCCTTCCTATTAGCCTCCCCCATCATCTTACCCCCTTTCTTTTTTTATCTCGTGTCAACCATGTATATACAAAAAAAAAGAAAAAAGAAAATACGCAGGGAGAAGCAGGAATCACAGCATATAATTCCCTTTAAACAGTTGAAAAGGAGGACCCAAAATATAACACATATTAGCGTATCTCATTGTATCCAAGAAGGGGCAGATCTAACCTTGCCAGATAACCCATCTAAATATTCTTTGGCTTTTATCTCCGACAGAAAAAATGTGGTTTGTCCCCCCAAATCACTTTTATCCTGAAATGGCTTGATTAATTGGCGCAGCCTCCACCTTCTCTCGACGGTGGAGTGGCAAAAATCTGGTCGTACAAAGTAGGAAATCTTATTTCTAACTCTCTTTGACTCTGGTCTAGCCTTTTCAAAAACCGCCTGGCGGAGTAAGAAATTACTAAAATAGACCAGGATGGCACGAGGAAAAACCCCTGCTTTTGCCGGATGTTTTATATTGAAGGGAACGTGGTGAGCGCGTTGGATTTCTAAGGCCCAATTCCACTCAGTGAGTTCTGGCATAGAGTCACGAAAGAGTTTCACCACATAAGAGTGAAAATCATCACCCTCCACCCCTTCGGGAACCCCAAGCACTCGTAGATTGCTCCTCCGCTGGCGGTTCTCAAATTCCTCTAGTTTCCATTTGACATACACCAGCTGTGCCTCATGAGAGTCCACTCGTACTTGATTTGAAGCCAATTCCGGCTCATTAGAAACAATTCTAGACTCTAAGTCAGTGAGCCGATCCCCAAATGCGCTACATGTTTTAGTTAATTTGCGGACAACCCCTTGCACCTTAGGCATAGCGGCTTGGGCCTTACATCCATCTTGACGCGTCTCTTTGCGGTGCATTGAGATGGCCTGAAGTATGGTATCTAAAGTTGGGGCAATTGAGGTTGAGTGCTCCGGGTGTTATGGATGTACAGCATTTGAGGTATTCGGGCGATCGATAAGTTGGGTTGTGGGGGTATAATCCCAAGCCAAATCCTTTACTCCATGTCTCTTCTTTTTTTTCTTTAGAGTAGTTTTTGTTTTTGGGCCAGGATCATCCCCCTGATCACTGCAACTCTCATCAGTGGTAGATGAGATATCTTCAGACCACTCACCCCTATCCGAAAAGGAGAAGAAGTCGCTAGGTCTTTTTCTGGTTCATAAATTTCATTAGCTCCAACTTGTGAAGCCTGTTGTGTTTGGGGGGTCCGCGAAGGGGTAGGTATAGTATTAACCCCTGCTGCTCCACCCATCGTGTCCAGAGACCCCCCTAAGTTGTTATCATCACAGGGGGAAATCACCATCTGTATAGCTTCCACAGGGTTAAGCAAGCTCCCTCCCCCATTAGAATCAGACCCTGCTACCAAAGGGGAGGGTAAACTAAGCATACCTTCATTCACAGTCACCATCGATCCGACCCTTGCACTCTGCTCATGCACTGGCAGCACGTTGTGAGCTTCCTCAATCCACTCCTTACTTCACTGTTATGGGACGTCCAGACGTCCAGTACGTCTAATGCAGCTCCCGCTAAGCCGAGACCATCGTACTCACTTTCCTTAATTGAATCGATGCCAGCCGTTGCAGCTTTCACAGCCTTCGCAACCTCCACGCGTCCGATCTTACTCTTCCCGCCTCCTGCAAGGTAGGTGGCTGCTGCTGCTGGCTGTTCAAGGGAGCCTGGCACAGGTCGTCCTGCTCTGCCATGGCAGTCTGTGGGGTTAAAAAAAAAACAGGAAAAGAAGGAAGAAATAAGTAAGTAAAGGGAAAAATAAACAAAAAGTCACGAAGAAAATAAAAAAATACACAGACACATAAACACACACAAATACAGTACATTAATTAGGAGGGCAGAGGATTACAAAGACTAAGTAGGGATTGACAAGGAGGCCCGCACCATAAATAAGATGGGCGCTCCCATGCAAACCGTGTGATGACATTCGCGCGTGATTTTGAATGTGAGTGCATACTCTGCTTTGCATTTAATATAAAATGCAATGCGAACAGGCGTGCAAGTAAACTCCGCTCACCCGCCAAACTCTGCATAGTGCGGTGGAGTTTTTTAACCACTTCACTGAGTTCCACATAGCGCGAGTTCGCAAACTCTTCCCAGGCCTAGTTACTGTTTGAGGGGGAAGTTAAAACTCTACTCAAGTAGAAACCACAGTCTCTGTGCTCATCCCTCTGGCAGCTTGGCACAGAGCAGTCAGACTAAAGTTAGAGGTAATGTGTAAAGTATTTATGCAGCTCTTCAAACAGTAATAAAGTGGAAACTCAACACAATTAGATTAGATTAAAAAAATACTTTATTAGGACGTTCAAGTTCATTAAAATGCCAACTAGGCCTGGGTGGAGTTTGCGGAGTTTAACTACACGGAACTCCACAAAGTGCCAGACAAACTCAGCCATGCTCCGCGGAGTTCTACCATTGGCATAATCTATAAAGTCACTTTGTCCTGCACTGTAAAATAGAGCAAACGGCACTATGTGTTGTGCCAGAGGGCGCTGCTTCTTTCTGCCGCTTGAGTATACATTCTGCTTCAGCAGCGAGCGACAGATTTCTCAGCGTGAGCGGTCATGACCTGCTGTGACTGCCCACATTGAGAATTCTTACAAGGAGGAGGTATAGCGCTCAATTTGTTTCTCACAAGCGCTCGCCACCTTAACATTGAAACGCTCGAAAGTTACTTCGCTGAATTTTTGGGAAATCCACTCGTCGGAGGTAAATCTCTGTGAATTCTTTGCCCACCCCCTAGTGCCAACAACATGGTGTAAAAAGAGTGTGCAGATAAAAAACATTAAAATATTGTCAGCCACTAGGAAATATTATTTCATACATTCCAATCATTTTGTAAAAGAGATTAAGAAAAACAGGTGAGACTCATAGCATAATGCATTGGTAAACAAGTTACTGCTAGCTTTGGTGTAGGATGATGTTTTTTTTTTTTTAGTTTTAAAAGAAAGTTTATTAAGATTTAAGTACAACAAAATTGTAATAGAACAACATGTGTAGATTCAAACTAAAATGTTATCATTGTCATAAGCGAGGGGAAGAAATAAATAAAGAAAGGAAGGAAAAAGAAAGGGAAGGGAACAAGGATGATCAATTAACAGAGCAAAACACATATGTTAAGAACGTAATCATTGGTATATAGAAATATGCAAAAAGAGTATACAGATATACTAAATGTACAAGAACTTCTCCAATAACAATGCACAAATAAATATAAAACACTCTATATGTATATATACTTGAAACCATCAGGAATATTTCATGGAGGCTTGGGAACTTCTTCCGCAGAAGGAGTATGGAAGGGTAGAGATCGTGCAGCTACATTTAAAAAATTTGTGATTGGCACCCATAATAAGTCACGTTTAATAGCAAGCGTAATGGGGTAAACATAGGCCCTGTCTAACCTATGGTGATAACAGACCCCATACCACCAAGCTTGAAAGGAGACTTTTGAGGCATCCTTCCAAGATTTAGTGATTTGTTGAAACGCTACAGCTATAAGTAGATCAATAATGGAAGTACTAGTAGTGGAAGAGGACCATACGTCTGATATACTACCTAAGAAAATATGTGAAAAAGTAAAGGGAAAATGTGTAGAACAAACTTTGTTGATCTGTTGCCACACATCATTCCAAAATTTATAAATCACGGGGCATGTAAATAACATATGTTTAAGATCTGCCATTGAAGCTGAACAAGACCAGCAAGTGGAAGGGATAGAGGGGTCAATCATATTTAGTTTAGCAGGAGTAATCAAAAGTCTATTGTATATAAAAAATAATGTTTGAGTTGTATTAGCTGCTCTAGATGACTTCCTTATCTTAATCCAAATTTTTTGCCATGTGGAAACAGAAAAAGAGACCTCTAAATCTGATTCCCAGTCTTTTTCTACTTTAGATTTATCTCGAGTGTTAGAAGTATCCCGTAACTTTTTGTAAACTTGGGAAGCAGAAGTAGAAGCAAGTAAATAAGGGAGAGGAAGAGGAAAAGAGTTGGTATGGGTGATGGAATCAGAAAGGGAGTCATAACTATTTTGTGCAGCTGTACTCAGTAGGTTATATTTAAATTCAAAGGAAATTGGTAAAGAAAAACGGGATTGAAGAATAGAAAAGGAAACACAAGTACCTTCGTGAAAAAGTTGGTGAGTCCAACTAAGACCAAGGTCCCTCCAGTCCTCCCAAAAAAGCATCCTATTTCTTATTTTAATAAGGGGGTTATACCATAAGGAAGATTGCAAGAAACGGGAGCGATCATCTAAACCGTCCTGGAAAAGAGGAGAAAACATTTTCCGAGAGTTTTTAAGAATAGGGAGAGAGAATCTCTTGGGAATATGAGACAGTGATACAAATTCTTCAAAATTGAAGGGGTGAAAGAAAGAAGATTCAACGTCTACCCACAAAGGCTGAGAAGCGATATCAGACACCTGGGCAGATAATAGGGAAACAGAATGTTTAAGAAAAAATGAGATATGATAAGAAGCAAAGTCCGGAAATTAACTCCACCCAACTGCTTAGGACATTTAAGTTTTGCAAAAGACATCCTAGCTTTCTTCTGGTGCCATAAGAATTTCGATAAGATGGAGTAAATATTTTTATAGCAAGATTTAGGGATATTAATTGGAAGATTAGAAAGAAAGAACAAGATTATTGGAACTAACATCATTTTAATAGAATCCAGTCTGCCCCACCAGGATAAAAACAAGGGATGCCACTGAGTTGTAGAGTCTTTTAGAGTTGTTAATAGATTTTTAAGGTTTAGTGTTATAGTGTCCTTAACTGAGGATTGAAACCACAATCCTAAATATTTGATCTTAGAAGGGCTCCAATGAAAAGAGGAGGCCAAAAAATCCACATGGAGACAAAATTTATTTAGGGGGAGGATTTCACACTTATCAACATTAAGTTTATAACCTGATACTTTCGCAAATTCAGAGACTTCAGATAAAAATGATGGAATAGAGGACTGGGGGTTGGAAATAAATAAAAGTATATCGTCCGCATAGGCAGAAAGTTTCAAATGTTTATCTCCATAGGGAAAACCGGTGATATCTTTATTCTCTCGGATTTTTGTCAAGAAGGGTTCTAATGCTAAAATAAAAAGAAGAGGGGAGAGGGTACACCCCTGTCGTACACCTCTAAAGAGGGGAAACGAAGAGGAGACAAGACCGTTAGCTAATATAAAGGACCTAGGAAAGGAGTATAGTAAAGAGATGTAGGCAAGGAATTTCAGGCCAAAACCAAACCAAACAAGGACTGCAAACATAAATTGCCAGTTAACCCTATCAAATGCTTTCTCGGGGTCTAATGCAATAGCAGCTAAAGAAGATTGGTAGGAGTGAGACTTACTTAGTACATTAAAAAAGAGTCGAGTGTTGTCAGAAAGGTGACGACCCTTAATGAAACCGCATTGTTCCCTACCAATTAATTTAGGTAAAATCTTGTCGAGACGAAGCGCTAGAATTTTTGCAAATATTTTGTAATCCAGATTGATTAGAGAAATAGGCCTATAGTTTTTACATCAAGTATGGTCCTTATTTTCTTTAGGAAGGAGGCAAATTAAGGCTTCCTGAAAGGAGCCCCCAGATTGTTTGGACGATATAAAGAATGAAAATAGCTGATGGAGTTTAGGAACAAGCAAATTGGAGAAATGTAAATAGAATTCTATCGTGAACCCATCTGGCCCAGGAGCCTTGCCTTTTTAAGCACTTGAATAGATTCCAAAATGTCTTTGGGACCAACAGCTGCTTCTAAAGGGGCAAAATCGATATCTGGAAAGGAAGGGGAAGGGATAGAGGATAAATAATGATCAATGTCAGTTAACAGAGGAGGAGACTCCGGAGTATAAAGATTTTGATAAAAGTTAGTGAATTCCAGTAGAATATTTTCATCCTTATGAAGAGTGATATTAGATGAAGAAACAATAGATTCGATTCTAGTACGTTCTCTTTTAACTTTAAGATATTTGGCAAGAAGATTACCTGCCTTATTTTGTGCAGAATAATACTTGGCACTGGATTTGAGTAAAAATAAATTTGCAGATTCTGTGGAGAGCTTATTAAAGGAGAATTTGGCTTTGAGAAGCTTATCCAAATCAGAATGAGACTTAGTTAAGTAATAAGAATGTTCCAATTGCTTAATTTGCAAGTTAATCGATTGTAAGGAGTGAGAGGCGGCACGCTTTTTACGAGAGACAAATGAAATAATGAAGTCTCTAGAAGCAGCTTTAAAAGTGTCCCATAACACCTGAGGGGATTTCGTAGGAGACTCATTTTCTGTAAAAAATAGGGATGAAAATTCAAGGAAGGCTGGGGTAAAGTTGGGATCTACTAGGAGAGAGTTATTAAACCTCCATCTTCTAGTACCTTTTATGGGGGGGAGTAAATCCAGGCGTAAAGAAACTGGGGCATGATCAGAAATTAGAATAGAACCTATTTCAGAGTGGCGAATATGTTGAGTCAAGGCCTTAGAAATAAAAATGTAATCAATCCGGGATTGGGAAGAATGAACCGGTGAGTAGTACGTGTATTCCCTAAGTGTAGGATGGCAGAGTCTCCAGGAGTCAACAAGAGAACGTTGGGAAATAGTGGAAGTAAATTGAGTGTGCATGGAAGAGGGCGAGAAGTGGCAGTTGGACCTTCGATCTATAATAGGATCCACAATTGTGTTACAATCCCCCCCCAGAATGAGATAGTCATCAGAAGATTGCATCAAAGATGTGAGCATCTGGGGCCAAAATAATTTATCCTGTAAGGTAGGAGCATATACATTAAAAATAGTTATAGGGATATTATCAATCAATAAAGATACAGTCACCCACCTACCATTAGAATCATTGGCTTGGCTTATAACTTTGATATTTAACCGCTTATGACAGAGAATAGCAACACCATTACGTTTCCCTGAACCAGGAGATGCGAAAACGTGACCTACCCAATTACGACGTAATTTGGTAATTTCGGCTTCTTTTATATGAATTTCCTGTAATAACACAATATCCCCCTGTAAACTTGCTAAATGGGATAAAACACGTTGCTGCTTAATGGGAGAACCCAAACCTTTAACATTCCAAGTAAGTATAGTTATCGACATCTAAAAAATATAACTTATATCAAAAAAGTTGTGTGAGAATCAAATATGTACAAAGGCAATAAAATACAAAGCATCTTATAAAAACTTGAGAGAAAATGACATTGCTCTTAGAGGAGTAATAATAGAGTAAGGAAGAGAAATAGGAAATAAGAGAAATTCTTGGAGAAAAGAGATTGTAAGCAGAGAGGCATGAAACGAATAAGTTGAGAGTTAGAAATAGGGAAGAAGAGAAACAACAGGGATAGAAAAAGGGCCAAAGAAAAGAGCAAAATGAATAAATCATAAATGGGAAGGGTGAGAAGAAACATGTAGTGCAAAAAATAAAAGTACAAAACGACAGACACAAGTGATGAGGAAATAAGATAACAAGTAGACATACCACAAAAAAGAAGAAGAACGGGGTTGGTGAAGCCACATAAGGAAGACGGGACACTGAAACGAGAGACTCCAGGACGACGGTAAGGAACGGACATCCGCTAGGCAAGTTGAGGAGAACAAGGAACGACGAATGACCACAAAAAATCGCTACCTGATGGAGGAAAGAAGAAGGAACAAATTAATCCGACATAATGGTACAAAAGACATTAGGGGAGAAACTAAACATCACTAAAGGTGAAACAAACAGATACTACTACAATGCATAAAACCATCATGACTGAGGCACTTCCATGAACTCTGTTCTGCAGCTGTTCAGAAATTGCTGGAGTAACATTGGATCCTCATAACTGGTAGTTTTATTATTATGAGTCACTTTAAAGAGACAGGGATGGAATAAACCGTAGCGTGCGTTTATGCTGCGTAGTGCAGGTCTCATCTCCAAGAACTTTTTCCGACGGTCAGCAGTCACTTTAGCATAATCCTGGGCAAAGAAAAGAGTAGAACCATTCCAAGCAATTTTTCCTCGCTGTTTGGCAGCCTGAAGAACTCTGAGTAGATCCGTATACTCCAAAAAGTACAAAATGACTCCTCTCGGCTTAGTAGGTGATGAGGGAGAAGAACGGGATAATGTACCTAAGCGATGTGCTCTTTGGATATTTAATGAAGGTGTTTGAGGAAGACCCAAAAGAGTTGGTAAAAAAGATTTGAAAAAAGAAATCGGGTTAGCACCTTCAAGGCCTTCAACTAATCCGTAAATGCGCAGATTATTGCGCCTATTACGATTTTCCAAATTTTCAATCTGTTGCTTAAGTTGAACAACCTCCTTAGAAAGAAGAGGAACTTGAGCCGTGAGATTTTGAACAGAGTCAACCCGTAATTCTAGGTCTCCAACTCTCTTTTCAGTGACAGACCAGTTGGCTTCCAGATTCTGAAGTCTGACGTTAGTTTCTTCCATATGCGGCTTGAGAGCGCGAATTTCGTCAAGAAGGAGCTCCATAGATATCGGGGATGAAGAATTGGTGGGAGAGGGTGGGTTAGCTTTTACCCGTTTGCCAGAAGTAGATGGTGACGCAGAAGGTATCTTGGAGCTTTGTTTAGCGCTTAAACGAGGAGTAAGTGGTGCAGTAGATTTGGTGCCACCAGAGTCTTTGATGCTATCCTCAGTATGCTCCTGTAAAATATCGAACGGATTATAGACCTCTAAACTCGCCTCGGTGGAGGGACGAGCAACACTAGAGTTGCCGCGAGGCATGGTGATATTTAAAAAGACAGTCAGAGTCCCTTGAAAATAAACCAAGTGAAAACTTGGGAAAAAATGCAAAGAAAGTGAAAAAACACCAGTCGAGACAAATATAAAAAATAATGTTCCACAGTAACTGCAAGCATAGAGGAAATGGCAACGATGGAAGGAACACCAGAAGACCAAATAAAATAAGCGTTGCCCAAAAGAAAGAAAAAGATAATGACAAAAAAGGGTAGCCAACTGTTAACCAGCATCGTCATGCAGCCTCAGGTGTGAAGCAAGGGGTCGATGAAAAAACAAAATGGCGGTCGCGACGGTGAGGGAACAGAAAAAACGTTAAATTAGGCTTGCTAGGCTCACCCTTTGAAAAAACAGTGGCAGCATTCCGACGAGCGGCAGTTCCGATTACCGGAACAAGCAAGTCCGACGTTTTTTAGTGAGGAAACATTGTCGGCAGAAGTCGCGGACCCTCACGTCTCGGCGGAGCTCCCGAGAACAGCGGCCATCTTCTGAGGCTCCGAAGCCACGCCCCGTAGGATGATGGTTAGCGTAGAGTTATTTGTCCATTGTGCCTTATAGGTCCAGATTACTAGAGCATGTACATATGTATGATGCTATCAACTTTGACCTTAGACTTAGATGTCATGGCTTAAGCTGCAACAAACTAAGTTTTTAGGACAAAACAACAGTATTAGCCTAGAAGTTCTAGAACTAAGATAAAAACATTTAAATACACCTCGTCGCTTTTCCAAAATAAGGAGCAGGTTAATCAGGAGTGATCTTATTGCTGCTATGCAGAAATTGTAAAGTGCCATGCTCTAAGGGGTACAAGTGCTAGATGTAATGTGAAATGACTGAAGTAAATCGTAAAGTCTAAAAATACCTTTCTAGACCTAATACAAACTTGCCATTAAAATTGTGCATTCCACAGGTGAATTCACAAGGAATTATGCAAAAATGTTGTACCATAAACAGACTCTAATCATTATATTCCTGAAGCGGTAAGGTGAGGTATGTCAAGGGTAATCAATGACTGATAATAGTCTCAAATAAATTTCATGTAGGAGTGACAGCCTCCACCTAGCAACCTACCCGCATTGTTCGCAACCTACCCGCATTGTTCATGTATGGCGCATAGGCCTGCTGGTAATATCTACACTGAAAGCCACAAGAGGTCTACACTACTGATGATAAAGACAGGCACAAGGCCTCAAGACTCTGTCACTTTGATTCTGTCTTGCTTATGGGACATGGAGCAGTGGACCATGTAATATGTGGTCTCAAATTGTTATGTTCCTGATGGTGGCAGGATAGGAGAGGGGGAATTACAACCATCTCCTAGTGGCCTAACTGCTTGTCCTAACATGATCCTTTGTTCATCAAATAATGTCCACTCTAAGAAGGGCTACTTCTCTGAGAGAGTAGGGGTGTGCAAAGATCCTTAGAGCTTTATCCACTCTGTCCAGGTATTTTACGAGACTGCGGATGGGCTTAATGTAGGGCGGATGCAAGCAATATGTGACAACATTTCCTGAATCAGGCCGCATAGTCTACACTTGTTAATGGCGGGTTGGGACATCCAGGGCGGCAGTAGATCTAATGATGAGAAGAATCCCATGCGTAGCTGACAAAACTTGATTTTGTAATACGCCAAAAATTATTCAGTGATATATTTTTGCATCCATTTGTGAGCATAACTGCTGATAACCAGATCAACAGGTTTTCTTCTCATGAAGTTCTGGTGACCAGACATGAAAGAAGATATCTGTACCTTTTTATTCAAGACTGCTTTGAATAGTTGGCGGGTTATATTAAGTTCTACAGAGTGGCTGCACCTTTTAACTCCAGGGCTTCTGTGAATGCGCTTTTAGCCAAGGATTTAGCAGTGGTGAGTTGCTTTCAGATGTTACCTCCAACCAAATTAGATTTTTTAGCGATCCTACTTTAGCAGCTCTTGCAGAGTACAAATACTTCGAGAAACTGGCTTTCTGTACAAGATGTTGGTCATTCAGTTTAAATTCCAACCTAATCAGGGCTGGTGAGAGCTTAAACATGGCCCTGAAGATTGCAGTCTGAGCGTTGTTCTGAAAAGCACATTGTTTCCCTGGAAATGCTTCTGTGCCATATGCCAATGCTGGGATAAGTTTGATATTGATTTTGTTCAGCAACGGTTCCAAAGTAGGCTGTTTTTTTTTTGTCTTGAATACTGTTTGAAAAACAAATTGGAACAAAGTGGATTTTGGCTTTAATGAGTTGAGGTGTGTTAGGTTGCTTCCTTTATCGTCCAGCCAGCATGCAAGGTATTTGCATGTATTTGAAAACACAACACAAGAAAAATCCCACACCAATTTAGCACATTTAGTTTAGCAACATTCTATAAATTATTTGACACCAAAACAGCAAAGATCCTGTCTATAGAATTGGAGATCTGCAAAGATTTCAGGTAAGTAAAGCAACTAAAAGCACATAGCGTCACTTGTGGCTATCTGACCGTGCGAGTCCAGGTGAAAGTCACAAGTTCAGGCCCACCACGGTGGAGCCCGGGTCGGACACAGGGACCAGGTTAGTTCAGCTGAAAGAGTTACCTTCAAAGGCCAGCAGGAACACTTCTGTTCTCGGTAAATGGGCCGCAAAGAGAGCGTCGCTGATGGTCGTTGAAATAGTTCGAAGAGCAGACCGGCAGGAATACTTCCGTTCTCGGTAAATGGGACGCAAAGAGAGCGTTGCTGATGGTCATTGAAGTAGTGCAAAGAGCAGACCGGACTCCACGGATGTTTATCGCTGTAGCTGTAAGTGTTGCAGATGGGCATTGCTGGAGCTTTGTGTTGGCACTCACCGTGAGCCCTCGATGCTGTAGAGCGAAGTCTAGATCTTGCATTGCCAGGCGTCGCTGCTGGTCTCTGTGGCATGAAGAGTCTGGTTGATCGGAATGTTGCATTACTGGGTCATCTAGCTGGCCCCTGGAGCCAATTCAGCCTGTGATGAAGGGCACAGGTCCAGACATCCTTCTCAGCAAGCAGGGTATCAGGCAGCAAAGCAGCAAAGTAGCAGGGCAGCAGAGTAGAAGTCCTTTCAGCAAAACAGCACAGCAGTCCTTCTTCTGTAATATCCACAGGTCCAGGAGTATACTGAAGAGTTGGGTCTCAGGTTTCATCATTTATACCTAATGCCCACTCTGAAGTAGGAGATAGTTCTGAAGGCTTTCACCCCCTGAGGTCCTTGAAATTTCCAGCCTCCCTGCCTTGGCCCCAGATTGTCTGGGATCACAAAAGGCTAGTGTCAAAACCCTTTGTGAGTGTGATGGGCAAAGTCTTTGTGCTGTGCAAATGTGGTAAGTGACAGCTCCTCCCCCTCATCAAGTCAAAGATGGACCATCCTGCAACCACCTATTCCCATTTGTCTCACTGTCTGGGAGCAATAGACAAAGACCAACTGCGAGCTTCACCTGGCCATGTCACCAAGGATACAGGCAGAAGACACCATATAGTTGGGGCAAAGAAAATCCCACCTTTCTAAAAGTGGCATTTTCAGAAGTGTGACTTAAAATCTGACTTTACCGTTAAAGAGGGCTCTACATTACAATTCTTTAGACACCAAACTCAATATTCCTACTTACTCCAACTTGAAAGTTATCACTTATTAAATGTAATAAGGAAACCCAATTTTTCATATGGAACATGTAGACCTTGCAATAGTGAAAAACAAATGCAATAGGTTTTTCACCACTAGGACATGTAAAAGTCAAAAGCACATGTCCACTTCTTAAAAAATACTGCATCCTACACTCAAGGCTATTTAGGGCCTACCCTACTGGTGACATGTGTATTAAAATAAAAAAAATGCTTGAAAGAATTTTAAAAGGCTACTGAAGTGGATGGCAAAACCAGTGCTGCAGGTCCACTAGCAGCATTTAATTTCAGGCCCTGGGTACAGGGAGTACCACTGTACTAGGGACTTACAGGTAAATTAAATGTGGCAATTGGGTATTAGCCAATTTCGCCATGTTTTAAAGGAAATAGCACAAGCACTTTAGCACTGATTAGCCGTGGTAAATGAGTCCTAAAGTCAAGAAAACAGGTTCAGAAACCAGGCGGGTGAAGGCCAATAAGTTTGGGGATGACCCTGCAGGAAGAGCCAAGTCCAACAATACTCTTTCCACTTCTTATTCACATTTTCCAGAAAGACTTTGAGGGTAAGACTATTGTGGACTTGGGTGCCAGCTTCATTTCATAAAAAACATCAATGACTTTCAGATCTACCTGGTCATTGCTGCATTCCGTGCATTCTCCTTGAGATGGATCTCACAAATTAGATACAAGGGTGTTTCTTGTTTGGTTTACCAAAAAACTAATCTTTTTCACACTGTATAATAGCATTGACAGCCGAAGTAATTAATTTCATGAGATTGCACAATTCAGTTCAGCTTTATGATCATTACATTAGTTACCTGCGGAAAAATTAAACGACTTTAAAACTCTGAACTAAGTGAACTGCACTACGATGACATAATTCCTTTCTACTTCAGGACAAATTGAAATTTACCCTTCTAGTATAGACCTGTGATCTACGTCAAGCAACCAGATGTTAGCTTTCAGTGTAACTGAACGAAATTTGAAAGCCAACCTTTTCCAAATCCTTAAATTTCATACAACCATGATATGTAGGAGATTCCGATGGCGAGTAAATATTATATATGAGGCAAGCACATACAATTTAAATTATGGTTTTACAATAAAGGGTTGACAAATAGGTTTCAGGAGCAACGGGACTGGTTGTGGAAAATTGAAAAGTAAAAGAGGTGGCTTCTCAATTGGTTTTGAAAGCATGAAGTGTTTGGATGATCCTGAGGTCAAGAAGCTGATTATTCCAATGAAGCAGGGCAAAATAGTGGAAGGAGCAATACTGAGACTGGTTGCAGGGGAAGAGGACTGGGAGCAGAGAGGGCAAGATTGACAGAGAAGGAGTGGGGGAGGTGCAGTGCTTAATTTGTAAAATATGAAGTGCAGGTGCTCAATTTCCCCCCGGAGGCCACACCCACTTTCCTTGGCTCCACCCACTTCCGCCAGTGGCTCTACCCACTTACACTAGTTGCTCCACCCCAGTGCTTAATTTGTGAAAAGCATAAGTGCCAGAGTCCTTTTCGGGAGCTTACAACAGCTTGCACCACCCATTGCCAGTACAGAGCTGTCAATGACAGTACCAACACAACTACATACCATCTCACACCTAAAAATGACACAATTCTGACTATTTTTATGTATTTTGACTTAAACACAGTTGTTGTGCTCTTGTGGGCAATATTTTACAGGCATGGTTGGAATTTTAATTTTAAGGTAAATAAAAATTAAGAAAAGAAAGAGAAAGAAAAAAAACTACTGAGGAAGTCAACCAAAACAGGCATTTTCCCTTTTGTAACAAACTTTAAAAATAAAAATCCAAGAATAATACAATTCAAATCTGTTTTAGACCAGTCTCACCTATCCATAAATAATTAGTAATGCAAATAAAGATATAACAGACTTGTTAAAAAGGTGATACAGAGGACCTTCCAGAATCACAAATTAAGATCAAGTAAAGGAATATTTATTTCACTGGGAAAGGGGCAGCGCTTGCCTCAGAAATAGCAAGAGAGGGGCAGAATAGGGAGGAAGAAGGGGGGGGAGAGATGATTGGAAAAGGACGACGAAGAATAGAGCACCTGCAAGAGCGAGAAATTCAAACAGAAGTGGAGCGAGGTGCAAAATAGGAATGAGAGAAAGTAAGCAACATTGCCATTAGGATGCGCCGACAGGCCCCAGAAATTCTTGAGGCCCCTGCGCTTAACATTTTACAAGATAAGCATTGTGCACAAAGCACCTCAATCATGTCCAGCAGCAAAACATGACACCCATGTGCAGCTTCTCTGCTAATGCACCTCAACAGTAAGCTTGCTTTACTCTGATAACAAAAGCATAGAACTCCCACTGTTAATGCAGGGCAGACTAGAATGGTAAAGCAACACAAGAATTATGTGAAATCCACCACAAACACCACCTGCCCAGTATAGCAGCATTACACTTTTTTAATCTAATGAAAAGCATCCCGTTCCATCCCAAATTCAGCCTTCACCCGTACATGCAAGGGCTTGGAGGGAGGGGGGGGGGGGGGGAGGCGGAGATATGGCAACTCTACACGGGCCTCCCAATGAATTTTTGTGAGATACAAGAGAGTAGCATACCCAGTGTGTCGAAGGCCCTAGTGCAAGGAAGGAAACAGGCCCGTAACTGCTATTCAAATTTTAAAATGCATCATTAAAGTGCAGTGGCCCCTTGCGCCTCTGGGCCCGCTGCACCAATGGAAGCTACGCCCCTGAAATGGGAGTCTCAGGGCCCCGTTGTCACATTTTGAGAGAGAACCTGACTTTTACTCAACCCATCGCAAACACAACTCATGTCCCCCGCCGTAATGAGGAGCGTTTTGTTGAAAATGAAAGAAACCACAAAGGCCAGTCTCCTTACCTTCACGGAGTCTCCTGAGACCACCTCCATGGCTGAGGCTGACACCAGCGAGGGGAGAAAAACCAACTAAACCAGGAGAATAAGTACCCGCAGGCAGGTAACCCCGGGCATTCTCATGACAGACAGCTGGAGCCAAAGAGAGACGAGGCTAGCGCTGCGAAACCAAGAGCACTGAAAGTCTCGGACTGTCTGGGATTCAGGTGAAAGTGGCAGAGAGGGTTCAGGGGGAGCAGGCTGGGAGCCACAGCCACTGTATTATTTATTTTCAATTGTTCTTATAGGAGATGCTGCTACCTCTACATAGCTGACAAGGTTTCAGATTGCTTATGTGTGACATGTTCATAATTTCAGTGTGCTTATGAGTGACATTCAACGACCATGAGTGACACTTTCTCACAAGCAAAATCAAGCAATAAAGACAAGGGAAACACATATCAGAAATGACACCCATTTGAGCAACACAAAACTAAGTATATCTTAAAACTGCTGCAAATCACCAGAAACGGAAGGGTACTAACCTAGTGTCTAGTTTACTTGTGCTCATGACGTGTTAAAAGTAAATTAAATAAGGATTGGAGAAGGAACCAGTGACACTTATTGCTCTGTAGCGAGCAGCACATGGCTGGACAGACAAACTATTCAAACACTGCAGTGAGTGTGTTTAATTCTTATATCACCGTGACCATCATAGCTGCCAGGTTTTTTAGACTGCTTATATGGGACATTTTGGTGGTTTCAGTGTGTGTCTAGGTGGCATTCACTATGTAACGAGTGACACTTTCTCGCAAGTAAATCTAAGCAGTAACTAGTATTTTTGTGATCCTCTGAATTTTCATTATGCACAGTAAAAACCCAGCTTCTATAGTGAACAAGGCCAGACAAATGGAAAACCTTGCAATAGAAACAACTCCTCAACGTTTCCCCAGATGACAAGTACATGAAGATGTGCCCCTACATTAGCTGTACCTGAAATAGCCTTCTCGTAAAATGCACCTAAGTTACATATTTTCCTCACTAGAAAAACTCAGAAGTTCCTGCCACATTGAAATAAATAAAGGGTACTGCTGAAAACAAAACTGCCCACCCGACGACCTACCAGCTGAGAGACGCCAGCGCAGATCTCAGCTGCTACGAATCAATAAAGATTAAAAACCATCTGATGTTAGATAAAAAGCTCATCAATCGATCCTAATAACACAACCAAAGTACCACAATCAACACCCTATCAACCATGCACCCAAAGGGCACCCAGAAACCTCCTTGTTAGTATAAGCGCTATATCATCGACTAACACGAAGTGGCACCTGTGTACTCAACACTTCAAAAGTGTTTCAATCCTATAATTTGGAACGTGCTACATAAATACTAACACAGTACTTAAAAAAAAAAATCCAAATTAATATCTGTTCCACGTGTAGGCCGAAATCATGCCTGCACTACCAATGCAAAGCTGCCCTCTTCAGTTTTAATGTTTCCACCTCTACTGGGCTTCCCTCGGACCCCACTTTTGTAATTATATGATGCTGCTCAGAGCATCACTACAGGCCTCTCTGTCCCAGATGGGACCCGGCCGGATTCTAAATGGAATGTGAGGCCCCAACTACACTCTTCTCACTGCCACTTGTGCCTAGAGTTGGCAGGTGACGCAGCAGAAAAACAAATTAAAAGAGATTGCTCGCCTTTGCCTAGTCACTGGGCAGGCCCCATCCCTGCCGGAATCAATCAGGAGGGCATCCGTATTCCAGAGCCCCTCTCTGTCCACGTGGGACCCGGCCCTACAGGAAGGGTGTGCGAGGCCCAAACATGAAGTTGCAGACCGATGCAGGCATCTCAGCTGCTGAAGTGTGAGAGTCTCAGCTGACTCGCACCATTTATTAATTTCACGAGCTGACTGAGACCTGCGCAGTAATCTCACATACAAAGTTGTCAGCTAATACTGTGAGAAAATAGCTTTTAAACACCCCCGGATCTTTTGATATATAAACCAAAAAGATATTAAAGGGGACCAGAAAAACACACAGTTGTTCCGAGCCCGGGCCGCGGCCTCTCCAGGGCAGAACTTGTGAGATACAGCAAGTTCTGTAACACGGCGGCCCCACTGACTGCAGGCAGCTGCCCAAAGGAAATATTTGCAGTTTGTGTGTAATATACAAATAATTTAACACACATACTCACTCGGTGGCTGCACTGTACCCCTCTGTCTCACTTACTGCAACTTCACAACAGGTTTCTTCCTTGCATTCTGCTATTCATGCGGACCGCAAACCAGCAAGCACGAAGCCGCGCCTTCCTTAATACTTTCTTCCTGTCAGCAGGAAGTGACGTCCCCTGCGACGCAATTAGCAACAACCTGTCTGATCATTAGATACTACCGTGAATCTCATGACGGCAGGCTGCCATTCAGCCACCAGCCACGCTATGGGGAATCTGATCTGGCTGAATACATGGTACATCTGGCATGTAGTTCAGGTATTACTTTAGGTCTAGAAAAGAAAATACCCGTCTTTTCCACTATTAAAGTGGCGTCATGACCATGACAGGTGCAGGAAGCGCGAAGCGGAGAGGCGGGCGGAAGTTAGAGAGTGGGGGGGAGGTGCTTGCTCGAGAAGGCTGAGTCTGCCCTGGGGCCGCGGTGTTTTTGAAGCAGGAAGGACGTGTTTACAGCTGGGGAGAATGATTTTCAATCATCAGCCCTTACGTAGGAGCTGGGGCAGGCACTGCTCCGCTGTGTGATCTCAGGCAGTCCATCCCCAGAGAGGCCAAAATGGGCCTCGTAATAAAGCATGCTGCATTCAATGTGAAATATTTTACGACGTTCACCGGGAAGACCCGTGTGAACTTAAGTGAGTCAATGTCGAGTCTAGACCCGGCCCTGACAAATAAGTGCCGGTGCTAAGCACCGGAAAGCACCGGCACAAATTAAGCACTGGGGAGGTGCATCATGTCAGAAGGCACCAGCAGATAAGGGTGATGAGACCTTGAAGTGATTTAAACATCAAGATGAGGATCTTATACAGAACTCTATATCTTACATTAAGCCTGTAGTTGAATGGTAGAGGATGGCCGATAAGAGCATACAGGTAGCAAATTCTTCAACACTGTTAAGAATAAAGAATATATTAATATATGAAGTAGCATTGTGGAAAGTGAAATTGGTCAGTTTTGCAGATTAAAGTAATTGGCATGTGGTTACAGATGCTCTGGAGAGCAGCGGATGGGTATAAATGCATATTGGTGTGTTAGACCTGGCATTCTTACGGTGGTCTTCCCCCAATCTTTTTGCTTTTTACCTCTACGTTTTGCTGTATCTTTTTGTTGGCCCCAGGACTCTGTATGCTTTACCACTGTTAATCACTGCTTAAGTGCATGTGCTTCTTTCCTAAACATGTGGTGATTTGTGTATTCATGATTGTCTTATTCAATTTACTTGTAAGTCCCTTGTAAAGTGGTATACCATATACTCAGGTTTTGTAAGTTAAATGCTACTAGTGTGCTGCAGCACTGATTGTGCCACCCACAGAAGTAGACTTTCAAACCTGTCTCAGGCCTGCCATTGCCGTGCTTGAGTGTGCAGTTTCACTGCCACTTCAACTTGGCATTTAAAACTACTTGTCAAGCCTTAGACCCCCCTTATATTACATATGTCACCTCTAAGAGCAGAGTGCTATGTAAGTAAAAAGTAGGACATGTGCCTAGTTGTTTTACATGTCCTAGTAGTGAAAAACACCCAAATACCTTTTTCACTACCGTGAAGCCTGCTCCTCTCATAGATTAATATTGGGGACTTCTTAAAATACCTTTTAAGCTGTAATTCCTCTTTGCAGAGGAATAGCTGCTTTATGTTTTATATCTTTGGATTGGTATTGACAAATCCTCTTTACTGGTAAAGTTGGATTTGACATTACCAGTTTAAGAGTCCAGCGTCTAAATTTTTTTAATTTTTCTGCACTTCCTGCTCTATGTGCCTTCCAGCCTAACTCCAATGCATGTCTGAGGTAGGGTGACAGCTACACTTTGTGCATTCCCTCTAGACAGCCACAAACACAGGAAACTTCAGGGCATCTGCATTCATCTCAATACTGATGGGTCTCCCTGGGCAAGAGGGAAGGGAGAAGCTGACAGCTACACTTTTATAGGTGGTGTCCTCTCCTCACACAAAGCACTAATGAACCCCCACAGGTAGGCTGGCAGGCAGGATTGGGCTGAAAGAGGACCTGTGCTCTTCAAAGGCTTTACTTTGAAGTCACCTCCATTTCAAAGGCAATTTGGGGTATAAGTACTGGGTTTCTGAACCTCTGAAATTAGACACTACTAGACTTGTAACAAAGCTCTGCCAGAGGCACCGCTGTGCTGCCTAAAGTATTCAACTGGACTTCTTTTCAGAAAGGACTAATTTTCTGCTTGTTGCCCTGTTGCCTGCTACTGCCTGACTCTGTTGATCGAGAGCTTAACTGATATCCAAGGGCCTACTGGCTTGTCCCATGTTCCTGAAGTAGCACTTTTGCTTTGATCACAATCAGCACCTCACATTAGGCTTGCACAGCATCCTTCCGAGGTTGTGTGGGCTGATCACAGCCTTTTTCGGATGCCACAACAGTGCCTTGCAGTGAGGCTGTCCAGGGTTGGGTTGCCTAGGAGACCAAGGGACTGCCTGAGACATGGGTCCGTTAGGCTCGTCAGTCCATCTTGACCCCAGTACAATGCAGCGTGTTCTACGCTGACCGCTCCACAGCCGGGCACCTGCATCAGCACCGTTCAAAACTTGCCAGCTTCAGAAATCCCTTCCAGCAAGTTACTGTTGGTTACCGAGGCCTGTGGGAGCCGTGCAGCTGGCTGAAATTCCCTCACGAACGGTTTTAGCAGTTTCCGTTATTTCGACTGAGTGCCCCCCCCCCAAGCCCCTTGCCTACTCCCTAGTAACTTGGGGGTAATATTTGATCGAGATACTGGGCAGCAACCATTCTGGAGGACTCTTGATTGGATCTGCTCACTTCTCACCAGTCCAGCGTGTCCGCCTATAATCATTGAAGTATGAGAAACGTGTTGAGCACTGTTTTACAAGCAAGCTCTAAAAAGTCATAACTTAAAAAGTATTACTTTCATTTTTATCATTTTTGTCTTGCTTTGCTGCGAATACAATAACCTATTTTTATAAACCTGTGTGGAGTCTTTCTGTGGGGTATTCATTGTGTCACTATGTGAGTGTGTGTTGCACAAATACATTACACACTGCCTCTTTAGGTTAGCCTTACTGCTCTATGCCAAGCTACCACAGAGGGAGCACATGTAAAATGTTAGTCCGTATCTTACTTACCCTGACTAAAGTGGTGGTTCCTGCCTGGCCTGGGTGCATACCGCAGCAAACCAGGAATCCCATTTCTAACATGGTGTTTCTGGCCTAGGGAGGAAAAAGGAAGGATATCAGGAGGAAAGGAGATATATTGGGTGAAGGAATATAAGAAGGGGGTTAGAAAATGTAAAAAAACGAAATGAGTTCAATTTTTGATCAGAAGTAACCTCTAGGTGTGAATTGGGGAGCTGATCGTGGAGCTGAGGTGCCAAGTGAAGAAAGAATATTTAGGGGTCACCAGTGTAGAATCGGAAAGAGAAGCTAGAGGAGCAGGTTATATACATTCAGTTAGGTACACTGGCCCTAACGAAACAAGGCTCCCAATTAAATAATTTCCACTTGATGATTAAGGTAAAGTAATACTATTGTAAAACCCAAATATTTCAGAAACAAATATTAGGGCTCATGATTAAAAACAAGCAGAAGGTTAAATTAATTCAAAAGCACAGGGACTCTAACAACAATGAACCATGCAAAAGCTGTGAATCTGTTATGAACTAGTATGCAAAGTTTTAAAAAAAAATACATCCTACCACCCCCAGCAAGTTCTAAAGCCTCGCCTAATTAGCCCAATTTGTTCAATGGGAAGCTCTGTGGCATGCAGTAACGGGTGCTTTTTGCCAGGTTAGCAGCTTGTGAGCTCTAGATTTGTTATCTTATATGTGAATCTACAACATTCAATCATGAATTCAACAGCGCCAGGTCAGCAGTGTGTATTAGCACATGGGCTGTGATCCTGTTCAGGACCATGCTGTATTGAGTCCCTAGTGCCAGGGTGTTCCTGGATAAGATGGATGTCAATTACCAATGGCATGCTAGTTGTAAAAACAAGTAGTTGTGTTATGTAAATGTTAATAACTGGAGATAACTGAATGCCATAAAAAGGAGAAAAAGAAATGACAGCGAGGTGGATAGAGAAAAGGGGTGGTAAATGCTCAAAATATATTTCATACTGCCTCTTGTAAATTTCTCAGATCTCTGGAGTGCAATTGATGATGTCTCGTGAAGGAGGCACCCATAAGACACACCTTTCTTCAGAGTTGGTGAGTCTGGGAATTTGTGCAGGCATGGCGGATTGTAAAATGCTAAGACTGGTTCCTCCTACAAGCCAACCTTACTAAACCCCACTGATATAGTACACAGCACTGCATCGAGTCAGTTCCCTACATCTTTCCCTCCCCACAATCCTGAATGCCAGTTTTCCTAACTTGAATACAACATGGTCAAATAGAAAATACAACACTGTGATGTTCACTTAGTTGATATTTCTTTATGTCTTGAGCCTAACCATGTGACTTCTATTTGATATGTATCTCTGTTAATGTGAATTATGCATTATTTGCCATTGTGCTTTTCTCCAACTGCTCCTCTCCCACAAAACAACCTTCGCAAACTACACATTCTCACAAAAGCACCACCCATCAATTCACTAATTTAAAAAAAAAGCAGCTATGGTTTTGAAGCCTAACTAGTCCATATCCACAACTGGTAGGCAACCCTGCAAGGAATATAATTAAAAATTCCCTTGCCACACGCAACCAACACCCTTCCAATAACTCATTTTAAGGGTTTAATCAGATAGACGACTTCAATCTATACTCATCAATCACTCCACACACCATCGCTCAAACCTACACATTTTCTTACTCAGGGAGCTTCTGATAAACAGAAAGTCATATAGGCGGCAAAGTGCTGGCAATTCAACTGCACAGTCACATAACACAACAACATATACCATAGGAAACTATCACTAAAGCTAAGGGTGAAAGAAATTGTGTATTTGTTTAAATCTGCAGTGTGCTGCCTTGCATTACTTTGCATCAAGGGGGCATTCCATGGGTGCTGCATGGACCTTCCCAAGCAGCCACCCATCGGTTTTGATGCAAATCCCTGTCTGCAAATAATTATAGACAGGGATTTAACCCAAAATCCTGTGTCTGCTCGTGGCAGGCATAAAGAGGAGAAAAGGTTTGTCTCATTTTTCCTTCTGTGCATATGTGCTGCATTCTACGGCATGTGAATGAATGTGAAATGAAAGGGTAAAAACTAGGTTAGTATCTTCAGATGGATTTGTGGGAGCAGTACATTGCATCAAACAGAATATAATATGTACAATGAGTGACCTCAATTGGATTTGGAAAAGCCCCAACCTTCCCATTAACATTTAGATTTTTTATATATGCTTGTTTCTGTATTTCTTGTGTATTGTTTTGTGGTTCACGTCATCAGAAATGCTTAAGCCTGAGTACCTGGCTTAAAAGTAATGAATCTGTGGGCGGGTCCCTGGATCCCAATAATAACCCTGCCTTAAAGTATAGTTTTTGGACTGGAAGGGACCCCTTCCAATGCAGAAACTCCGCTTCATACAACTCAGACACCCTTACACTATAATGTAGTATCACAGCAGTTACAAGTGTGTCAGCTCAGGAAAAGAGTAGATATGACATTGTTCTGCTGTCTCCCATTCAAGCAGCACAGCAACTTTACATTCTGGTCTGCGTTTCGTAATTGTATGTAAATTTGGGTCCAAATATACAAATCCCAATAACAGGTATTTACAAGATATTATGTTGGCATAAAATAATTGCATGGTGAGAGAAAATGGGTAGTTGGTTTGGGGGTGTGAGTCCCTCTCAAGCAAGAGCAACTCCTTCTCATGGTGAACCACAAAAAGGCTCTATATTAACCTGTGTTTAACCATCTGGTAGCTTGACACAAAAGCAGTCAGGCTTAACTTAGAGGCAATGTGTAAAGTATTCATGCAGCATTAAACAGTAATAAAGTAAAAATACCACACTAGAAAAATCCCACATGTATTTAGAAACATATATTAATATGTAAAAGATCATTTGACATCAACACCATAAAAACCCCTATCAGTGGATCTAGAGTTATGAATATTTAAAGTGAAAAATAACTCCTAAAAGAGCAAAGTGCCAACTGCCGACATTTATTCACAAAAGACTGGGCATAGTCGAAAGCTTTAACCAATCACGATGGGGCACAGCTTGGATACACAAAATGGATTGGGCCCGGTCTCTGCTCACCTTCGAACTGAAAAAATTTTTGGGAGAAAAATGCTGAGAATTAAGTTCAGCAGGTCAAGACAGCCGCCCGAGTAATCGTCAGGGATTCACTGGACGAAGTTGCGGTGAAGATTTCTATGTTCTGACCTAGTCTCTGTTTTGGAAGTCAAAAATCTCCAGTCTAATGAAGCTGAAAGCTGTAGCCAATGAGGGATCCACAAGGCGGATACCCCTTCTGCAAGGAGCCACTAAGCAGGATTTGCTGCCGCGGAGAACGGAGCAGGAGCTACCAAGAAGTCAGGCCGACCAGAGATGCACATTTGGTCACCTTGTGAAGTACTTTCTGCGTAGACTGAGGCAGCTTCTTTGAAGTGCAAGTGGGGCAGTGCACTACTACGACCCATCTATCCTGTCTGGATGGACAATACTGGCAACTATCATTCCACCTCCTGTGTGACTGTCTGGGAGGAATTGTTTAGATTTAGGAATATCTCGTAGTATTCCTTTGGAGGCCCGTTTATTTTTTAGAAGCAGCCCTTTCTGCCTCGCTCACATTGCCAAGTATGCACCCTTATGATGGGGGAGTCATTCCTAAATAATTTCTTTACCGCCCGATTTTTTTTAACTAACATTACCTTCTAATACCCCACTTTAGACCCCCCTGGATGCCAAAGGTGATTTTGAAGTGCTTGAGATTTACTCTAATCCCATTCACCATTTACCCTCCCCTGCCCCTTTTCCCCGCCATTTTGACTGATGCCTGGATGAGGAATGAAAGACGTCGCAGAATGGATGAAGCTCAGTCGCCTGAAGTTGAACTCAGACAAGACGGAGGTCCTCATCCTCGGACAATTCCCATCGGCCTGGGACGACTCCTGGTGGCCCACGGCGCTGGGCTCCGCACCTACACCCACTGACCATGCACGTAACCTAGGATTCATCCTGGACTCCTCCCTCACGATGACCAAGCAAGTCAACGCCGTCTCATCTTCTTGCTTCAACACCCTGTGCATGCTCCGAAAAATCTTCTGGTGGATCCCCACTGAAACCAGAAAAACCGTCACCCAGGCCCTCGTCACCAGCTGACTGGACTACGGAAACGCCATATACGCAGGAACCACAGCCAAACTTCAGAAACGATTTCAGCGCATACAGAACGCCTCCGCACGACTCATCCTCGACATCCCCCGCCACAGCCACATATCCGCCCACCTAAGAAACCTACACTGGCTCCCTGTCAGCAAGAGGATCACGTTCAGGCTCCTCACCCACGCACACAAAGCGCTCCATGACAAGGGCCCCAAATACCTCAACAGCTGCCTCTCGTTCTACACCCCCACCCGCCAGCTCCGCTCCGCCAGCCTCGCCCTCGCCACCATCCCACGGATCCGCAGAACCACCACCGGAGGAAGATCATTCTCCTACCTGGCAGCCAAAACATGGAACTCCCTCCCCGCACACCTTCGACTGACCCAGGACCATCTCACCTTCAGGAGACATCTCAAGACCTGGCTATTCGAGCAGTAGCGACAACCCCCCTCCTTCCAGCGCCTTGAGACCCTCACGGGTGAGTAGCGCGCTCTATAAATGTACTGATTGATTGATTGATGCCTTGTGTGTTTTGAACATATAGGTGTAACTGACTTGAGCCCACTTGTGCTTTCAGAAATGTTTGATTAGTGCCCTGTGAATATCTACTTATTGTATACATTGGAATCCCCTACTACAGCCATCTCTACTCTAGCACTGTTTCTGTGCTCTTTAGTCCTCTATTTTTCTCTGGCTCATGTATTTTTAAAGTCCTGAATATGATTAGGGCTCCCTATTTTCCGTTTAAACACATTTTTACATAAAAATACAGATGGAAAACAAGTTTTCCTTTGTCTGTTTGTATATTTAAAATGGGAAAATACTAGCACATTTTGCGGTGCTGCTGTGCTCCAGCAGAGAGTTGCCATACCACGCCCTCTTCCTGACTTGCAGAAAACCGTGACTTCTTTCCTCTCCTCCCTGATTGCCTCTGCCATTTCCACTAGTGCAGTCTCGGTGTTATAGGTTTTCCTAAATCCGGACTGGGCCGGATGAAGGGCACCGGATGTTTCAATAATTTTAAATACAGATAAAATGCCCCAAAAATAAATATGGATAAATACAGACGGAAATGACAAAATAAAAATATCATAAACAGGGAGCCCTAATTATGATCCTCCCATCTATCTAAGGTTCGAAATGTCATTGACTAAATATACAGACCCAATCTGATTGCACATAAGAATAAAATGGGCTGTGTTCTTCCTTCTTGGTACACATTTTTGATCATGTATTGTCACACATGTGTATCACTTGTATGAGAGCACTGAGCATGTTTTTCACACACCCATTATTCTAGCACATTGTTTTTAATGTTTTTTGATTGGGATATCTATGTTCATGGAACCACTGTTCTTTATGCAGAAACTTTCTAAACGTGGCATTTTCCAAATTGTAGCTTAAAATCTGACTTTACCATTAAAGACAGCTATAAATTAAAATTATTTTGACACCAAACATGATGTTTCTACCTGCTCCCGGACAAAAGTTATCAATTATTAAATGTAATGAGGTAACTCAGTGGTTTTGTACAGAAGAAGTTGACCTCACAGTAGTAAATAACAAATTCCAGGGCATGTAAATCTTAAAAGTACGTGTCCAACTTTTTAAATACAATGCATCCTGCCCTACCGGCTGTTAAGGGTCTACCTTAAAAGTGTATTATGTGTACTAAATGGGGAGTTTTAGGCCCGGCAAGGGGTTTATTTAGGCCAGACCGAATCGCCCATTTAAAACTGCACGCAGGCTGCAATGGTAGGCTTTAGATATGATTTAAGGGGCTACTCAAGTGGGTGGCACAATACATGCGGCAGGCACACTAGTAGCATTCAATGTACTATCCGTGGATATATGAAATACCACTTTACTAGGGACTTATAAGTAAATTAAATATGTCAATTAGGTGTAAGCCAATTATACCATATTTTAAGGAGTGAGCACAACCACATTAGCACTGTTTAGTAGTGGTGAAGTGCACAGAGTCCTAAGGCAAACAAAAAAGAATTCAGCAAAACAGGAGGGGAGATGGCAAAATGTTTGGGGGAAGACCACCCTAAGGTAGACAGGCCTAACACATGGGCTTAGACAAAACTAGCATAAACATAGCTCATCCTCATGCATGGAACATTGCATCATCAGATATGATCTGGGTTGTGACGCATGTATAACAAGTACTAAAACTGAGAATCTAAGATTTTATTACACCGAATTGAGAGAAAAACAAAGTGAATTGGCACTCCAACCCACACACAGTACACCACCAAGATCTTCCTTGATCAAACTCAATTTACTTTCTCACTAACTCACACAAACTATTTTTTAAAAAAGTGCAAACGTTATACTAAGCACACACAACCAAACACAAACAAAAAAACAATCACTATCAAAGAATGGTTCCTCCACTGTGATTTATGGATATCCCACATTATAAAAGATGAGATTATGATGTGATAACTGTGATAGTTAGGACTGTATAAATGCATATGTGTTTATATATCACAAACACATTGGTTGTCTTGTGGAAAGATCAAGAACCAATGCATACTCACATAAGAGCTACTGATTCGTGTTAATGGAAAACCAAGAGCACGCCATGATGCTTTTCTGCGTATAGCCTTTCTCACATGTCAGTGAGCTCATACAATATACTAATAAGATTAATCTAATAAGGTAACCCAACAGCACTCTAGCTAGCAGCTTGAGCGCAAAATGGTTTTACTACTTAAATGAAAATCATACAGGTAAATCTGAAAATGCATGCTTTGTCATAAAGAGCTGGAGACAGCCTCATACCTAGTTTCTCTCTGTCACCTGTTATGGCAGAGACAATGAAAGAAACAGGTAGTACAAAATATCTGTTTTACCAATTGAAAAATATGTAAACAGTGCAGGGCTAGACACAGGGGTCATGACACAGGTAAAATTAAAGTAAATATAAAAGTAACAATAACATGGGGCAAGGAAAACAAAGATAAATATTGTTTCAGGAGCACTAGACATAGCAGTAAAGCAAAAGTCCATAAACAAGGCTATGAATACATATGGAACAGATAGCCCTGCTGTACCATATAAGGATATTGATAGTCACACAGGAGCCTGGTGGCCAAATAGAAGAGCAAGGCAAAGTCTGAGTTTCTTTAGAAATTCTTGGAACTCCAAAGTAACTTGCAATATCCTTTCAATACATGGAGAGGGTATTTTAATCCATAGAATACACTCCTTCACCCTTCTCAGATAAAGCTTAAATCCTTGGTGTGATGATCCTTCCTAAAAAAGAAAATTATGATTAAAAGCAGAATCTGTAGTGGGAAATTAAACACACCACAAGCCAGTTAGTAATGTTTTGCCAAAACATATGAGAATCAGTGTACTGTAAGCCATATTTTAAAGAAAAGTTGTAGTTTCAATTAAGAAGCAACATGCAGATTTCTATCTTTTTTTGGTATAATACATTACATTGTGCAAAACATAAACATGATCCCATAATTATCTCCTTTCTCCTGATCACTGTTCATTTTAGAGAACAAATCATAAGAAGGAAAACACAGTTCTCATTTTCATTGCTTAAACATCAGGGGCTGTATTATAGTTAGTGCCCCAGGGGTGCAACAGGCATTTGCGCCTTCCTGCATGCCCCCCGGGGCACTCTGGTATTATAGAAGGGTGCGAAGATGCTTGTGCATCCCTTCAGTAATACCAATAGCGCTGGCGCACTCAAAGTGCCAGTGTTACCTTCAGGGGCTGTTCTCTTATTTGCATAGGGATGGGTACCCTATGCAAATGAGAGAATTCCTTTGCCTTTGCGCCTGTGCCATATTACTGACACTGGCACAGAGGCAAAAAAGCTCTCAGGGGGCACACTCACAGTGCACCACCTTTTAGGTGGTACACTGTGAGTGCGCCCCATGAAAGCAGCACTCTGGAGGGGGAAAGCCTGTTGTACGGTAAGACTAAAGTAGGTGTGTGCGAAATTCACTTGAATTACACAAAATTATGAAAGATGAAAATCTGGCATTTGTGCAATGCTTCAGAGCAAATTACATCCTTGCATCAATTTTTGGCAGAAAGACACATTTAAACAAGAGAACCCCAAACAACAGCTGCCCATTTTTTTTTTGTTCTTGTGCTTTTGCAGTAAATGTTTAATGCAAAATACCAATAATTGATAAGTAGTGTAATGGCATAATTTAGCAAATTTTGTGGAAAAGGTAGAAGACGAAATTCCTGAAATAATCCGAATTATGCCAACACCATTTAAATTATGCCCAGGACTAAACAAAAACAAGGTTTTCAGGCAACCGGATAACAGGTATACAAGAATTGTCTTGCCATCCTGTTTTCCTCCTTTCAAAAGCACCGCAAGTGTTATATTTAAACCCCATCTTTCCTGTTAAGCAGGATTTGACACTCCAGCAGGATTTGACACTGTAATATCAAAAAGGATGCCCACAGCCCCCAACCCTGCATAGTCTGTGAGATTCAGAGGAATCAAGTCTGCTCATTCAGGTGAGCCTATTTTTATTTTCCTGGAAGGCATTTTGCACCTTTTTCACACCTTTTCAAATGTTATTCACTAACTTGATGAAGTTGGAGAAAAAATGCAAATTAGCCTCCTGCAAATTCGGGCAGGGAAAAGGTAACTTTCTAAAGGTTACTTTCCCTAATATTGATCCAAAATCAGACTTCACCATTAAATTGGATCTTTAATAGCTAGTAAAAATAGTGGTTTCATTATTTTTCTGGCTAGTCCTATTCGGGAGATACAGTAGTAGGATTTTAATCTGTATTCTGGTTTTCTACATTGGACATTTACCCCTGCCACAATCAAAAAAAGTTTTTGTGTGCTGGTAAGGACATGTTAACATTACATTTCTACATAACCAACTTTCAAATACCATGTACAATACTTTGAGGGCTAAAAGACCTACATGGGAGTGACTTGGTAATATTTAAAAGGGAGGTCTTGACGGTATATTATGACAAGTTGAATTGCAGTTTTTACACTGCTATTTTCAGGCTACAATGGGAAGCCTGAAGCCATTGTTGCACTGCCACTGAAGTGGGTGTCACAATAGACGGTGGAGTAAACTAGTGATGTTTAACCTACAGGTCGTGGGTAAACTTTGTACCATATACTATGGACTTATAAGTTAGTTTAATGTACCAATTAGGATATGAGAATGTGGCCTAACGGCATGGGCAGTCGTCCTCGGAGCTGGGGAACCGGATTCGAGTCTCAGCAGGGACACTCAACACTCTGTGATTCTGGGCAATTCACTTAATCTCCTGGTGCCTAACAAAAATTAATGTGTCCGTCAGTAATGTAACGGGTGCTTGTGTAAAGTGCTCTGATACCTTCGGGTCTAGTTCATGCTATTTAGTGTAGTGTGCACAGAGTTCTAAAACCAGCACAAAATAGGGTCCAGCAAAAGGTGAAAAATCCAGGGTGACCACGCAGAAAAGGCAGATTTCCTACACTTCCTTTACAACTGTGCAAACCTAAGCACTTCTCAGCCTCAATGGTGCTGTTGGCCTCATAGCACCCTGGAGCACAGTGGTCTAAGGGTGGCCTTCTTGCTGGCTCTTGGCTTTCTCAGTGACCTTAGTCATGGTAGGCAGGTATCATTTGTTATTTGTAACAAGGGTTTGTTTGGTGCGGTTCTTAGCGATAAAGCCTACTGGATAATGGAGGTGGCACTGAAGCATGCAAACAGAATCTTTGTGGTGTGATTTTGTGGAAGGTGGTTTCTGCAGTTTTTTTAGAACTCTTAAAAAACACAAGTAATACCATTTGCCTCCAGAGACTATGTGACATACAGGATTTCTTATTCATCAAAAACATTTACACATATTCACCACCTTATTATAACTATCACAGTGAAGTGAGAGGTTTAGGAACAGGTAGGTGACATTTTAGAAACCTGACCTGTCTCTTCGATGGCACTATTTTGAGTTGAGTTGATTCTGACATCTCAAACTTTCACACATTGTTTATGATTTCCACGTTTGAACAGTGAACTATAAAATCTCATTTCAGAGAATGTTTATTTCATCTGTCATATAAAATGTTTCAAACCGAGTGCTTTGCAATGCTCTGACTTAATATTTTTTATTCTACCTGTATTTTACCCATTTTATTAGTGTGTTCTGTTCAAATCAAAAAGAAAGGCCGTATCTTAAAAATATTTGCTCTCTGTGTTTTCTATAAATATTCATACGAGACAGGAAATATACGAGGCAATATTTTGTCTGAATCCTATCAAACAAAGTTGTTGAAGCGTGAGGACTATATAATCAGTGAAGCAGAAGGCCACGCTATTACATGGATAAATGCTTCGGAGTTACTGAAGCAACACAAAAACAATCATAGAAACATGCTTTTCTGAAGCCTCCCAAGCAACTCGTTTTAGAAAAAAACAGGCTCACTGCAGAGCAGAAAAGGTCTGTTCAAAATGTTTGCATAATTAAAAAGAATTGTATGGGCTGCATGTTTCAGACAGATGTGAGCCAGGAATAGAAGCCATTTAACTACTGCCCCAGGGCATCATTTATTTTGATTGTTCTGTCGTTTTATTCCTTGGGCAAAAACATTCTTCCTGAATAGAACCCTAAATGACCTTTAAAGCCTGCATGGCAATCATTTTTTATTTTTCTTGAGTGCCCCCGTGAACAAATCAATTTCTCTTCAAACTCGGAATAAGTAGGCTCAACCTGTAAGGTGCAAATCAATCGAAAAAATGTGGATTCTCATAATTATTGCATTGTAAGAACTGTATTGTGCATTATGCAGTCATTTCTCTTCACCCGAGCGTCTGAGAATATCTACTTTTCCAAATTAAGATGTCCTTAAGTGTATGAAAGTGAATATTATTCATTTCCATAGAAGATTTAACCCAGTGCTTTAAGTGAGAATACAAATGTGGCGGGTTTCTAAAAGGGGTGGGGCTACAGCAGCATAGCTAGGAATCCTTTACAAAAGGCAGAGCCTACTTAATTTTTGCTTGCCCTAAAATATGTGAACCAGAATCATGTACTAAGCAAATAGTGCCACCTGACCAATATTTGTGTGTTTCTCTGTGTGTTTTCCATCAGTTCATCCCAATACATCACAGAACAATATAACACATACATTTTTTATTTTTGTATATTTATATAGTGCGAACTCGACTCGAAGGTATTGGAGCGCTTTACATGAGCACCGTATTTACATTACACATTCAGGCACAGGGAGATTAAGTGATTTGCCCAGAATCACAGGATGTGGACGCGACCTCGAGGCTCGAACTCTGGTTTCCAGCACCAAAGTCGGCAGTTTAAGCCGACGGACCACAAGTCAGGCCTTTGGCTTTACCAATGCTTTTGAGCAGCGATTATTATTCAATATCAGATCGATTATATTGGGTGAAATAGTGTAATTTTTTTCCCCAGGAAATTTCATAAAATTCCACAAACATTTCACAAAATTACTCTTCTATAGCTCCCAAGCGAAGGATATGAGGGAATCCATTATTTTAAGGAGTGAGCAATAATCTTGCTACTTTGCAGTATACGCGGTGCGCTGGTGAGTATTATACGCTTACCTGATTCGGTCCGCTTTAAAGTGCGTTTGGGACAGCCACGGTAACCACCGGTGCTCTGCAGGGGAATTGGTGCTGGGCAGCGGCCCTGCTGTTGCCAGATTTTTAGACCCGTCCCAAGCCCAAAGCCGCTCAAATATAAGCCCAACCAGACCAGTTTCAGCCCAAAAACCAGCCCAAACTCGCAACTCTTAAATTATGCAGAAATAGACATCAGAAACCACTTAAAGGATGAATCTAAATTCTATTCAATATACAGATAGTGGAAGGGGGTTAACTGGGCACCTGTGTTAATGCTACTCATTTTCATGACCCGTCACCACTGTGACATTGCAACTTGTAACAGGCACTGCTAAAGCTACAATAGAAGAAAACACAGAGATTGAGAAAAGCAGAAATAGTATTATGTGCTAATTACTGCTCCCTCTAATTTGTATTTTAAGCAACTCCCAAAGGTAATGCTAGTAGCCCTCGTTTACCCCATAGCCCTCCAGCCTCTTCCCTCCTTCCCGAATGGAGTCTGACAACCTCCACTTCTATTTCATCCACAGCATATTTGTCAACATTTGGAAACAAATAAGAGGGAGATTCAGAGACAAACCCATGTTAAAATAATTACTCCTTTAACTTGTATTTTGTTTGGGGGGTACTTTAAGAGGTAATTACGTAAAATAGTACACTTTTTAGCTTCCAAAATGTGCAGTCTTCTGCCTAAATTGAATAATAGTACCACCTATGGGAGAGGATGTGGCGGCAGCAGCAGTGTGCGCTTCCCTCACACACAACATGTAACACACAGACAGTAGCACAGCAACCTTCACTTATTTATTTGAGATTATGATATAGCAATAGCTAGATCCAAAGTTATCAGAACACTTTACAACAGCAAATGTTCACAGAAAAGATAACAAGTCTATACAGAACATCTGATTCAGAGTGCTTTACTTATCATATAGCACTCATTCCTACTCTTACTATAAATGAACTTACTTCAATTTGTGCTTGCTTCTACATGCTGTGGCAAGGCCCCGCGAGTTGACGGCCACAGCAGCACAGGGCTGCACCACCAAACGGTCTGACAGTCTGAGACCCGAGAGAAAAGTGACACAGTGCATAGCTTTCAGATTGCTTTTGTGTGATATTTTCATAATTTTAGTGTAATTATGAGTGACATTCAACGACTATGAGTGACACTTTCTCGCAAGCAAAAATCAAGCAACGAAGATAAGGGAAACATATATAACAAATTACAGCCATTTCAGCAACGAGAAACTCTACGAAGATCTTAAAACTATTGCAAAGCACCAGAAATGGAAGGGCACTATTCAACATGAAAACAGACTGCATAGTTGCCACGTTTTAAGAGTGCTTATGTGTGACAATTTCAAGGTTTCAGAGTACTTATGAATGACATTCAACTGTTAAATGTATGACACTAGAGTGACACTTTTTTGCGAGCAAAATCAAGAAATCAAGTTCATATAAAAAGATAAACATAAGATATGACACTCATTTAAGCAAGGACAAGCTATGAAAAGAAAATGAAACTGAGGCAAATCACCTGATCCTACTGACTCCTAAAGCTTCTAAGCCTGCTCCCCGGAGCCAATTTGTGCGGTGGCATAAGAAACCCTCTCCCTAATTCTGTACCAGCTCACTGCCTGTTGTCTGGGACCATGACCTTAACTTGATTTCCATACTGCCCAGCATAGGCTGCTAAATTACAATATGTCACCTTTTGTGTATTTTTTGTTTTACTTTTGCAAAATGCGTTACACTCCAATTTGAGTAGAAAGTGATGTGCCTTACTTGTATACCCAACCATCTGAACTTTCAAGCGGTTTGATATTACCAAACAAAGTGTTGCCACCACAAGCTACTGATCGTTTCAAACCTGACGCCCTCCGAGAGCGGAACACGGTCTGGGGAAGAGATGGGAGGGGGGGGGGTGTCCTTCCCGCGAACCGCGGTGTAACAAACCCTGGAAGTCCCTGACACACCTAAACTGCTCTAATATTCGCTGAAAGTCCCTCACCCCACCTAACCTCCAGCTTGACAGGTACTCACTGAGGCTGAGAACAGGACAGCTGGTCGGTCTCTTCGTTCTGCACATAGCTGCCCGTAAACTTCGAGGAATCAGGCCCTACGCGCCGCTGATTCCGGTGAAGAGAGCGGCAAGCGCGCGTCACAGGGCGCTCGCGCGTGACTTTTTAAAATAAAGTGCACGGGGGACAGGCAAACAGTATTTCCAGGGCCATCATTAGTAGCGCTTTCACGCGCTACTAGATTGACGGCACGCGTACCAAAGAGACTGTGTCCAACAAGTTTGGCAATGGCAAGTTGGCAATAGCAGCAGGTGCGCTTGCACTTGCACACACAGACACACACGCACTGCTGCCTTCAGCAGAGCGTCTGTAGAAAGTAGCATGCTGTGTCCTCCTCCAATGATGTCTCAGCCACGCAGTGTCGGTGCCGCCCCAGCGAAAAAATTGTGCACAACTGGTGAAAATAAGCCCAAAAAGTAGCCCCCCGCCAGCTATGTGTTTTTCCCACACAATTGGGAAAAATGTTGCCCAATTGTGTGGGAAATAGCCCAATCTGGCAACACTGTGCGGAGGTCCCGCGCGGCGACGGCTTTGGCCGGGTTCCGGTTTGGCAGTGGCAGAGTCAGCACAGGACCCTCGCATTCGGAAGGCAAATACTGCAATGCGGCCCATGTTGATCTAGCAGCAAGCCGTGTTGGTCCGTGCTAAGCGTGCCTAAAGAGAAGATAGCACAGCAGCAGCAGCGTTTGAGGGGGTTATGGTAAAGCGGGGGTGGATGGAAAACAACCTCCCCTCTTAGGTACTATTTCTCCCTATGAGCTCGGTGAATGAGGAGGTGGGGGCTGAATGTGTCAGAGGAGTTTTGATGCAGGCATCTAGTAGTGATAAATCTAGTAATCTCCTTCCTGCTAGAAAGTCACAAACTCCTCACACAAGGAACAGGTATCATCTACGCATGGCTCCGGAGAGGAAAAGTGTAACTGGGAGAGTAAAGGACCCTATAACCAGAGAGCCCTTGGTAGTACCTCCTGTTAAAAAGTGTCTAAAGGGACTGTGAGAACTAAGAAGTGTGGGCCAAAGGAAGGGCGGTTACCCCCCTAAGCCTCCTCCCTCCCTCAGGTCTTATTTTAAAATCATGGAGCAAGTTGCTGCTTCCACGCAGGAAGTAGGGAGCAAGGCAACTGAGTCTCTCTCCCAGGCTGAACCGTTGTTGCTGGAAAACCATTTCTCCCTGCTGGCAGAAAATCAAGGCGACATCCAAGAAATACAGGATTGTATAATAGGTGAGGGGGCTATGGATAAGAGTCCTAGCCTGACTCAGGACAATGGTGGAGGGCCTGGGTGGCATCGTTGCCCCCAAGAGGTGACTCCCCCAGGAAACCAGGTAGCGAATCTGCTTTTTACCTTTAGACAAGACATTCTGGGAAAGTTTCAGATCTCTGAAGGTAATCAAAAGGGCATCCAGGAAAAATGTGGGACTCTTGAGGAAAAACTAGATGGTATTGCCCATCGTACCTCAGTCCTTGAATGTGAGGTAAAGTCCCTGTCAGTTGCCTTAGCTGGGAACACCAGCAATATTGAGGGTTTTAAAACTCAGAATCAGCTGCTGCAGGAGGACCTGGAGAGGCTTGAAATACATGCCAGGCGTAACAATGTGAGACTCCTTAACATTCCTGAAAATTCAGAAAAAACTGACATTGAAGGCTTTGTCTGTAAGCTTCTAGGGGAAGGCCTACTTCAGGATAGGCCGGACATTGATTTGGACAGAGAAATCCAAAGAGTGCATAGGGACCCTTTCAGGTTAAACCCCGCGAGGAGGACACCAATTTTGATACATTTCCTCTCCTACACTGTTGAGGAGTTAGTGCTGCGTCGTGCCTTGATAGAACGCTTCCTGAAATATGGGGATCTCAGCTACCAAATACGATCGGATGTTGGGAAGAGAACAGCGCAGAGACAATGGGAGCTGGGCTCAAAAATGAATGACCTACGTAGCAAGGGCGCCCAGGTGTAGATGAAGTTCCCTGCGATGTTGAGAATAATGTGGTGGAACAAAATGCATAATATCAGAGAGCCAGAAGAGGTGAATTCCTTTCTGGCTAAGATGGAAGGATGTGAATAGTGGAATAGTAGAGGCTTGGAGAGTTTTAGTCCCAGCCACATTGAGATGAACCCACTTACGAACTGCAATATAACTTTGATTCTTAGTCACGCTTTCTGTTTTTCTTATCAACTACTTTCTTGTCTTTTGTTTAGATTCCCTCCCTAAGCTCAGGGGTCACGAAAGCCGATCACTTCGCCTAGGGATAGGAAAGGGTGGGTGGGTGGTGGGGTGCACTGGGTGGTGGGAGCATGGGGAAAAAAATTGAAAAATATGTCCTAGTTCTGTCATATGTCCATATGGTTCCAGTTTTAGCGGGTTTTTCGACCTTTTCTGGGGTGGCAGCCTATTATGATGATAGGTTAAAGGGGGCCTATGGGAGCCGGGGGCTGCAAATTGAAGATGAATAGATTAAACCTTGTTCACTTCATATCCTGGAATGTTAACGGTTTGAGATCCAGGAAGAAGTTGGCCCGGGTCTTAAGAATAGTGAGGCAAATATTATTTTGCTTCAGTAGACTCATTTGGAACTGGAGGAGTGCAGGTCTTTTAAATAAATTGGGCTGGGTCTGGGAAGCAGTCTGTTCCGACCAGAGAGGCAACTCAAGAGGGGTGCCTGTAATTATTAGAAACAATTCAGGTGTAAACTAAGGTATGAATCAGACTCTTCCAGCAGATGGTTGGTTGCCCTCTTGATGATACAGGGGATGCCACTAGTATGTGCCAATTATTATGGTCTGAATGATGATTCTCCAGAAGCTTTAGTGAAGCTTGAATTATGCCTTTTACAGGCTACCACTCCGGTAATAATTGGAGGAGATTTTAATATAGTGCTAAATAAGGTCCTGGATAGAACTTCTAAAGTCAAATATGTCAGCCCCCCTAGAACCTCGGCAATTTTGAAGACCATGATCCGTGAGCTTAATCTGGTAGATATTTGGCAAAGTAAAATGGGGGAGTTAAGGAACTTCACCTTTTACAGCAAAAAATATGGCCACCACTCCCGCATAGATTATTTCTTGATAGATCAGGATTTATTAGGAGAGGTATATTCTAATAGCAGCAACGGCGGGCCCTTGTTGCCGCACCTCGCATCAGTTCTACACACAAGTAATCGTCGTGCAATCAACCCCGTACGCCAGCCGTTAAACAGCGTTACTGTGTTCCAGATCAAGGCAGAAGAAAAAAGAGAAATGGGGGTGCACGTATCTAGCAGTCCAAAGAACCAAAGTGTAATTTTCAAATGTCCTCTTTATTTGGAAGTGATAAGAAATGGTCAGCCAACGCGTTTCATGCCCTCAAGGGGAACTTCGTCAGGGCTTTACTTAATGCTTCCACTCTTCACAACATTTCCAAGATAACACGAAGAGATCACGAGATGCAGTCTATTTAACATACACCTCAAATTCCGGCAGTGTCCCGAACAAAGTCCTCAATAATCCGACATGTTCGTAAATTATGACCATTTCTTATCACTTCCAAATAAAGAGGACATTTGAAAATTACCCTTTGGTTCTTTGGACTGCTAGATACGTGCACCCCCATTTCTCTTTTTTCTTCTCATTTATTAGGAGAGGTAGGTGAGGTTAAACATCTGCCCGCTATTCTTTTAGATCATTTGGCAGTTTTATTGTCCCCTAGGCATCATAATAAATCCGGTATGAAAAGGTGGACCTTAGACAGGACCATTTTGTTAGACGAGGAGGTGGTATCAAATTTGGAGATGGAGAGTTGGATAAGATTAAGTCTATGATAAATATTAGGGCTCCCGGTTTTATGGTATTTATTTTTTTGCCATTTCCGTCTGTATTTATCCATATTTATTTTTTGGCCATTTTATCTGTATTTATCCACATTTATTTTTGCCACAAGCAGAAGGCAATGCTCCAGCTAGTATTTTTCCACATTTATTTAAATTGACAATGCACACATGCATTTGGTTGTTCTTGGTCAACACAATACATTCATCTGAAAACTTTGCCATTCGCAGAATGTCCCAAATACGCTTAAAAGTGCTATCACAAGCCATTTGTCTCAGAGCCTTGCAGTTTCTGTCATCGGCAGAGAGTGCTACATCCTCTCCCCCACTGAACACCATACTGTCCCACTGAGATAAACTCACACTCCCTTCAGCTACAACCCAGTTGTGCCCGCTATAAACACCTAGAAGGAACTCTATTCAAACTATGCACTAGACCAGAGTAATTTGCTGCCTGAAAAAAGTAACAGCATTCTGGAAAAATCAAACACTCATAGGGAATACAACTTAAAGCTTTTACACTCATTATTCAGAAAGCTAAGGACATGAAAAGAAAAGTAGCGCTAGACTGGCAAACTCTGTAAGGTGGCACTAATATGTTTGGGTGTGACTAAAACCAATCTGGCCACTTTGCGACTACTCTGTCTTGTTTTATTTAGTTATGTATTTGTTGTTCGTATTTTAAAACCTTTTTTCTCCTCCTGAGGCCGCGTTTTGGAATAGAAACATGTCAGAAAAAGTCTTTTGTAAGACAAGTGTCCTCTTTTCTTGGATCCATTTCACTGGGGAACGAATGACGGAAAGGAGAGGAAAGAACAGTTACGGTTTTCTGCAAGTGAGGAGGAGCGTGACTAAGAGAGGGAGGAAGAGGACGAAAGAGGGGGGCAGCAGAATTGGACACTGTCCTTGTTTTGTCCAGGCAAGAAGGAAGAGACAGCAATGGCTATGGGCAATGCAGTCCGGTCACAAACTGCAAAGACTCTGTTTCTGAGTCTCACTTACACCCTCTTCCCTGACTGAGCCATGCCTTCCAGCGCAGCCCGGGCTGAAAATACAAGGATTTGGGTTCCTTCTCTCCGCTGCCCACTCCCCCCTGTCCACCCCAGGCGTGTCTGCGAGAGTGAGAGCTCAGCCCGAGCCAAGGGAGGGGGGGCTGAGTGCGCTGTGTGTGAGGGTGATTCACTTCGCAGAGGTGGGGCGCTGAGAACAATGCAGGCCTCCTGGCGCAGCCACAGATCATCCAGGAGCTCAGGGCACTGATCTTCCTGCCACGACCCCCCATTGTGCAGGCACTTACTGAGAGCGAAAACAATGTAGCAGACATTGTGAGGGTGAGACGGAGGGAGGGGGGCTGCACACAACACAATATGACGAGCTGAACGGGACAAAGAGCAGCGCCAGAGTGAAACACTTAGAAGTGACCCATGTGATTACACTCGAATCTATGTGCCTCGGGCTCAGCTCTATGCGCTACCTATTGCTACATAGAGAAGGGGGTGGTGCTGCATATATTACTGGGCTTGTGTTGTTTCAGCTAGCCGATCAGTGTTGGGTCTGTAGGTTCTCAGGCCCTCTGTGTTCTGGGGCCCAGAAGTGAACCGGTATATAGGCGCCTGGGTAGTCTAAGACAGGCCGCTATGGCTGGGGCAGTGTCAGTCACCTTGGGTACATGTTGCAGGAACCAGCAGACCTCTCTGTTGTGGTCAGTGGCGTAAGGCTTTGCAGAGTTTGTGGTCGGACTGTTCTTGCAGCACACGTACCCAGTGTAAAGTGCTCTGCAGTCCGGCCACAAACACAACAATCACTAAAACTGACGTAGCTAGGCTGTGCAGTCCAACGGGGGATGGGGGGGAGATTGTGGGGGGGAGGGAGCTGGCATCCGATTCCTGCTTTTGCGGCCCCCAAAACTGCATATGCCACTGACTCCAACCCCCCCCACTTACCTTTCTTTTGAAATGGCTGGCCAGGCTCACTCGAGGGGCAGAGCTGAGCCCCGGACATGGCTGGGGCAGCTAACAAAAGGCAGAAAGGAGCGCAAAATGACCCCTCATTGAAAGAAATTTCCAGCAAAACTGAAGCTGGTGTTTCGTGTTATTTAAGGCAGCCACAGCCCTAGAATCAGCAAGAGGGCGTGGCGAGGCAACTCTGCTGGAGCAAAGAAGCGCTGCAAAATGTGCTAGTATTTTCCCATTTTTACATATAAATACAGACAAAGGAAAACTTGTTTTCCGTCTGTATTTATATGTAAAAATCCGTTTAAACGGAAAACCGGGAGCCTAATGATGAACAAAAAATAGCGTCTGAATAAGAATAGTCTTCTAAACGTTTTTTTTTTATTTCAAGCCAGCCAGAGAGAAATAGGCCAAAGAATTCCTAAATCAGCTTCCCTTAAGGACTCTAATGAAGTTCTGTGTCTTAATAGAGGAACGGAATTCAGCAATTTATATATAAGAAAGGTTTCAGGTTGATGGATAACAGCTGAGGCAAAGTATGAGTAGAAAGAGCATCAGTAGAATTATCAGGCAGCGTGACAACATTCTCTAAAAGTACATTAATCAAAAGAAAAAGTTAGACTGAAAGGATTTAGGGCAATTAAATGTCAGCTGAAATTGGGGAAAAGAACGAGGGATATCACCGTCACAGAATTCACCAATCCATCTCATTTCTTTATGTCGCCATGTTTTCCAGAAAAGAGGTATAATAATTTTAATACGATTTTTATACCAAATAGGTATCTGTAAAAAGGTAACCTGTTTTATTGAAGGATAGGGTAAAATAGAACACTTACATATCGAAAGATTGGAGATAAATTAGATGGATGAGAGGACTAAGAGAGAGAAAGGAGAGCTAAACATTTTTACGATAGTCAAACAAAGTGGTAAAAAAAGGTGAAGAGTTATTGATTAGCCAAAGAGATGCATGGCAAAGAGCAAAGGCTTTATGTAATTGTGGGAAGTCAGAGAAATTGACACCACCACTGCATTTGTTACATTTACATTTAAGTAAGGAAAGACAAGATTTGTTCTTGCTCCATAAACCTTTTTCATAGAAGTGAATCATTCCTCCTAAAATATGTCTGAGGAATATGTGCTGGAATGATTGATAAAGTGTGAGGAATAAACGGTGACAAAATCATCCTAATGGAATCCGGACACCTCTTTGGAGTGTGAAGTACGGAAAAGATAAATGCATTAACTGTACCAGAAGCTTCAGGGGAATCGTAGTGGATATTAATGAAAGAGTTTTGTGGCCAAATCCAAACCGCTGTAAAACCGCTGTAAAACATTAAACACAAAAGACCAATTAGGTCTATCAAAGGCTTTTTAGTAATGGCAGCTAGAGGAAAGGGGCTTTACTTAAAATATTGAAAAATAGTATAGTATTGCCTGAACCCATGCGAGCTGTAATGGAAACAGCTTGTTTGAGACAAATTAACTTGGATAAGGGATTCAATATGTAAAGGAATGATCTTAGCAAAAAGTTTATAATCCACATTAACAAATGAGATGGGATGATAGCTTTTACATAAAGTATGGTTTTAAACGTCTTTAGGACTAAGTCAGATAGCTGCTTCTAAAAAAGTACCCTTTGGAGACGTGGAAAAGGAGAAAGATGAAAATAAGTGGAACACTTTGGGCTATAATGCAGTGGCAAAATGAAAGTAATTCCACAGTAAAATCATTGGGCCCAGGTGTTTTACCTTTAAGAGATGAGGAGCAGTGATTATTTCAGAAAGAGAGATATCTTCTTCCAAACTATAGAAATCTTGTGTAGAATCAGTCACTTTGGTAAGAGATTGAAGATAATTGTGTACACATTTCTTAATCATTTTACTGTGTTGTTGTTTTTCTGTTTGGGCATAGACTGCTCAGCAGTACGTCTTGGGTGTATTTTTTAAAGTATTTTTCACATTCTCACTGCTACTGTGCTCTTTTAATCATTTTAGCGGCTTGTGGATGGCCTTATATCAAACGCTAATTGGAGGTTACTATTTTTCTGAATGTGCTTGTTGGTAGCTAGAGTCAGGGTGGCCTTTGGAATCCGGGCTCATGTAGCCTGACATGTTCCTTTGTTCTCAGTTATATGTGTTGCATGGTTGATATTGAGTTTTACTTTTTTCTGCAACTTCTAAATTATTTTGGAGGAGTAAAGGATGTTGCCTTGGGCTGTTTGTGTTTGGGAAGTTTATTTAGTATTCTTTGCTGACATTTCTGATTTTCTGGTGGTAGGTAAAGGTCAGCCCCATGTGTGCACCCAGACATGTTTAGATAAAATTATCTGCATAATCTCTTCCTTGCAATGCTACAAGATTATTGTTTGAGGGGGGCACCCGAGGCATGGTAGGCTAACCATGTTCTTTTTTCCACAATGTTTCCTTCTTTGCTGACCATGCAACTTTACCCATTTTGTGTAGCCAGTGTGTGCATTTCTCATTGGCCACCATTTTTTCTTTATTGTCCATGCCTCCTTCTTTTCTGGCCAAGAGCGTGTGTGTCGTGGCATTTTACCTTTGTTCTCTATGCCTTCTTTTTTGCTGGCCAAGCGGCGTTCACCATTTTGCGGAGCCAGTCAGTGTTTGTGTTTGGTGCCTGTAAAAATGGGGGTCTCTAGGTGGCAATGGTTTGCACCAATCTCGAAGTAGGGACCCTTCTTCCTAGTCAGGGTAAAGGGGATACACTTCTCAAATAACGCCTGCTCACCTCCTTGGTAGCTTGGCACGAGCAGACAGGCTTATCTCAGAGGCAGTGTGTAAAGCATTTGTGCATGCGTACAGTAACACAGTGAAAAAACTACAAATGGACACCACTTCAGTTTAGAAAAATAAGCAAAACTTTATCTTAAACAATAAGACCAAATACGACAAAAATCCAACATATAATACTGTAAATATAGTTACTTTCAAAGGTAACCTTTAAATTGCAGAAATAGCTGAAAAGCACAGTTCTTCCGAGTCTATAGCTCCGTCCGAGGCTACTGCGATGCTGAAAACAACAGAGTCTGACAGTTCCAACCGACCGTGTCGGTACAGGCCAGCTAAAGCGTTGACAGACTCGTGAACCTTACCTTTCTTGTCACGGCTGACATGTTGTTGCGAATCGGTCGGGGGCAACCGTCAAGGTAGGCGTTGTAAAATGTAAGCGGTGCAGGGTGCGGTGTGCTCACGACGCAGTGCAGGCAGTGGCCCAGTGACAATCGTCCAGACGGCGTTGGTGAGATCAAGGCTCATGGTGCAGGGTGAGGCGGTGCTCGAGGCGGTGCTGGCAGTTTGTGGTGCAGCTGACGGCACCGGTTGATGTTTGGGTTATGAAGCAATGGTGTCGGTGACGTGCAGGCAGGGTGAGGAGAGGCTGTGTGGAGTGCAGTGCCCACAGGACGCGGTGCAAGCAACGGCTTGGTGACAATTGTCCAGATGGCGTTGGTGAGACCAAGGATGCGTTGTGCAGTGCGACGGGCCTTCTGCGGTGCCTTCATGACACGGACGAGGGGGCAAGCTACACTTTCAAGCCCTTGGAGATACTTTCTCAAGCAGGATACACACGCAGTTCCTCTCCTTGGCAAAAATAGCTACTACAGGCCAACCTCAGACAGCCCACATAAAAGGGGCAGTACTCCTCCTCCAGTCTCTTTCAGCTCTTCTCCTTGACAGAGGTTCCTTCTAGAAGTCCAAAAGTGATCTAAAGTTTAGGGGTCCGGTTCCCACTTTTTATAGCACAAAATCCTTTGTTCTCTGGAGGCAGAGAGTGTCTTTGCCCAGCCAGAACTAGCTCTGTCCTCTCTGGTGCAGTTTCCTGAGGGGAAGGGGGAAACAGCATTGTCTAAGGCAGACCAGGCCCATTCAGGTGTGAAAGAAATCTCCTCCACCCTACTCTAAAGGAACAATTCCGATCCCGTTAGGAAAGCCCACCGAACGACTTGGTTGTGGAAAGCTTTCCAAGTAAATCACGCTCTGGGAGTCCGTGTGACCGATTCCGATGCATCCGTATAGTGACGGACTTGGTTTGCTCGGACTCTTATTGAACTCTATGGGAGCCTGTGTACTGAACGCGTACACAGGCTCCCATTGCAAAACGGGGTGGGTAGGTAAAAGCGTGCACCCTGTGGTGGGCACCCCATGGTGCCCGCCACACTCTGCATGCATGGAAAGGGGGGACCACTGGGTACCCCCAAGGGACCAATTTGGATGGCCCCAGGTGAAAGTGGGCCTGCTACAGCCCCCAAAGTCCGATTCCCAGCTCCATTTTGTCTTGGCAAAAACAAGTCGATACAGCTGTCAGACTCGTGCATCATACTCGTTCGTTCAGAAGCCGGCTCCATTGTGCAGCACGATTCGGCTGCGAATGACTCAGACTGCCAGAATCGGGTTCGGAAAGGATTTGGTCGACACAGATGAGATCTTCGCATCATACTTGGTTGTTCAGAACATGGGACAATTCAGTCGGAAACATGGGCATGTTGAAGTTGAAGTTGCCCATTTCGAGAATTCTCCAGAACCCGTCTGGAGACCTTCCCAATGGAATCGGAATCGATCCCTAAATGTAGCCCAGATCTATTCAGCCCAGCCCAGACTCACCCTGGGAGGACACACCTCACCACCCAAATGGCTGTCTGAACAAAATGCACACCCCCAGCCCCTGTCACTCCAAAGCCAGCGAGTCAATATATAAACCTGGCAGAGGCACACTGAATGGCTAAGCAAGTAACTTCCTGCTTTCTAAACGTGGTATTTTCAAATCCAGAATATAAAAATCATCCTTACTAAAATATGCATCTTTACTTTCTGTGAGTGAGATATAGGAGAGGCTACATGTATCATCGTGAATCAAAATGCATATTCGGTCCAGGGTATGTCGTCATTAAGCCCTTCTCTATTGCTTCTGAGTTTAAAAACCCAGCGTTGTTCTTGTCTGAATAAGGCTGTTGCTGTCCAGTTGGGATTGGACTCAATAACGGTCCATAGTAGACTATTAGGGGAGTGATTCATTTCTAAGAAGTGAGATTGTAGTTTGGCTGTAGTTCTTTTGCAACGTATAGTGCTTTTGTGTTCTCCGATCCGTAGTTTCACTGGTCTGATTGTCATGCCTACGTATTTGGATCCGCAGGGGCATGAAATCATGTAAACACAGTTCTTCGAGTTGCAGTTAGTGTGTTGTCTCTGTTGCCAGGGTCTGGTAAGCCCCAAGTCTAATTCCTTAGATGATCTGGTTTGAGGAGAGACCGATCAGGAGCCACATGGGTAATGGCCAATAACCGGTGGTAATGCCCATAGTGTCGGTTGTTGTTGAGTCGTGATCTTGGGGCGGGTATGTATATCCCTTAAATTCTGTGTTCTTTTGTAGGCAAACAGGGGTGTAGGTCCGGGGTTGAAGTTGCCCATTTCGAGAATTCTCCAATGTTTTTTAACAATTTTCTGGATCTTGTTAGAGTTAGGGGTGAATAAAGTTACACAGGTCAGAGTGTCGGTCTTGGTTTTTTCTTTAGTCTCTGTTTGTTGATTGTTTTTGGGTATTGTCTGGCTTCAAGATTCTTCGTGAGTATGTTAGCTTGGTCATCATACTCTCTAAGTGTGCTACAATTTCTTCGGAGGCGTCCCACTTAGGTATTGAGGCTACACCACCACAGTATACCTACCGGATTCTTCACAACTAGACCATGTCAACCCAGCACAACCTGTTCTCCTCCTTCAAGACCAATAAGATTCCTCGCACGGGGTAGATCTCTGTGTTCGGTCTTCGCAAGGACCCCTGTCTGACACATCGTGGTTTGAATCACGACACAACCCACCTTGTCAGCAATCTGTGCACAAACATCCGCATTAAGGTGTGTGCGAACTTTTGAGCGAGTCTCCTATATTCCTACTACACATGCCAGGACTCATGTATCCACCACAGGGGACGCTGCTGATAGTCCTGTGTCTTCGTTCAGTCTCTGATGTGTTTCTGTATGTTTCCTTTACTTTGCCATTGACATCAGCTGTGTCCTTTTTCGCCCCCCCGCCCCTCCCTTTTTTTGTCTCCACTAGGTTTGAAACAGAGTATACGCATAATACGTTACTCATTACCTATCCAGATACACGCTACCTCATCTACAGGTTTTGTAGCATTACAGGGTGTCTTTCCCTGACTCTACTTTTCCTTCCCTATTTCTTGACAGTCCTGATGAAGCGCTGCGGGATCCACTAGCGACCCATGTAGAGCGCGAAACATGTCGACCACTTTTTATCTTTAAACTTCACTAGAACACCAACACACGGGTTGAGAGTAGAGGGACTATATTTGCTGAATCCCCTCTTTAACCAGCGTAAAGTGCAGCTCCATCCCCGCACTGTGTCTTTTAACCTAACCCAGAGGACTCACCAATAAATCCACCAGGGTACTGACGGGTTATTTTAATCACACGCACTATCACCACTTGGCCCCCACACCCTCATGCACAACTGCGGCTACTCCTTAAAAGATCTCCGACAGAGATCCCTCCAGTAGGGCCGGTGAGGGACTGCAGCGCCACCCCCACGAGGAGCAGTGCCCAATGATGAAGCTCTACACCTGAAAAGGTGTGTGAGGGCACAACATATTCTGGAGTACTACTCCCCACTCCCACCCATTTCATCCCTTGTGGAGCAACACCAATTACCTTCCCTTTACTCACTGCAATCACTATAGGCTGCTGCCCCTTTACTTCCCTTTAGAAATTGGTACCACCTACATTTTGTCACATGTATCCTTAGGAGCATTGGTCCAAGACCTCCTTCGAATAGGCTCCTTGTCCCCCTCTCTTTAATTGTGATTACAGTTCCACCAACAATGCCTGCTTCCATATTTTCCAGACCCCCCCCAAAAATGGCAGCAGCCACCAACCCTACTGTAGCCACAGCCCACCCTAGAGAAAGGCCATCACAAACAACTAACTTCACCTCAACAATGCTTTGGAACCATAAACCAATCTCTCCTCCCCAGATTTAAACTTCTTAAAATTCAGGCCATATGAGGAGCACATCGTAGAATGCTCCAATTAAAAAAAAAAGTGTGGCAGACCGTCCCTTTGATAAAGAACAGGACATGGTAAAGGGCCCTTCAAAGAAATCTACAACCACAAAAGGAATATCAAAGGGCGAGACACTAAATTACAGGTGTCTGAATTTGGACTATAAAGGTGGGAGCCTGAGTCCCACAAGTTGTTCAAAGGATCTCTACAACAGGAGAGACTGCTGGAACCAGGAACAGGGACCATGGTCTGCTGGTCTCCCTATTGAGTGTGGAACCATTACCCAGGAAATAGGGACCACTTGCTCTGAGCCTAAAGCACCAACCTTCTGCTTGCCAGCCAGGACCAGTGGACCCTCTGAGGAGGTGGAGAGTGCCTGGAGGCAGCAATGCCCAGCGGGTATCCTGCTGAGTGGATCCAGGTGAGTGAAGCGTGAGACACCTGGTCGAGTTGGGACTGCTGCAAGAGTGCGGGCCATCTGCCTGTTCTGGCAAAGTCAGAAACCCCTGTGTGCCAGAAGGGTACCATGGTGTAATTAGGATCATCACCCGTGTGGCAGCAAAATCAGTGAAGCCATGTACCCGGAGGAGGCCACTGTAAATCTAGGGCTATTGCCCTTGTGCCAGCGTAGTCAGAGACCCCCATGTGCTGGGATAGGGGCTACTATGAAACTATGACAGAAGTCCTTGTGCAAGCAAAACTGGTGACCCCTGTGTGCAAGGAGAGGGCCATTATGAAGGCAGGACAGTCACCCTAGATTGTCTCACCTAGGCTGCTGTGAAGAACACTTATCGATTGCCAAAGGAGCTGCGGTGAGGACGTCCGACACTCACACACTGTCAGGTCTTTCACTCAGGATAGCTAGAGTTTACACATGGGTGAGTGAACCTGAGAAGGTCCGATTGTACTCAACGTTGTGGCTAAAGACATATGGGAGGAGGGATCCAGATGCTCTGAAACACATTCATCCTATAATGATGGGGTCTGTGCAGGATGTCAGTATTAATGAGAGAAAGGTGCCTGCCATGAGGGGGACTGGAGCTTTCAGGTCTATGGTTGAGAGGAAGCATTTAAAGCCCAAGGAGATTCTTTCTGGTTCCAAGGATGCAGGTTTGGTAGCCAGTGGTGAAGGCGTAGAGTAACCGCTTTTCTGACTTGAGGTCAAAATTACTGGCAAGGCAGTCATGGTAAATACTGGGGATGAAGAGAAGCATGAGGCTGGTTGTCTCTTGAGCAATGATTTGTTTGCTGTTGGCCTATGCCAGGACCAGAAGCCGTTATGGCTTGTACAGCATCAGCTCTGTTGACCCAAGCACAGACTGTTTGACATTCTCAAGAAGAGAGTGGGACCATTCCCAATTTGCAGGGAGCAGGATAAAGTAGCTTGCAGAATAAAGGCAGACTTAGGGAAAGCAGGCCATGTAGGTCATCGCTTCTACACCAGAACTATACGAGATGATTTTGCCAAAGCACAGGACAGCCGTACACTTATAAGGACTTCACAAGGACGCTCCGGAAAAGGTCAGCAAAGGAGTGGTTAGGAAACACTATATTGGCTAGTTGGATGGCCTACTTTATTGTGAGCCAGTGAATCCTAAGCCAGGTTTGAGAAAGAGGCTAGTGATTCCGTTAGTGTACAGGTACGTCCTTTTTTCTCTGGCCCATGAAGTGCCCTTGACAGGTCACTTGAGCATTCGAAAAACCCCTTGACAGGTTGGATCCTCTTTTCTACTGGCCAGGAATGCACAGAAACTCAGGGCCCGATTCACAGAACTAATCTGACACAAAATCCTAAACTGCTACTTTTGGTATTCACAGAAGGCACTTACTACTTTTGGTTAAACTTACTACTTTTGGTTAAACTTACTGCTTTTGGTTAAACTTACTACTTTTGGTTAAACTTACTACTTTTGATTAAACTTACTACTTTTGGTATTCACAGAAGGCATTTAGTAGTAGTAAAGTTAGGACTCGTAACTCTACTACTACTTAATGCCTTCTGTGAATACCAAAAGTAGTAAGTTTAACCAAAAGTAGTAAGTGCATTCTGTGAATACCAAAAGTAGTAAGTGCCCTCTGTGAATACCAAAAGTAGTAAATGCCCTCTGTGAATACCAAAAGTAGTAAGTTTAGGATTTTGTCTCAGATTAGTTTTGTGAATCGGGCCCATAGAGAGGTTCCCTATGAACTATCTCGCTTGCCAAAGTAAGTGGTAAGTCAGGAGGGAGGAAGGAAAAAGGCAATACGAGGGCCTCTACCAAATGAAAAACGAAATGTAAAATGTAATTTATAAAGTGCATGAAACCCGAGGGAATCTGAGCGATATAGCAGAGAATTAAAATGAAAAAAAGTCACGTTTTCAATTATTTTTTTAAACAAAGGAAAATAATCAAAATTAGTAATATGTGTAGGCAGGGAATTCCAGAGCCTGGCAGTTTAATTTCAGCAGGGGGAATAGACATTGTAGGTCTTTTCGAATTCCCTCACGGCCAGGCAACAAGTATATATTGGTTACTGTGGGTTGGGCCACAAGGTACACTGAGGCAATACCCGTGGGGTTTTGGCTTGCAAGTGCGGGTTTATAGGATTCTAATAGCCTGAAGCATATTATTTCTTACTCATTCTCATAAGTGTGCTACAGATAGCATATTATTGAACCTTTTCTGCTACACTTGTGGTCAGTTCAGATTGCCTCGTGATGGAAACATGTCATCAATCAGTACTTAAACACTGTTCTGTTTGAATGCTTTTGCGACGTTCTCGTGGCGATAGCTGCCTTGCCTTATGTACAAGGCAGTGTTAATCCACTTAACGTGCTGCCTTGTACATAAGGCACCCTTTCACGCTATATTTACCGTGAAAGGGGCGTCCAGTGGGTGTTGTGGTGGGCGTTCCAGCGCAACACTCATTGTATTTGACGCTGCCCCCTATGTGCAAGGGTGGCATACATAGAAGGCAGCTCCAAAATTAAGACCAGGAAAGTCCTGGTCCTAAGTTGGCAAAACGAGGAGAAATGTATTATTTCTCCTCGTTTTTGCGTTTTCCATGTGTGCTGCCTTGTGCAGCACACATGGAAAAAGCAAAATGCCATGGTTTGTTGATGTACAGGAAGGTGTTCCTTCCTGTACATAAACAAACATTTAAAAAAAACAAAATGTTGTAACTTTCATGTGTGCTGCATGAAGCAGCACACATAAAAGTTACAAAATAGCATTTAAGGATTGTTTATGTGCAGGAAGGGACACCTTCCTACACATAACCAATCCTCCCCTGCACGCAGACACCCTTGCACGCTGGTGCAAGGTTGCCTGCATTGGCGCTAAGGGGCAGATTTATATTCCCTGGCGCATCCCTGCAAATCAGCATGGATGCGCCAGGGAAGATGCGTCACGCAAGTTTGCCCTTGCGCCACCGCAGATGCGCCGCATTTACAATGCGGCGCATCGTGGCGCAAGGACAAGCAGATACGTGACGCATCTGCCGGCATAAGGTTGGCGCAGTGCTGAAGTTGCGTCGCAAGCGCGACGCAACTCCAGCACTGTTCCAACCTTTCCTATCCCTAACATGGTGCGTCAAGCCTTACGCCTGCTTCAAGCAGGCGCAGGGTTTTGACGCATCAGCGTTGGGAAAGTGACTCAGTGAAATCTTATAGATTTCACGGAGTCACTTTTCAGGGGCGTTCCTGCGACGGAACGCCCCCCCTGAGTTGGAACGCCCACATGAAACCTGACGCAGGTTTCATGTGGCGCAGGGCTTTACACCGTGACGCATCTCCATAGATGCGTTACGATGTAAATGGGGCGCAACATGGCGCAGGGTTTACACCGCCGCTGCGTCACAAAAGCGACGCAACGGCGGCGTAAAAGTGGCGCAAGTCCGATATAAATCTGCCCCTAAGTTTTTAAACCTATCACCACTGCAGGGGGAAACGCATGGCTGCACCACATTCTTGTAAATATGGTGCAGCCTTGCGTTTCCGAAGTGGCGGAGCGTGTCGTTAAGTCCAGGAGGCTAACAACACACTCCGCCACTTCTTTGTACATATCCCCCTAAATTCCACGCTAAATATCTGAAAGTAAATTCATGTTTTAATGACCGCTAATAGTCAATAATCCTTTGTGCAACAGTACAAAGGAGAGGATACCATCCTGCCAAGGACATGGGAGCGGATTTACAGCTGGGTCTTAATTGTAAAAGTAGTGATTTTCAGTGGAAAAGGAAAGCAGAATTAGTGCAACCAAAACGACAGTGTCTCTCCCAGTGGATTATGCACCACATTCTTACTCAACCCCTCCGTCTTTGGTCAGTGCACCGTCTTATCTTCTAGCAGTCCTTGCAAGATTAGTGCAATCTCACAAAGTCCAGCGGGGCAGGATAGGAGTCAGTTGTCTTTCGCTTGAAGTGCTGTCAACTTAAATAATGTTTTTATGAGGGTTAGGGTCATTTACAGTTATGTGGCTGTCCATCAACGCTTAGACTTTTGGAGAAGTCCACAGTGATTAGCACCAGTGATTATTTCTTGCACATCAGATTTAGAAATGCTTGCGTCCCTCAGGCACAACCCAGCGTTTCAACTTTCAAAGATTCCCATCCCAGGGACAGTCCCCACTATAGGATCACCCTCAGATCTTATCGTAGTAGAGTCATGTCACACCGCATGGCAACCAAATCAGTAAGTAAGCATATCTTTCTGTTCCCAGAGAAAGGAACTGCATAATTTGCAGATTTTAACAAAAGCTACCAAGAATTCATCAACAGCTGTTGCTGCGGAGTGGAGGACTTATTGCTGTATTTTGACTGGTACTAATGAAGTAAAACTTTTTTCAAGTCTGTTAACATGGGTAAAAATGTCAGAATAATGAAGTAATAGTATCATAAAATGTGCCGCCATAAGGTCACATGATTTGCCTTTTCTTGCCGCATAATAGAGTCAACTCTGCCGCATAATTCCAGTGGCCCAGGTCATAGGAAACAGAGAACTGACTGTTTCTTATCATCTATAGGTACACTCTAGTAATATATAAGTTTAAAACAATACAATCAATCAATCAATCAAGAAATTTGTATAGCGCGCTACTCACCCGGAGGGTCTCAAGGTGCTTTTTGGGGGGGGGGGGGGTCCGCTACTGCCCGAACAGCCAGGTCTTGAGTTGCTTCCTGAAGGAGAGGTGGTCTTGGGTAAGACGGAGGTGGATGGGGAGGGAGTTCCAGGTCTTGGCTGCCAGGTAGGAGAAGGATCTTCCTCCCATGATGGCTCTTCGGATGCGTGGAACGGCGGCGAGGGCGTGGCTGGTCGATCGAAGTTGGCGGGTGGAAGTGTAGAAGGTCAGGCGGTTGTTGAGGTACCTGGGCCCAGGTCGTGGAGGGCTTTGTGTGCGTGGATGAGGAGGCGGAACGTGATTCTTTTGCTGACGGGGAGCCAGTGCAGGTCTTTCAGGTGTCCGGAGATGTGGCTGTGGCGGGGGCTGTCCAGGATGAGTCGTGCGGAGGCGTTCTGGATGCGTTGGAGTCTTTTCTGCAGTTTGGCTGTGGTTCCGGTGTAGAGGGTGTTTCCATAGTCCAGTCAGCTGGTGACAAGTGCCTGGGTGACCGTCTTCCTGGTTTCGGTGGGGATCCAACGGAAGATCTTTCGGAGCATGCGAAGGATGTTGAAACATGAAGACGAGACGGCGTTGACTTGTCTGGTCATCGACAGGGAGGAGTCCAGGATGAAGCCTAGGTTGCGTGCGTGGTCCGTTGGTTTGGGTGCGCTGCCTAGAGCCGGGGGCCACCAGGAGTTGTCCCAGGCAGATGGCGATGGTCCGAGGATGAGGACTTCCGTCTTGTCTGAGTTCAGTTTCAAACGGCTGTTCTTCATCCACTCGGCTACTTCTTTCATCCCTTCGTGCAAGTTGGTTCTGGCGGTGGCGGGGTCGTTGGTGAGGGAGAGGATCAGCTGGGTGTCGTCGGCGTAGGAGATGATGTTGAGGTTGTGTTGGCGTGCGATGGCTGCGAGCGGGCTCATGTACACGTTGAAGAGGGTGGGGCTGAGTGATGATCCTTGTGGTACGCCGCAGATGACTTCGGTGGCCTCTGATATGAACGGGGGGAGGCGACTCTCTGGGTCCTTCCGGCGGTGAACGAAATGATACAATCCAGTGCCTTCTCTTGGATTCCGACGTTGCTGAGGCGTTGTACTAGGGTGCGGTGGCAGACAGTATCGAACCCTGCGGAGAGGTCCCGGAGGGTGAGGGCTGCTGTTTCCCCGTTGTCGAGCAGGGTTCGGATGTCGTCGGTGGCTGCGATGAGGGCGGTCTCGGTGCTGTGATTGGCTCGGAAGCCGGACTGTGAGTGGTCGAGGGATCCGTTTCTCTCGAGGAAGGTGGCCAGCTGTCTGTTGACGGTCTTCTCAATGACTTTGGCAGGAAACGGAAGGAGCGAGATGGGGCGGTAGTTCTTGAGGTTGGTGGGGTCTGCTGATGGTTTCTTCAGGAGGGCGCTGAGTAAGGCGTGTTTCCAGCTCTCCGGGAAGGTGGCGGTGTTGAAGGAGCAGTTGATGATGTCCCGAAGTTGAGGCGCGATGACGGAGGCGGCCTTGTTGAAGACGTGGTGGGGGCATGGGTCGGTTGGTGATTCGGAGTGGATGGTGTTCATCGTACGGATGGTGTCTTCAGTGGTGGCGGAGGGTGGTGGTGGGGGGCGCCGGTTCTGTGGTGGGGTGCGTGGTCTGTTTGCCGAAGCTGTTGTGTATGTCTGCGATCTTGCTGTGGAAGAACGTGGCGAGTGAGTCGCAGAGGTCTTGTGAGGGAGTGATGTCGTTGTTTACGGTGCTGGGGTTGGAGAGCTCTTTGACGATGCTGAAGAGCTCCTTGCTGTTGTGTGCGTTGTTGTCTAGTCGTTCCTTGAATGCTGTCTTCTTGGTGGTGTGGATCAGCTGGTGGTGTTTGCGGGTGGCGTGCTTGAGGGCGGTCATGTTGTCTGTGGTCGGGTTCTTTCGCCAGACATTCTCGAGGGTGCGGCAGTTCTTCTTGGAGTTCTTGAGGTCCTTGTTGAACCACGGGGCTTTCTTGCTTCCGGGCCTGCTGGGGTTGGTTTTCAGGGGTGCGAGGTCGTCGGCACAGTTGGTGATCCACTGTGCGAGGTTGAGGGCTGCTTGGTTGGGGTCCGTTGATCTGGCGGGAGGGTTCTGATTCAGTGATGTGGTGAGCTGGTCGGTGGTGATCTTGTTCCAGTTCCTGCGGGGAGCCTGTTGCGGGATGTGGTGAGTGGTGGTCTTTCTGAAGCTGAAGTGGACGCAGCTGTGGTCTGTCCAGTGGAGTCCGGTGGAATGGCTGAAGGAGATGTGCTTGCTGGAGGAGAAGATTGGGTCAAGCGTGTGTCCGGCGTAGTGGGTGGGGGTGTTTACCAGTTGCTTGAGTCCGAGGTTGGCGAGTTTGTCCAGAAGGGTGGTGGTGTTGTTGTCGTTGTTGTTCTCCAGGTGGAAGTTGAGGTCCCCTAGGAGGATGTAGTCAGCGGAGGGGAGGGCGTGTGGGCTGATGAAGTCTGCGATGTCTTCGCTGAATTGTGTGTGGGGTCCTGGGGGTCTGTAGATGAGGGTTCCTCTGAGTGTGGTCTTGGGGTAGGTGTGTATCTGGAAGTGGAGATGTTCGGCGGCTGTGTGGGTGTCTTCGAAGTTGGTCGTGATGCGGATGGTGTTCTTGTGGACAATGGCGATGCCTCCTCCAGTCTGGTTGACGCGGTCTCTCCGGGTGATCTTGTATCCGTCCGGGATGGCTATGGCGATGTCGGGTGCTGAGGAGGCGTTCATCCAGGTCTCCGTGAGGAAGGTGACGTCTGGAGATGTGGTGTCGAGCAGGTTCCATAGTTCCACGGCGTGTCTGTGGACGGAGCGGGTGTTGAGCAGGATGCACTTCAGGTGGTTGCTGTTGGTGCTTGGCTTGGCGGGTGCGGGTGGGTTGCAGGTCCGGATCCAGGCGAACTTGCAGGAGTGGCAGGTGAAGGGTCCGTGGGTGCGTCCTGGGGTGGCTTGGTGGCAGCCGGGGAGGCGTCCGGTGTTGAGTGCGCTGAGGGTGGCGGTGTCATACGTCCAGTGGGTGGGATGGCATCTGCGAGGGCCAGGGTGTCTGGCGCTGGGCGCGGTCCAGGCACGGACGGGCGCAGACGGGCTTGCCTTTGGCGCGCCCACTGCGCGTGAACGCTGCGTGCACGCGTGGACTCTGCCATACGTGGAGAGTGGAGGGGGCGGAGCGAGGGAGGAGCAGCTGGGAGGCGGGAGCGGGGTTGCGAGTGGGGATGGGAGCGGTGATGCTGGAGGGAGCGGGGGTGGGGCCGCGGGGGAGCAGCGGCAGGGAGCGGGGTGGGTCGGCGGTGGAGGCACAGGAGCGAGCAGGGGCACAGCAGAGGACAGATACGGCACAATAAGATCAGGGGCACAGAGGACAGGCAAAACAGATACGGCACAATAATATATGGGGCACAGAGGACAGTCAAAACAGATATGGCACGATAATATCAGGGGCACAGAGGACAGGTAAAACAGATACGGCACAATAATATCAGGGGCACAGAGGACGATGCTAAACAACAATTACGGCACAATACTTATCAGGAGCACAGAGGACGAACTGGCAGCGGCAGTGGCGGCGGATGCCGGGGACCTCGGGGTGGGCCACGCGGCAGGAGGAGCGACCGGCTCTTACCAGGTCAGGTCAGGTCACAGCTCCCCGCCTCGCGGACACCACCTTTTGAGTCCAGTGGGAGGAAGGAGCAGCTGGGAGGCGGGAGCGGGGTGGCGAGTGGGGAGGGGAGCGGTGATGCTGGAGGGAGCGGGGGTGGGGCCGCAGGGGAGCAGCGACAGGGAGCGGGGTGGGTCGGCGGTGGAGGCACAGGAGCGAGCAGGGGCACAGCAGAGGACAGATACGGCACAATAAGATCAGGGGCACAGAAGACAGGCAAAACAGATACAGCACAATAATATCAGGGGCACAGAGGACGATGCTAAACAACAATTACGGCAAAATACTTATCAGGGGCACAGAGGACGAACTGGCAGCGGCAGTGGCGGCGGATGCCGGGACCCTCGGGGTGGGCCACGCGGCGGGAGGAGCGACTGGCTCTGACCAGGTCAGGTCAGGTCATACAGATTTAATTTGCTTTATTTATGTTAAAACTAGCTTAAAAACACATCTCTACTGAGAGCAATTTGTTTTATAGAATTTTTATGAAAATGTCACATTTGTCTGGTATTAGCCAGACCTAATAATGGGAAAAATAGGGGAATTAAGTGATTTCGGTGATTTCCAAAAAGACTGAAGTCAGCCTGACGAAACTTCATTTTGGAAAATTTGGGGCATATTTACGGGAGGGTTGCGTCACATTTGCATCATGCAAAGGGCTACATGCATGACACAAATCTCTATGTAAGATTTATTAAGGGATGCAAAGTCACTTTGCGTGGCTCTGAGTGGCTTTAAAAATCTGGAGTAACACAACGCAGCGCAAATCGCTGCATTGCGTTACTCTTCCCTGAGATGGCATTCCATGGGTGCTGCGTGGGTGTTCCCACACAACTCCCATCGATTTTGACTCATCTCCACATTTACAAGAACTTGTTAACCAGGGGATGACTCAAAATCTTACACCTTTCAAATAAGGCGTAATGAGGAGAAATATCTATTTATTATTGTTTCCTACTTTTGCTATGTGTTCTGCATTCTGCAGCACACATCGAAAAATAAATATGCCTCCGAGGATTATTTTTGTGTACGAATGTGCCTCTTCCTGCACTAAAGAAATCCTGCATTCAACACACCCACCCTTGCACTGTGCAAGGGTGCCTGTGTTGGCTCTAGGCTGCCAAAAAAGCGCCAGTGCAAGGAAATGACATGAATGTGCTGTATTGCCCTAAATATGGCACATTCCTGTCCTTTTCCTGTCACGCAGTGCAGCAATGTGACTTGCTGCACTGAACTGCGCCACAAGCTCATTAATGAGCCTCTTAGTGCTCTTGTGGAAAAGCTATAAAGGAACATGGGGGATTTGGAGGATGGGGGGTGGCATAGATGGAGTGTGAAACGTTTTTAGGACGGATTAGGTAGAAAAAAGGGGCATTAAAGCAAGAGCAGGAGGAGCACCAGAGGTACTGAAGACAAGTGGAAGGGTGAATAGGGGAAGAAGGAGAAATGGGGGAGCCCCCTCATAGGAAAGAATAGTGGAGGTAACTATTTTCTTCATATATTTATAACTAGAACATGGAACTAAGTTATTCAATGGTGAACACTTTTTGTGACCCAGCTAAAACGTAAACTGCAATTTCTGAAGTCTGTGATTAACCATGCTGGACCTGAATATGTAAGCTGCAGGTCCTTCATCAGTGAGTATTTAAACTTCTGAGCTTTACTAAGATGACATTTTCACCCCCACTAAAACTTGTAATTGCAATGGGTAGTAATTTTACAAAAAACAACCAAAATGACAACTTCACACATCTCATAATGAAGACCTGTGGTGTCTAAAAAGTTGAGAGTAGTGCAGGCTTAAATTAGGGACTAATGCTAGGCTTGTATTAGACGATGCTACTTAGAATGTGTGTAGTAGAATGTGATGACGACGGGAAGAGAACATTGACAGCATTTGGTGCTGATCTCCCGGGCCTTTCATTAGAGACAGCGTTACAACGCAGTCATTACATCGCATTTCCTTTACAGCGCAGTTGTTACAACGACCGCGTTGTTAGAACGCGATGCCTTTACAAAGCAAGTCATTAGATTGACTTGCTGTAGGGGGCGCTCTAACATTAGAAATAGTATGAATTATTATTCCAACACCTTCCCTACTGTTGACCAGGCTGGAGTTGGAATAGTTAATTATACTATTCCTAAGTCTAGCGCGCCCCCTACAGCAAGTCGATCTAATGACTTGCGTTGTAAAGGTATCACGTTCTAACAACTCAGTTGTTGTAACGACTGCGTTGTAAAGGAACGCGATGTAATAGCAAGCAATGTAACATGCTATATTCCCCTTCATACCTATAAATTATTGTTCTTGAAGTTTATCAATAAATACAATTGAAAACTTCATCGTTGGGTGGACATCGTGTCTTCACAATGGGCGACATGCTGGGATCTGGACTGGTCAATTTTTGGGCAAGTTTCTACAAAGCAAGGAACTGTGATGGCTGTGTTTGTTGGCCCAGGGATCATGTGAATTGTACCATTGCATGAGGGTACAAAAAAATGTCAAGAGTGTGTATATTTCGTAGCTATCAGCCGCTGTGTATCAGCATTTTAAGCAATATTTCTGATTGTGATTGTGTGCAAGGAGCTGTTTTTAATTGCGATCAAATAAATGTGCCCGTGTGCGAGGAGTTCGAGCACAATCTAAGGCAATATGCGTAAAACAGTGTGAAGGGCGAGTGATGTTCGGCTCTCTCTAACAATAAAGAGGCTCGGCGTAGCACAACAGATCATCTATGTAGCGCACCTATGTAGTAGCGGCTGCCACCGGACAGGGGTGTGGAGGCGGGGAGATGAAAAAAAAGAAAAAAAGCACTTACCTGGGAACAGCCGGCTGCTGCCTCTCCTCCGTCCTCTTCATCTTCCTTCTTCCTGTCTCCAGTCCCGGCAGCAGGAAGCAGCAGGAGGCACCCGGGTTCCCAGGCTCCCCTAAGCCAATCACAACACTGCAATGCAGCATTGTGACTAGTCTGAGTGCCGTGCTTCAGCTCTCAGACGGGGCCTGGGAGGCTGTGCATGTTCCCCACCAGGCTGTGTATTACATCCTGGTGGGGAACATGCAAAGTGTGCATGACTGTTTGTCTAGCCCACATTAGCAACAAGGAGGCACAAGTATTTAGCACAATTAACACAGGTTTATTTGTGAGGCCATGCGGCGTTCTGCTGAGATCTAAAGCTGTGCTGTGGCAGGAAAGACCTCACTGGAAACAAAGTTCATTTTTGGCTCTAGCTAGAGTGTCTCAATCCAAGTAGAGACCTTGTGGATCAACGAGGTACTGCATACTAAAAGTGTCAACAGTGATTGGCACACTGTTGTCAATCAACAATATTATCTTGTGCGATGGGCTCATGCGGTGGCGAAGGACAAACCGGTTGACCATAACATTGTGAGTTGGTCGCTGTTCGCTCCCTGCCACCATTTGTTTATGTATGTTTCAGTGTGTTCCAAAAACCAGATAATTGTTCTTCTTGGAAGGGAGAGTATTACACTGAATAATTCTTGTACGTTCTCCACCGAATTCATCTCTGAAACCATTGATAATGCCTCTATGTTTCGGGCTAATGTATGGTATTCTAGGGCGGTCTGAAGTAGCTAGTCTTTCTAAGGAGTCCTGTTGCAATTAAGACAGTTTTAGGTATATTTTGGCCACTAGATTTTAAAATATCAGAGGGTTCTACTGTTGAAGTCTTGTAGGACAAGTTCATTGTACGTGTATATCCTGGTCTAATGATGTTTTAGCGGGCGAATGCATCAGGTGCAAGATTCTTTGACTTCATGGGCAGGCATGACAGGCTGTGCACGGCCTTTGCCTGTGAGTGTCGGGTGCTGGTTATGTGGTGTGCCCTTTTTGGCTATGCCACTTTTTTAGTTTGTGCCATGCACATAGTTCCGATGTCTCCTGAACCCAGTGTGCTTGGCCTTCAACCGAGCTCAATTTAAACACAGTTTGACAAATAAATGCATTTAGGCTGAGCTGCATTTCTAATATGCAACTTAATTTTCGCATCATCCGATGCATTAGCGCTGTATTTTGATCCTGACGACTTCACACGTCTTTCAAGCCAACAGTGATATTTCATGCAAATCGTATTTGAAACGAGATGTTTAATAATAAAATTGATTTGTTTTTTCATCCGGTAGGTGGCGCTAAAGTTTATAAAAATGTTTTTTGTGCCACTTGCGTATACCTCACCAGGAATCTGGTGTTTTGTAGTGTACTAGTTGAATGTTTTAGTTATGATAATATTACGGTGGACTCTGCCAGCTCGTGGAACTCTGTGGAATTTTGTGGAATTTTTCAGTAAAAAATGGAATTCCACAGAGTGAAACTCTGCGAGCTTATCCCAGGCCTAATATTTGGATGGCATTAATTGCTGGAAATTTAAAGCTGATAGGAGACAGAGTTTACTATATTGCTATTTGGGGACTGAAGGACAACATGTGTTTGACCACTTACCAGAATATATTGGCCTTGACAGGGAATATATTGATGAATTTCAAATTGTGGTAAAACAACTAAGTGTATATTTTGAAGGGAAAGTAAATCTAGTAGTCCACAGACACAAATTTTATACTCAAGTTCAAAACCTAATGAATCAGTTGACTCATATGTCACTGCTTTAAAGATGCTGGCAGGTTATTGTGAGTTTGAGGAGTTCATGCTGCATTTGATTCAGGATCAGATTGTATGTAGATGCAGTTCGAAAAAGATTCAGCAAAAACTGCTGTCCTGGAAGAACCCATTGTCAGATGAAGCGATAGATTTAGCTAAAAGTATAGAGTGTTCACAGCAGGATGCAAAGCAATTGGAGGCTGATAATCCGCTCACTTTATTTGTGAATCTCAGTTCCCAGAATAGAGTGTCAAGTCCTTCTGTCTCCAATTAAATTATAATGGAGGTAGTAAAAGCGGCACAGAGAATTACAGTAAAAGTGGCAAGAGTACCAAGGGGCGTCCACCTTTGAAACTGACATGTTCCCGATGTAGATCAACTACATATGTCTAAAATGTATAAAATTGTCCAACAATTGCACAGGAATGCTGGAAGTGCAAAAAGGTGGGTTACTTTGGAAAGCAATGCAGGGGTGGTAGGTGCATCCCTGTTAGGAGTGTACAGGATCATGGGGGGAGTGATGATTATGAAGATGTTGAAAATTGGGTAGGAGAATTGGTATTGTTAGTGGATTGCATAGAAAAAGACAGTGTACAGAATGAGAAGAAATATGGTAATCCCCTGGTATCGATTTAAATTGATGGCATTACTATACCCCTTTTTATCTATTCAGGTGCAAATATTTCAATAATATCAATTGACTAGTATAAAGAAAACGGGTCCAACAAAGTATTGTAACCTCCAAATGTGGTGTCTACAGCATTTGTGGGCATTAGGATCGATCTGGTCAGATATGTTTGGGGAAACATAACATTTGAGATCCAAACTATAAAAGGAAAGGTTTATGTAGCCTAAAAAGGCATAAATGTGTTAGGATGGTGGCATCAATCTGAATTTGAGTTGATGCTACTTTATATTTGTCAACTATTGTGTTAGCAAAGAAAAAGACTGGTAATTTACATTTATGTGTGGACCTGAGGTCCCTCAGCAATGTGATCTGGGTAGATAACTATCCACTACCACACATAGACGATCTGATTACAGCTGTGGGTCAGTCTAATTGGTTTTTGAAATTGGATCTTCGAGCAGAGTAACATCAGTTTTAGACAATTAATTTCATCACTTCAAAGCTTTTTTATACCTGATGGTACATTTCAATTCTGCCCGATATCACTTGGACTCACCTCTGCAGTGTCTGTTTTTCAGAAAGTTATGAACAGAATGTTGCAAGACATATCCAATGTAGGTGTCTTCCAAGATGACATTCTAGTGCATGGCTGTTAGACCTGGCATCCTTTGCCAAGTTTGCTCTCTCTTTTTGCTTTCTGACCTCCTGTTTGGGTCTACCAAAAACATTGCTTCAGCAACGATAAGAGGTTGTGCCTGCACCGTGACTTGTGGACACGGCACATCGCAACGCCCCACTGCACATCACAGCCCTGGTCTCACCGATGATGCCGGATGCTGGTGTGGTATCATTTTCTAGATTTTTCACTGTGTTACTGTGTGTTATGTGCAAATGCTTTACACATTGCCTCTGAGATAAGCCTGACTGCTTGCGCTAAGCTACCATTGGGCTGAGAAGTGGTTATTGTAGGTGTGTAACTCCCTTTTCCTGACTAGAAGGAAGGGTCCCTACTTAGGCAGGGTGCAAGCCGCTACCAACTAAAGACCGCATTACATGGCGATACAGAAGAAACACACACTAAGGTTGTGGAAGAAGTGTAGAAAAATGGTGTGAGTATAGGATAAATTTATATTTGGTGTAAACAAATTTGAATATCTAGGACACATTGTTTTAAAAGATAGGGTGAAACCTAAACCCAGCATTGTAGATGGTATCATTAATGCTGCCCATCCAACCAATACAGATCAGTTATGTTCATTCATTGGATTGTGTGGGTGTTATGCAAAGATTAGCAAAAACTTTGTGGATCTAATGTAATGTTTCAGGGGTCTCTTAAAGAAAGGAACACACTTTATCTGGACTTCAGCTGGTCAAGAGAACATTCTGCTAATCAAAGAGTACAATAGCAGCTCTAGCATTCCAGATGTATGTCAAGGGTCGTGATACATATGTGATAGTTGATTCCAATCCTTATGGTATGGGAGCAATACTATCACAAATGGTAGGTGGTAAAGAAGTCACAGTTGGATTTGCATCCAGAAGAATGAAGGAAGTAAAGTTGTGATACTCAGTGATAGAGCCAGAGATGCTAGCTTGCTTGTGGGGTATAGATAAATGAGATCCCTTTTCATAGGAAAAGAAGTTCTGGTTATGGACGGACTACAAACCACTTGTTGACATATTGCCTTGTAATAAGATAAAGAGAGCAACAGCTAGACTGGCAAGCCTGAAACGAAGTTATTGCAGTTTAATTTTGCTGTCACTCATATTGCAGGAGGAAAAAGTTTGAAGGCAGACTTTTTATCGAGACTACCATGGATAGTGAATTGGAATTGAAAGAGCAAGAAGAAATAGAGTAATGCATTATTGAAAGTGTTGAAGACAGAGTAATTTGTTCAGACATGGAGAATGTGGTGATCTCCTGCGCCCTTCATATATATATAATGTATTGTTCCTGAAGATTATCAATAAAAAACAATTGAAAACGACATCATTGGCTGGACATCGTGTCTTCACAGGACCTAAGTGGCCAAAGAGAATGCCTGTTTCTTATACCAATTTTAACATCATCCCTGTCAATAAAGTGAGTATGGGAGTGGGCTTTAGTAACTTCATATGTCCTAAAGTCTTATGAGACCTTCGAAGGCTGGTGTGAACTGACATTGCTTTGCAATGATACAATCAGAACCTAGAGAAGCAAATGGCACAGTCAAGAGGCACTGTGATAATTACGTTGACAGAGGTTGCCTCAGGAAACATTGGATTATGTGCTACATTAATTAATAATTCATAGAAAGACCGGAGTGTAACTGACATATGGGCATATTTACAACGAGGCGATAATAAATTATCGCCGCTTTGGCGGCCGTTTGTGGCAGAAAAGCGGCGATAATTTTATCGCTATATTAGCAAGGTCACGCTGACGTGTGAAACCTTGCTTTAGCGTGGGGATTTCTAACGCCCAGCTTTGCATCTCTAATGAGATGCAAAGTGGGCGTACCTGACCTGACATGATAGGAGAAATGTCGCTAAGCGACATTTCTCCTATCATCAAGCCCCACGCTATGAAGCATAGCATCAGGAAAAGTAGTGATAACACCTGTTATCGCTACTTTCCTAACACCTGCTTCAGGACTGACTTAGCCATGATATCCTATGGAAGGAGGATATCATGGCTAAGTTTGTGAGCCCATATCAACAAGGTAACGTGAGATTATGGCTGGGTTTCCAGCGATAATCTCACGTTAGCCAGTTAGCGTGAGGATTTTTATCGCTATTGAGATAAGCGTTGCTAATAGCATGCTATCTCAGCGATAAAAATCGGCGCTAGCCGGCGATAATTATCCGAGCGCTAAGTGCGCTCAGCGATAATTATCGCCGGTTGTTGTTGATATGCCCCTATGTCCTGCTGCTGTAGCCTGTAGAATCTCCTTCACATTAGGTAGGTCTGGGATGGAATCAATCTGCTCTGTATGTGCAAAGGATTTTCAGATGCATAGTGACTTGATGTGCCTAGAAATTAAAGTACCAAACTAAGGGGCATAGTTAACAAAAAGTATTGCAAAGCAGCGCAGAGCAGCAAGTCACCACAGGAACACCCATTTAACTCCCATGGAAAGCTTTCGCAGGGCAGAGTAACGCAATGCAGCGATTTGCGCTGCGTTGGTTGACTCCTGACTTATCAAACCACTCATGGTAATGCAAAGTGGCCTTGCGTGGCTTGCTAAATCGCATTTTAGGGTTTGCGTCGCGGAAGCCCCACATTCCATGGTGCAAATGTGACTCAAACTCTTGCTAATTAGGTCCCTCATATCGCTTCATCATTGCACACAGCTGACGCACTCATCCCTTTCTAGTCCCAGGAGTGGTAACCCTGTGGGTGAAAGCTTTTTTTTCAGACATGTGTGCGACCTCTAAGTCACAGGCCTCAATCTTTAAACCACTCAAAGACAACTTTTGCTTTCAGTCTTTGAATTTGGATAGTGGCAGTGCCTTTGACATGTATGATAGAAACACACTTCGCATTTAGAGCGTCTAAGTACTTTGCTTTGGTACTATGATGCTCCCACATTCTCCTTTCGTGAAGGACACTACTTTGTCTTCATGCAGACAGATGCTTTTTGCAGACATCTTAGTCTGAATAAACAAGTACTCGCAAATAAGAACATGGGGACATATTATCAAGAAACGGCTTTAAAATTATCGCCGCTTTAGCGGCAGAAAACTGCCGCTAAAGCGGCGAGAATGGGCTTGATAATATGCCCTTGAGAATTCCCATAGAATTCCATGTTCTGGTGTCAACATGGGCTTCTATTGCAATTCTCTGCGGCATATTATCAAGCCCATTATCGCCGCTTTAGCAGCAGTTTTCTGCCGCTAAAGCGGCGATAATTTTAACACCGTGCTTGATAATATGCCCCATGATTCTTTTAAGTACTTGAATTAAAGTCTATTTTTTAATCTGTTCAATGCTTGCCTTATTTCTTAGCTATGCACGAATCTCAAATTTTGTTTCAAACTGTTAAGACCAAACGGTATCATAGGTTACCTCACATGAACTGTGTATTTAAGATAATGTTTCACTCAAACAAGCTGAATTTAAGGACGAGACCAAAATATACAGTGATGTTTATTTGCACATTCTGAAACTAACATGTCACAGACCCTAATGTTACTCTTCAACCTAAGTGTTCTTATAACATTGTATTTTTTGTGGACGGGTTTGACCTAACGTTGGAAGTACAATCAGATGTATACAATACCGACAGTGAGGTAATATTGCTGATAATTGTGATTACTATGTAATATGTGTGGTTTCAGGTCAATCAAATTATGGAAGACCGACTTCAGTTGTCATAAAGTTTCAGTTTCTTATACGTTGCTGCCCTCAAGCGGTTCTTTGTTGGAAACGCAGCATAATTACATCGATTCAATGACATGCTGACAGTACTTCTGAATTTGGTCTAGGGATTGTTTTTTAACAACTATAAAAGAAATGCAGGTCAATTCTAAGGCCCTGAACAAAGAGCCAGATTAATTACCCGGTTTGCAATGCTCTCGCACCACGCAACGTGATGCAAGACAGACTCAAACCTTAAATCATATTTTTGAAGCTACATAAAGCCACTTTGCGGTGGCTTCGAATGGCTTAAAAAATATGGAAAAATGCAGCGCAGCTCAAATGGCTGGATTCCATTACTCTGTGCCAGGGAGGCATTTCATTAGTGTTGTGTGGGTGTTCCCACGCAACTCCCATGGTTTTTGAAGCCAGAAAGGAGAAATATCTTTATTGTTCTGTGTTTTTTCTTCTTTCTATGTGTGCTGCAGTTCAGCAGACACTGAAAGAGGAAAAAGCCTCTCAGGATTGTTTTTGTGCACATCCTGCCTACAACACAGGCACCACATGGTGCAAGTGTGCCTGCATTGGCGCAAGGCTGCCAAAATGGCGCCAGCGCAAGGCAAGCGTTCAGGAATGTACTGTATTGGATTGATAAGGCAAATTCCTGCCCTTTCCCTGTGAGCCAGGGCAGCATGGCAGGGTGACTTGCTGTGCTGCGCCACAATTTTCATAAATATGCCTTCGAATTTGCCAACTAATTTAGGGGTCTATTGCGATGGCGGGTGGACACCGCAACGGCTAAAGGGACCGCCCGCCATAGGTGCGGCAGTCCCGCCGTACTCATTAGGATGCCTCCGACACACTGGCTGGCGCATCCCACATTCCTAACATTGCGGCGGGCGGTGTTGGCATCAGCACCCGCAGCAATGCATGTCGTGCTTGGATTATATATTTATTTATGCTGTAGCCAGATGATTATTGATTAAGGACTAATTTGACTGGTTTGAGTGTGCTAATCTGCTAATAAATGTTTATGTTTTGCAAATCTACTACCCATGGACGCCATTTGGGGGTAGTCAGGGGTCGCAGCTGCAACCTCTAGCTTGCTCCCTGCTACTTCCAGCACTTCCATTGCAATGCCTGGCCTAAGAGGAGGCAAACGTTTTGCCCCCTCTGAGGTGTAAATGAAGTGCAAAGAGTAGCAGGGAGCAAACTAGAGGTCACAGCTGTGACCCCTGACTACCCACAAATTACATCCATGTTACTACTACTTTGTCATTCATGTGGGGCAAAATATGCTTCACTGTTACTGATATGCCAGTGAGTTGTTGATATTAAGCCTCAGTTCAAGTCAAAGAATTACCCATTTGGGTACAGTTAAGACTTGAAATTTGCACCAGCCTTTGCATGGTGTTAACTCCGCCCTTATCTGCTAAATCACATGCCAGTATCTAATGTCCCAATATATTTTATTTGCCATAAAATTGGGATTTATAGGTTTTGATCACCCCTTCAGTTACATGGTTCCCAAAGCAAGCCTCATGCATCAATTGTTCAGAAAAAGACAGGTACAAGGTGACATCTTTGGCTGACAAAGTCACATTTAAAATGGTGCAACCTTTGCACTAGATCATTATGACTTTCCTTTTTTTAAAAAATCTGTTTATTTCATTTTGTGATTCACAGAACAGTTAAAACAAGCATTTGCTATGTAATAGGTCTCACATTATTACAGTTTGAGCTATTGGCATTGCTAAATAATGCAACACCAATAGCTCAAACTTTAATAATGCGAGACCTATTGCATTGCAAATGCTTGTTTCCAAATGTGATTTATGTCAGCCATGGCTGCAGCTGCATTATCAGGTTGAGATAACTGTGTAATGAAGGCGTCTGCAACGAGTAGGCCGTGAACTACTGGTAGCTCCTTGGCTCCAGTGTAAGGTCTGTGATCTGTGTGGTTTCCATGGTGACCTAGGGCTGCTTGGCAGCCCATTCGTCCTGCCCTGGGTGTAGTTGGCGTAGACCTCTGCCCATTGGGAGATGCAGCATTAACAGTCACAGAGGGCTCTCCCAGCGGCAACTGTGTCCTGCCCTCTCTATTAGACTCAGGCTCTTAATGCCGATGTGGGATGGCGTATGAGCCAAAAAATATTGCTAGAACTATCACACACTTAATGATATCAAAATATCAAAACAGAGCGCCACAGACTAGACAACAATTTCGTGGTGAGGGCACAGGAGAATATAATAGTGTCTCACTTCAATAATATACTACCAGGTTCGCTGTTGTAAGAGGGGTGGCCCGTCCCGGCCTCTACTGGCCACGAACGGCCACAAACGGTCCCGCCCTTGTCCCGGGCTTCTCCCGGCGCGCAACCGCGCAGCGGATCAGTCAGTTGATAAAATAACAGGCGACGGGGGCGGGAAGAGGAGTCAGCTGATGCGGGTTACGGGGCTGCTGGTCCTCGCAGTCCCGTCCGCAGCGTCCACCCGCCAGCAGTAGTCTGTGAAAACCGGTAACAGTTCCAGGGCACGAAGTGAAGTAAAAGCACACAACAAAGATGATCTGGAACACAGGGCTCCCACAGCGAACGGCTCCCGCGAAGCGGGGGCCGTGAGAGTTTATAAGGCCACAGGCAACGTGGCGGGAAGAGGAGTCAGCTGATACGGGTTACGGGGCTGCTGGTCCTCGCAGTCCCGTCTGCAGCGTCCACCCGCCAGCAGCAGTCTGTGAAAACCGGTAACAGTTCCAGGGCACGAAGTGAAGTAAAAGCACACAACAAAGATGATCTGGAACACAGGGCTCCCACAGCGAACGGCACGGCAATAATCAGGGGAAATGCCCACAACAGCACTTTAAAAGAGGTGGCACATGGTACATGAAAATATACGGTGCATGGGATCGGTAAGGGAACCATTGCTCATCAAGAAATGAGGGAAAATAATCAAACACGACTTATACAGTCATAAGGACAAGAAAAGGGCGACACCAGGTGATTTATCCTACTAATATCCATTCACCTCCTCGGTTCTATTGGTGTACTTTTCATGTAACATTAAGTAACATTCAGTAGTGCTGAAGGTGCAGTGGCACCAGGGCCCAGGTGTGTGACTGGCACACTGCACCACAGTTATAAATGCTTCTACAACCAGCCCACGTGGAGGAGCGGCTCACGTTCCATTCATCCATTAGGAACCTGAACCTTTACTACGCCACTGAAAACATGCACTTCCGGACACGGTGCTTAGCTGACAAGCCGCTTCTATTATTTGGACAACAGATGATGACAAACACAGGCTAAAAATAAATCACAACTTCTTTCTCTGTAAGAACCAAAAAGGTGAACTGCAGTTAGCCTTGTCCAGCAGCCTCAGCAAATTCTCAATTTACAGGTACGGCATATTTCGAAATTAACCAACACTATTGATGTAACTGTTTCCAATGAACAACACAGAACAAGAAAGTCAAAAGCTGTGTATAGCTGCAGTGTGAATGGCTGATCGCGCGCCTTACTCGAACATCCGAGCTTCTGGCAAACAAGCTTAACGCCAGTCTAAACAGAGAGCACAGAGGCAGGACAATCAAAATACCGGTTCTTCACGCACCATATGCACTAAAAAAGGAGGCATGTCGTGCAGTTTACTTGGAGAAGGGCTTGCGTTGCCTTGTCAACAAATTGATCCATGCCACAAGTACCAGCTCTGAATCTGATGTCTTTTGAACCGAGTAAAGCTGTCACAATGCCACAGGCTGCATCTAACATGAAATCTAACAAGTGTGCATGTGTGCATGCGTTTGCAATGACGAGCTCACAGAGGACAGGCAGGGAGATGTAAAAGTTTCCGGCTTGTTGAAAGCAAGGACTCCGTTGGAGGTGAAAGGATACATCAAAATAGCATTAGATGACAGGAAAAATGCCTTTGAGAAGAGCCAACATGTTGTTGGCAGTGTCTCAAGAACGCATGTTTTTGATTATACCACGAAGTCCGCGCAGGAGCAGTGGAGGCCTTTACATAAACACCAGTTACATTACTCTAGGGCAGTTTTTTTTCGTTTTTTTTTTTTAGGCGTTGGAAGATTAAGTGATTTGCCCAGAAACACAGCATGTTGAGCCGACACCGAGACTAGAACCTGCTTCCCCAGTTCAAAAGTATGCAGCTCTGATCGTAACGCCATATGCTAATGTGCTGATGGTTGGTAGCAATAGACCGGAATCCCACTATGTATAAATCGAAAACATCAAACTGCACTGTCAAACCCAGACCTCATAAAAGGCTGCAATTATTACATATACTTTTCTAAATCAAACGCACGTAAAGAATACAAGCTTTGTGTTTGTGGTTCACACCCACCTTTTAGAACTGCATCTCACAGGCACTTTAGTCTGCACAATTTAGAGAAATGTCCGGGATTCACTGTCACTGCAACTTAAACAAGCGGGACTGAAAGCGATCGTGAAAGTGATCGCTATTGAAAAAAAACAGGACCGCGAGTGGTGCGCGCGCGCCACAGCAAATATGTATTTTCAATTATCGCGCCCGTGTCTGGGCACGATAATTGAAACCACATGGCCTTTGGTGCACGTAATAGACACCAATAGGCCATGGGCAGAGCAATGCATCCACATTTGGCCTATTGCGTGCCGTCTTTGGGAAAAACACGCACCAAAGGCCAATCGCGGAAGCCAAAAGGAAAAGCACACGCACGAGTGTGTGCGATTCCAGGCTCCGTTTTAAAACCCCCTACAAAAGGGCTCTCGCCTGCGCGAGCAGTTCTGCGCACTGCAACGCAAGGGCGCGAGCCCTAAAAAGGGATGATTACAGAAAGACATTAAACAGACATGAAAAGTAAAGCAAACTCCAATATGTACCATAAGATTTTTGAGTCATCTACCCCATGCCCACAGCATATAGCACATGTTAGAAACGCAGTCTGTGCTGCTTCTCCAATACAGCTGTGCAATACAGTTGGGTTGGAGAAAACTAAGCGCACATGTCAGTTTGGGTAGCCTAAGACAAGCAAACAAACTAACATGCGCACTTAAAAGTGCACCTACCACTTATCCCCCTCCCATGGCCGTGGCCCAGCCCCTCCTTGCACATGCTGGCTCAGCCAGCAGCTGAAAAATAAAATGATAATAAAATATTGTTTTATTTTTCAGTTTGCGTTGATGCACCTCCTTCATTGCGGAGGAGCCACCACTGCCTCTAAGTTGTGCACACTAGAGCGAAAGGAGTAAACCCTAGCTGCCGAGTACCTCACTCTCCTACAGTCCCACAGCCCCCAGTTCTGCACCCAACTACAGAAGGCTGGCGCTATTTTAGTTGCAGGTGCAGTGCACAGAGGGGGATAGGACCTATCCATGCAAGTATTGGCCACGCAATTAAAATTGGCCCCTACCATTTTGATATAGGGAAGCATGGAGGGAAGTAGGGCCATGAGGCTGTCCAGGAAGGATGCCTGGTTGGTGTTGGGAGCATATACATTAAGCGATGCCATGTCCTTATCATCCAGCCATCCAAGCACAAGCACAAACCAACCGTCCAGGACCATGACTGATCTATGTAGTTGGAATGGCACCCCTGGTTTAATCCAAATATGGGCCCCCCTTGCAAAGGCAGAGTAAGCAGTATAGTATAGTTGGCCTCTCCACCTCCTGTGCACTGCCCTGCCCTCACAGCTGTTAAATACGTCTTCTACAAAAATGCAATTGGTGTCCCTCTCTGCCTCAAGTTTGCCAGAACATTTCAGCACTTATAGGGTGATTCCAGTCGCGGTACGTCCCAGGTTATGAGTCGTAGGTGATCAGCTATCCCAGCTATAGACTCACAGTCAAGGGGTAGGACAGCCCTTCAGCAGATGTCCATGATATCATGGCGCACATCGACCACACCTGTCAACAGCAAAGCACACCAAGTAAAAACACACATAAAAAATCCCCCCCCTGTAAACAACCCCAAGCAACTCCCATGAAAACCCCCAGGACTGAGACATCCTGTCCAAACAGCTAAGAAGAGGTAACAAGTCTAACAAGCAGGGCCCCACCTCAGTGGCAAGCCCAGTCCATAGTTGTAACATTGAGTGGAACCAGAGACCAGTCAAGCAAGGAAATGTAAAATTCATAAAGCTGTGAAACAGGCAGCATAAGGTCAGGCCCACCCCATACCTAGGACCCCCCAATCCAGCAAAAAATACAGAGTCAATGAACAGTCCAAAGGTTTTAGGAGCTAAGACTCCAGCTGTGCACCACTGCAGATTATATTCATGGGTTTCCTGATCTCGAGCTTGAGCCCCTCCAGGATTGAACATCGGGGTGGGGAGAGGTTCCACCTGAGTGCATAGAGGCCACTACCTCCACCCACCTAATGTGTTTCTCTGCCACCGGCTGCTTAGATGGGTGGGTTCCCAGTGTTTGAACCACCAGTGTCTTCGATGTGTCAATTGGCAAGGGTCCATTTTTGTGACGCTGTAGGCAGTCCATTATCCGTCATGGTGAGTGGCAGGGGGAAGAAGATGAAGCAGCTGATAGAAATATTCGTCAGCTTTGGTAAAGCCCGCCAAGGGCCATGTAAACACTACCCCAGTCACTCTCCGATGCACACCCAGACAGTTACAGTGGTGGGTCCGCTCACAGGAGCTGGTGCGGCACCCCCATCCATCAACAGGGGCGTCCAGCAAAAGGCAATGCAGCAATAAGTCCTAGTCCCAGGGCCAGAGTGCATAACCTCCCGCTGTCTGTGAGGCGCCCCAAGCCTAATTGATGGGCTCAGCACAGTATGATCAAACTTCAAATCAGAAGGCCCCCCAGTAGCCCAACATGGCACCTTAGAGTGATGTCAGGAACATTAAGGAGAGCTGGCCTGTCCAGTCCCATTCTGCTGCAGTGGTGGGCACAATGGCAGTCACAAGGCCCTCACTGGGGTGCAGCAAGTCACCCCACACTGCCCGAAGTAGCAGGGATTTCATAGGGGCAGCCCTCTCCTCTGCTGCCTCAGCCGCACAACATCCATGCTGTAAATGGGAGGGGCAGGGGTCCATCATTCCAGGTCCACTCCTGAAGCAGCACAGCTTCATTCCCAGGGACTGTGCATGGGGCAGTCTTATCCAATCTGGCCCCGCCGTCTGACCGGGGGGCAGAAATACAAAGGGAGTCACCCCACACACCCCGGTGAGCCCCACAGTAAGTCTGCAACTACTGGGTCGCCATCTTGAGCGCAGCCTCCGAGTCTCCCAGGGCCAATGCACGAAATAGGCTGGGATTCACCCCTCAGATGCATCCTTGAGACTCTCGGGTCGCCGAAGCTGCAAGTGTCTGGGGCTGTTGGGCGTCTGAGTGGCAGAGAGGAGCTCTGGCTCTGAGTTGCCAACTCCATTATGGCTGGCTCCGCCCCCCTCATTATGGCTTGCCTTGGCAGCATGAATGCAAAGAAGTTGGCACATCTCATTGAAAACATTCACTTCCACTGCTTGGTCTTAGATTCAAATGCCCAGATTTACTAACATTTTGTGTAAGGGTTGCACTTTTTTAATGCAGCCTAGCACAAAATGTATTTCTTGATTTACTAAGCCACTCAAAAGCCGATTTGTGTATATTTGAGTGTCTTTGTAAAAAAAATTCAAATTAACAGAACACAGCGCAGTGCGATGCTTTACATTACTTGCATTGGGGAGGTGTTCCATAAGTGGAACATGGGCATGCCTATGCTTTCTCCCATTGATTTTAACACAAAGTTGTAAACCCAGAATTATTAAAGGCAGGAAACCTGGGTTTGCACCAAAATGGTGCACTTACCGGAGGCTAGTTTTAGCAAAGAAAAAATTCTACTCATTACTTCCTCTTCCTATGTGTGCTGCAGTATGGAATATGCTTCTAACGACTGTATTTGTGCTGAAAGGTACCCCTTTCTGTGCGGAAGAAGTCCTGCTCATAGTACAGGCACCCTTGCACCATTGTGAAAGAGTGTTTGAGTTAATAGAAGGCTGTCTGAATGGCACTGGCGTTATGAGAGAGCAGAAGCGCACCGTATCTTAGTATGTGAGGTGCACTTTTGATCTATTCCTTCCACAAAATCAGCACAGCAAGTTATCTTGCTCCTTTGTGTTGTGTGATGAAAGGTTAGTAAATCTGGCTGAAGGAGTCTAAGCTGTTACCTCCACTGGCCTCTTCCCTGTTGCAGTGCGTTAAACCTGGCATCCTTGGCGTGGTTTCCCCTGTCTTTTTGCTTCCTCCACCTGTATTTTTGATTTTATGTTGGTGTTCGTTTAATCTGGTTTTTGATCTCTGGGCACTTTAACACTGCTGATTAGTGCTAAAGTGCAAGAGCTCCCTGTGTAAATTGTGATTATGATTAGGTATCCATGACTGGCATATTTGATTTACTGGTAAATCCCTAGTAAAGTGCACTGTGTGTGCCAAGGGCCTGTAAATCAAATGCTACTAGTCAGCCTGCAGCACTGTTTGTACCACCCACACGAGTAGCCCTGAAAACATGTCTCAGACCTGCCACTGCAGTGTCTGCAAGTGCAGTTCTAAACTGCCATGTCGACCTCGCAAATGCACCCACTTGCCAGGCCCAAACCTTCTATTTTTTATATGCAAGGCACCCCTAATGTAGACTCAAGATAGCACCATGGGCAGGGTGCAGTGTGTATGTGAAAGGTAGGACATGTGCTGGCATGTTTTACCTGTCCTGATAATGATTTTTTGTGTGCAATTTTATATAGCGCAAACTCAACCCCAAGCTATCAGAGTGCTTTGCATGAGCACCATTTGCATTACAGACAGACACATTCATTTTTAGGCACTGGGCATTTCTTGGTTTACAAGCCTGTGCCTCTGCCTGCCTGTGGAATCCACGTCTGGTTTAGACTGACAATTGGACTGTTTGTGCATTCACTCTAGACAGTCACACAAAGGGAGCTGAGCTATGCCCTGCATATCCTGACTGCCTAGCACCAGACTGATGGACCTACCTGAGCTAGACACCTGAATAAGGCTGTGTTTGTCCTCTCACAATGCTATCTCCACCCCCCTGTAGTGTGTCTGGAGCCAGGTCAGGTAAAGGTAGGATCTTTGCACTACAAAGACTATCCCTTGAAATATGCCTACTCCAAAGGCGGAAAGGGGTATAAGTATTGAACCAGTAGCCCCAAATTTTTAGAACACTTCTGGACCAAGAGGAGATTCTGCCAAGAAGAAGAGCTGTAAAAGCTGTAGGAAGAGAACTGCCACTCTGCTTGTTGCTGTGTTGTGCTGGCCTGCTGCTTGCTGCTTCTATGTTGGGCAGAGGAAGGACTGGACTTTACTTTCTTATCATGGTTGTCAAGGTTCTCCAAGTGCTTGTTTGTGCTTTTCTCCTGTTGGAAGTCTTAGGGCCATCAAATATTTCATCTGCAGCTCTCCTGAACTCCTCTGCTGGGAGTTCTGATATGCCAAGTAGTGCCAATTCCAGTTCTGCGCCCTTGGAGGTGGTTTTGCCGCTTCAAGGACTAACAATCCATGCATTGCCATTCAGTGCCTGAGTCCTGAGCACCATGTCTCCGACGTCGTAGACCCTCACTCCGATTTCAATGCAGGCCCTGCTGTGCAGCTGAAGAAATCAACGCATCACCTGCCTGCGGCTGAGAAAATGGACACAGCGCCTGTTTTGCTGACGCATCAACCTAGCACCCCAGCATGCCTGGATTTTCAATGCATCGTACATGTGCACGAAGTCTCCAGCGACGCAGTAAGAAACCGAGGCTGCGTGTTTGGAATTCGATGCATCGCTTCTTCTTGCAGTAAGGAATCGACGCAACACTTCTCCTGCGTGGAGTAAAACTGATGCCTCCATTACCCTGGGACACAAGAATCAACGTATTAATTGTGTTTTCTGATGCTTTCCTCCTCTGCCGCTGTTTTTCATCTCAGATTTTCCCACATTAAAGTTACTTTGTGCAAAAACCAACACATCTATAGAGTTCTATGGACTAACTTGCTTAAACCTATAAAAAGTGATATCTTTGCTTATGTATGTTGGATTTTATTTGTTTTGGTCTTGTTTGGTTTAGATAAAGATTGGTTATTTTTCTAAACTGGTGATGTCCATTTGTAGTGTTTTGACTGTGTTACTGTGTGTTTTATGTACAAATGCTTTACACATTGCCTCTGAGATAGACCTGATGTTCGTGGCAAGCTACCAAGTGGGTGAGCAGAGATTATCTTGAGGGTTAATCCCTTACCCTGACTAGATGGAATGCATACAACTGCCAAATAGAGACCCCCATTTCTAACAAAGTGCATGAGATGTGTCCAAATAGAAAGATAGGTGTTGCGTCATCCAAACAGATATTCGTCAGAAGACTAATAAACATCCACACCAGTTTCTTTTAATTGATCAACCTATTGACGGGCCATGTCTCAAATCAAAACTGTTCAGAACCACTGAAATGTAGACTGCATTGGGTATTCAGATGTGGGTTGTAGTGAGGATCACCACAAGAGGTAGTCATTCCCAGGTGAACTTCACCACTGAAGGGAGATCCACCTGTGGTAACGGATTTGAAAGAGAACTGGTGTTCCAAATTCATGTAAGCACCCTGGCGACGGGAGATTCTTGACCTTCCCTATCAGATGTAACTGTATGCATCCCTGAAGGATCGTTAAAGGAGAATAGAAAAATTACTGATCAGGAGTACATTTTTAGGCATTGAACACAGTTTTTTTGGCTAGTAGTGTGCATTTCTTTTTGTACAAACAGTATTGTTAGAGGGCAAAGTTTGTTAGGCCCTTACCTGCAGAACTCCAAAGTGTGGATTGAACCAATCTGTCTCCTAGGAGATTCTGAATTGAGGAGCAGCTTCCAGCCCCCCTGGGCAGCAGCCTACGTTCGCTGATTGCCTCGCTAGGTCCAAAGCAATCCTGAGCCCACCTCTCACACCTGCCCAGCCCCTTAAGGGTTTGTTGGGCGAACCCCAAAACATTCATCTCCATTTTGCGAGCTGCAGTTTCTCTGTGCCTGAGACTGCATTGAACCAAGGACAATGAGGTGGTAAGAAGGCAGACTAGTGCTGTCTCGTTCCTGGAATTTAAAAAAGCGATTATCCTCTCCCCATGATTGCATCATTTTCACCTGTTTTGCTTGTGGTTGTTACAGTTTAAAAATTGAAGTTTTTTACCTGCCCGTAACTGCATCATTTTTCACCTGTTTTGTTTAGAAATGTGTGCTTTTTACTTGCCCATGACTGTTTCATTTTACCTGTTGAACATGCTGTTTTTTCACATTTCCCGTGACTACCTGATTTTCCCTCCTAATGTCTCCCTTGCTCTGTGCTCAAACCTGTGTGTTAAGAAATCCATCCCCAGCTCCCATTTTGTGTTAGCAATTGAGTGAAACCAGATATTCCCGCCTTCCTTCCCTTAACAACAGAGATATTATACATCAGAGACTGAACAGAGCTCTAAAACAGCAGTAATCTGCTGTTACCTGCTTAAGCTGTGTTTTTTAGGGATTGTACACTTGTTTTTTGGCTAGGAGTGTGAGTAAAGTTTTGTACAAACAGTATTGTTTGAGGGCAAAGTCAGAATTGAGGAGCAGCTTCCAGCCCCCCTGGGCAGCAGGCTAAGCTTGCTGCTTTGCTCCCTAGCTCCCAAGCAACCCTGAGCCCTCCTCTCTCACCTGCCCAGGCCCCTTAATGTTGGTTGAACCCCAAAACAGTCACCTCCATTTTGCGAGCTGCAGTTTCTCTATGCCCAAGATTGCAGTGAACCATCGACCAGGAGGAGGAAATAAGGCAGACTAGTGCTGTGTCTTTCCTGAAATCTAAAAAAGAGATTTTCCTCTCTTTGTGATTGCATCATTTTCACCTGTTTTGCTTGTGGTGGTTACAATTTAAAAATGTAAGTTTTTTTACCTGCCCATGATTGCATCATTTTTCGCCTGTTTTGTTTTGAAACTTGTGCTTTGTACTTGCCCGTGACTGTTTCATTTTACCTGTTAAATTGTGGACTTTGCAGCCCAAAATATGTTGTTTTTTCACATTGCCCATGACTACCTGAGTTTCCCTCCTAATTTATTCCTTGCCATGTGCTCAGACCTGTGTGTTAAGCAATCCACCCCCAGCTCCCATTTTGTGCTATCAAGTGAGTGAAACCAGATTACCTCCTCCTTTCCCCCCTTAGCAACAGAGATATTATACATCAGATACTGAACAGAGGCTGCTCTGAGGCAGCACTAATCTGCTGTCACCTGTTTAAGCTGTGTTTTCTAGGGATTGTACACTCGTGTTTTGGCTAGGAGAGTGAGTAGAGTTTTGTACAAACAGTATTGTTAGAGGGCAAAGCTGTTGAGGCCCTTACCTGCAGAATTCCAAAGTGTGGATTGAGTCTGCCTGTCTTTTAGGAGATTCTGAATTGAGGAACAGCTTCCAACTCCATGGCCAGCAAACATTGCCTGTGGTTGCAGGGACCTTATATAGGCTGCTATTGGATGCTGCACGTGTGCAATGAATGGTGCTTGCATCTGGTGTTTCTATTGGATTAGGGTTAGTGTTCTCATTGGTTGGGTGTTTGAGGGTACTGATTGGTTCCTAGGTCAATGATTCTATTGATGTATGTCTAAGGCTAGTGATCTGATTAGTGGATAGGTTTAGGGTTATGGATTGGTTCCTGGTGCTGGGCTTTCTATTGGACGTAGGGTTTAGGGCTTCCTGTATGATCGGCTGCTGGGAATAGGGTTGGGACAAGGGCTGGGGTTAGGCTTTCTATTGGATGTAGGTCTTGTGGTTTTGTGTCTGATTGACTGCTGGGATTAGGGCTGTGATTGGCTGTAAGAGGCTAGTCTCCTATTGGCCCTAGGGCTTAGGGCTAGTGGTGTGACTGGCTAGGGTTCCCATTGGCTGAAGGGATCACCTGATTACCAGGGCTATTTAAGGCAGGGCGTCTCAGCCCAGGCATCGAGGCTAAGGGCAGAGAAGATAAGGGCAATTGCTTGTTTGGGCCTGTTCAAGACTGGTGTGGGACTAGGGCCAGAAATGCTGCCCAATTTCGTACACACTAGCACCCACCCTACCCCATCCACAACCAAAGTAACACACTCACAGCACATGTACTCTGCTCATTTACTACAAACTAACCCTATGCAAAATTCAGTGTCTCAGTACCCACTAAAAAACCCCACAAACCATACCTATACAACCTTCTATCCAAGCTATCACACATTTCCACCATCACCTACAAACAGTACACAACTCCATCCCATACCACTAACCAATCCACTCATCACTAACACAACCCAAAACAATACCATGCCTAAATATATCCATCCATACACATGTTCCCTGCTCTAATTACCCCTGCCAGACCTCTTTTTGTCACCAAGAAATGTATACTCCTTCTATAATTTCTCCAACCAACACCCTCCTCTTCCTACTACCACAATTACACAACCACACAACACGTACACGCCACTGCACCACACATGTTACCTCTTGCAGCAATCAAGTCTAAGACAAAACTTTACTCTACTTCATCCTCTCTTACACACAACATACACTCTACTCACAAACACATCACCACCCCCTTTACCTTACAACTTCCACTCACAAACAATACTATACAAACAAATCCATCTCATAAAACAAATACATCAGCACCTCAATTCTCTACTCCCCAAAAACAAAACATATCACACACACCAGCGCAACAAAATCTCTCAAGTGCAATAACTGATAATATTTTCCATCACAAACTACAAACATACACCCATCTTTCAAACTACACAAATGAACAAACTCCAATGCCAAGCTTTCTCTCTTCCACCACACCTAACACAAATATAGCAACACAGCAACTTTCTATTAACCGCCTCTCATCCATTGGACAATTTACAACCTTACTACATGACCCACATGCTGCACCACCACTCCTAAGTCATACACCTTCTGCCCTAAACACAAGCAAGCAAAATAAGCAACATCCCACACCTCACAACTTCTCTTCTCCATGTCTACTGCACAACAAGGTTACACCACAAAAACAACACAGCACTCCAACTCACTCTCAAACACCATCTCCTACACATGCAGACCCATCAAAATGCTTTCTTAGCCTCTTGGATGAGGAACATAACACAGAACAGCTCACAATTGGTATCCTCATATACCTAACACCAACACTAAGGACACACCTGCTACAAGCCCACAAAATACTGCTCGCTCTTCTGCAAAACAAAGTCACACTATTGCCAAAGCCCAAGCTCATTCTCTAAACTGTTTACTGATAAATGCACTATCGCTCTCGAAAAACAAACATCACATCTATGACCTTCTCACTGCCGCAAAACCAGGCATAATATTCATAACTGAATCATGGCTAGGAAATGATAAGTCTCCAGTCCTGCATGAAGCCATTCCTCTAGGTTACCAAACCATCACCAAAAATCATGAAGGGAAAAAAGTAGATGGCCTAGCTGTTGTGTTCAGGCAAACAGTACATATCACTGAAGCGGACGATGTCTCCATAAAGATTGTGAGGCCCTTTTCACCAGATGCCATCCTACACCGTCTTCCTCCTGTAACTTCCTGCTCCTTTACAGACCTCCACCTAGCAATGCACCATTTCCAAACACACTTCTAGACACGGTTTCAAACCTGATAACACTTCACTCCAACCTATGCATCCTGGGTGACATCAACATTTGGTTTGACAAACCCAATATGCCCATCCAAAAACAATCATCCCTGGCCTAAACGCACTGACCCTGCATCAGATCATCCATAAACCCACACACATCAATGGACACATCCTAGATGTCATTTTTACTAATCTAGAACTAGTTTACGTTTCAAATAATAACTCCAGTCACATAATCAGACCACCATTCGCTTGTCTTCAACATAACACAACGCAAAGCGATGCACCTAAAAACACCTTACTTGCAAACACCTATCAAACGTGGAACAAACTCAATTTGGAACACTTAGAAACATAACTAACATCCAGTACAGATCTATACACAATAAATTCTGTTAAAAAAACTATATGAGTGGCTACTGGAAGCTTTTGATATCCTGATACCACTAAAAGCCACAAAACAGAACAAAAGAAATCAAGCACCTTGGAAAAATACTAAGATAAGAGAGCAAGTTAGAAAGCTGCAACATGGCTGGCTCAAAACAAACGCCAATCAAGAAAAACTTCGCCTACAGAAAATTAACACATTATACAAGTCAACTATCAAAAAGCAAAGATAGGATACTATTCAGACAGAATTCAAAATGCTAAATGTACAAATAAATAATTCTATAGTATTCGCAATGAATTTTGTAGCCAAACTGCCTTGAAGGAGCACATCCCTTTACTCAAGATTTCACAGACAAACTGGCAAATCATTACACGGCCAAAGCAGACACATTGAACTCATACTTAAAACAAAGACAAAGCACCAGCACTGACCTTTTACAAAACAACAATCCAAGAATACTCTAACCCAGCCTCTCAGTTCCTTCCAACACATTTCACACAATTACTTTATAAGACCTGGTCAAAGCAAGCAGGCCTGCCAGCAGCCCTTCTGACCCGTGTCCAGGGCAAACCTTCAAGACAATTCTTCTAACAGCCTCTCTTGCCACTCCAGTAAGAAGAATCATCAACAACTCCTTAACTACGGGAATATTTCCAGAAGAACTCACAAAGTCATACATACGCCCATTACTGAAGAAAACAAACTTGGACCCGCTGAACCCTGACAACTATAGGCCGATTACACATGGATCTTCCTGGGCAATCTGATAGAAAGTGCAGCATTCGCCCAGATGTCACAATTCATTGAAGATAATGCCATACTTTCAGACTTCCAAAAGGGATTCTGACCAGGAAGAGGCACAGAATCTGCCCTCATTGCCATCTGGGATGACCTGACGAAACCCAGTTGACCACAAAAAGGCTGCTGCCCTACTTCACATGGACCTCTCGGCTGCCTTTGACATGTTTGACCATGACACTCTGATTCAAAGACTTTACGAAGCCGGCATGGAGGAGACTGTTCTAGACTGGATCACATCCTACCTTCGCAACAGAACTAATGCCATCCATACCACACCTTTCTTGTCCAAGCTGTACTTCACAAAACCAGGGGCCCCTTAAGGCTCTATCATATCGCCCATGCTTTTAACATCTACATGAAGTCATTATCTGAACTGATCAATTAATTTCACCTCACGTGCTATAACTATGCAGATGACACGCAAACACTCCTTCAACTGGAATGCCCCAAAGACATTGAAAACTTGCCAATTTTCGGTTGTCTCAGAGCCATGGATCAATGGATGATGCAGAGCCATCTCAAATTGAGTGCTTCTAATACAGAAATACTAACATGTGGTGATTGGAAACATTATGACCCGATTGCCACCTGGCTTGATGACCTGGGAACACCGCCTAAAGTATCCAAGGGGCATATCAACAAGGGCTTTATCTCTGCTTTTTTGGCTTTAAAAGCCAAAAAAGCAGAGATAAAACTAGCGCCCTATCAACAACAGGGTGCTAACACGCAAATATGCATGTTAGCACCCTTTTACTCTACGCTTCCCCCTGCATCTCTAATGAGATGCAAAGGGGGCGTTCCAGAGTAAAATAATAGGAGAAATGTCGCTAAGCGACATTTCTCCTATTATCAAGAATGTCGCTAACCCTGTTAGAGACAAAAAAAGCAGCGCTAACCGCGGTTAACGCTGCTTTTTTACGTCTGCTAATTTTCAGACTTAGCCATGATATCCTATGGAAGGAGGATATCATGGCTAAGTTTACCTGTCCCTATCAACAAGGTAACGTGAGATTATCGCTGTGTTTCCAGCGATAATCTCACGTTAGCCTGTTAGAGTGTAGATTTTTATCGCTATTGAGATAAGCGTTGCTAATAGCACGCTATCTCAGCGATAAAAATTCACGCTAGCCGGCGATAATTATCCAAGCGCTAAGTGCGCTTTGCGATGATTATCGCCGGTTGTTGTTGATATGCCCCTAAGAAAGTAAGAAACAATGGACTCCAAGCTATCGATAAATGTCCAAGTGGACAAACTAGCAAGATCAAGCTTTGTTACTATAAAAACTCTGCGACGAATCTTCCCCCATTTGGGATTTCCACACAAGGTCCAGGCTACCATCTCCCTTGTTCTGTCCAAAAGCCTCTACCATGGATCACCTTTAACGACCATGAAAAGACTACAACAGATTCAGAACTCGGCTGCCAGACTATTCTAACTTATAAAACCATGAGACCACATCTCCCCTGCCTTGAAAGCCCTGCATTGGTTATCGGTTGACAGAAGATCCACATTCAAGCTGCTTCGTATCACCCACAAAGCGATACATGCAACGGAACGGCTCTTAATCAGGAATAAAATCACCAAACACATTCAACAAAGGAACCTCCGCTCTAGAGTGGCACCTCACCTCAAAAGCCCAAGGTACAAGAAAAAAATCATGGGTGGCACATCCTTCTCTGTTCAAGCAGCCAAACTATGGAACTCTTTACCCCCCAAAATAAGATCCACGGATAACCACCTTATCTTCAGAAAACTGCTCAAGAATTGGCTCTTCCCCACATAACCACCATACTCAAACAGAAATACACACCATATCCCTCTGTATATAAGCATTTTTTTGTAACTATAGTAAGTAAGTCAAATCTTTATTGTATGATTACCTAAAATCTTTAGCAAAAGGCAATGGAAATTACTTCATAAAACAAATCCAAATATGAAAATATAAAAAGACAATGTAAATTACGTCATACAAATGACACCAAATATAAAAATATATAATGTCACAATATGTATCACCCAAACGAGGTTGACAGCATAAGGAGGTGCTACTATCCAGTGATATGGGAGCAGCAAATGATTACTGTAGTGAATGCTGGGCAAAGCCAAAAGCCAGGGGGTGCGTGAGCGTGCAATGTTGCTCCATGCAAACATGCATAAAATGAAGTTGTACGTGGGCGTGCATCGGAGTTTGTGCAACACATGATGCGAATTAAAAACAATACTCCTCCCAGCTCAATGATGAAGAGGTATTAAAACCGACAGTACAGGTAATGCGCATGAGTCTATATGGCGCGTATTTATGCAAAGAACCACACCGGGAAATTGTGCCAGAGGTAATAAGACGATAGGTGTAAGGTCAGGCCCGCGCACAGGATCCTTGAGTAGTGCACCCTTCATGCGTACCAATGTGCTCCCCAGAGATCTAAGATGGAAGGTGCAAGTGTGAAGTAATTTAGTGCCAATTCATATGGAGTGTTCCTCCAGAAAGTATTATTACACCAATAGATGATCGGCGGCTTGTATGTTGCGATAATTTCTGACCATTTCTTGGGTTGTTCGTAATGTCCTTGCTGCGTCCGTGTAAAACTTGCCAATTTGTGCAAGGATCATCAGTACTGTGTTAGTGTAAATCAGCATTAAAGCCTCTTTACATGTTCTTACACCATTTTGCAGGAACATTGTTCTTAGATATAATCATCTCTGCCCCAGCAGGACTGGACAGCAGCAAATGATATGCTCGGCTTATTCTGTGTGGTATTGGCACAAACAGGGTCCCTTGTTTTCTGGCAATGTGTTTTTCCAGTGGGCCCTATAATCCCATATTGGCAGTGTTAGGAGCCTAGTTCTCAGTATGTTTTGTTGGGCTTGCCTTCCCAGCCCTGCTTTCAGATATGGCTGACTTGCTGTGATTTCGTGTGAGTGGACAAGGCCCTCTGCACCAGGAGTATATCTAATGCGTTCAAGATCCTGTTCCCTTACCCTGTTTCGTTAACAAAACTTTCAGGCTGGCCATTGTTAAGCATGTATCAGTTATAATATCTGGGGTCAGGCCCAGTGACTCGTTTGCCTTTGTGAGATACCTGGCCCAATGGCTGTTATTGTCCTGGAAAACTACTTTTAGCGCTTCCTTGATTGTGTCAGGGCCCGTCTTAGTCACGTGATGGTAAAGTTTGATTACATTTTTTTGCTTTCAATGTCCATCGTTGAGATATTGAGCTCCAGCCGAATCAATGTACGCCGTGTTGAGTATGGGAGGTTGAATACCTTTCGGTAGGTCATGATGTGCAGTTGCTCTAATTTTTTGGTAAGCTGACCCGGGAAGACCTAGATGGCCATAGCTCAGTGTTGGAATTAGTTTAGCTTGCATGACCCATCGAATACCCTCTGCGGAATGGCTTTGGAGATTGTGGTTTAGTTTACATAGACCATGTGTAACTTTAGCCGCCACAGCTTCCAGTACCTTGGCCTGCAGAGTTGAGCTGCCAGTGTCTGTGAGCTGTATTCCCAGAGAGTTATATTTGTTAGTGGTGGCAATCCTTAGCGGGCTAAGATGGCATTCCAGTTGCTTTTTTGGTTCATAACCAAAGACCAGATTCTTCGTTTTTATGGCATTAGCTTGAAGTTTGTTTTCCATATTATATAGATGTAATGTCTCCAACGCCCTTTTCATACCAATTCTGGTATGATCCAGTAGTACCAGATCGTCCGCATACTGCATAATGGGGAGTCCAAGATGGTCTAGTTTGGGTGGAAAGATGTTGACTTTCAATGGTGCCTCTCCCAAGTCTGCAGTGTAAAAATTAAACAGGGTGGGAGCGATCACATAACCCTGTTTTAACTCTTTGTTTGAGAAGTTCTTGGCCGTTACATGTGCCTGCGTGAGCTCAGTGTGAATTCATGAGCCGGTGTAGAGTATCATAATGGCCACCAAGAGTTTCGTCGGGATGCCCCACATTGCAAGTTTTGCCTAGAGTATGTTATGGTCAATGCCATAAAAGGCAGCACTGTAATCAACAAAACAGGCATAGAGCGATGAGGAGGCGACCTCTGTGGCTCAAGTTGGCAGATATGACAGGTCGATGGCGTCATCCAACATAGATGAATTGGGACAGAATCCTGTCTGATATTGAGGTATAATGTGATTTTGATATTTATCCAGGCCTCTAGCTCTTTCAGGAGCACTTTTGCAAATGGCTTCCTATTAATTTACAACAGGGCGATCAGTCTGTTATTCTCTGAATGGGAAGCATCCCCCTGTACTATAGATATGTCCCATTATATGTGTATTGCTTTGTATAAACGTGTAGAATAATTGTTTTTCAAAAATATAGATATTCGTTTACTTCTGCTTAACAAATGTGCATACTACTGATAGATTATTCTATATTTTTAACATATATATGTGACTGCATAAATAAGTAAATCTTTTATCATAACTATTTATCTACAATTGCTTCACTATTGAATTACAAAAAATATATATAAATAAATAAAAATGTATTTAAAGTACAACAACACTTGAAAGCCGGAGTTTATTTAATGCATCTTTCATCCATATATAGTACCTTACTTTATGCATCTATATACCTTCCATGTAATTATGGATCTATATATTTATTACTTTTCTTCTAATTGAGCATATCCACTGCACTACCCTATTTCTCACCCTTTACCGCTCTCAATATATCCTCTACCTCAACTCTCTGACTCATCTCAAATGTCTTTCTTCTACTCTTTTCAATGCACTACCCTATTTCTCACCCTATACCTCTATCAATATATCCTCTACCGCCACTCTCTCATTCATCCCAAACCCCATTCCACAACTGTGATCCCCAAAATAACCCTTTCTAGACTCTTCCCTACTCTACCCCTCCTTGCATCATCCCATACCTCTTTTCCTTTTCTGATCCTCCAAAACAAGCTTTTCTAAACCCTTCCCTCTGACTCTTTTCCCTCCACTTCCCTTTTACTCATCCCAAGCCTCCTCCTACTGCTATGGGCATCCCTCTTCTATCCCGCCACTATCCTTTTCAACCCAAATAACAGGCTAACATGTCCACCACTCAAATTTATTTCATATCTCACTATACTAATTCACCACTAATCCTTAATGGGTTCCGGAGTAGCATGCTATTCGCCGTAAAAAGCACTTCAACACCTCATCAGGGGTTGTAAATGCTATATAAATGCAAACCTTTTTCTCTCTTCTATCCCTCCGCTATCTTCTCAATCCAAATAGCTGACTAACATATCCACCACTCAAATTACTTTCATATTTCACTATACTAATTCACTACTAATCCTTTATGGGTACCGGAATAGCGTGCTACTCGCTGAAAAATCGCTTTGACACCTCGCCAGGAGTAGTAAGTGCTATATAAATTCAATTACCCTCCAATACAATACAACTATTGCTGCTTCAGGGAAGAGGGTAGTGGAGCAGGCGACCATCTTCTTGTGTAGCACCACAGCAGAGGGCAAGCCATCTTCAGCTTTCAGAACGTGAGCGGCAAGCTGATCAGCGGAGGACCAAGTGAAGTGCAAACATTGCAGTAGAGAAAGCAGAGAACGGGGCTGGCAGAGTACTTGCATACTTGCATTATATCCCATCAGTTGGGCAAACACGCAAATCCAGTACAGAGTTTTTTTTAGAAAGAATGCAAACTGGAGAATGTTTCGACCATGTAATTTGAGGGGGACTCCCCCAGACATGAGTGCCGTAGTCACCGGGGTGGAAGTAACTGAGAAGAGCGACGATAGCTCATCCCTGCTGCACATACAGCGACTATTCTACAATATATAAGAGACACAAAGACATCCTTGGAAACCTAAATAGCAGTGGTGGTGAGAGAGATGGGGTTACTGAGAGATGATCACAGAAAGCTATCAGATAAGGTCAAAGAGTCAAAAGATCAACTGGGTGTAGCCCTGCCGCAGATAAAAGACCTTACTAAGAAATGCTCTGCCTTGAAGAAGGAGGAGAATATGCTGAAAATTAGACTGGAAGATGCAGAGGGCAGGTCCCACTGCCACAATGTTGCATAGGATCCCATCTTAACCGTCACTTCCTGGGGTCGAGCCCGCGCCAGATCTTTGCGAGGCTTATGAACTTTAGGGACAGAGATGTCATCCTACAGGCAGCAAGGAAACACAGTCTCTGGATGATAGATGGACAAGAGGTAAACCTGTGCTCAGACTATTCTAACCTTGTTCAATGGCAGCGAGGGGCATTTGTGCTGGTCAAGAGGTTGCTGCGCCAGCTGGATCTTAAGTATGCACCCTTTCACCCAGCAAACCTGCGAGTAGTGCATGGGTGACCGACCCGCTTCTTGACAACAGTGCAGGAGGCCTGGTTCTGGCTCAAACAGCAGGGTCTCTGTTCAGGTTCACCACCAGGGGTTCTGAACGATGAAGGATGGAAACCGGCACTGTCAAGATTAAGAAACAACAGGGTGAACATCACGGCCTCCCCAACCAAGGAGCAGAGTACGGCACCACAAGAGAAAACTGTCAAGGAGGTCCAACAATGCAGCAACGTCCTAATCAATAATAGGTGGCGACCCCTTGTCTCAGAAGAGGAGGGCTGATGCTCAGAATGAACTGAAACAGAACATGAAACAGAGGATGACCAACTGCCCCTTGTGACACCAATGACATCTGACCACTCAGGGTAGGAGTCTGGTAAGATTGGAACTGGCACTGGGATGATGGGGCCCGGGGATGGGGGGGTTGCAGAGGCTTTTTGCTACTAACTGAGACTGCCTAAGGTGAGATATAGACAGCCCTGCACAAGTGGTGGTGAGCCGCACCCCAGTAATAGCAGCACAAGTTGGCTTAATAGTATTTTGGTTTGTGACTCAAATGTACTGTGAGATGAGGGGTGGTTAGTTCTGCAATCACTACATGGTAAGGTACGGAGGGGGTTAAGTTTAGAGGTAACTCATAGCATCTTGACACACCACAGGTTTGGGGATTCCTTGGCTACGTCACTCACAGAGGCCAAGTCTGCTACAGTGGAAGAATTCACAAGTCCACCATGGCACAAATCCAAGAACTGACGCTACTAATTTGAAACGTTAATGATCTGGGCAATAATGTAAAGAGAAGTTTGGTTCTCAGTTTCCTTTGCAGATATAAACCTGACATTGTGTATTTGCAGGAGATGCAACTCACCGGTGGACAGCATTGTAGTATAGGGAAGGGGAGATACAGACTGGTGAGAAATGTGCAATATACCTTGGGTTCGAGAGGGGTGATGATCCTAATTTGACTGGCACTACTATTTCACGACGGTGAAGCAGTGTTGTTGATCAATATCTATGTTCCCCCTGGACTCCAGTCTGCAACACTACAAAAGTGGGAAATATTCTGCTCGGAAAAACCCCTGGCGCTGATGGTGGTGGACGGCGACTTTAATCTGGCACTAGACACAAATCTGAATAGGAGGAGCTACAGGGTGGAAGGGGATATAGGTAAAGCTAAGAGCTTCGTGCAAGCACTGGGGCTGTGTGACATTTGGAGAACTCTCCACATCGATGAGAGAGGGTATTCATTTTACTCCAGAGCACACAACATGCACTTGAGACTTGACTATTTTTTCTCTACAGGTGACTCACTCCCTAGATTTTGCGAGGCTGCATACCTAGCACGGGGAATCAGTGACCACTCATCTCTGCGAGTGATGATGTACACTAATCGGAAACCTTGGGGATGTGGAGAATGGCAACATGGCACCTATCTAATGAGCAGGAGGTCAAACGCTTAGGTAAAGTATGCAAACACTACTGTGAGGAAAACAAGACCTCAGTGCAGAGCCCTGTTACACTGTGGGAGGCATACAAGGCCACAATCAGGTGAGTCATCATCACAGATGAAATTTGTGACAGAAGACTAGATTGACTACCCTGTAAGGGGAACTGACTCAGTTCCAGCGGGAATACGCGGAGACCCCCCTCCCGATAAGTCGGCCATGGATCTAAAGAGGACCAGGTACAAGGCAGTTGCTCACCATGAGGCAAACCATGAGACACAAACAGAAAAGGATATGTGAAGTGGATGTATAAGACAGGTAAATTGTGGGCATGGATTGAAGTAAGGAAAGGGACAGTATGTCCATTAGAGGATTTATGGTACACTCTGGGACCACAGTGAGTGGAAGTGGAGAGATAGCGATGAGTTTGCAAGACACCTAGAAACCTTTTGCAATACACATATGTGTGCCCCTGAACAGGAAGTGCTAGATTTTATATATGGCTGCCCCATGAGACGGTATGGCAGGGAACACACGAGAGACTTAGATGCAGACTTTAGGGCGGAGGAAGTATTCTCTGCCATGGGTCAAAAGCAATCCAGAAATGCTCCACAGCTGAACGGGTACCCGGTTGAATTCTTTCAGAGAATGAAAAAGTGGAGTACGGCCCCTTTTTACATGGCCTTCGTGAAGGCGTTCCAAGCCGGAGAGCTACCGGACGATATGCATTAGGCGACAGTGGTGCTTTCCCCAAAGGCTAGGAAGCCTCAAGATAGATGCAAATTATACCCACCCATATCACTGCTTTATGCAGGTGTTAAAATCCTCACCAAACTCCTAGCAACCAGACTAAGGGTGGTGGTGACAGAGTTGGTGCACCCGGATCAGAATGCTTATATGCCATGTTGCACGACCAGACGGAGCCTGAGATGACTACACAATAACTTGACAGCAGTGGGGCTCGCCGGTAGGTGATTGCCTCACTATACCAAATAAGGCCTTTGAATCAGTGGAATGGACATACCTCTTTGTGGTGTTAGGTAAGATGCAGTTTGACCAGAGATGCATCAGTTGAGTCAAGCTGGTCTATGATCGGCCAATGGCCACAGTGCAGATTAATGGCTACACTTTGCGGAATTTTAGAGTGCGAAGGGCAACGCGCCAAAGGTGTCCACTCAAGCCGATGTTGTTTGCTCTGACAATAGAGGTCTTGATGGAATGGGTGCGAGTAGATGCACAGGTGTTGGGCTGGCTAGGGGATGACAGAAGGGATGGGTGCATATCACTATATGCTGACAATATCTTATTATACCTGAAAAAGTGGCCCTATTGAATTTTTAATTTTTTATTTTTTATGTATTATGATTTGGGACTCCGAAGAGTTCTCAATGAGAAAAATTATACATCCAAGGTCATCACAACCCACTCTTAAAAGACACTGTTCTATTTTTACAATTTAAAATTCATCGTTTCATATAAAAAACAAAGAAAATACATATATCCAAAAACCGTTCCAAGGACCATACAAGTGCCGAGTGTGCAGGGCCTAACAAGTCAGATTACCAACATGCAATCCTCAGAAAACTTTTGTTAGACTTTTGCAATTATTACAATAAAAATATATGTATATACAGTACTACAATCAATGCTTGGGGAATAAAAGCACAGTGAGAACAGGGTTTTACTATTCAAGGTACAGTACACAATAACTAGCAGCGTAACGAATGGCAAAGGAGTGCATGGGACTTTAAAACTCATGATAAAAACAGGATTTTATGGTTCAAGGTACAAATAGATAACAAACATACATATATATATACAATACTACAATTAGTGCTTGGAGATTATAAACACATAATGAAAGCAGGATTTTATGATTCAAGGTACAGTGCACAATAGCTAACAGCATGACAAATAGCAAGAGAGTGCATGAGAATTAAAAATTCATGATGAAAACAGGGTTTTACGGTTCTAGGTACCATACACGATAGCTAGCAGCATAGTGAATAGCAAAAAGTACAAATGCTCAAATACGAAGTTATAAGAAACTTGGTGTGCAATTATGCCTAAAGAATATTCGTAGCAACATCCCAAAAAGTTAGAATATAAATTCACCATAATGGCCCTAATACTAATCGTTTTATGCGTACTTAATAGACCAATAGTGTTCTAAAATATGTTTAAAAATTGTTTTAAAAAACATTTTTTTTTTAAACAGACAAGTTCAGAAGGTGGGACCAGAAGACAATTACAGGCTTCTTCTGCTGTGGCAATGTTGTACTTTAGGAAAGAATTTCTTAAATATCTATGGCGTAAAGATTGTAATGTAGGACAAACAAATAGAACATGATTTAAGTCTTGTACACAGGAATCACATAAGTGGCAGAGTCTATCATGTCTAGCAAGCCCCTCCCAAGCTCCTGTACAATTCTTAAGGGTAGAAAGTTCAGCCTGAGCAGCAGAATGGTTCTACGTACTCTGTGCTGGAGGTTCCATAAAACATAAGGTTGTGGCTTTTTATAGATACTACTCCCTGCTATGCAGTCATTATTACGATTCTCTGCACATAATCAAATGTCTCTTTTACGAGATACACCATAGATTGTTTTTTTAATTCTGGTTTTCAATACCTGTTTAGGAATAGCCGCCATACGGTCCATCTCAAAGCCGAACAGTTTTTTGGCTTTTTGATAATTCCTAAAAAGAGCACTTTTTTCCTTCAAGGTGTCAAACATTTTCTCACACAGTGCTACCCGTAGGGCATTCTCCAAGCTATTCCGTAATGTGTAGCTCCATCTTAAGCACGCAGCCATAGAGAGTACGTAGGTGGAAAGTAAACCAAATTTTAGCCGTATTGCCACTATAGGAGCGACGCGATTCAGATTACAAATTTGGCGCCAAATCCGACCCTCTACTTTCTCAAATTTACCCCATTCCTGTGCATCTACTGTTTCACAGGCGTAGCTCAATGATGGCAGTATGTTCATTTTATAGACTGATGAAATATGTGCAAAGTGTCTTTTCCCGCAGTGTGTATCAAATCTACTGATTGCAGATGCCTGAGAAATTGCCTTGCCTCTACATTGATCCATATGGTTGCAACTGGAACACCTGCTTGAGAAAATTCTTCCTAAATATGGATAAAACTTTACTACGTCCAGTTTCTCATTCCCCAAGAACCAATGCATGTTCTTTCTGACTCTGCATCCCCAATATCTAAAAAACATAATTTTACTTTTTAAGATATTTATTTTTAAGTAATATTCTTCTGAGTACCTAGCTAACTCAGCAAGTCGTCTTTGAAGACCAATTGGGGTTATAGCAAGTAAAATGGGGTCATCAGCGTATAGTAGGCAGCTCAGCTTTAAAGTTCCTAATTTTGGGGAATCCCCTTTACTGTGCCCCACTCTGCTTGGTAAATCATTGACACAAAGGGAAAATAGAAGAGGGGCCAAAAGGCACCCTTGCTTTAACCCATTATGGATCTCTTTTTTGCTTGACAAACCCTGTGTTCTCCCCCCTTCAAGGACCTGTGCCCAAGTGGAGGAGCACAGTGCAATAATCAATCTTAGTAAATTCACAGGTATCCCCATAGTAACTAGTTTTCGGCACAAGGTCCCCGATCAACCCGGTCAAAGGCCGTGGCCCCAACACTTGACAAATTATGGGATATTTTCTGTGTATTTGGGCGTCATTCAGGCTTTGCCATAAATGGGATAAATCTTTATTGTTCCCAATAGGAGTATGGACTCAAGAGGAGACACTTGGACTGCTGCTGTGGATAGAGACAGAACAGTTTATAAATATGTGGATCTGGATTACTAAATATCCGGACTTGTACTACAAGGCAAATCTGGGACCTTTGCTCAAAAGACTGGAGCAATACCTGAAACATCAGCAGTTGCTGATGCTTTTGCTACTGGAGAAGGTGGCAGTTTTTAACACGGTGGCGCTCCCCTTGTTTTTGTACGTACTCCAGAACAGCCCATATGAGATTTCGGACAGGTTCTTTACTAGGGTCTATGCACTCATGCGAACACTACTCTAGGTGGGGGGACAGCCTCATAGTGCTATGAGAGTCCTTCAAGATCTAAATATGAGGGATGCATAGCCATACCAGCCGTCCGGAAATACTATTAAGCAGCACAAGTGAGCATAGCAAATGATTGGCATACGCAGATTGGCCTGACCCAGCATTTCTACAGGATAGGATAGGAATGGGAGACAGGAGTTACCTGCACACGCTGTACAGGTTCAGGCTGATGCCCGAAGCAGGCCCAGTGACGGGCACAGTGGTACATATCTGAAGGAGACTGGCCAAAGAGATGGGGTGGGGCAACAGTCTGACCACTAGGACTCCATTCTGGGAGGGCTCCAGGTTACAACCTGTAGTGGCTTTGCAAGGTGTTTTTAGGAAGGGAAAACATCGGCCTATTCATGCTGGCTGATGTTTGGGATGCGAACAAGATAGTTCCCTTTGTCTTCCTGAGAACGGAGTATCAAATGTCAGAGACGCAATGGTTATGCTATGGTCAGTTGAGACATACCCTCAGGGAATCTGTGTCTTTAGATGGGGAGACTGAAGAAGACTCCCCACTGAAAGGTAGACTCCTTGAAGGAAATTGATGTCAATGACTTATAGAATAGTGACGAGAAACACGCAACCCCTTCTGTCAAAACTACAGACTGATTGTGAGCAGGATCTGGGGCAATTGGATGAGGATGACTGGCGGGAGTCTATGAGTTTCCAGCAGTGGTGGCAATAAAAGCAAGCTTCCGTCTGATCTAACTTAAGATCATACACCGGGCCTACTATACACCTAGCTTGCTATTAAGGACAGGTAGGGTGGGAAATGTGGAGTGCCTCAGGGCTTGTGGGCTGGAATCCAAATTTTAACATGCACTCTGGAGCTGTCCCTGTATACAAAGCGTATGGGAGGTGGTTTGGGTGTTCTCTAGAGGAGGCAGCAGGGCTACCCCTGGAGCTGCAGCCAATACTGGCACTGCGGGATATATAGGGGTCCAGACAGATCACTCCCTCTATCAGAACTATTGGTGAATCTGGCAAAAAGTGGTGGCAAAAAGTGAAATTGCTTGTAAATGGGACTCTGGAATTCCCTTAGGCACCGGGAATAGGAGCTTGGAATGAAATAATGTAGAATTATGGAAAAGGAAGTCTACAAAGGAAGAGGGTGCCAGAGGAACTTTGATTAAATATTGGGAGAATGGGACATGAATGTGGGTTGAGAGAGGTGCGGAGATGGGCATGCAAACCCAAATATAGGCTGGGAGGGTGGAGCCCAATCAATCCAGTATCCTTACACATGTGGATTCAGAACACTGGGAGGATCAAGGAGATAGTGTAGACAGGAGGTGATGAGGTGAACATTGATTCTGTAGTAATGCAATGCCCAGACTCTGGGGCAAATGGGGTGTTTATGGGATGTTGTGATTTGTGTGATAATGTACGTGTTGTAATGCATTAAACAATAAAAATATAAATAAAAAAAGAAGGTGAAGGGTGCTGTCAAACGTGTTTTTCTGCTTCTAATTTTTCAGTCAGAGCAACCACCTACACCATGTATATGGTACAGTCCCTCCTGAAGGATTTTCAATCTCTGGTGCAACTGTGGCATGAGGGTCGGATACATCCTCCCTCTTGTTGATGATGTGCCTTCAAGTCAGGTTCCTCTCGGACCTCTAATTTGATCACCTGTGTGCCTCTGCAGCTGCTTCTAGATTATCTATAACAGCCAGAAGCTATAATCAGATGTGGTCCTGGAGAACGGATGCTTTGCAGAAATCAAACCTGATAAAATTACCCTTTGAGGGTTTTAAAATCTTTGCTCAACATTTTGAAGATATGGTGAAACAGACTGTGGAAACCAGAAAATTGATCACTCCAGTTCACCCTCCTCAGAAGGGCAGGGCGTCATAGGAGGGTTATAGGACAGCGTTTTCTCCTGCTCAGTGCAAAGGTAGAATCCAGCCCTTTTGAGGAAGGGATCATGGCTCGGGCACCCCAGGGGGAGACAAAATTTGGTTTCAACTCAACGCCTGCCTCTCCTAAGCAATGCCTATCCGTCCCTTCCAGTGGACGGCCGTCTTGTTTCTTCTGTCACTGGTGGCTTTCAGTTGCTTGGGTGATTTAGATGGTGTCCAAAGGGTATCGAAGAGAGTTGTCCTCTCTTCCAGTTAAGACTTTCAGACCCACCCTCCTGACAAAGGCTCCTGTTAAACAAGCAGCATTGTTGACAGGGATCAATTTGCTTCTGGAGAAATCGGCCATAACACCAGTTCCTCCTTCAGTGAAGGGTCAAGGTGTTTGCTCTATCCTTTTTCTAGTTCAGAAGGCTGCAGAAGACTATCAGTCTGTCCTGGATCTCAAAGGGGTATATCTCCATATTCTCCACAAGCCATTCAAGATAGTGACATTTAGTCCATTCTTCCATTGCTCCATCAAAGGGACTATTTGGCATATTTAGATCTGATGGACGTGTACTTCTGTGTTCCCAATCACAAAACCCATCAGGGGTATCTGTGTTTTGCTGTGGGAACAGATCATTATAAATTCCAGTTTCTCCCTTTTGGACATTCATCGGTGCCAAGAGTTTTTACAAAGCTGTTTGCCCCATTGGTAGGTTTACTCATTCTAAAGTTATTCAGGTTTATGCCTACCTGTATAACTGGCTGATTGTGTCTCCTTTTTCCTTAGGTGCTGGATCATGTGCAACAGGCCTATATCCTTCTGGTGTACGTCCAATTCCTGATCAATCACAAGACATTCAATCTCCAATCTACTCAGGCACTAAACTTCATCAGGGGCTTGTTCAGAATGGACTTGGGGAAAGTATTTTTTCACTCAGGAGAGACAATCCTCTATAATCCAACAGCTATCCTTTCTTCTTGCTCAATTCCGGGTGTCAGCTCGTCTATGGTTGAGAAGCAAGGGGGAATCAGCATCAACTTTACTGCTTATCACATGGGCACACCTCCATCTGTACCCTCTGGTCCATCATCTCCTTCGCCACTGGAATCTGGTACTCCCCATGACGACAAGGCCCCGGCTCTAATTACACCAGAGATAAGCAAGGCACTGCAGTGGTGGTTCTCACCGCTGCACCTATCAAAGGGCCCCATTCTGCTTCCTCTGCCAGTGACTGTTTTGACAACGGATGCCATTGCCCTGGGTTGGGGTGGTGTGCTGGGGAATCAAAAGTCCAGGCCAAATGGTGTCTTTCAGAGAGCCTCCACTCTTCAAACTGGAGAGAGTTTGCAGCAGTATGGAAGATCCTGGTGTGGTTTGTTCCCTTTCTGAGGAAAGGCAGTCGGGTAGGAGGGAATGCATCACCCACCAGGGAGGCATGCAGGTTCAGCTGTTTCTGCTTGCCCAGACGATAGGCCTCTGGGCAGAGAGGAATCTCCTTTCTTTGGTGGAAGTCTGTCTTCAGGGGAGGGAGAACGGACCTGCGGACTCCCTGAGCAGATTGTTTCCCTCTTTGGTGTCTCTGTGCTTCTCTCTCACTGTATTCCATCTGATTCTCTCCAGGTTTAGTCTCCCTTGGTTGGACCTATTTCCTTGGGAGGAGAATGCACCTCTCCCACATTTTTGCAGTCTGGTTCCCTCCCAAAAATGTCTGGGTGATTGACTCTCTGGCTATTACTTGGCCAAGGGTCTTATTTGCAGGTTTCCTCCTTTTCCCTTGATTCCCAGGGTGAAATGGTCCAGGAGCCATGGTTTCCCCTCCTTCTGCAGTAAGAACTAACTCCCCCTTGGCAGTTCTCCATTTATCTCCCTCCCCTGAGGGTTCCATGTCTCAGCATTTCCTCTCTGATCCGCCTGAGGTTGGGGTATGGCACGTAAGAGGCTGAATTTGTTGGCTCCGTTTTCTTCTTAGAAGTCTCTAAGGGAGTTCAGCTTTCTAGAAAGAAATACGGCCTGAAATCCTATAATCACCATTGGTGGAATTTTGAAACTTGGTGCTGGAGTAAAGTATTGCCCCTAGCGGTTGTGACCCTGTTAGGTATTTAGATTTTCTCTTGGGTGGCTTTCTCCTGGGTCTGGCTGTCTCTAATCTTCAGTATCAGTGGGCATCTATTCTGAGTTTTTGGGATTCTGTTGTTAAGTCAGTGGATCATCTTGTCTTGCATCTTCTGAGAAGCTTTCTTCTTCAAAGGCCAGTTTCTTGCTCGCTGGTCCCTTCTTGGGACCTGCCTCAGGTGCTCCATTCTTTGATGGTTCCTGCTTTTGAGCCCCTCATTTTGGCAGATATTAAATTTCTTTCTGCCAGAGTCTTGTTCTTAGTAGCCATCTGTTCAGAAAGGACGGTCAGTGAGATTGAGGCACTTCTTTCCTTTCCTCCCCTTTTTTCAGATTATGACGACAAGGGATTCTTCATCAGAGCCCCTTCTTTCTGCCCAAAGTAGTGTATAATTTTCATTGTGAGGAGGATATTGTCCTCTCAGTTTTTGATCCTGATCCTTCTTCTCCAGTAGAGGAAAAGCTTCATTCTCTGGATGTACTTAGATCTCTTTCAATTTACTTGGAGAGAACTAGCTCATTTCTGAAAGCAGAGTCTGTTTGTGACATTTGGTCTATCTGGAAAATGTTGTAAGCCATCTTCATCCACTCTATCCAGGTGGATTAAATTGGCTGTCATTGATGCTTATGATGCTGCTAATGTTTCCCATTCCTCTTCAGTCCAGGGTCACTCTACTAGGAGCATTTCATCCTCATGGGCAATGTTTGAAGGGGCATCCATTAGAGGCATTTGTAAGGCTGCAACATGTGCTCCACCTAAAACTTTTATCTCCTATTTGCATCTTCAGTTGGGAATGGTAGCATCTTCAGACTTTGTTTCACATGTTTTATCTGCTTTATATTGTGTGTGATGTGTATTGTTGCCGTTAAATCTTCACAGGTGATACATTATGAAGCATTGTTTGCTTTTTCTTTCCTTGTGAGCCAATCCCCATTTGCATGGGGGTTGGCTCATTGTGTAAGGATTGGGACAGGAAGACGGATGAGGAGGTAAAGCCTGTTTGCTTACAAGTAACTTTCATTACTCCGAGTCGAGGTCTTCTTGTCACAGTCCTGAGCCCCACCCTCCCTCCCATTTTATTTGTATGGTGACTGTTTTTTCTTATTTTCACTTGATATTTCAGCATGTGGTCATGACTAGTTCCTCCCTTTATGCATGATGAATATTAAGCGCCATCTTGGAAGAACCTTTTGGCTTAGCTGGGTAATTGGTTTCTGTGGAGCAGGAAAAATGAATAAGGACTGTGACAGGAGGATATGGGCTCAGAGTAATGAAGATTAGTGGTAAGTATCTGGGCATTTTAAGGTAAGGATTTTTTTTTATTCAACTTATTTTGCTATTTATAGTGAATATACTACTGTATCATTAACGTCTCTTAGTTTTGTTTTGTTTTTGTGTTTTTTTAAACATATTGTTTGGGAGCTTTCCACATGTGTAGTAAAAGGGGAGTTTAAGGCTTGGCCAACAGTTTTAAATGCCAAGTAGAAGTGGCAATAAACTGCGCACACTGGCCCTTCAATAGCAGGCCTGAGACAGGTTTGAAAAGCTACTTCTATGGGTGGCACAATCAGTCCTGCAGGCCCATTAGTAGCATTTAATTTACAGGCCCTGAGTATATAGTATCCCACTTTACAAGGGACTTACACGTAAACTAAATATGCCAATTGTATATAAACCAATATTACCATGTTTAAGGGAGAAGCACATGCACTTTGGCACTAGTCTGCAGTTCTCGGAGTCCTCAGGCCAACAAAATGGAATCAGCAAAAACTGGAGGTAAGCAGGCAAAAAGTTTGGGGGCACACCACCCAGGTCTCACTATTCTCAAGCACCTAAATGTTTAGAGAAACATTTTACTGAGAGACATAGCAACACATCAACACAACATTTTTATTCCAAGAAACAAGCTCGTGAAGAAAATGTTACTTCTTTGCATATAAATTGTGTTTAGCAATATAAATGTGATCAAATTGTGGGTATTTATTATTCCAAGAAGGTATGTGAGTTCCTGTTGTGTTGTATCAATCCTTCTTTAGAAGAAAAATTTAACTTGAAAATGGGATTGAGAGATCACCTGTATTGGCATGTGTGCTTGCTGGTGAGTGTGGTTTTGTGAGTGCTGTTCACAGAGAGTAGGGAGGACAGGGATGTTGGCAGTGCCAGGGATCATGTTTCCTCAGAATGATTGTCTTGCTACAGATGATTGTGGATCACATTATTATCTTGGGAATAGTCCGGATTGCCATGCATTGAAAAAGGGTGTAAAAGGGTAGGGAGATTTGATTCGTTTGTGTCGAAACGGTGCTTTCTGTCAGGGTAAGTAATATTTTCACTGAGTGGAATAGTGTGGAGGATGGTGTGTCTAAGCTTGTTTTAACTTTATGTATGGATGTTGAAGGGGGCTGCTGTGTTGGTCAGTAAACTTCGACCATTTTGTGATATGCTGAATGGTAAGGTGGGATTAAAAGTCATGGCTGACTCTGGTTCACTGGTCCCAATGATTTTGGATGAACTGTTTGGCAGATTTTGGGTGCAGGCAATGTTGAAGCATTCAGACATTAGACCTGTGACTTGTGAGCGCAACATGAAACATTAGGATTCTTTGATGATTATCTAATGTTTAGGGTTCTCAAGACATTTTGTTCATGTGCAGATCACAGATAATTAAACGGATATATAATAGATAAATTCCAACCTGTCCCAAGGTATGCTGCACTATTGGTGAAGGCAAAGTAATTCACTAGCATTTTTTACGGAGTTTTATTTAGCGCGAACTTGACCTGGTATCAGAGCGCTTTGCATAGCACCAGTTGCGTTACATGAAGACACATTCATTTTTTGTTAGGCACAGGGACATTAAGTGATTTGCCCAGAATCACAGGATGTTCAGAGCCATTGCTGAGACTCGAACCCGGTTCCCCAGATTCGAGGTCGACCGCCCTAACCGTTAGGCCAACTCCTCTCCCCCATTGATTCGAAGTCTGAAGGTGCAGGCCTGTCTTGAAAGAGAATCAAAAATTCTAACCACCTTTATAACGCTGTTTGGTGGATATAACTATTAGGGTGACCAACCGTCCGTAAATTTCACGGACAGTCCGTAAATTGGACCTCATGTCCGTTGTCCATGAGGATCCTTTTTACGGACGCCTTTTGTCCGTAATTTTAGGCATTACAGAGAACTGATCAGTTCCACTGCGAGAGGCCTCAGCTCCCTGATGGGGCCGCCTCCCACTCCTCACAGTACAAGCGCAGCCCCACCCCGCCCATTGTCATTCTGTGTGGGGCTGATTGCCACATACAGAATGACAATGGGTCAGTCTGGGCTGGCACAGCATGTGGTGGCCTCCTCCAGCCTCGCTCCAGGGCAGGGCTTTCTGTCCCATGGAAGTGCAAAAACGCCCGAGCTGCTGCTAACTGAGAATCCAGTTAATCGAAGGAAGGCAGTGAAAGAAGCTCAAAGGAAAGGATTATAGTTATAGTATAGCAGCCATGGTTGCTGCTTTTTTATTTTATGCAACAACCATTGACAAAGCCAATAGTTCTGGCTTGTTGTAGGTGTAACGTTACTTGTTCTAAGTGTAACGTTACTTGTTGTATTATATATCTGGATGCAATGACACAAGCAACAAAAATACCAGTCGGCGGCAAATTATATTAAGCACAGATTTTTAGCTTATGTGTTTTAAGCCACGCATTTTATTACATTAAACACCCTTTTGGAGAGACCCCCCTAGTTTTTACATCCCACTTAAAGCTCTGGAAACAACACTTTGTCACAGTCGCCCCATGTCCAGGCACTGTGCATCATGCATGACTCATGCCTTCCACTTTTTCAGATTGCCTAAGTGCAGGGGCATAGTGAACCCTGCCCCACCCCACCCCTTGCTTTAGGAACTACAGCAAGGGTGGAGTTCTTGATGGGTCTCATAATTAACGTGAAAAGGTGAGTGAGTAAGTAAGGGATGGGTGGATGGATGGCTGGATAGATGAGTGAAATGATGGATTGATGGATGAGTGAAAGGGTGGATGACGGGCAAGAGAATGAGTAGATGGATGAGTGAAATGATGGATGGATTGATGAATTGATAAGTGAAAGGGTGGATTGCTGAATTGATAAGTGAAAGGGTGAATGGATGGACGGATGAGTGAAAGGGTGGATGTAAGGCTGGATGAGTGAGTGAAAGGGCGGGAAGATGGACAAAAGGATGGATAGATGAGTGAAGGAGTGAAAGGGTGGATGGATGAGAGAAAGTATGAATGGATGAGTGAAAGGATGGATGAATGATAGGTTCAATGGATGGATTCATGAGTGGATGACTAGATGGGTGGATGGAAGGATGGATGGCTAAGTGAAAGGGGAATTGAAAGTGAAAGGGGAATGGGTAAATGGATGGCTGAACGGGTGAATGGGTGGAAAGATGAGTGACTGGATGGATGAATGAGTAAGTGAAAGGATGGCTGGATAGGTAAATGGCTGGATGAATGAGTGAATGGATGGATGGGTGGAAGAGCGGATGGATGAGTGTACGGATGGATAGGGTGAAAGGGTGGACGGATGGATATTGGATGGATGAGTAAAAGGGTGGATGGAGGAATGGCTGAGTGAAATGATGGATGGATGGATAGGTTTGTAAATGGTTGAATATGGACATGGAGTGGCACACAGATGGAAGGACAGAATGAATGGTGAAAGACTGAATGATGGATGAAAGTATGATTACACATTGTAAGCCCCATTATCTTAAGCAACATTTCCTATACATTGACCTTCACATTTATATGAGTGATTGTCTCTGTATAATATGTGTGTGTTGCAACGCACTCCAACACTCTGCCCCACAGACTTGGGATGATTAGCACTATAGAAGAAATTAAATACACATGAGAGAGGGTCTATGTGAAGATGAGGGGCGCCATTGGAGGGTGGTATCAAAGCCGGACTGGCCGGACCGGGCATCAGGCGTTTTCTCTGGGAGCTGGAAAGGTGGGGTGGGGTGGGGGCGGTTTTGTTACCACAAAAAGACCTGCACATTTGCTTAAAGCTGCGCGCACACTGACAAACCATAAAGTGCACAATTGTCTCAACCTAATGTAAACTTATTTTCACTTGTACTTTAGTAGTTGTCTATTTACTTACTTATATACTATTGCGCAACCTTCTCTGATGTGTCTATAAAACGTACCTTTTGTCCTGAATTTTGACCTCCTGTCCTGAATTTTTGTCCTGAATTTTGACCCCTTGTCCTGAATTTTTACACTCACTGTCCTGAATTTGCACCCATGTCAGTTGGTCACCCTAATAACTATCCCTGCTTACAGTTTGGACTTCCCTCATCCTCCAGCATATTCCATGACATTTTGATATATGCTAAGGCATGTGAGTAGCATAATGCCATCCTTAACAAGGTTCTGACAATTCTTGGTGAGGACTACATACGATTTGGTGAGTGCAATTTTAGAGCCACCTGTTTCAAGATACGAACCATCTCAGATCTTTTGTTCGTATACGTAATCACTACTCAAGATGCATTGAGGAATATGCTTTACAATAGAAGAACCAGCTCAGATCTTTTCTTGATACATGTATTTACTACTCAAGATTCAAAGCGGAATATGCTTCACAAGATAAATACTAGGGATGGGTGAAGAATTCTGCTCGCCGGAGGAGTTCGCTGAGTTTTGCCCACTTCCTTCTCCGTGCGGACTTCCACAAAATTCCACGAACGACATGGAGCAGAGTTTTTCTCTTGCATGGCTTGCCATCGGTAAGTTGGCGAGGGCTCACAAGACAAAAATCAAGCTGGTTCTCCCCTTGGCGAGATTTCTCAGTGCCGGCGTCCTTGCAGGTCGTGACGGTTCTCGTTAAAAACTCTGTCGCTCATGTTGAGGGAGCAGCTGCTCAAGTAGGATGACTACTCAAGCGGCTGAAAGCAACAGCGCCCTCTGGGCTGACATGGAGTGCTGTTCATGCTGATTTCACAGCACAGGACAAACTCCTGGCACTTAAAATCAATACGAGCAGCGCAACTTAACATAATTTGCCGCGTGACTGAGTTTTTCTGTCACTTCATGGAGTTCCACGAGTAAAACTCCGCCTAAGCCTCCTAAGGACAAGCTAAGGTCTTTTTTTTGTATATGTGATAACTACATGACATTCGTTGAGGGAGGGTCTGCTCTTATGGAACCGTGACATTTTATGTTTAAAAAGCGATAAACTCAAATGGACTGAAAATGATCATCAATGTTTTAGCTATTGCTCTCCAAAGTGACTCCGCTAAAGACTTAGGTTAGAGGTCACCACTGAATCATTATAGTTAATGCTTTTATAGTGGGTATCGGTGAAGTAATATGTGAACATGCTAATGGAAAACACTATTGCTTGTGCTTCGAGAACTTTAAGAAGCACCATGAAGTGACACAGCAGCATTGCACATGAAGGGTTAGTATGTTCATGGAGGATAGAAAAGTTCTGCTTGGGGCGCAAATATTTTGGTGCACTGATCATAAGCCTTTCATATGTATGTTAGGTGACAAAGGTTGTGCTAATGCTTCACCTAGACTCATAAGACTGTTTTCTAAACTGAATGAGCATACTTTTAATATGGGATTTGTGTCTGGAAATGTGAATGTGAGCGCACAGTGTTTATCCAGGTTACCATTGCTAAATACCAACAAGCATTTTCAATGCAATAGGTCTCGCATTTACGAGAGTTTGAGCTATTGGCAATGCAATAACTTAAACCTATTGCATTGCAAATTACTAGCGCCCATGCGGCGCTTTCACATTCATGGAGGCCACGCGCCTTTCTTTAGACAAGCCACATCTAAAAAAAAAGGGGTGTGGACGACATTATAGTGAACCCGCGAAATGGGGCGCTTTTTGACAAAAAAAAGCATCCGTTTCTCAAGTTGACAAACAGACTTATTTTTGTAAAAGCGCCCATGCCTCGCTTTCACTTTAATATCAGCCACGCACCTTTCTTTAGACGCAGCTTGTGTAAAGAAAGGGGCGCAGCCTCCATGAATGTGAGCCGCATGGGCGCAAGTAAACAAACCAAAAAAAACACAAAAATAAGTATGCGCGGCCTCTATACTTAAAGCGACCACGCTGTTAAAATAAGGAAAGAAAGAAACCCGGCCACTATAGTTAAAGCGGACCACCGTTAGTAAATAAAAAAATTAAAGCGGGTGGCGTGCCGCGACGTAGTAGGTGGTAAAGGGGCAAATCATTAAACAAAATAGTGTTCACAGCCAAAATAAAGCAGACAGTGTAGCAAGACAAGTAAAAGGTCCAGTCGTTATAGGAGGTAACAAATGCAGACAAGGTGGTACCAAGGAGAGACTAACAAGCCTAATACCGACTCGGAAGCCAGCGCAAAATACAAGGCCACTTTTTCAGAGGGAGCACACATCGACCCAATCAAATGCTGTACTCAAGATAGTCAAAATGTAGGCCTCTCTCGCAGTGGTACTTTTGAAAGCTCTGTTTATGTTTTTCACCCAAGGTATGGTGATAGCTCATCTGTCAAGCCAGACATAAAAAGCACTGAACACAGGGACCAAATTATTGTGAACACTACCACACAGGAGCATTGTGGGGTACAAGCCGTAAGGATGGGCAGCCAGTCTTGGCTTCCCACTAAAGAGTGGTAGAATGTATGAGTGCTTCTCTTACTGCATGTACCAAGGCCCCCACCTGGCTTAAGCTATGCATAGGAGAGTACTTCCTGTCCCAGTCACTGGGAAGAGGTAGAACCCCTAAGCAGCAGGGTTAGAGTCAGTGACCATACTCACCCCCACGGGGACTAAATGTTCATGAGAAAGGGCTATTCTAGTGCTCATTTGAAGACCTGCAGCCACTGCAAATGCTTAAAAACATCAAGCTGAAGTAAGAATGCATTTATCATTCTCCTCTATGCAGCCTCTTCTTACCTGTTCACAACATGGCCTGTGATCCTTATCCCTTACTTTTCACGAATGATTTTGAAACTCCTTTGGGGCAATACTGACTTGGTTTTGAAAAACTTGACATTATACTTGCTGCATGGCTGCACGGCTGCACAATATGTCTGCCGTACAGCACGCATACGTAAGGGAGGAGGATGTGAGCTAACGGACAGAGCTGCCCACTCAGGAACTGGGGAACCAGGTTCGAGTCTCAGCGCCGGCTCAACATCCTGTGATTCTGGCCAAATCACGTAATCTCCGCGTGCCCACTTAAAATGAATGTGTCCCTGTGTAATGTAACTGGTGCTCACCTAAAGCGCTCCAATATCTTCGGGCGAGTTTGCGCTATATAAAAAATGCAACAAAAAAAAATAGCACTGGTCGAGTCGTTTACTGTTGCCCTCTGTTAAAGTCAAAAACGATCTCTCGCACACGTCATTCCGTTTAATCGCTGGATGCAGCTAGGTCGCTCCGCGGCAGCGATGTGATGCGCGCGCTTTTCTTCCAGTGTACTCCACCCATGCCTAGCCTTAAATGAATGATTGTTGACCACGGTTTCTTGGTCACCACCGAATGAAACTCCTGGCAGACCTTTCTATGTTGTACCAAGAGAGCATTTGCTTTTCTGCTTCTGACACCAAACCTGACTGCAGGGGGCAGCATGCGCTCACTGGTTACTTGTTCAACCGGAGGGATTTCCAGGAGGTGATTTTTTGTTGATTTGCTTCAAAGCTACGTCTCTTTCTTATGAGCACCGTTGTATTCAACCAGGCAAATGTATTTCGAGGTCATGTTATATAGTTACCTCTATTAACACTGAGGGATGCAAAGTCAGTTAAATCACATCTGTGCACATTTAAAAAAAACTTCAAAGCTTTGTGACGTGCAAAAAAAAAAGTAAAGCAAACTAAAACGAGCGGCCGGAGACGCAAAATGTGGTGGGGGAGGGGGAGGAGCGGGAGTTGTGTGTGCGCGTGCGTCATCGCGATCGCTCTGAAAGCGAAAGTGATCGCGATGACGCACACGAGTTTTCAAAGTGCTGCTGGTGGCCGGCTGCGCGCGTGAACGATCGCGTGAACGCAAGCGTTAGGCCAGCCAGCAGCACTTTGAAAATTCCACATACAAAATGTCTCTTCGAGCCAGCGCAAGCGCTGGGGCTCAGCGAGACCTAAAAATGAGGAGCACCTCTTATGTTCGAACGAGAACCCTCACTCACCCTAGGAAGGCATGCTTCATCCTAGGGTCCCCTCCGCATACTGGGGCCGCAAGGTACCCAGTATGGGCTATGACTCTCCCATGGGGGAGGCGCAGAGGTGTTCCACACCACCTAAAGTACTACTTCCTATGTGGGCATAGTGAGGGGCAAAGTGCAAAGAGAAAAGTGAATAAAACTATCTCCTGGGTGGAGAATAACTTTATTCTGGTACCCCCAGTAGATAGAAATAAAAAAGCAAAGTGAAGTAGGGATATAGATATTACCCTAGCCTATGGTCAACATGTTTCTGCCATGTAAGACTGAAAAGTTCAGGCATTCCTCAGGACCAAAGAGTGTATGTCACTCTGCTATATGTAGTGTGTAGAATAACAAAAATATATATATATTAGGCCATACAGTCAGCTCAAAAGCTGTTCTTGTGGCACCATCATCTTAAACGGTCCAAATGACATTGTAAGAGACATAAAAATAAATTGTAAACACAGTTCCTTGTACTCAATGTACAACACCAGTGTCCACCATCAACACAACAAACTGAGTGTTGAGTGTGTATGTGCTCCCAGTGAGCATATGACATGACCTTACCATCAGCATGTAGGCAAGGATCCACTCAACCGTCATCAGACTTTCCCTGCATGTAGAAATCTATGTATGTATATACAGAAGAAATAAGAATGAAATAAAGAGGGGACACACCGTTCCAGGGACAATCTATCAACACTCATACCATGGGTGTAGTAACATGTCTGAGTGGGATCATATAAAGAAACAAAGAAAAAAGAATAAAAACATTACAAACTGCAGGAGTCTAGGCCACAAGGGCAAAGTCATTATCTGTCTCACTGTACTATTATTGTGCAGGAAGGGAACCGACACGTAGGGGCAAAAGTGGAATAGAAGGCTGAGACGTGAAAGCAATAGTCACATTTCATGGCAAGATCGAAATAAATGTGACGCTCAAGAGAGCCACCTGGAACGGACAACTCAATGCAGAGACAAGTGAACGGTCCTGTTGTGAAGGGGGGGATGTGAGGCAGCAGCTGTTGTAGCAACGTAGGTCTAGGGTGCGAAGATCGGTGGCGGAGTACCTGCGGAAGTGCAGAGGGCCAGGGCGTCTGGCGCTGGGCACCGACCAGGCACGGATGGGCACAGATGGGCTTACCTTTGGTGCGGCCGCACTGCGGCCCCCATTAAGTAGGTCCTAGAGGCGATGGGGAGGCAGGATAGAGGGAAGTGGGACAAGGAAGTCGGAGAGCAGGAAAACTGTAGGAAAAATGGCGAGGGGGGCAAAAAGACAAGCAAGGCTCCTAGTTGACAGAAGACATTGGTGCAAGTCCTAGGGGGGGCAGAGGGAACCTGTAACTCACTGCTGCTTGTTGACTGTCAGTTCAGGCAGGCCTGCAGTCGCTGGCAGCAGTCAGGGTGAGCTGGTCTGGACCTGCTCAATGGAGCCATGCTGTACCTCATAATCTCCACCGCAGTGGTATGTTGGTCCATTTAAGTAATGTGCTCCTGTTCATTTTTTGGATTTTCAGTAAACAAAATCAGTTGTGCTTATGAACTACTGAAAGTGGTCTACGTATCGAGTGCTAATATCCAATTTTGTCTAGCAGCATTTCTCACAGCAGCCTGAATCTGAAAAGTATTACATATTCCCCTGCAATATGGATGAGTCCAGAGAAACTGAAGTGGGGTGATTGGTGGAAGCCATCAACGAGTGGTTCTTGCAGTGCCGGTTGGACTCCTCTGGCCTCCAGCTAAGGTTTGTACTGCATTGGGCTTGATATGGGGGTGTATGCCATAAGAAAATGGATATGTGATCAAGGTACGTAGAGACAGAGTTGTCTTAAGAATTTGTGGGGCCCTGGTCCAAACATACAACATTTTTGTAAGTTGATATAAAAATCGTCAGAAAATGCTAGAACACCTTGATAGTATTATCAATGTATAGTATGTAATCTGGAATTTGGTGGTGAGTGAGGAGATTCTTATTTGCATTGGGCCACTTTCAAACGAGCACTGCAAAATGCATTAATTAATGAAAAAGAGAATCTGTTTCGCTTTTATATGGTGCACGCACACACAAACATACATTGTTCCTTCAGCATTGTCATAGATTACGCATACATTCAAATATGAAGATAGAGCAACAGATGGCTAAGCAGTGCTACTTTTGTATTTGTGTTTGCTAGTGCTTGGCACCAGCACTTATTTCTAAACGCCAGCACTTATTTATGAGAATCCACCACAATGTGGTGCTGTGTGTCTAAGTTTTTTTAGCCGAGTGTGTCAGTGGAATGTTCAGATATTTAATATATTTTCAAAAAATAAAAAAACAAGCACCTCCACACCATCCCTATAATTTGATATGACCTGGAATGTTTAAAAACATTGTCCTTTTTAAATTGTGATCCTTAGTGGTGTCAGTAGATGTGAACTGCACCATCTGTAGCCAACTCCTGTGACATACCTTGTGCCCTGGCACTTATTTTTTTTAAATAAGGCATACTCATGGACACGCGCGTGCGCACACACACACACACACACATTTTCTCTCTCTCAGACAACACATCGGCAGAAATGCAGGCGGATTCACAGGAGAGACAGATAAACAGGGATGATTTGGACACATGAGGGGATGCTCAAATGCTCCAGTGAAAATTCTGGCTGTACACTTAGGGGCATATTCTCAAGGCAATATCGGCGCCTTAGCAGCACTTTGCTGCCGCAAAAGCGGCGATATTTTTATTGCCCAAATTACAAGCTGTCGCTAACAGCCGTTAGCGACAGTTTTTTGGTGAGAACGTCAATTTAAAATATTGCGACTTCTTAAAATGGAGATAACCATTGGGGCCTTATTTCAGCAGGTTTTGTTGCTGGAAGGCGCAGCAAGCAATGTTGCTGCACTGCCCTGCTACAAAATTACAGGTCAAGACTGCGCACCATCAATAAGAAAGTGCACATTCCTGGGCCTCACTCATGAAAAGTGTTGCAGCGCTAAAACAAGAAAGTGTTGCAACACTTTTCACTACCACCTTCTTGTGACACCACAGATGCGCTGTATTCACTGGACAGCACTCCATGACGCAAGTAATGACAGATACATCTGGAATCCTGATGTATCTGTCTGCGCTAAAGTCACGCATTGCTGCAGTTATGCCACAACCATAACGCTCCAGCAATGCATGATGCCAGCCTATCCCTGTGGCACTGCGTCACCCTTACGCCTGCCATCAGGTATTAATGCAGTACCATCCATGAGGGGTGCCCGGGTGTCGGCGCAGTTGGATATCCATCATTTGCATTTGGGCACTGCGATGACATCGTCTGAAAGCGTAGGCGTAGTGGTGATGCTGAGGGAGTTGAGGAGATGTACTTCGGTGGCCTTGATCCATCTGCGATTTGTACGATGATGGCGGTGGTGTTTGGTGGGCATGGTGAAGACGTGATGTACGCGATGATGGTTGGTCCATGAGAGTCCGGTGGTGTGGCTGTAGTTGAATATTCAGCTGGCGGAGTAGACGTGCTCGACTGTGTGTTCTGCTATGTTGCTTGCTGCGGTGACTAGCTGCTTGACTCTGATGTTGTTGAGCTTCCCCAGAAGGGGGTGTTGTTCTGGTCATTGGGGTTGTCCAGGTGGAGCTTTCGTCCACCGAGTAGGATGTCGGTGGATGGGAGAACCTAGTGTGCAATGAGGTTTACAACGGTATTGGAGAATGGGATCCATGGCCCGTGGGGCCTGCAGATGAGTGTGCCGCAGAGGATGGTTTTGGGGTTGGTCCGGATCTTGAAGTTGAGGTGTTCCATGGTAACTGTTGAGTCATTAGAGTGCTTGGTCAGCAGGAGTGTGCTTCTGTAGGTGAAGGCAATTCTTCCTCCTTGACGGTCGGGGTGGTCCTTGTGGATGATTTAGTAGCCATAAGTGATGGCGATGGTGATGTCCGGTCAGGAACAGGTGTTGGTCGTGGCAGGCGTTGTGGCTTTCAGGGTTGATGGTCAGGAGGGTGCTGGCGTTGTAGCGGTGGAGTGGCCAAGAGGAAGGGTGCTTGGTGCTGAACGCATTCCAGGGGCAGACGGACGCAGACAGGCTTGCCTATCGCTTGCCTTTGGCATGGGAGACGTCCACTACAATGCAGGCATTACATTGTAATGCCTTTACAACGCAAACCCAACAATGCAGGTGCCTTTACAACGCTTTCCATTACAAAGAATTGTGAGGTCAGTAATAGGATATTTTACATTTTTAGGATGTGCATGTGTTTTGGGTGTTGAAGATGAATTTTGTGGTGTATTATGTCGTAAAATATGAAACATGGGGTGTGTTTTGAGGTATAATTTTCAAAATGGGGTGTGTTTTGGGGTAAATTAAGAAAAATGGGGTGTGGTTTGGGGTAAAATATGAAAAATGGAGTGTGTTTTGGGGTAAAGTATGAAAAATGGGGTGTGTTTTGGGGTAAATTAAGAAAAATGGGGTGTGCATTTGTCTCAAAATGGATTTTTGTGCGTGTTTTGGAGGCTCAAAAAGGAATTTGAGCTTTCACGCTTGGATTTTGGGTGCAAAGGTTAGTTTTGGGTTTTACTCACTGAGGTGGGAATAGTCATATTTATGTCTCCGCTATGCAACACCTACTCTACTGTTGCATTGTGCCTAGAATTAGTATGCACTGGAATGGAATGCGATGTTATGGCATGCGTCGCAACTATGTATGTGCCTTTGGCACACAATTGGTATGCCCCCTGTGCATGGGAGCACAGCGTCCACCATTGAGAAGTACTGGGGTGTGGGCGGGCTGGACAGCGGTGAGGGCAGCCAGGTGGTAGTGCATCAGGTGACTCGGTGGTTAGTCTGGGTGATGGAGGACAGGTGCCGGCGAGTGTCCTCCAGTGTTGGGTCGCCCATCCATGAAGGGTGTGTGCCACTGGGTGGTCCTGCAGGGGTGGAGGGCCAATCTTGTGTGGGGAGACGAATATTACACACACTGTCCTGCTTTCTACATTACACGCCACTCATTATTAATGTAAAACACGGCGAGAACGTGATTTGTGCAGAATCACACGATTTGGGTCCGCTTGCCGAGGCTGGAATTAGACCGTAAAGCGCCCAGAAGGAGTGAATTTAGTTATTGGCGGGCACTGCTGCCGCTGCTGTGGCCCAGCCTTTGATCAACGCCACTTCTGCTAATAAAAGCACGAACATAACTTGCAACAAAAATACTAATTACATATATAATAAGGGTAATATCTGCAATGGAATAACAAATGTATACCAGAGCTTGTTTTAAATAGTAAAGATGACAATAATATAATAGCAGGAATAAAAAAACAAGAAACGTGTTAAGTATTAATGACAGTTAGATGAGACATAATGAGCCGGCGCTCCCTTTTGCGCACTGATGACTCAGCCTTTAATTAAGAGGGAGATTAATTTGCAGATTGTGTCACTCTCACTGCCTATTGGACCTGTGCTGAGCGCTCCCCTGGTGACGGGGCATCCCTGTCCCATCAGCACGTCATGTTGATGCTTGCCTTGTCATGAGGGTGCACCGTCGGACACTTTACAACCTCATTCAAAGAGAGGACGATGCCCTCTCTTTGCTTGATCAAAATGAAGCCTGCCTATTAATACTACTCGATCTTTCTTCTGCTTTTAATACAGTCAAACATGACAACCTACTTAAACTCCTTGAAGGTAGGATGGGGCTCTCAGGCACTGTCCTGAAATGGTTTGCCTCCTTTCTCAACAACAGAACGCAAAGAATCAAAACCAATCAAACCCTATCTGACCCCAGTCCCTGCACATCTGGGTGTACCTCAAGGGTCCTCACTCTCCCCCACGCTCTTCAACCTTTTCATTGAACCGCTGACTGTAATCCTCAAAGACTCCAACATCCAATATCAAATGTATGCTGATGATACCCAACTGTACATGAAATTATCCTCTCCTGAAGACATCCAGTCACTCAACGGAACCCTGCACAAAACCCTAAACTGGCTAACTTCCAACCACCTCAAACTAAATGCCCTTAAAACTGAATTCCTCCTAATTTCTCTGACTAGGCAATCCTCCACTGTGGGGCAATTCCTAACAAACCTCACAGCTCTCAACTGCATACCACTCATCATTGACTCCACTAAATCATTGGGTGTGGTACTGGACAAGAACCTAAACATGCAAGATCACATCAGATCATCTACCAAAGGAGCGAACTTCCAATTAAGCATCCATAGAAAACTTAAACCTTACCTACCACAAGAAGACTTCAAATCAACGGTGCAAGCACTAGTCATCTCAAAACTCGAATACGGCAGTGCCACTCTATGCGGTCTCCCGAAACTCAGTTTAGCCCCACTCAGAGCATCTAACGCTGCGACTAGACTTATCACGGGTTCCAAGAAATCCAATCACATCTCTCCTGACCTTAAAGCACTCAACTGGCTCCCATTAGAGGCAAGGATCCAGTTAAAAATTGCATGTATGACCCATAGAGCACTACACTTTAATGTCCCTATCTACTTGACAAATAAGCTCGAGCTATCTGGTAGCGCCAGGCCCTCAAGGAGCTCCAGCACTCTGCTCCTCAAGCCAAAGAAATTAAAAAAACAGAAAACCTACAAACGTACTTTCTCGGGGACTGCCCTGAGAATATGGAACTCACTACCTGTGGAAATAAGACTAATTCCCTTAACTCTTGCCTTCAAAAGGGAAGTGAACTCTCTATGGATGAACAATAACCCGAACTAGAAGCTTTGCTCCTCTATCGCCCTTTCTTTTTTTACCTGACTTTGTTACCACGATCTATCTTGTTGTAATTGCTAACTGGCCAATGTAACGGTCCAGTCCAATTCGTCACTGCTGTAACTGATGTATACTAACCTAAAATGATCCCATAGCGTTCGATCTTTGTCTCCCGCAACCCTTATGTTCACGCTATACAAAACTTTAAATAAATAAATTCTGTTTGCCCGAAGTGTGCCCGAAGTGTGCACCCGGTCACTCTTTGTCCTGTCGTCAGTGTGCTCATGTCAACATTTGTCCGGTCCTCAGTGTGCACCCAGTCACTGCCCTGCCTTGACTGTACACCATGTCACTGTTTGCCCAGTCGTGCATGTGCACCAGTGATTGGCACCCCCGTACCCCCTAATACTGGGTCGGATACCTGAATTCACTTACTGCAGCTGCCTGGCTGTGGCACTGCCCGCTGCCCCCACCGCCGCTGCAGCACTCCGAGAATTCCCCATTCGTGTGTGGTGTTTCCCCTGCAGTGGTGACCCCAGGTATCCGAGTCCTTTAAAGATGCTTCTTTGAACCCCAGGATGCTCTTACCGCCCACCACCCCGTCCCTGTATCTCTGTATCTGTCCCGCCCCGCAATGCGATCGGTGTGGATTGGCTCTTTGGGGGGTCCGGGGGCCAGACTCTCCTTTGTGTGCCGGGGGATCTAGGCACCGTTTCACACCTGGCCGCAGGGCCATCCTATTGTCACTGGAGTTTGGTAATTGCACCTGATTAGCATACGGCGGTGAGGTCACGGGGAGTTTAAAGCACTGGGGCAGCGGCGGGTTGAGGGAAAAAGACCAGAGCCTTGGACAGGGAGGGATGGTCCTTGGAGCGAGGACAGACAGCAGTTCCAAGGACAGACAGCAGTGCCAGGACAGCGGCAGAGCCAGCACAGAGGGCATCAGTGCCACAACACCCAGCAAGCAGTGCCCAGGAGAAGGGATTTGTGGATCTTTCTGGAAGCGGTTTCTGTGTCTCCCGGGACAACAGTGGGCCGTCTCCCCTGCTGAACTCTTCTCCCCTGAGCACCCCTGAACCCCAGATCCTGCACACCGGACTATGTCCTGCGGAACCAGAGCCACCCTGGTTATCACCACCGCCCTCCTCATGCACTGCACCCAGATCTGTGGAGCCATCCAATGTCTGCAAGTGATTTATTACAGTTGTAAACCATTTAGGGGGGCTGTGGGGTGCATGTCAGGGTGCTGGGTGGATTCGTACAATGCCATGGTATTGGAAGGTGTTCCCTGTGTTTTCGTGAAGCATGCACTGAAATATTGTATATATAGATCGCTTCTGCTTTGTGATATTGGAGTCGCTTGTTACACTTCGGTGGGGGTGGGAAGGACGGGGGGCTCCATTCCCATAAGAGGGTTTTGAGGACTGGGACTGATAAACAAGACGCATTTCGTATCAGTAGAAATACAAACAGAAATAAACCGCTTTACATCAGAGTATCCATCGGTTCAATGGCAAATGGAACAGCTGAGCCTTAGTCTATCGCTACAGAAGCGGTTTATCCGCACATAAAAAGCACCCTGAATCTCAAAGGCACATCATTTTATTTATCATGGACTGAGAGACACTCCGGGGCATAATCTAATGGAGTTCTCGCCTTTCTGCCACTAATGGGCTGATCGCTAGGTATCGCTCACTAACGCCGATTTCCTATCGCCATCGAGCTGATGTTAGCTACAGTTTTTACCGCCGTTCCCTGTAACTATCGCCATGTAGCGACAGCTTGTTAATACGCCGCTAACATGACGATATTTTTCAGGGTTAGACGGCGATAACAAAACTGCTGCTAACTGGCGTTGGCGATAATTGTCACCCGTCCTTGATAATATCCCCCATAATGCTTAGACTTTACTGCAAAGGAAATCACATTATTCTACTACATTCTATTTGTGTATTATTATTTTCTGAGTCGTATTGATTGTTCTATGAAATATTCAGTATATGAAAACCCAAATTCGTGCGTCTTCTCGCTCGGTCTTTTCCCTAAGTTAAACAACACATAAGAACAGAGGTATATGTAAAAGTAAATGTATCTTTGCGTGTTGAACAAACATGTTTGGGCAAAACGCTTTATCTTAGAATCTAGAGTCGCAGTCTTCCATTACTCAGATACACAGGTTAGAGGTGGGTAGAGCAGTTTTTCCTCTATTTTATATGACAATACATCTCAATTGGAAGCATCCTTTCCCATGGCCAATGTACTTAACCCAGTAGTCTTAGAAGCAACTTAAATGTTTCAAATATTTTTGCACAGCTTGAATAGTTCGCTCATTTATAGAAAAAATAACCTGACACTTCACGTTTGCTAAAAAAAAGCAATAAATGATTTTTATTTGTTATTTTATTATATCTTTAATTAACATTTGGAATTTTCCAATTCTCTCACTATTTTCCAATAGATACATGAATCTTATGATTTACAATCACAGAAGATCACGAAATATAACAAAATAGATTAAATAGATACTTTCATAAATAGCTATGTACACAATTGCCCTACTCCTGCGTCCTTCTTTAGTCAGAGGGCTGAGCTTTAAGTTGTACGACATCTTAACCCTCGTTTAGAATATTCTAGTCAAACCTGCAGGAATGACCCCTCAGCAGCAGCCCCATTAACGCTAGACTTTATCAGTGAATGTGCAATTTTTCCCAAAAGATATCCGGAATAAATCAAGGTGAAATGTTTACCGCCAATGTATTCTGAGGTCTCACTACAATTACTTTGATGGGTACAATGCAATGCGGTATTGTCTACTATTCTGTACTAGACGTTCTACCAAAGAGCGTGCAGGTAAGTTCGCTCTATATAAATGAGTAGGTTGACTGGTTAAAATAGACTTTCATTCATTGTAATTATGTCTATAGGTTATAAAAAGTCAAATGTAAGTGTCATCACACACAAAAAGTGTTAAACACCCAAAACAATATATTCATGTCTTTATAAATAATGTAGAAATGCAAAGGCTGTAAACTTTACACTAATGGAATGTAGACTGACTAAATAACAGGATTTTTCAGATTACCTTCTCATAAATTTGAATGTAACATTTTTCTTTGGTGGTTTGAAAGGTAAGACTGATTGCAGGTTTGATGTCCCTCTTGAAGGACAGCCAGAAATAGTCAGGCCTCCCATGCACTGTGGAATACGTGCCTCAGTGAAGAGTACATCTTCTGCCTGGTAGGAGAGGTAAATTGTGTGAGGTATGAAAGAAAAGGCACAACACTAGCTGCCATGCTGTTTTCTTTTTCTTCTTGAAATATTTCTTTATTGATATTTTTCGTTTAGTCCACAGAGGATACATATGTCATATAGAAAAATGCTGTGTTTGTGAAATGTTTTGTTGTCAGTACGCTAGCAATTATGGTAATGCTATAACTACTTCCTGAAGGAGTGTGATCTGGGATATACTGGTGGAGAGTCATTTAGTAGTTTTTTTACTTAATTGGTTTCTCATTTTTGTAATCCAGTTTCCTCAGGGGTTAAAGAACAAGGTTCATTCACAAAGTCATCTACTGTACAGTTTTAAAAACTATGGGGCATATTAACAAGGCACAGGGAAAATTAACGCTAAGGGCGCGTAGCGTTAATTTTTATAACGCCTGCTATCGCTGGATAATATCGCCTGGTTTTCGTGTTATTAACAGCGCTAACCGCCTAGGCGATAAAAAATCCAGCGATAGCGGCATTTTGGGAGGTTATCGCTGGTAATGCAGCGATAAAACTACAAGGATAGGGATATCCTTGTTGATAGCCCATGGTGGATTTAGCCATGTAATCCACCTCCCATTGGATTACATGGCTAAGTCTGTAAATTAGCAGACGTAAAAAAGCAGCGTTAACTGTGGTTAGGGCTGCTTTTTTTGTCTCTAACAGGGTTAGCGTGAAGCTTGATGATAGGAGAAATGTCGCTTAGCGACATTTCTCCTATTATTTTGCTCTGGAACGATCACTTTGCATCTCATTAGAGATGCAAAGAGAAGCGTAGTGAAAAAGGGTGCTAACATGCGATTTTGCATGTTAGCACCCTGTTGTTGATAGGCCGATATTTTTATCTCCGCTTCTTTGGCTTTTAAAGCCAAAAAAGTGGAGATAAAGCCCTTGTTAATATGCCCCTATTTGAGTTTGTAAACTGTGGATCAAGCAATGAGGTGAAGAAAATTGATCGTGACCCCTTAGATCTCGGCCTTTTCATGGAATTTCATATTCATATAGAGGGTGAAACTCACCTGTACTTAGGCCCAAGGTAACGAGTTCATTTGTTTAATCGCATACTAACTCCACATCAGCTTAGCAAAGTGTACAATCCAATTGTACTGCAACAGACACAGAGATTATCTAACAAAGCAGCTACAATATAATATGTTCAGAGATGCATTATGAATATTTCTCAGGCTGGTAAAGTTGCGTTCCTCAGAGGGCTGTGCACCCGTGGACAGAAGCAAAGGAAATCAGCCATCGAAAATGGAGGTTTGGCACTTAGTTAATCGTCTGTACAGTTTTTGTAGCCATCGATATCAACGAAAATAAAAATCCTTCATAAATGGTCATTGCAGTATGGACAGGAGCAATGCTTCTGGGGAAAAATCAGTCTGTTTACGAAGCACAGCAGCTCTTCGTCTGTGCGGATTTTTTGGCGAGCGTCCCAGTGAGGTTGGTCACCGACTCCCGATGGTCGCCTCGATCGCATCTCTTCTTCACGTCCCTGAGAAATAATAAATAGACACACACTGTGAGCTCTGTGTGGATTTCATGGCATGCCTGTGTTTTGTATATTCAATACCAAATATATTTATTTCAGATACCATACTACATATGTACCATACTACATATGTAGAATTAATGAATACATCCAATACTTACTCCCAAAAAACTATTAATTGCATGCTAAGCTGATTTCACATTTTTAACCATTTATATATATACACTTGCCTAGTTGACAAATCCTTTATTACGCTAGCAGCTGGGTAGAATAAAATCACTTCTGTTCGGCTGGAGTTCTTAAATCCTGAGAGTTATGTATGTGTCTGGTCTGCATGTTACCTGTTGGGTTTAGCTGGGAGGCACGAGGGGGGAATAATATTGAATGAACTGAAGGGAGGATTTTGGAGTTCTCATGACTACTCTCTTGGGGGGAATGTGGAATGTGCCCGAAATAATGGACGAAGCGCGAAACCATCCCAATTAAGGGAATACATACAAAATCAAAGACAAAAGGAAACTGAAATAATAAAGCAGCATTGTCTGCTGTAGCAAGACTTATGGAGCCCTTGGACCGCTGAATCAAGATGCACGCCCATTCACCCTGCTGCGAATCAAATGGAAAGTTTCGCAGAAACCAAAAACCAGTGTATGCCGTGGGTGGACTTCCTCTTTATAGGAGGAAGAGGATGTCGGCCATATTGGAGGGATGGGAGGCTAATATGCTAACTTTTGATTTAGGAGTTTATGTGGGAGGCTAAAGCTCATTGTGTAATTACTGTGGCGAGGAAGACAGACGAGGAGGTAATGAAGGGATTATTGTGGAGTTCTCATGACTTCACTCTTGGGGGAATCTGGAATGAGATGCTTGGAAACTGAGGCAGTTACTTTTCTTCTGGCTGCCCTGCCAGCTGTATCTCTAACACCTGGAAGTAAACTTACCTTAAGAAGCAACCTTGATGTCTGTGTCATCCTTAATGCAGCACCTTTCATTGGTAACGGCCAGTGGTTAATTTGTGAAAAAATAAGTGCCAGTGCTCTCGCCATGAGGCAGCTTGCACCAGCCCATTGCTCCTATTAGCTCCACCTATACCAGAACTAACTACTATCTATGAAACTCTAAAAGTGGGGAGAGGATGTGGTATAAGGGCCAGAGGTGCTGACTCTGGAGCTAGGGAACCAGGTTCGGGCCTCGGCTAGCATCAACATCCGGTGATTGTGGGCAAATCACTTATTCTCTCCATGCCTACAAAAAATGAATGTGTCCTTAACTGGTGCTCATGACAAGTGCTCCTATACCTTTGGGTCAAGTTTGCACTATAAGTGACTGTGTTGACGATTAAGTGCTGGTGCAGAGCACTGGAAACCACCGGCTCAAATTAAGCACTGGTAACATCACTTTATTATTACCTAATGCCTTTAGGTTCTTTAAAATAGGAGAACAGCCTTTACCACAAAATATTTACTACAAAATGAAAGTACAACGCATTCTTTACATCTGAATAACTTTTACTATGCTAGTCCTTACCTCGCAACTCTTTACAAAGCATATATGCTAGAATTGGTGACTATGCGGTAAGAAGTTTATATATATTAATGGTAAATAAAAAAGGATAGTTTGTGGGGACTCCCCCCAAAAAGTAAACTTGTAATCGACAGAAATGTAATAAAAAAATATATATATATATATATTTTGCTTACAATACTGTTGTAAGATGCATTGTATCATTTTTTAACAGTAGGTGGCAGTGTTAGACTGTGAATGGATTTTTCTGTAACTGTAAGCGCGGTAAAAGTGTGCATGCTAGTGGATTGAGTGGTAAAGGTATTTCAGATGTGAGTGAATGTAAATGCGTGGTAGTAGTGGGTGTTTTAAAATCTGCATTGTATGAACGTGCGTGGTAAAGTAATGTGTGGTAATGTCATACAACCTTTAAAACATTGATGATTTTAAAAGTTATACATACGCAATTATTTCAAAAAGCTAACACCCGAGCGTGTTTCACAAACCTCTCTAGGAAGAAGTAAATTACTTAAAATTAAATTAAAATGAGAGGTATTAAGTAAATTGCTTTATAATTGTGCAAGAAAGATCACGTGCAGTAGACATTTACAGCAGATAGTACCTTTTCTTTTCACAACAGGAATTTACTTTCAAAGTCATCAACCAAAAACTGTATTTTAGGTACCAGAGCAAGTCAAGTTTGTTTGAAATTTAGTTTGTTTCTCCATGTTATCTTTTATGTCTTTCTCCCCTCCTTTAGATAGGAACACTGAGAGAACATATTACCTGAACCAGTTTACGTTCACAGTAGGGGCTTATAAATGTAAGTGTCACTTTCTTGTAGATTTGATTTTGTGAGGATATGTTTTCTGAGAGTGTATTGTTCATTATAGAAAACATTTTTTTAAACTAAAAGGTAAACAGCCATGAACTGTATTTTAGGTACTGCCTTCTCTGAGAACACTGTTACCCAAAGTTTTTTCCTAGTGCCTAATGTATAAGGCAGTTATCATGTCCACCCTGGGCTCAAATGTCAGTGACTTGTTCAAGTATGCAATATTAGCAACACATTTTGATCAACTGTGGTCTCGGGGCACACACAGAATGGCACCTTCATTCAGAGCATCAACAGTGTGAATAGTTGTGCAGCAGATGTTAAAATGTTCCTGCTATTTATTATTTGAGCAACAATAGATAAACTTAACCCCTTCGCTGCTAGGCCTTTTCCCCCTGTGCTAAGCCTTTTTTTGGCTATTTGGGGGAGTTAGCGCCTAGGCCCCTGTAACTTTTGGACCACATAAGGTATTCATGTCAAATTTGCCTCCTTTTCTTCCAACATCCTGGAGATTCTAAAGGTATGCAGGGTTTGTGGATTCCCCTGGAGGGGACCCAGAAATTAGCTAAAATACATCTAAATTCTGTTTTTTGGGGTGGAACATGGGAAAAAAGTGCTGCAAATGATAGCGTCTGGGTTTCTCCCTACAAATGGTATCAAAAAAGGGTTTGTGGGGCTGAAATCACCATTTTCCAGCTTTTAGGGAATGCCAGACGTTTGTCAGAAAACCAAAACTTTTTACACAGTTTTGGCATTTTTCTGGGACATAGCCTATTTTTGCTATTTATTGTGCTTTCAACCTCCTTCCAGTGAATCGTAGACATGGGTATGAAAGCAATAATGGATCATGGAAAGCTATACATTTTTGAAAAGTAAACAAAATTCTGAATTCAGCAAGGGGTCATTTGTGTAGATCCTTCAAGGTTTCTTTATAGAAACTAACAGTTAAATATAGGAAAAATTGAAAATTAGTTGAAAAAACTGCCTGTTGTGTCAACGTTTTCACCTGTAATTTCTTCTATTTATGACAGCTGTTAGAAAGCAATATACCATTACAACCGCTGGACCTTACTGGTTGTGGGGATATATAGGACTTGTAGGTTCACCAAGAACCCAACGAACCCAGAGCCAAAAACAGAGCAGTAACTTGCAATGGTTTTTTATTAAGTACCGGGTATATAGCAATTAGTCTGGGAAAATGTATACATGGAAAAATCGGTATGAAAGACACCAATGTATTTTTGAAATGGGAACAAAATATAGAAATTAGAAACAGTAGATATATGCACATTTCCAAAATTGGGAATACTCATACTAGCATGAGAATTATCGATCATTTTTCAAAATTACTTCTTTTTTACACATTGTCTTTCATTTGGAAGGCAGAAATGCTTTGAAAGTCAATAGGTAATAACAGTTGCTTTACAAATCTGAATTACCCTATGTCTCCCAATAAAAATGGTACCTCACTTGTGTGGGTAGGCATAGTGCCCACAACAGGAAACGGCTCAAAACGCAACGTGAACACACCACATTTTCACAATGAAAAATTACCCTTTTTTTGCAAAGTGCCTAGCTATAGTTGTTGAAACCTAGCTCTGCCGGCACCTAGGGAAACCTAGAAAACCTATACATTTTTGAAAACTAGACACCCAGGGAAATCCAGGATGGGGTGACTCGACTGCCTCTCACCAGGTTCTGTTACCCAGAATCCCTTGCAAATCTAAAAAAATGTCAAAACAACCACATTTTCCTCACATTTCTGTGGTGGAAAGTTCTGAAATCTGCGTGGATCCACAAATTTCCACCCACCCCGCGTTACTCAAAGTCTTCCAAGAAAAATGGTACCTCACTTGTGTGGGTAGAACTAGTGCCCGCGACAGGCAGCGGCACAAAACTCAACGTGGACACACCACAATTTCACAATAAAAAATGACCCTTTTTTGGCAAAGTGCCTAGCTGTCGTTTTTTAACTCTAGCTCTGCAGACACCTCGGGAAACCTAGCAAACCAATACATTTTTTAAAACTAGACACCCAGGGGAATCCAGGATGGGGTGACTTGACTGGCTTCCACCAGCTTCTGTTACCCAGAATCCCTTGCAAACCAAAAACATTGTTCAAAAAAACACATTTTCCTCACATTTCAGTGGTGTAAAGTTCTGGAATCTGCGTGGCTCCACAAATTTCTACCCACCCCGCATTACCCAACGCCTTCCGAGAAAAATGGTACCTCACTCGTGTGGGAGGTCCAAGTACACGTGGCAGACAAGGGCCCAAAATATTTTGAGGTGACATCAAAATTGCCTATCTCAAAACGACCTGGTTTCGCAAGGGGGGGTCACCTGGATTTTTGGCCCCGTGCTCGGCGGCCATCTAGGGAAACCTACCAAACCCACACATTTCTGAAAACTAGACAACCCGTGATTTCCAGGGAGGTATGGCTTGCGTGGATCCCCCAACGTTTCCTTACCCAGAGTCCCCTGCAAACCTAATTTAGCTGAAGAAATCACTTTTTCCGCACATTTTTGTGTGGGAAAGTTGTGGCATCACCAGGCTGACACAAATTTCCTACCACCCAGCATTCCCCTGGGTCTCCCGATAAAAATGGTACCTCACTCATGTGGGAGTCCCAAGTACCCACTACTGGCAAGGGCCCAAAACGTAATGAGGCAACATCAAAATTGCCTATCTCAAAACGACCTGGTTTTGCAAGGGGGGTCACCTGGGTTTTTGGCCCCATGCTCGGCGGCCATCTAGGGAAACCTACCAAACCCACACATTTCTCAAAACTAGACACCAGGGGGATTCCAGGGAGGTATGGCTTGCGTGGATCCTCCAACGTTTCCTTACCCAGAATCCCTTGCAAACCTCAATTTTAGCTGAAAAAATCACTTTTTCCACATGTTTTTGTGTGGGAAAGTTGTGGCATCACAGGGCTGACACAAATTTCCTACCAGCCAGCGTTCCCCCGGGTCTCCCAATAAAAATGGTGCCTCACTCGTGTGGGAGGCCCAAGTACACGCGGCAGACAAGCGCCCAAAACGTATTGAGGCAAAATCAAAATTACCTACCTCAAAACAACCTGGTTTTGCAAGGGGGGTCACCTGGGTTTTTAGCCCCGTGCTCGGCGGCCATCTAGGGAAACCTACCAAACCCACACATTTCTGAAAACAAGACACCCGGGGATTCCAGGGAGGTATGGCTTGCTTGGATCACCCAACATTTCCTTACCCAGAATCCCCGGCTAACTTCACATTTAGCTGAAAAAATCACTTTTTCCACATGTTTTTGTGTGGGAAAGTTGTGGCATCACAGGGCTGACACAAATTTCCTACCAGCCAGCGTTCCCCCGGGTCTCCCAATAAAAATGGTGCCTCACTCGTGTGGGAGGCCCAAGTACACGCGGCAGACAAGGGCCCAAAACGTATTGAGGCAAAATCAAAATTACCTACCTCAAAACAACCTGGTTTTGCAAGGGGGGTCACCTGGGTTTTTAGCCCCGTGCTTGGCGGCCATCTAGGGAAACCTACCAAACCCACACATTTCTGAAAACAAGACACCCGGGGATTCCAGGGAGGTATGGCTTGCTTGGATCACCCAACATTTCCTTACCCAGAATCCCCGGCTAACTTCAAATTTAGCTGAAAAAATCACGTTTTCTACACATTTTTGTGTGGGAAAGTTGTAGCAGCACCGGGCTGACACAAATTTCCTACCACCCAGCGTTCCCCCGGGTCTCCTGATAGAAATGGTGCCTCACTCGTATGGGAGGCCCAAGTACACGTGGCAGACAAGGGCCCAAAACGTATTGAGGCAACATCAAAATTGCCTATCTCAAAACTACCTGGTTTTGCAAGGGGTGTCACCTGGGTTTTTGGCCCCGTGCTCGACGGCCATCTAGGGAAACCTACCAAACCCACACATTTCTGAAAACTAGACACCCCGGGGATTCCAGGGAGGTATGGCTTGTGTGGATCCCCCAACGTTTCCTTACCCAGAATCCCCTGCAAACCTCAAATTTAGCTGAAAAAATCCACACATTTTTGTGTGGGAAAGTTGTGGCATCACCGGGCTGACACAAATTTTCTACCACCCAGCATTCCCCCGGGTCTCCCGATAAAAATGGTGCCTCACTCGTGTGGGAGGCCAAAGTACACGCCAGGTGGTAGATAAGGAACCCCCCCAAAAAATTAGGCACAGTCTTTCTGCCTCCACCCCCTGGGAGGCAGATGGGGGCAGAAAGCCCACTAGGCACCGAGGATTTTTTTTTATACGTAGGGATGCCCATAAAAAGCATGCCAATGCCCCCACATCCAAACACAAATGGGACAGTCTTTCTTCACCCCAGGGGGCAGATTGGCAGATGGGGGTTATTACCCCTGATCTTCCCCGGGGGGGGGCAGAAAGCCCACCGGACAATAGGGATGCCCACAATGAGCTTGGACATTCCCCCATTCCACATAAATGGGGACAAAGTATTTCTGCCTCCCCTAGGGGGTGGGTGAGGCAATAGCCCCAGATCAGCCCCCATGGGGGGCAGAAATCCTACTAGGCACCAGGGACTATTTTCTTTCTTAGTGTAGGGGTTGGGGCTGTCCACAATTGGCATGCCAATGCCTCCTCCCCCCAATAGAAATGGGTACAGTCTTTCTGCCCTCCCAGGGGCTTATGGGAACAGTAGTCCCGATCAACCCGACCCTAGGGGCAGACAGCCCACTAGGCACTGACCTTTCCTTTTGCAATATGCCTTAGCTGTGGATTTTAGGCCCTAACCGAGCAAGCATCGTAGGAAACCAAGCAAACCTGTAAATGTTTTAAACCTAGACACCCAGGGGAATCCAGGATGGGGTGACTTGACTGGCTTCCACCAGCTTCTGTTACCCAGAATCCCTTGCAAACCTCACATTTTGTTAAAAAACAACCTTTTCCTCACATTTCGGTGATGGAAAATTCTGGAATCTGCTGGGAGCCACAAACTTCCACCCACCCAGCATTCCCACAAGTCTCCCGATAAAAATGCTACCTCACTTGTGTGGTTAGGCCTAGTGCCCTTGATAGAAATGGCCCAAAATACAACATGGACACATCACATTTGTTCACCGAAAACTGACCCTTTTCTCGCAATGTGCCTAGCTGTGGAATTTGGACCCTAGCTCAGCTGGCACCTAGGGAAACCTAGTTAATCTGTACGTTTTGGCAAACTAGACACCCAGGGGAAGCTATGATGGGGTGACTTGTGTGGCTCTCACCAGGTTCTGTTACCCAGAATCCCTTGCAAGCCTTAAACTTTTTTTAAAGAAACACATTTTCCTCACATTTCTGTGATGAAAAGTTCTGGAATCTACGGGGCGCCACAAACTTCCACCCACCTGGCATTCCCCCAAGACTCCTGGTTCCATAACTTTCCCACACAGAAATTTGAGAAATTGTGATTTTTCAGCTAAATTTGAGGTTTGCAGGGAATTCTGGGTAGGAAAACTTTGGGGGATCTATGCAAGTCACACTTCCCTGGACTCCCCTGGGTGTCTAGTTTTCATAAATGTCTGGGATTGGTAGGTTTCCCTAGATGGCCGCCGAGCCTGGGATCAAAAACACAGGTGACTCCCTCACAAAACAAGGTCTTTTTATAATCGATAATTTTGAAATCTCCATAGTACTTTTTGGGCCATTTCCTGTTGCGGGCACTAGGCCTACCCACACAAGTGAGGTATCATTTTTATAAGGAGACTTGAGGGAATGCTGGGGTAGTGAAAGTTTGTGGCTCCCCTTAGATTCCAGAACTTTCCATCACAGAAATGCATGAAAAATGTTTTTTTTGGTAAGGGATTCTGGGTAACAGAAGCTGGTGAGAGGCACATAAGTCACCCCATCCTGGATTCCCCGGGTGTCTGGTTTTCAAAAATGTACAGGTGTGCTAGATTTCCCTAGGTGCCGGCTGAGCTAGGGCACAAAATTCACAGCTAGGCACATTGCAAAAAAAGGTCCATTTTCAGTGGAAAAGTGTGATGTGTCCAGGTTGCGTTTTGGGTTGTTTCCTGTTGCGGGTAGTAGGCCTACCCACAGAAGTGAGGTTCCAGTTTTATCAGGGGACGTGGGGGAATGCTGGGTGGGTAGAAGTTTGTGATTCCACGCAGATTCCAGAACTTTCCATCATAGAAATGTGAGGAAAAGGTTGTTGTTTTTTACAAAGTTTGGGTTTTGCAAGGGATTCTGGGTAACAGAACCTGGTAAGAGCCACACACGTCACCTCATCCTGGATTCCCTTGAATGCCTAGTTTTAAAAAATGTATAGGGTTGCTGGGTTTCCATAGGGGCTGCCAGAGCTGGGGTTCAAAATCCACAGTTGGGCACATTATGAAAAAAGGGACAGTTTTCAGTGGACAAATGTGATGTGTCCATGCTGCGTTTTCGGCCATTTCCTGTTGCGGGCACTAGGCCTACCCGCACAAGTGAGATACCATTTTATCACCAGCAGTAAATGGAGTCACCCCCAATGCCTTGAGACCCTCACGGATGAGTAGTTGCACTTTACCAATCCTGATTGATTGATTGAGAGACATGGGGGAATGCTGGGTGGGTGGGCGCTTGTGGATCCCAACAGATTCCAGAACTTTCCATCACAGAAATGTAAGGAAAATGTGTTTTTGGCAAAGTTTGAGGTTTGCTAGAGATTCTGGGCAAGAGAGCCTAGTAAGAGCCACACAAGTCACCCCATGCTGGATTCCCCTGGGTGTCTAATTTAAACAAATGTATAGGTTTGCTAGGTTTCCCTAGGTGCCAGCTGAGCTTGAGTGCAAACTCCACAGCTAGGCACATTGCAAAAAAAGGGTCAAATTTGCACTGGAAAAATGTGATGTGTCCTTGTTGCATTTTGGGCCATTTCCTGACACAGTCACTAGGCCTACCCACACAAGTGAGGTACCATTGTTATTGGGAGACTTAGGGAAACACAGAATAGTAGAACAAGTGTTATTGCCAATTGACTTTCTTTGCATTTCTGCCTTCCAAATGCAAGACAATGTGTAAAAAAGAAGTCCTTTTGAAAAATGTCCTCTAATTCACATTCTTATATGGGTATCCACAATTTAGGAGATGTGCAAATAACCACTGCTTCTAAGCTCTATATTTTGTTCCCATTTCGGAAATAGATAGGTTTCCTTGATACTTATTTTTCACTCTTTATATTTTACCGAATTAATTGCTTTATACATGGTAAAATCTGAAAAACTATTGCAAGCTGCAGCACAGTTATTGACTCTGGGTTCCTCGGGTTCTTTGTGAACCTACAAGTCCTATATATCCCTACAACCAGAAGGGTCTAGTGGACGTATTAGTATATTGCTTTAAAAAATCTACCATATTTAGAAGAAGTTACAGGTGAAACGTTGGCACAAATGGCTGTTTTTTTTTTCAAGTCTATTTCAATATTTATTTTGAACTGTTAATTTCTATAAAAAAACGTGAAGGATCTACATAAATGACCCCTTGCTGAAATCATAATTGTGTCTACTTTTCAGAAATGTATAGTTTTCTGGTCTCCATTATTGCTTTCACACCCAGTTTTACCACTAACTGGAAGGAGGTTGAAAGCACAAAAAATAGGCTATGTCCCAGTAAAATGGCCAAACTGTGTGGAAAATGTTGGTTTTCTGACAAAAGTCTGCCTGTTCCTGAAAACTGAAGATGGTGATTTTAGCACTATAAACCTTTTGTGAGGGAAAAAACAAACGCTTTCTTCTGCAGCACTTTTTTCCTATTTTTCTGAAAACAAAATAAAAATTAGCTGTATTTTGGCTAATTTCTCGGTCACCTCCAGGGGAATCCACAAAACCTGGGTACCTTAACAACCTGCAGGTCATTTGAAGAAAAGGTCACAAATTTGGGTTAATACCTTATGTGGATAAAAAGTTACAGAGGCCTAAGCGCAAACTATCCCAAATAGCCAAAAAAAAGTCTTGGAATGGGGGAGGCTGGTGAGGCCTAGTAGCAAAGGGGTTAAGACAGTACTTGGTGAAAGCACCTTTTTCTAGTGTGTTAAGAAACAGCTTTCTGGACGTGGTAATGCGTAGCAATAATGTAGGTGGTAAAGTGTGACAAGAATGTTTGTGCATATTTGTTTTATCACATTTTGTGTGATAAGGATGTGTTCTATTGTTTTTTGTGTTGCTGTGTTTTTGTGCTGCATTTGTCCAATGTGACATTCTGTTTGACTCTTTTGATGCACTATTCTCTGTTATGTTTTCATTGTGTTATTATGTGGCTTTCTATGTGTTATTGTGTTATGTTGTGTTGCTTACTTTAGATATGCCAACAAATGCTGCTACATTTCAAGCACATGCCGTTAAAGTTCCTGGGGCAAGCAACCGTGTACTGCTGTCTAGGGTGGTAAAATAGCATTGCTCCATCACTTCAACTATTTAGGACAAAAGCCAGCCCAATACAACTTGGCACTATAGCACAACAATACAACACAGCATAACAATACAACACAATAATACAATAATTTGTTACTGTGCTGTGTTTTAGAGTGTACTTTTCTTCTGCTTTGCTGTGTTGCACTCTTTTATGCGTTTGTTGTTTTTTTATTTTGCTTTTTGTTATTTTAATATGCTATGCTCTGTAGTAATGAAAAAAATTGTTCATTATTAAATGTTTTTTTCACATATGTCAACAATAATATGCCACAAACCAACTTATTTTCTGCACATTTTCCATATTTAAACTGATTATAGTTAATGTAGGCCTGTATTGTCAAAATGGCTGTTGGTTGATTAATTTATTTGTGAACCGTGAACATTAATTTTGTTGTCGAAAATCTGAAGCAACTTTGGAAACGTGCAATGCTTATTTTTCTCATTTCTCATGCAGAAAATAATGGTTTGTGAGTGGTAGAATTTCTGAATTGAATAGAGGCCTTTGTGTTTCGCCTGCAGGGGTGATCATCCTGTTTGTCTTACCTGCTAGTTTGAAGGTCACAGTCGAAGCCTTCTTGTGAGAAAGTTTTGTATATTATAACTGGGCTCTGAGACTGGAATTGTATCTTTTCAATCTTTACCTGATTGGTTGGAACTTTCAAGAAATTACATGTTATTGATAATGGTAGAGTTCTGCTGAATGTAGCGTTTTAGACAGAGACCAGTTTAACTTCTTTTAGAGCAGATTCCATTTCACTTTCTTTCAGAGGAATATTAACTTCTAGCTTCCTTTAGTGCAGATGCCTTTTCCCTTACCTGAAGGAGTTTAACTAGACTCGTGGCCAGTTGCCTTCCCTGCGTACTAGGCAAAGCTTTACTTAATTTATAGACTTAGCCTTTCAAAGCCTATCAAGGCTGACACCTTCCGCCTGACTTCTCCTAACTTTCCAGCTTTTCCCTAGTTTAGATGAGTAGGGCTTTTCCTTTATGGGAAACTGATTCTGCTTTGACTTGTTTTGAGACAACTTTATAATAGGTTTTTTGTTTGCATTTATTATTTTGAGTTGCTTTCAAGTATATTGATTTATGCATCCATGTATTGGCTAAAGAGTTACAACTAATTTGATGATTTGCATGTATAATTTTGCTAACCATTAAATAAGCCTTCATGGTTTGCAAAACTCATAATATCCGCACCTTTGGGGGCAAAATGTGCTCCACGTTACTTAAATGTATTGATTTCTGATGAGTAGTCTCATTCCAGAACTTAAGTGCTCTCTAAACACGAACTTGCAAAAGAAATTTGCAAATTGCTGCATCAATAGTATCAGGCAAAATCAATTATTGAATGCATAGTATAGTTGAAGCAAATTGCTACTCCAGGTCCTTAACTATTTACGGTACCAGTCAATCCCAATATGTGAGGGACAGCATGCATTAAATTTGCAATTCAATTTCTCGCTTTATGTATTTCAGCCGGCTGTTACAGATTTTGGGGCAGATTTATGTTTCCTGGCGCATCCCTGCAAATCAGCAGGGATGCGCCAGGAAAGATGCGTCACGCAAGTTTACCCTTGCGCCACCACAGATGCGCCGCATTTACAATGCAGCGCATCGTGGCGCAAGGATAAACAGATGCGTGACGCATCTGATGGCGTAAGGGCGGCGCATTGCTGGAGTCGCGTCGCAAGCACGACGCAACTCCAGCAATGTTTAGGGGCTGACCATACCTAACATGCTGCGTCATGCCTTACGCCTGCTTCAAGCAGGCGCAAGGTTTTGACGCAGCAGCGTCGGAAAAGTGACTGAGTGAAATCTTGTAGATTTCACTGCGTCACTTTTCCGAGGCTTTTTCCGATGGAACGCCCACCCTGCATACATTAAACCTGACGCAGGTTTAATTTAGCGCAGGGCTTTACAACGTGACGCATCTCCCTAGATGCGTCACGTTGTAAATAAGGCGCAACATGGCGCATGGTTTCCGCCGCCGCTGCGTCACAAAAGTGACGTTACGGCGGCGTAAAAGTGGCGCAAGTCTAAAATAAATCTGCCCCTTTCTCTGTTGCAGTTAGGATCAAAAGGCTGAGCAAAATTCCAGGTAGCATCCTGCAGCTAGCAAACAAGTCAGGGAACGAAAAGTTACCATTATACTCAGTGATATCAACACGAATTGTATCTGCAGCTTTACCGGGCTATAAAAAGCACTTGCTATAGTCACACATCTTTATGGCACTCGATTTACGAAAGTCAGAAGGATGAAAGTCTGAGCCTGATGTAAATAAAATGAATCAATAAAGGAAGAAAGTGAAATAAAAATGTACATAGCGATCAGAAAACTAGCTGCACTTCAGTAACAAAAATGTGACAAGCATGAGAATAAAACAACGACAATTCTAGAGCAAAGTATACACAAAAGCGTTTTTCCCTCAGACCATAACATACCGTGCGAGATGCAGAACCGCTTCCACAACGTTGGAGCCTTCCTTGGCGCTTGTTTCACAGAATAAAGCATTATATGTCTGTGGAGGAAATGAATAAAAATATGTTTATCATGAATCTGCACTTTTCTTTAATCACTACGGTTGGCTGCTTGAAAGTTAAAGAGAGCGACACGTTTGCAGTGTAACCAGTGTGCCATGCTTGGAGAGTTGCCCCAATAATGTTTACAAGGATCCCAGGTAGGTCCAGGTAGTCTACACGTCTGATATTCCAGTTCATTTTATAATAGGGCACATCAATTCCTAATTTTGTGATTTGGGCGTTCTAATAGGAACCTCTCTTTCAATATGTTTTGTTCAGGTTGGTACATCAGCTAGGAAAAGAGGTAGGGGCGTTGATAAAGAGAGTCATGTGAAATGTTTTCAACAAATTATAGAATGTGATGCATTTTAGAATGAATGGTACAGGAGAAAGTCCTGTTTTGCTTTGGTCCCGTTAATTCCATGTTCTTGTCTAAAAAAACAACCTAATGTCATGCACCTTCAGAGAAGCTAAAACTATAGCACTAGATAAAGGTTAAAAAAGTGGGAAAAGGAATGTATTTTTTTGCAAACAGGACATATGGGTCCACCAGTCCCTGGCAAAGAACAGGAGTATTTTCTGTGTAGATGCCACATTGTGCTTGGGAAGAATACCACCACACAGAAAGTGACCAATGGCTAAAGTGGACTGAACCATTGCCCCATGTTCCATTCTTTCATGGGCCGAATGAAAATATGAATTACACTATAAAATACCGAAGGATGATGCGGACTCACTGAAAACCCCTGTATGTATGTATGTATATATGTATAGATATATATTTTTCAAGGAAGAAGAAATGTGTTGGCTACCATCAGGCATAAACATAACTAAAACACAAACAATATAGCTACATTGTTCTGCCTATAAAAAAAGCCCTTAAAAGATCTGAACATTTCAACCCCAAAATTGCCAACATACATAAGTAAATATAATCCAAACTAACACACCACATGATAGTCACCTAAATCTCATGTGAATTGGGAGACTTTGCTACACACACAGTCACCAAGACTGAACACTTTCCTCTCAAGAGGAGCCATACATCATAGGCAACTGATGTGTCCCAGTTGTGCTGTTTCCTTCCACAACTAGCTCATGGTCCTGTCCCACTTTCTTAATATCACACCGCTTCTTCAATTCCTCACTTGAAAATGAAGTAGTCCCACCCAAATTTAAATCAGCTTACATAAAACACCCAGAGAAAAATGTAGCACTTGTTTATAGAGACCTCGACAACTACAGACCAATTCCTAATATTCCATCCCCTATGAACCTGTTCAGCCAAGCTGGTCACAAGTAAAAAAAGTGGTGTACAGCATGGCTAAAAGTTAGTGGGGTTAAGGAGAGTGGCGTGGAGTGGAGTGTCATAAAGTGGAGCAGAGTGCTATGGAGTGCCGAGGAGTTGCATAAATTGTCGTGGAGTGGAGTGAAGTGGACTGTCATGGAGTGATGTGGAGTGTCGTGTTCGCCATAGGACTGGGAGATCACCTTACGATACAAGAGTGTGCAGACAGAGGTGGAAATCTTGTCCTTGTTGACCTACCAGTGAATTCAGCCCTGTGAACAACCACATCATAACAGACCAACTGCACACACCATTTAAAAATCAGTAATGAGGGCATTGGGGCCATGGCCGATGGATAACATTGGAAAGGCATAGTGTAGGAGCGTGAAACTAATTTTAAAAAGTGTTTTTTTTTATGAGGCTCTACTGGGGTTGTTGTCCCACTTGCTGACTTAATTACTTTTCCATGTGTCTTGATATCCCGGCATTGTTTGCTTGGCCCACAACCTGGCTCCAATTTCATACTCTCACCCACCTTCCTCCTTGTTTTAATGGACCCATTGTTCTTCATAGACCTTCTCCTGCCTTATCATTCCCCCTCTCTAGTTTTAATGATTGATTCAATTTCAAAGTCTGTATTACCCCTGGTCACAAAAGATGGTACATAAATGTATCTTCCTTTATTGAAGAGCGAAAGTTAGTGTGACAGGGTGACCTAACGACCAACACCCCTATAATTTGAACAAGCTTTAGCTTACCGAGAATGTAGTAGAATACAGTTGAGTCACTGTCATTTCCGAATTAAAATACATTTACAAAAAATAAATTAGCCAGGTTGCTCTGTACTTCCTGTATTCAACTACTATCACAAAGCTTCACCCTGGCACCCTTGTGTTCAACATACGCCTCAGTCCACTTAAACCCTCTCATCCTTCTTTTTCATGTTTTCCCCCTAAAATAGAAAGCACTCAAATCACCCTTGTTATCGCAACACTTTATGCAACTACCATCACTTCCTCAAGCACATTACTCAATTGGAGGGGGATCCCTTAAATTAGGTGGCCTCGTTTACTAAAATACTCCACCTCTGAATGAACCAACAATGAACTGCCCAGATCCTGCATGCCATTTTGTGTTTGCTGCACATTCACAGTGCCAAAGGTCAAAAGACTGGCAACATATTACGCTATTATAGGTCACCCTGCTTTAATTCTGGTTTTGGTTTGTGGTACTGATTGTGCCCATGCAGTGGTATAACTTTGTGATCCATATTCCAATGTTCTATGTACTTTCCTTCTACAGCCACACTCAGGTTCACAAATCCCCAACCAAGACCAGCATCTCCCGGAACTTCAGACACGGGCTGCAGACAGAGCCACCTGTCAGGCTCCCCTGTTGCCCTGGAGCTGACCCATCTTGCAATTTATATTGTTCAATCGCTAACCTTTACGCATCAGCTCAAAGCATGTGTGGGACTGAGAAGAAAACCTCTGGAATAGGAGATAGCCATGCAGAAGACGACCTGGTGTTCCTGGATCTGCATGGCTGTTTCCCCTTTCTGAGGAACAAAACTCCTAACTGCAAGTTGCAGGTGTGATGTTGCCAGCTGAAAATTGACGATGATGCCAAATTTTTGCACCTCTGCACCCTGCAACTCATAAGCAGGCCCTTTAACATCATCAATCTGATGCATTAAATGTTTGTGAGTTTGCAAAAATACATCTTGTTAGCGATTCAGAAATGAGCCTACTTTTTATACCTAGACAGAAAGGCATATATCGAGAGGTAGACTTTGCACCTCTGTCAGGGCCCACATCAAACACCTCACACAAACCAATCCAGTTTTAGGGAAGAGTACAGCTCAGGAACGACAACTCTAATGGGGATTCATGACACCCTGGGATCAAAGACAAAGATGTTGCTTGCATCCTGGAACTTCTTGACCTCCAACACCCTTCTATGGAACTAACCATTCAACTGATCAACATCATGAGAAAAAGGATGAGATTCAATAGTAATATTTTAAGCAGCTTTCTATCCTATGATAGGGTTGGATCAAACATAGCATGAATGAGTGAATATTCATCCCACCTCTCCTTGTCTCCGCATTGAGACTCGAAGGGCCCATTTTGGCCCCCGCTATTTTTAACCTACATATTGTGCCACTGAATGAAGAGGTAAAAGGGCTGCTTTTACACATCCCCCAATACTGTTATGAAAAGCAGCTGGGTCTTAAAATATATTCAGATCAATTTACCAAAACCCTGACAATAGATATAGAAAAGTGCAAAAATGCCTACACAACAGGTTCATAAAACTCATTCTATCCAAACAGAATTTCTACTAATTTCACCAAAACCCAATGACACCCAGACCAAAGCCAGAACGCAAGTGTCCTCCCACTCACTGTTTCGCTCAAACTAGTTGGCAAGGCAAAATCCCTAGATTGTATCGTGGATGATAAACTCTCCACCACAACACAATCAACACAACTAAAAACGCATACTTGACGACTTTGCACCCCCCGAAATATGAACGTGGATAGTCAGTGAAGAAGTATTCCGAACACTGATACAATTACTACTTCTGTCTGGAATTCATTGCAGGATTACCATGATCACAGGATTTCCCAAATCTAGCTTACCTTACCTCAGCGGCTTACAAAAAAGTAAACAATGTAAGCACTATAAATCCAATCAGTGCAGGCAAGTGTTATTTGTATACACCTGGGCATGAAGAGCACACTTCAATATGTGAATATATTAATTTCGAATCTTCATATAAAATACTAGTTATTTCTCCATTTACTTTAATTGTTTATTAGTAAGAGGAACTTGTTTTTATAATAATTTATGCTGCACTTGTGCCATTAGTAAGTGCTGTGAATAAATAGTATTAGTAATACCTAGTTTGTGATACATAAGTCACTGACATTGGAAGGATGACAGACTGCATTTGCCCTGCCCTGCCTTGATACAAACATGACTTTCAAATGAATGCGAGTGGTGAACTCGGCGAGCTGTCTTGACAGTGAGAAGCAAGATTGCAGGAGTCTTGACGAGACAGCACTGACTGCTAAAGGCGAATAGCACAACATGAGCATGGCTTTTCTCTGCAAATCCTGGCTTTTACTCAGTGGCATAACGTAAAATGGTGGCCCCCCCCTGCAGACTGTCATTTGGAGCCCCAGTGTCTCCCAGATCACCCAGACATGATATTAGTCTTGGGCTAAATGAGGCATCCCTGAAGGGTTGGGGCCCCCTACACTGCAGGGGCCTGCATTACGCCCCTGTCATGTACATAGGGACATGGGGTACCATTTGCTGGGCCTCTCTCTGCCCTCAATATTGCTTTTCTCTTTATTTCAACTCGGAAAAGCAGAGTGGTTTCCAGAGTGTTTAAAAGTTTCTTAGAACATGCCATTGCGTGCATTCTGGCAGGCATACAATGGCATGGCTTAAGGGATTAGGGGGGGCCCCTGCAAAACAAGGAACCTTGCCCACCCCCCGCACCGCAGGGACTGCTGGGGCCTCCATCATGCCCCTGTTATTCTTATTACAGTCATATATATTTGTACAGGTTTTCGTTTATAGATGAATATAAACAAGGTTTAGCAAAGACAATGGAAATGGCTAATATGTGCCAGTGCATGGTTGCCGTACTTGCTCATGTCTGTGTTGGTATTCAATATCACAGTAAAGACAGACCGTTTGGCTTTGCCAATGCTTGTTTTCAATTGAATCACCACTGCCACACCGACCCAATTATGCATCTTTTGTGCATTGTACCACAATGTTATGTACTGATTTGATTGTATACACATTTAGTAAAATAATGGAAAGTAGGGGCCCGATTCACAGAACAAACAAGGCAAAATCCTAAACTTAGTACCATTTTGGTATTCACAGAATGCACTTACTACTTCTGGTATTCACAGAATGAACTTACTACTTTTGCGATTCACAGAATAAACTTACTACTTTTGCTATTCACAGAATGGATTTACGACTACTAACTTTACGTCCGCAGGAGGCGGAGCTTCCGGCCCGGAGGCGGAGCTTCCGGCCCGGAGGTGGGGATTCCGGCCAGTGGCGGAGATTTAGCCATGGCCAAAATCTCCACCTCTGGGCCGGAAGCTCCGCCTCCGGGCCGGAAGCCCCGCCTCCGGGCCAGAAGCTCCACCTCCGTGCCGGAATTTCCGGCCCGAGTGCGGATGTAAAGTTAGTAGTCGTAAATCCATTCTGTGAATAGCAAAAATAGTAAGTTTATTCTGTGAATCGCAAAAGTAGTAAATTCATTCTGTGAATACCAGAAGTAGTAAGTGCATTCTGTGAATACCAAAATGGTACTAAGTTTAGGATTTTGTCTTAAGTTTGTTCTGTGAATCGGGCCCTAGGATTCTGGCATTAGAATGAATGAATGGATGAATGAATGAATGAAGACATTTATAGAGCGCACAGCTACTCAACAAGAGTGTTCTGGCGCTAAAATGACTCAGACACTATAAACATTTCAAAGCAGATTACCCATCCTCACCATAGCCAGTTTTTCTCCATAACTGGTTGGGACACATTTTTGCCCTTTCTCTGCTGCCACTTCGCGAAGATCCGCTTTGTTTCCGACCATCATGATTGGGACATTGTCCTGAGTAACTTCCTGCCAGGAAAGTGTAAACAAAAGCATATTTAGACATTGAAGTGACAGTATGTTTATGTTCAGAATATAACAGGTGATTTATTTTCATAAACATTTTGCTGAAGTTTTCTTATTGTGAAACTGCTACTTTTTCGTGAGACAAGATGGAGGAAAGGAACAATATTGAGTTGCATTGATTTAAAGCCCTCTAGCTAGCTATCTTTGATAACCCAGTTAGGGCCTTCCATATCACCAATGAGCAGCCTCGGCACTGTCTTTTTGGGATTCTAGAAGGTTACGCTGTATTGGCATATAAACTGCACTATTAGAAGAAAACAACTCCATTAATGACCATCATATACTTTGGAATTGACAGAATGGCCTGCTGAGCAAGATGAAATGCAGACAAATTGATCAGAAACAATGTCAATGTTATTTGGAAGAAACAAATTGAAATCATGCCTGATTCTAGATGGCGGGGACCTCTGTACTTACAGTGAAGCTATCTGTTTGACGGCTCCACTGAAGACACTGAAATTTGCCGAACAACCTCTATGTGTGTAGCAGATGCTCAGTAAAAGTTTTAGATTTCCAGAAACCAACTCTAAAACCAGGAGTTTTTTCATGAAATTACAAAACAATGGATCTGAAGTGGTGAGATTTTTCTCCCTATGTGCTGCAGTCACTGTTAGAGCCCTCCGCCTGAGATCACCATGCCTCGCAAAACAGGCCCAGGTAGGAAAAGCGAGTGATGGTCACTCTATCCGCTTTTGCGGCCGTTTTCGGCCAAAAAGCGGCGATAATGTTATCGCTATATCAGCAAGGTCAAGCTATCGCGTGAAACCTTGCCTTAGTGCCTGAATTCCTAACGCCCATCTTTGCATCTCTAATGAGATGCAAAGTGGGCGTTCCTCCCCAGGATAACGGGAGAAATGTCGCTAAGCAACATTTCTCCTATTATCAAGCCTCACGCAAAGCAGCATAGCGACAAGAAAAGTAGCCATGAAAAGTGTGGCGTGAGGAAACTCCTAATATGTGGCACCACCAGCATATTAGGGGCCCCTAATCGCTGCACCACCGTCAGTAATTGTGGATCCCTGGCGGCAGCAGTGTTTCCATGGAGGTCTAACCGCCGCAGTACTAATGTGGCGGGGAGACCGACAGTCTGGTGGTCCGCGGATCACCGCCACGGGTTTGGCGGTGCACTGGACCACCGAACCCATTTTAAGGGCCTAAGTCTTTTGCCGATCATCTTTAGGATGACACTCTTTTATAGTGAGTCAACTAAAGTTATGATCTATAGATGTTTAGTAATTATAATTTTCTTGGAGAATTTGATTTATTTATTAAGGAGTTTTTTATAACACTACACATAACCTGAGACATGACAACAACGTTGAACTTACTAAAAACGCCTTCTTAAACATTTTGGTTTGCTTAGCTAGCACTTCATTTACAAAGTGAATTGAACCATAAAATAAGCAGAAATGGATAAACATTTACCAAACTCTCTTTTCCAAAACAAAATTTAAATAAATCCTAACATTTTAAAACTGTGTCTTCTCAAAATTCCTTGTCATGCAAATGTGTGGCTCTGTTCTTGATTATGCAAAGCCTGGGAATGAAAATATACTTAAATTGAATCGAATGTCTCCAATTGAGGCCATCATGATCACTACAAGAACAGTCTCAATTAATATTATGTGCACCTCATTTGCACTGATATTGTATCTAGCCAGTCAAAACTGTTCAATTGCTTCGGAATAATACTGCGTCTAACGCACACAACAAATTACTATTGTAAAAAAAGAGACACACTATTGTAATCTTTTAAAACACACCTGGACTCTGTAATATAAAATCCTCCCTCAAGTGACAGGTGCTTACCATCGCTCTATAGTCAGCCTCTCCTCCAGCCGCTGTCCAGGGGTAGTGCCTAAGATTCCAGGATTTGTTAATCACCTGATAAGCTCCCCTGTTGGAAGGGCATTCGCTCTACACAGAAGTGCTGCATACAACGTACACATTGGGTGGAAGCATATTTATTCTGATTGAATTATGTTTTATGCAGGGGTTTCCTATGCAGGTTAAAAACACAGGGACAAAAACAGAAAACAAAGTACGTTTTCTGACGAGACTTGATTGTATCAGCCTATACTCCCACAATTCTTCCTTTTTAGGTCTTGCCGGAGCCAGCGTGCTTGGGCTGCTCTGCGAGGCTTCTAGTAAGGGCTTCCAACTCCGAGCTCGTGCGTGTGTTTTGTTTTGTTTTTTATCTCAGGCTATTGGCCTTTGCGTGCGTCTTTCTAAGAAACATAGCACGCAATTGGCCATAGGCAGGTGCATGTCTCGCATTCTCTACAAACGTTAACTCCCCTGGCCTAGGGAGCTCGGGAGCGAGCAGCTGCGCGACCGGATGTCAGCTGCATTGTCATACATTTGTCATTAAGGCTGTTGACAGAGGATTCAGGCAACATTCTTAATTAAAAACCCTTTTTAATATCTGCGCATTAAAGCAACATAATTGGTCTGTACTGTGAGTTGGAGAAGCACTTTAAACTCAGGGCTCCTCATGATTACGAATCTATCTCAGTGTAAATGGGCCTTTCTTCACAGACAGGGGTTACTGTGGGGGGCGGGGCAGCCCTGGCACCAGGAAAATGTGCTGCCACCAACCCTGCAGTTAGTCAGCTCAGAATCAGAGCTCACACTACAGTCCCTTGTAGGGAGAGATGGAATGAAATAGTGACAGTGTTCACTAATATTGCACAAGGCTGCACTAGTCCCCTCGTGCACCTCTGTGTCGCGGCTGGTGTGAAGGTGGTACATTCAGCTCCGAATGAGAGCTCAGACTGCAGTCTCTTGTAGGGAGCGACAGAATGATGTAGTGACGGTGTTCACTATTATTGCACGAGGCTGCACTAGTCCCCTTGTGCACCTCTGTGTCGCGGCTGGTGTGAAGGTGGTACATTCAGCTCCGAATGAGAGCTCAGACTGCAGTCTCTTGTAGGGAGCGACAGAATGATGTAGTGACGGTGTTCACTATTATTGCACGAGGCTGCACTAGTTCCCTCGTGCACCTCTTTGTCGCGGCTGGTGTGAAGGTGGTACATTCAGCTCAGAATCAGAGCTCACATTGCAGTCTCTTGTAGGGAGCGATGGATTTCTTCTCCAAAAACCCCAGACTTCAAACAGCTCTCCAGCATCCCTCCCGCTCCCCATCCACTGCCTCTTGCTCCTTTCTACCTCCTGTCTCTGCGCCTCTTCTGTTATTTCTTAACCTTCACTTACTCACTCATTTCTTCTCCACCCTCCACTCTCTCGATGCGTTTGCCTTTATCTGCCTCTGGTGATGAGTCCTGTTATTCGTTCTCTCCCACTCACCGGCGTCGCCCCCTCCTCCTTGGACTCTCCCTTTACACCCTCGCCTCCAGCTCCCTGTGTTATTATTGTGGCCACCTGCACAGGGTGGGGGGAGGGCTCTCACTCTCGCATCCTCTCCAGCCTATGCTTGCTACCTCGCTTCACTATGTCCTATTACCCATTAATGCCTCCTCTCTTTTCTCCGAGTCTACCGCTCCTCTTTCACCCCTTCCTTTTCTTTTCACACCCCGCTATTCCTTTTCCTCCCCTTGATTCTCTTCCCCTTTCACCCCTCCCCATTCATTTCTCCCCATAAGCCACCCTCTTTCCCCCCTCTCCCCTTCTCATTGGCTCCTGTCATTCACCCACTTCTGCCCTAGCCCCCACCACCCAATGCATGACACATGTGAGGTACACTCCCTCTGTGTCCCCATCACCTCCCCCTCTTAGGTTTGCCTCCCAGTCCGGCACCACCACCGAAAGCGAGGCGCACCCACTCCCACAAACGTACATGGTCCCGTAACTGCTTGGAAAGTGCTTTGGAGCTACACGTCTGGCATGAAGTACTATACAAACGTACTCCTCCACGCTCTCTGTGCCCTCCATCCACCCCGTACCCTTGCCGGGAGGCAAGAGTGGGGTTTACTCCTCAAAGGACGAGGCACACCCCAGGCACACCCCAAACCTGACACAGAGGGCACCTTCTGGGTCCACGCACAGGCCTTGGTCGCAACAGAAGACGCCAAGACAAGGATGGGCAGGGAACAATGTGTATGGTGGCGAGTAAGGCTGTCATGGAGAAATCGCTTTTGCCTGCGATGTCCCATTGTACGTAGCATTCAGCGCGAGAAAGGCCTCAAATTGATGATATTGTCAACAGGTAAGAAACACACAGATGCCATGGTTCTATGACCACTGTCGTTAGGTGATCACTGTTCCTGCAGCTGTAGAAACTTTTGGATTTTATATGTATTTTTATTTTTTGAAGTTTTGCATAGAGCAAACTCGACCCTAAGGTATTGGAGCGCTTTACATGAGCATCAGCTATATTACACAAGTTTTTTTTTTGCACGGAAGGAATAATTGATTTGCCCAGAATTACATGATGTTTAAATGACTGTCGAGACTCAAACCCAGTTCCCCAGTTCCAGAGTCAGGAGATCTGGCTGTAACGCCACAATCCTCTCCTACACGCATAATGGGATTTGATCATCTGCAATGATTTGGTGTTTCTGTAAGTTTAGTGCTTTGCAGTGGGCATAGGAAACTCCCAAATAAATTATATAATGCTTGGAAGCCAGGGGTGTGGCAGAGCTGAGGGGAGTAAAATAGTGCTGGTATGGTAATGGGAAGTCTCTGAAGGTGGTAATCTAGGTGCTCACCCTCTTATGAGGTCTTGCTTAAAAAGCAAAGAGAAGGATCCTGGCAGACCTGAACTGGCATAGCGTTGTACATCCTAGGAGCATACCAGGTGAATGCTTTGGGCTTTGCTTTATCCTTTCTAGTGCAGTGATCCTCTTGCTGCGCATCATGCGTACTCCGCTTGAGAACGTAATCTGGGTTACTAAATACTAGATACGTTCTTCAGAGGAACGTGGAAGAAGCGACGTTTGGTAGGCACAGAAAATCCTTCATGCCACTGTATAATTACATGACCACTCGGTTTGTTGCCAATTGCTGTGTTGCTCCTTTATGTATAGTAAATACGCTCTCCTTACCGAAATCATGTCCACCCATTCCCGGACGTTTAGAAAGCTTTTCTCACAGGAAACATCATACAGCAGCAGGACTCCATCCGCTCGTCTAAAGTATGACTTTGCAATACTTCGAAATCTAGTAAGGAGGAAAAATGCATCCTTACACCAGTTGATAACGCATATTTCTTCTACGTACACTTTAGTACAGTTAGATTCATCATGTACAAAACATATTTCTTGTTCAGTAAGTGTTATATGTCTGGAAAACCTACCCAACTGTGACTCACATATTCATATAAGATAAGCATGTCTTTTAGGTCTTGCTACAGACAGCTTGATCTGTCAAAGGGACTACCTTCAACATCTTCTTGTAGGATTTTTCTATATTAATTGGGTTGCTGGTTTACGGGGTGGTGAAACCTACTCAAGCAGCAATCACAATTCTTGTCAGGGTGAAGCCACAAGCAAACCCCAAATTAACCTGTACTCCCGCTCTGGTAGTTTGGCGTAGAGCAGTTAGGCTTAACTTAAATGCAACATGTGAAGTATTTGTGCAACAGTTCGGACAGTAAAAATGAAAACACTACACAGAGAATCCCACACCAAATTAGAAAAAGAGAGTAGATTTAAAAAAAAAAAACAAGACCAAAACAACAAAAATCTAATCAGTAGATCCGGAGGTATATAATTGTAGAGATTTTATTGAAAATAGCACCAAAAGTGCTAAAGTGCTACTCATGGCTATCTGGTCATGCGAGACCTAGTAAAAGTTACAAGTTCAGGCTGACCACGATGAAGCGCTGGTCGGATACAGGGACCTGGTTTGTCCGGCTGAAAGTTACCTTCTCAGTCCTGTTCGTGGTGGAGGGGGCTGCGAAGAGCAGGGAAGCGTCACAGACGATTGCCAATGTAGCACGAAGAGCAGGCCTGGCATCGCGGATTGTCGTCACTATAGTACGAAGATCCTGTTGTCATTGTGAATGGTCGGTCTGGTGCTTCTCTATGCCGCTCTCTGCGAGCAGTAGATGCTGCAGTGCAAAGGGTTAGGCTGATGGCACTTTGCATTGGTGGGCTGTGCTAGTGACAAGATTTCAGTGCCAACAGGCCTGTTGGTAGTCACGAAGACCTAAGGGGCTCCACTTGGGGGTCAGGGGCTTGTTCCAAATGGATCTGAGTGATGGTTTAGGTGGTTGTGTGCCTGTAATGTTTCTGTTGCTCTGAACAAGAGGCAGGAGACAGACTAGTCCATGGAGTAACTCTGGGAGTCCTGGGTTCAGGTGGAGGGCCAATCCCTCTGGCTCAGACAGGAAGCCAGTAGGGCAGCAATCCATCAAGAGAGTAGGCAAGCAAGACAGTAGTCCAACAGGGCAGCAGTCCAGCAGAATGGCAGTCCTTTCAGAAGCACAGCAGTCTATCCTGGAAGAGTCTCCACAGGTCAGAAGTGTACTGAAGAGTTAGTGTCTGAGGTCCAATATTTATACCTGGTATCTTTCTTCTGAAAGATGGAAGCAGCTTCTAGAGGTTTCCCTTTTAAGTCTCCAGACAACCTGCCTTTCCTGTCCGGGCTGCAGACTAACAAAGGCAGTATGCAGCCCTATGAGTGGAGGCAGGACATAGCCTATTCAAGTGTGAGTTGGGTTGTGCCCAGATCCGCCCTCCCATCCTGCCAGTGATGGTCCATCCAGGCACACATATGCTCACTTTTGTGTGTGGCTGTCCAGGAGGAATACACAAAGCCCAACTGTCAGCTACACCCAGTCATGTGAACCCAGGGACAGGCTACAGGCACTAAATGGGTAAGGCCATGAAAATGCCAGATTTCTAAAAGGGCATTTTCAAAATTGTAATTTAAAATCTTAGTTTACCATGAGAGAGGATTTTTCACTTAATTTCCAAAGACTTCAAACATGAACTGGTTGACTGCTCCCCTTTGGAAATCATCATTTAATGAATTAAAGGTAGTAACGTAATTCCAATGTTATCCTATCTGAGAGGTAGGCCTTGCTGTAGTGACAAATAAAGGTAAGAATTTCTAACTACAGGAACATATACAACTTAAAAGTACATGTCCAACTTTTTTAATACACTGTGCCCTGCCCTGGGGGCTGCCCAAGGCCTACTCTAGGGGTGTCTTATATGTATGAAAAAGGAAGGTTTGGGCCTGGCAAAAGGTTTATTCTGCCAGGTCGAAATGGCAGTTTAAAACTGCACACACAGGCAGCAATGGCAGACTAGAGACATGCTTAATGCACTACTTAAGTGGGTGGCACAATCAGCGCGGCAGGCCCACAAGTAGCATTTGATTTATACACCCTGGACAAAGGTAGTGGAACTTTCCTAGGGACGTATAAATAAATTAAATATGGTAATTGGGTGTAAGCCAATTCCACCATGTTTTAGGGAGAGAGCACAAGCACTTTAGCACTTGTTAGTAGTGCTAAAGTGCACGGGGGCATATTCTCAAGGACATATCGGCAAGTTAACTGCACTTTATCGCAACCAAAGTTGCGATACATTTATCACCCCATTCACAAGCCGGTGCTAACAGCCCATAGCACCAGTTTACCCGCAATAGCAGCTGCAAAAAACATCACCACAGATGACCCCGGCAACTATCTCTAATGAGATGCAGAGTAGGCGTTCCCATGCAAAAAGCCGTGTCAACACAACACTGCAACATTCAAAACGACCAGCGACATCGGCGATAAGATCACAAAACATGCGATAAGGCACATTAGCAGCAGGGAATTAACACCTACTCTGACCTGGTGTAAAGTCTGACGGCAGCCGGCACCAGAAAAGGGAGTCCAGTTCACAGCCACACCTGAAGGACAGCAGATGCCATGGAGCTACTGATCATGCAGCTCGGAGCTTCAACAGGCCCACAACACCCACAGCCACCACCCCCAGGACCGCCACCACCCCCCGCGCCCACGCACCATCCCCCCAGACCACCAGAGAGGCAGCGCAGACACAGACCGTGGACCTTCAGGAAACACCAGCCTCACAGACTTAACACCAGAGAATGTCATTGCCCACTACAGGCTCAAAAGGACAACCATCCTCTGCATCCTGACCATCACTGCCCACAGGCTGACTGTACCAATACAGCGGACAACCAACATTCCTCCGCAGACAAAGCTGCTGGCTGTGCTTCACCTGTAGGCCTCTGGTACCTTCCAACCAACAACCGCCAGAGTAGGAGGAGTCTCACAGCCAGCCCTATCCAAGTTCCTCACACCTGTCTTGGATGCCATCATCAGCTTGGTACCCCAGTACCTATACTTCCCCCACACTGTGCAGGAACAGCTGGAGACCAAGCAAGGCTTCTACGCCATAGCTGGATTCCCGCACATGTTGGCGGCAATAGACTGCACACATGTCCTACTTGTGCCCCCTGCCGACACTGCACACAATTACCGCAACAGAAAGCACACGCATTCCATCAATGTGCAGGCAATAGTGGACCGCCGGGGACTCTTCACCGATGTCGTCGTCAACTACCCAGGCAATGTGCATGATTCATACATCTTCCGACAGTCCATCGTCAACCGGCGCTTCCAGGATGGCACCTACGGAAATGCACTGCTCGTTGGTAAGTACCAAATGAGCACACCACACACATCAACTCCACAATCATACAACTCACAACTCTGGGAATGCACATGTTACAAACCCACATTCAACATGCCAAACAACATGCCCACCCACCAGACACGACAGCACAACTTACCGTGGGAACCTGGCCTAGCCATGTACATGAGCCATCAACAGCATGGCACCTCAGGCACACATTAGCAGAAAGTGGGAAGAGGAGGGAACCAGGCATGTGCGAAGGAGGTGATGTGACTGATGACTGAGACTGCACACAATGCCAATTGTGGCGCGGATGTGTTGGGCAGACTGCAGTATGTAGACCACACACATATCCATGTCGACATACACCACTGGTGTTTGGTGTATTGGACAGTGGATGCAATCATGTCACCCCAGCCAGTGGGGAAGATCAAGGAAATATAGCTTGTTACATCCCCCCCTGTAAGCGTGAGAGGAGTCGGCTGGCCCGGCGTATGCCGGATCAGCATATGGTTGTGAATAAATAGCACATAGCCCTGGGGATGGTCCTCTTCCGGAATGCCCAACGTCCCTGCCAGGGAGGTGCCTCTCATCCCGCCACGAGGCCTACGCTGTGAGCGGTGTTGCCTGGGATCCTGTGCGCCTGTTGCACCCCGAGCCGAAGGTCCCCGAAGCCATCATGGCTACCCCTGAATATCCAGGCATCACTGCCCACCTGTCGACACCGGCGTGTGTCAAAGAGTGCCCATCACGTGCCGGTGCAAGCTCCAAGCCCGAGGCCCCCGACCTTGGCAGACTCCTCGGACCATCACGGCCTCCGCAACACAGGTGCGTGGAACTCCTTTCCAGTTGACGTACTCCACCGGCATACACTGGGGACAAGTAGGACACACATTCGGAACTGAGTCTTGATTACACCATGGCAGAGTACATGATTTAAGGCTGAGTTCATGTCACTATACTCCCTTCGATGTGGTGCCACAAAGAACTGTGCATAGGACTCCCACCAAACATGTCTGTGGGCCATTGCTGACTCCGGCCTTTGGCCTGCACTGCGGTCCTGCAGGCCTCACACCAATCTAATGCAGTCAGTCACAGGCAGGACACGGCCTCCTCGCCGGCTGCACACCCGCTCAGCTCTGGTGCCACTACCTATGTCAGCCACAAATCTAATACAAATGCCATTCCAACGTCGTGTGCGAGAGATCCAGGAGGAGATGGGTGGACAGCGGTTGGCCCGCGGTGACCGGCTGCCTCTGGCCGACACTGCGGCCAACTAGGTCACACTTTTGGAACTGAGTCTTGATTTCTTTATGGCACTGTTTATGTCACAGTACGCAAGGAGAGGAGTAAGAGGAAGACGCGCTTCAGTCTGCAGGAGAAAAGGCTCACCTATACGGAGGTGATGGGACACTACCAACAACTGCACTGGTGCCACTGACTCTGTGCAGCACATGCCTACCAGACGTGGCTGTGGGTCCCTACTGACCGCTGCCTCCGGCACACACTGCGGTGGAGTAGGTCACACAATCTGAACTGAGTCTTGCTCTCTACATAGCAGAGTCCATGTCATTGTACAGGCCTCATCTCAGACTGCGTCCCCTTCCAGCTCTGGTGCCACTAAGTATGTGCCCTGAAATTCATGGGCAATCTCTGTTTGGACATCGGTGGCGTCTGAGCCCATGGGCTGGAGGCTGTCTTCATCTACATGTAGCTGATACTGACAAGGTGGAAAAGTGGGGTCTGTCGCATTCAACTCCACCATCTGCTTGTTTCTGCTTGCTTCTGCTTACTTCTGCCCTCTGCATCATGCCCTGGAAGGACACCTTCCACTGTCCTCTGCAACCCTCCGTGAAATTCCCCTTGGACATCGATGAGTACACGTTCAGCTCGAGTGGCACTACCTCAGTGCACCGCAAGTCACTGTCCCATTGTGGTGTGCCTGTGATGGCCGCTGTGCATCCGGGGCCACAAACGTTGTGCTGGTCAAGTCAGGGACCTATGATGTTCGTACCTTGTACTGCTGATTGTCTGCTCACTGTTCTGGTCTTTGCCAGAACTAACCAACCCCTGAGTGGTGGCTTACACTACCCAAAACCCATCCAGCACAGGCGTCACTGGAGATGTGACTCTAGCAATAAAAGGGGCCGGGTGCATGTGCCCGTGGCCAGTCCCACAAACTCACTCAGTGTGTCCGTGTGGACATCATGTATGCATGAGGGACCAGGGACATTCCACATTAGATTGTGCTGTGTACAGCATGCGCAACCATGTCACCACAGTCAGTGGTGTAGACCTGGGACATGTAACCGTGTCGTATCTCCATGTGAGCGTAAGCGGGGTGGACAGGCGCACGACAGTTCTGCGTAGGGGTGTAGCTCCTCCACACGTGGATCTGGGTGTGGTTCAGTGTAGGCCTTGCCGAGGATGTGGCTGATGCATGTGTCTCTGTTGTAGTGTCTGCACCTCCCCGTCACGCAATCGACAATGTTGCCATGTGGCATGCCCCCGGTGTGCGTGCTCGGCCGAAGGGGTACATGGGGGAGGGCATGCCCGCTCGGGGTCAGGGATCACACATGCCAACTGTTGTGTGTGTCACTATTATCGCAGCATGAGCCAAAGATGTACCCTCAACTGCACGTCGGGTTCATCCAGGCAGGTGCTCTACATTTTTGTCAGCCCTGTCCTTGCAATGGGCCGACACACACGTGGCCAGCCACATTCTGCGCAGCATCATCACTGTGTCATATTCAGGCTTGTGGACATGCGCAGACAGGCATTACAATGGTGTGCCGTAGGGGTGCATGTGATGCAATCACGCTGCGCACAATAGTGAATGTGCTCAGGGGGGAGGTGCAGCAGTTAGGCTACGTAATACACAGTGATGTCGCTCATTTGCAACATGCAGTACATGTCATACAGGAATCGCTAAGTCACACATTTCACACACCAATGAACCAGTGAGACTGCTAGCACATCATGCAGTACGTAGTCTTGACTCATGTCTCTCTGCACTGTCACAGGTGACCAAGGATATGCACTCTGCGCTTGGATGATGACTCCCCTCGGAGCCCCAAACACACAGGCCCAGAGGCAGTACAATTTGGCCCACAAACCCACCAGGGGCATCATGGAGTGCACATTTGGCGTGTTGAAGTCACGTTTCAGGTGCCTAGACGTCACAGGCGGAAAGCTCCTGTACAGCCCAGGCCTCGTGTGCAAGATGATCGTTGCATGTTGTGTGTTGCACAACATATGTGTACGCAGCAGAGCCAAATTTGATACGAGTGCTAGATGCACAGGAAGATGATGATGAAGATGAGGCAGATGGACCACACCCCATTGCAGCCGCAGCAGGAATAGCCCGTAGGGACTACATCATTGACAATTTCTTTTCCGGTTGACGTCACATTGTGTGGGTCCTTAGCAGTAACGGCACGTATGTTGACTGACCACAGGCACAGCATGTGCTAATAAATGCATTTGAAAACACATTCCGTGCATGCATGTCACTCATCTGTACAGGCACTTCACTCAGACAAGTGTGGGTGCGACTGGTTGTGCTGACAATTTTGGAATTTGTTAATGGATGGTGGGTGTCTCACCTCTGTGCAGTGAGGCTGTTTAGGGTGTCACGTATTCGAACTGCCAGTTCTCTGTGTCACAGTTGTTATGGTATCCCACTCTTTAGCGTTTCACATGTGTCCCAATTCATTCCATTTTGGCTGTCATTTGAGGCCTACAAGTGACAACAGGGCTTTTTTTGGGCTCTGATATGTGCCATCAAACTTGAGAGGGTTGCACTCCGATTCTTCTGAATGTTTATCACCTTGTTTAACCACACTGTTACAATAAACTGCTTTCAACGAACGTTGCTTTATTACGTATTCTTTGAAGAGGTTCGGATGGCCCACTGGGATATGAGAAAAGTTGGAAATTGCATTTCCTCGCATGGAATGATGAATGTCTAAATTTAACAGAAGTAGAAACATATGGTATAAAAGGAGAATAAATTAATCAAAGATGATGACGGATTAAAAGTATCTGCAACTGCAGTAAAGGCTGTCGCCGCTGGTCTTGGGGTTAAAAGAAGCCTCGATATGATGATGCTCTGATATGTGCCGCCATAATGCAGGGATGTACCATGTGACTCAAGTCCCGTGACATGGTCGACATGTACGTGGGGGGAGTCACTGCCCCTACATTGGTCTATGCTTTCATTATTGTTTGGTCATGGACATGGCACGTTGGTGTGCAGGGGGTGTTGTTTGTCCCTCTGAAATGTGAAGAGGAGATGCGGTTTCACAGTGTGTTCCATGTTTGTTTCCGCATTGGCGCAGGTTACATACTGAATGCATTTCAATGTACATTGTGGCTGCTTGTGGGGAATTGCCTATCTGATTTGGGCAATGGTCATTTGTTCTGCGTCACAGCTGTGGGGTTGTGCTCGTACGTTGTCATCTCATCGTTTGTTTGGTCTGCTTTTATGGTGCATTTTCCCGCCTGATGCGTGTGAATTGCAGGCTAGTCAGTGGTTTTTGCTGCTTTTTGTATCGCGCTTGGCCTCATTGCAACTTTTTTTGCGTTCGTGTTTCGCATTTTTGTGGTGTGGCGTTGATTTTATCACAGTCATTTGACGTGTTATCTGGGGACTATCGCATTGTACCACCGGGTTGTGAATACTTGGTTAACACGGCGTGAATTTCCCGCGATAGACTGCGATATTGAGAGTTGCGTTAAGTAACTTTTGCGATGGTTATCACACGTTCTTGAGAAAATGCCCCACAGAGTCCTAAGCTCAACAAGGAATTCAGCAAAATGTAGATGCTTAAGGCAAAAGGTTTGGGGGGAGGACCATCCAACTGATCTGGTGTCTTCTAGAATATTATTCAATTCAACTGGGCAAGCGAGCACTGGGGAATGATTTAGATGCAGCTGAATTAGCCTGAGGCATCAAAGTGCTTTTTACGAACAATTTATTCTGAAACAAGTGCTCTGGAATACATTAAACCATGGATGTTAAACATAATATAAGTGTTACTTGCAGAAGAGTGAAAGTGTATCAGCAACATGGAGGAGTGGAAAGAGTTAGCTAGAAAGAGCAAAAAAAGGTGTAAGCAGAAACAGAGTTCAGGATTAGGAGATCTGATCATTCATACAATAAAGGAAGCAGAGGAAAGTATTTAGCCTTTTGAGTGCAGATGGAGGAGTAGTGTTCTGATATTTTTTCAGAAAATGACTTTGTTCTGTGACATCTTATATCTGCTGGAAGAGAGCTCTTTAGTTGGAAAGGGGAGTACTGTAAAAAGATTTAGAAGCCGCAAAGTTAGATATATTTTTTTTTATTTCAAGATGTAAAGTCTCTTTACTCCTAAGGTTTCTCATCCCTCCACAGACAGGAGTCAAGACAGGTGGATGGTTTTAGTTTTGGAATTTTAAAAGTCATACAGGTTAGTTTGAATTTCATCCTTTTCTCCAAAGGTAGCAAGTAAAGGTCTCTCAGTACTGCTGTTACGTGATCATTAACAATACTTTATAAAGTAAATATTGCAAGTAGCACAGAGAGAATGGGCAATGGGTCAACCACTGTTAACCACTGGCTCTTATGTAGTGTTCAAGGTTTGCAACTGGTTAGAAGGACTGTTCTTCAAACCATGGCATTTTGTGGAAGATTATATGGTTCCAACTTTCTCTCATTAGAACCTTGTAATAAGGGCCTACTTACGAGTTTGGCAGTCCATAGGACCACCAAACTCGAGGTAAAGGGTTGGTGGTGGTCGGGGACCACCGCACCAGCAGGAGACCGCTGTATTACAAGTACAGCAGTCGGACCTCCCTAGGACCGCTGCAACATTCCGGAGATCCATGATCCCTGGCAGTGGCACGGCGGTCTTGAGGCTGTAATTTGCTTGGTGGTGCCACTGCAACACTGCCAAGCATATTACAAGTTTCCTCACCGCTAGTGTTCTCATGGCGATTCTCACTCCATGAAACTGCTGGCAGTGAGGAAAGGAAGGGAGCCCTACAGGGTCCCCTCTTGTCCCATGCACGGGGGTGCATGCAAAGGGGGCACATCCTGTGCCCCCCTGTGTGCATGCAGACCTGTTCCTGCACGGGATGGACTGAACAGTCCCTGTCGTGCAGGAACATCCATTGACGGTCCTGCGGCGGTGCTGTTCTAAGGCTCACATATGAGCCTCTGTACTGCACCACTACGGGACTGCCACGCCGCCTGACAGACCACGAATTAACTAGTTATCTGGCAGGCGGGTGGCGGTTGACTTTGGCAGACCTGGAGCAGGGCGCTGGCATGGCAGCCCGCTCCAGGACCGCCAAAGTCGTAATCAGGCCCTAAGACACAATTCAGGTAGTTCTCACTCCCTGTGTCTCCTACACCACTCACATGCTTTCCCTCGTCCTTTCATCCTTGCTTCCTGTCATCCTCACTCATTGCCCCATCATTCTACCTGCTCCTCCCATCCAACCCCACTATTATGATACCCCTTGCCATATGTATTTGCCTACTTCACTTTTGTTATACTGCCTTGCTCATTCCAGGTAATAGTTAGGGACCAGTTCCCTGTGTAGATTACATAACATTTGCACATACAGATGACTGTACTATCTGTAGCTATTAGGCTAGCATTTTTCAAAACTAACAGGTGATGCATTCAAAGCCTTGCGAACATGAAAATCAAGTGAATATGCAAATGTATATATTGAATTCATGCCATCTCTCTTATCTACCCTGCTCAAAATAATTGCACATTTGAGAATTGTTGCCATTATTCATTTCAACTTTCAACAAAAGAAGACATTCATGGTACTCTAGTCTGTTCATAATTCTCTGGCAGCTAACATTGAGGGGGTTGTGGTGGAAGCTGATGAGATCTCCCATTACAGGCTTAAAGTACTGCATCGTACTGCAACAATCCTATGTCTGTAACTCGAGGGGCCTCTAGTATTGACTTAAGGTACTGCAGCCTGCTTTAGATAGGACTTGCGTCTGACGAGAGGAACCTCTGCTAAAGTACTGCAGCCTGCATCGGGGAAGTGCTGATTGCTGTTCTTCAAGTGATTGCGATAAAGAGAGACATTAGATTTTCCTATGCTTATTACTATGTGGAAATTAATATGTAATATTTAATGTTCTGATGAACAAGCATGGAAATGAACACTTTTTCAAAACTGTTGGAAAATGCACAGTAACGATTTGTGCTGTCAAGATCCATCTGGACTAGGGGTGGGCGGAATTTGCGGAATTAACCTTCGTACATTATCGCGAGAATGTTTAAAATTATCGCAAACAAGCAGAAATATCGCGAAGATGCGGAAGTTTTTTTCCGGCATGTTCGCGAGATTTTCTGCATGGTTGCGGGTCGCCAACTTACCCATGTGGTTGCTTGCGGGCGCGGCCATCTTGTTTTGAGTTGTTCTCGCGGTGCATGATCGCGAGAAGAAAGACGTGATCGCGCGACGCATGACGTCACTGCGGGCGCGAACTGTCGCGAGACAGCGCAAATGGCTAAAAACAATACAACATCTCATGGAGAACGCGACCGGATCAAGAAAACTTGTCGGCGAACGCAGGGATTCAGGTAAGGCGATCGCGCGCGCGCGAGAATGTATCATTTTACAGCGCGAGCAAGAAACAAATTATCGCCAAGCTGCGGAAACCGGAATTTTTGACATTTTCGCGCTCTCCGCGGAACGCAAAAATGTCAAATTATCGCAATTTCCGCGAACGGAACGAAATTTTTGCCCAGGCCTAATCTGGACCACATTACTTCTTTCCCATAAAGTGAAAAAGGCACCTCAACCTCTCAAAGTTGCCATTGTTCATAGGAGGCAGAGGTCTAGGACTGCATCCAGGCAGAACATGTTCTTTCTGTTATGGTGCTTTGGACCCTGCATTCTGGCCTCTCTGTGGTGGGGAGATGGCTCAAATGAAAGAATGCAATTAATATGATCTTAGGTTGGCCAGGGGAACAACAATCTTAATGCGTGCTAGGTATAGTATGTTACTATTGTCTGGTGCCCTGTCAATAGTGATTGTTTCTACCTATTCCCTGAATGGTCCCTCTTTTTTATAAAAAGTCAAATACAAGTGTTTGTAATGGCAGGATTGTTTGATGATTTCCTATTCGGTACAGATGTAAACTGAGGTAGGAGTGTGTTGTGACCAATGTGAAGAATAGGATGTCTTCGGGAAGTATCGATGTACTATTAACATAGGTTTAACTATCGAGTGATTCATACATGCATTAAAAACTGTGCACATTCAATGTCACTACCTCTCTTGTCCTGCAGTATCCCATAGCTGTAGGACTGTCGGTTCGCCATCAACCACCAGCGTTTTCATGTGAAAATCAACTCCTTTGAATGAAAAAATTGGAATCTTAGCATGGCAACATACTATGCAAGAAAACAATGTAATATCATGCAAGATTACTTTGGAATCAAAAACACCAACTAAACTCGATAGGGTGAGGTCTTCTTCTGCTCGACATATTTACACAATTATATTTTCTGATATTTCTGTTTATTGTTTTGTTTATACAAATCAACAGCTATAAGTGTAAGGTTGGGATTGTGTCTCCCTGTAGAGGGAGGTGACCGCCATTAATCTTTCCTACCCGTGTCAGCCATGTGAGAAAACTCCCTGGGCGCTGTAGCATTTTTGTGAAGAGAACAGACTCCCGCTTTGGCATCTGCTTTTCTGTAAACAAAAGAGTTTGCAGCGCGAGCACTACAAACATGGCTCCCGCTCAAAGACCTGCAGTGCTGAGAATGGTGCCACTGTGGCAGTGACTCTCTTCACAGCACAGAGATGCCTGCCAGGCAAGCAAGTAGCTCTAACTAGGGCAGACAGTCTTCCAACAGGATGGCAGAGTATCATAAGTAAAATATTGGCCCGGAGAAATATAGTGCCCCAAATGTTGTTTACAAAAATATCACCCCATTGGAGGTAAAAGTAAGAAATCTGCATCTTTTTGGAAGCAGTTTTTTGCACACAATACTTCTGTCAGGAGATGTTTTTCTAATAATACACTGATATACAATCATAGCAGAAGCCACGGCCACCACATACATAGACAGCTAAAACATAGACTCAGAAACATCTACTGGAAAAATATCTGACCTACATAAATATCCCACTACAAAGATTTAAACATTCACTTGCATTCAAAATTTTAAATATTAACAAAGCCGGTAGAGAAAAAGTCAACATTTTTGCTAGGATGTATTTTTTATGAGATATTTTTGAGTCTATGTGCTTGTAATCTACGTTTTTTAGTCCATTCTTTTTTTTCAATGAGAAACTTGTAGGTCTACCTATCGATCCAAGTGGTTTGCCCTCTAGCAAGGGCTAGGTCAACTTGTACTTCAACAACACTTAAATTGGCTTAATCAAGAAATGGGCAGGCCTGAGCCCTGCCAAGTAGCTATGAATTTAGTTGACTTTGTCTGGCATTATTGCTTACTTCGGTGTTGCTCACTTGCTTTGCTGATATTTCCAAGCACAACATGAAAGCCACTGGTCCTAATAAGCACTTTTGTCTAAAGCCATCTGGTGAAAGGGCGTCTGATCTCATTTCTCATTATGGCTTTAATGCCCGCGGCCATATCAGAGAAACTGTGCACTGGCTCAAGGAAGCAAAGAAAACTGATTTGCACTATTTTTAAAATTTAGAACGGAGCAAAGAGATTTTTCTCAATTTAAATCAGCATAAGATTTTGGAAACAAGGTTAAAAAGGCAAAACCGTATTTGTGAAAAATATGCAAGACAAACAGGGCATTCATTGTAAAGATCGAAGTTTACGCTGTTCTCTTCGACCGCAGGGACTTTTTACCTTCTTTCACAACAACTACCAGATAAATAGCATTATTTTCAAATATGATATTATTTACAAATACCAGACAGTATACAAAAAAAATGTTTGGACTTGAAAAAGCCCCAGGCCTGCGTGCCAACCAGGGAGCGAAACACGTGTTGGCTAGTTTGTTTGCAACACTGATCTACAAAGAACTTATTGATTTTCAATACATTTTGATTGGAGACTCTAGCAAAAAGAATTTCCATATCTTCTGATTTTGTTTGAAGCTGTCTGCTTGAATCCATTATTTCAATCTTGCCCTATGTGGGATTAGGGTTTTGGCCCACCATAGGTTATGACAGTGTCTAAAAAACTAAAGTCAATAAAGGGAGACGAAGCCCCTGGTTTTTACCCCTTCCAGCAATACCTTTCATTGTAAGTGAGAGTTTAACAAATACATCATAACCCGTGAGTAGCCTTCATAAAAAAGAAGAGGGTTGGACACAATTTTTGCTAGGTGATGCAACACAGATCTGGTTGCTTTACTTCAACCATGGAAAACACTTTACATTAAAAAATAAAATAATGATCGTGGCAAAAGAGTGTGAAATCATTTCCGCCAGATTTGCCTAATACAGTTTCTCGATCCTTTATTAGACAATCACAGAAATTGTGCTAATGAATTTGCACTATTTGTTGGCCCACTGCGAAATGTCTGAGACTCTTACAATGTTTTGGCATCTTCCATGACATGAAGCCATTTCTAGTGACTTTTTCAATTTAATGAAATTGAATTTTATTAATCTGAATAATTTTCTGTCATCTCCCTTATGAAATGTTGGACAGTTAATTTGACTCCATTTTGAGAAGAGGATAGATGCAGAACTAAAACCTAAATCATTTGGAGAACTTACCCAGGGTGGCGCTGGTGTTCCCCCGAAATTCATTTTTGCAAAGTCGCATGAGAAAACTCGATTTTCCAACTGCAGCATCACCCGCCAGGACAATCTTATAAGCCTTCGCCGGTTTAGATTTGTGATCTCGGTCTGTAGCATTATCCTTAAAATTAAATGGTAGACAAACCTTTACAGAAATATCCCGGATGTACAAGCAGATCAGTATAAAAAAGCAAAGGAAGGGGAAAGAACATCACATCTGTATACTTATGAAAGCAAAGATGATAGGTGCTGTGTGTTGCAACAAAGGATAGAGAGGAGAAATACATTAGGCGGCATGTTAAAACTCTATGGGTTCAAGGCGTGAAATCGCTCTATGATTCATAAAACAATGCCTGAGTGTGACAGCAAACTACCTGGAGTACAATATACATGGGAAAACCTCTAGCAAGGATCTGTTGAAGTTGGAGCATAGAGACTATAAGGTGGTTTATATCGAGGCAGCAGGGCAGTAAGTTGCCTTTACATCCTGCGTCCTTGTCCCAGTCATTACTTATGAGGTTGTAAACTCCTCATAATATGATGGGAAAGCTGAGACTGGCATAGCTTTCCAAGCTTTCTATGGCCAAAGTTTGCAAATTCTAAATAGTAGTAAATTTGCATTCATTTTAGGAGTATTTCTATGGGTGAAGATTTCCTACGTTTTTGGTAAACCGGTCACTGTGGCGCATATTTGCAAAGGAGTGGAGCAATGCAGCTTAGCAAGAAAAGGTGCTGTCACTTGAAGAGAGTAGAACTGTACCATACCTTCAAAGAAATGGCACAGTTCTACTTTCTTCATGCTCAGGTGCAATTTGGGCTGCCTACGGGCACTACAGGCCCCCATGCGCCATAGTGCAAGGGTGTCTGCGTTATGGTCAGTATAGATTTTGTACAGGAAAGAGTACCTTTCTGCACAAAAACTATCATTAGGGGCTTTTTCCTTTTTCAGAATGCAGCACACGTTTCTCCTTGATACGCCACCCTCAGGCAGGTGCACCATTTTGGCACAAACCCATGTCTAAGACTATTTGTAAATATAGGTTTGCGTCAAAATCCACAGGTGGATGCACAGGAGCGCCCACGCACCACCCACAGAATGCTTACTTGATGCAAAGTAACACAAGCCAGCACAATGAGCTGCATTGCGTTACTTTTTCTTACAAAGCCACGCAAATTGACATTTTGCATGGCTCTGTAAATACCAAAAAAGATTTTGTGTCAGGACTTCCTGAAAAACTGATGCAACCCCAATGCAAAATCTTTGTAAATCTGGACCTAAATATATTTAAGTTCCTGATCCAAAAAATGTACATGTTAAAACATCTTAGTGAAATCGGGATGACAAGAAAAAACGACACAGACATAGCAGGCCCCACTCAGGACCTCTAGACCCAAAAAGGCATTTGCTTGGGGGTGTCACTAAGCCCCAGGGTTTCTTCTTACTTGGATATCGGTTTAATTCTGCCCCAGGCCCACCCTGTTAATGGTGCACAATGCGCAGATCAGAGAAGTGCTCAATATTTATAATACTGGCCCATGTGGCAAATTCATATGGAATAATCATTTGGAACCAACCATGCCACTAAGTTGGTCTTGCTTAAAAAAATGAAATCTTCTTTTACCTACCTTCTTTGTATATACACCCTGCCTCCTGCTTAAGCTACTTGGTGTACATAAATCTGCATATGTTTTTTTAAATATCTGTACATAAACCACATACAGTTCATTTGAAAGACTTGTTAATTCAACATTGTATGTATCATTGGAATATAAGCTTAAAAAGTGTTGAAGCAGTGACCAATTCCATGAAGAAAAAGTAATAAAAATGCATCTAACTGACAATAAAACAAACTATCTGATAACATTCTATCTCTAACCAATAAAACAAAATCAATAACATAATCACTGCTCATAAGGAAAGAACAAGACAAATGCGTCAATCGACCAAAATTCAATGAAAGGCCCCATTCCGAAAGCCATTTTTGCACCTATGTTGAAATTACATGCTCAAATGTTTAACAAGTGGAAATATAGGATTGGGCTTTATAAAATGTGTCATTACACATCTAAAAATAAAGTTGTGAGTAATTCTGTGTTACCGGGCAGAATTGCCCTATGGAGGCTGTTACACCCCCAAACGTACACATTTGCTGGTATGCATAAACATTTTCAAAGCCTATTCTTACCTGGTGGATGGTTACATGTACTCCTATTAAGGGCAGTAGTAAACCTCTATCTAGAATCCCTTCCTGGTAAAAACAACAAGGAACTTTCATGCATGCTAAACATTGCTAGATCACTAAGCAAAAACAGAGATCACATACACGACCTATGCACAGACCATAAATCAGACCTCCGTTTCATCACAGAAACCTAGTTAGGGGATAATGCAGAACTTTTTCTACATGGAGCAATCCCTGACAGATAAGCAACTATATTCATAAATTGACCTAATAGGAAAATTGGAAGAGAGTTAGAGGTAGTCCATAAAAATACACTACCCAAATCCTTCATTTTTTAAATAGTGCAAACTTGGCCCGAAGGTAGCGGAGCGCTTTACATGAGCACCTGTCGCGTTACATAAGGACACATTCATTTTTGTTAGGCACTGGGAGATTAAGTGAGTTGCCTAGAATCACAGGATGTTGAGCGTCATTGGTGAGACTCGAACCCAGTTCCCCAGATTTGAGATCAACCACCCTAGCCATTAGGCTACATCCTCTCATTGAAGGCTACAACATTTGAGAACGTAATACAATAAAACAATACTCATTCATTGTTCTCCATCCCTAACTTTTATATGTCACCAATTTGTATATACAGGATTGGTCTCAAATACATTGAAATGCCTTCTTCAAATCTGATAATCCTTGCTCCTTCTGTGGGTATATTGAATAATTGTACTCCTGATACCATGTGGTCATTGTTCGAATAGCACTTATTAGCATTGTTATGTGCATTTGTAAATCGCACTGGTATTCTGGCGCTGAGCAGATGTGGGTTTCTTACCCTGCGTATGGTAGGTTAGTTAATTAAAAAGCCATATCTTCAGCTTCTTGCGGAATTCAAGAAGAGAAAATGAGACTTTGATGTGGAGTGGAAGGCTGTTCCACACTTTAGGAGCAATGTAAGAGAACGATTGTCCTCCTGATATGGGTCTGTATACGCATGGGAGATAATGCGATCAAGAGTCCCATGGAGCAGAGGTATCTGGATGGTTGGTGGAAGGAGATACAACTGTTCAGGCAGGTTGAGCATTAATCATGTAGCACCATGAATGTGTGTGTGAGATGTTTGAATTGAGAGCATTTCTGTATCGGTAGCCAGTGGAGTTCCTGGAGGTGCGATGTGATTTGAGTTCTGTGTGGGAGGCTGGGGATGAATCTGGCTGCTGAGTTCTGGATGATTTGTAGTCTTCTAGTGAATTGCTTGGTGATCCCAGTGTAGAGCTTGTTCCCACAGTGCACCTTGCTGGTGACTAGGGCGTGAGTGACAGTTTTTCTTGTAATGCTTAAAAGACGTTTGAGGATCTTCCTCCGCATCTTCAGGATGTGGAAGCATGATGCAGTGATGGAGTGACATGTGCTGTCATGTCCAGTTTGCTGATGATGACTATTCTGAGGTTCCTGGCTTGTGTTTTGGGTGTTGGGTCCAAGTTCAACTCTCCACCATTGGAGTACCATGGTGAGGTGTTCTTGCAAAATTTCACTACTTCTGTGTTTTTGGTGTTGAGCTTGAGACAGTTGGCTTTCATCCAGGTCATGCAGGCGGTGAACTTGTTTCTTGTATTGGGGCACTTGCCTGAGAGCGAGACTATTAGTTGTGTGTCATCGGCATAGGAGAGAATGTTGATGATGTGTGCTCGGATGACACTGGCCAGAGGGATCATGTGATCATGTATGTGTTGAAGAGGATGGGGCTGACTGATGAACCCTTTAGGCACTCCACTGATGAGTTTGTGGGGTTCCGAGCAGTGAGGTGCTCCGGCTGACAGCTTGTGTTCTATCCATTAAGAAAGAGCAGATGGCTAAATTCATGCCCATTTACTTGTTTTCATGTATGCAGCTCTCTGTCAGCGATATCAGATGTATGTAGATTTTATTGCTAGCAAATATGGCTTTTAATATTTGTTATGAACTATTGTGTTCTAATGAAAGTTCAATTGTGATTAACTTTTCTAGTTATATAGTCTTTGGTTTTTCAATTTGCTGCCTCCTTCAAATTTGTTTCCTCATACACTCTTTCCTGTTTAACATGTTCCACAACTGATTGTATCACATGCTTGACCAAAATGAAAAATAGTGCATGTTGTTTTAACTCTAATTACTCTTGCTAACTAGTGAGGCTCTACAGTGATGACCCACTATAGTTGTATAGATTATTAGAATATTATTATATTGAACAATTATGTCATTTCCACTAAGGGATAAGTGAAAAATAGACTAGAAAGTTCTTCACCTGCTGAACTTTTATTTTCTCTGTTTAATCTCTATATTCCAGTCAATGTAGCTTGCCAAATCCTTTAAATAACTTTAGTCAGAAAAGTGATGAATAGAAGTGTGTGGTTTTCATAATTTTGTCATGGAGCATCACTTCATGGAATCAAGTTCATGCCATTCTGGAGAAACACCAGTGATGCTTACCTGCGGTGCAAGAGCTGAAATGCACTTCCGTGTTGAGGCTCCAGAGCTGCTTCGACTGACGGGCTGTGAAAATTTCCAATCTAGTAAGGTACTGCCATCAAGCCCGTCTGACTCTTCGTCTCTTATTTCTGGAACCTGATGAAAATAATACACCATAGTTTGTTACATCTCAATAACTTCACAATGATAATATTAGACTTTGATGCTCAGACTATCACCATTTGTATCTTCTCAAGACCTCAAGTACTACTTGGCAATAACCCAGGCAGCTATCTAACACTCCTCTACATAGAGTTATGTATTTGGTTTAATGCTTTGCTCCTGGTTAGGATGCACTGAATTTAGAGCTGTAATATTGCATTCAATATATATACTCTTACAAGATTAAATATTTACCAAGTGCAGTATTGCTTCCCTATTCGGAGTTTGTCATCACAAAATGGTGGTAAGCAAGGTACTAAAGCATGCTGTCCCGTGTTTTGAACAGCAAAATTCATAATGTGGGGTATTTTACAAGCACTCTTTCTGCCAGTCTTTACGTGGCATAATCAGTGGCAGCCGACACAAATAAAAAGTGGTGGGCGGGTGGAGGAGGCGCGGGTGGACTGTGGGGGGGTTATTATTAAAAATTTATGAGACTTACCTGAATCTGCCGACCGCCTCGGTGTACCCCTGCTTCCTGGTCCCACCAGGATACTGGGAGAACACCACAGACTCCCTGTGCAATTCACGTGCTGCTCTCATACTGTTACTAAGCATGAGAGCAGCGCAGGGATTGGCCTAAGTGGGCTGGTTTAACACTCGCTCAGGCACATGGAGTCTGTGCTATTTCTCCAACCCGGTTGTGCAATACAGCTGGGTTGGAGAAACTTAACTGTGCTTGTCTGTTTGGGTGGCCTAAGATGGCCGGCCAAACAGACATGTGCACTTAGAAGTGCACATACCACTCCATTCCTCCTCCCTCCATCCCACGGCCCGGCCCCCTCCCCCGTCCCTCCCTACACACACTGGCTCAGCCAATAGCTGAAAAATAAAACAATAATAAAATATTGTTTTATTTTTCAGCTCCTGGCTCTGAGCCGGGGGGCGACGCTCCTCCACTATTGTGGACGAGCCTCCGCTGGGCATTATTTGTTCAGGGAAAAAGTGCATAATTAGTAAACGTTATAATACCTGAAATTGTTCTCTATCACATCACACTGTGAGAATACAGACACAATATGTGAGAGAAAAACTGTTTGAAAAAAAGTGAAACTGCAAATTTGATGAGTAAGCCCCCTCTATTCATGTTTTGCCTCCTTCTGAGCAGGAACACCCAGAACAGTGCAGTATTTGCTTAGCTTGTAAATACAGCACCCAGTGGTATTGGTGTTTACCATGCGCACAGTAACCCCTGTGGATTCTGGAGCACTTTTAATGAGGTCCCTTATGTTTAGTAGGTATGATTCAAGCTTGCTCATGAAACTGGGAACTTTTCAAATATTTACAATCGACAAGCACAATTCTCGATCAGAATAGATTGCAAACATGTAAAAAGTTGTTTTCCTAATTGCCACTAGAAATCTAAAGGGAGCACATCTGAAATAATTCTACATCGTCCAGGGAAGAGCCCAATCAATTAGTGGATTGTGCATCCTAATAGCGTACAGACACTCCAGTATTTTTTTTAATTGAACCATAAATTATGGTAACATATATAAATGTAATCACCCTCAGAGCAGTTGGAACAGAAAACTTAAATATTATTTTGATTATGTTTTGGAAGGTATTTTAAACCTCCTCGTCTACTGCAGAAAATGTGGACTGTTGGAAATGGCCCTTTCTAGGGTGCTTTCCTTTGACTTTTTGCTTTTCTCATTCCCAGATTTCCGCTGATGTAGGTGCTAGTCTTAGGACTTTGAGCGCGTTTGACACTGCCATTCAGTGCCAAAGTACTGAGCTTGTCATATACATTCTAGCAATTGGTGTATACAAGATTGGCTGATTCAAGTTAGCTGTAAGTCCCTTGTCTAGGGTACAACATATACCTAGGGAATGTAACTCAAATGCTCCTCTGTGGGCCTGCAGCACTGGTTGTGCCATCCATGGAGGTAGCTCATCAATCGTGTCACAGGTTTGCCCTCATGGGGCCAATGTGCGCGCAGGTTACTGTTACTCAGTTTGGTTGGCATTTAAAAAGCTATGCGCCAAAGTTCTGCATGTCTCTTGCTATATCAGAGTGCTCCCTGAGGACAGGGTGCGGTGGCGGAAAGAGGTAGTGCATGTGCGAGTGTGCATTACATGCAAGGGTAGTGAATGGCACAGGATGGTGTGTTCGGTTCGCCGGGGCCTTCTTCTTGCATTGTATTAGCATGGGGGAATGTAGGGAAAGCTATTGAGCAGGATTCCTTATGTGCAGAAGAGTAACAGTATAGTGTTTGTTATCAATGAGCTCATAATGGTGAATCCTCTCTGGTAGTGTGAGTGGATTTGACATTACGTGTGTGGAAAAATAGGTATTTTTCAAATCTTGTGGCTCTGTGTGCCTGTTGGCCTGTCTCCAACATCTGGGTGCTGGGGGTTCAGCGACGTCTGTGGATTCCTGATAGAAGGCCATAAATTAAGGGCTCAAGGTGAAACTGTAGAACTCTAACTCTAAGGGACTTCCCTGGGACGGTTACGTGGGGGTGGAGTTGGCACCTGCATTCCAAGACGAAGGGTCTTGGCCCCACTAAAAATAGTGATCTAATCTCCCTGGGTAGGATGGTGGACAGAACAGAATTTAGAGAGGGCCTGTGCATTTTAAAGGTGGCCTTTTGAATGGATTGCATCTTCAAAGGCCATTGTGGGTATAACTGCTGGAGCACTGGCCTCAGAAGTTAGAGACGCTTTTGGATTTGGAACCATATTACGCTGGTTCGACGCTGGGACATTTACACGAGGAATCATTAGGGCAGGAGGGACTGCAACTAGATTATCTGCAGACTTGTGGTGACCTGGAGATTGTCGTGCTCCAGGAAGGAGACTATCACTTGGTGAGTTTGGATGTTACTGGCCTACAGCTAAGTGCCAACTGTCATGGCCCGGGTCCCTAAGTACTCTCCAAGTGATCCCAGGGACACAAAGGCTCTCCCTGTTTCCACAAGATCGTAAGGACCGCAAAGAGGTGCAGTGGAAACAGGCAGATCATCAGCCCACCTGAGGTGCTGGGACGTGAGGAGTTTGAGAAGTGTGGGGAAAGCTTGCAAAGTCTGAGGGACCCATGCTTGCAACCAGGGGACCTGTGCTAGCTTGCACTCTGGAGCGTGTGGTGTCCGAGGTGTGTTGGGGGACCTGAGCTGTACTGTCTTTGACCTCCAGATCGGTAGGACGGCAGTGCCTGACATCTCAGCTTCTGTCCAAGGTCACTGGCTCCCTCTCCCTTGACCCACGCCACAAGGTACTTTGTTGTGGTGAACATCGTGACAGTGCCTGAGAGGTTTCGTTGTGCCTTGTAGGCACCTATAGCTGGCTGTCGGGTGTTACATCAGCTTGCACTTCCGTGTGAGAGGAATCATTTCTCCAGACTTGGAAGCCAACCAGCTACTTGGGTCACAACCTTTTGTCTACAGGGGAGGTTAGTGATCCCTCACTCGTGCAAGTGCCGTCAGGCGCCTGGAGACCTAATCTGGATGGACAAAACTAAGTAACTGTTTCTTTCCACTTTAGGTAGTTCTGACATTCTAATCAATGTGTTGCCAGCAGAGGCAACATGTATCGTTAGCTGGGATCATTGAGTGACTGGAGGGGCTGGGTCACAAGGTGTAATCAAAGACCTGTGATTTGTTGCCCATTGCAAATGTTGGGGTATGCGATATTGTGAATGTTATGTTTGTTGATTACCTCTGTATAGGCCATAAATGGTTGCTGCTAATGGGAAAATTTGACAGTTGCATATAACTGTAAAGTATATATTCAATCTGTAGATCGTTTTTGATTACAATGTATATATTGTGTTGATTTTGATGTGTGTGTGTAATGCAAAGATACAGTGTAGAGTTTTTTTGTAGCGTACGCAGTGTGTTGTGATGGTGGTGTTGTGCCAATACTTTACACATTGCCCCAAGGATATGTCTGACTGCTCTGTGCCAAGCTTCCCAAGAGTGAGCACAGGTTATTGGACACGTGTATCACACTCATTCTATCTAGGACAGGGGATTCAGACTGGCTGCGATGCATTCCAGCCAGACGGAAACCGCTGGGTGTAACATGGAACATCTAATTTCAGGATAATCTGTAATTTATCATGAACGAAACCGGCCAAAGGCTAGTGTCCGGCCTCCCCTACATTACTCATACTTAAAGTGGTGCTGGCTGTAAAATGCACTACTTACCTAGCACAGAACAACCTCTTCAGGGGCTTAAAGTCTGTGGTCTGTCCACAGAGCAGAACCTAGACCACCCTCAAGAGAGCAAGAGAATTATCATTCACTTTGCGTGACAAAGGGTAGGCTTGGCCATGGATTTGCTTTGCTGTTTTGGTGGATTATGACATCAACAATCAAAATATCCAATGGTAATCAAATGTTAAAGTTGGAGTAACCGACCCTGAATGGGTCACATCCCTTTTTAATCATGTCTCACCAAGACAAAATGGCAGCCGTAAAGATAAATTTTGACGCAGCTACTCTTCAACATTTACTTGGTGCTCATTTTGGTCATCTTTGCAGGGAAACCATATTTATTTATATTAATATTATATAAATCATAATATATATTATTATATTTATATTTATTAATATGTATTCTGATGATACAGACACACACAAAGTTATCTGGAGATCCTGGATGTTCTTAGAGAGTTGTTGACTACCTCACACACTTCAAAACCAATGTATAACAATTGGTTCTGTCCCAAAGTATCAAATATGGAAGTAAAATATAGAAGTCTTGTTGCTGCTCCTGACTTCTGTTCAACTACCACACCTCTGTGTGTCCCCAAACCTCGAATTAAAAGGGCCATAACCTGGGAACTATTCTCAATGTCAATATGTTTCTAGAACCTCAGCTCAGTGTATCCTTTGGTCTATGATTCTTCTATGACACCCTAGCATCCTCCAAACCCCACTCAAAAGATCTTAAACTGGGAGTTGTGAACAATTACAATTTGTCTATAAATCTAAGTTTAACAACATAATAAAAATGTATGATCTGCCTTAATAGATTGCCATGGTGCTCACTTATATTAAATATTCCAACCACTCTTACAGGGTCCTTCCATTCACTTTGATGATCAAGCACCAACAAGCTCCAAACTACATATTCAGTGATACCATTGGATTGAAGCAAACTGCTCTGTTCTCTCCTGCAATGATACTCTATGTAAAGTCCTATTGTTTTAGTTGGTTATTTTTGTTGACTCTTGGCCTTACAATTCTGAGAATTAGCCCTCAGTTGCAAAATGCCTCCTAAAACTTCCTTTTTGCTTCACTGTTGAGCATGGCTTTCTTAGGAATCACCTGTGTGGCCACTGTTCTGCCCTTTCATTCTACTACTCATGAGTAAACCACTTACCCCTGCTGATTCTGCCGTAGCCACCCTTCTCGAGATGGGACTGCCCAGTCGCATTCTGATGCCTCCTGATGCCAGCGATCATATTAGGAAGACACCAGACGCCATGTAGTGTCGTCAATGGAGACTTGCCCCTTCTGTGCATCTAGACAATAACTCATTGCGCTGCATTAATAATCATCTTCCCTTGTGCATTACTTCAGCAGTAAAACTTTCATTAACTTCACTAACTAGGTCAGCACATTGAAATGAATCTCCGGGCAGTCAGTTGTGTTCTCCCTTAACTTTCTACTAATGTACTTATATTTCAATTAGGTAGGCACCGTACCTATCACTTTCTCCCTGAAACAAATGTGTGGTGTATGTGTGACTCACGTTATCACTGCAGTCATAGGTTTAGTTTACATTAAATACTATTTCTCTTCGTTTTTCCGTTATCTGTGCCTGAAGTCAAATCCCGGGCCAGGGGAATGGCTAGCTGTGTCAAGGTGGCGGTTGTATCGTGAGACCACTCCAGCCTGTGGCCCAACGATCCAGCAGTAGCCAGAATAATCTGGATGCCAATAGTCTTTACAGGTGCCACCTGTGGTGTGGATGGCATTATTTGCACGGTCTCCAAGGACGGCACTGCACCTTAGATCTAGCCACGAACATGCAGCCTGGGTGCATGTCATCTTAAGGCACAGGCTGAGTCTGGGAGTCCTGAGCAGGACTCAAGTACTGCTCTGTGTGTTGCTTGCCACTGAAGCAACCTATTGATGTCAGCACAATGATCCGCCCCCTCCCTGAAGACCCTGGGGTTCCTGGAGTCAGGCTGCTGTGCCCCATAAGAACTGTGAGTCTCTTCCCCCAGGGGGTCCCGATGTGCAACGGCAGTGGCCAGCACCATGAGGCCCCTGCAGACTTCACACTGCATGCACAGTTCCTCCATGGATTGAGACACCCCATACCCCCCTCTGTTGACACCTTTTGCCTTCCACGTGATGGGGGGAAACCCCTGAATAATACCCTGATATTCCCACGGCATTGAGGAAGGAGGCCCGTGGTGGGCCAAATGGGTGACATTGCTTCAGCTGTCCTTGGGGTGGAAGAGGCCGCTGGGGGGGGACTGCCATTACGCCCAAACCTGATGGAGATTGCGTGACCAGGGCATGAGTCATCCGTCGGTGTGAGCAGAGCTAGCACGACCAGGTGGGCATGAATACCAATGAGTGAGTAGCAATACGGCTGCTTTCTCGACCACTGACTCAGCGTGGGGATCCTCCCTCTCCCTCTCTTGTAGGCCTGTGAGGCCCTAGAACTAGGCCGCTAAAGTGCTGTACATCGGCGAGCAGATTTTCCCTCCAGGGGCCCAGACAGTCCGTAACAGTGATCCACACAGCGGGGTGTCGCGGCCCTCATACTGCACATGCAGCTCCTCGAGGGGGCTAAGGGGAGCTACCCTCTATATTGGCACTATTGGACTAATTAATGGAGAGTGCTTATCCACACCAAATGCCCCGACTGTGACTCTGAGAACTAGAGCATCAGCTGGTGCACACAGAGTGTACTGTGCCTAGGTTAGCGGGCGCACGCTGAGTAATACACAAGCCCAGTGATGCCTGGGCTCCTAATATAGTGGCCTGCATTGAAGGGCAGTCATGCGCTTGACCACGTGCCCTTGGGCTGCTGAAGGTGACTTTTCCCCCCTACACACCGCCTAAACAACCCTTCATTTGGAGCACCTCATTATCTTCTGCAATAATCAACCCGGAACAGTCCCCATTCATGTTGTGTTAGGAGAGCTAGCCCACCTGGGAAATGGTGCAGGGGGCACCAGTGTGCCTTCTGTCAAGTGAATTGACTAGAGTGTGGCAGTGAGCACATAGGTCCGCTCCAAAAGCCACACATTCATTACTCCTCGCTAACGACTGACATTGTCACCCAACACTTGTCTTCTGCCTTCCCTCTCACCCCACTGAGTGCCTCAGCAGAGGTCTGTGTAGAACTTAGACTGCTCGTGCCTCCCCTTGGATGGGTTTGCATGGTGTGGTGGGTCCCGCTGTTGCAAGATGACTAAAACTGGCTGGGGGCCCCACCTGAGACCCTCGGCTGTGGCCAGTTGTGAATGTCCCCTCACCTTCCTCTGGGCATCACTTGGCACCCATGTGAGACCCTGACCGTGCAGGACATCACTACGTAATGCCAGGAGTACACATCAAGGAGCACTGTTAAACTTTCAACGCTCGTGCCGCCCCGGTGTGAGGCCTTGCAGTGGAGGCCGCGAGACAGGCAGGTCTGCAGATAGCAGACACCCATTGCAGTACAACACTTCCCCCTCTCCAGGAGTCTGTTAACCCAACAATATTGCTGCCACTTAAGTACTAGTTGGCTTATCGCCTCCAGCAATGGGATGGAGGGATGGAGGGGAGGAGGGGCTCCCAGCTAGTGGGTTGTCCAGAGGCCAGGCCCACTGAACAAACTGAGCAGGTGATGCGATTGAAAGAACCAGCCAAAACCCTAGCGGATACTAAGCTGGACAAATGTACTGTTGCCAAGGCTGACAGCAGGCATGAACAATGCATCATTTAATGCGGTGGCAGTGGAAGTTGGACTATTACGCAATGACCAAAGAAAACGCACTGCCCATGTTAAGCATGCAGAGAGCACGTTGGATGAGATTCTGGCCAAAGTGACTGACCCAGAAGTGCAGTTACGGTCCCTCACGGCCAAGGTCCATAAGCTAGAAAACAGAGCCCATGATTCTGAGGGGAGGTTCTGTCGTAACAATCTCCGAATCATTGACTTCCCTGAGGGGTGGGGGCTCAGACCAGGTGCTATTCTTTGAGACATGGTTGGCGCAAGCATATTGAAGTTGAACATTTCTGTGTAATCATTACTGACAGCATTATGAAACGCTTGTATATATGATATGTGTGGTTTATTTCATTATGCTTGAGCATAGTTACTAGGAGTTCATTTTACTAAATATGACGTGTTGAATTTAAAACATGTTGAGATGTCTTTTCTCCTTAGGCTGCCATTATTTCATAGCCTTGTGCAATACACGTTGATACGTTTTGTCAAATGTTGCTTTACTTGTTTTGGTTCATGCGATATTCCTTTTGACAACAAAGATCTTTCTTTTGCACCTTTGTGTGTGAATGGTGGGAAAATGAACTCTCCCCTATATCTGTAAAGGGCAGCACAGTAAATAAGCTCTTTGTCAACTAACCTGTGAAGATGGAACGGACAGTCGTTTCTCATGATGTGTATGGGAAAAAATGCCGGAGTAACAGTTTATACCTGGAAAGATGGAAGGATGATCACATGACGATCAGACCTTTGTGGACCAACAATTGATGTCATGATTACAAATATGAACTTTATAACTACTCCATTAATGAGGAGCATGAGCCCTTTTTGAGCTTTACCTAAGCTCACACGACCCCTTTTCACCTTTACTTGCCTCCAACCTGTATGTTGAACCTTCTTTTATGACCCTTTGCCTTGCTGATGAACTTGCCTATTGGACGATTTAGAGCAGTTTGGTGAAAAATCAAACTTGGACTTTCCTGATTTATGCTCCATTCCCCATTGCTCATTCCCATGGACATTTCCATGAGTAGACTTTAACTTGATCCCCTTGCCCATGCTAAGAGAACCTTTTTGAGAACCAACTTCTTGCTTTGTTGGTGGTAGAAATTGTTTTATTTCCAAAAACCATCCTATTCATGGATTCTTTATTTAGGGATAGATTATTTCAAATAGATGTGTGATTTTATATTTTGAACTGTTAGATTTATGATTGAGCTTCTTAAAATGTTACTTATATGCATTGATTTTGGATCTTTAATTATCTAAAGTTGTCTGAGTCTTATTGAGTATAATGTTCTTTCTGTAGAAACGGTGCTGATTTTAAATGCATAACAGAGATAGTCACAGATTATTTTCAGAACATCAGGTTCTTTTGCTCTTGTTCTGTGTAGCCACAGCAGAGCTCTTGGCTTGTATGATTCTTGTTAGACTAAACTTCTTTAGAAGGTTCAGTCTACCAATTGCAATACTTTTTTCTATAGCATGGTTTTGAGAGTAATATACCTGAACCTGATCACCAATTTGCGAGTTGGCTACCAATTAATGGTCGTCATTGGGTAGCTGTCAGTTGGATATCCCCTTTTTCCACCCCTCACTATGACAGAGAAAGGTCCAATGGAGGACTATTACCTCTAAGGTGAAGTATTGAGTAGGAGTTTTAAGGGTATGTTTGTAAGTGTATTTGGCCTCCTGCTGCAAAAAAACTTGGTAGTAGAGTATTCGTTCAGTCTAGTGATATGAAGGGTTTAGGGTGTCCAAAATAGATTTCCCTGTCCTGTCCAATAGCCCAAAATCCCATGGTTCGGCAGAAGGATTGATGGCGTAACTGATGGATTTCGTCAACTTGTAGCAGCAAACGGAGTGTGATTATTAATAGGGTTGTGCTTTGTGTTTGCTTGGGCTTAAGATTACGGTGTTTTAAAATGGCTATGTGTTGATTGAGCGAAGTGATGAAATGGTTAAAGTCCATATAATGTTAAAGTCCATGTATGATTGTGGCACTTTAATGCAAAGAAGTTGAAGTTGTTATCAGGTTCGTTTGGGGCCTAAGATCCCTAGATATATATACCTACGTGGTGGTCTTAGTGTAGAAGACACTAAGGGGCAGATTTATATCGGACTTGCGCCACTTTTACGCCGCCGTTGCGTCACTTTTGTGACGCAGCGGCGGCGTAAACCCTGCGCCATGTTGCGCCCCATTTACATCGTGACGCATCTATGGAGATGCGTCACGGTGTAAAGCCCTGCACCACATGAAACCTGCATCAGGTTTCATGTGGGCGTTCCAACTTAGGGGGGGCGTTCCATCACAGGAACGCCCCTGAAAAGTGACTCCGTGAAATCTATAAGATTTCACTGAGTCACTTTCCCAACGCTGATGCGTCAAAACCCTGCGCCTGCTTGAAGCAGACGTAAGGCTTGACGCACCATGTTAGGGATAGGAAAGGTTGGAACAGTGCTGGAGTTGCGTCGCGCTTGCGACGCAACTTCAGCACTGCGCCAACCTTACGCCGGCAGATGCGTCACGTATCTACTTGTCCTTGCGCCACGATGCGCCGCATTGTAAATGCGGCGCATCTGCGGTGGCGCAAGGGCAAACTTGCGTGACACATCTTCCCAGGCGCATCCATGCTGATTTGCAGGGATGCGCCAGGGAACATAAATCTGCCCCTTAGTACGTTTTCTGCTGTCTTGTGATGTTTGTTGTGAGACGTCGTTGATAACATCATATGGAAAGAGACTTCCTTTGAGTGTTAGTGGTAAACGATTGGTATAGTCGATATCAGGTGCACAGGGAGTAACTGTATCAATTAAGGGTGAAATCCCACTGGTCGAGATTTTATTTGAAGTGAATGAGAAGTATTGGTATAGAAATAAGATTATTTAATATTTCATTTGAGTGAGAGACATCCTTCCTTTAGTGGAGCAGAAAGTTTTATGTTAAAATGTTTGCATATTGTCTTCTGTATTTGCTTTGAAAACGCGCCAAAGAAAATTGTAAAGGAGGGTGAGCTGCTGCAAAGAGTGAGATTGATGTCACAGGGTGTCATGCTGTGATTGGTTGACTACGTCATAGAAAGTCACGCTGTTCTTGGTTGCGATTGCCAAACTAGAGAATTGTGTGAGATTTTCATTTCCTGGTTTTGTGGAAAACATTTGTGAAATACAAAATTGAATTAAAAAAAAAGTTTTTCAAAGCTTCACAAAAACTGATACAAGGAGGTGTGACAATACCTGTTAGAATAGTAGAAGATACACCAATTGATGGTGCACCAGGATACATCGTATTGCTGGACCAAGGATTACATCCATGTCTTTGGCTTAAACATTGGCATGAAATTACAGAGAATGAAGAGGGTCTAAGGCTTCCTTGTTATGGGGCATTTAATTTGAGAATGATTGCGAATTTGAGGAGGAAACTATACAAAATTAAACCACCTCCTAGACTAGTTCAGATTGAAGCATTAAATACATGGGAACACCTAGCTCATCAGAAAGAGAAAGAAAAATATTATGCAAGGTATAGGGAACCCCTAGATTACCTTGCAGAAGCTAGATGGGATGCACAAAAAAAGCATGATGTTGTTCAGGGAACAAGAATGTATCCCATGATATCTGCTGAAGGAGAAATTAAGGGAAAAGGAAAAGAGAAAAGGAAATACACTGAGATAGAAAAGAGTGATGCTGAAATGAAAGAAGAAGATAATGTCATAGATGACGATCTATTAAATGACTTATTGTTGAATCATCCACCACCATACAATAAATCTCACAGTGAGAGTACGATAGACAAAAATACAGCTGAGATTCCAAATGCCCCTGTTATGCCTGAAGTATCGAAAGAAACTACACTGGTTTCTCCAGTAAGAGGGGGAATAACAGCTACATTGAAACCTTATGAATTGAATGCTCCAGGCGCTTTAACTGTTCCTGTTACTATTGGTCCTGTTGGACCCCTTTATAAATATGGGTGACATACTGCACACACTAAATTACTAAATTACCTGCAGGAATGAATGTCTGGCGCATGGAAATCCATTAGATTTGACAACGAGATCTTTGCTTTAGGAACCAATGGTTCCCACTCGAAGTGATGCTACTGGTACTAAGAGTATAGGTTCCAATTCAAATCAGGCACAAATTGATCAGAGAAGCAGAATGGTTCTGAGGTTACCACCTTTTTATGTCCCCAGAACAGGTGAACCTCCTGAATTAAGTTATCATGATACTGAAATTACTGTGCCAGTGAACATTTCTGTTCCAGATACATCCGCAATAGACATGCAACCTGAAACGAGAAGAGATTTGACTAATTCAAACATTTCAAGAGAAACATTTGGACTTACTCCACAATAATTAAATGATAGGCGTAAAAGATGTAATACCCCAATTATTAATAATCAAAGTTCTGACACTGCTCCAGTCCCACTGAAGGAAACATATTAGATGTACCCAAGCTGAAAGTAGAGCTGGAAGAAAAGTTTTGGGGAGCTCTAAGTTCATCTCAATTAGATACCTACCAGGAAGAGTAACTGTTGTTCCTGTGTAAAGATAATACCAGACAAGCGAGACAAACACATGAGAAGCTAATTGGCTCATAAATATAAAATCGACATTCAGAAATGAAAGGTTTTACAAAAGACATACAGATTAGACTTTAGTGATAACGATTTTGCAAACGTGAGGCCAGCTGAAATGAAATTACAGAATAAGGAACTGATGACACTGATCAAGATATGGAACGAGAGAAAGAGATGAGAAGGTAGGTGGTCAAAAGAGAAGGAAGTACAGAGAGTTAGGAGGCAGAGACTTCCAGTTGTAATTGACAAAGGATTAGATGAAGTACAGATGCTTCCTATGAGAGATACCTGATGGAGGGTATTTGCATGTGCCATGGACTAAAGGTGATATTTTGTCATATTCAATAGATTTGAATATGCTGTTTGACATTGTGGTTCCTGGAGACTTGTAGACCGAGTGTAACATTTCTGTAGATTGGCCTGATGCAGAACCAGAAAGGGATCCTAGTGGCAGTGCCCTATCTCCAGTTGTATTGAAGAAAAAAAGTGATTAGTTTCCAGAAAAACAAGATTTCTCCTAAAGAAATCGATTGGCTAACAATTGACAGAACTACTCAAGAACTTAAAGAATCAGTTCATGCTTTTTATGAGATAAATACAGGTTTTCAGACAGTACAGTGGAACAGCAAATGTGGCAGAAAAAGATATGGGATAATTTGTGAATGGTTTAAGACCTGAGATTACATCCATGATTCAGCAGCTATTAATAAGTTGGTAGACAGACCGAATGATGAGATTTTGCGTTAAGTACTGCGGAGGCGAATTCGAATTAAAGTACAAAAAGTTGAAAGAGAAATTAATGATAGCACAGATGAAAGCAGTCCAAAAAGTACAGAATCCTTTTGACAATACAGTTTCAGCACTTGGAGGATTTAACTCGGTTCCTTTGATGTAATGTGTCAATGGTTTTCAGCACCTGAATTTCCAATCACAAGGTAGAGGTTGTGGTGTTTCAGTGGATTCTAGAATGGGTGTTGATTTGTTGGCTTTGAAAAAAATGAATCCTTGTCACGTGTGATGAAAAATTTGAACATTGGAAACACAAGCATAAATTGAATGTAAATAATTTGGGAAATCAGATGCAGAATGAAGGGAATGGATAGTTTCATGGAAATTACATGGTCTAGATTTAACAGACACAAAGACAGAGTTAAAAATCCTAATACAGCCCAATCAATGCAGTTACCTCAAGCTCCAATGCCTCAACGGAATGTTCAGGTTCAGAGGTACAATATGAATCAGAACCAGCAGATGAATAGAAATTCATTCCAAAATCAAAATGCGTCACAACAGTATTTGATTCAGACAGATGATCTTGATCAGGACCCGTCGGCCTGACAGTCCCTCAGGGGAAGGAGGACTGCATGCTTGCCGCAGCCTTAGAGGCAGACCAGAGTGCTCCATGTGTGGCCGGAGAGGTAAACAGGAATCATGTCTCATTCCTCGTTGACACTGGTGCTACCCACTTAACTGCAAGAACAGCAGAGGATCCTAACATACCCCTCTCTGTAGAAAGTATCCAAGTTGTAGGAGTTGCAACAAACAAAGTTGTCCACCCCAATTTTAGGACCAGTTCCTGTTAAAATAGGGTCATTTGAAGATCAAAATTGATTTGTGGTGTGTGATTCAAGGCCAGTGAATCTGCTTGGATGAGATCTACTATGTACCTTAAAGTGTTCCATCTATTGCACTCCCAATGGTATTAAGTTTCATATCAATGATGAGGGTGTTGTTTTTAAACTTTCCCGATAGAGATCTGACATGGGAAGGTATCCCTTATTTGCAAAAGAGGATCTATTGAGAACACTACATTACATAGCATTAACTGTACACAACCCAACTATCTCTCCTATCACTCGTTGTCTATATGCTTGTTGATAAAAATAGAATATTGTAAATATAGAAGCAAGTGGTTTAAGCAATTCTGCAAAGTTTGGAACAAACATATCACAGCACATTTCAATGGTACTGTTCAAAATGTGAAATGTGCAGATCAGCTTCGTTGATGAGTATATTTAAGATAAATTATGTTAGTCCTTCAAGCGGTACACCAAGATTAAAATTCAAATCCATAAGGTTTGTTTCAAGGAAGTTCAGGTGGACTCGTAATGTTAAAGCAAAAGTTAGCAAACTCCTGCCCCTATTCATTTGTTGGCAGATAAGTCCATCCAGGATATGAGTGCTTCTGACTGGGTACTCTTGCTCTTTTTGATCTCTTTACAACTGTTCACTCATCATCACTCTCACTCTGGTCAGACTGCTCAGAACTTTCAGGAATGGTTTGTGGTACTCACACTCTTCCTTCTGTTCAGCAACATCGCAGTATCTCAACTTTTCTGGGCCAACCGTCCCTGGGTACAACTCGCTTTCTTGGTGCACTAGGCCTTTCATTAGGGCCAACACTTCTCATAGTCAACTCTACTAGCTGAGACCCTTCGGTACTGACACTAGTTGACTCTCTTGGACTCAGGCCCAATGAGTGCTGTCCCTGCTGCTTGCTGATCCCCAACAGCTTAATTAACCTGTGCCCTCTGTCCCGCTCTAACTACCGGCACAGCAGGGACAGGTGCTGCTAAATTATCAAGGGGACATGTGACTCTGCAAGTATGTGCAGCGTGTACCCAGTTCGGGAGACCTCCAAACTTTACAGCAGTGTTGGTAACCAGAATCACCTTGTAAGGTCCTTTCCAATAGGGCTGCCAGCACGATTTTTGCCCTTGCTTCTTCACCAGGACCTAGTCGGTGGGACTGGGGTCATGGCACTGCTCCTGTTGAGTCACAAGGGCAGCCTCTCCAACCTGGTAAGACGCAGAACGTACCACATCAGGGAAACCGTTACAATAGTCCAGGACCAGATCATCTGTTATGTTAATAAGAGCATTGGCAGGGACAGCTGGCTCTCTCATCACTTGGCCTATTATAACTTCATGGGGCGACAATCCTGTTCTCCTGTCTGGTGTACTTTTCAAACTCATCAACACAAGAGGCAATGCATCGGGCCACTTAAAAGATGTTATAGCGCACACCTTTGCCAATCGGGATTTCAATGTGACATTATTTGTTTGTCAAGCCCAAAATCCTCTGGAGGGTAACTGCAATGGAGCTTATGTTCAACCTGTAATGCTGCACATAACATTTTCAGGACCTCTTTATTTTAAGGAGTTCCTCTGTGTGACTCGAGAGAAGTCTGGAAGCCGAACCTCGGAATCAACTCCCTTAATGTCAATTTAGCTACTGTCAAGCTGTCATTCCTTTGTGTTGGATTAGCTTCCACCCACTTTGAGAAAATGCAAACGATAACCAAAACATATCTCAATCCATTGCAAAGGGGCATTTCAATAAAGTCCATTTGCATCTGGTCGAAAGTACCTGCTGATTTCCCTATGTGGCTCATTGTAACAGGCGTTCACTTTCCAACATTTTGTTGTTGACACACTATATATTTCTGGTAGAGATTTTTAGCAATCAATCTGAATCTGAGGTTAAACCACAATTGTTGAAAGAGGCGCATCATGTCATCTCTTCCCAATGTCCAGCCATAGGTGGTAACAAACTATCAGGTAATACAGGTCTGCCATAAGTGTAAATCCAAATATCATCCTCCCTTCTGGTGCAACCAGCTCGCACCCAACTTTGTTGTTCTGTTTCTGACACTCTTTCCTGTAATTGTCTAACTCTTCCCAGGTGTCTATTGCGGTTAACAATAGGTTTCCATTTTTGACGTCTTGTGTTTCATTTACTAGATCCCGCTTAAAGGTATGAGAATGTATGGCATAGTATTTGGCCATCTCCTCAGCATATTTATTGGCAACGGTTACATAGTTAGTACCTTGCTTGTGAGCTACACCCATGACTACTGCAATTTGAGCAGGCAATTGTAGGTTCTTCACACTTTCTCCATTTCGTAATGGCGATCCGGAGAAAATCATGAACTCTCGCTGTGTCCACTATTGCCCAAAGTCATGTACGACTCCAAAGCCGTACTGACTGTAAGTAAAAATTGTAACTCTGAGTTGTTCTGAAATGCTGCAAGCCTGCGTCAAGGCAATCAGCTTTGATACTTGAGCCAAGTACACTCCTTGCAATCATGACGCTTTCACAGCTCCTGCAACAGTACAAACAGCAAATGCAGCCTTCAGGTTTCCTTCATTGTTATGCAAGCGAGAACCATCAACAAACAACACATGATCAGATTGAGGCAATAGCTCATCCATTATATCAGGTTGGGGCTTTGCACATAATTCAGTCACATTTAGGCAATCCTTTTCAACATCATCACTCACAGTTTCATGTCCAGGCAGTGGCAATAGATTGATGGGTTCAATATTGTGCATCTTTTAAGTGTAATATTCTCTGCACACAGAAGTATTTGTTCGTACATAGTCAATCGACTATTGGTTAAATACTGTGTCCGAGTATGGTTCAACAGTATTTCCACTGAGTGAGGGACAAACACAGCCAATGGATTTCCCATGACTATACTTTCACTCTGTTCAAGATTCAAACATGTAGATGCAACAGCTTTCAAACATCCAGGCAATGCTGCAGCCACAGGATCAAGAGTCGCTGAAAACTAAGTGACTGGACTGCAATTGCCTCCGTGCATCTGAGTCAGTATTGAGAGAGTGCAGCCTTCTCTCTCACTTCAAAATAACACAAAGCACTTGTTGTAATCAGGCATTCCCAGAGCCGGTGCCCTACAAAGGCATTCTCGCAGCTCAGTGAAGGCTGTCATATAACTGTCATCCCAGGGTACCGGATAAGACACATGTTTTTGTGTGTCAACCTTTGGAGAGATTTCGCTGTCAATGAAAAATGTCCATTGTTGACAGTAGCCCACCATTCCTAAGAATATGCAGACTTCTTTTTGGGTAGTTTGCAGACTCATGTTTTGAATCACAGAGATTCTTTCTTGTGACACTTTCCTTGCCCCCTTTTCAATGTGGTGCCCTAAGTATAGGACTTCAGTGTGGCAAAACTGTATCTTAGTTGTGGGTACTTTATGTCCATTTTTGCCCAGATGATTCAGAAGAGCAATGGTATCAGTCTTGCAAGATTCCTTTGAATTTGACACCACTAGTAGATTGCCAATGTACTGCACTAGAACTGAGTGATTTGGCATTACCAGACACTGAAGATTTTTCTTGAGAATATGATTGAAAATTGAGGGGCTTTCCGTATACCCTTATGGGGCTAGGCGCCAAGACATGATAACCAAAATAGAAAGCGTAAAGGAACTGGCTATCCTCATGCAAGGGAATAGAAAAAAAGCTTGACAAAAATCTATGACTGAAAACCATTCAGCTTTTCATGGAATTTGAAACAGGATCACAGCTGGATTCAGTACTACAGGACAGTAGGGGACAACAATGGCATTCACATTCCGCAAATCCTGCACAATACGATACTTGCCATTCCGCTTCTGCAAGCCCATAATGGGATAGTTACATGGACTCCCCATTATCTACTTTTAGATCCCTTGCTCAATCATTGAGTCGATCACTGGCGTAATTCTGGCAATAGTATCTTGAGTCAAATTGTACTGTGAGATTCTTGGATATTCTGTATTGGGTTTGACTGTGATTCTGACTGGTTCAACACCTTTGATTAGTCCAATATCTTTACCTGTAAAGTCAGAGACTTTAGGCAACACAATGTATCTCAGCTTAAAGAGGTGAATCTTCAACTATTTTCTAAATTGGAGCAGTGTTGGGCAGTCCTGAAGGGTGAATATTTACATGTGTATATGTGTTAAAGAGAAAGAAGAAATATGAGTGTGTGTTTGAGATGCACAGAGGCATATTTACAACGGCTTATCGCCACAGGACCATCCCTTTTTGTGATGTTCCTGTGGCAAGAAACCCTTTGCCTTATTTACAAGGTGGCGTTAAGCCACTTAACGTGGCCCCCTTTCACACTGCACTTTGAGTTAAAGGGGTGGGTAATGGGTGTTTGCTGTGGGCGTTCTGCCGCAACACCCATTGATTTTGACGCTGCCCCCTGTTTACAAAGGTGGTGTAAATATGGGGCAGCACCAAAATTGAGACAAAAAATAACCTGTACTAACATGGCAAAACAAAGAGAAATTATGAATTTCTCTTATTTTTGCTGTTTCTATGTGTGCTGCATTTCTTCATGAATGATTATTTATGTGCAGGAAAGTGTCCCTTTCTGCACATAAACAATCCTTAAAAAAATTATGATTTGCAACTTCTGTGTGTGCTGCATGCAGCACACATAGGAGTTACAAATCACCATTAGTGAATGTTTATGTGAAGGAAGGGACATCTTCCTGCATATAAACAATCATTCCCTCAATGCAGGCACCCTTGCACTCTGGTGTAAGGGTGCCTGCGTTGGCACTAGGCAGCTGAATTTAGCGCCAGGGGGAGAGAAAATGCAGGGGTGTGCCGCATCATTGTAAATACGGCGCATCCCTGCGTTTTCAGAATGGCGGAGTGCGGCATTCAAAATTTTAGCTTAACACTGAGCTCCACTATTCTTTCGGAAATATGCCCCACAGTGCATTATAAAAGTATATATGGCTGAATATCTGTTTGAGTGTGAGACAGTGTGTGTGTATGTGCTGTATGTGTGTGTGTGTGTGCATTAGCACCAAAGAGTCCCTGGTAGTAGCAGTCTACTGCCACCCTCAGGCTCCAGCAAGGAGGCAGCTCTTTTGTATTGGAAGTTCTGGTGGAGGGAGATGGGACTGGCAGAGCAGGTTCAAAACAAAGGCTTTACTACTGCCAGCAATTTACAACCACTACGTGTTTCAAAATATGATGGAGACAAACCCTTCCAACAACATTAGAGCGGGACATGCACACATTTTATTTCAGTTTATTCAGTTCTTCTAAATGCATTTCTCAAATGTAATATTTCGATTACGTCATTGATACCACACAAATCATACAGTACAACATTTTTAAGATCATGGAACTTACATCTGTGTCAGAAGCATCACCTCCAAAGCTCTCGTGCGCAAGCTGTGTTCTTGGAAAATTCCTTGGAGGCTTGTAGTCTGCTTCTGAGTCATATTCATTTGAGTCTCTCAGGGTGGATAAGCCACTGTCTATGCAGCTCTCAGGCAGGCTGTCCACCTCATAGTTCATCCTTTGCATAGGGTCACACATTGCCAAAGAATCATAATCCTCATCCATGTAGCACGAGCGTGGAGAACGACTAAGGGAATGCAAATGGAAATTGAAGAATGTCCTTGAGTGACCACATTCATGATTAGCACATTTTCTATTCTCTACTAGCAATGAAAGGCACAGATGATAACCCTGTATTGCATTCCTTACCGTTCATGTAATTAGTGCTGTGAGTTGTTCATTAGATACATCCCTTCATGTGAATGTCAGTTGTTACTTTGCAAACAATTACTTGGGGAAAATGGAAAGTGGTCAAAATGAAGCCATCATGAGAGGGAAACAACCTTTACAACGCAGTCATTACATCGCACTACCTATACATAGCAGTCATTACATCGCAACATCCTTTACATTGAATGTCATTACAACGCAGCCATTACATCGCATGTCACTACAATGCATGTCATTACAACGCATGTTACTACAATGCAGGCATTACATCGCAAGTCATTACAATGCATACCATTACAATGCATAGTACCCTTACACTATCCAACACTTACCCTACTGTTGCACTCACTGGAGTTAGAATAGTAATTATCACCCCTATACTATCCAACACTTACCTTAAATGCAATGTAATGGTATGCATTGTAATGGTATGCGTTGTAAAGGTATAATGCGATGTAATGGAATGCGTTGTAAAGGATGCTGCATTCTAAAAACTGCTTTGTAAAGGCATGCGTTGTAAATGTATGTGTTGTAACGTCATACATTCTGTTGTAGATAGGAACCACTCAACAAAGTAGGAGTTACTACTGGAAAACGCGTCAGTGCAAGTTAGGCCAATTTAGTCCTCCCTGAATCAATTAGGTAAATGCAAAAGAGAAGTGAGGAACTAAGGGCAGATTCTGCTCTTGGTGGTCTGTTTGTGCTCCTGCTGGAGGGTGAAACACATCACCCTCTCTGGCAGGAGAAGGTTTGCGCATTTGAACATTGAGATGATGCTTTTTCCCTATCCCAAAGAAAAAAAAACTCTATGGTAGTCATTCCACTTCAAGACTCTGCCACTTAACTGCATACGCATGTGATGAATAATGAATATATAGAATTTGTTTTGTCTTATTTAGATCTAATTATTCTATTTTAATTGAAGAAAGACAGTAGCAGAGTCTGATGGAGAAAATACTTTGAAAAAGTAATAAACACAAGAAAAAACAAATCTTACCTCTCATACGATGGAATTTGCGGATTCTGGCTTTCATTAAACCTGGGACTGTTTCTTGAGATGGTATTCCCTGGTGAACCATTGGCTACACGCTGCAATACACAAACACAGCTTGAGTCCTAATGTCTGTACATTTTAAATTTCCTGTGTGGTTTCTGATGATTATTGTTAATGTTTTATTGCCGCAAACCATGTGGAACAAATTCATATAAGCTTGCACAGGAGCAAAACTTGAAATGTCCAGAACCCTCCTATCCTGTTATACTGCGTTATAGACCTGATTAAGAGTGGTCCATACCTCAAAATTGTCATGCTGTGGGGCATGTTATTTATTGAATGTTAAAAGCATCGCCTATTTTGAGTTTATCCTCCAAAATGGGGCATAACATGAAGACCGAGGTGCATACCACACCAAAATGTACATGTCCTGGTATTTACCACACTTTTCTTCCTGGATAAATATTTGCAGGTTTGTTTAACCTGTTGAAATTTATCAGAGGATACCATTCTTAGTGCAAAACTTATAATTCTGATATGAGTGGTAACAGGACATATGCCACATATCAACATTAAACGACCGACTAGTAGTAAGGGCCATGCCTGCTTTGCATTGGTGCTCATATAGAGATGCTCAGAGCATCTCATAGGCGCTTAGTGTCATGTAGTATATTAAACAAGTTTTACACTTGTGCCCAAATTGCGATTCCTGTTGCATTTCATATCTCCACCTGCTGTCCTATACCAAATTCAATATGCTTTGCATCAGAGCAAATGCAGAGAGGCCTTGAGCATCCCACATTTCCACTTGCCATCTTATAACGTATTAAAATGTTTTATATTAGAACAATATAGAGATGCCTGGAGAACCTTATTGGCACTCCTGCCATACTATGCCACATTCTATTTGAAAGAGTCTTTACAATGCTACAATTACCAAGCAGTGCCTTTACTATGCAGCTTTTACTATGCATGCATTTACAACGCATGCCTTTTTTGTTTTTTTTACCATGCATACTATTACCATGTATGGTAAGTCTGTTAAGGTAAGTATATATGTGTGTGCATATATATATATATGAGTTAGGCTCAGATTTAATTCGTAAAAAAACATAGAAATTCAGCAGTTATAGTTACCTGAGCTAACTAAAATGTATGCCCCAACAATGCACTGCTTATGACCTCACAAATTACATCACTCACGACATGGTCAGTGACATCACTGATGACATCACTGATGACATCTCAAATTACATCACTGATTGCATCATCCAGTGATTGTGAGTGTTTTCTAAATGTTTCTGAGTGTTAAAGATATAAACTAATATTGCACAAAAGACAAATGAGTATACTTTGTGTACTACTAATAAGTGATAGTATTTGTAACACATATTATGTGAGTGGCTGTGTCACTGTGTGTATCCTTGAGTGAGAAGGTATCTATGGTGTTTCAGTGGTTGTATAGGTGAGTGAGTGGCTGTACTGGTGTGTGAGCGGTTGTGTGAGTGGCTGTATGGGTGAGTGAGTGAGTGACTGTGTGTGGGTGAGAGAGTGGGTGTGTAAGTGATATATGGGTGGGTGAATGGGGATGTGAGAGTGTATAGGTGAGTAATGGGGTATGTGAGTGACTGTATGGGTGAGTGGGTGGTTACATAAGTGGTATACATGCAAGTGAATGGGTGTGTGAGAGACTCAATGGGTGAGTGAGTGAATATGACAGTGGCTATATGGGTGAGTGTGTATTTTGTCAGTGACTGTGTAGGTAAGTGACTACATATCATAATATCTGTATGAGTAACTGTATGGGTGAGTGAGTGGTTGTGTGAGTGACTGTAGGGGTGAGTCGGTGTGTGTGAGTAGGTGTATGGGTGACTGATTCAGTGCGAGTGACTGTATGGGTATATGAGTGGGTATTTGTCTGTATGTTTGTATGACTGCATGTGAGTGGTTGTAGTAATGAGTGAGTGGGTGCATGAGTGGCTGTATGGATGAGGTAGTGGTTGTGTGAGTAGCTGTATGAGTGAATGGATGTGTGATTGGCTCTATGGATCAGTGAGTGGGTGTGTGAGTACTTGTATGGGTCTATAAATTGATATGTGAGTAGTTGTGTGGAAGTCAGTGTATGAGAGGTTGTATGGGGTGTGAGTGAGTATGGGAGTGTTTTTGGGAGGATGTCATCAGTGATGTCATCAGTAATGTCATTTGAGATGTCATCAGTGACACCACTGACCATGTTTTAGACCCAGTGGTTTCTGGCTGGCTAGGACGCATCGAAGCCAGCCAGAAACCACCGTCCCAGATAGGATGAGTATGACGCACATGTCCGATAACCTGTGCTCAACCTTGGGTAGCTTGGCACTGAGCAGTCAGTATTGGCACAACACCACCCTTGCAATACACTGTGTATGCCACAAAAAGACTCCACACCATATGTATAAAACACTGGTCTTTGTATTACACAAACTGACACACATTTAAATCAAAATGAAATACACATTGTATATATACTTTACAGTTATATACAATGGTCGAACTTTCCCATTAGTAGCAGAATGGCATGAACACACATGCCCTAATCAGACCAATTCACCCAATTCACCCAACACAACATTTCCCAATATTGCATACCCAGAACAGTTGCAATGGTCAAGCAATCACAGGTCTTTGACTATGACTTGTGACCCAGCCCTTCAGTCTCTCAACTACAGCAGCCAACGATACATGTTGGCCCTGCTGGCACCCCATTGATTAGATTGTCAGAACCATCTAAAATCGAACTTACAGTTACTTAGTTTCATCCATCTGGATGAGACCTGCAAGCACTCAGCGCCACCTGCACGAGTGCGGTATTGCTATACCCCCCTAGACAAAAGGTTGTGACCCCAGAAGCTGGTGCGCTTCCAAGTCTGGAGAAATGGTTTCCCCTCAAGTGGATCTGCGAGCTGCTGTAGCTCCAGATAGCTTGGCATAGGTGCCCACAAGGCACAACGAAGCCCCTCGGGCCCTGTCACAATGTTCTCCACAACAGTACCTTGCGGCGTGGGTCCAGGAAGAGGGGCCCGCCACCTTGGACGGAGGCTGTGATGTCAGGCACTGTCGTCCTCCTGATCTGGAGGTCGAAGACAGTCTCAGCTAAGGTCCCCCAAAATACCTAGGAAACCACAGGCTCCAGAGTGCAAGCTTGCACAGGTCCTCTGGTTGCAAGCACTGGTCCCACGGACTCTGCAAGCTTCCCCCACACTCCTTGAACTCCTCATGTCCCTGCACCTCAGGTGGGCTGCACTCCTTTGCACAGTGTGATGACGGTGTATGTTAGGATGGTCTTAGTCCCAACCGACGATCACTACCACCCATTTCCACCTCACCTTGAGCAATCTCGTGGAAACGGGGAGATCCTTTGTGTCGCTGGGATCTTGTGGATAGGTGACCAGCCAACCGACCCTTGGAGAGGTCTTAGGGACCCAGGTTATTACAGTTGGAACTTAGTTGCAGCCAGCAACTTCCAGGCAAAATCCACCAAGTGAAAGTCCCCTTTCTGGAGCACAACAAGCTCCAGGCCACCAGGAGTCTGCGGATAATTCAGTTGCAGTCCCTCCTGCCCTAATGATTTCTCATGACAATGTCCCAGCATCAAACCAGCATATTATGGTTCCAAATCCCAAAAGCGTCTCTAACTTCTAATGCCAGAGCCCCAGAAGCTATAACCACAATGGCCTTTGAAGATCTGATCAGTTCAATAGGCCACCTTTAAAATGCACAGGCCCTCTCTAAATTTTGTCCTGTCTGCTATCCTACCCTGGGAGGTTTGATCCCTATCTTTAGTGGGGCCAAGACCCTACCCCTTGAAATGTAGGTCCCAATTACACCCCCAAGTAACCGTCTGAAAGCCCCTCAGAGTCTGGAGTTTCCCTTGAGCCCCTAGTTTATGGTTTTCTATCGAGAATGCACAGATGTAGCTGTTCTCCTCCGCGCCTAGATGTGAATTTGAGAAAGGCGAACAGGTACCCACAGCCACAAGCACTGAAATGCTCACTTTCACAAAGTGACATTTCGACACACATGATGTCGGATCCACTCGTACTACGGGAGAGGGATGTATGACGTTACAACGCATACATTTACATCGCGGTACATTACATCGCGGTTTTTACAACGCTAGTCGTTACAACGACTTGCGTTGGAGGGCGCTGGACTTAGGAGTAGTATAATTTACTATTCCAACTCCAGTCTACGTACAGTAGGGAAGGTGTTGGATAGTAAATTATACTATTCCTTGTCCTAGAGCGCCATCTAGCGCAAGTCGTTGTAACGACTTGCGTTGTAAAAACCGCGATGTAATGGCATTGCGATGTAATCCCGCGTTGTAAACGATGTTTCCCACGGGAGAGGATTCACCATTATGAACTCATCAATATCAAACACTGCACTGCTACTATTCTGCATGTAGGAATTACTGCTCAATAGCCTTCTCTACCCTTCCTCATGCTAATCCAATGCAAGACGCAGGCCCTGTCGTAACAAACACACCATCCGGTGACATTCACAACTCTTGCATGTAATGCACATGCACACATACCCTATCTCTTCCCAACACTGCACTCTGCCATCAGGGAGAACTCCGACATATAGCAAGAGACATGCAGAACCTTGGCACATAGCTTTTTAAATGCCAAGCCAAGGAGCAGTAACCTGCGCACACAAGTCCCACCAGTGTAAACCTGTGGCGCGATTGCTGAGCTTCCTCCATGGATGGCATAACCAGTGCCACAAGGTCATTAAGGAAGATTCAATGTACATGCTCTGGGTATATGTCTTACAACTAGACAAGGAACTTGCATCTAACTTGAATCAGACAATCATGTATACAGCACTTACCAGTATGTATATGACAAGCACAGCACTTTGGCACTGAATGGCAGTGTCAAACGTGCTCAAAGCCCTAAGGTTAGCACCTAGATCAGCAGAAAAATGGGAAGGAGATAAACAAAATGTTTACGGAAAGCACCCTAAAAAGGTCATGAGTGATGTAATAAATGAGGTCATAAGCAGTGCATTGTAGGGGCGTAAATTATGGTTAGCTCAGGTAACTATAACTGCTGAATTTCTATGGTTTTGTACAAATGAAAACTGACCCTAACTGTAACCTCCCTGTAACCTTTTTTTTCCAGGTAATTTCTTTTTTAACCCCTTCAGTGCCCATGACGAGATAGTCTCGTCATGGAGCACGGTTGCGCTGTGCCCATGACGAGACTATCTCGTCATGAACCCCGCCCGCTAATGAAACGCCCGGCACAGGGCGTGGAAAGGGCGGGGCACTGAAGAGGTTAATGTTCTATTTCCTAACTATAATATCCCTGAGACCTGCTGAATTTCTATGTTTTTTTAAGTAGTAGTCACGTTTGCAGAGTGGTGGAGAAAGTGGGCAGGAGTTGCAGGTCAGGCTTTTTTTTCTATTTAGTGTCATTTATTTGGGGAGGGGGCAGCCTGGCACCCCTTCCCTGGGCTGATTTCGGCCCCAGAGACCCCATACCTTGGCCTATATTGTGGGTGACCTGATCCCACCCAGGGCACCCACGCACCACCGATGGGAACCGCAGGGAGAGCCTGAAGGCCCCCGCGGTCCCTGACGGCTCCCCACCTCCTGCGGCAGCTGGCATGCTTTACATAGATGGAGCTGCTGAACATGCAGCTCCTTCCAGCAAGCAAGAACATTCTTGATGATCTTGCGTACTAGAAGTGGAGCACAGAATGCTGTGGCTTAGCAAGGAGCGGCAAAGCTCCCACCAAGCCACAGCAAACAGCTAGGTCTCTGGACTGCGCACCGCGGGACATAGCAGGAGCTGGCCCGGGGGAGGGTGATCCCCAGGGCCATCTATGGCTTGTAGGGGGCCGCACAACCCAACCTCCTTTCTTTGATTTTGCCCTGAGGCAATGGTGGTCCACAAGGTGGCACGGGGGCTGCACAGCCACACAGCTTCACTTTAATAAAAGCCCCGGTGGGGTGTCAGTCCCTGGCTGTGGGAGTTCACGTGGCCCCATGCATTAGTTGACATTAAAGCCCCGGCAGGTGGCAGCCCAAGGGGCTGTGGGGGGGTCTGGGCGGCCCCCACATTGTTTTCTGTTAAAGCTCTGGGAGGTGGCTCCGGGGCTGGTGGAGTCCGAGAAGCCCCCCAGGTAAAAATAAATAAGCCCTGGGGAGGTTGTGGTCTCCGGGTAGTGGAGGAGGAAGTACAAGCCTCCCCCGCATTCATTTTTAAACAGGCCCTGAGGAGGTAGTGGTCCCGGGACAATATTAAGCCCCAGGAGGGGGGGGCATACGCCCCCTCCCCTATTAAAAATATGCCCCTGGAACCTGGCCCACCAGTGGTCTGATAATTAACAAAGCACCTAAGCCAGTGCTTAGTTTTTTAAAAAACTTTCAGCCGGATCCATATATCTTGCCAAAAAGGAAAAACATGCTTTTTTGGCCCTGCAGGGTCTCTGTAGGACCCCCCCCCCTAAGAAGCCTAGGGAGTCAGGGTATTTCTTCCCTCTCCCTTTTCTCTTTTACATTTTTTTTCTGGGACTCGCCTCAAGCTGAGCTCCAAGATGGCTGCCAACACTCGCTTGTTTGAAGTGTTGGCAGTCAATCAAATCTCAGCACGAGATCAGGAGGTGTTGCAGATCCTCGGTCTCCCTAGATGTACAATTAGAACTTTCTTTAAATTACTCTGCAACTACTGAACGAATTTACACCCATTTATAAGAAGGTCGCTTTCTGGACCAACAGCTACCTTTCTGTCAAATTTTATGTTATTCCGTTCAGCAGGTCGGGCTGTAGCCGTGTCTAAAGTTCCTACTGAAATTATCATGGGGAAAATGCATTTTGGGAACCCTCCTTTTTCTCGGCCCCTGCTTCACGGATCAGCCTGGAAATTTCAAGACAGCAACTGAAGTGAATTGCAAATTAGTTTTGAACATTTCACGAGGATTCGTCAAATGATGCCAAAGTTATTAGCAACTGAAAAAAACACTCTTCCTATGCGAACTACATCCTAACTATAACTACCTACTGGCAACCGCCAGTAAGGTAATAAATATATATATATATTCTATATAAGTGTATATATATACATATACACATGCACATTTCAGGGTTTAGGATGCAAAAGTATTTTTAGGGTTGAGGGCAGGGTAAGGGTTATGGGTGTTAAGGTTCTTTTTTTAGGATTTAGTGGTGGATAAGGGTATTGGGTTGAAAGTGTATTTTTAGGGTTTCAGGGTGGATAATGGTGTAGAACGGTACGGTGTTTTTAGGGTTTCGGGGTGGGTAAGGGTATTGGATGGAAAGGGGTCTGTAGGATTTTGGGGTGGTAACAGTACTTCTTAATAAAGGGGTGTTGGCGGGGTCGCCTCTTCAAAAAAAGTTATATATATATATATATATATTGCTTATCTTATTTCTGCGTGGTAAATGCATGCATTGCAAAGCCATGTGCAGTGAATACCTGCTTTGTAACATCGTACAACCCATACTATTCTATTCTATCCTTGGTATTTATAGAGGGCATGGCTACCCAGTGGGCCTTCCAGCACTAACAGATCATACCAGTACACATATCAGAGTTAAATGAACAGCAAAGTTTTCAACAGCTTCCTAAAGCTTAGTTCGTCTTAGGTCTTCAGTAACTTAATAGGCAGTGAATTACATAATTTAGAAACCAGGTAGGCAAGAGATCTACCGCCACTTCTTGATTTATTGACCATAGGAATTTGAAGTAGACATAGAGCGGTAGAACACAATGTTCTATTGGGAATGTAGGGACGGACCATGCGTTGTAATAGCCATGGGCCCTTACTGTGCAGCACTTGATGAGCTATGCATAGGGCCTTTAATTGTATTCTATTAGGAACAGGAAGCCAATATGAATGAGCCAGTGCTGCTGAAACAGAGTTATGTCTAGGTAGTTTCAGCAAAACACGAGCCGCAGTATTTTGCATCACTTGAAGTCTTCTTATAGCATACTGGGGGCTCCCAAAATAAAGATCGCTGCTATAGTCTGAAAGCGAATGAATCAATGCTTGTAGCACCAGTCTCAACCTGGACAGAGACAAAAATTCTAATGTTTTTCTAAGTGTCCTCAGCAGACCATAGCTCCTGGCAGCTACCTTCCTTGCTTGTACCTCCAATGTGAGCTTACGGTCAATCCATACCTCAGATTTTTTACAGCTGATTTGAGGGTAGGATACACACCTAATAGTTCTGGCCAGTGAAGTGAGGACCAACGATTAAAATAATTTCAAACCACTTACACATCAGTTTTGTCTCCATTAGGCTTCACACAACTGGCTGACATCCATTCTGCTACTTCATTTAATCAAGAATTAAGTCGAACAGGGTTTGCAACCGTATCAGGGGTAAGAGAGATAACAATCTGCGTGTCATCCGCACATGGCTCTATCGAGAAACCATGTGATTGTATAATCTCAGTCAAGGAATGGACTTACAAATTGAATAGATTGTGGTTTAGAGAGAAGCCCTAAGGAGCTCTACACTTTAGGGAATGGAATTTGGAATAGAAAGGTTCCTGGTAGACCTCACATACAGTATGTTTTGCACCTGTGTACATATGGAGATGGCTAGAGCAACTTCAGAAGACACTGAAGACCTGTCCTGATATATAGTATGAATCTGGTATAAAAAGCTTATAACTAATATAAATTATTCGAGACAGTGGTGACCAGCATGGCTCGCGGGTGGTGAGTCGCACAGGAAGGGGGGTTGCGTGGGGTTGTCATGCAGGGGCGGGGCATGCATATTAAAAAAATTAATTAAAAATAAATAAACATACCTTTACGCCAGGTCCTGTTTGTCTGCTTCTGCTCTCCTCGTGGAACTCGAGGAACAGGAAGCAGGCCCCACTGACCAATCACAACGCTGCAATGCAGCATTGTGATTGGTTAGCACCCAGGATCCCCTGACCAATCACATCGCTGCAGTGCAGCATTGTGATGGTTTTGAGCATTCTGGTTCGACGGTCAACCAGGGAATGGGGGCACGGGCTTGTTCTCCACCCAGGCTGGAAAGCAGCCTGCATGGAGAAGGGGGAAAGTGTGCATGACTGGTTTGGGCAGCCCAAGAGGGCCAACCAAACAGTCACTGCGCACCTAGGAGTGGGCAAACCACTCCTCCCCTGCCCTGCTCCGAGAGAAGAGCAACCGCAAAGCAGCATAAAGCATAACATGATAATAACTTAAAGTTATTATCATTTTATGTTTCTTCTTCGCACTGCTTAAAAGCAGTGGGCCGACGCTCCTCCACCATAGCGGAGGAGCCACCACTGATAAGAGGAAAATCTTATTTTGCTCTAAAAGGATATTTTTTGTAGCTTAAGTCTGCTAATGGAAATAGTATAAGTGTTTGATACCAAAATGAAACTAATCTTTACAGTAATTTTACATGTTTTCATTTTAGTTTTCCTAGATCGTAAAATATTTTTGACTGCAAGGTTAAATATTGCACAAATAGGCAGCAGGTGTGCTGTCTATCAACTGATGTTCTCATCTCATGTTTGGCCACAGCCGCAGCTTTTCTCCCGCCATCTTGTCCTTCTGATTGCTATAGATGATTGCATTGCTTCATTTGTGAAGGATACTTCTTATATTTCATTATAGGCCAAGGGCCACTTGAAGGTATCCAAGGTATTTGCGCTGGTTAGGCCTGTGGAAATGTAAGCAGTATGCACATCTAGTTGTTGTGAAAATGAATAATAGGTAACAAATCACTGCATCTGGAATGTAAATATTCTGTTTATATACTACAAAGTTTTACAGGTCTTGACTGCTATCACATCTTTGATTTTTTTTTAAAGATGAATGAGTGTGTGCACAGTTTTTTCATTTATAAAAAAAACTTTCGATCTCACAGCTGTTTTTAAGCCGTAGTAAAGCACAGACAAGGATGAGCACAAAATATTTAGCGCAAGGTACCCTGTAATTATTTTCAGATTTGCATGGAAAGTTTGGTTGTATCTTCTTCACTTATGTGGCAATTCGAACATCGATTGAACATTATAACAGTGTTTCTTGTTACAATTTCCTTTCAAACTGTATGTTATTGTCAAATACTTTAAATCAGTGATCTTTGAAAGTGGTGGGGCGTAATACTAGCCATGAATTCACTCTATTTTTTCAAAGTTTGCCTCACTCGTACTCTGTCTTTCTCACATTTACTCTTTTCCCTCACACTCAAGCTCAAATCGTTCAACTTGGTTATTCTCACTCTCTGTTACTCACACGCAAACGTATTAATGCTCACTGGTTCTCTTTTTCACTAACACACTTACAAACACTTGCTGACTATGGGCCCTGATGCAACTGCACATGCTGCACCCTAGGTAGCTACAGCACTTACTCACTTCCACTTCCTCTCACACCTTCCAATCGATCACTCATTCTAGCACACTCACACTCCTTCACTCTCTCCCTCGTACTCACTTACACTTATTCATACACACTGTCAAACTCAGATTCTTGCTCACTTTTATTCTCATTGACACTCTCAAACACACTCACACACACACTTTCATCCAATTCCAATTCACTCTCAATCACTCAAAAACTTGCACACATGCATACAGAAATAACATTTTATATACTTACCTTGGTAACGCAGAGGCTCTATGGCAGCAGCAGATCAGGAATCTGGTGCTGGCATTGGAACCAGCAATCACTGGGGCCTATTCACAGAACTAACTTAAGACAAAATCCTAAACTTACTACTTTTGGTATTCACAGAAGTTAGGATTTTGTCTTAAGTTTGTCCTAAGACAGTCTTAAGACAGACTTAAGACAGTCTTAAGACAGACTTAAGACAGTCTTAAGACAGACTTAAGACAGTCTTAAGACAGACTTAAGACAAACTTAAGACAGACTTAAGACAGACTTAAGACAAACTTAAGACAAAATCCTAACTTAAGTCTGTCTTAAGTCTGTCTTAAGTCTGTCTTAAGTTTGTCTTAAGTCTGTCTTAAGTCTGTCTTAAGACTGTCTTAAGTCTGTCTTAAGACTGTCTTAAGTCTGTCTTAAGTTTGTCTTAAGACAAACTTAAGACAAAGGGGCAGATTTATGACGACTGGCGCATCCCTGCATATCAGCAGGGATGCGCCAGTTATTATGCGCCACAGCTGCGCCACCATGGATGCGCCGCATTTATAATGCGGCGCACCATGGGGCAAAAACGGCACAGATGCGTGACGCATCTGTGCCGAAAAGTGGCACATTGCTGGAGTTGCGTCGCAAGCGCGACGCAGCTCCAGCAATGATCTGGGGGGCCCTATCTCTACAATGCTGCGTCAATCCTTACACCTGCTTCAAGCAGGCGCAGGGTTTTGACGCAGCATGGGCCTAAAAGTGACTGAGTGAAATCTTGTAGATTTCACTCAGCCACTTTTAGGAGGCGTTCCTGCGCCGGAACGCCCCCACCTGCCCTGGAACGCCTACATGTGGCGCAGAGCTTTACAACGTGACGCATCTGGGAGATGCGTCACGTTTGTAAATACCCCGCACCATGGCGCAGGATTTGCGCCGCTGCTGCGTCACAAAAGTGACGCAACGGCGGCGTAAATGAGGCGCAAGTCAAACATAAATCTGCCCCAAAATCCTAACTTCTGTGAATACCAAAAGTAGTAAGTTTAGGATTTTGTCTTAAGTTAGTTCTGTGAATCGGGCCCTATGATTCCCAAAGAGGAGCCCGACGGAGCAGCAAGGGCAGGTTTAGAAAGGGAAGACCCACCTCAATCCCTCTCCCAGCTCCTTGATCGGACGGCAAGCACAGCCATATAGTGCTGGGGATCCTGACCCTGCTTCTCTGTGTGGCTTTTCATTGGCTTCAGGGATGGACTGATGTGCATCCTGACAGCCTCATTTTAGCAGATATACGGGGCTACCTGAGGCATGCATCACATGGCTGTTAAACAAAATGGATTGTGTTTGTGCGAGGGGTCATTGTTGAACGACTCCCATCAGACATGAGTAATCTATACATCCAACAACAGAGTGTTGTGTTTTAACATCACTCTGTAGGTGGATCATGCCTTAGCCCCCTCAGCCCCCCTGTCATCAGGAGCCTGGAGACAAGGCAGAGAGGATTGACCTGTGCACCCACGGTGTTCATTAAAACATGAAACTTGTCTTTTCATGAACACTGCTACATTGAAAAAAGCACAAGGGCCTCACAGGAGGTAGGGTGGATGTGCCCTTAAGCCACAGATAAGGAGTCACTGCAGCTTCAAGTGCAGTGAACTAATCTCTATATTGGCTTTTAATATGGCACAAGCCTTATTGGGGAGCAAGAGATCAATGAACATCATTGAGGGCTGGGAGACGGATATAGGTTGTGTGTATCCAGTGAGGGTTTTACACATTTGCAGCAGACCTCCCAGTGAGACGCAGATAGATTTTGGTTTGCACAGAATAAAACAATTTCTTGTACATTTCCAAAGCAAGGATTAATATTTTGGTATATGCCCACTCCAAACTCACCAACTTCAGCCCTCATTGTAACTCCACCCAAATGCAATTCGGATAAAAACTCCAACCAGAATCGTGTTTTTTATAATGTGAGTAGTAATTGAGCTCTCCGTCAAAAGGGATTTAACAGTTTTTCACTACCAGGACTTGTAAAACCTAAAAGTACATGACCCATCTTTTAAAAACACTGCACCTTGCCATCTGGATTGTCTAGGGCATACCTTAGGAGTGACTTATATGTATAAAAAGGGAAAGTTTGGGCCTGGCAAAAGATTTATTTTGCCAGGTTGAAATGGCAGTTTAAAACTGCACACACACAGCTGCAATGGCAGGCCTGAAACACAGTTAAAGTGCTACTTAAGTGGGTGACACAATCAGTGCTGCAGGCACACTAGTAGCATTTAATTTATTTAATTTGCGTGCCTAGGGGCTTATCAGTAAATTAAATATGCCAATTGTGTATAAGCCAGTGTTACAATGTTTAGAGGAGAGAACACAAATACTTTAACACTGATTGGCTATGGTAAAGAGCGACAGAGTTCTAAGGCCAGCAAAAACAAGCACAGTAAAAATGGAGGAGGAAGGCAAAAAGCTTGGGGGAATACCACCCTAAGACTGACAGGTCTAATATAGGAGCACCAGCATCTCTTTTCAATCCAGCCAGAGGAGCCAAGGCGTGGCTGAATATAAAAGGACCTGAATGTGAGTCAAACTGAATAACCATGATCTGTAAGTGTTACTTCAGCACCACAAAATATAACAAGCATTTGCAATGCAATAGGTCTCGCATTTGCGAGAGTTTAAGCTATTGGCATTGTAAATGACAATGCTTTTTATTTACCTGTGTTGATAATTAACACATAAATAAAAGACATTGTCATTTACAATGCCAATAGCTCAAACCCTTGTAAATACGAGACCTATTGCTTAGAAAGTGAAAGCGTGCATGGCGCGCTGAATGTTGCAGGAAAGCATGTCGTCCCTGCAATCGTAGAAACTCATTAAAGAAAATAGTGCTTACAGACCAGGTGCTTTCACGTTCTTTGTTAAGATAAAGCTATATAAAGGTTTATATGATCAGCCACAGATCAGGTAAGTATGAGTCATTACCAGCCTGTGTTCAATTTTGTGTTAAATGCCAGGTGGGTTATTGGTGACTGAGGGCCAGACAGAAAAGTGGGGAGAACTCCACCCTCAAATGCCATGCGTGAGTAAATTCAACGTAAATGGGTTGGACGTTGGTCCAGGGTTAGGGGGTATACATGAATTGGCGGCATAAACAATTGGCGGTTGAAGTTTGTGAACTAGTTTAGAGGAGAGAACACAAATACTTTAACACTGATTGGCTATGGTAAAGAGCGACAGAGTTCTAAGGCCAGCAAAAACAAGCACAGTAAAAATGGAGGAGGAAGGCAAAAAGCTTGGGGGAATACCACCCTAAGACTGACAGGTCTAATATAGGAGCACCAGCATCTCTTTTCAATCCAGCCAGAGGAGCCAAGGCGTGGCTGAATATAAAAGGACCTGAATGTGAGTCAAACTGAATAACCATGATCTGTAAGTGTTACTTCAGCACCACAAAATATAACAACCATTTGCAATGCAATAGGTCTCGCATTTGCGAGAGTTTAAGCTACTGGCATTGTAAATGACAATGCTTTTTATTTACCTGTGTTGATAATTAACACATAAATAAAAGACATTGTCATTTACAATACCAATAGCTCAAACCCTTGTAAATACGAGACCTATTGCTTAGAAAGTGAAAGCGTGCATGGCGCGCTGAATGTTGCAGGAAAGCATGTCATCCCTGCAATCGTAGAAACTCATTAGAGAAAATAGTGCTTACAGACCAGGTGCTTTCACGTTCTTTGTTAAGATAAAGCTATATAAAGGTTTATATGATCAGCCACAGATCAGGTAAGTATGAGTCATTACCAGCCTGTGTTCAGTTTTGTGTTAAATGCCAGGTGGGTTATTGGTGACTGAGGGCCAGACAGAAAAGTGGGGAGAACTCCACCCTCAAATGCCATGCGTGAGTAAATTCAACGTAAATGGGTTGGACGTTGGTCCAGGGTTAGGGGGTATACATGAATTGGCGGCATAAACAATTGGCGGTTGAAGTTTGTGAACTAGTACCTGTATTATAACACTAGCAGCGGTTAGACGATAGGGGAGAATCACCAGATGCTAGATTCCGAGAGCAGGCTTTAGTGGTGTTGAGTGATGTTGAGGTGGTAGTGGTAGTGGTGGTGGTGGTGGTGGCTGGTGCTGAGATGATGCTGAGGTAATGCTGATTGATACTTAGGTTTTGCTGAGTGATGATGATGTGGTTGTGTACTATTGCAAATGCGATGTTGAGTGATACTGATGTGGTGCTGAGTGATGTTGTGGTGCTGAATGATGCTGTGGTGGTGCTGAGTGATGCTGTGGTGGTGCTGAGTGATGCTGTGGTGATGCTGAGTGATGCTGTGGTGGTGTTGAGGGATGCTGTGGTGGTGTTGAGGGATGCTGTGTTGCTGAGTGATGCTGTGGTGTTGCTGAGTGATGCTGTGGTGTTGCTGAGTGATGCTGTGGTGGTGCTGAGTGATGCTGAGGTGGCGCTGAGTGACGCTGTGGTGGCCCTGAGTGACGCTGAGGTGGCGCTGAGTGATGCTGTGGTGGCCCTGAGTTATGCTGTGGTGGCCCTGAGTGATGCTGTGGTGGCCCTGAGTGATGCTGTGGTGATGCTGAGTTATGCTGTGGTGATGCTGAGTGATGCTGTGGTGGTGTTGAGTGATGCTGTGTTGGCGCGGAGTGATGCTGTGGTGTTGCTGAGTGATGCTGTGGTGGCGCTGAGTGATGCTGTGGTGGCGCTGAGTGATGCTGTGGTGGCGCTGAGTGTTGCTGTGGTGGCGCGGAGTGATGCTGTGTTGGCGCGGAGTGATGCTGTGGTGGTGTTGAATGATGCTGTGGTGGCGCTGAGTGATGCTGTGGTGGTGCTGAGTGATGCTGTGGTGTTGCTGATTGATGCTTTGGTGGTGTTGAGTGATGTTGTGGTAGTGCTCAGTGATGCTGTGGTGATGCTGAGTGATGCTGTGGTGTTGCTGAGTGTTGCTGTGGTGGCGCTGAGTGATGCTGTGGCGGCGCTGAGTGTTGCTGTGGTGGCGCTGAGTGATGCTGTGTTTGCGCGGAGTGATGCTGTCGTGGTGTTGAATGATGCTGTGGTGGCGCTGAGTGATGCTGTGGTGGCGCTGAGTGATGCTGTGGTGGCGCGGATGATGCTGTGGTGGTGTTGAATGATGCTGTTGTGGCGCTGAGTGATGCTGTGGTGTTGCTGAGTGATGCTGTGGTGGCGCTGATTGTTGCTGTGGTGGCGCTGAAGGGTGCTTATGTCGCCTTGTCCTGTATTAGCTGCTTGTTTCAGGAGACAGCAAGCTTTTAAAAAGTTTGCTAAATAGATTACTGCCTTGAGCAAAAAAACCTGTTATTTAATGATTATAACTATACAGCGCTGTAATAAGACCGCTTGAGAGACTCCTTGTCTGGTGTGTAAATGTTTACAACCTGCAGTCTAAAGAGGATGAAAGCGGAGGAGCAAATACAAGAGAGAGAGAGAATGGAAGAGGGAATTATAAGTGGAGCGAGAGTGCGAGAGTGAGTAGGAGAGAAGAGAGAGCGAGAGGAGAGGAGAGAGAATAAAGGGGGAGAGAGAGAGAGAATGAAGGGGGTAGAGAGAGGAGACGGAATAAAAGAGAGAGAAAAATAGAGAGGGGGAGAGAGAGAGAGAGGGAAGAAGTGATGCGAAAAAAGCAACAGCCAATGTTGCCTTGTCCTATGTGGAAAAAAGGCATAAATATTAACAGTAAATAATTTGTGAGCCACTCAGAGCGAATAAGGAGGGGATGGACTCTAACTAAGATGAATGCGCAGAAGTGTGAATGGAAGATTGACTGTGAATGGATCGATGGAATGAAAAATTACTACTTTATTACATTGTTAAATGCCTCTGCTTATGTTGGCCTGTCTTGTATCAGCTGCTTGTTTCTGCATAGTCCATACAGATTGTACATTGCATGCTTTTGTAGACTTAAGATGTTTGTAAACTGCTTCAGTCTACAAACACTGCAATTGTCTAGAAACGGATTCACTGTAGCGTAGGCTAGGAAGGTTTTGCATGCGAGGCTTTGCAAACCACCCTCTTGAATCCTGTAAACGGGGTGGGACTGGGAGGGAGGGTATAGGCCATCGTGGAATCCCGCCCAGCGCTACGCATGGCTAGGCCAAACGGAGGGTTTTAAATCCCTCCCCAATGCTTGCTTGTTTACTTTTGTTCGTGACTAATTGCAAGATTAGAGTTACAATGGGGCCGGTAGAGCCTCTGGAAGAGAATTTAAAACCAACCAAGACCAGCTAAAACGGACACACGCCTTGCACTGTCGTGAATTCCTCATTCTAGGAATTCCCTGACGCATGTTATTATTACATGCAATCTTTCCCACAGAGACACAAGTAACGGATTATTACCACTAACGGTAAAGAAACGTGCTTAAGAGCACAACATACACGTGACATTTCCGCGCTACTAAAAAAAACGGAAGTCATAACTCTGTCTTCAAAGTATTTGTCTGATCACCGTGTACCATTTGTACTAACACCAATAAAGAAGGCCTGGCAAGTGTGCTGTTATCACAATAACTCCTGAGACTGTCTTCTAATTGGATTTGCAGCACATCAGTACTCACAAGCATGGATAACGTTAGACAAATGTCGGACACAATAAGTCCCCGCGGAGCCAACACAAACAAGCCAATCCCACAAACCAAAACAATTGCAAAAATGTACAGGGGCAGATCATAATGTAAATGAAATGTGAAACTAGAAACAAACTTGTGAGATACTGCTACGCGAGGAATATTAAACGCATCAATGGTGAACCAAATTAAAGCATTCCAGTAAAATTCCAGAAAATGTGCGTTTTAGCCATATTCAAAATTACTTCAATCTCATTTAAACTGAATGCATTTTTATCTTCTTAATTGACATACCTCGTTTGATTATGCACAAACACACGCGTCCCTCCCCTCCATCACACAAGCAGCAGGCATCTATGTGTAAGCACAGGAGGGGAAGGTACAGTCTCAGCCGGGCTTCACTTTCAAGCAGTTAATCAGGTGTCAAATAAACCTTTTACTCCTGAACTATCCACTTGTAAGTGGAGATAAGGCGACTTGGACCATCGGGAAATGAAGAGTCACTGCCAATACAACTCGCTGAATGGCACAGGAACTCAACTCTGCTAAATAAGTGCTTACTTCAACGACAAAACAAAATGTTGCATTGAACGGATTAAATACAATACAAATGAAAGGTCTCGCTTTTGGGACCTTATAAGTGTTTAGTTATGCAACTGTTGCATGGCTAAACACTTATAAGGTCCCATAAGTGAGACCTATTGGCTATGCCAATGCTTGTTTAATAGTGCTCCTAATTAGGCTCGTCGGTACAGTTAGTAGTGTGAATTGAATAAGTATCTACCATAGTGAAAGATCCGGTGTCACAAAATACGCTGATACATAAATGTAAGAGCTGCATGACCTGCTTTGAGCTGGGTGGAAAGACGTGTCGCAAGCTTAGGTTGCGGGTTTCCGGTGTCTGATCCTGTCAAACGTTAAGCACGGCAAGTGGGAAGCTGTACGAAGGTGCAGCCCCCGGCCCAATCATAGCGCGACCCTAGGCGGGGCGGACTCGTCCCCACGTGGGCTGAAAGACCCGTAACAAACAATGCGGACTGTGGCCGTCCCTAGTACGTTGTTTGGGCGTGACTGTGGCCACGTTCGTGAGGCTGGATAGGTCCGCGTCAGTTACTGAGACTGGGCGGTGGGGCCAATCAATACAGGCTATCCCCCGTTACGTGAGAGCACGTCGCTCCCTGTGTTTGGAGGGGACTAACCCTTAAGGTCGGGGTAAAATTGCAGTCTTGGGAAGAAAAAAGTTATTGTGGAAAAGATTTCCAACAACGGACTGGCCTCAATTGTGTATCAAAGTACATACAGGTTTTGTCTAGCGTAGGTTCAATATGGTGTTTCAAAGAAAATACAGGTTTGTCAAGCGCAAAATAAAAAAATGCGCCCTGGCTTAGGAAAACGAGGGCGAGAGAGGCAGGGGAGTGAGAGTAGAGCAATATAAACAAGCGCGCGTGGCGACTTTAATTACAAACAGATGGCCCCTTTCTATAGGTCACTCCTAGAGCAGCGAATCGAGCAGAGCATTAAAGGGCTGGGTGAGAAGGGAGGGGGGAATGGAAGGGGCAGAGGAGCAGAGCGGCTAAAGTGAAAGAAAGCTAGAAGGGAGGGGGGAGTGGGAGCAGCTGTGCACGTGCATGTGAACGTGCACTCAAGGTTTAGGCCAGCGCTAAAACTGTGGGTAGCACTTTGAAAATCCCACATATAAAATGTCTCTTCGAGCCTTTGGCTCGCGAGACCTAAAAATGGAGGAGAAAGGCCAGCAAAGATCTGCCAGTGAGAGTTCTCAAATGAGCCGTGTAAATAAATATGTTTTAAATGGGGTAAGCATGGTTGCTTTTACATCAGACAAGGACAAGCTATCATTAGTATGCGTGGTGAGGAGGAAGAGACATAGATAGTTATGGTCTATCTGGAAAATTTAAAGCATGACTACACATAAAGCATTGAGACTATTACAGCATAATACTAGAGATAAAAAGCTGGTACAGTTATATAAGAGGGGTTGGAAAGATAGGGCATTGCAGACGAAAATGATGTTAGCACTGACATTAAATATTTACCCTCATAGGCATTAGGGCAGACTTATTTCAGTGAATAATTACATCCCGCCTAGTCTATAGGTACAACTTACTCTCTCATCAGAACGTTGCTCTTCCCATGAGAGTTTTCTACCATCTATATACTGTAGCATGTAAATCAGTCTTACCAGTGATCTGTTGTTCTTTGTAAAACTGTTTTCCAAGACCATCCTCAATCCATCGTTACTGTCATGCAATTTTCTGTTTGCAGTTCTAAATACCAATCAAGAGAACATGTAAGTGTGCATTTGTGATAATAAGGCAACATTAGAGTATTTGTTTAATAAACTCCTAATTAGGCATGACTGCCCGCGGCAGAAATACCCACTATACAACTTATTGCAGAGACAGTAATACAAAAATACTAAGGTGCGAATGAAAATCAAGAAACATAATCAGACAAACTACACAACTCTGAACTTCTAAAAAGATGCCACGGCTGATTCAAAAAGCATTTGGGCAATGGCAGCAGTACCCAGGAACACTACTCCTATGTCAATAAATGCCTTGGAGAACTGGAGCAGAAATGTAGAACTTACTAGTAGTAAAAGTGAAAAGAAGGAACAGCCTTTTCCATTTGTACTAATTGCACATGAATATCCCCTTAATATTTCCAGATTATTCCCATTTTAGATATTTTGAGGGGAAATCTAAAAAAGCATTTAAAAATACAGAAAGTGGCATTACAGGAGTACTTCGTCCCATACCCATAAATACTTTTGAGATACAGACCAATGATTTGAAAGTTCGAAGGAACTTAGAAGGAAAACCCAAATCACAGAAAGGGGGTTGTTTTGGGGTGTTCGATCAATTTCAGTTATGGACTACTCGATGGGAATCAATGTGGGTTGGACATGGGTGGACAAGAAATGGCAAAAAGACATAGAGATTTGTTGAATATGAAATAGGTAACAGGTGAGCATATCACTGACCATATTTTTTCAAATGTATCTATGCATGTACTTAGATCATATTTATCAGTTAGCTTCCTTGGGATGTGTTGCTTTAGGCAGTACGTTTATTCGAGAAAACAATCCACTCTTAAAACAATGCATGTTAAGCCGTTTTTATAGCCTTTTATGTTGTACATTTTGAGCTTTCCTTGCATGTTCTTAAACTCCAGAGATGTTGTCAAGCAATTGATAAGCTAAGAACACGTTCTTTTTCCCTTATGCATAGAGTTAGAGAAGATATCAGTATGAATAATCAAAGAAGTGGTACTCAAAGTGACAGCACATTTAGAAAGTCTGCAAATTGTTTCTCAGCACAGACGCGTAGCCAATCAGTGCTCTTCATTCTTTTGTTTGACCCCATTAAAGTTTAGTGCTTGTCTATCAATGTGTATACAAGTGGAGTGTTGCACAGTACTAGAAATCTATGGGTAGAGAACCCAGCACTTGCATTTAACTGCCATCGATGCTGAATTTTGAAAAGTTGATCAGGCTATAATCTGTGTATCTTCTATATGTTTCTGGAAGTAGGCAAAGCATTCCTATGTTGAATTCTATGTCTAAGCAGCTACAGTTTCTCATTTAATTTCAAGAAGCAGGTGATGAATTAAATATGCATTTGCTTTTCATTGGTCATTGGTCATTTAAAGGAGCCCTCCATGGAGGGATTTGGAAGAGGAATGCATGGTTTTGGCAAACAGATAAGTTGGGGATGAAAGTCACAGAAATGAAACAATTCAATAGTGAGAAAAGAACAGTTCATCTCGCTTGGCCAATTGTCTGACTATTAGTAATAGAGTTGAATGATGGTAGTTGGGTGCATACAAGGGGTACTTTCTAAAATTCAATGTAAGTTTCACTTTAGGCCACATGTACAATACTCTTTTGGATTTGCAACTGCAAAAGAGTACTTTGTTATGTAGAGACCTCTATTTGCAAGTTGGAAATGTCTTCCTGACTGGTAAAAGAGCTTTTGTGACCCATTTTTCATCCCTTAGAGAAGGGGGCTTGTATAGGGAAGTTGCAATTTGGGCGTTGCAATGGAATACACCAAGACTTTGTGACCACAACTGTGACTGCAAACCATTGATCAAATACTGACACCTCAAAGTAGGTAGTCTCTTTTCACAAAGGAGACACAGTTCCTGTAAAACTGTTTCCCATTTGGGAATTGGGTTGTCAGAATCGGGGGAAGCAGGTTGTAAGAAGCTTTCTATTTATGTAGTGTAACAAAATGAGGTACGCTATGTAGAAAGCCCAGGCAACCCTTATTGGCTTACAGGGTTTAAATTAATAATCCCAAATGATGACACACCCTTTTGTAGAAACTCGAGACCAATTTAGAAAAAAACAGGTATTTTTATATATTTTTTAATACAAAGAACATCGTAATTGGATAAGTACTTTTCGAGTCATCCATTTTTACAGTTAGGCAAAAATGTCACACAACTGCGTTTTTACACGGTAATGCTTTCCTATGAGGAAAGCAACATGTACTGCTTACAGGTATTCGCAGTCGTATTTCTGGGGTCCCTTTTATGACTTAAAATGCTAGGGGGTAAGGGTCACAAGATCCACCAGCAGTTCATTTTTATGTGCCCTGGAGTGTCCGGGCGCAGAGTTGCTGGATGGGCTGGTAGTCTTGTGTGCTACACCATAGGCAAGGTGGCCATCTAGAAACAAGCTGCAGAGGGGGACTTAGTGACAAGTCCGGGAGCTCCCAACAGGGGACTGAGTTTGTGAGGGCCCTGGGAGCAGGAGGGAACAGTCGGTATTTGTGGACCCAGGCCGGGGAGCTCGGGTGCAGAGGGTTTTAGTCGGCTTCTCCCATGGGTCCAAGGCGCTCTCAGTCGTTGGTCAGACCTGCAGAGGGGGGACAAAACAGGACTGATGGGTCACTCTCATTACTGGCCTCTGTGATACCGATGTCCCTTGTCGGCTGGTCAGTCTTTGTGGTGCTGGAGTCCAGATTGGACTTCAAACAAGCTGTGATTGCTGCAAGAATCCGGTACTCCAGGTATTAGTGCAGGGTAGCTCCTTGGGGTCTTGGCATATCCAAACTTGGTGGAGAGGTGGATCTGACCCTCTGGATGATGAACATTTCCTCCTGGGAGGATACTGCATTGGTGGAACCGGTGGTTAGCAGAATGGTAAACCAGGCGTTGTAGTTGGTGCCTGCATGTTGCAGAGAAGGGGCTCCTCCACTTCAAGGGATATACTGACAGCTTGGTGAAGGGCTGGTGGCCCTCTGAGACTTTTGGAAGATGCACAGCTGCAGGATAAGTCAGGCTGTCGCGATTGTCAGGACAGGAGCAGGCAGGCAGGCTTTTGGTGCCGAAGTCCACTCATAGCCCACAGTTCTCGCTTCTTCGGCTCTTCTTTGTCCTACTTCTTCTTTTGTCAGGTGAATCTGAGTTCCTCGTGTCAGGGGGGCACCTAATAATTGAATGTAGGGGTGTGAAGTGAAGTGTAGTAGCCAATGGGCTGTCTACCCTTGGAGTCACTACACCCCCTATATGACCGCTTCCTGTGGGGAATAGGCACAACCCTGTCCCAGAGTTCCTAATTCCACCAAAATGAGGATGGTGGAATCCTTCCGTCGTGGAGCACATCAGGCAGCCCACCTTGATGGAGTGACTAGCCTGCTGGTGCAACACGCCTACTTGCATATCTAATTTCCCACCTGTGCTGGTGTCAGGTGGGCCTCATGGAGTGCCATCTCCCAGGTCTGAGGGAAGCTGGGGTTGCATATCAAATGCAGCAGAGGCGTTTATGCCTCTGGCCTTGGTATACAGATTCACTAGCCATCCTGCTGGAGGAGACGTAAATACATCATGCAAGAGCAGGCATTGTTTCTGACCTCTGAGAGTGCATGGACTCTCACCTCCAGAGGTCAGAAACATGTCTGTTGTGACAGGCTGGATGATACCAGTCAGCCAGCACACTAAGAGGCTGGTAGGATTTCTGGGGGAACCTCTACAGTGCCCTCTGGGTGCATATCTTAATAGATCAACTACTGGCATCAATATGGATTTATTAAGACAAGGTGTTTGATACCAAACACCATAGGTTTCAATGAAGCCATCATGTAGCTGGGTAACTTGTGATGACCAGTGCCCAGTACATATACTTAAGATGGCTTCCCTGTTCACTTGTACTATCTAGTAATTGCACTAGAAAGCAAAGAGTCAAACTGCTCTTGTAGATATGTCCTCACTTGTAATATAATGCACCCTTTCTTAGGCCTGCTGTATGGGTGACATGCATACATTACATGCCGTGTCTGTGGGCATGGCACACTAGGTGTGTGCACCATGTCATGTTTTTACATTTGTTTGCACCATTTCATGCAGACTGCAATGGCAGTCTGCATACGTTTGCTGGTGGGTTCCTTTAGATTGGCACAATAGATTCTGCAGCCCTTAGCGACCCTCTTTAGTACCCTTGCCCTAGGTACCATTTATTAGGGACTTACAGAGGTGCTAAAGATTTTGCCAATTGGGGTACAATTTAACATTTGCCTTTTCTTATGGAAAGAGCACTGGCACTGGGGACCTGGTTAGGAGGAACCCAGTGCACTTCAGTCAAAATTGCATCAACTATCAGGCAAAAAGTGGGGGTAACCATCACAGAGATGGTGCCGAGGACCATGCCTGTTCCCTCCGATGTAGGTCCAAATTGGAAACATTTTTTTAAAGCAGGACCTATTCCTTTTGAATTACAACCTGCCTAATTAATATTCATTAGGCAGGATGTTTTGTAAATATCCCCCGCCCCCTTGAATGTATAGTTTGTGATGTGACCTATTAGTCTGCAGGTCATATTGCACATTGTATACCCATTCACAGCCGCGGTCGGTAGTAGGCAGGCGCGTAGCTAGGGGGGGGCGGTGGGGGCGGTCCGCCCCAGGCGGCACTGTTTTTGAGGCGGCAGCTGCGCGGCACTGGTGGCCCGTTGCGGCGGCCTTTATAATTTATTTGGGGACACTGACACTACTGTTACAGTAGCGTCAGTCAGTGTCCCCAAATAAATTATAAATGCCGCCGCAACGGGCCACCAGTGCCGCGCGCGCGGCCCTCTTTGAAATACAAGCGCATGCGCACCGCCACCACCTAGCATAGGCCCGTGACGTCGAAGGACACGAGCGCTTCTGCTAGGTTGACACGATCCGGGCGGAGGTGGTGGCAGGCCGACGGCGACGGAGCTGCAGGCAGAGAGGGGAGATACAATACAAATCTGCGAGTCTAGGTAAAGCGATGTACCGCCCTAGGCTTGAAGCAGTTAATTGTTCGGGGACGACGGGACGTGGACTACAGGCAGGGCAGAGACCAGAGGACCCTCCACGGCACTTTCTGAGAACACCGGGCGCAAGTAAGTGATGTTAGATGAAGGGGAGAGGATGTGGTCCGTCGGCCGGACTAAACTGCCGCCTTTGGTGCTGGAAACTAGAGTTCGAGCCTCGAGGTCACCACACCAGGTGCTGGCTTCCTGGGGGCGCCGTGTTTGAAAGTTTATTGCTTTTGAAGCACCTGCTGCAGCGTTTCTCTTTCTCCCCCCCCCCCCATTACCAGGCCTCACATAAATGTCAAGATAACTCGTGTGATTAATTACCTTCCTGGCGAGAGATCAGCATTTTGTATAGTTGAGGTTTTGATTTAGGTGGTTAGTGCAGAGGGTTAATATGCCTGCTGCAAAGAACGTGTACCAAGTAGATTACAGAGTGGGTATGATGTAAACATATCAGCAGGTTACTGCTTTCAAAAGAGACATCCTTTTGTTACTTGCAATTTATAACTTAAAGTCCTAATATAGAACAGTGAGATATTAACTTTCATCCTGGAACTGCATACAGACTGCAAAGTATACATTATTAGAACATTAATTAATGTTGCAAAAAGGGTTAATTTGGCTTGAAATCGATTCTTCTTATTAAAGAAAACTCCCAACTATGCGGTTTCATTTTCGCCTCGGAGTTTGTGCTTCTCCACACCAAGCACTCTTAAACTATACTGCCTATCAGTATGGATGACATGTGACTCCTACACTTTTAGTCCTTTGGCTTATGTAACATTTCCTACACTGATTTACACGCGTATGATTGATTGTCTCTGTGTAATGTGTGTGTGTGATGCAAAGTGCCCGGACACCCTTCACTGGTATGAGTGGCGCTATAACTAATTCAGTGCATCTGAGAGAGTGTGGTTATGGAGACTTGGTCACTGTTAAAGGGTGCTAGCGAGAGATACCTATGGTGGTGGAGGGGGTCATTGGGGCGGCGCCAACAAACATTGTCGCACAGGGTGCCACCAGCACATAAGCCGGCCCTGGCTCTAATACCTTCGGGTCGAGTTTGCGCTATATAAATATGCCCAAAAAAAAAAAAAATACGTTTTGTGAGTTCTGCTATAAGCACAGTTGCTCCAATGTGCTTCCGTGTTCACACTCCACTGAGTGGGGGTGAAGGAGGGTGTGTTTGTGATATGTTTATAGCTTCTTTAGTTTCTTGAATTAAACTTGCCATGGGTTTATGGTGAACCTGTGTGTCAGTGTTGAGCTGTGATATCTAGCAACCATATGCATGACGTTACACATTCTGCAGTAAACATGTGGTAGGTGCATAACATCTTGAAATAGTTTTTCACGTGTGATGCACTGGACAGTCCATGAACTGATTGGCTACAGACCGCCACTGTTTCACAGCCTAGCTAATGCATGCAGTAGATGACCCGAGGCCTGGTGATTGTGTGCGAGCAGGTGATTGCTTGGAAGTGAGATCACAGAGAGCCATCACTGGGTCAGATCTGTGGAAGTTCTGCATGCTTTCACAGATACACAGCACCAAGTGACAATGGCTGTCTCTTCAAAGCACCAGCCATAGTCTGTGCCTACCTGCTCCACAGGGTTGTATGTGATTTCATAGAAAAACGGTTAAATGCCACATAAACTGACTGTTGGAAACTTTCGGGATGAATTGCATTTACCATTTCATAGAAACCGATGAATAGATTTAGCATGCTTATTGTTTAAGGTGTAAATCAAACCCTTCAGGATGTCATGATTGCTTTTGTAAAAATGCCTCGCATTTTACAAAAGTGCCTGTGAAATTTTGATAATGCTTAAGCTTTTGCGCTCCCCACCGCCCACTCGTGAGGTTGGATCACTGCATTGCTAAAATGTTTTAGTGGCGCAGGCCCTGCGCCTTCTGCAGCAAAGCAACTCTTTCTCTCCTCTTCAGCGCGAATATCCAAAACCAGCCTTACCCCAGCTAATTTAGCAGCAGAAGTAGGCTCCAGCCCCTGAAGGGGGGGCTAATATGTGCGTTCTCTCTCTTTAGTAATATAAAACCGGCGGGACTGTGAAACTGAATAGCTCCTCCACACTTCTTTCTGGACTGATTAGTTATGTTTCAAAATGTGCACACACTGCACTACGATGCGGAAGGAGTGGGTGGAGGAGTGGTAATACGTCCGCAGCCAGCAAGGAGGCCCAGCAAGTTAAGACCTCTAGTTTTACCTGCAGGTCAGAAGTTTGAATCGCAGTAAAGGGGATCTTAGCCTTTCATCCTTTCAAGGTTGATAACCAGAGCACTCTGTAAGTAATTATAGAATATGTTCTTTAATTTGAAAAAAAAACCAATTTACTGTTATTGTAGTAATGCTTCAGGTGCCAATAACTCTTATTTATTTGAAGTTTTTGAAAAGTGCTCTTACAATTGTCCTTTCTCACATTCTCCATGTATCCAAGGCTGACATTCAGTTATCCAGTGTGCAGCATTGAAGTAACAATTACCATGCAGCACTGTACCCTGCCTTCTCATCACACCTCATTCCACCCTGGCCCACTCCTTCCTGTCCCACCCTATACCACAACCCTACCCTGTCCCATCAAACCCAACCCCCACCATGCCCATCTCATCCCTTACCCTCACATCTCATTTCTTCCCTCACATCTCACCCCACCCCATCCCATTTGCATACAATCCCACCTCACCATCTTCTCAATCCATCCCATCCGAACGCTAAAAGATCAAACCCCAACCCCACCTACCCTCTCCTCATCTCATCACATCACCTCGCATCATAGCCCATCCCAAAGACCACCCCTTCCCTTTTACTTTCCCATCCCCTATCCCATTGCATTCCATCCCACCATTCTCCCATCACATTCCATTCATTACACTTCAGTCACCATTGCATCTCCCTTCCCCACCCTCCCTTTTCCCATTTCATCCCATCTTCTCACGCCCCATCTCACTCACCTGATTCCAGGGGCGTAGCTAAGAGGGGGGCGGTCCGCCCCAGGCGGCACTATTTTTGGGGTGGCGGTCGCGCAGCACTGGTGGCCCGTTGCGGCGGTCTTTATAATTTATTTGGGGAATCTGACACTACTGTTACAGTAGTGTCAGTGTCCCCAAATAAATTATAAAGGCCACTGCAATGGGCCACCAGTGCCACTCGCGCGGCCATGTTTGAAGTACGAGCGCATGCGCACCGCCACCTGTTGCTTGCAACTGCTGCCTGCAGCGTACGCACGCCGCCACCACCACCTAGCATAGGCCCGTGACGTCGCACGAGCTTCTGCAAGGTTGACTGCACGCTGGGCGGAGGCGTCCGGGTTCATTGTGCGCGCCGCCTGGGGTCTGGTCCGGGTCGGGACACTAAATAGTGCTTGCGCTTCCTGTGGACAGCGCTGTGCAGCGGAGCTTGGGGTGCCTTGGCTTGGGGTCTCCTGGTGCTTGTGAGGACGGGACATTTAAACCTGGAGCACTGTTTGTGGAATGTAGCGTGAGGGGAGCTTCATTCAAACAGGTAAGCCCCGGCGCAGTTCTTGTCTATTAGGTTCCTCTTGTGAGAGAAATGGGGACAGAGACAGGAAACGTTTATCCTCGCACACAAAGGCTTTCTTCGTTACTTTTTAATATAATTATGTGAAATGGTGACAGGCTGTGCCCTTACAGCCCTAGATGATGCAGACTTGATACATACAACAGTGTATTCCTGGTGTACCTACATAGAAGTTTGATTCAAACTGTTTGAACGTCAATATTCAAGCTTAATTTGGGAAATGTTATTAAAAAAATAATGGAAACACAATTGTAAGCAGCTAAATATAAAACAAAATTGACAAGGACAGTCATTTTGATTTCTTTTTTTTTTTTTAAGTGGAACGGTCTCTTAAAGCTTCGCTAATTCACACACAGCATAGGGACAGTATGGACAGCTGGTATGCAACGTTTCCAAACACACAGAGAAGAGGTTTAGCATGTGTAGCAGCAGTTCTGTTATGTTGACCTGCCAGATATGGTTCAGAGTTAGCCAATTACTTGGCCTCGGCACTTTATGCAGACATCAGTCTGCGTTTGTGATTCATCCGTCAAAGGTTTTCCAGTAGAGGAACTGAATCACATTAATGTGAGTGGCTGGCTTGGAAGACATTGGTTATCCTCATAGAGCTGTTCTATAAATGGAGTTGGGGGGGAGGAGAGACTCTTGACACTTTCCAGCCTAACCTGTGTTAATGTTGAGTGTGTTTGGGGGTTCTGCATGCTGGTTCACAGTGGAGGTTAGGGCCTTGAATCCTTCCCCCTAATTAGTGTCAGCTATGGTAGTGTTGTTTGAACGTAATGCCATGTGCCCTTCTAAATGACACAGGTGGTTGATGTAAGAGTCATTCTAGTGCAATATTTGTGGATTTTATGTTTCTCCTTTGGTATGCATTGTTCCTCATCTAGGTTCAAATTCAAACATTCCACCCTAGGTTCTTATTTGCCTGTATCCTTGTAGTTGGAACTGGCCTGTCTCTTGCTTTCATTGTCTCTGTTGTCTTGTTCTAGCCTTCCATTTCTACTCTGCCTGATGTTTCCCAGCCTAAAGCCGCTCAATATTGAGGTCTGTCTGTCTCCAAGTATTGCGTCTCCCGGTTCCTTTGTTTTACCTGTCCCACTAAAGTATGAGAGTCTCTCTTTCTCCAAACGCCATCCTGAAAGCATTAGTTCCCGAACCCCTCTTGTTCACTGGTTCCCTGTTCCCTAGTTGCTTAGACACCGTGCGGACAGATTGTCAGAAGGACAATCACCTATCCAGGGATAGCTCAGCTGCTATTAAGGCATAGCTTTGCTCCCTGTAACTTGTTTGGGAATGCTCTGTTGGCTGGTGAGAGTAGCTCTGCTGACAAAAACCTTAAAGGATAGATTTGCTGTTTGTACTGAGTAAGAAATTAACCTGAAGAGCAAGGCAATGATCAGATGAATGGTACTAATCAGCTGCCTTTGACATGTGATGATAGCTGTGGTCACTGTGGCACGTAAGTAGTACTTTTGCTATCTGTGACATATGAGTGATACTTGTACTATAAGCGCTGAGTGTGGAATACGTCTTCATCTGAGCAAGTGGTGGCTGTGCTGTTAGCGCCAGTTAGACATGTGGGCTATTGCACCTGTCTCTGGGTAAATGTCAGTCTGTATCCTGCCCTTATGTTGATGTGTTCTTGTAATTCTCCTCAGGAAACAGCAGGGATAAACTGACCTCTCTGCTTCCATTCTCTCATTGATACATTTACCTGCGAGCACAGGCAAGCCTTTCTACTCTCTCTTCCTAAATAATGCATTCATCTGTAGAGCCTAGAGTTCTAGAGAGAGTTGAATGTTGTGTGAGCTATTTACCTTAAGCATTTTGGCTTGTGAGAGGAAAGGAACACAAAAGATTGAGATACAAGATACAAGAGAAGAACCTGGTATTCTCTGATCCCAGGGCACCAGGGCCTAGGTTGCGAGAGCTCCAGTTGAGATCGCAGGTTGCCAGTGTGATTGCTCCAGTTAGTCAGCAGTTGTCTAGGCGCATCCAGGTCTGTGTCCACTAAGGTTATGAACCTTTTGAAATGCGTAAGCGATCTGATGAAGGGCTTTATTCCCAGATGTCTGTGAGTAGAGCGATACCAGTAGTAGCAAGCTACCACTGTCCAATGATTGAGCCGTGGACATTTTGAAACACACATGCGTAAAAGCACACATAACTTACTTCATATCCGGACTTCTTTTAAGTGGTTATTTTTCTCCAGACCTTGGTTCTGCCATGCCTACATTCGGGTCTGGGAGGCAGCTGAAGACGTGTGTTACAGGGACGTGTGTTACACAGCCTTGGCGTTCCATACTAGACACGTTATTATGATTCTACTGTTTTTGCGGACTTTTAACACTTGGTTACCATGAAAGTAATGTGAAAACAAAATTGCAGAAAAATGTAATGTTTCTTGTTTCTTCTGATTATTCACGGAGTCCCTGGATAGGGTTGAACATATTCCCATGGCCCCTACAGCTGTGTTTAAGGATTGTGATGACAATGTGTCTCCACTCCCTGTATTTTAGCTTTGGGCCCCCAGGCAGGCTGTGCACCATGTGTGTGCTGAGGCTGCTCTGAAGGAGAGATGCACTATTACAAGCTGGCTTTGGGTCCCAGGGAGTTGGTTGCTGCTGCTTAGAAGTAATGACAGGGCGTGATCCCTGGTTGTTGCCATTGGGCCACCAGAGCGGGCTTTGTATCTGGTCTGTGTTGGCAAGGTTGTGGAGCTGACTGACCCCTTTGTGCTGAGTTTAGTTCTAAGGGCACACAGTGAGTCATTCCCTGTGAATAATTAATTTGCTGTTTTTGAAAGATAAAGAATTACAGGCTTCGACACTGTTAAGTTGGCTCTGGGTCCTCAGAGCACATCACGTTTGTGCACGTCCCCACTGCTTTAATGGGGGGGGCCATGATGTTTGGACATTTATTGTCAGCTGTAAATGACGGATCCCCGAACAGTGTCATGTATGTGCATGTTTACATTGTGCTGAGGTGATTACCAGGTAATCGTTCACGCAGCTTTCTGATAGATGTCGCATGTGGTTTTTCTGAGTCCCCAGATAGATCATGCAGTCTGTGTGTCCTCCTTTGTACTGCCGGTCACTGGTGCATTCAACTGTGTAGCCTTGGACCGTGTCATGTATGTGCATGTAACTTGCATGATCGAGGTAACTATTAGCGGCGATACTACGTGTCTCTCGGACCTCTTTCAAGTGCGTGCTGTCCTTTCTTCCCCCCCCCCCCACCGGGGCGGCAATCTGAGGGATAGCCCCGGGCGCCACAAGCTCTAGCTACGCCACTGGTAGTAGGAGTAACTGCAGGGCGGTGACGTGGGGAGGGGGAGGGGCAGGGTGGGGGGTAGTAAACTATGGATTACGGAGGTTTACAGGTAAGTTAACATATGAATTAATAAAACGAATTTCGTTGCTTGCACTGCATCCCCAAATGCGATGCAGTGCACGCGACGAAATTCGTTTTATTAATTTATATGTTAACTTACCTGTAAACCTCCGTAATCCATAGTTTACTACCCCCCACCCTGCCCCTCCCCCTCCCCACGTCACCGCCCTGCAGTTACTCCTACTACCGACCGCGGCTGCCCATTCACAAGCCAGTTGGTGTACAAACGGAACATCTTGTCTTGTGATCACAAAAGGCAGTTGCAATTTGCTTACCGACTTTTATAACCACTACATTATTTTGCAAATTGACCTATGTACTATAAGGTGGTTAAAAAAAAAACATTCAGAGAGTGTCACGGAATCCTGCCTGATGAATGCCCATTAGGCAGGTCGCAAACTGCGACTTTCTCCAATTGACAACAAAGACAAGGATGGTGGCTGCACGGGACAGCAGATCGACATGACTGCCTTTGCATTTCAAGCGGAAAACTTTTTTTTTTAAAAGCAGCCGGGTTTTGTTAAATGGAACAAGACTGCCTGGTTTCCTAAAAGGAAACAAGGTTGTTTTTTTTGTGTAAAAAAAGAAAAATCATTTTCTATTTTGAAAAACTTCAGTGAGAGCTGGCAATGGTCCCCTGGCACGCTACCCACTACCCATGAAGCTGCCACCCCAAATCACAAAAGGGAAGTGGACGTTTTGCGAATTTAACACCCCAACTTGGGACTCGATAAGTTACCAATGTTTTGCGACTGGAATTATGGTCGCAAACCATTGATACATAGGGTACCTAGTTGATATTTGGAAGGGATATCCAAAACACGCCTCTTCCGAATAGTAAATCAGTAACCATTTCTAAACACATTTTGCAATTCGGAAAAAACTAAAATGTGACTCGTACAGTGGAAAATACATTTCACTGATTACAAACCCTTTGATTTAGCGAATCGAAGTTTAGAACGTCTATCCTTTCGCTCTGATGTCCGGTTTGGAAACAATTCCATTGGTAGCCCCGGGCGCCACAAGCTCTAGCTACGCCACTGGTAGTAGGAGTAACTGCAGGGCGGTGACGTGGGGAGGGGGAGGGGCAGGGTGGGGGGTAGTAAACTATGGATTACGGAGGTTTACAGGTAAGTTAACATATGAATTAATAAAACGAATTTCGTTGCTTGCACTGCATCCCCAAATGCGATGCAGTGCACGCGACGAAATTCGTTTTAATGTAAGGAACATGAGATTTAAAACGCCTGCAGTTCCGAAGAACTGTGCCGGTGACAGGTTCAGGAATGTAATGGTCTAAAACTATGCAAATAGCAGAATATGCAGGGGCAGATTTACAAGCCCCTTACGCCACTTTTGCGTCACTTTTCCAATGTTAAAAGTGGTGCAAGGGGCTTGTAAATAAGCCTTGCAGTGTTCATGGCATATTTTCGTTTAGTATACCTAAAATAACTGATATTTAAACATCATAAACCTTTCATTATAGACATTTGTAGAACCTGCTTGCTTTGTGAAGCCATCATATCATCTAAATATTGGTCAATCAGCCCCTACCGCTTTAAATTTCAACTACAGCACAGCATTAAGTAGCCATGCACTGTTGGCTATATAGCACAGTACCTTGTTTTCGGGAAAATATAGTATTTCACTGCTTTTCCTCTGCCACATTATGCCAATACATTTCGGCCCCTGGTTACTAAGCAGTATAAATATATAAGAATAGAACATGTGGTCATGTAAATGGTTGTGGGTGCAGGATCTCTACATTATCGTATTTCTTAATGAGTTTTTTTTTTATTATGTAGAGGTACTCAAGATAAATTAAAGAAAATGTTTAAAATGAAACCCCTCTCAAAGTGGGTACTTGACTTACATATCTTTAGATTCCCAGTGTCTCTGGAACCAGATGTATCTGAGCTTCAAATGATGGACCTGATTATTCCAGGCCTAGAGACTTTAGGTACTTCTGGGTCAAAGTTGTATTTCCCTTTCTGGGCAGGTATAACTTGGAATCCCTAGATTTAGGTGCAAGAATATAGGCGGGAATTTGAGATTCCCGGCCACCAGTATCCTGCACCTACATCTGGGGACCTCGTAAAAGGAGCCTCAGAGCAACATAATGGCCACTCAAGCCACAGAACTCTCTTACCACTTTTATAAATGGAATCTGCTGCCATTTATGCTAATGCAGTGAGCCTATTAATTCTATTTAACTCTGTGATAGAGTGCAATTCGCTAACCTATATATGTGTCTTTAGAAAGAAGATGAGAAAGCCTACATCTGAGAACTCATTTATTAGATCTCTGCTGTTTCTGTAACCTTGCATTGCCTCTGCATTGAGGAAAAGATGAACATCACATCCTCTCACTGAAAGGAGGAAATCCACCAGAGATTCCCCTTTTAGGTCTCGACCTTGCTATCGCGTAAGCGATCACAAAGCGAGACTATAGAGAGCGGGTTTGAAAAGTGCTCCCAAAAAGCGGATTGCATGGCTAGCACGCGCACAATCACGCGCATTGTGCCGCCATGCAATCCGCCTTTTGGGAGCACTTCAAAGGGTCCGCTCCCCCACCTGGAATGCGCTCCCCCGCCCCCAAGTGCGCGCGCGCCACGCTCCGCCGGGCTTGCCTCAGCACAAAAGAAGCCTTCATATACACACCTCTTGTAATAAAAGACGTGCCACATTTATTTAGTCTGTGCTTCCAAGTTATGCTGTTTGGAGTGTGCACTGGTCCCCCCTCGTTGTTACCATGTAAACAAACGATATTCATTCACGAGTACTTCCGCACAGACCATGTTCAAGAGGACACAGGCTACAAGCGGCATTCCAGCCCTCGCCTATGAACAAGCACCGCGCTGTATGCACTGCAGCGTTCCTTCAGCCCATTTACACCCCTTGGCTGGGCAACAGTGCACTTTCTCTTTGGTCGAGTAATTGGATGATCAGTTTATAGTGTGCAGTGACCGATCAAAGATGTGCGCTATCGCTGCTGCAAAGTACTCGACAGGACCTCGCACTTGTATGAGGAATACCCCTACCCTCCCCCCCACCCCCGCTAATGGGTAAAAGTGACGAGAGGTTCTCTCAAAAATATAGCCAGCTGTGTTAAATAAGTGTGAAACATTGACCCGAGTGCATTTCGATAACACGCATGTTTTACTAGAGCACTCACTGACCCCTCCTCACCTCGGTATTTAATTGGATCTCCTGGCTCGAGCTCGTGTTAAGCCGCCTGCCCTGTCCCCTGTCCCACCCCGACCCTCCCTGGTACCTGCTGCTTCTGCCCTTCCTTGGCTCCGCAGACTCTCTGATGCTCCCCGTGTGTCCGCTCCCTTTCATCAAAACCACACCCATTACACAACGAGGCGGCTGTGGCAGTGACACACATCGCCCCTCTCCCACCGTCGTGGTGCAGGCTGGCAGCTAGTTCGCGTATCTTGCCCTGAACTGTGCCCTCAGGGCAGCAGTGGGCGTGGCGGACTCTCAGAGGCGGCCTTTGCTCACAGAGCGACCTGGGCGGAAACAAATCTGGCATCCAGACTGCTGATAGTACCTAAAGCGAGAAGGAACAGGGTGCTGTTGCTACTTCACTGCAGTGACTGTCTCTTTTTTTTAAGTTTGAGTTTATTGAAGAAATAAAGAAGGGAGGGGAACGGGGTATAATCATCATGATAAACATATACAAAAAATAAGCAATTCAATAGAAACTCTCATTAAAAGCAAATATAACAAGCATGAAGCTTACATGAACAGAGCCTACGTATAGGAATGAAAAATACCATATAGTATAGTAAAACATGATATCATAACAAAAAAGGCATTAAAGAAACAAGAAAATCATGGTGGCTTACGCACCTCAACTGTGTTAGGATCTGGAGAGGCGTGCACTGGAGAAAAGGAGGAGAGATAGGATTCCAAAGGGAGCCAAATCAGGTCGCGTTTAATTGCTAGGGAAACAGGAGATACGTAATTAGTATCTAGGCGATGATGGAAGCAAACTGCATTCCACCAAGATTGGTAGGAGACATTTGCAGCCTGTTTCCGATTAGAAGTAATGGTATGGAAAGCCACAGCAACTAGAAGGTCAAGTAGTAGATAATGGGAAAGAGATTGCGGGAGTGTCGGTGATAGGGAACCTAGAAAAACTTGCGAAGGGGAAAAGGGAATTTGAAGTTGGAATATCTTTTGTATTTGCGTCTATACTAGGTACCAGAACTTGGAGATAGGAGGGCATTCAAACAACATGTGTTTGAGATCTGCAACGGGACAGGAACAGGACCAACAAATAGGGGATGTGTCAGGTGAAAAACGGGATAAAGCATGTGGAGTACATAAAGTTCTGTTATAAATGAAATATAAGGTTTGGGTAGTATTAGCAGCTCTAGAGGCTTTATGAAGCTTAGCCCATATTTTGTCCCAAAAAGGTATTGGCCAACCCTGAGAAAGATCCAATTCCCATGCAATCTCGATTTTAGATTTTAGTCTGTCAGTGGAGTACCGGAAAGAGTTATAAATAGCAGAGGATGAGGGAGATGTCTCCAATAATAAAGAAGTAGCTTTGCGGTCCAAAGGAATATCGGTAGATGGCGCCAAAGAGCGAAGATATAAGATCAGGACTGGGAGAAGGACATTGTATTGCGATCGAGCAGAAGAGGGCAGTGAGAAAGAGGATTGAAGTTCCTGGAATGAGAGAGGGGTATCTTGGGAAATTAATTGAGAGATCCAACACAATCCTCGAGAATGCCATGTCTTCCAAAAGATGGTGCGATTACGAATTTTGAAAAGAGAGTTGTGCCATATCGGTTGTTCGTGAATGGAAAGGAGGGAGGGATAAGATGATATTATGTAAGGGAGAAGGAGAGTGCGGGAATGAGAAATAACAGGAGTACGAAAGCGAACTAAAGAAGACGTGAAGGATAAGAACTCGCGAAAGGTAAAGGGGGATAGAAAGGAAGATTCCATACTTAACCAGACGGGCGGATAGTGCGGAAGATCAGAAGAGAACCAACGGGTCGATTGTTTCAAAGAGAAAGCTCGATGATATTCTCTGAAATCCGGAAAGCGCACACCAGACTGAGCCTTATCCTTGCGCAATGAAGCCAAAGCTATCCGAGACCGCTTGCCATTCCATAAGAATTTCAGCAACAAGGAATCAATCTGTTTAAAGAAGGAAACTGGAATGTGTACTGGAAGCATGGAAATGGTATAAAGAAGAAGAGGGGATAACATCACTTTTATAGAATTGAGCCGACCCCACCAAGACAGAAAGAGCGGGTTCCAGCGTTGAAAAGCCGTGTCCATTTTCTTGAAGACATAATCAAAATTAAATTTGAGCGTATCAGACAAGAGAGGAGCGAACCAAACACCCAGATATTTGATCCTAGATGGTTGCCAGGAGAAACTCGTTTGGGAAAAAAGATGCTTTTGACAAATAGGGTTTAAAGGTGGAATCTCGCACTTATCAGCATTTAGGCGATAACCAGAGACCGCGGAGAAGGAAGACACCTGCTGGAGAAAAGAGGGAATAGAGGAAACAGGATCAGAGCAGTAAAAAAGAATATCATCAGCATAGACCGAGAGTTTAACTTGACGCGAACCAAATTTAAAACCAGAAATACTGTTGTCTAGACGAATTTTGGTAAGAAAGGGTTCCAGGGCTAAAACAAAAAGTAGGGGGGATAGAGGAGCAGTGACTGTCTCTTAACGCAAATATTTCGCCTCCTCCCCAACGCACCTTAATTATCCACATTACCTCCTTCACTCTAACAAGCATTTGCAATGCAATAGGTCTCGTATTTATGAGAGTTTGAGCTATTGACATTGCAAATGACAATGCATTTATCTGTTTTTAAAACTTAAATAAAAGGCAGTCATTTGCAATGTCAATAGCTCAAACTCGCGTAAATTCGAGACCTATTGCATTGCAAATGCTTGTTATATCCTCACTTCAAGCTGCACGAGAAGGACTTTCCTTGTAGTCCAAAGTGTATTTCTATTCAGTTTCAGTGATGCTGATGTCATTAAAACTCAAACTGAAAGCAGATGAAACCTTGAGTGTGATCTGTGCTCTACGTATAGCTCAGCCCGAGCAACGTTCATAATGAGAAAGGTATTATTGGAAAGGGGAGATACCATTGGAAATCTCACCTTTCCCATGGTACCACTCTCTAGTGAATCCCTGCTTAGGGGTTGCCACAGACGGGCGGTCCCAGAGCACGGATCCACCCACTAGTCACCAGGGATGGCTCTAAGGAGGAACTAGAGGTCCTCAGACAGGCAGGCATGCCCCAATAAGGATATTTTTAGTATTTCTGTCCCCCTGGGGAAGTGATTGGGGTATGCCCCCAAGCAGCCCATCCCAGAGGGATAGAGTGGCCATTAGGCACCATCATTAGCCTCATTTTTAGGTCTCGCCTGAGCCAGCGCGCATGCGCTGCTCTGCGAGGCATTTAGTAAGGGCTTTTGAACTCTGAACACACGCGTCTGCGTGTGTTCAGAGTTCAAAACACCAGAGAACACCGCAATTGGCCTTTGCATGCATCTTTCTTAAAAAGACAGCATGCAATTGGTTCAAGGCAGGTGATTATCCCGCCTTGTTTGTTCCCTGGTCTAGGGTGCTCGGTCGCGAACATTAATGCCATCTGTTTCAAATTATCGCGTTTGTGTTAATTGGAAACAGATGCGCTGGTCGCGCTGGTTTTACTGTTGTCCGCCCACATGCTTGTTCAAATCTCTCTCTCTGTCTTGATGCGAGTGCACCCCTCTCTTTCTCTCAGCTTGCTAACGGTCCCAATATAACTGAAAAAGTGTTCCTCTTTGTCGACGAAACACAAAGTCCGACATAGCCAGACCGCTTTCAAAAGATGCATGTGGAGCAGAGAGACAGGCTGAAGAGGGAAGAACATTCAATGTAGAACACTCGATGTAAGTCCTTTTTACCATCCATGAAAGCATGACTGCTGTTTCTATTGTGAATACATATTTTATAAAATATTTACCTTCCTGAGCAGTCGCATGAACACGAAACTTTGAAGAAGTGATGTTTATATATATCGTCCTTTAATAATATACCATTTGAAGTCTTATATAATCATTCCAGCGACCATGGTGGTTACCACCCATCTAAGGTGTCATGTCCGTTTTTTAGAAGTGAGGCCTTGCATATTATTTCAAAACCCTTGTGAGGCTAGTGCCCTGGGGCTGCAAGGGGCTAAGCTGTAATGTGGTTATTTGTTCGGCCTTTGCTACCATCCAAACATCTTGCTGTCGCAATGTCCTTTTAAGACAAACTGGCCAAATACTGTCTATTTGTGTCAAAACTATCAACCCAGATATTTGCGCACACCAGCCAATCACATGGTTTGAAAAAAAGCCATTGATACTTGAGGCTCCGGTAGTTGGGTAGTAAATTACGAACTCAACTTTTTCACAATTGTAAAGCTTTAGAGGCTGTTTTGTAAGAGCAGAAGCAGAGTGTGCATTGTTTTCAGTGCAGGTTTGGTAGTGAGGTTCGTTCTATCGCTTTAAGGAGCGCGACGCGCTACTCTGTTTGCAAAACATTGAACTGTCTAGACAACACTCATAAAAGCGGTGGCTCTAGACAGTGGATTGGGGTTATATTGTACACTTTCTGGGCTGCTAGAAAAAGAGATTTCCGCAAAGTGCAATAAAGCAGAGAGAACAGGAAAGGGCGCTGTTTACACGACAAGAGCAACGCTGCTGATCGCCCTTGATAGACTGTAGAAAGACAGGAAGTTAACAAGAGAAAAAAATAGGGCCGAAACAGTTTCCAGAATCGAAAAGTGACATTTTAAGTCACGAAAATATGCATACTTTATCTAAAGAGAAAGAATTAGAAATTTGACTTTGAACTTCCAAAATGTCAAGGTCATCACCTTTAACCTTTTTGAATAATCGGGCACCTCAAAGCAGCCCTGTTATTCTTCAACACTATCCAGAATCGCCCGCACATTTATGACCCAGCGACTAAGGGGAAGAGAGCAGAGCGGCATAATCGGGCCACTCCGGAATGTGTCCTAAATCGTGCTTCCTTGTAGCTACCTCTACTACCGAACAAGCAAAGGGGCATATTATCAAGAAACAGCGTTAAAATTATCGCCGCTTTAGCGGCAGAAAACTGTCGCTAAAGCGGCGATAATGGGCTTGATAATATGCCCTTTAGAATTCCAATAGAAGCCCATGTTCTGGTGTCAACATGGGCTTCTATTGGAATTCTCACGGGTGTATCATCAAGCCCATTATCACCGCTTTAGTGGCAGTTTTCTGCCGCTAAAGCGGCGATAATTTTAACGCCCTGCTTGATAATATGCCCAAAAAATTTTCAGTGGAGGGACTGCAAGTGAACATGGTCTGGGAGCTGCAGCTGATACAATACCGACCCAGCGCGATCGAACTGCAAGTCAGAGCAGTCTGTTACTGACACGAAACAAACAGGGACAATGCCAAAACAGCCTGGGGGTATTCGTGGAAGTGGACTGTTCCAATGAACGGCAACTCCCAGACCAAACGCAGGGACACACAGTGGGCGTATTTCGACATTATTTATCTTGCAACGTCAACATCAAGCTTGACAGGAAGTGTTATAGTGTCAGAATAAAGAATTTTAATAATTTCTGAGGATAGTACAAATGAAATATGTATAGAAGAGGGAAAAAGACACAACTCATCAACAATAATAAATCAGGCATCATGGCGTGATGAATTTCGCAACAGAATCATTTCAAAAGAGAGTAAAACACAATAAGCTATTGAGTGCACGTGGTACAATAGGAACACAGCTAAATTTCAACATAAAACGTGTTTCTTCGGTCAGCCGAAAGTTACCTCAACTTCCACACGAGGGCGCTTGTGTTCACGAAAAGCAGCAAAATATATTCTGATGCTGCTTATTGTCTCTTTGAATTAGCATATGAAGTGTAAGTGTTCGAACAATGCAACACATAGTTGTTATGATTTTTTTGTTCAAGAAACAAAGCACAAGTATTTTTCAAGACATTGCTGCTATTGGGACTAAATAAAAAGTAAAAAAAATTCAAATAGTTTGCGGGACATTATAAATCGCTGTTTTGAACATTGTGTGAGTGTATGTTTACATAAAAGCTATTGGTCACGGTTTTCCCGTCTTTGTAATGTTTTTTGAATGGCGCATACAAACTCCTTCCCCACGCCGTACAGAAAAAAGTGAACTTTATGTGCAGAAAATGAGTTTGTAGTTTTCATTTTATTTGACTCTACTGTTTCGAAACATAGAAATATACAATTTCTTTTCTGCTAATCCCTGCATACAAATTCGCATCATTTTTTGATAGACGTCAGTTTATGAGGAAACAGATCCACACCAGATGCTCGAGTTTGTAACTGAGGGGTTTTAACTCGACTGTTGCAAACGAATGAGGTGTTAAACAAATATCTGTTTGTTTACAATGTCTCCCGTTCCCTTAACAATGTACACGAGGGCTGCACATGTAAACACGTGAACTGAATATAGGCCGCATCGGTGGGGTTCGCTGTTGTTCCAGATTGGAAACGGATTTGTGGCTGCTTAAAGCCCGAGCAGGATGGGTACTCGTTTATTTGCCTCGCTCCCCTACGGAGGGGTTTGTGTCGAGATCATGGCAATGGGACGTGTCTGTCCGTCCTCGCCCTTAACCGCGGGTGTTGTGTCGCAGCTGTGACATAACAGGGCGACTGTGAGGGGGCTCCCAAGTGTACATCCCAATGGGGATCATGCTGTGCTCCTCTGCTGTGACCGGGCAGTATGGTATGGTCCCAGTCACGTGATAGACAATTAATAAAAACGGCCAACGCAGACGTGACGTCAGGAGACGCGCGCACGCGGTAGCCATTGCCAGCATCACATCAGGCTCTGTGCCATTATTTCAAGTGGACCCCCATTGTCACCCCTGGTACGAGCCTACCTGTACCACAGTCTCCAGGGAAGACATAACACTGGCGATGAGGTTGGGCGTGGTCCAGCCGTGTTCCTGTGCTGGGGCGGCCGCGTGCGTTGTGTGAAGGCCCCGCGGTGCTCGTGCCCCTGGATCTGGCTGCCGGCGCCCATCGCTGGCTGTCTGTCTGCGGTGCATCAGGTCAGGAGCGCCCCCACTGCTGAGGCATGCGCTGCCCTCCTCACGCTGCAGCTTACACGCACGTGGCGCTGCCCCCAGAGGTCCTGGGATACCTGCGAGTGCTGCAAGGAAGCAGGCCAGTGTAAACCTGAACTGACAGCATCACAATTAGCCTACAATACGCCAACAGACGTCCTGATAAGCCTGCAAATACTGTGGGTGAGCAGTTAGTCCACTCACACAAAGGGGATTTGTTAGAAATGGCACCTCTGGTTGGTAAAGGCTTGCGCCAATGCCAAGCAGAGACCACCACTCTGGTCAGGGCAAGGGAGTTACACGCCAAAGATAACCCCTGCTCACCCCCTTGGTAGCTTGGCACGAGCAGTCAGGCTTATCCCGGAGGCCATGTGTAAAGCATTTGCGCACGCACACAGCAACAACATTCCAGGCATACCACAAAAGGAACTCCACACAAGGTTACATCAAAAATAGCCTTTGTATTCTCATAACACATTAGAATAGTAAACACATAATATACAGGGTGCCACCTGGCACTGGGTCATATTTACAAGGGATTATATACATCTGACAGGGCCCACTGGACCACTGTCAGAACCATCACAAAGTGAACTTAGTAAATGTAGAACTTATCATAAACATAGAGCACAACCAGTAACTACTGGTAACCACTGTACTCAGCATCAGCCTGTAACACTGTAACATAAACCACATTATGCACAGTATCACATTAGGCGCGAATACGTTCTGCGCCAACCTCACCAGCATAAACACATTATGCAATTCAACCTCATAATCACAAGAAACACATTTAGAGGTATACAACAGGGTGTGTAAATAATCCTACATGAATCACATTTCCTAGCACCAAGTAGATCACATTTAGCACATAGTCTCCTAAGAAAGACCACAGTAGAGGCATAAATCACATTAGGGCCTGGCGCCCTATGCACCTAACAGTCCCCCTGGCCAACTGGCCATCTCTAAGGGGCTCAAATGCCCTGTGTCCAGAATGTCAGGGGCCCGCTGCCTATGCAGCGAAAGTCAAGGGTGCGCAATCTGCGCAGGCCTAAACGTTGCAGCTGGCACTAAGTGCTGCGCAGCTGTGAATGTCAGGGGCAAAGGAGTGCATCTCACTCCTAACTCAGACATGTCCCCACAGAACTGAGGCCTAAACGGTGCAGCTGCCCACTACTTGCTGGGCAGCTGTGAAGCAATTATAATGAGGCCTGGCACCACTGTGCTCTTTAATACAATGTGCCAACGTTGCAGCTGCCCGCGCTCTCGCAGGGCAGCTGGGATCAAGGGAAAACGGGCCCTGGCACGACTGTGCCCTCGGGGCCTCACGGGGCTTTGAAATAAACTTGCCCCATCATGGCAGCCACACGGGGCTCTGGAAACAACTAGCCAAACGTTGGAGTGGCCCGCAGACAGACGGGGCCGCTCTGACTCGGTGCCTCGCACTGGCACTGAAAACAAGATATGCACCCTCGTAGAGCGGGAGCGAAATGCGGCCATGTCCCCCTCTCAGCCCTCACTATGTGGGGGGCTCTTCTCTTTGGATGCGGCGGGGGCAGGCACCGGCAATGTGTCTCGCACCCCCCCCCCGTGGAAAACAGGCTGTGGCGCTTGCGGGGCTCTCTCCATTTATGGGAGCCCCGCGTCACCAGGCGCCAAGCTTCACCCGGTCCCCCGTCTCGGGACAGGGACTTTAGATATGGAGCCCATGAGGCTCCAGGCTGATTCCTCGTCCAGCGCCGGGGCTCCCCACAGCTCATGGGAGCGCCACGTAGGCCCGCACCTCTCGCGCCTCTTCCGGCCCAGCCACAGGCCCTGCCCACGTCACAGGCAGACTTGCCTGATTTCCGGGCGGCCGTGGCTGGGAAGCAATTTCACTTCGGGCACAATGAGGTGTAGGCTCCTTCGGGATTCAAAAATAAAGGTAGAAGCAAGGTGGGCACCTGCGTTGGAGATCAAAGAAGCAGGGTGGGCACCTGCCGCTATATTTATAAAAATAAGCGGCATAAAAGCGGGGTGGGCACCCGCTATACCTGGGCAGAATGAGGGAATCCCTACGTTGGGATTCCCTCGGCGGGGATAGCAGCCCCGCGCTGTAAAGACCACGCTCCTGGCAGACAAGGGCCAGGGGCTCTGCAAAAATAAACCAAAGCGCTCCCAGACTTACATAAAGCGCTCTCCATCCGCTGGCATTTTCAAAGTAAAATAAAGCGCTCCCAGGGTGAAAAATATGCTGCAAAGGTCCTGGAAGCTGGGAAGAAAGGCAAAAGGGTTTCAAGAAGTCCTTGCAGGTGAAAAGGGCAATGCAGGGCCCAGGGGCCAGCACACAGGGCCCTCCAGCAGGGAGGCAGCCCCCATGGCAGTCCCTCCTGGGCCTCACCAGCAGCAAGCCCCCCGTCCGTCAGGAACAGAACAGGAACTGAACACTTTCATGGGGTCACAGCCCCTATATTTATATGCCCTTTTCCTTTGTGACACAGCACAGGGCTTGGGGATACCAGTCAGAACTGGTTTAGGGGAGCTTTGGAGCACTTTGTTGTGCTCATCTCATCTCTCCTTTGTCAGGTGGGGGCTAGGTGCTCAGACGCACCACATGGGGCGGAGCCAGCATTGTGGAGGGAAGGCACAGCCCTATTCAGGTCCCAGGTGTAACTCCTCCCTCCCATCTGCATGCAGATCTCTCCATTCACCACTGGGCAGACTCACCCTGGCTCCTGGAATTCCCCAGCCCTCTCAGCTCCTGTCAATCACAAGCCATACATGCAGTTCACATCAGGCAGGCAGACACACAGCACACAGAAATGCCAACTTCTAAAAGTGGCACTTCTCCACTAGTCACCATAAATCTGCGCACACCATTGCGCTGCATTTATTCTCATGAGTTCGCACATACTAAACTCAACCCTGCAATCCTCTCACATCAGGAATTACCATGGACACACATGTCCCCCATGAATTCCTATGGGAGGGCAGGCCAATCTCACCACACGCACTCAGAGCGCGCACGCACTTTACACTGGACCACCAATACCAGGTCACAGGAAAGGCAAAAAGTTAAGGGATGAACCTGCCAAAAAGGGCCAAGTCCAACAGGATTTAATCTGGCAGCAGCGCAACAAGCCTAATCCATGCTCTGAGTCCAGGAAAGAAAAGTTGCGTAGTGCACAGCATCACAACCACACACTGCCCTGGGGAGGCTCACCATGTCTACCATCCCGCCTATTGAACCGTTTGTAGTGGAGGGATCTCCATCTGCCCAGGCTTCCAGATAAAAGGAGTGGGTGGAACACCTCATCATATTCTTTGAGGCCACGAAGGTCCACAAAGACCAGAAGAGGGTTGTGTTACTTCACCTAGGGGGGAAGGATATTCACCTCATTACAAATAAGCTCGTGGAGGCAATGCCCAAGACTCACCATACCCTCATTAATGGGCTCACAGGCCATTTCGAACCTATGACCAACCATGATTACGAGCGCTTCATCTTTCGTCAAGCCAGGCAAGTGCCCGACGAATCACTTGACACATTCCATGCCAGACTCAAGCTCCTGGCATCCGCGTGTGGGTTTAGAGATGAGACAGAAGAGAACAGGGGCAAATTATCCAAGGGTGTGCCTCGGTAAAGCTTCGTGAGCGGATCTTGGAAGAATCAGGCAAGCTACTATCGGACATTCTATCCCTTGGACATACGAAAGAACTGTCAAAAGCCAGGGCAGCGCACATGGAGGCGGCACTGCAGTCACCCGTCAAAGCGGAACCGGTAAATGCAGTCACAATGAAACCGGCAGACCGTCGCAATAAAAAGCCGTTCACCAGCGGTCCGCAAGGGACTCAGCGATACTGCGGGTACTGCGGTGGCTCACCTCACAAAGCAGCTGATTGTCCAGCGAAGGGCAAGATATGCACCGGCTGCGGCCGATTCAACCATTTTGAAAAGGTGTGCCACTCCAAGCAGTACAGAAAACCCAAGCAAGCAGTCAATGCGGTACCCGAGGGAGGCGGTGAATCAAGTGATATGGACGACGACGAAGAAGAAGAAAGAGCGATACACAAGGTGCACATGATCGGAGCTGCGTCAAGCAGAGGCAGGTGTCTGCCCCAATGCTGTATTAAGGTAGGAGCACAAGATGTCATGGTTGTCGTGGACACCGGAGCCACCATAAACATAATGGCAGCCGATCTCTACAAATCCATGCACCCGGCACCCAGTCTACAGCCCGCCAAAATCACAGTCTTTGCTTATGGACAGGACAGGCCGCTGGAAATGAAAGGAAAGTTTAAGACCACGGTGACCCACGAGAACAGGTCGGTCACCACCATGGTATATGTCACCAAGGATGGACAAGGCAGGCTTCTGGGATGTCGAGCAGCAGAGGACCTAGGTATCGTGTCATTTGCATTCTGGATCCACCAAGAATCGGTCCAGCATATACTCACGGAGTTTACATCGGCCTTCGAGGGCATCGGAAAATATAGAGGAAATGAAATACACCTTCACATTGACCACACAGTTCAACCCGTAGCCCTGCGACACCGATGTGTGGCTTTTCATCTACGCCCGTTGGTGGAGCAGGAGCTGCTCAAGCTGGAGCAGGAGGGCATAATCGAGAAGGTGTCTGGTCCCACACCTTGGGTTTCCCCGATTGTCGTCGCCCGAAAACCGAACCAACCTGGAGCCGTTAGGATATGTGTCGACATGAGATTGCCGAATGCAGCCATCAAAAGAGAGCGACACATCACCCCGACTATTGATGACTTGATCGGAGAGATGACAGGGACGTGCTGGTTCTCGAAGCTCAACCTGCGGTTGGGATACTACCAACTAGTCCTCGATCAGGCCTCCAGGAATATTACGACATTCTCCACTCATGTAGGACTTCGCAGGTATACCCGTTTGAGCTTCGGGATATCCAGCGCCGAAGAAGTGTTCCAGAATGTAATCCACGAGCGGATCATGGACATTCCTGGAGTCATCAACGTGAGTAATGACATCATGGTACATGCCAAATCCATCCCGGAGCACCACTCCCGCATGGTGCAAGTTCTCTAGAGAATCAAAGATGCTGGACTAACACTGCACAGAGAAAAAATAAATTGCAGGTTTTTCGGATACACCTTCTCGGCTGAGTGGGTAAATCCTGACCCCGACAAGGTCAGAGATATCAAGAATGCACCTGCCCCAGTCAACATCACGGTAGTCCGCAGCTTTCTTGGCATGGTGAATTAGTGCAGGTGCATCATCAGAGACCTCACGACCCTCACCCAGCCCCTGAGGGATCTCACCAAGGACTCAGTCCCATGGGTGTGGGGAGAACCACAAGCCAAGGCATTCCAGGACATTAAAGATGCCCTATCCACCGCCACCACTCTGGCATTCTTTGACCCACAGAAGCTCACGTTGGTTGCAGTTGACGCGGGCCCAAAGGGACTGGGCGCAGTACTCAAGAAATGCCGCACGGCTGAAGAGGACTGCGCCCCAGTGGCCTTCGCCAGCCGTTCGCTCACTGACACCGAGCAGCGGTACTCCCAGATTGAAAAGGAGGCTATGGCAAGCCGTTTGTGGTAGCCACCAACCAGAATCCCCTTCTTCCTCTCTTTTCCGGCACCTCTTCGAAGCCTCCACAGAGGATAGAAAAATGGATGCTGCAACTGCAGAACTACAACTGTCGAATTGAATACCAGCCTGGGAGCCATAATCCTGTGGATTATCTGTCAAGACATCCCAGAAGTGCCACGGCCCAAGAAGAGGAAGATGTCGCAGACACAGAGGAATATGTCATATGCATCACGGAAAGATCATGTCCTACTCTTCTCTCTATGGGTGACCTAAAGAGTGAAACTGACAAGGATGAGTGCCTACAAAGAGTCAAGAAGGCAGTCAAGCATGGCAACTGGCACAAAGCCAGAGAAGAATGGAAAATACTTACAGAGGAAGCCCGCAGAATATTGGAGAGTCTGTATCATGTCCGTGAAGAACTGACAGAAGATACCACATGATGTCTAATGCGAGGACACCAGCTGGTAGTTCCCTCCTCACTGACTGCCAGGGTCATCCACTGGCCCATAGTGGACATCAAGGGATGGTTAAAACCAAATCGCGGCTGCGAACCAAAGTGTGGTTTCCCTTAATGGATGAGTCTTTTCAAAGTCAGGAGTTAGCCACCTATCTAGCATCACTGGGCATCAAACATCGGCGGATTACCTCTCGCTGGCCGCAAGCGGACGGGTAAGTGGAGCGATTCATGCGGACCTTAAACAAGGTCATCCGCATAGCACGCAAACGCCACCAGCCCCTGGAGTTAGCCCTGTTCACGTTCCTGAGGAATTACAGACAAACCCCTCATACCACGACTGGCCTAGCCCCTGGACATCTGTCGATGGGCCGAGTGGTCACGGACTCCATTCCACATCATCCCGATGGTGCCTGGAACACCCTGATGAGTGCAAGATAGATGAGAAGGGTGCATGAGCAGGTCAGTCAGCGCCGAGGAGCTCAACTGGTGCATCTGCAACAAGGAGATAAGGTGCTGCTCAAAAACTGCATGACTAAAAGCTAGTTCCATCTCCCGTATGAAAGGCGCCCCTGGATTGTCATCAGAGTACAAGGTACGAGAGTGATGGCCCGGAGGGGCGGAGAAATCGTAATGTGGAACATTTACCACTCATCTCACGGAGACCACCGTGTCAGACTCAAAGAGCAGCGAGTCGGAGTCAGCTCCCTGTCGACACTTTTCCCTGTGGCCACAGAGGAAGCGGAAAGTGCCCTGTCACCGACACTGGGGATGGATCCTAGTTTGTCAATGGACACTGACACCGGGGTGGCTGGGCATGAGGAAATGCCAGAAAGCTCCGGAGAATCCTCACCCCAAACATCGAGTAAGAGGTTGAAGTTGAGTCCAGTGGGCGAGAAGTTCCCAGTATCAGCTCCGACGCAACCCTGAGCCGAACAAGAAGCTGAGAGACTATTTCATGTAAGACTGTTCTTTTTGGGGGGTTTTATATTAAGTATCTGGTGGGGAGTGTGGTTGCAAAGTTTCATGGACTATTGTTGGAGTATGTTTCTGTTTTTGGGAGGAATGTTGTGTCGCAGCTGTGACATAAAAGCAGCGACTGTGAGGGGGCTTCCAAGTGAACATGGTCCCGCTCATGTGATATACAATTAATAAAAGCGGCCACGTGACGTCAGGAGACGCGCACACGCGGTAGCCATTGCCAGCATCACATCAGGCTCTGTGTCGTTATTTCAAGTTATTTCAAGTGGGCCCCCGTTGTCGCCACTGGTACGAGCCTACCTGTACCACAGTCTCCAGGGAAGACATAACAGCAGGGATGGAAAGCGATGTTACAATGGGTGGTAGTGGGGGGTAATCTTCTAAATGTATGCACTCTTTACCGTAGCTGCCCCAGCAACTGCAGCAGGAGCAAGAAATCAAAAAATGTCGCCCCCGCGTATCGTGACAAACACGCATCAGTGTTGAGACAATGTTGCGAAAACCCCAATTAGTATTAAACAACGCAGAAAGCAGGCTGTATTTAACATAGCCCTATATGTGCTCTGCAATCTGATTCAAGTGTATCCTCCTGTAAATGACTTTTCACGCATTCAGCTCTCGTTTCCAAATTATTTACCTCCCAGATTAAACTTTATTAGTCTGCCTACTTATCAAAAGTACAGTGGCGATCTATTGTAAATGCCTGCAATGAATCTATCTGGCAATGTGTGTATCTGTATGCCTGTCTCGCTATCTAAAATATCTAGGTATCCATCCACCTATTGTCTCACAATCCACCCGTTTCCCTTTCTCAGATTTTTCAGTTTCTAATTATATGTACAGTACAGACCTTGGCATAAATTAACCGCCAATCATCTTTCCCTACTATTTGCTGAGTGGGATTGGAACAGTACGCAAGGGGATGTAGATCAACAGCTCGATCTTTTTGATCTGAGAGTTAGTAATCTACTGGATAAAGTAATTCCTCTTAAACATCTCAGATACTCACCCAAAAGCTCTGCTACTGGCTGGTATACGTCTGACCAGCGTGCTGAGAAAAGCGCTTGTAAAAAACTGGAGCGGATTTGGCGTCGCTCACATGATGAGCGTGCCAAAACTATGTATAAAGCAGCTATGATAATTTATCATAAAAATGTTAAATTGGCCCGTAAATCCTATATTGCAGCGACTTTGGAGCAGGCAGGTAACAATGCAAGATTACTTTTTCAAATTGTACACGATTTTACGAACCCCAAATCTTGCCAGACTAGGTATGGTTTTTCTCAGTCACTATGTGATAATATCTCCTCCTTTTTCGTGCAAAAGATTGAGAAGATCTATCATAATATCACCTTATCCAATACTTTTGCTTCGATTCCTGCAGAGATCACGTTACAACCCACTACCGATGGACCTCGTCTGACTACATTTCCTGCTATTACCATCACTGAAGTGCAAACACTTTTGGAATGTACCAGATCTGGATCCCCTTTGGATACTATACCTGCTAAAATCTCTTCTAGATTTGCGGCCCAGCTGGCATCCCCAGTTTGCTCTATAATCAATGCCTCTTTAAAATCTGCCACTCTCCCTCAAAAATGGAAACACGCTCAAATTATCCCCATTCGCAAAAATTCTAACATCTCCCCTGAAGAAGTGTCAAACTATCGTCCGATTTCATTGCTCCCGCTACAGAGCAAGATCACAGAGAAACATATCAATAAACATCTATCTGTTTTTCTCGAGTCTTCTAAGGCTCTGGGTGTTTCTCAGTCAGGCTTTCGTGCTAAACATAGCACTGAAACCGCTTTGGTGGAGGTAGTGGATAATATCAGAATGGCTCTGGATCAAGGTCAAGCGGCACTTTTGGTGCTGCTTGACCTATCAGCAGCGTTTGATACTGTCTCCCATCAAGTTCTCCTACATAGACTTCTGGAGATTGCTGTGGAGGGATCTGCATTAAGCTGGTTGTCAAATTTTTTGTCTAGCCGTACTCAGGCAGTGTCAATGGGGCCTTTTTCATCGGCTCCCACACAGGTCACCAGAGGCGTCCCGCAGGGCTCATGTTTGAGCCCTACTCTATTTAACATCTATGTGACGCCTCTGGCTAAACTGATGAGGGATCTGGGGTTTAACTCCATTTCCTACGCAGACGATACCCAGCTCCTCCTCACCTTCGATAAAACGAGATCCGATATACAAATCATCTTTTCTCAGGGTATGATGGCTATTGCCTCCTGGATGAAAACTAACTATCTCCAGTTAAACTCTGAGAAGTCTGAGATCCTGTTGTTCGGAGTTGCAGACATCTGCTGGTCACCAAGATGGTGGCCTGAGGAGCTGGGTAAAGCCCCTGCTCCTAAAGAGGTAGTCAAGAATCTAGGCACTAAGCTTGATAAAAAACTCACAATGCAAACCCATGTTAATACCACTGTTGGGTCTTGCTATCACATCCTAAGTTTACTTAGAAGAGTTTTTCCACTGCTTCCACTTTCCACCAGGAAGACTTTAATTCAAGCATTGCTCATGAGCAAGATTGATTATTGTAATGCTCTCCTTCTCTCCACTCATGCCACCTCATTGGATAAACTGCAGGTTATTCAGAACACGGCCGCTCGCCTGGTAACCAATTCTCCAGCTAGGACCCCCTCGCTGCCTTTACTGCATGAACTACATTGGCTGCCAATTAGGAAAAGAGTACAATTTAAAACAGGCTTCATGATTTTTAAGGCTATAAACGAACTTAGTCCTCACTATCTTACTAGGAAACTGGAAATGTACCATCCCATATCCTCTCTCAGATCAGGATCAAAAAAACTTCTCTCTGTTCCTAGAATAAATAAAGCCCGTTCAGGTGGTAAGGCATTCTCGTACTTAGCTCCTACATTCTGGAACAGTCTTCTCCTTTACCTCCGCATGGAAATGCCCCTTCTCCGTTTCAGAAAGCTCATGAAGACATATCTTTTTTAGTTTAAGACTAGCTTGCTGTTGCTAGCGCAGAGATACCCCCTGGGGTGATTCAGCGCTATATAAAATTATAAAATCAAATCAAATCAAATATGTATAATTATATGTATATTTTACATGTATTTCATATAAAGATACTGACGCGAAATGATAGACAGCTAGTATGAGTAAAAGGTTGAGCGGACAGACGTAATCCTCAAAGTATCACACTCAGTCTGGTCGTCTTCGGTTTATTTGGTCAGTCTGCTTATCTCTCTATGCATCTGTCGAAGGATCTGTTGCTCATTTGTCTGATTATCTTTCTGTTTTCATGTTTTTGGTTTTTATTTGTTAAATTTAGCTGCTATTTATAGAAAGAACAATCACAACAAAGAGGAGGCTAAAAAGGTAACAGACTTGGATGGATGGATTAAAGTACGTAAATACTACTTTTTGGACCGGTGTTTTTGTCTATTTATTTTACCTACATTTCTGGCAATCGGGCTACCTGTCCATCAGCCCGTCCACCTACCCAGCCATCTATCATCTAGCTGGCTGTCATTTTATTTATTTATTTTGAAGTTTTATAGAGCGCAAATCATAACCCTGAGGGTATCAGAGCGCTTTACAAGATTGAAGGGTAGTATACAAAAGATTTAGGAGGGGAGGGTACCAGTGGGGTAAAAATAGGTAGATGCAATATACAAGGAAAACAAGCAGTACAAAGTCCCGGATACCTTTGGGATAAAAAAGACAGGTAGATACATTATACAAGAAGGCACGCAATCTCAACTGTTGGGTGGGATTCCCAGGAGTGCAGAGTCGGTATCATCCGTATGAGCCATGGATAATGCCGAGGTGGTGGGTCCAGAGAACACCGCAATTGGCCTGTGCATGCGTCTTTCTTAAAAAGACAGCACGTAATTGGTCCAAGGCAGGTGATTGTCCCGCCTTGTTTGTTCCCTGGCCTAGGGTGCTCGGGAGCAGGTATTAATGCCATCTGTTTCCAATTATCGCGTTCGCGTTAATTGGAAACAGATGCGCTGGTCGCGCTTGTTTTGACTGTTGTCCGTCCGCCTGCATGTTCGAATCACTCTCTCTGTCTTGATGCGAGTGTGCCCCTTTCTTTCTCTCAGCTTGCTAACGGTCCCAATTTAACTGAGAAAAGTGCTCCTCTTTGTCAACGAAGCACAAAGTCCGACATAGCCAGACCGCCTTCAAAAGATGCATGTGGAGCAGAGAGACAGGCTGAAGAGAGAAGCGCAGATCCATCTGCGATAGCAGAGCCTGTCTCTTAATGTGTCTCTCTCACAGGTTATCCCTGTCACCTCTAACTAGCTATATGTGGGTGCCTCTCACAGTCTGTGACTTGCCTCGCTTGCCATGCGTATGCACCTCTCACAGCATGCCTTTGTTCCTCTTACACAGCCTGCCTTTAGTATGTTTCACAGACTGTCTCTGCACATGCTTCTTTCATATTCTCTCACTCTCTGTGCATCTCTCAGCACGTCTCTGCCTCTCTCAGCGTGTCTTTGTGTGTTTCGCAGTCTGTTGCTGTCTGTGCCCATCCCACACTCTACTTCTGTGCAATCTTCTCCAACAGTCGGAATCTAAATGCCTCGCAAAGTCTTCCTTTGTGACCTTCTCTCTCACAGCCTGTCTCTAGAGCTGCGTATGCTTTTCCCACAGTCCATCTGTTTGACTGACAAATTCCTCCAAAAGCATGCAGTCTGTCACTGCACCTGCCAGCCTTGCAATCTGTTGTGAGAGCTTCACTTGCAATCTACCCATATGACACCTCTCGCTGTCTGCCCCTCTCCCAAAGTATGGGTGCCTCTCCCACCGCTGGTCTCTCACTGTGTCACTCTCACAAACTATCTATGGGTCGGGTATCTATGTCAGACCCTGTCTGTATGTGCCTCTCTGTCACAGTCCACTTGTGATTATCTCGCAACCAGTGAGTCCACACGTGTTCCTGTTTTATACCCTGTCTCGCGCTGTCTCCCTCTCTCATGCTGCTTATGTGTGCCTCCCTCACAGCCTCTATCTAGTTGTATCTCTTTCACATGCTCTCCGTGTGTGAATATCTGACAGCCGGTTGAACACTGTGCCTCTCTCTCCCAGCATGCCCCTTGCCTCTCGCAGAGTTTCTTTTTGCACTGCTCCCACAGCATGTCTGGGGTCTGCGTGTCCGTATGATGCGCTGAAGCAGGTACCTTACCTTTGTTTCTGTCTTTGGGTTCCACTGTCCACTCTTTGTGGCTGCGCGCTCCCGGCTCTCGAAGCCCTACTTGTGTGCAGCCTGTTCAAGGCAGCAACAGGCAGCACACAGTCAGTGGCCGGATGTACTACTGAAGTGTCAGTGCAGGCATCAGACCCATGTCTACTCCATCAAGTGACAGTCTAAGGTGAGCTCGCTGTGCAGACAGCATGCACTCAGTGACCATCGGTGCAGACCTCCTTGCTTGGATAGGAAACATCCAGTGACAGTCTGTACAGCGCACTGGACAGCAGGCATTCAGTGAAAGTCAGCACTCCGAGCACTACGGGAATAATCCTGCACAGGAAAATCTACTTAAAGCATGCCAATCTGAACATACCACCTTGCAGCGTGTCAGATGCCAGACATAGTTTGCAGCAGCTGAATGCAAAGAATGATGTGAGTACCTCTAAAGCACTTTTTGTTCATAGATATCTCTAAACCCTGAAGCGTCCCAAAGGCGAGACCTATTGGCTATGCCAATGCTTGTTTATTATAAAGTGAGGTTAGGGCAGGGCAGTCCTGAAATCAGGCTCTATGCCCCATCCCTATTGCCCATACAGTCTTTCTGCCTCCCCAGGGGGAAAGATTGGGGTATTTACTTCCAATCTGCCCACTACAGGAGAGTAGAAATCCAGAGTAGGCATCAGGAATAGACTATTTAAAAAAAAAAAAAAGAATGGGGTGGGTGACAGCTCATTCTGGCATTGGGTCTCATCCCCTATCCTTAGTGCCCTAAAAGTCTTTCTGCCTCCCTAAGGGGCAGATTGGGGTGGATACACCCCCGTCCCCCAATCTACGCTCCCCAGGAAGGCAGAAAACACACTAGACACCAGGGATTCCATTTTTTAGATAAAATAAATATATAAACACATTAATAAATAAATAAATAAAATGGAGCTGTGGTCGGCCTGTACTGGCACTGGCCGCATCTCCTACCCTTAGACCTCAAACAGTCTTTCTGACACCCTAGCTGGCAGATGGAGGCTTTAACTCCAATGTGCCCTAACAGGGGGCAGAAGGGCAGGAAGTGCGCTAGAATCCATGGGCCATATTACAGAGAGTGTAATCACAGGGAAACTCCACGATGCGTGGAGAAGGGAGCAAGAGGCGTGGGGTTCTAGGAGCTAGCAGCCTCCACTACTAACTGTTTACCACAAAAAAGAGCTGGTCCTAGTATAGTGACCCTGTTGAAGTTACAATAACATTGTGAGTAAAGGCATCTCACAAAAAGTGACGGACAGGTCTCACACACCACCTGGTGTCATGCTTCATCATTGACCAGTCCTCGCCCTCTAAAATCCCGTAGGAGCAGCTCTTTTTTGTGGTAAACATATTACAGAGAGTGCCTCGGAGGCACAATGAAGGTTTGCACCTTCTCCTTGCTCCCTACGGGGGCACTTTGGTATTATAGAAGATGCAGCAGATACTTGTGCAACTCGGTCTATAATATGGAACCGTACAGTACACATCTTGGGTAGGCCTGGGCGAAAATTCCGCTCCGCTCGCGGAAATTGCGATAATTTGACATTTTCGCGTTCGGCGGAGAGCGCGAAATTGTCAAAATTTCCGCAATCCGCATCTTACCGGAATTTTTTTTCTTGCTCGCGCTGTAAGAAAATACATTCTCGCATGCACGAGATCAGCCTTACCTGAATCCCCGCGTTCGCCGACAAGTTTTCCCGATCCGGTCGCGTTCTCCACGACATGTTGGTTTGCTGGTAGCCATTTGCGCTGTCTCGCGACAGTTCGCGCCTGCATTAACATCATTTGTTGCGCGATCACGTCATTTGTCGCGTGATCGCGTCTTTCTTCTCGCGATCATGCACCGCGAGAGTATGAGATGATTGAGATCTCGAACACGTCATTCTCCACCGCGAGCGAGAGCGTGAGGACGCGGGCACGTCATATCGAATGCGAGCGGGCAGGACAAGTTAAAACAAGATGGCCGCGCCCGTGAGCAACCGCATGGGTAAGTTGGCGAGCCGCGATCACGCAGAAAATACCGCCAACGGGCGGGAAAAAAACTTCTGCGTCATCGCGATATTTCCACGTGTTTGCAGAGATTTTTAACATTTTCGCGATAGTTTGCGAAAGTGAATTTCGCAAATTCCGCCCACCCCTAATCTTGGGCCGGTGCGAACTTTTTCATCGTGCTTGGTCACATACAAATGAGGGAACACTTCACTTCGCATAAGACTTATCTGGCGATGCACTGACTGCACCATGCAGAGATAACAGACAGCCAGCCCCATGGGAAGGGGAAGAGGAGTGTCTGCCACCCTGACTATCCCCCCACACTAGTGTAGTAATGCACTGATCTCAACTACAGAAGGATGCCTTTTTTTCCTTTTCGAAGAGCTTCAGTCTGACTCCAGTGAAAGATGGAGCCATGGCTTCAATCCACTCCCCTGTCTTTACTAACTGCTCTTTTCAACGTAGGCACAACCTGCCAGAGTTTGCACCTGTGCTGAGAATAGTGCTTTTTTGTAATGGAGCACACTATCCAGTCCGCACCAGGTGCCCCTAATTAAGGGTTCAGGGCGGCGCAAACCAAGACAGGCACCAATATGCCCACTTGGGAGGTCAGAAAGCCCACAAGACCATCAAGGCAAAGACATTTTAAAAAGAATATATTGGATCAGGACCAGTCCCATTCTGGCATTGTCAAGCCTTAAAACACTAGGGCGCCAGACAGTCTTTCTTCTCCTTTTCAAGGGCAGGTTGGGAAATCACCATGAGCGTAATGATATATTACATTTGTAGGTCAGCCATCAGGGGAAACATTCACAGATGATTTTAGCACTATTTCTATTTTTACTACTTACTTTCATTAGCTTTTTTAATTCAACGATTAGTTTCTTTGGGACAACCATGAGCAATGAAAAGAAATTACCCTTCACAAATTCAGATATTTCTCTATTTTTCAGAAATATACAGATTTTTAGGCTCAACAATAGGTTTTGCTTCTCTTTTTCCCCCCACAAATTGCAAGAAGTAAAAAAGAAACACAAAAATAAGAAATACTGACTACCAGTTAGACCACTGCAAGAGCTGTGGCAATAAAACCTAAAAACACATTGCCATGTTAATGCCATATATCAGCCTTTTGATGATGCACTATAAAACAAACAAGCAAAGTGATAAAGAAATCCAAATGAGAGCTCTCCACCTCTGAGGCCGGGACGCTAAGGCAAGTATTTCTGGAAAATGAGAGAACCATTCGAATTCTCTGCTGGATATTGTGGTTAGACTGCTTCGTTTAGATTGGTCTGGTCGAGTCTTACTGATCTTCCATCTAGTAATTGGAAATAAACTGACCTCCCCACTGTCTAGGGTTGATATAAGTATTCGAGCTCCAGGAGTTATGGCCATCTACTAGTTATCTCTCACACCATTGGGACTTTGGTCAAAATATGCAGAATGTGCTGGATCATGTATACTTTAGCTGCATAAAGATTCTGAATTTAAGGAACAATTGTTAACCCATTTGTGTGGAAACATACCAGTATCTACAAGCAGCCTGCTTTGACAGAGCTAGTTACAGGGAAATACTCAGATGGAGATATAGGGGCCATATGTAGGTAGGGTCACATTTACCGACTCATAAATACCGAATTTTACCGATTCGGTATTTATGAATCGGTAAATGTGATGTAGGTAATCAATCGGTAATATTTACCGATTCGGAAAGGGTCGGTAATTTAGAATCGGTATATACCGATTCGGTAATGATGCATACCTTCCCATTGATTCCTATGGGCCATGAGGCCCATAGGAATCAATGGCAAGCCAGTTACCATTACCGAATCGGTAAATACCGATTCGGTAATGGGGGGAGCACATTCAAGGGGGGCAGGGTGTCACATTGACACCCTGTTGCACCCCTGATTCCTGCATGTGTGCACATGTGGCGGACATACATGCCCTAAGGGCATGTATGTCTGCCACATAGCACTCTTATTTCAGCAAAATATTGCTTTTTGCAATGTATTCGGTATTTATCACCAACCTATATTTGGTGGTAAATACTGAATTATTTTTCCTAGACATCACTCATTTGAGTGTTACCTACATATCATTTCAGGATTCGGTGTTTACCGAATCGGTAAAATTACCGATTCGGTAAATTACCGAATCCTGAAATATGCCCCCTACATAGCAAAAGCCTAAATACCGGTCGGTAACGGGATATTTACCAAAAATCGGCCGTTACCGACCGGTATTTGGCTTCCTACATATGGCCCATAGTGAGATATCTGGCTAATTCAGTGGCCTGGTACTAACACAAGATAAAACGTGACTAATTTAATAATATTTTTTTAATTTCTGCATTTCCACTTTTAAGTTTTTGGTTTTATTTTTATCTTTTCGTGTATCTATTTTACATAGTTTTCATTAACTCTTTTCCACAGTGACAATAAAACTGAGAGCTCTCCATGGACCTTTGTGATTATATTTATCTGTCCTTCATCTCAGATTTTCTGTTCTGAAAGACGCCTGTGATCATACAGCCCACAATAAAGCGTTCTAATTGATTCCGAGGGCCACCAGCTCTGATTATCAGCTCTAATTAGACTGATCTTGGCTCAAAAAGATACACCCAAGTCCATCTCAGCCAATACCTTTGACTAGAGAATGGCTACAACCCATAGTGATCTGACAGCTAGATTTGTCTAATTAAATCCATGTGGGAACTAAGCAATGTAGCACTATATTGGTCGTGAGAAAAGAGGAATTTCATCAAATCTTAAACTATGAGAGGGTGGATTTCGAGTTTGGCAGTCGGACCACCATAAGACAGCTGCCATCAACCTCAGCGGTCTTGCAGCAGTCTGAAGCCGCAATATGCTGGTCGTGCTGCTGTGTAACCGCCAAGCATATTACGAGTTTCCTTTCCGCCATAGTTTTCATGGTAGTGAGCCTGATATGAAAAGTGTTGCAGTGAGAAAACTAAGGGGGCCCTACAGGGCACCCATGTGCCTATGTGTACGGGGTTGCATGCAGAGGGCACATGGTGTCCCCCCCTGTATTACTCCACCCCATGTTCCTGCACGGAACGTAATGCACAACATAACGTTGTGCATTTCGGTCCATGCAGGAATGGACTGTGGCGCTCCCACAGCAGTGCCGTTTCTAAGCCTCTGGACCGCCGCCACAGTACCACCCGCCATGATTACAACTCGTAATCCGACAGGCAGACTGACTACGGGTTTGGTTTGGCTGTCTTGGAGTGGGGCGCTGGCATGGCAGCCCGCTCCAAGACCGCCAAACCAGTAATCAGGCCCTAGCTGTTCTCCCCTGATGGGCTCTTACTATTTATAAACTATGGGGCATTTTAACAATGCGGCGATAACAAATTATCGCCGCTTTTGCGGCCGTTTTCAGCCGAAAAGCGGCGATAATTTTATCGCCGTATCAGCAAAGACACGCTATTGCGTGTTTTGCTGATTTTGCTCCCGTTTCCAGCACGCCTAACTTTGCATCGTTAATGAGATGCAAAGTAGGCGTGTCTGTGGAAACAACATGGGTAAATATCACAAAGGCAGCTTCGTGATATTTACAATGTGGGGAAGCGATTATTTAAATCGTGCTAAGTATGCCTTAGCGCAGGAATTTAACGTCTGTTAAATTCCTGACTAAGGCATACTTAACATGGGGGGTGGATTGTGTGGCTAAGACCACAGGCCCCTATTATCAAGGGTATCGCCGTTTTCCATGGAACATCGCTGGAAAACCAGCGATGTTCCATGGAAAACATCGCTATTGCTAGGATAATTATCGCCATTGTGCTGAGCGTTGTTAATACAGCGCTAGCATGGCGATAATTATCTGCGATAGCCGGCGTTAAACATTTTAACGCTAAGAGCGGCCAGCGATAATTATCGCTGGCCATTGATGATATGCCCCATAGTTTTATTAAAATGCATGTGTTTTTTTTTCATCAAGTTCAAAGGAGATTTTATATTGTTTTTTGTGATGCCTGTCAAATAGCAAAACCTTCTCAAGTAAGAAGCAAATACTGCGAAAAACAATAATGTGAAACTGGACAAGGAGCTGGTTACAAAACCAAAGTAAAATCATTCATGCTCACTTGCAGGAAGTTTTTTTTAAATATCAGCCTATGTTTCCTTGTATTAATATGGATTGTGACAAAAGCAGTCACATTTTCACATTACATTTCTTTAATGCATCGTAGGCCGAAGACACAAACACCCAATTAAAATAAAAACAATGAGGCCACGTCATTCTAATGCGCACTTTACGGTGAGTGGCATCTCATAATGCGTTGTGTTCAAAGGCTTCGTGAAGTACAAGCAGGATATCCTTAATGCAAATCCTGACCCTCCTCCCAGCTCGTCCTGGAACAGTGCACAGCACAACACAACTCAAGGAGGAAATTCCTAGAAACCGTAGCCGTGTTTATTCACCCATATAAGCCAACAAGTATCCAAGCAGCCCACACCTAGACATGCAAGAACATGTTGTTATACATATATATATATATATATAAAAGGACGTACTGCAGCAGCTCGATTTGCCTTGCCAGGTTTTCTCTCTCTTCTGTGTACTCGTGAATGATTTCCATGTCCCTGAAAAGCAAAATGGATATTAGCCTGAAACTGTTCCTTCTGTGTGACAAAACATTTACACCTCACCCGTGGAGCCAGTACAGTGGTTGGAACTGTGCAATTCTGTAGCCACTGCGTTTACCGCATAATTATGGATTTTCCCGCCCTTTCCACACAATCCATCATCTTCTGCATAATTTGCAGATTTAACAAAAAATTAAATTGTTTCTAGCTCAAATAGATGTCACTAAAACGATGCCGAGTGTGTTTCCCTGCAGTGGAAGTCACTTTACTGTGGAGTGACAAGTGTCTTTCATTTTCAGATCGCTGAATTTAGGGATTTAAATGAAACTAATGAGGTGTAACCTCTGCCTGGACAATGTTAACATTGTAAAAAGTAATAATTGAGTAATACTGCCACACAATGTGACACAAAACTTTGCATAAGTGGCCTTTCCCTGCAGCATCATTTATTTCACCCTGCCACCTGCGTTGCTCCTCCCTGCCCTATAGTTCCAGTGGCACTGTCCTTACCTTTCTGAACTCAGACTCTGGTCCGCATAGTCGCTTTTCAGAGCATCCAGCTCACTCTGAAGAAAAGCAATGCTTGTTTGTGACTCAAGAAGATCTTTCCGAAGTTTTTGATTTTCCTAATGGAAATAATTTATGGAGATGAGAAAGTTCAGTACAGATATGATCATCATACAAATGTTTCTTTTGTCAAACATGACCACTTTGATTTTAAATGATCGATTCCAAACCGGTAGAAGAATGGAAAAATGATCAGGGTAGGCTGAAACCTTGATGATGTGAAATAACTTTCAGAATTGGAAATGGGGGTGATAGTAGCAATGCAAACATAAGTAAACTACATTTTTTAGATTTTTCATTGGAATCAAACCAATCATTAATCAAAATGAGGACCAATCCTCTCCAACATTTTTTTAGAACTTTTCCTGATATGATTTTTCAGGGTATAATTCTATGCCATATGCTAGAGAAGATTTAATTCTTCACCTGTAAATATGTACACAATGGGCAACAATTAATAGTTACCATGGTTAAATCATGTAGCCTTTTTTTCAGTGACGCAACGTCTTCCTTGAGGTTTAATGATTTGGATTGTTCTTCCAGCTGCAAAAAAAACAAAAATGAAAGCGTGCAGTCAGTTTGAAAGGATGTCATCATTTTACTTTGTGAGTTACCAATTTCCTTTGTCATACAACTGGATATAACAAGGTGTTCTAAACTGTGTCCATAATGCAAAAGAGAGCATATGCCCCTATCCCAACTTTCTACACTGCCCTCTACCTCCCACGTGTGGCCACACTCTGTCCCTCTGAGAATTTGTATTGATGCAACACTCTTCCCTCAGCATTTAGCTTGAAGCCAGGGATTTCTGCCATGCCCAGCAATCATTCACAAAAGAAAATAAGAGATTACCTTTACATTAATGAGTGAGTAGTACCTAAGTAATGGTACCTAAAAAATGGACCAGTCAACGAGACGGTAATAAAATTACATGGCCTTTACTTGGCACTTTTATTTATCGTATAGGACTATTCCAACCCGTATTTGAATTTTTTTTTGAGTTCACTACGACATACAACATCCTGTACTGTTTTCTAACCCACAACAAGAGCGTCCAACACCCACTGACCGACACGGACCACACTTTTTCAACCAAATGCATTGATTTGTGGGTGAAGAGTAAAGGGACCTACAATTTACTTCCACTGCATTTAGCAGACTTTGTCTGCGAGGTTTTGCAAGAGATAGGTGACATTTGGTGACAGACAAAGATGTACTTATTTTGATTTGTGTACAGCGGGTCTGATTAGATCAGGGGATGGAGAACCAATCGGGCCGTGTCCTTGCTCCCTTCAACTGCATTACACTCATGGACATGCCATTGTGTTGTATGGTTGAGGGGAAAAAAGGGACAAAATTCCCTTGCACCTTCCTTCATATTTTTCACTCATCCCCAGCAGTCCCATGTTTTGTGTGCTTTTTACTGAGTTTTTGAGGCCCCAACTCCTCAGGTACACGTCAAATCACTGATCTGGTGTTTCTCAGGGACATCTGTGGTGCTCTCTGAGAATGAGGAGAACTGCCATCAGTTTCCCATATTTGTTGTCTCAATGGAGTATCACCTCTTGAGTCTATCAGCAGAGATAAGGGCTGGTGGGGCATGTTTATAGTGTTTTAAGGTGTCAGGCATAATCAGAGGAGTAGCCCACTACCCTCCCTGTGTAATCTGGAACTGAGACTTGGAGCAGACAGGGGACCATGTGTGCTGTTTATTTCAGAAATGGAACGTTCATGAACACTCTGCTCAGCGCTCACTGGTGCAACCCTTTGCTACCATTAGAATGAGCGCGTAAGGTTAAATGGTCTATGAACATTACCAGTGTACATGTCATTAGGGTTATCTGTAATTGTTTAAAAATCGTTACTTTAGATTAAGAAAGCAGTTTGCAAAATGGGAGGATGAGTGCTGCTCAAAGAGGACAATCCCTTTTGCCCACTTATTTCTGTGAGTGATTTTGGGAACAGTACTATCCAAGAGGCTTCCCTGATGAGGGAATCTCTGCTTTAGCCAGTTTGACTGACCCTTGCATCTTGCTAAAGTTACTGGACACTGATGGTCACTGGGCATCTGCCCAACTGTCCACTTTAAGAATACACACTGGAGCTTCCCTGTAGATCACTGATCCTCTTTCCACTTGGATCTGCATGGACTCTTTTTTCTGTGGTGCATCTTAACGAGGAGCAGTGTACTCTGTACTGTCCACTTTCTCCTGACTGTAACTTAGCCTGCTGCTCATCCATAAGTTCTACCTGCCCTGTTGCTTCTTTTCCCCAGTGTGGAAAACCACTGCTAGCTCAAGAACCGTGAGATGTTGAAGAGAGCCGGAGTCTGTCCCACGCCTCACCTTTAAATGGATAGGAGTCACTGAAGAATTGACATCAACCCTTGCAGGTGTTCACAAACATCCACTGAGCCCCTCACCATCCCGACCAAAGACAGAGGACAATTACCCAGTGGACTGACTGTAATGCCTGCAGTTGGGATGTTGGGGACTCATCCTGGAAGCAGATACCTCACTTCACTGGCTTTCATTATTTCTAACCATGTTGCTCCTTATTTCATGTACTTGTATAGCAGTCAAGCATCCACTTCACTGCCAGATATATAAATGAAATAAGGAACAACATTGTTAACAATATTGGACCCAAGCAAGTGAGGTACCCACTTCCAGGATGAGTCCCCAACATCCCAACTGCAGGCTTTGCAGTCAATCCCTTGGGCAGTCTTCCTCCATCTTGACCAGTCTGCTGGCTTAATCCAGAGACCATTGTGGTCTGTGAGCGTTGAGCTCTTTTGGTCCTCTCGACACCCTGCGACACTGCCCCATTCGTTTGCAAACACTATCGACAAAGCAGTGCAACTGCTTTAGCTCCTATGGCCGAATAACCCCCTGCATCACCCCCTCACTCTTCCTTGGTGCAACTCCTGAAGGACTAATAGTAGTTGTTTTGTGCGGGCAAGTAGGTGTTGGCATGGATTGCTTCCTATAAACTTACCTGTAAAGTTTATAATATTAAACAAGAGATGCAAGCTGAAGGATTGCTTGGCCATTTGCTTATCGTAGGTATGAAAAGAGTTATGAAATTGCATGTGGGTACTAGACAATACTGCATGAAAATTAAAGATGTATTGATCAGAATGTTTAGGAAAACCTCTATCTGCTGCTCATGAAACTTGGGCGTGTTGTCTGTGCGTTTCCCACATATCGCTGTTGGTATCTGGCTTGCAACTAGGTTCCAGATATAAAGCAGTTGCAAGCACAAGCAGAACCTTAATTTCCAAGGGTTTAAAACGTAGGCGTCAAGAAAGCTCACAGACTGTTACAAACAGCATGGCTACAAAGCCTCTGACATTCCACCTGAATCCCAAGGCCCCTCATAGGGACTAAATTCCAAGGATACTGTGACCTTTGTAAAGGACAATGCAGCTATGGAATGCAAGTCCTCAAGAGCCTCGTACCATTGTGGTCTACCAGGGTACAGGAAGTGAACCTGTTCAGAATTACATCAATTGGGAGTCCTGATAGCTTATGACCTCTTCTGTGTGGAAGAACCATGATTAGTGTTGCTGACTGTGAGGCAGTAACAAAACCCATAAACCAGAACACTGGCTTCCTCGAAGGTGCTGTGTTGGGAATTAGAAGGGTCGGCTGGACTCCCGAGTCAACAATGCAAGACACACAATGGTAGACAGTCAAGCCAGGATCGATGAGCAGTATCTTCAGGAGGGCCTGCTTTTGGGAAGCCTTTTAAGTGCCCCCCCAAGCATAGGCTGATCTGTAGATCGATAGGAAAGAAGTCCAAAAGGACTGTGAAGAGAATGTCTAATGATGCACTTATGGAATGCCTCATATGGTACAATATGATCAAGTTAGGCAGGTGAGTTTTGATGTGGGTTGGTATGTCAGATGCTACCTCGATGACTCAAACCTATTGTAGACTGGATTCACCCCTGTGGGTTCCTCAAGTCCCGCTGTGTTGTCTATCCTAGCATTGGGAGAAACAGTACCAGTGCCAGGTCAGTGTGGACTCTGAGCATCCTGGAGTGTCGACCCTGAGGGATCTGCCAGGTCCACATGTTGATGCAGTGGCTGAAGATATGCTGATCCTGTGAGTATATTCAGGTGAAGATGGAAGGAAGTGTAGGTGTCTGTTACTGAAATGGCTACTCACCTTTTTCAGCTTTTTTATTGTCACTTGAAGATCTGCAACTTCTGACTCATGTTGGCGCTTCAGATCACTAAGCGAGTCTTCAGCTTTTCGTTTCTCCTAGAATGGAGGACATTTTTTCATCATACAATATGTTGCACACACAGTCAATATGGAATAATAGAAGCTTCTCTGCAAAAGGCATTTTCAAAATGATGCATATCCTCTATCTTCACTTTTAAGCCTCCAGACCTAGACTGAGCCACAGCTGCCTCAGTATGATCTTTTCACCAAATGTTTCTGGTCTGGTTTTTGGGGCAAACATTGCTTTACTGCAACTTTAAAGAACACATCCTAAGGTATGTGCTACACATGAGTTATTTGCACGCACTCAAGAAAATATGTCCTAGAATGCATTTTCACACTAAATGCGGGGTATGTCACACCAGGGGTCATATAAGTTATATTACATCTCCGGGAAAAGCTCAGCTGGTGCATAGGGGCCCATCCCCCCCACCACCACCTCGCCCCCAAATCCGGCCCATACTTTACAGCTGCGAAGACGACTATGAAAACTCTACATTGTGAAATGCACTTGAGACTGGTCTCCGACCACCATGCTCCGCCAGGCGTATTGTTGGGAGTTACTTTGCTTTCTGAATAGGATAGTTTCAAATTCTGGTGCCAAACAAACAAATAACTGATAAACACCTCTCAAAATGCTAGCGTAGGTTTTCTTGGAGCATTTGCTGGGCTTCACAGCCAGGCTATGCTTGACAGTGCCTCTGGGAGCCCCCGCCTGAGGTCTGAGTGAGCCTTTGGGAGAGTCAATAACCCCATCCTACCAAGAGAGTATGAGGTGGGCCCTAAAGGTGTGACTGTTTGACGGTTCTACCTACTGAGCTTTTATAGCCCGCTGCCCAGTTTCACAGTAATAGTCCAGCTCAAGGTCAAGGTGTGCATTTTCTTATAGCTGCGGCACCATGATGCCCTAGTTCCTACCCCATTCACCCGCTATAACATATCTAGGCATCATCTAGGACAAGCATCTGCTGAATCCCCACACCCATCTTACATACAGTAAAAAAGGAAGGAAGAAAGAAGTGGGTCACCCAAGAACGCACACGCCCACTCTCACGTCATTAAAAACAATAACACAATAATTGAATATATATTAAAGTATTGCAGTGAACAAAGCAGAGGCACACCCCTCTGATAGGTCAACCTCAAAATCACTTATTATAAATAAACATACAAAACTGATATGAGCGGAAAAAATGTGCCCATTAAGCTGAGCATATTTTAAAGGAGTCTCCTGAGGGCACACATCTACCAGGAGGTCCCCTCCTTCGGACAGTACCATGATGCAAACAATACTTAATCTTCGTCCCACTGTCAAAGGGTTAATGAGAATATGACTATATATATATATATATATATGGAGAGAGAGAGAGAGAGAGAGAGAGAGAGAACGAGAGAGAGGGGGGGGAGACAGATCATGAACAAACCAGGAGACAGCAGCCATAAAGCAGTGTTTACCAAACTGTGGGTCGCGACCCACTGGTAGGTCGTGAGCTGGTTTTTGGTGAGTCCCAAAAGTCCAAGCAATAATTAAAGAGGCCTTTAAATTCTGTATTAAATTTGTCACATTTGCTAGGCTTCAAAGACAGATGTCACACTATATCTTCTGACGAATTCTTGCCTTTTCTTTCATGTGGAGTCCTACTTACAAACTCCCCTCCCTTTGCAGTTACAGAAAGAAAGGTAATGTGAATTATGTGACAATTATGCTGGGGTACAGGTGTGTGAAAGGAAAGGCTGGAGGATGTCATTTTTACAACAAACAACAAAATGGAAATACCTGTAAATGAACTGTACATATTCATCAGTTCGGAAAGCAAAAATAAAGTACATTTTTGTTGTGTCTGAAGTGTGATGGAAGCAAAGATCTTAAAAGGATCAAAACAAATGAAGGCACTTTACTTGGTGGTGCACAGATGATAAATATTCACTGAAACCCGAATTCCACAAGTAATCATTTGTGTGCAATGTAGTTTTATCTGTAAAACTGTATATCTGTGCAAAGTTAGTGGTCATTTCAATGAACAATGTGCTATCTGTAAATGACAGTGCGCTACCACACATTGCTTTAGTTACATAAAAAAAATCACCTGCCTCAAGTCCATAAAAGCTAGGTGGGTCGAGAAAGATTTCTTTCTAAAAATTGGGTTATGAGGTTATGAGAAACTATAACCAGCCTTATCTTTCCTGTCTAGATCTCTTGAAGCTCTCTCTCCTTATCTCACAAGCAGCAATCTGCTATGATCAATACTTCCTAAAGCTAAAGGCCATTATTACTCTCTACACTGCCTTCACATTTCTCCCTCACCAATTCTTGAAACGTACTTTGCCCTCTCCCTCCGTATACTCTCCTTCCTTCTTTGCTACTTCTCTGCAACTTATTTCCAGCCCATCTTCTACTGTCTCTCACACCCATCTCTCTCCCACTTTTCCACTCCCCCAATCTCCTTATCTAACCCTTTTGCTTATCTGTTTCCTTACTACGAATTTTAGATTTCCCTTACTCTGATCCTCTTTTCCTCTTTACTTCCTCATCTAATACACCTACCGCACCTTCTTCCCTCCCCAAATATTACCTACAAAATAAATAAAAAAACTAACAGAAACAATTCACAGGCAATTATGCATGGAAAAGGCCATGAACAGTCAGCATTGTGCACCTGGAGGCTTCTTGAGATCCTGTCCATAGTCTAGCTCCTGTTCTCAGAGCCCACAGTCCACGGCCAAAGGTCATGAACAGCTGGTGGCACCAGTGCTGTGCCTGGCTTCACTCAAGACCCTGTTTCCAGAGAATACTATGTAGAGCCTAAGGGAATGCACCGCTGGTTCAAGGAAATAATACCTGGTCACAGGCCCGGCACTCAGCAAAGGGCTTACTTTGCACTGCCAAACTGTCCACATGTTGTTAAGTTATATGGGGCGCGTGGGTTGAGAGGGTGCAGGGCCTGCACCCAGAGCCAATTACAAATTGCTGAATACAAGCATGTCCTCCACACAGAGCACTGGAGGTTGGGTGAACAAGTGTTTGGGTGGGTGGCCTGTTGTCGCCCAATTCTGCACAGGGCCAAAGGCATGCAGTATGTTCAGCACAGGGCGTTGCTTAAAGCAAGGTCTTGCAGTCAACCGCTGCTGCCAAAGGCTGTGCACAGCCATGGTTGGGTGCATGGGACATTGGGCAGGGGCCTGGCTGCAGGAGAGGCTCGGAATCCAACCAACATTTTGCATGCCCAAAGGCCTTTGTGCAGCCTAAATTGGGTACTTTGGAGGTTGTGCACCCAACACCGGCAGTGCATGGTCAAAGGTCATGCACTGCAAGTGTTGAACATGCAGGCGGCACAGCGCAAGCATGTAGCCAAACACCCAATTTGTATGCTAGAAGGCAGCATGCAGAAGGGGTTGGACTCAACAAAGGTGTAGGCAGTATATTAGCAAACTAATCAATGAAAAAATGTTGTTAATGATAAGTCGTGTCGTCTTCTCATTAGACAGTCATCTTTGTTACGAAACATCCGCTTAAAAGGTAAAGTGAAGTTATCGACACTAAACAAAACTGACACCCCCTGAAATGGGCTGCTATGGTTAACTGAGCAAAATATAACAAGAGGACTCACAATGCAAGACATAACCCGTTTCCGAAAAGCAACACCCATGACCTCACAATATTCATACCAATAAATAAGAGTGGATTGATATGTTATGTCACAAGTAGAGCCGTCATAATATTTGTGGATTTGAGTTTTTTTTTTCGTTTGCACGGCAGTAGTACAAATTAATTTTTGCTCAACTAACGTTACATGACAAACTTGGGGGCAGGAACTGGTTTTCAGTAGTAACTATACATTTACTGTTGCTGTGTTTTATTGGGGAATTTCTGAAGTTTTTGAAAACATATGTTAATGTCGTCTAAGCAGAAGAAACCTTAACTTAGTATTTATTAGCAATGTTTTTTCAAAAATACCAAAGTATAAAGTATTCAAGAGCATTAGACAATGAGACAATACTAAAAACTTAACGATTCACTTCGAAAGAAGTCCTTTAAGAAAACGTGTATTGAGTTCTTCTTAAGCTCTTTTCCGTCTTTCAGTTTCAGTCTGTTTGTTCACGGAAGTAATAGGTGTGCAAAGACGTCACGCGCACCTTTGTCAGAAGGGGAATTCTGTTCCTGCAGCAGGAAGAACAAAGAGTCGGATTCCGTTGTAATTTAACTGAGCTATGGATTTTCCATTAAGCCGGATGTTGACACTGTACTTCTTAAAGTTACGTAAATAATTGCTTGTGGCATCTCTTCTAGCCTAGCTAGATTTGTATTAAGGATTCTACACAATCAGTTTAAGAGTATTGTTGAATGTTGCATCATTTCCTTCAAGAGACAGACTACAAACTTGAATTTTTTTTCCATCAGAGCCATAGAAGACCCACAACAGATAACACTGGAGTTAGATATGTTTGGTGATAGGTTTGAATTTTTGTTGGGGTTTTCTATTCTGTCAACACATCAGCAAAGTTCTGTAACCCCGACTCCCCAGTAATCCCACCACCCAAACCCCACACTTTAACGTTGGAGAATAAGTTCCGGGCCCACTTTGTATAACCATTGGCTTACATGTCCCATTGTCTATTTCACACCCAGGACAATTGCTTCTCGGTCCGCTTCTCCCTTGCTTTGTGTTTTCCATGGTGCACAATCCATGTCCCCCACCTCATATATGCTGCTAATATCTAGTTCTCATCTCAGGGCCAATATGTCAAGTTCATGGTTAGCCCATCAGTTCTTCTCCCTGTTCCACGTCTCCTCTTTCCTAACATACCTCTCCTCTTCCCAGGCCCATCTCTCCACTGGCCAACTTTCCATTTTCCTGTGCGATATTGTGCCCCTCTTCTCTGTCCTAATGCCATCTGACAATGTGCCACCTCTCTTGTCTACCAGTCTCACAGGAAAGCTAATATTTTCTCAACATCGAAAGGATATTTTTTTGTTGGCCACGCAGTCTCAGCTCCCAGATCTATATTCAGTGTATCTTCAGGGTCAGGAGAATGGGCCTGTCTATCAGGCCAGTCATAAGTTGCCTTCAATGATTTATTATTGACTTCCTTCTCGGGCGTTTTGCATGATTTGTAGGATGCGGGGACTCCAAGAATGGATCTGTTTGCATTCCTGTCACATGCTCTTCCCCTTGTATTCTGTTCAGTGGAAGCATCTGCTCATGCAGAGCAGTGGATGTTTTGTCTCTCCAGTAGCATCAATTCCTTCTTTGTGCATTTACACCAATCCCGATGTAACCTTAGGTTCTGAGAAAAAGTTCTGAAAAAGAATTCTGAGAAAGAGAGGCTGGAGATGATGCGGGTGACACCAATCTAGCCCAGTAGCATACAGTTCCTCCTACTTCTTTTCACCGCACTAGAATCATGTTGAAAACTTCCAGTAGTTCTATTTCCTATAACGTTTTTCTGTCAATCAAACCCTGAAATGTCTCCGTCTAAATGTTAGGAGATTGGGCACATTGCAGTATTTAGGAGGTTCTAAAGAAGTGTCAATATCCTACAGAAAGAACATTTTGGGCTAAATTGCATTTACACTATTCCTTTAGATTTATTGTCTGCTAAAGTTTTGTTTTTATTAACACTCATGTCACTCAGCAGGGTGACTTGGATCCCTGTTAAACCATTAGCTTTATTTATAGTTCTTTAAAGATAAACCGGTATTACAAACTAACCCAACTTTTAAGCCCAAGGTATCGCAAACTTTAATGCTGAATAAGAGTTGATCTTCCGGTCCTCTCTGTACACGATGGGTTGGAAGAAGTCATGATTCACATTGCCTAGGTGTGTGCAGTGTGTGAGAGTTCATCAAAACAGGTGGCTTCATTGCCTAAGTGTGATGCATTGATTGAGAAAGTTGGTACTTCGTGAAGAGGTGAGAAGCTTTCTAAAATATTCCCAGTAGTTGGATGAGCATGGCAATAATTAGGTCATATGAGGTTACGGAAGTGTCTTTTCCAGGTGAAGTGTTAGCTAGATCCACTGTATGGTTTTCAAGGACTTCGTTGAAGGGGATTTCTTAGCATGACATTTGTTGGGCACCTACAGGCTAGTATCTACCTATGTTAGGCGCAATACGTTTTCTCTGGGAGTACCATGTTTTGCGAGTTTTGGTCCGGAGGTTCTAAATACAGTGCATAAGTATGTGATTTATGTTTCAATCAATTTCTCTTTGCTGATAACACATCTTTATTTCGTATCCCGTGTCTCAATAGCTTGGTAATACTCAGAAGTAAGGGCCAGATAGGGATAGAGGAGATGGTAATGGATATGTCCCTTTGCATCAGGGAAAAAGCATAAGATTGTGCAAACAGTTCACAAGGGATGTGAAAACTGAGTAAAAAAAGATACAAACATTTGCTTACCTCCCTCCCCATTTATGGAAATAAGGCATTATGTCAGAGGTGCATACTTCACACACAAATGTGACACAAAGGTATATTTACAACTGTATCTTCATTTATTTTCCATTGCAAAAGTACTTTCACAAGGAAAAAGCCCGTCCACTTTACCCCAGTCATTTCTGGGGAGGGGGGGGGGGGTGTTCTCCTCGCATGTTATTGAAAGAATCACGTTTGCAGTGGAAACTCCATACACAATATTAGTAAAAAGCCACAAGGGGCTTCAAATGTGTAGGTGTTCCCCAACTTTTAATTGAATGCTGAAAAAACTGTCACTAGTAAGAGTTTCGCTGAAATTCCCTTTGTTGCGAATTTTGTTTGCAGGAGTAAAATTCCAAATTCCGAAATAGGATTTTGCTTTTGCAAATGCATTCATGTCTCTGTCCACTTTGTCCAAACTGCTTTGTGATTCGGCCCTAAGTGACTACTCAAAAATACCCCTCTACGCTCGCTGAGCAAGCTATAATTAGCCTGCGACCTTCAACAAACAAACATCTGATTGCTCCGATGGAAAATGCAGACGCACTGTATGCCAGAGGTGGAACACAGTTGTAAACGTTCTATTTACCAGAGGTTCTGCGATTTACAGCACGCTACGGGCCCACAAGGTAAACAGTGCAGCTTGATTGTCTGTTTGTTTTGTGGGCGATTTTTCTGCCTAAAAAGCGCATACCTGAAGGAGTCAAGCAAGCGCTATCGTATCTGAAACACAACATGGACGTTTGAGACGGAATGCAGCACATTAATAAGGACAATGCCTTGCCCCTGATACCTTGATACCTCTGTTCGTTTCCCAGAACTCACTTTAGACAAATTACCAGGTACTACGTTGTCATGGTGTGTGAATTTCCCGCTGATATGGTTGGCAGTCGTTGTGCTTGATAGACGTAATCTCACTACAAGAGAACAGGAGTTGAGTTCCAGCTGGAATGGCGTTGCAGAATGTCACACAACCACACGACGTCCTTGCTGACGGCAACAGGGATAGGTTGAGCGAGGGATAGGTTGAGTGGTCTGGAGTTCAGCTCGTCCGACCGCTACTGGACTCCTAACTATGGTGAGGTGACGTTTTCTTCTACCATCCCATCGTGAAAGTTAACATCTATTGTTTGTGTCCCAAAAAATATGATTTGGACTCTGGTACTTAACATACATGCCAACAGACCCGATTCCGACTGGAGACTCCCAAACTTTGAAGTTAACACATGGCTGTACTTCAGCAGTCTCCCGCCTAAAATTGCCTCTGCAACGATTTTAAGTCAATGGGGAAAATACATTACCCGGTTTTTATTTTACCATGTCCCACTTTCTAGTAGTAAAATGTTGGCTTTTAGTGCTACCACATTTTCAGTCTATGACTGAGTGAGCGGGAGACAACAGCCATTTTTTAATGGAGTGGTTTGCAGGGTTGTCCACCCCAGAATAATTTTTAAAATTCGTGAATTTTACCATAGACTTATCACTCTCATGGGGTGCTGCTTAATGTTATGGCGGCTGCTCTACGTACCGGGATGTTGATTCCTATTACATGGTGAAACTCAGATTGCCAGGGCGTTGCACTCGTGTATAAGGGATACAGCTCAGGAGGCCAATATACTCTCCCCATCATGTACCAGGGTTGATCAATACACCAGGGTGCTGTCTAATATGCCAACCAGTGCACGAGCAAGGGGTATTCAGGTTCAAAGCGCAATAACAATAGTAATATCTTTTCATAACTAATTAGCATCTAAAATCACACATTTAAATATAATTTAATTCTCGATTTTATAATACTGGTAAAGTCCCAGTGTCAGCAGTCATTAAGTGAAACCTAATGACAGTAGAGAGTGATTCTGTGAATCTAGTATTCATAAGCATAGAACACTTGCAAACATAAAAAGGTTTGTGAATAATGACAAATATAAACACTGCAGGATGTATTACTGAAAGTGACCTTGAGCACCACAGACATCAGTTCTCTTTCTGCATTTCTAGGGGCCATTTGAGATTACAAATGGGGTTGGAGCTGTTTTTGTGGCCTCGTCTATAATCGCAATTGTGTGGCATAGATTGAGCTGGCATTGTGGTAAAGGCAAAGGATATTCCCTCATTTGCATGGAGGTATGATCAAATGCAAATGAGAGAGCCTATTTGCCCATGTGCACGCTTCATATCACTGAGGCAGGTACGTGGCAAAAATACCCTGGAGGACATAATAAATGTGCTCTATTCAGAATGTTCTCACATTTATGGTACGTCCAGGGCTCTTGTGGGGTAGAGTAGAGATGGTCTCAGGGACCCTTCTGAGACTTTTCTGCAGGTTGCTGAATTCAGGAGGGAGTTTAGTGGTCCCCTGCGCTTAATCGGACTTGTGGAAGGGGTCACTGAGGATTCACCCTGTAAGTCTGCACAAGGTTTGAGCAATCTGACACTTCTTCTGCCCTCATGTTGGCCACACACACAAAAACACAGAAGAGCTGCTAACCTGGAACTCAATGTTGTGTGCTGTTTTATCTACAAAATGTCCACTAACATAAAGAATCATCACAGGTGAGCATTTTGTTAAATGTATTAGGGCAGGAACCTTGTATCTGCACTAGGCAAACACAGTGTAAATTCTTACTGGTGCAAAGAAGAGCCATGTACCTCATTGCTAATCTGGTGCCTGGTATATTAAGGTAAAACAGAAAAGCCACATTTGTGGATCTCACCATATTTCCTGCCAGTTAGAATGCAGTAACTGGGTGGTGGCTTTGACGCCGAGGGAGATGGCCGCCGCATTTGGGAGCTCCGCCAAGATGTAGCGCGACGGAAAGGCTCCAGGCTTTTTTTCGCGCCGCCTGAACTTCGGAGCTGCGGATTCCTTCGTCGGAGCTCTTGCTGCCTATTATGTATTGCTTGGAAGGCTTGGGGTGAGCGTTTTTCGTTCTTCTCCCTGGTTTTTATTCAAACGCGGTCCGCGAGTGAAATGCGGCCACCATTTTGAATACTAACGTCCTCCGTGCCTCACGCTGACTAAGCCCTGGCTGCTGACAGAGTTTTCTCTCTGCACCCTCCAATTCACAAGCATGTTTTGCCTGAACACCAATTTTTATCTTTCACTTTCAATAGTGCTATTTTAGCAGCGGTATTTTTATCTTCTCATAACACAGACTTTTGGACTGTTGCTTTCTCTAATTTTTGAGGAGTATGTACCAAACATGTCTTACTAGACAATGAATTTGTTTTCTCAGTAATTTCTCGCTTCGAGTATTCATTCTCACTATGCAGCCGCATGTTGGACTATTTTCTTTTATGTTTTGGAGGAGATGAACAATTACATTTTCTGAGGTGAAAATAAGATACTTTGAGGAGGTGAACAATAATATAGTTTGAAGAGGTGAATAATAATAATTTTCCTAACTGCCATTTTACGCTCTGAATTTTGTTTCTACATACCTTATCTCACCTTTTATTCTCCTCAAAATGGCAATGTCTCGCACTCCTCGTAATGGTATTCACCAAACCAACACTAGTACGGGGTCGCTGGAAGACATTAACCCATTCAGTGTTTTGCAAGATAATGGGGAGGAAGCAACAATGGACACTACCAAAACGAAAGGTTCTTCCTCCCAAAATTCGCGCTCCAATAAAGCAAATTCCAAAATTCCTTCCACACCTGCCTCAATTCCGGGTAAAAGAGTTAAAGCGAACCCACCTTCGCCCACTAACTCCTCTTCATCTATTTCTATGGAATTATTACTTGATGAAATTCGTTCTATTAAACCATATATGGTGGAGATGAATTCTCGTCTTCAGAGCTTGGAAGATAACTTGCTTCACACTGAACAAAAAGTGGATGACTTAGAAAGAAGAGTTACTTCAGTTCAGGTAGTCACTGACCAAGTTCCCTGCCTTCAAAAAGAAATACAGAATCTTTAATTACAAGTTGAGAATTTGGAAAACTGCAACAGGTGAAATAATCTACGCATTTACGGATTGGGGGATGGCCTCGAAGGATCTAATCCTATAACCTTTTTCAATCTTTTTTGCCCACGCTCCTTGGTCTTTCAACTTCTCCAACCTTGAATATTCAGCGAGCCCACCGTCTCAGTCAAATTTCCTGCCACGCTACTACGTCCTCCTCTTCAATAAAACCTAGAAGGGTAATCCTGTACTTTTTAGAATATACAGATCTTCTCAAAGTTCTCCAACCGGCTAAGCAGAAAGGAAAGATCATATGGAATGGCTCAACTCACTTCTTCGCGCAGGACTATGCAAAGATTATTGCAGATCGCCGCAAGAAGTTCCTGGAGATGAGACCTGCTCTTCGATCCCTGAATGCCCGTTGCAGTTTATTCCATCCATGCCTCTTCAAGGTGACTTATAATAATAAAACAACAACCTATGAAGATCCAGCACTTCTTCAACAATTCCTATCCTCCTGCAGAGTTGATTCTATGGACATTCCTCAATCTTAATTAATTGTTTTTGTGGCATACATTTTGTTGGTTGTTGTTTTATGTTTTCTCCTCATCCCAGTTGTTTTTTGTCTTTTGTTACGATTTGCGACATGTTAATCTTTTTCCTTCTCGGCTTGTTTCTTTCAGATGCAGCTTTGTGGTTCTTTGATTATATCTTCTTCGTTTGTGCCTGCGGATTGCCTCCCCCGACTGCGTCTTTGTGGAGTCCGCGGTCCGGTGTGCTACCTCCCTCATGTGGTTCCACCCGTCCCACTCTCATTGTTTTTGTGTGGTATGTCTTTTTGACTTTGTACTTCAGTGTCAATGTTTTGTTTTATATTGTTTATCTGTATTGTACTTTGTTTTTTCCTCTTTTTATCTTTTCCTGTCCTTTTCTCCCCACTATTTTTCCTTTCTTTCCTCTATTTTTGATAACATCTTCCTCAGATTTGCTTATTTTTCTTTCTTAATCTCACCTCTCTTTTTTATTCTCTCTTCAATTCTTTTTTCTCTTTTGAGCAACAAATCTGCTATTTCAATTGCTTTTATAATAATTGTGCATCTTCATTTTAATGGGTTACTTTTAGAGTTGTAACTTGGAATGTTAAAGGTGTTAATAACCCCATAAAAAGACAGCGTGTGCTAACCCATTTAGCTAGATTGAATGTTGATATTGCTTTCATTCAAGAAACTCACCTATCGGATGTGGAAGCAGCTACATTGAAAAGATGTTGGGTGGGTAATGTTTTTTCTTCCCCAGCTTTAGGTAAGAAGAATGGAGTTTCTATTTTATGTCATAAAAAATATCAGTTATCAGTAGTTCATCAGGAAACGACCTAGAAGGGCGCTGGGTAATTGTTAAACTGCTTATTGATCAAATACCCTTGGTTCTCTTTAATGTTTATGCACCTGTTAATATTGACAATACGTTCTGGATGCAGTTATCCGATAAACTTCGTCTGTTTGATGATGATTATGTTATTTTTGGAGGTGACTGTAACCAAGTACTTGACCCTATATTAGATAGACATTCTTCTGTAAAATTCTCACACACTAAGATGCATTCACAATTTACTTCTGCCATACGCCGTAAAGCTCTAATTGACATTTGGAGGCTTTGTAATCCAGACATCTGGGAATATAGTTTCTATTCTCCCCCTCATCATTCCCAATCCCGAATAGATTATCTTTTCTTAAGCAAGCCCCTGTCTCAGCTTGTCTCCCATGCCGAGATTGGTTCCATTTTGATATCGTACCATGCTCCTGTTTTTGTAGATTTGGTGCTAATACCCGTTTCACCTCATGCTGGTAGGTGGCGTTTTAATAACACATTATTAACAGACCCCAATTTTACAAGCCAATTCACCTCCTTTGCGGCTGAATTTTTCACTCTTAACTCCACCCCAAATTCTTCTCCAGTAATGATTTGGGATTCTTTTAAAGCTGCAGCCAGAGGTTTTATCATAAATTTTGTTTCACGGAAAAAAAAGTTCTTTGAAGCTAAAAATACTCAGTTACTGACCAAGATTAAGCAACTTGAATATTGTTACTACCACTCTAACACTGAAGCTTCGTTAAAAAATCTTATTGATGCCAAACTCTCTTTTAATAAACTATCTACTGAAGCTGCTTCCTCTTATCTTTTAAAAAGCAGTGCTCGTTATTATGGGGGCCAAAATAAAATGGGGAAACTGCTTGCAAACTATTAAAAAAATTGTCGCGAGCGGACTAAAATAGAATCCATACGTAATAATGTAGGTGTTTCCCTATTTAAAGATAATGATATTCTGAATGAGTTTGTTTCATTTTACAAAAATCTTTATACGCCTGAGCAGCAACCCACTTCAGCAGCACTTTCTTCCTTCTTTCAATCAATAAACTCCCCTCCACCTAATGACACTGACTTTACCTCATTAGAATCTGACATCACTCTGTCGGAAATCACATATGCTGTCTCATTACTATAAAGGGGAAAGCACCTGGTCCTGACGGTTTTACTATTGAATTTTATGCCCATTTTGCATCTTTGCTACTCCCTCAACTCTTATTACTTTATAAATCTTTTATTAATGACAGATGCTCCTCAGGAACTTTACAGGAAGCCATGATCAGTTTAATTCCTAAAGAAAACAAAGACACTTCTTCTTGCAAAAATTATCGTCCGATCTCCCTAGTTAATTTGGATTACAAGATTTTCGCTAAAATTCTTGCTCTTCGTATTGACCCCATTTTACCTACGCTTATCGGCCCAGAACAGTCAGATTTTGTTAAACGCCGTTTGTCTTCAGATAACTCTAGAGTCTTTTTTAACATCTTAAGTAAGGCCCCCTCCCTTGATTATCCCATTGCCGCGATAGCATTAGATGCTGAAAAGGCATTCGATAGGATCGGTTGGGATTTTATGTTTCAAGCACTAAAATGGATTGGTTTCCCTACAAAATTAATTTCTCTTATTTCTTTACTTTATTCTGGTCCTAAGGCCTCTATTTTCGTTAATGGGAAAACTTCTGAGTATTTTTCTCTTTTTAGAGGAGTTTGTCAAGGTTGCCCTTTGTCCCCTTTTTTGTTTATAATAGCATTGGAACGCTTTTTAACGAAAATTAGGCTAGATGATAGAATTACTGGTTTTAAACTTGACACTACTCAGGTTTAAATGCCTGTTTATGCTGATGACATTCTTCTATATTGTTCAAATCCCTCTACTTCCCTTCCAGCCTTTTTATCCCAAGTTGACACTTTTTCTCAATTATCCGGATTTCGACTTAATTCAGACAAATGTTCTCCCCTTGAATATTTTCTGTTTAAAACAGGATTTTATCTCTACTGGTTTCTCTTGGAAGACTTCGAACATAAAGTATTTAGGTTTGCGTTTCACTCCTAATATTCCAGACACATTGAAGGTAAATTTCGACAATATTATCAAAACTTTATCTGAATCTATAGATCGATGGCACCCACTTTTCCTTTCCTGGTGGGGACGCCTAGATTCTATCAAAATGATGCTTTCTCCATTAATTCTTTATCTTTTGTCTATGATTCCAGTACATATTCCAGGCTTCTACTTGACTTGGCTTAAAAAATTGACTCTCTATTAAACAAATTCCTCTGGAAGAACAAATCTCCTCGAATAGCACTCAGTGCTCTTAAAGCTGACAAGAATCCTGGAGGTCTCAAATTTCCTGACTTTAGATCTTATCACTATGCTTTTTCTCTGCGACAATCCTCTCACTGGCTTTCTCTTGATCAAGGTGTTCATCCTCCTCTATGGTTGACTATAGAAAAACACTTTATAGCTCCTTTCCAATTTAATGAATCTCTTACTTTTACTAATAATATCCCCTCTTTTCGTTCTCAAGTTATCTCCCACACTCGTAAAATATTAATCCCCTTCTTCCGTCCTCTTATCCCTCTTTTTCTTCGTTAGCCCAACAGCCCATTTGGCATAACCACTTATTACGAATCAAAGGCCGTACCTTTTACTGGAAAACTTGGAGACTCATAGGCCTAATTTGGATTTCACAATTAGTACTTAATAATATCCCTTTATCCTTCTTAGACCTCCAATCAAAATTTTCTTTATCCTCTTCCTGTAAAGCTCAATACGACTTACTCCTTCCTTCCTTCCCTCTCACAGTACCTTCTATCCTAACCCCCTAATTCCACTATCCCCACTAGATGTTCCAATCTCTTTCCTTTATTATCTATTAATACCTCTGCCTCTTCTCTATATAAAAAAATATTTTTCTCTTCTGATAGAGCCAAGGGAAAGGCTGAATTGGCTTGGGAAAGGGATCTTGCAGAATGTTGGACTATACCATTTTGGGATAAATTATGGTTAAAGATTCATAAGACATCAAGAGCTGCTAATAATTCTCAGACTCTTTATTTTCTTTACAAACGTCTTTTATTCACACCAGCGAAGTTAGCCTCTTTTTCTGCTGACTCTTCCTCAATCTGCTGGTCATGCACTTGTACCTCAGCAGATTTAAAACATATGCTTTTTGATTGCCCCTCCCTCTCCCGTTTTTGGCTTCTAGTCTGGTCCCAAATCAATAAAAGTTTTAAAACCCAGGTTTCTTTGTCTCCATCTAACGTCTTTTTAGGCTCCCTATCACCATCCTGGCCTCTCACCTCCTCCGGCCCCTCATTAATTGACTTATTATTAGCAATAGCCCTTCATTTAATCACTTCCAATTGGAAGCAAGCCAACAAAGTTACTTTTAAAGCATGGTGGAATGCTGTTTGTTTTCATCATAGACTTGATACGAGCAATGTTACTCCCATATCATAATCCATTAGAAGAGATCTTTTATGGCTCCCTTTATCCACCTATTTAACTGATATTGCTTCCTCCTCCGCTACTATAATTAACACTCCTGATGAAGTCAGAAAACCTCCATAAATACTTGTTGTCTTTATTATCTAATTTCTAGATATTAAATTGATATCCTTTTTTCATTATTGCGTTTTTGCAGCTTTAGACTGTATTGTACTTATTAACATTTTTGTGTATAAATTGAAATTAAGGTTAGAGATATCACCCTTTATTCTTACTGTTTTAAAATATTATTATGCTATTCCCCCCCTCTTTCCCTTTCCCCCTCTACTTCCTTTCCCAATTATTAGTAATAGGTGTTTCTAAATTAATAATATTCATTGCTTGTGATTTTTTCGTATATATTATCTTTTCCATTGTTTGCTTCAATTTTTTCCTTTAATAAACTTTAAACTGAAAAAAAAGAATGCAGTAACTATGAGTTAATCTCACTCTTCTATCTCATCCCCTGCAGACCAGTGTGAAGCTACCTCATGGTTATTATAAGCGTAGTATATCCAGTAGTGAGAGGCACTTAAGCCATCTTGGGTTTGGTTAGAAACCATAGACCCTGGGAATGCAGAATGCAAATCCTGTTCCAGGACCAACCGACTAATGAAAGTGGGAGAGTCTAGGTGATAACACTGAGCTCTTTAATCTGGGAAGGGTAATATATCACCAGCAACAAGAAGCATACTCAAGTCAGCATGAGTAAGGACAAAGTTGCCAAAAAGCAGGGCCAACCAGATAAGACTGAGACAGAAGCTCATATGGTGCAAAAAGTCAAGGAAAAAAAACCGCCGCCTTTCCTTTTGGACATCTTTAGTTTCTTTAGTCGTACAAAAGAGGATTTATAGTTTCAGCTGAATCTGGAAATTCATGAATCTACTTCCTCTTAAGGCAAGCACCATATGGACATTTATGAATTACTCTACCTTGGAAAATCAAACAGCAGTTCCCCCCAAAGCAGCAGTGAAAAATCCAGAGTGAAAAACAGTTCTTAATTTGTAAAATAATTAGTGCCGGGTCCTAAATATATTTCTCAGGAGGCAACTGCAGCTTGCATCATCTATGGTCCTTGCAAGCGCTGCCAAATACTTACCACCCATTTACCATTGCAATTCTACAGATGTGATAATTTGAGTTACGCTTGGTGACCCAATGCTGTAGGAATGGCCTGCGCACTATGGTATTATTATGTTTGTAATCATATATTGAATTGTTAATCACTTTTCTCATATGCTTTTCTAAAAATAGACTGACAGCACCACCAGGCGGGGCACAGTCATCAATATGTGCCAGTGTTACTAAATACGTGTCTGTGCAACGCACTGGCAAACAACAGCACAAATGAAGCAATGGTGCAAAGTAGATGAATTTTCTTACAGCCAACGTGAGAGAAATTGGTAATCACAGTACTTGGACATAAAAGTAAAATAAATCTTCTACAACAATATAGGCGCAACAGAAAATCTACAACACTAAATGCCCATCACTGCACAATATTGAATGAATAACAAAAAAGTGATTTTCACAGTAATTAATTTCCCAACACAAATTTGCTTTTGGTTCTAAACTAAAACTAGGCAATAACGTTGGTCAACACTGAAAGACCAAAATCCAAAATATATTGTCAACAACAAAACCAACTTCATTAGAATGGAAGTGATCCAAAACAGGACTAAACTATCGCAGGTACTCACACACAATAGGAGAACATAATCTGAAAAGAAATTTGATGTCACAACTGAACTACACACAATTGGCAGATTAGAGATACGCAGGATGGCAAGAACTCCTTGATCCATTAAATGTGCAAACTCTTACTTGCACTAACTCACTTTCCCAACTCTTTTGTTTATTTACCAACACATTATTCCAGATTAAATTGGTTTAAATTGGTTACTCAATAAGAGAACATCACGATTATGAAATCACCACCCAAAAACCCCTCCCATCACTCTGTCAAACATACAAAATACAGGATGGTTTTTACCTTGTCTTACTGTGCTAAATTCCTAGAATGCAACATCACAATTCACAGAGAACCTAGAATTTTACATATTGCTCGATCTATTAAAGGTGACCTTCTGATCAATGAGGGGTGCAGAATAAGCCATATTTTCAATATAGGATAACTTGAACCTTTTCAGTGGCAATCGCGATACTGGAATCCAAATAGACCTGTATGTTGCCTTTGATGCTGTGTGCCGCTGCACTATGTAAACAAAGCTTCAAGGCTCATGAATCCTTGATGATGTACCAGATATATTCCATCCTATTCAGAGTAACCTACTTGGCACAGGAATGTCCCAAAGTATACCAAATAATGGAGAATGAAAGCTCCTTCACGTACAACCAAAGAGAGCACATCTCTTTGGCCAAGCAATCTCTTCAATGGTCACTGACAATGAATACGATTTCTTCAGAAGTCGATGCTGAACAGCCAAATGAGACAATACATATTGTCAAATGAGACAATATCTTGATTCAAACTAAGGAGGGGTGGGAAGTATACCAGAGAAACCAATACTGCTTGTGGAGTTTGGTGAGCTCTCTACAGAAGGGCCTAGGGAGCTTCTGATGGCAGTTAAATCAGGCTCTTCACTGGAACCATGCCCTGCAAAGACACTGCATACGGCTTCTTAGAAACTGGGTTCAGCTAGACTGTGCAATTAATCCTCGAGGGTAGCAGTCGTTCCACTGCAGCTTACTATAGTAACTCCTATTTTGAAGAAACCCAAATTGGATCCTGCTATTTTAGCAAATTTCCACCTTCTTTCCCTGTTGTCAGTTCCTCTGAAAAGGCTAGAAAAATAATTGTAGATAAAAGCCTTATGTATCCTATAGACTCTCAATCGGTGCTGGACCCGGTACAATCAGAGGTTCGACCCAGACATAGTAGTGAGTCACTTCTGATTGAAGTAGTGGATGAGCTGAGATGGACCTTGGACAGAGGAGGCTGCACTGCTTTGATTCTTCTGGATCTATCAGCAGCCTTCAACACAGTTTTCTATAACTTCATTCTATCCAGTTTGAGGGAGACAGGCTTTGGGGCTTGGCTCTACAATGAATAGCCTCTTACCCTAGTGATCATCATCGAAAAGTAAAAATGGACAATTCATTGTCTGAAGAATTTCAAAATCAAATTGGAGGTGGAAGGGTGCATCAAGGTTCATCCTTGAGCCCTTGGCTGTTTAATATTTATATAATCCCACAGGTGAAACTTATAAGATACCATGGGTTTCATTTCATGATGTATACAAATCACACCCAGCTGTTTATTTGGCTTGATGGTGGCCAAAACCAGAACTATGAAACTTTTAAAACCTGCATGTGGAGAAAGCCAGATGGTTGAGGGAGACAGATGTTAAACTCAACTCGGACAAGACAGAGGTAATGCTATTAGGACAAGATAACGAGGTCTGGTCAAACACATGGTGGTCTTCAGACCTGGGCTCCACTCTGACCACTAATACATTAGTCAAGGATTTGGAGTTTATATGGATGACATATTCTCTTTTCAAAATCAAATAAGTAACCTGTCTGTTTCATCTCAGGCTGTTGAAGAAAATTCTCCCCTCCCTCCCCTTGGAAGAGCAGAAGTTGGCAGTTCAGGCTATGATCTTACCAAGGATGGATTACTGTAATAGTCTCTATTTAGGTATGAATATGCCTGAGATTTGAAAGTTCATTTAATCCAGCACCTAGTGGTTCAATTCATTTTCAAGCTATCAAAAACGGTTCATGTCTCCTCTCAGTGGAAACAAGTACATTCGCTCCCAATTGATTATGAATTCAGTCATGGCTTATAGCTGGTTCATCAAGCAATGCAGAAAAAGGTCCTCATTATCTCCAGAATTGAGTTCAGGAATATCACCGTAATCATTGTCTCCAGTTAGCTTTGGACAACAATTTGAAAATTCCACACTTTGAATGTAGCCGTTAAGGAATTTCTTTCAGCCACTCAGATGTCAACACTTGGAATACTCTTTCTCTCACTCTGAAGGTGATATATTCTTATCTTCCCTTCAGAAATGCTTTAAGAATGGCCTTATTTGCATAGTCTAATGGCGGGAATAGAACTGTCCAGCTCCAGGACACCCTTACAGGGCACCAGTTAGTTCTTATTGCAATATATTTCCTCTTGCACCACCAGTCCAATGAAAGTTATTCAAATCCAAATCCAAATCAGTCAAACTAGACAGATTTCTTTCAGTGGCACCTGTCATGGGACACTCTGGGTAACACATTGGAGGTCCCGCATCTACAATTACTGACACTGAGGTTATCATATTTGAGAAACTAATGAGAAACTTTGCTCTCAGTTCAACCAGTAAATATAAGAAAGGGCTACAAGCATATAGACACAGGTTAGGCACAAGTAATGAACCTATAAAACCAACTCCACTACCAGGATACAGAGCAATATGGATCATTGCAAATTCAGTGAACTTCACACTATGTAACATTTCTATGTAACATAACATAAAACAACCACTTATGAATGCCAATAAAGTAATGTCTTTACATGTGTTTATCATATATGCATTACCCACTCCCAAAAACCTCAGATGGGGACACCATTGTCCACCTCTTGGTTATAACTAACATTGAGCACAATGTCATTCATCTAGCAGACTCTAAGCAACTAACGAGTTGTATGTGCACCCTGTACCTGAAACTTTCGAGAGACATTGTTTTTGTGAATCAGGATTTTGGGTTTCAAAGGAAAAAAAATATTTTTGCTTATGGAAGCTACACCTAAAATGTTGGACAACGAGATCTGTGACTCAAGACCATGAGTATGCTGTTCAACAACTAGCAATGAGTTTTGTTTATTTAGGAGCCCTGGGAAGTAATCTGTAAAATGTCTGAATTGTACCCACAAAGAAAATAATTTGTTTGTTTAAAAGGCCAATTTCAATTACGTTTCTATAGTCATAAATCATACCTGACTCCATTAAGACTGCAAATGCTCTAACATGATTTTCCAATATTAAAAGTATTTCAATCTCAGAAGTGTGATAGGGCAAAGGCTGGTCTTACAGCACCTAGACAAACGGAAGACAAGAATTGACCTGGCATCCTTCTTTCTTCCTTTCAAGAGCACCATGGTGTTGTATGTGGCTCAAACAAAACTGTGAAGTAGGATTTGACATAGTTGTGTCAAAAAGGATACCCACATTACCAACCCTGAAGATTCTGCAGAGCTAATAGAAGTACCCCTGCCCTTTGAAATCAATCCACTGTGTTGCTCCTTGGAGGAACTTCAGACCTCATTCACTCTTCTTTCAAGGGTGAACATAGGCTGGTACTTCGCAAATGCTTATGCTAATTCACCTTCAGAATGATCAGGCAGGTAAATGGTAACTTTCAAAAGGATATTTTTCCTGAATAATAAGATCCGACTTCACCACTGAAATTTATTTTTAATCATTAAAAAAATAGTTGCTAAATTATTTTTCTAGCTGATCCCTTTCCTGAGTTATCAGTATTAATATTTTAATCTGCACTATGGCTTTCTACATGGGACAGCTAGACCTGCCATAGTAAAAACAGCTTTTTGAGCCATGTCACTGTAGTTACTCTAGGGACATGGTAATATAAATGTTTCTACCTGTCCCCCTTTAAATACCATGCACCCTGCCTTGGTGGCTACAAGGCCTACATTGGGGTGTCTTACTATCATGTAAAAGTGAGGTCTGGCCCTAATAAAAAATGTTGGTTTGACTGACTGCACTACAGATTTTGAACTGCCACTGTAGAGGATGGCACAGTAAGTGGTGCAGTTCATCGCTGGCGTTTAACACTAGGTCCTGAATTCACTTTCTAGAATATATTCTAGGGACTTCCAGTCAAGTCAAATATGCCATTCAGGAATAAGTCAAGTTAACTATGATTGAAGGTGGAAGGTAGGCACTTTACTCCTGCTTCGCAGGGGCAAAATGCTCAGGGTTCTAATACTGGCTAAGCAGATAGAGCAAGAACATCTAGGGGGATGTCAGACAAAAGATGGTCATTTCCAATAATCTTGCAATAAATTTAGCCCTGAGGGCAATTCACAAACTATATTTTGTAGTATGTTTAGCAATACTACAATAGCACTACTAAACATACTACAAAATGCTATTCACAAACCTGTGTGGCGGTCTCCCCGTCTCCTTTCATTCATGTGCAAAGATCTCCACTTCAACTGCAGAGATCTTCACAGATGCGCACCTACGTTTTAGTAATACATTTGAGAGGGATGGAGGGGTGGTTCGAAAATGGGGAATACTTATTACTAAAAGGGAGAGGTTTAGGGAAGAGTAAGGAGGGATTAAGGAGGACTAGGGAGGAGTTTAGGGAGGGACGTGCGCCTACCCAAAAAAGAGTAAGCCCTTTTTGCTATTCACAAACTGCACTTCTAAAGTTACCACCGATACAAAGGACCTAAAACAGTTGTAAATGTACCCTAGCTAAGATCTTAAGTAAGTCCAGCACCACCCATGGCTACTCACAGGTACTGTAACACCCTCCTATAGACCATAATGGAGGCAGTGGCTTAAAATAAAACCCCATAGGAAATAATGTAAAGTAAATTAATTTATTTAAACATTTTAAAAATATCTATTCATTTATTGTGATGCACAAAAAATATTATGAATACATATCATGTTATTAAAAATATTGTAACAACCTTTTTTTAATTTAAAAATAAATGTAACTTTTTTTAAATGACAGACATTAAATTAATAAAAATGTATTCTGTACATACATTTCAGTAATGTTCAATACATAATGAATATAAACATTTTACTTTATGGAAGTGTTATTATTTTAAGTACTTCTTTAAAAATAATTTTATTGTAGTTTAATATACTTAAATTAATTACATTTTTAATTTCAAATGTATCTAATAATGCTTCAGTATTTAAAAAATAAATTCTACATGTAAAATTTATAGCTACAATTTTTTTACCTGAACATTTAACTTACAAATATGTTTAATTTCTTTTAACTGTAATTAACTTTGTAAAAGTTCCCTATACTTTCTGCTGGGAGAGCTTTACATTGATTGCGGAGGTTTCTGCCAAGTGTGCGAAATTTCAAATACGGCTGTAAAGTCACTACTAGTAAATATATAGTGGCCCTTATAATATATAGGAGTGACACCACTCCAGTAATAGCCATTGCTATGAGCAACTTTTTACTGGCGGTATTGCATAAAAGTGGTAGACTAGTGATTGTGCCCTCAAGCAATTAGGCCCAAAAAACCCCCACTTTTACTGACTTTTCTTTTCTCTCAATTTTGTTTTTATATATAGTTGGAAGATAGTTTTCATGTTTTTTTTGTTATGTATTAATTTCTTAATTTGCACACAGTTTTGCTTGACTTCTGCTTCCATTTTGCACATTAGTAATGGCTAAAGTAAATGATTATTTTTGCATAGTGATGTTTTTTAATGAATTGTGCTATGACATGTCTTAAAATGGTCTTATGATATATTCTTTGTAATGTTTTTATACATGTGTTCTTTGATGGTACTCGGCTACCAAATAAAGATCATTACTACTACTACTACAAGCATTATAGTAAATATAATAAACACTACTAGTAGTAAATTTACAGACATATATATAGAGTTTTTACTGACTCCATCTCCTATTTCAGGGGGCGGGAACAAGTAAGTCTACACTTTTGAGTATCTTTTACACTCATAAATGGTGAATAGCCATTAGTAGTAAAGTTACTTGTAAGACTACAATTACACATGTATATTTACTCATGTGCAACTTTACCTCTGCAAATAAGTCTTGGGAAGTTTGCCTTTGCTTACAGTCCAATAAAGGCTGTGTAAAAAATGGAATGAGGCCTGTGTATAAGGTCAGAGATCAGTGAGGTCAATTGTGTGATAGCATCAAGATGCGGCAATAAGGGATAAAATATCAAATCCTCTGCCATTATGATGTCTTAGAAATTACACCACTGAATTGAATGATGCTGCACGTAATCACATAATTACTACTTAATTTAGGCATGGCCAAAATAAGAAAAGATTTTTAACTGGTAGAAGAATAAACATGTATTTATGAAGTCACTTTAAGTTTTAGAGAGCACATATTTATAAACTAAAATTGCATTTGTAGGCATTACGTTTGAAAAACAATAGCTGACTGCACAATATTTCACAAGTTGCCATTTCCTTTGTCACAGCAGATGTCATACTGTCCTGGATGATGTGTAGTGTGTTGAGGTTACCCCTAAACCTGGAGATTCATCGTGACTCATGTTGTGGAGTGAAAATTAAATGATGCTTTATCACACTTCACTGTAAAGGTCTGACACTCCCAATGTTTCCTGTTTGGACACTGACCACTGAGTTAAAATTTATTTCCATTATTAAACCTGGAGATTCATCGTGACTCATGTTGTGGAGTGAAAATTAAATGATGCTTTATCACACTTCACTGTAAAGGTCTGACACTCCCAATGTTTCCTGTTTGGACACTGACCACTGAGTTAAAATTTATTTCCATTATTAATTGCAAAGACTCACCTCTGTTCTTATTTTGTGTTCGGTAGCTTGTATCCGCTGGTCCATCTCCTCTTCCAACTCACTCAGCTGCATTGCTGCCTTATCCTGAGCCCTAACATCAAAACATGAACATGTGGTTGTGATGAAGGGTTCCCAAAGATATACTTTCATGGACAATTGCACATACAGTTAACCTAGGAGTAAGTAAACTAAGACAATGACATGAGCATACCAAGAGTAGGCAATGTCATCAACATATAAAGAGAAAGTAACATCAGAAGACAACTACATCAACGTGCAAAGAGTAGGTAATGGCAGGAGACAAAGGTACCAATGTACAAAGAGTAGGTAAAGCCCGGAGACAATGGCATTGATAAGGTCGACTAGTTGAAATGCAAATTATTTCGATTAACATTTGAAAATGTGCCATGATTACCGTAAAATTCAAAGCAATGACACACATTTTAAATGTGCAAACTGCAATAGGCAGTCAAAGCTCTGTGTATAGGCCAGAAAAATTCTAAGAAGCAAGCTTCCTTTAACTAAAAGTGAGGCTAATATTGCTGATCTGTGCACAAGTAATTTAGAACCCTGACCTTAATGAGACATGCTTAGAAATGTTTGTCATAGTTGAATGAATGTTCTGGTTTTAATCAAATGTTTTATTTTACTACACAACATATTATTTGTATTGATTAAACTTACAAATCTCACCCTATTTCACATAATGCCTGAATAGAATAGCTGTCAATTCAAAACAATATTTCTTGTTCGTATTAATGAAATGCATTTTTTGCAAAGATGTTTCTTCTCATTAGCATAGTTCATTCTGTACATCTTTTGCATAGTTCAATTACTTTAAAAGGCCAACCTGCAATCAATGCCTATGGGACTGAGGCTTATGTTTCCAGACCATAACTACATATGTCTGTAGCTAACTCATGATAAGGCTTTACAATCTGTATGTATTTTCGTGGCAAAGGAAGAACAGAGCCTGCTCAGAGGGGATCGACCTTTTGATTGGAGCAGAGAAGAAGAAGCCTGATACAATGTCTGCAACATGTATTCATGTCTTTTATATTAGTGTATGTTCCTAGTTAGTCAAATAATGCCATTTTTCGATGCCTTTTCTCCATGCTTTTTACCCTATGCTTTTCGACTTACCTTCTGACAGCTGTTCCTACTGCTGCTTCTGTTCATCCTTACTTCATTTTGAGGCTTTATGTTTACAGATTGCTACAGCAACTGTAGGGTCACTTACTTGACTACGGAGACTCGGCTGAGTGTCATAAACTACACTTTATGGGAATCTGCTGCTTAACATTGGTTTTAAGCTTTATGCTCCTTTTATCTCATTCTTTTCCTTTGAATTTGAACTCTTCATAGGTTCTACTAACTCTGAAATTCTGGTCTGACCTTTTAGAATAGGGTGTATTTCTTTATGGAACACACTGGCTGCATTATTTTTTCTATTTGATTCTAACCAAACCTTTCTATGAGATTTCTGCAGACTTACTAAAGATTTATTGACTAATAATGGATAAAAAAACTAAATAAAAAGACAACTACTAATCTCTTAATGAGAATAAATCTTTTAAAACATTTTCAAACTCTCATCATTGACTGATCTTGGAATTGTATTTGGTATTTGCTTGTGTTACTGAAATAGCTCTTTGAATCACAATACTCTGACCATGATCCGTCATCTAGAGAAGAAGTGACTGACATGGGAATGGGGCTCAACCAAATAAGTGATAGTAGTTGAAACAGTGAACCATATTGTTTAATTTTGGGCCCAGTCCGTAATATCAGCATCAACGTGCAAAGAATAGGTAATAGCAGGAGAAAATGGCATCAATGTGCAAAGAGTATATAATGGCAGGAAAAAATGGAATCAATGTGCAAATGGTAGAACATAGCTGTAGACAATGGAATGAATATGCAAAGAGTAGGTAATGGCAGGGCACAATGGCATGAACATACAACAGGTAGGTGCAATGGTATAAATTCACAACTTATTATTTCATGTTATATTGCACAGTTGTTCAATTAGAAATCATAAAAGGACATTGAAAAGCCAGCAGATGTTCCTTCCACCCTCATTGTTCTGATACTGCCTCATTTTGAGTTGAGGGAACCAATTGATTTTTTCCTCACCTATTGGTCCTGGGCAGGAAAAATAGACCACAGTTCCTGAAGCACTGGGAGAAAACTCTGAGTATGTTAGTGGCATTAATCTTTTGTTTTTCAAAATAAACAAAAAATATGCCAACTAGTCCGCCATACCACAATCACATGGCAAACTGGGCAGTAGTGAACATTTTCACTGAAAGTGTACTACTGTGGAAGCACTTTCTGCAAAATACTCTGCACTGACTTGGCACGGATCTTTGAATTGGGCAAGTGAGTCATTTCTCATAGGCTATGCCATCAGCGGCAGCATGTAAATGAGTCAAAGATCTCAATTTAGCCCTATAAATCCTAACTCAGATGTACAAAATGTGAGGGGCCTGATTTGCAGAAGTTTTGGTTCGCCTAGGGGTAAATATAATGTGCAAAATTAAAGTTATTTGTGATCCTAAATTTCACATGTTCTTATATACAGAATCTGGATAAGCGACATTTTAGACTTCTAAAGAGTATTTACAATGAAGGGAAATCTGACAGTATCACAGTTGTTCTACCATCTGTGGACACTTAGGGGCCTATTAGGATGGCGGGCGGATCGCCCCCGCCGGGTCTGCGGTAGCTACCGCCGGCCCGGCTGGGGCGATCCGCCCGCCATCCACGCCTGAATGACCCCCCGCCATATTAGGATGGCTGGGGGGTCCGCGGCGGACGGGAATACCGTCCGCCGCTTTTCCGCCCGTCAATGAGTCGACCGGGTGGAAAAAGGGGCTTAATATGGTGGCGGTGTCTGCAAGACTCCGCCATCCATATTAACATGCAGGCGGAGATTGGCCTTTCGGAAAGGCATGCGGTCTTCGCTGCTGAGGGCCTGTAGCAGGCCCCCAGGATGTTGGGGGTTTGGGGGGTACCTAAGGTACCACCCAGCATTTGCATGCACAAGGTGGCAGGCACCGCGCGGTGCCTGTCAAATTGTGCATGCAAATGCACTACTTGCATGTTTTACATTGCGGCGGGTACTGCTAACAACACCGCCTGCCGCAATGTAAAAAATGCGGGATGCGCCCGCCAGTGTGGTGGGCGCATCTTAATTTGTATGGCGGGCGGTCCAGTTTCCCGGTACGGTGACGGGGGGACAAAGTCCGCCCGCCATCGTAATAGGCCTCTAAATGTCAAGGTGTCCAAGGAAATTGCAAGGGGCACTCTAAGGTTTCAGATACTTCTAAACATTTAGCTTAAACATTATCCTTCTGGAAAAACTTGTAAAGGTACTTTTAAAATGATGTAATTAAATGTTTCCAGTCTCAGAACAGATAGATAACACCCCTAAATGTCACGGGTGCGTAAGGGAAAAGGTTTCTCCTCCTGGAAAAATGTTTTCTCTGTGCACCATATTTCCTGCATTGGCTACTTGTGGTAGTACATTACAAGGCACTAAACCTTGGTGCTATGTTTTCTATCAGCATTATCCTACTATTTTGATGACTATATGAGGGTATTTAATTCCTAGTCATAGCTTGTAATCATTTTTTTACTCACTGATGAGTGTTCAAACCTTCCAAAGGGCCCAGGCTGGGGGTAGCTTTCTACACTGTAATTGAGGTGTGTGAGTAAAGGTCTAATATCCCACTGGGGAACAGTGTTGTGCAGCCTCAACATAGCAGGGACCGATGACAGTAGCAAGAGAACACACGGGAAGGAGGCCACATCAATGTTCCACTAGGGCCTCCATAGTCATTCTGCCACTAGTCAGCAAGTGGCTGTATCAGTAAGTGGCTGTATCAATAACCCACAGAGCAGATTCAGGAAACACAGTAATCAAGAGAGTAATGAAGGCAAATGGTGTGTGTAATCTTTGCCCTCCCTTAGATGCATTAAATAAGAGGCCAACTTCATGGAAGGCCCAGGCAGGTGGTCGATTTCTCAGGGCCCTACTTCAGAAAAATGATTTCTTCAAATAAACATGTCTTAAGAGGATTCAGTTGGCATGGAATACTGAAGACCGGTAGTTCACCTAGTTTATACTGGATATTCTGTTTCCTGACATGTGTTCTTCTACTCTTGTGGGAGAGTGCCTCCACCGATGCAGTCCTGTCTCTCCGATCATATCTTCCCTTCATTCCTCCCACTTCTTTCCAACCTCTGTCAGGAAAGAGTACTCTCTATCCAGTGAAATGGCATCGTACTCTTGTAAATGAATAAGTAACATACACCTAGGCCTGGAGTAAGAATCAGCTACTCTTCAAGAAAGTTTTGTCCATTTGGCCCTCTGAGTTCTCTGCTCTCTGGTTTTTGGCAGTGTCTCTCCCCAGTTTTGGGCAGAAAACACACCTGTAAAACAGATAAGCGGTTGGGGGAGGGGGATGAGCATCAGAATTCAGTGTCTTAATTCACCAACTAAAATATGCTTTAAAGAGACTTCAGGGAGGTGCTGCGAGGCCCATCGGAGGACTCCTAGGAGCTAGGGTCTGGCTGTGGCCTGTGATGGACAGTCACACTGGTAGATGGGCATGCACTAGCAGGCGTCAGCGAAACAGCAAGAGAAGCGTTTCTACTAAGCAAGAAGCTTTCCTTTCAGCTTTGCTTACTGTACTCGGGCTTGGTATATGGTGTTTAATAACCTCAGTATGAGAGCTGAAGACTTTCTGTAGAATACAAAAAGCATACAAAAATTCAAAGTGTACAGTAATATATTATAGCCTTATAGCTCGCCATAGCGGGCTATACCGGCCCGCTCCAGCGTTAAAGGACCGAGCCGAAGGCCACTAGAGGGCAGAATGTTCTAACAAATAAAACAAAGGCTTCTAAATCCCCTCTGGCTCCCTGAACCCTTTGTTCACAGCCACAGCTGTGAACAAAGAAACATTGGAATGTTTGAGCTCCGGGTTTATACCAGCCATTATAAGCCCGGAGCTACTCCATTGTTTTCAATGGAGCTCCCAACATTCCAATGTTCTAATTTAGAGCTATACTACAATGCCATAAATACTAAATATTGTATATTTTGTATGTTTATTTTCTGGTGAAATTATACGGTAAGGAAATATATCCCTGCTATTTTAACTATTAAGCTATTTCTGGTACACCTGCCCGAAAAGATGTATTCGGTCTACCATGGGTGGTACGCAAACCAGCCACATGAAGATCCAAAATAAGGTAACGTGAGCATTAAATACACGTTCCCTGAAACTCTCACCCCAGTAATAAGCACTAAATAGTTTCAAATCAATTTCTAAAACAAATTGACATTCATTGCTAATTGCCTGCAAATACAAGATGTAGTGCCCTGGTACAGACATTTCGTGATATTCAAAGCCTAATTACTCACACCTGGATGTCTGGCTTGTTAAACGTGAATAAACAAGAACATACAGATGTTAATTAGAAATAATATTACTTAATTAGCATTTTAATGAAAAACAGTTCTGATAACTGTCAACACTCTGTTTGTCAACTAACACAATCTCCTTTCAATGAAACAGTCTCTCACTGCTTCTATGTATATATTCGTTTTTGGCAGTTTCCCTTAATGAGATTCTCTAAATATTCCGCTAAGGGGAAGGAGCGTCCCTTTTGTGACTGGCTCTGAAGATATTTTTTAAGTGAAGGAGGTGGTCCCAGGGACCACTACCTGCCTTTAAAAAATGAAACGAAAACATTTCATTTTTTTTTTTAATGCATCCTGTTTTCCTTTAAGGAAAACAGGCTGCATTAAAAAACACAGCTTTATTTAAAAGCAGGCCACCATACCTGGGCGGGCCTGCCATTCCCAATGGGGTCGCAAATTGTGAGTGGCTCATTCATATTCATGTTCATGAGCCTCGCATTTTGCGACCCCTATTGGGAATCCCTAACAGTGTCTCTGACACTGTTGTACATCCCAATTTGCGATTCGCAAATTGTTGGGTGGTCGTACATCTGGCCCTAAATGTAATTTGAATACCTCTTTGCCTGAATTTGGTGCGTTATCTCACCTAGTTTGCAGAATCAAAGCTTAAATTCTACTGCACTGTTCCGACTGTACTTAAATGGTAATGGTAGCTGGAGTGACAGTGGAAGGGCATGAAGTGGACCAGGGCATTGTGGCTCAATGTTACATTTGACTGCACAAATGCCTTTCAGACACTAAATTCAGGAGCAGAAGCTCCACAAGAGAGGGTTTCCTTTAAATTGAATTTTGCACTGTGCAGAGTCTAATGAATGGCATTCACTGACATTATTGCCACTAATAGTGAAGATCTTACATCCTATTGATTTGACTGGCAAGCAAACCTATCTAGGGCATGGTTTTTATTTCATCAATGGTAAATATTATGCCATTGCAGCCTTCACAGGAGCAAGCAAGAAACGTGGCCTATAGTCTTAAAAATACTGGAATACAGGGATTTTTCATCAAATTTTTTTTTAAATGTGGCCGAGTTCAAAGTTTTGAGACAGGGGCGCAAGACTACCATCGAAGGTTTGGGGAAGAACGAACAAGAAGGGTTCAAATTGCAAAGGTATTTCCAACAGTAAAAGCAGCTTATTCCTGGCAAAAAAATGTGATTTACATGTGTGTAATATACACCATTCAGAAAGCCAGAAATATAAAAATGTCTCTGATGACTTAACGGTAATCTTCATTACCCTTAGTCCTAGAGTCCTCATACAGGTCAGTACTGAAGAAGTTGTTACTTCCTCTAGACAAAAGAAACAAACCAGATAATGTTGTACACCAAGCCTCACCCAATCCCTCCAGGGCACATTTATTGCTTGGTTTGCTCAGCATCCTTCTGTCATATCAAGAATAATGAAGACTGGAGAAAGGAGAGAAAATTGGGTGGTGATGACTGGTATGAAAATGCTAGCACTAAGAGTAATGAAGATTATCAATAAGTAATCTTAGACCCTACCTCTAAGCCTTGCATCATTGTCCCAGTCATTACTGAATACAAAAACAACTTGAGGTCTTTGTTAAAAAGCATGAAAACCAAATAGATCACAAGACTATCACTCACTACTGCACCCAATGTTTTAATGAACCTCCATAATCAATAGTGACAATAGAACTGATTTAGAACACCAATCCCAAAATTCTTCTTATCATTCCACATACCATGAAGCCTGTAACATTGCACAAAAGTATTGGGGCAGCCCGATTTGTTGCCCTACAGATCTCTGACAGTGGAACCCTAGTGACCTCAGCCTCGGATGCTGCCAGACTCTCCATTGGCCTTCCTTGAATGTTCTAAAGGAGAGGCTGATTACCAATGGAATATGCCAAAGAAACATTAGACCTAGTCCATCTACTAATAGTCATCTGTGAAGCCTGATTTCAATGACCTGAGGCATTAAATATCACAAAGAGGAAATCTCCTTTGCTAAATGAAAATGATCTATTGATGTGCACAAATAACGCTCTCTTCACATCCAGCAAATGCAATTTGGAATGTAAAAAATATTTTATCAGCTAATTCAAGGGGTTCAAAACGATGTCCTTCCAGCATATTTAATACTAATAACGAATCCCACAGAGGTATTCTAATCTTTTCACTTGGATAGTCCTAAAAAATGACTGAACAGTTGAGAATATATATTCCTCTTCTCCTAGATTCCTCCATGGATCTCTAAAGGGTTTAATTAACACCCATTGAGATATCCAGGTGGACACTGAAATATTCTTACTAATGTCCCCACAAAAATTGGAAATAGGTGGAAGGTGAAACTTGATATCTGAAAATGAATGCCTGTCACACCAGGATTAAAAACTCATCCGAAGTTTTGAATCAGCTTTTAATGTTGAGGGTTAAAAATGTTAGGATTGCCACTGCAAAATGATATGGGATTTATTTTCCTTTGCAACCCTTGCCTTACAATGTACAAAGTGAAAGAAGTAGATGTTCTGTGAAATGACACATTTTCATCACTACCATACCGAGGAAGAAGCCATGAAATGTCACAACCTTGGATTCCAGCATGATCTCCTCTGCCAGAATGGGACTACCATAATACCTTCCTGAGAGGGAAATGGTTATTTTATTTTTCTGAAGGACCCTCAGAATTAGTGAAAAGGGGCAGAAAGCATATAGGGGTTCCTTTGGCCACTTGACTAAAAGAACATGCACCCCCATACTCCCATTTCAGGAAATCTGAAGCAACAATTCTGGACTTTTCTGTTGCTCTTCATTGAAAGAGACCAAGATACAGAACCCCTCATCTTATGCATATCCCAGGATACATCAAAGACAAAAGGGACTTATTTTGGTATGGAAACTTGTGACTTAACAAATCCACTTCCTCATTACATATCTGTATGAAATTACCCTATTTTTCATGGAGTGCCAACAGATGTTTGACCTATCAATTTTTCCTGGCCGAGGTACTCTGTTCACTTTACTCATGCTAACCAGTTGTAAAGTGTCTGTGCTCCCCCTTTTAAACATGGTAGAACTGGCATAACCCTAATCAGTATATTTAACTTACTTATAAGTCCCGAGTATATGGTAGACGGTGCACCAATGAAATGTCACTAGTAAACTGCTGCACCTGTTGGGCAATCCACTACAGGCGCAGTACAAACATGACTATCAGTGTTAAAACCTTCAATTCAATCTGTCAAAATAAACCATTTGGGCAGGCAAAAACATCTTGCTTGAATAATAATGAGACACCCATATGTAGGCCTTCTAGCCCACAAGGCAGAGTAAATGGTATTTAAAAGTAGTACATGAAGAAATTTAATGTTAAAATGTGCTTACAGTGACTAGCACCTAAAAGCTGTCAGGCCTACTCGTCCCATGGAGAAAACCATAATACAGATTAAAATACTAATACTGTATCTCGGGAATGGGACCAGCTAGAAAAGTGATTCAACAACAATTTTAATAGTTATTAAAAATCCAATTCAATGATGATGTCAGATTTTTTATAAATATTATTAAGGAGACGGATGCTGGAAACTACCATCTTTTGTGCAGTAGTTCCTCAGATTTTAGCCATCCATAACAGAACCCGTTTAGTTGGCCATGGGACTCAGCACACTTTACTCCCTGCTAACCAGTGTTAAAGTGTTTGTGTTCTCCCTTTTAAACATGATAACATTAGTATATACCTAATCGGGACATTTAATTTACTTATAAGTCCTTAGTATATGGTAAAACATGTACTCAGGGCCAGTAAATGAAATGCTACGAGTGGACTGCAGCACTCATTGACACTCAGTAAAGTAGCACTGTAAAACATGTCTACAGGTCTGCCACTGCAGCCTGTGTGGGCTGTTTCAAGCTGCCATTTTCAAATGGCAAAATAAACCTTTTTATCAGCCCTAAACCTATGTTTTTAATACTTATAAGTTACCCAAAATGTAGGGGCACATTAGAGCAGAGAGCATGGTATTTAAAATGTAGGTCATGTGTGCTTACGTTTTTCATGTCCTGGCAGTGAAAAACCCCTTTAGTCATTTTTCACTCCTGTAAGGCTATCATTTCTATGGATTAACACTAGATTAGAGTATTACACTTAATAACTGAAAACTTTAGTTTGGGGCAGATAGAGCATGGGTAATATGTGTTGTAGGACCTTCCCCTTTCTCTCAGTCCCCTAGATGGATCACCCCAAAGCGCTGCCACTGCTAGCCAGTGCTTGTGCTCTCTCCTATGAACAGGGTATACCCAAGTGACATGTTTAATTTACTTGCAAGTCCCTAGTAGAGTGGTACCACATGTAATTAGGGCATGTACATTAAATGCTACCAGTAGCCTTGCAGCTCGTATTGTACCACTCGCTTAAGTAAGCCTTTTAAACATGTCTCAGGTCTGCCTTTGCAGCCTGTGTGTGCAGTTTTAAACTAAACACAAGGAGATAATGGACGGAGTGCTGAAACTTTTCAGACACTCACCCCCAGTCACAGATATGGGTTGAATCCATTATCATTCTTTAGCTCACTTTGCCACCCCAGCTCAGACATAGCAATATGCAAATCAGTCTTGACCCTGTGTCTCTTGGGAACAGTCCAGCCTTAACTGCCAAGCCATGTCTTCCTTGGAGCGGAAACAAGCATCCTGGCACCGGGTTTGGGGTAACACACCTCATCAGCCAGTCTGGCTTGAATCCAGTGGCAAAGTGAGCAAGGGACCCACCTCTGGGCATACCCTGCCAACTCAGTGAAAACAAAGCAAACACAAGGAGATGATGGACGGAGCGCTGAAACTTTTCAGACCCTCACCCCCAGTCACAGATCTGGGTTGAATCCATTATCATTCTTTAGCTCACTTCACCACCCTAGTTCAGACGTAGCTATATGGAAATCAGTCTTGAGCCTGTGCCTCATGGGAACAGTCCAGCCCGAACTGCCAAGCCATGTCTTCACTGGACCGTAAACAAGCATCCTGGGACTGGTTTCGGGGTAACACCCCTCATCAGCCAGGCTAGCTTGAATCCAGTGGCAAAGTGAGCAAGGGACCCACGTCTGGGTATATCCTGCCAATTTAGGGCGATCTGTGTGTTTGTTACTTTTCTCCTGAAAAAGCATATCCAATGCACTACCCTATTTCTCATCCTGTACCTCTATCAATATCTTTAATCTACATATACTTATCTCCTTTATGCATCTATATACTTTCAATGTACTTGTGGATCTATATATTTATCACTTTCTTCAAATTTAGAATTTCCAATGTACTACCCTATTTATCATCCTATACTTCTCTCAATATGTCTTCTAGCCCAACTTTCTGACTCATCTCAAACTTCTTTCTACTACTCTTTCCAATTCACTACTCTTTTTTTCACCCTATACATCTATCAATATATCCTCTACATCCACTCTCTCATTTATCCCAAACCCCATACCACTACTATGATCCCCAAAATAACCCTTTCTAGACTCTCCCCTACTCTACCCCTCCTTGCATCATCTGAAACCTCTTTTACTATACTGATCCCCCAAAACAAATCTTTCTAAACTCTTCCCTCTGACTCTTCCCCTCCAAAACCCCTTTTTACTCATCCAAATGCCTCCTCCTACAGCTATGACCTCCCAAAAAAAGAAAATCCAAATCATTCACTCTTCTATCCCTCCACTCTCCCTTTCAATCAAAATAACAGACTAACATGTTCACTTCTCAAATTCCATATTCCACTGTACTAATTCACCACTAATCCTTTATGGGTTCCAGAGTAGCATGCTACTCACCAATAAAGCATTTCAACACCCCATCAGGGTTACAGGCACTATGTAAATGCAAACCTTTTTCCCTTTTCTACCCCTCCCCAACCCTTCTCAATCCAATAACTGACTAACATATCCACCACTCAAATTACTTTCATGTTTCACCATACTAATTCAACACTAATCCTTATGGGTTTCAGAGTAGCATGCTACTCGCCAAAAAAACACTTCAAAACCCCATCGGGGTAGCAAGCACTATATAAATACAAACCTCTTTCCCTCTTCTATCCCGCTGCCTACCCATCTCTATCCAAATACCTGAATAACATATCCACCACTTAAATTACTTCATATGTCACTATACTAATTTTCAACACTAATCCTTTATGGGTTCCGGAGTAGCGCTTCAACACCCCGTCAGGGGTAACAAGCACTATATAAATATAAACCTTTTTTCCTCTTCTATCCTTTCTGCTAGCCTTCTGAATCCAAACAACCTATCCACCACCTAAAATTACTTTCATATTTCACTATACTAATTCATATTTCACTATAATAATTCAACACTAATCCTCTAAGGGTCCTGGAGTAGCGTCCTACTCGCTGAAAAAGCACTTTGACACCTCGTCAGGGGTAGTAAGTGCTATATAAATGCAATTACAATAGAATACAATAGACCTCATAGTATCCCAGGCTCTCACAGCCACCGACTATATCCTACTCGGAGACCTCAACTTTCACATGGACAACCCCAGCAACCAGAATATGTCTTGCTCCGTGCTGGCTTAAGAAGAAAACAGATAAGGCAGGACTACCATAGAAGAGTCGGGCCATTCTTGACGAATTAAGTGACACGGTAACTAAGTATAAGAATTATATGATTTTGACATTAGAAAAAAGAAGAAAGGGATGCGTCTCAGGTAGTAAGACCTGTGCTGGAACTTGGGTGTGAGCCAGGCTACCTATGAGACATCAGGAAGATGGTTCTTAATGGTCAAAGCCACTCAAAGTTGTTGAACTCTCAAATAGGGTGACACAAGTGGAAGGTGGTTTAGTATGGAATTTAAATGGGGTATCCATTTTTGGTTTTAAGGGTGAGTCAGGGATTTCTTCTAACTCATAAAATGCAGATGCAATATTTTTGTATGTGAATTGTGATCTAACAGTGGATTATTGTGTTACTTCTGTGACTGATTGTGGTGATAAAGATGGTGTGCCAGAAGGAGATGATGTACATGTATTTGATGGTAATTCTGATTCCAGATCTAGAGATGACTCAAATGGAGTTGTATCAAGGGGGAGGCAAAAAAGCAAGAGAACACTTGTATATTTTTTTAGATTATGAGATGTAACCTATATATAAATCTTCACGCTGTTATTGATTAGCACTAAGGTAGTATATGCGTCTTTTGGTATATATGCGTCTTTTCGTACTGTTACAGGAGATTCTTCGTACGCATGTATTTGTTGTTAAGACTTTTTAAAGACTCCTTAACTGTTTTGTTAGTGTTTTAGCACGGTATTAGTAAGTATACTCTTAGAAAAATGTACAGTGTGATTTTGATGAGTGTGTAATTATAGTATAAATCTTGCTCTAATTGTTGTTGAAAAAGGGAAGTGTGTGGTCCGCCATTTTAATGTTCCATCTCTGTATTCCAACTCTGAATAGAATGGGAGGGAACATTTCATAGAAAATAGGTGCAAACCGCAATAAGAATGAACGGCACTGTTCAATGCTTCTTTATCTGAATTAGTACTCCTTATAAATAAAATAATTTTACCTAAAAAGGCCATCATCATTGTCATTTCAAGACCTTCTTCGAGGTTTCATCCTCTCGAATGATTGTTAGGACATTGAGTGAAGGGCTCTTCTTTGGGTATAGTGAACTACCAGTTTTTGCAGGTATACAAGCTTTTTTTTTACAAGTATGCTCCATGTAGAGGAGTACACAAATCCTTAAATCTGATCATGGCGTTAAAACAGAGGCCTGGTTCCATCTACAATGTTTACATCGAAGTCTGTTTGCTTAGCAATCATTTTTTTGTCCATGTAAATGATAATATAGTAGTTGAGACAAGATATGCCTGGATAACTGTTATCATCAGCCGAGCTTGGTTTTTGGAGTAAAGGAGTGAGGGGAAATGTGACTAAGGAAAAACTGCATGTTTCCATCATCTGCAACATCCTTCGACTTGGGGAGCTAAAGCCCATTCAACATTGAAAGGAATACCCATATTTCTTACTTTTGAAAAGGTGTAGGTTTGAAGACTGGTCCAATGGTAGTGGCCATTTCCACTTAACCGCAAAAAGTTCAAATGAACTATCTGAACTCAACACACTGGCCTTTTATCAAATAATTTGTAGGTTCATCAACCTGTGTCAATGTTCAAAGCTTTTAGCAGATAAAAAAATCCTCTTCTGTGACGGTTTTAACCATAACAACATTTTCCATTATTGACTCTATAACAATACATGGAAGTCAGTAAACATTATATAAAATATGCCTTTAATTTTCTTATCACAGTCCTGTTGTGACATTGACTGTGCGTCCAAAATAAAAAAATGAAGAATATTGCAATGCCACTTAAAAAAACACCTTATTACAGTAGGGTTGTGACATGCCTTTGCTAGTTGCTGAGCCAGTACAGCATCGAGTAGGCAGGCCACTGAGCTGAATTACAATTAGAATATTTTCTCAATCCAAAATAAGGGTGTTACTAATACAACAAACTTTTGTTTAAGGTATTAAATATAACTTTTTACCAGCTTTTACTTCTGAATTGTTTTTCTGTAAACTTCAGTCATTAACCGATACAGATACATCTGTGACAGAGTATTTATTTATTGCACTGCTTGACTTTAAATATGAGAGGGTGGTGGGTTGAACCAAATTAGTTTTTAGAAACCTTCCGTTTTAAAATTGTGGTTGGGCCTGAACAGACAATCCTTTTTTTAAAAAAGTCCTTGTTTTAGGACTGTTTTTTAAAATGGTCGCAGGATTCATAATAAAATAGCATATGACTAACGTCGCTAAATAAAATGATGGCCAGTTCCAGGTTCAATGGCGGTTTTATTATGTTTTCTGTTGTATGTATCATGCAATAGTACAGTACAAGACACGCTGATATTTGTTTAGAATTAGATGTTGATATGTGGTTGGCTCAATCGCTGTGAAAGATGACAAGGCCTGGTTTACCGAGCAAAAGATGAGTGCCTGGGTGTATGTCATAAACCTATGCATTATGGGGCCTGAGATGGGGTGAAATCATTCACAAAACTCCCATGCATTTACGAAAGTCCCACCCCCAAGTGTATTTGATTGACAGGCACTACAGACATTTTTTTTTCACTGACACCACATGGAGTCTCCACATTGCAGACACTGTATACCTAGGGATAGGACTGTTGTAAACTACTAAAATATATGTACTCCCTTTTTAAATACAGTGAAACTTTTCTATGAAATGCCTTCTCTTCTTACACACTCCTAATAAAAATGGGGACTATTGCTGCATTTTCCCACAGTTTCTATACCACTTAGACCTGGGTCACTGTTTGGAAATGCACATAAATGTGGGAAGTGCATTTAGGATGTTTTGTGAATTTCCACAAATGTATAACTGTGAGGCTGCTGATTTAATTTGCACTCTTTTTCCGTGTCACTCACCCAGGAATGTGCACATCTACTCTACCTTGTGACGCGCACCACTGCAGATGTTAAGTGAACTATGCCTTACTTCTGCATACGCAAGTGGCAGTCCAGTGTGGTGAACTTAGATACAGGTGGCTTTGTGAATTATTTTTCATCGTAACTACCGCTATTTCCACACTTCAGTCTCACTCTCCCATAGACAACTCCTTTTGACTTAGACTCATATGTGGAGGTGCAGTGCTTGCAACAAACGTAATTATTGGTGAACACCCTAAATATCGATTGAGAAATATCGACTGCCCAGAATATCGAATTCAAAATATAGAGTGGACAGAATATTGAATTATCAAAATATAGATAGGTCAGAAAATCGAAATTGGGGTACGAAATATCGATTTCCATAATATAGAATTTAAAAATATAGAATTCCATAATATCGAATTTTAAAAAATAGATTACCATAATATCGAATTTAAAAATATAGATATCTATAATAGCGAATTTTTTTTAGTGTTATGTATGGTAGTATATGTGTTAAAATTATGTATTATTTTTGTAATGTATGTTTCATTTATTTAAACTAATGAACGTTATGTAATTTAATTTTTGCGTAATTTAATTCCGTAGCGGGTTGTGGGTTTATAGGGGAATAGGGTGGAAAGTAATTTAATTATGGTTAATTAAATATTAATTATATTTATAAGTTTTGATAATTAATTGATTGATAATTAATTATTAATTGGTAATTAATTTTTATTAATTGGTAATTAATTTATATTAATTGAATAATTGATAATTATGTTAATTGTATTTTTATTAGGAGCGGGTTGTGGGTTTGTAGGGGAATTGGGTGGGAAGTAATTTAATTGTAATAAAGTAAACAATTTTTATTTATTTATGTGTATTGATAATTAATTGATAATTAATTATTAATTGGTAATTCATTTGTATTAATGGGTAAATAATTTGTATGAATTGATAATTAATTTTTATTAATTGCAAAATTATTTTTATTAGTTGATTAATTGATAATAATGTTATTTTTGTTTTCTTATTGGGAGTGGGTTGTGGGTTTATAGGGGAATTGGGTGGGAAGTAAATTAATTGTAATAAAGTAAATATTATTTTTTTTATTTATATGTATTGATAATTGATAATTAATTATTAATTGGCAATTAATTTGTATTAATTGGTAATTAATTTTTATTAATTGCTAATTAATTTATTTCAATGGTAAATAATTGTTATTAATTGGTAATTATTTTTAATTAACTTTTTATTGGTATTGATAATTAATGTAATCTTATTTTAAAATTAAATCATTACTTTCCCTACTTTTGCACTTTCAGGAGTGGGAATAGTATTTTTTACCCTCCCGCTATCCAACTGTTTCCCTACTGTTGCACTCACTGGAGTGGGAATAGTAATTTTTACCCTCCTGCTATCCAACGCTTTCCCTACTGTTACACTCTTTGGAGTGGGAATAGTAATTTTTACCCCTACACTATCCAGCGTTTTCCGTACTGTTGCATTCACTGGAGTGGGAATAGTAATTTGTACCCCTACGCTATCCAACGCTTTCCCTACTGTTGCACTCACTGGAGTGGGAATAGTAATTTTTCCCTTCCCGCTATCCAACGCTTTCCATACTGTTGCACTCTCTGGAGTGGGAATAGTAAATTGTATCCTCCCGCTATCCAACGCTTTCCCTACTGTTGCACTTTTTGGAGTGGGAATAGTAATTTTTACCCCTACGCTATCCAACGATTTCCCTACTGTTGCACTCACTGGAGTGGGAATAGTAATTTTTACCCCTACGCTATCCAACGCTTTCCCTACTGTTGCACTAATTGGAGTGGGAATAGTAATTTTTCTCTTCCTGCTATCCAATGCTTTCTGTACTGTTGCACTCTCTGGAGTGGGAATAGTAATTTTTACCCCTACGCTATCCAATGCTTTCCCTACTGTTGGAGTCACTGGAGTGGGAATAGTAATCTTTCCCTTCCCGCTATCCAGCGATTTCCCTACTTTTGCACTCTCTGGAGTGGGAATAGTAATTTTAACTCTCCCGCTATCCAATGCTTTCCCTACTGTTGCACTCTTTGGAGTGGGAATAGCAATCTTTACCCCTACGCTATCCAACGTTTTCCCTACTATTGCACTCACTGGAGTGGGAATAGTAATTTTTACCCCTAAGCTATCCAATGCTTTCCCTACTGTTGCACTCACTGGAGTGGGAATAGTAATTTTTCCATTCCCGCTATCCAACGCTTTCCCTACTGTTGCACTCTCTGGAGTGGGAATAGTAATTTTTACCCTCCCGCTATCCAATGCTTTCCCTACTGTTGCACTCTCTGGAGTGGGAATAGTAATGTTTACCCCTACGCTATCCAACGCTTTCCCTACTGTTGCATTCACTGGAGTGGGAATAGTAATTTTTACACCTACGCTAGCCAACGTTTTCCCTACTGTTGCACTCACTGGAGTGGGAATAGTAATTTTTACGCTCTCACTATCCAACAAAAGCTCTACTTTTTTTTACATTACTTTTATTATGTTTACATTTTAAGCTTTTTTATATTATATTATGTATGTTTTATTTAATTGTTTTTAATATTTAATTACTTTTATATTATTTTTAATACATTTAAAATATTCGATATTTTAGCTAACTATATTTTAACATTCTATTTGTAGATAGGGAGTCGAAATTCTGTCCTTCTATATTTTGGCGTCGATCTTTTGGGCATTCTATATTATGTCCCTCGATATTTAGTCACTGAACCGTCATTATTCACTACCACTGCATTTGAAGGTGTTAGTTGAGTTGGAACCTGGTCCTTCTGCGTGGCCTTCAATTTAAAGCACTTTTGACATGTAAAGGGCAAGGTGAGTCATATGGATTGAGCGAGCAGATCTTGTGACTCTTACCTTTTTACGGCAAAGGCGAGGTTCTCCATCTCTGTGCTTTGAAGCTTGATTTCCCGAATGAAGTTCTTAATCACTCGTTCATACTGCTGGATGAGGCGTGGTTCAACTATGTTGATGTTCTGATACAGAACACTGACTTGTTCATGCCTGCAATCAAAAAAAGAATTACATTGAAACAGGGCAGTTATAAGAGCAATGTGTTCACTGATCTGGATGGATAAAAATATACTTTGATTTGACTCCTCATTGTATTGCCATTTATTTCTTGACCCTCAGAGATAGCTGCAAAAACACCTTACTTATAAACTGTCAATTTACCCCCATTAGTGATGAATGCACTTTGCTGTATCATATTGAAAGTAACCAAAGGTTGGAAGGCAGGAACAGTGATTAATTAAAAAAAATGCATTAAAAAATGCAGACATGAGCCCAAAGGTTTTCTCGGCAGTTCACCTCTGTCTGGCAACGCTGAATGCCCAGGTTGCCAAACACAACATCAGACTTGATTCCATATCCGGCTTCTTCCTTCCTCCACCTAACAAATCCTGGGGCTTATTGACAAGCCCCAGGAGTCCCTTGAGCAGCATGTGCGTCACTTTTAATATGGGAAAAACTGATGCACCGGCGGCGAAATAGGCCCTCCTGTTTCTTGATCTCACTCTTGCCTTTTATTTCTGGTCCCTGCTTTTGCCGTTGTCTGTTATCTCTCCCATTTTTTCCCTGACATTCTCTTTTCCGTGACATTCTCTTTTCCCTGACATTCTCTTTTCTGCTCTAGTCGAAATCTTATCAAAGTGGCATTATGAAAAATAGGTTGCAACCCCAATCACCTGCAACCATTGTCACAAGTCAAGCACTGGTCATGATGCATATCCTCCAAGAGCTAATACGCGTGGCTCTGCAAGAGCAAACTCTGATTTGAGTCACTGAGAAAATGCTTGTTCTTTCTAACCTGAGTAGATATCCTCAATGTGTGAGTGCTTCTTATTTTTAGATGTCAACCACAATACACATGAATCACTGAGAGCTTATAACAAGCATTTGCAATGCAATAGGTCTCGCATTTGTGAGAGCTTGAGCTATTGGCATTATAAATGGCAATGCCTTCTAATTATGTGTTCTGAAAACCTGCAAGCGGTGCATGAACACCACTTGCATGTTTTGAAAACATAAATAAAAGGCATTGCCGTTTACAATACTTAGCGTGCTTATCCACGACTGTATTGCATGCAGCAAGTATTGCCTTAGAAGAGGAAATATGATATCAGAGTGCATACTGGGTATAGCACAAACATAGTTTTGGCTATTCACAAAACATTGTTTTACACGAAGGGAAAGATTTGCTCCCAAAAACATTTTTATGTGAGCAAATGTTTTATAAGAGACAGAGCTTGGGTGTTCCCAGTTAGTAATGTCCTTAAAGTTTGGCAATACCAATAAAAGTGCTTGTTGGGTGGTGTTCGCAAAGTTCTTTGGCCCATTGCCTTACTGAACACTGTTGGAGAGTTAATTTGGTCAGGAGAATAAGGTAATCAATTTCCAGGGTGGGAATGAGCAGGGTAATTACACTCATGTAAGTCATGAGTGCATGCACTACGTATAATTACGCATGCAGAACTCCCTTCATATGTGAGGCACTAGGGATTGCAAACGTTTTTCAAGAGCGCTCAAAGAAATGTGTGACACTCACAGATTTCCAAGAGTATTTATGGGGGTCTTTATACATTCTAAAATGTACATGTACACACACACAAGCACACAGACACACATACGCACGCACACATGTATGCACACACATGCACATACAGACTCACACAGGCAGGCATGGCACACACACACAGAATAAGACTGTGGGAGTAGATTTATCATTTCTTTAGAACTGCCCCTTGATCTCTGCTATAGAATGTTTTGTGTGAAACATAAGGTAAGTACTGAATCCATAATATTCGCACAAAGTATGGATTAGTCATCCTTCTCTGTCTTTCCAAAATATTCTATAAAAAATATGTCCTACTAAAAAATTGCAACATGATGACTATCAAGGGCTTAGGCTGTCTCCAGCAGAGCAGGATCTTTATTTTGTATTTGCTGATTTTTGTGCATCTGTGTGTCTATTTTTGGAATATTTTCTCCAAAACCCAGTGACACAGTGCATGCATGAGCAATCCAAATAATGTGAGTCAAGTGTGAAACACGAGGAGGGGGAGTGATGATGCTTCTCTCCATCTCCAACAACAAATATTCCATTTCAGTCCTTGAAGCCCACAAAGAAGAATAACTTAGGGTAGGATTATAAAAAATTAAGGCCATTTTTTTACTTCTATGGAAGTACGTATTTAATCCTAAACAAATGTCATTAAGAGTTGGGTCCAATCCTATATCTGTCATATGCGTAGAGGACGCAACACTGACTCCTTACATATCAATCAATCAGTCAGGAATTGTAAGGACGCTACTCACCCATGGGGGTCTCAAGGCGCTGGGGGGGAGGGGGGCGCAAATGTGTTAGCCGAAGAGCCAGGTCTTGAGGGTCTTCCTGAAGGTGTTCAGGGAGGGGGCGTGTCTGATGTCTGCCGGTAGCTTGTTGCAGGCCTTGGCTGCGATGAGAGAGAAGGACCTTCTGCCTGCTCTGTAGATGCGCAGGGTTTCAACCAGTACAAGGTTGGCAGATCAGAGGTTTCTTTTGGGTACGTGGAAGTTGATTCTGTTGTTGAGGTATTTGGGTCTGTTGTTGTGTAGGCATTTGTAGGCATGAGTGAGGATTTTGAAGGTGACTCTTTTCTCCACGGGGAGCCAGTGGAGTGTTCGTAGGTGTTGGCTGATGTGTTTGTGTCGTGGGATGCTGAGGACAAGTCTGGCAGCGGTGTTCTGTATTGTCTGGAGTTTGTGGAGATGGGACTTGTTGATGCCGGCATAGAGTGCATTTTCATAGTCCAGTCTGCTTGTGATGAGTGCGTGGGTGACAGTCTTTTTTGACTCAGGGGTGATCCACTCGAAGGTCTTGCGGAGGATGTGGAGGGTGTTGAAGCAGCTGGAGGTGACGGCGTTGACCTGTTAATTCATGGTGAGAGATGAGTCGAGTACGATGCTGAGGTTCTTGGCCTGGTCTGAGGGGTTAGGTGGGCTTCCGAGGGTGGTCGGCCACCAGGTGCTGTCCCATGCTGAAGAGGCGGTACCGAGGACGAGGACTTCTGTCTTCTTGGTGTTGAGCTTCAGGCAGCTGTTGTTCATCCAGACTGAGACGTCTTGCATTCCTTTCTGGAAGTTGAGTCTGGCGGTGGTGGGGTCTTTGGTGAGGGAGAGGATGAGCGGGGTGTCGTCAGCGTAGGATACGATGTTGAGGCCGTGTTGCCGGATGATGGCTGCGAGGGGGGCCATGCAAAAGACCTTGATATTGATTTTTTTAAATTAATATTATTATTATTATCATCATTATTAGTGTTGCTGATATTGTTATAATTATTATGTCCAAAACAATGTCTCATAGAAATTGAAATACAAGTATCCATTACCTAAAATAGTTTTAAAAAGCATAAAAGTATTCAAGAATTATCAATACGTTTCTCCTAAAAGCAATTATATATAATAAATCATAAAACATCAGTTAAATTCAGTTAAAAATCCATAATCAACCAGTAATACTGTTTTTTTTAAAATTAGCATTATATATAGAGCTATTTCTATTGCTACCCGGACATTTAAAGAATAATTGAATTGAATATATGGATATAGACGGGATGTATAATTTTTCAACACATGATTCCAGCTATGATGAGGGGGCGCGAGCTTGGGAAGCGCTAATTGAGGAGCTGCGTAGAGCTGGCGGAGGCCAGGAAGATGAACCGACCAACTGCTAGACCACAGGGTGTTGAGTGTATGGAGGGAACGGCGGGAACTGAAAAGGTGGTGAAAGGGGAGAGCGCGGGGGGCCCTGGGGATAGAGGCCGGGTAATAGTACCGGCGCACAGTAGGCATGTACCCAGAAGTTACGACACATTGAAACTGAAACTGATGGGGGAGGGAGCACACTGGGGGAGGGATAGGGGGGGGGAAGGGGTAGTATTTTTGTTGGGGGGGAAAATTGAGGGTAATAGATACCAGAGTGGGGAGGCTGTTAACAGCCAATGAGAGACGGGAAATAGGAACTTGGATAATAACGTACACTCTTATGGATATGTTGCCTGATAATACTGTATGTGAACTAAAGAGAGCAATATATTACTATGTATTATATGTACCTATTGTGGAGAGGATGACGGTATTTTTTTAAGATTAAAAAAAAATAATAATAATAGGATTGTGACTTATTTTCAGTTTTTTCTGGCTTTCCGATTTCGCTGTCTCATTGTAATTCATGCATTTTAAACATTGTAATGTATACATGTTTGCAAGAGAAGTATCGTATCACAAATCAAATTCATTAAAATAGATAATGCAGCTCAAATAAACCTTTCTGGACATCTGTCAATAAGAAGAAAAAAAAAAAAATGATTCCAGCTATGATCGGTAACTTGGAGGAAGAGTTCACAACAAGTGACCACTACCATGCCATCTGTGCTTCTGCTAAAATACTAGTTGTATTGAATTTCACGGTGACTATCTTTTATCAGAAAACCGGTGGCATCATAGCTCCATTCCACAGGCTAACCAGCCCTGATGCCTACGTCATGTGCTGCTGTGATCCGCCAACCAAAAGGAGACACACCACACCATGCTGCCGTCTGTGCAGGACAACCAATGCATGGTCCAACATTTTATGGGGTGGTCAATTTTCTAATTCTCCCTCAAATCAGACACACCATGAAATACAAATCACGTGTTCTGTATTTAAAATGGCGGGCTTTCTGCTATTGGGAAAGTAGTCAGTGTTGGCAGGGGTCACAACATGCATGTGTATTCCAGTTTCAATGGTGCGAATATGACAGATGAGTTTTCCCACATTGCAGCTCAGTTTTAGGCTGGTGGCTATGGTGCTGCGGCTGCTTGCTGAGTATCTTTCCTTATCATTATTTATACCTTTCAACTGTTGCCCTGAATTACGGTTAAATGTGTTTCCTTTAACATACAATAATATAGGCAATTTGAGAATTAATTTGAAATGTGTGCGGGGATAATGGCAGATACCACTTTCATTTATGGGTGTGATTTAATTGGCTGCCGATTTCACTACCTCGGCTGTCTGCCAACGTATTCTTATTTTAAGAATCGTGCTGGCACACAAACTAATTCCAGACCAGTGATAAGGAAATCCAAAAATAGCAAGCTGCATCTGCACTTGTGTGAGATTCAAAAAGCTTTCACTTAAAGTGTGCAAATATTAGAAAAGGGAAATGAAAACAAATGTGGAGTGTCATCAAATGAATAGAATTAGATCACCAATATTTGAAACAGTCTGCCTGCACTCACATGCTTTTAGATCCAGTATTATCCTAAAATAGAAACTCCTTCAAATCTAGTAGATGCAATGCGACTAAGATAGCGTTATGTAATCAAATGTAAATTAAATATATTCACATGTGTATAATTCTATGGCGGTCATCAGAACATAATCTTGTAATACTATCAGATGCACAATAAAAACAAGATAATCATGAAAGACAACAACAGACTGATTAACTGAAACATGCACTGTTAAGACATAAAACATAAGGCATCCATTGCTGTCCCCTGATCATTGAGCTCCCAGAGAGACCTTGATGTCTTTATCAGCACTGTGGCCATCCAGGCCAGCTGCGGCTGGAGAAACCCCACAGACTACCTGGCCTAAGCAGAGCGTCTTTCTAGCCCGCTCAGGCCATGCAGTGCAAGTATTGGACAGGGAGTCAGTCCCAGGGCCTGCTGGGACCAGGCAGGAAGAGGAGAGGCGGCACGATGCTGGAGGTAGCCAGCAGCTAAAGGTAAGTTAAAAAATATATATATAGTAGTTTTTAACTCCCCCTGACCCTCGTGACCCCTCTTGCATTCTCTCCACCCACCCCACCGCCCTTTGTTTTTGGTGGCTGCCACTGATTGTTCTACAAAGCAGGGAGGGATGTCAGCCTACTGTTAATATGTTCACTGGGCCCTGCAGGTAGAAGGGACAACGCTGTATATGAATCTATTTAGCTTCACGATGCTTAAAAAAGACAGTCCTGTTTTTCGGGACAGTAAAATGTTTAATGTTGAGATGTTCAGTTTCAAATCTTTCTATGAAATATAGTTCATCAAAATAAAACGCAAATAAATATTTGTAATCTATTGTTAGTAAAGAGGCTACATTTCAAAATTCAGGCCTCCAGATTCCAGAGTGAGCCACTTAACCATTAAAGTGCACTTCACTAGCCAAAGCTATATCTGGAAAAGCCTAAAGCCGGAGGAGTATCCAGCTAATTGGCCTCAAAGTCCACAGAGTGAGCAAACTTGGGCTGAACACGTTGCATAAGGAGTTGACTGACTGTGGGTGTAAAAACATAGGGGCAGATTTACAATAACTAGCGCATCCCTGCATATTAGCAGGGATGCGCCAGTTATTTTGCGTGACTCAGAAAACCCCTTGCGCCACCATGGACGCACCGTGGCGCAAGGATATACAGTTGCATGACGCATCTGTCGCCGTAAGGGTGACGCAGTTCTGGAGTTGTGTTGCAAGCGCGATGCAACTCCAGCACTGCTCAGGGGTGCCCTATACCTTATATGCTGTGTCACTCCTTACGCCTGCTTCAAGCAGGCAGAAGGATTTGACGCAGCTGGGACGTAAAAGTGACTCCGTGAAATCTTGTAGGTTCCACTGCATCACTTTTATGAGGCGTTCCTGCGACGGAACGCCCACATGAAACCTAACGCAGGTTTCATGTGGCACAGGCTTTACAACGTGACGCATCTCCCTAGATGCCTCACGTTGTAAATAAGGCGCAACATGGCGCATGGTTTACGCCGCCACTGCATCACAGAAGTGACGCAGCAGCGGCGTAAATGTGGCGCACGGAGCTTGTAAATCTGCCCCTAGAACCTTGGGTATCCTGATGTAGCTGCAGAAGATGGCACTACATATGCATGCTTCCGAAGATGCTGCTGCTTCATGTGGGGTAAGTGGTAATTCATCAAATAGACAATTCTCCCCTGTGCTAACTTGGAAATAACCTAATGTCAGCGTGGTATGTGTGTCTGTAGGCATGGTCTCAAATGTTATGTTTTAGTGGCCTGAGAACTTTCTGTCTTGAGTACAACTCTCGTAAAGGAGAGTCTCTCTTCGTAAGGAAGGCTTTCTTTCAGTGGACTTTAGGTGACTTACTGTCTTGTGTCAAATCTTTGAAACACGGTATGCACTGGTGTCATATTTGGGCAAAACTAAAAATGGAAGTTGAGTCTCTAATGTTCAACTACTCTCTTGCTCAATTTTATTATCATAATAATGGTATAAATATGGCCAAATGGACAATAGTTGAGATTTTTATCAATGCTGACATCACAAACAAAATACAAAATGGGGGAACCTAGTTACAAAGAAAAATGTACACATTTTTCTGCAGTGCATAAGTGCACACCTACGTTATTGCAGGAGTAAGAAAGCAGGTTTCCACAAAAGCTCACTCTACAACAATAATTGACACATCCGCTGTAAAATAAAGGAAAGTTATATAAATCCTAACTAACAACGCTTATCTCTTCAGACCATCCATTTATATAGAGAGACAGGCTGCACATGGCAAGAACAACATGTGCCATATCTTGCAACTATTACATAAGATGAGCAGGCAGGAGGTATCACACATAAGCCAAGCTACAATCACTCCAGCTCTACCAAATATCACTGACCAACAGCTAAGGCAATCTACCATCTACCACAGTATCCCATAAGCATGTCCCTGGTTTGTAATGCCTAAATACCTGCAAGAGGGATAAAAAAGGAATTTTAGCTAAGACTGGGGTCCTCATGAATTACATTCTAGAACACCACCACGAGCTCTAGAATGTGGGTTCCGCACCTCTACAGAAGCAGTCATGGAGGTGAAATACCAGGAGATTATAGACCTTGCTTATAGACATATTCTAAAGATTCACACAATAGGGAAGATGAAGAAAAGGCTTCAGATTGAAATGAGACATGTGAAGGTAATCAGTATGGAGGTAAAACTGGAGTTTGGCACATATCTTTGTGTTGAATAATACACCCAGATGCTCCAGGGACTAGTTTGCCCAATATTACAGCCTTTTAACCACTAGCATTTCAGGAGCACATGATCACCAGCAAGCTGTCCACTGAGTAGCCTGCTTCTCATACACGGGATCAAAGCATGTGTGCTTGCTGCACACACCACAGGAGAAAGAGCCATGCAGATCTGGACAGATGTGGCCTGCGCACCCATCACACTCATATTTCACAGCAAGACCCACCCCCACACTGCCATTACATGTCACTGCTTGCGCATAATAAACATGCCTTCTGTTCATGTTTGTGTGCACGGAAGCATGCAGGTGTATGTTTTGTGGTTTTATGGTTGGAGGGAGCTGGTATGCCTCTCTGGAAGCCAAAGGTGGAAGCCGACGGGTCAACACAGCATTCAGTGTGAGGAGTAGAAGGGGTCAGGTGGGACTGTTGTACCTTGGATGTTTTCATTTTGAGGCGCAAGGCTTTCTGTGTGTGCACTCTTAAGGCATGGGGTTATAATTGATCTGTTGGCAGCTTCCCCTCAGGTAGGCAATTTTATTTTTTATTTCTAATGCAGTAAACATTAGCAGTTTTTAGGTCTCGCCTACGCAGCGCGCATGCGCTGCTGAGGCAAAAAGACCTTTAGCAATCGCTTCGGCTTTTCAGCCGAAAACGTGCACGTGTTCCATTGCCTTCAATGGCAATGCGTGCACGTGTGGCGATTGCCTTGCGGGAGCGAGCTTGACACCATATGTTTGTAATTAACTTAGAAACACATGGTGCCCGTTGCTCGCTCCCGCAAGGGAAACGCTTTGTGTGCTGTCGCACTCCCCCACCCCTCCCACTTTTAGCGCGAGGCGCACTCGCGCTTGTTTATATTAGTATCAGCGTAACTGCTACTCTGTAAGGACTGACTTTTCTTCTAGTAAAGACTGTGAGAGTTGTAGATTGCTGTCAATACTGTTTTTCTCAGTCTGTAAACGGTGTGAGAATGTTGCCAGTTGTACGAGACAGCTTGTGTGTGGAGTGTGAGAGTACTGCCGGCGGTGAGACTGCTGTGTAGAGATAGAGTGATGTTGGTAAAGACTGAGTTTTTACCAACTGCTAGTCTGTGAGTAAATTCAGTATTTAGTGATGTGTGTAATGTGACACTTTTCGTGTGTTTTGTATGAGACTGCTGTCCATAGTGTGCTACCGATACAGTGCAAGAGAAAGTTTTTTTATGGTACATTGGTCAATCCTTCACACATATCACACAGGAAACAAAGGTGCTGCTGATACAACAAAGTACGCAGTGCTGCACACCGCTTTGTATGTACATGCCCACATTTGGTATCGGGAAAGAGGGTTTTTTCTAAAAATAATTCGGGTGAATGGAATTTCTCCCATTTGCTGTATTTGAAGTGGGTGCAATTTTGCAAAGAAAATTTAAAATATAAACTTTTTCGCTTTAAAGTCGGGACTCTTTCTTAAATTAGGTAAGATGACATGCCCTGCTGAGAAATTCAAGTGCAATGTGTGATGGAAATCCCATCTTAGAGGATCACCCATATAGTACTTACAAGAATCATTCATAAATTCAGTTCAGTGTCCCTCTGCAAGCATCCTACGTGGATCGAGAGATACGAAGTCCTGCTGCAGACTGCTAGCAAACTCAGGAACAGGGGAAGCAATCAACAACAGGGGAGAAGTTGCACAGCGCTGTGCAGAAGTAAATGCGTATGTTGAAGCACGGCGCTCACCTCGGCTTGGTAAATTTAAAGTGAAAGCAGCACCGTTTATAAATAAATAAAAGGCGCCCACTTAAAGTCAAAGCAGCGCCATTCATAAATAAATAAAACGGCATCAGACATGCTGTATTTGACTGAGCAACGAAAATCTGCGCCGTATCTCACAAAACAAAGACGTGCGTGCAGCATATTTAATAATAAAGATAAAGTGTCTAATAATGAAGATATAAAGCGCATTTTGAATATGATGTCCAAAACATGAAAAGGGGCGTCTATGAAGCGGGCGCCGTGCTGGTACGCGAGCAGAGGCAAAGCAAACAAGAATTGGCATAGCCAATAGGTCTCGCCTTTGGGACCTTATAAGTGTTTAGTTATGCAGCACAATATCCTTGGTGCAACAACTTCAATTGTTGCATGGCTAAACACTTATAAGGTCCCAAAGACGAGACCTATTGGCTATGCCAAAGCTTGTTTACCCTTGTAAAGCAGGTGAAGGATTAATAAGTTCCCTATCATGGCAACAGTACTTTGTTTTCCATGGTAACATGGCACATTGTCCTATTTTGAAACACTGACTCAATGTTTGGCTTCAAGGCTTAGAGAAGCCATTAACAAATGCAGTCAACTAATATTTGGGTCATGCCCAGTCTGTTGCACCACTCAACGCATTCTTTAAAATGGCCAGCCTCTTTCTGAATTTACTGATGTTTAATGTTTTTAACTCCTTGGCTATTGAGTTGATGCCTAGCTCGGTATCTGGTGTTCTGAGTTTACATATTTAATTTGTTCATGTCATAAGATCATTTTGTATGAATTTTGAATATGAATGTTTTTATTGAGATCTTTGTAAATTTCATCTGTGTGACTCGTTTATGAATAAGTCCAGGTTTACTTAGCCATAGGAGGCAGAAAAATTGTTGAAGATCTCAGCCTACCTTCTTACTTTTATGTATACGTTTTCTTCCATTGTGTTAACAAACAAATAAATACACTCAAAGCTCAAGTACCCAAAGGGTCAATGTCACAGTATTAAACGTGCTTGGTTTTTAAGTTTTAATAAAATCTGTATAAAAGAGTAGCTTTCATACTTTATAACGCAAATTTGGAGGTGGTGCTATGTAAAATCAATATTTTACTAAATCTTGGCAGATTAGGTTTGGTGGTTTGCCGAACAGTGGTGTACAGCTATTGCTGAGGTGTCATATTTACAGTCAACTTGTGTACTCAATGATTAGTGTCAATATCTTGATGTAAAAAGTGCATATACTGTTGGTATGATGATGTTTGCATTTGTTCTCTGATAGTATAATCAAAAATGCCTTTGTGAATAGAACTCTTTGGGTTTAAACTCGTGCAATCTGACAACATGGCTTTTCTAGTCAGGACATTGTTTTCACCTTGGGATTTCATCTGTACAGGAGGTTAGTGATACTGGAGAGAAGAAATGGTTGCCAGCCTAGCACTTCTCTGAGGGGTGCTGTTATGTTTTGCCATGGTATATTATGTTATGGAGATTTATGTGTTTGCGTTCATTCCATGATTGCCTACATAGGTTTGGGAGAGAGGGTCCTGTCCATGGTCTGTGGAATGCACACGGACACCGACTACGCTTATTAAATGCTTAATCTGGCATTACAGTGATCTTGTAAGGAGTTGGGGCTAATATACCTTATAGCGCACTTTGGAGAATGTACAGCAGTAGTCCTACTGTACTCTTTTCCATACTCATAAATGCCTTTGTGCATTTGGCTAAAATATTAAAAATGGGAATAAAAAGGGGGGATTCAGGAAATATTCACTGACAGTTAATACATACAGAAAGGACTGTGTTCTTATTTCAATTTTATTAATAGGGAGTAGGATTTTTCAAGGACGATTTACAAAGACATGTAAGAGCAAGAAAATGGTGTGATCTGTTGAGTCATGATAAAGTTCTAAAACTAAGGGAGGAACAACCTTTGAGCACGCCAGGGGGGTTACAATGATAGTTAATTGTGAAGGCATTTCACCTTGGTAATGATGACATAATGGAAATGATGGGTGAAGATGCCTATTGTCGTATGTAAACCAAATAAAAATAACTTTTTTAAAGTAGAGCAATTAAAATTGTACTCTAGTAGTATACTTCCCATACACATAAATGGTTTTGTGAATTGCCCTCATACATTCCCCAACTTTATTGCACAGCTACATTCAACCTAGGTGCACAAAAAATTCAAAATCGTGATTCACAGAATCAGGAAGGGAAGGGAACACCATGGGTTCTTCAATCAGGAATACAATTTCCTTCATGGAGAAGAGGGAAATAGTTAAATGGGCTAATTTACATTTGCATCAAATTTCCGGATGCATAACTTTTCACCAGTTCGAAAATATGTATGTGTAAATTATACACCAGTGATTACCACTGGAACACAATGAATGTCAATGTTTTCCCAGGAGAATTTCTGGAATTGTTTCAGAATTGCATAACAGTTGGACTTTTGCTCTAAGCACAGGAGTAAATCCAAAGGCACAGAAGGTCCACCTTATTTCATTTGAATCGGGCCAAAAGATGCCCAGAGTTCTCCATATAATCAGTGGCCGCCGGCATTGCTCGCAGGTAGCAGGGCGGTTTTGGCCGCAATGGGGGGTGGGGATCTGTGGGGATCAGTGGGGTGCAGAATGTTAAAAAAAAATACAAATAAACACTTACCTTGCCGCAGGGCCATTTGTCTCTGCTCTTGCTCTCCTCTTCGGACTCGAGGAACAGGAAGCAAAGCCAGTCTCCCCTGACCAATCACAATGCTGCAAAGCATCATTGTGATTGGTAGGCACCTAGGCTCCCCATACCAATCACAACACTGCAATGCAGCGTTGTGATTGGTCTGAGCATCCTGGTTCGGCTCTCAGCCAGGGAATAGGGGCCTTGGCATGTTCTCCACCCAGGATGTAATACAGCCTGCATGGAGAACAGGCAAAGTGCGCATGACTGCTTTGGGCAGCCCAAGAGTGCCGGCCATGTGCACTTAGGAGTGGGCCAACCACTCCTTCCCTGCCCTGCTCTGAGAGCAGAGCAGCCCCGCCCACCTGCCCATTTGCAAAGCAGCACGGAAACATAAACTGATATTAACTCAAAGTTATTATCATTTCATGTTTACTTTACTTTGACCTGCTTAAAAGCAGTAGGGCAACGCTCCTCCGCCATAGTGGAGGAGCTGCCCCTGCATATATTAGGGCCTACATTGTGCATTCTAGATCTATGCAGATGGCAGTCAGGCAGATAGTGCAGGTGTGGATGTGAGAGAGAAGAAGCTCCGTCAATGCCTGTTGGCAGACTGGATACTGGGTATCATTTTGAGGGTGACTGATTCTGAAATGGCGGTTCTGGAACTGAGTGTGAGTGTTCCAATCACCCTCTTAAAACATAGAAAGTTCATGCCAATCATGCTAGCTAAGGGGTCCACCACTTCACTAATAATTGATGTCTTTGGAACTTGGTTTGATTTCTTAATATGCATCACTGATGCAGGATTGTTTAGAGCCCTATGAATGCCTCAACTGTATTGCATCCATTAGGGTGGAGTAACATCTTCCAGCATTATGAACATGACGTGCATTTAGAAAAAGGCTATTTCAACCACCTTTGAACTCCTCAAATGGTACTTAAACTTCCACACTTAAGTATTATCACTGGTTGTCTGGATTGCAGAGGGCGACCTTTACGGTGTTATACTTGGCCAATAGTCTTTTGTGGACAAGGTCGTATGTATCTTAAATCTACTTTCACGCATTGTCTATCTTTTTGATCAACTGTTAAAATGTTATGTTTAGCATTTAAAAGGGAGCATGTCACAATGAATGCATGTGGAATTCAGTGGGCCAAGTATTTGAATTTGTTCCATGAACATGTGCATATCGTTTTCTAAATATTAAGTAGGGCGGTGTATAAGAAGTTGCTTAAATTTTGCCACTCGGCTCATTCTATTTCCTTCATTAACTTTTCCTCAGATCCAGACCCCTAACTCAGAGAAGCCGAGTTGTATGCATGGGTGCCTGAGTTAGTAAAAACACAATAAGATAAACAGACTGGAGAACAGATGATCTACCTCAGAAGGATTTTAGGGATTAATTTGATCAAAATACATAATATATGTGAAAACATTTGTTAAGAAAAATTTTCTAGACAACAACACTTCTGTCACCTTCTAGTCACAAGCGGATTTATTTTTAAAGTAAGTAAGTACATCTTATAGAAAATAAATACACATAATTGTACAATGACCAATTTCACTCACTAAAATCATACACATTCATTGTGTTACATCATCTTAAAACCCTGCAATACTATTTGCGCTTCATTATTAAAATAACGCAATGAATCACACACTGCATATTCCTCATATTACATTCTTAAAACCATTCAACAATTTTTGCAACTTCAATATTACATTAACTTAATTCATGATATCATTAAAACATTCAAATAGATTGGCAAGGTTTTATTGGGCATCCATGCAATTTAAAACTCCCTTTTTTGAATAAGCAATAAGCACTTTGCAATGGCAATAACTCAATCTAATTGGTTTGTTGCCAACAAAGTAACCACTGCATTATGCTGTGATCTTAATCCAGACCTCACACAATAAGGGGGCAAGACCTTTTTCCCTTCATCTAAGAAGAGGGGACAGTCTAACAATAGACGGGTTGCAGAATATTTATTCTGTTCTCCCACAACCTCCAATTAAAACCATGAATCTGCAACGGTAAAATGATGTTCCTTAATCACTTTACCGGGAATTGACCTAAGTAAGGAAACCCCATTACAAGGTATTCTAGGAATTGGCTTACAGAGTTTTTTGTAGTGAGGTACTGTTTATCACCGGGTAGTGAGTACTTAACTCTCTCCTGGAGGACTCTCCTAAGCTGATTTACCGTCATTTGCTCAAATACATCCATTAGATCAAGTACCATGCTTATCTCCATCACTGTCTTTAGAACATTTTGAGGAAATTTGCTTTCAGACAACATAATGTCATGCATCATCACAGACAACAATTTAGCTTTAAAATGTTCATGTCTAAGGCAGTGCCCAAAACACAGGGCATGTGATCTGGCAGGAAAAGCCGATATTCATGGAACCTCCGCAAACCTGAAACACGATCACAGTATCCATGGAGCTACCAAAGATAGGATGACACAAATGCAAGCCACAAGTCACTCTACAACTAAGAAACATTGCTTTTGGAATCACTAACCTTTTTCAGTGGAGGATACATCGACAGCAGGGAGCTACCTGAGATATAAACTATTCTTTTGTGTAGGAGGAATGTACAGACAGAGTCAAGCTTTCTAGCCTTGGTTGTGAAAGACCCAGTAAAAGCCTGTTACAGATTTCAAGATAAAAGCATGACATTTAGACAGAACACCAGAGCATTAAGATAAGAGCAACGTAATACAGAAAAAGTAACTGGTAATAGGTCTGTGCATGCGTCAGCTTGTTATTTGTACTAATAGGGTTCACACAATCCAAAACAAGAACAAATATTTTAAAAAGCACCCAAGCAACATCAAGCTTCCTCTAATACAACACAAATTGTATGTTGAAAGAGTAATATTAGATTATTCAAGCCATCCTGGTGACACATAACTAAGCAGCCCCTTCCTAGAGCAGCACTTGCACCCAACCCCCACCCATCCATAACAGGCGTCACCAGTCAGGTGACCCTTCAAATGAAAGGGGCTGGGCGCTCGAGCACATGGTAGTTCTGCACCCGTACCACTAGTGTCTATGTCCCTCTTTATTTCAGCATGTGGGCCTGACCTTACACCACAAACGATTCAGCATAAGCAAGCATAAAGAATGTAGTGTGCACAATACATTTACATCCTACCTTCAAGTCATATATCCCCACAGCCTAGTAACATTAAAAATAGAGTAAAGAGCCAGCCAAATCCTGCCAAAGCCCGCAAAACGAAGGACTCAGGAATGTAAAGACATTTATGTACAAATCAATTATTTAATGGGGGGGTCAACTTCTTTAATTAAAGTGGTCCATTTAAAAGAAATGATAGTTCCTGATATTGAAAGTTAACCATTGTTTACAAGATTTAAAAGAAAACACCTGCATGTTATCCAATCCCTGGGAGGACATCTTTGGCATGTGTTTTTTTAGCATTGAAATCTGCTGCTACAATAGGTATATACATACTCGATCTGTAGATAGTATCCCCGTTCGGTTCTAGAAAGTACCTAATGATATAGAACAGTGTTTCCCAAACTGTAGGTCACGACTCAGTGGTGGGTCATGAGCTGATTTTTGCTGGAGCACAGAAAGTTGAGCATTAAACAGATATCTTTAAAGTCTGTATTTATCTTGAAATATTTGCTGCGATTTAAAGACAGAGGTCAAATGTCAGGCTACGTTTCCTGACAAATTGCTACTTTGTTAACATGGGGATTGCTGTTTACAAATTCCTCTTGGTTTGCAGTCGGAGAAAGAAAAGTAAAGTAAATTATGGGGCAATCTTGCTGGAGTAGAAGTAGAAGGAAAGGAAAGGCTGTAGGATGTCATTTTTTGTAACACACAACAAAATGCAAATACCTGTAATAAACTGCAGTTAGGGAAGCAAAAATGAAGCACATTTTTGGGCAATTCTGAAGTGTGATGGAAACAAAGATTTTAATAGGATCAAAACAAATCAAGACATTTTATTTGGTAATGCACAAATTGTGAATATTAATTGAAGCCCGATTCCCACACATTATCCTTTGTGTGCAATATAGCTTTATCAGTAAAATTGTATGTCTGTAGTGGCCATTTCAAAGGACAATGTGCTGCTTGTTAATGACAGTATGATACCATACAATGCTTTAGTTACATTAAAACAATTCCCATTGTTAGACCTAGCATCCTTGATTTGGTTTTCCCATTAACTTTTTGCCTTCAACCCTCCTGTTTTGCTGACTTAGTTTTGGCACTTTACCGATGCTAAGTTAACCAGTGCTAAAGTTCTTGGGCCCGATTCACAGAACAAACTTAAGACTAAATCCTAAACTTAGTACCATTCTGGTATTCACAGAATGCACCTAGTACTTCTGCTATTCACAGAATGAACTTACTACTTTTGCTATTCACAGAATGAACTTAGTACTTTTGCTATTCACAGAATGGATTTACGACTACTATACTTACGTCCGCACTCGGGCCGGAAATTCCGGCCCGGAGGCGGAGCTTCCGGCCCGGAGGCGGGGCTTCCGGCCCGGAGGCGGAGGTGAGGATTCCGGCCGATTTATCTATGGCCGAAATCTCCGCCTCCGGGCCGGAAGCTCCGCCTCCGGGCCGGATGCTCCGCCTCCGGGCCGGAAGCCCCGCCTCCGGGCCGGAAGCTCCGCCTCCGGGCCGGAATTTCCGGCCCGAGTGCGGACGTAAGTTTAGGAGTCGTAAATCCATTCTGTGAATAGCAAAAGTACTAAGTTCATTCTGTGAATAGCAAAAGTAGTAAGTTCATTCTGTGAATACCAGAAGTACTAGGTGCATTCTGTGAATACCAGAATGGTACTAAGTTTAGGATTTAGTCTTAAGTTTGTTCTGTGAATCGGGCCCCTTGTGCTTTCTCCTTAAATTATGATATAGTTGGCTTATACCCAATTGGAATATTTAATTTACTTGTAGGTCCCTAGTAAAGTGGAACTACCTGTGCCCAGGTCCTGTAAATGAAATGCTACTAGTGGGCTTTCAGCACTGATTGTGCCACCCACTCAAGTAGAACTTTAAACATGTCTCAGGCCTGCTATTGCAGCCTGTGTGTGCAGTTTTAAACTGCCATTTCGACCTGGTCAAATAAACCTTTTGCCAGGCCCAAACCTTCCTTCTTAATACAAATAAGTGACCCCTTAGGGTAGGCCCTGGACAGCCCAGAGGGCAGGGTGCATTGTATTTAAAAAGTAGGACATGCACTTTTAAGATTTTCATGTCCTGCTAGTGAAAAAAACTCCTGAATATGAATTCCACTACTGCAAGGCCTACCTCCCCACATGATAACATTGGAGTTACCTTATTACATTTAATAAGCTGTAACTTCCAAATGGGAAAAGGTAAATTTTGTACATTTTTCATGTTTGGTGTCTTTAGAACGGTAATTATAAATTAATTCTAACTTATGGTGAAGTCAGATTTTAAATTGCAATTTTCAAAATGGCACTTTAAGAAAGTTGGCATTTTTCTGCCCATTTGGTGCCTGAAGCCTTTCTCTAAGTCACATGACTGTATTTCATTGACAGCTGGGGTTTGTGTATCCCTCCTAGACAGCCACACAGAATAGGGGGCTCAGGTGTGCCTAGATGGACCATCACTGGCCAGATGGGAGGGAGGAACTGGGCACAGCCCCACTTACACTTGAATACTCTGTGTCCTGCCTCCACACAAAGAACTGCAAACACCTTGAAGTTAGTCTGAAGCCAGGGCAAAGCATGCAGGGCACCTGTGCACTTCAAAGGCATGCCTCTAGAAGCTTTCTGCACTTCAAAGGCACAACTTGGTACAAGTATTGGATCTCAGACACCAACTCTCCAGTACACTTCTGGACCTGTGGATACTCTGCCAGGAAGAAGGACTGCTGTGCTGCTGAAAGGACTGTCACTCTGCTGGACTGCTGCTCTGATGGAACTGCAGCCCTGATGTGAAGACCTGCTTCCCTCTTGTCTGGGTGAGAAGGAATGGAGACCTGAATCTATGCAACCCAGGACCCCAGAGTGACTCCAAGTGCTAGTTGTCTGGCCTCCTGACTTGAGCCTCAGGGACAGAAGGTTCCAACAACTTCGAACCCAACACCTGGACCAGGCCATCTGTGGGTCTACCCTGCCAAGTGGTACCACCCCAGTCCTGTACCCTTGAAACTAGGCCTGAGGGGTTCTGCTATTTTCTGGGGTCTAGTAGAACAGATGCATCTTCTCTGCTGCACGATGCAACACTGAGCAGAACCAACGCATCAACTCTTCACCATCACAAATACCCGCATCACAAGCCTCATCAGAACAGTTGCTGGGTGATGCATCCTCAATGACAATTCCAGACTCTGCATCACAGCCTTGCAGCTCCTCAGAACCAGCGCATCGCTCCAACTGTGCAACGCATCATCGACGCCGGACTTCAAGTCACCAGCCCCCCTGACAGGATCCTCCACAATGACCCAGGACCTCGCATTGCAGCCTTGCTCCATTCTGAAACTGACACCGCTGCGGCTGCGTGACACATCTTTGACGGGGACACTCGCAATGGTTTTAGTTAGGAAAGCACTGATATGAAGTCTTACAGCCCAAGAGAGATACTGGCATGACCCCCTCATGCACCCTCTGTGTAGTGGGCCTAGTGCGCAGGGCTTATGTTGAGCTAACCCTGTGGTGCGTTATGGCGCGCTATGATTCCATTCCTAAATTTCCCCAATCCCCCTGATTCTATTATGCCTGAGCTTGCAAGCATTCCTTGAACATGTGAACCAATGGCTTGCTTTGCTCCGGCTGTTACTAGGGTCTTGGAGTGTTTTCTATTGTGCAAGTTTAAACAAAATGAAGCATTCATTTCCTGTTAATTGATTCCATCTGTTAGTTTGCACCTGCCCTTCCTGTAAGGTCAAAGCCAGTGTACAAGCATGTTTTTCTTTCAGGAGTCTTGGAGAACCTCCAAGACTGTCATTTGTGTGCCATGTGCCATAAATGATCTGGGTGTATCAATTGGACCCTGAACATGTTACATAAACCACACCCAGACCAAAGCTCCTTGCTTGACCTACGCTCCCTATCGGATCAAGCTTCCTTCCTAACGACTCACCTGAAGAATCGACTGAACCTGGGCAGCGCACATCTCGGCTGCTGTTCAAAGCTCTTCCTGTGATTTCTTTGGCTCCAGCTCCCTCAACACATTCTTCATCTCTGCCTCCTGCTCAGCTACTCCAGTTCTTCAGTGACTTCCTTAATCAAGAACTCAAGACCTTCTTCGAACTTATGACAAGTTGAAGAACAAGGCTAAGTACTTGATATCAGGTTAGTGTGTACTATCCTTCTATAGTAGAAAGCCGGCCGGAGTATCGTCATCTTCAAGACTATAGTCCTGTCTTCTAGTTTCCTCTCAGTGACCTCTCTTCAGTTCACCTTGATTGTTCTTGCTTCAGACCCTTCCTGCAAACTTGACCTTTGAATTGTGTTTATACAAGGACTAGAGACTTTGCTCTGTCTTTCTCAGAGCGCTTGATTCATGTGTGAATACTGTACCAGGATCTATGTTTTGAATTTATCCTTTGGAGTGCAATTAACGTCAATCTATGTTTCGAGTGTTTCCTTTGGAGTGCCAGTAACTCCAATCTGTATTTTAAGCTATTCCTTGGGAGTGTCTAGCTACAGTCTGTGGTTCCGGTTATTCTGTTTCCTTGCTGTGTTTTTGAAAGAGACTGTAAGTGAATTTGACTGAAGTTATTGCAAAACCATTGCTTGAGAGGCCTTTAGCGTATTGATGGAAATCGCCTCTTCTTGTTGTTTCCAGTGCATTGCGTCTTCGTAAAATCAGAGGTCCTGGTCCGGTTGCTGTCCAGAATCAGCACAGCAAGTCTCTCTTTTCTTATTTTGTCCCAACCCCTTTCCCCACTAGGGCTGCACTTTGTTTAGGGAGAAGCAATTCCTTGAACAGGCCCGGCGTTGCAGGGATAGAAGTCCAGCATCAGATCCAGTATCATCTCTGCAGTCGGAAGCAGGTGAGTGCATAGCAGATACCAATATCCATAGTTTTCAAACAGTTGGCATACTGGTTGAATCCTCACCACTTATTCCACATGAGCCATTATTATGGCAAAGCCTCCAGAAAATAGTGAATCATCCCAAAATGTAGCATTATGTTCCGGAAGAAATTTGTTTCTCTAAATCTTATGTGTTTCCTCAAACAGCAGAAGCTTTTATTATCTTATGTCCTTTTTTCATGTCAAATGAGGATTCCAAATATTCATTACATTTAGTCCCTGTGTTGAATGGTCTTCCTTCTTGAAACATATGTAAATCAACATGCCTGAGCAAGCTGCAGGGATAAATACTCCTTGACCACAAGATATAGTTAGTATGGTCCCCGACAGGCATGATCATCTTTTCCTCAGGCCAAGTTTACATTATACTTTAAATACTCTAAATGCACATAAGCTGATGCATACCGATGACCTCGAAACAGATCACCACTCTCACAACTATGAAGCCTCTAACTGCACCAAGATCTCGAGTGGAATTAATGCATGCATGCTTCAAAAGGCATAACTTTCAATTAAAAGTTGCAATATTTTCCAAACAGTTGTTTTCTGCCCCTTCTTTTATACAATTACATTACGAGTCCCCATAAAACTCCAAGTTAGAGAATGTTGTGACAAAAGGAAACTCCAAACAGAAGTCACCTATTCCTAAAAATTAAATTCTCTATAACAAATCCAGGGGCACAGAAGTATTTTAGAAGAAGAGAAATACCTTGACTGTGGGCACAAATGGCTGGAATAACACTTTTTGTAAACTGTACTCAATGTATGCTTCATGGTTTGTTCGCTCTCAATACCTATGCCTTCAGACATATAATTGAATTTCCAGATGAAAAGTCTATTGCACAGACCTAAAGTCCTTTAAGTGGAACCCCCTTTTCATCCTTAGGGATAAGGACATCTGCTAAAAATTATCATACCTCAGGACTCTGTATCTCTGTTACTCACAAACCTCTCTTGCAAATATGTCAACAGTTCATCATTCGTTTTGTAGATAACTCAGCAGCATTTGATTGAGCATCAATTGCTGCTGTATGAAACACCCCAAATGTTTTTTTTTTATCAAAGGCTTAAATGTCTACATTAGCAGTACATGCTGCTAAATGAACTGAAATCCAAAATCATTCATAAAACCACACTAATGAAACGTTATAAGCAAAGGTGCACATTCAAACCCTCTTAGTTTAATATATTTATAGATAACTTCTCTGAGGCATGAGAGGTTCTACTTTTTCACCCAGAGTCTGTTAATGATAGGTAACGTCCAGCCCCCATATAATGTAACACTGATGTCACAAGCTGTGAGTGTCTCCTAAAAATATATAAATGTTATATCATATAATATGATTGAATGTATGTACGTGTATGGCCTTGATGGCTGAAATAAAGTGATCTGAACTGATTGAGGGTTCCCATATAAATGAGCTACAAGATCAAGGTGTTTGTATTTGGATGATGTAAGTTCTAAGGAATATCTTCTCCTCTAGTACCATTCTTGAATGATGAATGTCTTTGAATATCTAGGGAAAATGTTGGTTAGATCAGGTGTGACTGACCTACATATATATGCAAGAAATGTGTAATTAGTGAGATACCTAGTCATGTGGTAGTTCATCTCTGTTGGAAGCATGGAGTGCTGATCCCCCCTTCTAGTGTAACAATCTATAATGCAAAGCTTGCATCTGTAGTGGTTAATAGATTTGAAAAGGCACATTAGTTTACTTTAAGGTGTCCACTTTATTTTACTGAAGGTGGGAGATGGCGGCAGATTGATTGAGATCTTTCCATTTACTTCATAACCTACCAACACTATCGCCCGAGTGACAATGCAGGCATAGGTGAAGCTATTGATAGTACATTTACACTGCCTAAAAACCTAAAAAGAAATAAGAGCAAACCCCTTCTCCAGTAAGACACAAACTACCATCATGGGGAATTGACCCTATACATCCAAGTTGCCCTTTGAAATGAAACAGACTGGTAAACTGCCCAACCCTGATAACGCCACCAGTGCAATAGGACACAGCCACCAAAATGACAGGGAAGATGAGCCTGATAAGAAAATGCTTATTAAATGCAGGCAAGCGAGCCTAACGTCCATAGATAAGAAGATAGATATTCTCAATTTCCAAACTGACACAATAGCCTCAAAGATTGACAAACGTGGGGGTCACTTGACTGAAGTGGAAAGCAGAATTTCAACAATGGACGACAGGCTTCAACGTAAAAAGAGAAAACTTTTAAAAATGGGCAAGGTACTCACACTAATAATAGTCAAAGATGAGGAGGAAGAAGCCAGGTTGTGGTGTTACAATTTAGGTTTCTTAGGGATATGGAAAATGACAGACATTGGCAAGATAAAATTATTTGTAGAGGCTAAGATAATCGCTCTTTTAGGAACTGGCTGCTATTCCAATCTCATTGTGATTAAAAGAGCTCACTGCTCACTGGCGGCCCACCTATGGCTGGCTGAGCCTGATAGGCTTATCCTTGCTAGACTCCTAAATTTCAGTGAAAAAAAAACCTCCATTATAAGGGATGGACAGTGTTGATGAATCCAGATATCACGTTCACAGTTCAGGAAGCCCTTAGAACAAGAGGCTAAATTCCTAAAAAAAAATATCAAAGATACCCACAAACTGTCATGGACTGCACACGAAGAACACCTGTCATCACCGTCAGATGAAGAGATAATAAAAACACTAAGGGCAGCTAATCAACATGAAAATCAATGCTTCAACACTTTGGATAAGCACTAGTTAGATGTAAGACTGAAACATGATAGCAGACAATCATCGGCATAAAGACAACACACAGCACTGACAATCATCTGCTGCTCTCAATATCTCCCACATGCTGCCACTCCTTCAAATACTGTTGCTTAACTGTTTTGCAATTGCCCATTGATTATGAACTGGAGGCCACCCACCTCTGTGGTGAACTCCCGGGCAATTTTAGTTGTTATAATTTCCATTATGCTGTTGTAATTGTTTAGGTTAGGGGAGAAGTAGTAGGAAGGGAATTCGAGAGAATTCATTGGCATTGTTGGTGGTTGGCATGGGTAGGGGGGCATATTGGAGACATAGAGACATATAAATATAGCCAAATGTTTTAGTCATACACTGACTACCAAATGTCAGCATACGTAGGTTACGCCTTTCCTAACGTGGTCAAATGAACAACCGCCCTGTAATTAATAAACAATATAACCTGGAAAGCGTGAGGCCTAAATGATCCTAGAAAGATGAGACAAGTGATGGCGTACTTTTGGTGTAAGCAAGTAAATGAAGCTCTGCTCTAGGAAACTCACTCCCCCTCCTCTTGAATGATAAACATCTTCTAAGAAAATGGATTGGATACTGTGTGACTTCCTTGTACTTATCATATGAGAGAGGTGTTGCCATCTATGTTAAAATAGATATGCCTTTCTGCACACTATGTACTATTGTAGATGCATCAGACCGATAGGTAATATTACAGGGTGTCTTGGACAGGAAACATTTGACATTAGTCAATTCCTAGGATGCAAATAATGATGATCTTTAACTAACTGTGGGGTGGGATAAAAGCACTAGAATGCAAAATACAAATTTGGGGAGGACACTTCAATATGGTTCTCGAACACCGCATGGATAGATGGCATATAACAGGAACAAATGCAAAAAAGAAGGGGGAGACCCAATATACCCTTGAGGGCTTGGGCAGACAATTTTGAAAGCTAAAAGTGCCAACAAGGGATTTTGTTTCAACTGAAATATCTAATTATATGATTCAACAAAGATTAATTCGCAGGTGTATTTTCAAAATTAACACCAATCAAGAGTATTAATCAACTGATTCAATCATTAAATATAAAGAGCAAAAAACACGGGAAATCTTTTTTGTGAAGAAAACACAGATACAGATAGTGATCATACATCGGACAACATCTACCGACCAGTCTATGATCAACAGCCTTCAACATCTAGGCATTCTTTTTTAGGACAGGATCGGAGGGGATCCGGTCAATCACGACGACAACGAGCAACAAAGAGAGGTTGGTTCCGGAACCAATATACACCGGGCTTTCGACAAACCCGGAACCAATATTACGAATGGTAAATTCAACTGAAACCATCCCGATTTTCAATTTATCTAAACATCACCTCTCAGAGGCGGAAATATCAGTTCTCTCAACAGGGCTCTCTTTTGTACCCACGAATAGGAATGATCATTTTCAAACCAAATTGGAGCTATATGAATTCTTTCGCTCCGTAAGACTTAAACATTTTTTTGCAAACTAAATAACACCTCAAGATTTCGACACTACAGGTCTACATAACCATTCAACCTTCTTCCCAACAAACACAATGATAGCGAAATAAGTTGTCACCTTTGAAAATGCTATCTTGACAGAGGTAGATAACTTCTTTAAAACTCCTGCTCATGTTAAAAATAATCTCACACGAGATGAACATGTAGCCCTTAGGAACCTCCAGTCCTTATCAGATACAATCATTAAGCCAGCAGATAAGGGTGGGGGTATTGTGCTGTGGGATCTTGCAGCCTATAACATCGAAATGGCAAAACAACTATCAGTAGAATCACACTACAAGAAATTACCCAATAATCCAACCACGCGTCTAGAAAAGTCTATCATTGAACTCAGCAAGATGGGTCTGGAAGGAGGGTGGCTTAGTGCCAAGGAGGCTGCTTTTTTAATCAACAAATCCCCCACGGTACCGGTAATATACATCTTACCGAAAATACATAAGAATGCCAACACACCCCCCGCTAGACCAATTGTGTCTGGGTGTAATTCGATTTTAAAACCCTTAGCCCAGTATGCAGATTTTTTCATTCGCCCTTTTGCTACAGAGACGGCCACCTACATCAGGAATACAACAGCAGTCATCAATGTGGTTGAAAATCACTCTTTTGATCCTTCGTGTGAACTCCTGGTCTCTATGGACATAGAGAGTTTATACACGAATATTCCACAACTTGAAGTACTTGAGATTATAGAAAATCTATTGAACAACAGACCTAGACCACATGCGGTCCCAACTGAATTCATTATGGAATGCATAAGGATCTCCCTCTGTGAAAACTTTTTCCTTTGTGAAAAAACATTTTTCCAACAGTTGAAGGGAGTCGCAATGGGGCAGTTTATGCCCCAGATATTGCGAATATCTATGTATCTGATTTTGAGATGAAATATGTCTATAACGCATCTAATCCATTTACGGCCAACATTACATGTTGGCTAAGATACATAGACGATGTGTTTCTTATTTGGAAAGGGACCGAGGAACTTTTAATAGAGTTCCACAATTGGATTAACTCCAGGAATTCCAACCTGAAATTCACATTAGATTCAGACAATCAACAGATGAACTTTCTCGATATTTCAATAAAAGTAGGTATAGACAACACACTATATACCACTTTATTTACCAAACCTACAGCACGAAATACTCTTTTGAAATATGAAAGCCACCATCCACAGTCATTTAAGGACGGACTCCCTTTTGGACAGTTTCTCCGTCTTCGGAGGAACTGTTCCAGAAGGGAAGACTATTTTTTTGAAGCCAGAAAACTTAAAGAGAAACTACATTCTCGTGGTTACCCTAACAAACTACTCAAAAAAATCACTCAAAAGGGCCTGGTATAATGATCGTAATGCTTTACTAGAAGTAAAACATAAAACTAATGAAACAGAGTTAGTTTGTGTAACCACTTTTGGGACAGCTACCAACAAGATCAAAAAAATCATAAAAAATCATTGGACACTTTTGGCTTCACTTCCAGAATTAGTTAAAGAACCACTTTTCTCTTTCAAAAGAGGCACGAATCTAAAAGATCGATTAGTTCATGCCTACAAAATACCAGATCACAATATAATTGACAATATGAGACAGCTTACACCCGTGATTGACCATTAAAAATGCAGCAAGTGCATGGCGTGCTCGAGCACTGCCAACATGAAATCCTTTGAACTGAATGGCAAAAATTTCACAATAAAATCATTCTCAAATTGCAACACCAGTAACGTTGTCTATTATATTCAATGCCCTTGTGGCTTGAAATACATAGGAAAAACCACACAGATGGTCATAAAACGTATCCTACAACATCAGTCAAGAATCAGATGTAGGGTTGAAAATGCACCACTTGTCGACCATTACATCAGAACGAAACATACTGAAAAAGATATGTTATGGTGGGTGATCGAAACGGTGAGACCCAATATCAGACAGTCCAATGTTGATCGGACTCTCACAATGAAAGAAAATCGCTGGATTTGTCGCACTGATAACATCAGACAGGGCTTGAACTCTGCCACCGAATGGCACACTCTAGCATGTCTGGCATAAAATCAACCACGACCTGATCAAGACCACATGCAACACTTAATTACAAACTTTGGATTTACATATGGTGGCTCACATTAATAAATACATTTCTTGATTTTCATTATATATATAATTCTATTGCAGAGTTTAAGGCTATATCATGGTCCCTGATAATGTGTAACACTTTTTAACCAATTTCAGGTCTGTAAAATGTAGTTTATGTATACAATGGATGAAGCTATCAATATTTATAAAACTTTATTGTTAAACTTATTGTAAATCTTGTGTTTACACACTGTGGTCTACGCACACAAAAGATATGATCCTTTGTCACTCAAATCGTGATATAGAATTGTTAATGTATCTAAAGCTGTGTTTATTGAAAAAGTATCTGATAGACAAGGTTATCAACATGTGAAAACTTTATTGCTAACCCTTTTGTAAATCTTTTGTCTACACATTATGTTTATTGAAAAATCATCTGATAGATAAGGCTATCAATATTTGTGAAACCTCATTGGTAACCTTATAGTAAATCTTTTGTCTATAGATTGTGGTCCACGTTCACAAAAGATATGATTCTTAGCTATCCAAACTGAGACATAGAATTGTCTATGATTCCAGCGCTGTGTTCATTGAAAAATGATCTGATAAAGTTAACATTGATAAATGTATTACTATTGAACTATCATCCTGTTTGCGATCTAATATTATGTATTTTAACATCTAGGGCCATATTGTCCGATTGCATATACTTCTGAGATAAAATTAATTTATCTGGTAGCCAAAAGTATTCTATTAAAGGCCTCCGTTTAACCGTAAATTTGACGAAATGTTTTATCAGTCAAACAAAATGAGGCAGTCAAAGATGGCCGCTGTATTTACATCGAATATTCAACCCGATGTGTCTCCGGCTTTATTTACGACGGCTTTCGCCCTTTGAATTTTTGAATTTTTGATTTTGTGTCCATCTATTGGCCAAATAGGGAGCCTAAAAATACCTCAATAGTATTTTAACAAAGGCCTCCGTTTCATATACTTCTGAGATAAAATTAATTTATCTGGTAGCCAAAAGTATTCTATTAAAGGCCTCCGTTTAACCGTAAATTTGACGAAATGTTTTATCAGTCAAACGAAATAAGGTAGCCAAAGATGGCCGCTATATTACATCGAGTGCTCCGCCCGATGTATTTCCGGTTTCATTGAGGCAGGTTCCTGCCCCCCCCCCCCCATTGACCTGTGGCTTTATAAACATCAAACAGTTGCCGGTCGGGTTAGGCTTTCTCGATCTGGATTGACCTGTGCGCCTTCATTTCTGAAAGAGACACGTGAGTAGGACTATCTTTCACAGCCTTTCCTTTCATTGCATGAGCATCCCGTGTGTTGTTCCAAACACCAATTTGAATAAACACTGGGTATATTTATTGCAATCGATTCCACATTAGTTGGACTTTTAAAGAAAACTTATATTTGTTGGGCTGAACATGTCCGTCTGTCTGTAAAAGAAGCTCACTATACCCTCAACATTCTCTCTCAGCCTCTTTTTATTCTGGACCACTTCCCGCTCCTGGATCTCCCCACCCTGGAAGCCATAGCCCGGAAAGTAAAAACTGGCTCCCCAAAAGATCCAGCCCCTCCAGACATTCTTATGTCTGTATCATCAATTACACTGCCAATCATCAAAGATGTACTAAACGCTTCGATCACATCTGGCCTAGTTCCCTTACCTTGGAAACAAGCCATGGTTCGTGCATTATTAAAAAAGCCCAATCTTGATTCGGCAGATCTCAGCAATTATCGGCCCATTTCCTTGCTCCCGTGGGTGAGCAAAATATTAGAAAAACACGTCAATTTTCACCTGGTAAATTTTTTGGAAAATGCCCAATTGTTAGATGCCACCCAGACGGGCTTCAGGCCTAAACATGGGACTGAGACCGCCCTCCTCATGGTCACGGAGGAATCCAGAAAAATCTTGGACCGGGGAGGATCAGTGGCAGTGATCCTCCTCGATCTCAGTGCAGCCTTCGACACGGTCAGCCATGACACCTTGTTACACCGTCTGTCCAGCGTCGGAGTTAAGAACAAAGCCTGGCTCTGGCTCAAATCTTTTCTGGAGGATAGATCCTTCCGAGTCTTTGACGGCGAGGCCGTCTCTACCAGCAGACCACTGGGGTGTGGAGTCCCTCAGGGCTCCTCCCTAAGTCCCGCCCTTTTCAACATCTATATGAGGCCACTGGCTGATGTCGTCCGCCCATTTGGGATTAAGATCATATCCTACGCGGACGACACACAGCTGGTGGTCTCATTGGCACAGGGAGGCAATCCCCCGGTGTCAGGCGGACTGAGAGACTGCCTAACTGAAGTAAAAAAACTGAATGTCCTCATCTTCCCTTAAATTGAATGGGGACAAAACGGAGCTAATGCTCCTGGGCCCCTCCGATCCCCTTCTTTTTAATTGCCTGTGGCCCTCTGACCTAGGCCCCCCTCCAGCACCTAAAGACAACATCAAAAGCCTTGGGGTATGGCTGGACAGTTCTCTTTCATTTAGGACCCAAGCCACCAAGCTTTCGGAAACCTGTTTTGGCCTCCTCAAAATGCTTAAAAAAATCCTGCCTCTCCTTCCAATGGAAGCCAAACAGGTAGTCATTCAGGGTCTGATACAGTCCCGCCTGGATTTCAATAACGTGTTATACCTTGGCGCCCCAGATTACACCCTACGCAGACTTCAGATAGTGCAGAATTGTGCGGCCCGCCTTCTACTTGAACTCCCTCGCAGTCACTCGGTGAGGGCTGGTCTGATCAAACTGCACTGGCTGCCAATTCGGCAAAGAATTTATTTTAAAGCCATGTGCATTGCTCATCAGTCCTTCTGGGACACAGGCCCCATGATCACTCGCGATCTAGTTACCCACTACACACCTACCAGAAACCTCCGCTCCAGTCAAACCTTTTTGGCGACACCCCTGAGAATAAATAAGACCAGGTCAGGCGGCAGGTCATTCACACACAATGCTGTTAAGTTCTGGAATACTCTTCCTTTGCAGCTCAGAGCTAATTCCAACCTTTCGTCCTTCCGTAAACAGCTAAAAACCTTCCTCTTCAACCACTCTTACTAGTCTTTCCCAGTCACCTTATTAGGCTCCTTCGAATACTATCTAGCGCTTGGACGCCCGTGGGCAGCAATTCGCGCTCTACAAATGCACATCTATTCTATTCTATTCTACATTCTGTTTTGACTAAATTTCAACATCTCACGATGGCCATTTTCTCTGAGAATGCCATATCTCTGGTCTCCAATGAAAATGTGTGTTTTTCTTTGAGTAGTAATTTCAATCATTCTATCGATATCGTTTGCTGTCACAAATACGGTGTTACCTTAAAAATAGGTCTCTTCAAGATATGGCCCCTATCATAACGATTGTTTGTCTGCTCATATAGTCAACATACTTAAGGAAAGGTATTAATTGAGCACAAACGCCAATACGATCTAATGCTATCACCAACAGTGACTTGTGCTGCTGAAATGCCATTATTTAGCACCAAGTATATCTTGACAATAAATGCAATAGACCGTTAACGTTGTGAATATGTGTAAAAGACGGCTTGTCCACTAAGAGAGATTCAAGTATTAAGGCCTCTGCATTTCTGCTTTGTTATGCAGTTTTGAAAAACAAAGGAGGAAGGATTCTTCCCTTTAGATGCTTCTGCTGTGAGAAAATTTGAAGAAAATCTGGTAGGCTTTATGTTAATCAATTGTCAATCTTTAAACAAATAACTATTCTTGAATTATATGGCATCAATTCTGTTACATGCTGTTTATTTGCTTTTGTTTCAGTAACAACAAGAAACATTTGTACCACGACAAAAAAAGTATTGCAAAATAAGTATCGTGTGAGATCTCTAATTGCTGAAGTAAGCATGTTTTTCTCACTGTCAGAACAAATGTCGGGTGTATTATTTACATATCTGTTCACTTTGAAAATACAAATGATAAGTACCCTTTAGATGACTTCTGCAATATAGGGTTATAAGATTTAAATAGGGTTGTTTCTCGCACACGGGTTATCTAGATTATTTTTATACTAAATGAAAATAACGCAATTATGTAAACATTATTGTAACTGATTGTATTATGTTCACATAGGGGTCTTTTATGTGCAATAATAACTGTCCTGAAGATGGTCTGACGGACTGATGCCACCCAAGACCGAAACGTCGACTACATCATCTATTTTCACAATATCTGCTATACACAGTAGATTATTGTTTCAGGAAAGAGATATATCTCTGTTTAAATGTATTGAAATAGATGTTTTTCTTATGAATTGTGATTATGATTTGACCCTTTTTCATGTTCTATTGCTGAACTAATGTTCTTTGTACTCCTTTTAACTTGATCTATATATAAAAATATTTGTGTTTTCTTCACAAAAAAGATTTCCCGTGTTTTTTGCTCTTTATATTTAATGATTGAATCAGTTGATTAATACTCTTGATTGGTGTTAATTTTGAAAATACACCTGCGAATTAATCTTTGTTGAATCATATAATTAGATATTTCAATATAACAGGAACAGGCAACACTACAGTTGGCTGGGCCATGAAGGGTATCATAACAGAGGATGAACTCAACATATGGACAGCTAGACACACAAACCTGACAGATAGTTCATATTATTCTACCTCATATTACATGTAGTCCAGACTTGACTACTAGCCAATTACTCATAAGGCAAACTGGGACAGACCTCCTTGCTCAAACCCTCTCAGACCATTCTCCCATGACGCTACGCCTTGAAATCCTTGACACTTGTATTCAAGAAAAGATTTGGCGCCTATTCCTAAGAATACAATTAGAGAGAAGATTCAGAGAAGAAGTAGGCAATGAGAGTAAACACTACTTTTAAACTAACCAGGAGTCAGTAGCTGAGAAAGCCACCCTCTGCAAACCATTTAAAGCTGTGATCAGAGGGCAGTGCGCAGCAAAACAATTTGGTGTACTAATGACCCTCTGCTACCACATGGTGACACTAGAAGGAGAAATAAAACACTTAGAAACCCAATGAGGCCCATAAGACAGTGCGGTAATCAGGAAAGACTTCAGAAAAAAGTATTCAAGTATAACAAAATAGGGCTGCAGGAGGTCACTTACCTTGGGAAATATGCTAAAGCTCGATTGTATGGTGAAGGTGAGAGACCAGGGAAAAAATCTTGTCTTCATAATTAGACATCCCTGGGCAGCAAATAATGTCATTTCTATGACCGATAGCAGCACGAATCTCGAGTATGAGGCAGATGACATTGTATTTACCAAATATTACAGTGGCCTATACCCATTGCAATGTAACATTAATCCCATGCACACCCAACAGAACCTAGATTACATCCATTGTTTGACTGAATTATGCCCATAGAGAATTCATACCATGACACTCTGAAACAAAGACTCTATGAAGCCGGCATAGAGGGGACTGCTCTAGAATTGATTGCATCCTACCTTCGAAAAAGAAATAATGTCATCCATACCCCACTTTTCTTGTCCAAACCATACTCCACAAAAGCAGGGGTCCCTCAAGGCTCTATCATCTCGCCCATGCTTTTCAACATCTACATGAAGTCATTACCGGTACTGATCAATCAATTTCACCTCACGTGCTATAACTATGCAGATGACACGCAAATACTCCTTCAACTGGAATGCCCCAAAGACATTGGAAAATCCCCAATTTTCAGTTGTCTCAGCGCCGTGGATCAGTGGATGACTTGGAGCCATCTCAAATTGAATGTTTCTAAAATAGAAATACTCACGTGTGGCGATTGGAAACATTATGACCCACGTGCCGCCTGATGAACTGGGATCACCGCCTAAAGTATCGAAGGAAGAAAACTTGGACTGACCATGGACAACAAGCTATCGATGAATGCCCAAGTGGACAAACTAGCAAGATCTAGCTTTGCCACCATAAAAACGCTGCAACAAATGTTCCTTCATTTGGGATTTCCACCCAAGGTCCAAGCTACCATCTCCCTTGTTCTGTCCAAACTCAATTAAGCCAATAGTCTCTACCACGGATCACCTTTAACGACCATGAAAAGACTACAACGGATTCAGAACTCGGCTGCCAGACTACTCTTGCATATCAAACCGTGAGACCACATCTCACTTGCCTTGAAAGCCCTGCATTGGTGACCGATTGCCAGAAGATCCACGTTCAAGCTGATCTGTATCACCCACAAAGCAATACATGGAATGGGACCACTCTTCATCAGGAATAAAATCACCAAACACATTCAACAAAGGAACCTCCACTCTAAAGGGGCACCTCGCCTCAAAATCCCAATATATAAGAAAAAAAACATCATCTACATCCACTCTCTCATTTATCCCAAACCCCATGCCACTACTATGATCCCCAAAATAACCCTTTCTAGACTCTCCCCTACTCTACCCCTCCTTGCATCATCTGACACCTCTTTTTACTATACCGATCCCCCAAAGCAAACCTTTCTAAACTCTTCCCTCTGACTCTTCTCCTCCACAACCGTTTTTTATTCATCCAAAAGCCTCGTCCTACTGCTATGACCTCCAAAAAAAATATACATCTAAATCCTTCACTCTTCTATCCCTCCACAATCCTTTTCAATCAAAATAACAGACTAACATGTTCACTTCTCAAATTTCATATTCCACTATACTAATTCACCATTAATCCTTTATGGGTTGCAGAGTAGCATGCTACTCACCAATAAAGCGCTTTAACATCCCATCAGGGTTACAAGCGCTATATAAATGCAAACCTTTTTCCCTTTTCTACCACTCCCCAACCCTTCTCAATCCAAATAACTGACTAACATATCCACCACTCAAATGACTTTCATATCTCACTATAGTAATTGAACACTAATCCTTATGGGTTCCAGAGTAGCATGCTACTTGTCAAAAAAGCGCTTCCACCCCCCATCAAGCGCTATATAAATACAAACCTCTTTCCCTCTTCTATCCTGCCGCCTACCCTTCTCTATCCAAATAACTGAATAACATATCCATCACCCAAATTACTTCATATTTCACTATACCAATTTTCAACACTAATTCTTTATGGGTTCTGGAGTAGCGTGCTACTCACCAGGAAAGAGCTTCAACACCAATCAGGGGTAACAGATTCTATATCAATGCAAACCTTTCTTCCCCTTCTATCCCTCTGCTATTGTTCTCACTTCAAATAACTGACTGAAATTACTTTCATATTTCACCATACTAAATCACCACTAATCCTTTATGGGATTGCAGAGTAGAGTGCTACTCGCCAAAAAACCGCCCCATCAGTGGAAACAAGTGCTATATAAATACAAACCTTTTTTCCTCTTCTATCCCTCTGCTATCCTTCCGATTCCAAATAACTGACTAACCTATCCACCACTTAAATTACTTTCATATTTCACTATACTAATTCAACACTAATCCTTTATGGGTCCCGGAGTAGCGTGCTACTTGCAGAAAAAGCGATTTGACGCCTCATCATGTGTAGTAAGCAATATATAAATGCAATTACAATACAATACAATATAACACGACAGCCCATCGCAGTAGAAGAAATCTAAGCTATAATACGTAGCCTCCCAAATGAAAAAGCCCCAGCATCAGACAGACTGCCTGCTGAATTGTATAAGACCTACTCTGCTATACTAGCCCCACAAATATTGGAAATATCCAATGAAGCTATAGATAGAGACAGCCTTCCACCCTGTGCATAGTAATTCAACAAAATGTGCAGAGTTGTGATTCATACAAACCTCTGTCGTTACTCAACTGTGACGCCAAAATATTTGTTAAAATCATTGCAAATAGTATCTTCCCCATACTGCCTGAAATGGTACTGCCAGGTCAGACAGGACTCGTCCCTGGACCATTAACCTCACACAACGTCTGTACCATACCTGCAGTTCTGCATCTCCTTAAGCAGATGCAAGAGCTGCAGCAGTTCTTTTGGACACTAAAGAGTTTGACTTTCTCAAGTGGACCTATTTGATGATGGTGCTAGAGAACATGGGTATGCCTAGATCCTTCCTTAACTCAATCAGCTTACTGTATGCTTTCCCAACTCCCAAATTGCTGGACCTCCCCTCCAATTCTTATAAGATGGGGCACATGCCATGGAAGCCCCATATCACCAATTTTGTTTGCTCTAGCGTTAGAATCCCTCGCTGCCAAACTCAAGACAAAGACATGCACAATATACCCTTGGATTTACAAACCACCCCCTAATGGTCTCGCTCCATGCTGACAACATATTAGTCTATCTCGTAGACCCCCAAGGTAGCATCAACCCCGTTCTGAGGTAATTAATTTGTTTTAGGAACCTGCCTAGTCTCAGTAAAACACGGGTAAATCTGCAATATTCCTCTTCATACAAAATACCCAGAGAGCTGAATTAGACTTCTCATTAAAATGGCATACCAAACCCATTAAATATCTGGGTATTTGGCTTAGCTGCAAAAAGAACAAAATCATCAGATTGAATTATGGGTGCACACTTTACACCCATGAGGAACAAAATAACAGATGTCTAAAACTGCTGCTCACAATGACTGCGTGACCGGGTCTGATAAATATGGTTACCCTCCCTAAATTCCTATATATTTTCATGAATATACCCATTCTACTCGACAAATACGTAACAACCCTGGTCTTCAAACTAGTACAATCAGGGGGAGTTACAATACCCCATATGGAATTGTAACTAATCAGGGGGATTTACAGTACCCAACATGGAATTGGAACTTGTATGTGACAGGCACATTTTGCAGACTTGTGGTTCAATCCTCAGCACTACATGGCCCATCTTGCTTTAGAAAAGGATTTGACAGACCCCATTCTGCTACAAACTTCACTTTGGTCTGAACACTTCACAAAAAAGGACAAATTCAATACTGTTCACTGCATTGCTACAACCTGGTGCAAAATCAAACCATGACAAAACTTAAGCTATTATACACACCTTATATCCCTCTATGATTACACCCACTCTTCCCCGTGTGAGAAAAGGACAGTTTCCCAACATAATCAAATTAAACATCACATCATTGATTGGGGAGACCTTTATGAGGAAGGCCAGTACATTAGCTATTGCTAATCTTAATGCTCGCTCTGACACGAATCCACTGGAGATCTTTCTGTATCACAGAATCAAATCTACATGTACTGGATGTTGTCGAAAGAGTGGATGTTGTTGACAAGTACAAATGTGGATGTTGTCGAAAAGTACAAATACCTGGGTATGTGGTTTGATGTATAGCTAAATTGGAAAGAGCACATAGAATCATCAAAAAAGCTACAGCGTTGACCTCGGTGTGGGGCTTGAACAATTCAACCGGAAGTATAGTGGTCCCTCCCTAAGACCCATATTGGCAGCCTACAATGCTATGGGTTGCTCTCAATTCTACTATGGCGAGGACCTTTTGACCTTAGGTGGTAAACCGGACTGGAATTATGAAGAAGGCAAATGTGTGAAAAGACTCCTCAGATTGCTACCTTCAGCCATGATTCAGGCTATAAGGATGGAGGGCCAACTTATCGCTTGGAGCCATTAGGGTATGTAGCTGCGCTGAGGTTTTGGTGGAGATTAGCAAGGGAAGAAACTCCCAAAATATCACACTTCTGTAAAGAAGAGGTCGAAATTAGCAAATTAAAATGGGCAAAATGGGTAAGACCAGTGTTGAATGAAATTTGTAATAGGTTCACAATAAAGTTGTATCTGAGGAAGCAAGGGCTGAAGATACCCAAACCAGAGTTACTGGCACTTGCAAATAACAGTGCTAGAGATGAGAACCTGCGGTATCTGAGGGGGAAATCATCAACATAGTTTTTGTTATAGAGTTGGGTCAATGATGGCTGTTTTCAAACATTGCGGTCGTACCTAACCCTTAGCTTAGGGATGCAGTAGCAAAATTCAGAGTTGGGATAAGTCCCAGCTATGTCGATAGGAAGACACAATCAGCAATGATAGATGAACTGGGTGAGTGCACCAGTGGGATGAAGACAAAATGTAATGGAGCGCATATTTTAGTAGATTGTTTATGTTTTTTAAATGTTCAGAAAGTACTTTTAAAACCAATTTTTATCAAATATGGAATTGTAAATCATGATCAAGCATTTAGCTTATTAATGATTATGAGGTTTTTGGATGTTACATGTGCGATTGGGGAAACTTAATCACAGTAAAGGGGGTTTTAAAATAGATGGTACCTAACATGTAAGGCATTGGTGTTGTATTAATAGGTTCCAATAACTCTTTTCTCATTCCCTTTTATTCTTTTTTAGCCTATTTATTGTATGAGTTGCCCTCTAGATGTAGTTATGGTGGTTTTAATAGACTACGGTCTAAATAAACAAAGTTTTTGACAGATTAAAGTGGACTTCCCACTAAAATCAGAAAAAGTTATAATGGCTAAGACACCCAGGAATCTTATAACCGCAATATACTGGGAAGTGCAAAAAGTTCTTCTCCCACATACTGTCCCATCAAGAGCAGGATGGGACTTGGACCTATATACCCCCCAACCAATGAAGTCAGCGAGTACTACTGCTCATAAATGGGCAAACTCTCACCTAGCTGCAGACTGCGAATAGTCCACTTCAGACTCTTTCAGAGAATATATTTACTACATAAATGGGCACTGCGAGCTGACTGCTGATGTACATGCTGAGGGGTGGAGGGCACAGGTTTTACATTGCTATACTCTAAACCTTTTGAATATCCCAGTAGGTAATATACATGACCCAAAAATAGCAGAGAGTCCTATTGCCATGTCCCCAGTTGTTGCTTTGCTTGGATGGGTCCAATAAATACCATAAGCTAAAGGCAAATTCACTGCCCTCGCATTGCTGATAGCCAAACGGCTGGTAGCATGGGATTGGAGATAAGCACGCTCTCCAACGCTGAAACTCAGGCTGGCTGAATTAACCTATTGCAGTGGACAACTAGATCTCTAGAGAGAACTCTTGCCTGAAGCCTCAAGCCCAAAAGACTTCCGGCACACATTCAGCCATTACCTACTTTTGACAATGATGCATAGGTAGACTAATCTGACACGTGGAAGTAACAAAGCTGTTGGGGTAATAAGGGAAGAGGTATGAATACAAGACGTTGGCGCCTATATGTTAGCTGCTGACACGTATACTGCTGCGATTGACATGGAACGTGGGTGGACTGTGCTATTTTATCTTCTGTTTTATATGCAAATAAAGAAAAAAGTAAAAATTCCTGCTAATCTTTGTTTTGGAGGAGACCAAATTTCTCCTTATTATGCACCTGTTTAGTTAGGAGTATGATTTAAGATTTGAGTCATGCAATTTATTTGCTGCATTTTGGATATGTTCAGAAATTACATGATTTTAAATGTTGAATGCGATTAACATGAGCACATTTTAGTCTTTCTTCTGTGAATCAGCACCAATCTTCGGGGATCTGCACCTTTGTTGGTGATTACCTTATTTGCATGTCTGAACCTGGTCACCCCAATGACGGCTCCTCTGTACTTATGGGTCTGAAGGTATTTTTACTTATCTGATGATTACACACCTGATTTATGTAGCCGCAGACCATTTGCACATGTGCAACTTGGGCACATGCAGTGCAAGATGTGCCAGAAGCACTTTATGTCTTTTTACTTCGTAAAATATTCTCTTTTTGCGTACGTGCAAATTAGGCCTTTTTAGGTCTTGCCTGAGCCAGCGCATGCGCTGCCCTGTGCGACATTTAGTTAACAGACTTTAAAAAGGTCAACCACAGCTTTTTGGCTGGCATAGAGCGTGCGGTTACGCGCACAATGATGAGCAGAGGCACCATCTGGCTTTCCTCTCTCGTCATGGTGCACGCACATCGCATACCACTCACCAGCCTGCTTTTCTTTCACTTTCGTGGCCTCAAGGCCGCGTCACTTTCAGCCGAGGTAACAGATCTTTTTCTTTAAATTCCTGTGTGGTTCATTTTCTGAGTATCAAGAGCAGCAGAGGATATGTGTTTGTTGGAAGGAGCGACACAAATCCAGATTATTTTGTTTGTTATTAACCCCTTTTTTCTTGTAGTGAAAGACGATTCTCTGTATAATTTACACGCATGTTAAGACTTGGCCGTAAACCGGACCAAACCCCGGGGAGTTCACACCCAGTCCTCGTTGGCAAACAGTGTTTATTTTATCTCGCTCAAATTCCACACCCACTTCTTGTGTGTGTGTGAGAGATCAATCAATCAGTTAATTTGTAAAGCGCACTACTTACCATAAGGGTTTCAAGGCGCTAGGGGGGGGGGGTGCTGCTGCTACTGGTCGAAAAGCCAGGTCTTGAGTTGTCTCCTGAAGGTCAGCAGGTCTTCGGTTTGTCGTAGGTAGAGGGGGAGGGTGTTCCAGGTCTTGGCGGCGCGGTGGGAGAAGGACCTGCCTCCGGATGTGGTTCTGCGGATGTGCGGGACTGTTGCCAGGGCGTGGTCAGCGGAGCGGAGTTTCCTGTTGGGTACGTAGAAGGAGAGTCGACTGTTGAGATAGGCTGGGCCGGTTTTGTGGAGTGCCTTGTGAGCGTGGACCAGGAGCTTGAAGGAGATTCTTCTATTGACTTGGAGCCAGTGCAGGTTCCTCAGGTGGGGGGTGATGTGGTCGCGGCGCGGGACGTCGAGGATCAGGCGTGCAGAGGCATTCTGGATTCTTTGTAGTCTGTTGATGAGCTTGGACGAGGCTCCGGCGTAGAGGGCATTTCCGTAGTCGAGTCTGCTGCTGATTAGGGCCTAGGTGACTGTTTTCCTCATGTTTGTCGGGATCCATCTGTAGATCTTGCGGAGCATGCGGAGGGTGTTGAAGCAGGTGGAGGAGACTGCGTTGACTTGTTTGGTCATGGTGAGTTTTGAGTCGAGGATGACTCCCAGGTTGCGTGCGTGGTTGGTAGGGGCCGGGGGGGGTCCCCAGTGATGCGGGCCCCCACGAGTCGTCCCATGCTGAGGGGTTTGACCCAAGGATGAGGATCTCCATCTTGTCTGAGTTCAGCTTAAGTCAGCTTTCCTCCATCCAGTCGGCGAAGGCCTTCATTCCCTTAGGAGGTTGGATTTGGCGGTGAGAGGGTCTTTGATGAGGGAGAGGATCAGCTGCGTGTCGTCGGCTTAGGAGTTTATGTTGAGGTCGTGCTGTCGGGATATGTGTGCTAGTGGTGCCATGTAGACGTTGAACAGCGTCGGGCTGAGGGAGGATCCCTGTGGGATGCCGCAGATGATCTCGGAGGCCTCGGACCAGAATGGGGGGAGGCAGACTCTCTGAGTTCTGCCGGAGAGGAAGGAGGTGGTCCAGTCCAAGGCCTTATCCCAGATCCCTGCGTCTTGGAGGCGCGTGCGTAGTGTGTGGTGGCAGACGGTGTTGAAGGCAGCGGAGAGATCCAGGGGGATGAGGGCCGTCTTCTCACCGTTGTCTAGAAGGGTCCTGATGTCGTCTGTGGCGGCGATGAGGGCGGTCTCGGTGCTGTGGTTGCTGCGGAATCCTGATTGGGAGGGGTCCAGGATGTTGTTGTCTTCGAGGTGACGGGTGAGCTGGATGTTAACTATCTTCTCGATGACCTTTGCTGGGAACGGAAGCAGTGAGATGGGCCAGACGTTTTTGAGGTCGCTCGGATCCGCATTGGGTTTCTTCAGTAGGGCGTTGATCTCTGCGTGATTCCAGTTCTCAGGGAAGGTAGCGGTCTCGAAGGAGAGGTTGATGATGTTGCGCAGGTGGGGTGTGATGGAATTGCCGGCTTTGTTGAAGATGTGGTGTGGGAGAGGGTCGGACAGGGATCCAGAGTGGATTGTGCCCATCGGTCTTGATTGTGTCCTCGATGCTCACGTTGGCCCAAGATGTCAGGGAGTCGTGGACGGTGGGGTGCGGTGGGTCCGGTGTGACGAGGCCCGCAGGGGTTGTCCGGGGTTTGAAACTGTCATGGATGTCAGTGATTTTGCGGTGAAAGAAGGTGGCGAGGGAGTCGCACAGGGCTTGCGATGGCGGGATGTCGTTGGCGCTGGAGCTGGGGTTGGAGAGTTCCTTCACGATGTTGAAGAGCTCCTTGCTGTTGTGTGCGTTGTTGTCAAGGCGGTCTGTGAATGAGGTCCTTTTGGCAGTCCTGATGAGGTGGTGGTGGTTGCGGATGGCATCTTTGTGGGCAGCGCGGCTGTCTGGCGTCTTGTCGCTGTGCCATATGTTCTTCAATTTCCGGCAGGTGCGCTTTGAGTCGAGGAGTTCCGGGGCGAACCAGCTGGCTCTTTTGCTGGTGTCTCTGTTGGTGGGTTTTTTCAGCGGGGCTACGGTGTTTGCACACGAGATTGTGTGGGCGTGTTTGGGTTTTTGCATAGGCTGGACCCCTCTATTCATTCTTTTGTAAGACAGGCTGAAGTGGTTACACTACTCAGAAAAGTGTAAGAGCACCAGGTTTATTGGCTGTATGTCCCCACAGCTTCCAGGAACTCAACTGTTCCTCCAGGGATTCAAACCATAAAGCTCTATTGCCATGACAGTGACATCATAAGTAATAGTAAACATGAGAATAGACATAGAACTAAAGGAGAGACTACTATAACATCTCCTATCTCTCAAATAATTCACACAATAAGAAAGGAAAGAAACATCAACAATAGGTGCATGTAAAAGCAGATACAAAGAACATAAAAACGAAATAAAATAATTAAAAAAACAAGACGAGATACAAGTGAAAAAAGTAAACATAATACATATTACAAATGTAAACGATCTGGTGGGACACAGGTTCTATTGGATCTACGTGGAGGGACATATTTCAAAGAAGACTCAACTCTAGGAAATCTTAACTCCTTCCCTTTAACTGGAGATTTTTTGGAACAAGATTGAGACTGAACAGAGTTTTCCGAGTCAAGACCAAGCTGCATGACTACTCTCAAAGGGATTTTATAAACTCTAGAAAGATTCCTACAATTTTTTCCATTGATTCTTATGGCAAAATGTGAAGATGCATCTACCCTAACAGGTGGACCAAACTTTGACAAACCCTTAGGAACATTATGAGGAGACTTAATCCTCACCCAATCCCCTACTTTAATTTTAGATTCAAAACCACCTTTGGCAGAAACTGTTGGTAGAGGAGGTGCGCTGCAGTCACCTTTACCTGAACAGGAATGCAAGTTCCTGTTGTGTTTTGCTTCACGGCTTTTAAATGACATACTCCATTTCTTCATCGCCAAATGTGAAGTGATTACACTACTCGGGAAAGTGTAAGAGCACTAGGTTTATTGACTGTATGTCTCCACAGCTTCCAGGAACTCAACTGCTCCTCCAGGGATTCAAACCATAAAGCTCTATTGCCATGACAGTGACATCATAAGTAATAGTAAACTTGAGAATAGTCATATAACTAAAGGAGAGACTACTACACAGGCCTGTTTCACAAAGCTAGGCCTGGGGGCATTAATCAGTGTGTACACATGTGCCACAAAGACCGACGGCGCACCCCCGTTTCATGTATGAACACTTCTTGTTTATTTGGTGAGGGACTCTCTGTGCTGGCACCTGACTCGCTAGAACTCATAAGAGATGCAATTAAATGCATTCAAACTATTTGATGGGAGTAGTTCCCTGATTCCATCTGGTATGTAGCCACCAGCTGTTGAAATCGGATCTTAAAATGTAAGCAACTAGCTCAAAAATATATAACTCTTGTGTTCAAAAATATAAAACTCTGTGTTGTAATTTAAGTAGGCAGTAGGACTCTTAGAATTTTGGGTGTTCAGCCAGAAAATACAGACAATTTGAAAAAAAAAGTATTTGTGTGAAAAAATACACGTAAAGGTGTGCTTGCAAGATTGTTCAAAGAATAAGGGTTTGCTACTGACATGTCAGGAGGAGCTCCAGTCCTGACTTTTTATTAAGCAAACAAATGCATTCTGGGAGATGTAGTCCTAGTTGTCTTCCTTCTGTTCAGCCAACTGATGAAATACATTTGACAATGATGATTCTTAAAAGAAAAGTCCAGGATTGGAGAATCGTGCCCAAGATGAGGTAAATTCATCTGGTAGTCTTGCTGCGACGCCTGGAGAGATCTTTAGGTCACAGGTTTGAATTCCAGCAAAGCCCGTTCACCCTAGCATTCTTCCGAGGCCAGTAAATTGGATGGGATTAAATTGGATAACACCTGTTGTTTACATTGCTTAGCAACACCACGAGTGCTACACAAACAAGCATTGGCATAGCCAATAGGTCTCGCCTTTGGGACCTTATAAGTGTTTAGCCATGCCACACTTGATGTTGTTGCACCAAGGATATTGTGCTGGATAACTTCAGCACAATATCCTTGGTGCAACAACATCAACTGTTGCATGGCTAAACACTTATAAGGTACAAGGTTTAGCCATGCAACAGGTGATGTTGTTGCACCAAGGATATTGTGCTGCAAAACTAAATACTTATAAGGTCCCAAAAGCGAGACCTATTGGCTATGCCAATGCTTGTTCTGGGTATGTATCAATGCGCAAGCACAAGAATTTCCAGTGAATCTGTCAATTAATAACATCCAAGATACCAGAGAGTATGATCTAGGTACCCAATACAGATAGGCTTCTAAAAATACCCCAGGCAATGAACAATGCTTTTAAAATTGAAAGAGAGACGAATCAGAAGACAAACGTTTTAATTTGTTTCCCGACTTCAAAAGTCTAAGTGATCTTGCAAATTAGCAAAGAATTCCTCAATTTCCCAGCATGAAGTACAAGGTGAATGCTCTCGGCTCTCATTCTCTTCACTAATGGAAGAAGCATCAGTCGTGCATGCTAACCTGAAGATTCCCAGTGAGAGTATAAAGGTTTTCTTTAGTTAGGGGCTTGACAATATACATTGTTATGGGAATAATTGTCCAAGAAGTACTAAGTAGACCATCCTTGCTTCCACGGGCAACCAGTTTTTTAAAACAGAGAACCTATTTTCACTGCTTAGTAACATGACAACACCTATTGCTGCAGAGGTTTTGAGAACTTGAGACTTTTAGATGCTCTCTTTGGTGTTCTAGTCAGTCAACCACTCTAATATATGGAACTAGAGAGGGGCAGACCTCAATGATGGGGTTCTGTTCCACAGAGGGGTTCCAAATGATATAAAAAACACAAAAGGAAAGTCTGAGTTGTCTATCAAGTCACGTGTAACCCCCTAGGTGAAAAAGTCCACATTACTTAAAACTACCGATTTACAATTCTTGTGTATGCCCCCGCACCCTTTCTGTCAACAAATTGTATTCCTCTGCTCAGAGCAGCAGGGATAGCACAGTCATAAATAAGACCTGCCCAACATGGCCTCATCTTGCTTAGGTCCTTATGTCATGTGATATGTTCAAAATTAATTGTGTCTTTAGATATCTAACTGGCCATTCATGTTGTCACGGCAAGGCAGGCCTGCAGGCATGATGGGGCAGATTTACAAGGACTGGCGCATCCCTGTATATCAGCAGGGATGCGCCAGGTAAGATGCGTCACGCAAGTTTACCCTTGCACCACCACAGATGCACTGCATTTACAATGCGCCGCATCGTGGTGCAAGGATAAACAGATGCATGACGCAAGCGCGACGCAACTCCAGCAGTACTCGGGGGCTGCCCATACCTAACATGCTGTGTCACGCCTTACGCCCGCTTCAAGCAGGCGCAGGGTTTTGACACAGCGGCATCGGAAAAGTGACTCAGTGAAATCTTGTAGATTTCACTGCGTCACTTTTCCGAGGCTTTTTCCGACCGAACGCCCACCCTTCATACATTAAACCTGACGCAGGTTTAATGTAGCGCAGGACTTTACAACATGACGCATCTCCCTAGATGCGTCACGTTGTAACTAAGGCGCAACATGGTGCATGGTTTACGCCGCCGCTGCGTCACAGAAGTGACGCAACAGCGGCATAAATGTGTCGCAAAGGGCTGGTAAATCTGCCCCTATGTAGTTTTGCCAAACAAGCTTCAACTGTGTCATCAGTCCCCCGTGGACAAAAAAAAACCTACTCCACTACCTTCAGACTATAGACTTGGTGGGAGGGCTGCGGCTGGGGCAGCACTGGCAGTGCCTCTGACAAGACTGTGATTTGGCAATCCGTCCCTCAAACTAACATAACACTCTTAGGGCCAGATGTACTAAGATTGGGAATTGCGATTTTTTCTGAATCGTAATTACAAAATCGCTATTCGTCATGTATGAAATTTTTAGTTTTTAATTCCTGATTCCTAGTTGGTCACAAATCGACCTACCTCTTGAAAATTAATGATGGAGACTTCAGTTTGCAAAATGTTTTGAATGATCGTATTAGACCTGGCATCCTTTGGATGGTTTCCCCTGACTTTTTGCTCCTGACCTCCTGTTTTGCTGACCTTGTTTTTGCAAGCTTAGGACTCTGGGAACTTTACCACTGCTAATCAGTGCTAAAGTGCATATGATCTGTATTTTAAACATGGCAACACTGGCTTATCCACAATTGGCATATTTAATTTACTTAGAAGTCCCTAGTAAAGTGCATTATATGTGCACAGGCCCTCTAAGTTTACTAGTCGGCCTGCAGCACTGATTGTGCCCCCCACTCAGTAGCCCTCCATTGCAGAACCACTGTGTGCAGTTATAACCTGCCATTTCGACTTGGCGAGTGAACCTACTTAAATCTCACAAGAAGAGAAGGACAAAGAACAGCTTTATAGAATAGACAGCTAAAGGGTGAATACTATCCAAATATATATACACATTAGGTGTGCGTCAAAAGGGAGGTAGTGTAGAAGTTTCTTAAGACTGCCCTCACGCCCTGTGTTGTGGCATACTTCATCATTGAGCCGCTACTTACACCCTGGTGCAGACCAACAGACAGGGTGGAGCGCTGTTTTTTTTTAAAAGAAAGAAAAGAGACAGTTCTCTAGATGAGGGATCCCTTGTGCAGAAGAAATAGAGTTAAAGCTGTCTAAGTAGGTACTGATATACTTGCTTATTAGTGGTCTCACTTGGCAGGATTAAAATTAAATGTTGGGTATATAGGAGGAGTTACATCTCATTACCCCATCTGCTTTTACCCACATGTTTCAGCCAATATCCACTGCCCTACTGGGTCACTGGCCTTCCTCAGGGAGTTGATCTCTCCTGGTTTTACAAAATCTTACCGGTTATATTTTAACCAAATTCAAAAAGATAGGTCTTACTTCATTCTTGTAAGTAACCTCACTCGCCTTGTATAAAGATGAAGAGACAAAATAAACATAGTAAAATACCACCTCATGACACTTGTGATAATTATTGCTCCATTATTCTCAATTCCATGAGCTTGTTTGTTCCCTTTTTCCCACACCAATGTGAGGGCATATAACCACCTCTCCACAGGTGACCATTACAACACCCACACTCATCACCATGTAGAAGTGTGGGTCTCGCTCCGTTAAACCCAACCTTTTTTGTTAATCTTGAATTGAAATCAATGATAATCACTCTTACCCGAGTTTCATTAAATATTTTCCCAACTCGGGGCTAAAATGGGAACACCGCCCTGTAGTCACACACTGTAAATAAACATATGTTTTAACTGTGCCACATATATTTTTTTGTTATTTCTTTCTATGCACTCCCTGATATACCAATTTCTACATTTCTAAGTAGTGAACTGTCTACAGTAATAATTATTTCTGGCAACGTTTAAATTCTGTCCCGTATATTGTAGTTCAAGAGACGTTTAAAAATACCTCCGATCCTTCTCCCTCTACCAGTATCAATCTAGGGAATTAGCCAGAGTGCTCCTTATCAGAATGTAACATTTTCTTTTAGGCGGGCAGACAGTCGATGTTGTTAAGTCCTCCCCTTTCCATCCGGTAAACGGGTTTAAAGCTTTATTCTATATCCATCATCATGCCCTGGTTCTATCATTCACTTACTTCGTCAAGGGTCGGTGTCACCAACCCGTCCACTTTTCGCTCTCCTACGAAGTCAGAGATTTGGCGCGGTATCTTCATGTAGATGCTCCGGTAGTCCCGGTGTATGCATGACTTCTGGTGGCAGGATTCTTTTCAAACCAGACAGGGCTAATAGTTCCCTATGTGTAATAACCACGGCCATCTTAGGATGGTCTTGTGCCCTGCGTAAGACATTCACTTTGATTATGTCCTTTGTGTGTTCCTCCTTTCCAGTTCACCCACTGCAACTGTACCAGTGCGGTCGCTCATATGCTCCGTATGCCGAAATATAAATTGCCTAAACGAACCCTCACTTTTTGCGAACAGCATCTGATAAAAAAAAGAAATTGTTACAAACATGTCCTAATCTTCTGGTTCAAAGACCTATATCCTTTCTTCATTCCGCCCCACTTCACGGATACGTCGATTTCAATACGTAGTGTTCCAATAAATTCTACAGTTGGCATCCCATTTCTTTTTCAGGTAGCTATGTCCCACTATTTAAGATCTAGCCATCCAGAATTAGGAGAACTGTGAACAGAGATATCACCTATCTCATGGCATTCCAATGGTGCCACGGGATTGAATCAATCAATCCCTCATCACTGCTCCTCAACCTGTGAACCCATCTCTGTTCTCGCTGAAAAAGCAGGTTTGTGACATCCCCAATTGTAGGGTGAACGTATGGCTTACCTATCACTGTCCACCTGAGAACTTTTTCCGAGTGTTGCATTTCTATGAGGTGTGCAATCAGTTTGGTTGTGACCCGCGCACATCTTATATAAAGTGGTGAAGTGAACCTACTTGCCAGGCCCAAACCTTCCTTTTTATTGCATGTAAGTCACCCCTATGGTTGGCCCTGGGTCGCTCAATCAGCAAGATGCAGTGTATTTAAAAGTTAAGGCATGTACTTTTAAGCTTTACATGTCCTGGTAGTGAAAAACAACTACATTTTTTTCCCATTGGGAGCAGAGAGAATATTGGAGTTTGGTGTCTCTGGACTCACAATGTAATAACACATCTTTTAGTAAAGTTGTTTTTTAAATTACGGGTCTGAAAAGGTCACATTTATAAAGTTGCCTTGTATTTTCTTACTTTAACCATTCTGCGTCTCTACCTGTCTCTGAATACACGGCTGGGTTAGGGTGACAGCTGGGATTTGTGCAAAGGTAGCTGGTGTGTGACATTTGCATCCTGATGGCCCATCAAAAGGCTGATGAGACTTTCTGAGGTAGATTGGTAGGGAGGAGCTAACACTTGCACCTGAATAGGGCTGTGCCTGTCTCCACACAAAGAGTTGCATACCCCTCCTGTAGTGTGTCTGGAGATGGGCAGGAAAGGCAGGGATATTGTGAACTTCAAACGCCTCTATGATGTGTCCCCACTTTAAAAGCACATTTGGGTATAAGTACTAGATCCCTGACACCACCAAATCAGAAGTCTAATGGGACGAAGGACACTCTGCCTTGAAGGAGAGCTGCTGTACTGCAGAAGAGACTGCCACTTTGCTAATGGTCAGGGGAAAATTCGCTATTAGGGCTCTGGGGGCTGCACACACCCTGATATTATTTCCTTCAAATTCCTGTATAAATATTAAATACATCGATTTATTTAAAGATACGATCGTATCTCTAAAAACAAAATGCATTTAAGTCTGGGCTGTCTGTCTCAGGCTGCCTGCCCGCCTCTCTATGAATCTGAAGACGGAAGTCAGGCAGTAAATCAACTTTCTGAACTGTGAGGCACGACGCATGGCTTACTATTCTAAAGCCCTTCATAATGAATCATTGCCATTGTAGTCTATGGCAGTATTCTCTATAGGCCACTGACACTGTCAGCATCATGGTTTGGGGCACCGGAGTCTCCCTCCCTGCGTGAGAGCAGCCATCCCTCATTCACAGGCATAGATCCCGCCCTTTCCCATTCGTCACATGTAGGAGTGGATGCAAGCACATGTGTTTTGGTGCCTTCTCCTCGGTTCTGGTAAGTGCTAGAATGCTAATATTCTTTTATATATTTTGTTCTGAGACCCCTCGCCACGCTAACCTCCCCCACTGTGACACCCCCAGGCCCTGGCTCTATGTCGCTGGTTCCATTAGAAGTTGAGCTGCAGCATTTGTTCCCCCGTGAAATGGATGCAAAAGGCAAGCAGTCCAGTGTTCTTCTTCCCTTGTGAAGTTGTTACAAATATCTGAGTCAAGGGCAAAGAGGAGATATGTGCTAGAATAGAGTTATCTGCTGTATGACATTAAAACTGTCCTGATCGACTGCCCTTAACAACATTATTGTCAAAAGCATGGATCAATTTATGCACAATGAGTGTTAAAAAGATTTAGTTCCTCTCTTATTTCAGGTGTTAAATAATCTTGCCTCCATCGAGAGTCATCTATTTAAACATTTTGTGTGTTTTGCTGTATTTGTTTCCGTGCATACTTTGAGCTGTGCAGGTGTTTATGAGGGCCTTCGATTTGAGAGCTCTGATGCTGAAGCCAAGTGCCTGTCAGTGGGTTGGCCTCTCTGCAGAACACATAGAAACTGTGTGTGAAGGGGGTGCACAGATGGCAAAATATATACAGGGCAAAAGCAAAAGTAAAATAAATTGCTTAAATGTGAGTGAGTGCAAAGTATGTTTGGACGTGTTGAAGTGAGAGAGATGCAAGGAAGTGCACTCGGGGAAGAGTGAAAAGGGGGTGCTGAAGAGGAAAGAGAGGTGGTTGAAGATGTGCAGATAGTTTTTTCTTCTGGAGGAGGATCCAGCCTGGACCCCATGTTTCCTTAAAGGAAAACAGGATGCATTAAAAAAAAAAATAGAACTTTTCATTTTCATTTTTTAACAACAGGCAGTGGTCCCTGGGACCACTGCCTGCCCTTAAAATGTTTGCACATGCATTCCCAAAGAGGAAGGAGTCCCCTGGGGGACCCCTTCCCGTTTGCCCGTGCTTTACCACCCTTCTGAGAAGGGTGGTAAACTACGACTGTTTTGCGAACGCAATTGTGGTCGCAAATCTTTCTTACATAGCTGTTTGGGTTGCTATTAGGAAGGGAACGCCCCTTCCTAATAGGGAGTCGGTAAACACTTTATTGCGAGGCGCAAATTATTTGCGACTGGCAAAATAGAGTTAGTACTAAGGGTGGGCGGTGAACTCTGCTCCGTCAGCGGAGTTTGCGGAGTTTAGCCAACTCCAGGCTCCGCTGGGAGTGCAGAGTTCAGCCAAAAACTCTGATTCCAACGCATTGCAGAGTTTCTCCCTGCCGCCCACCCCTACTTTCTCAATTTGGATCTTTTCAGGACCCCCGCCCTCGCTCCTTGATTGCAGTGCCGCAGGAATCTAGGAACCTGCCCCCAGATTGTGCCTGGCTGTTGCAGTGGGGGTGGGTGCTCATGTTTTAGGGTCACTCCTCCAGCTGCGGAGGCTGTTTAAATGAGGCTGTGCACCCCCCTGAGCCAGTAAACCCAGCACCCTACGAGTGTACACAGTACCTGCATGACCCCAACATATGCCCTGCAAGATGTGGGGGCTCGTCCTGCTGATGCTTCTGATGTACGTCTGAGTGATTGGAAGCCAAAAACTGAAATTGGGCAATGTGCCTCGCAGGGGCATTACACAGGCCCCCACAGCCCCCGCGGTGCAGTGGGCCCCGATCTGCAGGGGGGCCCTCAGCACAATACTCAGGTTTGAGAGCTCCAGATTAATTCCGGAGCGGGGGTCCTCCATGTCCCTTGAAGGGGGGCCCCCTCAACTTTCATTATGCCACTGGTGCCTCGTCCACTCTCTTGTTAGGGGCGGGCCAATTCAGCTCGTCATCATCAGCTCGGCACCATCTGGCTATGCGCGGCGTGTCTACTGCTCTGACCACGCTGCTGAACAAAGATTAACCGTTGTGGCTGGTATCGGGTGGAGTAAAATGGCAGCGAATTTTGGAGCCGAAGAAGGGACGTCATCTGAGCAGCAGGATGAAGGTGACGCCAGGCTGTCAGTGCTAACGACCATTACCAGCGACCTGAGGATGGTATGCAGCACTCACTGCTGCGCTCGGTTCTGGCAGTGCATGGTGCCGAAGTCCATAGATGGCTGCTGCCTCCACAGCTGGACAACTGAGAGGAGGCTGTGCCAACATTTAACTGCCCCAGATCCTTCAAAACTGCAAGGTAGGAGGTACACAGTGAAGAGCATTGCATGTAGAGAATGAGTGCACGTTTGCGGTGTGCGGATCGAGCCATGTATTTGTGATGATGCCTCTGAAATTAATTTGAATGGTAGAGCAGAATATCCTGAGGCCATACTTTTTCATTTGTCATATCATGGTTATGTTTCTTTAGTGTATAGGAGCTGTGTGAACGTCAGGGGAACTGAAGGTGGCCTGCGAGCCGTCGCACGTCAGCACTGTAAGGTGGAGCGGAATTCCACGGAGTTTTAATGCAACTCCGCAAACTCCGCCCACCCCTAGTTAGTACATGGCCCACAGGCTTTTTGCGCGCGCAAACGGGTCTAAAACCCTTTTGCGCATGCAAAAACCCATTGTACATCTGGCCCTTAGTGATTCGCCCAGAATCACAGGATGTTGAGCGTCCCTGCCGATACTTGAATCTGGTTCGGCAGCTTCGAGGTCGAGCACTCTAGCTGTTAAGCTACATCCTCATTTAAAACATTTTGTACCAAATCTCTTGTCTATCAACCATATATTAGAGACATTAAATAAGCAACGTATGAGTCTGTTGTGATGATAATAAAATACAGCTTCTATAATTTTTTTAATATAATCCACAATTTACACAAGATGAAGAGGTAAATGTTATCCCGCCACAAATTGCTCCTCATCCTGTTAGCACATTTTTTGTTGTCCTTTTCCTCTAGTCTGAAGGCCACCAAAACAAACTCAGATATGTGCAAATGAGGGCTATGATATCTCCTTTCCTGCCGATATTTTTGTTAAAATACAATAGTCGTTCCTCCTCCTCCTGTTTTGATAAATGGCAGCTAGGTTTTGTTGGAGCAGTTTCCAAAACTCTCAAGAGTATTGATGTTTTAATCTTTAGTGAATTATTGTTGTGTCAATAAACGTTGTTGACATGGATAATACAGCAGAGAAAGGTATAATTTCATCAGTCCAAGTATCCAATAAAATTCCGATTTAAACATCACAATTACTACGAAAATCATCATTGTCCTCAAGGTGCCATCAAATTTAAGATCAAGAGGCAAATTACACCAGCCACTGAAAACAGTCCAGAGTCAAAAAGCATCATGGCATGAAACTGTGCTTCTAACAGAGAAATATTATGAAGTACTGATGATCTGATATTTGCAAAGCAGGGCATTTACCTAAATCATTTCTCCAAAAAAGAGGTTCATAAATTTAATCGCAAAAAAAGTAACAGTCTCGCTTTCACAACTTCACATTATTCTCGCTTCTAAAGGCTGGAACTAGGAAAATGCAGTTAGAATTAGTCAAAGAAGATGCAATAGATCGCTCTACACTACAGCATCCAGACAATTCTGCTACTGTTTCAGGGATACTTGTTAGAGGAAGAAACAAAAAGCCAGCGGAAGCCTGTGCTTCAGACGAATGATTTCCAGTGGAATTATGTATTTGCAAGATTTAACATCAGTGCCCAAAGACCTGTGGGGCATATTATCAAGGAAGGCATTAAAATTATCACACCAGAACATGGACTTCTATTGGAATTCTCAAGGGCATATTATCAAGCCCATTATCGCCATTTTAGCGGCAGTTTTCTGCCGCTAAACCGGTGATAATTTTTAACGCAGTCCTTGATAATATGCCCCTGTATTTTAACCTTGCACTATTAGGGATGCACTTGACTGAAGAATGGATGAACATGAGGTTCCAATTTGGGATTCCTATGAGAATTTGATTCTAGTGAGGGCTATAAAACTTATCAAAAAAGCTTGCGAGTTCAGTGAGGTTGTTGTGATGGACAGACTTGCAGTAAAAAAGACCATAAGTGCATGGCCATGTAAGGAAAATGGATCAAAACCACTTTCTGTTGCAGTACTTGACATAAAGCCTATTTGTAACATAAAAGGACCTTCTCAGAAAATACACCAGCTGCTGAACAGCACATTGAAAATACATAATATTTTCTATGAGTCTTCCATACTACCTAACTGCCCAACTAATTATGTTCTGCTGTGAGCAGAAAAGGTTTAATAAATAACCTCTGCAAGTGGTGACCATTTCTTTGAAGGCATAATCATTGTATTGAATATTCTTTAATTGCTGATTTCATCCTGTATTTGTGCCTTGGAGTTCGATTGCCAGTCCACCTTTCGCAATCAAATGAAATGAAACAGAAGCAAAAAACACAGATTCCTGAACCTTCTTCAAGCTAGAGCCACGGCAGGCATTTTTTTTTTTGCCTTGAAAATCCACACCTTGTGGCATCAGAAAGGATAAAAGGTGTGTATAAAATAAGCTGACTTTCCTGATGTGGGTCAAAACATATTCACTGAAAAAAATGTGAACTTGACATTATAGTTTGGTTTTTAAATGAGAGAATAATTTACATTTGAAAAGCAAAAAAAGTGAAATTCACCAGTTTTGGGGGCATATTATCAAGCCAGGCGATAAAATTATCGCCGCTTTAGCGGCAGAAAACTGCTGCTAAAACGGCGATAATGGGCTTGATAATATGCTCTATGGAATTCCAATTGAAGCCCATGTTAGATGTGAAGGGCGTCTAACATGGACTTCAATTGGAAATCCATAGAGCATATTATCAAGCCCATTATCGCCGTTTTAGCGGCAGGTTTCTGCCGCTAAAGCGGCGATAATTCTATCGCCTGGCTTGATAATATGCCCCATAGTTCACTAAGCTAATTAGAATCCTTGCACCCCTGCATGCACTTTTGATTGGCTCACACATTACACCATTCATGATATATTAAATGGCTAAATTGATGTCATCACTGATGACATCTCAAATATCATCATTCATGACATCAACACAGAGGCAAACAACATAAAAAAAACATCAAAATTCACTAAAAAAACAAAGGTTACAGGGATGTTGTTGTTAGGAAGTAGAATTTAACCTCTTGAGTGCCCATGACGAGATGGTCTCGTCATGGGCCGCGGTTGCGCTGTGCCCATGACGAGACTATCTCGTCATGAACCCCGCCCGCTAATGAAAGGGCCGGCACAGGGCGGGGAAAGGGCGGGGCACTCAAGGGGTTAAAAAAATAGAAATTCACTGAAAAACAACAGGTTACAGGGATGTTATAGTTAGGCTGAGATTTCACTCAAAACAAGTGAGATGTCATGAGTGATATCACTGACCATGCCATGAGCGATGTGATATGTGAGGTCATAAGCAGTGAAATGCGGGGGCGTAAGTTATAGTTAGCTCAAGTAACTATAACTGCTGAATTTCACTGGTTTTGGATAAGTCTGAGTACAATATATATATATATATATATATATATATATATATATATATATATATATAAATCTTAGTGGTGGTCACCACAAGGTAGTTATAGTTAATTCTGCTTTTCCACAGAAAGAACATTTTGGGGTTTGCTAATAACGTGGCCCATTTGACAAATCTTCACAAACTTTCCTAAAAAAAAGTTCATCCACCTCAGGGTCCTTAATGAAAAGATTCAGGGTGATTAATCAAGTGGGGCTAAGAAAAACACAAAATTCCCATGCATGTTCCATAGACTTCTTTAGGCAAGGCTACAGCAAAAAGTGCTGAATGGAATTACACCAAATTTGACAGGAAGCTAGATTGTGGTCTGCAGATTGTGCTTTTTGTGATTTGTAAATCTGTTCAGTAGTTTTAGAGAAATATAGGGTCAGAAAATAATGTTATATTTAGACAGTTGGGTCAGCAAGAGTCTCGAGAGACTCTTGCAGGAGCGGCTTTTTAAAAATCGAGTGTTCTGATTAGCCCAGGGAGCTTTATTTCCCTTGGACCATCTCGCTCCTGTGGTAGTCAGACTTTCATGAGAGCCAGCACTCTGATTGGCTGCCAGCAACCACCCCTGGGGCTGACATTTGTTTTATATGTGGAGAGGGCGGATGCGGGGCTCCCCTCTCTGAACAATTTAAGGCCTCGGGGAGCCCACCCCGGGCCAAAATGTCACAAAATGGGGGGGACATCTGGCCCTGCAGCCAAATCCCACCCCTGCATGGCCAAAGACTGTGCCCAGAGGGGGGTGGGTTGCATTTACGTATGCTAATTAAGTATTACTTTATGATAAAAAAAACACAGAAAAAACAAAAGTTAAGGTAATGTTATAGTTAGGTGTGATAAAAAAGATCTGGGTTTTTTTTACTTAGAAATTCACTGAAAAATTGATATACACAAGGGGTGGTCGAGGGAGAATCATGGAATGGAACATGATGTAACTTCAACTGCAACAGGCAGAAGTCGAAGCCGCCCAAGGAGACAACTTTGAAACATGAGGCTGAGCAGACTGAGTGAAAGCGTGATGGAGATTCTGATGAGTATTGAAATGATTTGATTATATTTGTGCTAATATGCAGTGGTAACATGCCACACCAATAGCCTTATTATATGTGCATAAAACTGGATGTGAGTACGTCCATGTAAGGGGGGCATTTGAGGTTTTGATATTTGTGTTCAAAACCTGCCGCCCACATTACTGTGCTCATTGTGCTTTATCGTAGTGTTGCCCTATTGTAAATTGCCTTTTTTCTCCAGTTGCCTTATTTGTCTCCTTGTATTTTTGTATTTTCATTTCTGTTTTCGCCACCCTTCCTGCTGCTGACCCCCAGCAGCCCCTCCCCCTACCAACGCCTGCTCCCGCCTCCCAGCTGCGCTTCACTCCCCCTCCCTATTTAATGGTGGTCACTGTGGGGACGACAGAGCAGGACCTCTGACTTCCTTGCCAGAGTCCTGCTCTCCATCCCAGCAGCTCCACTGTGCTTTCGCCTGCTGCTACCCCGACACCTCCTCCTGGTAGGTGTTTGAGGCCCTCCTGCTCTCTGCCTGCGTCTCGCTCCCTCCTTGCCTCCCGCATTACTATGCTCATTGTGCTTTATTGTAGTGTTGGCCTATTGTAAATTGCAGTTTCTCTCCAGTGGCCTTACTTGTCGCATTATTTGTCTCCTTGTATTTTTGTATTTTTATTTCTGTTTTCGCATCCCTGCCCGCCACTGACCCCCGCGGCCTCTCCCCCCTACCAACGCCCACTCCCAGCTGCACTTCCCTCCCCCCTCCCTATTTAATGGCAGCCGCAGTGCGTCCATGCCACTGGCCTGACAAAGGCGAGCCAAAGGCAAGACAGTTGGTGCTCTTCCGCTACCCGACTATGACCAGCGCCAGGGACCCTCGACCTCCAACAAGGCAGCGCTACGACACAACTACCCTCCTTGCACTCATCCCCAGAAAGAACACCAACTGCCAGCTATCCACGCCGAGCACCACCCACGGAAAATTCTCCTGCCGTCACTGCCACCAGACCTACAACACCACCAGCACCCCAATGGCCACCACCCCGACACCGAACGCTGACACCTCTGAAACCCTGAGGTGCATCCTCCTCAACGTGCTCTCCCTGCACAAACAAGCCATTGAGATCTGGGACCTCCTCAACACCCGCTCTCCAGACATCGCCTTCTTTACAGAAATCTGGACCAACGCCTCCTCTGCCCCGACATCGCCACCACCATCCCCAAAGGATACAAGTTCCAGAGGAAAGACCGCCCCAACCGCCCCGGAGGAGGACTCGCCATCGCACAAAAGAGCTCCCACCGACTCTCCACCTCCAGCACGAATGACTCCCTCTCCACCATGAACACCTCCACTTCCAGATCCAGACCTCCTGGACAACCTCACCAACATTGGCCTGAAACAGCTCGTCACCATGCTCACCCACAAGGCCTGACACACCCTAGACCCCATCTTTGAAGAAGGTTACAGCACCCATTTCAGCCACAACACACAACCCCCCTGGACGGACCACCACTGTGTACACTTCAATGTCAACAAACCCACTGCCCCCACACCTGCACCGCGCCCTCCAACAAGGAACTGGAGCAAAATCACTGAGAACCAGCTCAACTCCACCCTCAACCGCCACACCCCAATCACCTTGACCGATGAAACCCTCGCAGCCAAAGAACTCCCCAGATGGATTTCCAACTGCGCAAACAAGCTCGCACCCCTACGCAACCCCAACAGACAGCGCCCCAGGAAGGCCACCTGGATCACCACCGACTTCCAAGAAACCAGACGCACCTGCAGACAACGTGAGAAGAACTGGAGAAACAGCAAAACGACAGAAGATCGCACCACCTACAAGAACACCATGACGAAATACCACCAACACATCAGATCCACCAAAAGGACCTTCATCCAAAACAAGATCCTCGTCAACTCCAGTAACTCAAAGGAACTCTTTGGCATCATCCAGGAATTCACCAAACCCCCAGTGAAACCACAGACATCACCCCCTCCCAGGACCTCTGTGACAAGCTTGGATCCTACTGCCATCTGAAAATCAAGGGCCTCTACGACCGCTTCAATGACCAAACACCTGACTTCGAAACCACCTCCCTCTAGCAATGACAGCCAGCCCACCGTCTCCTCCTGGAGTCCAGTCACCACCGAAGACACAATTTCGACCATGAAAGGCATACACTCAGGGGCCCCTATTGATCCCTGCCCACCGCACATCTACTACAAAGCCACCACTGCCATCGCTCCCAAACTACGATGCACCATCAACAGCCCCTTCAAGACTGACACCTTTCCCAACGACTGGAAATGCGCCGAAGTCAGACCTCTGCTCAAGAAGCCTTCAGCAGACCCAACGGACCTCATGAACTACCGACCCAACTCCCTTCTCCCTTTCGCCGCCAAAGTCACTGAGGAAATCGTCAACTCCCAGCTAACAGAATTAATCGAAGAAAACTCCATCCTCGAACTCTCTTAATCTGGATTCCGCAGCAACCACAGCACCGAGACTACTCTACTCGCTGCCACAGACGACATCCCCACCCTCCTCGACCAAGGACACACCGCAGCCCTGATCCTGCTCGACCTCTCTGCATCATTCAACACCATCTCTCATCGCACACTCACCACCAGACTCCACAACGCCACCATACAGGGAACCGCCCTCGACTGGATCCTCTCCTTCCTCACCGGCAGAACCCAAAGAGTCAGACGACCACCCTTCCTCTCCGAACCCATGGAAATTAACTACAGAGTACCCCAAGGATCGTTGCTCAGCCCCAATCTCTTCAACATCTACATGGCCCCCCTCGTGGCCATTGTCAGACAGCACGGACTCAGCACAGTATCCTACGCTGACGACACCCAACTCATCCTCTTCCTCACCAAGGACCCCGTCAGCACCAGACTCAACTTCCAGGTAGGAATGAAGGACATGGCATCCTGGATGAGCAGCACTGTCTGAAGCTCAACGCGCAGAAGACAGAGGTACTCATCCTAAGACCCTCCCCCTCTGCATGGGACAACAACTGGTGGACCACCGCCGTCCGCAGCCCTCCCACACTCACAGACCATGCCTGAGTCTTCGGCATCATACTCCACTCCTCCCTCTCCATCGCATCCAGCTGCTACAACACCCTCCGCATCCTCCGAAAGACATTCAAATGCATCCCCCCAAATCAAGGAAGACCATCACCCACTCATAACCAGCAGACTGGACTACGGGAACGCCCTCTATGCTGGTATCAACAAGTCTCGGCTCCACAAACTCCAGACCATACACAACACCGCAGCCAGACTCGTCCTCGGCATACCTCGATGCGAACACATCACCCAACACCTGCGTAACCTCCACTGGCTCCCTGTTGAGAAGAGAGTTACTTTCAAGATACTCACCCACGCCTACAAAGGCCTCCACAACACCGGACCCCAATACCTCAATGAAAGAATCTCCTTCCTCATACCCAAGAGAAACCACCGATCCGCCGACCTCACCCTCGCCAAAACAGGTAGAAGAGCCTTCACCTAGATTGCAAAAGACACACAATTGATGGACGGAATGCAGAACAAATCAAAACATTCACCCCCAGTCAAGAGATCTGGGTTAAATCCATCATTCTTTTGCTCACCATGCCACCCCAGTTAACCCCTTCGCTGCGGCGCGAATTCCGCCGCAGCGCTGGGGGGGTGAGGGGTGAGCGCGGCGCCGCCATGCTCATGATGGAACCACGCCGTCATGAGTCACGGGCGAGCTGTGCTCATGACGGCGTGGTTCCGTCACGACTCTGCCCACTCTCTATTTCGCCCGCACAGGCGGGGAATTAGAGCCGCGTGGGAGGAGCAGCCGCCAACGGCCGCAGCATGACAGAACCACGCCGTCATGAGCACACGCCGCCCGTGGCTCATGGCGGCGTGGTTCCGTCATGAGCGCACAAGGGGTTAAACCTGGCCATATACAAATCAGTCTTGACACTGTGTCTCATGGGAACAGTCCAGCCCGAACTGCCAAGCCAGGCCCTCCGTGGACCGGAAATAAGCATCCTAGGACCGGTTTCGGGGTTTCACCCCTCTTCAGCCAGGATAGCTTGATTCCAGTGGCACAGTGAGCCCAGGACCCACGTCTGGGCATACCTGGCGCACTTAGGGCGAGAAAGCAAAAGACACACAATTGATGGACGGAATGCAGAACAAATCAAAACATTCCCCCCCCAGTCAAGAGATCTGGGTTAAATCTATCAGATGTGAGTCTCGTGCTCTCCATGCCACTGGAATCAAGCTATTCTGGCTGAAGAGGGGTGAAAGGGAAGACCTGGCCTGGCAGTTCGGGCTGGAATGTTCCCATTGGGCACAGGGTCAAGACTGATTTGCATATGGCTGGGTCCAAACTGGAATGGCATGGTGAGAAAAAAAACGATGGATTTAGGCCCAGATCTCTGTACTGGGGTGAATGTCTGACCTTTTTCTGCATTGTGTCCGTCAATTGTTCTTATCGCATTCACCTACATTGCGGCCAAGACCTGGAACATGCTCCCAATCGACATTGATGCGCCCCCTCTCTGAACATCTTCAGGAAGACACTCAAGACCTGGCTGTTCGACTCAGCAGAGCTGCCGCCCCCAGCGCCTATAGACCCTCACGGGTGAGTAGTGCGCTTACAGTTCCCCTGATTGATTGATTGATTACATAAAGAAATTTAAAAAAAAGAAATTCTCTGAAAAATACTAAAGTTAAGTGATGTAATAGTTAGGTGACTTTGTCAAAGACAGTCCTCAACCTTCGAGGGCCTGCACGTTGCTCCCCTGCTGCCACTCCTCACAGCCCAGAGGGTCTGTCTCGGTCCTGATCTGTCCCCAAACCACTGTTTCCCTCCTCTTACTAGAATTGGTTTGTTATTGCTGGTATTGCTTTTGTTATTGCTTGTACTCTAACTATTGTGCCCGCATTGAAACTACTGATCTGCAGTATTTCCTCCCCCTCACTGCTTTTGCTGTTACCATGCTTTGTTGACTCTTTTTTCGACTGCACTTTTTTCCCACCATTTCAAGCCCCCTGCCTTTCTGCCTCCCAGACAACCATTCCCACCTCCCAGGACTACTTATGGAGGTCTCTGGGCATCTCCAGTGAGTAGCCCTTGCCCTTCTAGGTCCTGCATGTGGCTCCCCAACTGCCGTTCCTCGTAGCCCAGACTCACCATCTCGGTTCTTGAGCTCTCCTCGAACCGCTATTTAAGTCACAATCCCTCCTCTTACTGGTATTGTTTTCTTATTGCTGGTATTACTTTTGGTATTGCTTGTAATCTAATTATCAGGCCAACATTATAAATACTGCTCTGCAGTATTTTCTTCACCCTCTTTGCTTTTGTTGTTACTATAGTTTGTTGACTGTTTTTTTGTCAGCACCGTTTTCCTGCCGTTTCAAGCCCCTGAACTCCAGCCTCCCGGACAGACCCTCCCACCTCCCAGGACCACCTATGGAGGCCAGTGCGAGGCTCCAGTGAGTAGCACTCCGCGTTCTAGGTCCTGTATGCCGCTCCCCTGCTGCCACTCCTTGTAGTCCAGAGGTGCCATCTAAGTCATCGAGCTCTCCTCGAACCGCTGTTCGAGTCACTGTCCCTCCTCGTGCCGGTATTGTTTTGTTTTTGCTGGTATTGCCTTTGTTATTTCTTATAATCTAATTGTTGAACCCGCATTGTAAATACTGCTCTGCAGTATTTCCTTCCCCTCCCTGCTTTTATTACTGTGCTTTGTTTTTTCGGCCGTGCCGTTTCATGCTGTTTCCAGCCCCCACCCCTCCTGCCTCCTGGACAGCCCTTCCTATCTCCCAGGACGACTTATGGAGTCCACTGCATAGCCCGGCAACCACGCAGCGGATGCATGCAGCAGTCAAGTTTAGCGGGCGCATCACTGGCGCACCAAAGGCAAGCCCATCTGCGCCCGTTCATGCCTGGGCCATTTCCACCCTCCCCCCGACGTGACCTTCATCACAGAGACCTGGCTCACCCCTGCACTGCCTCAGACATTGTCGCCGTAACACCCATTGGTTGCAAGATGAAACACCATGCCAAGAGACACGGGGGAGGCATCACCATCGTACATAAGGAATCAATCACCTGCACCACCACCAAAGATGAGACCACGCTGATCATGGATTACATGAACTTCCAGCTCTGCAATGACGACAAAACCACCACTAAAGAGACCCTCGCCTATAGACTTCCAGGAACTCAATCCGGCCTCAGCAATGCCATCGCGGAATTCATCACCCAGCTCGCCATTGAATCCGAACATATCGTATTCCTGGGAGACCTCAACTTCCACCTGGACGACCTCACTGACACCAACTACACCAGTCTCCTGGAATGAATGGACAACATAGGCCTCAAGCAGCTGGTCCAGACCCCACTCAAAAAGCAGGACACATGCTGGACCCCATCTTCATGTTCAGCAACAGAAAAAGCTACAGCCACAACCACTGAACTCACTTGGTCGAACCACTCCATCATACACTTCACCATCGAGGGCTTCCCCGCACCACCATCAAACTGACACAGCGCCCCTCCTGCAGCTGGGCCAAGATTACTCAGCACCAATGGATCGACGGGTGTCACCCAGCCCATACTCACCACAAACCTAAACCAGGCAGTACAGAACTTCAGCACCTGGATCACAAGCTCCGACGAAACCGGCCAGAATGCACAGATCCACCAAACAATTAAGCTGGCACACCCCATAACTCAGAACGATGAAACGTAGATGCAAACAACTGTAAAGAAAGTGGAAAAACCAGCAGGAACAACACAGACCGAACCACCTTCAAGTCAGCCCTCAACAACTATCACCGCCAGCTCAAAGCTGTGAACCAAGGAGGCCCTGACACACTGAATAAAGACATGCGCCAACAAAACCAAGGAGCTCTTCACCATTGTCAGAGAGTTCACCTGCCCATCTTCCACTGAAAACACAAACTCTTCCTGCCAGGAACTCTGCGATGCCCTTGCTGAACACTTCCATAACAAGATAGAAACCATCTACAGAAACTTCAATCCCCAACCAACCCGACCCCCTCAACATCCAATCGACCACTGCCACTGACCACTCCATCCATTCGGGAGCACCCACGGACCCATGCGCCCAGACCCATGCCCCCACTGTCTTTTCAACCATGGAAGGGATAAGATCAGTCACAGCTCATCAACATCCTTAATACCTCCATCACCACAGCCAGCTTTCCCGATGCTTGGAAACATGCAGAGGTCATACCGCTCCTCAAGAAACCCTCAGCAGACCCCATCTAACTCCAGAACTACTGTCCCATCTTACTGCTCCTGTTTCCCGCCAAAGTTTGGGAGAAGGCCATCAACCTCCAATTCATTGAACACCTGGAGAGAAACAACCTGCTGGATCCATCACAATCTGGATTCAGAGCTAATCACAGCACTGAGACAGCCCTGATCGCTGCAACAGATGACATCCTCTCCCTACTAGATAGAGGAGAATCAGTGGCCCTTATCCTCTCCTCAGCCTTGGACACTGTCTCCCACCACACACTGATCAAGCAATGACACCAGAACCACAAATGATGCACTCAAATGGATGGCCCCCTTAATCACGGAAAGCACCCAGACAATCCCTTCACCTCTCAACCCAAGAGCACCATCAGCGGGGTCCCGCAAGGCTCATCCCTCAGTTCAACCCTCTTCAACATCTACATGACACCACTTCCGGACATCGCCTGAGCCCATGACATCAACATCGTCTCCTACTCAAACGACACCCAGCTCATCTTCTCACTCTGAGCGGACTCCACCACGACAATGATCAACTTCCACAAATGTATGAGAAACATCTCAGACGGGATGAAGAACAACTGCCTTAAACTCAACATGGACAAAACGGGAGTCCTGATCTTTGGCAGACACACCTCCCTCTGGAACGACTCCTGGTGGCCATCAGAACTCAGACCTACCCTCACAACAAAAGACCATGCCCGAAACCTCGGCATCATCCTCGACTGTGAACTTTCAATGAAACATCAGATCAATGCCGTCTCCTCATCCTGCTTCCACACTCTACACATGCACCATAAAGTCTTAAAATGGCTCTCCATCAGCACCAGGAAAACTGTGACGTAGGCCCTCATCACCAGCCGACTGAACTTCGGCAACACACTCTATACAGGCACCTCCACCAAACCCATGAGAAGACTTCAGATGATGCAGAGTGCAGCAGCCAGACTGATCCTCAACTTGCCAAAGAGGACCCACATCACCTAGCACCTGAAAGACCGCCACTAGCTTCCATACCGGAAAAGATGCCAACTCATGCTCCTGACCCACGACTACAAAGCCCTTTATGACCAAGGACTCGCCTACATGAACCACCACCTGAATTTCCACCTACCACCCAGGAACCTCTGTTCCGCTCACTTGCCCTCACATAGGTAACCTGTATTGGGTGCTGCCGCACCAGGGGACGGTCCTTATCCCTTCCCACCGCTGAATACTTGAACTCCCTTCCCCTCCAACTCCGCACCTCTCCCTTGCTGACCCAATTCAGGAGAGGACTCAAGACTTGGGTCTTCAACTCACTGCAGAGCTTCACCTGGAAACCCTTGTGGGTGATAAGCAGTGCTTTTCAAATACTGATTGATTGATTGATTGATTGATTGATTGATTGATTGATTGATTGATAGAATCACAACATTAGCCTTTTAAACTAAAGAAACATCATCATCCAAGAAGTGTGATAGTTTGCTTTATAGTTTACATAGTTTACATGGTGGCGGGTAAGTACCATATTACTTGTCTACTTAAATGTGTAGAGCCTGGGTCCAGCTAATAGATGTAAGTGTTTACATAATACATGGGCTCCTAATCCACCATAGGTGAGTAGAGATATCGAACATGTTATAAATCTTTGTATTCAACGCTGTGTGCAGATGACAGTTGACTTGTGTTCATTGTGTTCCACACAAGTATTTTGGTTCCTCAGAAAATATTTTCACTAGGAATACAGTTCTACGTAGTAGATACTAACTTTTGTAAGAAGCTTTGAATTAATATGCAGAATCATGTCAGCATGACTATTTCTACATAACATAGAAGACTATGTGCATCAGGTACTAACCTATGTACATGTGCTTGATTTGCTTGAGAAGATGGGCTACTTGTAAAGTTATCGCCACAGTATGAAGGGTGCAGGTAGTATAATGTTTTGCACCTTTAGATCTTGGTTGTTTTTAGCAGATAGTGTTTTTTTTACAAGTTACAAGCGTTGCATAGTGTGTACACTGTTCTTAGTAGATACTTTTTAAATATTCTGTGCTGTATTTCTCATGAAAGTTTCACTGTTTGCAAACAGTGTGGTACAGAATAAACTATGTTTTTTTTGTTCAAAGCGTTAATGTTGTCATTGAGAAATTCACTTAACTATAACGTTACTTTAACCTTTATATATTCACTGAAAAACCAAAGGTTACAGCGACGTTATAGTTAGGCTGGCATATCACTCGTACAAAGTTGTGCCACAGCATTTGTTTATTTTTTATCTTTTATGTAGCCCACAACCTATTTTATTGTGTGTAATTATTTTATTATGTGTATAAAACTGTTTTTATCTATGAATGTACTAGACAATTACAATTAAAAAACAACAATAATTCCTATTCCTTCGTTTCACTGCTCAAATTGTTTGACTGTTATATACAACATTAATTCTTGTTATCGCCTGTAAGAATTGCCTAGGTTGTTATTTTTCAAATATATCACTCGTACAAAATCAGAGAAATTCAGCAGTTATAGCTAGCTGAGCTAACTATCTATCTATTCAAGAAGTGCAATAATGCATAAGTTGAGCGCAAGCACGAATAATCGATGTGCAATAGGTCTGTGAGAGCATACTAGTTTACTCCTGGTACTTGCCTTGAGGTACAAGAAACATCTAGCACCTTATTTATTAAGCATCTTTGCTCTTCTAATAAAAAAAGTTGTTGGGCAATACGTTTAGGACAGCACTTATCAATTATGCACAGTCACTTTAAATTTGGCGTTGCGCAATATAATTATGAAGTGTAATAATGCGTAGGCACTTTACATCAATAAGAGGAGTCATGAAGTGATATATTTTTAACAACTAGTATTAGTGCTCCACATCATAACAGTTGGAGTAATTTTATTTCATGCATAGGCATTTAACTTTCGCATTAACATGCTACAACTAGCTGATGTGCTATAAAATTAGGGAGACACTTTATATAGCACTTGTCACTCTAGCCCGTTAACTGACATAGATCAGCGGGGGTAAGTGTAAGATGCACACATGAGAATAAACCTCTGCCCTTATCAATGGACTGGTGCAATGATACAGTGATTGCTTTGAAGGAGTGCAATAAGAAATTAATAGAAATCCAACAGTCCCCATGCTCAAATCTGATTGGCTGCCAGCACTTCAAACCAGGAAGTGTTGACAACCATCTTGGGACTCGGTTTCAGCAGAGTCCCACAATAAAACATAAAAAAAAGAAAAGGGGCAGGGTAGGAATAACCTGACCCCCTAAATGTTTTGATGGGCGTCCCAGAGCAAACCCGCCATGACAAAAAAACATTTTTGTTTTTAAATATTCGTCAGGAGCCATGCTGTATCTGCGACTCCTGGCGAATTGTTCTTTTAAAAAGAAGTGCAGACTCCTGTGGTTCTCTAATGTTTAGCCCCTGGGTGGGCAAGGTCCTGGGGGCATGTGTAATTATATAAAGAAGGAGGCACTTTGGGCCCCCCTCACAGAGCTTATGAAAGCCCCAGGCATCGCCACAAACCCGGGGCACTGTATAATACATATGCAGGCGGACCCACTGGGCCCATCCGTGCCCCAGGGACCGCCACCTCCCTGGGGCAAACAATGTAAAATAAATGTGAGGGGGCCCGCATGGCCCCCCCACAGCCCCACAGCCTGCCACCTCCCTGGGGGACGGTATAATATGTATGCTCTCCAGAGACCGCCACCTCCCCAGGGCAAACAATGTAAAATAAATGCAGGGTGACCGCACAGCCCCCCTACAGCCCCGTGGACCGTCACCTCCCGGGGCACTGTATAATATGTCCGCAGGAAGGCCCGATGGGCCCACCCATGCCCCGGGGACTGACCTCTCCCCGGTGCTCAAAGAAAACAATGAAGGGGTCAATTGCAGACAATCTGTCGGGGTCCAACACCTTAAATAAACACTGGAGGGGGCTGCACGGCCCCCCTTGTGGAGCCATGGATGGTCCAGGGGATCGCCACCCCCCCAAGGCTGGCTCCTGCTACTTCCTGAGGTGCCCACCCTGAGGAGGTAGCTGTTTTCTTTTGCTCTCTAGCCAAGCAAACGCAAACATTACTTTGTTTTCTGCAAGCCGGAGCTGTCTGAACAGCTCCGGCTTGCAGAAAGCGGTGTATTCATCTGTTTCCCTGCACACAATTACATGTGCAGTGAAACACATGAAACACATGAAAACATTGCTCCTACAAGCAGCAAGCTGTTATTTCAAGAAGCTTCCTGCTTGTGGGAGCAATGCTGCTGGAGCGGAAGGGGCCTTGAGGCTCCCCTCGTGGTCCTGGGGGAAGAGGAGAAAGAGGGCAAAAACAGAGGCCAGCAACAAGTGTCTGTGTGACTGTCTGTATCAGTGTGTGAGTGATGTCTGAGTGGCTGTGTGGATGTGTGAGTGGGTTTGTGAGTGGCTGTATGGATGTGATAGTGGGTATGGTAGTGGGTATGTGAGTAGCTGAATGGGTAAGTGAGTAGCTGTGTGAGTGACTGTATTGGAGAGTGAGTAGGAGTGTGGGTGGCTGTATGGGTGAGTTAGTGGCGGTGTGAGAGCCTGCGTAGGTGTGTGAGTGGCTGTATGGGTGAGTGAGTAGCTGTTTGAGTGTGAGTATACTTGAGTGGATGTGAGTGGCTGTATTCGAGAGTGAATGTCTGTGTGAGTGGCTGTAAGGGTGAGTGAGTGGGTATGTGTGTGGTTGTATGAATGTGTGACTGGGTATGTAAGTGGTTCTGTGAGTGTGTGAGTGGTTTAATGGGTGAGTGAGTAGCTGTGTCAGTGGCTGTATGGGTAAATCAGTGGGTATGTGAGTAGCTGTGTTGGTGAGTGAGTGGCTGTATGGGTGAGTGTGTGGGTGTGTGAGTATCTGTAAGGCTGAGTGGGTGGCTATGTGAGTTTCTGTTCGGGTGATTGAGTGGGTGTGTGAGTGGCTTTAAGGGTGGATGAGTGGGTGTATCAGTGTCTGTATGTACGTATCACTAGATGTGTGAGTGACTGAATTAGTGAGTGAGTGGGTGCATGAGTGACTGTATGGGTATGCTAGTAGGTGTGTGAGTGGCTGTATGGATGAGTGATTGGTTGTGTGAGTACTGGCATGGGTCTGTGAATGGGTATGTGAGGGGTTGTGTGGCAGTGGGAGTGGGTGTATGAGAGATTCTATGGAGTGTGAATGGGTATCTGAGTGATTCTGTGGATGATGTCCACAGTGACGTTATATGAGATGTCATCAGTGATGTCATCAGTGATGTCACTGACCATGTCATGAGTGATGTAATATGCAAGGTCATAAGCAGTGCATTGCAGGGCCAAAAGTTATAGTTAGTTCAGGTAACTGTGACTGCTGAATTTCTATGGCTTCATATGATTAAAATCTGAGCCTAACTATAACATCTTTCTAACCTTTGAGTTTTTTTCTGTGAGTCTTAATGTTTTTTTAAATTCTATTTCCTAACTATAATGTCCCTGTAACCTTTGCTTTTTCAGTTAATATATATATATTGTGAGAGAGAAAAGTAATTTACTGAAGAGTTACAGGGAGTCCGGACCCTTATTAGGGGGGTCAGAGTGGTCTGTGCAGGTCGAGTGTTTGCATGATAAAGTGGGTGAGGCAGGAAGGTATGGTGGGTATCAGGGTTGGGGCTGCGAGGAAATGATCATACCAAACTCTGCTTCAGAAACACATTTTTACCTGTAGTCATACTAATATAGAGGAACATGAGCTACAATGATGAAACATCCCTGAACCAGCAGGGTAGCGGTCCGATAATTATTAATGCAAGCCAGCCCATCAGACTGAGGTAATGGTCGGTCTGGAAAATCATCTAACATGCTTTGTTTAAACCGTAAAACATTCTGATGCAAAAGTAAGTTAAATAAACCAAGGCATGGTTTACAAGGTGCATCAAAGAAAATTTGGAAATGTGCTCCTGTGTATTTACTCCTATGTTTGCAGCTAATTTTCAACTACAAAGGGTTTCAAGAAAAGTCCCTGAAGACATTATTATGGAATCTATAAGCCAATGCATTTCTTTTAAATGTAAACTGCATAAAATATATGCATAATGATTTGCTACTCAACCCTTCCAAGTGCCATGCATCTCGTGTTAGTGTAATGCATTTTCTGTAATGTCCCCGCATTACCGCAATGTTTAATATTGTCATGCAAATTAATGACTGGCCCAGTTGACAAGAAAATTAAGCTGGTGGTGAAGAGTGTTCTGAAGAACTTTGGCAAAGCCAACACCTGTCCGCTCTATTTCTCTGTTACCGTTGGAAGTCTATCAGCTAAAGCTTCATACAGCCCTCATCAATGGTTTCCATGGAGCTGCCTGGACTCTCTCCCACCTGTTTCAGTGTGGATGTGGGAGTTTGGTTCTTCTCCTCCCCCTTCTCCACTACAGATGACCAGCAAGTGGCCACCAGAATGCGAATGGTGCTACAGACCGCTCCAGTGGCTCCGTAATCCTCTATGTCCTGCAGTTGAGTCCTCTCAGCTTAGAGCAGCCGAGCCAGGCCTTCGCCTGTAGACTACCTGGACTGCCGGCGAGAGTCTATACTGAGAGAGTCACTGCTCTCCGCGGAAGGTAAACTGCCTCAAGAGAAAATATATTATGCCTTTCGATGAGCTGTACGTTTTACAAAGTGAAGTGTTGCTTTTTAGCATCCTAAAGCACTTTTATAAATAACAGCTAAATAATAACTAAAGAAGGTTACAGTTCTGCAATAAGTGGTCACAAAATCTTTTCAGCTTTTGTTCGCTTGTGTATGGAATCAGCTGGCACCCGGAACAAACCAACCTTCAGGAACAGTGTTGCTGAAGGTTTATCAGGACCTTGTTGCCCTAGTTGTAGTTTCAGTGTTCTCAGCAAACCTCGAGGTCCAGCAGAAGCAGAACAGAGAGGCTGGGAGCATGTGCAGGGCCTGCAGCCTCTGCTGCGGTCAACTATGTGAGGGGAGGTGCTGGCACCGGAATCGAGCAAGATGCCTTTGGTGGAGTCTGTGGTGACTGCACAGGAGAGACAGCAGGTACTAGTGGGGGAACAAGTGTCACAGAGATAGTTTATCTAACTTCCTGATCCAGTAACCTGCCATGTAAATAAAGTTACAGCGCCTGAGCTGAGCCCTGCATTGCAGTCACTGTCTGCAGTCTGCACAAAGTTGAGTTCAGCGTCAGTGAGGCTGGCTCAGGCTCCGTGCTGGTGCCTCTCTCAGGTCCTAGTGCCCTTCCATTTCTAGTGCTTTGCAGCAGTTTTAAGATCTTCTTAAAGTTTCTCATTGCTCAAATAGGTGTAATTTCTGATATTTATATGTTTCCTTCGTATTCATTGTTTGACTTTGCTCTTGACAAAGTGTCACTCATAGTCATTGAATGTCACTCATAATTACACTGAAATTATGAAAATGTCAAACATAAGCAATCTGAAACCTTGGCAGCTATGGTTACCCGGTGGGGATGTCAACATGCATACATCCGGTTCACAGGTGCATTTACATACATTTAACTTTTTTGTGTCTACCAGGGGAAAATGTGTTGCCAAATGGAGAATCAATTTCCTGTGAATTACCTCAAATGTTTGGAAGTTCCACGTAATTCTCATGTTAGAAATATGATATACTCCTGAATAGGAAAGGAGACCATTTGTAGGCGTTTATAGGATAGATGGTTAGCGGCAATGGATATGTGAATGCCCACAAACATTCGAGTTTGTGTGTGTGTGTTCACCGTTGCTAGTTAGGTCTACCTGGAAACACCCACAAACCTGCCAGGAACACAAAAATTGTGAATGCGTAGATCCACGATAGTAGCAGAACAGTTGCTCTTTCTCCACATTTAATTTAGCCAACCTGATAATTTGAACACGATTGGGAGTTCTCTTTGTTCAGTGAATGTGGTATCTGGAGTGTTCAACAATTACCACTAAATTACAGCTACCAATAGATCAGCTCCATTAAGTTTTTTATCATCGAAACCTATTTTGACTTTGTCAAATAATGCCACACCTTCAAAAACTGGATTATACTAAGGAAGAGTTCCAGAGTTTATATCATATTTAATAAAAATTGAACAGATTGCTCTAATAAATGTGACATTTGCTTTCATATGCACATGCTCTCCGTAGCACATTCAATAACAAAAGGCATAACATCTGGTAAACATTTCTGAAAGGAGGAAGAGAATCCTTTCCCACAGTTTAAGATTAAGTGGGTTCTAGAGGCTGTATTATGCATAGTGCCTCGGGCACAACAGGTATGTTTGTGTGCGCTAGGGGCACTATAGTATTATAGAAAAGGCCGCAGACACTGGTGTGCAGCCCCTTCTGTAATGCTGACAGCGCTTGTGCACAAGTAGCACCAGTGCTATCTTGAGAGGGTGTTCCTTCATTTGCATGGGAGGTGTGTCCGCATGCAAATGAGGCAATCACTATTACAAATGTGCAGAGGCAAACAAGCCTTTAGGAGGCGGACTGACACATAAAGGTGGTGCATTGTTAGTGCGTTGCTCAAGTTAAGCCTTGTGGAGGTGGCAAAGGAGGTCCCATGCACCAACCATACCACCCCCCTCTTTGCACATGTCCAGTCACTTACTGCACCCACCTGCAGGGGAAGCTCTCTCCCCTTCTTAAAGTACAGATGGTTGCTGCCTGCACTGTGAAACATGGAGAGACTTGTACGCTGCAGCTCCGTATTTCACTGAATTAGCTGACCCCAGGGTAGCCCATTCACGATAATAGGACACACTGTCCCAGTCTGTGTCAGGGCCACTTTTTGAAAGTGTGTCTGGCGGTAGAGTTTGCACATTCTGCAATCAGGGACCAGCAGTTCAAAGATCCTCATACAAAGGGCACAGAGACTTGGGTCACGATCAGAAAACATTTTGACTGGTGCTAGTTCATGTTTCAGGTGGCAAGTTAAGGCAATGCTTTCTCCAAACCCCTTTTACTACTGTATTAAGAACATCTTCCAATGTTATTTGCTTTTCAGATATTCAACAAGGCACTCTGCTTCTTCTTTAACACCTCTTTCCTCCTCTCTTTTCTGCACCTTACCCACAAAACCCCTACCAAAGCCTTGTATCATCCAGCAATCCAAGTCATTCACTATTTGCATGCACACTTCTGCCATAAAAAGGGTAAGACACATGTTCAGAATATGTATGGCCTGTAAACTCTCTCTTAGTAGGTCACAATGGACCTCAAGTTTTTCAAAATCAGTGACATTTTAAATACTCATCTGCTTTCATCCTGCTTACTCCCTGCCAACTGCCCAGAACCTTCCACCCCTTGCTCAGGAATAAAACTCTCAGATAACGCGGGTTTTCAGGCAATGGTTTTGACTTTGCATCTTTATTCTCAACAACCCCTATCTGTGGATGTTCCACAAATCTTTTATCTTAGAAACCCTATGATTGTTAATGGCACCCAAATGATCGTTCCTTACCTTCCTTTCCTTCCTAGACCTCAATCCAACAACATTACTATGCTCCCTATTAGTAAACAATGATACAACCAGAATATAGCCTTAGCAGTGATTGTTAAGACTATATACTTTATACGCCTTATGCTCTGTGTGCTCAAACAATCCTCACAGTTAGCACAAGATGTATTTTTTCAAAATTCACAAACTCAAATGTATAAAAATATTTTTCTTCATAAAATGAATGTATTCTATCTTACAATCCATGTGACAAACATATTTTACGTACATTGTCTAAAAACTCCCACTCACATATGCAAACTTAACAAACAGACATATTCTTACAAAGTTTCTGTTGCGCAATAGCAATGCGTAATATATGATCTTCTGATCATCTGCTCAATATCAACAGTAAGAACAGCAGTTTTTCTTCACAAAGCTGACTGGGTCCAGTAGTTCCATATTATATTTCCACCTTCTTCAAGACAAACAATTAAAATTCACATTCACACAGAGATTTGCCAAAAGTGTTCCACTGTGAAGACAGTTGTTCTCAAAGTTAACCCAAATGTGTATATAAGGTTGTTGCTTTTTCTCCTCTTTTGCAGTGTTCTAATAGGGTGGTATTTCTCTGGTGCTTGTTCTTAATCAGATTAGATCATGATGCTTCATTTCCCCTATTTTTGTTCATTTTTGTGAAAGGTCCACGACAAACACCCTATACAGATCTATTATCATCCTGCACCCTAGTCACATATATGTTGTAACCAAGGCCAATGAAATCATTTGCATACACTATAGAAATATACAAACGGGTACACAGAAACAGGGTTCAATAGTCTGCACTGTGGGATGACTTCATAGTGAGTAGCAAGGCGGCGCTTTGCACTGTGACTATGACATTGTAGTTTGCTGTTTCTCTGTGTTTGGCATAAAACCCTTCGCTCTCCCATTTTCTCCACTTACGCTTTATTAATTCTTTTACCCTTTTCCCGTATCCTTAAGGTTAATTTTGACGAGAGTATGTTTATCCTCTATTTCAATATCGTAGTCACATCAGCCACCTCTTCTACCATCTTAGGGGCATATTATCAAGCATGGAGTTAAAATTATTGCCGCTTTAGCGCCAGAAAACTGCCGCTAAAGCGGCGATAATGGGCTTGATAATATGACGCAGAGAATTCCCATAGAAGCCCATATTGTCACCAAAACATGGGCTTTTATGGGAATTCTCAAGGGCATATTATCAAGCCCATTATCGCTGCTTTAGCAGCAGTTTCCTGCCGCTAAAGCGGCGATAATTTTAACTCTGTTTCTTGATAATATGCCCCTTAATACCTTAAAGATCTGCACCATACTGCTCTAACATTCAGTCGGGCTCTTATTACCAAACTAGACGTTTATAATAGCCCCCTCTTTGGTCTCCCATTCTGCTCGCTCTGCCTTGAGGAAGCCTCTACTGAGACACCTAGACCCTGTTGGACCATCCATTCACTACAACACGACCTCTTATTGTCACCAAGCAGCATAGCTCTCAGTTACAATTGGACTCTGTTAAATTCTCTTAAACTGGTTTCATACATGTTCATGAACAGTTACCCCATTTCATGTGGACACACGTCACAAAAGCAACAGACCCTCAATGCTCCACAATCCCTCTGCGTATCAGCAGGATTCAGGCAGCTTTTAATTTTGCCGCTACTGCTACTTAGGAATGCCTGATGCTTGGACATGAGGATTAGCTATCACTCTGAGCTCGTTAAAGATTGCACTCAAGAATGTCACTTGGCCACTAAAATTGGGATCGATTTAATACCATATGCACCAAGTAAACTAATTTAAATAAAATATGCACTTGTAGGCCCGCTGTGTGAACATGTTCTGCTATATAATGTCTTAGCCATTGCTGCGCTCTCCCACTACATACACAATCATAGATCATTCCTACGGTTTCCTATGCATCGCCTTCATCGATCTACCTACAGCATTTCTTTTATAGATGTTCGTTCCTACTAAATGAAAAAAGAAACACATTGGAAGGGCACCAGCATGGGGATCACATTTCTAAGCAACAAACTTAGTGCTCTCCAATCTTGGTTTCTATTTCACATCTTCTGGCTTCAGACAATGCATCAAGTTGAAAGGTTGACACTGGTGGTTTTAGCCATTAGAAAAGTTAAAATGGAACAGTCGAGAAAGAGAAAAAAAAGTCATAGAACCAAATAATTACATTAAGGTTTAATGTCATGCATCAGGCTCAGTCAATGCCTTTGGGTCATTGGCTGATCCTTCTTTGTTTGCAGCTCCACAATGACTCACCCCGCGCGCAGCAAGGCAAACATTCCAGTGCCGCACTAAGGAAGCAACGAGATGGGATGTAAGCTCACCATGGAGATCTTCTTAAGGAAGCCTCTGTCCCCTTTTCAAAAGCGAGAGTTAAGTTAGCGGGAAATAACACCGCCATTGTGGACTAAGAGAATTCTTACCTCATCATACATTTTTATAGCACCCACAGTAATCCAGGATTGGAGTAAGTTTGAATCCAAAATGAAAACTTGGAATTTTAAGTAGAACAGGACATAGAATTATTACGCAGATATTTAAAACGTTGAAGAAAATAATTTTCTGGGATTCCACACAAAAGCTGGCAATATGGAAATAATTTATTATGAGTAAAATTCAAGTTGAAGTGCGCCACATCTGTGGGACGTCTATCAGTGAGTAAATATGTGTATTGATTTTAATTTTAATATGCAATAGAAGACTGGCCATATGGCAACTAAAGCGCTAGACCTGAATATATGTGTTAAAGATGTAACTGAAGGGCCAGACTCTGAGGAAATATTTAAGATATTTACATTTACACAAAGAGAAGGAATACAAAATTGGAAGACTTGATAGACTGGTAAAAGATTACGAACGAACGAGCACTCCTGGAAAGGCGAAGTTGCCCCCGTGAATTAGTAGTGTAACTATTTTTGCAATGCACAACTAGGATGCATGAGGTAAAATGTATTACGCAGTTGATTATGTGACAGTGACCAACCTAATGTGAACCCATTTTTTTTAAGAAGACCTTACACTTTAATTTGGTGTATAACGTTAAAGCTCTGTATCTATACCAAATGCACATTAACATTCTACATTAAATAAATGAATACGCAACAGAAAGGCAAAGGAAACAATAACATTATTAAGTCACATAAATGATATTTAGCATTGCCCCAATAAACAGCCCAATGCCTAAAAAAACAATGTATAATATTAATGTGTGGAAATGCATATTATTCTAATGCGGCAGAATGCACGAACAATAACATCAAGAAATGATCTCATGATTGCATTTCCGGTAAAATATTGCACTACAGTACAGGTCCTGGTCACAACAACCACTGGGTCGTAACTGTTTTTTAAAATGGTTTATTTAAAACTTGCTTTTGGGGTCAAAGCGGTATTTAAAGCAGGGCACAGACGGCACTAGACTCAATATTTAGTATTTATAATTTGAAGGGGAGATAATCTGCTGCAAATAGTGGGAGCACATTTTGCAAGATCTCATTTTGTGCAACTAATAATGGGTGGAAACATACCCAAACTGCCCGTGATTCCCTATTTCCTGATGTGCAAATCGTGATGGGTGAAATTTGCATTCCGCTTAACACAACTTAGTGAGTGTGCAATTTGTACCTTCATTTTGGGGGCCATCGTGATTGAACCAATGCACTCTATTTTAGAGCTTTACTCCATGAGCACTCTGCCAGCAGAAGTCTATTTATTGCAAAAGGTCACATCTGACACACCAAGAACAGAGCAACGACCATGTCAGGACTGTTTTCAATTATTCTTCAAAGATATAAGCAACACTCTGTCACTACTTGTATCGTGCCAATGAACATTCTTTGTTTCAAGGAATAGCCCTGAATTTGCTGAAAGACAACATGGTCACAATATAAAAAAATATTGATAAAAATGCATAAATAAATATCACACATGGCTATACAGTTCACATACAAATGGGAAGTGTTTGTCAACGTAATTGCCAATTTCTGGGTATGGCAAAGAATATCTCACAGCCATCTTCAACTAGCTGCAGAGTTTTTGAAACTAAAATATTGCAGACCAATATCAGCAAAGTATTGCTAGGATATACATGAAAATACCTCTCACAACTAAGTCTCTGAAAATATGAACATGTTCTTGAGACATTTCAGCGTCTATGGCAGAGAGGGAGCTCAGCCATGGCAGGTCCCAAGCCCAGCTGCGAAAAGAGGAGGGTTATGCGTGGGGCTAGCTACCCCACCATGTAAAAAATCCAAGCTTCAAAAACGTCAACCAGAAGACATCCCGGTTTTGGGGAAAGAGGAATCCCCTTCACCGAGAGCTATGACACCTTGTGGTGAGACAAGCAAGACAGCCCTAGTGACAGCAGAGTTGAAAAATACAACCTTCCCTGATTGGCATCAGCGAGACCAGATGGACAAAGTCTGTACAAAAATGACTGGCTCCAGGAGAAATGCTACTGTATTCTGGATACAAGGAAGATTATGCACAACACACTCACACTGATGCCAACACCAGAAGCAAACAGAGCTTTGATGGAATGGGAAGCCCACGGTCCCAGAATCATCACAGTGACCTTCCACACAAAGAAAAACAGTTCAAAATTAATGTTATCCAGTGCTATGCACCTACAAATGACAGTGAAGAAAAGGAAAAAGAACAGTTTTACAACAGACTCCAGTCCATTCTGGAGAAATGCCTTTAGAGAGACATCACTGTAATTATAGAGTGACCTCAATGTCAAGATTGGAAGCAAGAGCACTGGGCTAGGAAGAAGTCATGAGCAACCATGGCCTTGGGAACATGAACGAGAATGGTGAAAGGTTCACAGATCTCTGTGCCCTGAATAGTCTGGTGATAGGCAGCAGCGTATTTCCACACAAAAGAATACACTAGACATCATGGGTGTCACCAGACCATTCAACAGAGATTCAGATCAACCATGTCTGCATTGCCAAGAAGTTCTGGAAGTCCCTTTAGGATGTGAGGGTGATGAGAGAAGCAAACATGGCGACAACCCATCACACCTTGCCGTGGCCAGGCTAAAGGTTAAGCTGAGGAAAGAATAGATGGAACCGACAAACCAATGCCAGCGATGTAACACCACCTTCCTCAAAGATTCACAGAAATTGAGTGAATGTTCAGTCACTCTCAGTAACAAGTTTCAAGTCCTGCAAGAACTACCAGACAAAGGAGACCCAGTAGAAAGCTAGTGGGAGGAGATCAAAGAAACAGTGACATCAACCTGCCAGAAGGTACTGGGTCCTAAGAAACACCAGCATAAAGAATGGATCTGCACTGAGACTCTGCGCAAAATCCAAAAGAGAAAGGAGAGCTGCAGTCAACACCAACCGTATAAGAGTAGAAAAAGTGAAAGCTCAAGGCGAGCACACCAAAACCAATAAGTAAGCAAAGTGAAGCTTCAGAGCAGACAAGCGAAGATTTATTGATGGTCTGGCCACCGAATCCCAGAAAGCAGCAAGCCATGGAAACTTGAATATCTCTACAAAATAATGAGGAAACTCTCCGGCAGATACAGCAAGTCAGAAAGACGTATTAAAGAGAAAGCTGGGAAGACATTTATGGGTAACAAAGGGCAACAATGAAGATGGGCGGAGCACTTTAAAAAACTGCTGAAACAGCCCATGCTGCAGCCTTCACCAGACATACAGCCAGCTGACAAAGACTTGGTAATCGACTGCAGCAGACCAACCAAGGAAGGAATACGATAAACCATCAAACATCCGAGAAATGGGAGGCAGCAGGACCTGACAACATTCCTCCACCTGAAACACAGCATTGAAACATCAGTAGACATGCCCCATGGTTGGAAGGATCTGGGAAGACCAAAAGGTATCATCAGACTGAAAGGAGGGATAGCTAACCAAGATCCCCAAGAAAGGTGACCTGAGTAAATACTACAGAAGGATAACCCTTCTTTCAACCCTAGGCAAAGTATTCAACAGAGTCATCATGAACAGAATGAAGGAACAAGTCGACACTCAGTTGGAGACCAACAAGCTGACTTTCACAAAGATAGATCCTGCATAGAACAGATTGTAACAGTGCGCATCATCATTGAGCAGTCAATGGAATGGAACTCCGCTATCTATGTCAACCTCATTGACTATGAGAATACATTTGACAGTGTGGACAGAGAGACCCTTTGGAACCTCCTGCATCACTACGCTGTGCCAGATAAACTCATAAAAATCATGAGGAACTCTTCCACGGGTATGACATGCAAAATAGTCCATGGAAGACAATTCACTGAAGCTTTCCAAGTGAGAACCAGAGTCTGCTAGGGTTGTTTGCTCTTGCCTTCTGTTTTTCTTCTTGCCACAGACTGGATTATGAAGACAAGGAGTAGAAATGGGATCCAGTGGACACCTTGGACGCAGCACGATGACCTGGACTTTACAGAAGGCCTGGCACGGATGTATGACATTACAACGCGGGTTTTTACCACGCGTGCAGTTACATCGCATGCGTTACAACGCATGCGATGTTACAACGCTATGCCATTCCAACGCAAGTCTTTACATCGACTTGCGCTAGATGGCGTGCTAACATTAAAAAAGTGTAATTTACTATTCCAACTCCAGTCCACTTAACAGTAGGGAAGGTGTTGGGATAGTAAACTACACTATTTGTAATGTTAGCACGCCACCTAGCGCAAGTCGATGTACAGACTTGCGTTGTAATGGCATAGCGTTGTAACATCGCATGCATTGTAACGCATGCGATGTAACTGCACTGCGTGGTAAAAACCGCGTTGTAATGGCTGTTCCCCGCCTGGCACTACTGTTCATACCCATCTGCAGATGTAATAGAAGATTAACAATGCAGCAGCCACATCAGCACAACTTGGCCTCAACGTCCACAGGGGAGCACCTAAGATCCTGAAGGCTAACTCAGCCAGCACAGCTGCAGTCACTCTTGCAGGTGATGCAGTAGCAGAAGAAGTTAACCCCTTCGCTGCCAGGCCTTTTCCCCTCCTGTGCCACGCCCTTTTTTGGCTATTTGGGGTAGTGCGCGCTGAGGCCCCTGTAACTTTTTGACCACATAAGGTATCCACGCCAAATTTGCATCCTTTTCTTCCAACATCATGGGGATTCTAAAGGTACTCAGGGTTTGTGGATTCTCCTAGAGGGGTCACAGAAATGAGCCAAAATACAGCAACATTTTGTTTTTTTCCGGAAAAATTGGAAAAACTGGCTGCAAATGAAAGCATCTGGGTTTTTCCCTGCAAATGTTATCAAAAAAGGGTTTGTGGGCTTGAAATCACCATTTTCCCAGCTTTTCGGGGATACCAGACTTTTGTCAGAAACCCAACATTTTTTACACAGTTTTGGCATTTTTCTGGGACATAGCTTACTTTTGCTATTTTTTGTGCTTTTGACCTCCTTCCAGTTAATGGCAGAAATGGGTACAAAAGCAATAATGGATCCTGGAAAGCTATACATTTTCGAGAAGAAGACAAAATTCTGAATTCAGCAAGGGGTCATTTGTGTAGATCCATCAAGGTTTTTTTATAGAAACTAACAGTTAAATATAGGACAAATTGAAAATTAGTTGAGAAAAAAAGCCTTTTGTGTCAACGTTTTCACCTGTAACTTCTTCTAATTATGACAGCTCTTTGAAAGCAATACCATTACATCCGCTGGACATTACTGGTTGTGGGGATATATAGGACTTGTAGGTTCACCAAGAACCCGACGATCCCAGAGCCAAAAACTGAGCAGCAACTTGCAATGGTTTTTTATTATGTACCGGGTATGTAGTAATTATTCTGTAAAAATGTGTACATGGAAAAATCGGTATGAAAGACACCCATGTATTTCTGAAATGGGAACAAAATATAGAGTTTAGAAACAGTAGATATTTGCACATTTCTGAAATTGGGAATACTCATACTAGCATGAGAATTATCAGTCATTTTTTAGAATGACTTCTTTTTTACACAATATCTTTCATTTGGAAGGCAGAAATGCATCGAAAGTCAATAGATAATAACCGTTCCTTTACAAAACTGAATTACCCTAAGTCTCTCGATAAAAATGGTACCTCACTTGTGTGGGTAGGCATAGTGCCCGCGACAGGAAACGGCGCAAAACGCAACGTGGTCACAACTCAATATCGCAGTGAAAATTTACCCTTTTTGGCAAAGTGCCTAGCTCTAGTTTTTGAACCCTAGCTCTGCGGGCACCTTGGGAAACCTAGCAAACCTATACATTTTTGAAAACTAGACACCCAGGGGAATCCAGGATGGGGTGACTTGACTGCCTCCCACCAGGGTCTATTACCCAGAATCCCTTGCAAACCTAACAAATTGTAAAAAAAAACACATTTTCCCCACATTTCTGTGGTGGAAAGTTCCGGAATCTGCCTGGATCCACAAATTTCCACCCACCTTGCGTTCCCCAAAGTCTTACGAGAAAAACGGTACCTCACTTGTGTGGGTCGGCCTAGTTCCCGCGACAGGAAACGGCGCAAAACGCAACGTGGTCACAACTCAATATCACAGTGAAAATGTACCCTTTTTTGGCAAGGTGCCTAGCTCTAGTTTTTGAACCCTAGCTCTACAGGCACCTTGGGAAACCTAGCAAACCTATACATTTTTGAAAACTAGACACCCAGGGGAATCCAGGATGGGGTGACTTGACTGCCTCCCACCAGGGTCTGTTACCCAGAATCCCTTGCAAACCTAAAAAATTGACAAAAAAAACAAATTTTCCCCAAATTTTCTGTGGTGGAAAGTTCCGGAATCTGCGTGGATCCACAAATTTCCATTCACCCCGCGTTCCCCAAAGTCTTACAAGAAAAACGGTACCTCACTTGTGTGGGTCGGCCTAGTGCCGGCGACAGGAAACGGCGCAAAACGCAACGTGGTCACACCTCAATTTCGCAGTGAAAAATGACCCTTTTTTGGCAAAATGTCTAGCTGTAGTATTTGAACCCTAGCTCTGCGGGCACCTTGGGAAACCTAGCAAACCTATACATTTTTGAAAACTAGACACCCAGGGGAATCCAGGATAGGGTGACTTGACTGCCTCCCACCAGGGTCTGTTACCCAGAATCCCTTGCAAACCTAAAAAATTGACAAAAAAACACATTTTCCCCACATTTCTGTGGTGGAAAGTTCCGTAATCTGCGTGGATCCACAAATTTCCTACCACCCAGCGTTCCCCCGGGTCTCCCGATAAAAACGGTGCCTCACTCGTGTGGGAGGCCCAAGTACCCGCGACAGGAAAGGCCCCAAAACGTATTGAGGCGACATGAAAATTGCCTACCTCAAAACGACCTGGTTTTGCAAAGGGGATCACCTGGGTTTTTGGCCCGGTACTCGGCGGCCACCTAGGGAACCTACCAAACCCACACATTTCTGAAAACTAGACACCCGGGGGATTCCAGGGAGGTATGGCTTGCGTGGATCCCCCAACGTTTCCTTACCCAGAATGCCCTGCAAACCTCAAATTTAGCTGAAAAAATCATCACCCTTTTCACACATTTTTGTGTGGGAAAGTTGTGGCATCACCGGGCTGACACAAATATCCTACCACCGAGCGTTCCCCCGGGTCTCCTGATAAAAATGGTGCCTCACTCGTGTGGGAGGCCCAAGTACCCGCGACAGGCAAGGCCCCAAAACGTATTGAGGCGACATGAAAATTGCCGACCTCAAAACGACCTGGTTTTGCAAGGGGGGGTCACCTGGGTTTTTGGCCCGGTGCTCACCGGCCACCTAGGGGAACCTACCGAACCCACACATTTCTGAAAACTAGACACCCGGGGGATTCCAGGGAGGTATGGCTTGCGTGGATACCCCAACGTTTCCTTACCCAGAATGCCCTGCAAACCTAAAAGTTAGCTGAAAACATCACCTTTTTCACATATTTTTGTGTGGGAAAGTTGAGGCATCACTGGGCTGACACAAATTTCCTACCACCCAGCGTTCTCCCGGGTCTCCCGATAAAAACGGTGCCTCACTCGTGTGGGAGGCCCAAGTACCCGTGACAGGCAAGGGTCCAAACCGTAGTGCGCCTCAACAGGCAAGGGTCCTAAACGTAGTGCGCCTCACTACGTTTTGGGCCCTTGCCTGTCGCGGGTACTTGGCAGCCCCCACCCTAAAAATAAAACTAAAAACTAATCCCTGGTGTTTAGTGGGCTATCTGCCCCCCCGGAGGGGCAGATTAGGGACCAATGCCCCATCTGCCCCCCGGGGGGGGCAAAAAGACTGTAGTAATTGGGGTGGGGGGGTGGCTGCACGGGTCTGCCCGTTTTGGGCAGACCCCACCCCTATTTTTTTTTATACAAAACTTCCCTGGTGTCTAGTGGGCTTTTTACCCCCCCCCCCCCGGGGGGCAGATTGGGGGCTAATGCCCCCATCTGCCTCCCAGGGGGGGCAAAAAGGCTAAATTTCCCAAAAATAAACAGGGGGGAGCAAAGGCCCTTGCCCAAGGGGCCGCTCCCCCCTCCCTGGTGTCTAGTGGGTGGATCCCTGCTTGGGGATCGCCCTCCATTGGAAAGGGGAGATTCTCCCCTTTACAACGATACCTCTCCTGTCTTTCTACGTGCTCAGGGGGCTGAGATAGCCCCCTGAGCACGTACAAAGTGAAACCTGAAATGAGCCTCTTGGCTCATTTCAGTTTCACTTTCACTGTAATGACGTCGGCGGGACGTGCACGACGATCGTCATTACAGTGAAAGGGGGGGGTGCCTCGAGTGCTGGGGAAGCTCTTCCCCAGCTCCCGAGGCTATTTTCGCAGAAAGGGAATCCCTCTGGTGCCCGCACCAGAGGGATTCCCTAGGGTATGCCTCATGACGAGCTGGACTCGTCATGGGCACAGCGCGGCTGTGCTCCATGACGAGTCCAGCTCGTCATGGGCATACAAGGGGTTAAAGCCTCCACCTATATGGGGAGTGTCACAGACAAGCAGGGTGGCACAGACGCCAACATCAAGGCAAAAATTGGCAAAGCAAGGACTGTCTTCATTTATCTTAAGGAGATCTGGCGCTCCAATGACCTAACACTGCATGCCAAGATCATGCTTGGTTCCATAATGTTGTCACTTGGTTCTTCCGTATGGAGCAGAAACTTAGAGGGCAACAGTGACTATCACCAACAAAGTCCAGATCTTCATCAACACCTGTCTGAGTAAAATCCTCTGAATCTGATGGGCAAACACCATCAGTAATAACAACCTATGGCAGTAGAATTCCCAACTCTGTGCTAATAAAGAAATCATAAAAAAGCACTGGGGCCGGATAGGTCACACTAGAGCAAACCAGCAGCAAACATCACCAGGTAAACTGAGACCTGGAGGCCTCATTGGAAAATGAAAGGAATAAAGCCAAGAAACACCTGGCACAGAGGCATCAAGGCTGGCTGCAAGGAGGTGGGTTACCCCTGGAGTCAGATTGAAAGAAAAGCCCAGGACAAAGATGGCTGGAAAGTCCTGGTTGATGGCCTATACCCTAGGAGGGGTAGTAGGCATAAGTAAGTAAGTAAGGAGAGGGACCTCCATCACCATCTGCCTGATTTAAATGCGGGCAGACCATAGGTTTGGCTACAGCGGTCTACTCCGTCAACGCTGTAGCCAAACTTCTCAGATCGCAAACGTCTCAGATCGCAGATGGAGTAAGGGATGTCAGAGATTTGGCTATATGTCCATCCAGCCAATTAGCAAGGGCAGACACATAGCAGTTTTTTAATGTCCGTCACCATCAGGCAAACACTGGTGGTATGGGACAGTAACAAACATATAATGGCCCCCTCACCATGAGAGTTGACTCCCATGGTGGAGGGGGGGGCATTATTTTTTTTTATTTTCAAAAATAAATCCTGATTCAGGTTATTTTTTTTAAAAATAACAATGAAAGTAGTTTGGTACAGGGATCCATCATGTTGACGGAGCCCTCAAGCAAACTGCAAAAAAGCATTTAGTGGAGCAACCATGATGGCAGTTTCTGGCAGTGTTTTAGAATTGACTGCCTGCTTGGCGGTCTTTTCTAAATCTGGTGAGCAGCATGGGAGTAATTTACTCAGTCGCCCTGGTAGATAAAGTGGCCTCACGCCAGTATACAATGTGGCCCTAAATATTATTCTAATAACTTCCAATCTGAGGCCTGCTTGATGGCTAATGCAAGGGTGGGACACAAAGAAGCAATTCAAACTATATCACCTCAAGTATAATAAACATACTACTCACAGCATTGCCCAAAGTAGGTCCTGATGGACTGGATGCATGTGCTACTTCAAGATAACCTTTGTCTTTGTAAACATGTACCGTTCAGATTCATTTTACAAGATGTCTTAAAAATCTATCAAAGGACCTAATTTGGACCTCCTAATACAAGCCGTCTCTTGTTTCAAGTTATACAGACAAATACAGGGATGTGATTAATACTTATCGACGCTGGGATAGTCGACCACCCACTTGAAGAGGAGGTCTTGCAAAAGCATGTTAAGTACATAAGCAAATTGGTAAGTTGAATAGTTTTCACTAAGTTGAATTGAAGGGACTACCCTAATAATACATAATGTAATTTAGATGCAACATTTACAGTTATTTTCCTGATACGGTACATGTTTATTTCGATAATGCTCAGATGATCCGCTCAAAGGTCAACCTAAAATCCTGGAAACCATCAGAAGTCCAAGATAGTTATAGATTAATAGAATGTTAAGGAAGCTCAGCTAAAATTGATTTGCATAATGCACAATCCACGCTGAATGTGTTCACCATTAAGCCTGAAAGAAACAACTAAGACAAATATCACACCCTTCTACCTTTCATCAGACACCCTCTCATAATGATCAGACGTCCTCTCATAATGATGTCCTATGTGAATTGAATCATATGAATAATCTTGAACCATCTTAATTATGTCTTTGGCAAGAAAACATTTGCAGTATATCCGAGATTCGATTTGCGTGTACTTTCTTGGGCGTATTAGCCATGCTTCAGGGAAAACCTAGTAACCCATATGTTTTGCAAAGTATGGAATTTTGGTGAATCTAGGGAGAGTGACTCATGCAGGACCTAAAAAGATTCTAAACCTATTATCCACTTGGAGGACTGATAGTCAAAATATTAGCAGTGCACAAAAAAACTGCAAAGAATTGCAACATCACTCAGGTGTACCAATAAAAAAAAAAACAGTATACATGGGCTGCTTTCTCTACGTGACTACAATCATGAAAGAATGGTACGTCCTTGTTTGCTGAGGAAATCTTTATTTGAAATCAGTGCCACCCTTGCAAACTATGAACAGAGCTAAGCTGCTATGCAGTACTAAAATGTAAGCATAACAAAGACTCGCCCTCGGACCCCATTAAAGATTTCATAGTCAAAAAGCAATCAAATGCATATTTACAGAAGGAGTACCAACACAAGCTGAGGCAAGCACATCTCTTGCTTGGCGTTTAAGGTCCAGAAAGTGCTTGAATGTTTTGGGAATTATATGGCAAACTATTTCTCTAACTTGTCCTCATTAAAATATGATATGCTCTTTACATTTTAAAAACAAAACACCGAGATTCTGACGGTTCCTTCCTCCATGGATGGAATGGTCCAGTGTCCCTGTAGCAATTATGGATTTATAGGGGGGATCTGAAGTCAGGGCACCTTCCATATGTGGGTAAATGTTGCACATGTTCTAGCCTCATATAATACATTGTGATCTTGGTATAGATGTCCAGGAGTCCCTGAGCAGAAACTCTAGCCTTATTAAAGTGAGTTGAGAGAGGATAATACCACTTACAATCACACTCTCCTTTTTATGCTGAAGGAAGAGAGAAGCTCTTCTGTGTAGTCTACTCTTTGTAGATAAAAATAGTCCCTGCGAAATCTGGATTCTGGGAACCTAAATCTTAGGAGGATGTGAATTTTAGTTTCAGTTTGTATTTTTTTTTTTAATTTGTAAAGCACTGACAATCATCCCCAATGGTATATCACGGTGCTAAGAGCTACCAATTACTGCATGAGCAGGACAGAGCTAGGGAAAGATGCGAAGAGAGTTAGTAAAAAAAAAAGCCACATTTTCAATTTTTTCCTGAACACCAGTTAGTCCTCAGTGCGATGGATATCCAGAGGGAGAGAATTCCAGTGAGTGGCAGCCAAAAAGCAAAACAGCAGCCACCTGTTCTGGCCTTCTTAATCCTATTTACTTTGGCTAGGGCCAAGTTGGATGACCTTAGACTTCTTGAGGGTTTATAAAATGTGGCCCTCTCCCAAAGAAGCAGAGGACCGGATTCATGCAGGTCCATTAGTTCATGACAAAAAAGCTTGAACTGAGCCCTTTTACATGTCAATAACTAATGCAATATTTTTAAGCATGCAGAAGCGGAGCCAAATCTATCTATAATACATATCAGTTTTGCTGGAGTATTTTGGATCATCAGGAGGCATGTAAACAAATAGTCTGCCATACCCATATACAGGGCGTTTCCATAAACCGAGCGGCTGACAATCAGGCCCTGGACAACCGTCCAGCGCCAATCGATTGGAATCCATCTAAACAGATTCCTGGACGGTTTTAGCAGACCAAAGCATTTGCCACAAGTGGACAGCACCTAGTTTGCATCGAAAGAGATTGCTCTATGAGAATTCCTTAGTTTATGCTGCTTTTTTAGGTACCAGAGTGGTGCCAAGCATCGAGGGCAATCAAGAATTGTCCTAAATATGTTCAGCACTGCCAAACAAACAGATCTTGTTTTTTTCTGCATTAAGTTTTAAACAATGCTCCATCGTCCAGCTGGCCACTTCTGAAAGACACCCAGCCAAGTTATTCTTTTTATTTGTCTGATTGTCACCCAAAGAGATGATCAGCTGGATGTCAACAGCATAGGAGCATATATCGAAGCCCCATTTTATAACCAGTGTGGCAAGGGGTGTGAAATATACATTAAAAAGTGTTGGGCTCAAGGCACAGCCCTGAGGAATGCCATATTCTGTGCTATGAGGGAGTGATCTAAATGTGTAGAGCTGGATGGATTGGGATCTTTTAGATAGAAACTATCCAAGCCATTGAAGGGCAGTAGTGTGAAATCCTATCTCATGCAGTCTCTTAAACATAAGACTGTGAGAGGCCATATTGAATACCGCAGAGAGGTCCAGCAGGATCAGGGCCTCCGCCTTGCCCTGATCTACCTTCAGACTGATGTTATCCAGAACAGCAAGCAGAGTGCTCTCTGGACTGCTGTCCACTCTGAAGCCCATGTGAGAGGGATGCAGTAGAGTGTTATCTTCCAGGAAGGTTGTCACTTGAAGGTTGACTAATTTCTCAAGAACCTTAGCCATGAATGGCAATAGGGAAATAGGGCAATAGTTTGATAACATGGATGTATCAAGACAAGCTTTTTTAGCTAATGGGAGAATATAGGCATGCTTCCAGATATCCGGGTACATTGCTGTCTTTAGGGATCCATTGAAAATCTGGATAAAGAATACAATCTGTAGATGTTGGTCACAAGAAAACAAAATGAGGGCAGCACTCCAGTGACAAACCTGATTTAATGTCATAGTTTTCTCCACCTACTCTATAGAGACGCAGGTAAAATTGCCCAGATGAGCTTGAGAATGAGCGCCACATGGCACACAAGAGGAATCTACTAAGGAGGCTTGAGGGTCAAAGGTAGAGTATATTTTCACGAACTTATCAGAAAAATAGTCAGCTATAGCCTCACATTGGAAAGGAGAAGGATTGATGGTTTGAGGCAGGCTGCTGGGCTGAGGAAGTTCTTTCACTACTTTGAGGAGATGCTATTTTCATTCAGTCTTTTGATAAAATAATTTGTTTTTGCTTTTTTCAATTGTTTATGATTGTAATTTAGTTGGAGTTTATATGAAACACAATCAGCTACATTTTAAGAGTCTTCATAGTCTTTTGGCCACTTAAAGTTCCTTTTCATGTTCTTCAATTCTAAAGAATTCCATATCTCAGATGGGGAATTATACATGAAGTATTAGGTTTCAGGGGAGCCCAGGCATCAAAGGCATCCTAAATATTAGCTGTCAAGTGAGGTAGAAATGTCCAATTTCGACACAGAGAAGTGGTTAGAAAAAGTGTCAACTCTGACTTATGGCCTTTTGAGGAGGTTAGGATTTTTTGAACATTGTTTAAGGAAAGAAGGAAGAAGAATGGAAAACCTAATGCAGAAATGATATGACCATGAGAGAGTGGAGATATCGATATCCTTTACGTTATTGGCGTTCGAAAAGAGCAAATATAAGGTGTGCTCTGCAGAATGAGTAGGGCCCTTAATTACTTGCATTAATTTGAAGGATGAGCAGATCTTTTTCCAGTTGTCTGCAAAGAGAATCTTCTCGATCTTCAAAATGGAGGTTAAAGTCCCCTATTACAATATAATTGTTGTGTTTCAACAATAATAGCCCAGTGGTCTGTGAAAAAGGGTGCCGTCCACCAACCGCTAGTCCTTTAAGGTAAGATGAAAAGAGAGTCTTTTCCCCTCAGCTGACAAGGAGCAACCTTCTTCTGAGCAGGTGTAAATATCTTTAAAGAACATGTTCGTGCAATCATCCTGATGGCATACCCTATCACATCTTAGAATCCTATAGTTAAGGGCAGTGAAAGAGCAATATCAGAAAGGGCAAACTCATTAAGCCAGGTTTCAGTGATGAAGACTGCCGCAAGACTTGTGTCTCTAATCAAATCCCATATCTCTAAAGATTGCTTGGGTAATGAACGAGCATTAAATATAGACATTTGAAAGTGTCATTGTTAAAGGGTTCGGAATGTTTAAGGGATTGATGAGGAGTTGATTGGGAATCAGAGCTTTCCACTTGAAATTTAAATAGGCATGGGGACATTCGATTTCACTTAGAAACCCCGCTGCACAATGGTTTGGATCATGCCCTGCTGCTTTATTTAGTTGCAGCAGGGTGTCTCACATGTAAGACAAGCTTACCATAGCTTCTGGGGTCGGGCTTGTATTGTGTCTGGCGTCGTCCAGGTACGGAAGGGTGCAGACCGGCTTACCGCTGGCAACCCTTCGGCACACCATCGGCACGCCCACTGCGCAGTCGTGCCAGCTTGAGCCTTAAGCAGTCCCTCCTCTGACCACACAAGCACCTAGACTCCTCACTTCCAAGCCGTAATGGCGGCTATCAAGTGGCCCGATATTCAAAATAGTGCCAACATTAAAAACCCTTTTCAAAAGCAGGCACAATTTAAAAAGTCACAAATTGTTTGAATAAAAAAAAAAATCCTATTCTAAAAGTTCTTCTCTGTCTCCCTCTGTGCAAATAAGCAATATGAGCAAGTCTGTCATGGTATACACCAATAATTAGTGCGTTGTCGCACCAGCTTGAGCCTTAAGGAGCCCCTCCTCTACACACACAACCAACTAGACCGCTCACTTCAAAGAGGTAATGTCAGCCGTCAAGTACCATTATAGTCAAAACAGTGGCAACATTGAAAACCTGTTTCAAAAGCAGGCACAATTCAAAAAGTCACAACTTGTTTGAATTTTTTTTTAAAGTTTCTTATTCTAAAAAGTTCGTCCCCGTTTCCCTCTGTGAAATAAGCAATATGAGCAAGTCTGTCATGGGGTGTGGTGTAGACAGAACCCTCTCCAAGGAACAACAACCCCAATCACTCCCTTGTTCCAGTGGGGTCTTAAAGAGGTAATGTACAATGTATTTGAGAGGGCCACTGTCCCCTGTCTATTAATGAATTATTTTTATCTGGGACGCAGATTTTATTTTAATATTGCAAAAGAGGGGAGTCCATTTTGTGGACTGCACATAACAAGGAAAACCTCTTTAATGTATTTAGCCATGCTTGAAGGAGAAAAAAAGCTGTGGTGGCCTTAGATCTGTCTATAGAACACAGCATTACTCAGATCAAATATCCCTTATGTACAAAACACTCCTTGTATCAAAGGGAGTAATCAGTCCTATGAAGATACAAGATCACTCAGACATCAGACCTGCATCCAAGCTGGAAAGCTACACTCTACTTGGGGCAAGGTGATTCTTTCATTGCGTTCTGGATGGACTCCATCCCTCAGAATCTAAAAGGGTTCCTGGAGTGCTTGCCCAGAAATGTACGCATTGTTTTTCGACCAAACCAAGAATTAAATTATAGGTGTCCAGAAAGGCATGTGTGTTCATTGGAACAGGAAAGCGAACCCTGGGTCTCTTAAACTTAAGACTCAATGTATCAGAGGCTTTAACCATCTTAGATTCTGAAGAAGGGAGTCCTCCCAGAACGTAATGAAGTATCCTCTTATACATCAGGGCACTGGTTCTCTGCCCTCTGCCTGGTGGTACGTCCTCAGCACCAGCATCTCTACCTTCATGCTCGTCCCCCTGAATAGCATTTTGTATGCCACTGCCTATCTTTATCAAAGGACCTAAATTCCTATCTGCATCGCCACCACCCTGAAGGAACTGAGCTGCCTGCCCATGGACATCTTTAAAACCTTCAAAGTCTGCTGCATATACGTAAAGCAACAAAACCCAAACCTGGCTGAAAAACCTACCAGCCAAGGAAGCTCATGCAGCACAAGGAGTCAAAACTCGCCATGGTAAGTTTTAGGCGAGCAAAAAGTGAAATCAATTTTTCCTCTATATGTCAAGGATCTGAAGCAACATATCCACTCACATAGGGTTGCTCCGTCAGTGCTACAGTTTATTAAGTTACATAATGTCACTAGACCCTGGGTTGAATCAAAAAGCAGGCAGGTAGTCAGTGTTATTTTATTACATGACATTATCACAGTTTCAGCGCCAAACTCAATCATTCAAAGTGCCAGCGTCGGCTTCATTTTAGTCTACCACCATCTTCTTTTTAGTAAGTGGTAAATTCAAATACTGCAGAAAAAATACATTTCTGTGATCTGGCCCCAGGTCTATTCCTGATATTTATGAATAAAGAAAGCAAGCACAGCAGTTGACTATTATAATCTGATTAGCTCAAGCTCCTACTTTTAACTGTAGAACTCAGAACTCCTAAATATTTTTTAGTTATTAAAAAAAGAAGACAATTAGGTACTTTGGCACAATCCATTTTGTTAAATTGCCAGAATGCTTTAAAAATATATATATTCACATTAATAACACAAGAAGAGGAATTACACTGAAATATAGGGTGCAACTTTTACAAACAACACATTGTTTCTCAAATCCTGCCACAACATGTTCCCATAGTCATTAGCTCTTTCATTATGCTTCTTCAGGAGCCCCTAAAAGTTTATTTGTTGGAGCATATTTGAGGGCTGGTTGTCAAGAGTCAATTTGTTGAAGCATTTCTTGGCTAGCAGCGAATCTGCAGGTACCGTGAAGAAACTCATGATAAGGCAAGGCGATGATAATCTGAACAGAAAAACTACTTCATGAAACCGGCTAATTTGTAATGGCTGCACGACTTTACATTTCTGATGCCGAAACTTCAGAAAGGTATTGAAAATATAAGCAAAAATATTGCGTCCCGCAGGCTGAGGGCGTGGTTGGCAGGCCTAGCGAGATGCCCCATGTCACATAAAAACAAGAGAATGATGCAGCCTGCTAGCAGTCAGACACCAGGTAAACATACAGAGGCTGATTCTTTAAGCAAACATACTGGGACGAGCACCTGCAAAAAGAAGACAAATATTTAAGTCAACATCCTTTATTTACTTTTGAATCCGTTTTTTAGGTCTCGGCTCCAGACCGCACGCATGCACTGTTGCGAACCAAGACATGCTGTATCCACTTCTGTGCATACAGCCCGCCTCTAGGCTTTCCATTGGCTGGAAGCCTCCTCGCTCAAATTTTCCTTCTCCTCATTTGTCAGGTGCATGAATACGTCATGCCTCTTCCGTGTTTTGCCACCCCCAAGCGATCAGCCCAACTACTCCTGGACCCGTTTAGGACATTGTTTCTGCACTGCTTTTTTATTGTTCTTTAACAGCACTGGGAGCCCCTCTAAACATAAAAATACATATGAGCAATAAAATGTTATGCAATGTTCAAGGATTGGAATTCCATCAGATACATTATAAAAAAGCAAATCACCTCGCATCCCATTTGAGACAGAGAAGGAGATAAAGAGCGGTACCATCTCTTGCTATCTGTGGCATGGGCTTGCCAGTGCCATGCTTGGAGCAGTGGCAGGTGCACCACACAATGTCACCCACATCTCCGAGCGCTGGAACCTGGGAGTGGGGAGATTACTGACCTGTGTGGCACATCCTGTAGTGCAGTCCTGCAGGCACATACAGCTTCTACAGCATGGACTTTGACACCCTTCATCCACCATGCCACAAACAGCCTACCCTTTGTTTCTATTTGTCAGGTACCTTTAACTGAATACGTTAGGTTTTCTTTTCTCTGGGGTGTTTTTCCATCTTACTTTTTCAGAGGAATAATTTCCACCCATTGAATGGAGACTCAGGGTCATGAATATCTGTTGCATCTCCTTCATTCTTCTATTCTTACCCTACGTTTTACAAGGCACATAGAGAGAGAATAATGAGGGTTGAGAAATACATCTTCTAAACAAGCAAAATTGTGAAAGTGAAAACGGACATGTTCACCAACTCAGAGAGATGAAAGCCATTTCTTCACTAAGATAAAACTCAAACTCCTCCCATGATGGCTTGTCTCACTCCATCCCATCCTTGGGGCTAAGGCTCAGTGTGTATCCACCAGTGCCCACCCCCCTCCTCTGGAGTCATTGCAATCTAGGGCTACTATGGAAACCTGGAATGAACTTCTCACAAGTTCCTCGGGTTGACTCAGCTGCAGCTCTGTGCATATTAAGGAAAAGTGATTCCTCACCTCCTTTATCCATCCAAGGTGCCATGTTGTCACACATTATTTGCATTGGTGCCCATCATTCACCTGTGGCATAATGGCCCCGATTCTTCAGTAATATTATTGCATTATGCAGATAACTGTTTAACAACCTGTTGCTTATGTTTTACATATTATTATAGCATGCATATTGTTCATACTCAAGCAGGATATAGCGCTTAGCTTGGGTCTTGTGGATTTTACTTCTCACCTACAGGCAGCTGTAGTTGTGTTGGAGACCTCATGTTACCAGTACACATGTACATACATAGATTCACACATACAAAGAGTACATAAGAGTGGGGTTTTGGTATTCCCCCTTTAGCAATTGACTATTGTCACTTTTTAGAAGTTGCTATTGGTTGGATGAGCTATCCTTAACACCATGGGTTTTTGTGGAAGGTTACATGGGGCTTTAAACTTCTTCACTGTTCTGTCTCCCCGTTGCTGTCTCTGTGCCCTACTAGAAACCCCATTCACCCTTCCTCAGTGCAGGATGTCGCCTAGTGAGAAGCCCATGCCTTGCACTTCGATCTAATCTGTGGTGCCTGCTCTCTAGGACTTTGGCTTTGTGCACTGTCTGTTGAATTGTTTCTTAAACATTGATAAGCAAAAACATTCCAAAATGGCCACCGTACAATATGTGCACATATACAGAGGTTATCTTGTAATAGATTTTCTTTACAGAAGAACAGAACCTATGAAAAAAGAAAAGAAGCACAACCCCTACCATCAGCAGAGGCTAATTCACAGGTCGAGGGGCAAGAAGAAAATGCACCAAAAGGCTGCATCTGTTTTCAAAAGGAAGGTAGGAAAACAGAAACCCCAATGAAACAGGGCAATGTATATTATAAGAAGCAATGAAGAGGACGACGAGAGAGCACTGAACACGGGAAAGTTGGAACAAGAAACATAAAATGGATATGACAGGATATCACTCACATAGACAAGAGGGGGAATCACAGCTATGGCAGCAACAAGTGCAAACAGAGGATGGATACATAAGGGTTCAAATGTACTGCTGCCTTCATCATAAAATAACCGACCCTTCAAAGCAAATTAAAACAAACACAACCCCTCTTCTCTCTGATTCCCCATTCCAAAAGTAATCAACACTTTCACAATCTGTTTTATGCTTTCTTTAAAGTAATGCCCAGAAAAAATGTATAAGATGTATAAGTACAAACTACAAACTATTTTCTTCGCTTGCTAGTTAGTTAGCCGAAAAGAATGACACAAGGATTGTTTATCTTCCCTTTGGTGCATGAATGGATGTGATGCCATACGATGAAGGACTTGAATGTTGCATTATCTTCCTATTGTCATTCTTCCAAGGGAGTGCATCTAGGATTCTGTGAGTGTGGATGTAGTTTTTCGCTCATTCCATATGTTTCTTCACTAACCAAATAAATGACTAGAGCATTCAACTATTCCTCAACTTTACGCAGCAGAACATCACCATGAACTGGTAGAGATTCTCACATGCAAACTTAGTAGTAATACCATATTAATGCAAAATTTCTAAGAAATGTTTACAACATAAAAAAAATAAAACCCAATAAAGTACAAAATAATATATAAAAGGAGCAAAATGTCAGAAATTAACTTGTAGTCTTTTAAACAGAAATAAACAAGCATTGGCATAGCCAATAGGTCTCGCCTTTGGGACCTTAAAGTGTTTAGCCATGCAACAGTTGCATAACTAAATACTTATAAGGTCCCAAAAGCAAGACCTATTGGCTATGTCAAGCGGCCCTGCAGCCCCGAAAGTGATCGCGATCAAACATCAAAGCGGCCGTGCGGCCGATCAAACATCAAAGCGGCCGCGAAAGTGAAAGTAATCGCAGAAAAGCGCGGCGCGCGCCCGCGCACATGCACTGTCACTCTAGGCTGGCCTGGTAGCACTTTTTGGAGCCCTCTCAATAAGTCTCGCCAGACCAGCGCATGCGCTGGGTCAGGCGAGACCTAAAAACAATTAGTCACAGTAAATCTCTCATCAGTCATAAAGGAATGCACAATAATGCAATACAGTTTTTGTTACATCTAACTAACTAGAAGTTAAATGTTCTATTTGACTGTAAATGCTGCTCAACTAAAATTATACATTTAGTGACCCTATGTGTCAAACCGTTTGTGCATCCACTAAAAGGCAGCATGGCTGTCGTCTGAATAGTACTCACTGCCTCCCTTTTTTGTAGAATGATTTTTGATACTTGATTTTGATCAAGTACAGCTAGACACGTGCACAGTATTTGATTAATGCGCTCCAAAGCCTACCAAGGTATATGATTAATAAATTGATCAGTCACAGTTAACTTATAGGTGCCCTTGAATAGTTAAATTGCTAGATATAAAATTCTAAAATAAAGAAATTGCAGTTTACCATCAGACTGGAGTCAACATCAACTTCTCAGGATTGAGTTACGATTTCTATAACTCGGTGTGAGTACGTTTCAACATAGGTGAGTCCAGACTCTCAATAAATGTCTGGGCACTTATTATGTTACCAAATGATCAATTCAAGCAAGATCTGCTCTGGATACACAAGTTTCACAAGTGTCAAGTCTATATCAGGCTTGTAATTCAAAGAAATTAGACTTCTTGTTTGTACCTCTTCGGTGATATATAGGGGATATCTATAAAATTATCTGATATTGTGGTGTTGGTAGTCAGAGGGTCAATAATGTAATTTTCCTTATCTACTCAAATATTGAAAGCTCATTTAACTTTTCTCAAAATGGCAGGTAAGTCTTATAACTTGATCAGTTCAAATTTGACTTTGAAAACCGATTGTGCAACCTTCATCAGGCTGATCATAGAAATGATTTAAATTGTTCCAAGTCAGCGTTCACAATTGACTGCCAATGTCTCAAGCTATATAAATGTGCTTCTCAGTTCATATTAGAGGAAAAGTAATAAATACGTTTTTATATTTATACACTCAATTTATTTTGAAATTAGTAATAGACCATGTAAACCAAGAGCTTTTTCCAGCAAAGACCATAGTTTGCTTTATGTTAACTAAGAGGTAATTAGCAGAGTTGTATTTTTCCAGACTCTTCAATAATCTTTATAATCCAGTTGAGCTAGATGTGACTAGCACTAGATCACTAGTTCTGGATAAACGTGTAATTATTCTCTCCTGATTTTAGGGGGAAAACTTGAAGGGCAGTCAGACATATATAATGAAAATAAAAGAAAAGCCAGGATGCAATCTTGCTACAAGTCATTTTCTGTCATTCTAGGGTTGCATCCACATCGGCTTGATAATTTCACCGTTACCCCAGTACTCAAATGGAATTTGATTATAAGGGTCTGCAGGGCAGGGTGTTGTCTATCCCGATACTCTATGTTTATCTGAACAGTCGACTCGGTCAAAATTTGGACTATAATCGACATAGCACAGGAATAAACCAGTTGAATACATTGTAGACCCTTATTAGTTAATACTGATAGAGTCTTAATATTATTCATGGTTGAACACTACATGCAAAAACCAGTTTGAGTTGTGGCTCGTATTTCTTTTTCCAGGTGTATGCATCTTGGAAGTACTTAAGGACGGCGTGGCCCAACAACAACTAAGACATAAACTTCTAATGTTTCCTTGATACAAATGCTAAAGCGTGTTCTTTGAATATTCCAGGGAAGTTGTTGACTGCTCGCAATTATGTAAATTGCATACCACACAGCTCTGCTCTTTCAAGTCTGCATTGGCAATGCAATTCTATGCATATTTCTGCATTTTAGTACCATTAATACACTTTGTGCTTTCTTAAAATGGCTATGGTATTTTCTTTGTTTCTCTTTTAGCAATCACCTTTCAATCTTTTGACTATTGAATGATTGATCATACAAATTTTACAGACATTGAACTGATAAATAGTTACCTTAGTGTCAATCTAAGAAACTTATGCTTTAGATCAATGGTCTCATTTAGATCTTGACAGATGGAGCTCTAAGACCTGGTGTGGCGGAAGGTGTTCTTCTGCTAGTATAGTAGCCACCCACTCATAAAATCAAATCTTCCAGGCAGGTTTGGTGGGGTGGTCACACTAAAAGTGCTTCCGCTATGACAGCAGAAGTAGATTTGTCAAAAATACACAGGCCTGGCCCTCAAAGGTTTATTGGGAATGTGTTCATTCAATGTTCATTATGAGTTGGGAGTTTTCTCCCAGCATGTGGGGGATGGGAGGTCATTAGTCACTATTTCCAGCCTGAGATTGCCATGGTGGTCAAGATCATATGGAAAGGCAATGCTCTGGATGTGCAAATACTTTTATGATGAATAAATGCTTATTGTTAGAAGGTGGTTCTGACCATTTGAGCCGCCCGGATTTTTCACTTTTTGAACACCTATTGGTTGAGCTTTTACTGTGGGAGAGCCTCATAAGTTGGGACTCACCCACAGTGAACTCATGATGAAAGGGACTGCATGTGTATTTTACCGGTGTCCCCCTGGCGCAAGTAGGCCACTGCGCTGCAGCCAGAGTAAGGGGCACTGGGCTAGTTACATGCAAATATGTGTGTACATGTGTGTGCATAAGGGTAAAGGCTGCGCAGGGGAGATTCCTGGCATGCGCAGCCCAGGAGCAACTACAAATTGAATGGTGTGGCAGGACTTATGCAGAGCTGAGTGGTGACATGGAATAGGCTTTCTACGATGGGAAGAAACATCTGAGGGAAAGTCAGTGTGCTTTACTGTTTTTGTTCCATTATTCTCCTATGAGGATGGGGAGCACATGGGCTAGTTTCGCTTTCCTAGGGTCTACAAATTCCAGACACACACTAAAGTCCACTGTAACTTATTTGAGAAGAAGTATTCTGCAGAGTCCAAAATCATATTTGTACTGCTTTTGGGTCATCCAGAAATGTCATATTTTTCTGAGTCAGCTCATAACCAGGGCCTGGCTGGGGCTGACCCTGCCAAGCTGGATTAATGACCTTCCTCCCCAAGCTATAGCATCAGAGGCCTAGCCCTTCATGACAAGCATTCCAAGGGTGAAGGCCTCCTCTCCAAGAACAGAAGATGGGTAGAGCTAAAGGTTAATCCATCAGCAGCTGTCAGCTAGTGCCAGGCATCAAGCTGCTCTGGAGAGAAGGCAGCTAGAGGGGAAGGGGCTTTCAGAGACCATGTTGCATGAGACCCCTGGCCGACGCCATTTTGAACTAACCCAGAGGCCTGGGCAGGAAGGAGGGAGCAGGGGCACAGAAGAGACTTCCTGCCAGCCTCCTCCAAATTATTTAAAAGAGTTTGCACAGGAAGAGGAGCTCTCTCTGGGGAGTGGTCTGCAGAGGACGAGTGGTGCTGGAGCCTGACACCATGGGCTGCTGGAAAGAAGAACCTCCAGACTGGCCCAGGACCTGGACTTGCACCACAAGAGGAGACCAGGACCAGTGAGCAGAACCCTGGGCCTCTGCGCAAGGAGAAGAGAGGCCCAGGAAGAGAGCCAGATGAAAGGCTGACACAGGGAGCAAGTTGGGTTCAGACGCCGGTCCAAGATAGGGCCCCGGGGTGGGTCAGGTCCCAGGGGCTGCCCCAGCAGAAGATATGTCGGGGAGCGCCGATGCGCTCCCCGTGAAAATGACCAGTGGGGTACCAGGAGCCCACCCTGGCCCCCGACGAGAAATGGAGATCGGGGAGCACCGTCGCGCCCCCGGGAAATGGTGAGCGGAAGATAAGGCGGGGAGCGCCGTCATGCTCCCCTGGAACAGGCCCCCGTGGGGTGCCAGGAGCCCACCCTGGCCCCCTGCGAAAGCAAAGCAAAGCTGGGGAGCGCTATCGTGCTCCCCGCGAAGATGGCCCCGACTGGAGGGAGGAGGCGGGGGAGTGCCGTCGCACTCCCCCGAGGCAGTGGGAAGGCAGGGCGAGTGTCGTAGACCCGCCGAGGATATCACCTCCGTGTCTGCCCGCCAGAGCAGACAGACCGAAATAGCCACTCTGGCTCCTGTGGTTGCACCAGAGGGTGTGGGCCGAGCGGGGAGCCGGCGGGAGCCACCGGGGGTGGGCTCCTTGAGTGGCTCTCCAGCGAACCGGTGGTGCGGGATTCCCGGGTGGGACTAGGACCCCAATGGGGAGTGACGAGGTGCCAGGGGCCCAGGTGTGATCAGGCCCCTGAAAATAAGCCGGAGAAGCCGGGGGTGGGCTCCCGAGCTTCAGCACTCACCAGGGGGTCCGGGTGGGACCGGACCCTCCCTCAAAGCCAAGACGTGGTTGGAGGCCCACAGCGCGGCTCTCCCAGAGCAGCGGAGGAAGCACCCCATAATGCCTTGCAGGCCCGGACCGGCCTGCAAGAGAAGACAGCTTTTCCTCCTTTTGCGGTGGCCCCAGGAGGATGGGGTCACCGCCACAGGTGTGACAAGGTGCAGGGGAGCTGCAGAATCTACCAGTCTCCCCCAGCACAAAAATGGAAAGTCCCTCAATAAGTCTCCGGGGACTGGCAAAGAATAACCCATCAAAGGCTCAGCCAGATATTAACAGCATCCCTGTGGCTGGAACTTTTGTTCTTCCACTGGGGGTGCCTTAAGGATCACACAGAGGTATGAAATGTGGAAGGCTGTGCTGGGGATGTCTGAAGAAGGGCATCTCCTGGAGGTGAAGAGGTGTAATGGCACCAGAAATGCATTTACCTGGGGTTATTTCTTTTTGAGGGACTGTAAGTCACACGTGTAAAATGTGAATTCATAAGCAAAGTGGGTTTAAGTTGTCAGACATTCCTGCTAGGGTGTCTGGTGGTATATGCTTAATCCTGTGGTTATAACTGTGACGCCTTTAAGAGGCTGTGATTGCCAAGCATTACAACTGTTAGCAACTATGATGAGTACCTCATTTAAAGTGATGCCCAAACATGTATTCTTGCTACTGCGTTAGGGGAAGAACAACCCAGACTGTTAGCCACTAAGATGTAAAGGTGTATACTGTATGGACAGTATGAGATGCTCAGTCAGGGTTATGTGTCTCCAGGGCAGGTGTACCTATTTTAAAGGCTTGTTGAGATGATGGGCTGGGTCACCACTGGGAAGGTGCCAGTTGGTAAGGCCCTCGCTCCAGGTTGTGTCAACCCACTGCATTCGGTGGCAAGACGATGTGCATACATGGGAGTGGTGGTACTAGACCCCACCCCCACTGCGGAAGGGGTGGAGATGTTATGCAATGTCACAAAGTAATCCCAACAGCTTATGTATATTTGTAAATTGGTGCGTAGTATTGAGTAGTGTGTGCGTCTAATAAATGTACTCTTACTTTTACAAAGCAAAGTACAGACTAGACAATCAATTATTGAGTGTTATTTCTGCGTACTTGTAATGGCGATTACTAGCCTACACCACCTCCCTTGAGTAAGCCTTAGACTGCTCTGCAACGCTACCCTCTGAGAGTCAAGCGCTGCAATAGGGTGTTTGGTTCCAGTGAAGGACAAATGTGACATGTTATTTGTGCAAGCCTCACAGATACTGCCTCATTTTCCAACACTTATATTGAGAAAAAAGTGCTATAAATGTTTTATGAAAGGAAGTGGCTATTTATCCGACTGCCGGCTAAATAATACATACCCTATGTATTTAGCCAGTGGCCAGGTAAAAAGCAAAAACAATTCATTATTTACCTAGAGGCAGACTAAATAACCATCACCTGAAAGCAAAACCAGAGTTTTCGGGTGTCAGACAGCAATACAAAGAAGTACAGATGATCACAGACAAATCGTGCATATTCAAAAAGCTGTACACTTAGATTTTTAAAACATATGCCAGACTGATGATAGGCTAATATTTTAGGATAAGGAGAAGCTCATAAATTGCACTGCAAATGGGCAATGCCTTAATACCTTTTCCTTTTATTCTCTTATCTCACTAACCTCCCGTTACCATACCTCTCATTCACACAAGTACTGCTGCTTCATATTTCTTTACATTCTCCCATCTCTTTGGTCCCCACTCCACTGGCACTGTGGGAGAATGCACTTTTCGGGCATAAGTAGTTGGCTGCTTGTTCCTCTCACTTGTCCTCGGTCCTCCTTTTCCCCATAATGGCATGGCTTGCTGAGCCCGCCCGTGCTCCAGGGGTTCCTTTCACGGTAATTGCCGGCCTTGGATAAACTAGATATCCTAGTCTCCTCTGTAATTTAAAGCTTCTTTGTTTGCCTGTCCTATCAGTGCCACTGCTAGCTTGCCCCTCTGTGATTGTGACAAAGTGGCTCTAAGCTGCTCCTGGAGCTCAGGTTTCACAAGCATAGCTACAAACCTTGGCACCTTTCCCAGGAATTCAATGCATCACCTACCAGGCATCAAAAGGGTCAAAGCAGGCATACTTGTAAACAAATGAGGATGTATTCCTGTCACTGCTTGAGTTCCTCTAATGGTCATCCACACAGATATTTCTGCCCTATATAGTCTTATACACAAGTTGCAGTGCTTGTTCCACTTACTGCATTGCCGTTGACGTCAGTTGATCATGTGTATCTGCTACCTGTAACACAGTTTAGGTGAGAGTATGAGTATGTTGATTCTCTAAAGATTATCTCAGCTGTCATCACTGTGGAAACCCACCCGGAGTTTTAGTTTCAGAATTGTAAGGCTGTCACCTCAAAGAAGGGGAGGCCTTTCCAGGTAAGATACTTCTAGCCGCTAGCTCGATGGAACTGGCAAAAGCAGGCATCTAAGGGTTGTAAATTGGTGGCTTATTCCATTCTAAGCTAGGAGCATGTAGCGTCCAGTTGCCTCGTACTTTTGAGAATTTTCCTTCTCTGCCCAGCATACTAGCCCAGGGTCCAGTTACTGTTTCAGGGTTGTAACTCTAGGGCAGCATGGTTGCTCTGCCCTTCCCAATCAATATCCTTCTTGAATTTTGGTCCTGCCCCACATCTTTCCACCCAGAAAGGGTACTCCAGTCACTAGCTGTATCATTCTGTTTCTTTCTGCCTTGACCCAGTGGTTATGGATGCTTGGTCACTGGATGTTGGCTGCCAGGGTCATCCTTTTGAATTTTCCAGCATTCCTCTGGATCCATGGCCATTATACTGCATTAGATGAAGGTTCCCTGTAAGTTGCGGATGCAGCAGGGGAACATCAGTTCCATCCTTGTCAAGGGTGCTATTACCTGGATCCCTCCTAACAAATAGAGGAAAAGGGTGTTCTCTATTCTTTTCCTGGCTTTCAAGTCTGTAGGCAATGTCAACCTTGATACAGACCTCACAAGATGAACAAGTTCATTGCAACCAATTTCTTCAACGAAAAGACACTTCTGCATTTAATATCTCTGTTTTATCCCTCAGATTTTCTTTCCTCCATCACTTATCAGCTCCGGTCCAACACCGTTATCAGAGGTTTCTGCGGTTACCAGTACCAGTTTTTGTAAGCTGTCCTGAAGCCTCATGCCTCCCTCAAGGGTTTTTAAAAAATTACGATGGTCAGGATGGGTCTGCTACATTTATAGGTCATGCATCGGCATTTAAATCTCAATAACGGCTAGTGTTCACTCTCTCATTCAAACTGGGCAAAAGAAACACTACCTTATTCTGTAACATTCTAGCTCACATTCTCTATCTGTGATAACAGAACTTACAAGTCTTGTATGATCCCATTCCATTGACTCCATTTGTCTCAAGAACCCTGGGGTTGTGACTTGTGTCTTCCTTTCTCTTCAAGGGGTTGGATACGTTTCATTCCTCTATCTAGTATTGATCATGGAAATCATCTAGAGGGGGGTGGGGTAAGAGCCTCTCTCATGGAGGTGAAGGTTCTGTTAGTGTGAAGAGGCAATTTGGGGGCAAATGATATAGTGAATCAATATTAGGGGATTGGATTTTCAAGGTCTCACCCTGTGTTTCTAATGTTGGAAGACCTCTTGCTTTCTCTGAAGGTCTTCTCATAAGTTTGCAGGAGGCTCAGGTCTCTATCCCTGAATCACCTAATGTGCTGAATGGATGCCCATATTCCTGATTATTGCTTCCAGTCACCAGACACCATTGTTTGGGGGTAAAGATGCCCATTTGATTCAGTTGCTACTCTGGTGGTTGTATGGTTTCCTTTTTTTCTTCTTGCATCAATGGTCCAGAGGATTATTCTGAAAATGTGGATGTATCCTATTCTGATCCTTGTGGTTGTCTGTAAGTATGTATGCAGTAGCTGAAGGAGAACAGTTGTCTGTCAATACTGAGACGGCCTGTGGTGTTTGCAGGAGGGGCGGGCACTTCAACGTAACGATGCACTTGCCTATCTTGGAATAACCAGCCATTGCTCTTACGTATATTATATTGTACAGCGTACTCTGCCATCTTTACTGCTATGCTTATTGAATACCTGTCGAAATTATTTGTTTGTGTTATGCAACTCGCCTGTGTTGTTTTATATTGCCTTGGTATGTAATAAAATGAAAAGAAAGAATAAAATAAAAAATAAAAGTATGTATTCAGTATTTGTATAGCATAAACCTATCTAAAGTCTGTAGAGCACTGTACATGGTCGAAAGCACAGACTCAATCAATGACGGATTTGAAAGAGAACAGGTTTCTGGACTGTTACTGCATCGTGATTTAATATTCTTTAATGTGGTACTTCTTCAACTTTTCTGCGGGGATGTTAGGGTGGCCCTGATGGATACAGGGATATTATTCAAAATACAGGGTGCATTGATAGAAAAGGGTTGTTGCTAAGTTTCACATATCTGTGTCTCCTGTCTGATGGTGTCCTGGCAGGTGGTAATCTGAGAGCACCGGAAATGATAAGCTTGTCAGTCAGTGCCCACCGGAGAACACTTTTCACCCTGGCACAATAAATTGTAATTTGTTAATATTGTTGAAGGTGCATGGATCAGTGATGGTTCTCCAGCACAGTGGTAGTTTTTGCTATATTGTTGGCATCCAGTACACCATGGTGGGAATTCTCAATATTATATGGGCATCCATTGCACCCATGCCTGGCATAATGCTGGCAGGAGGCAATTTGGGTCGCATTGTTTCATGTATGGCATGAGAACGCCCACCCTACCCTAATGCTGGCCCTGAATTAATGGAAATGGGGCTCTGTTAAAAACAAATTGTTCTTTACGTTCACAACGGGGAGTGAGACTAGGTTGCAAACACCTTTGAGGTTTCAATACATTTCCAATGTTTGAGACCAGATTTCGGTAGCAAACCATTGCCACGTAGCAGGCCAATTTGGTATTTAGAAGGTGCACCTGCAATACGCTGCCTCCAGACACCTTATGGGTAACCATTACCAATTCCTTGTTTGGAGTTGTGAAAAGATTACTGACATCTTTCTTGGATTTGCATTTTCTTTTTTGAAAGAATACTTGTTCGATCGCAGAGATGAGTGACCACAAAACTTGGGGAAATGATCTCTCTGATCTTGAATCTTAGTTTGGAAGTCAACACACCGGTGAAATGTTTTAAATTGATGAATGAATAGTCTATCAATATTGGGAATTGTATGATGACTTGAATCACTTTAACTGGTATATCTTTCCTGAAGCGTCCATTAGAGAGGCAAAGAATATTATTGCTTTGAAACTAAAATGCCTTTGTATTGATATTACTTTAAGAGATACCAGGACCAGGACAGAGCCAGTCGTTATTTAGTGTTCTGGGTAGTTCATGTGAGTTTTCCTGGGTTGAGAGTCTAGTATTACAATCATCATTACCATAAAAACATTTCTTAGGTACATGATGAGTGTAATAACTCAATGCAAGTCATAACAGTCAGATCATTGGGCCCAAGGAGAGTAAGAGTTTAGAAAAATTATTTTACAGTGAATCAATCATATGATCTGATTATGGCGGCCCGTACCAATTGAAGAAGTAGACTAATCCTCTCTCTTCCCGACACTTTGGATGGTTACCTGCACCACAGATCGACGCATGTGTTCTACCCCCTTGAAATACATTCCCATGTATTTACAACGTGCCGCAACAACTGTCAATCTCCCTTCACAGGGTGCCGGCTGCTCCCTATGTGAGTACCCCCAATCCTAACGCACTGTCTTGAGCCACCCTCTTCTTGGTGTGCACATTCCAACTCTGACAGTTGACTGCTAATTCTTCAGGTGTCCCTTATTGTTAGGTCCTGATGAGACCTCCTACTGATTGTGGGGTCGAAACATCGTCGGCACCACCCAAAACAAAACCATCTTCTAGCCTCCCTACTATTGTGTTAGAAGGCTGCCAATAACTATTGTATAATCGCTTTATGGTGGTTTCTTTGGATATTTAGAAACTTTTTTTATGTCACAAATTGTCACTTTTGAAACATAGGTTCTATGTTTACTTGCTACCCTGAGCACTTGTTTTGATCAACTTTATTACTTAGTCTAAATTCTTATATAAACAGCAAATGTTTTCAAATTTCTTTTTTTAAGTAATTATGATTCTCTCTTCGACATACCTTTACCCATGAATATTACCATTGATTCTAAATATTTCACATATTATATACATTGTCCGCAGGAACCACTGTCATATGTCATAATCATATGAAGGGCAGCAGGTCTACTCAGAAAGCTCGAGTAAACTTAGAACAACAGATAACTTTCACAGTATATAAAAAAGTTAAATGAACACAAATAGCTAGGCCTCTGTAGGGTCATCCCAGCCTGTCTTCAACTGATGGGCTGCCATACATTGAAAAGCATGGAAATAACATATTAAATACTCCAAAGGTTTCCTGGAATATATTAGTTTGTAAATTCCTTATGAATCACGGATTTCACGTCAATGTATAGGGTTCTTATGGGCAGCCATAGTCGAGGAAATACAGATCAGGTTGTGAAAATTTCTGCTTGCAAAGACAGTTAGTTATTGCCTGCTAATCAGAGTTGTTATCCCCATTAAAAATCAGTTTAGGGAAAGTAATTTGCTCTTAGTCAACATTAAAAAAATCTAGTTGTCCATAATTGACAGGTTCCTCACAGATGCACAGACTGGGAAACTTGAAGCTTGGGAAGGGCATTTACATTCATGCCGGTTAAAGCTAGTGGCTATACAAGACAAAATATGTACAGAAACATTGAACCAATCGGTACAAGTCATGCCATGGCCAGCATTTGAATCTGATCCTTACATGACCAAACCAAGTTGTATATATGTTTGGATGTGAACTAACGTTTGGTCGTCAGATTAGGACATAACGCACTACCTTTCATAAAAGACACACCATCAATATCAGATAACAGGGGAACAGAATTACAATTCTTGAATGCCTTTGTGTGACTGATATATATGTAAATTGCCATAATCAAAATTATGGTAAGGTTCAATTAATTGGAATTCCTTGAATCCTGCAATTAATTTATTTGAAATAAATGGAGGCAATTTCTGGTTCAGAGTCAGAGCAATTGGTTTAGAAGTATTAGCTATACCAGTGGCAATAATAAGCCCAGTTAAACAAAAAAAGCTAATTCAGAAGATTTGGTTGAGGTTGATTTGATAACAGGCTGCATTTTGGTGATCAGTGTTCGACACAGGTTATCCTTCAATTTACTGAGCTGATTGTTACTTTTGTAGACAAAACAGTTTTGCTTTTAGCCAATTTATTATGTGTTGGTGAGGTCCTGGCATCCAGTAATAATATTTTACAAAGCCTATACCAAAGCGAAACAAGAGGTCAGAAAGCTATAAGGCTGCCAGCCAAAGCAAGACCTATTGCCTCTGCCAATGCTAGTTTTATGATGTTTTTCTTTTTTTTTTAATTCATAGAAATGATTTGAGGTGAATCACTTTTATCCAATAAATCTAAAGGTACCTACTCCTACTCAGGAACCATACTGTTACTTTTAGGAACTATTTCAGATTGCGTAGCAAGCAAGTTAGAATTTCAGGTAACAACTTGATTATCAGATTATCAGCACCACAATAACACTTAGATTAAAGTATAACAACTAGAAGAAGAAAGACTTCTATGTGTGTATAATGTGTTCACTAAAGGCACGGACAGTTTGGGGTTAGGATTAGTACTCCAACTAGGATGGTGACAGTTAGAGTAATATTGTATTTATACTATTACTGCATTGAATCAATCTTGTTGTTGTGCAGGTGGGCTCTCTTAGAGGGAAGTTTTGGCCTGTTAGTGGAGTGTCTGTCATTTTCAACAGTTTGTATAGGTTAAGGAGTTTATCTGCCGGAGCGAACATGCCCTTCTCACCATGCTTCTAACAAATGCTTGTATAGGTGAAGCTGTAGCAAGAATTTAATGTATGCCTATAAACTTCTTGGATGTACATGCCATTTAAAAAATGCTCCTGAAGTGAACAATGTATTTGCTGGGTTTACATCAAGTCTGCTAGATCAGAATTCAAATGCTGTTGCGGATGGGCTGGTGTGAGTGCAGGTAGAGGCAGAGGTATATTGAGGCTGTCCTTAAAATAGGTTTCAGTAAGTTCGGAAAGGTTTTCCTAGTGAAGCGATAGACATGGATGGCGCAAAGATATTTTTTTAGATCTCCAAGGACAAGGATTAATAACCTGTATCCCTTTACCAAGATGGACATTCCAGAACCAAATAATGTGTTTGTCACAATTTTTGTTGGTACAAATGGATTTACAAATTAACAGAGTAAAGAGCAAAGTGAGATTTCCTTAAGAGTGCTATTAGATCCCACTAGATGTTAAACTCACCCTACAGAGGGAGAGAGAAGTTAGCACTGATATCATGGGCACAGTGCACATAGAACCAAATGTGGTTAAGTATTTAATAATACTTTTTGATTATTTTCGCAAGTGGTGGCTTCATTATATTCTACCACTGTAATTCAAATTTCCCTGTAAAAGTCTAGGGTATAAAGTTTAATTAATAGAAGCTTTGCAGTCCCAGGGGATTCATCCCTGTGCATCTACAGGTCCAACCTTCTCGCTTATGAAAGGTACAGTTCCTGTTTCAAACAACAAACCTAGTTCCATGTGTTGACCTAAAGCGATCAACTGCATGAACACTAAGATATGAAAACGTGTTGGTAGCATTTAGGTACTTTAATATCAGTATTGACTTTTAAGAAATTTGGAAGAGGCTAAACTGAAGATAGGATGGCATGTTGAAATTAAAAATTAACTAAAATTGCTAAGAGGGATTCTAGATAATTTGCACCTAAGGATGTTGTGGAAGTTCATGTTAATCTAGTCCTGTTGGAAGATGACAAAATATGGCACTGTAGTAAACTGGTACTCTGTACAAATGGAGAAATTATTGAGGATTCTTGCTGTCAAATGACTGCACATCATGACGATTATGGGACATAAAATTCAAAATGAGTGTAACAAAAGCAAGGCCAGAGTTGGATGGATGGGTTATTTAGAAAAGTGACTGCAGGACTCAATGATGAATCTGAAGCACTGGGGGCAGATTGAAGAAACACTGACTATCTGCAGAAATTGGTTTGAACAACTAACAACAAAATGATAATTGTTATATGGACCTAACAGCTTCAGTCAGGATAGCGGGTCATCGATCCACCCCCTTTTCTATAGGCCGCGGTACTAGACAGGGCTGCCCACTATCACTGTTATTGTTTGCCTTAGCAGTAGAACCCCTGGCGGCGGTGGTACGGAGTGCCCCGGTGATCAGAGGCTTTGAGTTGTCACGGTCATGCTCCAAACATATTGCACTTTATGTGTTGTTTTTTATGACAGACCCTTGGTTCTGAGGTCCCCGTATTCTGCAGATTCTTCGAGTATTCGGGCAAACACCCATCCTTCATACGAATCCCTCCAAATCAATTATTTTTCCCATATGTGGAGATCCGGGACGCAATTCCTGGGCACAACAGCTGTCACATGCGACCACAAGATTTAGATACCTGGGGATTTTTGTTTCACCCTGCCTGAAAGTTCAGAGGGCTCATAACATTACACCACTAATTGCCAATTTACGGGATGAGACAACGATAGAGTCCCATCTCCCGCTGTCATTATATGGGCGATCAGCGATCTTTAAAATACTTTTATTACCCCAGGTCCTTTACAGAGTACAGAATTTCCCATATGATATACCGCGTGCATGGTTTACACAGGTCAACGCCATACATAATAAGTTTTTTTTGGGGGGGCGAGGGGGCATTGGGCGCTTGTACACAGTCCACACATTGCGGTGGTATAGTGGCAGCAGACATATATGCATATTACGCGTCATCTCACTTACTCATCATCCACGAATAGTGGCACAACTCACCCTCTGATCCTGCATATGTGAATGAACATTTTGCTATGGAGTATGAACCCCTTCTTCAGATCCTTTATAACCAAGCAAAGCTAGACTTCCTACCACCTGCCGGCAGAGTAATGGTCCAGATATGGAGATATATGGTTCGGCGTATGGGGTGGCAAGGCAGAATGACATGTATGACACCGCTGTGGCATGGCACAAATCTATGCCCCGTCGGGGCACTAGCGGAGTTCTAGAAGTGGGATCTTCTAGGTATATCTACTTTCGGGGATGTCATGCGGGCACCATTCTCAAATCTTTTCAACAGCTGCAGACAGACTTCCAACTGCACAAGACACAATTTGACAAGTAACTTCAGGTCAGACATGCGATCACCCCTCTATTTCACTCACTTGAAACACTGCCAGAATTCCATCCCCTTGAGGGCAGACTGCTCATGGAGGACCTCGGGCACATAAGACACACCAGCTATATCAAACATTAACCACCCATGCCCGTACCATTCTACATAGGACATGGGCGGCATGGGTAAAGGACTTACCTGATATGACGGCTGATGACAAAAAGGCAGGCCCTGGTCAGCCCCCGGGGAGAGGTGGTAGGCTCACGTTACAGCCTTATCCAATTTAAATACATACACCACAAATACTACACTCGATCCCGACTATGGCGGATGGGGGCTATCCAGTCACCGGTGTGCCTTCATTGTGAGAGTGAGGAGGGGACTTTTCAACATACCGTTTGGAATTATAGTGCGCTAAAACCATTCAGGTGCAGGGTGGCGTCCTGCTTAGATCAGGTCCTGTCGTGGGACCTTCCCTTTGACCCACGGCTATTTTTATTACATAGTACAGATGGGATTGGTGGGAACAGATACAAACAGCACATGCTCTTGTTGGCCCTTACCCTCGCAAAACGGGATATCGCTCAGCAGTGGAAGGGAACGTCCCCCCCAACAATTGGGGATGGAAGAAGGCCCTAGACCGATGCATGGGCGCCAAAATCGCAGTTTTCCAGGCCCGGGGATGTCCCCAGAAATATAGGAAAATATGGTCCAGATGGGCTACATACCGTGGAATAGAGTTACCGCCTTTGCCCCAACAAGACTCCATATAGTAGGGCCCCAACGTGTGGGTCCAATCCCTAAATATTTCAGATTCTATTATACAGTCACTGGTAGTCGTCTATATTATGCCTTTATGTACCTGGTGGAGTCTAAAATGCTCTGAGTCAGGTTTATCTTGTTTTGTCTGCATGTTTGCAGGGGTTAAAGTTTCATATGTATGTGGGTACTTTGCATTTATTGGACAAACAGTATCTATACAGCAGGCTATGGCCTTTTATGTACCCAGAGAAACAAAATAAAATAGGTTTTAAAAATAAAGATAATTGTATATCTTCATGATATTATGAGTATTGTGTGTACTCTTTGTAGTTTTTGTCTGTCTCCTTGTCTTTGTATTTGTCCAACTGTGATATCATTGAGTTCTGTTGATGTGCTCCTACACCCTGATTCCACGAGGAGCTGAAGAAGGGGGTAGTATTTTCTACATCCGGTAAGAACCTTTACGCCATACAGGGATATTTAGATCATATTTCAAGATTTTCAGACTGGAATGATGGAATGCCCATTTTTGATGGTGGCTGCCTGGGCCACGCATAACTCGGAACCTGCCACACATCAACTCACCCAAGCACTGCTCACAATGGGCACTGGTTGTAGGTTAATAACATGGCTCACTAAACCTCTAATCACCCATACGCAGTTGTCCTTGTAACCCCTGCGAGATGTCTGGGAGGCTGAGTTTGGCAGACCACTTCGTGACAAGGAGTGGGAGACGACCTTGGCATATCTGCGAAGAGTTTCCCATAACACCCACCTAAAACTCAAATCTGCATACTCCACAGGGCATACTTATCTCCACAACAGTTAGCCCGTATCTTCCGAGGCGCCTCTGACGTGTGCGTCAGATGCAACGCCGCTGGGGCTGACCGGAGGTATGTCCTATGGGACTATCCACAGTTAGGGCCATATTGGTCTGCTATTCACTCCTTGTTGGAACAACTGAACAACTCACAGAAATACCTGGCATCTCAAGTTGGGAGGTAGGAGCCCTTGACTTATAAAGTAGATCATGCAGACGCCCAATTGAGATGCGCTTTCTGAAGTTAGCCGTTATATTAGCAAAGAAAACAAGTACTGCCCACTGGAGCTTACTCGCTCCTCCAAACCCTGACCAATGGAGGTCCTTGTTCACCCGCTTGACATTAGCTGAAGCGGTAGCGTTACATGACGAGGACGCTAGGGCAGTGTGCTGGCGACTGATGGCCCATGCTGGGAGGTGATACTCTCTAAATTGACAGACCCTTATTTGGAGTTATCCCCAGACTCCCCTAACACAAGTTCTTGACTTCTACCACACACCATAAGTGCCCCTTCCCCATTTAATTTAGCCCCCCCTCTATGCCTATATCACGTTCATTGACTCCTGGCAATACCCACTGCTCTCTTTCCTCTACCCCCGCCCTATCCCCACCACCTCAATCCCCTGCTCTTTCCACCCCTCCGACGAGAGAATCACCGATTCAACCATTTGAAGCCATTTTAGACAACTGAGCTTGATGATTGTTTCCAAAGAAGGTAAACAGTTTATTAGTACATGCATGTACTTGTTATTTGTTGTAATGTTTGTTCAAAACCCCAACAAATAAACCTGTTAAAATAGAGTACAACCCGATTTTCGCAGGTGATTAAAAGAAACAGATATTATTTTCCCATCACACGGTGCACCTTTGGATATATTACCAAAGGCATTTCAAGATCATAAGTATAAATAATATTTTGTGGTTTTCTTTATTTTTGGCTTTCTTTATTGAGGAACAATGGTGTGTGGTCTTCAGATCAGAATGTTGGAGGGGGCAGAAGAGTAACCTGTCGCTGTGCAACCCTAGAGAATGCTTCTTGGCTCTCAGTCAAACCAGTGCCGTTCATTTTACTATTTGGTGTAATAGCTGCCGGAAGTAAACATTTTACTTGAAGATTTTAGAATACCATGTAAAATGAACTTCCTTTTCGTCTTGTTACTGCTTCCTGAAATGCCAGCCTCTTTGCATTGGCCTCTCTCCCATAATACGTGCAGCTTCCTTTCACCACATAGAAACAGGATCTCTCCTCGTGACATGTGAGCTCTAAAACCCAGTAATTCACCTGAACACAATCGAATAGCTCGTCAAACAAATATCTCCCTCGGCTTGGAGCACATTCATATGTGAAAACCAGTTGGGGAGGTTTACCAACTTCACTTCAGCACGTTACTGAACCTTGTGTTCCTGTGTGTGTGTTCCCTTGGAAGACATTTTCTGCTTTCAAGATTTCACTTCAATGGAATAATGTAAAACCAGTCTTTATTTCATGAATTGGTTTAGAAAAAACTCAAATTTACCCTACCTTTTAATAAAAATGTAACCCTGCTGCTATCTTTGATTATGTACATGGAGGACCTGGCCTGGCAGTTCGGAATAGACTGTTCCCATGTGGAGACCGGTCAAGACAGATTTGCATATGGCTGGGTCCAAACTGGAGGGACGTGGTGAACAAAATAACGATGGATTAAACCCAGATCTGTGACTGGGGGTGTGAGTTTGGAAAGTTTCAACACTCCGTCCATCATATTATTTTGTGATGTTGCTATGTGCGCCCTAAGTGGCTAAGGGTATGCCCAGACATGGGTCCCTTGCTCGCATCACCACTGGATTCAAGCTAGCCTGACTGATGAGGGGTGATACCTCAAAACCAGTCCCAGGATGCTGGGTTCTGATCCAGGGAGGACCTGACAGTTCGGACTAGACTGTTCCCATGGGAATCAGGGTCAATCAAAATAACGATGGATTAAACACAGATCTTTGACTGGGAGTGAGTGTTTGAAAAGTTTCAATACTCCATCCATCATTTTATTTTTATATTTTTTTATGTTGTTGTGGGTGGGAAAAGGCACACAAGGGTGCGAGCTAGCAAGGGGGTGAGCCATGGGTGAGCTGGAATGGGGGAGGAACATGGACCATGAAGTTGGGTACTTGAGGTAGAAGTACATGAGGGGGAGAGTGAGAAAACCCGTTCACTCTCATGAAGTGGTTAATGCAGAAGAAAACAAGCATTTGCAATGCAATAGGTCTAGCACATGTGAGAGTTTGAGCTATTGGCATTGTGAACGACAATGCCTTTTATTTACGTGTTTGGAAAACCTGCAAGCGGTGCATAAACATGCACTTTTTACTAATAGTCTTAGCTTATGAGAAGTAAGGCTGGCAGTAAAAGAGGTGCAGTTACTGCCAGCCTTGCTTCGCATAAGCAAATACTATAAGTACAAAGTGTGTGGTTACACACCGCTTGCAGGTTTTCCAAAAGACATACATAAAAGGCATTGTCATTTACAATGCCAATAGCTTAAACTATTGCCAATGCAAAGCCTATTGCATTGCAAATGCTTGTTGAGCTCTGAGACGGAGGTGGCAGCAGCAACAGGAAGGCAGAGACCGTGACGCCAGGCTGTGCGTTTCAAAAGCAGGAGGGAGGAGGAGGCAGCTACAGTCAAAGCAAACCTCGGTCTTTAATTGCACAGCAAGTGTGGCAAGATGAGAGCAAGATTTAGACTGTTTGCAACTCTGTAAACCACAAGCACTGGTCTTGAGTGCTCAAGGTTAAAGAAAGAAATAGTGCTCACAAGCTCTGGGTAACAACACATGTAATGGGGGCAGTCTTTGAAAATTTGCAGGTCCAGGCAGGGCCAGTTGCAGCAGGCCAGCTGGGAACTTGCAGGGCTGCCTCTGGTGCTTGTGGTGTCCCTGCAGCTCAGAACAGGTCAGACAGCTGCCCCTTGGAGTCGCTCTGATAGTCCAAGGTTCAAGGAGAGGGTTCTCTCTCCTTCAAGCAGCAATGCAGGTGTCTAGCAGAAGTGCAGTCTTCTGAAGAACAATGCAGGCCTCAAGCAGTATTGCAGTCCTCTGAAGAATACGGCAGGCCTCAAGAAGGAGGGCTGTCTTCTGGTGGCAGCAAGGCAGTCCTCTAAGAAACAAGGCAGGCCTCAAGAGCAGGGCAGTCCTTTGAAGAATAAGGTAGGCCTGAAGCAGCAGGACAGGCTTCTGGAGTACAAGGCAGTCCTTTTGTTGTCTTCAGCAGGTCCAGGAGTGTACTCAAGAAAGGCTCTGATGGTCCTATTTGTATACCTGGTCCAAGCTTTGAAGCTGAAGAAACTTCTAGACTTTCCCCCACAGTGGGTTCTGGAATTTCCTTCCTCCCTGCCAAGGCTCCAAAGAGTCTGGGGTGACAAAAGGAGTTAGTCTTTGAAATGTAAGTGACCAGGGATCGGTTGTGCCCCTTCCATCCAGGCAGGATGGTCCTCCCAGGCCCACCCAGGTCCTAGTGTTTACTATCTGGGGCCAATATACATTTCTGATGGGCAAGCAATTAATAGGCTAAGGTAGCTGTAAACTCCTAGAAGGCCTCACAAGGTTTAGGGCAGGAAAGGGTAAACTTTCTAAAAGTGCCATTTTCAAAATTGTAATCTTAACTTTGACTTTACCATTAAATAGGATTTTAAATTACAATTAATTTGATTCCAATATGATATTTCTCCCTGTTCCCAATCAAATGTTAGCAATTATTATATGTATTAGGTAAACCCAGAGTTATCCTATGGAAACGGTAGGCCTCACAGTAGTAAAAAACGAATTTAGGCGTTTTTCTCTACCAGGACATGAAAAACTTAAAAGTGCATGTCCGACTTTTTAAATATAATGCACCCTGCCCAATGAGCTTTTTAAAGCCTACCTAGTAGTGACTTATATGTATTAAAAGGGGAGCCTCAGGACTAGCAAACATGCCAGTTTAAAACTGCACATGGGCAACAATGCCAGGTCTGAGAAATGTTTTAAAAGGCTACTTTAGTGGGTGGCACAACAAGCGCTCCAGGCCTACTAGTAGCATTTAATTTGCAGGCCCTGGGTACATGTAGTACTGCTTTACTAGAGGCTTACAAGTAAATTAAATGTGCCAATGGGGTGCAAACCAGTTGTGCCATGTCTGAAGGAGACAGCACAAGCACTTCAGCACTGGTTAGCAGTGGTTTAGTGCACAAGAGCCCTAAAAGTCAACAAAAGTGGTTTCAGAAAACAGAAGAGGTGAAGGCAAATTTTTTGCAGGTGACCCTGCAGAGATTAAACCGGTATTTCCAGATATGTATTTAATATTTTTATGTATGGGTTTCTCTAGCTATATGTGTGGCCTTGACACTTCAGCGGCACCTCTGTGATTAGTGTTTATATTTATCACAGCCTCCTGTGTATAGTGATCTTAAAATTTGCATAAAAACACAAAATCTACACTTTTGTAAGAATCTGGCTATTTTTAATAAAGTTCCTGCAAAATATTTTTTAAACTGTACCCAACCCATCTTTTATTAGCCCAGTGCTGCTGATGGGCCAATATGAGGAGGGTGAACACCAGGCAGGAGATATATTTTCTTCTTCACTTGCATGTGACACCACCACAAGTGTTCTGTGATACCTGCCTTCAATCTACATCATGAAAGCTTTCAACATCCCGACTGTCTTTGCTAACACCAACCCCAGCAACCTTTACAGAAGCCTACCTGGGGGGAAATTCTGATGACTGCTGGAACTGTAGATATGTAAACATCCTTGTCTCCAGTGGAAGCATCTTGGGTTTCCGAAAGGATTCACACTGGAAGCTGCAGATCTTCCTCCCAGTATCATGTTGCCCCTGACAGCATCCATCCTTCTACAGGACTCACTGTGTCCTGTACATATGCATTGTTCGTGTCCTGTGCCCTCTTCCCCACATTATCATGTACCCAGTGCCACCCACAATTATATTGTATCCTCTGACCCTCTTGTCCTTGTATTTCAATCAAATCTCCTATGAACAGCCAGATGGTATGACCAGATACTACTGTAATAGATGGAGAGATCATCTACTAACTTGTGAATTACATGACTGACATACAGTTGTGATGTTATTCTAACCATAACTATTTCAATCTTGAAAGGCACTAAAAAGCATCAATAAAGCACAGCTATGCTCATCTGATCATTAAAAATTATTTCGCACAACATACAATAAACAACGTGTATGACTCATTTTGTAGAAGAGGATCACGATGTATTTATAAGAATAAAGAGAACAATCGCAACAAAATACTAATGTATGTGAAAAATCTATTGTTGACACAAAGTGCCATCAACCTAAATCCCATTGGATACAGTTATAGAGTTATAGTTATTATTGGGGATTCTACATATTATGGTATTTGTTCAATTGTTTGTAGGTCTTGGTTGTTACTGCACAGCCCTTACACCAATTGTTAATAATCCACATAATGTGGACTTTGGGCCCCCCTTTCAACCAATGGCTTTCCCTGTTTCTGTTATTGGCTTGAGATTTTGTCAATCATGTCTTGGCTAAGCCCAGGAGCATTCATCTCTCACCTGATTCTATGGGCTGTTAGAGTGTATCTTTTAGCCTCCTTGCATTTAACTACATGAGGAACTACTTTACAGATATGAACCTGTCTGTCCGCTCCTGTCGACCTCCCCCTGTGTGCCTCGCTCTACTGACTAACGGTGCATGCATTTGCAAATTAAACCTATTGGTTTGACCAATTTTTTGTTTTTTATTTTGATCAACAGAATAAAAAAATGCCCTTTTCGGGATTATAAGCGCCTCAAAATCATTCTGTCATAAATGCATCCTTTTCTTTACCATTATGTACAATCGTTTAGCGCACTCAGCAAAAGCTGGTTCAAATGGGATTTTACTTAGCTTTCACAACTAAAATATAACCATATGCTGTCCTCCGACATAAATGGTGTCAGTTCCATAAACCACATGCATCTTTAACAATCAAGTGACTGGTTCAAAGGATTATGTATACCAGTTTCTCAGGCAAAGCATGATTCATCCTTTCAGCACACTCAATACACATGGCATGTCCATATCATACATTAAGGGCTCAATCACAATTAGTGATAAGCTAAAGTAGTGCTTGGTATTTTATGACAACAGGTTACTAGAGGTGGTATTTTGTGGAAAAAGCTTCTGCGTATTTGTTTTGTGGCTCGTCACTGTGATGGTGAAGTGTTGTCTCGCTTTTTGTGCTCCTGTATTTTGGTGCTTCATTACTGCGATGTGATGTTGTGTTGTTCCATGGTTCCTTTGTTGCATTCTGCTTTGACTGTTGAGTTGTGCCCTTTTTAGGTCGAGGACTACCGGTCTGCCGAAGGCAGAACCGGAAGTCGGAGATTTTATGTTTTCTAGAGTGGCTATTTAGCCCGCCTCTCTTTTTGCTTCTCCTCCATTGGCTGGCTTCCTAAACGGAGGCCCGCCATTGGAGGAGAGAGCCGTCCCTCCAAATAGGCTCCGTCTTTTTCAGATTCGGGGGCGTGTTCCTTGCTGTTCTTTCCACTTTTTAGCCACGCCCTTTTTCGAACAGCAGGAACACGCCCCCGAATCCGAAAAAGTTTCGGAGCTTCCATCCGCCATTTTTTTGCTGTTGTCTCGTCTGGCCGTGAGGATCTTCTTGCTGTTGAGCAGGAGTAAGGTAAGCCATCTTGTTTGTAATTGTATTCTATATTGTTAACACTCGTTTATCCTGCTTGAGAATGAATTACAATGATTTTGTGCTCGGGTTTGTACTTCCCCTGCCCTAACCCGCGAGAGTCCGAGACACGCCTGTCCTTACAGCCAGCAGCAAACAGGAAGCACGGACCGTGGGTCTGGCAGGAGGAGGGACAAGGCCCCGTTGGCGACTTTAACTCTCCCCTCCCCGCACGCCCCCTAATCTGTTCAGGGTGCTCCAATTCCTTCAGCCCCTGGGGGTGACTCTTTCGAACCGAAGGTGAAGTGCTGCGTGCTGGGAGCGGGAGCTGTCCACTGCGAATCTACCCTGACCCAGAACGATGCAAGCCATTCAATGAACCCGCCCCTCCGGGCTGATATTCAAGATGTAGACGCTGTTTTTGTGACACATTTTCTGTGATTTCCTTAACATGGGCTTTCTCGGCCAATACGTGAGCAATACAAGCTACCGACACTTGTAGATTGGGTGGATAAAATGGAGAGGAAACGAAACCATCTTGTACACGTTTCCTTTTATCTCCCACACATTTTGGATATTCGAGATGTGACAATTTTCGCCAAACGTTTCCCCTTTTCAAAACTACGACGACTCCGGAAAACACTGTGGAGAGCTCTTGCCACCGTCGTTTAAGACGTTGGTTTAGAAGGGTCGCTTTCCAATGCCCCAATGAGTTTTGCATCGTTGCGCGCACACTGCTTGGCAGTGAGATGCCATTACATGTTTCACCAGCCGGAGAGGAAGTCTCCCTCAAAAACGTTGGGGTGTCGCTGGATGTGCTGCGCACGTCCCATGATGTACTTAACCGGTTCCGTGTTTAAAAACATTTGTAGACAGACCAGTGCAGTTCTTAGTAGTTCGCAGAACGTTTTAATGTATGTTTATCGGCACCCTTCGTGCTTTGCGTGGTTTCTGTGTTATTTTATGCATTTCTGTGTGTGTGTGTGTGTAGTAGGAGTAGTAGTCTTGCAAACACGTAGAACACAGACTTGTGGGATTCAGGGATCCACATATACAGGGAAATCCGCAAAAAACGCTGTCTAAATTGTATACATTTATTTATTAATTCAATAACTCAGAGCTCAAATACAAATATCCAGGTCACGAGACTCAAAAATGCAGCCAGGTTCACTACATATTGTGGGTGGAGAAACAAAATGCCAGTTTCACGCAGGGTATATGTAAATGAATAACGCAGGGTATATATCTTACATGATTTAGAGTATTACAACTGAATTATAAACCCATGATCTCAAACAGATACGCTTTCTGGGACTCTCTTATGCGCAAACATCTCTACCAAGGGCACGCGCTGCTGCCGTTTGGTAAAAATCACAGAAACTTCGCCCACTTTCCTAACCTCGGGACTGGAGCCTGAGTATAATGCAGTTTTACCATAACTATGCTGACTGTTTAAAAAGGCCCGGTTGCATAGACTCCACCTACGCCTTTTCTGACGAGGGTAGGCGCAGCACATTCAGGCGGCGTCGGAAGAAGCGATAGTCTCTCTGCCTTACCTGAAGACCAGAGGTGCTCAGAAAATAAAAAGGGACACTTTTAATCAAACAGTGTTGCAGAAACATGCAAAGAATGCATTGACAAGGCGAAAGAAACCGAATAAAAAAGACTCAATTCACAGAATACTTTTAATATACAAAAAACTCCAAACGAAAAGAAAGATGTTGTTTATTGCTCTCTGTTATTTTGGCTTGTGATTCTTCTGATGCGAATGCAGTGCGTGTGTCTTCTATCAATCTCGCTAAATTGTCGACTACATCTTGAGACCATTGGATGTGCGTAAATGTGTGTTTCTATGTTTTTGTATGTGTAAGTGATATGTGGTGTTTGTATGGTGTATAAGTGGTGTCATTGTGCGTCACTGCTTTGCGAGTAAGGTGTATTGTGTGTGTTATGTGTGCATGTGTGTTTTGTGTGTTGTACATACATATGGCTTTGTATTATTTGTGTGCAACTTTGGGTGTGGGGAATCTGTGTTATGTTATGCATTTCTGTGTGTGTGTGTGTGTGTGTGTGTGTAGTAGGAGTAGTAGTCTTGCAAACACGTAGAACACAGACGTGTGGGATTCAGGGATCCACATATACAGGAAAATCCGCAAAAAACGCTGTCTAAATTGTATACATTTATTTATGAATTCAATAACTCAGAGCTCAAATACAAATATCCAGGTCACGAGACTCGAAAATGCAGCCAGGTTCACTACATATTGTGGGTGGAGAAACAAAATGAATGGACTCCGGCACAGCCTGCCTCTGTCTCTGTGAGTGACCCGTGCCATGCCTCTATCTCTAGGAGGCTCCATCCCTCTGACCGGTCCAACAGAGAACTGACTGCACAGAGGCCCCTTTCCCTACCCTGGCTCCACAAATACCCTACCCTGGCTCCACAGATGCCCCTTTTCCTACCCTGGCCCCCCAGAGCCCCCGTTCCTGGTTCCACTGATGCCCCTTTCCATACCCTGACTCCACAGATGCCCCTTAGCTCCACAAATGCCCCTTTCCCTACCCTAGCTCCACAAATGCCCCTTTTCCTACCCCCACAAATGCCCCTTTCCCTACCCTGGCTCCACAGATGCCCCTTTCCCTACCCTGTCTTCACAGATACTACTTTTTCCCTGTCCTGGCTCCACAGATGCTTCTTCGTTCCTGCATGGACCGCTTTGCCCGTCCCTCACTCTCTATCTACCTCACTCTCTATCTCACTACCTCACTCTCTATCTACCTCACTCACTCTCTATCTACCTCACTCTCTCTCACTACCCCACTCTCTATTTCAATACCTCACTCTCTCTATCTCACTACCTCACTCTCTCTCTGCTAATGCAATGGGTATCACATATGCAAAAAAAAAGCTAATGCCAATAGAAATGACAATGCCATTTATTTAGGATACAAAAATGAAAAAAAAAAGAGCAATACCAATAGCTCTACCTATAATATTGCCGAGACCATTGCATTGTAAATGCTTGTTTGTTTTAGTAGTGTTCTTATGTTGCTTTTTGTATGTTGATGTATTGTTATATTGTTTACTGTGGATATGTCAACACATGTTATTACATTTCAAGCAAAAAGCAGCATTCCTCCAGCTTTTTAACAGTTTAAGACATCAGTCAGCCCAAAACTGAGGCAGGGATAGTATATTACTTTGCACTTGCTGTGCTCACTTTATGTGAATTAGCCAGTAGCGGCTCAACGTCCCGGCAGTGTGGCTGAGCAGGGGTAGGAGGAGGGACGGACGACAAATAAAGGAGACACACAAAAAAATAATAACTGGCCTGCTGCATCACTGCAGCTCCACTCTTCTGCTCCGTCCTCACCAGCACAGGTTCCCAGAATCCCATGCAGCCAATCCTGACTCTGCTTTCATGCTGCTGAAAGCGGCATCAGGATTGGCCTGAGCACTGATGATTGGCACTCCCAGTGAGACTGGGAGCCTGTGCTTGGTCTCTCCAACCCGGCAACGCAGCTCGGATTGGAGACAGTTTCAGTGCGCATGACGGTTTGGCCAGCTTGAGCAGGACGGCAAAACCATCATGCGCAGTGACAACATTGCCCTGCCCACCACTCCCCCTCCATGACGGCCCAGCCCCCAAGCCTTATCTATTGTAAGAAAAATAAAATGATATTAATACCTTTTATTATTGTTTTATTTTTAAAGGTTTGAGGCAGATAAGGGGGTAACGCTCCTCAGCCATAGCGGAGGAATCGCCACTAAAAATAGCCCCATGTCCTCAAAAGGACTTGCACGCAGCGGGCAGTCAACTAGGAAGTTGTGTGTTTTTAACGGGTTGAGTATACACCTGTTAAAACTCTCAGGAACCTGGAAGGCAAAATATCGGGTTTTTTAGGGTTGGCGCTTATAAAAAAATGAATTGTTCATGTAATTAGCAGTTGTATTTGGAGTAGTTCCTTAGTGTGAGATCCTAAGTGCACAACTCTGAACAGACCATCCTCACCTTTGAACCTGCCATAGTCAAGTATTCAGATAAGAACGCTACCTGGCCATTTTTGAGATAAAACACACCACACTGGCACCCATTACAAACATTTTGGAAAAAGTCAGAAATATGCGCATTGTAGATTTAAGCACTCAATTTCTGCCAACTTCGAAATTATTAAAGGATTCCCAAAAATCCCCAGGGATATCTGTGGAAAATCTTTGCAAATCATAGATTTCCACGTATTCTTCTCGACTAGAGTTGTCGCTGTGGAATGTCCTCCCTGTAATTAATCTGCTTGAGTCTCTGCAGTGGATTTGTACAACAGTATTATTTTTGTCTCAGCAGAGACCATATATTTCCCTTTGATTAAACCCGTCCCTTTTACATGCATGAAGTCTGGTGTGATCCCTTCTCTCGCAAATACTGGCATTTTCTCACTCCTGTCTTTTGCAGAATTAATTTACGGAGCATCCAGGGTTGAAAAAGACTTGCTTTTGTGGGAATCTAAAAACTTGCAAGTTTACAAGTGTTCACTGTATTTTGCGCATGCACGCCCCATCAGAGACACCCTCTCTCCACACAAACCCAAAACTTACTTCTGCATACAATCTACCATACTACCTTCCATCTACAGGTGTTAAAGCCTGCAGACCTGATTATTGGTCTGCGCCTCTAGAATGTGTTTTGGCACACATAAAGTTCACTTAGGAATGAAAAAGAGTTTGTTTTTTCTTTCCTGTTACTCTGGCCTGGAGTGTTATCTTGAGTTAACATTTACACACATCAGCCTGGTCCGGAGCAATCCATATTTTTCCATTGCTTTTGCACCAATCCACACGCTGCCCGGAAGTCTGTCCTCCTAGGAGACAGTGTAGTGCTTTCACTGAGATCGTTTTACAACCCACAACCGAAACAATGTGTTATTACATTTTACATAACTGAAAAAAACTGCATGGTACACGAAGGAATTAAATATGTATTCACTACACCAACATCAATCTTCTTCCTGGTTTTCTGCAGCGCCAAAAGGCGCTTAGCGCTTTAAAAGTCCCCAGTAGACAGCTATACATAGAAAGGCCCATTCTTCTAGGCTAGAGGAAGCAGCTTTCACCTATAAGTTAAGCGCTTCTTCAAGCAGAAGGCACCCCACTTAAATAAACATACTTTCCAAGGCTGAAAACGCATAATTTCTCTCAAACAAATAGTCCACGTTTGTGTCTGCGCCATAATTAATGGAATGGCGCTGGAATCTGAACATCTTGCAAACCTGGAAAGTAACAGTGTTCCAAAAACATGCTCCAAGGTATCCGTGCTTTTACCAAACACAACATAAACTTCTCGTTCGTTTTCTATTACGAAGTCTGACAGCTGATTTCATCAGCATTATGGGACAGTATCCGAGCTTATGGGACAGTATCGGTACTTGTTTGACGGATCAGAAGAGTACAAATGTTAAACAAAAAAAGGTGTGTCCTTGCTCCTTACCTCGGAATAAACGCTGCTTCATCCCCCAGCCGGTGCTGGAAGTCCTCCCACGCCGGGTTAAAGGGGTCTCCTCCGTGCTCGTCGTCCGGCTCGCTGGGGGCCCTCACGTCGGCCCCCGAGTTTCCTCTCCGCAGCCAGGGTGAGCCACGGGTCCCGTGGAAGCCCATGGTGAAGTCCTGGAAGGTGATGGCCCCGTCGCGGTCTGTGTCTAGGCGCTGGAAGACGGCCTCTGCCTCCTCCGGGCTGACTCGGAGCTCGGCGCACAGCGACTCGAAGTCCTCCCTTTCCAAGCGCCCCGAGCGGTTGGCGTCACAGGAGAGGAAGAGGGCGCGGAGCCGGGACACCTCACTCTCTCCTTCCATCCAGCGGGGGCTGGGACGAGGGTGCCAAAGGTGGCAGCGGTGGGTAGTCACGAGGCAGCTGGCACCAAGCTCACTCTGATACCTGTTAGACAGCTGTGGCACTAAGGGGGAGGGGTCCAGACCTCAGGAGGGCCCACGGGCGCTGGACAGAGTCACAGAAATAATGGGGAACAGAGACTCTGGCACCACAGAGCAGGGCATCACACCAGCAGCCGTGGGGCGCCGGAAGCCACCCAGGGAGAGGCAGGCGCGGTGCCCACCTGCAAAGAGTGCAGCAGCGAGAACAGTTAAAGAGGAGCAGTGCGCAGAGGAAGGCACACCAGAGTCCAGATGGGATGACACGCAACCTCCACAAGCAAAGAAGCGGACCTGGGGCCCAGAGAGGGAGACACGCTTGGACCAGAGTCAAAAAGGGGCCCCGAGCTCAGAAACACGAGGGGCACGGTGACCAGAGGAAGCAAAAAAGACGCAGAAAGATAAGGGAAAAACGACCTCAATCCCTAGGTTTCCAAATGAGCCTAGTACACACGCCGTCACCGCAGGTGAAGCGCTTTATCTGGGACGCAGTTAGATACAGAGAAACGGAGAAGTGTAGAGCTCAGAGAGCAGTGGTAGAAGGGAACAAACTGTAAAGGAAGGAAGCGTGTGTATAAAACAGGACACTTCTTCACCCACGAAATCAAATGGAATGCGTTCAAATACACCACATCAATTCCATCACTGGGGGCTTGATGAAGCAAGGCTTGACTAACACCCTATGCACCCTGCAAAGCGCAGCTTGAAAAGCCTTCTGTTGATGTTATATATCATATCAAACTTCCCCGAAAGTAGTGTCACCGCCGAGGTACCGAAAACGTCCAATCCAGAGGTTGTTGCCGTTTCGTTGTCCTGTTTTGTCCAGCTGTGTTGCGGTAAAATCTTGCCCCTGGCGTTGTTTTGCTCCCTCTGCGCTTGTTTCGCGTCCGGCTGAAGCTGCCGAGAGAGAGGTAAGGACGGAGCTCGCGCGTCCCTGTGTCCGCTCCTCCTCCCGCTCCTTCCCAGGGTGCCTGGCCGCCTGCCCAGCAGCGCTTCAGCACTCCTCGGCTCTCGAGGCGGAATGGGAGATTACCACTGCGTCTACTCCCCTGCCCTTGTCAGGTTGTAGCAGCCGCGCTGTGCGGAACAGAGCGCTGCTCCGGTTGGCTCCGCTTTAATGGACAACAATGTAAAAAGCTTCGCAACCGATAAGAGCCTTGGCGCGAAGCTGGGACACGAGAGCGCACAAGAAGAAAATAACACTGGGCAGTTTTACACATTCTTCCGGGCAATGGCAACCATATAAACAGATTCTGTTCTGGCTCCGCCGCCTCTTCAAGAGCGGAACACAAACTGCACCAGAACCAGAGCATTGCCGCTGACCGCGACCCCCACAGGGGGCCACTACAGCGGTCGGCGCCACCGGGGCACCGGTCACCCCTGCCCATGCCTAGCGCCGGCCCTGATTCAGTGCCACCACAGGTGGTATTTTGTCACTCCAGATATGAACTGCAAAAGGTGTGTGAACTTGTCTCTCCGCTCCAGAGTTTGAGATCCTGTTGTTCCTCTGGGTGGCAAACACGGCCAGCTGTTCACTCTGAATGTTCATGCACACAACAGGCGAGAGTGAAGGGAGAAAAAAAGCTTGGTGTGTCGGGGGACGCCGACGGGTGTCCCCCTCTCCTCGTGCTGGCCAGATATGACGCACAAGCGTGTCACTTCCTGGCCCCTGTGGGGAAGGGGAGGCTATTTAGCCTTCCCCCACCCTCCTGGCGACCTCTTTGTCGCCCACCACTGGGAGTGAGCATCGCCCCCGCCCAGACTTGGCTCGGGGCTGAGGCAACCCAAGCAGTGGAACTTTCCCTCATGGGGGTGGATAGTTCTTGACACAACTTCCTAGGCCTAACTGGTCTTTTGTTTCATCAGACACTATCTGACCCAGGCTAGTGTCAAGGGCTTTGGGATACAGATGGGGCCATCCATAACCAGTTGGGATGGTTCTCTGCATCTAAATTTGCAGGAAGCTCTAGACAGAAGAGGCTGCAGCTGTTCTGGTGGGGGGCCCTAGCGGCGACGGTGAGCCGCCTCCAGGGCTGTGGCGGAGTTACAGGGCGATCTGGAAGCAGGCCGGTACAAAGGGTACCTTAGGGGGTGCCTGAGCCAAAACCGAGGGGCCTCAGAGGAGAGTCCCGGAAGCCGTGTTGGCGCCCCACTAGTCCTGCGGGCGGTTGTGGGCCTGAACAACCGGGGGGTTTGCTATGCGACGCTCCGCCCCGAGAGGGGGGGCGTGAGTCGAAGTTACCAACGGCACGTGATCCTAGAAAAGAATCACCTGGATGGCAGCAAAGACGGGGTTCGCTCCCGCGCTGCCCGGCTCATCAGGCGGGCAGGCAGCCCAGTTGGTTGCCTGCCCTTGGATCGCCCGTAAGATAACCCACCCATTACATATTGTAATATGTAATAAACTTGCAGCAAATTTTACCCAACTCAACAGTCTGTGTGTGTGTTATTTGGGTATGCATTTTGGGGGAGGAGGGACAGAGGGGTGCCCCTGGTGGTACTATGCCTGTTGGGCCTGCTGCAGCTTGTGCAATCTGGAGCCACGTTTGGTACCAAGTTAGCGTGACAACAGCTGCTGTATATTTCCACGTCGAGGTCCGGCTTTCTTAAGAGTGTGTGCGGTTTTAAGTAGCACTTCAATATACAGCGGGTGCAGTATTGCGCAGAGACCCTGGAGAGCCACCCCTTTGACATCAAGGAAGCCCAAGGACGCATAGTACGCAGGAATGGAGCGGTACGTGGGTCCGTGTGGAGGTTACTGGAACAGTTTTGATCCAATTAATATCGCTTGAAGTGCAGTGAATATCTCAGCGGAGCCAAGATGGAAGTGCTCATGGGACGTTGCCAACAGGGTGCTCCGCGGGCCACGCCGTTGCCAATACTGGCACGGTTGTCAGAAAAAAGATAAGATCCCTCTTTTGTTATGACCATGACTGTAAAGGGCCTTTTCTCAAATAATCGACTAGACCTTTGGAGATCTAAGGGACAGGGGATCTGTAAAAAGTGTTGTCAAGCCTCAGGCAGGCAGATTTCCTGGAACAAGCAACACAAAGGCAGACACTTCAACTAGACGTTACTCAGAATGTCAGGAATTGCCAAAAACTGACAGTTTCATAATCCCAAACTTTCAGATAGAGATATGACAACAGACTCCTTCCTGGATGACACACCAAGCTTTTTTTCTCCCTTCACTCTCGCCTGTTGTGTGCATGAACATTCAGAGTGAACAGCTGGCCGTGTTTGCCACCCAGAGGAACAACAGGATCTCAAACTCTGGAGCGGAGAGACAAGTTCACACACCTTTTGCAGTTCATATCTGGAGTGACAAAATACCACCTGTGGTGGCACTGAATCAGGGCCGGCGCTAGGCATGGGCAGCGTGGGCAACTGCTCACGGCCTCGCACTCAGCCCACCAGCATAGGGCCATAAACCGGTGGTGTGTCCTCTTGTTTCCCAGCCGATCCAACTGAAAGAAAGGTGTCTCCTTGCAATTAGGGTTCATGGGAGGGGCCCCCTCCCCGGGCATCTCAGGGATGGAGTCGGGAGGCCTAGGGGATGGAGACACTTCCTCTTGTCCCAATTGCAAGAAGACCATTGAGAGACACTGCATGACGCCCATCGTCCAGCATTTTAGCGCCTCCAAAGTTTTAACTTTCAGCCCACAAGCAAATCTCACACCTTCAGCCCGATAGGAGCTGTAAAAAGAGGTACTTGAAGGAGGCTGGGAGGAGGAGCTGCAGCCTAGCAGGAGTCTGTACAAAGCAGTTTTTTTAGCCGTGTCTCTTATGTAAATTAGAGGGGCCTCGCACATTCCCTTTCATCCCGGGGCTCTGCAAATCCTAGAACCGGCCCTGCACTGAATGAGTGAGGATGCGTGATGGAACTGGCACTTTCTTATTGGATGCCAGAGCCAGGCAGAACATACCACTCCAGTCAGGGGCGGGTGATCACACACACTGTATATAACTCGCGCTCACTCTTGGGTAGCTTGGCACTGAGCAGTCAGGCTTAACACAGAGGCAATGTGTAAAGCATTGGCACAGCACTCACTCCTGATAAATACCTTGAGCATCACAAAAGAGACTTCACACGTGATGTGTGTAAATAATGTTTGTATTCAAAACACATAATGATCAACACAGCATAAACATCATGTATTCCTGGGCTTATATCAGTCAAATAGCTGAACCGAAGAAGTGCGGGAAAACCCAATGCCAAACGTAATGCTTTTCTAGCAAGAAATCAATGTATCAGGCAAACCGCCCTCCAGTGTCATGAATCACTGGTTCGCCACTGTCTCTCTCACACACACACACTCATTCCACACTGCTAAGCAGTGCAACAGATATCAGAAATAGATTGGAAATGAGGCACAGCGTCCGGTGCACATCGATTTTGGCCGCACCAGACAGCTCTGGTCACTCACACGATCGAAGAGTTGCAAATTCTGTACCTCCCTGGAAATGAGGCACAATGTCCGGTGCATGTCGATATTGGTCACACCAGACCATTTCAGTCAAGCACACAGGTGCAATTTCAGCAATGCTTCACAAGGTAGAATGTATCAGTACTGCGGTTACGTCCCCACCTCCAAGGGTCTCAGCCTGTGAATCTGACACCGCACGCAATGAGCATGCAGGTGGCGTCTCGCACGAAAGAGATGCAGCACGATCGACGAACCGGGCCATTCTGGGTCCTGCAACTGGTGTATCCACTCACTGCCAACTAGGCACTTATGCGTGCCAAGGCCCTTGTGATTCAGGGGCCACACACCTTAGAGGTGGCTCAGACATCGAGGCTCCGCACCAGGCGATCTGGTCTCCAGGCACAATTCTTAGTTCCACTTCCACGCCGCGCTATCATCTGGAATCCATCAGACGATGTGAGCACTTGAGAGAGCACCGAGCTTTAGGTTCCACAGTTAGACGGTGTGGGTCCTTCTGTGGAGATCTTTGAAGTCCCTGAGACATCCGAGAGAATGGGGGTATGCTTGACATGCCCTTGGAGAGCACACTCCAGGGTGTCACAGAGCAGCAGGTAGTCGGCTCAAGCCATCCACTATTCAGGAAGGGCACGATGTCCCTTTCAATGGCAGTAATCCTTCTTGTGCACAACAGAGTCTTTTGGCTATGTACACCACATGGTTCCAGGTTCTCTGGTCCCACGTCCCCACAAGTGTATCTCCCCCTATTGCTGCAGGATGACACCAGTAGTTATATTGGAGTGTGCCTTTGAAAATGGGGGTGGTTTAAAGGGTGTCCCTTTGAACCATAGATGTCTCCCCTAAATTTCTGTACCGTTTGCCATGAGACCATGGAATGCAGATCTTAATCTTTAGGGGTGCCACAATCTGGCTCCAGAAGCCAAGTATCAAAACTTCATCCTACAATCTCCGCAGCCAGGCCTGCGAATGGCAGAGGTCAGTCGTTCCAAATGAATGCCCAGTCTTTTAGAGCTGTCGCTGGGGAAGGCCCAGATGTGCTGAATTTAAGCATCATCGTGTTTTCTTTTTGAAGAATATCTGCCATCAACAGAATAAATAGCAGATTCCATCATTCGCTATCTTCAGCGTCTTATGATTTTGGAAATGTTTTGATGAATGAATTTGGACTCAAAGTTGCATACAGTTAACCATGGTTTCTTCTTGACGATCCAATTACCATGTTACATGTAATTATGTGCACACTTAAGGTTAAGTGACTGCACAGTAGTGCACCTGGAATCCTTGGATACTCATCCAGGTTTTTTCCGTTTACACTTTCTAGTAGTGGCATTTCTACGCAATCATGACAAAGCTCCCATGAACAGTGGAATGGGGTTGTCGCTGCAAATCCTATAGTAGGAAACATCACAAGGCTGCTCCACCGCAATCCACAGTTGCATCCTTAAGTAATATCAACCATTTATTAAGTGGGTCGCACACCGCTCGTCATCCAGCGGAGTGCGACCCACGTGAAAAGTATGTTTGAAGCTCCCTGAGCGATTGGCTGACGAGCCTTCATACCGCACCCGCGCGCCGCCATGAAAGGTACTTAAACCTCATATTTTTTGGCAGTCTACGGCACCCCGCACACAGTCCTGCTCCCTGCTGACGAGAGGCAACTACCTCGAAACACGTGTCCAGGGATGGCATTTATTATTTACACCTTGTAGCATAGGTGTACTCGCCGCTGCTACTCTATCATCCAGAATCCTATGGGGCTACTTGCTAGTAAGACCAGCGGAGTGCGACCCACGTGAAAAGTATGTTTGAAGCTCCCTGAGCGATTGGCTGACGAGCCTGGATACCGCACCCGCGCGCCGCCATGAAAGGTACTTAAACCTCATATTTTTTGGCAGTCTACGGCACCCCGCACACAGTCCTGCTCCCTGCTGACGAGAGGCAACTACCTCGAAACACGTGTCCAGGGATGGCATTTATTATTTACACTTTGTAGCATAGGTGTACTCGCCGCTGCTACTCTATCATCCAGAATCCTATGGGGCTACTTGCTAGTAAGACCAGCGGAGTGCGACCCACGTGAAAAGTATGTTTGAAGCTCCCTGAGCGATTGGCTGACGAGCCTGGATACCGCACCCGCGCGCCGCCATGAAAGGTACTTAAACCTCATATTTTTTGGCAGTCTACGGCACCCCGCACACAGTCCTGCTCCCTGCTGACGAGAGGCAACTACCTCGAAACACGTGTCCAGGGATGGCATTTATTATTTACACTTTGTAGCATAGGTGTACTCGCCGCTGCTACTCTATCATCCAGAATCCTATGGGGCTACTTGCTAGTAAGACCAGCGGAGTGCGACCCACGTGAAAAGTATGTTTGAAGCTCCCTGAGCGATTGGCTGACGAGCCTGGATACCGCACCCGCGCGCCGCCATGAAAGGTACTTAAACCTCATATTTTTTGGCAGTCTACGGCACCCCGCACACAGTCCTGCTCCCTGCTGACGAGAGGCAACTACCTCGAAACACGTGTCCAGGGATGGCATTTAATATTTACACTTTGTAGCATAGGTGTACTCGCCGCTGCTACTCTATCATCCAGAATCCTATGGGGCTACTTGCTAGTAAGACCAGCGGAGTGCGACCCACGTGAAAAGTATGTTTGAAGCTCCCTGAGCGATTGGCTGACGAGCCTGGATACCGCACCCGCGCGCCGCCATGAAAGGTACTTAAACCTCATATTTTTTGGCAGTCTACGGCACCCCGCACACAGTCCTGCTCCCTGCTGACGAGAGGCAACTACCTCGAAACACGTGTCCAGGGATGGCATTTATTATTTACACTTTGTAGCATAGGTGTACTCGCCGCTGCTACTCTATCATCCAGAATCTTATGGGGCTACTTGCTAGTAAGACCAGCGGAGTGCGACCCACGTGAAAAGTATGTTTGAAGCTCCCTGAGCGATTGGCTGACGAGCCTGGATACCGCACCCGCGCGCCGCCATGAAAGGTACTTAAACCTCATATTTTTTGGCAGTCTACGGCACCCCGCACACAGTCCTGCTCCCTGCTGACGAGAGGCAACTACCTCGAAACACGTGTCCAGGGATGGCATTTAATATTTACACTTTGTAGCATAGGTGTACTCGCCGCTGCTACTCTATCATCCAGAATCCTATGGGGCTACTTGCTAGTAAGACCAGCGGAGTGCGACCCACGTGAAAAGTATGTTTGAAGCTCCCTGAGCGATTGGCTGACGAGCCTGGATACCGCACCCTGCGCGCCGCCATGAAAGGTACTTAAACCTCATATTTTTTGGCAGTCTACGGCACCCCACACACAGTCCTGCTCCCTGCTGACGAGAGGCAACTACCTCGAAACACGTGTCCAGGGATGGCATTTATTATTTACACTTTGTAGCATAGGTGTACTCGCCGCTGCTACTCTATCATCCAGAATCCTATGGGGCTACTTGCTAGTAAGACCAGCGGAGTGCGACCCACGTGAAAAGTATGTTTGAAGCTCCCTGAGCGATTGGCTGACGAGCCTGGATACCGCACCCGCGCGCCGCCATGAAAGGTACTTAAACCTCATATTTTTTGGCAGTCTACGGCACCCCGCACACAGTCCTGCTCCCTGCTGACGAGAGGCAACTACCTCGAAACACGTGTCCAGGGATGGCATTTATTATTTACACTTTGTAGCATAGGTGTACTCGCCGCTGCTACTCTATCATCCAGAATCCTATGGGGCTACTTGCTAGTAAGACCAGCAGAGTGCGACCCACGTGAAAAGTATGTTTGAAGCTCCCTGAGCGATTGGCTGACGAGCCTGGATACCGCACCCGCGCGCCGCCATGAAAGGTACTTAAACCTCATATTTTTTGGCAGTCTACGGCACCCCGCACACAGTCCTGCTCCCTGCTGACGAGAGGCAACTACCTCGAAACACGTGTCCAGGGATGGCATTTATTATTTACACTTTGTAGCATAGGTGTACTCGCCGCTGCTACTCTATCATCCAGAATCCTATGGGGCTACTTGCTAGTAAGACCAGCGGAGTGCGACCCACGTGAAAAGTATAATATCAACCATTTCCCCATGTTAGCTAAGGGGAGGAGCAGACCTCATAGGCGGCGAAAACACACATGGTTATTCCTCACTACCTGGGCAGGGGACACGCATGTGTACCTGCCCTTCCTTTCATCTACCATTTACTTCACCCCATAGGATGTACCCTCAGGATACTCGGGTGTAAGTGTAAGGATGGCTAGTGAACTAAACAGTCCAGTCTCAGTAAGCATGCAGTTGCGTGCATCAGCCTGCAATTGCAGGCTGAACACGTTTTTAAGAGCCCTATGGGTGCAGTGGGCAGACCAGCCTGCAATGGCAGGCTGAGCACATATTTAAGTGCGCCATCGGTGCAATGCGCAGACTAGCCTGCAATGGCAAGCTGGACCCACATTTAAGACACAAGGTAATCACTACTTCCTAACGTGAGTAGGAAGGTGCGCATACTTTCACTCTGTATTCACAGTCGGAAAGTACCCTCGGCCCTAAGGCCACCACAAGAGAATTAAAAAAACAGGCAGGGCAAAGCAAAAAGTATGGGGAAACGCTACCTAAAGAGTTCAGGTACAACAATGCAACTAATTTGTTTTAGCTAATGAAGCACATTTCAAGGCCAAAGCAGATAATGGAAGGGCATTTAATTTGTTCCATACGTTACTAATGCCTGTTCAGCCCTAGGAAAGCATCTCCTCCACTGAATCTTCTCCCGATCTCTTGACCAGGGACTGACTACGAACTGGTGGTTTGTAAAGAGTCTCACAAAGGTGTCTCATTTTGAACATCATTAAAAGATATCAATAACTTTACTGCTGGTTCAGATGCTAGTGCAGCATGTGGTCTGTTTACATAGCCTTCCTGGTACCCCAAGTATCAGATAGGAGAGACCATTTAACATCCTGCCGCTGTCAGAACTGGTGCTAACCTTATGCTTTGTGGCAGCACTTTCTACTAGATTTCACATGCAAACCAATGATAAATCCAAGCAAGCTAATCAGACCCTGTAACAGTATCTCAAGTGTTTCCTGTGTCTCGCATTTGGTTCATGGGTTGACCTGGTTTGGCGGCATAATTTGCATACAAGCATGCTGTTCACGGTTCCATCTCCTTTCTCTTTTTTATGTCAAACCTCATCACATGGCAAGGTACTAAGTAGAGAAGGTTAACTTCATACCCAGGGCCATGTAATCCAATTTAATGCAGACCAACGTGGAATACAAAAAAAACATACTAACTGTAATACAGAACCAGGTGCCACTTATTAGCTGCATGAGCAGGTTTTTTTTGTCTACTAAGAACAATATTTATTCCCAAGAACAAGTTCCATCAGTGTTGTTTGACTTCATTCAGGATGGGACCACAGTTTTTTTCTGGTATTTTATCATTTGAACCTCCAAGGATCTATGAAAATGCACATTGGCTTAAGTCTCAGGACTACCCACCTATACTGATACCGAATTCAAGGTGGAATGCAAAAGCAACAAGGAATTTCAGCCACCTGCAATCTCTCAGGGACTGCATCCCAAGCCATCTCTTTTTGCCCACCATGCAACCTCAGTTTGGAATACTTAATGCGCTGGGAATACCCAGCGCATTTAGGGCAGAACATGCAAAAACAACAAGGTTACGGATAGACTGCTTGAATTGAGGTAATAGATAGGCTGCTTTACTTAATCTCAGCCATTGGCAATCACTCGGGCCGCATCCCAATCAATTGTTTTTTGCCTACCATGCCACCTCATTTCAGACCCAGCCATATGCAAATCAGTATTGACCCTGTTCTGCATGGGAACAGTCCAGCCTGAACTTCCAAACAAAGTCCACCCTGAACCGGAACACAAGCAAACTAGGACTGGTTTTGCCCTAGTTAAGGCTTTTCAGCCAGGTATAGCTTGGTTCCGGTTGCACAGTGAGGCTGGGACCCAGAATATGAGCATCTTTAGCACTACAACCAAGGGTCCAGGACTGGTGGGACACCTCTTGGCAGCTTCGAGACTCACTTAGGCTGGATCCAGGTTCAGGCTCAAAATGGTGAGAGCTCTTTGTGTTCCTGTGGCTCTGAACAGGAAGCCAGAAAACTAGCCCTTGAAGTCACTCTGATAGCCCTGGGTGCAAGTGAAGATGTAGAGCTCAACAGCAGGGTGGGCCTCTGAGGGTTCAAGATAGGTTTCAGGCAACAAAGCAGTCCTTCCAGGTACAGCAGCAGTCTGACAGAGTGCAAGCAGGTCACAGCAGCAGCCAGTCCTCTCAAAGTTCCCCTACAGGTCCAGTAGTGAACTGGAGAGGGGGTCTGAAGTACCTATTTTTATACTCTGGTGCCTTTCTTCTGGAAGGTGGGAGAAACTTCTGGAAAGGTTCTTTGAAGCACATGGAATTTTCTGACTCCCTGACCTGGCTCCAATCTGGCTGCAGTGACAATACAGGGTTGTGAAGCCCTTTGTGTGAAGCAGAGCACTTGATATTCAGTTGTAAGTGGGGTCGGCTCAGCTCCGCCCCCATCCTGCCAGCAGATGGTCCATTGAGGCACACTTCTATTGTGTGACTGGGAAGAATTCGCAAAGTCTAACTGTTAGCTACACGCAGTCATATGACCCAGGGCAGGCTGCAAGGACAAGTGCTAAGGGCAGGAAAATGACAACTATCTAAAAGTAGCATTTTTAGAATTGCAATGAAAAATCTGACTTTACCATTGAAGAGGGTTTATCATTACAATTTCATCGATACCAAACATGACATAGCTACCAGCTCCCAATTGAAAATTACAGCTTTTTAAATGTGATAAGAAATCCCCAATGTTATGCTATGGGATGGGGTAGGCCTCACAGTAGTAAACAATGAATATAGGAGTTTTTCACTATTAGGAAATGTAAAACGTATAAGTACATGTCTAACCTGTCAATTACACAGAACCCTGGCCTATGGGCTACCCAGGGCCTATTTTAGGGGTGTCTTATATGTAATAAAAGGGAAGTTTAAAGGTTTGGTAAGGGGGTTTTAATGCCCAGTCAGCATGGCAGTTTAAAACTGCATTCAGGCTGCAATGGTAGGTCTGGGACATGTTTTAAGGGGCTACTTACGTGGGTTACACAATAAGTGCTGCATGCCTACTGGTAGCATTTATTTTACAGGCCCTGAGTACATTGTATGTATAGGAAAGTGCCTCTTTTGCATGGCTAGCCCCCAGGTCTTGCCTGGTGTGATTTCGAAGTGTAAGTGCGCTGGGTCCCTGATAACTAGGTTCCCAGTGCCAGATCTCTTTCCCAAATACTGTACCATAATTGGCACAAATTCAGTTACTCCTGTAAGTCCCTAGTAAATGGTAGCCATGGTAACTAGAGCATGGGTACTAAAGAGGGTTCTCTGGGGCTGCAGCACTATTTGAGCCACCCCACAGACTCCTCACCAAGGCTGTGCACTCTGCCATTGCAGGCTGCGTGTCTTGGTGCAGGAAAATCTGAAGAGTCGACATGACACACAGCCCTGTGTACCATGCCAATCATGCACTTCAAGTGATATAGGTAAGCCACCCCTACTGCAGGTCTCTAGCCCTAAGGCAGGGTGCACTATATCATATGTGAGGCCATATCAGCATGAGCAAATATACCCCCACAATGTCCAGTCCATTCTGTGATGTTGTAAATTAACAGGGAAGCCATAAAGAGTAGATGGGCTAGGTACTTGTCAAAACGAATTTCCTAGCTCAATGATGGCTTCACTGATTCCTAAGATGATTGGTGCCAAACATCTTGTCTTAATAAATACTCACTGATGCCAGTGATGGGTTTATTAATACATTCACACAGGAGACCCTTTAGAGGCACTCCTGAAACTCTACCAAGCAGTGGTGTAGTTCCTGACTGGTTTTCATCAGTCTGTCACCACCAGACATGTTTCTGACCTCATGGGTGAGAGCCTGCGCTCTCAAAGGACAGATATAAAGCCTGCTCTGGACGGAGGTGTTTCACACCTCCTCCAGGACAGGATGGCCTTCTGTGACGAGAAGCTTCAAAGGCAATGCCGCCTTTGAAATCCAACCCAGGAACCCCCAGATAGTGAGGGAAGCCAAACCCCATTTCCTGCTCCACTTTTGATGGGAGGCAAGGAGGGAAAATTAGTTAGATGAGGGGGAGGGTCCACACTTGGCCTGCACCACCTCTAGGGTGGGCCAGGCGATGTGAACCCTTGTCCTGAAATGCCACCATCTTGGAATGATAAAACACCTCAAATCAGGGCTAGGGTAGTGTCCCATCCCATCAGAAGGGATTACTAAAGGGTGTACACACCCTAAAGGTAAGTAGTCAATTGGCTACTACCTGTCTCCCCCTGCAACACCCCTAAATTCAGTATTTAGATGGCTCCCCAGGATCTAAACCTCACATTCATCAGACCAAAGAAGACCAGGACAAAGAAGACCTGCTGCACGAGAACAGAAGCCCTAGGGGAGAAAGAAAAGGTGCCAAACCCTGCCAGCTGCAAGAAGGACTCAACAATCACCACTGCTGTGTCGCCCTGAGACCATTCAAGGACCCAAGAACCCCAGAGCGCCTACAGCCTTTGAGAAATTGGTGTGAAACTCATGTGGAGTGAAGGTTTAAGTCCCCTGCACTCTGCAGGCACAGATCCTGTGAAGTCCGGTTTGTCATCGTGCTGCTCCGTGATGACCTCGACACAGCACAGAAGTAAGAGAAGAGGTACAGCAGCTCCAGAGGGTCAGATATGCTTCTCCAACACGTTTGGAGGCACTAGGACCTACCTCAGCTGCGACGTACAATACCCAGGGTACCAGACCCCAAACGGATGAAACCAAGAAGGAGAGTCCCAACAAGCACAAAGCAGCAGCAGCTAGCACCCATGAAGGGACATTGAGACACCAGAGACCCACTTCATAAGTGCCCAAGCTGTCCAGAGATCGCCTCTCCAAGTTGCCTGCTCCTGACCTTGAGGACCCCAAGATGCACAACATGCAGCTGACCTGTTTGCTCTGCAACCGGTCCCACCGGCCCTGGCATCAACTAACCTACTGTGTTTCTGTGGTCCCAGGCCCTTTGGACCTCCTCCCTTCAAGGAGACCCATCTGATTTACTAGTAATTCCACCAGTGCAGTGCATTTTCAAGTGGCCTCTTACGTCTGTACGCGCCGGCTTCCAGACTCTCAGCACTTTGCTCTCGGCCGCTTCGGGATGCTCCCATACTTCTCTTGCTGGAACTTTGGACCTGGTTTTGACATCGACCTAAAACGAGAAGGTGAACTTCGTGAAAGCATTGCCTGATTTTATATGTAATTTTTTATTTCTCTCTCATTGATTCCTACGGCGAGTAATTGCGCACAATTGTGATACATTTTCCAAACGCTTGAAAAATTATAGCTTGAAAATTGCCTACCGTAGAACTGTGTTCTACAACTTAGAAAAATGCATAAAAATTGACTTTATTTATATAATTAGTCTCAGATTTATTCTTGTATGTGTCTCATTTATTGCCTCTGTGTGTGACAACAAATGCATAGCACTACCCTCTGATAAATCTAAATGCTCGCCCACACGACCACAAAAAGAGCTTGAGAATTATCTGCTTTTACCTGTTTACCAACTGGAGATTCACTGGACTCTCAGCACAGTGTACTTCATTTTAGTAAAACTATATAGAGAACCAGCTTCCTACAGTATACCACTCTACAAGGGACTTACAAGTAAATTAAATATGCCAATCAGGTCTATGCCGATCAAACCATGTTTAGGGGAGTGAGTACAGCACATTAACACTGGTTAGCAGTGGTAAAGTGCATAAAGTCCCTTGGCCAAGAAAAATTAACTTCAGCAAAAGTTCGAGGTAAGTAGGCAAAGTGTTTGGGGGAAGGGCACCCTAAGGCTCACAGGTCTAAAAGTATGTCTTTATTTATCTGTTTCATTGGAAGTGTTCTAGAGCACCATGCATCTCTTTATGGCCGGTGTCGGTTACCAGCATGGACTCATTGAACAGCTGAGAGCTCCCAACAGAGCCCAGGGAAATTAGTCCAATCATATGTAATATAGAGACTTCTATTCATTATTCCTAATTTGCTACCCAGACCATCTGTTCAACATAACACCATACAGAAAAGCTAAGTTTTTAGGAGTTTCCTAAAGCAGAGAGGACTGGGTTACACTTTCAAGGTGTTGTTGAGGGTATTGCATCATATGGGGAACTGGACATCCAATGATCCATCTCGAAAATTCTTCATCTGAAGTTTTGTTGACAAATCAGATGTATGTTGATCAATCACATCTTTTTTGCTGGTGTGTAGTGAGGAACCACACTCTGCTAGAAGCCATAGCATCTGTTCTAGCTGGCCTTGTGGATGGTCAAAAGAGTTTTGAGTTTGATCATGCACTGCACTTCAATCAATCAATCAATCAACCAGTGGGTCTTGTAGAGTGCAGCTTGTCACCCGGGGGGTCTCCAGGTGCTGGGTGGTTTTGCGAGCCTCAGTCGGAGAGGCGGTGGATGAAAAGCAAGGCCTTGAGCTGTTTCCTGAAGTCCTTCAGAGATGGGGAGGTGTGCATGTGGAGGGGAAGGTCGTTCAAGGACTTTGCAGTGAGATTGGAGAAGGAGCGTCCTCTGCAGCGACTGTGGCAGATGCGGGGGATGTGGGCAAAGGCGAGACTAGAGGATCAGAGATCTCAGGTTAGTCGGTGGAATATCAGGCTGTTGTTGATGTATAAGGGTCCAGTTTTGTGGGGGGCTTTTTAGGCATGCATGAAGGGTTTGAAGAGGCATCTCTTCTGGACTGGGAGCCAGTGGAGGACCCTGAAGTGCAGGGTCATGCTGGATCTTCTAGGAAGTTCAAGGAGTCTTGCTTCTGAGTTTTGGATGGTTTAAAGTCGATTCAGGAGCTGCTTGGTGGTGCCAGCGTAGAGTGCCTTGCTGTAGTCGATTCGGATGGAGATGAGGGCTTGGGTGACTGTCTTCTTGGTAGAGATGAGATCCATCAGAAGATCTTGCGTAACATGCAGAGGGTGTGGAAGCAGGCAGAGGAGACAGCTTTGAACTGTTGCTTCATGGTGAGTTGGATGTCCAGGATGGTTCAGAGGTTGCGAGCGTAGTCAGTATGGGTGGGTGTGGGGACGAGAGCAGAGGGCTTCCAGGTGTCATACCAGGGGGAGGGCCTGTTGCCGAAGATGATGACCTCTGTCTTGTTCGAGTTGAGTTTCAGGCAGTTGGTCTTCACCCAGGTGGTGATGTCGGTCAAGGTGGTTTGGAAGTTGATTATTCTATCAATCAATCAGATAATTTGTAGAGCGCACTACTTACCCGTAAGGGTTTCAAGGTGCTGGGGGGGGGGGGTGCTGCTGCTGCTACTGGTCAAAAAGCCAGGTCTTGAGTCGTCTCCTGAAGGTCAGCAGGTCTTCGGTTTGTTGTAGGATGAGGGGCAGGGTGTTCCAGGTCTTGGCGGCGTGGTGGGAGAAGGACCTGCCTCCAGAAGTGGTTCTACGGATGCGTGGGACCGTGGCCAGGGCGTGGTCAGGGGAGCGGAGTTTCCTGTTGGGTACGTAGAAGGAGAGTCGACTGTTGAGATAGGCTGGGCCAGTTTTGTAGAGTGCCTTGTGTGTGTGGATCAGGAGCTTGAAGGAGATTCTTCTGTCGACGGGGAGCCAGTGCAGGTTCCTCAGGTGGGGGGTGATGTGGTCGTGGCGCGGGACGTCGAGGATCAGGCGTGCAGAGGCGTTCTGTATTCTTTGCAGTCTGTTGATGAGCTTGGACGGGGCTCCGGCGTAGAGGGCGTTTCCGTAGTCGACTCTGCTGACTAGGGCCTGGGTGACTGTTTTTCTCATGTCTGTCGGGATCCATCTGTAGATCTTGCGTAGCATACGGAGGGTGTTGAAGCAGGAGACTGCATTGACTTGTTTGGTCATGGTGAGTTGGGCTGAGGAAGGATCCCTGTGGGACGCCGCAGATGATCTTGGAGGCTTCGGACCGGAACGGCGGGAGGCGGACTCTCTGAGTTCTGCCGGAGAGGAAGGAGGTGGTCCAGTCCAAGGCCTTGTCTCGGATCCCTGCGTCATGGAGGCGCGTGCGTAGTGTGCGGTGGCAGACAGTGTCGAAGGCGGCGGAGAGGTCCAAGAGGATGAGGGCCGCCGTCTCGCTGTTGTCTAGCAGGATCCTGATGTCGTCTGTGGCAGCGATGAGGGTGGTCTCGGTGCTGTGGTTGCTGCGGAATCCTGATTGGGAGGGGTCCAGGATGCTGTTGTTTTCAAGGTGACTGGTGAGCTGGGTGTTAACTATCTTCTCGATGACCTTTGCTGAGAACGGAAGCAGGGAGATGTGCAGGAAGTTCTTGAGGTCGCTCGGATCCGCCTTGGGTTTCTTCAGTAGGGCGTTGATCTCGGCGTGCTTCCAGGTCTCAGGGAAGGTAGCGTCTCGAAGGAGAGGTTGATGATGCTGTGCAGGTGGGGTGCGATGGAGCTGCAGGCTTTGTTGAAGATGTGGTGTGGGAGAGGGTCAGACAGGGAGCCAGAGTGGATTGTGCCCATGGTCCTGATTGTGTCCTCGATGCTCACGTTGGCCCAGGTAGTCAGGGAGTCGTGGTCGATGGGGTGCGGTGGGTCCGGCGTGTCAAGGCCATCCGGGGGTTGAAGCTGTCATGGATGTCGGTGATCTTGTGGTGAAAGAAGGTGGTGAGGGAGTCGCACAGGGCTTGTGATGGCAGGATGTCGTTGGCGCTGGAGCTGGGGTTGGAGAGTTCCTTCACGATGCTGAAGAGCTTCTTGCTGTTGTGTGCGTTGTTGTCAAGGCAGTCTTGAAGGAGGTCCTTTTGGCGGTCCTGATGAGGTGGTGGTGGTTGCGGATGGCGTCTTTGTGGGCAGCACGGCTGTCCGGCGTCTTGTCGCTGTGCCATTTGTTCTCCAATTTCCGGCAGGTGCACTTTGAGGCTAGGAGTTCCGGGGTGAACCAGCTAGCTCTCTTGCTGGTGTCTCTGTTGGTTGGCTTTTTCAGCGGGGCTAAGGTGTTGGTGCAGTCATCCATCCAGCGTCTGAGGGTGCGTGCACCATCGTCGGGGTTGGTCGATGGGTTGAGTGCAAGGTTTGTCTGTAGTTGTTCTTCAGTGACTTTGCCCCAGCAGCGGAGGGAGATCTGTAGGGTGCGGTGGTGTGTGAGGGGTTTTCGGAAGGTGAAGTGGATGCAGTGGTGGTCTGTCCAGGTGAGTTCGGAGGCGTGGCTGAAGGCGACATGGGGGCTTGAGGAGAAGATGGCATCAAGCGTGTGCCCGGCGATGTGGGTTGGCGTCGTGACAAGCTGTTTTAGTACGAGGTTGGCGAGGTTGTCGATCAGGGTGGAGGAGTTGTTGTCGTTGTTGTTCTCCAGATGATAGTTCAGGTCTCCGAGGAGGATGTAGTTGGTGGAGGTCAGCGCATGCGTGATGATGAGGTCGGCGATGGAGTCGCAGAATTGTGGTCAGGGTCCGGGCGGTCTGTAGACGAGGGTGCCTCTAAGGGTGGTCTTGGGGTCCGTGTGGATCTGGAAGTGCATGTGTTCGGCGGTGCTGAGAGTGTCGTTGGTGTTTGTTGAGACCCTGATGGTGTTCTTGTGGACGAAGGCGATTCCTCCTCCGGCTCCGTTGTGGCAGTCTCTGCGGGTGATCTTGTACCCGTCGGGGATGGCTATGGCGATGTCTGGAGAGGAGGCTTTGTTCATCCAGGTCTCGGTCAGGAAGGCGACGTCCGGGGATGCGGTGTCGAGTAGGTCCCAGAGCTCGACGGCGTGTTTGCGTGAGGAGCGAGTGTTGATCAGGATGCATCTGAGCTGGTTGGGTTCCGTCGTGGCGGGTGTCTCGGCGCCTTCAAGGCAGGAGAAGCTGCAGTTCCGGCAGGCAAAGGGACCGTGGGTGCGCTTCGGGGCGGCCTTGCAGCAGGTGTGGGCCCTTCCTGGGTTGAGGGCGACGAGGGTGCTGGCGTCGTAGCAGAGGCGGTCTTCATGTCTGGTGCGGGGGCCAGGGATTCTGGCGCTGGGCGCGGTCCAGGCGCGGACGGGCGCAGACGGGCGCAGACGGGCTTTCCTTAGGCGCACCTTCGGCACGCCAGCGGCGCGGCCGTGCAGCGGCCGCCATATATGGGGAGGTGCGGAGGAAGGAGCAGCTGGGAGGCGGGTGGCAGGGGCAGCGAATGGGCGTGGAGGGGGCGGGGCCGCAGGGGAAGCAGCGGCGGGGACAGGAGCAGGGAAGCGGAGCGGTCGCGGGTAGAAAACAAGGCAAAAAAGGGGTACAGAAGCAGAAAAGGGGGCACAGAGCCGAAAGGTCGCAGCAGGGGCGGGAGGCAGACGAGGGGCAGAGGGAGAAAACCGGGCAGTGGGGGCACAGAAGTAAAGGAGGTCGCAGTGGTGAGCGGGGGGCAGGGGGGTACAAAAGAGGAACGGGTGTACAGAACGAGGGCAGCGAAGTACAGGAGAGAGACGGGCAGACAGAGTACAGGCACAACAGAGAGCAGATACAAACCTAAGGCCACCACTGGCCACCAGGGATGAGGCGCAGGTGGTAGCCTGTGGGTGGTGGAGGGCCTCGACTTCAGCGGCGGCAGCAGGCATCAGCAGGAGTGCAGGCGGAGCTGCAGCGGGGGGGAAGCGACCTACCAGACAAGGTCAAGGGTCGCTCTCCTCACCGCACAGCGGCCGCCATATATGGGGAGGTGGGGAGGGAGGAGCAGCTGGGAGGCGGGAGACGGGTAGCAGGGGCAGCGAATGGGCACATAGGGGGCGGGGCCGCAGGGGAAGCAGCGGTGGGGACGGGAGCAGGGAAGCGGAGCGGTCACGGGTAGGAAACAAGGCAAAAAAGGGGTACAGAAGCAGAAAAGGGGGCACAGAGCAGAAAGGTTGCAGCAGGGGCGGTAGGCAGACGAGGGGCAGAGGGAGAAAACCGGGCAGTGGGGGCACAGAAGTAAAGAAGGTCGCAGCGGCGAGCAGGGGGCAGGGGGGTACAAAAGAGGAACGGGTGTACAGAACTAGGGCAGCGAAGTACAGGAGAGAGATGGGCAGACAGAGTACAGGCACAACAGAGAGCAGATACAAACCTAAGGCCACCACTGGCCACCAGGGATGAGGCGCAGGTGGTAGCCTGCGGGTGGTGGAGGGCCTCGACCTCAGCGACGGCAGCAGGCGGCAGCAGGCGGCAGCAGGAGTGCAAGCAGAGCTGCAGCGGGGGGGAGCGACCTACCAGGCAAGGTCATGGGTCCCTCCCCTCCCGCTGCAGGGGCGGAGCGATTATTATGGTGCGTGCGTCTTCTGTTAGGGATAGGACGAGCTGGGTGTCATCGCGTTGAAGATGATGTTGAGTCTGTGGGTGCAGGCAATGTTCACCAGAGGTCCCATGTAGGTACTGTAGAGGGTGGGGCTGAGGGAGGAGCCCTGGGGGACGCTGCATATGGTGTCTTTGATGCAGAGGAGAAGGGTGGTAGGTGTTCTGCCAGAGAGGAAAGAGGAGATCCAGTCGAGTGCCTTGCTTTGGATGCCTATGTGGTGGAGTTTTTTGATGAGGGTGTTGTGGGAGATGGTGTCAAAGGCTGGTGAGAGGTTGAGGAGGAAGAGGGAGGCTGATCCCATGAGGTTGAGGAAGCATCTGATGTTGTCAGTTGCTGCGATCAGGGCGGTCTCAGTGCTGTGATTAGACTGAAAGCCTGATTGGGAGGTGTCAAGCAGGTTGTCTTCTTCAAGGTATTCCGTGAGTTGGCGGTTCATGGCTTTCTCCAAGACTTTAGTGGGGAAGGGGAGAAGTGAGAAGTGTTGGTAGTTTTTAGTTCGTTGGCATTTGCTGTGGGTTTCTTTAGGAGAGGTTTGACCTTGGCGAGCTTCCACACGTTAAGGAGAGTGGCTGTGGCGATAAAAGTGTTGAGGATCCTGCAACAGAGCATATGATTGATTCTCTTCCTGGGTTGTAGATTTGGTGGGGCAGGGGTCCAAGGAAGATCCGGAGAGGATGGAGTTTATTATTGAGATGGTGTCTTCGGTTGAGAGCTGCTTCTTGTTGGTGATTATGTGGGGGTGGGAGGCACTGGTTAGGGTGCAGAGGTGGTTGAGGGCGGTGGGTTGGGGGTTGAAGTTACCATATATGTCGGAGCTTTTGCGCCAAAAGTAATCTGATAGAAAGTCTAAGAGGGCTTGGGATGGGGAGATTGTGCTCTTAGTGGCGGAAGCAAAAAGAACAATTGATAGACAGAAAGCTGAACAATGTCATCATTCTTTTGTTCCCCATGCCATTCCAGTTCAGACGCAGCCATATGCAAATTAGTCTTGCCCCTGTTCCCAATCGGAACAGTCTAGTCTGAACTGCCAGGTCAGGTCCGCCCTTGACTGGAAACAAGCATCTAAGGACCGGTTCCGGGGTATCACACCTCATCAGCCAGGCTAGCTTGACTCCAGTGGCATGGACAGAACGGGACCCACATCTGGGCATACCCGTCCCACTCTGATGAAAAATGCAAAAAGAACAATTGATGGACAGAATGCTGAACAATTACATGGATTCACTCTAGTACAGAGATCTGGGCCTAAATCCATCGTTGTTTTGCTCCCCATGCCATTCCAGTTTAGACCCAGCCATATGCAAATCGGTCTTGACCCTGTTCCAGAAGTGGCAGAAGATCAGGAGAATTCTCGGATGATGCAGAAAAGTCCCTTGGTGCAGTTGGCGCTAGCCTCGATGCGGGTGGTGAGGTCTTCTTTCTTGGTTCCTCTGAGCTGGTGGTGGTAGTTGTTGAGGGTGGTCCTGAAGGAGTCAAGGTTGGCGGGGATATTGTTCGAACACCAATGTCTCTCCAGTTTCTTACAGTGGCGCTTGATGGACAGTAATTCTAGGGTAAGCCAGCTGGCCTGCTTGGCGGGTCTTTTGCTGGTGGTGTTCTTTCAGGGGGCGATGGTATTGGCGGTTGAAGAGATCCAGTTGGAGAAGTTTTGGACATCAAATTACATGGAATCAGTAGGAACAGGTCTAGTTCATTGAGGGTGGCAGTCCAGAGGGGTTCAATGACTTTGTTCCAGTTGGGTTGAGGGAGGGATTGGAGTTTCGTTGGGGTTCCTGCGGGCTCTTGATGGAGAAGTGAACCAAGCTGTGGTCTGACCAGGTCAGCTCTGTAGTGTGTGAGAACTTGGCGTGGTCATTGGTGGAGAAGATGGGGTCCAGGATGTATCCAACACTGTGCTTGAGGATGGTAACAAGTTGTGAGAGGTCGATGATGCTCATTATTTTGAGAAGCATGGTGGAAATGTTGTCGTTGGGGTCCTCTAGGCAGAGAATCAGGTCTCCCAGAAAGATGTATTGGTTGGAGTCTATAGTCAGGAGGGCTATGAAGTCTGGGATGGTGTTGTGGGGGCCTAGCGGTCTGTAGGCGAGGGTTCTTCTGATGGCGGTCTTGGCTTTCGGTTTGATCTGGAAGTTGAGGTGTTCCATGATCAGTGTTATGTCGTCTAGGGCGTTGCAGTTGATGGAGTCCTTGTGGATGATGACGATGCCTCTGCCAGGTCTGTGGGGGCAGCCATGGGGGATCATCTTGTATCCAGGGGGTGCAGCAGTGGGAATGTCGGGTGTGTACCCAGGGGATGAGCCAGGTTTCGGTGATGACCATCACGTCAGGTGGGGGTGGATATGGTGTCCCAGATTTCCGTGGCATGCTTGCAGAGGGACTTGACATTGAGTAGGGCGCATTGGAGCTGTGGTCTCTTGTAGGGTGTGTGTTGCTGATTAGAGGTTGTGGGGGTTCTTTACGTCGCAGGAGAAGTGGCAGTGGTGGCAGGTGAAGGGTCCTTCAGTGGAGCGTGGAGAGGCATTGCCGCAGTTGTTAACTCACTCATGGCTTGGGTTCAAGGTTTCGTATTGCTTAGGTGCAATAACGGCATTGGGCTGAAGATCCAGGGGTTCTGTCACTGGGCACGGGCCAGGCATGGATGGGTGCAGACAAGCTTCCCTTTGGCTCAGTGATATGGGCACTAATAATGCTGTAATAACATAACACAATGCAATACAATGCAACAGCACAACACCACAATAAAACAAAACACCAACAAGACAACATATATGCAACTTCTGGCTCTATACACTGTGACCTTATACGGGGTATATAGACATACACTATGTGCCCCATTTAGCAGTAGGCAAGAGGCCAGCTGGCTCTTCAAATCAGTGGAGGCCAAGGCCTATTTAGAGATATCCATATACCTGGTGAGCATCTCGAAGTCTGCATTGGAGTCACCATACCAGTTGGTCCATTGTAGGAAGAGGGAAATGATGTTCAGGGTGCCATTTTGTTTTGGTCCTGCTCGAAATCTCTGTTTGCTTTTCAACACCCCCTCCCCCCCAGCCCCAGCAATTTTTTCTTTAAAAGCAAACAGTCAATGGCCTTGAGATGGTGGGAGCTTTCCCCCTATTTGTTTGGGCAATTAATTAATATTCCTGCCCATGTCCACCATGCCTATTATGTTGGCAAGTTGCAGGAAAAGCAAACGTTGCTTGCCCCAGGTTTGAATAGGGTGGGGCAACTCTTAGTATGATCTAGCGACCAGGTTGCAAAAGGGACAGCAGGTCAAGGGTTTGTACCAGCAGCACCACTTCAGGTTTTACCAGGGCAAGTGTGTCAGTTCTGACACTTCTAAATGTGGCAGACCTGCAAGTTTGCAGGGTGGATGAACCTCCGTTTATGGCGTTTCGTTCACAGCACTAAACTCTAAGTGCATCATTTATAAGGCTCCTTGCACCACCGGAACATCACTTTTTGTTACATGGGGCAGGACCCTGCTCCATATTTATGAGGCAGCACTAAGCCACATTTTTGGCTTAATGCTGCCTCGCAAATATCGTCCTCTTTAATGCAGTTCTCTGCATTAAAGGGGCGTGCAATGGGTGTTGCTGGGGGCGTTCCCAGCAACATCCATGGCTTTTTGACATTGCCCCAGATTTACGAGAAATCGTAAATCTGAGGCAGCGCTAAAACCATACGCCTCCCCAGGAGAGGCGCAATGGCATGACGAAACTTGAGGGCCCCCACTGCAAAGTACATGGAGGGCCCCCTCCGTAGTCACTTCGGAGCTCTCAGGTCAGGGTACTGTGAAGCTCAGGGGTCCTCCCGCACTGCCGGGGCTGCGGGGGCCTTTGTTATGCCCTTGGGGAGGCATAAGGGAGGCACAACGATGAGAAATATCTTTATTTCTCCTCGTTAGGTCTCGCCTACGCAACGCACATGCGTTGCTTAGGAGAAAGACCTTTAGCTATCGATGCGCCTTTTCAGGCAAAAACGTGCACGCGTTCCATTGCCTTCAATGGCAACACATGCACATTTGGCTATTCCCTTGCAGGAGCGAGCTTTGACACCATATGTTTGTAATTAACTTGCAAACATATGGTGCCCCTGCTCGTTCCCACAAGGAAAACAGGCACAGGCCCCCTCCTGTCTTCCCTCCCCCTGCTGCCTCCTTCTTTAGCACGACTCGCGTGTGCACGGCCGTCTCGGAAGCGTGTTAGGTGTGGCCTGACATGAATTCCACCATCATGAAGCGTTCATTTGGATGCAAAGTATTTACATAACACAAGTGTGCTTCAGCATCCTGTAATGTCAATAGCATCCCTCGCGAGGTGCGCGTGTCACCGGTGGCGGAAGCAGGAGGCACGTTCCTGACTGTGTACGCGGCTATTATTATGAACATACCGCTGTTACAGTGTTGGTAAATATAAAATTAATATTTCTCATCAAGTGGTCCAACCCAAGTTGTGTGTTCTTCGGCATGTTATTTACTGTGGTACCGCGGTACTGCCTCTGTCAGATGCCCGGCGCTCAACAGGTTCGACCAGCCGCCGACTTTCACCCGTTCGCTGAAGTACAGGCTGTGTAGGCCCAGCCCGCGCCATTTACCCGGGAGGATCCAGCTGTGAGCAGCCTAGTCTCGGAGCTCCCCACAGGCACGGCTCATCAGGGCTCAGCGCCTCAGGATCAGAGGGCCCCAGTGGAGTTTATTGTTGGCAATTTGGAACGTTGGATTTAGAAGCCGGGAGGACCATTCTCAGCTCCCCTGTTTTACCAGTTAGGACTGTTCGGGTCAGGACTGCAAGGGAAAGGTCCCAAAATAGGTGAGTGAGCGTCTGGTGTGCGTCTGTCGCTTGTACAGGCCCATGGTGTACACATTAAGTTCAGGTTTTGTTTATGTTGCGGAACTCTGAAGAGATCCACATAAAACCAATGATAAAATATACATATTCGCATAAAGATTCACATAATATGCATAGGGAATCCCAATCCATGTTAAAAGTACCATACTGTAACATCCATAAAATCTGTATGAATTAAAGAAAACACTTACAAAAGGTAAAAATGCTATAGCAAAACATTTCATTAGAAGGCGCATACAGTGACTGTAGTGCTTCCATAACCGATTGTATAGATAGCTGCAATCATGTGGGCCTCAACCATTTTCGACGGTGTAATAAAAGAATAAAAGCACCGGACAAACAAACAGGATAAAGGCCAAGTTTATTCCAATAAACAGTTCTGCTCTGGAACCGAAGCCTTTCGGGGAAAGGTCGGGAGCTTTCTCACCACTGCACAAGGCAAGGTTTTCTGCCTCCTCCTTCATCTCCCTCAAAATGTTTCTCCATCTCATATCCGTTTGGAATTTAGCCTAAGATCAAGAATTAGCACAACAGAGCTTCATACTCGAGTAAATGTCCTTATTAAGATTCTCAGACCATGCAACGCTGTGCTTCCTGCTGCGGAAAGAAATACAAACAGGCTTTCTGGAAAAAACAAACAGTTCGGTGCAGGCCTTCGAGTTGGCCCTGAATGATCTAACAGCAAAACAGCTATGGGAACACACCCTACCTCGTAATTCTTTCAAAAGAGCCTAGAATAAACAAAGAGTATTTCATGGAATAGGGATAAACTACATTTTAGCAAATGAAGCCCTGCATGGATGTCTAGCAACTGTTATAAACAGCCTTATTCGCAGACTTACTTAACAGTCGCACTCAAAAGCTTTTATAAAATTAAACTGCTTCAGCTACACTTTGGGCTGAATTAAACGATTGACTGCCTGTCTAAATGGTCCCGAAACCTTCTACCTCTAAGTGCAGCCATTGCCACCAACAGGATGAAAGTTTGACTCGCATCTTATTAATATGTCCTATGCAACTCACAGAACGCAAGGTTGTGTTGTGGAACATTTTCAACCAGCATGGCATTAGATCGTGCAGACATGTATTAATGACTCCTTTACCAGAAGGGCGAAACTCCCCAAGTGATTGCACCCTTCATAACATTTAGTATAAAAGCAACTGGGTTTCTGACCGCTGACGGGTCCACCGTCTCTCTGCACCCAGTATAGCTAATCATTTGAGCTGTCAATACGGGTTGGTCACAATCTTTTAATCCATCCTTCCTTGGGTGCGACCTGCACCAAAATATCTGCATCCTAGCCCAGGAAACAAGCATTGGCATAGCCAACAGGTCTCGCCTTTGGGACCTTATAAGTGTTTATCCATGCAACAGTTTTTGTTGCACCAAGGATATTGTGATGCATAACTAAATACTTATAAGGTCCCAAAAGCGAGACCTATTGGCTATGCCAATGCTTGTTTTTCCTTTTTCTATGTGTGCTGCATTCTGCAGCACACATTGAAAGAGAAAAAAGCCTCTTGTAATTGCATTCCACATTTGGATATACAGCAACCCTCAACTCAATTATACAATTGCACCACAAGGCACAGACATAGCAGAAAGTGGTAAGGTAACACTGAATACAAAAAAGGAGGACAGCAGTAAAACGTACATGGTTGTGATCGCCTTATAGCACTAACCAAGCAAGTCCTGTGATCTGGTTCTTTCTAAACAATGTTTTACCTGAACTGATTGCCAACTCTTAAATTTAGAGTTCTTAAACATATTTAAAATCTGAATTGTATTATAAAAGTGACCTGCCTGTATGGAAGATTTTATGCTGTTGTAAATGTAAGGTTAGGCGGAAAAAAGATGGCCTCAGCTAAGGGCATAAATTGGAATTGAAAAATGCCCAAACACCTCAATATTTGCCCAAAGCATCAGGGAAGAGGTTGTCAAAAAATGTACAGGAATTCCATGGTTCTACCAAATGTCATGAAGTGAAGGCGGAATATTCTTTTACTGGTCACTCGGGCTCCTCGCTGCTCGGTGAAGGCTCTTAGTTACACTGAAGATGAGCTTTAGCAGGACATTTTGATCCTCATCACTATGGTCTGTAGCACTGCCTGTAGTTTTTGGTGCATTTTGGCTTTCAAGCAATCCTTTCATTCCTGGCTTTAAAGTAATTGCTTCTTGTTGCTTGTGTCTACTGCAGTGTTGTGACGCTTGCAATCAGTGTGAGACGTCACTGCTGCCTCCTGATCCGCGTAAGGTAATCTCTTTAACTGTGGAAGACACTGGGCCAAGTGCAGAGGCCAAGATCAAGCATGAAGTGCAGCGAACCCGTTGTTCACAGTGGCGCACCCATTGTTTGACTGTGAGGTAATGACGTAAAATGCATATATTCTGGAAAAGCTACTGTTACAGTTTGTTGAACTCCGTTTCTCATTTCGCTAATTCTTTCTACGTATTGCTGTTTGATCATTAGCATGAAACGCACTTTTACTACTACGGTGGAAAGGAAACTGGGGACACTGTATCATCTGGAATTTGCCGGGAAGAAAGGTTTGTGAAAGCAAATATGTGCACATGTCAATTGAAGTCAGAAGGGTTTATTAACAAAGAAAAATTATCTGTGACTCAGATTTGGTGGACAGGTCCCCCCCTCCCTCCAACTGCATTGGAGCCAGCTGTAAGCAAAAGCAACGAATACATTTAAAGACTTAGGGGCAGATTTATGAGCCCCTTGCGCCACTTTTGCGTCACTTTTCCCATGTTAAAAGTGACGCAAAAGTGGCGCAAGGGGCTCATAAATCTGCCCCTTATTCTTAGAGACGTCCGATAAAGATCACGTGACTATGTAAAACAAAAAGAGTGCCCGAGTGCCTACCTCTGACATCACGAGAAAGGAAGAAGACAACCTTCAGATAGTTTAATTTTTTATTTTTTTTTCTCTTGAGCTGGATGAACGTCATTCCCCATCTCGGCAACAAGGATGTGAACGAGAGCCTCTAAATGCCATAGACGGGCCTTCATTTAGGCCTGGTTGGCATGAGCAAGAAAACATGGCTGCAGCAATTACAGATAATCTAAGGCAATAACTAGCATATAACAGTTTACAATGTGAATATATGTTATGTCATGTCATGTCATGTTACGTTGATTCGAATAGCGCACTCATCACCCAAGAGGGTATTCAGGTGCATGGGCAAGGTGTGTAGGTGTGTGGTCCCAAGTTCCTTATATGAAGAGCCAGGTCGTCAGCTTCTTGCGGAACTCAAGAATTGAAGAGGAGGCTCGGATGTGTTGAGGGAGATCGTTCCATGTCTTTGGTGTGATGTAAGAGAATGAACGACCTCCAGTTTTGCTTTTGTGAATGCAAGGAGTGTGTGCGAGTGAGAATGAGGCAGAGCGTAGGTGTCTGGTGGGTTGCTGAAAGTGTATGCGGCTATTCAGGTATTCTGGTCCTGTGTTGTGTAGGGCTTTGTATGTGTGTGTGAGAAGTTTGAATTGGTTGTGCTTGCGAATGGGGAGCCAGTTAAGTTTCCTGAGGTGCGGTGTGATGTGTGCGCAGCGTGGAAGGTTAAGTTTGAGTCTTTCGACTGTGTTCTGGATAGTCTGGAGTCTGTGTAGGAGTTGTTTGGAGATTCTGGCATAGAGAGCATTGACATAGCCCAGTCTGCTGGTGATGAGTGCTTGTATGTCATAAGGCAACCATTTGAAGGTCTTTTGAAGCTTGCATATGATGTGGAAGCAGTGGGTGCTCACCAAGTTGACTTGAGCCTTCATGTTGAGCTTGTCATCTAGGATGATCCCTGGATTTCTTGTGTGGTCTGTGGGTGTGGGTGTTGGTCCTAGCTCCGATGGCCACCAGATGGAATTCTAAGAGTAGGTCTTGCTGCCAAAGACCAGTACTTCCGTTCTTGTGGGAGTTGATCTTCAGGCAGTTGGTTCTCATTAAATCTGCTACCATGGTCATGCAGTTGGTGAAGTTGGTTCTGGTGGTTTTTGTTTTGTCCATCAGGGAGAGGATGAGTTGGGTGTCATTGGCATAGTAGATGACGGTGATGTCTTGTGATTGAATGATTATACAAGGACAAATATTTTAAGCACACTAGGATGCACTTTAGTTTTTACAAACCATGGTGTCAGGGACATTCTGAAAATATCAGATCCTCTCTCACCAGAATTCAGTGGCTCCCCATTACATACAGGAGTATTTTCGATATGGCTGTATGGTACGCTAGTCTCCTTGGCGTGGTTACTAAAATAACTCTCCACGGAAGTTGCGGTGGCAGTTTGCTATCTGTGCCTCCAGCACCATGTGGATGCACAAATCTGGCTGATTGGAGCAGGGAGAGACCATCTACAATTGATTTGGCTTACAGGGCCTGCAGAAGCTGTCAGATCTGAGTTCAGGATCGATTCACGCCCCTCTGAACCCGCTGGGGGCTGCCTGCTGGCAGAGTGGAGGGAGTGGGCTGTATAGGGACTGCTCTGCCTCCTCTGCCCTGAGGACATCGCAAATTGCGGGAGACGCTGGGGCTGAACTCCTGCCCGGACCGGATGGTGTTCTACACGGCAGGCCTGCGGCAAGGCAAGGCAAGGACAGTACTGGGCCAATTCTTCTGCTGTTGGTGATCTCGGTTGGAGCTGATTTAAGTTCCCGGTTGGACGGCTGCTTTGGGCCCACTGTCCAACTGCCATGGGTGCTGTGCCCCCCCTGGGGCCCATGTCCTAGAACTGTCTCTCTCAGCAGGCATTTAATGAAAGCAGCTTTGGATTTTCTCTGCAAATCAGCTAAACTAATGCAACTTACCCTTTGTGCAAAGTTCCTACTCCCTTGTCAAGTGTCAAGAATACAGCTTGGACTGGTAGGCACACTGAGGTGTTTCCCAATGTGTGGCAGGCTTATGTAAACCAAAAGCAAAAACAATACCAGTCAAGGAAAGAAAAGCTGATCGCCATTTAGCTTACTGACCGTGCTCATGACCGCCACAGAACTTTCGTATGGCGAATGCCAAAAGCCTCAGGAAGTGGGAGCACACAGTGCACAGACAGAGGACTGCAATCTTAGAGGGAGAGAACAGCTACTGGAAGCGCTTTACCTCCCCCTCCGCCTAATGTGGGGTGTATGATAGTTGTAGAGGTTAGCAGAAGGCAGTAGAGAACTGCGGAAAACCGGTGAAGCAACCTGTGAAACTGGTCCCTGGAAGGTGGTGGATGAGCCCGAATAAAGTGCAGGCACATTGTGGGAGCTGCATTCCGGCGAGTGTCTGGGGCTACGGCTGTAATCACACCAGCCTTCTTTGGGGAGCCGAGGTGGAGCGCAACATGCAGCAGTGTGGCCCGTACCTCCCGGATCCCCCGTTTGCTAAGTGGTCTCTGCAGGGCACTCCGGAGGATACAGCCTGTGGTAGGAGTCTGATTTTGCTCCTAGTAGAGGTGATACAATATAAATACTTGCTATATACCCAAGAAACCTTAGTGCAATGGTATGCTTTAAGCTCCAAGCAAGGTCCGAGTAAGGTCTAAATAATGCTGGACTATTGGAAAGTTATTGTGGCAGTTCTGTGGTGGAGGTATTGTTCTGGGCAGAAGTCTTAGGTTGTTACCTGCCCCTCTCATATGCTTAAGAGGCTGTGAGTAAAAGGAAGAGTCTCCTTAAAGCTATCTAACAACATCTTTTGATCCACCCTTAAGAAGAAAAGGACTGTGCTTTTAATCAGGGACATGAACAATATGGACCGAGTAAGTCCTTTAAAGTTACCAGAGCAAATAAAGTGATAAAAACAATGGCTCAATAAAATTTCTCCAGCACAGCGAGTGCTATAAGGGACAGCCCCGACCAGTGACACACAGAAGGTGGCCACATAGGGATGGGGAGGGCACCAGATGTGGATGGAACAGTGACCTCAAGGGCATCGCTCCTGGTGAACTCTATTAAAGAATTTGTGGGGAAACATTTTAGAGACAATTTGTCCAAAAAAGGAAAGGAAAATCTAACTACTGCGTCACAAACTCCGCCGGCCTCATCCCTTTACCTCTCAGATAGGAACATGGCAGAACTACAAGAGTTATCACACAAAAAGAATTGGGACCGGGAGCAAATTAGAAAGAAAGGAGGTCCAGTACCCGTGCTCCCACAAGATAACGTGTATACACTGGGGGGGTAACAGTTCCTCAGAACTAAAAGAAGTTATAACCAAATTATGGTTTGTAAGGCTTACGTCAGGTTGGATCTCTATTGGTGATGGGGTAGAATATCTCCTTTTGGATGTAGTGCCCTCACGCACCCTTACGAGTGTCATGCTTCATCATTGGGCGTTGCTCCTCATGGGAGTGGCGCTGCAGTCCTTCATGGGCCCAGCGAGACGGCTCTTTCACGGGGATCTTTTAAGGAGACGCTGCAGTTGTGCATGCAGGGGTGTGGGCCTAGGGAAGAAGGTGAGTGGGTATTTTAAAATTACCAAACGGTATCCAGAACCAGTGATATTCAGGGGTCTGTATGGTAAATTAAAAGGGTGTGAATCCTGGAGCTTCTCTTGGAAACAATTACAGAGGGCGGATGTGTGACTAACCGCTGCTCTCAGGATGAGTGCTATAGTGAAAAGATCAAACATAAAACAAGGTCAACATGTTTCGCGCTCTCTGGTGGTCCCTAAAGGATCCTGTGGCGCTTCGTCAGGACCGGAATGTGAGTGAAAAACAGACAACATGGAACAGGTTCCAGGGAAGAGAGAGAGCCTGTGAACCTGTAATACCTTACACTTAAGGAGTTTTAGCGTCCTTGCGCTGATAGGGACTGTCACTGTAGGTACCTATCCCCAACCTGGTAAGACAAAAAATATAAAGAAAGAGAGAGAAAAAAAGGAAAAACACACACACATAAACAATATGCTTACAGCATGTGGGGCAATCATGGTTACAATGGCGTGTTATGCTGCTTTCTCACACACACACAGTGGTGTGCTATGCTGCTCTTGCATGCACACTAAGTATATAAATTGTCATATTGCCCAACTTTAAAATGATGAACATGAGGTAAATGTCTCACGGTGCGGCAGGCCAAAGTGCATAGGGGTGGAGTTTATAGGCGCTATCTGTGATAGGGTACCCTATAATTCCCACATGCACGTTGCCAGCTGTAAATGGTTGCACCAAAACGAAAAATGGGTTGAGAATCATTGTTTAAAAAGTCCAGGTAATACGTAAAAGTAGATAATGAGATACAAGCCCAGAGTCAAGTGGTCAAGGGTGTTCGTATAGGTTGCTAAGGTCCTGGTTGGACTGTGCCCTGACTACAGATGCTAGTATGCCCGTCCGGTAATTCTAGTCCACAACCACCGCTGTCAAACAATCTCAAAGTACTCCCGTAAAAGTGGTGAGGCAGCGCACAAAGTTGAAACATGCAAATAGATACATCCATTCTCATATGCCTACCCCTCTGTTAAAGAGATCAGGATCCGTCAGCACCCTCTCGGTAGGAGGCTGAGTAACTGTATGGGGAATAGAAGGGAGCGTAGTCAGAGGGATTGTGCCGGGAGTCAAAGCGCCGATTAATCGTCAAGCTCAGGCAATATGTGCCAAGCCGATCGGGGCGCTCTCAGTGAAATGGCTGGGTAACTGTATGGGGAATGAGGGCCTCGGGGGGAGCAGAGCGGATCGGTCTCCCCCCGGGGTCATTCGCCCAAATGGTACGGGCACAGCGCGAGGTAGGCGGCGTAGGCGTAGCGTGCAGCGCGAGGCGTAGGTTATATAGGGAGGTCAGGGGGCGCGAGCGTGGAGTGGCGCAGCGCTTTTAGAGGCAGTTAGGTGGGGGAAGTTTGTTTTCTCCCACCCTCCCACCCAATAAAAAAAAAAAAATATATATATATAGATACATGAAGGGACCATGCGGGTTGGATTTGGGGAGGTGGGTAGCGCCACAGTTGGACAGGTACTCGCTCAGGCACGTATAGTTGTGTAGGCAAGATGGGGGAGGGTAAATTTGGAGCGGATTTTACCCAACCCTCGTTATTGGTAAGTCGTTAAAGAAAAAGGAAGAAAAAGGATTGAAAACAAAACATGGAAATGCAAAAGTAAACATTGGTTTTGCTTGGAAAATATACAGTTTGCTAGGCATAGTGATAATAAAATGGTTTTGGCCCAAATTGTGAAATTGTTCTAGGAAATTAAGTTGCCTGAAGTAAATATGAGTTACCTCGTCCAATAAAGTGGCCTTTTCTGCTATTGAATTACATGTGTGGTGTCTGTTATTTTGGGAGATAGAAGGGAGCGTAGTCAGAGGGATTGTGCCGGGAGTCAAAGCGCCGATTAATCGTCAAGCTCAGGCAATATGTGCCAAGCCGATCAGGGTGCTCTCAGTGAAATGGTGAGTACTCACATGTGCTCGCCTCTTCTCGGGTTCAGTGACCTACCCCTCTGTAGTGGTATGCCAGAATCGGAGGGGAATGTTCGTCTGTGCCCGTTTTTATCCTCCATGTCTGTGAAACCGTCCGGATTGTGTGCGCGGATCTGCGTGTGATGACGCGCTACGTAGAGGGAGTGGTTCCGGCCGCAGGTGAGACTAAATTTAAAGAGAGTGAACATTGCGGCCATCTTAATATGGAGTTGAAAGGTAGAGACCAGGAGTCTGTAATAAGTGTGTGTCTAGTATAGGGCGCTATTGTTGGTGGATTGATTTACAAAAGAGTGAGATAATAATGACATCCTTGTTGAGCACTAAGGTGTGGGATATGGCTGTGATGATAAGTTTGCCCAGATAAGGAATACAAGATTTAAAGAAGATTCACTGAGGGTGGTCAACTCATGGAATGTTATCATGGTAATCTATAGAATGTGCGCCTCTCTACTAGGCGTTGTTGGGCATAGCCTCTTCAGTTGCATGGATAGCTCAATGGTATGTGGGGCCAAAAGAAGTTAGTAAATGCTCAGGAATGACGCCTTCGTCTAATGTGTCATCAAGTGCTCCTCCCTATAGCAGTGGTGTCATGTATCAGAATACCAATTCTAACCATGGGATTTCATCGTTAAGTCCTTCTGTGTCACATCTTAGTCTGTGGACCCATCGTTGTTCTTGCCTAAACAGGGTTTTGTTGGTCCAATTGGGGTGTGACTCAATAATAGTCCACCTCATACTGTTGGCGGGATGTTTTTGTTCCAAGAAATGGTTGAGCAACTTCGTATTGGTTTTACCCCGTCGTATTGTACTTTTGTGCTTGCCAATTCTTATCTTACCCTGCCTGGTTGTCATGCCAATATATCTTTTACCACAGGGGCAAAGAATGGTGTATACACAGTTCTTGGTATTGCAATTAGTGTGTCTAATTTGACGCCATGGTGTGGCTAGACCGAGGTCAATTTGTTTGGAGGCTGTGGTCTCTGCGCAGGTGGAGCAGGATCCGCAAGGGAAATGACCCACCAAGGGCGGTAAGGCCCAGAGTGTGGGTTAACTTATGAGAGGTGGCTTTGGTCGGGTGTGGACTAGGTGGTCCCTCAGGTTCTGTGTGAGTTTAAATGCAAATACCGGTGGGGGGCCAGGTGCGAAAGTACCAGTCCTCAAAATGTCCCAGTGTTTTCTCAGTACTTTCTGAATTCTGTTCGAACCAGGCGTGAATGTGGTGACTTCCAGGAGGGCAGATTGCGGGTTGTTTCTCGCTCTCTTATGTGCCTGCATTTGATGTTCCTGGGGTAGTTGCGTTTTTTCAGATTGTCTGTTAGGATCTCTGATTGTTTTTCGAATTCCATGATGGTGTCACAATTCCTTAGTAGGCGCAGGAATTGACTGACTGGTAGGTTATTCCTAAGTGCCTTGGGATGATGACTCTCATAGACAAGAAGACTATTCCTGTCAGTGGGCTTCCTGTAGTTGGTTGTATGCAGGGAGCCGTTATCTAGAGAGATGAGCAAGTCTAGGAAGGGAATATTATCCCCGATCTTGTGTTCGTGAATTATAAGAAGGGGTCCAAAGTGTTAACCCAATTGCAGAACGTGATGCATAGTTCTTCGTCTCCTCTCCAGAAGAGGATAATGTCGTTGATGAACCGACGCCACATCAAGATGTTCTTTCGGTATGGGTTGGTCCCTCCTAGAATATGTTTCTCTTCAAAGACAGCCATCTAAAGGCAGGCCAGACTGGGAGCAAAGGTGCTTCCCATGCTGGTGCCCTGTATTTGGTGGTATAGTTGTGATTTGAAGGCAAAGAAGTTTTCTTTAAGTGCTATGGATGCGCATTCACAGATAAATGATATCGATGACTCATAGGGCCACGGTTTGATGTTCTGCAGAGTTGACTCAAGTACCTCCAGTGTGGCGTCCTGGGGAATGTTCGTATAAAGAGCCTCCACATCCATAGTGACCAGCAGGTCAGTGGTTCCTGGTTCTGAGAAATTTTCTATCAGGTTGAGTATCTCTGTGGTATCCCTGAGATAGGACGGGGTTTTGCTCACCAAAGGATGTAGGTAGAAGTCACAGAACTTGCTCAGTGGTTCTAAGACTGAGTCGATGCCTGACACGATCGGGCGGCCCGGTGGAGGGTTGACTCCTTTGTGAATCTTTGGTAGAGTGTAAAAATAGGGCATCCGTGGGTGTTCGTTGGTAAGGAATTCTGCCTCCTGGCGTGAAATCCAGCCTTCTGTGGCTGCTTTGTTAATGACGCTTCTTATTTGGGTGATCAGGCGTGTTGTGGGGTCTTCAGTAATGGGCTGGTAATATGTCATATACAATAGTTGGCGGTTGCATTCTGCTTCATAAGTATCCATGTCTTGGATGACAATAGCTCCGCCTTTGTCTGCAGGTTTCAAAATGATGTCAGTGTCTTCCATGATAGACTTGAGAACGGTTCTTTCCTCTTTGGAGAGGTTGTTAAAGGGGCGTTTCTGGTTCATCGCGGCCACGTCCTTGAGGATGGCCTGTTCAAATGTAAGGACTTCATTTGGTGTCATGGCAGCTGTAGGGGTGAACTTGGATTGTTTCTTGAGGCCGGTCTCTGTGGGGGGAGTCTCAGGTTTGTTCTGAAAAAAGGCCTTCAGTCTCACTTTCCTGAAGAATTGGTGAAGTTCTTGGTGTAGGCAGAATGAATCTTCAGCTGGCATTGGCACAAAACCCAAACCTTTCTCCAAGAGTTTGGTTTCGCCAGCTGTAAGTGGTCTAGTTGACAAATTGACCACTAAGGTCTCTGCCCCCTCGTCTTGCTCCGCAGTGTCTTTGGTTCCTGGTCTTGCCATTGGACCGTCTTTAATCCTCCTCTTCTTCTGCCTCTTCCTTTGCCCCTTCCTCTGTTGTAAAAAGGGGGGTTCGGGAATAGGTGGAATTGGGGTGGTTGTAGAGGGAGCCCCGTTGGTATGTTCCACACTGGTGGTGGTCCCATCCATTGTCCTTGATATACTAGTGGTTGGTATGGTTGCTGCGGGAAGTTCTGAAACAATGGGGGTCGAAATTGTTTCTGTATCCCCCTGGCGCGAGGTGTGTGACTCCTTCCTTTATAGCTTGAGTCACTGCCGAAGGATCCCGATCTGCTCGACTGGTTGCTGCTCCATTCATCGGTCGAGGTATCATAGTTCTGGAACACATAGTCTTCCTATGTGTAAGGATATACCTTCTCTTTATTGAAGCGTTTAACGTCCTTCTGAAGTTTCGTTATTTTATGTTTCGTTAGGAATTCTTTGTGTTCATTCAGTTCCTCGTTTATTTCCTCCAGCCGAGACTTGACTGCGGTTATTGAGATCCCAGCCTTTAGACCATTATCGGCTATCGTTATCTGTATGAGTAATTCATCAGAAAGGTGTTTGGCCGTGTTGATGATCAACACAAGCCAATCTCGTGTGCATTTCCATGCGATCTTGGACCATTCTGTGCGGAAGGTCAGGTCCTCTAAGAAAATTCTCGGTTAGAGCATAACTAAGAGGCCATTGGGTGCTATATTGGCCCTTAGGTATTCCATCATGATTATACCATGAAGGGCTGTCTTTATCTGCAGCCTCCTATGTGACTGCAACATTTTCCAGTCATCTTCTTTGCTCCCAGTTGCTGTGCTGCCATCATTAGCCAATAGCGAGGGTGCTCAGAGAATCTCCGCCACAGTGTCTTCATCAAAACCCAAACCCGGGGTATCCATATCGAGTGGTGGGAGTGTGTCCTAACAACTACTTTCAGTGTAGTGTAGTGTAGGGATGCACTCGAAAGATATGTGCAAAAACACAAAGAAGAAAGGATACAATAATGTCCCACAGCTAGCTACCGTACTTCAAATTATCACACAAAAAGAATTGGGGACCGGGACCAAATTAGAAAGAAAGGAGGTCCAGTACCCGTGCTCCCACAAGATAACGTGTATACACTGGGGGGTAACAGTTTCTCAGAACTAAAAGAAGTTATAACCAAATTATGGTTTGTAAGGCTCACGTCAGGTTGGAATTCTATTGGTGATGGGGAGAATTTTTCCTTTTGGATATAGTGCCCTCACACACCCTTGCGAGTGTCATGCTTCATCATTGGGCGTTGCTCCTCGTGGGGGTGTCGCTGCAGTCCCTCACGGGCCCTGCGAGACGGCTCTTTCACGGATATCTTTTAAGGAGCCGCCGCAGTTGTGCATGCGGGTATGTGGGCCTAGGGAAGAAGGTGAGTGGGTATTTTAAAATTACCAAACAGTATGGGAACACATGGAGAGAAATAGTGCCTTTCAGCGGGAAATGGTATAGTCCAAAGCTCTGTTTTTAATATAAAATCAGGGCCTTCGGTGGTCATATCACTGAAAATACAAGATTTGAAAAAAATATGATTGTCTACTGCTGCTCGTGAAAGACAATTTCTATGGACTGGAATCTAGAGAATGCTAAAGTGTTTCTGGTATTTTACTGACCTCTGCTGGTCGTTTTCTATCAAGAAAGTTAAATAGAGCCAGTTGCCAGAAATTTTTTTAAAAAGTCTCTCAGCAGAAAGCAATTCTGGTATTTTACTGACCTCTACTGGTTGATTTCTATCAAGACAGTTAAATAGAGGCAGTTAAACAAGCAGAAAGCAATTCTGGTATTTTACTGCCCTCTCCTGGTCGTTTTCTATTAAGACAGTTAAATATAGGCAGTTGAACAGAAAAAAATGTCCCTAAGCGGAACCAGACAAGTCCAAGGGCTGATTTCCAGAGCCCACAAAGTACATACACATATAAGTATATACTTGAATGCTCAACCTAAATAGAAGATGGTATTGATTAGGTAGGGTTGAGCACAGCTGAGCTCAGGAGAGTAACAAAACAGGTCTCCAGAGAGGTGGACTTTATCCAGTTAGAGAATAAGAAATCAGGTTCCAGGGTGTGGCCAGCGGCCGAGAATGGCTGCTCACTAGCGAGGCTCCGGAACCCTCCCCACATATTCTGCATTTATCCGGCTGCCTAAGCAGTAAATATCCCGAATTGAGGAAGACTACCGGCCCCTGACTCTCTCGGCGGCTCGAATGGAGTAAGCGTGGCCCGTGAAAAAGTGCATGAGGGTGGAATCGGGTAGATGTGCTGCTACGCAGACAAAAATGGAGGCGACGGGGTGAGAAGCACAGGAGGCTCCAGGATCACTGTGGAGGCTCGCTGACTTCCCCAGATCTGCAGGGAAGTGAGGATGTTTGGAGCGGGACGGGGAGCGAGCCGTGATTGGACTCCTGGGCTCTCCGATAACATAGTGTGGTCTAACAGCGGCACCGGAGGGAGCGGGGAGCCGCGTGCAGACAGGAATCGAGACCCCGGCACAGGAGGCCTACGTGGCCCGCTAGACTGGCGCTCTGCGCGTGGACCCCCGACACATTGACCGCTACCCGGGACTGCCGCACCATCGTCCCCTGCCCGGGTGGGAACCCACAGCAGCATACTCCGCGAACGCCTGGGGGCGGGTGGCACTGCGGTGGCTGGTGGAGGTGGAAAGCTGCACAGAGATCCTCCGGTGCTGTAAGAGGGCCCCAACCGGCACGAGCATATTAGCACGCAAGCAAACTCAACGTGAATGAGAACCCAGCGGGATTGCGCCGGTGGGTGCCTGGGGGCTGATTCAACGCTTGGGGACAGAAGAACCTAGCCAGCAGCCTGCACACCACTGAGACACCCCAGCACCCGGGGTGAGGGAGACAATATTTTGGCAAACCCTGATCCCCTGGGAGTGCAAGTCTCCCAGAGCGTGTATAAATACCACACCAGCAACTGGGGAAGGAGAGAGGAGCCCTGGCGCATGGGGGTGCAACTCCATATTTCAAGGGATTAGTGCACGAACACAGGGCAGTTGGTCAAGAAGTGGCGTGGACATCGGGGACTAGAACCTGGAAACCCAACAGGCCGCTAGAGGGACAGACATCCCCCCTGGGCAGGCAGCAGGGAATACCGGGACTCGTCTTGGAGGACATACACTAGTCGCCACAGCACGGCCAGGAAATGATGAGCGGAAGGAGACCCAAAACAACGGCCCAGAACAAGTTGGCCAAATACGCCTGGAATAAATTGGGGGAGGGGCAGGACACGGCGCAATTGGAGGCCCCAGACAAGCAAAGTAACCCCCAACCTTAGCTGAACCTCACGCTCCATGACATAATGGAAGCAATCACCGCGGTGCGTTCCTCCCTGGAGGCCCACATTGATTCAGTGAACATAGAAGTGTCCCTCGTCCGAGTGGATCTCCGTAAAATGGACACCAAAGTAAAAGACCTGGAAGATACAACAACGGAACTACGGAAAGACACCTCCCAGCTCCAGCAGCAAGTAAGCAAACTTCAAGAACAACACACCGCGATGGAAAAACAACTGGATGAGTATGAAGGCAGAGCAAGCCGGAACAACATACGCATCCTTGGGGTGCCTGAACAGGCGGAAGGGCCAGCGGCGGATTTCTTTGTAGAGGATTTGATCCTAAAGCACCTGCAGCCTGAACGGCTTTCGAGCTTCTTTTCCTTTGAGAGGGCCCACCATGTCCCGGGGGGTGACCGAAACCAGGGGCTCCCCCGCAACTACTCATCGCCCGTGTCTTTAATTATAGGGACCGAGACGGGTTACTTCAAACGGCACGGGCTAATCCTCCACTCAAATTGGAAAACAGTGTAGTCATGTTCTTCCCTGACTTTACCGCCAAGTTCAAGCCCAGCATCGCAGCTGTCTAGCAGTGAAAAAGGAGCTGCGGGACAGAGAAGTGAAATATGCCATGCTCTTTCCAGCGAAGCTTCGCATAGAATCAGAGGGTAAGACGTGGTTCTTCTCCTCACCAGATGATGCTTGGGACTGGCTGGAGGGATGGCGCAGAGTTGCAAAATCTCGGAAAGAACGCAATGGCGGACACAGATCCAACAGGTCCACTCAAGGGACAGAGCTGGGCGAGGTTCCATCCCAGACCGGGATGGGAGAAATGATGCACAGTTGAGCGGAAGGTTTTCTGAACTGGGACAGAGACCCATTGGTCACAGATAAGTGACTTAGAAGTGGCGGGGCGGGCGGTGGGAATCCCTGGAATATCCTCTTAACTAAAGGGTTTGGACATGCAGTGATTGGGGGTCAATGCCGTCTGCCTGAGCCTAGTTGTGAAACAAAGAGACAAGCTCTGCTATAAGGGGGGCCGGAGGTTAACCCTCAGATGCATTGAAACACTTTGTAATGTTAGCTTAGGGTGGGGGAGGGAGGGCTGACTGCCAGCACCTACTAGTATTTTGGGAGGGGGGAATAGGCACTCTGCCTGGTTGGGGTGTGGGTAGTTCGAAATCCACTGGCAGGGGGGCAGGGAGGGGGGAGGCACAGGAGTTTTGGGAGGGGGGATTGGGGATACAGGTTTGTTTGAGTTCACAAGTCACACAGTGTATAAAGTCATGTCTAGTTTCGGCCATGGCTACTAGCATAAAAGGGAGAAAAGTCAAATATCCTGCCGTTGTTTACGCGCCAAATCGTCCGGGCAAATGCAGGCATGGAGAGCTGGGAGCGCGCGACACAGGAAATGAGCCTTGGGGTAACGTAGAGTGCTCCTGTCTCTTTACTTCCAACATGTATGGCAGAGGCTAATATAGAAACATCACTTTCCATGTTAACCTGGAATGTGAATGGCATGGGGGACAAACTCAAATGGGGCATAGTGCAGCAATATCTCAAAAGACGGGCCCCTGACCTAGCATTGCTGCAAGAGACATACCTAGTTGGCAACAAATGCAAAGCTCTCAGACAGTGGGGATACAAGCTCCTGATACATGCAGAATACACCTCGGGATCCCGGGGGACAGGTATCTTAGTTAAAAAAAATGTGGCACTTACACCGCCGTGCACCTGGGCAGATCCATGGGCAGGTTTGTTGTCCTCGAAGCGCAATAGGAAGGGAAGGCCCTCAATGTGGTCTCGGTATACCTCCCGCTTCACTAGGTAAAGAAGAGCTGGTAGACCTGGGGAAAATACTGGCAGACCTCCCCATGGGCACCCTGATCTTAGGGGGTGACTTTACCATGACGATGGACGACCAGAGGGATAGAAGTCCACAGCGACCACTGACACGACCCCATACATGCATGGAGGAGTTTACTATAGCTAAGGGCTTAACTGATGTATGGCGATTGTTATAGCCGGATGGAACCCAATACACCTACTACTCAAATGCACACAAGAGCACATCCTGAATTCACTATTTTCTGACACACTCAGCAGAAATTGGCCACTTCTGAAATCCTCACGCTCTACCAAGAGGTATCTCGGACCACTCTCCATTGTGGGTTGAACTTACATACTTTAGCCTTCACCCACGGGCCACCATAGTCCTCAGTCCATGATTGCTAAAAATCCTGGATATTACAGCGGAGCTACTCACACAGACCATCAACTACTTTAAAGAAAACGTTGGGTCAGTAGACTCAGCGCAGACCATATGGGAAGCCTTCAAGGTGGTACTGAAGGGACAGGCCTTGGCACTAAAAGTGGGATACCAAAAAAAAAAGACAGGAACGGATCACACAACTGGAAAGTGAACTTCAGCAGCTGGAGGAAGAAAGTGTTGATGCTCCCTCAGAGGCGGCTACGTATCTTTTAACGTTTAAACAGTCAGGGAAGGTGATGGGGTCAAATGGGATACCTATAGAATTTCTGAAAATGGTCGCTCCTCAGGCCACGCCTCACCTGCGGGCTATGTATGACAAAAGTTATGAGAAGGGGATTCTGCCAGAAGACCAGCGGCTAGCATCAACAGTAGTTATCCGTAAGCCAGGGAAACCCGCCGAAGGCTGCAGTTCTTACCGGCCGATTTCCTTAATCAACGCCGAAGCGAAAACCCTTGCAAAATTGCTGGCCTTATGATTGGTTTAGGTGATTCCATCTCTGGTCCACCCTGACCAGTCTGGCTTTATACCGGGGAGAAATACAGCGCTCAATATCCGGCGTCTTCACAATGTTCTTGCGGGCCGCAAGTATATAGAGGAAGATGCAGTGGTGTTATCCCTCGATTACTAAACTTAAGAGGGCCCCTGAATAATTCCAAAAATCTAGTCTACGGCCTGTCGAAGAATGTTTGGAGTCTTCGACAGGCCGTAGACTCGATTACACCGTACTCTGCTTCTGTATCAGCTCTTATGCTCGACATCTTTCCGACTTTAAATGATGCGGCGGTCGTGAGAGCAAGTAGCATCTATATACCGGCATCAAGACACGTCTAAACGGTTCAAATTGAGGATCATTTATTCTTTGGTATAGCTTTTTGGAATATCCTGTATATCCTTGATTGACAGCAATAGTTGAATCCATTTGTAGGGGGTCCTCTACCCATTGGTACCCCCATATCCATTTAGACTATCATCCATTTGTGGACAACGAGTAGCCGCTTACTCTACAAGCTGATTTTGTATGAGTATACAGTGTGCTACCAAGGAGCCCCCTCACCTCGCAGTCTCAATTTAATAAAAAGACTTCTTGGATGGGATTTATGACCACTTTATGATTATTTTCCACTGCGCCCTGACGAAGGAGCTGGTGGACTTCATGGTCCACTCCGAAACGCGCGTCGGCTTTTTGGCTGGTAATTGACTGACATGAAGGATTTGTTTTGTTATTCTATTTATTGTGTATTTCTGCAATTATTTTCTTAAGTATTATCTATGTGACTTTTGTTTCTCTTCTTTTCAACTTTGCATTGTTTACATGTATGTTTTGTTTTATTGTGTATTGTGAGGTTTGATTTTGTGTCACACATATACTTTTGTTTTTTGAATGTGGGCTCTTCAAGGTTTTTTGCAAGTACAAATTATTGAAATTGTTTAAATTGAATTGTCTTTTTATATTATTGTAATAATAAATCCAAAAGAAAATACTTTTTTTCTGTGACCTAATGAGGCTTTAATTATTATTTTTTGGATGCATCACCAATTAAGAATCCAATAGGGGGAGGTTTTGTTGTTAGTAGTGTTATCCCTCGATGCCTTAATGGCGTTCGATTTTATCGAATGCCCATACCTGTTTGAAGTCCTGAAACGATTGGGCTTCGGCCCAAAATTTCTGGGCTGGGTAAAGTTGTTGTACACAGGCCTACGGGGCCACTTGCGGGTAAACAATCATACGTCACGAGTATTCTCGTTAAAAATGGGCACCAGACAGGGTTGTCCCCTGTCCCCCTTAATCTTTTCCCTGATGTTGGAGCCTCTGGCCTCCTGGGTGAGAAGTGATGTTATGTTGAGAGGGTTGAAATGGGCAGAAGGTCATGATGACTGAATATCGTTATGTGCTGACGATATCCTGTTATATCTCGCCTCCCAAAAGAAGTCCCTACATAGTGTTTTAAATATCTTCACAAATTTTGGGAAATACTCTGGATATGCAATCAACTGGAGCAAGTCGGTACTATATACCCTTCGGAGTCTGGTTCCCCGGCTTCCCCCTGGCTGCAAAGTGGAGGTGGCCCGGGAGGGCTACCGGTACCTTAACATAACATAACATGTGTATTTGTAAAGCGCACATTCAGGTCTCTTGGCGCTGAATAACAGATGTTCATTGTTACCCAACAGTACTCATTTTATCGACCTCAGATGGATGAAAGGCTGAGTGGACCTGCCGGGATTTGAACCTGTGACCATGAGGTCGAACACAGGCCCCTGCAATTGACACATTAGTCCACTGAGCCACCAGACCCGGCATACCTTGGAGTCTTCATAACTCTGGACCCCCAACTCTTCTATGACTGAAACCTAGCCGTTCCCTTGGATAGGTTGCTTAACGATGTAAAACACTGGAAATCCTTGCCCCTCTCCCTAGTGGGCCACACTGCCCTATTTAAAGATGTTGGCCCTCCCACGCTTCCTCTATATCCTTCAGAACAGTCCCAATAAGGTCCCTGATGCCCATTTCTCGGGGGTGGAAAGTGAGGTCCGGACATTACTGTGGAATGGCGGATACCCTCGTATAGCGATGTGCAAGTTAACCAAGGGATGGTACAATGGGGGAATCGCCCTCCCAGACATACGACTCTATTATTGGGCCTTGCAGCTCATGGTAGTAAACCACTGGATATATTGCTCCCCTCTTGACCCGGCCTATATGCTGGGTAGATATCAAATGGGCAGAGAGGGATACATGGGGGCGTTATATACGAAGACCAGGATAGGAAGGTACTTTGGCCCCACAGCCCACACAGTTACAATATGGCAACAGGCGACAAGCCGCTTTGGATGGTCAAATGTGCTGACCAAAGCCACGTCACTGTGGTTTACCCAGTGACTTGGACTACTATGTAATCAGTCTGTGTTCGACAGGTGGGACATCATCGGTATCTCCACTATAGGGGACCTGGTGATAAAGGGCACAATCCTAAAATTTGAGGAATTGAGGGAGAAGTAGGATATGGCTCAAGGGGAGGTATTTAAATACCTGCAGATTCGACATGCCCTCACCACAGCACTTCCGGACATGAGCGAGATACCAGAGTCGTCCCCCTTGGAAGATCGGCTGCGGCTGCTGAATGGGCCACTGCTTAATAAAGCCATATCACTAACTTACAGAAAATTGTGCAATAACTTACCAGACACGTTCCACAAACTCTGAGAGAAATGGCAGATAGACCTAGGGCCCATTGACGATGAAGACTGGCAAGAGGCGCTAATGTCCCCAAGGGAGGCGGCCATCACCCTTTGTTTCTGACTAATCCAATTTAAAATTCTGCACAGAGTCTATCTCACGGGTATCACACTGGCGAAGATTGGTTCGAGATCTGATACGCTATGCCTGTGTGGCTGCCATCAAGATGCAACCTTTTATCATACAATTTGGGATTGTCCACTCATACGACACATATGGGAGGGGGCCACGAAAAATATCCAAGATGCACTAGGAAAGGCACTAACCCTTACACCATGGCTGGGCCTTCTTAATATATGGGAACAGACTGACCTCATGGAAGTGGAACAACAACTAACTACACTGGGCTACACCTTAGTAAAGCGAGAGATTGTGAAACAGTGGGGAGTGGCCGATAGGCCTTCACATCGGGTATGGGCAAACGAATTTGACAAATGCATGATTGCGGAGAAGGAGGTATGTAAGTTAAGAGGGTGTCCAAAGAAATAGGACAAAAAAATGGGGCAAGTGGAATGTATATCAAGGAGACCTATGTAGTTCCCCCACGGTGGAAATGGAAATGCAACGTAATGGAGCGCGGCTCCTGGAGGTACCGTGACTGAACCTGAGATACTCTCCCTAATGGTTTCAAGTACTATGTAACATGCCGAAATGTTCGAACAATTAATGTATGTGACTAATAAAAATATATAAAAAAAACAACAAAAAAAAGAAATCAGTTTCAAATCTGATGAATTAATCAAGGGACGATGAGACCTTTCCCTACCTGGAGAAACTCCCTAATGTACAGTTGCGTTGAAGTATTCTGAAATTTAGACGTGGGGTAAACCAATTTATGATGTCAGAGGTGCTTTGAACTCTGTAAATGGTGATACCATTTGTAAAATATTACCTCAACATGAAGGGAGATTTAATACATATCGTGGTGGATTGCCTGTGGTTTTTAGCATGACGGAAGTCCCTATTAAAACCTGTTTAAAAAATATGATATTAAGGATAGGGGACAAGCAATTATTTCAGTTGTGGAAATGAGGTTCCTGGATTGATGAAAAGTGTGCTATATGGCATTTTTACTGTTTATGGATACATTTTAACGGTCAAATTGACATATTTATAATGTATTAGAGGAGCACTTTTTTTACTCTTTTGTAGATTTAGCATAAGTAGATTTATATATAATTGGATGAATTATGGTTTTAACAATGTTTTAGCGTGAGCATTGCTTGATTTTAACCATTGTTTTTAATTGTCATATATGTGTTTTAAGAATTCTTGTTTAAAAGAATAAGGTCTAAATAAACATGACATGTTTTTGACTGACTGACTTATAAACCATCCTCCACAATCTTTCAATATGTGGTGCCTTGCTCCATCTGATAATGTAAGCTTTTTCTAGGTTGTGAAAAATATAGATCAAATCTGTAGACTGTGGGACAGGGTAAATATGTCAGCATCTACCACGTGCTTAGTTGTGTAGTTTGAATAAATGTGGAAACATGCAGCACGTAATTTATAACAAGTGAAACCATTTAATATGGGTGTCTTTTAAAGTCAGGAGCACATTATCAAAGAGAACATGCAGATTTCTGCTGTGCTGCCCTAAACATCAGCAGTGCAATCAAAAGATAGACAACATTGTTGTTAATTGATTCCTTACATGAAATGAAAACTACAATGGATTTTGCCCTTTGATTCAGTGTTTGCTTTTGTTGTACACTGTGTCCAATCATCAATTAAATGGCTGTCCAACAACACAAGCTCAGAAGGGCTACATGAAATGAAAATGTTTCTGGTTCTAAAGCATCTCCAGTGTAACTATAATTAATTTTTATACAGCACTTTATGCCACTTCTGCCATTTCTGAGGGCATGATTATGATTGACATAAAAAATTTCAACCCCTGTGCAAACTCCTGTTTGTAATCAACCAATCAATCAGTAGATTTGTAGAGCACTTCTTGTCACCCGTGAGGGTATCCAGGTGCTGGGGCCAGAATTAGAAGTTGTGTGGACTTTAGCAAAACCGGTAATCAATCTCTGATAAATTTCAGCTGGGTTTACCTCTTGGTTAGACCTGACGATTATTGAGGTTTATATGATGAGGTCAGAGATTTTTAGCATTTCCTCAAAATGGATTTTGTCACAATTATGCATTAATGGTCTCTGCCTCCTTATTAGGTTTTACCTGCACTTCACTTTCACTATGCTTGCGAAATCTCTTGTAAAGAAAACAAAAAGCTTAAATCAGTCTTAGAGGCCGCCCATTACCTGCCATTACTTACCATTGGTTAGCTCCAGCGCCACTTTCATTTCCTTCCTTCTTGTTGGTGAAATCCTCCTCCTCACCTTGACTTCCTACTGGGGCTTCATGTGTGTACCTCATATGGAGCATGGACCATGTACAGCTTCCGTTCTGTGTCAAGTGTCCTTCCACTGGTGGCAGGCTCTTGCAGGTACTCTTTTAAAAAAAACTTTTGGACATACAGTCTTATACCGTTCATGTCTCTGCAGTTGCTCTCCTTCACCCCGTCCTTACCTTTGTTGCTGCTCCCTTCCTCATGTTCATTTTTCTCCTCCCGCTGTATGTTTCTCCCCTCAACCCTTCCCGCTATCCGTGATTTGTAAAACTCATCCCCCACCCTCGTCCTGGTGTTCGTGGTTTGATTGCCTACCCCCCACTCCCATTGACCACGGTTTGTATTCCTCCTCATCCATCCTCCTTCCTCATGTAGCTTGCCTCCCTCAACCCGCAAATGCTGTTCTTTCACATATTGCACAGCAGCGCGGGATGCTGTTCAACATGGATTAAAGGGAAAAAACAGCACTATGACGCAGTCAACTCTGGCTTCATCATAACGCTTTTTTAAAACTCAAAGCCATGTTGCAAGTGGCCCACGCTACTGCGCAACATGTAAAAAACACATTAAAAATATATATATATATATAAATATTAGAGGTGGGCGAGCTAATAAATGACAGGGTGAGTAGTGCCAGAGCCAAGCCAAGGGCTTGACTTGACTCTTAGAACCCATGCACAACCCGAGCTATGAAAATGTTTCTCTTTCAAATCATACCCATAAACAAATTAAGGGGAGTGAGGAGGTGCTGTAGAGAATTGGCTAACCCTACCAGGACACAGAACTTCACACAAACTATAGAGCCCAACTCGATTGGAATAATATGAGAACCCTCCTGTTGACCTAAAGAGAAACTAATCCTTTTGCTTTAACCCCTTCAGTGCCACGCCCTTTCCCCCTCCTGTGCCGGGCGTTGCATTAGTGGGTGGGGTTCATGACGAGATAGTCTCGTCATGGGCACAGCGCAACCGTGCTCCATGACGAGACTATCTCGTCATGGGCACTGAAGAGGTTAAACAACTGATACCCACCAAGTGTACCCCTTGGTGGCATGCTTCATCATTGAGTTCCTTCCCGTTATGTTGTGGGACGGGGTGTGCTACAATCTATGAGATGCACATAAGCACTTTGTTAGAAAAAGAATAGGGTCGTGAGTGGGAGTAGAGTTACTCTTTAGGAATACCTGCCTGTTAGTCCTAAAGTTTTAATATGGGCGCCAGCCAATATGGTTAAAAACGGGAAAAGTTAGGAAGTCCTGAGGATCTAGTTACCCTTACTTCCTCTTAAGGTCAATGCTGACTTAACTGGTGAATTTACCATGCATCCGTCAAGCATACCTAAACCACCTAATTGGTGTCTGCAAATGGGCATAGGTACACAGAGGAGAGGTATGGTAATAATATCTTACTTTGCATTAAAAGAAGCTCTAAAAATTACTGGAAAAACCAAAGGTTAAAGTGATATTATAGTTAGGTGACAACGTCAGATTAAAAGTAACATGTTAAACTAAAAAACACACTGCGATTCACCAGACATTGAACGCTGAGGGCATTAGATTTATTTTTCCCACTGCGATCTAAGCTACACTGGTGAAAGTATTTGACTTTGGGGGGGGGGTAGATTTATGATTCTCACACCATTGCAGAGGGAGGATTTTATATTTCTACTTCAATTTCAGCTAACCTGGAAAAGTGTTGGTCATGGAGGGGGTTAAATGTTCTATTCCAACTTCAATCCGAGCAACACTGGAAAGGGTGTTGACCTTTCATAGGGTTAGATGTACTATTCCCACCCCAATCTAAGTTACACTGGGGAAGGTGTTGGGCATTGAGGGTGTTAGATTTACTATTCCCACTACTAAAAAAGTACATCCACATATGGAAAATAATGTACACAAATAATTTTAAAATACTATAAATAAATGTAAACTTAAAAAATCTTTAAGAAATATTTAACACAATTATAGCAACTACCCACCCCATACCCCTATAAAGAAAATCCTGCTTCCAAAATATTAAAACATTTTAATGCAAAATATATAATGCATATAACATTTATTATACTACAATAATATAGATAAAAATATATTACATACATTTATATTGTATACAATAATATTTTTAACAGTATTAAATACAACACTAAAATAATATTCTAACCTGCCATATTCTAAACGACAATATTTTTGGTATCACAATCTAAAGGCAAACATATTATGCTAAAATAATATGTCTAACTTAATATTTTGAGAAAATATCAATTAGAGGATTACTCTGATTGAGACAGCAGGGAAAGGAGAGGGTCAGACCCACCAGCGAGACCCACCGGCGAGGCTGTAACATAGCACACGTAGCTATTTTAACCCTGATTATGTCAGCCTAAGGGGGGACTCTTTTAGTTCATGTCTCTACCCGCTGATTATGCCCAGCCTAAGGGGGGACTCTTTTAGTTCATGTCTCTACCTGCTGCTGGCCTCCAGTGTCCGGGCTCCAATCATCAGCCACAAATTGCGTGGCACGAGCACATAGGAGCATACCATATGCAGGCCATGGATGTGAGGGCAGGCAGCCATCCTAACGCTGATGCTCATGATGCAGTAAAAGACCGGGACTTGCCTGAAAGGGAAGGAGGTGCTGCTGAGGTAGATGCCTCCTGCTGCGTGCCTTCCCCTTTACCCATTGGGCAGAGGGATCAGGTGGGTTTGACTGTGTGGTTTGTGTGTGCCTACAGTTGCTGACAATGCCGGACCCCCATTAACCCATTTTGCACCACTCTTCTGTATGTCTATTGCACCACTCTTCCAACATGTCAGATTCCTCTATATCTCAACACAAGCTTGTGAGGCCACTGAAACACTGTGCTCCAGAATAAAAAATGGATGGGGGGTTGAGATCAAGGTACAGGAAGAAAGGTGAATAGATTTTATGAAGTGCAACCTTTCTGCATACATTAAATATGTTCTGACAAGCCGCATTTGTATAAGAGGAATTGACATCACCACTAGGGACTGTTCAGGGAGAAATTTTAACGTAGAAAAGAGGTTCTAACAGTGGAATGTGGTCACCAATGGAGTCCGGACACCAGCTAATGACCACTTTTATCCCATGTGTCTGATGCATTTTTTACTTCAGCCGGAGTATAGCGTGGGTTTAAAAACCCATCCTCAAGATAAAGTGGCAGCAAATAAAGGTGCCAGACCAAGATGAGGGAGTACAGATTTAACAACACACACATCTCATTTTACCGTGAAGTGAAAAACAATATCTTTGTAAGTGTTGGGTGGGCCTGTGTGAGTGTAAGGTGTGCCTGTGTGAGTGCATTCTTTTAAACGATATGTATCAAATCTACACTTATTGTTAGAAACTATTTCTTGAGCGTTTGATCGAGTGGGGTGGGACTATCTTTGGTCAACAATGACTATTCTGGGCTTTCACGGTTAATATCTTAAATGGCTACAGGCTTTGTATGATCATCCAACGGCTAAACTCGTCTATGCCGGGCTAACTTCAATTAGCTTTCCTATTAACCGCGGTACAAGACAAGGATGTCCATTATCACCTTTGTTATTTGCGCTATCGTTGGAACCTTTCCTTGCTGCTTTACAAGTTCACCCCAATATCACTCCTTTTAAACATGGTCAGAATTCGTTAAAAATCACAGCCTATGCCGATGACATAGCGGTTTATTCAACTAACATGCCGGAAGCTATATTGGGTATTATCGAGGAGGCTGATAAATTTGGGGCCGCTTCCGGTTATAAACTTAATTCACATCAAACGCAAATCATTATGAATTACAAATTGCCAGTCCCGATCATAGGCACTTGTAGAACAGCCATTTATCTTGGCATTAAAATTTCTTCTGATATAAACGAAATAATTAAACTTAATTATGAGGCTCTTATTAAAGAAACTGTTACAACTTTAAAAAAGTAGCATAAGGTTCCTCTTAGTATTATCGGTAGGATTAATTTAATTAAAATGAGTATATTACCTAAATTTTTATACTTATTTAGGTCCATACCACTCTTCGTTAATAACATGTACTTTAAACGCTTAGACGGGATCTTTAGTAGTTATATATGGGGCTACAAGAAGGCTCGCCGATCAATCTCTCTGCTTAAACTACCTCTTAACCAAGGTGGTCTCAACTTCCCCGATTTCAGACTGTACTATTTCTCAGCTTTTCTCAGTCGTCTTTGCAGCTTGTTCATTCGCAACAAGCAACTGTATTATTGCTACCAATTTTCGTTGGGAGAGGATTCTAACATGTTTTTAGCAAAAGTGATTGACCCAAACTACTTCAAGCGGGTAAAATTTAAGACCATTGGAGATAGCGTCAAAATATGGCAACTTATTTTGACAAAGTGCAATACGACTCTTTTTCATCCTCAATTATCTTTATGGGCTAATCCTGGTCTTCCAGGGATATTCCATGATGGGACATTCTTATTGTGGAAAGCGGCCGGAATAGAGACACTCGGCGATTTATACGGTAACGACAGCTTACTGGCCTTTGAGACACTAAGAACACTCTATAAATTATCTGAAACTTCACGTTTTAAATATATTCAAATACATGACTACTTAACACGTAAAATGAAGTTATTAAATATATCAGACTCAGATATTTGGAAATGTTTCTATTCTAGTAAGGTCAGATCACTCATCAGTTTTGGATATAGTGTCTTAGTCTCCTTTAAACTAGACGACTGTGGGAAAATAGCGTAAAAATGGAGCTCCCGATTGGGCTTAAATATCACTGCTAATCAGATCTCTTCTTCGCTCTGCAGTATAAATCGTTCCGTTCACTCTTCTAGTTTGAGATTACAGCAATATAAAACTATTTGCCAGTTATATTATACTCCAGAAAGAATCTCAAAATGGTCCAACAATAGCTCTAATACCGAGCGGACAAGATGTCCTAAATGTGACCTTTTAGCTGTAAATTTGGAACATATGCTATTTAAGTGCCCTAGACTTGCGGAATTTTGGTCTAAAATAAGTCAAGGTATGGCTCAGATTCTGTTACAACCAATAACACTTAGTGTAACTAATGTACTGCTCGGAACTCCGATCTTAAATAATTCATTAGCAGCTTCACAAGTAGATCTGAGTAATATTTTGATTGGATGTGCTAGATTGATTATTGCACGGACATGGATCACAAGAAATCCACCGCATGAGATGGAGTGGTGGCTTATTGTTAAAGAAATTTATATTATGGAACTCTCTCCAGCTAAGATTAGAGGTGCTAAATCTCTTCAAAAGATAGATAGAACCTGGGGGTCCTCATTCACTTGAAGTAGCTGTAGCTGGGTAGGGGTGATGAATGAAGTTATGATACTTGCTAGAGAGGCGTCAGAGGCGAGTGACGAGGGAAGGATTGAAGCCTATCACACCCTAAAAACTCTCCCCTTTTTTTTATTTTATTTTTTTTACTTTTATTAATGCTTGTTATACCTGCTCTCTTATAAGTAATATTTCTCTGATCTCTAATTCTGACTTTTGTACTTTTGCTCTGCTCGATTTAACTGATACTTTAATCTGTGAATTGTTGAATACTTTGCCGAGCTGACCGTTTGCCCTGATATCAATAAAAAAGTAAAAAAAAAAAAAAAAAACTATTTCTTGAGCATGCACAATGTTAGCTCGCAGTAATAAATACAATAAATAGACTGAAGTGCAACAACCAAGGGATATTTTGCCAAGAATTTATTCCAAAACATAAGATGAAAAGTAGATTACTTACTGAACAGAACAAGGGGAAAGGAAGGGGGAAGGTTGCTCCAAGGGAACGTGCGGAAAAGAGAGAGTGCTCTAGTGTAGAAGCGGTGAAAAGGAATTTCAGGTGATGTGATAGGGGAAACATAAAAACATTTATATGCTGGACTGATAGACAAATCGGTAGCCTGGCCACATTTAGACTATAAAGGACCCTTTACATTCAATTTCAAATACATAAATGTATCCTTGAGTGGCACGTTAGATTTGGGACTTTTGTTCCAGGCTGGTTATGTGGGCGTCGACGTTTCGACCCGTCTAGGGGCTCTGAGGGCGATTTGGGGCCTCGACTTGTGGGTCTTCCTCAGGACTGTATGGGGCAACCTGAGTAGGTGTGGTGTCCATGTTGCACACCCGCAGGGGTCTTGCGGGGCACGGGGGATTCCTCACCGTCTAGTTAAACATGGTAGGTGTACTCGTCCGTTAATGAATGGTAGCACACTTGCTTGGTTTCAAGGCAGTAAATGCTGAAGCTTAGGATTTTCTCAAAATGGCGTCTGCGGTCCGCAGGTCGCCCTCTGAGCCCCAAGTCGGGTTGAATCGCCGACGCCCACATAACCAGCCTGGATCACAAGTCCCACTTCTAACGTGCCACACAAGGATACATTTATGTATTTGAAATTGAATGTAAAGGGTGAGTGAGTGTAGGGTGTGGGGTTTGTCTGCGTTTGCAGCACGTGAAGTGCATCTGTGAGGATGCAGGTTGAGTGGTATGCCTTGTGAGTGAAGAGTCATAAATGTGCCTGGATGTATGAAGGGAAGCAGTGTGCCTGTCTGAATGCAGGATAACCAGTATATGCTAATTGTGAAGGCCTAATTATGATGGACCCAGATTCCAAATATGTCTCTGTTTAATGTTTATTTGAATTCCAGTATTTCTTTAGAGAAGAGAGTAAGGTTGGTGGACAACACTTTGGACCAATAACCACAGTATATACAAATGAATTAATCCTGATTCAGGGAGATTTCAATGCATTTCTGGTTTGCTCTAATCTTTGAGCACTTTAGTCTTGGAATATCACTATGCCTGCTTTCCCTCTAGAGCAGCGTTTCCCAAACTGTGAGTCACCTAATGTGTGGAAAGTCGCAAAAGTCCAACCAATAAATAAACATTCCTAAAAATTCTGTATTTATCTGGTCACATTTACTGCTTCAAACATCCCAGACAGGGGTTAAATGTCAGGTTATGTCAGGCTATTTCTTCTGACAAATTTCTGCTTATCTTTTTATCATGGGGACTGATGTTTTCAAACTCCTCTAACTTTACAGTCAGAGAAAGAAAAGTACCGTGAATTATGTGACAGTCTTGCTAGGGTACAGAGAGTGTAAAGGGACAGGCTGTAGGTTGTAATTACGTTTAAAACAACTGTATCCATTAATAAGTAAGAAAAGCAAGAACTGAGTAATTTTTTGTAATTCTGAAGTGCGTTAGAAACAAATAATATAATAGGATCAAAACAAAACAAACATTTTACTCGGTGATGCACAAATAATAAATATTCTGAAACCTGTTTCCACACATTATCATCTGTGTGCAATATAGCATAACAGTAAAACTGTCTATGCAAAGTTAGTGGCCATTTCGATGGAAAATGTGCTGTACATAAATGACATTGCGCCTCCACATGATGCTTTAGTTACATTAAAAAGTTGCCTGGCTCATGTCCTTTAAAGCTAGGTATGTCGTGAAAGATTGTCATTCTAAAAATTGGGTCGTTGTGCTAAAAAGGTTGGGAAGCACTGCTCTAGAGATATTATATTAGTGCTCTGGTACGTCGAGGGCAGTCATTTTATAGGGGAAATGTGATTTTGTTGAATGGGAGTTTTGCAGAGAATGACCCCTCTGTAAGACATTCATCTCACTGGGCAAGCAGTGATATTTAAATTCCCCATTAAGAGGCTGCCCGGATAATGTCAACAAGCTATAACTAAGCATTGCTATCAATGAAATAGATTTGATAAGGTGGTTATCACTGCTTTTTCAAATGTGATGACCCAAACATAAATTTGGATGTGGAAGATTGCACAAACATCTAATGCAGAATCCGAAGGTAGTGATGGATGGAATTGGGAGAGCTATTTCTGATGTCAAATTGGTCCATGAAAATGATTACAATACCCAGGTGAAGATAAGGGATGGTTTGATAGAGGATGTGCGTCAGCCGCAAGGTTGTTTTTATAGAATAATATATTGTTTGATGACAAGAATGTCCTTTTTGGAGGGCAACATTGCACAAAATAATTGCAGATTACAGTAATGCACAGAACAATGTCAGAGAGAACAGTTGTGCAGAGCAGAATAGAGTGGTGTAGAGTGCAGTGAAGTAGAGAGCAATGGCGTAACATGCAGTGGCGTAGAGTGCAGTGTTGCAGAGTAGAGGGGCATTGAGTTTACTGGTGGGGAGTGCAGTCTTGTAGAGTAGGGTGTCGTAGAGTGCAGTGACACAGAGTGCAGTGGCACAGAGTAGAGTGGTGCAGACAGCAGTGGCAAACAGTACAGTGGTGCAGAGTAGAATAGAGTGGTGCAGCATACACTGACATAGAGTGCAGTGGTGTAGAGTGTTGCTGAGTAGAGCATAGTGGCATAGAGTGCATTGGTGCAGAGTAGTTGGTGTAGGATGCAGTGGTGTAGAGTGCATAGGTTTTGAGAAAAGTTTTGTTAAGTTCATTGGCTTAGAGAACAGTGGTTTAGAGTAGATTGGCATAGAGAGCAGTGGCAGAGAGCAGAGTGGTGCAGAGGGGTGTAGAGTGGTACAAGATAGACTGCAGTGGTGTAGATTGGAGTAGAGTGGCATAGAATGCAGTGACATAGAGGGTAGTGGTGCAGAGCAGATTGTTTCAGAGTAGAGTGAAGTGGTGTAGAGTGGAATGGTGCCTCGTGGAATGGAGTGGTGCAGGGTAGACTGCAATGGCATGGAGCCAAGTGGTGCAGAATAGAGTGGTGTCGAGTGGAGTGGTGCAGAGTGGAGTGGTGTAGAGTGCAGTGGCATAGAGTGGAGTGGTGCAGAGTAGAGTGGTGTAGAGTGGAATGGTGCAGAGTAGAGTAGTGTTGCATAGAGTGCAATGGAGTAGAGTAGATTGTTTCAAAATAGAGTGAATTGCCATAGAGTGGAGTGGTGCAGGGTAGTGTGGAGTGGTGCTGGATAGTCACATATCGTGCATTGGCATAGAGTGCATTGGCATAGAATGCAGTGTTGCAGAGTAGAGTGTCATAGAGTGAAGTGGTGCAGAGTACAGTGGACTGGCCTGGACTGGTGTAGATTGCAGTGGCGAAGAGTACAGTGGTGTGTAGTAGAGTGGTTTTGAATGCACTGGTATAAAGGAGTGTGGTACAGTGTAGAGTATAAATGCGTAGAGTGAAGTGGCATAGATTTAGTGTCAGAGTGCAGTGGTGCACAGCAGATTAGAGTGGCATAGAGTGCAGTAGCATAGAGTGCAGTAGGGTGGTGTAGAATAGAGTGGTGGAGAGTAGAGTGCAGTGCTGCAGAGTACAGTGGTGCAGAGTAGACTGGCACAGAATTCAGTGGCAGAGAGTGCATAGTAGAGTGTTGAAGAGTGCAGTGGTGTAGAGCAGAGTGGTGCAGAGTGCCCTGATGTAGAGTGCAGTGGCATAGAATGGTGCAGAGTAAATTTACATAGAGTGCAATGGTGTATGGTAGAGTGGCATAGAGTGGATTGTCATAGAGTAGAGTGATGCAGAGTAGAGTACAGTGGCATACAGTGCACTGGTGTAGAGTAAATGAAAGTAGAATGCAGTGGCATAAAGTGCATTCGTTTTGAGTAGAAGTGGTGTAGAGTGCAGCCGTGAAAATTAGAGTGGTGTGGCGCAAAGTAGATTGCAGTGGCATAGAGTGGAGTGATGTTGAGTGGAATGGTGCAGAGTGGAACAGAATGGCATAGAGTGCAGTGGCATATAGTCAATTGTTTCAGAATAGAGTACAGTGGCGTAGAGTGCTGTGGTGCAGAGTAGAGTAGAGGGACTTTGAATGGATTGCTGAAGAGTGCAGTTGCGTAGAGTGGAATTATGCAAAGTAGAGTGCCATAGAGTCTAGTGGCCCACACTGAATTGCTGTAAAGTGGCATAGAGGAGAGTGTGCAGAGTAGAGAGCAGTGGCATAGAGTGCAGTGGTGGAGAGTGCAGTGTTGGAGAGGAGAGTGGTGTAAACTGAAATGGTGTAGAGTGAAGTGGTGCAGAGTAGAGTGGATTGGTGCAGGGGAGATTGAGTAGGCATAGAGTGTAGTGGCATATGGTAGAGTAGAGTGATGCAGAGTAGAGTGTAGAGGCGTAGAGTGCAGTGGCATAGAGTGCATTGGAATGCAATGGTGTAGAGAAGAGTAGAGTGGCATAGAATATAGTGCAGTGACGTAGAGTGTAGTGGTGTATAGTGCACTGGCATAGAGTAGAGGGGTGAAGAGCAGAGCGCAGTGGTGCAGAGTGCAGTGGTGTAGCGTGCAGTGGCGTACACTGCATTGGCCTAGAGTGGCATGGATTAGAGTGACAAAGACTAGAGTACAGTGGCGTATATTGTAGTGGTGAATAAACAGTCCATCAGAAGACTAATTGTAAGAGGTTTGGCCCAGAGCGCTGGAGCACAAGCCCCATGATTATATAGTAATATCCACCATGCTTAGATCTGTTGTTGTTGACACCTCCATGGTGAATCCTACTGAAGGTCCTGAATCTCCATGAGTTTACCTGCTTTCTATCAATCACATCCTTACAAATAGGTGCTTTTTAATAACTAGAGCATCTCTATGCAGCGTGAGGCACTCACTCATCCTACTATGCATGATTTGTAACTGACCTCAACTCCCACTAATGTTCAATGGCATAACAATAGCCCCCGCAATGCGGGAGGGCCCTGAGATCCAAGGGGCCCCCTCTGGCACTGTGCATGGATGAGCACTCCTGACTGCGTCTGGAGTGTGGGGGACCCCCGCCATACACTTTGTAGGATGGCCCCCTCAAGTGTTGTTACGCCATTGCTAATGTTGGCACACTTGTTGTGGAAGAGGGCCACTGGTAGCTAGTGAGTGTACACTCTCCGCCACTCACAGTTACACATGCTTGTTGGAAAGATGCATTCGAACTCTGACAGAATTCTGTCACAGATCATTCAGCTCATCTTCTGACGAAAGCACACACAGCTTTCCTGGAACATTACTCAGTTAAAAATTGTCAGGTGAAGTGGAAACATTTGCTCATTTGATATTAGCACATACCTAAGTGCATCATGACATGTAAATCCTTGAACATTTGCATGACACCTGAGGACAGGATAGGCCATAAATGGATAATACTGCATTAAACACAGTAGGTGTTTTCCCCATCTAGGTCCTTGCACATGTCTGTATATAATGTGTTCCCACTTTAACTGCAATGAACTCTAAGACAATATAAATTTATTTTGCTGTCAGTGACACCCTTTTCAATTCTATGTCTACTGACCTTGACCTGAAAACACCGTCTTGAGGCATTCAATGCTGCATATAGGAATGCATAGTGGATGACCAAGTTTTGAAAAAAACATCCTCTTGGCTTTTGGGAACTAGGTGACAAACTAACACATATGTACCTGTACGTCTTGCTTGGGGATGGATGTCATGTGAATACAAATGCTCACCCTATGGCATGAGGCAAAACAACTGGGGCAGGGCTCAGGATATAGTTGGTTCTTCTGACACTAATTGATGAACTCTAATAGGTAAAATACCACAACAGTACAAATCCCATCACCTAGCAGGATTTGTGTACCAGACAAAGGGCATTGAAAGTTACTAGTTGCTTCACAGGAAGTCAGTTCAGTTTAGCAAGAGCAGGGGAAATTGAATCATATTTCTTAAAACCATTCTTACTGCAGCATTTTGAAGAGGTTGTAATTCTAGCAACTTCTCTGGTAGCTCTAGATCTATTGCATGTATCACATTGCAGTTATCCTGTCTGGCGAATATAAATGCATTTAAAATTGTAATTCTTAGACAAATTGTCACTAATCCTCTTTAGTGTTCTCTTTTGAAAAACAAAACATAGAACAAAATCAAACATAAAAATGCAGCATAAATACAAAAATGCATTAATATTAAGGCACAAAGGGATCAATTGTACATGTCCTTGTGGCAATGGTAACCGACTATTAATATGGCCATGTTTAATAATTTAAAGTCTTGCTTAATGTTTTGGTATCATTTAGTAAGGAAGGAGCACATCTTACAGGCCTTTTTATATAATGAGGATTAGTTTACAAATGTTAATTACTTTGTATGCATTCACTGATTAGATAGACATACAAACAATATGATCACAGTAACTCAATAAAACGATTTTACATAAATAGAATTAAGGCATGAAACAAAAGACAGCATACAATCAAAAATACAAATGCAGCATTAATATAAAAATGCAGAATAGTGCTAATCACGAATCCTCATCAATTCACATAAATAATTGGACCATTAGTATTTTATACAACCTGGTTGGTTTTCCAAAAATAGGCTAGAAAGAAATATTATTTTAACCAAAATAAAAAGTTTCTCATTCAAATGTATGTATTTTCTCTACAACATTCATAGTGTATGAACAAAATGATTCACAATTACATCATGCCCACATGTCCTCTTCGGTCGGCCGTTTCCAGCCAACTGTTTTAGCCTGCTTGCTGCATTCTTCTCAGGCTGTGGCCAATCATATGCAACTCTTGAAGATGATATTCTGGATTTCAGAGAATTGTTTCTTCAAATTTAGGGATTCATTGCATCTTGGAGCCACTACATAACTATTATTTACAAGTGGATATAACCAAGTTTTCTACGATCTAACGGTAGTAAACAGAAGTGGTCATCTCAAGACCAGAGAGAAGGAGCTAAATAAATGATACAAGCAGATCACTAAGACACATATAGACACACACATAACACTGGATATCCCAACGGATGATGATCTGTCTATTTTTCCCTAAATGAGGACTGCTACCAGTGCACACCATAAGTAGCATTTGATTTGAAGGCAGCTGCTGCTCTCACTGCCTCATACTAAGTGCAGGTTGAGGTGGCTAGTATATCTTCTGGGCATGATTATTGCTAGGGCTTTGATCTGAGACTTACACAAAACATGCTGATGCAGTTCTACTACATATAAAACACCCATCAGCATCAACAGATGTCTCCTGTCCCAGTCTGACTTCAGTGGACGCCAGTCCATATTATTTAAGGTGCCACCTGCTCAGGTAGTGTCAGGTCAGACCTTCATTCAGCTCAGGGCAGTGTTTTAAAAGATCATCTGGTCAGGAAAACATGAATGTGGGATCATGACTTTGGGGATAGGACCTATCCTCTCCTCTTTCTTCACCAGTAATGAAGCCAACATTTTTGATAAACAAATATAAATCTGACTGTAGTTTGAGCCCAGTTAGAGTTATTATCAGTTTCACCGAGTTAGTTAGTTGTCAAGCAGTGGGACATAGACAGCAGAGGTAGGGTACTCCATTGAATACATTTTAAATATGTAGAATCATAGATGGGTAACAGTGAGCTCGCCGAGATGTTCTGAATGCTATCAATTGACAATGAGAGTGAAGCTTGAACTGTCTGTGATTCAAAACCTAAGGTTACAAATATCCCCCCACGATTTATGTTTTTCCCACGTATGATTTGATCTTATGTATGGCCCCCAATATCACCAGCACTGATTTAACCTGCTACGCAGGAGCAGAGAAGTAATGGTGGAGCCATACATAAAATGGCCTCCGTTTTTGAAACGTAAAAAAAAATATGTGGCCTCCTGCCACCCACTTCCACTGGAGTACAATTAGACTGTCTAGTTTCCTGATGAAGAAACATTTTGAGTGTTAAATAGAAAGGTCATTTGGTGAGCACAAACACAAACCACAGCTCATATCGAAAAAGTGAAGAGAGTGAGCTGTGCATCAAACAGCAGTGTACAGTACGGGGAAGGAGATTGGTCATTTTCTACAGCTGCTGTGTTACACTTATAAGAGGGTGGGTGAACCTGGTACCTGGAGTAGTATTCAGGTTATATCTGCATGCCAAAATCATTGGAATCAGAACATCTCTGAAAGAACTCTAATACAATATATAGAGGGTTAGTACACTTAGTGGCGAATATGACAATCAAGTGGAAAGTGCTGATTGAAGAGACTAGCAGCCCATGCACCAGCTTGTTATTGCCAATGGATAGTCACCAAGTATCTATTGCAGATCATAGAAGAGGACTGCAGTCAATCTCCAGACACATGGAAGCAACATTGTTGGAGGCAGAAGTACTTGAAAGGCAGAGAACTTGGAGGACCTCAGACTGAGCGATATGCTTCATTGATGAGCAGTAGTTACTAACCAAAGAAATACATGGGTCAGAAAGAGACCTACTGCTTATGGAAACTGTAGATAAAAGAAGTTTGTCACATATTGGTAAATGCGTATATACAAACATATCTGCATTATTAACTTAAGCTACTGCAGTAGTGTCTGCAATTGCAACAAGCCAGGCTTCATCTTTTAATAGGGACTTGTTAATGTATTTTGTAGCATTACTAATTCCATGTTGACTCCAGCGCATTTTTTGGGTAACCACTGTGCATTTGGTATCAAGATGACCATGCGCCACATTTTCAGAATTTGTTGAAGAGGGGGGCACCATACCTTTTCTCAGTTGCTCTAGTACAATGCCACAACATTATGCTCTTCCTGAATTCCCAATGGAGATGGCATACCATTCTGTGCTCTCCTCCACAGTACCAATACCCTCACAAATTCCCAGAGCCACTTCACTTGCTGCTTTGTTTAGCAATATTACGCCACTGCACCTTCAAAATCCTTTACACTTAATCCATATTCTAATCTTTCCCGCTCTAAGGATCCCTGTTCCTCATGAGGAAAGTCACCCTTTCCCTGAGAATCTTCAGTAGTACCACCAAGCAAAAAGTCAGAAGCAGGTCTTTTATTGCCCTAGAGTTTGCTCTTCTTAAAAATATGTTTTCAACTTTTGGAAGGTTCCAGTATTCCCATGAATTTCTGAATTTTCCATGAGCATGCAAAGACTTCAAGATTTAAATATGTTACCCTGGTAGTTAGAACTGCTCCTCATAACGATGCCCCCAAAAATGATGTGCTTGACAATGAGAAGCACCCTTTTCGGGACCTCTCAACGCGGAAGATGGTATCCTCACCAAAAGTTAAATTTCTATTTTAAGCAGGGAGTACTCAGTCAAGATATGTATTGTATTTCTGGTAGATTAATGATCCCAAATACGCAATAAAAAACAGAGCTATTTGTTGATGACAGTGTGTGTCATTCACCAAAGTCATTCCAAGATGGGATTGAGAGATCATGACACAACTTGACCGTTTTATTGATTCGCTTAATCGACTGCAAGTCAGGGTTTATGCGGCAGCCATACAGATGAAGAGTCTTCAGCCTGAAAAGGAGAAAAAACAATGTTCATAGAAGGATAAGAGCTGCATTTGCCCTGATGCTAAACCCAAAGCACCTCATACCAATACCATTTATTTCCATTGAAATAAACAAAGGTTAAAGTGACGTTATAGTTAGGTGTTGAAATAATATAAAAAAACTAAAAATGACCCAAATTCAACATTTATAGTTTACTGAACTATTACATGCAACTCCGCCAATCACTGCTTATGACCTCACATATTACATCACTCACAACATCTTAAATCACATCATTGATGATATCAGTGATGACATCTCAAATAACTTCATTGATAGCATCATTAATGACATCCTCCCATGGATATGACACTTTGCTATGAGCAGTTCAACCAGATTGAACCAAAGTTCATCCACTTTGGGTCCTTCTTGGTAAGTTTCACACAGATCCATCAAACAGGGGCCAAGAAAAAGAGGGGGCAAAAGTGTGATTTCTCATTTTAATTACCATAGGGTTCTTTCCTCATGATGCAGAAAAAATGTCTGAAAATAATTCAACTAAATTTGCACCAAAGTCAGAACTTTCCTCAGAAAGGCATTCTTTTTTCAGTAGTTTTATGAAATTAGCATTTAAAAAGATGATTGTGGTGGACATGAAGGGGTGAACCATGAGAAAAAGTTAGAGATATTTGAATTTGTGGAGGATCTACGGTGCTAGCACAACAGATCCTAAGTGAATCTAAAATAAAAAAAAACACAGGAGCTTTTTTATATCTAGAGAAAGATCTGCTGTACAGGAAATATCTGGTTGATTAGCTACAACATCAATAGAAAATGCTGCAGCAGCCAATACAGGGCTAAGGGACACAATTTCAGAGTTGTGAAAAAAGTTGGGATAGGGCACACAAGGGTGCAAGGTAAAAACAACTCTGGCCCATGCGGGGAGAATTCAAAGGGACCTGCCTTTGTTAAAAACTAAAAATAATTATTTAATCAAGGGATCTGTGGTTCTACAGTAGAATACAGCCCTTGTGTGGTTCAGCGAAACTACTGTGGTCCTGTAGGTAATATGGTAGGAAAGCTTGCTCCCAGAACTGCAGATCCAAAAAAAAGAGAAGCGTAGGCTTTCAGATTTGTCCGTGTTCAGTGGAGGTTGACCGCACACTTGGATAGGTCCTGCGCCCAACCCTCTGCTTGCAGTCAACCGTCTGCGGGTGGCTGACCTTCTGTGGGTGACCAACCCCACTGTGTATGCCCTTCAGCTGTGAACTGTGAGGTCGGCGGCAGTCTCTGCAGCTCATCTAGGGGATTTAAAGGGACCAGTTCCTTGGACTATGTGTGATGGTCCCCTCTGTCGGACACGCATGATTCCCGAAAACTGACAAGTTAGGGTACCCCTGAAATACAGAAGGACCCTTTTTGTCAGGTGAGAGCCTTATGCCTCATTGAAGTGCATGGAATGCATGCCAGAACAGGCAGGGACAAATACATTAAGCCCAAAGGAAGGCCCTAGAACCTTTGGGGCATGCTGTGAGGGCCGAAATATGTTGGTGAAAAACAGGCGTGATTGAGAGAATATCGCTCAATCAGAACCCTGTACTTATATTTAATAAACAAACCCACGGCACCCTACCAATAAATATAGTTCTCATAGGGTATAGCGTGAGGTTGTTAGAAATTATTTTTCTCTACTTAAACTGTATCCCTACTATATCCAGATAGATATTTTATATAAGAACTCCTATTTGTGGTTGAGAATGCCGTGAAGGTATTACCCTCTCAGGGTGTGGATAGGCGCCGATGATGAAGTATGCCACTATTTAGTGGGTGAGGCGTCCACTCCAACGTTTTTGGATTTCCGAGTAAGGTCTCAAAGTGGTTCCTTTGTTCTTTCTTTTTTCTTCTTTCTAAAAAAAACCTGGTAACTCTTGTGTGAGTAGATATGAATCTGGGAGAATGTAACCAGGTGGGTTGTCACTCGCTCTCCCTGTGGGAAGAAAGTTCTGGGCACTTGGTCCGGCCTCCAGCCAGAAGAAAAAAAGTACTGCTCCCGCAAATTTAGGAATTACCTCTCCCAGGTAGGCCATGTCCTGAGGAAGGCGCAACATTAATTTAAGGGGGAGGGGGCGCAAGCCTCCATCCCGCAAACCTCCACGAGGAACCCCAGCCCTGGGGCTGGTAACTTAATAGAAGGGGAGCAGGGCCATTTGGCCTCCCGTGAGTCTGGCTCAGTGATGGTGTCCCGGAGTCCCCAACCTCCGGGACACCATCTGTTTCCGTGCCCACGAGCAAGAGCAGGCAAAGTTCACCCACAGGTGGGAGCAGCTTTGTGCTAAACTAAAGCTTTTTCCTGAGTGCGCTTTCAGGCAGGGAAATGCTTTGATTGTTTCCACCCAGCGGGAGCAAAATAAAACCTCTCCCACAGGGTTAGAGCAAAGCCCGACTCCGCCTGCACCTGCGATGGCTGAAAGCGGGAGCCGGTAGGGCTGCAGGGGTCTGGGCCTCCCACTTACTTGAGATAACCATAACTGGTGAATTTCTGTGGTTTTTAGAGATTTCACCTAACTATAACTCTAACGTTTGTTTTTTTCAGTGAATATATATATATATATATATATTCACTGAGAAAACCATAGGTTTCAGGCACGTTATAGTTAGGAATTAGCATTTAAAAAACCTTAGAAATTCACTGAAAAACCCATAGGTTTCAGGAGCGTTATAGTTAGCTGGACATTTCACTCGTACAAAACCATTGAAATTCCCCCGTTATAGTTAGTTCAGCTAACTATAACTCGCATGCCCGCAATGCACCGCTGATGACGTCACATATTACATCACTCATGACATGGTCAGTGACATTACTGATGACATCACTGATGACATCATCCAGAGAATGTGTGTTTTTCTGAAAATTAAATATGTCTTATATATGTAGATCTAAAGGTCGAAGGAAGAATAAATGGGTATATAAGTGTCTAAATGGACGATTTATTTTTTGAAAAATTGATTGTATAACTGTCTGATTAAGTGTATCTTAGTGAATACATGGGTTAGTGAGTAATGTTTAAATATGTAAACATCTGTATCAGTCTCTCACTTTGTGTATAAGTGGCTGCATGGGTTGGTGAGTAGCTACATGAGTGTCTATATAGGTTATTAGTTGGTTTTTTGAGTATCAGTATGAGTGTCTGAGTGTCTGTATGGTTCGGTGGGGGGTATTATGTAGTGCATAGATGCATGAATGAGTGACTCACTGTTTGTATGTGTTGAAGACAGCATGTGTGCAGGACTGTATGGGTGGATGAGTGTGTGTATGGGTGTGCTAGTGAGTGAATGACTGTCTCAATAGTGTCTTTATGAGTAACAGCATATGTTTTAAACTAGTATATGTGACTATGGTGTATATAAGTCAGTATATGTGAGAGTGAGAGATTGGAAGAGTTCCTGTATGAATAAGTATGTTTCTATAAGTGATTGTTTAAAAGACTAAGTATGTTTAAGTTTCTGTAGAAGTAAGTGTGGTGGTGTGTGTATAACTGTATATGCAAGTAAATGGATGTTTGATTCTTTATTAGCATGAGTGACTATGTGTGTGAGTAACTCTATGGATGAGTGGCGGTGTGTAACAGGATGTATACGTGTATGAGTACATATGATGAGTGAGTACATTTATGAGTGACTGTATAGGACTGTTGGTACTTGAGTGGATGTGTATGCGGGTCTTAGAATTACTGAATAGGTCGTTGTAACTGGTATTGGTATGTCCATTGTTTTGAAAATTGTAGTTTCTATTTTTGAATGTGTGTATCAAAGGTTATATTAGGGTGAGAGGAGGTCCGCCACTCTATCACAAGGATGATGTCATCAGTGATGTCATTTGAGATGTCATCAGTGATGTTATGAGTGATGTCACTGACCATGTCATGAGTTATGTAATATGTGACGTCATCAGCAGTGCATTGCGGGCGCGCGAGTTATGGTTAGCTGAACTCACTATAACAGGGGAATTTCAAAGGTTTTGTATGAGTGAAATGTCCAGCTAACTATAATGCCCCTGAAACCTATGTTTTTTTTGTTAATTCATTGGCCCTGGGGACCCCATCCCCCAGGGCCAGCCCCCTAATTTTTTAAAACAATTTGGAAGGGGGCCACGTGGCCCCCCTCCCGAGGCCTTAATCGGCCCCGGGGACCCCATCACCGGGGCATGGCCATTTTTTTTTTTTAATTCTTTAGGAGGGGGCTGCGTTGCCCTCCTCCTCAGGCCACTTATGGCCCTGGGGACCCCATCCCCCGGGCCGGCCTTTGTTTTTTATTTATTTTTTAAATAAAAATTTGGGGAGGGGGGCCGCGTGGCCCCCCTCCCGGGCCACTTGTACCCCGGGGACGCCATCCACCTGGGCTGGCACTCTCCAATCCCCGCACGGTCCCGCCGGCTCCCCGCGTCCCTCGGGAGCCGGCATTACTTTTCCACATGGGAAGCTGCTAAGATGCAGCTCCCCGTGTAGAAAAGCAATTTGGTTTGCATTTTGAATGATAGGTTTCCCTGCTCTCTCTTTCAAAATCCAAACCAAGTTTGCTATGGCGGGAGCCTAGCGGCTCCCGCCCTACCATAGCACACTTCAGTGTCCCGGGGGTGGGCACTCCGGGACACAGCAGGAGCCGGCCCTGGGAGGTGGCGGTTCCCTGGGCCATGACAAGGCTCCAGGAGGGGGGCCGCGCGGCCCCCCTCCCACAATTTACAAATCCCCGGGGGTGGTGGTCCCCAGGGCTGGGGGGTCATGGACCCCCCAATTTCAATATTTAGAGCCCCGGGGAAGTGGCGGTCCCCGGGCGTGTGGGGGGCTTGAGCCCCCCACACAGGTTATTATGTTTTTTTTTTTTTAAACCCCGGGGGTGGCGGTCCCCGGGGCTGGGGGGGGCAGTGTGCCCCCCACAATAACAATTAAGTAGAGCTCCAGGGGGTGGTGGTCCCCGGGGATTGAGGGGGCCTTAAAGGCCCCCCCAACATTAAACTAAGAAGCCCTGGGGGTGGCGGTCCCTGGGGCTGCGGGGTAGCAGTGTGCCCCCCGTAATCACAATTAAGTAGAACCTGAGGGTCCCTATGCTCCAACTAACCCACTAGGTACCTCCAGTAAGTGCCACAGAGCTGCGTTGCAGAGAGGTGTAAAAAGTGGCACGGGCTGGACCACCTCTCTGCAACGCAGCACAGTGGCGCTTACTGGAAGCACCTGGTGGGCTAGGTAGTCCCCAGGGTCCCTCAGGATTGACGGGAAATTATTTCCCCAACTTAAAACACGCCATAGGGCGTGTTTGCACATGTCACCTCAGGCCCCGTCACCTCCCTTACCCACTGTGTAAACATGCCCTGTGGCCGTTTTAAGTTGGGGGATTAACTCCCCTTGAATCATGAGGGTCCCTGGGGTGCAACTAGTCCACCAGCTACCTCCATTAAGCGCCACAGAGCTGCGTTGCAGAGAGGTGTAAAAAGGGGCGTGGCCTCAGAACACCTCTCTGCAACACAGCCCCCTGGTGCATACTGGAGGTTCCTGGTGGGCTAGTTGGCCCCCAGTATTCAAGGGGAATTCATTCCCCATCTGCAAACGTGCCAGGGGGCGCGTTTGCAGAGTGCTGCAAGGAGGGGGCGTGGCCTCCGGCGCAATGCCGGTCTTTTTTTTTTTTTTTAAGAAGGGGGGCTGTGTGGCCCCCTTCTTTTTCTAATGTATTGGCCCTGGGGACCACATCCCCCAGGGCCTGCCCCCTAATTTAAATAAATAAATAAATTTGGAAGGGGGTCGCGTGGCCCCCCTCCCGAGTCCTTAATTGGCCCCGGGGACCCCTTCCCCGGGGCATGGCCTATTAAAAAAAAAACATTCTTTAGGACGGGGGCTGCGTTGCCCCCCTCCTCAGGCCACTTATGGCCCCGGGGACCCCATCCCCCGGGGCTGGCCTTTGTTTGTGTAAATAAAAATCCCGGGCCCCCAATTTTAATATTTAGAGCCCTGGGGAGGTGGTGGTCCCCGGGGTGTGTGTGGGGGCTTGAGCCCCCCACACAGGTTATTTTTTCTTTTTTTAAAAAGCCCCGTGGGGTGGCGGTCCCTGGGGCTGCGTGGGGGCAGTGTGCCCCCCGCAATAACAATTAAGTATAGCCCCAGGGGTGGCAGTCCCTGGTGCTTGGGGGCCTTAGAGGCCCCCAACATTAAACTAAGAAGCCCCGGGGGTGGCGGTCCCCAGGGCTGCGGTGGGGCATTGTGCCCCCCGCAATCACAATTAAGTAGAGCCCCGGGGGTGGCGGTCCCCAGGGCTGGGGGGCCCCTCTGGGCCCCCCATTACATAAAAATATTGTTCCTGGGACTTGGCCCCCGGCACTTTTATTTTTTTCGGGGCTGGATCTGCGGTTCCTCCGTGGATTTTCCCGTTTAAAAAATATAAATGTTTTTTGGGCCCTGGGGGTCCTTGTGGGACCCCCTAAGCAGGCCTAGGGCATTAGGGTGTTTCTACCCTGCCCCCTTTTTGCGTGTTGCGCACTTGTATGACTAATTTCTTGTGCCCTGGTTCTACAGAGGCACAAGATGGCTGCCAACACTTCCTAGTTTGGAGTGTTGAAAGCCAATTAGCATACAGCTTGTGATCGGGAGACTGCGCGGATCCTCCGCGGCCATAGAAATATATGTGTTTTTACTTTTGATTTTCTCAGCAACTACTGAACGGATTTACACCACAAATTTGGTGTAATTCCATTCAGCAGTTCAGGCTGTAGCCGTGTCTAAAGTTTCCTATGGAAAATTGCATGGGGGAAACACGTTTTGGGACCCCCCTTTTTTCTCAGCCCCCGCTTGCTGAATCACCCCGAAACTTTCAGGATAGGAGCGGACCAGAGCGCCCCACGAGTTTTGAATATTTCGCGAAGATTCATCAACCGGCGCCAAAGTTATTGGAAATAGAATGTTGTGAATTTCCTATGGGAAATAGGTCCTAACTATAACTATCTACTGGCGACCGCCAGTAGATAATATATATATATATATGTATATAGGCACTGAAAAAATCAAAGGTTACAGGGACGTTATAGTTTGGAAACAGAATTCATAAAACCTTCGAAATTTACTAAAAACCAAAGGCTACAGGGAATTTATAGTTAGGTTCAGATTTTACACACACACAACCATAGAAATTCAGCAGTTATACTTATAGTTATCTCAAATAACTATAACTCCTGCCCTAAGGTAACTATAACTCGCGCCACATCCATGCACAGTTTTCTCATCAATAATTTTACTGCAAATGTTGCTGTGATATCAATGATGTCAAAGAAGATTTCATGAGTGATGTAATATTTAGGGTAATTAACAGTGCTTGGCAAGGGCACGAGCTATAGTTATTGAGGGCATGAGTTATAGTCACCGCATACCATACACCTGGATGCTGGACGCTGTTACCTTGCCAAACACGGCTTGGAAGAGTGAACCTTTGACTCCATATACTCTATATTGACTTCACATTGCTTTACGCCTCAAGACTATCTACATAAATTTAGTGTACGCCAGATGTTTGGCCAGTTTTGACGATGCTGTTGATTAGATTGGTTGCATATGTCCTCTTCATTGGACTTTGCCCTGAGGAAGCTTGTGATAGGGCCAAACACGTTGGCTGTGCTTGTTGCATACACTGATGAAGAACAAGATTAAAAAAAAATATATACAAAGAACCTAGTTGTCTTGTTTTGTTTTGTTTTGTTTTTCAAACAACCTTCTTTTGTATACTCTGTTTTATGTTGCCTCTCTATTATTATCAAATATCTTTAATGTTGGACCATTTGGTAGCTGGTCTTTAGATGCGGGCAACTATTGTTCTGGACCCAGTGAATACTATAGGTGGGAAGGTAACAGGTCCCCTAGCTGTCAGTACATGTTCAATTATATTACACAGTGGCGGACGCCACTATATAGGTATAGTTAGGAGGATAGGAAATAGGATAGAACATAGGAAGAGTTTGCTTTTGTTTTCTGATAACTTATACGCCATTTGATAAATTTCCTGTAGACTTTCCAAAAAAAAAGAGTTCATCCACCTCGGCTACTTCCTGGACAGTTCCAGGGTGAAAAATTGTGGGGTCACAAAATACTTTTTCCCCATGCAATTTTCCATAAGAATTTTAGACTGCAATACAGAAGAAACAGCTGAACAGAATTACACCAAATTTGGCAAAAATTATTTAGTGTATATCCATGTAGCTGTGTTTGAAAAATGAACATAAAAAAATTAGTGATATTTGGGCATGGCAGAGCAATTTTATTGACAAGCTACAACATCAACAGAAATATTATAGCCCCCATTTTGAGTACTCTGGGATTTGTGTCTCTTGTCCGGAGTTTATAAAACAATAATGTAAAAGGGGGCAGAGTAGGGGTACACTGACTGCTCTGGCTTGTGAGGGGAGGGGGTCCAAATTAAAAAAACAAAGTGCACCACCACTCCTGCGGTACACCTGAAGGACCCTGTGCGACCCCGTGTGTTCTTGAGAAGTACTGCGGGAGCATATAAAAAAATGTGAGTTGGGATTGTGTTGGGCTGGCAGACTAGTGGGGGTGAGTTCAGGGCCTGGCCGCAGGTGAAGGGCATGTAAGGGGGAGGGGTTGGGCGCCCGCACACAGCTTAAGTATACATATATGGTAATACTATCTTAATTTACTTTCTTTTTTTAAACCTGGGAATTCATTGAAATAAGAGAAAGGTTAAAGTGGAGTTGTACATAGGGAAGGTAAGGTACTAACAGTTTAATATAGTGATGGTAAATATATATATACGCCTATATAAATTTATCAGTTTTAACTCTACATTTGGGTACCTTGACTTTATATATTTTCACGGTCATGCCCGTGGTTTTATAATAAAGATAGTGAATCTTCACCTACCTATATATACTTATCTTCACAAAATTGTGGTTGTCGATATTTTTATATTTTGTCTAAGATATTTTTATAGCTAAAGAAACACATTTGTAATTTAGATTTGTGCTCCATCCTGATGCTGGTTCCTTGTCCTTTTAAGTGTGCTTGCATCATTCCATACATGCGTTCATTGTTTACATTTTTGTTCTGTGAGATTTGAGACACCATCCATATCTCTGTCAGAAAACAGTAGCCTTGGGCTGCACTGTTTCACTGTGCAGAGCATGGTAATCATTCATCTACTGATACTATGGGGTCTGAGGGACTGCCACGGTCCCCGCCTCCCTTGACCAGGGTCGGACTGGCCAATAGGGCAATCAGGCAGTGCCCAAAGGGCTGGTCCGACTGGCCAGTGCTTGGGCTGTTTTTTTTTACTGTGTGTGGGCCTGTTTTATAATCTTTTGGGCCGCTTTTTACGGTTGATTTCCCTGCTATTATCTCAAAAATTGCCTGCAACAAGCTCAAATCTATGCATTATTTCAAACTGTGCAAAATGCATACACAGCGTGTCTTTAAAAGTTCAAAACTGACCCAGTTTGGAAACATGGGCCACTTTTAGCTTTTTAATTGACAAACAGTGGCCATTTTTTGGGGAGGCCAGTTTTCTGTCCAAGTCCGTCTCTGCTCTTGAGTTTTTTTGGGCAGGGGGTGCAGTCTGAGAGTACTAAGGGATTGGCTTGGTGGAAAAAGGGTCTGTACAAAGAATATTTGGATATAACTTCCTCATTTGCATCTTCCCTGCACACCCTACAGATTTACAAGTTTGGCTTTGCAAGTCTGTCCCCTCCTTCCACTCTACTTTCAAGAGTTTATTGGGTATAATAGAGGGAACAAGTTAACCAGGGATGTGTGATGGTAAAGGTGGCTTCAGTAAACAGTTTTGGCCATGGGTTGAGCTGTTATGTGAATTGACACTGGCAGGACAGGTCTAGCACAGGTAAGTAAGAGAGTTGCTGATCAAGGTTGACTTTTTAATTATGAGTTTAAGGGTGAGAGGAAGGTTGGCATGGACACTGCTCTGAAAAAATACAGAAGATTAATGGGGAGCAAGGTGTGCAGGCATGGGGTAAAAACGTTCAAAGGGGAAAAAGTTTACGAAAATTAGTTGGACTGCATTTTAAGGGGACCAAGAACAATTTAGGATTTAGAGGATTTAAGGGCTATTTCGCAGTGACAGCCAGTTTAGTATAGGAGGGAGGGGGGACAGATGAGACACATGCACACATACACATTCACAGCCATGCATTCACACACGCGCCCTCACAAACCCATCCATTCACAACACTCATTACCAAACATTCATACATAGATGCACGCACCAAACATTAATTTAAAAAAAAACACACATTTCCATGCAGCTCTGTGGAGGTCCCAAGAGTCTTGGGACTGCTGCCTTCCCTCATTGGCTGACCTAAGGTCACCCAATGAGGGAAGGCAGCAGTCCCCCTATGTCACCACAGAGTGGGATGGGGTCAGTGAGACTGCTGATCCACCGCACTCTGTGATTAAGTGTCACTGATTGGCACTCAACCCTGTGCAGTTCAGGGCTTAAAACTGAAGTGCCCAGGTGCGAGGCAATGAGTGACGCTATCCCTCGACCCCGAGTGAGAGGGCCTCAAGGTCCTTTGCTGAGCTGAGGAGGGCACGCCCATAGGAGCTGTGATTTCCTCAGCCCAGCAAAGTTCAGCTCAGGCAGCCAGGAGCATACACATTTAGCGCATGTGTGGCTCCTGGCTGCCTGACCTGAAAATGAACAGTGCCTGTCAAGCTGACATGTTCAGCCTGACAGACACTGTTCATGAGGGGCAAAAGGTGAGGGGGCATGGCCCCTCAGCCCCAATGGACTGGCGGTGGCTGATATTTGGTCTAGGTGGTTTATATGCAGGAGGTGTTTAAGGTTGGATGGGTTATTCTCTTCTATTAATGAGCACTTTGGTTTAGTCTGTACATCGTTGCCGGAGTATTATTATAGCCTTATAGCCCGCCGTAGCGGGCTATACCGGCTGTTAAAGGCCCGCTGCAGCGTTAAAGGCCCGAGCCGAAGGCGAGGGACTTTAACAACAGCAGCGGGACTTTAAAAGCCGGTATAGCCCTGCTACGAAGGGCTATAAGGCTATTAGAACATTCTGCCACTAGAGGGCAGAATGTTCTAACAAAACGAAGCCTTCAGGGAGCGCGAGGGGATTCAAATCCCCTCCGGCTCCCTGAAGTCTTTGTTCACAGCCAGAGCTGTGAACAAAGACTCATTGGAATGTTGGCGCTCCGGGCTTATACCAGCCATTATAAGCCCGGAGCACTCCATTGTTTTCAATGGAGCTGCCATCATTCCAATGTTCTAATATGCGTTAGCCCAAGCCTGACTCTTCAGAGTATCCTTTTCCATACCACCTCAATATTTATGCTATGCTGCTCAATGTTCTATGTCTATTAAAATAGGATGGTCATGACACAGGGACCAGAGTGATTTATAGTTTGAAGCTAGCCTTCACGTGTATTTGTTGTGGCTGCAATCTAATGCATTGCTATCTCGTGTTATGAGTTAACAGTGGCCATGTGCTTGCTGGATTTCTGGTTTCATTACTATTCTTCCGGTAAAGTGCCCTCATTCTGCATTATGTGCACTTTTTGGATGTACAACGCTTGCTGCTTTGCTATTAGCAGATCTGCTTCTAGTTCATCAACGTCTATTAGGGAGAGAATGGGTTATGGTCATAAAAAGGCAAGCTACCTTATGTTTGCCCTCTGTTAACCTGGGCACTGCTTTCACTACCCCTGCTCATTGGGGATATAAACAAAGAGGCAGCAAGAGGAATCAAACATAGCTCTTACAGTCTTGTGTAGTTTTTTGCATTCTTACGCTTCCTGTATTTTTGCATCACTAAATAAAAGTCAATTCACAGCAGGGTTAAGACAAGGGGGCAGCCCAGTAATTTCATCTGGGATCAAAGGGTACATGATCTCACTTGCTCTGCCCCTTGCATTTTGGTTACCCAAAGTCCATGTCTGAATTGCAGATATTTTTAGGAGGGGCTTTAGGTAACTTTAGCTCATTAGAAGACCTCATGGCAATAAGTATTTATGAAACTACAGTGGGCGTTGTGTCAGTCTTTGTCAGCCGCTGGACTTTTCCGGGTTTTCCATTGCTTTTGTGGGATGTACATCAAAGCCACGGCATTTCACTAATGGGTGCATTGTACTTTGTGTGTTACCATTTGTTTTTGGTAATATGGCATCAAGCTCTCATAAAGGCACATTGTTATTCACTAATCACCTTTACACATTCATTAGGTTTACTTGCTGTCACTTTAACAGGTTGTTGGAGCTATTTTTTTTTTGCGTGCACATAGGGTTTCTTAAAGAGGAAACAAAAACACTGCCTTTTTGTGTATGTTTGACTATTATTGCCATTTAAATTAAAGATATGGGCGCACATTGCCCTTCTTACAAACACAACATGGCTTTTAGATGTAATAGGTCTCTCTTGCATTTTTAGATAAAAGCCAGCCCTATTGGCCTTGACAAAGCTTGTGTCTTGCTCACTTAGCTGTTTATATTTACTCAAAGGCATTCCAGCGTCTAGTCTCTGCCTTACAATGTTTCATTAAAGTAGTTTTTTTGTGTGTTTATAAGCGCACTTCAGTGCTAGCTTTTTATTGTGCTTTAGCTTTATCCAAATCTTATCAAATCATCTCGTTCTCCTGTTTTCCTTCACAAAAGGGTGATGTACAAATTCTTTCCATGAAAATTATAAACAAGTGACTTTGCTCCGCAGGGCTCATATATGCCTTAGTTATGCATACCCTGCTTAAAAGAAAGTACACAATAAGCAATTTAAAAAATGTCTTGCTATTGGATAAGGAAGTTTGAGCACGTTACATTATGACTATTGCAAACACCATCACCGCAGGGGGTTCTATCCCAGAATCATGGAAAGGCAATACTGTGATCCCTGTCCACAAAAAAGGGGATCGGTCTGTTCCAAGCAATTACAGACCAATATGTCTCTTGAGAAGATCAAGGCCTGGATCTGTGATATGTCCTTTCTCAGTCCTTATCAGGCAGGATTTCGATCCAAAATCTCCAAAATAGACCAGGCTTTTCATTTTTTATTGCTGTTTTGGCGTACCGCTGTAATCAACAAGGGCAACCTATACGTAGCTTTTGTTGATTTACGTGCGCCCATTGATCTTGTGCCACGTTCAGGTCTTTGGCAAACACTCGGAGATATGAAAATGCCATCGCATCTACTGCCACTGGTAGCCAGTCTCCATGTGGATAATTTTGCACGTGTAAGACGGGGAAGGCAGAATGACTTGATGGAAATGATTACAGTTTCTAGAGGTGTAAAACAGGGCTGGGTTCTGGCCCCTACTCTATTTTCATTATATGTAAACTATATAGTTTCCATTTTAATTCACGTTGACGCAATGCATCCTCTTTGGCCCGTGTCAAAATACCAATACTATTATTCGCAAATTATACACTTTTGGTCTCCAAGACCACAAGTGGCCTCCAGAAACTCTTGACGCATTTTGAGGTGTTCTGTGTCTGTAGATCAACATAACCAAAACTAAGCTAATGACATTTAACCCCCACAAATCTTTCAAAAGAGTTCTAGAACTTAGGGGAGCACCTTATAGAAATCATTCACAGCTTTACTTATTTTGGTATCGCCTTCAGCGACAATATGTCTTGGAAGCCCCATTTGACAAAATATAGTGGTCTGTTTCTCAATGGTCTGTTTCTCAAGCTTAGCTGCATAGGATGCTCGCGCCAGGGTGTTATGATTGAGAGCATTCTACTGTAGAATGTAGATTGTTATTTAGATTTTACCGTGTCAGTTGCTGTTGGATGATTACCTCTGCCTGTTGCTGCGCGGCACCTGTAAAGAAATAAAGCTTTCCTCTTACAATTCAACTTCGTACTGCGTCGTACCAACTACAAAATTGTTTGCGACGAGTTGCAGGTGTCCGCGGAACCCACGGCCTCCCAAGTTGATGATCATCGTGTTTGCCGTCCTTCTAAAAAGGGTGTAGGAAACCTTGTTGCTGGCTGAAGCAGGAAAGTACTTTGGTAAAGTACTCTTTAACCTGACCACCCCCGACCGTGACTGAGAGGTACTGTCACTCTTTTAATGTTTAGTTATGCGGCTCCGGCATCAAAGAGGAATCAATCGGTGACTCGCATGTGACGTATTGTGTGACGTTTTGCACACAACTTGGTCACAGCGATCTGCTTGCTGTTCATTTGATTCCGAAAAGCGCAAGCGCCATTTTGGGAAGGCAAGTTTGGCATACGTGTAGGCACGTACAGCGTGGCAGCCATTTTAGAAACAGAAAGATATTGGTTATTTTTATTCGACGACGTAAGACGTGACAGACGCGGTAGCCATTTTGAAAGAGTTACATTTTGAAACTTTATTGAACAATCAATATTCTTAGAGCTGCGTTGCAACTGGAGTCAAGTTTGGTTACAAAGTTACACGGTAGGAAGGAGTTTGCTTCTCATTAAAGTTTAGCGTGGTGTAGTACAGTGACACGCACACTCTCTGTCCTTGGTCATTTCATACACGTATTGCTGGTGTATCAACTTGCGTGTCGATATACAGTGACACGCACACTTTTATCAACAGCCTATACACATTGCTGGTGTATCAACTTGCGGGAAATACAGTGATACACACACTTCCATCTTCAAGGGTGTCGTAACACAGAAAAATACAGTGATATGCACACTTTTTGGTCTCCTGTCAGCTTATAAGCGCATTATTGGCTCATATGCATATCTTCACTACGTCGGTGGCACGCACACCAAGTGTGTCAGTTCTCAGCATAAACTTTGTGTACAAGTGTATTTCCTAAATATTTTATCGTTCCAAACTATTACTTTCTTCATGGTGAAATGTTCATTGTTTACTTTTATTTATTGAAAACACTGCTGCCTTAAAACGTTAGCAACTTACGGGGGCTGTCCACAAAGAGCATAAAGACTCCTACACCAAACCTATGTGGCCTGGTCTTTTTTATCTGAGACTATGGTGCTGGGGTCAGCCCTTTATGGGGCTGAGTTATGGGGGCATGCAAACATTGACACATTAACCACTACTGAAAACTAATTCTATCGCAAGTTGGCATTTTTCCCTGCTAGTACTCCTCTGGTACCACTCCTTTCGGACTTGGGTGTAAGAAGTCTACATGACAAAACCATATGGTTATGGTCTAACCCAGAACTTGTACATTATACCTCTGCCCTTCAGTATGTCATCTCTGCAGGCCATTCCGACACAATCCCTTGGCTTTTTTCATATTAACGAGTTATTGCACTTTATTGGGGCCTCTGAGCTTTGGAAACCTGCAGCCATCATTTCTTTTCCATCAAAACTTGCCCTGAAAATTGTTTATTGGTAGCAATTGCGGATAAAGTTTTAAGAAGACCTGAACTTCCTAGATTATACCGCAAATTTCTTGATTTTAAGGATCAGATTGGCTATGAGCCGTATTGGGACCAAGTGACTACTCCCGGCGATAGAATGCTGTATTTTCAATTCAGAGCAGGCACTCTTCCGCTGAGAGTTTTCACAAAGCACTGGTCTGAAGGGGCTAGCGATGTATGCCTTCTATGCCACATCATGTCTGAGAGTGTGCTGCATGTCTTTTTGTCATTCCCGCTTACACATGTCTCCGCAAGTACTGGTTAGCTCCCATTTGAAGGTGCTTATTCCAGCATAGCCAGCTAGCCGCACTTCTCATTCCGAAGGCAGATGTAGCTTAGCCCTTGCTGTACATGTTGCTTGGGGCCATGTGAACGCTGCACAGAAAGATTTTACCTCCCTCTTACCTCAGGTGACACTCCCTTGTCACTGTGTTCAGAACCTAGTTGGGTTTATCCATTTTTATTCCAATGTTTTCAAATTATATATAATTATTGGAGATATTTTACGACAAATTTGCATTGTATTTTAATGTTGTTTATTGTATTATACTTTTGTGTATTGTATATGTACTTTTATGGCCCTGGTGGCCGAAATAAAGTATTTTTGATTGAAATATGTTTACCCACAGAAAAACAAAAAAACTGTGAGTGGTATTCACTAAGGTAGACATACACGAGTAAATCTACATGTGTAAATTTAGTCTTACACTTTATAGTAAATGAACTTCTTCTGGCTATTCTTCATTACGAGTGTAAATGTATTGCTAAGTGTAGGCTTACGTGTCTCCACCCCCTGAAACCAGGGGTTGAGCCTAATTTACCAGTACAAAGTTACTACTTGTAACTTTTTACATCAGTGCGGAGATCTCCACTACTAGAGTGGATATTTCCCTATGGTAAAGTATAGGAAAAAGTTTAAAGGTAATTAAAGTTTTTAAAAAAATAGTAAATATTTTAAGATAAATATTAATGTAAATTGATACAACATATTTAATTTAAATATTAAAAAATGCTAAAGCACTATTAGCTAAATTATCAGTTACATATTTACTTATTTTAAATATGTTAAATAAAATTACAATTATTTTTTTAAAGAAATTTTTAAAAACCAGCCTAAAGTAAAATGTTTTTATGTATGAAAATTATTCAACGTTATGCATAGAATTAATGTAACAAATTTGTAACAGAATTTAAGTTGTGTTTATTTTTATTAAAAGGTTTATTAAAATAATGTAAAATAAACTAATAATTATTTTTAAGTAATACACACTTTTTAAATTGTAATTACATTTATATATATTTTTGAAGCTTTGGCAGAAAGGCATCATCGTGTGTGAGCACTATGAAAAAAAAAGATTTTCAGGATTTGCCTTGAGTGAGAGACACAATTTGGTACTTTGGTACAGTGGATTTTAGATTTGATTGGCTAGCGCGCTCCTCCAGCCTGGTGCGAAACCTCCGCAGGTTTCAGAGTACTGAATGTGAGCAGTGTTTGTTGGATATTTTTACGAAGTCTAAATCAATTAATTTATTTTAACATTATTTCCTATTGGCTGTTTTTTCTAAGTTTCTGCTTCCTTTGCCATGTACAGTTCTGGATTTGGGACAGATCAGAGCTGGAGTATATTTACAACAGCTTTTGATCCTTTTTGGCTGTACTAACTATAGGAGTGCAGTTTGTGAATATGAATGGGCTTACTCTTTTGAGGGTAGGTGCTTTTACCTCTCTAAATCCCTCCCTGATACTCCCTCAAAACCTCCTTACTCCACCGAAAACCCCAACCATTTTGCAGTACGTATTCCCCATTTTCCAGCCACTCTCCGAAACCTCCATCATTTACTACTAAAATATAGGCATAGGTGTGCAGGGATTTATTATTTTTTAGTTTTATATTGCGCTAGCTGGACCCGAAGGTATCAGAGCGCTTTACAAAAAATGAGAAATAGCATAACATAGCTTTACATAGGATGCATAAAAAGAAATAGAATAACGGGGCTCTGCATATAATTATAGATACTTAGATTCAAGAGCAATCATAAATAGAGATACAGAGAATCAGTAGACAAAAAAGGTGTGTTTACAGTATAAAGACTAATTAGAACCGCATAAATTAAAGGAGTGAATGACATATTAGACAGCTGAAACAATCAAATAACCAATTGTCACAAACGGTCTAGTCATGGAGAGAGTGAGATATTGGATCCTAGTTCAATTGGGTTGTGTGCTAAGGTATTTGTTGAGGAGAAGGAGTTTCTGGTCCCTTTTGAAGCACGAGATGGAGGGATTGCATCGGAGATCTCTAGTGAGTGTGTTCCATATCCTGGGTGTATTTCCAGAAAAAGAGTGAGTCTGGGTGGACTTCCTTTTCAGTTTGAGAGGCATGAGAAGAAGTGAGTTGGTGATTCTCAGAGTTCTAGTTCTTCCTGCTTTTGTAAGTTTATTGTCTAGATGGTGGGGTTTGTGGGTGATGCAGGCAGTATTGTAAATACATTGTCCTTCAATGGGAAGCCAGTTGAGGATCTTGAGGGCTAGTGTGATGTGTTCAAACCGTTTAACACCTGTTATGAGCCGGGCCGCCGTGTTTACAACTGACCTTAGGGGGGTGAAGTGACTTTAGAGCATCCCTGCGAATATGGAGTTCCCTTATTCCAGTTTCAAGAGGATTACAGATTGTACAACTGTCATGAAATCATTGGGGGAATGAATGGTTTAATTTTCTTGAGGTGTTTTAGTGTGTAAAGTGCTCCTTTGGCTGAGTTTTTGATGTGATCCTTTATTGACAAGTTCTTGTCCAGGGTGATGCCTAGCGACTTAACAGAGTTGGACAGGGTGAGGAAGCAATTTAGGGCATCCAGGTTCTTGAGCCAGTCTTGGATTGGTAGGTGGTTACTTTTAGGGAAGAACAGTATTAATTCAGTTGTGTTTGCATTCAACTTTAAGTGGTTCGAATGAAACCACGTTTGTATCTTGGTGAGGGTGGCATTGAGGTGTAGGATCTCACTAAGTGATTTGATTTTGTAGTAGAGTTGCATGTCATCATCATATAGGTGATATTTGACCCCTACTTGCTTCAGGATGATTGTAATGGGTTATATGAATAGATTGAAGAGGGAAGGGGGAGAGATTGAGTCCTGGACTACACCAAGAGTTACTTGTGTGGGTTTGGAGAGACAGGAGTTGACTTTAATTTGTTGTGATCGGTGTTGAAGGTAATATGTGAACCGTTTTAGTACTGTGCCGTTAATACCAGAGAGGATCTTAAGTTTTTCAAGTAATGCTGAGTGATTTACGGTGTCGAAAGCCATTATAGGTCAAGAAGGATAAGTAAACATGCTTCACCTTCATCTAAGGCTCTGTCTATGTCATCTGAGATATTGAGCATGGCAGTTGCTGTGCTACAGCCTTACCTGAATTCTTATTGGAAGGTGTCATGGCGGTAGAAATCACCTATATGTTGGTTAAGTTGTTGAAGAATACACTTCTCCATTGTTTTGGCTAGTAACAGGAGGTTGGAGATTGGTATGAGGTTGTTGAGATCATTAGGGTCTGCCCCTGTTTTTTTTATTATGGGTGTGATTTGTCCTAGTTGGAGGAAGTCAGGTACACAGCCTGAGGCGAGAGATCTCTGCAACAGGGGCAGAGATCGCTGCACAGAAAAGAAAAGCGAGGCAGAGGCGGTGACCTTCACATGGACGAATATGACCAACATTTTGTACTACTAATGTAGTACTACTAAACTTACTACAAATTGAAGTTTGTGAATATGCCCTATTGTGTTTGCAGAGGGGATGTCTATCCCCTGGCATACCGCTACGCTATGTAGAATTCGATAGGGAAGAAACAGGACCCCTTATCAAATGCCACATGATATTTTCAGATGTACACCTGGAAACCTGCACCTGGAGCTGCTTTACAGATATAAAACGTTGAATGTTTGCAAAAAGAATAACCCAAAGAAATGCACTCAGACACAGATGTGAAGCTCCGCTCCAACTTTAATTGATTTTTTCGTGAATACTACTAAGTCTGTCAGCTAAGATTTTGCGATAAGCAGTATCAAAGTTTCACATCATAAACTGTAGGACACTTTTATCCAGATGTTGAATTTCCTTAGAGTATATCTGATATTTTCTTACCTTTTGCAATTCTTGTACAGCTTTTCAACAGCATCCACAGTGACATCTTTGCAGAAACTGAGCTTTAGGCACTCTAGTGTTTTGTTACAATAGCTAGCCAGCAAGCAAACACTGTTGAAGAAAACAGCAAAAAACAAATTACCATTTGTTAACAATTGTGCACTGAACAACAATAAATATATAATTATACAGTAAAACTCACAATGACTAGGTCTTCATTGCTCTGCAATTCATGTTCCATATAGAAATCTAATATATATAAAATTGACAACTTAAACTGCAATTTGTGAAGCTTTCCCCTATCTCCTTTTTTAGTCACGCATTTACTAAGGATTTGTGCTGGTGCTTGTGTGATAAAGCAATGCAAAGTGTTGTGAAGTATAGCTGAGCGTTACAAACAACTACGAAGGATCAAATTTCACATGCAAAAGCTATTTTGTTCTGAAATTTGATCCTCTTGCTATGCCTACAGTGCTTCCTGCCATCCCCCTTTTAAAGTATGGAAGGGATCGTGTCTTTTGTAGCCCAGCACAAAAACCTTTGGATTAGGTGCAAACAAAATGTACTAAAACAGTGTGACCTTGCTTTGTATGCCAAAGAAAGGCAGGTGCAAGCAAGGTATCAAGGGGCATACTGTTTCACCTACTTATGTGTAACACGTGTGCTTTACCCTAAAGCACACAACTTACATGTTTGACCCCAGTGTTGAAGTCTACATAAAGCAGTTTGCACTGCTAGGTATATCATGGAAAGCACTAGACAAAACGGGGTCGGGAACAAGAAGAAAATCAAGGCTGAAGGGGGTGCTAGGCTCTCCATAATTGGCTAGTACTTCTCGAAAAAAAATGGTCACATTTCAAGAATGCCTCTGGAAGTCTAGAAGGACTGAACATGAAAGGTTGAGCAATGGCATTTATAGAATTGTATGGCAGTGCCTCCTTCATCCATTATGAACCATGAAAAACTACAATTCAGGAATTAACTGATATGATTCCATTATCACTCTGTAATGCCTGTGGCGGTGGCCCATCAGCCACAATAGGGACTTTACTGGGTCCCTCACTACTCTTGGATTTAGCTTTTAGGTGCCAGGCTGGCTTCATCCTCGTATAATGGACCCAAGGGTAGTGGTGAAGCTTGTGCTGAAGGTCAATACCATGGTAGTTTCAGATACTTTTGATACAGCTTATATGAATTCAGCGGTTGGCAATGATATTCAAACTTTGGAGAACGCTTTTGACAATCTGGTTACACAGCGCAACTGCTTTTGAAACACTGCTGAAACGGAAGCCTACATAGGCTCTAATTCTGTGTTAGGCTGGGCGAAATTTCTGCATGGAATTTCGCTCTGCCTGATTCAGGTAGGGTACGTTTTTCCACACTCAGTTTTTCAGGGTTTTCTGAGGACGCTATTTAAATGATCCAGCTGAAACAATTGCATGAGGCTTTGGCTGCAGCAGCTGAACAGACCTTCTCTTTTCCGCACCGCACTCCTGACCCCCCCACAGGACCCCACATACATTTACCATCTGCCAAAAGAAGGTGGTACATATACTTGTTAAAACATCATGGAACTGGGATTTCCTATGGTTTTATGACCAGAACAACGGCCCACACGGTAATTCTCTAAATTGTAATTGCATGGTACTGGTGAAGATTTTCCGACCACTACAAAGAAAGTTGCAATCTGACATACAGTGTTTTTTTTTCACCTAGCATACTTTACAAATGAGCATAACATCCTTAGCCATACTTGGAAGATGACAGCATCATAAACCATGGCAATTGCCATAACTCAGATTCTAAAAGCGTTGATCCATGAGCCTTACCACCTCCATTACCAGAATCTGAAGTTCTATTTACATTTATTTCTATCTCAAGAAATTCCTTTAGTGGCCTTCAAAAAGATTTTCCGGAGATCAAAAGAAATGTGCATTATTTTTAAATCAGTGGTAATGTAATTTTCTATTTTAACCTATGATCTTTCCTCAATGAAAAACTAAAAGTGGCAAGTGGTGTATTACATTAGTGGAAAAAAATAATTAATTGTTGTATAGCTTTTCAGCGTTCTGCAAATAAATGGGGAAATTGTTTGATAGAACTCACATGCTATTCTAGGTAATGAGTTATTGAATTTCAAGCACTCAAGACCTATTACATTATACTATCAAATGTATTCATGTAGTGGTTGAGACAGGTAGACCTGAAGAAAAAAATCATCATTTTTGTATCAAGGGTTACAAACTGAGTTGAAGTATATATTAGCAGAATAGTCAATTCTTTTACTAAATTTGCTGTACTTATAGATCTAGTTGTACAGTTAGATCATCGCTTGGGTGAATCAGAAAAGGAAAGCTGAGACTAAGCAGTTAGTAATATGGCCTAAGTCAGAACAAAATAAAACGTCAGGTGACTATTTCCCAAAAAAGGAGAAAGAAGACTCACATGGAAGTTATATTTGCACTGTGGTAGATTAGGGCATTTTATGAAGGAATATTGAAGTAAACCTACAATCTTCAAGTATCAATATAAGCTACAACCTGCAAAAAACTGGACTCCTTGTTAATGAAAGGAGCTTCCTTGTCAAGTGAAAAAAAGAAATCAGTTCCAAACTGGGTTGTGAGTACCTTGCAATGATTGGTGGCACACATAGACATGCCAATGAAAAGGACTTTGTAAGGTGTGCAGATAAAGAGTGTTTCAGGACTTTAGATTATGAATTCTCAGGGAAGCATATATATTATTATATTATATTATTATATTATTCTATTATATTAATGTATCAATATTTTTATAATATTTTAATATACAAACTCCGTTTTTCGCCTCAACTCCACCAGCTAACTCCCTTCATGATAAATTTTATCTTTTATATTCAGACTTTTTACTCTTTTCTTCCCCTCTTTTTTATTTTTAATTAGGATTGCGCCACTATCTCAATTACTACCATATCTGATTTTAATGGCCTGCCTTAAAGCATTTTTGAGCACTTTTTGCACCTTATTCGGGGATTTGCACTTACACTTAGCACCTTATCTTTTAGACCTAATCAATTTATCTATCTACCACCAAAATTGAGCCAAATATAATGTTTCCCTTGGTTCTAAGGAAGGGTTTGATTTAACATCTCACAATGTGTTTTTAGATTGTTTTGAATGTTTTTAAAATGATATTTAGAACATTTTTAACACAATGTTTTGATTTATACTCTCCTATTTATTGCATTTGTAAAACTGTTAAATCACAGGGTCTTATCTATCAAAACTCCAATTAACCGACATATATGTGTACTGTTTTTTAACGTATTTATACAGGAACTAATTCTTTTTATTAATACAAGAATTATAACAGTGACCCAGGCTGTCTTATGGCATTTAAGCCGGGATTGTAGCACACCTGAGTTACATATAAGACACACAATTAGTGTCTCTTTGCTTATTTGTATATATTAAGCATCACATAATGGTCCATATTGTTTTAACTAATGTCGGTATAAAAACAATGTGTTTGTTAATCACAAATGTGAAAGGCCCTGTTACATACATGATTTATAAGCATTATGCTTCCATTATTGATTTGGTGGTAAAAACAGCGTATAGTCTGTCTTCACGGTCTATTTTGCACTAGCACTGTATAAAAAGGGAAAAAAAAGTCAAGAGCATGTCATGTGATCAAGGGCTTACGGGCCCGAAACGCGTCATGGCGGCATTTACTGCGGGAAAATAAATTAATCAAGCACAAAGGTTGGTGTCCGTTTCCTACTTCGGAAGGTCAAGCAGTGTGATTCTGCCGTGTCAGTTGGATTTCGACGATATATATATATATATATATATATATATATATATATATATATATATATATATATATATATATATCTTAATTTTGCTGAATCTTCACAGATGCCAAAGATTAAGAAAAAGTTCCAGAAAAAGGTAAGGCAGCTAATTGTTCTTGTTTGCTTTAATGCCAAGTACCTTTTCATACACAGGAGCACACTCTCGGTCTCACAATCAGAAACCCCCACTCCAGTCCCATGTGAATACCTATGCATCACTATATCGTGCATACCCTGACTGGTCTGCAAACTACATACATTCTACCAGCCCCAGGAGACAATCTTCCCTTCATTGAGCACTTAATGGAAATCATCTCTTCCAATGACGACTCTCTAGTGTTCCCAATCTTCCTGAGAGACTTTAACCTACACTGGTCTAACCCTAATGATCACGTAGTGAATTGTCTCAAATCCTTCCTTTTGGATCAAAAACTGACACAATTCTGTGATAGCTCAACTCACAACATGGGTGAAATTCTGGATTTCATAATAACCAAAGGTAAAAACATCACACTGGACTCCATTACCCTATGCAATTGGTCCGACCACTACTACATTCTCTTCTTCATCAACAGGAAGGTGTTGGTAAAGGGGGTCCAGCCCATGAAAATGAAGGAATGGAAAAGGAACCTCCGAAATATAAACACTGAAGAACTAGCTACCCGTTGCAAAAATGCCTTGTCCTCACAAGCAGACTTCAAGAATGTACAAATCCTCACTGATGTTTTATATAATTTGTCTCTATCTCTAGTATAATGGATGCTATTGCCCCTTTACAGCATAAAAATGCCTCCCACAAAATTTCCAAACCTTGATTCATCTCCAACCTAAACTCGGAACGCTGTAAGCTGAGGGCGGCCGAAAGATCATGGAGATCCATGCCTTCCACCGAACAGTTAGACATTCTTAGAGCTATAAGGAATTCTTACAACAAAAAAGTCAAGACTGCAAAAACCGACTTCTTCAGATCCCAACTCAATCAAGCTAACACCTGCCCTAAGAAACTATTTGAACTCTTTAAACAACAATCGGTCAAGGCATCCAACGGTCATGACCTTGGTGATGGCTCTCCTACATGTGATGATTAAGCCGCCTTCTTCTCCCACAAAACTAAAAGAATCAATTTAGACATTGAATCAAAGAGGGCACTTCTCCCAATACATAAAACCACGGTCCCACCTACCCACCAAGAGCCACTCATCCCCCCTAGTTTAAGCCTCAAAAACAATGCATCCTGGCACACCTTTACTTACCTTAACGAAAGTGAAATTTACAACAGCCTCCTTGCAATCAATCCGTCTAACCACTTCAGTGACCCTCTTCCACCTTCCATCTTCAAGGAAATAAAAGCCTCCATCCTCCCCTTATGGTCCAAGATCGTCAATGCTTCACTAGTGCAAGTCACGATCCCCGGCTGTCTAAAAGCAGCATAGGTCTCCCCTATCCTAAAGAAACCTAACTCAGACAGTCCTGATCTGAACAACTTCCGTCCCATTTCCAACATCCACACTTCTTGAAAAATGTGTGCTAATTGAACTCTGCTCACACATAGAGAAATTCCAACTGTTGGATCATCATCAATCTGGCTTCAGGAAAGGGCACAGCGCTGAATCGGCACTCCCGCACATCACGAATGACATTTTAAATTTCTAGATCAAAATGAATCCTGCTTATTGATCCTCCTCGATTTATCTTCTGCCTTTGACACTGTGAACGACATCTAACTACTATCTACTCTGGAACACAGGATGGGACTTTCCGGATCGGTATTGAAGTGGTTAACTTCCTTCCTTCAAAACAGATCCCAAAGGTTAAAGATTAATCAATCTCTTTCCCAGCCACGTATAGTAACTATGGGGGTTCCACGGGGGTTCCAAAGTGGTCCGCCCTATCATCCATACTGTTTAATTTATTCTTGGAACTGTTAGCAAATGCCTTGAACTCCGCGAACATTCTTTTTCATATCTGTGCGGACGACACTCAACTCTATCTGAAAATCACCTCCCAGAAGACATCATCTCACTCAACTCAATCCTGATGAACACACAAAACTGGCTCACGGACAACTACCTCATGCTCAACAAATCCAAAACCGAATTCCTTCTCATCGCTCCCCCTAATCACATTCCCAAGACTGACTTTCAGATGAAACACCTCACAGCCTTCAACCGTTCTCCCCACATTATTGAGTCAGCTAAATGGCTCGGAATTACACTAGACTTGTACTTGAATATGAAGAACTATATCAGCAATGCAACCAAGGGAGCTAAACATGAGTTGAGTAAACTAAGGAATCTCAAACCATTTCTTCCACAGAAAGACTTCAAATTGGCGGTACAAGCTTTAGTTTTGCCAAGACTAGACTACGGTAGTTCCACGCTATGTGGTCTCCCCAAACTGAGCATGGCCCCTCTAAGGGCTTCCCTTAATGCCGCAGCTAGGCTGATTACCAGGACAAAAAGAAAAGAACACATTTCCCCAGCCCTAAAATCCCTAAAATGGTTACCATACGAGGCCAGAATTTACCTAAAATTTGCCTGCATGGCGCACAAAGCCCTTCACTTCAAGACCCCCATCTATCTGGCTCAAAAACTAGAACTATCAGGGGGATGCAGAGCATCACAAAGTGCAAGTACAATGCTCCTGAAGCCACAGCTTTTCCACAAAAAGAGATTGAGTAACAAAGCCTTCTCTGGCATTGCCCCAAAGATTTGGAACTCTCTTCCTCCGGAAATCCATACAATCTCCTCGACCGCTGCCTTAAAAAAAGTGAAAAAAATCCTAATGCTCAAGTTCCGGCCCGAATAGGCCTTGACTAGTAGACTACATTACTGCCCTCTATTTGGTCTTCTTGATTAACTTTGGACATGATTATATACCCGGGAATAACATTGTTCAGAATGCTTTGTACATACATATGTTTGGATGTTCCTCACCCATTGCTGTATCCACCCTACCCTTATGTGAAGAGTTCTGACACCTACAGGAGTCCAATTTTATGCAAATCGATTTTGAGACTTCATAAGGAAGGGCTTATATTCCTGCAATCCCTGGGCTTGCAGGAATTGTGTTATTCATTATTAAATTTGATAAAAACTGCCTTTTATATTCGGAAGCGGAATGGGTGTTAATGTAAATGAATTTCAAATTATATGCACTGTTTTCTTCTGACCTATGTTATTATCCATAAGGATATATGCTATTGAACATTTTGACATTGTATGTTTTTTTCCTGTGTTATGCTTTTATGGCCTTTTGGTTGTATAAAGTTTATTTGACTTTGACTTCATCATGTTCCAAGGGGGCTGAAGATGACAGTTGAAATCAAGCTGAGGAAAGGTGTGAGGCATGCGGAAGGGTGAAGCTACAGTTCAAATAAATAACCCATTTACATCACAATGTGCTCCTGCTTAATTGTTCTTCCGTATGCTACAAAAACTGGCGAAAAGGATGGGGTAACCAGAATTCTATTCAATATTTGTAATCATTTACAATTAAAACATTTCTCTTCAGTTTGCTTTTGAAAACCAAAAGCAAATTGGAGTGGTCGAATAACACCTCTGTAGTATTTGAAGCTATTAAGAAAGACATTTGTGATGACCAGCCCCTGCATGGTGTTGATCCATTTTGGAAAAGCATTATTAAAACTGATGCAACCAACAAGGAGTTGGGAGCAGGTCTTAGTCAGCATGATTGTAAGGATAACAAGGTCGTTGTTGCCTTTGCTCTGTGCTCCTTATCTTCCACAGAAGAAAGATATTCAGTGAGGCTTTGGGTTATATGTGGGCGGCAGAACATGTTCAATCTTTTGTGTGGGTACCTGAATTCTTAATCAGGACTGCCCATAAGCCTTTATTGAATGTTTTGACCACAGAGGGAATGATAAAGGCTTCTTCTCAGATTATCTTTGTGCCTACAAGATTACAATTTTACTGTGCAATGCTTCATTGGGGTTAACAATTGCATTTCAGATTTTTTGAGTAAATTACTGAATCCGATTCATGAGAGTCCAATGATTTGTGAGCCGATTTTCAAGTTGCAAGTGTGAATCAGCGTGAACTATGTGGCTTGAGGCATTGGTGAAAAACAGTGTATTCAAACATGTGAAGTGTTTTGTGATGTCCGGCTTGTTCAAAACATAACAAAAAAAACATTTTTAAAAATTGCTAAGAACTTAAGAGTATTTCGAGAAGTTCATTGTGAAATATTTGAAGAAGGTGATATTTTGCCTTGAAGTACACCTTGAAGGGCAAAATAATTAAGGTCTTGTGTCGGTGCCCTGGTTTAGATATTGACGTTTTGCTTCAAGTGAGACATTGTTTTGAATGTTGAACGCCCTGCTATGCCTTGGAACACAGTGAGTGTTGATGTTATGGACTCACTGAAAAAAACTTTGGTGAGAGCTGGTATTTAATTGTATTGATTGATCACTTTTCTAAATGTGTGGAGCTTGGTGTGACAGAGAGGTTAGATTCGGAATCTGTTTTCAGATTTTTGGAAGGATTATTTGTAAGTGAAGGTTTGCATTAGAAAATTATTTCTGACAATGGTACACAATTTGTATCTGGGTTAGTCAAACATTATTTAAGGAGAAAAGGCATTTTAGAGTAAGCCACTTCGCTTTATTATCATCCTGCTGCACATGGTGCACCGGAATGATTTAATTATTGATTAATGGAGTAATACAGTTGGCCAATGGAAATCTCAAGGATTGGGTCTTGGAGATTAACAATGGAGTGGAATTACAGAGTACCACCTTCTGTAACCGATTATAGTCATTTTCTCAATATGCATAATAGGGACCCATACACTAAGGATGATGTGTTGTGAAAGCCTATAAATGGCAAAGTAGAGTTGTCACTGGAACAGGTTGGCAGAAATATAAAAAAACGAAACAATTTACAAAGATTAATATCACAAAAAACACAAGGTTAAGAATTCGCGCTTAGACGTTGGGCAGCGTGTTGAGGTCAAAGAATGTAAGCATGTCTCTAAAGATAAAAGTAAGTTCATGGGATCCTATCAAGTTATTGATGTCCTAAAGGCAGTGCCACATGATTTATGAGATTCTGTGGCCGCGGCGATTTTCACATAATTGTGTATATTCACTGCAGTTGCCACATAATTCATCATCTGCTGCATAAACTGTAGATTTTACCATAAAAATTTGTTTCTAGTTCTAACGGATCAAAAGTTACAAAAAATATGGTGACTCGGTTTCCTGCGCACCGGAAAACACTTTTGCAATGTCTGACTGGTCATCTTTAAGTTGCTTATTGCTGTATTTGGATGTTAAATTGTTAGCAATTCTACTCTCATACACTATTACGAGGTTTTAAAATGACAATATAATGAAGTAATACTGTCACAAATTGTGTTAGACTATGCCGCATAATTTGCCTTTTCTTGTCTCATAATTTGTTCAACCCTGCCTCATAATGTGGTCCTCCTCTGCCGCATAATTCCAGTGGCCCTGCCGAAAGGACGCTGCTAGGCTTGAAAATGGAGCGGTGTGGAATTTGACTGACCTCTCCTACCAGAGGAAATGTGGGTATGGGACATTTGCAAAAAGATGCTAGCTTTGATGATAATTTGGGCGGGGTCAGGTCGTCAAGAAATTTAAATGCGGATAACGGTTGTGCTGAAGTAATGGAGCACAGAAGGAGAATTGCAGTCTGGAAGCCAACGAGTGTTTCTAATTATGGTCATGTGAAGTTAATGACAGAACAGATGATAATGGGGCACAAGGACGTGAAAGCTCAGGTGGTGTTGACAATACAAACGGTGTTCAGGAGAGGAGGGTTCCAGATGTCCGGTGTTACTTATTACTAAATTTCAAGATCAATTCACTGAATTTGTGTGAAAAAAACTAGATGGTATGGAATCCTTTGTTTTTATTGTCACATATTGACTTGTGTATTTCAAGATTTTTATTATTTTGCATTTATTATATGATTATATTTTATTTGTATTTATTATATATTGTCTGTTAAGTGGAAATGATGGTGTAGTGTTGCTCTTCCTCCTCAAGCTTCTTTATAATGTTAAGATTCACTGACGTCATCTTGTTTCCAAGGAGCTGGAGGTGACATTTTCAGTCAGGCAGTGGTGAAGAGCAATGTATGTGGAGCAGCGTAGCTGTGGTTTAAATTAAAAAGCCATTTAAATCACAACGTGCTTAACTCTTTCCTTCAAACGCTACAAAAATCCCACTGTGTGATGCAGGGCCTGCCATTGCTTTAGGAGCTATGATGAACAGTCTTCTGCTGGCAGTGATAAATTTGTAAATAAATAAGTGCCAGGGTTCTCGTCAGTAGGCCACTGTGACTTGCACTACACATTGCCACTGCCATGTTGCCAATGATAGTAACAACACAACCTTTAACTATCACACTCCTACATGTCTGACAATTCCGACTATTCCAGGCCCCCAGAGCTATAAGATTGGCTAGGGTGGCAGGTAAAAGCCAGTTTTAATGTATATTTAAATTAATAATTAACTGTTGTGGTCATCTCTAAATTAGCCTGACACGCCACCTTGTGGCAGACTGGTACAAAAGGGGGTGGTGATGGGCAGAGCATCAGAACCAATCAAACACTCACACCCAGTCAACAGATCTGGGTTTGATCCATCACCGTTCTTTAGCCCACTTTGCCACCCCAGTTCAGACATGGCCATATGCAAATCAGTCTGACCCTGTGCCTCATGGGAACAGCCCAGCCCGAACTGCCAAGCCATGCCTTCCCTGGACCGGAAACAAGCTTCCTAGGACCGGTTTCTGGCATTTCAGCCGTTTTCAGCCAGGCTTGCTTGAATCCAGTGGCAAAGTGAGCAAGGGACTCACGTCTGAGCATACCCTGCCAACTTATGGCGAACAAAGCTGTACAAAAGGGGGTGGTGATGGACGGAGCATCAGAACCAATCAAACACTCACACCCAGTCAACAGATCTGGGTTTGATCCATCACCGTTCTTTAGCCCACTCTGCCACCCCAGTTCAGACATGGCCATATGCAAATGGCAGACTGTCACAAGTGCTGATGTTGACAATTAAGTGATGGTGCCAAGCACTGGAAACCACCGGCTCAAATTAAGTACATCTATCAAACAAAGAGTTTTGCTTCAATGCTCTAAACCAAATAACCGGATGCGCTGTCCATCAAACATGCAGCTTGTGTATTTTACCAGTCACTCCGTTTTTCTGAAACTGCCTTTATAGTGCAAAGACCTTGGATATACATAAATTAGTGGAGGTCGAGCAAAAGAGGTATTTGATGACAAATATATCTGATTGACAACCTCGCCATAGTTGAACATGCAACCACGTAAAATCTGATTTCTCCTAAACTGTGATTCAGCCGCAGTCCATGCAGGTAACAGTGGTGGGGCTGGGTGGGGGGGTATTTCGAGGGACGATGCCAAGGGGAAATTAAATAAATAATTCATTTACCCTCGGCATCGTCCCTCGAAATCCCCCCACCCGGCCCCACTGCTCCACCACTGTTACCTGCACGGACCGCGGCTGCTGTGATTGATCATTGCTTTGCAGTGTTATGAATTATGTGGTAATATTGATCTGTTTTGAGAATACCAACAAAACTCTTATGATATAAGCATGCTGTACCGTAGACAAGTATATATAAATAACTGTAATGAGGTCCAGCAGCTTACCTGAATTGCCCAACAAGAACATTTGTATCTTTCCTTCAAATACCAGATGTGAATAGTTTGCAAATTAAACACCCCACACTTTGGTTAATATGAGTGAATGAAGACCACTAGTGTGCTTTGCTTTGATCAACTGAGTAGTCGGAAAGTTGGATTAATAAATGCATGAACATATATCAGAAAATCACTTTAGTGGGACTGAAACCAAATATGGGATATTGTGGAAGGTTTCTTTTATTAACAGAACTAGATCCTGAACAGTAACAACCTTATGGTTATTGGCCATAAGATCCAAGTAACCTGAGGTTACTCTCTCTGGTACTGCCATAATAGTATCAGAGAGAGACATGGTCCTTATAAAAAGCCCAATGCAAAATTAGGAGTTAAAATCTCAAAGCTAAATTGGATTATATCCTGGTTTAGCATTTTGTGAATAAATATGAGCCTCAAATCACAGTTTACTTTGCTATATTTTATTTTGCGTATTTGTAGAGGGTGAACACTCTTCCCCAAAGGGATATCACAGCGCTATTACTGCCATACATTCAGTCAGCAAGAATACTAGGGAAGGAGTAGCTTAGTAGATAAGGTCCTTTAATCTGGGAAAAGCCATGTTTTCGTTTTTTTCTTTAATCTAAAATAGTCCTCAGTATGGTGGAAATCCAAAGGAAGTAAATTTCATTGGGCTCCAGCCCGATAGGTAAAAGAAGGTCCTCCGGCTCTCACTTTCCTGATGCATTTTGTTTTTGCAACAGCTAGATCTCAGATTTCTGGTGGGCTGAGTGAATTCCACCTTCAATCTGAGAATCATAATCAGAGGACTGGAGTCATGAAGAGCCCTGTAAGCATGGCAGAGAAGCTTGAATTTCGATCTCTTTCATACGGGCAGCCAATGCAGGATTTTTTAGACAGGTGGACACAGAGCTATATCTGTCTTTGTTGCAGATGAGTTTCGTTGCTGCATTCTGAACCACCTGCAAACTGGTAAACAGATATTGTAGATTATAGTGGGGGTTGGTGGTGAACTCTGCTCCGCTGGCAGAGTTTGTAGAGTTTTTGACTCTCCGTGCTCCGCTTGGAGCACAGAGTCCGGCCAAAACTCTGCAACCGCCAGAGGAGCAGAGTTTACTTGCCTGCCAGCACTCACCCCTTATTTGACTGCCCTGTGAATGGAGGCTAGCGTTTTAGATCCTCATTGCAACCCAAATGGCTGTGGTCCCCCTTCTATGTTTGATCATTATGATGACTCCCCCTTTTTCATCACCTTATCCGCCACCCTCTCCTATTCCGTAATTCTCATTGGGTAAAACAAAAAGTGGTCCCTCTCATTTCTATCTGATATTTGTAGAACAGCCCATTTGGGTTGGAGAGGAGGATTTGGACTCTGGTCTGTCCAGTTCACCATTTAAACAGCCCTCCCGGTGAACAAGATGGATCACTGAGGATCAATTTAATAGACTGATAAGCCAAAACCCATGAGGGGGTGGAAAATCTATGATCAATAACAGTAGTCATGAGCAAATAATGAAAATGATCAACCTTAAAAAGAAATTAATTAGGATGGAACTCCATGCTGATTTTTTAATCGAATATTTAAAAGCAGAAGTAATACCTATAGGACTACGCATCAGAAATGAACCTGGGCTCTTTAATGAAAACCAAACATTTCTAGAGGTTTGGACACACGTAGCCAACCGTTTCAGTAGGGATTGGCTCATTTTAATTATAGAAACTGCACAAGAAGTTATGATTATTGAACATAAACAAATAGAGGATTTGGAAACAGCCTTAAAACAAAATACAGCTTTGGATGACGCAAAGAAGAAATTAGAAGAGCTAGAATTAGAAACAAATGGATATCGGGAATATCTTACGAATAAAAAGACTATTAAGCTCAGAAAGGATATAGAAAAGTTTAGTGCAGAATTAGTGTATCCATTTCATAACAAAGAATATTATAACACCAAGAGGGAACAGAGGTGGAAAAAACCGCAATATCAAAGACAAGTGTATTCAAGAGGGGGAAACAAGAGAATTACTTTCTCTGAATCCTCGGGCTCCAGTAGCGATACAAAATAGAATATTCATTAAAGGAAATTATAAGAGCCATTGTATATGAATAAAATAAAATAGGTGCTCACTGGATTTAATTCTTATAAAGATTGCTATCGGTTATATACGTTTTTTGCGATATAAAGACAAAAGTACACTCTCGTTTTGGAGCGTTAACTTCCGGGGCACCTGTGGCAGAGTAGAGCATGGATTATCATTGAAGCTTCAGTGCTTCCGGTTCAATCTAGGCAGCACGCGAAACACTCCTGCGGCCGTTTCTAACTTACGGCCCAAACACTTCCGGGGTCAAAGAGGTTGTGCGCGCGGCACTGAATGCACAGCTGATAGGAATTTTCAAGCTAAAGAATCAGCCTATCAGGGGACAGACCCATGAATATTTAACCCGGTAAGGAGAGCGTAGCTTTGAATTGGCGGTTTGGAGGACGTGAGGATTTTTCACTTTCACGCAGGAGCTTTCATACGGTATGGACTATAGAAGGATTTTGAGTGGGAGCTTCCGCTTTGGGCTAAAATTCTATCCCCGATAGCGAGTACTAACAATGGGGGGGGGATTCCTGTCTTATTTATGTCTTTTTCAGACAGTTACGACAAAGGAAGTGGGACATATCCGGTTTTGAGGTGAAATTATCACCCGCAGAACACACAAGGGGCAACATAACGGCACGTGAATTGTTTCTAATGAAATGGTAGGCATTTATTTTTATTTTTATAAATAGTAGTTAGCAGCTATGGTGAAACAACTGGACTAATAATAGTCTCTCATGTATAGACTCAGGCGCAAAGACTATAGACAAGTGGCGGACGATATTGGAATAGAGAAAAATACCCCCTGCTTCTAAAACTGAATGAGAGCTGGTGTAACAATTTAATATTTGGACCAGGTAATATTTCAGATAAATTAGGGGCAGTTATGATTTATTAATTTCTATCATGTCAATCTGGAAATAAAATAGGACTAATACCTGTCCTTTACCTCCAGCTCTGAATCGTATGATCATGTAATGCGGGAGTTTGGAGACAAGAACAGGGTTCCTTTAATAATCAACATATGGAATTTTATTAATGTTCTTATTGAGGTAAGGACTATTTTAGTACAGTTTATCGCATGCCAGAAACATAAATATTCAGCCAAGTAATGCTGATATATCTATAATTGTTTTACAGATTTATTTTGACTAAGAAATAAGGATAAGCCTGTAAAACCAACACAACTGTGGATCCAATGAATTGAAATAAGGTAATCCGCCCCCCCCCCCTTTTTTTTACTCATTACTTTGGAGACCAGTTTGAAAAATAGGTGGATTTTAGGCACTCTTGCTCCTAATGCTTCAATAGGGTAAGGAGGTCTGTAAAAACAATAGATATTTTTTATGATTAGCCCATTTGATAGAACATAATAGGGCAATGATGTAAGATGGACGGAGTTATAATTGTTTTGTGAAAGAATAAAACCAAAATAAATGTTGTTTTTAGGTATGATGAAGTAATAAAATCTATCTCTACCTCTGTGGGGGCAATGTACTATAAAAAATTGCAACTAGTGTACAATACAGATGGGCCAAAGTGACAGCTGCTGTTTGTCCCTATAAATGTAAACTGATATATTGTATTTGCCAACAGGAGTGAATAATGATGGCAACCAATCAGTGCCAACAATAAGAGAGACGTATTCTGGGTCTTGATAAAGATGGATTATTAGATAAAACAATCAAAACGTGTCGACGCTGCACCTAACACAATCCGTGGGAACAGCTTCTCCTATAGATATAGAACGAAAAGATTGTATCTAGGACAAGCCATTGGAATTTTAAAAAACGGATGTGTTATTCAATGACAAAATGTATTGTCTGTGTTTGTCTCTCTGTTATTTGTGTGTTGGAGTATAGAATCTAGGCATAGGTTATATGGTTGTTGTCTTTTTAATAAGTGTAATCCTGCATTACTATTCTGCACAAGTTTGGTCCTCAAATGAAACAGGTTTTTATCAAGTGCATGTGGCATATATATGTATTTGGTATATGAATTTGTGTCATGATTATAGACGTTCTATGTCTATTTTTAATTGTGTTTTTTAATAAAATATAAACAAAATTGAATACTAACTTTCAACTGGTATGGTTCTATTCAATATTGTATATGTTCTAATACATGGGCTTCAGCTTGTGTTTGGAATATAAAAATGTAGTTCTTAAATTTAACTTTCCATCAAGGGAACTTAATTTCTACCTATCAGTAGTACCCTATTCCCCTGGTTGGTAAAAGGGGTCCCTCTCATTTCTATCTGACAAAATAAAAAACGACCTGGCCCCTCGTGCTGATTGACATGGCGCAATCGCAAACAAAATTGCTTACGAGCAAGCAGTTGTGCGACATGCAACACGTGTGCACAGCAGAGATGGCTGTTTCCAGGGCACTTGGAGTTTGTGAGGCCGCTCAGAGGAACTTTGATTCACAAGTGGTGCAAGGTATCTTTTTTTTGGCCACATTAAAGATGGCCGGTGTTGGTGTGCTTGCGCTGACAACAGTGGCCAGTTCATCACTAAGAAGGTGCCTCCTGGCTTCCAGAGGGCAGAGCCTGCTGCTGTCTGGTCTGCAATCGGGGGGCGCTGGGAGCCTTTGGCACTGCCTCTACTCAAAGGTTTTATGGTCGCAGCTGGTAGGACAGTCTGTGGGCTTGTGCACCTGCCTCAGATAACAACGAGTAGACTATAGGTCACAAGTTCAAAACCATTCAGCGCCAACTCAGCTTATCATCCTTCTGGTGTGAGAAAGTAAATACAATTGAGATGAGGTAATATCAACCTCTGTTACCAGCAGCTGTTGGGTACATGGGAGGAGCCACACATGTGTTGCCTAAATTAATAATAGGAATAAGCATTGGTTCCCTGAGCTTTTAGTTTAAATGGGGAAGAATCACGGTGTCCCGGTTGCTCTTCATAGTGCCCTGCAACAGGCAGCCTCAGCCCCTTGACATATGTTGGTGGCCTGTACCACTTATTGTCTGCGGCCTGCACTGATGAAGGGATACACGGCTCTCAGTGTTAGTCTGTCAACCATTGATGTGGCTGCTTCTCGGGGTTAGCGGAGCTGTTCAGACACTGGCACCACACAGCCCGTCACAGAACATGTCCAGTCTGGCCAAACTGTTGTTGCTGCTGCATTGCAGAGCTCCTCAGATGAAGTGACCACCTTTGTTCACCCCCAGGTAAGGTACTCCCTAGGGGGTGAAGATTCAGGTCTTATGGCCTTCAACCATGCCAGCCACAGTATTTGTAAATAATGTCACTTAAATTGGTGCATTGTTTTTGATCCGCTCCCTGTTTTCTGATTCCACATCTGCTATTTGATTACTTTTGTGAGGACTTTCTCTTTGTCCTCTCCATCTCTGGGTTATAGACTCTCTATCAGAGTAGTGTGGGCATCTACCACTTGTTTCCCTGGGCTCACCCCTATTCATAAGGCTCTCTGTCCCAGGTGGCCACCCCACTTGATGCCATCACTGACAGTTTCCCATCCTGGTTTTTTGTAACAATCTTTTTTTTAAGAAAGTATTGCGGCTCTCGGCTGCCACACTGCACTTGACAGGAGCTGTTGTGCAGCTATGCTAATAAGCAATTAAACAATTTGTAGTAATCCAATCAAATTAAAATTCAGCTTCTTAATGAAGTTTATTGGAGAGTACAATAAACCTCCACAACCTTCAGCAATACAGAAAATACTGGCCATTCTTGGAATCTTTGCTGTGATGCAGTTCTACCGCATCACAGCTACATCATAAGGATTCCAGCTACCACACATCTCCCCCCCTATATTATCCTAAAAAGAGAAAAATGTGTTAGCATGCAGGGAATTAAAACAATAGAAGTAAACAAATATAAAAAATATAAGCAATACAACATAATACAACAATTGTATGCATATTATTTAAATGAAGTGCACTACAATCGCATTAGACGCTACTAGAATGAGATATTTTACACAAATCCCCAAAGCTCCATTTCCTGCCATCGTCCCAATTGTGCCACTGATCCCTTGACTAGAATGACTTTATGGGCCTGTGAAAACTTACTCTCACCCCTCCTTACAAAACCAGGTTTTTCCCAACTACCCAATCACCATTAGTAATGTTCATCTCCCTCACATTTTTCCGACTGTCAAAGCAAATCTTGTTACACCACTGACAATCAAAAACCCTTGACCTCATTTCTTCTCGATCAACTGACACTTGATTCTTCTCATGAAGCCACATCGGAGACAACTTAGTACCAGTCTCTCTTCCTTTTAATGCTATAAAAGGAGAAACACCCGTGACAGAATGAGGTGTAACTCTGCGAGCCCACATCATCTTCCGTAACTCCTCTTTCCATGACAATCCATTTGCCAGAGAGAGCTGAATACTTTCCATTACAATACGATTTACCCTTTGAACAAGTCCATTAGCCTGTGAACGAAATAAAGACACCTTGTCATGTTTGAGTCCAAGTCTAGAAAGAAAATGTCTCTTTTCAGAAGAAACCAACTGAACACCGTTATCAGTCACAAGAACTCTAGGTGCACCCTCTTCGAAAAATACTTCCTCCAAAAGTTTTATCACATTAGCAGTAGTGACTTGTCCCATGGGTTTGCATGTAAACCATTTGCTGTGGTAATCTACCAACACAACCAAGAAACAATGACTGGTGGCCAATTTGTCAATAGGACCTAATATATCCAATTCTAATCTATCCCAAGGCCTCATAGGCAAATCCATACATCTCAAAGGAGGTTCTCTGACTACTTTACCTTTTTCACTATTACAACATGCATGACAATCTCGTACTAAATTCTCCACATCTCTGTCCTTTCCCGGCCACCAAAATGATGACCTCAACCTTCTCTTTGTAAAACTCCTTCCCAAATATCCCTCATGAACAATATTTAATAATCTCAATCTTAACAAACAAGGGGAAACTATGCGATCTGCTTTGTTAACAGGACAGAGGGCGTCTTCTATAGCCTTTACAATGCTACCTTTGGGTCTAATACCATTAACAGATATCTGATGACCTAAATAATTGACTTCTCTAAGTCTTAATTGGCATTTTTCTTTTTTGATTGTTAACCCATGGTTAGCAATTCTTTGCAAAATTTCCAGCATTAATTCATCATGTTCTTCAAACGACCTACCAACAACCATGATGTCATCCTGAAAACATGACACCCTCTCCATCCCTTTAAAAATGTTTTGCATAATTCGTTGAAATACGGCAGAGACTGATGCCAATTCAAAAGGCATTCTGCAATATCGAAATGGTCCTAAAGATGTTACGAAAGAAGTCAAAAGACGCGAGTCATGGTGTAAATTTACCTGATGGTAAGCTGAAGACACTTCCAGAACACTAAAGACGCTGCCACCCCCCATCATGCTTAACATTTCTCCAATATTTGGTAATGGTTGCCTATCAACCCATATATTTTTATTAAGGTCCCTCAAGTCTATGCACAAGCGAATCTTGTTACTCTCCTTGGGGGCAACCACAATCGGAGATAACCATTCTGATGATTCTATAGGTTCTATGACATTGGCCTTTAACAACTTATCCAATTCACTTCGAAGTGGTTCTCTCATCATATATGGTATTGTTCTAACCATATGTACAACAGGTTTAGCATTTTTCTTGAGGATTATTCGATGGGAAAATCCCTTTAACACACCCAAATTATCAGAAAAGACATCTGAATACTTTTTCATAAACGCATTTGCCCATCCATCCTCCACATCATGTTTAGACGATGTATGCTTAATTACTGGTTCAACAAACATAACCGGTTCTGCAGCATTAGGATTAAGTATAATGTTCAAGTCCTTCTGATGTCGCCATCCCAAAAGATCTGATCCCTCATGTGTGACATAAACCCTTCCATGAACACCATTCTGATTAAAAATAATGTTCATCCATTTCATTCCCAAAATGTTGATTTTGGTTCCACCATATCTGACTGCTTTCACATCTGCTTGGAACAAATCCTTGATCTGTCCACCCATGTTCTTTTGGAAAGTTTCCTTGGATGATTAAGCTAAATAGGCTACCAGAATCAGACACCAATTTGACTCTTCCTTTATCTAAAGTGATTTCACAATGAGGCTTTTCCAGTTTCTCTGTACTCTCCTTCTTTAAGTTTAAATTGTCATCATATATATTCAAAACAGAGTCAAGATTAAACTTTTCCACAGATTCAATAACTTGAGACTGAACCAATTCTGTATCATCTATAGCCAAGAATATCTCCCATCACGATCCTCACCTTTATCCTCAACTTCCTTGAGGCTGGTAGTTTGCGCTCTACCTTTCGCTAAATGCCCCATTTTACCACAAAAGATCTACATGTAGAATTTCTCGCTCCACATGCAAAACTAGAACTTACATGTCCAGGACCCCCACATCTATAACAAATTATGGGTCACCTATCATCAACTTTTACAGGCACATATTCACTGTTTTTTTTTAGTGACTTCTTGACAACTTCTCTTTTAACTTGTTTCACTTCAACAGGTATTTCTTTTACCATAGTTACTACTGCACTTCCATTTACACCTTTTCCTTTGTCAATTTCTTTCATCCATACAGCAGTGTTTTCCATATTTCGAGCAATTTGAATAGCTTCTTCCAAAGTAGTATCCTTTGAGAGTAACTTTTCCTTTACCTTTTTTATTATTTGTACATCTCACAATCTAGTCCCTTATCAAAGAGTCAAATAAATCCTGGAATTCACACGTAACAGCTAGGCCACGCAAAGAAGCCACATATGTCATTATATCTTCATCTTGGTTTTGTACTCTACACAAATTTGTATGTTATTTAAAAACAACGTTCACTTTAGGGGTAAAATGTTTCTCTAACATCTGTAATGACATATCATAAAGATTCATTGGTTGACCATTTCCCATGCCTAATGATATTTCAGGCAAATCATCATATATTCTCCTTACTTCTACGCCAAGATGATGTAAAAGTATAGCTTGTTTCCTCAAAGGACTATATTTGTCTCCTCCAATGGCCAATAAATAAGTTAAAAAAAAATTGTTCCATCGCTTCCAGGGAATTGATGGTTCCCGTGGAATTGGTAAGAAACTTGGAGGTGCCGACATACTTTGCTCAGACATGCCTGCAATAAAGTTTAATTAGCGAACTAAAATAAGAGAATAATATAATATTCTACTACAATAAGCTGAAACAACAATTCAAAATAATTAGTCAAAATAATTGATTAAAATAACCAACTAAAATAATTATTTAAAATAACCAATTAAAATAAATAATTAAAATAACTAACTAACATAAATCATGAATTCCAGCCTTAGTAAGGTTTGTTTCAATGCAGGAAAGGAAGACATGAATCCTTATTTCTTTTCAATGTAGGAAAGGAAGTCGTGAGTCCTTCTTTAATTTTCTTTACTCTTTTAACATGGTTACAGCAAGCAATAAGATGAAGCTCTCCACTCTTCACTCTCGAGTTCGCCGTAATCGTAGTACTAGTGGAAGGATCGAGTAGCCACCTAATACTTGCGTCACGATCGGGAAACCGAAAACAAAGACATCGAGCATGCAGGAAGCTTCAGTTTCCATGTAGCAACAGCACGTAATGCGGCCCACAACTACAAATGCAAAATGCGTCCCACAGCTTTAGTTGCTTGGTAACGAGCAGTGCGAGCAACAGACACTTGCATGCAAGCTCTAAATGCAGTGCTTGCGCTTCAGTTGCTAGGTAACGATAACATCGAGCAGTAGACACTCGTGTGCAAGGTTTAAACGCGGTACTATCACACAAAGCCAACTTGTTGTCCCAAAATCAAACCAAATTATCAGAAATTGACAAAATATAGCAGCGCTGCAACCAAATCGCCAAATAACTCACAGTTTGAAGAAAGATGTTGCCAAGAAGCAACAAAGGAATCCTTCAATAGCGCAAATTTAGTAATTAGCGGCGTTCCAGAGGTGAAGGTTGTAGTGTCTCCTGCCCTTTGCGCAGGACCAACTAATCTCCAAAATTTGTAGTAATCCAATCAAATTCAAATTCAGCTTCTTAATGAAGTTTATTGGAGAGTACAATATATGTCCACAACCTTCAGCAATACAGAAAATACTGGCCATTCTTGGAATCTTTGCTGTGATGCAGTTCTACTGCATCACAGCTACATCATAAGGATTCCAGCTTCCACACAATTTTCTTCTCTCCACAACATTATCGACAATGTGACTTCACTTAGTCTCCAGTGAGGGAGCCCTCAATAGGAACGGGTGACGGCATTTCGCCTCACACTGAACTTCGTGGGATTTCATGGAGTTTTAGGTAACTCTACGAGTTCCGCCCACACCTAATAATCAGCTATCGCCACATAAAGAGCATTTCTGTAATCTAATCTACTGGCGATTAAAGCCTGGATCACAGTTTTGTGCCAATCTACTGGAATTCAACGGAAAAGATTCCAGAGAAGTTTAAGCAGGCCAAAACATTTGCCACACGCTACATTGGCCTGGGCCTGCATGGATAATGACCGATCAGTGAGGACTCCTAAATCTTTTGCTGCATTCTCAAGTTCTGGCGCAGTGCCCAGGGTTGCAGACCGCCATCATGCCCCCCACATGTGGTCAGCTCCACTGAAAAAGAGAATCTAATTTTTACGCCGTTTTGATTTACACAGTGGGCCATCATCCAACAGGCCACCTTTGAGAGACAGCCAGCAAGATTTTTCTTCATTTTTCATATTTGTCTCCTCTCGAGATGGACAGTTGGGTATCATCTGCATAAGAGCATATGTTAAATACCCACTTTTTGACCAGCGTAGCAAGAGATGCAACATACACATTAAAGTGTTCAGCGAAGAGCCTTGTGGTATGCCACATTTTGAGCTGTGGGAGGATGATCTGACTGAGTTTAGCTGAACAGACTGAGTTCTTTTGCACAAAAAAAATCCAAACCATTGAAGGACAGAGGAATGAAACCATATTTCATGGAGTTTTTTAATCAATTGGCTATGTGAGACTGTGTCTAATGCCGCAGAGAGATCTAATAGAATCTGGGCAACAGCCTTGCCTTGATCTACTTCTAATCTAATGTTGTCCAGAACAGCCAGGAGAGTGCATTTCGTTCTGTTCTTGGCACTGAATCCCATCTGGGAAGGATCTAATAAATTATTGTCCTCCAAGAAGACTGTCAATTGAAAATTGACAAGTCTTTCTAGGACTTTGGACATGCCTGGAAACAAGGAAATTGGACGATAGTTAGATAGGATAGATACATCAAGTCCTGCCTTATTGGCCAAAAGGAGAATTAATGCTTGCTTACAGGAGTCCTGGTACACAGCATTTTGCAATGAAATGTTAAACGTTTGATTCCATCCATCTTGATCTCTCAAGATGGATGTTAGACGAGAAAAAATTAAATGAGGGCAGGGGGTCCAGTGGAGAACCTGACTTAACTTCTAGCATTAATTTCTTTACCTGTTCCCTAGATACACTAGCAAGATTCCTAAGTGGGCTCCAGGGGCGGCTCCTCCATGTGGTTGGAGGAGCGTCGCCCCACTGCCTTCTCGCAGAGCGAGAAGCAGAAACATAAAATGGTATTGTAAATACCATTTTATGTTTCTGCTTCTTGCACTGCGAGAAAGCAGAATGGTTTGGTTGGGGGTTGGCAGTTGGTTGGGGCTTTCTGCTCGAGGGCAGGGGAGGAGTGGCTAGCCCACTGCTGCGGGCTCCGACTGTTTGGCGGCCCGCTGGGGCTGACCAAACCAGTCATGCGCACTCTCCCTTTTCTCCATGGAAGCTGCATGCAGCCTACATGGAGAAAATGGCCTCCCCATAGATGTCTGTGTGGTCTGCGCCCCAACCAATGACAACGCTGCCATTGCAGCATTGTGATTGGCTTAGGGGAGGAGAGGAAGGCTGCCTGCTTCCTGTTCCGCGGGACCCGGCCAGGAGCTGAGACAGCGCGGGACCCAGGAAGGTAACGTTTTTTAAATTTTTTTATTAACCTCCCCCAGCCCCTCGCGAGAACTCTCACGTGACCCCTCCACCCGCCCACCCACCCATGAGTCATGCCGGCCGTGACTGGTGGGCTCATGCTTCTGAGTGTGGACATATCTGAGACGAGGGAAACCCATCTAGGGAAGGTTAGGAATCAAAAGTAGAATAGCTTTTGCCTCTTTCATCTGTGAAGTAGTTGGCTATTGCTTCGTTGTGAGGGACTAGGGGGTGATAACTTGCAATAAACTATCTGGCTGGTACAGTTTAATAAAATAATTTTTCTTAGCTCTCTTGAGCTTTCTTTGATAATCATTCAGTTGATATTTATAGGCTAAGCAGTCTACAGGATTTTTAGAAAGTCTGCAAGTTCGCTCAGACAGTTTGCATTTCTTTTATTCGCTTTTCAGTTCAGGAGAGTACCATCTTTCAGATCTATGGGATGTCTTCAGTTTTAAAGTGGACATATTTCTAGTGCTTTAGTTATAACTGTATTGAATTTCACCAGATAGTTATTGAGGGGAGTAGCTATGTCTAGCTCTGGGGGAGAAAAATTATCTGAAAAGGACTCAATGCTGATGCTGCTCCATGACCTTTGAGGAGCATTAGAAATTTTTTACATCAGTTTTTGAATAAAGGGAAGTGAAAGCAAATAAATTTATCAGACCAGATTAGAGAAGAAATTTCAATATTCTTTACAGTGTAATGTTGCAAAACAACAGGTCTAGTGGGTCTCCCGCTCTATGTGTCGGGCCAGTAATTCTTTAGTAAGTTGTATAATTAGCAAGTCACTTTCTAGTTGTTTACAAAGTGGATCTTCCAAATGTTCAAAATATAAGTTAAAGTCTTCCATTACTATATAATGATCATACTTTAAAATAAGTGGAGCAAGTCAGGAGAACAAATTGGCCACAGTGCCGCAACATTAGCCCCCACAGCCCCTGTGGTGCAGAGGGGCCCAATCTCCAGGGGGCCCTATCAGCACAGTACACTGACTGACTGGGTCTGGGTCTGAATCCTGGGACTAGTGGCTTGATTACACACAGTCATGGCCTGGCACTGGCCGGCACTGTGCGCCCGCACATTCACATAGTGAATGCTGAGCCTGTGCACCGCTGCGTGGGCGCCCGCATTTACGGACATTGATCCCCTGAGACATCACGCCGTAACCTACGGCTAAAAGCCATCGCGCCCACAGAGCACACTCCTGTGGCTCTTTTTCTGATTCAACAATTGATGTAATTTAAGGCACCTATAATTCAGGCATGCTTATTTAATGTCCTGAAGATGATCCACACATTTGTCTCCTGGATCGAAACGCCGTCGACACCCTAAAACACCTCATACATACACTATGATGTTACTATTTGTCATGTAGAGGTGTTCCTTGCGATTTGTTTACCTATAACTGTGAATTTTTTCTCCTGAGAACAAACCGTGAGCGTTGCCTGAGCCTTGCTTAAATGTTTCCCAGACTATATGTTTTGTATGTTTCTACGTTTCTGTAGTGGAATGCAGGCTTGTGTCCCACTCTCAGTATATTGTCTTGTACATATCTCCAAGAATTGCTGAAAAATTAAACATTGATCCTCTGTCCGGCTGGGCACGTTTAACTAATACAGCACTGACTGGGTCTGTATTTATCAGTTTTGCTCACCCTTTCCTAGGGACCATTGTTGCTTAGAATAATTGATTCCCATGGTCCCAGGCAGACTTTATTTGGGTCCCCCTTGTTGTTTAAAAAGCTGCGTGGGGTGTGGCACAGGGTGGCAGTGTGGGTCACGGTGTGTTGTGTGGTCATGCACAGTGTTAATTGCATGTTCGGTGGGACCACATTTTATGAAGCTGCAACTTGGTGAGTGCCAGTCTTCTGCTCTGCGGTGGGGGCCGCTGTATTTAGCGATCTGAGGTTGCGACTCAAGTTATTGCGTCATTGCGAGGAGGGCATTGATGCTGTATTGGAGTGGTGGATGCAAGGGAGTGGGGATTGCGGTGGTAGCACTGCATTTTTGGGGTTGCTGCTACATCGGAGGGGCCTCACTACACCCTGTCGATCTCAGTCTCAGGCCGGAGCCAGGCACCGTCATCTCTGGCAGGGCAGAATCTCGCTCTCAATCCCCCCAAACTCGAGCACCTGAACAGTGGGACAGTCTGGCACAGTCACCTGAGGAGTCTGCGTCTCTACCACTAAACATCTTTCTGACCCCTAATGTGTCTACTAGAGGGGAGGAAAGAAGGCTCTGGTAGTGGACAGGGGACACGGTTCTTTGCAAAAAGGCATCTATTTTATCTGTAATTACAGGTACACTTGCACTGCCTCACTACGTTGTGGAAGTATTGCCATAAAAAAGGTGAGCTTAACTACCAAGAGAGATTGCATCATTCCATACTAGAGTGGGTTAGTATTTTTTTTTCAGTTTGTTATAGCGCAAACTTGATATCATGCTATCGAAGAAATTTACATGAGTAGTTGCATTGCTGACGGGCATATTCATTTTTGGAATCGAGAGATTAAGTGATTTGTCCAGAAGGTCAGGATGTTGAGCCTCCTGCCGAGAATTGAACCTGGTTCCCCCGCTTCAAAGTCGCTGCGCTGCCAGTTACACCACATCCTCTACCTTACTTGATGGTTATTAAGGAGATTGCATCTTTAAATGCAGTAATCTCCAGGCTGAATTGGTAGAAAGGGCTTTCAGAAAATCATTTCATGAGATCAAACATTTAGCTTGCAGTAGTTCTTTCGCGCAATTTCGCTCACCTCCTCACCACCCACCTGCTCAATTTGGCCGGTGCTTTACCGAAATCAGGCCTCAACCTGCCATCCACATGTAGCATTAAGCCAAATTCTCTGCTCTGCTGGCTCAGAAATCGATTACGCTATTTAAAAAAAATACTATTTCAATGCTGAACCACAATAACTGTTGCTCATTAAGTTTCATATGCGCACGAGGCAAAAGCAAAATGGCTCTGACAGGCCGTGTTTAAGGTTTCCCATGGATACGTTTCTCAGAAGAGACACGGGCCGCTCTTAATCCGCTTGGTTTCAGCTCCATGCTATTAAAATGCTTGCCTTAAAAAATTGACCTGGGACAACATCATTAGACTGTGACTTTAAAATCTGATGTTTAATTACAATTTCAGAAAAATTCCTGCAATCCTTGTAGCTGTGGAAGTGACATGTTGAATCTGTCAATGAAGGGTATTCTTTGAGTCATTTTTACTGGGAATGAAGTAGCAGCATCGCATATTTATGTGGAGAAAAATTTAGGACTTAGACAGACTTGACAAGAGTGGAGTGGCAAAATTATAGTAAAACAGTATGATCATGCATTTCCTAATAGCCATTTTCACAGCTGTATACATTGATTTAATATCTGTCAATACAAGCATTCAAATAAAGTAAAGTTTGTTGCTGTTCAGTAAGACATGTTAATAACTGCTTTTCAACTATCTTGATGCTATGGTGACTGAGTATTCAGTATTGGATATGCTGCTATCTAGATGTGTGAGTTTTCAGTACATCTCGGTCATCAGCCAATCTGAACATGTGATCAAGAAGACAAAAGGCTGGGCCTCTCTTGAGGGACCCCTTCATCTGCACAAGAGAATCTACATTTGCACCTCTCACAGCTACAATCGAACAAAAGGCAGTGCCTTAGGACGTCTAATCAGCAGCCCCTTCTTAACAAGGGCTTCACTGGAATGTTGAAGGGAACCCTCTCACTTCAGTGTGAAATCAGGCAGTGCTCTGCCATTGTATGCCCAGAATCTCAAAACTTGACTTCTATATTACCTAAATCTGGCATGAAAAACTGATGGTGCTCACCTAAAACCTTTCATGGGCACCTCTCCTTGTTCCTTTCAAATGCCTGTCTCATTCCTTTCCACCCTCTGCATGCCTCTTCTTCTGAGCACAGCCTTCTCTAAATCACATGCATATTTTTCTTAATCTCTCATTGCATTTCTGCTGACTGCCCGACTCATTTCAAACATCACAACTCTGCTTTTTTTTTAAGTGGTGCACCTGCAACAAAACACTGCCTTATCTCCTCTAGATCATCTATTCACCCCACTAAACATCCGCATGAACTCACATATTCCCCTTTCCCCAGTAATGATCACACCTTACTCATCAAACTTTAATATACCACTTACACTCTGAAGTGAATGCATGGGATGGTTTACTTGAGCACACAAGCCTAATCGCAATAACAACACTGGACTATCCACTAACCTTGGGTTCCAGAGATGTGCACTGTCCATCATAAAGAGCTACAACGCCTCTCCAGGGGTAGTAAGCACTATAGAAAATCAATTACAATTAGAATATGACAGACCAGCAAACTATGTACACGTCTGGGCAGCTATTCCAAGCCGTTGGAGATTTCAATTAAAAACATACCAGATAATTTGGTTGTGTTGCAAAGTGGTAGGTGGTTGTCCCGGGTGGGAGTCCCTCCATTAACTTTGCGGGGAGGGCCTCAAATTTTGTTACGCCACGGTTTGGCCACCCACTGAGAGTTTAGCCCATAGGTCTGTAAAGATTTGTGCCCCCACTCAGAAACCTTTGCTCTGTAAGGGACAATTGGATTGCTAGAAATTCACACTCGGCCGAGGATGAGATACATTCAGTGGAACATAAATATATATCTTTAAAAATAATGGCCGGGTCTCCTCCCTGGTGCCCTAATCTATCACATTTTAATATCTCGTATCCTACTGGCAATGAACCTGCAATATCTGGTAGGGAATGCTAATTGAGCCAAGTTTCTGTGATTAAAACTGTGTCTGGGGTGGAATCAATAATCCTATCCCAGATCTCAGTAGAATGCATAGGGAATGATCTAGTGTTAAAAGTACCATGCTTTTCCTACAGTTTTACTCGTGCAATTACTACCAGCCTTTTGCTGTTGTGCTGGGAGCGGCAAAGTTTTTTACACAATGTAGTGATGTTTTAGCACATCGACTTCATCATGCGCATCATACTTACCGCCATACTGCAACAGTAAAGTGGAAGGTTTTTACCACTTCACAATGCTCTAATTGACCTCCATGAAAGTGGCCTGTATATTGTCTGTCCTCTAATGAGCAGGCCTACACGCACAGAAAGTACTAGAACGTAAATAAATAGCACATTGTCCATAAAGCATAGAAGACGCAAATGAATAGAAGCAAAACAGCGATGAAAAACACAAATTCTAGGGTGACCAAAGTCTATGAAAGAAGGATCATAAGAGGCAAAATGTAGCCGTTGCCATAGTGACTCACAAACCACAATCTACGCACTTCGTTGCCTGGGATTAGAAATTAAAAATGGACTCCCAAAAGCACTCCGGATCCTTGCCCATTCTCATCCGTATGTTTTAATTAGCAACCTCTTGGCCGCTGAAAAGATGGCACAATGATGAAAAGAGAAGTTTTCATTACACCTGCTGTTATTAAGGAATTCTCGTGGCTCTGACGCAAATCAGTTCCTTAGAAAAAAAACCGACTTCTTTTGTAAAATAGATAATTCAGTAATTAATACAGAAACAGGCTTTATTTCTCAATAGGCGAAGGATGCACCTGTAGTGCAGGCAACCGAATTTCAGGTGCTGTCATGCTGCTCGATAGTTTAACCAATGACTACATCTCTTTTCTATTATTTTACATATTACAAAATATTCTATACACAGCTGTTGTTGTAGATGCTCATGGTGTGTAGGCACAAACTGAAGTCTTCATCTACCTTATCACATACATAGAGCACTAAGTCGAGGGGGGGGGGGGGGGGGTCTGCCTGCACACATTCTACCTCAACAAATGGCAATTTCCAGGGCCTGAATATCCCAATAATAATTTCTAATATAATAGAGCTCAAACAGTGCCCAGGGGGTACCTTGTTGAAGAAAATAGGGGTTAAGTGTAACTGCTGTGGGATGTAGGAGACTGGGTAGGTGGTGGTGTAGGGTGATGCTGTGAGGGAAGTAGGCTTTAGTTAGGTAGCAGAAGGTCGTATTTAACGGCAGCAGAGAAAACAACTCCTGTTGGGCAACCAAATCCATCTTGCATTAGACATTTGGCCAAAGGGAATTAATAACACAGAAGCTAAGCTTCACCATCTCCAAGTTGGGTGGAGTCAGTAGGTCTGGCCCAGCATCAGAGAGGGAGAGGTTTCCCAACATTGCATGAGTTAGTAGATGACATTTAAACTTCACACAGACCTAATTACTTTATAATAAGGAGACTGCATAGTCTGGGTAACTTGGAACAAATCTGTGCAGACTGTTACAGCTTTTGAAAATGTGATAGCAAACTAACACAGCAGCATGTGAAACAAGCATTGGCAAAGCAAATAGGTCTCGCCTTAACAGGATCCATTGGCTTTGTCAATTTGTCTTTTAGCCATGTAAAACAGCAGCGTAGCTCCTGTGCAGCATAGGTGGAATACAAAAATACTATGACGTGGCCGATGTTGACTGTTTATTAGGTTTTTTTCTTACTTTCAGTCATGATGCACAGCAGCCAGCTGCTGTAGAACATGAGTAGAAATAAAATTAACAAAGACACAGATCTCACATAGGAGAGACATATTGGGTTTGCCAATACTTGTGTATACTAAAATACAAACAGGAAAAGGTGGAGATGCCCAGAGGCCGCTGCCACCTCCTGAAGAGTGTCCTACCTGACTGCAAAAGCCCAGCGGCCCCCAGTAACCGACCCAGGCACCTCTGTGAGGGACAGATCCTAAAACTGTACAGGTGATGAAACAAAGCCAGGTATGTGTGTGGAGCGACAGCGCAGGCCACTTTTTTGATGGGATGGAAACTTCCAGGTATTGTAAGTTTGTGTGTCTGGAAAGGTTAGGAAAGAATAGGTATTGTGATTGTGGATGAGCAGAAGTGCACTATTGGGTTTCTGCATGTGCTTAAGGGGAGCAGGACATGGACGTATTGTAATTGTATTGTATTGTAATTGCATTTATATGGTGCTTACTACCCCTGACAAGGCGTCAAAGCACTTTTTCGGCGAGTAGCACGCTACTCTGGAACCCATAAAGGATTAGTGGTGAATTAGTATAGTGAAATATGAAATTAATTTGAGTGGTTGACATTTTAGTCTGTTATTTGGATTGAAAGGATAGTGGAGTGATAGAGGAGGGAAGGATTTCGAAATTTTTATTTTTTTTATTTCGTTTTTTACTTTTTTGTTTGGAGCTCGTAGCAATAGGATGAGGCTTGGGATGAGTAAATGGGAGGTGGAGGTGGAAGAGTTAGAGGGAAGGGTTTAGAAAGGCTTGGTTGGGAGATTGAATAGTAAAGAGGTATGAGATGATGAAAGGAGGGGTAGAGTAGCGAAGAATCTGGAAAGGGTTATTTTGGGGATCATAGTAGTGATATGGGGTGTGGGATGAATGAGAGAGTAGAGGTAGAGGATATATTGATAGAGGTATAGAGTGAGAAATAGTGTAGTGCAATGGAAAGATTAATAGAATGAGGTTTGAGATGAGTCCGAGAGTTGAGGTAGAGGATATATTGAGAGCGGTATAGGGTGAGAAATAGGGTAGTGCATTAGATGTGCTGAATTAGAAGAAAAGTAATAAATATATAGATACATAAGTACATGAAAGGTATATATATATGTGCACAAGGAAGGTAGTAGTGAAGCAATTGTGGATAAATAGTTATGATAAAAGATTTACTTATTTATACAGCCACTTATATACATGTCAAAAGGATAGAATAATGTAATTATCAGTAATATGTACATTTGTTAAGCAGAACTAATGAATATCTATATTTTTTAAAACATAGTTATTAAACATGTTTATACAAAGCAATACACAATTATAGGTACATATCTATAGTGCAAATAAGTGCTTATATACAGAGGTATATGCTGTATTTTTCTGTTTGCATATGATGGTTATGTGGGGACGAGCCAATTCTTGAGTGGTTTTCTGAAGATAAGGTGGTTGTCTGTGGATCTTATGTTGGGGTAAAGAGTTCCATAGTTTGGCTGCTTGAACAAAGAAGGATGTGCCACCCATGGGTTTTTTCTTGTACGTTGGGATTTTGAGGCAAGGTGCCACTCTGCAGCAGAGGCTCCTTTGTTGAATGTGTTTGGTGATTTTATTCCTGATGAAGAGCAGTTCCGTTCCATGTATTGCTTTGTGGGTGAGCAGCTTGAACGTGGATATTCTGTCAACCGGTAACCAATGCAGGGCTTTCAAGGTAGGGGAGATGTGGTATTGCGGCTTTATATGTAAGAGTAATCTGGCAGCCGAGTTCTGAATCAGTTGAAGTATTTTCATAGTCGTTAAAGGCAATCCGTGGTAGAGGCTATTGGCGTAATCAAGTTTGGACAGAACAAGAGAGATGGTAGCCTGGATCTTGTGTGAAAATCCCAAATGGCGGAAGATTTGTGACAGAGTTTTTATAGTAACAAATCTTGAACTTGCTAGTTTGCCCACTTTTTGTGACATACATATACCTCTGACACCATTGATCACAAAATGTATTTTTCCAGCTAGCCTTTTTAATGACTGCGGTTTGTAAATAGATTATTATACTTTCTTGTTATTTTCAAGGCTGAGTGAACACAACTTCAATTTTCAAAACAAATGTTCTACATATAAGATAGTGACAAATATATACATTTATACAGTGACTTATAGACGTATTATACACAGATCAAAAAAAGATTGAAAACAAACAAATGAAGAATTCTTGACAATAATAGGTTGTCCGATTTTCTATATCTCTAAGAACTGAAGCAAGTTAATTCCTCTAGTTCCTGAAGTTAGTAAGGTCCTAGGCAGAGTCAAATGCTTGTGACACGATAGTTTAAGGGAGCACTGGACTTGTTTGATGTTTGCTGTTTTCGCTCTTTTAGGGAGTTCTAAAGTCTAGATTGATCTCTCCCAGTGTTTTCTAGATCTCTGCCTGATAGCCAACGCGTTTCGACCTGTAGCACAGGGGACCTGTATTATATTTGTGAGGTCGTCTTCAGGGCTGTTGTACGGTTGGGGTCGGACATCTATTCCTGTGGGGACAAAGATGTGGCTGTTTTAGTGTTTGAACTGAAGTAGGACGTTGTAGACACTGAGATATTGTAAGGACTTACGTGCATTCTGGTAATGGTGACTTGTCGACTTTGTCTGTAATACATGAATGAATTGTGAAAGTTTTAGTACTTTTAGTGTAGCGCTTGTCTGGTTATAATCATGTGTTGATGTAATCCTGTTCCTACCTTGCGGTTCTTGGTTCCAAGTGACCGACTTTCTCGATTGGATTCGTCTTGTTTAAAGCGACTGGTTTCTCTCTGCGAGACTGCAAATGGAAGGGGAAGGGGGGTTTTGAGTATGTAGTCGAGGGTGACAGAAAGGTTCATTCGTGTCATGACTGTCCTCGTGAAATTTGATATCTAAAAGGTGTCTTATAGAATAGTGCTTTGTGGGGGCGTGGCCATGCCGTCTGGTGGTGACCGTAACGCGACTGGCGGAACTTAGTGCCCTGTGTTGGTTACTAGTGGTAATAACTCGTGGTGAAACGGTAAACACCTGAATTAAAGTACCGGATGTTGTGCCCTTGATGTTTAGTTCCAGGTGTGATTACATCTCCCGCGTTGTGTCGGATTGTTTTACTGATGTCAATATTACATGGTTGCGGGTTCTCCTAAGCCACATGCTTGTTAGTAAATTGTGCTCGTTTGGGTGTCCCATACCTTTTTCTGTGTTGTTGAGCGAAAACAGCAAACATCAAACAAGTCCAGTGCTCCCTTAAACTATCGTGTCACAAGCATTTGACTCTGCCTAGGACCTTACTAACTTCAGGAACTAGAGGAATTAACTTGCTTCAGTTCTTAGAGATATAGAAAATCGGACAACCTATTATTGTCAAGAATTCTTCATTTGTTTGTTTTCAATCTTTTTTTGATCTGTGTATAATATGTCTATAAGTCACTGTATAAATGTATATATTTGTCACTATCTTATATGTAGAACATTTGTTTTGAAAATTGAAGTTGTGTTCACTCAGCCTTGAAAATAACAAGAAAGTATAATAATCTATTTACAAACCGCAGTCATTAAAAAGGCTAGCTGGAAAAATACATTTTGTGATCAATGGTGTCAGAGGTTTATGTATGTCAAAAAAAGTTAGTATAGATTCCAGCCTCTGATCACCTTATAGAATCCCCCCCAATTTTACTTACTTCTATGCAGAGTGGGCACCAAGCCCACGAGGGTATAGGTAGAATAATTCTACTAGGGAAAATAAAAACCCTTGCCACCTAGACCAAAAAATCTAGGCGCCAACACAACGAGTGAACACTCCCCTTTTTCTACACCAACCACCAGTATAAGCATCACAAAATAGTGACGTTGTAGCCTAACTTACGCCCTCAAAGTTCAATCTCTCAGACAAAAAAGTCCCAGACATCGCAGTCTACATACACATCAATGACAGAACCCAAAACCTTAAGCTTTAGAGAGGAAGACATTGAAGAACTCCTAAAACAACCATCTACATTCAACCTAGGAAAGAATCCAACCAGCTTTGCCCAACAATCTGATCTGGAAAAAATTACCAGATTGAAGAAAAAACAAATACGGACAGCCCTACACGGCGAAGCATTATTAGAACACCTAAGAGCCGGTACAATACCAACAGGTCTTCAAGTCAAGAACATACCCGTGATTTTCACAGACCAACCAGAGTACCTCGAAGGTTTCAGCCACATTGGAACAAAATGTTCGAGAGATTGGATGTTCCACTCAATAAAAACTGCTGAACGCCTGAGCATAAGAGAACTAGAATTAATTAAAGAACTGGAAGAAGCATTCTTAAATAATTCAACAATAGAAGACGCAAAAAATCTCCTGGCCAAATTGGAAAAAGAAAACTTAATCTTCAAAAAAAACACGGAAGACGCTAAAAGATCTAAACTACAGAAAGACATAATCAACTTTTCAACAATTAAAGCCTACCCTTACTTAGACAAGGGATACTACAAACAGCCTCAAAACACAGGAGCCCTAAGTACATACGGAGGCAGAAGCAAAAGAAGGTTTCTCACCTTCTCGTATGGCTCATCCTCATCCGGTACCTCAAGTGAAAGCGATTGTCCAACAGACAATAGAAATAACCAACAAAGACCATTCTACCAGGCGGCACCTTTTTTAGACAGAGGCACCAGCCGTCCACGAGGCCGTCCACGAGCAAACAGATGGTACAATCCCCAATCGAACCAATATCAAGGGGAGATTACAACCAGGAGGAATGTATACCGCTGGTAACGGAGGAAACAGAGGCTATATACAACCTATCTAACCACGTCCTTTTGCCAGACGAAATTCAAGTACTCCAGAAAGGTCTATCATTTGTCCCTGCGGTGAGACCAGACCTCACACAAACCAAAATGGAAATAATCCAATTATTCAGAAAGATGAGACTTAAAATATTCTTTCAAAATCCATCAACCTTTTTTCCCAATGCATATAACATGCCCATAGAACTCCTAACATTCGAAAAAAATGTACTAAGAGATCTAGAAAATCTTGAAAAAAAGAAAATTTTCACAAAATGGAATTTGACAAAAAAAGAAATGGAAGCCTTGGATCACCTATCTAATGACAAGGATCTCATAATTAAACCGGCAGATAAGGGAGGAGGAATTGTCATCTGGCCGAGAGAAAAATACGAGTCGGAAGTACAGCGCCAACTAGCGGACAATAGATACTACAGAAAAACCAACGAAGATTGGAATAGGAAAATCAAAGAAAAACTCCTGCCAATTATCAACACCGGAAAAGAGGAAGGATGGCTGACAAGAAAAGAATCACAGTTTTTGATCAACGACAACCCCAGGACACCCATTATGTACGTCCTTCCCAAAGTCCACAAAGACTCCAGAAATCCACCAGGAAGACCTATAATTTCGGGAGTAAACTCAATACTGGAAAGACCAGCGAAATATGTGGACACTTTTTTAAGACCACTGATCAGAGATACCCCAAGCTATGTTAAAGACACCATGCAGGCAATCACTATACTTGAAAATTTCCCATTTGATGCGGAAAATTAAATTCTTGTGACTCTTGACATTGTCAGCTTATATTCCAACATCCCACAAGAAGGTGGACTAGAAGCTATACAAGTGTTCCTGGATAAACGTGAACAACCACATAACGTACCAACTAATTACCTCATCCAATTAGCAGAAATCTGCTTAAAATACAATTTCTTCACCTTTAACGAAACACAATTTCTACAAGTCATGGGAACTGCGATGGGTTGTCCCTTCGCACCGGAAATGGCCATAATGTTTATGGCCCTTTACAAAGAAAAATGGGTGTACAACAATAACCCATACGATGGCCACATAAAAATATGGCGGCGTTACATCGAAGATGTGTTTCTGTTATGGAGAGGCGACGCACAAACCTTAGAGAACTTTGTGACATGGTTGAATAATAGGAATCCCAACATTCAGTTTACAGTGAATCACAACAAAACAGAAATGAATTTTTTGGATCTCCTAATCAAACATGAAGAAGGCCACCTATACACAACACTCTATACCAAAAAAACCGACAAATACATTCCTCCATTTCTCAAGCTTCCATCAACGAAATTTACGGGAAAACCTTCCCTTCAGCCAGTTCCTGAGAATAAGGCGAAATTGCTCGAAAAAAAAAGACTACTTGAGCAATGCGCACTCATTAATGGAGAAACTGATAAAGAGGAATTACCCTAAAAAACTACTCAAAAGGGCATTAAAAAGGGCTTGGTATACCCCTAGAGATTCCCTCCTTACCCCAAGATCAGAGAAACAAAACACACAACTGGTTTGCGTCACGACATTTTCAAGCAGAACAACTGAGCTGCAAAAAATAATTCGAAGAAATTGGGACACAGTAAAAGGCATCTCGCCCTTCACACAGATACCGATTTTTGCTCTCAAAAAAAACAAGAGCATACGAGAAAAACTGGTACGTGCCAACACAATGTGCAAACAACCAGCAACATCCTTGAGGTCCATGTTGTCATTACCGCCAATAAAAGGTCACAGAAAATGCGGCACATGTGTATCCTGCGACAGCACTTTGGAGGGCACAAAGTTTCAGTACGGGCAGAAATACATTACCCATGAAAATTTTACCAACTGCAACACACACAACGTCATCTATTGCGTTCTGTGTCCTTGTCCATTGGCTTACATCGGAAAAACCACCCAACCCGTAAAAAATCGAATTTCCCAACACCGCTCAAGGATCAAATGCAAAACACCCAACGCCCGATGGTGTCACACTGCATTGAGAAATATCATGGTCCGAACGACCTCAAGTGGACAGTTCTGCGGCACATTAAAGGAAGAAACGTGGACGCAAACTTATCGAAGACTGAAGCCAAAACCATTATGTTCCTAGGCACCATAGAAAATGGGTTAAATGAGATGACGGAAATAACACATATCGTATAACAGGGGTTCCATATGACACCTCACCTGAAGCTCACAAGCGGATAGTCACATTGTACCACCACCACGTGACAACAACTGCGAGAAACAGTCAAAAATCCTCTCTGCTCCTCGCGACACAATCTAACCATACAAATCATTCAAAATATTGGAGCCTTCCAACTTGTCCACAAGCATTCCCCTCTAATAACTTCCCAATAATAAGCTTACATCAACAACAAGCGATCGCAACAACTTCAATCCGTTTTCAATTCAATATGAAGACAGAAAATTCCAACAGGCGGGCCAATGAAATATTTCTCTCACAAAAAAGAAAAAAACTCGCCCTGACACGCAACGTTAATGTTTTATTCAATCTCCGAAATCCCGGAAAAACATAAACAACCTTGTCACCATGACGACGTCCTATGTAAGCACGCCGGAAATCCCTCAAGAACCTCCCAACACGTAGAAGTGGCTCAGAGCAACATGGATATGCCGGAAACGTAAGGAAAGAAAAACGCCGAAGAAGAAGAAAAAACAACGACTCCGCAAGAGAAGACGGCTCGTTACTCAACAACACAGAAAAAGGTATGGGACACCCAAACGAGCACAATTTACTAACAAGCATGTGGCTTAGGAGAACCCGCAACCATGTAATATTGACATCAGTAAAACAATCCGACACAACGCGGGAGATGTAATCACACCCGGAACTAAACATCAAGGGCACAACATCCGGTACTTTAATTCAGGTGTTTACCGTTTCACCACGAGTTATTACCACTAGTAACCAACACAGGGCACTAAGTTCCGCCAGTCGCGTTACGGTCACCACCAGACGGCATGGCCACGCCCCCACAAAGCACTATTCTATAAGACACCTTTTAGATATCAAATTTCACGAGGACAGTCATGACACGAATGAACCTTTCTGTCACCCTCGACTACATACTCAAAACCCCCCTTCCCCTTCCATTTGCAGTCTCGCAGAGAGAAACCAGTCGCTTTAAACAAGACGAATCCAATCGAGAAAGTCGGTCACTTGGAACCAAGAACCGCAAGGTAGGAACAGGATTACATCAACACATGATTATAACCAGACAAGCGCTACACTAAAAGTACTAAAACTTTCACAATTCATTCATGTATTACAGACAAAGTCGACAAGTCACCATTACCAGAATGCACGTAAGTCCTTACAATATCTCAGTGTCTACAACGTCCTACTTCAGTTCAAACACTAAAACAGCCACATCTTTGTCCCCACAGGAATAGATGTCCGACCCCAACCGTACAACAGCCCTGAAGACGACCTCACAAATATAATACAGGTCCCCTGTGCTACAGGTCGAAATGCGTTGGCTATCAGGCAGAGATCTAGAAAACACTGGGAGAGATCAATCTAGACTTTAGAACTCCCTAAAAGAGCGAAAACAGCAAACATCAAACAAGTCCAGTGCTCCCTTAAACTATCGTGTCACAAGCATTTGACTCTGCCTAGGACCTTACTAACTTCAGGAACTAGAGGAATTAACTTGCTTCAGTTCTTAGAGATATAGAAAATCGGACAACCTATTATTGTCAAGAATTCTTCATTTGTTTGTTTTCAATCTTTTTTTGATCTGTGTATAATACGTCTATAAGTCACTGTATAAATGTATATATTTGTCACTATCTTATATGTAGAACATTTGTTTTGAAAATTGAAGTTGTGTTCACTCAGCCTTGAAAATAACAAGAAAGTATAATAATCTATTTACAAACCGCAGTCATTAAAAAGGCTAGCTGGAAAAATACATTTTGTGATCAATGGTGTCAGAGGTATATGTATGTCAAAAAAAGTTAGTATAGATTCCAGCCTCTGATCACCTTATAGAATCCCCCCCAATTTTACTTACTAGTTTGTCCACTTGGGCATTCATTGATAGCTTGGAGTCTATGGTCATTCCAAGATTTCTTACTTCCTTTGATACTTTAGGCAGTTTTCCCAGCTCATCAGTTCATGCGGCGAGCAGGTCATAATCTTTTCCTATCGCCACACACAAGTATGTCCATTTTCGAAGCATTAAATTAGAGACGGCTCCACGTCATCTATTGAATCACAGCTCTGCGACAACTTGGGGTATTCAAGTTGAAGGAGTATTTGCATGTCATCTGCATAGTTATTTGATCTGTGCCAGTAATGACTTTATGTAGATGTTGAAAAGCGAGGGCGAGATGATAGAGCCTTAAGGGACCCCTGCTTTTGTGAAGTACGGTTTGGACGAGAAAGGGGGGAAATGGATGACATTAGTTCTATTGCAAAGGTAGGATGTGATCCAGTCTAGAGCAGTTCCCTGCTATGCCGGCTCCGTAGAGTCTTTGTATCAGAGTGTTATGGTCAACCGTGTCAAAGGCAGCTGAGAGGTCCAAGAGAAGTAGCGCAGCATTCCCATTGTGGTTAACTGTGTTCTTCAAGTCATCCCAGATGGCAACAAGGACATATTCTGTGACTCTTCCTGGACGGAAACCCATTTGGAAGTCTGAAAGTATGGCATTATCTTCAATGAATTGTGACATCTGGGCGAACGCTGCTCTTTCTATCAGTTTGCCCAGGAAAGGTCTATCTGTAATCAGTCTGTAGTTGTCAGGGTTCAGTGGGTCCGAATTTCTTTTCTGCAGTAATGAGCATATGTATGACTTTTTGAGTTCTTCTGGAAATTTTCCGTTAGTTAAGGAATTGTTGATGATTCTTCTTACTGGTATGGCAGCAGAGGTTTTTAGAAGAAATGTCTTGAAGGTTTTTGGTGTACGCGGGTCAGAAGGCCTGCCAGAAGGCCTGCTTGCTTTGACCAGGTGCTAAATTAATTGTGTGAAATGTGTTGGAAGGAACGGAGAAGCTGGGTTAGAGTATTCTTAGATTGTTGTTTTGGAAAACGTTTGGTGCTGGTGCTTTGTTTTAGATATGACTCCAACGCTTTGGCCGTATTATGATTTGCCAGTTTGTCAGTGAAATCTTGAGTAATGGGATGCGCTCCTTCTAGGCAATTTGGTTTACGAAATTCTTTAAGAATTTTATAGAATTCTTTATTTGCACATTTAGCATTTTGAATTCTGCAGGAATAGTACCTTTTCTTAGCTTTTTTTATAGCTGACTTGTATAATTTGTTAATTTTCTGTAGACGAAGTTTGTCTTGATTGGTGTTTGTTTTGATCCAGGTGCATCGCAACTTCCTAATTAGTTGTTTTAACTCCTTTAGCTCTGTATTTCTCCAAGGTGCTTGTTTTCTTTTGTTCTGTTGTGTCATTTTTAGTGGTATTAGGATATCAAAAGCTTCTTGTTGCCACTGATAATTTTTTAACAGAATTTATTGTGTCTAGATCTGTGCTGGATGTTAGTTGTGCTTCTAAGTGTTCCAAATTGAGTTTTTTCCATGGTTGATAGGTGGATGCACGTAAGGTGGTTTTAGGTGCATCGCTTAGTGTTGTTTTATGGTGGAAAGCAAGCAAATGGTGGTCTGGCCATTGCTTGTGCATCTGTGCGTGAGTAGGAAAGGCAAGACACTGTTGTGTATTTGTTTATGGCACTGGGTAAATAAGGCCAGGTCTTGTGAGGGAAGTAGGAAGGGCCTGATTTTGGAAGGTGCAGAAAAGAGCAGGCATAGTGATGCCCAGTAGTATAAATCCACCAATAATGTGTCTTTATGTGGGACAGGACAGACCTGCAGCCGTGTGCAAGGGTTTAGCTCCAATGTGGGTGTTTGGGGTGTAATACCCCCTAATAAATGGATTCTGGTGTGTGTAGTTGGGTCCAGGGGCCTCCAGCAGGGGTTGCAAATGTCTGTGGTTGGGTTTCCACTCGGATTAGCAGCCCTCATAGCACAGAAACATTTCTGTCTGTAACTTGCAAGAACGTGTACACACCCGCCCCTCCTCTTCCCTCTCACACAAAACAGGCCAAGAGTAAACAAAGGACTGTATGTCTCTCATGTAGCGCAGAGAAGCCTTTTAAATCTAAGGCTAGTTTCATCCAGTTTGACATTTCAATGGCAATGATGTTGTGAAATTTCTGTCCCACACCCCCAAATCTCACTGACAAAGCTAAACCCCTGGCTGTGTCGATGGGTGTCTGTCGCTAACATATATTGTATATTCAGGTCGTGTTTGTGTGATTTATAAAATCTGTTTCTTGAAGTTTGTTATCAAATTTAGGTAGGAGAAATGTTGGGCGAGGTGATGGATATCCAGATGAACTAATGCCAGAACTTTGTCATACGGCAAAAACATTTGCCTTCATGCTATATGCCACAAGCTTGTGGAAAAAAACAGCACAGTATTACAACTAATGCGAAAAATTGCTTGGTCACGTAGCAATGTTCTGGCATTAGACACCATCCTATTGTCAGCAGTGTGTGGCATGGTAGGGCTTCATAGATTCATGGCAAAATCATGTGGCCTAGAATGGCAATGACAAGAGTATTGTGAATAAAACTACATGGCAGCATTGTTTCTATTCATGGCAGTGCTGTGACACTGAAATCTCCTCTGCGTTCATGCTGTCTCGCATGGAAATATCAGGACCACTGTATGGCATCCCTCCATCCTGATGAATTTTATTGTGATGATGGGGGAGGGTGGGCATTTTATGCTGAGAGCTGTGGCTCTTCCACTCATCTGTCAGAAACTCAGCAGCAGCTGTGGGAAGCTAAACTAGTGTTCTGAAATAACCATGGTCACCAGTCTCACTTTAGAAAACTCCGGCATAAATGCTTGCAATACAATCATCTGATTGGTTCCCCAGGCACCACCTGTGTTCCAGTAAACTACATCACACAGTTCCCACCGCCCAGTGCCCACTAGCATTCATTACTGAGCCTGATGGAAATATCAAAAGAAGCTTGGATGAGCAGCTGCTGTTCAAAACAATGTGGTGTATCCAGGGCCACTGGCTTAATGCGGCAGTGGCAGGGTTGACCAAATAATGCAGCAAGAAAAAGCTAATTCTACAGAATTACACCGGCTATTCTGTGGCAGTGTTAATGTTGCTATTTTAGCATTTTAACACCTATTGATACAATTGGGGTGCGCTATTTAGAATTAGGTGCAAATTACAAATGTGCAAATTACCACACCTAACAGTAGCGATACATACCAGGCATACAATTATCAACTGTGAGTGGAAGTTACTTTTAATCGTATTATTGTATGCTGCATTGTTGCCTAGAATAGAAAAGCGACCTGAATCAAATTGTAGGGGGAGAAAAGAAGGTGATGTACTCATTGCTCCCTCTCATCCTCACATTCACATTCAAGCTCAGCTGGGGACACACTGGGGTGGATAAAGAGGAGCGTTGCCACTGCCAGCTAGTGAGGGGCTAAATCCAATTACAACAAGAAGGGAGGGACAGCGTTGGCTCAACTTCCTGTGATTCTGGACAAAACACTTAGGGGCAGATTTACATAACTGGCGCATCCCTGCATATCAGCAGGCATGCGCCAGTTATTGTGCGTCACGCCTCCGCCACCATGGATGCGCCGCATTTAAAATGCGGCGCACCATGGGGCAAAAATGGACAGATGCGTGACACATCTGCTGCCGTAAAGGCGGCACATTGCTGGAGTTGCGTCGCAAACGCGACGCAGCTCCAGCAAGGCTCGGGGGTGCCCTATCTTTAAAATGCTGCGTCAATCCTTACGCCTGCTTCAAGCATGCGCAGGGTTTTGACGCAGGATAGCCTTAAAAGTGGCTGAGTGAAATCTTGTAGATTACACTCAGCCACTTTTAGGAGGCGTTCCTGTGCGGGAACGCCCTACCCCCTCATGCCAGAACGCCTACATGTGGCGCAGGGCTTTTACTTCGTGACGCATCTCCCAGATGCGTCACGTTGTAAGTACCCCGCACCATGGCGCTGGCTTTGCACCGCCGCTGAATCACAAAAGTGACGCAACGGCGGTGTAAAAGAGGCACAAGAGGCTTGTAAATCTGCCCCTTAATCTCTCCAGGCCTAATGAATGTGACCTTGTATAATGTAACTGGTGATCACATAAACCAATCGAATACCTTTGGGTCGAGTTTGTGCTATAAAAAACTGCATAAAAAGAAATAGTACCTCAATAACAGCGCGAGTAGCAGACGTGCCGACATACATGACATACTACATGCTCCATAATTCTTATGGCCCTGGACATTTGGTGCAAATTTAAAAGAGTGACTTGTGTTAGGGAAACACGACTTGTAGCGTAACTGCAATGGCAGATGATGTGTGCTGGGTCAAACCTGCAGCTTCGAGAGGTAGTTCCGTGATTACTGTGTCCTTTACAGATACACCACTCCTGTGATTACATTCACATGAGTTCCTGGGGTGCCCACTGCTAGATCACACTTACGTATATTTCTCCATATGTTCCTTCAAAGGCATTCACATTTTCTTGTATCTTTTGTACCTCTAACCAGGTGCCCTCCTTAACCTTTGAACTTAAATGGTATAAGGATGCACCCCAGTTATCCCTCTTCCTTGGTAAATTGCTCAGTGTAGACATTCAGGGGCAGATTTACAAGCCCGCTGCACCACCACTACGTCACTTTTCATGACGTACTGGTGACGCAGGGGTCCAATCCATATTTACAAGGAGAGGAAAAGCCAACCTGCGTGACTTTCCCTCTACTCGTAAATATGGCCCCTTCACACGCAGCACTGCGTTGAAGGGGCGTTCCATGGGTGTTGCTGTGGGTGTTACCAAGCAACACCCATGGAACAAGACACATCTCCAGATTTAAGAGTAATCGTAAATCTGGAGATGCGTGTGAATGCTACGCCATCCTAGAGGTGGCATAGCGAGGCGCAACGAGGAGAAATGTTTTCATTTCTCCTCGTTTTTTCCTCTTTCAATGCGTGCTGCATACTACAGCATGCATTGAAAGAGGAAAAATCCTCTTGTGATTGTTTTTGTGCAGGAAGGGAAAACAATCTCCCCACGACGCAGGCATCCTTGCAGCATGGTGCAAGGGTGCCTGCGCCGGCGCATGGCTGCAGTTTGTGCCTCAGCGCAGGGGAAACACAGAGATGCGACATATTCTTGTAAATATGTCGCATCTCTGTGCTTTCCAAACTAACGCAGCACGGCGCAGCAAAATGACTTGCTGCACCGTGCTGCATTAGTTTGTTGTAAATCTGCCCCTCAGTTTCTCTTCTGTAAATATCTATTCTCTTTCAGTGCTTTGCCACACTCTCTGTTTGTGAGTTTTCCTCATTAGTTTCTCCGGAGGGATTGCTTCCATTGTTATGCTTTATCTGATGTCATCATAACACACTGTCATAAAATTGTTAATAAAAGCTGCAAGATTAATAACTCACAAATGTGTGATTTTACTGATTCTCAAAATGCATCTAAGCAGATTTCACAAGAAACTTGCTATTGTTAAAAATGCAGTGCTGCACAATTTTTACACCACAAATATGAAACCACATTGCCCAGAGCACATCCTTTTCTTATGTCCAAATGAGCTTTGCACTGCTTGATTGTTGCATGAGGTAACGAAAAGTAATGGTATGCACATCCGTAGTTCATGTAATGGTCCACTTACGCTAACAACTGGTTAAAAACTCAAAAAAACACAATTGAAGAAAACTAGATATTAGTTAAAATGACAGAATCAAATCTCAACATCTCTTACCCCCTCTTGCCAGTTCCGGTAGAACTTAGATCAAGATAACAAAGTTGATGGCAGGTTCTTGCGATGGCCTGGATCCCAGTATCTGTCACCTTTTTGCATCCACTTATATCAAGATATCTGCAAGGAGAGAAGGAATGCTTATGAAGGAGGTGAACATGCTTCAGCAAGTCTATGGAAAAATAGGATTTTTATAACGTTGTCAATTAAAATCTAACAATTTTTGTCATTCTGCAATATTACTCTCGCTAAATTACCTTGCAGTGTTGCATTTTCAACTTGTGAACTAGAATTCTAAGTCGGTTTTTTCGATTTTGGATAGCTCTATTTATCAATTCGTCTTTTGTGGAGAGAGAGGTGAGAGAAGTCGTCCAGATTGATATTCTGTCCGACAACTTTCATTTGGTACTGCCAGGAGAGATTTTCTTAAAAACCTTTAGAGGATATTCCTTAAAAGCAATGAGGTTTTTCTTTACATTATCATTGGATTATCATCCTGAATAGGACCACAGAGAAAAAAATACGTTGCTTGTGTAGTGAAGCTTATGTTTGTAATGTTCATTCCCTTTAAATTGTCTCGAATTTCTTTGCAAATCAATAAACAAACATCTTGCACCAGTGATCACCACCGTTTATGGAATTTTAGGAGCTGGCCAGCCATTCAGAATGCTCCCTTTGTGGAAATGGCTGGCTGGATATTGCATGATTTGCCAGAAAAACACTACATGAATGATGTCCACCGCTTTTGCCAATAATGTACATATGCACTAATTCTGGCCCAGAGTTATGGGCATTTCAAGATTGTTTTTGAGGGGCCTGTACATAATTTCACCATGGGTGCTGTATTCTCATGGATGCTGGCAGCACTGAAAAAGTCATGCAAGACAAGTGGTTGTACGAGAAGGTGCTTTTGAAGTGGCCTGTTGACCTGCGGGGAACACAATTGTGTTAACCTGTCCCAGGGGGGACCCTACACTTCACCAGTGCACTCCTATCATTGTTGCCCACCCTCCACTTGTCCAAGACCAGTGAAAAGCAGGGCTATAAGAGGTAGTCTGACCATCAGAATTAGTGATGGCCACTAGCATACGACTCACCCTACAAGGCACTGAAGCCCAGATAATTTAAACACGGGTGTTGTAATCTCTTTCATAGCATGTTTATGTTGTAATGGATACTGTGTAGTCTATGGAGTACCTTACACATCACTTTGGTTTCTGTACGTCATTCTGGGTTATTACAGTGACCAGTGGTTGTGACGTCACCATATTCCGGGTATGACAGTTACAGTGGATGAAAGAATGGGCGATGAAGTTCCTGTTGACAGCTGGATCAAATAAAGTGGAAATATATTTCTATAACTTTACCTGCATATTCACTTCAATTTGGTGACGAGCGCCTGTTCCTTGTAAGATTTGGTGTCAAGGAACAGAACCCTAAATGTGTATGGAGGGTATACTCTTTCAAAATGTATATGAGACCCATGTGACTCAGCTCCGCCACCCGGAGATTAAGGTACTATCTGCGAAAGACTGGAGTATATACTGAATGTCGCACTGGCAACCCCTACATGACAGTATACTAGACAATTTATGCGCAGTAGTTTGTTGGCATGAGTAGAAAATTGCTTGCACGATTCCTGTAGCGGTAAGCTGGAACATATACCGGTCCATCATGTGCCACGTTGTGTAGAATGCGCTCATTGAAAAAAAGTATATCACCTCATCTACTGGGTTGAGTTGGATTTTGACTGTTTTCTCTTATGTGTCACGTTTAGCAGAGTGCCCTGACTTTACAGCATCTACTCTCCAGGGATTAACTGCAATGGGGTGCTGCAGCTTTTCTGACTCGTTTTCCTCAGTGCTTAGCCACACCTGTGCTTCTCGACATCTAATATAGAAATTGGACTTCAGGTATAACAATAGAGGAAGGACTAATTTGTTTGAGGAGTTTCTCTATTTCAACAATGTAAAGGATACCCATTCAATTACCCTATCTCCAATGTTTTTACCTACATCTGGTCCACTTCCAATTGTATGGGAGGAATGGATTGATAATGTTGAAAACTATTTATAAGCAATTGCTGATGTAAACTTTAAACCAACAAGGAAAAGAGCCTGTTTACGCCATTATTTAGGCAAAAAAAAATAGGAACGAATAATGCAGAAATATTAGATACAGATGTGGAAGTCAAGAAGCGGTTAGAAATTTATTTTAGCAAGCAAGTTACTATTGTCATGCAGAGACACAAACTTTACACACAGCTACAAAGAAGTAATGCGGCAGTGGATCATTTTGCAGCCAGATTAAGGGAGTTGGCATTGAAATGTGACTTTGTCAACATGACAGATCAACTGATTAGAGATCAGTTAATTATCCAGTGCAAAAATAAGAAGATACAGGAGAGACTTTGGGCTGTGTGAAATCTCACATTAAATGAAGCAATAGAAATTGCAAAAATTGTGGAAGAATCAGAAAGATGCATGCTCAAAATGCAAGAAATAGATGCAGCAAAAGTTGAAGAGGTCAGTGTGGTACAGAAGAAAGACAATGTCACCAAATATTTTAAGGGAATAGACAGTAAAGAATATTTTGTGGAGGGTGGTAAAGGAAAACATAGCAACAAACAAACAAATAACCAATCCTCATTGAAGGGATGTTACAGATGACTAGCATGTCCCATGCTGCCAATTTTAAGTTTTTTTTTGCAAGAGACAAGGATTGCTGTATGTGTTGGAAAAGAGGTCATATTGCAAGAGTGGGTAAGGACAAGTCTACTATACAAGTGGGATGTGCAGAACAAGATAACAAAGATATAAACAGAGTATTATGCATTGAAGACAAAGGAAGGGCACAAAGGAATAGACATAGAACTGCATTTATAATCAATGATGCTTGTGTGGACTTACTGGTTGATCAAGGATCCATGTCCAGCAACATTCCTAAAATATAATTTGAGAAAATGTGGCCTCACTCTGTTTTACAACCTAACGATATTCAGCCCAAAGGATATAGTTGGGGAGGCATTCAAATAATAGGATCTATGGATTCCACCTTTCCATTTAAAGGTCGGGTGGCAAAAGGCAAACTGTAGGTATCTCAGAGTGAACCTGCTATATTAGGGTGTATACAGAAGTATGATTTGCACATTAGATTTGATCCCAGGTCTAATATACATAAATGTGATTATGTGCTCCATGACAAGGTTGGATTGTTGAGGTGCTATGTGCATGAAATAAAATTGAAAGACAATGCAGTTCTAGTAAGGCACAACTTAAGGAGGGTTCCCATTGCAGATTGTGGTGGGGTGACTAGGATGATAGAAAACATACAAAAAGTAGGCATAATAGAGTCTGTTGAGGCCTCAGAGTGGGTGTCTCCAGTGGTGATAACAAGGAAAGGTGACAGTCGTAGACTTACGGTGCTTGAATCAGGGTATTGCTGTGAATAGTTTTCCTTTGACCCATTATTTCAGAAATGGTTTTGTTACTCAATGGTGCAAAATTATTTACTAGATTGGATTTGAAGTCTGCATATTATCAAATTAAATTACAACCCAAATCTAAGCAACTCACTGCTTTTATAACAATGGAAGGTGTATTTCAATTCATGAAAATTGAATTTGGCTTTGTATCAGCTTCAAGTGTATTTCAAAGCATGATGAATTATTTAAAGATGTGCTCAATGTTTTTTATTTTCAGGGTGACATAATTATTTTCGGGGCTAAAGTGGAGGAACAAAATAAGACATTAGTGAGAGCGTTGAAGGTATTAAGGAAGGTTGGTTTAATGGTGAGGAAAGAAAAATGTCAATTTTTGTTGAAGCAAATTGAGTACTTAGGATTCACTATTTCAGAGCTGAGCATCGCACCCAAAGATGACTGAGTGATAGCTATTAGACTAGCTCCATCGCCCAAAGGGAAGGATCAGTTGTGTTCTTTTATGCAGCTCATAGAATATTACGCAAAATGTATTCAGGATTTTGCAGAAAAATACAGACCCTCTGAGAGAGTTACTGGGGAAAGGGAAAGTGGTCAGTTGGGAGGAGAGACATGAAAAGGTTTTATATGATTATCAAACCGTAGATTAGTAACATACAAATATTGTTTTCGTTTGATCCAAACTGTACTAATATATTAATGTTGGATGATAGTGCTCACAGGCCGCAGTAATTTTGTAACAACATAATGAGGGAAGTGATAAACCTGTTGCATTTGCATCTAGATCATTAAGTTTTAATTATAAATTAGTGGTATATACTCGTAAGTCAGAAATTAAAAAGGAGGCTTGGAACAAGCTACTTTCCATTGATGTAATTAGGAATAGTGCCAAATTCTGGAGCGTTGTTAATAAACCATTTTTTTCAAATAATAACAACAGTCCACTGGAATGAAATATTCCCGGAAGAGGACTGGCTTAACCATTTTAAACATATATATGGGGATCAGGGGGATCTTGGATCCCCAAGTACACCATATGTAGTTTAGGACTGCACTTTAGTGTTCACTGATAAGGAAGTAGCGGTGGCCATACACCAGATGTCAAGCAATAAAGCACCTGGACCGGAAGGTGTCCCAGCGGATCTTTTTAAAACGAATGTATTATTATGGTCTAATTTATTAGCAAATGTTTTTACCACGGCCTGTAAATTTGGTCTGCCAAAATCTTGGTCCCAGTCAGTTATAGTCTTGGTCTTCAAAAAGGGAAATAGAGGAGTTCCTCGATGTTATAGGCCAATTTCACTGATAGATTCTGCAGTGAAGGTTTTAGGAAGAGTTGTCCTTGGCAAACTCACTGACTGGTTGAACGACACCAATATCCTCTCAAATCTACAGTATGGGTTCAGAAAGGGGAGAGGACCCATGGACCAGTGTCCCCGAAAAATGTTTTATTGGCCGGGAAGTACACGATCGCGAAGAAAGGTTCACTTCATTTGGCCTTCATGGACCTTTCCTCGGCCTTTGAACGAGTGAATAGATCCAAACTATGGCACTTGTTATTAAAATTAGGTTTGGACAAGAATATCATAAACTTTCTGGCTGACTTGCATAAGGACCTTACAGTCACAGTGAGATTTGACCAAAAAGGCAACATTACACGAGGCATCTGTATCATTAAAGGTGTCAGACAGGGTTGTATTCTGGCCCCACTTTTATTCACTTTATATATTAACAACCTTGATTCAGTTTTAATGGGGGCGAGTAGGGACATCCTACGTGAGGGGGAGCGGTTAATTCCGGCTCTCCTATACGCGGATTATGCCATCTTGATAGCTCGAACAGCAATTGGCCTACAGCATCTTTTAACTACCTTTGCTGATTTTATGAAGTCATTGGACATTGATGTTAATTTTTCGAAATCCCATTCAATGATTTTTGGTCTTAAGCCTAAGAAACCCAAGATTCTTTTTTGTGAAGGCAACGTAATATCACGGGTGACCTCGTTTACATATTTAGGGGGTTTATTTGATGAAAGGGGTACGTGGATACCACAAATGAAAGCAAACAGAAATGTAATGGCTAGATCTACCCTGGCAGTCCTTGACTTTGCTCGCAGATTAGGGGCAAAGCCAATGCAAGCAATGTTAAATATATACAGGGCCAATTGTATCACCATAGCAAGCTATGGCTCTGAACTTTGGGGATACAGAGAAGTTAGGGATATCCAAATAGTTAAAAATAAATTCCTAAGAAACTTGTTAGCTGTTCCACAGTCAACATCTTCTTACATAATCCACCAAGAAAGCAGGTTAGGTTTTATGTCAGACCTAATCGGCGTGCCATCTTTATTAAAGTGGCTAGGTATTTGAATAAACCCGGATCTAGGGATGAATCGTGAATTATTCGGGATTGCCTTGCACTTGATCATGCAAGCAGTATCCCCTGGTTGAGCTATGTGAAAAGGCTCGCCACTTATTTAGGAAGGCCAGAGCTGTTTAACTTTCCAGAGAAGCTGCTAAAGGTGGATTTGATTTGGGCTAAAAATATGTATCTACAGGTGTCGCAGACAAATAGAGAAGCCACGGAATTGAAAAAGCCTCTAGTGCGGACTCATCAATTGTTATCCACTTCATGTACTATGGAACCTTACCTTAATATAGTAACTAATCAACACCATTGTTTCCTTCTAGTGAGGTTTAGATGTAATCATTTACATCTACTTCTTGCAGAACCAAAGGGATGGAAAAAGATTGAGGACCTGGGTGTTTGTACGTGTGATAGTTTTTCAACTCAGGACTCATTGCACTTTGTTTTATTCTGTGAGCACTTTATGCATATCCGGAATCGGTTCATTTTACCTATTTTAAGGGGCAAAGTATTTTTACAGGCTAGACCTGCTTTTATATATTTACAGATGCTGACTAATGTTTGGGACATTTTTAATATAGCTAGTGTATCTGTAGTATTTAATGTGTCTTATGTAGTATGCTTTTATGGTTTTAATTAACCGAATAAAGTGAATTTGACTGACTGACTGATTATCAAACCGTAGATTAGTAACATACAAATATTGACTTTGTTTGATCCAAACTGTACTAATATATTAATGGTGGATGATAGTGCTCACAGGTCGCGGTAATTTTGTCACAACATAATGAGGGAAGTGAAAAACCTGTTGCATTTGCATCTTGATCATTAAGTTTCAATGAATGCCATTATGCAGTGTTTGAGCGTGAAGCTCCGGTGGCGGAATGAGCAGCAAAAATGCTTTCATACTTATTTGTGGGGGAGATATTTCACATTGCATATGGATCATAAACCTTTGATCAGTGTGTTACAACCCGGAAGGACAAGGAAAGTTTCAGCAAGAGTAGCGGGATTTGTATCTTGTTTACAAGAGTTCAAGTGTAAAATGTAATATGTAGTTGGTTGGAAGAACATGCAAGCTGACTGCTTGTCAAGCCTTCCTTTCACATGGAGGGTGATGTGAAGTGTTAAGAGAGTGTGGTTGCAAATTTTGATGATGCTTTAAAAGGTGAACAGGATGCTAACCTGGGCGGACTTTGCGATCCTCGGATATGGCCTTGGTTAAAGTACCCAGGATATATAAAGCCAGACTAGGAGCTCGCTCCTTCAGATATCTAACGGCTAAAACCTGGAATACTCTGCCAATAACTCTGAGAACAGAGACTTCCGAAGGTCACTTCCGCAAACAGCTCAAGACATGGTTATATAGCCAGGCGGATCTCTCATAAACTCTTAGCTAGCGCTCCTCTCTTTTCTTTCTCTCTCCGGTGTCACAGCGCGGGGACACACCGATGTGGTGTAACCAAGCGCTTTATAAATGTATTAAACTAAACATTACAAAGAGGGAAAGGGAAAGGTCTGCACAGAGTGATGATGTTTTTCAGAGTTTGATGGTTATTGCTCATGAAAAATGGAAAAGAGAAGCAGGTTTGTGTATTCCTTTGCAGAGATGTGTTAAAGTTCAGGATGAATTGTCTTTGGGGGCATCAGATATGGTGGGTATGAGAGGGGATAGGTACATACCCCCGGAAGGGACAAGGAAAAAAATGATACATTTAGCACATGAAGGACATTTTACAGACACTTACCAAAAGACAGGTGAAGGAAAACGTTTGGTTGCCAAGTATGGATGACGAAGTCAAAAAAAGAGTAGAAAGATGTGACGAGTGTAAGGAGAGTGACAAACACTTAAAAGGTGGGTGGTGAGACAATGGGTACTGTAACTGATTATAATGGGGCATGGGTAAAATGTTGTGTTGCTCTCATCAGTCCTATGGATTATTTATCAGGAAAAGAGCATTTTGCCATGGTGGACGTATTTCCAAGGCGGATGGATGTGAAGTTTGTGAAGATTATCACCACTGAAAAAGTCATTGAGATTTTTAAGGAACTTTTCAGGAGAGAAGGATATCTGGGAGAAATTGTGATGGACAATAGGACTCAATTCACAACCACTATGCTGCTGTCAGGCTGAGTAAGAGACATGTTGTTTAAATATTCTGACAATGTTTGATATGCACGCTTTGTTTTTAATTTATATATGCTGTGCCTTTTTTAACAGGTTTTTAGTAGAATTATTTATGATGATGTTAAATGTATTTGTTTATATTGTATGTACTTTTATGGTTTTACTAACTGAATAAAGTATTCTGACGGACTGAAATCCACTATGATGCAGGAGATTTTGAAAAGACATGTGTTAGAAAGGTGTGCACTGAATTGTATATTTCCCAAGGCAATGTTTTAGTGGAACGAGCTGATAGGATGGTCAAAGGCACTTAAAATGGCTGTGAATGGAAGGAAAGAAGTTAAGAGTGCTGTAGAAGAAATGGTTTGGGCATACAATACCACAAAGAATGGAGTTACTGGTGAGTTGCCATTTGTGAGGATGAGAGGAGGAGAACCTAAATGAATGTGATGCCTTAGTGGATGTAGAACTGGGGAAAGATGAATATGATAAGAGATTAATTGAATGGGATAAGGGTTTCTGAAGGAGATTTAGTGAAAATCAAACTGTGAAAGAGTAGTGTTGAGTGACTAGTGAAGCCTGTGTCTAGATTGCATGTAGTACTTAAGAATGGTTACAAATGGAATAAAAGGAGGGTGGCTGTATTTTGTAAGAATCATAATAAAGATCAGTATCTAAGATCTAGGGAGGAGAATGTAAACATTAGTAGACATTGCAGTGAATTTATGTTAATGGAGGATAGAGACACGGTCAAACATAATGACATCATAGAACGGGGTGTGAATGAGATGGCTGGTGGAAAGCAATGGAAGCGAGTGCAGGAAGTTTAAAATTCTGTCATGGATTTATGGGGAAATGGTCATGGGGAACATCGGCTGCCAACTAGGTTTAGAGATTTTGTGATGAATTAAAATGGTACAGATATGCTTTGTAATAATAATTACATAATATATAGTCTGCTCTTTACAAACATTTTCTTGCCGTGGTCAGTTATTTTGGGAGTGGTGTTGTGAGTTTGTATTATATAGCATGTTACATCTATATTGTTTAGTTCAAATCAAATCAAATCAAACCAAGCTTTATTCAATTTTTGAAAATTAAAATCATAAAAGCAAACATATTAATAAGAACAGCAGCTAAAAATAGAAGCATTGGTTACATATAAGATACATCCTTATACTGTAAATACAGAACGTGTTAGAGATGATAAAAATATATTCATAAAATACATCTGATCCAAAAGAGGGAAAGTTTCATGAACAAGTAATGTCGCCCTGACTGATTCCAACCTGTGTCGAATTTAAAGATTTAATTATTTGCACATTTTCTAGCTCGTAACACGCCCTTTAAAAAACCCAACACTGAACCAATGCAATAACAGTTTTCCAGCTTCTGTAAATACATAAGTGCAGGGCGGCATTGCCTCCATCCACCTTGTTTTAAAAAGGGAATCAACCATTTGCGCCTTTCATTAATATAAAATTTACAAAATAAAATAACATGTATAGTAGATTGCGGTGAAATATTGTCACATGGGCAGCAGCAAAGTTCCCTCGACCAATCATTAGTTTTAGGGTGGGTGGTAAGGAGATAAAAAGACCCAAATCTAAATCTGGATAGCAAATATCTGTCATACCCTCCTGCAACCCATGCTAGGTATGGTTGGATCTCGCATGTTACAGTAATAATTTGGTGATTAATCACCGTGATTTTATTCAATTCTTGGGCTAGCCTGACTTCTTCTAAGTGAGTCATGCACGTTTTTTTGAGGTCCTTTCGATTAAAAGAATTCATATTTTCAGGTAAAAAATAAAAGTCTGGGCGACCAATATCATGCATGAACTTTTTGACATACTTGAGCCAGGGTATTTTGTCCGCATTATCCAAACTCATGGCGTCCATTATAATGTCCCTATTTAAGCCGGTGCTAACTGAAGTCCAGATTCTGTGCCATAACAAGATTGGTTGGATTTTAATGAAGTCAGAAATATAGACGACTCCGAGCTCACTATGGCAGTTAAAAACTGAAGTGCCAGCTGGAACCCCCAGGATATACCTTAAAAACTTAAATTGCAAGGAAAGGGGATATGCTGTAATGTCTTTAATACATTTTTTATGTTGTAATGGGTATTGTGTAGTCTAAGAAGGGCCTTCCACCTCAGTTTGGTTTCTGTATGTTGTTCTTGTTTGGCACAGTGACCAGTGGTTGTGAGGTCACCAGAATCTAAGAAAGACAGTTACAGTGGATAGAAGAACGGGCAAGGGATCTTCTGTTTACAGCTGGATAGGATAAAGTGGAAGTATATTTCTATTACTTTGTCTGCATCTTCACTTCAACAAGCCACAAGGAAGTGGGACACCTCGAAAAGGCCAAGGGACATAACTCAGACCCCTGAAGACCCTGTGGTGCAGAGGAACCCCCTAGAAGACCAAGGCCAAGGAATATCAGTAAGATATGGGTGACACGGTAGCACCACACCACAATATGCAGGGGTGCCCCAAAAGTTTGTGTTATGCCAACTGCAGAAAGTAGCAGTCAGTGATTACTGAAAAATGAAGTTGAAGCCCTCTAAATCAAAGGGCAATGGCATGATCTTCAGCATAGAAGTGTTCTGGTTGCAGGGAAACCAGGTAAAACAAGGCTAACTCGCAAGCTCATGTAAAACTATTGAGTTTAGCTACGTTTTAGGAGGTATTTCTAGTGGGACATAACACATTAGCGTTGTTCTGTTTTCAGGTCTAGCCAATATAAAGGCTTATGTGATTGATCAATGGCGCCTTGAAGGCACGGTGAGAGATGTATGAGAGTAGGATGAGTGGTGGGGCCATGCCTGTGTGAGTGAAGGGTTAGAGTTGTGGACAGGAGAATGCAGGGTGGGCTGTATGCCCTTCTGAGTACAGAACATTAAAGCGAGACCTATTGACACTGTCAATGCTTGTTTTTAAATGTTATAGTGAAAATTTACACCTATAAGAAAAAATAAGTAAAAATGATATTGTTACTTTTTGTGAGCATTGAATTTGACTAAAGCGCTTAAAAAACTTATCAGGATATTAGTAATGCCATTGTTTTCCATTGGTGCTTGCTATTGCCCTATTGGGGTTTCATAGCCGAGTTAATAACAAATGTTACTATCGCAGAACTCAATGCTACTCATAATAATGACCTTAGAAATATGAAAAGTGGAGTCTGATTAGTTGTGTGCCCTGTGTTAGTAAGGCTTCACATACATGTTTACAGCAAACACTACCCACTAACAATGTGCACCTTGTGTATTGCGGGTATTCAAAAATAAAATTGGGCACGTGCATGATACGTTCCACATTTTCCCCCTTGATGGAAATTATGTTTATATTTGCATTTTATAAATAACTCACCGAACTGTGGGCAGATAAGTGCTTATCTCTACCAGGCTTACATCAGTCACTTGGGAGCACGAGCTGATGGTCAGTCCTTCTAGTTTTGGACATTGCTTCACAATATGATGGACAACACGATCTCTAACCTAGAAAAAAGGCAAAGAAGCAGTGACAAAATCAATGGTGTTCGGTTTTTACTGCCTTAAACTCCAGTAAGACAGAGAGATTATACACATCATAGACAACCTCAGAGAAAACGCCTATCAAGTGATGAGCTGAAGCTGGTGAAAGGTGTGCCAGCTCTATTTTTAGAGAAACTTTTAGAGAGGGAACTCCATTTCCATCACTTATGGCCAAGAGGTGTCACCTTGTGTATTGTACTCCAGCTGCTTGCATTTACAAATACTCTGGGTGTGTAACCTGACCTCAGGGTGATTTTTAAACTCTCCTTCTCGCTGGTAGCATCCTCATATTTGGCCCACTAGAGGAATATCTTTGAGTGTTTTATCTGAGAAGTGACCCAATTAATCTGTCTCTGACCTAAAGAACTGCAAACATTGAGTATGTGCTTTGAAGCTGGGCAAAGGAAACTTTCAGGATGCAAAAATGCTTTGAACCTCAAGTTTTACTGTTTAAAAACAATACACCAAGCATAATTTGTTTACTCTCCAAATCCACTTTAAATTGTAATCCCGATTTCCTCACATTTACTTAAAATAGTGTACCTTTCAGCCATTTCTGTGCTCAGTTACACACTGAAATGTGAAAAACACACATTTTATTTATAAAAATGTATAATAGACCAAAACATTTTCTTTTCACATTTGGGCATGATTATGTTAACTTATTTTTATCAAATAGGCCTTTTCTACATTATACGTGAAGAAACTTATAAGTAGAGCTTCCAGTTTTATGGTTTTTTTTTTAATTCCATCTGTATTTATCCATATTTATTTTATGGCATCTTATTGGTATTTATCCACATTTATTTGTGTTTCAAGAATAAATAGAGTGGCAACATGGTCTATTTCCACATTTATTTAACTGATAAAATTGCACTCAAAGTTTGATGTCTGTTGTGTTCTAGCAAATTCAGCAGTCAATATAGCAAAACACAACACCCACATATGAATATTAGCATTATATAGAAATATATGTGAACATATATCTGTATTTAAGGCAATCTCATCCTTGCAGGTCCAGGAGTGAACCGAGGTGTGGGTCTGAATGTCCTATTTTTATACCCTAGTGGTTTTCCTCTGGAAGGTGGGAGAAGCTGCTAGAAAGGTTCTTTGAGGTGCATGGAATTTCCTGACTTCCTGCCCTGGCTCCAAGCTGGCTGCAGTGACAATGTGGATGTGAGAGGTCCGGTGTGTGAAGGCAGATTACACCCGTTCCAGTTGTAAGTGGGGCTGTGCTCAGCTCCACATCCCTCATCTTGCCAGCAGATGGCCCATTAAGACACTTCTAACCCCTTTTTGTGGGGAAATTCACAAAGTCTAATTGTCTGCTACACCCAGTCATGTGACCTAAGACAGGCTGCAAGCACAAAAGGGCTAAGGGCAGGAAAATGTCCACTTTCTAAATGTGGCATTTTCAGAATTGTAATAAACAATAAACAATCTGACTTTACCATTAAAGAGGATTTTTAATAACAATTACAAAGGTACCAAACTCGGACTGGCTACCTGGTCCCAATCATAAGGCAACCCAATGCTATCTTATGGGACAGGTAGGCCTTAAAGCAGTGAGAAACGAATTTAGGTGTTTTTCACCAACAAGACATGTAAAACTAAAAAGTACATGTCCAACCATTTAAATACAATGTACCCTGTCCTATGGACTACCTAGGGCCTACATTAGTGGCGATGTATAGGCAATGAAAGGGGAGTTTAAGGCGTGGCACTGGGTTATATAAAATGCCAAGTCAAACTGCCAACTGAAAACTGCATTCAGAGTGCAGTAGCAGACCTTGGACATGTTTTAAGGTGCTACTTACATGGGTGGCAGAATATGTGCTGCAGGCCCACTTGTAGCATTTAATTTACAGATCATGGGATTATGACAAATCCAATTGGCCGCACTCTGCTCGTCTTACCAGCAAGTTGCCCCAAGGAACTGTGGTCCATGTAGTGGCGACGGCGAGTACGCCTGTGCCAAAGTGTTCGAAGAAAGTAAGTGTCGCATTAGCCATCCCTGGACACGCGTTTCGAGGTAGTTGCCTCTCGTCAGCAGGGAGTAGGTGAGTGTATGGGGGTGCCGCGTAGACTGCCAAAAAAGTATTAACAGGTAAAGTACCACTCATGGCGCGCAGGTGCTGGTCCAGGGCTCGTCAGCCCAATGGCTCAAGGGAGCCTTAATATAACAAATCCTATTGGCCGCACTCTGCTCGTCTTACCACCAAGTTGCCCCAAGGAACTGTGGTCCATGTAGTGGCGACGGCGAGTACGCCTGTGCCAAAGTGTTCGAAGAAAGTAAGTGTTGCATTAGCCATCCCTGGACACGCGTTTCAAGGTAGTTGCCTCTCGTCAGCAGGGAGTAGGTGAGTGTATGGGGGTGCCGCGTAGACTGCCAAAAAAGTATTAACAGGTAAAGTACCACTCATGGCGCGCAGGTGCTGGTCCAGGGCTCGTCAGCCCAATGGCTCAAGGGAGCCTTAATATAACAAATCCAATTGGCCGCACTCTGCTCGTCTTACCAGCAAGTTGCCCCAAGGAACTGTGGTCCATGTAGTGGCGACGGCGAGTACGCCTGTGCCAAAGTGTTCGAAGAAAGTAAGTGTCGCATTAGCCATCCCTGGACACGCGTTTCGAAGTAGTTGCCTCTCGTCAGCAGGGAGTAGGTGAGTGTATGGGGGTGCCGCGTAGACTGCCAAAAAAGTATTAACAGGTAAAGTACCACTCATGGCGCGCAGGTGCTGGTCCAGGGCTCGTCAGCCCAATGGCTCAAGGGAGCCTTAATATAACAAATCCTATTGGCCGCACTCTGCTCGTCTTACCACCAAGTTGCCCCAAGGAACTGTGGTCCATGTAGTGGCGACGGCGAGTACGCCTGTGCCAAAGTGTTCGAAGAAAGTAAGTGTCGCATTAGCCATCCCTGGACACGCGTTTCAAGGTAGTTGCCTCTCGTCAGCAGGGAGTAGGTGAGTGTATGGGGGTGCCGCGTAGACTGCCAAAAAAGTATTAACAGGTAAAGTACCACTCATGGCGCGCAGGTGCTGGTCCAGGGCTCGTCAGCCCAATGGCTCAAGGGAGCCTTAATATAACAAATCCAATTGGCCCTACTCTGCTCGTCTTACCAGCAAGTTGCCCCAAGGAACTGTGGTCCATGTAGTGGCGACGGCGAGTACGCCTGTGCCAAAGTGTTCGAAGAAAGTAAGTGTCGCATTAGCCATCCCTGGACACGCGTTTCGAGGTAGTTGCCTCTCGTCAGCAGGGAGTAGGTGAGTGTATGGGGGTGCCCCGTAGACTGCCAAAAAAGTATTAACAGGTAAAGTACCACTCATGGCGCGCAGGTGCTGGTCCAGGGCTCGTCAGCCCAATGGCTCAAGGGAGCCTTAATATAACAAATCCAGAGTGCGGCCAATTGGATTTGTTATATTAAGGCTCCCTTGAGCCATTGGGCTGACGAGCCCTGGACCAGCACCTGCACACCATGAGTGGTACTTTACCTGTTAATACTTTTTTGGCAGTCTACGCGGCACCCCCATACACTCACCTACTCCCTGCTGATGAGAGGCAACTACCTCGAAACGCGTGTCCAGGGATGGCTAATGCGACACTTACTTTCTTCAAACACTTTGGCACAGGCGTACTCGCCGTCGCCACTACATGGACCACAGTTCCTTGGGGCAACTTGCTGGTAAGACGAGCAGAGTGCGGCCAATTGGATTTGTTATATTTAGGCTCCCTTGAGCCATTGGGCTGACGAGCCCTGGACCAGCACCTGCGCGCCATGAGTGGTACTTTACCTGTTAATACTTTTTTGGCAGTCTACGCGGCACCCCCATACACTCACCTACTCCCTGCTGACGAGACGCAACTACCTCGAAACGCGTGTCCAGGGATGGCTAATGCGACACTTACTTTCTTCGAACACTTTGGCACAGGCGTACTCACCGTCGCCACTACATGGACCACAGTTCCTTGGGGCAACTTGCTGGTAAGAAGAGGACAGTGCGGCCAATTGGATTCGTTGTATTAAGGCTCCCTTGAGCCATTGGGCTGACGAGCTCTGGACCAGCACCTGCGCGCCATGAGTGGTACTTTACCTGTTAATACTTTTTTGGCAGTCTACGCGGCACCCCCATACACTCACCTACTCCCTGCTGATGAGAGGCAACTACCTCGAAACACGTGTCCAGGGATGGCTAATGCAACACTTACTTTCTTCGAACACTTTGGCACAGGCGTACTCGCCGTCGCCACTACATGGACCACAGTTCCTTGGAGCAACTTGCTGGTAAGACGAGCAGAGTGCGGCCAATTGGATTTGTTGTATTAAGGCTCCCTTGAGCCATTGGGCTGACGAGCCCTGGACCAGCACCTGCGTGCCATGAGTGGTACTTTACCTGTTAATACTTGTTTGGCAGTCTACGCGGCACCCCCATACACTCACCTACTCCCTGCTGACGAGAGGCAACTACCTCGAAACACGTGTCCAGGGATGGCTAATGCAACACTTACTTTCTTCGAACACTTTGGCACAGGCGTACTTGCCGTCGCCACTACATGGACCACAGTTCCTTGGGGCAACTTGCTGGTAAGACGAGCAGAGTGCGGCCAATTGGATTTGTTGTATTAAGGCTCCCTTGAGCCATTGGGCTGACGAGCCCTGGTCCAGCACCTGCGCGCCATGAGTGGTACTTTACCTGTTAATACTTTTTTGGCAGTCTACGCGGCACCCCCATACACTCACCTACTCCCTGCTGACAGGGGCAACTACCTCGAAACACGTGTCCAGGGATGGTTAATGAAACACTTATTTTCTTCGAACACTTTGGCACAGGCGTACTCGCCGTCGCCACTACATGGACCACAGTTCCTTGGGGCATCTTGCTGGTAAGACGAGCAGAGTGCGGCCAATTGGATTTGTTGTATTAAGGCTCCCTTGAGCCATTGGGCTGACGAGCCCTGGACCAGCACCTGCGCGCCATGAGTGGTACTTTACCTGTTAATACTTTTTTGGCAGTCTACGCGGCACCCCCATACACTCACCTACTCCCTGCTGACGAGAGGCAACTACCTCAAAACACGTGTCCAGGGATGGCTAATGCGACACTTACTTTCTTCGAACACTTTGGCACAGGCGTACTCGCCGTCGCCACTACATGGACCACAGTTCCTTGGGGCAACTTGCTGGTAAGACGAGCAGAGTGCGGCCAATTGGATTCATGGGATTATGGTATACCACTCTACAATGGATTTATACATAAATTAAATATGCCAATTAGGAGGAAGCCAATCAAACTGTTTAGGGGAGTGAGCACAAGCACTTTAGCCCTGGTTGCCAGTGGTAGAGTCCTAAGGCCAACAAAAACTAATTTCAGCACAAAAATTGAGGTAAGTAGGCAAAATGTTTGGGGGAAGACCACCATGCTAATAACCATGCTACATGATCCAAGGCAAATCACTTTATTGTGCTGTTATTCTGTTCACTTAGGTGTCCAGATTTCAAACCCATGAAACTTGTTAAATTATGGTAGACAAAAGTGTAATAAAGGACACTTCTTTGAGTCATTCAGTAACTTTCACTTCATACCCCTTGGAAGGGCACCACACCACTCAATGTAACAAGTATTACAATTGGAGGAACTGTTGTGCATCCAGTTTCAGAGGCACCCTTGTTAAATGCTATATAAAACATATCTTCATGCACAACACCTAAAGAGCTCACTATAAAAAAAACACCTCTTAACTTTGTTGATGTTTGCTTATCTGCACTTGTCTCTGTCTTCAATATCAACTTGTTTTGAGGCCTTGGGCATAAGGTTCTTGCCTTTTAGTACTCTTTGAAAATACTGATGAAGATTACTATGTTGTTGAGGTGAAACATATTCATGAGGCGATCAAACTTCATGGTATACTGTTTAATAATCACAAATCTCAAGGATGAGCTGATTCAAAGACATCAACAGTGTCACTTCACAACACACTTGCATCCACCAGCAGCTTTAGATTGGTATTTATCTTTCAATATTGTATTTTCTTCTTTTGAATAGTGCTTTTGCAACTAAACCATAGTTTCAGAGAGCTTGTTGTACATGCATGAGATGGGTTAGAGTATTAGTGAAAGGCAAAGTAGACTTAGAGACTTACAGTGAGTCACAGCTGTCAAGACTGATGGAAGAGGATGATCTTCACGCATTTACGGTATTTTCTGAAGTCAGCCTCAAACCATGAAGGCAAAAAGTATGGTGTTCCAACTGCCTGAACCCGAAAGGACAGGGGCCTTCCCCCAGTTCATTTGTAACTCAATTAGAGCGGCAAGTGGTGGTTCTATGTCTTTAACTCTAGGTCCATCTCCTCCCACCTCCCTTCACAAACCTTAGCTAACCGCCAAGTGAGAAGCTGCCCGGTTGTTACAGGGATGCCCGGTATTAAGGTTCAGAGACTACTAGGTGGTCTCACTTATGTGGCAGCTTTGTTCCTTGAGCCGCCAATATTATACAGCACTTACCCACTTCCTCCCGCGGACTGTAAATGGAGGATCCCGGAACGGGCTCTGGTTTTCTGGTAGGAGCATGGTGCCACTGCGATCCAGTGTGCTCCAAGGGGGGCATGGAGCTCACAGAGCAGCGCGCGTACGTGTTCTGAAATGATCCAACTGGAGGCAGCCGGTGGTGCACTTCATTCGTCACTCGATACTATGGAATGCAGGGCCTCTCAAGTTGGATGGCTGATTCTGAAGTAGGTGGGAGGAAGCACAATGGCCAGCATGTTGCAAGCATGTATTAGGGAGACTCTGGCTGCTGGGGAAGAGATTTCACTGGTGGATGTTTTAATGGCAGCGGCCCCCACTGGAAAGATTGCTTCACCAGCAATATCTGCTGCAACACAGCACATGAAAAGCAACGTTGTAACAGGAGGCGGCGTGTCAATAGCTTCTGTACTGAAATACTGTAGCAACATTTTACAGCTCACATCTTACAAGTCTCAGGAGGTTGAAGCTCAGTCGAATTTTTGGAAGTTTCAGGGAATTGCAGAGGCTTCAGCTCCAGTGGATGTGGTGGACAAGACTGCAAGTACCCCCGGTTTACCTGCTGCACTACTGGAGGGAAATCCTGGTGCAATAGAGATGGAAACTGTAGGCTCTACCATGATACCGCAAATACTTGATAACAATGTAATAAATAACACTTTGTTATTGCAGCAGTAGTAGCCTCAGTATCAGGTGGAGGAGGTAGTTCTGGTGCCGAGGAGGCAAGTACACAATCAACAAGGTGATGGTATTCAACCAACCGGGGCAATTCCAAAAATCAGAATGGAGCACTGAAGGGGCCCACTGCGAGACTGGGTAATGTCAAAGGGTGAAGTAAAAGCAATAGTATCTTGCTTGTCTACTGCCAGCATAGAGGTTCAGCTGCCAGCTAAAGGGGGAAGGACGCAAGGTGTGGAGTTAGCATCAGTTGGTATGCCCGGATCAGATGCTGGCCCTTCCCAGGATACTCGCCTCAGCTCTGTTGGTAGTCATTCCTCTAGTTTCTCCAGTTCTGGAGAGCTAGAAGATTCTTCAGCTAGTAATGAAGCTCAGGAACCATCTCTTTCGGCAGCCCGACAGCTTTTGCAGGTCCAGCGAGCAGAGGCGCAGCAGCACTATGCGCAAGTTAGAGCTGACAGTGTGACAATTCATCAGTCAATAGCAGAGGTCGCTAGCAAAGTAACTGCTCTGTCCACAGAAGTGGTAGAACAACAGAAAAGGTTGCGGATGGAGAAGAAGTTGGATCAGCCACTGCTAAATCTGTTGAACATCATGAACATCGGCTGGCTTTGGTGCAGTCTAAGGTTAAAGATCTTGAAAATCGCTAGAGAAGGAACAATCTGTGATGGTTTGGCATTCCGGAAGAGAAAGCGGGGGATGACATAGTGCACCTGTTTGGGAAAGCCTTTCCTGACCTCATGGACTGGTGGTACATGGACTTACAGATTCAACGGGCACATAGGCTACCCTTAAATCTGGATAGCAATCGGTATTTTTCTACTTCACGTTCTGTACATCTTCCCCCAATCCTAGTGTACATATGCAAATTTTTGCTGAGACTGGCAATTTCGATGAAAGCCAGTGGCAGTGGATGGCATGTTGATATTTGTCTGTTCAGATCTCAGTAAAATTACAATGGATAGGTGATGGAATCTATGCTAACTCATTGATCCCCTAAAGGCGGTTTGGGCACAAGTCTTTTTACAGGAACCGGCAAGGCTCAAAGTAATTCATAATGGGTAGATTCAGATGTGTTTTACGGAACAGGATGCAATGACAGCCCTCAGCAATATTAAATGGATTATCAAGTGATTGAGATTTGAATAGCTATTTGTGCACTGCTTACTGGGTTGCTTTATTTCTGTACTCCGTTTTTTCTTATTATTGTTTCAAAGGGTAAACTGGGTGGTTGGCGGGTGCTCGGGGGGCATGGGGTGGTGATCTCTTGGGGCTGTTTCAAACATCTACAACCCAAAGATGCGGAAGGGTGTATCACAAATTGATGGAGGTATAAAAAGGCATGATTTCCGAGGGCAGGGTGGGATGGTTAAGAATAGAGCTAACGTAATAATTATTAGACTAAAGTGTATGTGTCAGAACGTATCTGGCTCTAATTCCTCCAATAAGCAACAATTGGTATGGTGGGAGATTAAAATATATAACCCATATTTAATTGTGCTAACAGATACAAATTTGGCTTATAAAGATAGACATCTATATAAACAGCATGGCTATAATCTGTTGATAAACACGTCACAGACTGTTCCTATTCAAGGGGTTGATCTATTGGTAGCAAACAGCTTGAAGTATAAGAATCTGAGGGATGCATCTGATGCTAGGGTCAGATGGGTGATTGCTGAACTTTTGATAAATGGTCAGAAATTTGTAATTTGTGCAGTTTATGGGCCAAACGTTGAGAATCCTGAGATGTTGAATGAGCTCTGTTTGGAATTACTGGATTGGTCGTTGAAATGCTGGTAATGGGGTATTTTAACTGTGTGATTGACTATGCTTTAGACTCAACCAAGCATCTTGTCACTCCACGAATGGTGAAGACGAGGGCTTCTGTTTTTGAACTCCCTCAATTACACTGGCTTACCGATGCCTGGACGGCACTGTATCCTACTCTACCAGGGTGCACGTATTATTCATCCCCGCACAAGCACTATTCTCGATTGACATGAAATTTATTAAATGGGGGATACTCGAGGAAGTCGAGATGGAGGTATGCTCTAAGGTTTCATTGGACCATAAATCTTTTATATTATGCATAAACTTGTTAGGGGTTGGGTCCAAAGGCGCCACTTTTCGTTTCATAGACACGTCTCACTAATTTAGAATACAGTAAGGTTTTGGAACGTTCTCTCACGGGATCTTTGGAGGATAACTTGAGATTGCTTCACCTTTGGTGGTGTGGGATAAATTTAAAGCCTACATTACAACATAGTTTATTAATACACAAAATAAGGATATGCAAAATTGTGTTAATCAGCTGGCCCAGGAAAATTTACAATTGAATTTATTTCACGCAGCAGCTATTAGGGCAGGGCATCCTGACGAGTGAGCACTTCATACCCAGGAAATTATTAGGCAATCTCAATGAATTCAAATGGAGAAAATTGTGGCTACTTAGGCTAAAAATAAATCTCCTCAGTATGAATATAGGGATCAGGTTGGTTAAGTACTGGCTCATCAGATCTCAAATAGAAAGGCCAGGTGCATGATCCAGGGCATCAAAGGTAGTGATTATTCGGTTTATACACTCCCTCAAGCCATTTCTGAACAGTTTTCTCTATTTTATAAAGAACTATATAGACAACCTCAAATTTCTTGTATGAAGGAAGTAGCAATTTACGTCGAAGATAGCAAGTTGGTAAAGGGATTGCCATCAGCATTGACACAGATGGATATCACTGCTGGGATAATAGAGGCTGCCATTATAGGCAGGCGATGATTCAACCCCTTGGAATTTTATAAGATATTTAAGGATAGCAGAATTCCACCACTTCAAAGGGTAACGTAGTACATTGATTAGGTCGGCAAAGTTCTGGACACCTGGAATATGACCAATATATCAATATTTATAAAGAAGGGCAAACCACCAGAGGAGATGGTTCGTATAGACCCATCTCTCTTATCAATGCTGATGCTAAAATCTTGGCCAAAGTTTTAACTATGCTGCTTGACCCTCTTTTACCAGATTTAATATCCAAGCAACAGCATGGCTTTATTCCAGACAGGGATATTACAATTCATATTAACACTGCAGTCGGAGCTTCTGATGTAGCAGAGAGAATGGGTACAACACTTTCCTATGATTTTATTAGATGCATAGAAGGCTTTTGATCAAGTAGCTTGGGAATGTCTATGGAGTTTAAGGAGGGCTTTCAGGTTTGGTGAATGATTTTGCAAATGGGTACAGGCTTTGTATAGCTCTTCGTCTTCTAAGCTGTTTTATGCAGGCATATCCTCACCGCCTTTTAAGATTCAGCAGGGTACACAGCAGGGTGCCCTCTCTTCCCTCTGTTCTTTGCACTGTACTTAAAGCCTTTCCTCCAATCACTGCAGAAGAATGCTGGAATTAAGCCTATGGTTTCAGTTTAATGCAAATTCAAGGTTAGTGCATATGCCGATGATGTGGCAATATTTTCTGATGAACCACGAACTGCTATGAACTATATAGTAGAGGAGACTGAGAAATTTGGGTCGTTTGCAGTTATAAATTAGCGCCGGGACACCTCCGCTGGAGGTAGCTTTGCGCTCTACAAGCTTGAAAATAAATAAATTGCTAAAACTTATCTGTTGTTGAATAATGAACCAGTTACACCAATACCAGGGGTGGGAACTACAGCTACTTATCTGGGAGTACAATTAAGTGCTAAGATAGATAAGATCTTTAAATTTAACTACAAGCCCCTGCTTCAGTCTGTTATTTTAAAACTGCGGTTCTGTAACAGGTTTCCTATAACCATTTCAGGTCGCTGTAATGTTATAAAAATGTATATTCTTTCAAAATGTTTGTATTTTTTGGGGGCTGTACCATTAAGGGTTCCAAATGTGTTTTTTAAGAAGTTAGAAGGGACTTTAAGTAGTTTTATTTGTGTGTATAGGCGTGCAAGGCATTCTATAAGTTTGCTAAAATTACCGTATAGGCATGGAGGGATGCACTTTCCAGATTTTGAACTATATTTTTGGGCAGCTTTTACCCTCCATCTGATACCGTTTCCTTGCTCCAGTAGAACCAGACTCATCTGCATTTGGCTACTATTTGGCAATGAGTTCAGAGAGTAGGCTCTTCTTCTACAGAATAACAGACCCCAATTAATACAAGCGGGTAAGGTTTAAGTTTATTTCTCAAAGAGCAACTATCTGATGAGAAAACTGTGCCAAATGCTCTATAAAGTTAATCAATGAGAAAACACCGCTCTGGAACAACCCAGCTTTTGCTGGGGTGTTTCATGATTGTGCTTGTAAATTATGGCACAGATCTGGCGTACTGATGGTAGGGCAGCTATTTGATGTGAACGTCTTTTGTACTTTTTCTCAGTTACAAACTGAGTTTGACCTTCCTTGTTATCCCTTTTTAGGTCTCACTGAGTCAGTGCGCATGCGCTGCTCGGAGAGACTTTAGTAAGGGCTTTAAAAAATGCTACCGCCGGCTACAGCTTGCAGTGCATGTGCGCGGGCGCGTGCTTCAGCAGAGGAGCCATTTGGCGTGATTACTGCTGGGCGCGCACCACTCGCGCACATGCCGGCGGTAGCATTTTTAGCTTGCTAATCGCGGCACCGGTGCTTTACTTTTAACATTAAAAGTAATGCGCCGGTGCCGCGATTATAGCAAAAGTAAAGAAATAGAAACAAACATCTATTTCTTTACTTTTGCTATACTCGCGGCACCCGCGCTTTACTTTTAATGTTAAAAGTAAAGCACCGGTGCCGCGATTAGAAAGAAAACAAGCATTGGCATAGCCAATAGGTCTCGCCTTTGGGACCTTATAAGTGTTTAGCCATGCAACAGTTGCATAACTAAATACTTATAAGGTCCCAAAAGCGAGACCTATTGGCTATGCCAGTGCTTGTTAAAATATTTACAGTTGAGCGATTACTTTTACACTGAAGGCAACGCGACAATTGATTTGAAAGCCCCATTTATTTTTACAAACATCCTTAAAGCTAGTCGAAAATCACTGATCATCATTTCCTACCAAGGGTTTTGTGATCATGGGAGTGATAACAGCCTTCGCCTGGCAGCTAAAGGTGCAAAATGCTCTCTCAGAAGGTGTTACCATCAGAAATATATTGGGCTTTTGAGACGGTTGAGGGCATTTTGCATTCTGTTCAGTTAAAACTGCAACAATTTAAGACTGTTTGCATGTTATACTACATGCCAGAAAAACCCATGAGATGGGGTGTGAACCTTTACCCAGGCAATACTAGCTGTCCCAAATGTAGACGTCAAGCAGCAGACATTCTTCATATGCTATATGCATGCCCCACCCTTAAGGTATTCACAGACGAGGTGTTGCAGCTTCCTACGGCAACTCTAGGATATAGACTCCAATAAACTCCTATGGAAATAATGTTGGGATACAGAATGGAGTTCAACATTGGGCTAAGACGGCTGCTATCTATACTTATAGTATTTGCTAGACTCTGTATTGGCAGATCTTGGGTCTCAGTAGTCCCTGCCGAAGTGATGTGCAACCATCCCGGCAAATACATCATTCAGAACAGGCTTTGAACATAGTAAGGAGTGTTTGGTCCCTTAGGAGGTTTGACAGATTATGGGTGCAGTTTAATTGGGATCTGTAGACTAATGCTAATTAATTCTTGTGAATTTTTGTAAATGGAATGTACTTATCTTTTCTTTGGATGCTTTATTCCTGCTTGCCCCTTGCGTATTTGTTATTATACCTATCATTGATTGAATTTCTGGACTTTTATTTTTCTTTCTTCCTGCTCATCTGTTACACCATCTATGTTGAATGAAAATAACGATTGTTTAAAATGTAATGTGCTCATTGATTTGCCAATGGTATGTGATCTGACTAAATCTGACTTAATTAAAATATATTTAAAAAAAATGAAAATAACATACCGGGTTTCACCTGCTGTGTGAAAAAATTGATAAGGAGGATCTGAACCACTGATATTCAGCCACTGCTCCCAGAGTTCACAGGAGATCTTAAGCCAAATGAAAAGACTATGATGGTTATATTCCAATATTTGTATTCCTTAGCATTGATGTTACAGAGCCATGATTTTGTTGATTGTGGATCACCCCCGGCATTAATGGTTCTTTTAATAACTGGGATGATGGCAGTCTGAAGGAGTTTGATATTGTTTGTATTGCATGGATCCAATGGCAAGCTGAGGAATTTAGGTGACTCATGATTTTAGTGATGAAAGGCTCTGAAATGGAGAAAACATGTACAAGAGAATCTGATTGGGTTCTGGGGTCATTGACGATCTTCGTGATGATAAGCTCTGAAATTGAGATAGCATGTACAAAAGAAGCTGATTGGGTTCCGGGGCCAGAAGTCCTTTAGTGGGGCTGCAGCTTGGGTGAGATTAGCTGAGATCAAAGCAATTTTATCATTACATTTATCAGGTAGGTAGTCAGTGACTGTTCCTTGTCTCAGCAAGTGATGCAGGGATTAACTGATAGACTGAAAAAAGAAAAATTAAATCTGATGAGCACATACGGCTAGCAGGGATCCAACTGTGAGAAGATTTGGGTGGGAGATTTGTTTTACGATTTTAGAAAGACAGAATGCTTAATTGACCACTGCCTGCAAATATAGATTCTCTCATGGAATCTGTTTTTCATGAATGTTACGTGCCTGCATATGCAGCAGAAAAATCTTCACTTTCTCATCAAAAGAGATCCAGAAAAATATACACCTCTACAAGTTTGAAATAATCTCCATTGACTGTGTTTTTTGACGCATACGAATGAAAGTATTGACTTACCACATTGAGCCCTGTTACATTCAGCATGGTCAGTTCTTTCAAAGCAGAGGCTATTTTTGTTAGGCAGGCATCGGTTACTTTAGGGATTCTGCCAATGTTCAGGGTCTTCAGATGGATGCAATCTGCAGCAGTGGAGTTTATACACTGCGGTGTTAAAGCATGGCAGCCAAAAACTTCTAATTTGTTGAGACTGTAAAAGAGAAAGTCATTATTACAAGGCATCAGATTGTACCTAGAAGTTGGAAATATGCACCCATTTCTGGGGGGAGAGGTTGCAAAACATCCTATGCACAATAGTAGAACATAGTTAAAAGGTGCTGGGATAGCTCCTAACGTGAATCGAATATGTGTGCTATTTTATATTCTGAATAAGATCACCATGAAATGTTAAATGTGTATATTAGCACAGAGTCAAATTAGCATAGATGACACCTTCCACTGAGGGTGCAGAATATCTTACTTACTTACTCTACCACTTCATCGTACACAAAGTAAACGCTGTATAAAAATAAAAATAAACAGTTGAATACGCAAAGCAGAGTTAGCATAAGGAGAAACGGATATCACAATATAATAGAGCTAAACTGCAGATGCAAGTAGGACATATAAAAAGAAATCTAGCCTGTGCTGTGAACATTTCAAAAGAACGTACAAATATGCAAGCAATTGAGAGACTTGCGATCTCATTTAGAACTGACAGAGTGGGTTCTCCTCAGTGGTGCTAAGGCAGAGGAATGTTGCCCTACAGGACAAATGAATGATAATAACACCATGCTATTTTCATTTTATGTTTCCGTACGGGCTCTGTTTAAGTGTGGGGTGGGGTGGGGTGGGGTGCCCACAGAGCAGAGGGAGTAGTGGTGGATGCTTTCTAAATACACATGACGGTTTGGCCAGCCCGTCTTGGGCCGGCCAAACAGTCATGCGCACTCAGTATTTCCCCAACCGGCTGTATTGCACAGCCGGTTGAGAACATACACAGTCTCCCACTCCCTGTCTGAGTGCCGAACCAGGCCGCTCTGACCAATCATGACGCTGCTGTCATGCTGGTGACAGCAGCATTGTGACCTTAGATAAGGCTACATCACTGTGACTGGTCTCTGGGTTTCATGTACTGTACTGGGGGCTGTTGGGGCACTGTGTGCCTTACTTTTGTTTAGTAGTGACTGCAGGTGGTGCCGCATTTCATTTTTTGGTGCTTTAGCTCTGTGTCTGGTCTCTATGTTTTGTTTTACTTTACCAGCAGCTGCCTGGGGAGCATGCTCTTTCTTTTAGTTAAGCTGCTGTGAATGGCGCGGCAAATAATATTTAACACAGAGGGTGCCGTGTGGTGGCTGGTTTTTACGTACATTTACAGCAGCAGCAGTTGAGAAGGTAGCATACACTTTACTTGGTTAAGCGCTATGGGTGGTGCTGTGTTTAATATTTTGGACACAAAAAGTTTCACATCTCAGTATAATACAATAAGCGTAAGCTATGCCTACTTTATAATGGTTTACGACAGTGTGTGGTGCAGAGGGCACCACACTAGTTTCCTTTTTCCTGTCGCTCTAGAGGTGGTTGCCCCATGTCTAAGGCAGAGCCTCTTCCAGTAGACCTTTTTTAGAGTTTGTCTCTTCCATGTTTTATAGTCACTGCAGTACTTAATTCTAGAACATGGTTTCAGCGAGATAAGCTCCTTCTTACTTTTTTCCCTTAGTCCTAATTGGGAGAGTTGTTGAGTTCAGGTCTTAAAATCTCACTCTGAAAACGTAAGGGAGATACCTGGTTTGGGTCCAATGAATGCACTGTCAATATATGCCTGGTTCAAGGCAGACTTTCCTCATAAACAGTTTTTAGGACGATTAAAGGAAAGTGTTTCCTTTTTTATTGGCCACTGTGTATAATCACTCTTACAAGCTATTTGCAATTAAGTGGGAAGTTATCTTTCTAAACAGTCTCAGTCAGGCCTCTCTCTCTCACTTTCCTTGATGAAGTTTGAGGAAGGGATTCATGGTCTCCAACTGTTTCCAAGGGGGACTTCCTGGACAGATTGAAATATCTGCAGAGCTTATTCAATCTTCATCATAAAATGTTTTCTCCTTCACAGTATTCACCTACTTATACCTATCACTCAGTTCCTTCTCCGTTTTGTGAAGAGGAGAATGCACAGTTTTGGGGATGTCCACTCTTACCCAGGGAGTAAATATTTATAAAAAGGGGGTCTTAAGTCATTATTCCTTCTCTCTCCTTTATCCTACAGATGGCTTGGGAGGCATGCTCATGCAATTTCAGAGAGTACTGAACACACAAAAGCAGCCAGGGACTGGATGCTGCACCACCTGAAGTAATCACTTGTAACAATGCTCCCATGTTGCCCACCTTTAACGGCCAGCTGCTTATTGACCACCCACTCAACAATTATTGTACTAGAAAGAGAGGCAACAAACACAATTGAGTATGGAGAAACAGATAGCATAAATCAGAACTCATAGGTAATCGTCACAGGGATAGATGTTTCTTCTTTATTTAAGTGTCTTCAACCACACTATAGACATGCAGCCAATGAGTTTCACCTTACAAAGACTTCATCAGGGCAGGATTGTGAGTTTACCAGTTTTTCACACACTCGTAAGGCACAAAGAAAAGTAAACCGCACTGTCGATCGTAGATAAATTTCAGTCAGAATGTCACACTATGCCATTCTTAAACATATCAAAGTCCAACCCCGCACTGTACCACGATCCCACAGTCAATTCTCACAAGCACTCATTGTATGAATTCGAAGGGCGGGTGTTATGAAGAAGATATACCATGGTAGAGGACTATGGGACATGGCCTTGATGAAGCTGTACATGGCAATTTGATGACCCAGGGAGCCTTGATTCAAGGCGTTGCTCATTTTGTTCCATAAATGTGTGAGCGATAGAAATCCTACCACCCTTCAACTTCATACAATGAGTGTTTGTATCTTGTTTTGATTCCACTGTGTGTGTGTGTGTAATACAAAGATAAGTGTTTTTATACATGCAGCGTGGAGTATTTTTGAAGCGCGCGCAGTTTGTTGCGAGAGGTGTGTTTTGCCAATAAGTTCACACTGGAGCCCTGAGTATAAGACTGACTGTTCGGTTTCAAGCTACCAGAGGGTGAGCACAGGTTAACGGACAAGTATATCAAACTCATCCTATTTGTAACTGTGGATTCTGACTGGCTCAGATGCATATTATTAAATAAACAACAAAAGAGTATGACCAAAGGAAAAGGAGAGAAACAGCAAAATAAGTCACTCATGTTTATTAAATGAACCCTCACTCACCAACCTAGTTGGTGACATGCTTCATCATTGGGTTCCCACCAGAGAGACCGAGTGTCTCCCTGGTGTGCTACAACGCCTGATTACAGTGGAGTGGGTTTTTTGTGATGCAAGTGTGATTAAGTGAGAAGTGATTTAAAAAGTGCTTAGTTCAACCGTAAACAAACTTTATTTTATCACTTGGTGGATTTTGCCTGGACGTTGCTGTCCTGCAGCTAAGTGCCAACTCTCGTAGTCTGGGTCTCGAAGTATTCTACAAGGGCTGGTGAACTGGCCTCCAGTCCATGAAATACCAGGGAGACAAAGGATATCCCTGCCTCCACAAGGTTGTAAGGACTCACTCTGTGTGCAGCAGAGACAGGTGAAAATGATTGCGGCTGGGACAAGGACCATCTTGACATACATCATCATCTCGCAGTGCAAGAGGAGTGTGGGCGCAACATCAGCAGCCATCTGAGGTGGCAAGACGAGAGGAGTTGGAGGAGTGTGAGGGACTCTTGCAGAGTCTGAGGAACCCGTGCTTGCAACCATGGGACCTGTGTTCACTTGTGGTCCAGAGCGAGTGGTGTCCGAAGGATATTGGGGTAACCTGAGCCAGGAATTGAGATTATCATCGACCTCCAGAATGGGAGGACAACAGTGCCTGACATTGCGCCCTCTGTCCAAGGTCATTGGCTCCCTCTCCCTGAACCCATGCCACAGGGTAATTTGTTTTCAAAAACACCATGACGAGACCCGTGGGGTTTCTTGTGCCTTGTGGGCATCTGCAGCTGGCCTGAGGGGGTCTGCGGCATGTCACACCTCCGCTTAAGGGGGAAGCACTTCTCCAGACTTAGGAGCATGCTAGCTTCCTGGGTCACAAACTTTTGTCTACGGGGAGAAGAAATCGATCCTGACAGTTTGACCTTTCTGCAATTGGAAAGTCCGACAATTGCATTTAACTGTAAAGTGTATGTACAATGTGTGTTTTGTTTTGATTTCAATAGAGAAGTTTGACAATTACGTATAACTGTAGAGTGTATATGCAATGTGTCTTGTTTTGATTTCAGTTTGTGTAATGCAAAGACAAGTGTTTTTTATACATATGGTGTGGACTCTTTTTGTCACGTACGCAGCATGTTGTGAGAGGGGTGTTGTGCCAATACTTAATAATCCACATTTGTAAAGCGCGAACAATCACCCGTAAGGGTCTCTAGGCACTGGGGGCCATCGGGAAGATTAAGCAAGCTATTGCCCAGAGTCACATGGTGCTGGGCTAATCTGCTGCTGGTGCCGGGGATAGAACCATGATCCCCAGATTCTGGAGTCAGTTGCCCTGGCCGCGGCGCCACACATACTTCAGACTGAACCCTGAGGATAAGCCTGACTGCTCTGTACTAAGCTACCAGAGTGTAGCACAGGTTATTGGACAAGTGTATCGTACTCGTCATATTTGGAACAGTGGTTTCTGACTGGCATGAAACCGCTGGGTCTAGCATTAGCCAAATATGTAAGCCGGCATAATTGATGCGTCAAATGGGATGAGTACATTTCTCAGGCCTACAGTGTGGTGGCTGCATGTAGCTTAAAAGATTCAAGCCTCGGCTTCTTTACAGCACAGACAAAGATCCATGGTTTAGCAGTCATAGATTTCAATATCTTGATGGAGATCGGGAGGGGCAGCATTCGTAAAAGGTAAATGTACTTTGGCCAATCATCATTTTTACAACTTGTACTCTCCCGCATATTGAAAATTGCATTGATGAAAAATAGATGAAATCATTGTCACTCTTATCAATCAGGGGTTGCAGGTTGTCAAGGACCATATTTTCCAACCTTCTGTGAATTAGGACACCTAAATATTTCAGGTGCATCAGCAGCCTCCAGAATTCTCTGGAAAGTGGCAGATCCTCCCTCATATCCCAAGCAATGCTATATTAGGAAAAGGAGGAAAAGGATTTAATAATAGTGCTCAGATTGGGAAGAAATGTATTAGGTTATCTAAGGGCCTGATTACGATGGGGTCAGAAATGGCTCAGACCGTCGGTTGTAGCCTTTTCGACCATATCGTAATATGCCGGTTGGATACCTTTCCGACCACCTCCATCGTAATGAGAATCCGAACGTTCATTCCGACTGGCTTCTGATGGACTTGGCGATCACTTCCGCCAATCAGAATGCAGATATAAATCCCAAGGGTGGAATTAAGATGCTGGGTTTTGGCAGCCTTTCTGTGCTTGCTTTTCCGACACAGAAAGGCTGTCGGAACTCGACTTTGGGGGCCCCAGCAGAGCCCTCTTGGGTGCCCGGCTCCGGTTGGAGGCCGAGGGGGCACTTATGGTGCCCCTTGTTGATCCCTGCACTCCGTGGCAGGCACCTGGAGGTGCCTACCATGGGGTACAAGGATGAACTTCACCTTCTATTTTACAATGGGAGCATGCATTCCTGCTGTAATACATGCTCCCATTGTAAAGTATAGGAATGCTACCAAACAGTGTTCGGTCGCATCCTAATTAGTTGGTCGAGACTGCCCACCGGGTGTCGGTCGGTTCCTTGACCGGACGATGTCAGGCAGAGGAAACTCCACCCAACATCGTAATCAGGGCCTACTTGTAAGAACAATGCCACCTGGGTATAACAAGAAGTTAGATTGACCAGCCGGTGTGCTGATCCCTTTGATGGAATATGATTATCTATTTCCCACCACCAGACATTTGCATAAACTTAGTATTATTTGTTCTACATGGTCTGTCTTTCCTGCCCACGTATGCCTGAACTTTGTTCAGTGCAGAAATGCTGAACGTGAAAGTCCAGGTTGTTGTGGCCCAACACAAACCCACTCATCTTTATGGTTGATGCAGTGACAATGTTTTCTAAGTTACTAACAAGCTCATAAAAGATTCCCGAGACACAGTGGTAGTTCAAACCCAAATTTAATATTTAGAATATCACACACAAGCACTGCACTAAGTAAGAGACAATAAAAGTTTTTTTCCAACATTCTAATTATGTTGCTTAGCACATGAAATATAACCAAACAGAATGTGATTAATACAGAACTGAGGCACACAATCAGCAATAAGAATAATATGAAAATTTCTAGGATAGCAAGAAATTAATTTATCAACCTAGCATCCTCACTTTTAATTCTATGAGCTATATTAAGAGAACATGGAGTAGATTAACTTGTATCAAGAGTTTCTTGAGAGACTACGCACTACATGCCTGTTTACAGCAAAGTTCTGTGGTTATCAGGAGGCCTGAAGTTAGTTTTCTCTCAAAAGAAAACGCACAACAGCTGGGACCAGCTGCTTTCCTCTCAGCGCATTATCATCATTCAGCATGGGACAAGAGGCTGCAGCAGTAAGTCGACCTTGCAAGTTCTATTAGGAGAATCTCAGGCAGCATCTGGTGCAATCATGTGGGGCAAACAACTCTACGATTTGATGGTGATATCAGGAGGTTTTTATAGTAAATCAAACCCGCTAATCTCTCTTAAGGAATGTGTAGACATAATCATATATATCAAAAATATGTACTAATAAGGCAAAAATATGTCAATACAGACCACGCTATTTGGGTTATGGTTGTTACTTGACCTTCGAAAAGGCACCAGCCCCAGACTGATGCAGCACAAGGAATTTGTATTTGTCACTACCAGGAGGATATGACACCTTGTATGTTCATGTAGAAGAACAGAACACATTTACAGGTCAAAAGGATGCAACATAGATACATATATACATTTCCTCTGGAAGGTAAAGACCACCATGATTTAAACTTAGGAAATAGAATGCCACCATTTTCCAAGCAGGCCTATGACAAAATGGAGTCTGACCTGGATAAAAGAGAGTCAGGCCATAGGGTCTATAAGACAAGAGCTTTCAGTGCAAGTAGGAAGAGGAGTGGCGAAGGATATCAACACTGCATTCTATCCCAACACAAAAGGTATCCGACAGGATGCCCCAGCAATCTTTTTGGACTAATGGATCCTCGTGCACCCATCTATCTTCAGCCAAGAAATTGCGGGCCAATCATGCTTACGAGAGAAGACCCTCCACTCAACGTGTGTAAATGCCTTTTTGACATCCAGTGAACCTGCTATAATATCTTTATGATCATCCTTCACATGCACAGTATGGTAGATAGAAGTCTTGTTTGATTCTTAGATGTCCATCCAGCTACAAAACCAACCTGTGAATGATGAATCAGACTAAGATTATTTATCCTCAGGTGATTTGCTAAAACCTTAGCCAGGATCTTGATATCAGTTTTCATGTGAGAGATGGTTCTATAATTAGGATGCTGTAAGGAACTCTGTTCTGTTGGGGAAGCAGGCTGTTTATTGCCTTGCTGAAGTCCTTACAGAGATTTCCCCAGTATTCCACCTCTTTGAAAACAGCTCACATGGATGGGGAAACCAGAGTTTTGGAAATGCTATAAAACTCACCTGGTAGACTGTCATCTCTCTGTGCTTTACCATATGGAAATTCTGAAATCACCTCCTCTATCTCCTCAACCATGATTTCACCTACTAGTAGTACCTTACTAGAAATTCATCCTCTGTCTGGATGTGTCAGAACATTATGAGCAGTATAGGCATTGGAAGAAAACTGCAAACAATTTGATGATGTCAACCAGGTAAGCTATAAGTACATTAGTGTCAGTACATCTCAGGTGCTTTCTGCTTTAGTTAGCATGTTAAATATTTACATCCCTTCACATCTTGTTCCTAATGTCACCATCGGACACGAGTCAGGGAGTACTTAATTTTGTTCATGAATAGGGTGTTAGGCTCAAACTTTTCAAACAGTTCTAGATTTCCCCGTTATTTCAGAATAGGTTTCCCACATAGACGGCATTCAGTACCCAAATTTCACACTTCAGTGCTTTTTGGTCTTCCCTGGGTTTAAATTTTTTTAGGGCCAACTCATGTCATTCCTCAATACACTCTTTCCCATGGCCCATAGGGTTTGCGGCAAAGACACTGAGGTCTTGTTCATACTTAGATAGATAATTAGTTTATTCCTTAAGGCAGCCTTATCCATGGATGGTTTATACCACACGAGATGTATTCCCCGTCTTTTAGACGTAAGTGAGACATTAACCAATTCTTGGCCATCTGTACTGGTGAGTTATCTGAGATCCCTCATTCCAGTGTAGCACAGCCATACAAGTTTGTAATAAAGAAATAATTTATATGTGACCAGGTACAGTGGACTCAAGACAGGAAAGTGTATTCTGTATTCCTAGAATGTGTGATGTGCTGTGAATCCCATGGGCCATGATCCTCAATAATGGCACAAAGGATCACCTTAGCTCTCCCAATTCCACTGTCAATGAGGTTATTCCAGTACACAATCCGATATATATTCTAAGTTCCAGTCGTCCCTAGTCATTTTTATAGGATCCAAACTCTAAAAGGAGTCCCAAGATGGTGGATTAGAAGAAGGCTCTAGACTCATTGGCCCACACACCCTTGTGAACAGAACAGCAAACAACATTAGTTATCAAGTATGGTACAATTATTCTAGCCAAACTCTAAACTTTAATTGTTAAAAGGCGAGTTTGACATCCTGCATCCTGTCACCGTATATATTACCAAGAAAACAGAGCTCTTGCTACTTTGGAGATATATTTGGCAAAGAAGCATGTCAGCAGAGATGACTGAATTAGACAAGCATGAGCAATGTCTGTAGGTCTGAATGAATCAAATCGAGGGCAGGCATGTGTACCGGGAAGGAGCTGATTCAGTGCTGGTAGTCAGAAAAGTCATACAAAGGGAGCCAAAACTGAGCAAGTCAAATCCGGCAGTGGATACAACAGTCAATTGCAGAGAAGAATGCAGCACTCAAAGAGCAAAGGAGGAGGTGCAATATGGCACAGTCTGAGAGCAGCATGCCTGGCTTGTGAGGACTTGGGGATTCAGGCATGCCACAATTTAGCACATCATATATCATCCAAGAAAGTGTGTCAATATTATAGTGGCAGGTCATGTGCTTTACAAAGATATTCATGGTACCTATGGAAGACAGGAACTTGTATCAGGAAGACAGGTCAGTAGTCTAGTGTTTAAACATTTCAAATATATAATTTTCGGGTCTGGTAGTTTCACTCCTGGGGTAAAAAAGAGTCAGCAGTCAGATTTGAATCAGATTCAGAACCAGTACTTTTTCTACCAACTGCTTGGTTTCATTAAGGATCTGCCACCTTTGTTTTCAAGTTAACACTAAGCTTTTCCCTCTTCATCAGTGTTGTTTATTCCAATTATGGTTTATTTGTATCGCTTGCTGCATTTTACCATCTTCATTTTTGCTAACCTGTTCAGTTACATCTGTGTGTGCATTTAGGTCTGTTCCAAGTAAAGTGTTGATAGCTCCTCCTGGGTTCTCAGAGATTGGTTTCAAACCAGATTTAAGGATCCTTATAGCGCTTGCTGGTGGATGCCTAGTAAGCACAGACTCACATTTCCTATTCACTATAACTTTGTTCACTTAATGATTATCCTTCTGGTTAACATGTGTACTTCTATTCTCTCCATAGTGTTCCTCCAATGTATAATTTCAGCATGAGGCCATGCCGAAACCCATCCAAACTGAGGGGAGGAGTCTACTCAAGATTTCCCAGACCCTCCATTTCCCTTCTGGGTTAAACTGTAATCTTTCCTGTGCTAGAAAGACTGCAAGGGAAGTTTTGGGGTTGTCATCAGCTTTCGTCTTACTTTTAGGTCCAGACAAGGCTTTCAGATGGGATTTGCATTTGTCCCTTCCCTTGGAGTACTGCCTACTTTTGCACCGGTTATTGTCTGCCCACTTCTTTGTGATAGACTCCAGTCCATCATGTTCTGTTGTCTGTTATTATGGAACAGTGTGGACAGCTTTGACTTTGTCCCACATCTTAGAAACTTGTTGAGTCACATTAAGGTTGGAACAAGCCGGTGACTCACACATCTTTGTGAACAGGTTGGAGTGTTTTACGGCTGATTTTACATTACAGGAAATATTTACATACTTTCTATGCTACGTGTTGGTTGTTTTTTTCTTACAGATACACACTCAAACAACAAGCTACAGCATATCTCAAGCATGTTATGCTCTGTTGTAACATTGTCTTCTTGCATCAGGATATCTCACTTAACTTACCTTCTTCTTCTTGTCATCATGGCTATGGCTAGCATGGCTCAACCACCGCAATTTCTTTCTGAAAACGGAAACCCTTTGCTGAGTAGGAAGTCATGGAAAAAGCTTTTTGATTCCTATTTGCTTGATATTAGTGTTCTCCTTTTGAAAACAAGCATTATAATGAGGTGGTGGAAGTTAGGAATGTGTATTAAAGCCTTGATGAGATTCCAGTGGAAAGTGCGGAAGGTGAACCAACTGATTTCTGTTATGATGTCAGAAAAGCATTTTGGATCTAAGAATAATGTTGTTTTAGAAAGTCATATGTTTTTCTCTTGTGTTCAAGGTAAAACAGAAAGATTTGGGACCTTAGCCCACACTTGTGAATTTGAATCGCTTTCAGATTTATTGATCAGAGATCAACTGGTGCGCTGTACAAATAACCCTATGTTGCAAAAAAAACTTTATATGAAAACCCATGATATGAGAGAAGCTGTGGTGATAACTGAAGAAATAGAAACACTATTTAATGGGTGTGTGAGATGAGAGATAACTAATTGAAAGACATACAAGTCATGATTGATAGTAAGTGTGTTAAAATTGGTAAAGTCAGTGAGGTGTATGCTCAAGGTGGAAACAGTATTGGCATGGGAAGAGCTGGAAGCAAGGATAACAAGGACAACACAGATATAGGAGGGCAATGCTTCAGGTGTGGCAGAGATGGCCATTTATTTAACAGTCTAGGATGTTTTGCTAGACTTGCCACTTGCAGGAGATGTGGTAAGAAAGGCCGTTATGCCAGAGTTTGTAGGGGTTCTAAAATGAAATATGTATTGGTCCAGGAGGGTGAAAAACAATAGTGTTGAGTGTTTAGAATTACGGTGAGGATGATGGAGATCACATTGTTATTCCTGAGTGTGAAATTGTGGTGGTGGGGAGGATAATAAATATTCTCGTTGATTTAGTCTCACGGTACACCATGGTGGGTGGCAAGATTTGTAAAAATGTATTTGGAGAGTGAAATATTGAATCACAATCTCCTGATATCAACCCTTTAGGTTATGGCATGGTAAAAATAGATATGTTGAGATATACAGATATGAAAATAATTCAGTTGCAAAGCAAAGAAATGGTGGGGAAGGTTTCTGTTCCTAGAAGAGGAGACAATTTGTTGAGTTGATCATACCAAGGTGACAAAGAAATAAAGTTGAACCCGAATTCAGTAGAAAAATGTATTTCTAGTGACAATACTGAAAGTTTGGAATGACAATCTTAGATTGTTAATGGGTTTTGAACATAATTTCACTCTAAAAGACAATGCAGTTCCATATGTTCACAAAATATGGAAAGTGCCTAACTTTATGTTGAATAGATAGAAGCTTTTGAGTGGCTTGTTCGGGTGGTTTTGACACCCAAGAACAGAGGAGAAAAGATAGGAATGTGCGCAGACTTACGTGACTTGAATACACATATATTGGTATACTAGCAACATCTTCCAGATATTTAAGAGACTCTAGCTACTTTGGGTGAAGCCAACGTTTTTAGTGTCATGGACTTATCTTCAGTGTACCAACAGATTCCTTTACATTTTGAATCCAAGCATCTAATTTTATTTGTTACTCCATTAGGAGCCTATGGACTTCACTGCATGGCATTTGGCTTTGCAAGGGCTGCGGCCTGTTTTCAAAGAGTAATGTTAAAGGTTTGGAAAGCAATATCTAGAAGTATGGTGCTCCAGGATGATATTTTGGTATCAGGGAAAGACATGTCTGAGCATGACGACATTCTAAAGTTGGTTTTGCTTAGAATACGGGAGTTTGGACTCATGCTAAAAAAAGAAAAATGTAAATTCACGGTACCATCTGACACGTATTTAGGCCACATGATTTCTGGGGAAGGTATTAGCCCACAATTGGAGTTATCAATGAGCATCATAACAGCACCTTCACTGATCAACAAAGATCAAGTAAGGTCCTTCCTAGGAGTGGTGTAATTGTGTGGCAAAATCATTCCTTATTTTGAAAATCTTTCTTTAACCTTGAGGAAATTACTTAAGAACGGAATTAAGTTTGATTGGTCCAAGGAATGTGTTGTTGCTTTTGAGGCCATCAAAAGTGCTTTTGCTGTTCTGTCTACCTTCGGGCAGTTTAATACTTGTCGCAAACCTTGTAATCTACGGATCCAATTTACATGGTCTTCGGGCTTTTCTATCACAGATAGTCAATTTAAAAAAAAGAGTCATTGCTTTTGCCTCACGCCCTATCAAGGGGGGCTGAGGTATGCAGTGGGGCTGAGGTATGCAGTGATCCAGTGTTAGGTATTAGCTGGGTCATAGGTGATCCGATATTTAACATGTTTCCTTTAGGACATACCTTTCAGATCAGCAACCTTTGGTGCAGATTGTTTTGTGTAAAGGTAGTATGAATGTGGCACCCAGGATTAGAAGGTGGATTGTAGGATTAACAGAATTTAACTTTCATGTTGAGTATGTCTCAGGACCTTCCAACAAAGCTGTAGGTTGCTTATCCAGATTACCAGTGATTGATGTGGTCTACGCAGCTCCACCTGTTGAGAGTGAAGAACCCACTTTGGCAGGGGGTTAGAGAAAGTGCATTAGAAATTGATGAATGAAACACATATAGTGAAGAGATGTTCGTAGGATGCCTTCAGAATATGTAATCAAGGGTTGGCCCGATCCAAGGGATTTACCTGAAACTTTGAAATGATTTTGGAGTGTTCGGAATGAGTTGAGTGTGATGGGAGGAAAAGTCCTTAGAGGTTCGAGAATTGTGCCTCCTTAAGATCATTAATTTGGTCCATGAGGGGAATTTTGAAAAAAATTTAACCAAATCCAAATTGCAATAGTGATACTGGTGGCCAGGTGATAAGTAGGGTGAAGAGGTTGTGAACGATTGCTGTTTGTCAGGGAAAGTATAAGAACAAAGTCACACAATCATCACCCACCACTCCAATGGAAACTCCATTGGAGCCTTGGACTAAACTGGGCTGGGCATTGTTGGTCCTTTGAACAAGTTGCATCAGAATGAACATTTTGTTTTGTTAATTGTGGAGTATATGTCCTAATAGGTTGTTATCAAGTGTGTGAGCACTGTAAATAGGAAGGTAGTGATTACATTTTTGAAGGAAGAGTTTGCTAGGGAAGGAATACCTTGTTTTTTGGCCACAGGCAATGGTGTTCAGTTTGTCTCTAGGACTTTCCATTGTTCTGTTAAAAGCTGCCTTGTATTTGCCACACGCTTATGGCTTGGCAGAACAAATGAACAGATTTGGTAGGAATTGTGTCTGTTGAGCAGTAGACCAAAAAATGCCTTTGACAGAAGGTTTACGGGAAATGTGGTGGGCCCACAGATTTACTCCTAATTGCATTACATTAGAATCTCCATTTGGTTTTGCTCAAAGGCAGGTTACGGGGTTCAAACCTCTACCCATAATTGGGTCTGTCGTTTGATGATGTTAGAATGTTTCCTGATAAAGACATTGGGGGTCATTATGATGGCAGTGAGCCCGCCACTGGCAGCCTGCCGCTGGTGGATTCTCTGCCATCACAAACCACTTTTCCGCTCGCCAGATTACGATGGCGGGCGGTGTGCATGGCGGACGGAAAGTCAGTACGCCACAGGTCCAGACCAGGCCATCGTTACAATTGCCTGGTGGACCCACTGCGCATCAAAAAACGGTGGCGGTGCCTAGCAGGCGCCGTCCGCCATATTATGATGCTGCTTCAAGCCAGCCTTTGAATGGCGGTTCTTCTGCCATTCAAAGGTTGGCAGAGATTGACTTTGGGGGCCCATTGCGGCCCCCCCTGTACAGGAGCACTTCCTTGTAGCACTTGGGGGGCACCTATGGTACCCCCCCCACATTTCCCTGCTCTTTGTGGCAGGCACCGCGTGGTGCCTGTCACGTAGTGCAGGGAAAGGTAAACTGTGCATCTTTAACATTGCGGCGGGTGATGCAGCTAGCAGCACCCGCCCCAATGTTAAAGATAGTAGATGCGACCGCCATGTGATGGTGGCATTGTAATACCCCCGGTGGGACCGCCGCCTTGTAGGCAGCCGGTCCCACTCCCCGAAATTATAATCACCCCCAATGCTAGGAGATGCACAGAATATAAAAAAGTTGTTTCTAGGGCAAAATATCAAAACCACAAATATCATGGTATATAAATATTGAGTCAAAAATATCAAAAAGAAAAATATTGTTATACTATACTTATAATGTAAATAACATAAATATCGAAAACAAATATACAAATAAACTCTAATATCAAAGGCAAAAATGTCATTTTTAACATATATATATCTCCATATATATATTACCTACTGGCGGTCTGCAACATTCTATTTGGAATAACTTTTGCGCCGGTCGACGAATCCTCGCGAATTTTTTAAAATAGGTGGGGCGCTACGCTCCGCTCCTACCCTGAAAGTCTCGGGGGGATTCGTCAAGCGGGGGCTGAGATAAAAGGGGGGTCCCAAAACGCGTTTTTCCCATGCATTTTTCCATAGGACCTTTAGACACAGCTACAGCCCGAACGGCTGAACAGAATTACTTGAAATTTGGCAGAGAGGTAGTCCTCAGGTCAAGGAAGTGCCTTTTGTAGGTTTGGTGTAAATCTGTTCAGTAGATTCAGAGAAAATAGCCTTTAAATCAATATATACATCTGAGCCAGCTTACGGTGCGCTTACCGTACGCGTACGGTGGCGTGCGCGAGCGCGATTCTGATTAGCTGTTAGATCTTAGTAAACATTCGAATCGGTCGAAACCAGGAAGCGGCGGCCGCCATTTCGTGTGTTTCACTCAGAAAAAAAAGGGTGATATCTTGAAAAGGGGCAAGGGAGAGAGTTACAGACCCCCTAACATTTGTAAAGGGGTCAAAGAAGGACAGAAAAGTACAAAGAAAACATTTATTGATTTTAAAAAAAATCGCGGGGTACGCGTACGGTAAGCTCAACGTACGCGTACCGTAGAAAAAAAAAGAAAAAAAAAAGAAATGAAATTCAGATTTAAGAGTTTAGATATTAGGGGGCTCTAAAAAGAGCCGTTGTGTTTATGAAGTGATTAGATTTTTTAGTGGTACCTACAAGTAAGTACCGATGCAGAGTCTAAGGTTCAAGAGGAAGACTCTGTTCCCTTCATCATTGAAGTGCACACCATCTCCTCTATAAATGTCTTGCATGTCGTAACGCAAGTTGTTGTGGTAAATGGAACCCATACCATAGTCTCTGAGGAAAGCAGAAACAGATTTGTTGACGTGCTTTCTTGCTTTGTCAATCTGCGGACAAAAATGATTGGACCAGTTCCATTTTTGCCTTTGGCATATGTTAGAAAAGACAAAGGCAGTTTTAGGGAAAAGTGAAAACAGTTGTGCAAAGGTGTCCTTCATAAGCATTTCCAGACCTACCCCAGTCAAAGTGCCTAGGTCATTGCCACCACAGTGCACTATTATGAGGTCAGGGTGTTGGATTTGCATGAAGGATTTCACCAATGGCATCAATTGGTGCCACTTTAACCCTCTCTGACCAATCCATTTAATGTCTACATTTGGCAAAGCAAGGTCTCTCACCATATCTGTTTTCTCTGCATACTTTTCACTCCAGAAGACATAGCTGTGCCCTACAATCCACACTGTGAACATCTTCAAAGGAGAAATGGATGCACTCAGGAGGTGAAATTCAGTAGAATGGTAAAAAGAAATGAAAGACAGTTTGGAAATGGAGGCATACATATTTTTTTTATAAAAAAAAAGAACTGATTGGCTGTTTCATACCATTCTAGAATAAAAACTAGGCTGTATGTGTAAATTAATAGAAGCATGTGTTGTATTGGTACAGAAAAATGTGTTACCAAAGAACAGTACTATGGATTTGCTGTTAGGTTTGAAAAGTCAAGCACTCTTGCTCTGTGGAATTGAAACATTGTTTGGTGAACTTCTGACCTAACTCCACACAGGAGTGTTCCATGAGCTGTTGCTATGGTAGCAGGCAGAAGTCAAGTTGGGGGAAGGGTACTAGGCAGAAGTCAAGTTGGGGGAAGGGTACTTTTGGAAAAGGGTTGGGTTTTCAACCAATAGAAATGTGTGATTACATTTGAAAAAAAGGGGGAAGCACTGAGATTTGAAATTAACATGTATATGTGTGGAAAAAGAAAGGGAAAGTTTGCCATTATCTGGTTCTGCTGAGAGGAGAGAGGTGTAAAGAACAGAGATCCTGGCTCTGATAATCTGCTGTTTGAGTGCCACATTTCTTTCACAACTAACTAATTTTAAAGGTGAGTTTAGAGTTTGAGAGGGGATGTATATGGTAAATTAAGAAATGAATAATAGAAATGGAATTCCTTTTGTTGAAGTTGTGTTTATCATTTTCTGTTTTGGGAGAAATTTAAATGTGAGGAACATGTAAAATAATATGGACTATGTTTTCACGATAAATTAAGGTGTACTGGTAAAAATAAGGAATACTTTAAGGGTTTCAGGTTGCACTCAGTAATGCAAATACATACAGCATCAGTAAGGCTGGTTGCCCTTGCTGGAGTGTAGGCAGTCACCCAGGTTACAAATGGTGCTGGTTTGAAAAAGCAGTTTGGACATGTGCTGTTTTCAGAATCTGAAAAGTGGATTCAAGATGTGTCAGTCTGTAAAAGTGTTTATCACTTGCCAAAAAAAAGAAAAGTAAGTGTGCTTTCAAATTGGCAAAGAAATTTCGTTTTGTGACTAATGTGAAAACATGACTCTGTGTGCAAAGAGGAATTACAGGCAGAGATTTATTGCGTATTGCTCTGGTGATTTCACAGTTGCATTAGATGGAAAGGTGGAGCCATTTTTTTTGTGTAGAAGCAGACTCTTAGCACACACCCAGCTGCTTATCCTCTGGAATCATGCACAGTATTCACAACCGAGTGGGGTTTGAGGTTTCAGTCAGTAATGCAAATACATACAGCATCAGTAAGGCTGGTTGCCCTTGCTGGAGTGTAGTCAGTCACCCAGGTTACACATGGTGCTGGTCTGAAAAAGCAGTTTGGACATGTGCTTTTTTATGAATCTGAAAAGTGGATTCAAAATGTGTCAGTCTGTAAAAGTGTTTATCACTTGCCAAAAAAAAGAGTAGTAAGTGTGCTTTCAAATTGGCAAAGAAATTTCGTTTTGTGACTAATATGAAAACATGACTCTGTGTGCAAAGAGGAATTACAGGCAGAGATTTATTGCGTATTGCTCTGGTGATTTCACAGTTGCATTAGATGGAAAGGGTGAGCCATTTTTTTTGTGTAGAAGCAGACTCTTAGCACACACCCAGCTGCTTATCCTCTGGTATCATGCACAGTATTCACAACCGAGTGGGGTTTGAGGTTTCAGTCAGTAATGCAAATACATTTAGCATCACTAAGGCTGGTTGCCCTTGCTGGAGTGTAGTCAGTCACCCAGGTTACACATGGTGCTGGTCTGAAAAAGCAGTTTGGACATGTGCTTTTTTATGAATCTGAAAAGTGGATTCAAAATGTGTCAGTCTGTAAAAGTGTTTATCACTTGCCAAAAAAAAGAGTAGTAAGTGTGCTTTCAAATTGGCAAAGAAATTTCGTTTTGTGACTAATATGAAAACATGACTCTGTGTGCAAAGAGGAATTACAGGCAGAGATTTATTGCGTATTGCTCTGGTGATTTCACAGTTACATTAGATGGAAAGGGGGAGCCATTTTTTTGTGCAGAAGCAGACTCTTAGCACACACCCAGCTGCTTATCCTGTGGAATCATGCACAGTATTCACAACCGAGTGGGGTTTGAGGTTTCAGTCAGTAATGCAAATACATTCAGCATCACTAAGGCTGGTTGCCCTTGCTGGAGTGTAGTGAGTCACCCAGGTTACATATGGTGCTGGTCTGAAAAAGCAGTTTGGACATGTGCTTTTTTAAGAATCTGAAAAGTGGATTCAAAATGTGTCAGTCTGTAAAAGTACTTATCACTTGCCAAAAAAAAGACTAGTAAGTGTGCTTTCAAATTGGCAAAGAAATTTCGTTTTGTGACTAATGTGAAAACATGACTCTGTGTGCAAAGAGGAATTACAGGCAGAGATTTATTGCGTATTGCTCTGGTGATTTCACAGTTGCATTAGATGGAAAGGGGGAGCCATTTTTTTGTGCAGAAGCAGACTCTTAGCACACACCCAGCTGCTTATCCTGTGGAATCATGCACAGTATTCACAACCGAGTGGGGTTTGAGGTTTCAGTCAGTAATGCAAATACATTCAGCATCACTAAGGCTGGTTGCCCTTGCTGGAGTGTAGTCAGTCACCCAGGTTACACATGGTGCTGGTCTGAAAAAGCAGTTTGGACATGTGCTTTTTTAAGAATCTGAAAAGTGGATTCAAAATGTGTCAGTCTGTAAAAGTGTTTATCACTTGCCAAAAAAAAGAAAAGTAAGTGTGCTTTCAAAATGGCAAAGAAATTTCGTTTTGTGACTAATGTGAAAACATGACTCTGTGTGCAAATAGGAATTACAGGCAGAGATTTATTGCGTATTGCTCTGGAGATTTCACATTTGCATTAGATGGAAAGGGTGAGCCATTTTTTTTGTGTAGAAGCAGACTCTTAGCACACACCCAGCTGCTTATCCTGTGGAATCATGCACAGTATTCACAACCGAGTGGGGTTTGAGGTTTCAGTCAGTAATGCAAATACATTCAGCATCACTAAGGCTGGTTGCCCTTGCTGGAGTGTACTCAGTCACCCAGGTTACACATGGTGCTGGTCTGAAAAAAGCAGTTTGGACATGTGCTTTTTATCAGAATCTGAAAAGTGGATTCATAATGTGTCAGTCTGTAAAAGTGTTTATCACTTGCCAAAAAAAAGAGTAGTAAGTGTGCTTTCAAATTGGCAAAGAAATTTCGTTTTGTGACTAATATGAAAACATGACTCTGTGTGCAAAGAGGAATTACAGGCAGAGATTTATTGCGTATTGCTCTGGTGATTTCACAGTTGCATTAGATGTAAAGGGGGAGCTATTTTTTTATGCAGAAGCAGACTCTTAGCACACAGCCAGCTGCATATCATGTGGAATCATGCATAGTATTCACAACCGAGTGGGGTTTGAGGTTGCAGTCAGTAATGCAAATACATTCAGCATCACTAAGGCTGGTTGCCCTTGCTGGAGTGTAGTCAGTCACTCAGGTTACACATGTTGCTGGTCTCAGAAATGGAACCAGATGTATTGTGGAGTTATTTGAGATATATTTTTGTGATTATACTTCTGAAACAAAAATGTCAGACGGTATTTTAAAGAAATAAGTATTGATATTAGATGATATTTTTTAAGAATATTATGCATTTCTATAAAGTTATGTTTATGCAAAAAGAGATTGTGGGCTTTTTTAAAACAATCTTTGAGATTGTTAATTTTTTTTTTGCCCGCTGTTAAATGATGAATGCAATTGCTTTCACAATTTATAGTGAAATGCAATATTTTCTGAAAACAGCAAAAAAAAGGCAAAACATTTTTTTGAAAAATATGTAAATATGTGTACTGTATTATAAAATGTTTTATTAAATATTAATACTTTTTTCTTTTTTTTCAGATTGAGATAGAACATTTTCGAAAACTAGAACCATTTTTAAAGCAATTAAAATTAAATTTAAATTAATAAATATTTTTTTGAGTGGGTATGGTAAGTCAATAATTTCATGGTCCCTTTTTTCCACTTCTCCACAATCACATTTTCAGTTTTTCATTGTAGTCTCTCAAGGACCTTGTAATGTGATAATTGATTTTTAGTGTTTTTAAAAAAAAAAAAAAAAAAATTACGCGTACCGTACGCGTACGGTACAAAAAAAATCAAAAAAAAGTTTTAAAAACATATATAAAAAATAGTTGAAAGGTAAGGTTGGCTCTTACAAGAGCCGTTGTGTTCATGCAGGGACAGAGGAAAAAAAGAATGGGAATATTAGTCGGTACGACAAATGTGCTGATCTATTTTATTGTTCACTAGGGAAACACTGGTCTCCCTATGACAAATTAGATCATGACAAGTGGCGCACCGTATTTCAACCCTCACAAACCGATGGTTTGTTTCCAGAGGAGAAGAAAAAGGAGATGCTCCCACCACAGATGAAGGGCTCACCTGACCTGCCGAAGATGGACTCGGCCCAGCAGATGATGGACCAGGCTGAGCTGCTGTGGATGTGCTTGGTTGACTTACTGAAGGGTTACCTTCAGTATGTCGAGCATGTGTCCTTCTGTGTACATCTTTAAGGTGTCTCAACATGGTGTGATTCCCGAAGGAATACTTCTTGTTGGGATTCCCTCTTGAAAGTACACGGCCACACAGCTTACAAGTCACTAAGGCTGCATTTACCTTTTTCTTGTTCTCTGGAAAAGTAAAATACTCCCATATGAAAGAGGTCTTTTGTTTCCTCCTTCTCTGCCTCAAGGTAGTGCTGCTAGCCTCACTCTCAGCAGAAGAGTGCTGTTCTGCCATCGTATCACAAAGACAACCCAGCTCCTTCTCCTAAGGGATCACAAGCAGAAATGAGGGGAATGGGTGTGGTGTAGGAGAGTTCTAGAACTGAAAGTAGTTTCAACCAATCAAAAGTTGTGTTTCATGATCACATGACCCACCGAGCGCGTACGTTACGCTTACGGTGCGCTTACGGTGCGCTTACGGCAAAAGTACGCTTGCGCGTAAAAAAGACATGCGCTCGCGCGCATGCGCATAACAGTCACTCCCCAACACTTCCGCGTAACGTGCGCGTGTAGCGTACACGCCTACGCGCCCCACGCGCAGTACGCGCGGCTACTCAAATTGCGTAACTATACGCAAACAGAGTAGATAAATTACGGACATTGCGTAAACCGTACGCTTACCGTACGCTTACCGTACGCGCACTAAAAAAAAATATATATATATTTTCAAAGTTATACTAATATATCTTACCTGTTTGGTAAAATAAAAAAAGAGAAAACTTGAAATATTGCAGATTTTTTAGAAAAAAAACATAGTGTTTTAAGAGAATAAAAAGTTTTTAAAAAACTTGTTTTTTAAAAAAAAAACACATTTAATATAAGAATTTATAAAAAAAATCATAAAAAATCAATTAAAAAAAATATGGGAATCACATATGTTATAGCTAAGAATTAGCATTTAAAAAACCATACAAATTCACTGAAAAAACCATGGGTTTCACACACGTTATAGTTAGAAATTAGCATTTAAAAAACCTTGCAAATTCACTGAAAAAACCATAGGTTTCACACATGTTATAGTTAGGAATTAGCATTTAAAAAACCTTGCAAATTCAGTGAAAAAACCATAGGTTTCACACACGTTATAGTTAGGAATTAGCATTTAAAAAACCTTGCAAATTCAGTGAAAAAACCATAGGTTTCACACACGTTATAGTTAGCTGGACATTTCACTCGTAAAAAACCAATGAAATTTCCCCGTTATAGTTAGTTAAGCTAACTATAACTCGCGCGCCCGCAATGCACTGCTGATGACGTCACATATTACATCACTCATGACATGGTCAGTGACATCACTCATGACATCACTGATGACATCTCAAATGACATCACTGATGACATCACTGATGACATCATCCATGTGATAGAGTGGCAGACCTCCTCTCACCCTAATATAACCTTTGATACACACATTCAAAAATAGAGACTGAAATTTTCAAAAAAATGGACATACCAATACCAATTACAACAACCTCTTCAATAATTCTAAGATCCACATAAACATCCACTTATTCACCAACAGTCCTGTACAGTCACTCATTCGTGTACTCACACATCATATGTACTCATACACCTATACATCCTGTAACACAATGCCTCTCATCCATAGAGTTACTCACACACATAGTTACTCATGCTAATAAAGAATCAAACATACATTTATTCGCATATACAGTTATACACACACCACCACACTTACTTCTATGGAAACTTACACATACTTAGTCTTTTAAACAATCACTTATAGAAACACATACTTATTCATACAGGAACTCTTTCAATCTCTCACTCTCACATACACTCACTTATATACACCAATAGTCACATATACTAGTTTAAAACATATGTAGTTACTCATAAAGACACTATTGAGACAGCCATTCACTCACTAACACACCCATACACACACTCTTCCACCCATACAGTCCTGCACATATGCTGTCTTCAACACATACAAACAGTGAGTCACTCATTCATGCACTTATGCACTACGTAATACCCCCCACTGAACCATACAGACACTCAGACACTCATACTGATACTAAAAAAAACAACTAATAACCTATATAGACACTCATGTTGCTGCTCACCAACCCATGCAGCCACTTATACACAAAGTGAGAGACTGATACAGGTAGTTACACATTTAAACATTACTCACTTAGCCATGTATTCAATAAGATACACTTAATCAGTCAGTAAAACAATCAATTTTTCAAAAACAAATCATCCATTTAGACACTTATATACTCATTTATTCTTCCATCGACCTTGAGATATATAAAACATATTTAATTTTCAGAAAAACACACATTCACTGGATGATGTCATCAGTGATGTCATCAGTGATGTCATTTGAGATGTCATCAGTGATGTCATGAGTGATGTCACTGACCATGTCATGAGTGATGTAATATGTGACGTCATCAGCAGTGCATTGCGGGCGCGCGAGTTATAGTTAGCTTAACTAACTATAACGGGGAAATTTCATTGGTTTTTTACGAGTGAAATGTCCAGCTAAGTATAACGTGTGTGAAACCTATGGTTTTTTCACTGAATTTGCAAGGTTTTTTAAATGCTAATTCCTAACTATAACGTGTGTGAAACCTATGGTTTTTTCACTGAATATATATATATATATATATACATATATATATATATAAATGAAAAGTAATAAACATTAAATATATTAATATTTAACAGTAATATAATTGAAATTACATATATTTAAATCATGTAAAAATATAATGCTTATTTTAAAAATACTCATATATGTGGATATTTTTTTAAACATATATAATTTAAAACAATGACTAAAATAATAATTTTCATTTTTATTATAATTTTCTAATTTTTTGTCAACTTTAAAAATAAAGGACAAATATATATATTGTTTGTTCGGACCAGGGCCGGCTTTAGTACAGGTGGCGCCCTGTGCGACAAGGTTTGTTGGCGCACCCCCATGACTACCTCGCCACGGATTCCCTCACTACCACCATTTGACAATGGCCCCCCAAGTCTCCATAACCACTGTCTCTTAGATTTATTTATTTTTTATAGCGCCACTCATACCAGTTTAAGGAGTCAGAACACTTTACATCACACGTACATTGCACGTAGACAATCATACATGTGTAAATCAGTGTATAGAAAATGTTATATAAGCTAGAGGCCAACAAGGTGTAGGAGTTGCATGTCCTTCTTACTGGTAGGCAGTGTAGCGTAAGAGTCCTTGGCCTGGAAAAGCACAAATTCTGAATTTCAAATGTAACACCATTGTTAGGGGTTTTATTTAATAACTACTAATATTCTACCCAAATGAACCCTTTTTGCAATATCAGAAAAGGAAAGACTGGGCAAAAAACAAGTAGCTGTAATATATTCCTTGCAGTTTGCATGCGACTCTTTGACCACAGTTAATAGCTCACTACTCTATATTAGGATTTTAACGTTTAAACTGCAAGTAACAAAAGGATCTCTCTTACTAAAGGATGACCCATTGACCTATTTATAGCCTATGCACTTTGTGATCTGAATGGGACACGTTCATTGCAGCTGGCATAGTAACCTTCTGCGCTATAATGAGTCAAAACTTCCTCTACCCGACAAAGGTCGGTCTCTCTAGAGGAAGAACATTAATCACCGAAGTTATGGAGATGTTTTTATTGATACTTGCAAATTGCTGGGACAAGGAACGTGGCATCTGGTGCTTTTAAAACAATAAACATGGCGCCCCCACCCCAAGCTCCCGGTGCGGTGGCATCGATCGCACCACCCTAGAGCCGGACCTTGGCATATATAAATATATATATATATATTATATATATATATAATACCATACATTAAAAGCAATAACAAATGAAGTGTAAATTATTTTAAAAACAGACCAATTTAAATATTTACACAATAAAAAGTAAACAATATAAAAAATTACATTTTACTTAAAATATATCACATATTACAAACATTACTAACTAAACATAATATCATTTTAACCCTTTCCATGCGCCCGTCGGCCAATGGCCGTCCCGAGCACTACCTTCATAGTGCTGCGCACGTCCGTTGGCCAACGCGGCCCCGCCCGCCCAATCAATCACCTGCACCGCGGCGGATTTTATGCCGCGGTCAACGGGTTAAATTCACAAAACATCATAATAATATAAATGTAATCAATATAAACAGAACTTTAAAATTGTAGGAATAATTTACATACTATTCCCATTCCAATCTCTGCAACAGCAGGGAAAGCCTTGGACTCAGGAAGGGTCAAATTTACTATTCCAGCTCCAGTCTATGCAACAGTAGGGAAAACGTTTGTACTCAAGAGGGGTCAAAATTACTATTCCCACTCCATGCTGTACAACAGTAGGAAAAGCGTTGGACTCAGGATGGTTAAAATGTACTATTCCCACTCCAGTCTGTTCAACGGTAGGTAAAGTATTGGACTCAGGAGAGTTAACAATTTTCACTCCAACCTGTGCAACAGTATGGAAAGGGCTGGACTCAGAACGGGTAACAACTTACTATTCCCCCTCCAGTCTGTGCAAGAGTAGGGAAAGCATTGGTCTCAGAAAGGGTACAAATTATTATTCCCATTCCAGTCGTTGCAACAGTAGGGAAAGTATTGTATTTTGTGGGAAGGGGGGTACAAATTACTATTCCCACTCCAGTCTGTGCAACAGTAGAGAAAGCATTGGATTGCTAAGCGGTAACATGTTCCATTCCCACGCCAGTCATGAAACAGTAGAGAGACCTTAGTTAACGTCAAACAAATAAAATATTTTAACAACTACATTAAATAACAAGAAGTATAAATATTTAAAAATAAAATAAAAATAAAAATGTAAAAGCATTTTTTTACATATTTACTGCCATGTTTAATAAATATTTAAAATTAAAACATTTTTTTTTAATATAATGAAAATGCCACACTATGGGCCCCGGTCTGACACCGCGGCCGTGATCAGATTCCGAGCATTGAGGCCGGGACTGTCCCCCCCACCGTATTACAATGTAACTGCTGATACCACAGCGGTCTCATCTACAGCAATGAGCGGACCCCCGAGTATGCCGCTTAAGTGCATACAAGCTCACGAAAACATGTGATATGTACAAACATGCATGACATATATGGGGATAAGCTTGGGCTGCATGTAACCCATTGTTGGAGTGTGGCGATCTGTGCACAGTCCAGTCAATGGGGATACATGCCACCTAAGAAGTTACCTGCATTCTGGCACCCACAGAGTCCTAGTCTTTGGGGTTCAGCTGCCACATTGTTGAGGGGACTTGGAGAAAAGGATCCACGGCGGAGACTGTTGAGGAGAAGCTGATTTGGGTGTATATGCACTCCAAATCCTTTGATTCCGACGGATCGAGGCAGCTGGCCAAATGGGCATGGACAGCTCGTCGGAAATGCACATCATAATCCAGACGGCGGTCTGAGCTCCCAGTACAACTCTATGGCTGCTGTTTTTCTCTAACTGCCATCTCAGATGTCGGAGAAAGACTGTCGGGATCTGCAGTCTGTTAGCGGTCGGTCAGAGTAATCCAGGAGTCAGACCAACTGTTTTCGGCAAGACTGCAGCGGTCCGACCACCTCCAACAGAACTGCGGAAGCCGTAATGAGGCCCTATATTCTAACAATCATAGCAACAAACAAATATAACGCAATGTTCATTTAAAAAACATATTACAATTATCAAATAACATAATAAATAACACTTTTTCGAAAAGAAATCACTATTTTTACATTTATTATAACTTCCTACCATATGCCTCTACAAACTAAACCACAAACACTTAAAATATATCTATAATAATTAATAAATGTACATATTTAATCATCAATTAAACAATTACAAATAATTAACTAGTAATAAAATAGTTATATTTAATTACCTTCCCACCCTTGGTCCCTACAAATGCAACAACGCGCACCTAAAATATAAAATCAAAAAATTGTATCTACATAATTTACATAATTATTAATCAATTAAACAATTGATAAATAATAACAAATTCATTATTTTTTAATAATTTCCCACCCTTTATCCCTACAAACCCAACAACCCACACCTAATATATAATTTAAAACATATCATAATTACACAGTTTAGATAATTAATTATCAATTAAATAATTAATAATGAGTTATGTTAATGATTAATTATTATAATTAATTTCCTTCACACCATTTACTCCTACAAAAACAATCCACTCAAAAAATATAAATAAATAATAACATTAATTACAAAGTTACTTATCAAATAAATAAGTATTTTTAATAAAAAATTAAATATTAATTAATTATAATTAATTCACTTTCCACCCTGTACCCCTATACACCCCGCAAATGGCTACTGCACTAAAAATATCAATAAACTATTAAATTAAATTAAAAAACAAATACAATTTAACAAACTATAATAAAAAATATAAAAAAATAGTTATACAAATAATTTATAACATTTACAATTAAAATATATACTAAAAACATAAAAATAATTTGACCACAATATTATTAACAACAATATTTTTGTAAATGATATTAGCAACATAGATATTTTTAAAATCGATCGTAACAACATAGATATTTTTAACATCAATATTACTCACCATAAAATCGATATTCTTGTCAATTATATTTTTGCACACGATATTTGCGCATCAGGATATTTACAACTTGATATTTTGGCCTCTTGATATATTTTTCTATATTTTGTTTGAACACCAAAAGAGATATAAAGCTGGGTGTAATGTGTGAAAATGTGTGAAAGCTGGTGATTGGTGTGAGGGTGATGCAGGTCTGGTGAAAAGACAAAAGTCCTGTCTTCTTGGAGAAGTGTACTTCTAAATTGAAGGGACCCTTTATCATTGAAAAAGTCAAGAAGAATATTGTCATTCTAGATTCTGGAGATCTGTGGAACATGTCCAGATTGGTGGAAAACAAGCTGGGGTCAAGAGATTGTACATCGTGAACTTGACTATTGAAGTGTTCTTTACTTTAGAATACATTTATTGATTTGTTCAAGATCTTGTATCTATATTTTTTATATGTTTTCTTGTGTTGAGTTGCAAAATGTTATGTTATAAATTAAGCTCTTAGTATGTTTTGGGGGAAAGGTGTGTTATGTTCTTCTTTTGTGTTATGTAACCTAAGTCATGGAGTCTTTCTATGTCATTGCTTACTAAACCTTGACTATGTCATCAGAATGTATATGGGGTGAAAAGTTCATGGTAGATAGACCTGATGTGAAGAGCTGAGAATGGCTGGTGTTTCCTATACTCCTGAACGTAAGCATCTTATCTCTACCATGGAGTTGTGTCTGGTCCTTCAGGAGTGGAATCTTAACAATACCCTGATGTGATTCTAATGCGACCCCGTGTGGGAGGAGTATCCAATCTTGGCAACAACTCTAAGTCAGGAGCAGACCAATCAATTGTATTCATGGACATCAATTCACCAAAATGAGTACTGCTAGATGTTGTAAAGAGTTGTTGAACTACACTGTGTGATGGTGAGAGAGCTCAATACATTTTCTGGCAGCCTCCCGTGAAATGCATACAAAGGTGTAAGCTTGATGAAATTCGGCAGAGTGCTTATTGGTTGTCATATGAGACTGGGCCTCATAGGGCATGAGACAGGTAGAATGCCCTAGTCAGGACCTAGGGGAAATCTGTAAGAGTAGTAATGGCAAATTCCAGTAGAAATCAATCCTGTGAGGGGACTCTGAAGAAGGTCCTCTAAGGCTTTGGTGCCAAGGGCCCAGACCAGTGAGAAAAGAATTTGAGACATGTCTCAGAATATTTTCTGTCCCCTTACAAGCCCTTTATTAACTATTTTCACACTGCACTCACCTACTTATGTCCAGGAGGTACTACGGCCTAATAATAAAAGCCATAGTTTCCTGGATGGTCTTACTTGCCATTGAGAACCATTTTAAATCATGAATGTACAAATGAATGCTATGAGATGTTATTTCAAATTTCAAATACATGGGCATGTAAGAACTAGACTTTCATATGACCTTCGGCATGTAGCAGCAAAAGCTCTTTTTGAATTGTTGTCAGCATCTAGAGGTACTATTGGCACTACACTTGACAGCACAAGCTGTGGTAACTATGTTTCACAGTGAGCACGGCACCCATTTCTGGACATATCCATGCTCACTATTCCACCTCGGTTTGGACCCAGCCATTGGGTTGGACTGTTCTCATGAGGAGCATGGTCAAGACTGATTTGCATAAGGCTGGGTCCAAATTGAGGCGGCATGATGAGCAAAAGAGCGGTGGGTTTGGATGCTACCCTGAGTGATTGCCAGTGGTTAGACAAATTGCAATCATTACTCCCATCACCTTTTTTGTGTTTCATGTACCACCCTAAGTGGCAAAGGGTATGCACAGATCTGGGTCCCCTGCTCACTGTGTCACTGGAACCTAGCTGTACCCAGCTGATGAGCCCATAACTAGGACAAAACCAGTCCTGGGTTGTTTGTGTTCTGGTTCAGGGATGACCTGGCCTGGCTTTATGGGCTGGACTGTTCCTATGAGGAGCAGGGTCAAGACTGATTTCCATATGGCTGGGTTCAAACTGGGGTGGCATGGTGAGCAAAAGAATGATGGGTTGGGATGATAACCTGAGCTATTGCCAGTGTTTAGAAAAATTGTGAATATTCCTCCAATTACTTTTTGTGTGTTTCATGCTTAGAAAATCAGCATTTTTCAATCAATCAGTCAATCAACTCAGATTTGTCGAGCATGGCTGATCACCCACGTGGGTATCCAGGTGCTGGCCTGGGTTCTTGCTGGGAACAGTCAAAAAGCCAAATCTTGAGTATCTTTCTGAAGTCCAGGAGAGACAGAATGATGTTCGGAGGTGCAAGGGAAGGTCGGCCCAGGACTTTGCAGCGAGGTAGGAAAAGGAACGCCCTCCACTGTTGCCTTGGTGGATACGGGGAGTGTGATCAAGGGGGGCGGACCGCAGGTGTCAGGAAGGTTGGTGGAAGTTCAAGCGGTGGTTGATGTATGCTGGTTCTTGGTCAAGGAAGTTGTTGTGGGCGTGCATTAGCATCCTAAATTGGCGTCTTTTCTGGTTGGGGAGCCAATGGCGGCTCCTGAGCTGGGGAGTAATGTGGGTCCATTTGGGGAGGTCGAGTATGAGTCTGGTAGCTGAGTTCTGTATTATCTGAAGTCTCTTTTGGAGTTAGGTGGTGAGGCCTGCATAGAGTGCGTAATTTTTTATGAATGGTTTTCACAAATTACAACAGTTGATATTAATGATATTGTTTTCATAGGTTTAAACATTTCTTGTTCTCGTGTTTTTTTTTTATCATCTATCACGGCAGATGTCAGTATTCAAGAGTGCCAAACAAGCTCCACTTGCCGGAATTGGTCAAATGTAGATTTCCCTGCTTTAAACGTATCACTTGAAGACAATCTTCCTGCAGTGAGTTACCTAGTGGAAGCGAATATGTGTAGTGAGTCATATGCAGGAAGCATCACTGAAACCCTCCCCCGGTCCCTGGTACAATAAGTCCTTGCACCATGTGAAAAAGAGGTGGAAAGAACTGGAAAGAATGTGGCATAAAACCTACAACACTCAGGATAAACAAAACTATAGGAAGGCGGAGTATCAGACATTGTGCTGGACCGCAAGAGCTAAATACTACTCGGATATGGTTGTTGTTGCTAAAAACCCTAGAACCCTCTTTAGGATAGTTAGGAACCTATCTGAAGAGGCAAATACGGCTCCTTCCACATCATTCACTCAATAGTGATGAAATTCCGTATTTCTTCCTGAAGAAAACTGAAGATAATCAATCTATGTTCTCAGGTTCATCTATAGCTTCTCTGGGTGAGCTCCCCTTTGGGTCTTCGAGCTCTTTAAATAATTGTACCTCTCTAGATGTACCTGTATTAATTTCTCTTATTACAGCCACCAGGTCGGGCTTTCAACTTGACTCCTGCCTACCTTCTGTATTAGGCAAGATGGCAGGGTTCCCTTGGCATAGAAACAGGCCTTTGTTACACCTTTTCTCAAGAAAGCTGTCGTGATCCTCTGATATGGTCAAACTACAGGCCCATTTCACTTTTACCCATCCTAGCCATGGCATTGGAAAAGCATGTTAATAGGCAACTGACCTCTTACATTGAGACTAACGGAATGTTGCATGAATCAGGCTTTAGGGCTGGTTACAGCACAGAATCTGCCCTCCTTTTGCAATGAAATATCTTAAAATTTAATCAGATGCAGGCTATTTGGCAGCACTAATCCTTTTGGCTCCTACTGCTGCATTTGATATGGTGAACCATGCCACTCTGCTGTGCAGACTTGAAGGAATGGGGATTCAAGGCACAGCCCTGAAGTGGAAGAGATCTTTCTTGTATAATCACACCTTTCAGGTGCATTTCCATCAATGCAGGTCTAGACCACACTTTTTAGCCTCAGGGGTACTGCAGGGTTCTACCCTCACCCCCTGCTTTTTAACCTCTATGTAAGGGCTCTTGCTGAGATTGTGGATTCTTTGGGTTTACACTTTTCTCTTATGCTGATGACACCCAATTTGTTGTATCCTTATCTACGAAGGATAACCGCACTGCAGATGCCCTCAACACTTGTCTTGCCCAAGTTACAGTGCGTATGAACATCAACTTGCTGAAACTTAATGTGGACAAGACGGAGGTGTTGTTAGTGGGAAACCATCACTATCTCTGGGCCTCTCATCTTTAGCCATCTGATCTGGGTATGACCCCTACCCTCTCCCAGGTGGTAAAAAGGCTTGGGAGTCTGGAAGGATGATAAGATGATCATGGCATACCAGATAAATAAAGTGACTGCCACCTGTTTTGTTGTCCTTAAATGACTAAGAAAAATCTTAGCCTGCCTTCCAGTCCCCTCTCAATAATAATCCACATTTGTAAAGCGCAAACAATCACCCGTAAGGGTCTCTAAGTGCTGGGGGCCATCGGGAAGATTAAGCAAGCTATTGCCCAGAGTCACATGGTGCTGGGCTAATCTGCCACCGGTGCCGGGGATCGAACCGTTATCCCCAGATTCCAGAGTCAGTCGCCCTGGCTGCGGTGCCACACCTCTTCTAATGAAATGTAGTCATGCTCTGGTGATTTTCAGGCAGGACACAGTAATGTGTTGTACGTGGGTGTTGCTAAGTGTCTGCTACATTGACTCCAAACTGTTCAGAACGCAACTGCTCGCCTTCTCCTCTGTTCCTCTAGACTTGCTTTTTCAGCCAGCCTACTGCACACCCTGGATTGGCTTACGATTGATCTGCGATTACAGTTTAAAACTCTGTATTATATGTACAAATGTCTTACGAATACAGGGCCAATGTATTTAAGATCTGTGGCTTCTGGCTAGCATCCAAATTGTGCACTTCGATACAGTCATCAAGATCTGGCACTTTACAAGCCCTTGATTGATTGATTGATTGATTGATTGATTGATTGATTGATATAATTCATCAGGTAACAGCTGATCGTCCACGGTTGGGTGAGGAAGCTAGCGCTGGGAAACTTCATTGGTAGCCATGCGCTCTACAAATCACCTAAGAATAATAATAATAATTGTTCTTCTTGGTCTTTGTATTATTATTAATACTAACAAAATAATAACTATAATATTATTAACAAAAATGCAAATTATTACTATCATTATTAGTAGCTGCAGCATTGATACTTTCATTAGTGGTAATATTAATATTGTTATTAATAAAACAAAGAATGGTTAATAATAACCATTATATACGTATTATTTTGTTATTCTTTATTGCGGTTGTTATCAGTATTGGTTTTGGTGATATAATTGTGATTTTCATGCATATTAATTCTGACAGCATTAGAGTTCCCCTTGCTCTCGCTATTTCTGTTACTGGTGCTGCCGACATTCAGTTCTACACAAATCCAAAGCTGAAAGCAAAAGAAATCCATTAACCCGTGGAGAGCATTGAGTGGGTCAATGTGAATGTGAAAAACACTTTTCTGAAGCGCTTCTCAGAAAGCAAACTTCATGTCTTCCTTCGCTGCAGCCACTGAGATAATCGACAGTGAAGAGGGAGCGCTGAGTCATCCCACATCAAAAGGAGCGCGCGCCCGGAGCATCTTTGATCGACGCAGGGAGAGGAGCATTGTGGGTTCGATGGGCCCATTAGCCGAGCAGAGGCTGGAGGTGCTTAAGCGAGTAGGGAGGGGGCTGAACACCTGAACAATTTAGAAACGAGTGAGCTATCAATGTGACATTTTACAGGAAAGGCCAGAAGAACAGCCACTTCTCTTTTCTGCCTGACAAGATAATAAGAAAGAGGCGTGTGCTATCTCTTTTTTCAAGTTCTTCGTTGTTAGTTTGAAAAGTAAAGGTGATTTGCCTGTATATTTTTTTAAGAAACTGACTTGCCCAAAACTGGAGCATCACACTAGTGGTACACAGGCCCAGCTCCGGGAATTTTTATTTGGGCGGGCGAAGGGTGCGTTTGGGGGGGCCACTACGGGACCAATTTGTAGCTTCTTGTGGTAGCCAACAAGCCCTAGATTACATCATATCAACTTGCAAATAGTCAACGGATCGATTCTGTGTGTATACAGAGCAGGTGGAGAGTTATTTGAGAGTGAGAGCAATGTCTAGACCTAAGTGCAAACCCTCAAATTCCAACACGCCAGGCCCGATTATCCACTTTTCTACCATCCCTTTCCTGTGCACCTTATCTCACAGCTGACCTTGGGCCCCAGCCCCATATCAGCCACCATCCAGCTCCACTTTCATAAAAAACATTAGTAAAATCACCTTCAAACTTAAAACTTTGAAAATAGCACTAAATATAATTAGCACGCCTGTTAAAATATGTTCCACAGTTGCCCTAATGACCTGAGTACTAATTAAATAAAACCGAAAGGCCATGACAGGGTCGGCTTTAGGTCTAGTGCGAAAGTCTGTCTAAGAATGTCTGATCCAACTAAGGTCAAAACATCTATTGACACTCTGTGGGGAACTGGATCTCGGAGTAGGCTGGTCTATCTCCTTATTGGATAGACTTTGGAGTAAGCTACACACCACTGCACGTACAGCCAGTGTAACTCAGACATTATATTTCTTTTATAACAGACTGTTTACACTCCTGTTAGTAAACTTAAACTCATCCCTCAAGACACTTGCTGGTGATGCAACACCCACCAAGGCTCTAATCTCCACATGATTTTTTTATGCCCAACTCTGTCCACTTTCTGGTTCTCCATATGGTCTTGCAAAGGAGCCATCACCCAGATTTGCATACCCCTTTAATATGAGCTATTGTTTTTGTGTGGCCTGCACAAAATATGAAGTACACACAAATTGCTTGGAAAACTAGTGGATCTCTTGCTTTCTATAGCAACTTCTGTTTTTACCTCTAATTGGAAATCTTCACATAACATTACTCATCTAAGGTGGTGGAATTTAGTATGTTACCATCATAGACTTGATAGTTACAAACTTGATTAAATGAAAATCTCCTTCAAGCGTCATCAGCTATGGATGCAACTCAGTAATTATTTGTTGGGTTCTACAAAGGAAATGGATTTTCCTCTCCTTCTTAATTATATATTGTATCAGATGTTTTAACTCATTATGGAATATATGTATTTTTATCTTATTTATGCTGTAACTAGGGTTTTCACTCCACTCATCTCTAAGGCTGTCACTTAATTACTTCCCTTCATTTTCCCCGCTTCTTTTCTACTCTACATCTGTCTTTCTCCCTCTTTTCTCTGCTCATATTTCATGGCTAGACACTGCATTCCCATTTATGCTCAACTGTTTTATTTTTCTGCTGTGCATACATAATGCAATGTTAATTAATTATTTGAGTTCACAACTGCACAGTTTCACATAGATGATGTATTTTAATGCTTCTGCTTCTTGGCTCAATAATATGCCTTTTTTTTTTTAATTACTTAATTTAAAAACCAATCACACACATTGTGGTCTGCTACCCCAGCAGGCCACCATCCCTGTGATTACAGTCCATTCCCAATGGGTCGCAAATTGCGAATTGCCTCATGAATATTGATGAGGCAGATCCATTTGCAACCCTTTGGAAACCGCAAACAGTGTCTGAGACACTGTTGTACATCACAGATTGTGATTTCCTAGTTGCGAACCACAAAAATTAGCAATTAGGAAAACGCAAACCTACTTTTTTGTTCATCTGGCCCTAGATAACTAACATTGAAAATAAGCTTTTGCTTAGATCTTGAGGTCTGCTCATCAGCATATGTGTATAGGTTAATTCAATGTATGTATCAATGCATGCATGTGGTAATTGTATACCCGAAATGTAGTGAAAAGGCTGCGTAGTCCATTACAGGGTCAAAACAAGCATGTAGTTAATGAGTGATAGGAGGCATAGCTAGGTTCTGTGAGCAAAAGTGAACAGTTAATATATGGTAATGTTGTGTTCACTGAAAGGTTTTGACTTTAACTCTTTCTTAAATTGGAGCAACTTGGGTGCTGTCCTGATTGACATGGTGATGTTGTTCCATACCGTGGCAGGGCGGCTGCTCCGCTATTGCAGAGGAGCGTTGCCCCACTGCTGCTACCCAGCAGAGGCAACAGTGAAAAAGAAAATAATAATAAAAGAATTTTAATATCAGTTTCTTTTTCACTGTTGCCTCTGCTGGGTATCTGAGCTGCAGGCGGGGCCGGACAATCCTCCTGAGCTTCAGGAGGAGGAGTTGTGGGCACTACTAAGTGCGCATGGCATTTTGTCCAGCTGTTTTAGATCGGCCAAACCGTCATGCGCACGTAGCATTTCTCCACTGAGCTGTGTTGTACAGCCGGGTGGAGAAAGGCCACAGGCACCCAGGCACTGTCTGAGCAGCTAAGTAGGCCACGCAGACCGATCACAGCACTGCTCTCATACTGGGAATAGCATTTACAGCATGAGAGAAGCACTAGGGTTGGCCTCTGGGAGCCTGAGCAGTGTGGGCCAGTCGGGGATCGGGAGAGGAGGAAGACGCAGCGTCAGGTAAGTCAAAATGTATTTATTTATTTTTTATATATCTTTTTTATGTATTAATGTAGCCCCCCCCTTCTTGTCGCCCTACCACTTCGCCTCGTGGTCAGCCACCACTGGACCCTGGTTGAATAGATGGAAAATGTCTTCTCTTTTTCACACTACTTACCAGTCTGAATGTGACCTGGCTGCAGGTATGCGAAGAATCACCAGAGATGAGGGGCCCGATTCACAGAACTAACTTAAGACAAAATCCTAAACTTACTACCATTTTGGTATTCACAGAAGGCACTTACTCATTTTGGTATTCACAGAAGGCACTTACTCATTTCGGTATTCACAGAAGTTAGGAGTCCTAACTTTAGGACTCCTAAATGCCTTCTGTGAATACCGAAAGTCTTAAAATTAGGATTTTTCTCAGTTTAGTAGTAGTATAGTTAGGACTCCTAACTTTAGGACTCCTAAATGCCTTCTGTGAATACCGAAATTCTTAAAATTAGGATTTTTCTCAATTTAGTAGTCCTAAGTTTAGGACTCCTAACTTTAGGACTCCTAAATGCCTTCTGTGACTACCGAAAGCCTTAAAATTAGGATTTTTCTCAGTTTAGTAGTAGTATAGTTAGGACTCCTAACTTTAGGACTCCTAAATGCATTCTGTGAATACCGAAAGTCTTAAAATTAGGATTTTTCTCAATTTAGTAGTCCTAAGTCTAAATTTAGGACTACTAAATTGAGAAAAATCCTAATTTTAAGACTTTCGGTATTCACAGTTAGTTCTGTGAATCGGGTCCGCCGAGATTGTCTGCAAGCTAAGCATGGTGATGGTCGTGATGACTTTTAGATGATGAAGCTGATTTTGCAGATCGTTCGGATCGGCATGGGGAACCAATTTAGATCCTCAGAAGGGCTGTGATGTAATCATATTTCTTCAGGCCCTGGATGAGATGTGCTGTGGTGCATAATATGCCTTTCAGGGGGGCCACTGTAGAGCATAGGAGGCCATTTAGCCAAGTCTTAAAATTAGGATTTTTCTCAATTTAGTAGTCCTAAGTCTAAATTTAGGACTACTAAATTGAGAAAAATCCTAATTTTAAGACTTTCGGTATTCACAGAAGGCATTTAGGAGTCCTAAAGTTAGGAGTCCTAACTATACTACTACTAAACTGCGAAAAATCCTAATTTTAAGACTTTCGGTATTCACAGAAGGCATTTAGGAGTCCTAAAGTTAGGACTCCTAACTTCTGTGAATACCGAAATGAGTAAGTGCCTTCTGTGAATACCAAAATGAGTAAGTGCCTTCTGTGAATACCAAAATGGTAGTAAGTTTAGGATTTTGTCTTAAGTTAGTTCTGTGAATCGGGCCCGCCGAGATTGTCTGCAAGCTAAGCATGCTGATGGTCGTGATGACTTTTAGATGATGAAGCTGATTTTGCAGATCGTTCGGATCGGCATGGGGAACCAATTTAGATCCTCAGAAGGGCTGTGGTGTAATCATATTTCTTCAGGCCCTGGATGAGATGTGCTGTGGTGCATAATATGCCTTTCAGGGGGGCCACTGTAGAGCATAGGAGGCCATTTAGCCAAGTGTTACCTCCATCAAGATGCAAGAGTACATGGGCTTGAGCAGCAGTTCTGCAGTCACTTTCTAGAAGAAATAATTAAACTTTCTTTAGAATAAAAAGCTGTCCATCTTTGTTTTTTTGGCTCTGCGTTCCTTGAGTGTGAAGCTGGTGTCCACGATAAATCCAAGTGAACGGGTATTCGGTCAGAGTTTGGTTTGAAGGCATCAAAGTTCATGTCATTGAGAACGATCTGTACTATTTCTTACTTGGAATTCTTCGCAACTAACCGCAATACTGTCTTGATGAGGTTGAGCTTCTGGTAAGCACTGAACGTCCAGTTCTGGATGAGCTGCAGGCAGTGTCTGAGGCACTGAATGTCAGGAGAGGAGGAGACTTTCAAGTAGAATTGTGTATTGTTAGCATATTGGTGAATTTATTATGGTGTTATCTGTGAGTGGCGCCCAATTGGGCTCAAGGTGATAGGAATCTTTTGGGACTTGCAGGTGGCTCTGTGAATGTGCTGGTGTTGATGGGAAAAGTAGGAACCACTAATGGAGAGGAGCACAATACAATTGACTGTGGAGGGGTGGCTTTAGAATACCATGTCAGGAACGGCTGTTATTTCAATGATATGCTAATATTTTAAAACAGACCTAGTAAACTCGACTATGTACTAAGAGCTATGTACGGCAATCAGACAAAATGTGAAAGCTTCTGACTGCAGAGTGCATTGGCAAAATAATTAACCCCTTCGATGCTCATGACGGAACGGTTCCATCATGAGCATCGGTTGAGCTGTGCTCATGACGGAACCGTTCCGTCATGGCCCCGCCCGCGCTAGAACCCTTCAGCACCGCGGGGGAATCCGCGCAGCGCTGAAGGGGTTAAGATTCCTGATATGTCTCATCAATGCACACATGGCCACAGTTAACAAACTGAATGAATCAGAAATTGCAACAAGTAAACTAATAATCTCCTAGAAAATATAGGAAGTTTTGTAGCTGCCTCCTGGTGCTGAAGTCACTCCTGTTCCTCTGCTAGATCCAAGTTTGAGTAGATAGTTGTGGCTCTATGGTCAGTCCTTGCGAGAGGCAGCTCAACCTTCACCACCTTCTGCCCAACCCTCACCTATCTACCTCACATAAGTATTAGGGCCGTGTTAGGATGGAGAGGGGTACAGCCTCTTACACCTTAATGAGTGAGCAGAGAGCACCACCCTAGTAGCATTTAGAAGGGGCACGGTGCACCCGGATTACCTCAGTGGGACTTAGGGCGTCTGGGAACTTGCAAACTCATTAAACAGTGTTAATAATTGTAGACAGGAAAACATATTTTCTTGTTTAATGTGTGCTTCACAGTGGCACTTATATTCAATCAAATAACATGTTGATAGTGCAAACAATTTATTTCACTTGTTTCAATTAAATGAATAGGAATTTAAGAATTTTCTAAAAATGCTCGAATTATGAACTACCTTAACATCCTAAACTTTGCTGTACCTGTTACAAAATGCAACTAACTTGTTAAAAATTACACATGAAGAAATTAAAACAAGCTTATCATTTTGTTTTCTTTAAGTAATATTTGTATATAGCATGACATACGTAGTGTTCTCTATTTCCAACAGATGTAAATAAAAAGTGCTATTTTTGGCCAGTATAATGGTATTCAACTTATAGACCTAAGGGAAGGATAAAATGCAGAGCTGTCCCGGTCGGAAATGTATATCACAACAGATGTCATCATTGAGTGCCTAGGAGGCTCAGACATCATGATGCCTTATTAAAAAAAAAGAAAAATTAAAAATTGAATATTATTATTATTATTAAGATTATCATCTAAAAGAGAATCTGGACGGCAAGCACAACCCATGCGAAAGCTGACACGCCTCTTTGCAGCATAACTGACTAAGGAAGATTAGCTGTAACTAATCGTACCATTATTTGATACAATATTATCATTTGCCTGAAGTGTAGAGCTCCAAAAACAGACTAAGTGGACGAGCTTGGGTTGAAATTGGAGCCTGTGCCAGACTATATAACATCTGCACCATTTTTGCTGCTCTCATAATTAGTAATGAAGAAAGCAGATCTTTTATTAAAAGGTGGAACGAACTGATTTGGCCGTAAATGCAGATCCATTTTACGTTTTTGAAAAGTGGAAAAATATATTTGCTCAATTTCCTTATTATAAATCACAGACGGAATCGTGGGAAGCTTTTTTCCTATTGTTTCCCAGCTTTCCTGCTGCAAGAATTAACCAGTAAAATGGACAGGAGCAAAATATGTTTTCTTTGCCATCATGCAAACTGCAAAACCGTACAAATTTGACTTTCCTTCTTATATTGCAAAATATGTATAATCGCCTTCTAATCCTCGCTTTGTTTACCAAATGTTTTTGCATATCACTATATCTCCTTGTGACTCAAGTTGTACATGTGTGCGTGTTGCAGATATGTTAAAACCAACCGCATAGTGTGTTCTCTTCTATTGTCACCTTTTGGAAATGACCATTTCCACATTTCTGTCTTGCCATTATGTCTCTTTGATCAGATTTAACCTCCCTAAAATGATAATTGAAAAGCACAGCATGATGCCAGAACTAGCAGTGATATTGACTTCACAGCTTAGGTCCTTTCTTCTCCACATCAAATTCAGATTTCAATAAATCAGTTTCCACCTGACTCAACATACACTATTGTTTACTGATTAGCACCTTATGTGCCCTGTGCTTCTGCTTCAATAACATTTACCCAGTATTATGTGTTAAAGTGTCCGTCAGTCCTGCCTTTTTTGGCCTGCGCCACCATTCGCATTCTGGGAGATTTCGTTTAATTTTTTCCACTACAACTGTATCCTCCAAAGTAGCATCATGCTTGATGCTGGGACTATATAAGGGTGTCACATGACCTGTGGCAATGAACAGTTACGACCGTATCTCTGTAATTTTTCCCTTCCCCCTCAAATTCTGAAGCAATTTGCAGATTTATGCACAATTTTCATATCAGCAAGTTTAGTGGCAGTACCAAATGAAAGGGCTGGACCCACTTCTCTCATGGTGCCAAGTACTGACAATCACCTCTGCATCTCTTTCTATAGTCTATTGATGTCCTCCAGCTGCTTTTCTGACTCTTACAGCTCTTAGTCAATTCCGTATAAACAGAATGACTCACTTGTTTTCTGCTCACGTGACCGACAATTTTTTAAATTAAAGAGCTCTCTGCTTCAAGTGGTTCGCTGACATTTCACATGAGAATGTGTACAGAGCAATAGTTTGTAGGCCTGGTATTTTAATGAAAAAGGGCATGCGTCTTCTATCGGTCTTTTTACTGCAGCGCACATAATTGTGTGCTGGCTAGGAAATCTGAAAAAATGGATTCCCAGCAGGGTGATGGCCAATATCAGCTCAGCAATTGTATCCAGTAAATGAACACCTGCCTTTTCAGTGCTTAACTTGTAAAAGAACGAGTACAATTGCCAAAAGCGGTGCTTTAGGCACAGCTCCATGTTCCACCGCCTGACACCTCGCATCCCCGAATGACACCCAGGGCCCATTCTCCTGTAGCAACTGCACCTTCGCCTGCCTCCGCACACCAGACCCACCTACCAAACAACCCACAAGAACCAGACCAGACCACCTCAGCTGCATCTTACTTAACACACGCTCCCTCAACAAACAGAGCGTGGAGATCTGGTACCTGCTCAATTCTATCCCCCCCGACGCCGCCTTCTTCACGGAAACCTGGATTGATCCCACCTCAGCCCCGGACATCTCACCCGCCATCCCAGACGGTTACAAAATCATTCACAAGGACTGCACCAAATGCACGGCAGGAGTCATCGCCATCGTACGTAAACATAACGTCCAAATCACAACTAGCTCCTACCACCACTCACCCAACATAAAGCACCTCCAATTCCACTTCCAGTTCCAGACCAACCCAAACACCACCTTCCCCGGAACCCTAGTTTAGAGACCTCCTGGGCTCCATCCCCCTTCAAGGAATCCATCGCCAACTTCATCGCACATCACACTCTCGCCTCAACGGACTACATCCTCCTCTGCGACCTCAATTTCCAACTGGAAAACCTCAACAACAGCAACACATCATCCCTACTGGAGAAACTTGCTACCATTGGATTCAAACAACTGGTCACCTCCCCAACCCATTCAGCAGGACACACGCTTGACCCGATTTTCCCCGCAGGCAACAACATCTCCGTCAACCACAACTCCAAACTACAATGGCCAGACCACCACTGCGTTAACTTCTCCTTCACCAAACCCAGTGAACACCACCACGCCCACCTCTACCTGTGCAGAATCTGGAACAAGGTCTCCGAACACCAACTTGCTCCCCCTCCCTCCATAAAACCCCACCTCCAACCTCCAAGGATGCCAAAGCCTCAGCACACAACCCCCAATGATGGATCTCTGACTGTGTTAAAACACTGCCCCCCCCCCAGGAAACCCTCCAGCAAGCAGCCATCTGAGAAAGCCAGCTGGTTTTTCCCCACCCTCCAAGAGTCCAGGCTCACCTGCAGACAGCTTTAGAGAAGATGGAGGAGCAGCAAGAACTCAGCAGGCCCCACAGTCTTCAAAACTGCCATTACCACACACCACCACCTCATCAGAACCACTAAGAATACTGCTATTCAGAAACAAATCAACACCACTGCACAAAACAGCAAAGAATTTTACACAGTGATCAAAGAATTCACCAAACCCAGCACGGAGGCCAAAGACATCCAACATCCCAAAACCTCTGCAACAACCTCAACACCTTCTTCCACAGCGAGAATAAAGATATCTACAATAGCTTCGCAACCCAAGACCCACCCACCCCACCGGCAACCATTGCACCCAAATGTTCCAGATTTCAGCTGTCGCTGCTCAATTGGACCACCCTCACCGCTGACAACAACCTAAGGAGCATGAAAAGCCTCCACTCTGGAGCCCCCTCAAACCCTTGCCCTCACCACATCTTCAACCGAGTGGCACCACCATCACCCACAAACTCTGCCGCACTATCAACTGCTCAATCGGGTCCGCCACCTCCTCTGAAGACTGGAAACACATAGTGATTAACCCCCTGCTGAAGAAACCCTCTACTGACCTGACGGTCCTGAAGAATTACAGACCCATCTGTCTTTTCCCTTCCCAGCCAATGTCATTGAGAAGGCCATCAACAACCAAGTCACCAAATTCATTGAAAAATGAACCACAACCTGGACCCCTCCCAATCAGGCTTCAAAAGCAACCACAGCACCAAGACTGCACTCCTCGCCACAAATGACGACTTCCGTACTCTCTTCGACCGAGGCGAAACCACAGCACTCATCCTCCTGGACCTCTCTGCTGCCGTCTACACTGTCTCAAATCACACTTGTTTGCAAAAGACTTCCCAATGCTGGCATTCACGGCAAATCTTTGGATCTGCTCCTTCCTCGCCGGCCGTACCCAGAGAGTTAAGCTTACACCGTTCTCCTTGGAACCTATTGCGATCCGCTGCAGAGTTCCCCAGAGCTCCTTACTGAGCCTCACTCTCTTCAAAATCTACATGGCCCCACTTGCTGCCATCGTTAGAAACTAGCGACTCAACATTGTCTCCTACACCGACAACACCCAGCTGAGTCGCTCCCTCACCGATTAACCTACGGCTGCTAATGGCAACTTTCACAACGGGATGGAGGTAGTAGCTGCCTGGATGAAGGAGAGCTGCCTCTAACTCAACCCTGACAAAACCGAAGTCCTCATCCTGGGTACCGCCCTCTCTGCCACCTCCTGGTGGCCTGCAGGGCTCGGAACACCCCGCACCCACTGACCACGCCTGCAATCTCAGCATCATCCTCGACTCCCCACTCTCAATGAACCGCCAAATCAACACTGTCTCATCTTCCTGCTTCCACATGCTCCACATGCTTCAGAAGACCTTCAAGTGGATCCCCACCAAATCCAGGAGAACGCCTAGGCCAGACTTATCCTGGACATCCCCCACCACAGCCACATCTTCAGTCACATGAGAGACCTTCGCTGGCTCCCGATCAACAAAAGAATCACTTTCAAGCTCCTCACGCACACCTATAAAGCCCTCCACAACATCAAACCTGCATACCTCAACCACCGCCTCTCCTTCTACACACCCACCAGACATCTCCACTCCACCCAACTGGCATTGGCCACTGTCCCACAGATTCGCAAGACCTCGACTGGAGGAAGATCCTTCTTCTAGCTCGCCATGAAAACCTGGAACTCTCTGCCTCTGCATCTCAGGCAATCACCGTCACTGCCTCAGTTCAGGAAGGACCTCAAGACTTGGCTCTTCAACTGAACTACAGAAACCCCCGCCTTTCCCCCCAGGGCCCTTTGATGCTAACGGTGATTTGTTGTGCTTTACAAAAATCTTGATTGTTCTGGTAGTGCTAATAAAATCGGTGCTCCATGGATCTGAATTCACTTTAGGACTTTCTAACTCACTATCAGACCCCCTGGGCCTTCATCTCACTCTTGATGGGCCCTTCTTTCTCTCTTTGCTCCCGTTTTTCTGTCTTTCTCTTCCTCCTTCTTTCCCGTTTGTATGTCTTTCTCTTGCTCGCAGTGAATATATCTGATGTGGAAAAAAACTGCTGGTCTCCAAAAGTAAGTGCCTCACCGGCATATATGGATAAATATGTGATACTTTTATGAAATACTTTTTTTTTTTACTGTACATTTGCCCATGGAGTTATTTAAGTGTAGCGGTATAAATATGCATACACTGTTTTTTTCAATATATGTTTTATGTACTATTTTGATCAAATAAAATATATCCAATGAAATAAAAAGCTCCACGTGACAAATTAAAATTAAAAAAAGAATACATTTGTCAACTTGTGATTGAAGAAAAACATATGCCAATTGTGTGCAATGTATGTGCAGGAAATAAAGTCTGCTACATATGCCAAGCTTCTAAAGAAGGGCAAGGAGTTTGTGACAAGGCTACCCCTTCAACAGCAGTTAAAAACCTTCTCAAGATAGTGTCACCAAACTCTAATAGAAATAAGTATAAACACTCAGGGCCGATCTCTTGGTGTCTGCGGAATGTCCAAGCAGAAAGTACTGGTGGAAAAGCCAGTGGCAAGATGAGACTTGAAACCTCTAAGACTTGACCAGATCAAGCTAGGAGTGAAATTTGGAGGACAGCTTCTTAAAAGGGAGGCTCTTGAGGCAAGTACACTATTAGCATTAGTCATATATATAAAATACTATTGCCAGATACTTGATTGGAAAGAAAGATAGACATCCATGGTTTCACCTCCTTTTGTGTTCTGTCCACTAAAAGTTTGAAAAGGCAACTCAAGGTTTCATATAGTTCAGATGATGTATTTGGAATTGTAAAATAACCCTATATGAGGTTCACTAACATTTATGCCCAATGTATGAATTCAAAAGCCTTTTCAAGTCTTAAATGCAAAATTTGGAAACCATTATACAACCTTTATAAAAAAGGCCAATCTTATTCTTCTGTTGACTAGTCATTTCATTGCTAAATTGTTGTCAAATTTTAGAGGGGATGAAGAATATCTTGAAACTAGGCAAGCTCTGGCTGTTCCAAGTCTTCTGTATACACAATGAATACAATAAAAAGGGTATGGTACTTAATTAATCACTTCTGTGCTAAAGAGGATTTATTCATTCATTTATCTATCTATCTATCTATCTATCTATCTATCTATCTATCTATCTATCTATCTATCTATCTATCTATCTATCTATCTATCTATCTATCTATCTATCTATCTATCTATCTATCTATCTATCTATCTATCTATCTATCTATCTATCTATCTATCTATCTATCTATCTATCTGGGTTATTGATTTGTTGTCTGAGTATCTGTATGGGTGCCTGGGTGTCTGTATGGGTGGGTGGGGGGTGTGTCACTATGTGCATGTCTGAGTGGGTGATTCACAGGTTGTAGGATTAAAAAGTGCATCTGGGAAGGGCTGTATGGGTGAGTTAGATTGTGTATGGGTGTGTTGGTGAGTGAATGAATGTCTCAGTGGCATATGTGTGAGTAACTACATATGGTTTAAGACAGTATGTATGAATGTTGGAGTATATAAATGACTATACGTGAGAGTAAGTTATTTGAAGAGTGGGTGTATAAATGAGTGTCTGCTTATATCAGTGATTGTATAAGACAGTAAGTATGTGTTAGTATCTGCATAAATAAGTGATCTGGTGTGTGTATAAATAACAGAGTTGGTGTGTATAACTATATACATGAGTAAATGGGTATGTGATAGATTATTTACATGACTGACTAGGTGTGTGAGCAAATGAATGGTTGAGTGGCGGAGTGTGACTGTATGTATAGATGTATAAGTGCATATTATAGTACTGTATTGATGATTAACTGTATGTATAAGTGACTGGATGTGTGTAGACATAGAAAATAGTGGGTGGTATGTAGTATCTGGCATTCTTGTGTGGATGGTTTCAAAAATAGTTGTCTGTATTTTAGAATGCGTGTATCAAAGTTTATATTAAGGCATCAGTATGTGCATCAGATTATCATGAGGATGATGGCATCAGTGATGTCATCAGTGATGTCACTGACCATGTCATGAGTGATGTAATATGTGATCTCATCACCAGTGCAGTGCTGGCGCGTGAGTTATAGTTGGCTCAACTAACTATAACGGGCGAATTTCTCTGGTTTTATATGAGTCAAATGTCCAACTAACTATAACGTCCCTGAAACCTATGTTTTTTTCGGTGAATTTCTAAGGTTTTTTAAATGCTAATTCCTAACTATAACGTCTGTAAAACCTATGGTTTTTTCAGTGAATTTCAAAGGGTTTTTAAATGTTAATTTCATATTTTCATATTTATAAAACCTTTATTTTTTTCAATTTTTTTTCATATTTTGGAACTCTATTATCCTTTTTGTTTTTTCAATTTGAAAAATTAAGTAATTTTTTATATCTTCAAAAAAGGGTGTATATATATTTTTTTTTTATGAGAAAACTAGACTCCCGTAACGGAAGTGTACCAAGCTCCATCACCACGCAAATCCTATCCTCCATATTGCGAAAGTTGTTAAGGATGCGCATTTCGTATCCGACGGCTTCGTAGCACCATGTCCCGCCTAACATCATATACGTATAAGGTCGCGCCAGCTCCTAGTTTGGTATGCGATGGGTGCGCGGTACAAATACGAGCGTTACATCATATACGTATAGGGTCGCGCCGGCTGCGCGTTCTGTATGCGACGAGTACACGCTGCCAGGCCCTGTGTTTCGTCATAGACGTATGGTATCGAGCCGGATACGCCATTTCCTCATTTAATTTTTTATGTCTCAAAACTATATCTAAATAAGTTTAAAGTGTATATGAGAGCAAGCGATATTCTAAAACTTTTGCCACATTTATATATTTCTAACTGTAATAAACTAATATTATGGTAAATATTTTTTCTCAAAATCACGTCGGTTGCGGCCTCCTTGCGCGCTCGGTGCACAATTGCCATGGGACCTTAAAAAAAGCTTTTGATTGGTTCATAACATTTCCCAGTGTAACAGTTGGAGGACCCCACCCATTTTAGTCATTCTCTCTACACCGTTTGATGAGAGACACCTCTTCTGCTTACAGAGCTTTTTTGAAAAGTTTTTTGCTGTGTACACATATCTTATAGTACACACAACATGCAACGATCATCTTGATCAATAATCATGCTCTGTACAGTAGCCTTCCACGTGTGATAGCCATGCATCTGAAACGTTACATCAAAAAACAAATGTGTGTTACACGATGCCCCTGGTGTGTGTGTGTGCGCACATTATTGTGCTGCCTTTCGGCCTGGGTATTGGTGGCTCGAAGGGGTATCGTCAGCCACAGGCAGAGTGCACATCCTAGATCACATGTGACAAACAGTAATGAGTAATGTGTAGATTTGTGTTGCAGTATGCTCTGTTTGACATGCATTTCTTGACTGTAATGAGCTATCACTGTGTATGACGTAACCTCACTGCTGATCCTCCCTCCATCCGAGCACATTCACATGTGTGCGCTTCGAGATAGCAACACTTTCAATAATACCGCACACCATTGACATGCGTGTCTGCGCATATCCACCAGCTTGACAACGACTTGTGATGTTGTCCATTCAATGTTTTCGGACAGCATCTCATTAGCGATAGTTGCCGCCTTCCCGGTACATGCTACATTAATGTAAATTGTGGATTGTACGACGTCAAAACTGCAACAGGGACACACACATAAGTACACTTCCTACCCAGGCAGGAACCGAACAACGCCCAGGTCCCCGGAATAATTATTCACACCCCTACGCTGGCCTGGCATACGCAAGCCCAGCCCACTTTGTGTATGTATAAATAGGATAACGACGACGCCACATGTCCCAATTCTTCCACACTGCTTCAGGTGATATGGTCGCATCCACCTCGCATATCACAATGCGCAACAAAAAAAAGGGATCCATGAGGTGTACATCATCCTGGCAATCAAAACTACATCTGAATTGTGAACCCTGCTGGCCGTCGTGTTTGGACACACACCAATGACAGCAGGTGAGCAGTAGTGCCTGGGTGCACAGGGGCTGCAATTGAGCGCATTGTGGTGGGAGGGATGGGGTGCATCAGCCTGGGTGCACAGGTGCAAACAAGCGATGTCGCTGTGCGTAATGATGTGATCTCTGACCTCATTCAGTCACATCTCTGTCTCATTTTGAGGACCTGCTGGACCGTACTGTAGGCCTGAGCCAGCCGGCAGCGCTGCCCTACAGACACGTGGCATTGGCTTTTGGGGCACTGTAGTGAGCTGACTACTAAGCGTACATGCACACAGGCTTGCGCCACTGCATTGCACGCCCACATTATGCTTCTAGCATGCGCTCTGTTCCTTTGTATGTGATCGTTGGCATAACATATTATTATTTACCCTTGTGTATTCTCGTGCACTCCAACTCCTCTTTGAACCACGATTACCACTAACAGTTGGTAGATCGTACTTCAAGAAGGAAGGATACGCTCAACTGATGTTCTCTCTTAAGCTTGAAATAAACCTTCATTTACCTTAAGACGTTTCCACCATTATATTATTTCTCCCTTTTCAGACACTGAGTTAGTTGCACGGAAAAGCACACAGCAGGCGCTCAATCGATGATAATGCTCTGGCCTTTCTGATGCCTTCCATCGTGGTATCAAGACACCGTCCCACACCGGAGACCTGCTGTGCCACCATGAGAGGCACCCTGGAGTCGGAGCTCACACCAGCACGTCGTTGGACACACCGGTTGTGGCAGGTGAGCAGTGAAGCCTCGGTGCGCAGGAGCTGCATTTGAGCACAGTGCAGGGGAAGGGGCTGGGGTGTAGCAGCCTGGGTGCACAGGGGCAGGCAAGCGATGTTGCCGTAGATAATAATATCTCTGGCCTCATTTAGATCTCTGTTTCATTTTAAAGACTTGCTGGACCGCACTGTTTCTCGTGGACCCCAGCATCCCAGACACATGGGTGACGGGAGGTGAACAGTGAGGGCTCCCACTTCTTTCATGCTTTACTGTTGTTTGTTCGAATAAAGTTACGTTTGCATTTATTTGTGTTGTTTTAATAAAAGTTATTTTTTTTACCAATAAATAAGTGAGTGTACGGTTCTTCTTTTTCTGACAACACTTGTCTGTAGTTTAGTGTGAAAATCGGAGGTTGATAGGCGGTTATGAGGCAAAAACATTTGTAATTTTGCAGTGCACCTACCAAATATGAACCAACAGACTATTACATAAATGAAGCCTGGGTATTTGTACAACGGCAAGGGTTCTATGAGTGTATCACTTTTTAACACCATGAGTACAGCCCGTGTGATTACAGAACCAATAAGGCACTGCCTAGGGCCACAGAGGCTTCAAGGACTGGCGAGGCCCACCCTGCACATTTAAGTAAAGCTCCGGAGATTGCCGATCCCCGGTCTTGAGTTGGCCTCGAACCCCCCTGAACAATTCGTAAACAATACCCGGGGAGGTGTCAATCCCCTCAGCTGCAAAACGTCTCTGTGCCCTCCCGCGCCTAATTTACATGTGAGATTAAGGTCCCCAGTGCTACAGAGACCCCGCAATATAATAATAGGTTTGGCCCCGGAACATTACCCACCAGTGGGCTCATTTAAATGAACGGGTGAGACCCCGCTTCATTTTGTTTTCTCCATTTTTACCATCCGGATCCACTTTATTGAAGCGATACAAGGTTTTCCTCCTCTCGCTTCAACAAGGCAAACAAGAATTTACTATCACAGGGTGGAAGCCATGCTCCTGCCCTGTAATAACAAACATAAATGTCCCACGGATGCACTCCCCGGGACATTGTATGAGCTGCGCCTGGGAGGTGGCGCTCCATAGGGCCATGATGCATTGGTTACTGCATAACTACAGAATTAGTATAACGCATACTAACACTACTTGCACACGTGTAGTACAGCAACCAGAGTGTAGTGAAGAGGCAAAGGAAGACCAAAATCAACAAGTATAAATCCTACCAGAGGTAGGATCATATAGTTCGATGAGCCGACAACCCTGGGATGAGTAGAAACAGCTTCACCAAGAAAACGGGTCTTCAGCAGAACGCAAGCAAGCTCAAAATCTTAGTGAGTGCTGCCTTCTTTTTACCTTCTCCCGCTCCCCGCCAAATTTATGTAGTGAAGAAGACAGCAGTGGATCCGATAAGTAGATTTATTGCAGGAAAAGAAGACAGCTTAAACAGCCACCAACAGGACCAGACAACAAGGCAAACGTCTTCTCCAGCACTGTGTACAAACTCCCCAAGATTCCCCTCATGACAGCCCTACATTCTAACATTACACACTTACATTATAGTAGCATTACATACTAACATTCTACTATGACTTACATTGGAATACTACACAGAGCACATGATTTTACAGCAATGAGCTAATGGTTTCATCCACGAGTCTTGAGACCGGTAGGGGTGAGTAGTTCGCTTCCCACTCCCTGTATTGTATAAACGCAAACTAACACTACTTCCACAGGTATGCTACAGCACCCATAGCACATCACTTTACATCAATGAGCTCACGGTTTAATCCCCGAGTCTTCAGACCAGTAGGGGTTAGTAGTTCGCTTCCCACTCCCTGTCTAGTATAAACGCATACTAACACTAATTACACAGTCATACTACGGCGGCCAGTATGCTACAGCGCCCAGAGCCCATCACTTTACAGCAATCAGCTCGGTAAGATCCCCGAGTCTTCACACCGGTAGGCGTGAGTACTTCGCTTCCCACATCCAGTATAGTATAAACGTACGGTAGAGATCAGTAGTTCGCTTCCCACTCCCTGTATGGTATAAACACCTATTAACACTACTTCCACAGGTATGCTACAAAGACCAGAGCACATCACTTTACAGCAATGAACTCACGGTGTAGGCTCTCGGTTTCATACCCGAGTGTAGCAGCATCTCATCTCAGCTGAGCAACACCGCACTGTCAGTCCGGTAGGAGTGACTACTTCGCTTCGCACTCCCCCACAGAGGTTACAGTGCTCCTATCCTTCTGTTTCCTACTTTTTTGCCCTTTTTCCCCCTTACTCATTTCAACGGAATCACAAAATGGCTGCCAACACTTCCTAGTTGCAACAGCTCGCAGCCAATAAGCATCAAGCTCATGCTCGTAATGCCTCAGCCAATCAGAGGGCAAAATTCCCAAATATCGATATCTGAAAACTTTGATATTTCTCCAACACTACTGAACGGATTTACACCAAATAAACAAAAGCATGTTTTCTAGACCAAGACCCTTCTCCCTGCCAAATTTGGGGTAATTCCGTTCACCCGTTCGACCTGTAGCCTGGTCTAAAGTTTCCTATGGAAATTAACATGGAGAAAACAGGTTTTTTTTATCAGCCCCTCTTGACGAATCACCACCACACTTTCAACATAGGAGCTGATATGAACAAAGAATTAGTTTGGAAAATTTCATGAAGATTCATCAAACGACGCCAAAGTTATAAGCAAAACAAAAAATGCTCTTCCTACGGAAACTTGGTCCTAACTATAACTACCTACTGGCGATTGCCAGTAGGTAATATATATATATATATATATATATATATATATATATATATATATATATTACCTACTGGCGGTCGCCAGTAGGTACTTATAGTTAGGACCCTGTTTCCATAGGAAATCCGCAACATTCTATTTTGAATAACTTTTGCGCCGGTCGACAAATCCTCGCGAATTTTTCAAAACAGGTGGGGCGCAACGCTCCGCTCCTACCCTGAAAGTCTCGGGGGGTTTCTTCAAGCGGGGGCTGAGATAAAAGGGGGGTCCCAAAACGCGTTTTTCCCATGCATTTTTCCATAGGACCTTTAGACACAGCTACAGCCCGAACGGCTGAACAGAATTACTTGAAATTTGGCAGAGAGGTAGTCCTCAGGTCAAGGAAGTGCCTTTTGGTGTAAATCTGTTCAGTAGATTCTGAGAAAATAGCCTTTAAATCAATATATATATCTGAGCCAGCTTACGGTGCGCTTACGGTGCGCGATTCTGATTGGCTCTTAGATCTTAGTAAACATTCGAATCGGCCGAAACCAGGAAGCGGCGGCCGCCATTTTCTCTCTCGCACTCTGAGTAGGGCAGCATAAATGAAGCCCAAAAATGGGTAAAGGGGCAGTATATTGAAATAATAATCACCCAGCAATGATATACGGGCCACCAAACAACCCACAAGGCCAAAAAAAAAATTTTTTTTTTTTTTGAAAAATCGCCGATTACGCTTACCGTACGCGTACGGTAAATTTTTTTTTTTTTTTTAAAAAGTATCCACACTCTCCCCACCCCATGTGCAAATGGCGCCCGATGGGCACCATTTGTGCATGGCTTATGAAATAATTGAAATTAATAAACAAAACATTTCACAACAATGCGCATAATATGTCCCCCATGTGCGCACGGTGCGCGAAGCGCATCGTGCGTACATGGCCCATCTCGCATAATGTGGGCACGCGGTGCGCGCAGCGCACCGCGTGACCACCGTGCGTGCATGGCACTAACTGCGTAAAGTGGGGGCGCGGTGCGCGAAGCGCACCGCGTGCTCACTGTGCGCGCACGGTGCGCGAAGCGCACCGTGCGCGCACGAAACGAACTGCGTTAAGTGGGCGCACACTCCACGAATGGCGCAAAGTAAGTTAGCATTTAAAAAAACGTACAAATTCACTGAAAAAACCATAGGTTTCACACACGTTATAGTTAGGAATTAGCATTTAAAAAACCTTGCAAATTCACTGAAAAAACCATAGGTTTCACACATGTTATAGTTAGCTGTACATTTTACTGATAAAAAACCAATGAAATTCCCCCGTTATAGTTACTGTAGGCAACTATAACTCACGCGACCGTAATCCTCTGCTGATGACATATGTGTCTTTATGAAAAAAAAATATTTGTAATATATGTATAGCTAAAATTTAATGGAAGAAGACATGGGCAAATAAGTGTCTAAATACAGTATTAGCATCAGCAGAGGATTGCGGTCGCGTGAGTTATAGTTGCCTACAGTAACTATAACGGGGGAATTTCATTGGTTTTTTATCAGTAAAATGTACAGCTAACTATAACATGTGTGAAACCTATGGTTTTTTCAGTGAATATATATATATTACCTACTGGCGGTCGCCAGTAGGTAGTTATAGTTAGGACCACGTTTCCATAGGAAAACCTCAACATTCTATTTTGAATAACTTTGGCGCCGGTCGACGAATCCTCGCGAATTTCTCAAAATAGGTGGGGCGCTACGCTCCGCTCCTACCCTGAAAGTCTCGGGGGGATCCGTCAAGCGGGGGCTGAGATAAAAGGGGGGTCCCAAAACGCGTTTTTCCCATGCATTTTTCCATAGGACCTTTAGACAGGGCTACAGCCCGAACGGCTGAACAGAATTACTAGAAATTTGGCAGAGAGGTAGTCCGTAGGTCAAGGAAGTGCCTTTTGTAGGTTTGGTGTAAATCAGTTCAGTTGATTTTGAGAAAATAGCCTTTAAATCAATATATATATCTGAGCCAGCTTACGGTACGCTTACCGTACGCTTACGGTAAGCGTACGGTGGCGTGCGCGAGCGCGATTCTGATTGGCTCTTAGATCTTAGTAAACATTCGAATCGGCCGAAACCAGGAAGCGGCGGCCGCCATTTTGTGTATTTCACTCTGAAAAAAAAGAGTGAAAACAAGGAAAGGGGGCAATGAGGAGAGTTACAGACCCCCTAACAATTGTAAGGGGGTCAAAGAAGGACAGAAAAGTACAAAAAAAACATTTATTGATTTTAAAAAAAATCACGGGGTACGCGTACGGTAAGCTCACGGTAAGCGTACGGTAAAAAAAATAAAAATAAATAAATGAAAATCAGATTTAAGAGTTTAGAAATTAGGGAGCTCTAAAAAGAGCTGTTGTGTTTATGGAGTCATTTTTTTAGTGGTACCTACAAGTAAGTACCGATGCAGAGTCTAAGGTTCAAGAGGAAGACTCTGTTCCCTTCATCATTGAAGTGCACACCATCTCCTCTATAAATGTCTTGCATGTCGTAACGCAAGTTGTTGTGGTAAATGGCACCCATACCATAGTCACGGAGGAAAGCAGAAACAGATTTGTTGACGTGCTTTCTTGCTTTGTCAATCTGTGGACAGAAATGATTGGACCAGTTCCATTTTTGCCTTTGGCATATGTTGGAAAACACAAAGGCAGTTTTAGGGAAAAGTGTAAACAGTTGTGCAAAGGTGTCCTTCATAAGCATTTCCAGACCTACCCCAGTCAAAGTGCCTAGGTCATTGCCACCACAGTGCACTATTATGAGGTCAGGGTGTTGGATTTGCATGAAGGATTTCACCAATGGCATCAATTGGTGCCACTTTAACCCTCTCTGACCAATCCATTTAATGTCTACATTTGGCAAAGCAAGGTCTCTCACCATATCTGTTTTCTCTGCAAACTTTTCACTCCAGAAGACATAGCTGTGCCCTACAATCCACACTGTGAACATCTTCAAAGGAGAACTGGATGCACTCAGGAGGTGTCTTTCAGTAGAATGGCAATATGAAAAGAAAGACAGTTTGGAAATGGAGGCATACATATTTTTTACAAAACAAAAAGAACTGATTGGCTGTTTCATACCATTCTAGAAAAAAAACTAGGCTGTATGTGAAAATTAATAGAAGCATGTTTTGTATTGGTACAAAAAAATGTGTAACCAAAGAACAGTACTATGGATTTGCAGTTAGGTTTGAAAAGTCAAGCACTCTTGCTCTGTGGAATTGAAACATTGTGTGTCGAACTTCTGACCTAACTGCACACAGCAGTGTTCCATGAGCTGTTGCTATGGTAGCAGGCAGAAGTCAAGTTGGGGGAAGGGTACTAGGCAGAAGTCAAGTTGGGGGCAGGGTACTTTTGGAAAAGGGTTGGTTTTCAACCAATAGAAATGTGTCATTACATTTGAAAAAAAGGGGGAAGCACTGAGATTTGAAACTTACATGTATATGTGTGGAAAAATAGAGGGAAAGTTTGCCATTATCTGGTTCTGCTGAGAGGAGAGAGGTGTACAGAACAGAGATCCTGGCTCTGATAATCTGCTGTTTGAGTGACACATTTCTTTCACAACTAACTAATTTTAAAGGTGAGTTTACAGTTTGAGAGGGGATGTATGTGGTAACTTAAGAAATGAATAATAGAAATGGGAATTGTTTTTGTTGTAGTTACACATGGTGGATTCATAATGTGTCAGTCTGTAAAAGAGATTTTCACTTGGCCCGAAAAAAAAAGAGCAGTAAGTGTGCTTTCAAATTGGCAAAGAAATTTCGTTTTGGCACTAATGTGAAAACATGACTGTGTGTGCATAGAAGAATTATAGGCAGAAATGTATTGCGTCTTGCTCTGGTGATTTCACAGTTGCAGTAGATGGAAAAGAGGAGCGAATTTTTGGGGGAAGAAGCAGAGGTTTAGCACACACCCATGTGCTTGCCATGTATAGTCATGCACAGTAATTAGAAGCGAGTGGGGTTTTCAGGTTTAAGTCTGTAATGCAAATACATTCAGCATCACTAAGGCTGGTTGCCCCTGCTGGAGTGTAGGCAGTCACAGAGAATACACACGGTGGTGGTCTGAAAAAAAAACAGCTTGGACATGTGCATTTAAATAAATTTAAAAAAAAAGGTTTCAGAATGTGTCAGTCTGTAAAAGTGATTTCAAAGTGTAAAAAGAGATTTTCACTTGGCCCCGAAAAAAAAAGAGCAGTAAGTGTGCTTTCAAATTGGCAAAGAAATTTCGTTTTGGCACTAATGTGAAAACATGACTCTGTGTGCATAGAAGAATTATAGGCAGAAATGTATTGCGTCTTGCTCTGGTGATTTCACAGTTGCAGTAGATGGAAAAGAGGAGCGAATTTTTGGGGGAAGAAGCAGAGGTTTAGCACACACCCATGTGCTTGCCATGTATAGTCATGCACAGTAATTAGAAGCGAGTGGGGTTTTCAGGTTTAAGTCTGTAATGCAAATACATTCAGCATCACTAAGGCTGGTTGCCCCTGCTGGAGTGTAGGCAGTCACAGAGAATACACACGGTGGTGGTCTGAAAAAAAAACAGCTTGGACATGTGCATTTAAATAAATTTAAAAAAAAAGGTTTCAGAATGTGTCAGTCTGTAAAAGTGATTTCAAAGTGTAAAAAGAGATTTTCACTTGGCCCGAAAAAAAAGAGCAGTAAGTGTGCTTTCAAATTGGCAAAGAAATTTCGTTTTGGCACTAATGTGAAAACATGACTCTGTGTGCATAGAAGAATTATAGGCAGAAATGTATTGCGTCTTGCTCTGGTGATTTCACAGTTGCAGTAGATGGAAAAGAGGAGCGAATTTTTGGGGGAAGAAGCAGAGGTTTAGCACACACCCATGTGCTTGCCATGTATAGTCATGCACAGTAATTAGAAGCGAGTGGGGTTTTCAGGTTTAAGTCTGTAATGCAAATACATTCAGCATCACTAAGGCTGGTTGCCCCTGCTGGAGTGTAGGCAGTCACAGAGAATACACACGGTGGTGGTCTGAAAAAAAAACAGCTTGGACATGTGCATTTAAATAAATTTAAAAAAAAGGTTTCAGAATGTGTCAGTCTGTAAAAGTGATTTCAAAGTGTAAAAAGAGATTTTCACTTGGCCCGAAAAAAAAAGAGCAGTAAGTGTGCTTTCAAATTGGCAAAGAAATTTCGTTTTGGCACTAATGTGAAAACATGACTCTGTGTGCATAGAAGAATTATAGGCAGAAATGTATTGCGTCTTGCTCTGGTGATTTCACAGTTGCAGTAGATGGAAAAGAGGAGCGAATTTTTGGGGGAAGAAGCAGAGGTTTAGCACACACCCATGTGCTTGCCATGTATAGTCATGCACAGTAATTAGAAGCGAGTGGGGTTTTCAGGTTTAAGTCTGTAATGCAAATACATTCAGCATCACTAAGGCTGGTTGCCCCTGCTGGAGTGTAGGCAGTCACAGAGAATACACACGGTGGTGGTCTGAAAAAAAAACAGCTTGGACATGTGCATTTAAATAAATTTAAAAAAAAAGGTTTCAGAATGTGTCAGTCTGTAAAAGTGATTTCAAATTGAAAAAAGAGATATACACTTGCCCCCGAAAAAAAAAGAGCAGTAAGTGTGCTTTCAAATTGGCAAAGAAATTTCGTTTTGGGACTAATGTGAAAACATGACTCTGTGTGCATAGAAGAATTATAGGCAGAAATGTATTGCGTCTTGCTCTGGTGATTTCACAGTTGCAGTAGATGGAAAAGAGGAGCGAATTTTTGGGGGAAGAAGCAGAGGTTTAGCACACACCCATGTGCTTGCCATGTATAGTCATGCACAGTAATTAGAAGCGAGTGGGGTTTTCAGGTTTAAGTCTGTAATGCAAATACATTCAGCATCACTA